>NC_141695.1:1340111161-1342511161 GCF_964263255.1 Lissotriton vulgaris | reverse complement strand
TGGTCGCCTGCCAGCAACTCCTTCTTTCAGGCTCCTGGTTCGTCCACGAGGATTCCCGACGTCTTTTCAGACCTATGCAGCTGCAGCCCCTGGGCTAGGTAACTTCGGCATTTCGGTGCCCCAGCATAGCCTCACTATCCAAGGGTCCAGATCCACTTTCGTTTTCAGCCTACCTAATCGGGTTCGCCCGAGAACACTAACTTTGCTTTTACTAGCCTCCATAGACTTTGTCCCGCATCCCGCGTGAGAGTGCACACTCTGCATCCGAGTCCCCTAGGCCTCCTACTAGTAATCTGAAGGTTCAGTAACGTAGTCCTAGCGATTCCAAAGCCTATTAGTCCAGTACTTACCTGCTAGTAATTTCGCATTCCACTTCCATAGTATATGGTTTTCCGTGCCCCTCGGGCATTTGTGTAAATTGTGCAACGTAAAGTATTTTCGTAAGAGTTTTGTTGTGTGCTTAGTACCCTGTCCTCATAAAGAGTACAGGGCTGTTGTGATCTAAATAAATACACTGTTTATTTTCATAACACTTGTGTGGTGTCCTTTCACTTGGTGTTCAAGGGGTATATGTGATGGTATAACAGCTGGCTTAACACGCCCTCTAGAGTTTAGCCCGAAGACTGCTCGTATCCACGCTACTAGGATAGCTGGTCTATAAGGTTGACTTACAACCAATCATCAATAAGGGTTGTTTGGACTGATACATAGTGAACACTAGAATAGTGAGCACTGCATATCAGGCCAACTTCTCACATTGGTGAGCAGCGGTTGGGATTTGAGCTTGCTGTTGTTTTACCACACGTATCCTAAGAATATCTTTGTGAAAGATCACATAAGTTAAGGTACATATAACTTAGCTTAGAATACTCTGAGTTCTACTGAACCAGCTGTTGTAGTTTAACAAGTCTTAGCACACCTTGACTACAACTCTTAGCAAGGGATCAGTAGGCAAACAAATAGTGTAGGTAGGTGCATCACTTATACCACACTAGATGCGTGTCTAACCACGGAGAGTCTTCAGAGACCCCTCTTGTGGTTGTGGACCCTCCACAGGTCACTTCCAGATATGCTGCTCTTAGCTTCCAGGAGATGAGACAAATCTGTACATCCAGGAAGCTAAAACAGGGTTCAAACCCTACCATTCCTTTTCTGATTGGTCTCTTAGAGACTTATGATGCTAGGAGGGATGTTAACACAGATCCTTCTCATCCAGATGGGAATCTGCCCCCCTTAGAGGGACCCATTTACTAACCCTGACCACCCCCTCCAGGAAGCAGATGATGCTGAGGAGGAGGAGGAAGATGAGTTATCAGGGGATGAGGCAGACAAAGGTGAGGTAGACGTCAGTAGACTCACTAGGACCAACTTAAGTAGGCATGAGAATGGATTTGGGGGACCCCCAGGGCCACTCTCAGGCAGACTTAACATTGGGAATGGACAAGATAGATCTCTATCCAGAGGCTCTAACAGATCCATTCAAACCAATGGCTCTCAGACCTCTCCTCGTAGAGGGATGTCATCCCCTAAGAGAAGGGAGCATGAAGCTAAGATGAGGGAAGCCAATCTGAGGATTGAAAGGGAAGAACTTGCCCTGGCCAAAGAGAGGCTTGCCTTTGCTAGAGAGCAAAAGTTAAGTGGGTTAGATCTCACTGGTGGCAGCATTCTCCCAAGAGAAAAAGACAGGAGTTTAGACACTAGACACCTGAGTAAGATAGTGCCCCCCTTTAAACAAGGGGATGATATCCACAAATGGATGACTGCTTTGGAGAGGGCCTGCACTGTACAGTGTGTCCCCCAGAGTCAGTGGGCAGCTATCTTGTGGCTCTCCTTTGAAGGTAATGGTAGAGACAAGCTCCTCACTACTAGAGCTGAGGATGCTAAAAATTACCAAGTCCTGAAGAATACACTGATAGATGGGTTTGGCCTAACCACTGAGCAGTACAGGTTGCTGTTCAGGAAAACCCAGAAAACTCAGTCTCAGGATTGGTCTGACTTTGTAGATTGTGCCACTAAGGCTTTGGAGGGCTGGTTGCTGGGCAGTAAGGTTACTGATTATACAGGATCGTACAATCTGATCATGAGGGAACAGATTTTAAACAATTGTCAGAACCAGTTGTTGCATCAGCACCTTGTTGACTCAGATCTGACCTCTCCCCAAGAATTGGGAAAGAAGGCAGACAGATGGGTTAGAACAAGGGTTAAGCAAAACCAGGGCCAGAACCAGGGTGGTCAGAAGAAAGCAGACCAGAAGGGTAAAGATACCAAAGGTGAACAAAATGACCAGAAGTCTTCAACAGGTCCCCAACAACCCAAAGAGGGTGGGGGTCAGGCTTCCCAGAAGAAGAAGAATCAAGAAGGCCAGTCTAAAAGGTGGTGCCAATACTGTAAAAGTAAAACTCACTGGTTTAGTGAGTGCACCAAGAAAGGAGGGCAAACTCCTGCCACTGCAGCCCCTAAGGCAACTGCACCCCCTAGTACAGCCAGCAGTGGTAGTGCACCTCCCAAGGGATTAGTTGGGTTAACCTTGGGTTCTGAGGGGTATGACAACTTAGTTGGCACACTCACTCAGGCTGTCCTTGTCTGTACAGGGGATGTGGATATATCCCCTGATGTCAGTCCCAATACTTTGGGCAAATACAGGCAGACACCTTTGATAAATGGCAAAATGGCTCAGGCCTATAGGGACACTTGTGCCAGTGTCACCATGGTGACACCTAACTTTGTGGACCCTGGAGAGATCATGCTAGGTACAGATTTCCTGGTGACCAATGCCAGCAACGTCACTACCAGTCATAGTATGGCGATTGTTGCTTTCTCCTGGGGAGGGGTAAATGGCCAAAAGAAGGTTGTAGTTAGTTCAGACCTCCCAGTGGATTGTTTGTTGGGCAATGATTTGGAGTCATCACAATGGTCAGAAGTGGAGCAGAGGACTCACATGGAGATGTTAGGCTTGCCAGCACATGTGCTTGCTGTGACTAGGTCACAGGCCAGAAGATGCCCCACTGAACAGGTGCTGGATCCTGGAACAATGGACCAGACACCTTCCAAGAAGAAGAGCAGTAGGGTTAAGGCATTGCCTTCCCCCTTGCCCCAGGTTGAGGATCAAGTCTCAGAGGAGGCTGACCTACAGGAACTGAGGGAAACTGAGCCTAAAGAATTTGAACTTGATCAAGTTGAATTTCTGGGCTCAGGAGGACCCTCCAGAGCAGACCTGGGGAAGGAACAGTTAGCCTGCCCTTCCCTTGAACCCCTCAGACAGCAGGCTGCTGCTGAGGCTGCAGGGAACGCCACAGGTGCCCACAAGGTATACTGGGAAGATGGACTCCTATACTCTGAGTCAAGAGACCCGAAGCCTGTTGCAACCAGGAGGCTGGTCATCCCTTTGTCTCTGAGAGGTTTCCTTCTCACCTTGGCCCATGAGATTCCCCTTGCAGGTCACTTAGGCCAGAACAAGACTTGGGACAGAGTTGTCTCATACTTTCACTGGCCTCACATGAATGAAGATACCAAGGAGTTTTGTCGCTCCTGTGTCACTTGCCAAGCCAGTGGTAAGTCTGGTGGCACAACAAAGGCCCCCCTTATACCAATGCCTGTGGTGGGGGTGCCCTTTGAAAGAGTGGGGATTGACATTGTTGGTTCAATGGAACCCCAGACAGCATCAGGGCACAAGTTTATACTGGTGGTGGTGGACCATGCCACCAGGTATCCTGAAGCTATTCCCCTTAGGACCACTACAGCACCTGTTGTGGCAAGAGCCCTAGTTGGAGTGTTCTCCAGAGTGGGCTTCCCTAAGGAGGTTGTCTCTGACAGAGGTGCAAACTTCATGTCAAGCTACTTAACTGCTATGTGGAAGGAATGTGGTGTCAACTACAAGTTCACCACACCCTATCACCCACAATGCAATGGGCTTGTTGAAAGGCTCAACAAGACCCTAAAAGGGATGATTCATGGACTACCTGAAAAGCTCAGGCGTAGATGGGATGTCCTGATACCCTGCCTTTTATTTGCTTATAGAGAAATCCCACAGAAGGGGGTTGGAACAGCCCTTTTGAACTTTTGTATGGACATCCTGTAAGAGGACCCCTGTGTTTGGTAAAGGAAGGATGGGAGAGACCTCTCAAAAAGCCTGCAACCAGCATAGTGGACTATGTACTTGGTCTCCGCTCCAGGATGGCTGAGTGTATGGAAAAGGCATCTGAAAACCTTAAGGCCAGCCAAGAACTCCAAAAAGCTTGGCATGACCAAAAGGCTGTCCTGACTGTGTATCAGCCTGGACAGAAGGTGTGTGTGTTGGAGCCAGGGGCCCCAGCAGCACTCAAAGACAAATGGTCTGGGCCCCACACAATCCTTGAGCAGAAGGGAGAGGTCACCTACCTGGTGGACCTTGGAACTCCCAGAAGCCCCCACAGGGTGCTTCATGTGAACAGGCTCAAAGCATATGTTGACAGGAAGGACATGAGTTTGCTCATGGCCACAGATGAGGGACAGGAGGAAGAGAGTGACCCTCTCCCAGACCTGCTCACTCAGAATCCTGATGATGGATCAGTAGATAGTGTTGTCTTTTGTGGCAGCCTCTCTGAACATCAGCAGAAGGATTGTAAACAGGTTCTTCAATCCTTCAGACATATGTTCTCTCTGACACCCAGTCAAACCAATTGGTGCACCCATGAGGTTGACACTGGTGACAGCCTGCCAGTCAAGAGTAAAATCTACAGGCAGCCTGATCATGTTAGAGACTGCATCAAGACAGAGGTGCAGAAAATGTTGGAGTTGGGAGTCATTGAACCCTCAGATAGCCCTTGGGCTAGTCCAGTAGTTCTAGTGCCAAAGCCTCACACCCAGGGTGGTAAGAAAGAGATTAGGTTTTGCGTAGACTACAGAGGTCTCAATGCCGTCACTAAGACTGATGCCCACCCAATACCAAGGGCAGATGAACTTATAGATAGATTGGCTTCTGCCAACTTCTTAAGTACATTTTACCTGACAGCTGGGTATTGGCAAATCAGGTTAGCTGAGGATGCCAAGCCCAAGACAGCATTTTCAACCCCTGGTGGACATTATCAATTTGTGGTAATGCCCTTTGGTCTGAAAAATGCACCTGCCACCTTCCAAAGGCTGGTGAATCAAGTTCTCTCTGGGCTGGATGACTTCTGTGCAGCATATCTTGATGATATAGCTGTCTTTAGTTCCACCTGGGAGGATCACCTGGTCCACCTGAGGAAAGTGTTAGAGGCTCTGCAGAAGGCAGGTCTCACTATCAAGGCCACAAAGTGCCAGATAGGGCAGACACAGGTTGTATACTTGGGCCACCTTGTAGGTGGAGGCCAAGTTCAGCCACTGGAGAGCAAGATACAGTCCATCAGGGACTGGGCTCCTCCAACCACCCAGACTCAGGTTCGAGCTTTCTTGGGCCTGACTGGTTACTACAGAAAGTTTGTCAGAAATTATGGATCAATTGTGACTCCACTTAATGAACTGACAAGTAAAAAGATGCCAAAGAAAGTTCAGTGGACAGCAAGCTATCAAAAAGCATTCGATGACCTAAAGCAGGCCATGTGCACAGCACCTATCCTCAAGAGTCCAGACTACTCCAAACCATTCATTGTCCAAACAGATGCTTCTGAGTTGGGTGTGGGAGCTGTTCTATCTCAACTGAATTTTGATGGTAATGACCAGCCCATTGCTTTTATAAGCAGAAGGCTGACCCCCAGAGAGAAAAATTGGTCAGCTATTGAGAGGGAGGCCTTTGCTGTGGTTTGGGCCCTGAAGAAACTGAGGCCATACTTGTTTGGCACTCATTTCAAGATTCAGACCGACCATAAGCCCCTCTTGTGGCTACATCAGATGAAGGGTGAAAACCCCAAACTGCTTAGGTGGTCCATTTCCCTACAGGGGATGGATTTTACAGTGGAGCATAGACCTGGCACTGATCACGGCAATGCAGATGGGCTCTCCAGTTATTTCCACTTAGAGCAAGAAGACTCACCTGGTCAAGGTTAGTTTATTGTCCCAAAGTTTGGGGGGGGGTCATGTAGGAGAGTAGGGTCTGCAATCCTATGATCACCCAGATTTTTTGCTTTTGTTTCACTGGTTTACGACTTTCTCTGGCTGTGGGCCTGCTAATCAGACCCACAGCCTAGCTGTTCTCTCACTAAATTACAACGTGTACCTTAGGTGCATTTACCGAATGTCTGACATAATATCGACAGACAGAATATCGAAATGCTAAAATATCGGAGCAAAAATATCGACAGCAAAAATATCGGAATCCTATCTTCATTAAGGTAAGTACAAAAATATAGAAAAAATAATATCGTAGTACAAAAATATCGGAATCAAAAATATCGTTTTTTTAAATGTATTAATAATGATGTAAAAATAATTTTAAAAGACATATCATTTTACAAATATTAAATAAAAATATTAAAACAAAATTAAAACTAATACATATACATTTAAAATAAATAAAACACTTAATAATTTAATGTAATTTTAATTTTTATCATGTAATTTATTTGATTTAATGTAATATTTTTTTGTTTTTACCCTGTACGCCTGTACCCCAAAAATCCAAAACTGACCCTGAACCCTAAAAATATCCCTGTACCCCAAAAACCCGAAACTGACCCTGAAACCTAAAAATACCCCTTTACCCAAAAACTGATATCTGACCCTGAACCCTAAAAATACCCCTTTACCCAAGAACTGAAAACTGACCCTGAACCCTAAAAATACCCCTTTACCCAAAAACTGAAAACTAACCCAGAACCCTAGAAATACCCCATTACCCATGAACTGAAAACTGACCCAGAACCCTAAAAATACCCCTTTACCCAAAAACTGAAAACTGACCCAGAACCCTAAAAATACCCCTTTACCCAAAAACTGAAAACTGACCCTGAACCCTAAAAATACCCCTTTACCCAAAAACTGAAAACTGACCCTGAACCCTAAAAATACCCCTTTACCCAAAAACTGAAAACTGACCCTGAACCCTAAAAATACCCCTTTACCCATGAACTGAAAACTGACCCTGAACCCTAAAAATACCCCTTTACCCAAGAACAGAAAACTGACCCTGAACGCTAAAAATACCCCTTTACCCATGAACTGAAAACTGACCCTGAACCCTAAAAATACCACTTTACCCAAAAACTGAAAACTGACCCAGAACCCTAAAAATACCCCTTTACCCAAAAACTGAAAACTGACCCTGAACCCTAAAAATACTCCTTTACCCAAAATTAATTAATATTATTTAATTACAAATTAATTATTAATTAACAATAACAATAAAGTAAATATATTAGCACATTTGCTGTAATTAATTTAATTTAATAATTAATATTATTTTTCCCAAATAATTAATTAATAATAACAATAAATTATATATAAAAAATTACTATAATTAATGTAATTAAATAATTAATATTAATTATTTACCAACTAATTATTAATTATAAATATGTACAAAATTATATTAATTATTTAACTAATTAATAGAAATTAATTACCAATTAATTATTAATTAAAATATGTACAAACATATATCAATTAATTAATTATTATTAAATTACTTCCCACCCTATTCCCCTATAAACCCATATCCCGCTACAGAACATATTTATCAATTAATCAATTAATTAAAAATAATTAAAAATTATTTCTCAATTAATTAATTAATAATTCCTACTAATTAAAAATTAATTTAACATAATTAAATTACTTCCCACCCTATTCCCCTATAAACCCACAACCCGTTACAGTAGTGAAAGACAATATTTAATTAAATTACATTAAAAATAAATAATAAAACATAATAAATACAATATAATATACACTAAATTTATTTAAAAATGGATATTAGTAACATCGAAGTTATTAATTTCGATATTATTGACATCGATATTTACAACTTCGATATTACTGATATCATACCAATATCGATATTAAGACTGTTGATATTACTTACCTTCGATATTTTGTCCCATCGATATTTAAACTTCGATATTTTTGTATATCGATATTTAAAAATCGATATTTTGTCTGTGTACCGCATTTACCAATTGGTACTGGGCCACCTTATCAGACCCTGTAACTCAGGGCATAGGTGTACCCAGGGCCTACCAGGGGCTGCAGCATGTATTATGCCACCCCTGGCTGGCCATCTAAATCGGACACAACTGGCTGCACGACAGCTGGGGCAAGGTGGTGTAATCACCCTTTGCTTTAGATATAGTATACCTATATCTAACCCCAAAATGGACACACAGATTCCTATCAGTCACTCCTATGGCAGGCCTTGACAATCCTGAAGGCAGAGTTCTTGGAATCGTGTGAGATGGTGCTCTGGCATGAGCTGAGCCCGTTTGCAGCTTGCGGAACCAAGTCCTAATAGCTGTTCCATGATAACGCATACCATATACTCTTAAGTGCATTATAATCCTCGCGGTTATATGCTATCTTTGGTATCGCTTTATCAAAACATGTCGAGTAAGGTGTCATACGAATTGGAATACTAACCCCTCGCCAATTCTGGCGACGGGGTTAGCATTCCACCCTTCTAGAGGGACACGACATGTATGTAACTGTGAACCCCGGTTAAAGTTAACTCGAGCCTCAGCATCACAAAATGGATGCTGCCACCACAGACACAAGTCTGACCCCCTGCAGCTGGGAGTCCTTCCAGCGAGGGGAGCTTGGACAAAGGGTTTCCTGTCAGGGGCGGTGCTAGCACCATCCCAGACAGGGTTTTGTGTATCCTGGGTAGGCAGGGCTTTACAGGAAGGTGACTGCAAGTGGCACCCCGGTGCTCACCACGCATCTGCCGGCTAGAACCAGTTCCAGGGGCACACCAGCCCCTGAGCTGGGGAAAGTCTGGCATGGGAGAGGGGTGTAACCACCCCCCTTCCTGGTTCCACCCCTAGGGCAGGACCTAGTCGCGTACCCACCCCTTTCTTTAGGATAAAGGCAGGAGCGGGGATCCTTCCAAATTAGGTCATCTTTGAATCAAGAAACTACTTTCTACGAAAGGAACTCTCGACTTCTTCTCAAGATTTCTCCCTTGTGGCTAAGGAGTAGTCACCCTGCATCCGCAGGCACCATCTAAGAACACTGCGGTTTGCTGCACGTCCTTCCTGCGAAATCCGACCGACCAGCACGACGAGACCCGGCTTCCCAGGCACCTCTGACCTCTACCTACCTCTACAGCTAAGCTGAGAACCGTACGTGCGACGAGACCTCGAGGGACCGGCCATCATCAGAACTGCACGACTTCTATCCAGCACGACCGCTGACGGATCCTCAGGTGAGTGCTTTGGGGTCCGAGAAGCCCCGACCCTGAGCAGCTCCAGCACCGAAGTCCAGCACCCCAGCATCCACGAGATCTGCGTGGGGCCCTTCTGCTTTTTGCTGCTCACCGCGTTGTCTGGCTACTAGCCCGCTGGCTTGTGGCCTTCCCGACGATGACCGACGACGACAACACTGCTGGTCTGGTTGCTCCAGACTGGCTCTTGCTCCCTTCCAAAAGAGGAGCACCCCGGACCCTCCTGGTCCACTCCAGACGCCATTTTAGGTCCACCGCGTGGGCTTGAATTTGCCAAGACTTGTTGCCCCAATCCTGGGTCCAGCGACGTCGACAGCATCAACCATCGTGGGACAGCTCGCATCTCCATCCTGGTTGCCGACAACGCCTCCTGGTGCGTGAGACTGCAGAGCCCAGCGTCGCACACTCACCTGGTCGAGGTAACTCCATCCGGTGCCATCCTGGTGCCCATCTGATCACTGGCTAGTGATTCAGGACTTGGTCCCCTCTGCTTACAGGTGTTTTCCACCTTCGATCCAGGCTTGGATCCATCAAACAATCTTCACTGGTCGCCTGCCAGCATCTCCTTCTTTCAGGCTCCTGGTTCGTCCACGAGGATTCCCGACGTCTTTTCAGACCTATGCAGCCGCAGCCCCTGGGCTAGGTAACTTCGGCATTTCGGTGCCCCAGCATAGCCTCACTATCCAAGGGTCCAGATCCACTTTCGTTTTCAGCCTACCTAATCGGGTTCGCCCGAGAACACTAACTTTGTTTTTACTAGCCTCCATAGACTTTGTCCCGCATCCCGCGTGAGAGTGCACACTCTGCACCCGAGTCCCCTAGGCCTCCTACTAGTAATCTGAAGGTTCAGTAACGTAGTCCTAGCGATTCCAAAGCCTATTAGTCCAGTACTTACCTGCTAGTAATTTCGCATTCCACTTCCATAGTATATGGTTTTCCGTGCCCCTCGGGCATTTGTGTAAATTGTGCAACTTAAAGTATTTTCGTAAGAGTTTTGTTGTGTGCTTAGTACCCTGTCCTCATAAAGAGTACAGGGCTGTTGTGATCTAAATAAATACACTGTTTATTTTCATAACACTTGTGTGGTGTCCTTTCACTTGGTGTTCAAGGGGTATATGTGATGGTATAACAGCTGGCTTACACGCCCTCTAGAGTTTAGCCCGAAGACTGCTCGTATCCACGCTACTAGGATAGCTGGTCTATAAGGTTGACTTACAACCAATCATCAATAAGGGTTGTTTGGACTGATACATAGTGATCCCTAGAATAGTGAACACTGCATATCAGGCCAACTTCTCACAGACTTCATAACCTGACACTCTTTGTGTTGTCAATGTTGTCTTAGCTTTCTGAATTATGGCAAATACAGTGTGCTCAGTGTACAGTGTCAGAGGGGATCCCATGAGAATGGGAGTGCTTTTGTCTACTGCGAAAAAACACACAAGGGCCTTGACTCCTAACTCAGCGCGGCTGAGTCACACCAGAACAATATAACAAAACAAGAACCACTGCTGAGAAGTTCCTTTGGCCAACAAAAGATTCATATAAGTAGCTGTTTTGAATCAAGCACAAACAACCTGCTTAACGTATAGCAACATACAAAATTTAATCTTTTTTGATTTTTTCACTTATTATGACACTATTCTTTAGTGCATGGAAATACAAACAAATTTATATACAATATATACATTAATAACGTGAATAACAAAAAAGACATTTGCACACTTCAAACATACTTGGCCATTCAGTCATACAAAACACATTCATACAAAATGACCTAAACTAAAAGGACAATGGGTCAGCGTATCGGTCGTGAATGAAATGGAAACAATCCTTTTGTAATTTCACAATTTTTTAGAGTCTTAGCAGATCGCAACTCAAAAAGAGTGTCCAAATCTCTTGCTGATGGTGAAGGGACCGTTGTGAGACCATAAATATGAGCCAGATATGGGACTAGGCTGGTCGACGCGTTTCGAACCCCTATTATCAGGCGCACAGGATGAATCACCTTTGCTTCTGAGGTGATTCATCCCGTGCGCCTGAGTGAAGTACGGAAGCCTTTCCTCCACCGCGGTGGATCATCCCCCCTCCAGGAACAAGGAGAGACATGGAATCCTTGGCGAGTTAGAAGCCATTTTTCCAGCGACCCCCGCGTGTACTTCATTATTTGAAATACCTTGATTCTTCGTGCCTGGAATTCTACCCTTTCACGTTTGGATCATTGACCAAGTGGTTTAAGAACCCTTTTGGTCCTGAGGAGAACCCCGCCACTAATAGGGGTCTCCCTGATGCTGATATTAACTGGCCTAGGTATTGTACCTCCGTCTGACAGTACTGAAGTTTCTTTTTATCCACTTTGTAACCTTTGTGAGCTAACGTAGTGAGCAGGGAAATGGTGTCTTTACTACATTCTTGTTCGGTGGTGCTGCAGAGCAAAATGTCGTCAACATATTGCAGCAAAGTGCTGTCACATTGAAAGTTCGATAGGTCTTCTTTGACCATTCTGTTGAAGACGCTAGGGGACTCACAGTACCCTAGGGCTAATCTTGTGTAGCACATTTGTACCCCGTTGACCGAGAACGCCAATAGGTACTGGCTGTCTGGGTGAAGGGGGACGCTAAAAAACGCATTTTTCAGGTCGATCACGGAAAAGTATGGTGTATTTGGGGGAACATTGGTGAGGATGACAGAGGGGTCTGGAACGATGGGAAACTCTGGTACCACTATGTTATTAATGGGACGAAGGTCATGAATCAAACGCCATTGGTTTGTCTTGCCCTTACGAATCGGGAACAGGCATGTGTTACAGGGAGATACGCATGGGTATATAACCCCCTGGTCCAGCAGGGCTTGTATGGTCGGGGCAATGCCTTCCTCTGCTTCCTTAGATAACGGGTACTGTTTAATTCTGGGTAGAATTGCGCCTTGTTTCAGTGTTATTTTAAATGGGGTGGAAGAGCGAATGAGGCCTACGTCATTGGGACCAGTGGTCCACAGGTGTGGTGGGACTTGAGCTAAGTCTGCTTCACGCACTGAGTCATATGTTTGTGGGGCAGTGGGTTTTCTCTTTTCCACTGTCACCGAGAGGGGTACCTCATACTGATAGACAATCTCTGTTATGGGATATTCATCAGGATCCCCAAAGAGCTGTTCGTCTGAAATGTTTCTCACTTGGTGTCCGGGCTCGATGAAAATTACACAGGCCCAGGAGCGCATATTGTCGTCTCCTGCTATGAATGCCCCGTAAGTAGGTGTAATGTGCAGAGCGTGAATGCCTAGGATCATTGTCTTTTCTGATATTTGGTAGTGCTGGGACTGTGGGCGGAAGAGGAACTCTTTTGGGAGTTGGACAGTGCGGTTGTGCAGTTCTGGTGTGTTAGCTACAATGATGTGTACTGCAGCGCAGAACGCGTGCTCATCCACAGGACGGGCCCTTACTTGATCCTTCAAGGACGAGTCAACCGTGAGTGCCATCATCCTCGCTAGTGGTGTGCCTGGTATAGAACACACCATTGTTCCGTTCTCATGGAAGTGAATTGTCATGTTTAGTTTTGCCATAAGGTCTCTCCCTAAAAGGTTGACTGGAGAATGCGGTGAATAAAGCAGTGGTTGCTCCAGCACCCGGTCTCCTATTTGCAGGGGTACTGGTTTAGTAAATGGGACCCTTGCTATTGCCCCAGAGAATCCCTGTGTGTTCGCTACTTGATCAGAAATAGGCAGATGTCCGCCTGTGATGCAGGAGTACGTGGCGCCTGTGTCAATGAGAAAGCTATATGTTTTGTTATTTATCGTGACCAAGACGGTGGGGTCATCTTCACCGCTCATGATGCATGATAAAACTGGGCACATAAGAGTTGTCTGTGGGCAGTCCTAGCACGAGTACCCTCCAGCCTGGTATTGCTGGATGGTGCCTTGTGCAAAAGGATTATTGGAGGTGACTACCACACCACCTTGGTGTGGGGCAGTTTGGTCTTGGGGCATCACTTGGTATGAGGACGTCTGTGGCTGCTGTTGCACGGGAACTTGCATCATTGTGGACGGCTGTTGAGCTTGGGTTATTACGGGTGTCTGGAGCTGTGCTTGTTGCATGTTCTGCTGTAGTGCTTGTTGGGCATAAGCATACACCATCTGGGGTGCTTGTGCATACATTTGTTGTTGCGGGTGGAACTGCAGGGGTGCTTGCTGGGTGGGACCCATAACTTGTTGGCCTTGTTCCCGAAGTCTAGAGCGACCATCTCTTTGCATGTGGCCCACCTTGTGACAATAGAAGCAAGTACGTTGGCCTGGCTGTTGCTGGGCCCTTTGCTGTCCATTGCCCCTTACCTGCATCCCGGTGTTTCTATTGTTAGTGTAATACTGGTGTTGGTCATTACTGTAGGCTGGTTGTGGTGATAAATACTGCACCGGGGGCTGCTGTTGGATGTACTGCACTGTTGGCTGCTGTTGGGCTTGCACATACTGTACTGTCTGTTGTGGTGGGGTCTGCACATACTGTACTGTCTGGTGTGGTGGAGTCTGCACATACTGTATGGCAGGCTGTGTTTGTGTCAGGATGGTCAAACTGCGCCACCCAAATTGGGAACTACATATCCCAGAATTCTAGTGTGGAGGCGGAGCCTTATATAAGCAGGGCGGCCCCTCTGCAAGGTGTTCGTGATTTTGTCTTTCAACAGTGTTGGGAGAGACTGTAAGGAGCGCGAGCTTGGCTTCCTTGAAAGGAAGAATTTGGTTCTGGACTCGTTTTGTGCGCGCTAGCTAGGATTAGCTAAGCGCTGGTGAACTGTCAACTTTAAACATCTTTCGAGCGCGAGGACGGCGCTTCAGGACAATTTCCCCACGGCAGCGCGAGGTCAGCGCCGCCTGAACTTTCATATCCCTCGCCGGAGTACCGAGGTTGCTAGAGAGCGAGAAGCCGGGACAACGAGGAAGCGCTGAAGAGTTACTCAGCTCCAGAGTCGTGAGTAATTCTCCCCGAATGACGCGTGAGGTTTAACGCGTGTGCTGAGAATTTAATTTGCGCTCAAGCTGTCTGGATACAGGCTAAAAGAATCAAGAAGCCTGGTTTGTTATTTGTGGAGAGGGAAGGACATTGATCCTTTGTTTGGTGAGAACGGAGTACAGCGGATTATTCAAATCAGCGTACTGCCGTTACGAAAATAATCACTAGTGGTTACCGCTGCAAGTGCCAAAGCGGAAGGTAGTGGGGGGAGATCCTACACCTTACCGTGTTTGGAGTGGGACTAGTAAAATACACGGAGTGTGACTAGTGAGCGGGAGACAGTAGTTGGATGCTACGTCTCGCCGTGTCCTTCCTGGATCTTTGTTGGAACTGTATATAGTTGTGAATAGACCTTTTCTGAGAAGAGTTTTGTGCGGAATACACTGAGGTGTTGTGGGGTCACGTATAGGATTATGATTTAAATTCTTTTCACTACAAGGCAGGGTAGGTCTACTAGAATTACAGTATCATATAGAAATAGTTCTAGAAATAGAGCTTGTCATTAACTGTGTTTGTGTTTCCCAGGGACTAGGGAGAAGTGCATCAACATTCAGACTAGAAAAACTACACAGGGAGGAGGAGGAGCAGTCTTCTTTATATAAGGTGAAACATTGCTCGTATTTAGTAAGACTATACTGAGTATAGGGTTTCAAGGTGAACCTGAATAACCTGTGTGACTGTTTTCTTGTCTTACAGCTGTCCCTTCCCTGCAGTCCCCTTCCGTCCCTTCCTTGTTCCTGTTTTTTCCCTCGCCCTATCGCTCGAACACGCTGTGTTATTATTACTAGCGTGTTGGTGAGATCGGGAGGTGGAGTCATATGTGCATCAAACGGAGTCGGCAGCGTGGAGTCTGACAGAATCACGAACCCACGAATTGCATTCTGCCGGGTCTGTTTGGAGTACATATGGCCACCTTGGATGATGTGTTGAGGGCCTTGGTGGTGGTTCAGCAAGAATTGGCGGCTTCAAAGGCAGAGGCTGTTCTGCTAAAGGACAGGGTAGAGCAATTGTCCAAGAACCCTTTTTCTACGGGTCCTGCGCAGATACAGGTTACGGTTCCCCCGCCTATCCCGTTAGCCACCCCTGAGAGATATGGGGGGGATCCCAGCAAAACGCAGGCCTTTATGACGCAAATAATGCTCCATTTTTCTTGTAAACCTGCATCGTTTCCCAATAACCATTCCAGAGTGGCGTTTGCCATATCATACTTAGTGGGAGATGCGGCAAATTGGGCTGTACCTCTAATAAAACGTGATGATGCTATGTTGTCCAATTGGACAGCTTTCAGAGAAGAGTTTGAGAAGGTTTTTGACAGGAGGGCCACCAATTTCAGTGCGGATAAGGAGTTATTGACCCTGCGGCAGGGAAGGAGTGATTTAATAACTTACTTAACTACGTTTAATCGTTTGATTGCCGAGACTGAATGGCCGGAGGGCAAAAGAATGACTCTGTTTTACCAGGGGTTGAGGGAGGAATTGAAAGACGCAGTGGCCCATGTAGATCCTCAGCCCACGACATGTATAGATATGGTGAATCTGGTCATGAGGTTGGATGGTAGGTTGACTGAGAGAAGCGGGGATAGAAGGAAATGGGACAGGGGATATAACCGGAATGCGAGTTTCCCTACTAGAGCTTTGGGGTCAGCAGAAGCAGGAATAGAGCCGATGGAGATAGGAGCTATTCGACCTCCCCTGTCCAAAACAGAAAGAGAGAGTAGGAGGGTAAAAGGCCTCTGCATGTATTGTGGGAAGAAGGGTCACTACGTAAGAGAGTGCCCTTCCAAACCAAAAGCTTCGAATACTTGGAGTAAGAATCAGAGAGTAGCCGTATCCAATACTGCCAGGGAGGGCGAGGAAAGTTTGGTGCCTTTGTCAACCACAGAGGAGAACCCTGATTGGAAACTTACGTCTTTGTCCTCTTCGGGCATAGGGGAAACTGAATCCCATCTAGTATTGGTTATGACTTTGGAGTGTGAAAACAAAGCACATCAAGTCATGGTCATGCTGGACTCCGGGGCTACCGGAAATTTTGTTGACAATGGGTTGGTGTCTCGTTTGATGATTCCTAGAGTACCAAGAGGAAACCCAGAGGAGGTTTTAGCTGTGGATGGTCAACCAATTAAATCAGGGTTGATCACGGAAAAAACGGCTGAGGTAGAGTTGTCTATTGAGGTGTCTGAGGGGAGGCATGTGGAAAAAGTGGAGCTGAACATCATCGAGGCTCCCCAATATGAAATAATTCTAGGGATGCCATGGTTTACATTCCACAACCCTACCATTGACTGGAAATCTCGCACGGTGCATTTTTCTTCGGGGTATTGTAAAGAGCATCTGGTACCTTACGTATCTTCCCCGGTTGAGGCATTGGCTTTGAAGTTTATGGTGGCTACAGCCGCAGAGAAGGAGGTGACCCTTCCAAAACAATACGAAGATTTCCAGGACGTGTTCAGTGAAAGGCGAGCGGAGGAGCTGCCGCCGCATAGACCTTATGATTGCCGGATAGATCTGATAGATGGGGCAGTGATTCCTACGTGCCGGGTTTATGCTTTATCTGTTCCGGAAACGGTGCACTTAAAGGAATATATCGATCATTACGAAAGCATAGGTTTCATAAGACCGTCCCGTTCCCCTGCGGCCTCTCCACTTTTCTTTATTGCTAAAGCGAATGGGGATTTGAGGGCATGTGTGGACTACCGCGTCTTGAATAAAAATACCATACGGAACCGTTACCCTCTCCCCCTCATTACGGTACTGATTGACCAAGTGAGGGAGGCAGTGATCTATACTCGCTTGGATCTGCGAGGAGCCTACCACTTGGTCCGGGTGCGTGAGGGGGATGAGTGGAAAACGGCTTTCAAGACGCGGTATGGCCTTTACGAATATCTGGTCATGCCCTTTGGGCTGTGTAATGCCCCCGCGGCTTTTCAATTTCTGATCAACGATGTATTGAAGGAATTTATTGACATGTTCGTTGTGGTTTACATCGACGATATATTGGTGTACTCCATGGATGAGGGTGACCATGTAGAACATGTCTGTAAGGTACTGAGGAAACTGAGAGAACATTGTCTCTTCGTTAAACTCAGTAAATGTGAGTTTGGGGTGTACAGTGTGGAGTTTCTGGGGGTGATGATCAGCCCCTCAGGGTTGCAAATGTCTGAGCGTAAGGTGGAAGCAGTGAGAGATTGGCCGGTACCTAAAAATGTGAAGGAAGTCCAGAGTTTCCTGGGCTTCGCTAATTATTATCGGCGCTTCATTTTACATTTTTCCTTGCTGGCCGTGCCCATTACAAACCTGTTGAAGAAAGGAGTTCCTTTCGAGTGGACAACAGCTGCAGGGGAGTCATTCCAAACACTGAAAACTTCCTTTATTACTGCCCCGGTGCTGTCACATCCCAAATTAGAACATCCTTTTGTGGTCGAGGCGGACGCTTCGGATGAAGCAATAGGGGCGGTATTATCTCAGAGGGACAGTCAAACTGGTCAGTTGCACCCGGTGGCCTTCCTGTCTAAGAAATTGAGTTCGGCTGAACTCAATTATACAATAGCTGAAAAGGAATTGCTTTCTATTAAGAGAGCTTTTCAGGAATGGAGGCACTATCTATGGGGGGCCCTGCACACCATTACGGTGTACACAGACCACAGAAATTTACAGTTTATGTCATCGGCTAGACATCTGACAGCAAGACAGATGAGATGGACGCTATTTTTTGCTGAGTTTAATTTCGTGGTCACTTTCCGCCCAGGGTCCGAGAATAGGAAGGCAGATGCCCTATCTAGACAGACTATGCCTGGGGTGGGTGTGGACGAGAAACAGGCAATCATTCCATCATGCAAGGTGTTGTGTGTGGTGAGGGCAGAATCCTTTCTGGACGAGGTGAGGAAACATCAGTATCCGGGGGGATGGGGGTCTTGGGCCCATGACAGACTGGATTGCAAATTGAGAGATGGGTTGCCGTTCTTTCAGGGCAAGCTGTATTTACCCACTATCCCATTGCAACAGAGAGCCATAGGGTGGTGTCATGAAGGGGAATTGTTAGGACACCCTGGGATAAGGAAAACTCTCGATACAGTCAAAAGGCACTTCTGGTGGGCAAACCTGAGCAAGGATGTTACGGAGTGGGTGGCCCGTTGTGAGGTGTGTGCTAGAGCCAAGGGTACGACGACCAAAAGAGTAGGGAAACTGATGCCTTTGCCTACCCCCCGTCAACCATGGCAGCATATCAGTCTGGATTTTGTGTCAGGGTTACCAATAGATAAGGGCTCATCAGCCGTGTTGGTAGTGATAGATAGCCTCACCAAGATGGGTCACTTTATCCCTTGTAAGACCCTCCCTAATGCCAGTCAAACGGCTCAGTTGCTAGCTAGTCATGTGGTCAGGTTACACGGAATACCTAGAGTGATCGTGTCCGATAGAGGGCCACAGTTCATTGCACGTTTTTGGCGCATGTGGTGTAAGGCCCTGAAAATAGAGTCCAATTTATCTACCAGTTTCCACCCACAGACCGATGGGCAGACGGAACGTTTGAATCAAACGTTAAAGAAATATCTAAGATGCTATTCCAAGGAAGCTCATGAGTCTTGGGTGGACCTGCTTTGGATGGCGGAGCTGGCCTATAATAATGCATGGCATAGCTCAACGGGAATGTCTCCTTTCAAGGCCAATTATGGTTTTGATGCTAATACCTTGCCGGTTGACATCCCCTCAGATCTTTGTGATCAGCCAGCGGTGGAAGACAGGATAAGGATGCTGAGAAGGGTTCATAAGGGGGTGCAGGTGCATTTGAACAAAGCGAAGGCGGTGTATAAGAAGTGGGAAGACCGTCACAGGATAGAGAGTCGCCAATATGTGGTGGGGGATAAGGTATGGCTGTCCACAAAGAACATCAGGTTTAAATTGCGCAGCGTGTTCCATCCTAGATACATAGGCCCGTACACCATTGTGCGACAGGTGAACCCCGTGACCTATAAGTTGAAGTTGCCGGGGTCCATGCGTATACACCCAGTGTTCCATGTGCAACTGTTGAAACCTGCCCTTACTTCCCGCAGAGTAGCCCCTCCTCCGGTGGCATGTGATGGTGGTTTGGAATATGAAGTGAGGAGTATCAAAGATGCCAAGTGGTGTGGTAGAGGGCTGAAATATCTGGTGTCTTGGAAGGGATATAGTGCTGAGGATGATTCCTGGGAACTGAGCTCGGATGTGCACGCTCCTGCTGCGGTGCGTTCGTTCCACAGGAGGTTTCCGAATAAGCCTGGCCCTAGAAGGCGCTAGAAAGGGGGGCATTCTGTCAGGATGGTCAAACTGCGCCACCCAAATTGGGAACTACATATCCCAGAATTCTAGTGTGGAGGCGGAGCCTTATATAAGCAGGGCGGCCCCTCTGCAAGGTGTTCGTGATTTTGTCTTTCAACAGTGTTGGGAGAGACTGTAAGGAGCGCGAGCTTGGCTTCCTTGAAAGGAAGAATTTGGTTCTGGACTCGTTTTGTGCGCGCTAGCTAGGATTAGCTAAGCGCTGGTGAACTGTCAACTTTAAACATCTTTCGAGCGCGAGGACGGCGCTTCAGGACAATTTCCCCACGGCAGCGCGAGGTCAGCGCCGCCTGAACTTTCATATCCCTCGCCGGAGTACCGAGGTTGCTAGAGAGCGAGAAGCCGGGACAACGAGGAAGCGCTGAAGAGTTACTCAGCTCCAGAGTCGTGAGTAATTCTCCCCGAATGACGCGTGAGGTTTAACGCGTGTGCTGAGAATTTAATTTGCGCTCAAGCTGTCTGGATACAGGCTAAAAGAATCAAGAAGCCTGGTTTGTTATTTGTGGAGAGGGAAGGACATTGATCCTTTGTTTGGTGAGAACGGAGTACAGCGGATTATTCAAATCAGCGTACTGCCGTTACGAAAATAATCACTAGTGGTTACCGCTGCAAGTGCCAAAGCGGAAGGTAGTGGGGGGAGATCCTACACCTTACCGTGTTTGGAGTGGGACTAGTAAAATACACGGAGTGTGACTAGTGAGCGGGAGACAGTAGTTGGATGCTACGTCTCGCCGTGTCCTTCCTGGATCTTTGTTGGAACTGTATATAGTTGTGAATAGACCTTTTCTGAGAAGAGTTTTGTGCGGAATACACTGAGGTGTTGTGGGGTCACGTATAGGATTATGATTTAAATTCTTTTCACTACAAGGCAGGGTAGGTCTACTAGAATTACAGTATCATATAGAAATAGTTCTAGAAATAGAGCTTGTCATTAACTGTGTTTGTGTTTCCCAGGGACTAGGGAGAAGTGCATCAACATTCAGACTAGAAAAACTACACAGGGAGGAGGAGGAGCAGTCTTCTTTATATAAGGTGAAACATTGCTCGTATTTAGTAAGACTATACTGAGTATAGGGTTTCAAGGTGAACCTGAATAACCTGTGTGACTGTTTTCTTGTCTTACAGCTGTCCCTTCCCTGCAGTCCCCTTCCGTCCCTTCCTTGTTCCTGTTTTTTCCCTCGCCCTATCGCTCGAACACGCTGTGTTATTATTACTAGCGTGTTGGTGAGATCGGGAGGTGGAGTCATATGTGCATCAAACGGAGTCGGCAGCGTGGAGTCTGACAGTTTGTGGCATCTGTGCCTGCGTATTTTGTACGGCAGGCTGCTGCATTTGTGGGGCAGACTGGGTATTGGTGGCAAGGGCGTTTTGAGCGGCCTGTGGGAAGGTGGTGACAGCGGTCATTTTGCTGACAGGTGCAGCCACCATGAGATTGCCCACTGTATCCTTTTTCCTATTAAGCTTCTGCTGTACTAGTTTTACAGCTGCATTTTCAATAGCTAGCTGCCTACTTTTTTCCTGCTCTACTTTCTTTTTGCAGAAATGTATGATGTGGTCCTGTATTTCAGGCCATGGTTTTGCTTCCATGGCTACTACCCCATCTAATTTCTCCTGTACGTCTTCTGGCAGCCCTCTCTTCACCATGTGGTAAAAGAGCCTACTGTTCCCTCCAGTTGTATTCCAGGAGTCACCTAACTCCTGGTGCCATTTTTCTTTCATTCTAGAAATAAAGTTAATAGGGTCCTCATTTGTTTGCATGGTCAGAGACATGAGGGACCCAATGTCTGGAACGTCTGGGTATTTTAATCGCAATTTAGTCCAGACTGCCGCCCGTATTTTATCAAATGGTTCTCCATCGTATGTGGTGTCGTTCATTGTTATTAACCCTCTACTGATACTTGTGCAAATTTCTTCTGCTTCCCCTCCCATGAGGGAGATAAGCAAACTTTTCATGTCCCAAAACCCTGGTTTGGTGCCTGTGGTATTTTTCTCTAAGGCCACTATCCATTTGCTGGCACCCTCCGTGAGGGGCGGAAGGTTCTTTTTAATGGCTTCCTTCTCTGCATAAGACCAGCAGTTGTATATAGGAGGGTCTTTTGCTGTTTTGTATAATAGCGGCATCTGGCGGGTAATTCCTACACTTCGATGCTTTGGGCGTGTGGTGTCATATCGTATAGCATATTTCTGCCAAATTTTGAGACTGGCTCGCATGTACTCATAATCCCAGTCTTCACCCTCCAGGATGCATTCTACTGCTGTGGCCATATGCTGTGGTTCGAAAGAGCCTTCCCTTGGCCAGGGGATCATCTGCGGGGCCAAGGATTCTGTCCATCCGGCCAGATCGTCTGTGAAAGGGATGACAGCGTAATCTGAATTCTCGCCTATTGTCACTATTTCGTTGGGAGTTAGGTCGTTGTCTCGCAGGGCACATGGCCTGCTAAGGAACATGCCATTGCCTGTTCTAGCTCGCGTGTTTCGCATGGAGGCGGTGCCAGTGACTTTGTAATTAATGTGAGCGTCAGTGCCAGGGGCATCGTATACGATGTCCTCTGGTCGTCCGTGCGTTCCTAATACAGTGAGTCTTTCTACCTCTGTTGTCCTTTTCTTCTTTTTCCTTCCTGGGTCCCCTGTGTTTGGTAATTCCTGATTATCGAAGAATGGGTTTGTTGATTTTGTCACATGTGTGGCGTGTGGTTGGCAGGTGGAATGTACCATGTCTGTGGCGGA
The DNA here is from genome assembly GCF_964263255.1 of Lissotriton vulgaris. Classification (NCBI taxonomy): domain Eukaryota; kingdom Metazoa; phylum Chordata; class Amphibia; order Caudata; family Salamandridae; genus Lissotriton; species Lissotriton vulgaris. Next base: position 1,342,488,798 of record NC_141695.1, on the reverse strand, counting down.
TGGTGGGGCGAATGGATCTGGTACGGGCGCAGGATGACGTGGTGGTATGTCAGGGGGTGTGAAATGGACCTTTGTTCGCCCAGTAGGCGTGCGTGTATGGTCTGGTGCAGCTGCCTGACGGCAAGGGGAGGGGGTCCGATGGCACAGTACTTCCATTAGTCCTTCATCGTCTCTTATGTCTCGAGAATGACCTACTCTTGGCACGGGTGTGGATGGGAAGTGGGCAGTCTGCTGTTGACTATGGCCTAGGTCCCCATTCCCTTCAGTATATTCAAAGATGCCTGATTGCGCAGTGGGCTGCCGTGAGGTGTTCTTTGTTTGCTGAGTAGGTGGTGTGCTAGGGTGGGTAATCCTGAGAGTCTCAGATAATCTGTTGCTGATTAGTTCTAGCTTCAATGAGGCACGTCGGACTAGCTGAGCTATGTCTTCGTGCTCGCCGTCGCGTGCCATTTCATTGGTGAACATGTCTGCTCGGGCATCCCCTTTGGGACTGCACTCTAAACTTTTATTTAGTTCTGTGGCTGGTCTCCATGCGTCATAATGGACCAAATATGGTGCCTGCGGGCCTTGTAGCTCTCTATCCTTATTCTGTTGGTGAACAGAGGAGAATGTCATTAGTGGTTCGCCTGTGCTTGTGCCGCAAAATGGCATGCGGTCTCAGGGGACGGCCTCCTGCTTCTGGGGTGGTGGAGCATTAGTGTCACGGAGGCTGTTCAAATTAGGGTACAGGGGGAGTGCGTGACGAAGCGAGTCGGATGTGTGGTGGGATGACGTGCGTGAGTGGTTTGATGAGGCGATGGACACATTGTCTGCATTTTCCTCGTCCTCCTCACCAGGTAGGACTGCGATGGAGGTGGGGTTCAGTTGTAGCAAAAACTGCGCATTTATTTGTCCTGGCAATCCTGGCACTGTGGCGGGCAGTGTTGGGCTGCCACTGGCGACAGGAGTTACATGTAGGGGACTGACCGGGGCTGGCATTGTGACGGGTACGGTGGCTGGCACTGTGACGGGTGTGGTAGTTGGTACTGTGACGGGTGGCAGTGGGCCACTGCTGGTGCCGGGTGGCGGCGATGGGGCAGTGCTACCTTCACCAACAGGTTGAGGGTGTTCGGGTGTGGAAAAGAGGTCACTTGGGAGTTGACCGTATCCGACAGTTGGTAAGGTATTAGTTGTGCTCTGTAAGTCTAGTTCTTTATTTTCGGCAGATGCTATTACAGTGTACATGCCATTGGCCTGGTATGGTGGAGGCGCTGAGGTTCTTGGCATTCTGAACCTGTGTTTTAAATGTCATGATTCCGTTATGAATTTGGTATCAGTGAACCGCAAATAATGAATGCGTTATTCATGAGTATTTTCGTCATGTTACACCAATGGATTCACTGTGCATTTGAAGGTTTTGCATTGAACACTTGGGTTTCATCTTGTAAATAGCAGCCATGTTATTTCGTTGCCCTTACAGTAGGCTCTCTCCCATGGCAGAGTAAGCATTTAAAGGACATAACCTTAGCATGGGTTTGTGCTGACTTCTACATGACCTGACGACAGCTGACCCTGTTGCTTGAGGCTAACCTCCCAAGCCAGTTCCTTGTTCAGCAGCTGGCGCAATAAAGTTCAAAGAGCAGGACATGTCCGACCTTTTATAGCACCATTCCCACGGCTTCTATCTCCGTCCCATCTGCTGCTGCCTTTCCTTTACAACATGCTCATCGATCTGGGTTGAAGGGTTTTATGGTGGGTTTGTCCGGCCTGATGGAACAGGAAACCAAGCATGTGTGCAATCCTTTTTTAGCCTGGACTTATTTTGAAAGTGATGCTTTGTATGCACGTCCTGGGAATTTCTAACATAATGCACTTCAAAGCAGGAATGTGTGCTTAAGGCGAAATATTCTGTATAAAAGGCCTGTGCGAAGGCCATGCAGGCAGACTCTCTCATCCAGTTGCTTTAAGCGTGGCTGGGCGACGGAGCCTCACAATTAATGATAATAAAGATGTCTTTTCATATTTCAGATTCTGTGTTGATTTCTTTGCCACTCTTGAATGGACTACTTATTGGTAAGACCCCTGAGAAGGAGTATTGTAAATATTTGGTTCTTCAGTTGGCGCAACCAACTCGGGGGCTCATCATGGAAGTGAAAACCTGGAGGAGAGATTTTTCAGAGAAAAGAATTATGCTGGGGAAGGCAAGACAGGAATCTTCTAAAAGAGGTACTCTGTGCACGGAGGTTCTGGGGGATTCTCTGTCTTTGCGGCCTGGCATATTTTTGATTTTTCTGATTTAAAACTCTCCAAAAGATGTCACTCCTGACTGAGCAACCCTTTTTGGCGCAAGTTTTTTTTTAAAGAGACTGTTAGTGCAGTTAGAAATTGGCAGTTAGAATTTGGACATCTATTTCTTTGATACAGCTGTGATAAGTATTTAAGTGGGTCGCTCCCAGAGTCCTTAGTAGTTGACACTTTGCTGGTGCTTTTGTCGTATGCACCTTTGCGAGTGTTTTTGTTGTTGACGCTTTGCTAGTGTTTTTGTCGGTGACACTTTGCTAGCGTTTTTGTTGTTGTTGTATTATTTGACGCCTGCAGACGCCAAAAACCGAGGGTATTTGTTCTTTGCAGGGACTTGGTAAATCCCGTAACCCTTGAAGTTTGATGCTGGATTAGTGAGCTATAAGATGCCTGATCTTAGCGAATTTGAAGCTTTGTATTGGCCAACTTTGTATACGTTTGAATTAGCCGGTTTATCTAAATAGGTTAGATTTACAAACATATTTCTTCCTTGGTGATTTTGTATCTGCAGGGAATTAAAATATGTAATAATACATAATAAGGATGCTTTACTCTGTATAATTTTATGAATGGATATGCAGAACGATTTTTGGTGTTCTGCCAGCTGCAGCTAGTGAATTGAGTGTATTTTTGGTTTTTACACTGTTGAGCAGTGTTTCTTGTAAATATGACTTACAGCTACGTATGGTCCGGACTGTCCTGTTTTTGTCCTGAGTGTTTATTTGTGGGTTTTAATGTATGTTTGAATGCGTGGTTAAAATGTGTGTTTACATGTCTATTTTGTTTGTGAGTTTTGTTGTACATTGCGACGACGCGATTTACAAGAAATGGTTGGAGAGCGCTGTATTGTGTGTCCTAACTGTTTTCAACACTTTCTGTTTATGTCTGAATGTGCTCAAAATGTGTGTGGTTCACATTTAATGGATTTAGATAAGGCCCCAGCCAAAAACGAAGTTACATGTTTTTTTTTGCAGAAATAAATACATTTACAGCGTTTTTACTTACATGTACTGTATTAAATGTTCACAGGCAAAACGTTTTAGCTGCAGTATATTTGCATAGGACTGTTTCTTCAGCCAGCAATTTTTGTAGTTCAACACGGGTGGAATTTTGCATGACGGCCCTTTTACATGACAGAGGCCCCAAAAAGTGACGCAGAATATGACGCTTTTTAAATTAGGCATATGCACTCAGGTTTGTGAGTTAATGCATCTCAATAAGAGGCAAGGGATGTAGCGGGCTCTTATATGTAAAAACAATCACAAACAGAAATAATTGGGTTTTATTAGAAGACAAAAATTATTAATTATGGAAAAATAATTCATAAAAATTAGTGCTACCAAAATCGTTTTCTAATATTCATAAAGCTTGACACTCATGCTATGACCTCTTAGCATTAAAATGTGATTTGCGTTATGTTGCATCACTTAAATGACAAGAATTCATTTGTATAAATTCGCTTGCCATAGGCGCAAGCAAGCTCATTTTTATAACGTATAAATTATTATTTTCAGATACCTGACTCTTGGATTATGTAATAGACTTTCTAGTGATCCATATTCTGCAAGAAAATTGTAAAATATTCATTTTGTAATGCCCAGAATCAGAAAGTCGATTTTGAGTAAATTCACTGTTTAAACTGCATTTTTGCTTTCCTTAAAGTGTCTCAGCCTTAAGCGAATGCATGCATTTAGGTTTTGACATAAGGTTGTTCTTTCTTGTGCTTCAGTAAGTTAATGTGCCAGTACACAGGCTTGTTTTAATATCAGGGTTGGAGGTTCTACATTCAAAGTAGGCCTACGGACAGTTTGCTTATTTAACACTGATGAAGTGTGTGCCATAGGATTGCAACAAGTAATTACTCTACAAAAATTGGTCTGTGTGTCTTTAGCTTTTGAGACAAATTGACAGTGAATGTAGTCTAATAATATGGGAATTGTGATAATTTTAGAGCCTAAAAAGAGAAATTATTTTTTTAAATAGCTTGGATTATTGTTGATTAGATCCAGCCTACTGGCTTTGTCAGCTCCACTGTGGCAGAAGCTGGGGGCTGGGAGAATTTGCAACAGCTGGCTCAGCGCGCTCGCTGAGATGTTCTCTTTTAAGTGTTTCCCCATAAATTATGGAGAAGGCCCCTCATGTGTTGCCATTTACAGCCTTTTAATTAGGCCTTTGTTTCCAAGGAATGCAGAATGACCTCTCTGCACGGGCTGCTAAAAGTGAGGTTTCTGGTTTCACGTGGTAACATGAAGGACCTTGATTTAAACAGGGAAATGAAAAGAGGTTTCTTTAAACATCATGATTAAATGCTACATTGTGTTTCCAGGTTAAGGGAAATAATGTTTGCTAGCTGCGTTTATTTTACAGAAAAAAGAAATGATGCATCCAGTGTTAGATAAAAATAACATGCAGCCTTTTTCACACAATGTTGAAGGTTATAGGTTACAGGCTTACGTTCAATACAGATTTGCTCATTAACAGTTAAGTAATTAACAGTTATTTTTTGTGTATGGTACAATGTTTTTGTGTTGTGTATTTTTCTGTTTTTGCCAACAGATTTTTCATGGATTGTTCTAAAGAAGAGAAGACGCGTGAGTTTGGCTAGTTGACAAAAGATGTGTTTTTGCGTCATTTCTTTAACAGAGAAAAAATGTACATGTTTCTGTTTGAGGTATTTACAGCTGTCATGACATATTATATTTTGACAATTGATCTACAACTGCGTTGTGCTCAAATGTCAAACGCTGGGTGTAGAGTTTGTATGGAGTTTGGACCCGACAATTTAGACAGGCCCAAATATTGGGTTTTTGACTGCAGGTTTAAAGTGCATAAAATACACATGCCATGGTGCTGCATTTTTGTATGTTTGTTCATGTTGTTACCATCACAAGTTCTCCTGTATTGGATGAATTTGGTATAATGATAAATTTCACAGATATGGTTTGCATACTGTGAGGAAGGATGGCAGCACTTTTACCAGTGCATGCCTACCTTTGGCTATACATTTGGCTGTATTGAAAATAAATAACTAAACAAATATAACAGGTTCAAAGTGTATCACCTGATGTTACGTACTGCACATTCCCTTAAAGGAATAGGCAGCCCTAAATTGTTATGTATCCTTGATTGGACCTAAGGATAGAATTATAGATCTGTGACTCACGGTGACCTAATTTTTATATGGCGTTATTTAATCATGTTTTGTTTCCCAAATAGCATATGGCTTTGTCCCTTGAAAGCAAGCCAGGTTTCATTTTTCCTCTCCCTGAAGAGAGAAAATTTGTGTAACTTTGGTCTTTTGTGTATTCCCCGTTCTCTTGGTGCTGTGTTACATGCCTGAGGCACCCAAGCACACTCTTGTTCTTCCTATAGATTTTTCTTTTGTTGTTTCGCCCCTGACCAATGTTGCATTATGCTTAGTTATTAGGCATTTTAGTTGTGTCCTAATTCCATTTCCCCTTTTCCCATATTCCTTTCACCAGTCAGCCCATTTATCATTATGGGTGTATTGTTTATGTGTACACTTCTAGACCGTAGTTATGTATTAGGGACCCCCATGTTATGTAAAATGTTTTTTTTTCCCCCCATGTTATGTAAAATGTTTTTTTTTCAGACTGACTGTCAAGGTAGTGATAGGCTGGTTCCAATGTCTATTTTTAATTTTTCAGTTCTCTTGTGTTCCTGCTGCTTTAATTTTTGGTGGGATTAGATGTGTTCTAAACATGCAAATACCAGGACTTTCTAGTGTTTGTTCTTTGTCTTCACATTTGATCATTAGCCTTTTGTTTTGCATAGTGCACTTAATGCACATTTTTAAAGGAATTTTTCTTCATGTCTTTGATAATGTGAATGATGTTATCTTTCTATTCGAGATATTCTAGATAAGGAATTTAGGAACACCTAGGCTTAGTCATTGAGGGAACACATGTATTTACCCCATTAGATAATGCCACTGTGTGAGGAAATTCATTTTGATAGAAATCCTGTGCAGCTATAGATGACAGAGAATAATGAAAAGAACATACCTGAAGATTCTAAAGATACTGTTTTGCCCTTTTGCCTTTGCTCTTGTATTTTATGCTCATGGCACATTGTCACTCCCTTTCAGATTGTAGGTCACCTGCTTGCCAGTCCTTTTGTTAAAACACATGAACTGCTTTTTGTGCTTGATTTGAAGGAAACTAACAATTGTGTTACATATCCTGCATCATTAACAGGTCCTGCTAAGATCTTCCAGAGTTAAAGGAAGAGTGATTCCCTGCAGACCTGTGATCAACACTAAGCTCACACCCCATCAGTGACCGCTCTAAGATGAACAGATGTCCTGGCTCTACACTTCTTGCAAACAAGGAAGTCGCGAAAGCTGGATAAACGATCATCAGCGCGACATCAGTGGTACCTCCAAAGCAAGGCAGTTGATTTGCGAAAGGCGTTGCAGAAGAGAGGAGGAGCTGATCCATTTATTTGTTGTTTGGGCTCTGTACCTGTTATGTGCTGGAAACCTCTGTCAGTGTACATTCCCTTGAGCCATTGGCCCGAGTTTTGGCCACATTCACACTTTTGCTTTGCACCAGTGGAACGGCAGTGCACCCGAGCATCCACGTTTAGAAAAAGGCACTACATTCTGGTGCCCAGGAGAGAGCAGCTTGAGCGTCCTCTGACACTAAATGATGAGTGTTGGAGCCTAAAAACGCTGCTGATTTTGCTGGTCGTTTTTAAATAGTGCTTGGATCTGCACGAGATGCTTTGTGCCCTTGATCAATAAACAGCACATCATTTGTAGTGTCTGCCACAAGAAGAGACACTGGTGCATTGTTTTGCAACACAGACTTTCGAGTGAGCTGTGAGTGTTTTCCCCGAGCGGCACTCCAACTAAACAGTATTGTCTCCTCATGAAAGGCCTGACTTGAAGAGGCCCAACGCGAAGAAAAAATTGGAAGCGGATCTGATGGACTTTGGGTATTTTTTGTGAGCTTATATAGACTTGAAGTTTGGAAAATAATTTTTGCTGCTTTGCTGGCATTGTTTTAAAGTATTTCTGTTTAGTAAAAGCAGAATAAAGTCCACTCTCTGTGGAAGAGTATCCCTTTTTCATCTGAGAGCATTGATTCGGAACACCATTGTTTCACTTAAACATATAATGAATTACTGAAATGCGTAGGAAGCAATATAAAACGTTATTAGAAAATTCTATGATTTGCTGTCTGCTTAGGACTGTGCAAGTATTACGCATTTGATCTTTTGTTGTTCTTTTTCCCTTGCTGAATTGTATTATGGTTTTTTGTTAAATTTTTGATTGGTTACCATTTGCCAGTTGCAGGGTCACGTAGGAGTACAAATGGTTCAGTTTGTGACCTGAGTAGTGGCAGTAGGCCTGCAGGACCTGCAGTGTCCCTATGACCTGCTAATAATCACAGCTGATGTACTCTACCAAGATTGCGTGAGCGACATTAGAAAATGGAGATTGTATTGAGGAATGACGATAAAAAGCAGGAGATGAAAAACAGACATTACAGAATATTGTTCTCTAAGTGCAGTATAGCTCTATCTATTTTAATACTTTAATGTATTTTATTGGCTACTATATTTTGGTATGTTTCCCCCTACACTATTGACGTCTGCACCAACTTCCCAACATACTCTTTCTTTTTCTTCACATGAGTTTCATATTTTACCTGAACATGAACTGGTTAGGTCAGAGTTTACTGATAATTCCTTTTGTACAGTATTTACATCAACACCAGCTAGTGATGAGTATAGCCATGTATAGGTTATTGCCTATGTAAGGGCAAAAGGATGCTCTGAGGTTCTTGGCATTCTGAACCTGTGTTTTAAATGTCATGATTCCGTTATGAATTTGGTATCAGTGAACCGCAAATAATGAATGCGTTATTCATGAGTATTTTCGTCATGTTACACCAATGGATTCACTGTGCATTTGAAGGTTTTGCATTGAACACTTGGGTTTCATCTTGTAAATAGCAGCCATGTTATTTCGTTGCCCTTACAGTAGGCTCTCTCCCATGGCAGAGTAAGCATTTAAAGGACATAACCTTAGCATGGGTTTGTGCTGACTTCTACATGACCTGACGACAGCTGACCCTGTTGCTTGAGGCTAACCTCCCAAGCCAGTTCCTTGTTCAGCAGCTGGCGCAATAAAGTTCAAAGAGCAGGACATGTCCGACCTTTTATAGCACCATTCCCACGGCTTCTATCTCCGTCCCATCTGCTGCTGCCTTTCCTTTACAACATGCTCATCGATCTGGGTTGAAGGGTTTTATGGTGGGTTTGTCCGGCCTGATGGAACAGGAAACCAAGCATGTGTGCAATCCTTTTTTAGCCTGGACTTATTTTGAAAGTGATGCTTTGTATGCACGTCCTGGGAATTTCTAACATAATGCACTTCAAAGCAGGAATGTGTGCTTAAGGCGAAATATTCTGTATAAAAGGCCTGTGCGAAGGCCATGCAGGCAGACTCTCTCATCCAGTTGCTTTAAGCGTGGCTGGGCGACGGAGCCTCACAATTAATGATAATAAAGATGTCTTTTCATATTTCAGATTCTGTGTTGATTTCTTTGCCACTCTTGAATGGACTACTTATTGGTAAGACCCCTGAGAAGGAGTATTGTAAATATTTGGTTCTTCAGTGCAGACAGGGCAGTGGGCAGGGTGGCAGGGTGTTCCTGCGTGTTCTTTTTAAAGATTCGCCAGAGAGCTAAGGAGTCTTTCCTTTTTTGTAATTTTGTGCCGGAATATTTGGTGTTTAGGAAAGTGGTGGCGTGCTCGAGAATATTTACTTCAAAGGATCCTTCGGAGGGCCAAGGATAATCCATATTCCTTGTTAATTTGTGAAGCTCCCTACAGTGTTTGAGTATGCGTTTTTCCTGTCCACTGAACATTTTCAGGACATGTTGGAGTGGTGTTGCCATGATGAGATATTTGTGTGCCCGCAAGGCAGAGCCTTTAATGCGGGGTGTTGGCTATGCTTCTCTAAAGATCAGGCACTAGTTCCTCTGCTACACCCGCGAGGACCCGGTCATAAACACCCTTTTGCAATTCACTATTTTGCGTGGGGGTGCAGCCAGGGAACTGGAGTGGGCCGCCAAAGCAGGCGCTTGCTATTTGGGACTGGAGTGGGTGTCTGGGGAAGAAGCTTGACAGAATTGTTGGTCCTTCCCAATTGGCAAGGCGCAAAATAAAATATATATGATAGCCAGCGGGTGTCTTATACACAGTGTAATTCAGTATCCTATTCATCGGGTTACTTAGTGCATATGCGATAGCTGCAAAACCTATGTGGGATACAGTCTGATGTTTGCATGGGGTGACAGGCAGACCCTAGTTGTTGTGCGGGTTGGGGTCTGTGGAGTGTGAAGTTTCTACAGGGCTACAGTCGTGAGGATGTAGATCTCTGATAAGTTCCTCTCCTACTTCATTACAGACAATGTGGTAGAGTATGAATCTTAAATCTAATTCGTCAGGCCCCCTGTATTTTCCCTCTGGGGAGAAGTCAGGGAATTCAAGATTGTGACGGGCAAAGGCGATGCGAATTTTGCTTTGCAGTGGGTTTCGTGGCCAGGAGGACGTGAATACGGTGGGTAGTTCTAGGCCTGGAGATAGTAGGCGGATCCGTATGTAGATCCACTCTGGTGTTTTATGCACTGAAGTGCCGAATATTCGTTTATTGTATACTGCCTGAAGAGCCTGCATGGGGCTTGTTTCCTGTGAGCGACAGCAGGTGGTGCAGAGGTGTAGTGAGAACAGCAATGATCCTTTACTATAGGGTCGGTGGGGCGTGAAAAGGTTTGTGCGAGAGAGCCTTTACTGTAGGCTCGGCGGGGCGTGAAAATGATGGTGCGAGAGATAGGGTAACTTGGTGAGGGTAGGTGTAGTCAATATTGAGTGCCTGAAATATTGAGAGTAGGACAGTGCTACTGAGGGGTGTAACGTGGATGAAGCACGAGGGGTGGCCGTCAGAAATGCCTACAACGTTATTGTTGATCAGGAATATTGTGATATTATCAGTGGTATGATCACTCATTCCCTTACATGGAGTTGGGGCCATGAGGTGGGCTCGGCAGGTTTGGCAGACCGCAGGACCCACAGGATTTTATGAGTGATGAGACATAAGTGCTCTTAAAAGGGGTTATGTATCTTGTTGAAACTGTGGGTGATAGGAGTAGGAGTTGGAGACGGATGGCAGGGGTGAGTCTGGGCATTTTTCTTCTGGCGGTGGGATGTACACTATTTCAGATGCAGCACCTGACTGTATGGAATCTAGTGAAGACTCGTCATCAGTGATGAGAATGGGTGAGGTAGCAGGGTGATGTGGGTACTCTGGGTATCCGAGGGGAAGAGAGTGGGGGACAGACAGGGTGGAAGAGTCAGAGGCATCTTCTGTATACAGCAGCTGAGGGGCCGTGGTGTCTGGAGATGGTGGGGTAAGAGATATGTCTGGGAGGCTATCAAGAGATTGGGTAGAGATGTTAAACTGGGTGCCTGGCGTAAGGTTAACTCCTAAAAGTGTCCAGGCGCCTGTTAGTATGGTGCGGTAGTCGTCGGTAAGGGGAGTGAATTAGTTGGTTGTGGAATTGTGAAGTATTTCAGGTCTGCCGTGAAGGAACTGAATAGTACAATGTTGAATATGTGGGGGGCTACTGGTCATTACGGAAATAAGGAGGTGTAAGGCATGCCACGTGTAGGCGAGGGATATATGGAGGCAGGGGAGGAGGAATACACTTTCCCCCCTTTTTTGCCAATCAATTGCTGAAGCAATTGATTGACAAATGAAAATGAGCGTGCTGTCATGAGAAATTAAAGGCACTGCAGGGGCGTGGAGGAGCAAATGGCTACATGTGAGGTGTGTTATACACCTAAGTGAGGGACAAGGCAGGGAGCAGGTAAGTCAGAGAACTGTGGGAACAGTGGATCTCCAGGGAGGGAAGTGTGATGTCCTGGCGGAATCACAAAGCACAGGTGCTACTGACTCAAAGCACATGGATCCACAAGCACATTTGACATAGAGCAGGGCAAATGAACAAAACATGAAATGGAGAGGATCAATGATCAACACATTAAATAATGAACAAAGACCTAATGACAGAAAAATAAATACTGATGACATAAAGAGGATGCATCATGAATGAACAATGAACGACCTAGATATGGAATCTCACTAATTCATGAACAATCAACGAGCTAGATGTGGAATGTCACCACTAATGTCACCACTACAAGAACAGAGATGTGCCACTAATTCATGAACACTGTAGATGTGGAATGTCACCACTTGAAGAACAGAGATGTCACTACTGGCAGAGCTGACAAAGAAGGATTGGAAAGAAAGGCAGAGTTTGTGAGCGAAATAATGTCTGATCTAGAAAGGTAAAAAGAAAACGGCAGAAGCAAGAAGGTGGTAATGAATATAGACCCAGAAGTGGAACGTCACCAACGTAGAGATGAAATGTCCGGAGAGTGAGAGACACAGTGTAAGATGATGTCAGCAGTGAAAGGTAATATCAGCAGTGAAAAGGTCACAGAGGGTCGTAGAGAAGAAGAAGAAGGAGAAAGGTAGGGGCAGGGGGCACTAATAATAAGAGTAGGTAGGGAAAGAACAGGGTGGGGCAGAGAAAAGAGGTGCCTGTGGGTAGGGAGAGAGAAGAGGCTTGCAGTGGCAGCGAAAGAAAGGATGAAGGTGGAGCAAGGAAGAGGAGGAAGAAGGAAAGTGTGAGAAAGTGTGTAGAAATAGAGGTTAAGGAAGGGCGGGGGCTCGGGGGAGCTGTGGAGCGAAGGCACCGCTGCGGCGCCAGGGGAGGAAGTGGGCCGGTGATGGAGTGTATGAGCCACAGATAGCACAAAGTATTTCCTCTTTCTGTGTGGGCGGAGGGCAAGATGTCAGAGGCAAGCGGCAGGAGCGATGTAGGAGTGGAATGGAGATGTAGACTGCTACAGCCAGACCATGTAGAAAGAGATCGTGAGGAAAGTACAGTGAAGGAGGAGCCCTCATTGAAGAGACGTGCAGGAGGGATCAGCTGAGAAATGAAGGGCTGTAAGGCAGGGGAGGGGTGTGGGGGGTGCTGAATCGGGCTGCAGGAGAGAACAGCTGAGAAATGAAGGGCTGTCAGGCAGGGGAGGGGGGTGGGCGGTGCTGAATCAGATGAGGAATAAGAACAGGGGAGGAAGTAAGAAGGGGCACAATTTATTCAGCATGAAAAAAGGACCGACAGCAGTGTAGGATGTTGTGCAAAGGAGAGAAGAGATATAAAAGGTTCACATGCGCTGGCAATCACAACGCAGTATTCACAATGTATGAGGCAAGTGTCAACAAGACCCCTAGTGGAGAAACTCCGACCCTGGATAAAACCAGGGAACACCCAGCTCCCCAGACTCGAACTGGGAGAGGGATCGCAAACCTACCCACAAAGAAAGGGGTAGGGTGGGACTTGAACCCGATTCAAGACCTGCAAGGTCCGGAACACACCCAGCTCACAGACTTGAACTGTCGAGAGGGATCATGAACCTACCTGGGGGTAGTTGACAGCAAAACCCATACCACAAAGCACATCATAAATCATTCCCTCCGGACTGGAACCGGCAGGGAGACGAGCCGCAACAAACCACAAGCCACAACTGCAACTGTTAAGAGCTGATAAGTTTGAAAAAGTAAGAGTGAAAAAATGTGACCACTGAGAGACACATAGGGTTCTTGAATCGCGACATAGACAATGCTGCGGGGGGGGTGTTCAGGAGTCCTACCCAGAGCCAGCCACAAGGGGACCGCACACAGCCAAGTAGCCAACACCGGAAACTCAAGGGAAAAAAGTAAAACGTTCCTTTACTCACCACTGGTATGCAAGAGGCTGTTGTAGGACCCCCCAAGGCAGCTCGTGGAAGTCCATTGTATTCCCCCTCAGAATGAAGGTACGATGAAACGTTGGGCGCCAGCTGAGAAAGGAACAATCTTGACCCTTCCGGTCAGTGGTCACCACCTTGGCTGTGGTTACAAATCACACATCACCAACACAGCATTTCACTGAGAGAGAGAAGGAATACAGACGTAAGATACCAGCCTTTCAAGTTGGAGTGGCACTTTATTTTCAGTTAACAGGCAGAAAAATAAATGCATATCAGTTCAGGCTACAATGCAATTTCCTAAATAAGGTCCAGACCTCGCCCTGTCTGGAGTTACAGATGGATGACAAATGCTCAAAATATCGCAAAGCAATACTGGAATGAAATGTACTAAAAGAACACTAACACAGATGATTAAAGATCCTACACTACTGAGTTTAAGGATATAGAACTCGGGTGCCTAAGGGCCAAATACCTGGGACAGGTCTATTCTCACAGATTGTACATTTCTATCAGGGCCCTGAATTATGAGGCCAAGGCAAAGAAGGCGTAAGTAGAATTAAGTAAAGAAGAACATTTTGCTATTAAATTCAGTGTCTGGTAGTATCTAGGAGTGAGACCATTCACCTAATGCCCGAAGAGCCTAACACATGGGAATCTATCTATAAAGAGAGTTAGTTAAAGGGTCAGAGATCTAGAGAGAGAGAAGGGCTATCTGCCCTGGGAAATCCACAACCTGAAAGAGGCGTCAGTGTCCCAAGTCAGATATTTTCGGCTAGCCGGAGAACAGACCACGCTCAATGCCAGGCATCCGCAGGAAAGTTCTGACTTTAGATTTGACGGTTGGGTCTGATATACCTGAAATTTAGGAACTAAGGTTCTATGGTGACACTGGCCTACGCCCTTTCAGTGCAGGCGGTCTAAACACATGTGTTCTAGGACACCGGAAGGACATCTCTACAGAACATTTTGTTTCGTACATTTCTAAAAGAGAACATTTTGTACATTTCTAAACCGGGACAGTTTGTACATTTCTAAAAAGGGACAGTTTGTCACGTACATTTCTTCATATCTGCAAGTGCGAAACCTTATGCTAGGAGCTGAGTATTGCCAGAGGTTGCTGTTTCTACTTGTGCAAGCTTTGTTTCAAAATATTACTTTAGCAATGCCTTCAGGAAGCTGTACCAACGTGTACCAGTCTGTGTATGTGTGGGTGTTGGTCTTGAAGCTGGCAGTGAAGCTAACTAATCTCTGAAGGCCTAATTGCACCTTGTTTATTTCAATGCACAGAAACGTGTGTTTTTAAGCCTAAGCATAGTGGGCCCTTGGGCCTTTATTTACTAATGGTGAAAGTTAGTCATTTTAGCATGTTTTCAGATTTTTTTATCACGCAGGGCCTACATCAGACCTTCATCTTACCAAGGCCGTTAGGACTCTCCTTTCCGGTGATTTTAGATGGTAGAACGGGACCCTCCATCATCGGTATCCTTGAGATAAGATCTTTGTTTTTTTCACGATTTTCAAAGAAACGGTTAAGTCGAATTTTCCTGAAAAATGCTATGAGGTCACTTTCAATGTTGAACAGAGAGGGAGCATTGGTTGGGGCAAAACTAAAGTCTTTCTGTAGTACTGTCTGTTCGGTACTGTTGAGAGTTCTTTTTGAGAGGTTAACTATGGGAAATTCGCCTACCTCCAATATTGGGTGCTCCTGGTTGCTATATATTCCCTGGAGTTGTTTTGAGGTTGTTGCTTCCTCTGATATTCCGGGCGATTGTATTCCCTGGGGTTCCTGTATCCACGGTTTGGGCGTCTGTCTAAAAAAGGCTCCCGTTCATAATTGGAGCTGGATCTATTTTCTTGTGGTGTATCGGGTTCATCTTCACAGCTTGACCCTGAGGATTCAGAGAAGGTTATCCTCTTGTTGTTGTTCCTAGAGTAAACTGGTCTCTGTGGATTTGGTCTTTCCCAACGGGATTCATTTTTGTTGGTAAAGTAATCTTTTTGGGTGTAGGGATATGCTCCTTCAGTGGTATATTTTTCTACATCTTTTTTAAATTTTCTAAGTTTTCTATTGGATAGGTAATCCCTATAGCCATCTGCCTCAAAGTTAATTTCCTCAAGTTTCTTTTTGGCATCTTCTAGGGCCGGTGACTGTTTGAGTGTTGCTTCTAGTTTTTCTATTTCCTGTTTTTCTAATTCGATTATCTCCTGGGCTGTTTCTATAATTAAAATCAGCCAGTCCCGGCTACACTGGTTGGCTATTAGTGTCCATGTTTCTACAAACTTGGGGTGTTCTACAAACAGCCCTGGTTCATTCCGAACCGGTAACCCTATGGGGATAACGCCCTCTTTTAAATAATTGATCAGAAACTCGGCGTGCAGCTCTGTTCTGATGAGTTTCTTTTTAAAATTTAATATTTTTATCAGTTGTTCATGGCTAGTATTGTGCAATCCTTTGGAGCCCCCATTTTTGGGGTCCAGGTTCATTAATCTGGTATATTTATCATCTGAGAACCCAAATATTTTCAATTTATCCATTATGGGTCTCCCAAGTTGTTCAATAAATTTAAGATGCCCTTTAGAGGAAGGGTTTACGGGAGAAAGAACTCCTCTCCAACCAAAAGGTTGTGCAGTAATGTGGAAAAGTATGAGAGGTACCCCTTAAACAAGGTCAAGGGAAATAGGGTCAACCAACCAATGTACAAAGAAATAATTCCCTTGAACAGAACTAATTAAACAAGGCACGAAGATCAAGAAAACAATAAGAGATTCACTAATATAAAAAGAATTCTTAACAATTTATTGAAAATACAAATGTTAAAAAAGTGGACGTGCAAGAACCACTATGGCAGAATTTAAAAAAACAACAATAAAACTGTTTGACATTCAATATTGACCAGCAAAATTGAAACATAAAGACAGAACACAGTGAGACATGAAACTTGTACAGTACTAAATGTATATTCCAACTCTGTTTCCAACACCTATGTTGCGCACACCACAGACTAGCATATCAACAAAGGTGTATGAGTCATGAATTATACTGCGATGGTGCATATTAAATTTCAACAATGAAATTCAACTCAATAAACCCCTATTCTCTTTTCGGAGAAATAAAACCCTCCGTAATTGTTTGGTACACACCTACAAGCCATCCATGGAGACACAACTAACTCTGACAGGCACGAGGGCATCAGGCAACCACAAATGTGGAACCTGCTCAGTCTGCCCCCATTGCATTATAGGTACCAGCCTTGAATTCAATGGAAAAACTTTGACCCCCAAAACATTCAATAACTGCAGAAGTCAGAATGTAGTTTATTTGCTGCTCTGCCCCTGCAACTTAGGATACGTAGGGGAGACGAGTAGGGAACTAAGAGCCAGAGTTTTAGAACATAAATCAGCCATACGCACAAACAAGTGCAATGCGCCCCTAACAGGTCACTTTAGACAACACAATCACTCTTGTGATGATTTACGGTGGTTCATCTTGGAGAAGATTAGAACCACCAGACGAGGAGGTGACATTGATAAATTTAGAAAAACCAGGGAACAGTGGTACTTTTGCTTCTTAAACACCATCCTCAAAGGCTTAAATACCAGGGAAGACTGGGCGATATGTATCTAATCCCTCCAAAAAATCCTTTTTACAAAACAGGTTCCCCGTTTTAGGAATGATGGTATAGGGAGGCTAAGACCACTATACTCAATGTATTACATCTTAACAAAAAAGTGGACACAAATCTTCATCCCTGAAACTTTACTTTCCACTTTACTAGGGTGTTTATAAACCTAAAAAAAATTTTTGTTAAAAATCTTTTTCTTTTTTTTTCCCCTCAATGGTAGGTTCCTCCCGCCCTGTAATATTTTTGAGCCCCTAAGAAGCACCTTCCATACAGACACCAAAATTGGGAATGAATCCGAGATATCAAACCTGCGCATTCACGACAAATATGTAAGCATTGATCCATAACAATACTGAGATTGAAACACTGAGATTGATGCTTACCCTTCGCATTTTGCCCATTAAAAATAATCGGATAGCCATAGTTTGGACTCAACAAATGAGATTCTTTATTAATTTATACTCTCTAACTACAATATTTTCATGTAAAAATTTTTTTTTGATTTTCTTGACCTAGTAGAAACCTGTTACATAACATTTTAAGTAGAACTTTGATCCTCGACCAGCAAAAAGACGATATCACAAGCCGACATAGTATCCTTTACGAGCAGCCCTCCAAACATAGGCTAGTCAGCTTGACCAATAGAATCTCGGAATTATAAGCCGATGTATGTAAACACCTTAGCTTCTAGCCGGCATATCCTTTGTTAGTAGCCCTCCAAACATTGGCTCGACAACCCGACCAATGGAATCTCGGCATTACAAGCCGACATAGGCAAACAGTTTAGCTTCCAACCTTGCCCTTTGATTGGCCCTTCCACGAACGTATCACGAGTCAGCTACAATTATTTAAGCACAGGTGCCTTGCATATCTAGGATACACCTCGTAACCAGAGAAGCAGGCAGTCCCTGACGGAACAGCAGGTAAGCAGACATACGATCACGACTCTTATCGGATTCAAGGCAGTGAAATAGAAAAATGCACTACTAACAGCCGCCCTCGCATTCATCTTCTCGCCCTCTAGTGATATACGCCCATGCGCCACAGAGACATGACGAAAGCGCCTCCGGTATTTCTTTTTTAAAAACCCTAGAACCAGAGAAGTAAGCAGTCCCTCTGCACCACAATGGGGGGAAGCACATTTTGAAAATTCTGGAATTTTCTTAATTTGTCTTTAAAACACAACACTTTACCCTTTAAAGATACAAATAGGGGGTGTGGCCAAGATGGCGGTCCTAGAGGACGCTCTTGCCGTGAGCTCCCGAGCCCCTGGAAACCCTGCGCCTTTTTCCACCGCTGATCTCCCCCGGATCGAGCGGAAAACGCACCCAGTGCACCCCGTGGGGGTGTGGAGCAGTCCGTAGCCCTTAATCTCCTTGCTGCGGCGGCGGAGCCGCTTGAGAACCGGCCTGCGGCGGAAGCCGCCCGAAGAATCGCCGAGGGTCTGGAGACCCCTCGATCACAGCGAGGAAGGCTGGGAGCATGGAGTAGACAAGCGGCTTGCGGGTGCTCCGACGCTACGACCCCGCCGTGGCCCGGAAATGACCTTCCCCGGCGGAGCGGAGCCGCACTAGCGGAGAGTGGAGAGGCGGAGCCGACAGGAAGCGGCTACGCAAGCCCGGGGATCAGGTAGGCCGCGAGGCCTGTGCCACAAGGCCCGGCCCTGAGCCCCGCCCTTCGCCGCTGCTGTGCGATTACAGCCCCTCAAGCACGCACGGTTGCCTCCGCAGCCCACGGGTCCTAAGCCTTCTCCGGTCCCAACGGCGGAACGACTTGCCCGACCGGCCTCCGGCCACGTGGTAATCGAGTGGACCTGCGATCCCCTAGGGCGGGCCTGGACGGAATCGCTGGATGTGTTGTGCTGAGACGATCATTGGGGGGACTGTCCAGTAGTGCTCTCTTTGTACCGGCAGACCTTGACCTAAAACCCGGTTGGAGAGGAGCGGCACATATATAGCCCAGGCGGCGAGACTGCGCCACACCAGCGCTGGTTCCCCAGGCCGTAGCGGACGGCCATCTTGGGCGAGAGCGGAACGATTGCATCGGCCTCTTGGAGCGGCCCTCGCTCGAGGCAATTGGAGGCGCCTCGCCGGGATTAGGTCTGCATCGGCACTTTAGAGCCCGAAGACTCCGCGTGCGGGGTGGATTGCCACCTCCTGCCGCACTGCTTCCCGGGCCCGTATTCCCTCCTCGCCATAGCACGTGAACTTTGGTGATTCTCCCCCTCCACGATGTCGAATGCCAGGGGGTCGAAGAAGGGTGACCGGACCTTGCCGGACATGCTGGGCAGAGGCGCCCCGAGGCAAGACAGGAACCAGCCAGCCCCGAGCCCACCGACCAGCTCTCGGGGTGCGGAAGGCGGGAAACCCCCGGTAACTAGATCTTTTCTGGAGTCACTGTTCAGCTCTTTGAGGGAGGACTTTCAAGCCGTAAAATAGGAGGTGGCCGGGGAGGTCCGAGAGGTTCGGAGAGAGGTTGACTCCCTGGGAGAACGAGTGAACACAGTGGAGGCGGCTGGCCACTCCAGAGATGAGGAAATCACGCACTTGCAAAAGGAGGTCCTGAGGCTAAGAGACCAGCAGATTGACCTACAGGCCCATGCCGAGGACCTTGAAAACAGGTCTAGACGTAACAACATACGGGTCCGAGGCGTTCCATCCAGCGAGGAGGGTGAGGACGCGTCCGCCTACTTAGGGGCCCTGTTTCATGATATTCTGGGAGAATGTGACGACTTCCCGATCCGAATCGACAGGGCACATAGAGTTGGTCGCCCCCGCAGGGCCTCAGCGCCTCCTCCTGACATTTTGGCCTCCCTGCCGGATTTCCCCCTGAAGGAGCGGATTCTTCGTGAGGCCCGACGACAACAGCCTTTACGTTTCAGAGATCACCCAGTGGCTCTATATCAGGACCTGTCCGCAATAACGCTGCAGAAACGGAAGGCCTTTAAAATTGCTACAGACTTTTTGAGGGAACATAAAACACAGTACTCGTGGGGGCATCCCTTTCGCCTCATCTTCCGCTGGAATGGGGCTCTGCACCAGCTCCGATCCCTCCAGGATGTTTGCGGAGTGCTGGGAATCACTGCAACGGACATGGACACTCCAGCGCCTCGCTGCCGGCGGAGCACGCGAGATGGCTGGCGGCTAGTCGGGGAACGACGATCCCCGCCACCCACGAGACCCGACTCGCCTACAATCTGAGCGGAAATGTCCAGCGCCATACCGGAGGCTTCCAGGACTACGGCGAATGGTGATGTGGCCTTGACGGCCTGAACATGCTCCGGGGGGAGAGTGCAGTAGCCAATCTTCATCGCAGGTGCGGGGGTTCCGGGGGTGGGGGGTGGCGGGGGCGCTGGAGGAGGTGGCTGGACGTCCACTTGAACAACTTTCCACGGCCTTGTCCGTTGAGGACCAGACTGGGACAATGAAGTACTCTGCATGGTTGGGGGTGAGGGGGGTGGGCAAGGGAGTTGAATGGGTTAGTTTGGGGTTTGGGGTGTTCACAGGCCGGCGGGGAGAGGGGGGGGCGTTGGGTTCCAGGGAGGGGGTCCTCACAGTTGGGGGGGTGGGGGCCTGGGGACTGTACTGTGCTATGATGTAGTTTACTATCACTGTGTGCTGTGGCCGCGATCTGATGCCTTTGAGTTTAGTCCGGCGGACCGTGGCCGCCTTGATGAGCGGCGCTGGTATTCCCCTCACTGATGGCCCTTAAGATTGTTACCCTGAATGTGAAGGGGCTGAATAATCCGGTTAAACAGAAGGCTGTACTGTCCCTCCTGGAAGACTCACAGGCAGACATCTGTCTTCTTCAGGAGACTCATCTTCTAGCTAAAGACTGTCACAGGCTGCGGACCCCAAAGTTCCCCACGCAGCTCTTCTCTTCCTGCGCTTCCAAAACAGCAGGTGTAGCACTCATGATATCCAGGAGGTTCAAGGGGGATGTAATGCAAAAAGTAGCGGAACAAAAGGGGAGGCTTCTGGCGTATAGAGTCAGGGTGGGGGGTCTAGTGTTTACTGTGGGCTCCATATATAGCCCCAACGATCATCAGGATCAGTTTCTACACAGGGCACTGGAAGACGTGACATCCACTCCTGACAGACACATCGTGATTGGGGGGGACTTGAATGTGGTATTTGATGCGTCCCTGGACAGGTCGGCGCAAAGGCGCCTACAATCGGGAGAGCTCTCGGGCTCGGTTCGTTCCCGTTTGGAGGATCTTGATATGCATGACATGTGGCGCCGCCTCCACCCCACGACCCGCGCCTATTCATACTATTCTCATGCCCACGAATCCTATGCGAGATTGGACCATCTCCTGGTGACGGGCCCGATGTACGAGCTGGCTTCGGCCGCCGACATAGGGGTCCTGTCTCTCTCAGATCATGCCCCGGTGGAGGGCACTTTCCAGCTACCTCCGATGTCTCCCTCGCGAGGGGTCTGGCGTCTCAGGGACGCTTTGCTGCACAAACAATCCGTGGTGAAACATATCCGCGAGTCCATAGAGGAGTACAAGCGTAATAATGACAATGACGACACCACCCGCGCGACGCAATGGGCCGCATTAAAGGCAGTGCTCCGCGGCGAGTTTATTGCCATCTCCTCGGCGGAAAATAAAGACCATCAGCTTAAAAAGGACGAACTTACACGCCAGGTGAGGGAGCTGGAACAGGTGCATCAACGGTCGGGAGCCCCTCGAGTCTGGAGGCAACTTAAGGCTGCCAGAAAGCTCCTGTCCGCGCTCGATATGGACAGAGCGGAATACGCTGTACTTAGCCTGAAACACAAATACTACACTGGCGGTGACAGGTGTGGCCGGCTTCTTGCGCATAAACTCCGTGTACAACACCAGCAGCATCGGGTGAAAGAACTGACGGTCCCCACTGGGAGGACAGTCACGGAGGATGGCCAGATTGCGGACGTTTTCCGTGGTTACTACGCTGATGTCTACGCCGGAGTCCCCCCCTCAGCGCGAGCCGAGACTGACTATTTGGAATCGGTGTCGCTCTCGTCCCTCACGCCGGACCAGGCCCAATATCTTGAGCAAGAGATCCGGATTGAGGAGGTGGTTTCGGCCATCTCCCAACTCAAACACAGGAAAGCCCCGGGGCCCGACGGTTTTATCCCTCTCGTTTACAAGACCTTTTGCCAGGACCTTGCACCACTGTTGACGCGCCTGTTTAATTCGTTCTCTGAACCGGGCGCTATCCCTCCGGAGTTCCTTCAAGCGACGGTGTCGGTGATCCCTAAACCGGGCAAGGCCCGATCTCACTTTTAAATTCAGACCTGAAGATCTTCACCAGTATTCTCGCAGCACGTCTGGCACTCCACCTCCCGGGTATCGTTGACCCGGACCAGGCGGGGTTTGTCCCGGGCCGGCAGACTGTCGATAATACTAAGAGGGTGACCCACATACTGGAGAAAACCTCCCGGATACCCGGGGAACGCATGCTCCTTTCCATCGACGCGGAGAAGGCGTTCAATAGAGTGCATTGGCCTTACTTGGAGAAGGTATTGAGTAAATTTGGCATAGGGAGAGGTTTAGGCACCTGGTATTCAATTGCTACCGATTCCCATCCGCGGTGGTGAGGGTGAACGGTTGCAGCTCCCGGCACTTTGCGATAGAGAGGGGCACCAGGCAGGGGTGCCCACTATCGCCACTGCTTTTCGCTCTTTATATGGAGCTGTTTGCACAAAGAGTTCGCCAGAACCCCAATGTCACAGGCGTTCGCATGGGGGAGTTGCACCACACCCTTAGTCTTTACGCGGATGACGTGATATTGACGCTCGACGACCCCAGGAGGTCGTTGCCTGCTTGTGTTGAGGAGCTGGAATCCTTCGCGACTGTCGCAGGTTTCAAAGTAAACTTTGGGAAATCGGCGGCCCTCGACATCTCGCTGTCCGGCGCCACCAGGGCTGACTTACAGAGGCTTTTTCCGCTGAGCTGGTCTAAGGACCAAGTACCCTATTTGGGGATCCTCCTAGCACCCTCTCTTCCTGCTATGGTCACGGCCAACTACACAGCCTTAAGTAAGAAGATCAAGGAGGAACTGGCCCCTTGGGACAAGGGCACGTTGTCATTGCTGGGCAGGGTGGCCGCGGTGAAAATGACCCTCCTACCGCAAGTCCTGTATCTCTTTCGGGCCCTCCCGTTGCAACCCCCCAAGGGATGGCTCGGACAGACCCAGTCTGACATAGCACGCTTTGTATGGCAGGGTCGCAAACCTAGGCTCAAGAGAGCCATAGCCACGCTAGCGCCTGAATCCGGTGGCCTTGGTATACCGGACTTGCACAAGTATTTCCAAGCTGTCCAACTGCGCTACCTAGTAGAGTGGAGCCGGTGGGAATCAGATAAACATTGGTTGTTTCAGGACCAGGCGGTGGCGGGCAGGACGCTGCAGGAAGTGCCCTTCCTGCGGAGGGCCCACCACCCCTCCAACCTCTATGCGTCCTTCGTCACGCGGGTCCCGCTCCGAATCTGGGACTCTGTGTCCACCAAACACGACCTTACCACCTTTCCTTCTCCCTTCACACCAATAATCGGAAACCCGGACTTTAGCCCTGGTATGGAACCGGGAGCCTTTGAGCTCTGGCGGGCAGCCCGCTGCTCCGCCCTATTCCATATGTATGGCCCGGAGGGTGCCGTCTCCTTCCAGGATCTTCGGCAGGACTTCGGTCTGACCGAGACGGAGCGCATGAGATACATGCAGGCGCGTCACTGGACGCTCCAGCCGCAGGTGCGAGCCTCAGCGGACCGGAAACTCACGGCATATGAGCGTTGGCTGGTGACACGCTCCTCGGACGCCAAGCTTATCTCTGACCTTTATAAACTGTTGCAACCTCCCCCTTTTCACATCTACAATCCCGGGAGAGAACGTTGGGAGCGGGAGTTGGGACGATCGCTGAGCCACACTGACTGGGACCACATCTCCTACCGGGCACGACACTCTGCTTACCACACTGGGCTTACTGAGACTTTCACAAAAATTTCCACTTACTGGTATCGCACCCCCGAGAAACTGCACGAAATGAACCATTCAATACCCAAGACCTGCTGGCGAGACTGCGGACAGACTGGCACACTCACTCATATACTATGGGAATGCCCCCTACTGACTCCCTACTGGGAGGAGGTGCTGAATGAGATTGACCAATGCTTTGAGATTGAATTACCCCGCTTTCCTGCCTATGTTCTGCTTGGCTTGCCAAACGGTTTGATGTACCCCCTAAGATCTAAGAAGGGTAGGCAGATAGCGATCGCCCTGGGATCGGCAATTCAGAATATACTCATTCACTGGCGCACTACCACGCCTCCTACTGTGGTTGGTTGGCTACATAGATTGTGGCATGTCTTAGGCATGGAGAAGATGTCCCTGGTGGTAGCGGGGGAGTTGGACACGTTTGAGGAGCTGTGGTTACCATTTCACACACTGTTACGGTCAGAATTCAAAGAAATTACTTGCCCTAGATATCTCAGATTGCTGCGGCTGACGCCTCCGCCGGCCCCGCCCGTCTGAGTTGCCCCGGTAGTTAGCTAGAGGGGGGCACGGATGACTATGCTGCCATGGTGTAAAGAAGGAAGTTTAATAGCACAGTACAGTACAGGGGGTGGGAGGGGAATCGGGGGGGTTGGGGGAGGGCTGTTGGTTGGGGGGTTTTTGTTTTTCTTTCTCCTTTTGGTTTGTCCCCGCCCACAGGTGCACTAACCATATGACTCTGGAACAGGATGTGCCCATCGCACTGTACGAACGGATTTCATGTCTATGTTGAACTGTATGGACTATTTCGCGGGAGGCAACTGTGGTTACTTGTTTGTAATGTTGTCCTTTTCTCTTAATGCTGCAATAAAATACTTTAAACCTAAAGATACAAATATATTTATGTCTTTGCCTTTAGTGAAATATTAATTCACGATGCAAGGACAGGACTTAAGCGCCTCTGGTCTTTTAATAAATAAAAGAAAACGCATCACAAGGCTTAAATACTAGACAACAGCTAAAGTCAACGCCTTCAAGTTCTAATATCAGGTATGCTGGGCTTTTCCTTTATAAAGTAGCACGTCTGCCCATTATAATTAAATCGATTCTCTATTTATTTTATCCTTTATCATTTGAATTTTTAGGAGTCTATTGCATATGACTCTTCAACAAAAGAGGGGAATAAATAAAGCTCAAATCTTTATTCAAACACACTCCGGTGTGATTAATAACGAAAATTGGACTACATTCAAAAGAGAAAATCAAGGTAACCTTTCATCAAGTTATAAGTCTGATACGATGTTAACCCAAGAGGTACCTAAAACCATTGGAAACAGGGGCTTTCCCCAGTTGGCTCTCGTCTTTCTTAAATATGAATAGCAACAGACAATAAGGAGGGAGTAAAATTACATTTGGCTCCTTAATCTGGTATAATATGATTTAGTCCATGTCACACTACTCTCCTCCCCCTTTTTTTGGTAACCCCCAAATCAGAACAGGAGTAATTGGGAACATAATACAACTGTTACACCAGAGCTGAGTGTCGCCGCAGACATTAAGGTAAACATAAGCCCCTGCAAACAAACAGATGAGGAGACGTTATAGAACAGGATAAATATGTATAGTTGTGATACAACAAACCATGTGTTTAAGTTTACTATCAATGCTTGTTTTTTGATGACCATCCTGTTGAACACATAAATGTATAGCAAATAGATATATCAAAGGAATCTGGTACTAAAGAGTAAAAGCAATTCTTGCTTTCTGATTGTCATCCTTTCGAATATATAATTGTATGTTGAAAATGACATGTATAAGGAAGGTCCTTAACCTGGTCATCTGTTTGGGTACAACTACCCTTTAACCATAGGAGACTAAAACACCATAGGTGTTCCTGTAGAAAATAGTCAGAATATAATGTATTTGAATTAATCTATTGTGTCTCCACTCACTAGGGAGATCATATTGACCCACTCACTACGACAGATACCAAATGTTGTCTTGACAAAGGTGGATAAAAACGTGGAAACCCACCGAAACGCGTTGACGCACCATCGCAGTATAATTCATGACTCATACTCCTTTGTTGATATGCTATTCTGTGGTGTGCGCAACATAGGTGTTGGAAACAGAGTTGGAATATACATTTAGTACTGTACAAGTTTCATGTCTCACTGTGTTCTGTCTTTATGTTTCAATTTTGCTGGTCAGTATTGAATGTCAAACTGTTTTATTGTTGTTTTTTTTAAATTCTGCCATAGTGGTTCTTGCACGTCCACTTTTTTAACATTTGTATTTTCAATAAATTGTTAAGAATTCTTTTTATATTAGTGAATCTCTTATTGTTTTCTTGACCTTCGTGCCTTGTTTAATTAGTTCTGTTCAAGGGAATTATTTCTTTGTACATTGGTTAATTCCATGCACCAGGAGAAGCCCTCAGTGCTCCCTGTAACAGCTTTCCCGGGTCTGCCAGTAAGTTAGTGCTGCTGCCTACCCCAGACACGATTCTGCCGCCCTGCTGCTCAGCTGACCTTGAGAGGGGGAAGGTAGAACATTAGGTTTTCTGTCACAGAGAGGTGTGACCACCTTTCAAAGGGAACATATTATAGAGGGACAGAGTGGGGCGCTTGCCAGCGCCACCAGACTACTTTGGATGGGAGATTTGGTGCCCTCTTTGCATACTCTGGTTTTGGCCAGTTCAGGGCCCTTTGCTCACACTCTGGCGTGAAACTGGACAAAGGGCAATGGAGAATCCTCACCTTTGTCCAGCCCCATCTCTGGGAGGGACCCTTGAATCGTCCCAACCCTTTCCCTAGGGTACTTAAGTGCTTACCTGTGGGTGGCTCTTCAGATTCGTCGTGGGACAAGATTCAAACTCAAAACCACATCAACTTTGAACGTCTGGGCACCTTGGACCTTGCTAGACTTCGTCTGGAACCGAGACTCCTGCTGCTCCTGGACTCGCTGTTCTGCTAGTCTTCTTCGTCGTCTGTGCCTCTGCTTCATCCACGTTCCTCTCCAGGCCCGTGGGCGTCAGAGACACCATAAGTAACCTCCCTTGGAGTGAAGGTGACACTCCCCTGCATCTGCAGGCTCCACAAGGAAGCTGACCGGTCTGCTGCTCTCGACGTCCTGCAGACTCCGAAAGGCTCAACAACACAGGTGGTGGTTCTGCAAATTCCTCGAGGCCTGACCTGTACTCTCAGCAGGGTTGTGGCCAGTATCCCTCATTGGAACTACTGGAACAAAATCCCTGTACACTGCGTTGACTTGCTGTTGCCAAGGCTTGTTGACTTTGTACTCCAGAAGTCTTTGGACTACAACAAGGTCCAGCCTCCAGCATCTCTTCCTGCCAAGATCTTCATCCTCACCGCATCCGCTGCACCGTGGGCCTGCATCTTTAGTGAGCTGCTTGAGATCCTCTTGCAGCTCCTGTGCTGAAGACCTATGGGTCCTATTGAGGGTGTTCTTTGGCTTTAGTGGACTCCCCCTTTTGCTCTGGGCCTGCTCTGACTCTCCTGTAATTGATGAGTTCCTTGAACCTTGCTGGTCCCAACATTGCATCTTTTTCTTTTACCAAGTCTGTTTCTGCTGCCAAGGCTTGTTAGTGCTCCCATCAGACAATTACCCCCTGTTTCTTGACTTCTGACATGGGATAGCTCGTGAACAGCTCCTGGTCTTCCACAGCATCGCCTGGTACTTACAGCTGCAGCAACAAGGTCACAGCCATCTCTTCTGCACCTTCCGTCATCTGTGAACATTGGTCTTCCGTGCCTCCTGGTCACCTCTGAGTGGCATAGACTCTGTCACCTGTGCTTGCAGGTACTCTTCTTCAGGAATAAATCCTTTGATTCCACAGGACTCTTCCACTTTCTTCACCAGCGCCAACTTTCCTGAAATCCTCAATTGTGGTCTATGTCGGTTTCCGACTTCACTTCGCACCTGTGCACCGGCTTCCTTGGCCTAGGTATCCTAGTTCCTGGGTTATCTAAGGGTGGGATGACTCTCCAACCTTCTGCCTACCATGGTGTTTCCTCAGGGTTCACTGGGAAGAGTCCTTCTTGAAAACTGCCACAGTGACTTTAGCCTTGACTTGCATTGAGTTGTCTGTGTTTCCACTCAGCACACAGCCCTGTGGTGTTCCTGTGTATTTACCTCGGGTGGGTCCTTGTGTCCCCAGCACTTCTAAGTCTTCTGGCCCAAGTCCCGACTTCGATCGCAGTTTGCATTCCACTTCTTTAGTAAATAGTTTCCTCTCCCCTGGAGACAACTGTGTAAGTGTGCTTACTCATCTGTTTAGATTTGAAGTATTGTGTTTACGTTTCAGGGTGGGAGATATACCAATGTGTTAGTGAGTGTGTATAATAAATATATATATTTTTTATAACTAAATGTTTTCATTTACCCTACACTAGATGATTATTCCTGGTAAAACAAGGTGCTTAGCACTCCATCTGGACCAAGCCTAAAGGTTGCTCTCCACAGCTACCACTTAGAGAGCTTATACTATAATCCTATGCACAACCTATCTTCTTTAACCCCTTCGATGCTGGTGACGGAACCATTCCGTCACGACCGCACCCAGTTAAGGAATGTCCAGCACACTGAGGAAATCGGGGCAGCACGGAAGGTGTTAAAATGTTGTGTTACTGTTATACCACAATTTTGTCATTACATTGATGAAAAACAAAATTTTTGTAATGATTATGGTTTATTGAGTTTTCTTTTGTTCTTTATTATTTAGTAAGATTGGCCAGCTAACACGTGTTTCGTCGTGGGTGATAGCCCAAACGACTTATTCGGGGCTCTTGAGCAGGTGGATGAAATCTATTGCGTTCTTCCCGCTGGTTCTACTTCCGTCCTGGCTGTGATTAGGTTCACTCCCGGTTCCTTATATTGATAGTCTTGCTAGTAGCTGTGTACCTAGTTTAAAGTCCAATAAGGTTTCTGATGTGTGTTCTCTGATGTGGTACCGGTTCACTGCGGAGCACATACGCACGGAGACAAGAGCAGTCTGAAGTGCACACGTTTAAGATTCCAAATCACGAAATACTCAACTGCGCTTTCATACTTAGAAAAAATACCACATCAGAGAACACACAGCAGGAATCTTATTTGGCCGATATACTCATACAGTTTGGAATACAGTTGCGCAGGTGCTGACTCAGTGTCCGGAGAAGGCCTCAGATATTCTCTCCCAGGCAGTGGCGGATGGGAGAGATGCAGCAAAATTCACAATCCGCTGTGGACTGGACACCACCGACTCTCTGCAGAACGTTTGCCACGTTGGTAGCCCTTCGGCGTTGTGCCTGGTTTAGGACGTTTGATTTTTGGGGGGGCTGTCCAGGCAACTTTGCTGGACATGCCCTTTGATGGCCATCGCCTTTTTGGTGACAAGGCGGACTCGGCACTCAAGTGTTTTAAGGATTCTCGGGCTACGGGCAAATTCTTAGGCCTAGCTGCGTCCTCCTGTCCCCACAGTCTGCCTTTCGTGCCTCATGTGACTACAGAAGGGGCACCCCACCACACCCAACCCAGTCCAGCCACCAGCCCACGCAAGCTGCCCAGCCTCTGCGTGACCGCGGATGCGGGACCCAACAACGTAAGTCTGGGAACCAGCGAGCGAACCAGTACACCCTTTACCCCTCTGCAGCATCCTCCAAAACCTCCTAGTCCAACCTTTCAGGGCCATCAGCGACGAGTGAGTGGCAGGATTCACCATGATCTCCCCCACTGGCAATCCATCATGTCAGACAGGTGGGTTTTGCAGATAGTCCGAAGGGGCTACTACCTCCCCTTCATAACTACCCCTCCCTCCATGCCACGGTCTCTCAAACGCATGTCGGAGGATCTTTTGGCGCTTCCCTGCCAGAAAGTCTCAACTATCTTGGCCAAGTGAGCTATTGAGAGGGTACCCGCACCGGAAGTAGGTTGTGGTTGCTATTCCTGCTACTTTCTGGTGCCCATGAAGTACAAAGGCCTGCGTCCTGTCTTAGACCTCAGGGCCCTCAACCGCTTTCTCCAGAAAGAGAAGTTCAAAATGCTAGCCACGGCTAGGGTCCTGTCTGCCCTCAACATTGGAGACTGGATGGTAGCGTTGACTTGCAAGATTCTTATTTTCACATTCCTCTCCTGCCAGCCGAAAGGCATTATCTACGGTTCACGGTAGGCCACGAGCATTTTCAGTCCACCGTGCTGCCCTTCGGCCTTACCAGTGCCCCTCAGGTGTTTATGAAAGTGATGGCGGTACTCACAACTCATTTGCACAGATTGGGGGTTCCTGTCTTCCCCTATCTTGACGACTAGCTGTTGTAGGCGGGCTCGCCCCAGGCTGTCTTTTCCCACCTCCAGACTACTGCGGACCTCCTGCATTTGTTGGGGTTCACTATCAATGTGCCAAAGTCACACCTGACTCCCTCTCAGTCGCTCCCTTTCATCTGAGCTATTTTGGACACATTGCACTTTCAGGCCTATCCTCCCGAGCAGCAGGTCCGAAATATTCGGGCTATGATACTGATGTTTCAGCCTCTATCCCGGATTCCAGTGAGAATACTCTGAGGCTGCTGGGCCTCATTGCCTCCTGCATCCTGCTGGTAAATCAAGTCAGATGGCATTTGTGAGCTCGGCAGTGGGACCTTAACTTCCAGTGAGCGCAGCATCAGGGGAATCTTTCCAACTACGTCCAGATCTCAGAGGGAACTGCACAGCAACTGCAGTTGTGGTTAACAAACCAGGTTTGGGTCAGAGACAGATCGCTCTCCCTTCCCCAACCAGACCCCACTGTGGTGACTGATGCATCAGTCCTGGGAAGGGACGGCCACCTGGGAGAGGCGGAGATTAGAGAAGTCTGATCTACGGTCGAGTCCGGTCTCCTTATTAACCAGTAGGAGCTCCGGATAAGCCGCCTGGCACTGAAGGCATTCCTTCCCTCCCTCAAGGGGAAGGCAGTGCAGTTGTTCATGGACAACACCTCCGCCATGTGGTACTGCAACAAACAAGGCGGGGTGGGGTTGTGGACCCTTTGTCAAGAGGCTCTTCGCTTTTTGACATGGCTGTAACATCAGTGCATTACCCTAGTGGTTCAACACATGGCAGAGTCTCTCAATGCCAGGGCGGACAAACTCAGCAGTTGGTGCCTGATGGATCACGAATGGCGTCTTCACTCAGAGGTGGTGCAAGATCTCGTACAGAAGTGGTGACAGCCTTGGCTAGGTCTGTTCACCACCGAAGAGAATGCACAATGTCAGCAGTTCTAGACGTTGGAGTTTCCAAGGCGGCACTAGCTTGGCTACGGTTTCGTTGCAAGTGGAGCTTGGGCCTCCTGTACTTCTTTCCACCTGTACCACTTCTGCCTGAGTGCTGAAGAAGATCAAGTGCAACCGAGCCCAAGTCATTCTTGTGGCACCAGACTTGGCACAAAAAGACTGGTACCCGAGCTCCTACGCATGGCCATCGATTCTCCGATCAGACTGACCCTTTGGGAGGATCTTCTGTCGCAGCAGCAGGGGACTGTCCTCCACCCAAACCTGTCTAGCCTCCACCTCATTGCATGGAGATTGAGTGGCGACAGTTGACTGCTTTTGACCTTCCTTCTTAAGTCTGTAACGTCATCTTGCTAGCCAGGCCTCCCTCCTCTAAGACAGTTTATGCCTGTCATCGGAATAAGTTTGTGGCATGGTGCACAGCAAAGGCTGTGTATCCCCTTTCGGCCCCTCTTTCAGAGGTCCTTTTGTACATACTGTCTTTGGGCACTCTTAAAGGCTGTCTTGTGGCTACGTTCACGGTAGGCCACGAGCAGTTCAGTCCACCGTGCTGCCCTTCGGCCTTACCAGTGCCCATCAGGTGTTTATGAAAGTGATGGTGGTGGTCGCAACTCATCTGCACAGATTGGGGGTTCCTGTCTTCCCCTATCTCGACGACTGGCTATTGTAGGCGGGCTCGCCCCAGGCTGTCTTTTCCCACCTCCAGACTACTGCGGACCTCCTGCATTTGTTGGGGTTCACTATCAATGTTTATAAATCAATGTGGAAAGGATCACTGGTCCTGAATAACCAAGGTCTGCAGGTGGATCGGTAGGTGTCTCCCAAATAAAAGACCCTCATACACGTGTTTTTTCAGAGTCGTGTAGCGGTATATGATGTGTCCCCGCTTCTTGTAACACATGTCCGTGCGTAATCCTTGGGTCAGTTTTTGTTTGCACCCTCCGCCAGGAGGTTGTACCATTGGTTAAAACAGTAGTGATGGTGAATAAGTGAAATAGTGCTATAAAGGTGTTCTAAAATACCCGGATAGCCAGAGGTTCAACTTTAATATTTCCGGATTCGGGTAAAAGGTTAAGGCGTGTCGGTATGGAATTATTTAGGAATTCTAGCGCACTAATCTTGTGAGGTTAAAAGTGGTCCTCATGTTTCAGCCTTATCTGCCTATTGGTCAGTCGGCTTTCCTCAGGACCATAAAGTGATTAAGTGAAAAAAGGGAAAAGGTAAATTTGTAACCTGATTCGTTTTGTGGTAGTAGGTCACATTGTACATCTACATTATGTAAGACTTGTCTCCTCGGGAACCATGGCAGTTAGGGGGAGGCTTCACTCTAGCCTTCAAACACCCGTCTAGCAGCTTGTGCTGTCTTCACTATCAATGTGCCAAAGTCACACCTGACTCGCTTTCAGTCGCTCCCTTTCATCTGAGCTATTCTGGACACATTGCACTTTCAGGCCTATCCTCCCGAGCAGCTGGTCCAAAATATTTAAGAGTGCCCTGGGCACTCTTAAAGGCTGTCTTGTGGCCATCTTTGCTTTTCTTAGGCTACCAGATCAGCCATCCTTGTTCAAGTCCTCTTTTGTATTTAGATTCTTTAAGGGCATTACTCATCTCTTTCCTCCATCTCCTTATCATAGTGTCCCAGTGGGACTTAAATCTTGTCTTGACTTACCTTATGTGCACTCCCTTCAAGCCTCTTCTCAACTGTCCTCTCATGCTTCTCGCTCTGAAGACTGCCTTTCTTGTTGCCATCATCTCTGCTCGCAGAGTGAGTGAGCTTCAGGCCCTTTCTTCTAACCTCATTAGTGTGGCGCGAATTCCGCCGCAGTGCTGAAGATTCCAATCGCGGGCGTGGTCATGACGGCTCCCGGCCGTCATCAGCACACGCCCACCGCGACTCATGTGGCCGAGAGCCGTCATGAGCATCGAAGAGGCTAAGATTCCTTTCCTTTCATTCCATCCAGACAAGGTAGTGCTTTGAACAAGAACCTTGTTCTTGCCTAAAGTAGTCACTCTCTTTCACATCGGGCAGACTATTACTCTGCCCACCTTTTTCCCACCTCTACACCCTTCCAACGAGGAGGAGAGACTCCACCATCTGTACCCAAAATGTGCTTTGTCTTTCTACCTTAACTGCCCAAAAGAGATCCAGGTGAACGATTAACTCTTTGTTGGCTATGTGGGTGTCCAAAAAGGTTGAGCTGTGCAGAAGCGTACCATCTCTCGATGTGTAGCCCTTTGTATCAAGATTTGTCACTCTTTGGCTAATAAGGAACCTCCAGTGGGGCTGCGGGCTCATTCCGCTAGAGCTACAGCAGCAACCACTGCTTTGTCACAGGGAGTTCCACTCATAGGTAACTGCCAGGCGGCTACGTCTGCTTCTATGCACACATTCACCAGAAATACTGCCTAGATAGTCAAGTCCGGAGCGACAGCTACTTTGCTTGTTCTGTCCTTCAGGATTTTCTGGTGTGAACTTGCTTTACAGACCCTCCTCCGGAGTTGGTATTGCTGGGATATCTATTTTATGGTAAGGAATCTAAAACTAATAGTCTCTTTCAGATGAACAAGTTACTTACCTTTGGTAACGATGTACCTGTAAGAGACATATATTAGTTATATATTCCTTACAGCCCCACCCATCGTCCCTGCTCTGCGAACTGACTTGTAGGGTTAGGGACACCCTTATTGGGCCCTAGTGTGGTGTACCGATGGTCAGTACCTTTTATGGCTCTGCCCTTCTGGCGTGGAAAATTGTGTCAGAACTGACGGCAGCACGCAGGGGCGGCATCTAAGTAGGCATGCAACGTCATCCCGGCGACCACGATGCTGACAACGTACGCGGAGTCGATCGGCACCACCTACGGACATTCAGGGGTATTGCTGAAAAAAAATCCTCAGTTCTCCGGATCTAGTCTGACTCCTGGGAATATTTTTAAGGTAAGAAATCTATCACTAATACATGTCTCTTACAGATACATTGTTACCGAAGGTAAGTAACTTGTTAATTAGTGCAGGGTGCTTCACTTAAATAAGTGGGCCCCATATACTAATCCAGCCTCCTACAGTGGTTATGTCAACAGTGGCCTTACGCGGCAAGCCTGGCTGAGAACATCATTTCTTCTCAGGCTAATTTCATGGACATGCCCTTTGATGGATCTTGTCTTTTTGGAGAGAAGGCAGACTCTCCCTTGGAGCTGTTCAAGGACGTTTGTGCTATGGCGAGATCCTTGGTCCTCTCAGTAACACCACGTAGAAGGGGTTTTCAGACATGCCAACTGTGACTGTATCCCAGCCACTGTCCTGTGCAGACTTTCCAAGTTTTGCAAGGACGTGGACGCGGCTCATTCCGACCTCAGAATCGAAGTCAGATGTTGTCGTCCGCCCAGCCCTCATCAGCTGCAGCCTCCAAGCACTCCTAGGCTGACTCAGCAAGACCATTCAACTCCAGTTGGAGAGAGAATCCATCCTCCATTGGAGGTCTCTAACATTGGGAAAGTGGGTCTTGCAGATCATTCAGGAGGGCTATTCTCAGCTTTCCTTTCTTTTCCTCTTCCTATTCCGCCACTTCAAGAATGGCTGGCTGAGAATCATTAAACTTTTCTTCAAGAGGAAGTTATGGCTGTCTTGCCTATCAATCAATCAGAACATTTGTAAAGCGCACTACTTACCTGTGAGGGTGTCAAGGCGCTGAGGGGGGGTGGGATGCTGCTACTGCTCAAATAGCCAGGTCTTGAGGAGTCTTCTGAAGGTTAGAAGGTCCTGGGCCTACTGTAGGAGGATGGGGAGGGTGTTCCAGGTCTTGGCGGCGAGGTGGGAGAACGATCTTCCACCGGAGGTTGCTCTTCGGATGCGGGGGACTGTGGCGAGGGCGAGATTGGCGGAGCGGAGCTGGTGGTTGGGTGTGTAGAAGCTGAGTCGTCTGTTGAGGTAGGCTGGTCCGGTGTCATGGAGTGTCTTGTGTGCGAGGGTGAGGAGCTTGAAGGTGATCCTCTTGTTGACGGGGAGCCAGTGCAGGTCTCTCAGGTGGCATGGGATGTGATTTGGCTGTGGTGAGGGATGTTGAAGATCAGGTGTGCAGAGGCGTTTTGAATGCGTTGTAGTCGTTTCCGGATTTTTGCCGAGGCTCCGGCGTAGAGGGCCTTTCCGTAGTCCAGCCAGCTGCTGACGAGGGCCTGGGTCACTGTTCTTTTTGTTTCACTGGGGATCCACCTGTAGATCTTGAGGAGAGTGTTGAAGCAGGAGGACGAGACGGCGTTGCCCTACTTTGTCATGGAGAGAGTAGAGTTGAGGATGAACCCTAGATGCATGTGTGGTCGGTGGGTGTTGAAGCTGCTTCCAGTTCGGTCGGCCACCAGGAGTCATCCCAGACCGAGGGGGTGGAGCCGAAGGTGCGGACCTCCGATTTGTCTGAGTTTAGCTTCAGTCGGCTGTTCTTCATCCACTCAACGACTGGTTTCATTCCTTCGTGGAGGTTGGTTTTAGAGGTGAGGGGGTCCTTGGTGAGGGAGAGGATCAGCTTGGTGTCGTCGGTGTGGGAGATGATGTTGAGGTCATACATTTGGGCGACGCGGGCGAGAGGTGCCATGTAGATGTTGAACAATGTTGGGCTGAGGGATGAGCCCTGGGGTACGCTGCAGATGATCTCGGAGGCTTTGGAGCGGAAAGGGGGAAGGGGGAAGGCGGACGCTCTGGGTTCTGCCAGAGAGGAAGGAGGTGGTCCAGTCCAGAGCCTTGTCTTGGATCCCAGCATCATGGAGGCGTGTGCGTAGGGTGCGGTGGCAGACAGTGTCGAAGGCAGCTGACAGGTCCAGAAAGATGAGGGCCGCGGTTTCTCAGTTGACCTGCAGGACTCTGATGTCATCGGTGGCAGCGATGAGGGCAGTTTTAGTGCTGTGGTTGCTGCAGAACCTGGACTGGGATGGGTCCAGGATGCTGTTCTCCTCGAGGTATCGGGTCAGTTGTCTATTGACGGTTTTCTCGATGACCATCGCCTGGAACGGGAGCAGGGAGATGGCCCAGAAGTTCTTGAGGTCCTTAGGGTCAGCCTTGGTTTTTTTAAGTAAGGTTTTGATCTGGGCGTGCTTCCAACTCTCCGGGAAGGTTGCTGTCTCGAAGGAGATGTTGATGGCTTTCCGGAGATGGGGGCGATGGTGGTGCTGGCTTTGTTGAAGAAGTGGTGTGGGCATGGGTCTGATGGAGAACCAAAGTGAATGGTGTTCATGATTTTGATGGTGTCGTCAACATTTCTGTTGGTCCAGGAGAGCAGTGGGTCGTTGCGAATGGTCGCCGTGGGGACGGAGGTCTGTAAATGTAAATGTATAGGCATTTATATAGCGCACTACTTACCCGGAGGGTCCCAAGGCGCTTCGACCGCTGCGAAACCCTTCCTGGCTTCCCTGAGAGATGGTCCCTTAATGGGTATCTCCAGGGTGAGACCAGGCATCCCCGGCGGTCTGGTGGGGCCGTTAGTGAAGATGAGGCAAGCTAATGCCCAGAGTTGCCGAGTGTGATCGCTGATCAGAGTGGGCACCGAGGCGAGAGAATTATCGAGTCCGCTGACCCTGGTCCAGAAACCTGCCGCGCCGGGAATCGAACCCTGGTCCCGGGCCGTCCTCTGCTCTCGGGTCTGCCGCCTCTAACTGGTGAGCCACACTACTTCACTTCTCTCAGTGGTTGTCGGGGTGGTTGTGACGTTGAAGCTGTTGTGGATGTCTGCGATCTTGCGATGGAAGAAGGAGGCAAGGGAGTCGCACAGGTCTTGCGAAGGTGGGATATCATTGGTGTTGGAGCTGGGGTTGGAGAGTTCCTTCACAATGTTGAAGAGCTCTTTGCTGTTGTGTGCGTTGTTGTCTAGGCAGTCTTTTAAGGAGGCCCTTTTGGCGGATCGGATGAGGTGGTGGTGTCTGCGGGTGGCCTTCTTGTGGGCTACGTAGCTGTCCGGTGACTGTTCACGGTGCCATTTCTTTTCTAGCTTTCGGCAGGCTTTCTTGGATGCCTGGAGGTCTTCAGTGAACCAGCTGCCTTTCTTGCTGGTGTGTCTGTTGGAGGGTTTCTTGACCGTGGCGAGGGTGTTGGCACAGTCGTCAATCCATTGTCTGAAGTTGCAGGCGACGGTGTTAGGGTCGGTGGGTTGGCTCAGGGCGAGGGTGGTGGTAAGCTGGTCTTTGGTGACTTTGCTCCAGCAGCGGCGGGGGATCTGTTGAGTGCGGAGGTGCGTGGTGGGTTTCTGGAAGGTGAAGTGGATGCAGCGATGGTCGGTCCAGTGAAGTTCGGTGGTATTGTTGAAGGAGACTTGGGAGCTTGCGGAGAAGATGGGGTCAAGCGTGTGGCTGGCAGAGTGGGTGGGTGTAGTGATGAGTTGTCTCAGTCTAAGGTTGGCGATCAGGGTGGTGGAGTTGCGGTCGTTGTTGTTCTCTAGGTGGAAGTTCAGGTCCCCGAGAAGGATGTAGTCTGTTGAGGCGAGGGCGTGTGTACTGGCGAAGTCGGCGATGGAGTCGCTGAACTGTGGTCGGGGTCCGGGGGGTCTGTAGACAAGGGTTTCTCTGAGGGTGGTGTTGGGATCGGTGTGGATCTGGAAGTGCAGGTGTTCGGCAGTGCTGAGGGTGTTGTTGGTGTTGGTCCAGACTCAGAGAGTGTTCCTGTGGACAATGGCGATTCCTCCTCCTACTCTGTGGGTGCGGTCCCTGCGGGTGATCTTGTTGCCATCCGGGATGGCTATGGCGATGTCGGGTGCCGAGGAGGGGTTCATCCAGGTGTCCGCCAGGAAGGCGACGTCTGGGGAGGTTGAGTCGAGTGGGTCCCAGAGTTAAACAGCGTGTTTACGGGCAGAGCGGGTGTTGAGAAGAATGCATCTGAGGTGGTTGCGTTCTTTCAAGATAGGTGGGTTTGCAGATCAGATGTTGGTGAAACTGCATTTCCGACAGCAGAAGGGTTCTTGTGTGCGTTTCGGGGCAGCCAGGAAGCAGGTGTGTGATCGTCCGATGTTGAGTGTGTGGAGGGTGGTGGCATCGTAGCGACGTCGGGTGTGGTGGCGTTCGCAGTGGCCAGAGGTTCTGGCTCTGGGAGCGGTCCAGGCACGGACGGGCACAGACAGGCTTGCCTTAGGCCGTGCGGCCGCCATAAGAAGGGGAGGTGGGCAGGAGGAGCAGCTGGGAGGTGGGGACGGATGAATGGGGGGGGGGGTGCAGCGGCGGAAAAAAAACAATGGGGAGGAATGGCAAAGAAGGGTACAGAAGGCAAGAAGGGCACAGAATATCACAGGAGGAAAAGGAGGACTGAAGCAAAAACAATTAGGCAAATACAACCAAAAGCAGAAGAATTACCCTAAGGCAAAGTGTAGCGAGCGGGGGTGGGGCCGCAGGGGAGGCAGTGCCGGGAAATCACGGGAGGAACGGCGAGAGGGCAGAGAAGGGCGCAGAATGGCACAAGAGACAACAGGAGAATGAAAAAGAAGCAAAATACACAAATACAGCATCAGAAGCAATACAATACAATCACAATGAGCAACCTACGGCCTACCACTGGCCACCGGGGATAAGGCGCAGGTGGTAGCCTGCGGGTGGAGGAGGGCCTCGAACTGCATCAGAGGCAGCAGCAGCGAGCGGGGTACACGGGCAGACAGGTGGGGCTGCTTCGGCGTGGGGAGCGACCTGCCTGTCGAAGGGTCAAGGGTCGCTCCAGATGATCTCGGTTATAGAGTGTGTCCCGGTTTCAGAAGTAGGTAGTTGTTGCTATTGCTGCTACTTTTTGATTCCGAAGAAGAACAAAAGATTATGGTTCATTTTAGATCTACGGACTATCAGTCTCTTCCTCAAAAAGGAGAAGTTCAAGATGCTCATGTCTTATCTGCCCTGGACCAAGGAGACTGGCTGGTAGCACTAAACTTGCAGTATTCGTATTATCACATCCTGCCAGACTGCAAACGTTACCTGCGGTGCACGGTAGGCCAAAAGCACTTTCAGCTTACTGTGGTACCTTTTGACCTTACCAGTGCTCTTCTCGTGTTCCCCAAGGTGATGGTAGTCGTTGCAGCTCATCTGCGCCGGTTAGGAATAATATTCTTACCCTACCTTGATGACTGGATGTTGAAGGCATCTTTGCCCCAGGCTTCCATCTCCAACCTTCAGACTAATGCGGGCCTCCTGTATTTACTGGGGTTCTCGATAAATGTGCTGAAGTCACACCCAACTCTTTCCCATACGCTCCCTTTAATTGGAGCTATTCTGAACACTGCAGTTTGGGGCTAATCCTCCTGAGCAGCGAGTCGAGGAAATTCAGGTTATGATACCAATGTTTCAGCGTCTATCCTGGATTTCAGTGAGACTGACTCTGAGGCTGCTGGGCCTCCTGACCTCACTAAATACTGTTGGTAAAACATGCCAGATGGTGTATGCCGGATCTGTAGTGTGACCTGAAGTTCCATTTGAGCGAGCATCATGGTAATGTCTCCGACATGGTCCAGATCTCCAAAGGAACTGCAAAAGACCTGCAGTGGTGTTTAAGGAACCACATTTGGGTCCGAGGCAGACCCCTCTCCCTTCTCCAACCAGATGACACAATAGTGACAGATGAGTTACTCCTGGGATGGGGCAGGCATCTGGGAGATGTGGAGATCAAGGGACACTGGTCTCCGGTAGAGTCACAGCTACACATCAGTTTGTTGGAGCTTCAAGTGATCTTGTTGGCATTGAAAGCATTTCTTACCTCTGTCAAGGGAAGTTAGCGCAGGTGCTCACGGACAGCACCCCCACCATGTGTTACTGCAACGGGTCAGTGGGGTCATGGACTGTTTGTAAAGAGGCCCTGTGTCGCTGGACATGGCTGAATCAGCAGGGCATAAGCCTTGTGATTCAACAGCTAGCAGGTTCTCTGAACGTCAGGACACACAAATTCAGCCATCGATGCTTAACGAATCACAAATGGCATCTCCAGTCTAAGGTGGTGCACGGTCTCTTTTAGCAATGGGAAGAACCTTGGTTGAATATGTTTGCCTCCGAAGAGAACACGTAATGTCAGGTTTGGCACTGGAGGTTTCAAGGCACCTATCGGTTGGTGATACTTTCCGTCGCGAGGCTCAAGCCTACTGTACGCCTTTCCGCCAATACCACTTCTGCCTAGGGTTCTGAAGAAGATCAAGAGCGGCCGGGCTCGCTGGGTCATTCTCTGCATTAAGATCTGCACGCCCTGGCGCTAAGAAGCAGCCCCAGGGGGCTTAGGAGTCCATTCCCTTAGGGGTAAGGCTGCGACCACAGCGTTGGCTCAGGGCGTCTCAATCCTGGACATCTGCCAGGCAGCAACGTGGACGTCTTTGCACATATTTTCCAAACAATATACCTGGACAGTCAGGTCCGCAAGGACCCGCATTTTGCCTATTTGGTCCTGAAGGACTTATCTGATAAGAGACTTCTAACTGCAGATTCCTTAACAATACATTTTCCACGCATCAGGCTGGATCTGGAAACTTTTGCTGAGCAATACCCCTTGCGAGCGGCGTCCGGTGGCTCCATTTGGCTCCGCGTGACATCATCAGAGTTGGTAGCGTTGGTTATGACATTGCGGTGCCTATATGGCGCCACCCAGGCATGTGGACGTCAGTTCTTTTCTTTTCGCATCAGTTAAGCACTGATCCAGGAAGAGCCACCCCTTTGACACTTTTTGGCAGGTTTTTTCTCGACTTTTGTTGACATTTTTGGAATCCCAGTTTGTATGCGAGGGATGTCTTCAAGGAAAACATGTTTCAAACCATGCAAGACTTATTTTCGCAAGATGTCGGTTATCGATCCCCACCGCATATGTCTTTGGTGTCTCGAGCTTGACCACAATACAAAGTTGTGCTCGCACTGTCAGGCGATGGCTCCGAAGACCTTGAGGGAGCGAGCAATGAAATTACTCGTGGCCCTGCAGTCAACACTGTCAAGCGAGGTGTTTATGGTCACGTTCAAAGAAGAGGAGGCCTAAGTCCTTTTCCTCCCATTTGAGGTCCTCGGGACTCTCTGTGAGAAGGCACAAGAACAAGAAGTCCAAGAGGACTTCCTCTTCACCTCAACTTGCGTCTGTCGCCAAGAGAGGTAAGGAGCACCAATGCTGTAGGCCATCTTCCGCTGAGCCAGAGTCGACGTTGCCCCTCCCCCCTTTCTGGTAGCCAGACCGACTCCTGCTCAAAATAATGAGTTTTACAAGGCCAGGCACTGCGTATTTGAGTAGAACAACCCCGCTGGCGAGCCTTCGAGCCTGTGTGGTCGGAAGGGGCCCCATTGGTTTTGAAGCCGTCGACTCTATCCCCGAAGCCTGTGGGGCCTCAGGGATCCGATCGCGAATCCGGTTCGACCCCAGTCGTGCCAATGCGACCTTCCCTCCCCGGCGTTGAGCCATGTTGTCACCTGAGCACTTTGAATGTGTGCTAGGCTCAGGAGAGGAATGGGAGTGGTCTGGGGACCCTCTTGAGTACCAGGATGTCTCCGAGGAGAATTTGGACTGGCATGGGAAACTTAGGGAGGCGAGTGTTCAGGATACTTCCTCAGATACTGGTATGTTATCTCCTCCTATGGTGGGTACGGAGGAGAGGAGTCCTATGCCATGGTGGTAAAGAGGGCAGCTGAGATTCTCGGACTGGAGCTGCCATTGGTGCAGGTCAGGACTAACCTTCTGACTGAGGTGCTTCAACCTAGGGCTCCCACTTCTAAACCCCTGTTGCCCTTTAATGAGGCACTTACAGATGTCCTTCTAGGAACTTTGTTCTACGCCTAGCACAGGGGCCCAGATACGAGGCAACCCACAGTTCCTCAGCCAACACCCCACTCCAGAGAATTTGGTGGTGCAGGCCTCTACTTCCCAAGGTGCATTCCCTTCTGCCCCTCCGGATAGGGAATCCAGGAAGCTGGATTCACTTGGGAAGAAGAGGTTTCTTCCTCTAGCCTGGCATTGTGGTTGGTGAGTACTGCATGCTTTTTGGGCAGTGTCTCCCATTCCCTTTAGGAGATGGTTGTCCAAGTACTGCCACAAGTCCAGGAGGAGGGCCGGGCTGTGCTCTCCCAAGCTGTCAAAGACTGGAGGGATGCATCTAAATTTGCCCTACGGTGTCGGTTAGATACAACCGATCCGCTGAGCAGATCGATTTCAACAACGGTGGCCCTGAGATGCCACGCCTGGCTTTGTACCACTGGCCTCAGGCAATGCCCAAGCTAATTTATGGACATGCCCTTTGATGGAACGTACCTTTTTGGCGAAAAGTCAGACTAGGCCCTGGTTATGTTCAAAGACTCTTGTGATACTGCCAGATCCTAGGGCCTTTCCTCTACTCCTCATGGCCAGTCTTTCTTTCGCCCCTTTTGTGGTAACGGAAAGGGTTTCCAGCCGCGTCAGTCCTATCCCAGCCACTGTCCACACAGACTACCCAAACTGTGCGTGGACGTGGTGCATTCCTATCTCGGAATGGAGGCCAGAATTCATCCACCACACTGCCACCAGCAGCAGCAGCCTCCAAGCACTCCTAGGCTGATTCTGCGGGACCACATTATTCCAGTTGGTGGGAGAATTTGTCATCATCCCCCCCACTAGAAATCCATTACATCGGACAAGAAGGTCTAGCAGATCGTCCATGGGGGCTATTCCATACCTTTCCTTTCTTTTCCTCCTACTATTCTGCCAACTCAGGATCAACTGACGGAGGATCATATAAAGTTGTTTCAAGAGGAAGTTACGGGCTTTTTTGGCAAAGTGAGCAATAGAAGGTGTCCCTGTTTCAAAAGTAGGCAGTGGCTGTTATTCCCTCTACTTACTGATTCCTAAGAAGAATAAGGGGCTACGACCCATTTTAAATCTTCGGACCGTCAATCTCTTCCTCAAAAAGAAGAAATTCAAAATGCTCACACTGGCTCTGGTCTTGTCTGCCCTAGATCAGGAAGACTGGATGGTAGCGCAGGATGCATATTTTCACATTCCCATCTTGCCCGGCCACAGGCATTACCTGCGTTTCAAGGTTGGCCGTGAGCACTTTCAGTTTACTGTGCTCCCCTTTGGCCTTACCAGTGCCTCTCGGGTGTTCACCAAGGTGATTGCGGTGGTCAATGAACATCGGCACTGGTTAGGGGTGTCGGTCTTTCCCTACTTCGACAACGGGCTGTTGAAGACGTCGTCGTCCCAGGCAGTCGTCTCCCACCTTCAGACTATGGCAAACCTCCTGCATTCGCTGGGATTTTCTATAAACTTGCTGAAGTCACACCTGACTCCTTCTCCTATGTTTCCTGTCTTTTGAGCTGTTCTGGACACTGTGCTGTTTCGGGCTTATCCTCCTGAGCAGCGAGTCCAGGTTTTTCAGGCTATAATTTTAATATTTCAGCCTCTGTCCTGGATTTCAGTGAGACTGACGCTGAGGCTGTTGGGTCTTGTGGCCTCCTGCATTCTTTTGGTAAGAAACACAAGATGGCTTATGCAGGCTCTGCAGTGGGACTTGAAGTTCCAATGGGCACCCCATAAGGGAAATCTCACCAACATAGTTCAGATCCCAGAGGGACCAGCAAAAGATCTGCAGTGGTGATTATTGAATTGCAATTGGGCCAACGGCAGACAGCTCTCCCTTCCCCAACCAGATCTTACAGTCGTGATAGATGTGTCACTTCTCGGATGTGGCTGCCATCGGGGAGAGGTGCAGATCAGCGGACACTGGTCTCCCGCTGAGTCGGGGCTCCACAACAACTTTGAGCTTCGGACGATTCAACTAGCATCGAAAGCATTTCTTCCCTCTGTCAAGGGGAAGTTAGAGCAGATGTTCATGGACAACACCACCGCCATGTGGTACTACAACAAGCTTGGTGGGTGGGGTCATGGACCCTTTGTCAAGAGGCCCTGCTTTTCTGGGCTTGGCTGGAACAGCAGAGCATAACCTTGGTGGTTAAACAACTGGCAGGTTCACTGAACCCCTGGGCGGACAACCTCAGCCGTTGATGCCTAACGGATCAAGAATGGCGTCTTCAGTCGCAGGTGGTGTAGGGTCTCTTTCAGCAGTCTGGAGAACCTTGGTTAGATTTTTTCACCTCGGAAGAAAACATGCAGTGTTAGCAGTACTGCCCGCTGGAGTTTTCAAGGCGGCTATCGCTCGTCGACGCTTTTCATTGGGAGTGGAGCTCAGGCCTATTGTATGCCTTTTTGCCCGTACCACTCCTACCCAGGGTTTGAGGAAAATCAGAAGCAACCGGGCCCAAGTCATTCTTGTGGCTCCGGCTGGTCAAGGAGAGTCTGGTATCCAGAGCTCCTGAGTAGGAGTATCAATCCTCCGATTAGGCTGCGCCTTCAGGAGGATCTTCTGTCGCAGCAGCAGGGGAGGTTTCTCCACCCAGACCTGTCTACTCTGCATCTCCATGCATGGAAATTGAGCAGCGACCGTTGATAGCTTTTGACTTTCCTTCCAAAGTGTGTAACGTTATTCTGGCAGCCAGGCGGCCCTCCACTAAGATGGTATATGCCTGCCATTGGCAGAAGTTTGTATTATACTGTACAGAAAGGTCCATTGACCCTCTTTGTGCTTCTCTTTCTACTGTCCTTTTATTCATTCTAACACTTGCCCTGCAAGGCTCTGCCTTGGGAACTCTCAAGAGTTACCTTTCTGCTCTCTGCTTTTTGGTGGCTGCCAGACCAGCCCTCTCTCTTCAAGTCTCCTATTGTAAATAGATTTCTCAAAAGGGCTGGCTCACTTATTTCCACTCACGTCCTTTGT
Source organism: Lissotriton vulgaris (assembly GCF_964263255.1). Taxonomy (NCBI): domain Eukaryota; kingdom Metazoa; phylum Chordata; class Amphibia; order Caudata; family Salamandridae; genus Lissotriton; species Lissotriton vulgaris. Next base: position 1,342,444,094 of record NC_141695.1, on the reverse strand, counting down.
TATTTCACAGTCGGACCTTAATTTGGTCCTTACCTATCTAATGTGTGCTCCTTCGGCTGTTGACCATCATTCTTAGTGACGATTACATCGGCTCGTAAGGTGAGTAAGTGGCATGTGTTATCCAGCTCCCCTCTTTATCTTATGTCGTTTCTGGACAAGATGATGCTTCGCACTAGGGCATCTTTTTTACCAATGTTTGCGACCCCTATCCATCTGGTCCAGTCCATCACTTTGCCCATCTTCTTTGCCACCCCACATCCTTTTAAGGAAGAGGAGTGACTCCACCATCTGGACCCAAAAAGAGCGTTGTCATTCTAACCTGATCGCACAAAAGAGTTCCGGGTGGATGACCAACTCTTTGTGGGGTATGTGTGAGCAAAGAAATGAAGGGCAGTGCTGAAAAGGATAATCTCTTGCTGGGTCATTCTCTGCATCAAAATATGTTATTTCTTGGCAGAGAAGCAGCCCCCTGAGGGATTAAGGGGCCATTCCATCAGGGTAAAAGGCTGTGACTATGGCCTTGGCTCCGGGTGTCCCAGTCCGAGACATGCGTCGAGCAGCGATGTGGGCTTCTTTGCACACGTTTGCAAAAAATTACTGCCTTGATGGTTAAGTGTGCAGGGACGGACAGTTTACTCGTTCAGTCCTGGAAGACTTATTTTTTTTTGTTTTATAATTTTTTATTAGCATTTTTGCAAAAATGTATCACAAGAGCAGCAGTGATAGTAGCAGTTAACAGGTAATAATTCATAGTACAGAAGAAAATACATTATAAGAAAAAATATACAGAAGTAATAAGCATTATTTGTAAAACAAAACATAATATATATATGTGAATAAAAATAAGAATAAATAAGTAAGTAAATATAAGAATCAGAAAAACGTAGGTAAATGTTGAGATAGTAAGTAATGTGAACATGTAGAGGAAGTAAATTAGATAACAGACAGTATAGTATGATGTAAGAGAAAGAAAATAATATAAGATGAGAGAAGTTGAGATAGAATAAGTTGAGATATGATAGTATAAAGATAGAATAAAATAAAATGGAATAAAAAATAGAGTAGAATAAAGTAGACTAGAATAGAATAGAATAGAATAAAATAAAATAACCCGGGGGAAAGAATAATAGGTAGAGGGGAGAGAAACAGATTCTGACTAAGGGACAGAAGTACCATTGTTGGGAATAATTGTATCTACATCAATATCGCTATTCTTTCTTTCTTTATTTCGGCATAAATTTGCCATAAAAGATTTGCACAACAATACATTTCATTTATAAAACGTTTCAATTCTCAGTTGTAATCCATTCGTTATAAGTAAAACAATTGTGCCCAATAAAATAGTTACAGTTAAAAGAAGCATAAGAACATAACAACATGCCTGTCTGGTTCACTGTACTAAAACAAGAGTCTTAGAAGTACACAGGGCCTCTGCTTTATCTTTATAACTTTAAACCTTTTTTCCTACGGACAAAATAGATAGAATGGAGGAATCTACTAGCACTGAATACTATGGTTTGAGTTGTATCAGATTTGATTATTCTAAGTGCTGTCTTACATGACCTAATACCCAAAAGATTACACAAGGGTTTAATCAACTTTCTTCTGGCCAGCACATAGGATTGGCAAAAGAAAATTATATGCAGGTCGTCCTCCTTGTGATTGCCCTCACACATAGTACAGGTTTCACTTGCCATTGCGGTATCACCATTACTTTTCCTGGACTAATGTGCCAGAGTAGAGTTAGTCATAAGTTTCCCGTACCTAAATTTCATAAACAGGGTTTTTGCGAGTGGGGGCTCAACTTCATCAAGGAAAACCTCAAATAGGGGCTCATCCTTGAAGGTTAGGAAATTGCTGACTAAAGTTCCACCACTGTTCCCATTGATTAATTGGTTATTATTGAAACCCCCAAAAGCCTTTTTCACCATGTTTTTTTAATTTGACGGTAACCTTTCGGGCATTCCCAAAATTGAGGAAGACCTATTTTAATAAACCACGTTCTAATATGTTTAAGCCAGACAATGGAATTTGGTACATCTAAACACATTATCTCTTTAAGCCCATTTCTATAATCAAGCAACTCCGGTGTCTGCCACAGTCTCACCCAAAACATTAATGGCCTGACAATGATGTAATGGTCAGTCCTCTTAATATTCAAGTCCAACTGAAGAGGTACCAGAGGGGTACATTTTGGGGCCCTTACGATGCTTCGCATGAATTTGTTATCCATGATTCCAAAAGCGTCCTTTGACGCGGGACCCCAAAACTCGGCGCCATATAGGGCTGCCGGTTGGACTTTGAATTTAAAGAGCTCCACTACTGGTGACACAGCTTTGCTGATGCTTAAACTTATTCATATTTAAGAAAGGTGACTAAACCTGAAGGAATATGTCAGTTTGAATTTGGAGGTTTTAAATCACTTTTTCGTGTGATGCTGTGTGTATCATTATTGTCAGCCATTCTTCCTGTGAAGGAGGAGAAGTGGATTTCCAAAGAAGCAATATACAAATTTTTGCGGTGGTCAATGCTGTATGAAAAAGATGATGTTGAGGTTTGGAGAGTCGTGGGGAGAGACTGAGATCATGAAGAAGAATAGTAGCAGGTGTAAGCGGAAGAGAAAGAGGCATGGTAGATCTTAAGGTTGTACCTACATAGTGTAGTGTAGTTCCTATATTCCCAATAGGATCTGCGCATTGGAATAATATATTGTATTGTATTGTAATTGCATTTATATAGCGCTTACTACCCCTGACGAGGCGTCAAAGCGCTTTTTCAGCGAGTAGCACGCTACTCTGGGACCCATAGAGGATTAGTGTTGAATTAGTATAGTGAAACATGCAAGTACATTTTAAGTGGTGGATAGGTTAGTCAGTTATTTGGATTTGGAATGATAGCAGAAGGATAGAGGAGGAAAAAAGGTTTGTATTTATATAGTGCTTGTTACCCCTGATGGGGTGTTGAAGCAGGCTACTCCGAAACCCATAAATGATTAGTAGTGAATTAGTATAGTTGAATATGGAATTTGAGAAGTGAACATGTTAGTCTGTTAATTTTGATTCAAAAGGATAGTGGAGGGATAAAAGAGTGAAGGATTTTTTTTTTTTAGGTCTTAGCAGTTTGAGGAGGCTTTTGGATGAGTAAAAAGGAGTATTGGAGGGGAGGAGTCAGAGGGAAGAGTTTAGAAAGGTTTGTTTTGGGGATAGATATAGTAGAAAGTGGTGTCAGATGATACAAGGAGGGGTAGAGAAGGAGAGAGTCTAGAAAGGGTTATTTTGGGGATAATTGTAGTGGCATGGGGTTTGGGATAAATGAGAGTGGATCTAGCGGATATATTGATTTATGTATAGGCTGAGAAATAGAGTAGTGCATTGGAAATGCTAAATTAGAAGAAAGTGATAAATATATACACCCATAAGTACCTTACGTTTGTGGATGTGGATGGTGTGAGCTGGGTATTGCTAAATGGGAAAATGAGCAGCATTTCTGCCCCTGGCCCTGGTCAGTCTTGAACAGGCTCAAACAGGCAACTGCCCTTGTCCTCTCTGCCCTTGGCCTCAACGCTCGGGCTTAGACGCCCTAACCCTGGCCTTTTTTATAGCCCTAGTAATCAGGTGACCCCTTCAGCCAATGGGAACCCTAGCCCTAACACTATCCAATCACAACACTAGCCCTAAAATCTAGAACCAATAGGAGACCTGGACCTTACAGCCAATCTTAGCCCTAGTCCAAGCAACCAATCAGTTAAAAAAAACCTGCTCTCTATGTCCAAAAAAGGCCCTAGCCCAACCAGTAGTCTAAAAACAAGTCCATGCAAACAAAAGCACAGGTAGCCCTAGTCCCTACTAGGCATTCAGAGCGGCCTGTCACTCGCCGCAGCTGGAGCCTCTTTTCGCCACGCCTCCTCCTACTTAAGTCCTCCTCTCACCGCGAACGCGGGACGCGCGCGGAACGGCGCCGGGCGAAGACCGGGCCAAGGGCGGGCCCGTTGTAGCCCGTTAGAGTCCGTGTAAGGCTGGGCTGGGCCACCCCCCTAACTCTTGACTTGCAACTGGTCCCCCATATAGAGTTGTTTGTTCTACATTAAGTCTTATACGTATCTGTTTGTACTAAGGAACATTCATTCTACAGAGTCTTGTGGGTAAGTTATTTATCCTTATAATTATGTGCACCAGAGGGTCTAGAAGCAAAACCGCTGCGGGGGGGTCTGTTACTTCTTTGGAAAGAAGGGTATCCCAAGATTTAGTGCTTGCAAAAAGATCCTCTATGGGTCAGTTTGCTACAGCCAAAACTCGCGACCAACCCAAGGCTCGGGCTACCTTAGAAACCCCTACAACAGCTAATGCAGATATTCACGCCCATAGACAGAGCCTACCTGCTACGGTAGACCTATCAGTTTCCCATCTCTCATTAGACCCTCAATCAAGTGTGGATCTGAATAAAACCCCAGACCTAGTTGATATTACCCCCTCCCCCCCCCCCACTGATTTGAGTAACACCCAGCTAAAGGCCAGGAGGGAGGGAGCCATTCCCAAAAAGCCTAACTCTAAAAATGAAAGGGACAGGGGCAAACAACTGAGAAAGGCCCCTTTGGCCTCTGCCCAAAACTTGTCTATAGTCACCGATCCCCCTGGTACCGCCCCTTTAAACGAAGCAACCTCTAGTGTGAACGCGGAAGGTTCGGACATCTTAGACAGGATCAGGGTTAGGGACGATGAGGTAAACATTTCACTCCTACCTAGGATTGCTGAACTTTTTAAACTTTACCTCACCCCCATCGAGATAAGATTAGCTCGCATTGAAAATCAGATAGCTGACCTGTGCGATGCCCCAAAAAATGTAAACCTAAGGGGGTCTAATAAAGTAGGGGGAACCAACTCAAGTACAAATCAAGCCAAAGCCCTTGCCCCTGCTACCAAAAAACCATTAGCAACTGTGACTAACACAAAATCTAAGTCTGATTCCCTCACCACGAAGCCAACAGTACCTAAAACAAGAACCTGTGTCACCCCATTGAAAGAGGGGCCCACTCTTCCCAGGGACCACACGATGCTGCCAAATAAGAACAGCAATGGCAGCGGCCCACATAGGAGACGACCGGTGAACTTGCCTCCTGAGGCAAGCCCCTATGTGGTGGTCATGACGGGGGTCGCTGAACTGAGTGAGGCTGAGGAAGAACCTAATTGGTCTCTAAAAAATAAAGTCCAATATTGGCTAAACACAAACAGGCCCCTACCCCCGAACCTTACTAGTAAGATCTTGACAGTGCGTAGGGTAGCATGGGTGGGATATGAAAGAAAAACGGTACAGGGTGATTGTATATTGGTTAATTATGCGGAGCCCCATACTGTTGACTGCATATGCAGCTGGAACATTCAGGATAGATATGAGGGGATCGCAACTCGACGTCTCTCCTTCTTCTATCCCCCGAGGAGCGGATTAACACGCAACTGGAATAATGACAGTAACTGGCACACAGTAGGGCGTCCCTCCAGGAATGAAAATTGGGGTACATGGGGTGTACAGGGCTTCAGGGAACAAGTACACAGGGGCAATTGGGGCGGACTCCCGACCGCCAACAGGTATAGTTGCCTAGAGATGGTGGACTGACAGCCAAATTCTAGTTATTCTTTAGTGGGGGGTGGCGGGTGGACCATCAATCTATCAGGGAGGCAGCAGAAGGGCTCTGTGAGCCCATTATTCCCAGGCTGAGCAAGGAATTTTGCCCCCATACCAATAAGAGATGCCTCATCCCACACAACCAGAATATTCTGCAGCTTGTGACCAGCCTGGGCGTTCCAGAAGTAAATGGGATGATTAATCGTCCTAATGCAGATTATCGCGATAGGGGTTTCATCTCCCTCCTCTCATGGAATTTGGCTGGTTTGGCCAATAAACTGGACTCCCCTGATTGGGGGGCATTTATAGATTTACAGGACGTATGCCTTTTTCAAGAGACATGGGCAAGAGAGGACCATCGGCGTGCAGGATTCGATACTTTCGCAATCGGGGCGAATTGGAAGGGGAAGGGTCGCCCGTCAGGTGGACTACTTTTTTGGGTGGCTTCCCACCTGAGCTGCAAAGCAAGGGTTTTACCAACTAATTCCTTAGACGTTCAATGCGTACTCTTGGAATGGTCTGATGTAACAAAATTGGCATTGATAAATGTCTATTTTTCTTGAGCACACTCCCCAAGGGTATTCCGTATGTGGTTGGGGGAGACTTTAATTGCCAATTTTAGCCCCTTCCATCATTCCTAGAAGGTACATCCAATGAGGAAGATGAACAATGGGGAATCCCGAAACTGGCTGGCCCACCAGTGAAGTCCTGGTCGCCACTAGCAATGCAAATTACCTGCCTAACCCTAGCGAATTCTTTAAGGGCTGGCAATGGTCGGGTGAGCGGTGACATTCCACATAATACAACTTTCAACAAACTGGGGCATAATTCCAGATTGGATTATATATTCGTGGAAATCTCTGAATGGGACAGAATTGTGGACTTTAATGTAATCCCTCGAGCCGACAGCGATCACAATGCGCTGATTTCAAAAATTTTACTCCCGGGTGTCACTACCCAAACACAGGTAGGTGGTGACTGTGCGGACCCGAGATTGATTCTATCTACTAACCGGCGCAGAGTTCGCTGGTCCAAAATTGTAGGAAATCCCCAGGACATCCAGAGGCTATACGCTAAGGTTGCTCCTGTCTTGCAAAAAGTTGACAACCTTATACACTATCCACTCTCGCCTGAGGAGACTCACAGAGAACTCGGTGTACTCCACCTAGAGATGTGCAGCACTTTAGCTGACGTTTTGAACCCAGAGCGGAGGAAACGCAAAGGCAAAGGAAGGGGGACTTGTGCCCCATGGTTTAATGCCACCTGTAGTAAGGCCAAAACTGATCTACTAGCGGCTATGAAGCTCCAGCATAACATCTCCTTGGTAAGAACTAAGAGAAGGGAGTACAAATGCCTCATTGCCAATGCTAAGACTGAATGGGACGAAGGTAATTGGGCAGACATGACTGATGCGCTCAAATTCCAAGACGCCAGGAAATGTTGGCAGATTGTTAAAAATGGTTCGGCCGACCCTACCCTGGCAGGGGAGGCCAATATCGGACCCAGTGTGTGGGAGGATCATTTCAGATCTTTTTACACTGAGGCTGACATGGATCCCAATCAAGCCCAAGCTGATTCGATGACTGGCTCGACCCCTACGCCACTCCTGGACACAGACAAAATTAGTCTGGCAGAAGTAGGCGCAGCCATTGATAGACTTGCCACTGAAAAAGCCCCCGGGTTGGACAAACTTTCTGGTGACCTATTTAAAAGTGAACCCATGATCTGGCTCCATATCTACAGGTTCTATTTAATGCAATCCTGGAGGGGATGCCGGTGCCTGCTACTTAGCTGGGGGCAGAGATTGTTCCCATCTTCAAGAAGGGCTCTTCTCTGCTCCCAGCCAATTACAGGCCTATTAGTTTAATAGACGTCCCCCAAAAGATTTTTGCTAGGCTGATCTTGGACCGTTTATTAGAATGGATCCAAGATCACTCAGTCCTGAGCCCATATCAGGCGGGTTTCAGGAATAAAGTGTCCACTGTAGACCAAGTCTTTCGACTTTCCATGATATTTTGGAAAAAGGTACAGCTGGAGGGTGGCAGCCTCTACACTGTATTCGTTGACCTAAGAGCGGCTTTCGATCTGGTACCGCGTAGGAAACTCTGGTCCGTGCTCTCTGGTTTTGGGGGTGCCACAACACCTATTAACTATGATTATCAGATTACACACTGATAATTACGCCCAGGTAAGATGTGGCAGGGAAGGGACATTGTCCAACAAATTCCCCGTTGACAGGGGGGTTAGGCAGGGCTGTGTGCTTGCACCGACTCTGTTCTTCCTTTTTGTCAACGGGGCAATAGCGCATCTGAATGGGGTTGAGAATACTGATGCTCCCAAACTTGGAGGCAGCAGGGTGCCCGCAATTATGTTTGCGGATGACACCCTGCTGCTCTCCTAGTCTCCAATGAGGATCCAGCGAGTTCTCAATGGTTCGAGGCATTTTGTAAAGATCATGGCCTTGAGATCAATGCTTTGAAGACCAAATATATGGTCTTCAACCCTCCATCTCGAGCTCGCTCTAATCCTTCCATTGGATCTAATATGCTAGAGAGGGTCCGAACCTTTGACTACCTGGGGATCACCCTAAATGAAAAAATGTCATGGGTACATCAACGGGAGAAAGCGCAATTAAAGTTGGCTCAAATAGCAGGCGGAATTACTAAACTAATTGCAACGAATAAATCTACTTTCAAGCGGTGGGTCCCGCCCTTGAAATTTACAGAGCACAAGCTAGGGGAGCGGTTATGTATGGAAGTGAACTTTGGGGCCACACGTGCAACCACGATATGGTAGTAACCAAGAACAATTTTATCAGACAGCTCCTATCACTTCCCTCTAGCACACCCTTGCTGCATATAAGACTTGACCTGGCCCTGAGACCACTGGATGAAGACATGGGCCTGTGGCCCCTGTTATTTTGGCGCAGGATCTGGTCAGTACCCGAGTTAGCTAAATATAGGCTAGAACTGCAAGAAATCCTTACTCTCCCAAACATCAGGAAAATTCCATGGCTAAATTTTATTACAAAAGAAATAAGGAAATTAGGGATTCCTACCCTATGGTCTGACCCGCTTACATCTTGTCCCGGGGTTACAGGGAGGCAGCTCATTATCCAGTATCAGGAAAATAAATTTGCTACCCATATGCAAGGAACTGCCCCCGGCACCCTAACGTCATCATTTTTAATAATCAAGGACAGCTATAGTTTCGAAACTGTCTTAGACATCATAGCCCCAACATTAATCAGGAAACTGTATCTCCAATGGAGGTATGGTAGTTTTCTGTTACGGGCCCTTGCTAGTAAATGGGCCGAGTCATCCCCGTCTCATTGCCCAGGATGCAATTCTGAACAAGAAACTGATTTGCACATATTGTTTTTCTGTAATGCGTATGTGCAGGCGCGGAGAAAATGGATTGTCCCACTATGTAAAAACTTGGGCTTCTCCCATTGCCTGCAAGCATACTGGGTTCTAAAGACAGATCTATCTGGGCATATTGTCTTTGCTTTAGCCAAATATTTGGGGTCCGTCTGGTACAAGAGGAGACATCTTTTAAATGGGGACCTATGAAAAATTGTTAATATGACAAACCCTGAGTTAGATATTTTGAGAATGTTAAAAGGCTGGTCCTTGAATTTGTATAATGTTTTTACATGTATTAATGTTTGTATATATCTTAACATTTACTGTTTTAATGTTATCTGTACCTTTTATGGCACATGATGCGGAAATAAAGATGATGATGATAAATATATACATCCATAAGTACCTTACGTTTGTGGATGTGGATGGTGTGAGCTGGGTATTGCTAAATGGGAAAATGGGCAGCATTTCTGGCCCTGGCCCTGGTCAGTCTTGAACAGGCTCTAACAGGCAACTGCCCTTGTCCTCTCTGCCCTTGGCCTCAACGCTAGGGCTTAGAAGCCCTAACCCTGGCCTTTTTTATAGCCCTAGTAATCAGGTGACCCCTTCAGCCAATGGGAACCCTAGCCCTAAGACTATCCAATCACAACACTAGCCCTAAAATCTAGAACAAATAGGAGACCAGGACCTTACAGCCAATCTTAGCCCTAGTCCAAGCACCCAATCAGTAAAAAAAACCTGCTCTCTATGTCCAATAAAGGCCCTAGCCCAACCAGTAGTCCAAAAACAAGTCCATGCAACCAAAAGCACAGGTAGCCCTAGTCCCTACTTCCAACAGAAAGCCTAACCCTACTCTAAGTCCCACACTTAGTCCAGCAACCAATCACACCAGAAGCCCTAATCGCTACTTCCAGTTAAAGGTCTAACCCTAGCTCTAGTCCCACCCTACTCCCAACAACCAATAACATCGGAAGCCCTAGTCCCTATTTCCAATAGAAATCCGAACCCTAGCCCTAGTCCCAGCCCTACAATGATTGAATCACAGACCCAGAAACCAATCAGAACCCTCAAATACCCAACCAATGAGGACATTAATCCTAATCCAATAGAAACACCAGATACAACCACCAATCAGTGTAGACATGTACCAACTACTAGCAGACCATATAAGGTCTCAGCGACCTCAGACAAGGTTTGCTGGCCAAGGAGTTGGAAGCTGCTTCTCCTGTTCAGAGGAGACAGACAGGCTCAATCCACACTTTGTACTTCAGCAGGTAAGGGCCTCACTACCTTGAAATCTAACAATACTGTTTGAATAAAACTTTACTCCCACTGCTTGTCAAAAAACGAAGTGCAGAGGCCCTAGTAAAACACAGTTTAAACAGCTCACAGAAGCACCCTCTGATGTAGAAAATCCCTGTTGCTAGGTGGGAGAGGCAGGGGGCTGGTTTCACTGGCTTGTGAACACAAAATGGAGCCTGGGAGTGCACTGTTTTAACATATAGGTCTTAGCACAGAGCAAAGGAGAAATTTGGAGGGAAAACAGAATTGTCACCAAGGAATGAGAGGGACAAACTACAGAGGTTGGACTGCAAATCCCACAATTCAACACGCTAAATGCAGGCAATCATGGGCAGGGAAAACCACAAGTTTAAAACACAACCCAGGGGATAAAATATGCAATTATAGGCAGGCTAAAACTACAATTTTTAACTGTAATAACCACAGGCAAAGACAGTAAACACAGAAAGTGAAAACCGTTTTTTAAACAACTTTTTGTCTTGGGAAGAGACAGCACTAGTCTGTCTCCTTACCACTTCCTGGACTCTGTTCACTACAATCTGGGGCACAGGTAGGCTGCAACTCACAAGATGAAGGAGAATGATTTGGGGTGTACCCAGCAAGGCCTTAAGGGGTCTGGGCAGGTGTGAGAGTAGGGCTCAGACTTGCCTGGTAGCTGAAAAGCCAATGGTCTGCTGGCCTGGTGGCGGGGGCTGGGCAGCTGCTTCTCCTGTTCAGAATCTCCTAGGAGACAGACAGGCTCAATGCACACTTTGGACTTCAGCAGGTAAGGCCCTCTCTAACTTGAAATCTAACTATACTGTTTGAATAACACTTTACTCCCCCTGCTGACCAAAAATCGAAGTGCACACAGTTTAAACAGCTCACAGAAGCACCCTCTGATGTAGAAAATCCCTGTTGATGAGGGGGGGGCTGGTTTCACTGGCTTGTGAACACAAAATGGAGGCTGGGAGTGCACTGTTTTAACATACAGGTCTTCGCACAGAGCAAAGGAGAAATTTGGAGGGAAAACAGAATTGTCACCAAGGAATGAGAGGGACAAACTACAGAGGTTGGACTGCAAATCCCACAATTCAACATGCTAAATGCAGGCAATCATGGGCAGGGAAAACTACAAGTTTAAAACACAACACAGGTGATAAAATATGCAATTACAGGCAGGCTAAAAGTACAATTTTTAACTGTAACATTCACAGGCAAAGACAGTAAACACAGAAATTGAAAATCGTTTTTTAAACAACTTTTTGTCTTGGGAAGAGACAGCACTAGTCTGTCTCCTTACCACTTCCTGGACTCTGTTCACTACAATCTGGGGCACAGGTAGGCTGCAACTCACAAGATGAAGGAGAATGATTTGGGGTGTACCCAGCAAGGCCTTAAGGGGTCTGGGCAGGTGTGAGAGTAGGGCTCAGACTTGCCTGGTAGCTGAAAAGCCAATGGTCTGCTGGCCTGGTGGCGGGGGCTGGGCAGCTGCTTCTCCTGTTCAGAATCTCCTAGGAGACAGACAGGCTCAATGCCCACTTTGGACTTCAGCAGGCAAGGCCCTCTCTAACTTGAAATCTAACTATACTGTTTGAATAACCCTTTACTCCCCCTGCTGACGAAAAATCGAAGTGCACACAGTTTAAACAGCTCACAGAAGCACCCTCTGATGTAGAAAATCCCTGTTGATGAGGGGGGGGGGCTGGTTTCACTGGCTTGTGAACACAAAATGGAGGCTGGGAGTGCACTGTTTTAACATACAGGTCTTCGCACAGAGCAAAGGAGAAATTTGGAGGGAAAACAGAATTGTCACCAAGGAATGAGAGGGACAAACTACAGAGGTTGGACTGCAAATCCCACAATTCAACATGCTAAATGCAGGCAATCATGGGCAGGGAAAACTACAAGTTTAAAACACAACACAGGTGATAAAATATGCAATTACAGGCACGCTAAAAGTACAATTTTTAACTGTAACATTCACAGGCAAAGACAGTAAACACAGAAAGTGAAAATCGTTTTTTAAACAACTTTCTGTCTTGGGAAGAGACAGCACTAGTCTGTCTCCTTACCACTTCCTGGACTCTGCTCACTGCAATCTGGGGCACGGGTAGGCTGCAACTCACAAGATGGAGGAGAATGATTTGTAGTGCACCCAGCAAGACCTTAAGGGGCCTGGGCAGGTGTGAGAGGATGGCTCAGACTTGCCTGGTAGCTGAATAACCAATGGTCTGCTGGCCTGGGGATGGGGGCTGGGTAGCTGCTTCTCCTGTTCAGAATCTCGGAGACAGACAGGCTCAATCCACAGTTTGGACTTCAGCAGGTAAGGGCCTCACTAACCTGAAATCTAACAATACTGTTTGAATAAAAACTTTACTCCCCTGCTGGCCAAAAAAACGAAGTGCACTGGCCCTAATAAAACACAGTTTAAACAGCTCACCGAAGCACCCTCTGATGTAGAAAATCCCTGTTGCTGGGGGGGAGGCAGGGGGCTGGTTTCACTGGCTTGTGAACACAAAATGGTGGCTGGGAGTGCACTGTTTTAACATACAGGTCTTAGCACAGGGCAAATGGGAAATTTGGAGGGAAAACAGAATTTTCACCAAGGAATGAGAGGGACAAACTACAGAGGTTGGACTGCAAATCCTACAATTCAACACGCTAAATGCAGGCAATCGTGGGCAGGGAAAACCACAAGTTTAAAACCCAACACAGGTGATAAAATATGCAATTACAGGCAGGCTAAAACTAACATTTTTTTTTTTTTAGAAAATATTTTTATTGCAGATTTGTATAGTACAGAAATTTACTTTTCGACAGTCCTGTTTCCGACAGTGGCTATGCGCGGGTCGTTAGACAAAACATTACACAGCCAGTAAACCCAGATCCCGGAGTTCGGGTGGCACTAACCGGAAAAGCGATAGAAGCATAAAAACAAAGGAAAACTGCAACTGTTCGGCAGGAAGTTTTTGCATCTGCTTTTTCCTTTACCCCCCCCCTCCATCCATTCCCCAACATATAAACTGTTATAACCCCAAGAGGCAATAGGAAATTGTCAGTACAATCTTTGTAAAACAATTGTATTGTTTTTCCCACAATGTAGTATCTAAAACATGCATGTCATCATCAGGCAGCAACCCCGCGTCCCTAACCCCACAACCAGCCCTTTCCCGTCAAAGTGTAAATCCTCGGTGTCACAGTCCAAATGTTTATCTATCACAGTTCTCTCTGTGTTTCCCCACCCATCATCTTGAGTCCCACGACCTCCCCCACTTCCGCTGGCCAACTCATAGTTGTTTTGGTCCTTTCAGAGACCCCGTCCAGGCCATGGTAATGTCTCCATTTACCCCACACTTTGCAGAATTTCCTCGGACAGCCTCTTGCTTTATATGTGACTCTTTCTGCCGCCATGTAGATGTCTAGGCCCTTCCTCCATTCCCCTATCTGAGGCGTGTCGGCCGCTCCCCACTTTCTAGCTATGTCTCTCTTGGTCACCACCAAGGCCAGCACCAGGAATATTAGTAGTGGGCGGGCCAGGTCTATATCATTGGTCATTCCCAACAGGGCCAGTTTCGGTTCTAGCGGTATGTCTATCCCCAGTACGTTGCTCAGTTCAGTGGTGATCGCTCTCCAATAGGCTTGTATATGTGTGCATGATCATAATATGTGGAAGAAAGTCCCGTTCTCGTGCCTGCATCGTAGGCAGCTGGGGTCTGAGACCCGCCCCATTTTGCATAGCCTCACTCTGTCATAATACACCCTGTGCAAGATCTTGAACTGGATTAGGCGTAGGCGTGATTTGATGGCTACTTCCCTAGGATTCATCAGTACCCCCCCCAATCTACCTCATCCATTTTACCCACTTCCTGTTCCCATGTGCCTCGGAGGCCCGCCAGTGTGTTTGGTCTATTATTCATAATTGTTTTGTATGTTAGGGAAACCGCTTTCCCTGGGATCTTTTCTTGCAGTAGACGGCCCTCTAGTGGTGCGTATTCGGGGAGTGGCTCTCGCAGTGTTCCTTCCGCCAGTTAAGCATGTCTTAATTGTATGTATTTAAAGAGTTGAAAGCGCTGTAGCCCAAATTCGGCCTGTAAGGAAGCAAAGGGTTTCAGCGCTCCGTTTTTGGTGACGTCCCCTAGTGTAGAGATGCCAATGTCGTCCCATCCCTGGAACCCTTTCAATTTGCGTAGCTCTTTGAGCCAGGAGCATTCCCATACTGGCGTTTGCTTCGTAGCCCTGTGTGTCCATCGGGTGACATTTGTGGCTCTATTCCACGCCCCCAGTGCAATCTTTGTGGCCGTCAGTAGTCCAGCCTGTCCCCTCCCCCCATATATGTAGTGTAGGCTTGAGTGCGTACCCATTTGGTATCGTTCTAGAGCATATGTGGGGTGATTGGCGGGTGCGTGAAGCCAGTCATTAATGGGGGCTAGGTGTTCTGCCCAATAGTAAGTCTCTAGGTCAGGAAGAGAGACCCCTCCATCATATTGGTGTCTCTGCAGCGTTGTCAGTGCGACTCTGGGGTGTTTCCCCAACCATAGAAATGACCGGAGGTCCGAGTGTATGTCTTGGAAAGTCTTGGCCGGTATCTGGAAATATTCATTTTGGAAGGCATAGAGGAATTTTGGGAGAGATATAATTTTGAACATTGCTGCCCTACCAAGTAATGTCAGGGGGAGGGATCGCCACCTATCCGCGTCCGCCTTGAAATCACATATGATCCGAGCGATATTACGATCGTATGAGATGTCTCTGTCAGCGGTGATGAATATCCCCAGATACCAGAAGCCCTCTTCGGTTGTCTGTAGATTCTGCGGCAGTTGATGCCATTCCCCGCACCCTTGGGGGACATAGAGTGTCGATTTGTGCCAGTTAATGTGGTATCCTGACCTCGCGCCATATTTTGCTAGCTCATCAAACAGCGCCGGTATTGTACTTTCTGGCCGCGTATTATAGAGGAGGACATCATCGGCGTAGAGGGATAGTTTTTCATCTCCCTTGTCCGTTTGACTGATGTAGAACCCCGTGATGTTCTCATTTTGTCTGACCGCAGAGGCCATCACCTCAATTGTCAGGGCGAATAGCAGGGGCGACAGGGGGCATCCCTGCCGGGTTCCCCGTTGTATGGAAAAAGTCCTCGACATCACCCCATTGACCCGAACCCGGGCCCCAGGGCCTGCGTACAATAGAGCGACTTTCCTCCTGTATTTGGGTCCAAAACCCAGGCGTTCCAGTACTCCCTCCAGGAAGGGCCAATGAACAGCGTCAAACGCCTTTTAGGCGTCTAGGGACAAGAACCAATGTGGTTCAGCTCTATCTTTTACCACGTGCAGCCAGTTATGTGTCCTCCTTAACCCCTTCCATGCTGGGCCGATTTTCCTCGTGTGCTAGGCTTTTAGAGAATCAATGGCTTTATGACGGCCCCCAGCCCTCATGAGCACACGAGCACCGTGATGCATGACGGATGGGGGCCGTCATCAGCATGGAAGGGGTTAAATTATATCTGGTGGCCCTCTCTGGAATGAATCTAGTCTGATCCATATGCATCAGGCCTGGGATAACTCGTCTCATGCGCGAGGCTAGTATGGTTGCATATATCTTGGCCTCCACATTTAGTAGGGAAATGGGACGATATGAGGTGCAGTCCTCAGGGGGCTTCCCAGGTTTGTGGATCGGGACAATCGTGGCCTGTCTAAGATCCAGTGGGAACTGTCCCTCCTCTTCGGCATCCTGGAACATGCCCAGTAAATGTCGTGGTAGGAGGTCAGCCATGCTCTTAAAGAGTTCCGCAGGAAAGCCGTTAGGACCCACGGCCTTCCCTGTGCGAAGTTTGGCCAGCGCCTCTCGGACCTCGTCTTCCGTGACGTCGGACTCTAAATCCGTGGAGTCAGTTTCCTCAAGTGCTGGAAGGGTGACGGGCTCCATATATTGCAGCGCCTCTGCTTTGGAGCCCAGATCTCGGGCCTTATATAAAGTTTCATAACAATCGGCGAACGCCTCAGCTATCTTATCGTCAGCGCAGACCCAAGAGTTTGGACCCACCTTTATTTTCTCCACCCAGCGTTCGTCTCTCTCCTTCCTACTGAGCCAGGCCAATAGCCTCCCAGATTTATCGCTCGCATCATATTTGCAGTGCAAGGTTGCCAATGCTTGCGTCCTGGCCTCTCCCGTCACTAGCTGCCTGTATTGTGCCTGAGTATCGGCAAGGCGTCTTTGCGTTCCTATATCTCTTGTGAGTAAATGTTCCTGCTCTAGCAGTAATATTTGCGCTTCTAGGGTCTGTACCTCAGTATTGTTCTTCCTTCTAGTTTCCGCCAGTCTGCAGTGGGCCCTATCACGAAGCACCACCTTGAGCGCCTCCCACAGGACTACTCGGGAGTCTACAGATCCCTCGTTCTCTCTCAAGAACACCTTCACATCGGCCCTAAGCCCCTTCCTAATGTCTGGGTTTTGTAAATCCCAGGCCGAGAGTCGCAGGGTCGCGGGACCCCTCCTCTTTCGTCCACCTGTCTGAATCGCCAGGGGGGAGTGGTCAGACACCCCTCGGGCTTTGTATCCCGCCGAGTCTGATACTTGCAATGCCTGTCGCGCCATGAAGATATAGTCCAGGCGAGAGTAGACTTTGTGCGCCCCAGAGAAGAAGGAGAATGCCCGGGTATCTGGGTGTAGCCAGCGCCACACATCTAGGAGGCCCAGTATCTCCATAGATTTAGCTAGAGGGGTCATATTTTGAGATCTATCTCGCTCACCTGTCCGGTCTGCGGAGGAGCTCATCACATGATTAAAGTCCCCCCCAAGGATTTGGATCGTATCCGATGTGTTGAGAATTATGTCTGATATCCCCTTCATGGTGTCCGTCTGTAATTTGGGCCGATATGAGTGTATACTCCCGTCTTCTCCACGACCCCCGTACCCCTACATAGGTGCCCTGTCTGTCAGTCCAAGTTTGTGTTACTCTCATTGGTGGGTTCTTTTTAATGAGTATTGCAGTCCCTCTAGACCCGGAGGAAAACCCTGCGTGTGCCAAAACTTTGTATTGGCCCCTGGCCAAGAAGGCGCATCTATTGCCTTGTAGGTGTGTTTCCTGGAGTAAGACAACATCTGCCCCAGACCTCTTAATGTAAGTGTTCACCAGGCCTCGTTTAATCTTGCAGCCTAGGCCGTTAACATTCCAGGTCATCACCTTAATGCCCTCCTTGTAGTCAGTTCCCCTCACTGGATCCCCCATAGTCGTGGTGGTAGTGAGTGAATGGCAAGCCCTGTAGTACCTGTGACGGTGCCTGGTGTGGGACAGAAGTCAGTAGTCGACATGATGTGCCAGTTAGTGGTAGGTAGCCTCTGACATTTTGTGACGGGATGTGTTGTCTTTCGTGGGTGTCTGCCCGAGAGACGGTTGTGATGCTCAGATGGAGTGCCTCACTCTCCCTTCCCTCCCAACACCCCCCAACTCCCTCGCCCTCCCCCTTTGCGTTATCCCCAACTCGCTGTTTCAACATAACTGAATTCCCCCATGTTCCCCCCACCCCACCTCCCTCCCCTTTCAGTCCCATCCCTCTGTAAGGCAGAACAGTCAGTAGGAGAAGGTCTATCGCCCTCCCAGAGGTCCCCCTCCCTTTCAACCTACTCCAACATACTCAGTGCAAAACCTATAGTGCATTTCCCAGTAAATAGTCTTAGGAGTCAATGGCAGGAAATGCGTATTAAAGAGTCTGTAACCAGTAGAAACCAATAGGTATAAGAGGGGGTGTAACAACTTGCGTGTCTTCTTAGCGGCGAGCTGCAATCTCGGCTGCCCAATCTGCCCTTGGTCAAGAGTGTGAGTCCTGCGTGTCCGGGCGGTGATCCGTCGCTTGCCCTGATGCGTCCTGTTCTAGGTCACGAATCGCCTTCTCCAGTGGATGGATGGAATGCGCCTCTCCTTCTTCCTCTCCCGAGGAGTGGACTTCGGAGTCTTCTCTCTCTTCTCCTTCCGAGCGGGAGGCTCTGCTTAGACGATTGAGTCCAGGTCCTGTTGCGCCTCTCCCTCCGGGCGATGCCGATTGTCCTTTCCGTCTGTTCACCCGGGTGCGTCCCGGATAAGGCGTAGTCTGAGTCTGTTTCCTATTCCTCTGAGCCTGTTGTCGCTGGGTCCTTGGCCGTTCCCACTGCGGTGTGCGCGGAGTCGGCCTATCTGTGCCGCCCCCTCTGTTATTCTCTTGTCTGTGGAATATGGGACGTTCCTCTAGCCACTGCCAGGCATCCTCCGGATGGTTAAAGAAGTGCGTTTTGTCTTTGTAGATCACCTTCAATTTCGCCGGGAATAGTAGCATATATTTAATGTTCATGTCTCTTAGCTTTGCTTTGACTGCGTCAAAGGATCGGCGTTGCTTTTGCACTTCCTGGCTATAGTCAGGGAAGATCATAATAGTTGCGTTCTTCATGCGGATTTCCCCCAGCTTTCTGGATTCCCGCAGTATCAGGTCCCGGTCTGCGAAGTTGAGGAAACCCCCAATGACGGGTCTGGGTCTGGCTCCCTCAGGTGGTCGAACCAATAAGGCTCTATGCGCCCTTTCGATGATGAAACAAGTCGAGAAGTGCGCTGCCGGGAAGGTTGTCGTTAGCCAAGAGTGGAGAAAGGCCACCATGTCCGTCCCTTCAATTCCTTCTCTAAATCCAACAAAGCGCAGGTTGTTGCGTCGCGCCCTATTTTCTGCATCGTCGACCTTCCACAGCAGCTGACGATGCGAGGCCTGGAGTTCCGCCATGTCCTTTCTCAACGTGTAGATCGAGTCTTCCGCCTCTCCTATTCGTGTCTCTGCCGCGGTAACCCGGTCCGACAACTTCCAGAAGTCCTGTCGCAGTAGCGTCACCTCCGACCCCACTTCGCCAATTTTAACCTCTAACGCCGCCCTGGATTCCTGAATGTCGGCCCTGGATGCCTGGATAGCGGCCATCAGGAGGTCTGTGTCAGATCTCGAGCCGTTGGTCGCAGCCGCCGCCTCGGTGTTCGGCCGCGGTGCAGCAAAGTTATCCATGGGGCCCTGTTTGGCAGTTTTGAGGAGCGTATCTTTCTTCCCCATGGCTGATGACGCCAAGTAGTGCTTCCCGTGTGGGGGCCAATGTCTTCCCCCACTTGCGCTGCAGGTCTGCGGGCTCGCGAGTTCTATCCCGGAACTCGTGTCTTCAATCCCGTTCTGCACCCCGTCCTGGGTCCCGGCTTCCGTCTGCAGCCCACGGCCTCCTTGCCGCCCTCCACCAAGATCGGGTCGTATGGCGCGCACTCCCCCGGATGAAGCGCCGTGCGCGCAGTGCCTTGTTATACCGTGCTTCTCCCCTTCCCTGTCCCAGCCTTTCTTGCCGGTCTCGTAGTGCTCAACTGCGTAATCAGTCTATGAATTGAGTGCCCCTCAATCGCTGCCACCCCCAGGGTCTCACATGCCTGACCTATACTTTCATCCCAGGTAGGTCGGCTCACCTCCAGAATCCAGCCCGTGGTTGTAGTGAGGCCCAGGTCACGTGATCCTCTGCAAAACGGCACCAGATCCCAGTTTTAGTTGCCAGGGGGTGGGGGGGGGGGGGTGGGGGGTGGGGGGAGCCAGCCCTGTGGTGCAGGAGGTCGTGTGGCAGGCCAGTTCAAAGTGCCAGGTCTTATCCGGCCCTCTGGGACTCCCGGCGGTGCCCCACATGCCGAGCTTACGCCCCTAAGCCAGGCGCCCACGTTGCTGAAGTGGCCCAAGGAGTCTCCTCACCTCCCGGCAGCTGAAAGCACATCGGGGGTCCACGAGTGCCGCACCGGTCATCGCGGGTGCATTCAGCCCCTCCCAGCAGACGGGTTCAGTCCTGTGCCCGCATCTCCGTTATCCCACAGGGGGTGGAGGGGGGGCACCGCGGTCCCGGTCGGGGTCTGCCGCCAAAGTGCCAATCACCAGGAGCGTGTCACCCGCGAGGGTCGCGTAGGCGGCCGGACTTGCGCAGCCGATGTTCCGGTGCCTTTGGTGCGGTCCGGTCATCCCTCCTTCTCCGGGCAAATCCAGGTAGCCAGTCAGTGCGCCGCCATCTTGAATCCCGCGGCCGAATCCGCCTCCGTCCCCGCTTTCGCCGATTTTCGGCCTGTTTTGTCTCGTGGCTGGCAGAGTGTGGGTCACAAGGAGTCACCGGGGCTTAATGCTGATCAGGAGTCTGTTTTGGGCTATGAGGCATCAGTTTTTTTTGGCGGATTAGGAGCAGCTCGCCGGAGCTACACGGAGACACGTCCTAGCTGGCCATGCTGCTGGCTACCTAAAACTAACATTTTTAACTGTAACAACCACAGGCAAAGGCAGTAAACGCAGAAAGTGAAAATCCTTTCTTAAACAACTTTTTGTCTGGGAAGAGACCGCACTAGTCTGTCTCCTTACCACTTCCTGGACTCTGCTCACTGCAATCTGGGGCACAGGTAGGCTGCAACTCGCAAGATGGAGGAGAATGATTTGGGATTGCACTCAGCAAGGCCTTAAGGGGCCTGGGCAGGTGTGAGAGAAGGGCTCAGACTTGCCTGGTAGCTGAATAGCCAATGGTCTGCTGGCCTGGGAGTGGGGGCTGGGCAGCTGCTTCTCCTGTTCTGAATCTCCTAGGAGACAGACAGGCTCAATCCACACTTTGGACTTCAGCAGGTAAGGGCCTCACTAACTTGAAATCTAACAATACTGTTTGAATAAAACTTTACTCCCCCTGCTGGCCAAAAAACGAAGTGCACAGGTCCTAGTAAAACACAGTTTAAACAGCTCACAGAAGCACCCTCTGATGTAGAAAAATCCCTGTTGTTGGGGGGGGGGAGGTAGGGGAGCTGGTTTCACTGGCTTGTGAACACAAAATGGTGGCTAGGAGTGCACTGTTTTAACATACAGGTCTTAGCACAGAGCAAAGGAGAAATTTGGAGGGAAAACAGAATTGTCACCAAGGAATGAGAGGGACAAACTACAAAGGTTGGACTGCAAATCCCACAATTCAACATGCTAAATGCAGGCAATCATGGGCAGGGAAAACCACAAGTTCCTTGTGACCCCTATTTGCTGATATGCGCACTAGAAAAAACACATATTGCTCTTCCTTTGGGGCTTTGTCTCTTTTAAGTAATACAAGACTGCTCTATTCACATGTAACATATGTAGTTCCTTTTCCACTTGTTTTAATGGATACTGCAACACCTCATTAACACCACAACCAAATTTGCCGAAAAGAATGGGTTAAGCGTAAACAATGATAAATCGAAGGTGATGGTACTAAATCAAAAATCAAAAAGGCATGTTCTCCAATGGTCTCTCCAAGACAAAAAAATGGAAACAGTTCAAGAATACAAATATCTGGGCATACATTTTGATTCAAAAGGATCCTTCAAGCAACAACTAACATCAATAAGGAACAGAGGGATCTCATTGGCCATAACATTAAAAAACATCAAAAATAAAATAGCGGGCCCAAATTTAATCCCCTTGCTTGACATATTTTGTGCGAAATTGCTGCCGTCAATTACATATGGCAGTGAATGTATGAGAGGGAAGGATGAGACCATCTTAGAAAACGTGGTCAGTAAAACATTGCAAATATTATTTGCGCTTCCTCCATACACTTCGCCAGCACAGCTAAGGCTCGAGTTTGGCCTACAGAAGCAGCAAATCGCACGTAAAGGTGCATATGCAAAATGCTGGCACAAAGTAAAGAATGCGGAAACAGACTCTCTGAATGCCCATCTTTGGAAAGAATTGGAAACAAACAAGGACTCCCCTGCAATGGTTTACCTCCAAGCAGCCATAAACTCCCTTGCGCTAAGAGATCTTTGGGACTCGAGTTGCACAAACAAGTGTTTTAAGCGTCTGGTCAATAAATGTGTGAAAATAATTTCCTTGGAGGAGGACAAAACAACACTAACCAAGAGGTCTCATGGGTGGTTTGTGATTCAAGGCTACACCAGCGCCTCACCACAGCCATACCTTAGCACCGGCTTTTCAAGGAAGCTGAAGGAAGACTTTTTGCGGTTGAGGATGGGGGTAATACCACCCCAGCCACAACTTGCCCCCTGGAAGTGCGTGGACTGCAACCCCAAGTGTAGGCTTTGCGAAAATGCTAAGGACGACGTTCTGCATCTGCTGTGTAGTTGCAAAGCTCTAGAGAGTATCCGAAAGAGCTTACTAACACAGCCTTGGAATCAGAGACGTGTGCGAACCCGTAGACAAGCTCTGTTGATGAGCTTTAAGGGAGAAAACATCCAACTAGCATGCAGGCTAGTGCGCTTTATGAAATCAGTCAACACGGCCCTAAACTCAGCAGTTAGTAATTAAATTTGTCGTATTGTGAATGGCTTCTGCTCTCAAGACTATTTTCCTTTGATAATCAAAGTCACAATTGATCGTGAAAGACCTTTTTTCCTAACGTAAAGTACTGTACTTCCCGCAGGGTTTTTCTCTCACTTTTTAACTTTTCTAAATGTTTGCTTTTTAAAGGCTTTATTCATGTACTTTTCTTTTTCTTGTTTTTACTGCCTAATTGCAAAGATTTTAATTAATCATGCAATAAAGATGATTATTATTATTATTATTATTATTAATGGATACTGAAAAAAGGCAGGTAACTGGATTGGATGGTGCACATGGAATTGTAATACAGCCTTTGGAATTAAGGGCTGCATTACGATGTCGATCGGAAAGGCTCCGAATGGCATTCGGATTTTCCTAACCCGTGTCTGAACCCATGTTTCTGACCAACTTGGAAACATTTCTGACTGACCGATTACAATAGAAGGTAACAATTCGGTCTTTTTCAACTTGGGTTCCGATCAGCATTTGGAGACTGCGAGTTGGTCGGAGCCAAATCGTACAGGTCTGGACCTTATTTCTGACCAACATATAACAATGTCGAATTCGGGCAGCCTTTCCAAATCGGTCTGTCTGACATGGAACAGCTGTCAGAAACTAATAGTTTCTTACCTGTCGGTGTTGTTTTGCAGCTTGAGGATCTTTCTGGATTCACCATGCTGTGCATCACTCCGTGGTCCAGCAGACGGGCCCGGAATTGTAGCACTCCTTCTGGTTTTCTTCCCTTCGCAGCCCAGGTGGGCCCGGACGTCCCACCACCGGGTGTCCCCCCTGCAACATCGGCACGCCCCCCGCGGAAGCCCCCACCCCTGGGTGACATCCCCGGACCCTTCTTCTATCGTTTTTGTGTCATGTTTATTCATCCTCTTCCAATCCTTTTTCAAGTTCTTTCTTAATGTAAAGGAACTCCAGATTTGTCTCTTTAAGAGTCCGATTGTATGTTGTCTTTGTATGTCCTCCTCCTCCTGGCTCATCTTTCTGGCGGAGGTGGGTGGATTCGCTAGTGAATCCAGAAAGATCTTCAAGCTGCAATACAACACCGACAGGTAAGAAACTATTTGTTTTGCAGCATGAATCATTCCGGATTCACTATGCTGTGCATAGACATTGTAGCGGTTTGTTATGTTAGTGGCGGCTGGGTGGAAGATGAGAGTTGGTTGTAGAATATATGTTAAAGCACTTTTCTTTTTGTCCTACTTGTGCTTCCTTGTTCATTTGTACATCCATGCAGTAGTGCTTAGTGAACGTGTGCACTGAAGCCCATGTTGCCGCCAGGCATATGTCTTGAATCGGTGTGTTAGCCAGGAAGGCTATTGTTGCTCCCTTTTTCCTTGTAGAGTGGGCTTGTGCCCTCCAAGTAGTTCTTGCCCTGCCTGCTTGTGGCAGAATTGTATAGTTTGTGCGATCCATCGTGCGATGGTGCCCTTTGTCACTGGTCTTCCCAGGAAACTGCTTAAGAAGGACACAAAGAACTGCTTTGTTTTCCTCTGCTCTCTGGTTCTTTCAATGTAATGCATTACTGCCCTTCTAGCGTCCAAAGTGTGCAGTGCTATCTCTGCGCTTGTGGACGGTTTCTGAAAGAAACTTGTGTAGGAGAGTAGGGTCTGCTATCCTATGGTCACCCCAAATTTTTGCTTTTTGCTTCACTGGTTTATGACTTAATGTGGCTGTGGGCCTGCTAATCAGACCCACAGCCTGCTGTTCTCTCTCTAAATTACTGCCAATGCACTCTAGGTGCATTACGAATTGGAACTGGTTCACCTTATTGGCCCCTGTAACAGTGTACCCTAGGTACCCAGGGCATAGGTGCATCCAAGACCTACCAGGGGCTGCAGCATGTATTGTGCCACCCCTGGCCTGGCCTCCATATTTGACACAACTGGCTGATCACTCAGCTGGGGTAAGTTGGTGTAATCTCCTCTTACTTAGATATAGTATCCCTATATCTAACCATAACTGGACACATATGTTCCTATCAGCCACTCCTATGGGAGGCCTCATCAATCCTGGAGGCAGAGTGCTTGGAAATATGTGAGATGGTGCTCTAGCATGAGCTGAGCCTGTCTGCAGATGTCGGGAACCACTCCCTTAGCTGTTCCGGGATATTGCCATACCATATACTCTTAAGTGCATTATAATCCTTGCGGTTATATGCTAACTTTGGTTTGGCTTTATCAAAACATGTCGAGTAAGGTGTCATACGATTTGGAATACTATCCCCTCAACAGTTCTGTCGACTGGGATAGCATTCCACCCTTCTAGAGGGACACGACATGTGCGTAGCCTCAACCCCGGTTAAAGTTAACCAGAGCCTCGGCATCACAAAATGGACGCTGCCACCACAGACACAAGTCTGACCTCCTGCTGCTGGGAGTCCTTCCAGCGAGGGAGGCTTGGACAAAGGGTTTCCTGCCTTGGGAGGTGCGAGCACCACCCCAGACAGGATTTTGTGTATTGGGTAGGACAGGGCTGAATAGATTGAGAAATGCCCGGGGCACACAAGGTGTCCCCGTGCATAAGCCAGTCCAAACCAGTCCTGGGACTTTCCAGACCCAGGCCTGGCGAGGAGCTGGACAAAGGAAAGGGGGTGTACCGCCCCCCTTCCTGGTCCCACCCAGAGGAGGGACCTAGCAGGTGATCCACCCCTCAGATTGGGAATAAGAGTGGGAGCAGTGCCATAGCACCTCAGATCATCCTGAATCAACTTGAAACTAAGAAGTCGACTGGACTTTGACATTCTGCTGCACAGAAGACTGAAGAGCATCTCCCTTGTGGCCTAGGAGTGGCCACCCTGTGAACACAGGCACCAACCAGCAACTCGACGTCTGCTTTGCCGCTGCCTCCCGCCGGAGCCGGAGCCCAGAGCCTGACAAGACCCAGACTCCCAGACTTCTCACCGCCCGATCCACAGTCCCTGCAAAGAAGGGACCCGTGGAGGCACCGAGAGACGTGGGACCGGACCTCTTGAAAGACCCCCGAGAAGCTGACTGCGCAGCATCTAAGGCATCCTCGACGTTGTGCTTTGGGGACTGAGAAGCCCCACCACCGAGCAGCCCTTGCACCGAAGATCAGCCCCCCAGCATCTCCACGATCTGTGTGGGGCCCTTTTGCATTGTGCCTCTCAACGCGCCATCCCGGCCACTTCCCACGTGGTCAGAGGCCATCTTGGCAACGAAACCTACGAACTACACTGCGGGTCTGGTTGCTCCAGACTTGCCCTCGCTCCTGTAAAAGGGAGCACCCGCTCTGACCTTGCTGGTCCGAGTAATAAGCCTTTTTCGATTCCTGCGTGGCTTGCATTAGCCAAGGCCTGGTTGCTCCAATCAAGTTGCCGACACTGCAACAGCGAAAAGCCTGCGTGGGACAGCTCGTGATCGACTCCTGGACGTCCTCAACCTCTTCGTGTCCACGTGGCTGCAGAGAGAAGCTACACCTCATCGCCTTTTTGCACCCGACATCGCCTGGTTCCAATCTGGTTCCACGGTAGTCACTGGCTAGTGACTTTGAACATTGGCCCCTCTGCTTTCAGGTCTTCACAACTTCAGATCCACCCTTGGATCCACCGGAACTCTTCACATCGAGCCGCCTGCAGCATCTTCAGCTCCAAGCACCATCGACCTGCGTGACAAAACCCGACACTACTTCGACCCTATTCACCTGCTTCCTGTGGGTGAGGTAACTCAGCAACGCCGGTGTTCCCACATTGGTACACACCTCTAGGGCCTGTGTCTTAAGTTTCAGCCTTCTAGGTCACTCGGAAGGTTCCTAACTAACTTTATAACTTTTACGCACCATAGACATTGCATTGGTGAGTGCGTGCACTTTAAATACTGCACCCAAGTCCCGCAGGCCTTTCCCGACTTAGTCACTGCTAGTCCCGATCAGCTCCAGCGATTCCCAAGGCCCTAGGCCTGTTTCCTTTTCGATTGGTATCTCTTATACCACTTTCTTAGTATATGGTTTAGGTGGCCCCTAAGGCTCATCCAAATTGTGCAACTTTTGTGTATTTTAAACTGTGTTTTGTTTAACGCTTGTGCTTCTGTGCTCATAAAGAGTTCAGGGGATATTTGAAGTTAATAAATATATATATATTTTCAATATATATCTGTGTGGTGTCCTTTCATTTGGTATTCAAGGGGATTGTGTATGGTAATACAGCTGGCTTCACATGCCTTTCAGAGTTTAGCCTAAGACTGCTTTGTCCACGTTACCACTAGGATAACTGGTCTATAAGGTTGACTTACAACCAATCATCATAAGGGTTGCTTGGCATGGTACAAGGTGATCACTAGAACTAGTGAGCATCATATACCAGGCCAACTTCTCACAACTTGGTATCTGTATTGTTTGGTTCATGTGGAACCTTGACACCACCTTTGGCATAAAGTGTGGGTCCATTCTCATTACCACCCTGTCATTGTGTATTTGAATGTAGGGTTCCTGTAGTGTCAGCGCTTGCAGCTCGCTCACCCTGCATAACGAGGTGATTGTTACTAGAAAGGCTGTCTTCATTGTGAGCATTTGTAGTGAGGCCTTATGGATAGGTTCAAAAGGCGCTTTCATAAGCTCTGTTGAAACTAAATTAAGGTTCCATGCCGGTGGCAGCAACCTCTTTTGGGGGGGGGCGATCCTTTTAGCCCCTTCCAGGAATCTCATTACTTCTTGAGATGTAAAGAAACTCTTTCCTGTCTCCCCTCTTGTGTAGGCTACTATCGCTGCTCGGTGTACTCTCAGCGAGGTAGAGCTAGGGTTTGTTTTTAGCAGGTGTGTTAAATATTTTAGCACAGTTGATTCCTTGGTCATTTATTTGTGTAGTCCTTTCCTCATGCACCATTGCGTGAATCTTTTCCATTTCGCCACATAGCACCCTTGTGTGGTAGGTCTCCTTGCCTCCCGTAGCACCCGCAGTGTGCTCTCTGGGAGTTTTAGGTGTGCAAATCCCTCGTCTTCAGGAGCCATGCAGCTAGGCAGAGGCTCTCTGGCTCCGGGTGAAGTACCTCCCCGTTTTGCATGGAGAGCAAGTCTTTTCTTTTTGCGAGCTTGTGAGGTGGTCCCTGTGCCATCTCAACTATTTGTGAGAACCAGGATTGTCTTGGCCACTGTGGTGCCACCAGAATCAGTGTCATGTTGCTGGTTCTGCTTTTGCTGAGTACCCTGTGTTTCAGTGGTATCGGGGGAATGGAGTTCTGGACTTTTTGGTTCCGTCCAGAGGTGTCAGGGAACAACACCCAAAGACCCCGGAGTTCCACCTGCCTTGGTGCGCAAATGAACAGAAACACGGGCTTCTCGATGGTGGCGTCAAAGACCAAAGGTTTATTACTGCAGGGACACAGAAGTCACAGAAACTACGCATGGGCAGTGTCTAGGAGCCTGTTCGATTTGTACATAGAGGGTTGCTCCTTATATACTAAAAATTGTGCTCCAGGCAAATATTTCACATGTTAGTACATTCCTAAACCTTTGTGTCTTAAACAATAAATATTTGGCGTTACACAGGAACTGTCGATAATATCTGATGCCGAACATCACGAAGAGGGGTTCCCACTAGTTCATCACAATCCCTTGTCAATATTGCATTCAAGAGCCGGACCGCCTCATCGTAAATTTCGTTACCTCCCCCTAATAAAGGCCCAGAAGGAAAGGAGCAGAGCCAGGTGCAGAAGATAGGAAAGCGGGATAAGAGATGTTTGTGGGTTGTAAATGGGCAAGGCTACCGGCTTCGGCCGCCTAATCTTGATCGGGACAATGGACACGAGAACCAGTTCAGGTGGGCTGGCCTCAGGCAGAGGAGGCAGCCTTTGTCGAGTCATGTAGCTACAGCGTGATCTGGTTTAAGGTGCACGTGTCATGAAAGAGGTGAATCTCCGGCTAAGGCTACGTGTCCTTAATCGAAATGTAGTGATCAGAGGTTATTGCATATGTGAGGGCAAGAAACACAAAATGGCGGCCATGATCTAAGATGGATGCCGTGGGTAGATCAGAAATGTGTCCATAACAGGAGTGCTCTTGCTCGTTTCGTAGCGAAAACACCAGGATATGCTAAATGGATCATTTGCGGTTCGCTGATACCAATATTATGTATTTACGACAATATTGAAAACACGGGTTCAAATCGTCACGGAACCTCAGACCCTCCTTTTGCCCTTACATAGGCAATTACTCAGTCTATATCAGAGTCAAGTTCTATACTCATTAGGTCAGTGACATGTTGTTGTATCATCATCCTTTCTCGCGCCTTTTCTCCAATTGCAGGTGGTTTCCTAAAACAGGTTGCAGCACAAAGACTACACAAAGCGGGACCACACTGGATAATCAGGCAGCATGAGAATAGGAATACTAAGATGACACCGATGACCATTAGAACCTTCCATCCCCACGCTGAGATCAGAGTCCAAAACCACTCCATGAAAGACCAGCTTCCCTCGTCTACATGTATAGAGTCGGAAATCTTGTGTAGCTTAGAGATCGCCTCATAGACTGTTGGAGCATTATTAGGAATAAAGACACAGCAGCTCGATTGGATCATTCTACATACCCCACCTCGGTCTGCAAGTATAACGTCTAGAACCATACGATTCTGCAACGTCATGAGTCTATCCGCCTGAAGCTCAGCTGTCAAATTACTAAGGGCACCGGCAGTTTCGGTAATAGTAGATTCAACTACCCGTGTTAGCTGACGTATGTTTCTACTATTGGCCATAGGCCCCCAGAACGGAAGGAAGCCTTTGAAGAAGTCTCCAGCTTCCTGACCAGCGGTATCTTCCTTGCTGAAGACACCTCTCGCTACTCTGGTTCTGTGGTAATCAGATGAAGCAGTGTATGTTGGAGGCAACAATCGAGCAATATAGCATGAACCTGAAAAGTCGGCAGGTAACCATGTATATGCCCGGTCTCGACAAATGAAGTAGGTACCCCTAGCAGTAAGGAAGGCAGGGGAAGAGTTAGCCGGAAACACATAAGTCTCAACGCACTCACTCTTCCCCAGCTGAGCTCTTGGATTTCTCCCATTACCTTGCAAACAGACCTGACCTCGGTGTGGTACGACCCAGATTGGAGTTGAGCTTTTACGCTTGCTTTCTCCTAAACTAAGGCGATACTCTGAAGTATTCCAACTTAAATATACTCGCAGTTCGTCTCTAGGGTATGATGGAGTATTATTGACGTCTTTGATCATATCAATAATTCCCTGGACTAAAGCTTTGTTGGCAGAGTTATATTTAGTGGAACGTGGTGGACGTGGAGGATAGGTTTCAAGGGCATAAGCAAAGATGGTTTGAAGGGCCTGAAATGATCCATTGTAGCTGAAAGGCAAAACCAGATAGGGAATACCTTTATCCATAGTGTGAGGTATCAAGCCACACACCCAGCAGTCTGTAGTGTTAACTACTAGTTGGTGTTGATGCAAGAGCTGTACAAAAGTGTTGTTAATGAACTCTGAGCGTCGGGCTTGCTCATGTTCCGGAAACGAATGAAAAGAGTGTATAGAGGAAACAGTAGAAATAGCGGGATCAAGGGGAGGTACTGTGGTTACTGGCACAAAAATCAGATTTATACTGAAGACAATTCCACCCACCAATGTTGCTAAAATAATCAAGAGTGTAATGGCACATTGCATCAAAAAGCATTTGCTATGAAGAATTCTGTAAAGTCTGTTTCTGCGAACGTAAATCACATTTTCTCGTTGCAGCGCAGGAAGCTCCATCTTCTACAATCCGCTCGCGACCACTGATGATGTGTACGTAGATGAAAATGCCTCTATCAGCCCTGGGAGTTCCCAGAACCAACAGAAAGATCGACCTTGTGTCAGACCCCTGCAGATTCAACTAGGCACACAGCCACGACCCTACGGCTACCCAGACGGCAAGGCAATTTAAAAAAAATAAAACAAATAGCAAACTTCCTGACTGAATTCAAAAAGTTCAAAATTTCAAACACATCACAATATGCAGTTGCCTGCTTTATTTGTCCATATTACGGCTTCTCAAGTTATATCTCTGCTTCGCAGGCACTGTCTGATCGGCAAATAACGTTTCACTGGTAATTGTTGTAGTGTCCAAGTTCGCAGATGGCAGAGTTTCTTCTGATGCAGGAGACGAATGTTCAGTGTTCAAAAGAGTCTTTTCTGAAGGAGAGTCAGAGCTTGGAGTGTCAGTGATCAATTTGGCATCGCTGAAAAGGATAAACTTCGGAGTGCTTTCAAACTCGGAGGAACCAATTCCCTTCTTCACCCAGTCGTCGTAAGGAAGCGGCAAAGGGACACGCTTAACATGGGACGCGTGCACCCAGTGCTTGCGTCCAGCCACACGAACTGCTGTCCTCGTTGAAAGTAGGACCTGGAAAGGACCGACGTAGCGGGGCTGAAGATTCTTTGTTCTCGCAAAATTCCGGATGACGACAAATTCTCCCGGTTTCAGCTGATGCCCTGGACTCTCCGGAGGTTTTGGCAAAGCATCGAAAACCTGTTGATGAATAAGACTCAATTTAGCAGTCAAGTCGTAAAGGTAGTCTATCAACATAGGATATTCTAGAGAATTAAATTCCTTAGGCCTTGGCACACCCCAGATATTTGCTGGGCGGCCAAAGACTATTTCATATGGACTCAGCCCTACTCTAGAATGTACAGTTGCTCTCGTTGATAACAAGGCCAAAGGAAGTGCGTCTGGCCAGGCTAAACCCGTGGATGCTTGTCGGCAAGGTTAGAGATTCCAACAAGTCGTTAACTAGCTGACCATGTTGAATCTTAGTCCCATGGGACGTAATGAAACCTCTTTCTCTCCACAAACGGCCAAAACTATGGGCCACGCCAAATGCGTACTGACTATCTGTAAAGACATTCACTCTCTTTCCCTTAGCTAAAACACACGCTCTGGTTAAGGCTATTAATTCTGCAGCCTGGGCAGAATTCTGACTCACTCTTGCGGTCTCTACAATCGTTTTCAAAGTCGTTACTGCGTAAGCAGCAGTCACATCACCATTTTCCAATTTAAAACATGATCCATCCACATACAGCGTACCATCTGGATCTGATAATGGAGTATCCCTCAAATCAATACGTCCTTTTGTCTCTTCCTCCGTTTTGAAACAACAATCATGTGGTTCGGAATCACTCGACTCTTGATTAGCCGGCAACAGCGTTGCTGGATTCAATACATTACATCTTTTAATCTGAATATGACTCGCTAGTAATGTCAGCTCGTAACCAGATAGTCTCGCACTAGTAAGGTGTTGTGTCTTCGTTCGATTCATGAGTGTGTCCACTGCATGAGGAACCATGACCACTAGCATGTTGTTCATCACCAAACCAGCAGATTGTCGAATGGAAGCCGCAGCTGCCGCTGTAGCCCTCAAACAACTAGGTAACGCTCTAGCTACCGGATCTAACGTTGATGAAAAATACGCACAAGGGCGTTGTTTATCACCAAATTTCTGTGTCAGAACACTCAACGCGCAACCTTCTCTCTCGTGAACGTAGAGCATGAATGGTTTACTGTAATCGGGTGTACCCAATACAGGAGCCGAACACAAAGCTTTTCGTAATTCAGAAAAACTCTCTTGACATTCATCAGACCATGGTACCGGACTCGGAACATTTTTCCCAGTCAAAGCTACCAATGGTTTCGCTAAAAGAGAAAAATTCGGAATCCACTGCCTACAGTAAGAGGTAATACCTAAAAAGGCACGTACTTCTCTCTGTGTGCGTGGAACACTCATTTGCGTAATTGCTTTTATTCTCTCTGGGGTCAACTTCCTTCCCTCCTTTGACAAGAGATGACCTAGGTAGGTCACTTCTTGGCAGCAGTATTGCATCTTGGAAGGTGATACCTTGTGATTCAAATTGGACAAGTGATGTAGTAACGAAACTGTAGCTGCTTTGCAAGTTTCCTTGTCATCGGCAGCCACTAGAAGATCATCTACGTACTGTACTAGGGCAGAACCTGGAGGAAGGACAAAGGAATCTAACTGACTTTTTAATGCTTGACTATAAATAGACGGGCTTTCACAGTAGCCCTGTGGAGCGCGTTTAAATCTGAAACTTCGACCTCCTAGACAGAAGCCGAAAATATCTCTACTTTCTTCGGCTATCGGAATGCTGAAAAAGGCATTCTTCAAGTCGATGACTGAGAACCAAGTGGCTGTTGCAGGAATCAATGTTAACAAGGCAGTAATGTCGGGAACCACAGGAAACTGCGGAACCACAATCTTATTAACTTCTCTAAGGTCTATGACAAACCTGTACACTGGAGGTTTTGTGGGATCAGTTCTCTTCAAGATCGGTAATACAGGACTATTACAAACATTTCCCCTAGTTTCTTCAACCACACCTTTCTTAATCAAGTCTTGCACAATCAATAAAAGTGCACGTTCACCTTCACTGGATATTTTATATTGAGGAATTCTTGGAAATTTTACATTTGCTTTCAAAGTGACTACATATGGTGGTATTTCTAAAAGGCCTACATCATTAGGACCAGTCGCCCAAAGAGAATCAGGGAGTGAACGCAGCTCTGGTGGGAGTGCATCGATTGACAAGTACATCGGAGAGGTAATTCTTTTACCCAATGTAAGCTGTACCCCTTCTGGAGAACAGTACAATGTCGCATACAGTCGTTTTAACAAGTCTAAACCAAGCAGATTTTCATTACAACCTGTCGTCAAAATCAAGGGTGCTTTCAATTGACACGGTCTAACAGAAATAGACAAAGGACCAGATATGGGGTTGTAAACGGGCGCCTGAAAAACCTACAGAAACATTTGTTGAGCCAGACAAAGGTGCGCCAGGGAGTTTCGCATGAATGATAGAACTTTTTGCGGCACCAGTATCCAACAGAAACGGTTCGACTACACCTGATGTTGCTACTGCGACATAAGGCCCACTCTGATCCACTGGAAACTGATACTACTCCCTCTCTCTGTCCATGGCTGTCCTAGTACCCATTTTGCTGAAATCCCTCATCCGCTTCACAATAGTCTTCAACAAGATATTGTTGAGATCTATTTTGCTGAGCTGACTGTCCATTTCGTTGATCAAAGTGATTGGAAGGACGATCATTTGTCTGCGGAGGCATAGCACCTCGCCCTCGACCTCTAGAATTCTGCACAAAACCACCACGACCTCTCTGAGCTGCTGCCGCATTATTTTGCGCTAAGATCGGACATTCATTCTTGTAGTGACCCTCTTTCTTACAATACGCACACTGGTTCCACTGATACTGAGGCCTCGTTGAACTATAATCTGTTCTCTGGTAGGAAGCCTGCTGCGTGTTAGTCTGATTCATGCGAGGCGGATACGCCTGCTGCAAAAGAACCTTAGTCTTTAAATCTTTCGTTTTCTTTTCTGATTTCTCCTTTTCTTCTTTATCCCTATTTTCGTAGTACTGTGCAGTCGCAAGTATTTGCGCAGTTGTAGAAACAGCCCACGCACTCTCTGAATCCTTTAATTTATTGAATAATTCAGGTAACAAATTATGCACAAATTTATCGACAAACAGTCTCTGTCCTCCTTCTGTGCTCATATCCTGACCACTATGATCTACAAAAGTCTCTTCGAACCTCGTGAAAAAGTCGGAGACACTTTCGTCTTTCTTTTGCTTGCATGCGGATAACTTGTCCCAATTAACACGCAATGCGGGCATCAGAGTCTTCATCAAGTCGATTATCCTACCTGGGAGATTAGCAATTAGCGGCTCAGGTTTTGCGCCACCCGTTTGCTGACCATCCGCTGCAGTGATGGCTGCCCAATCACCACCTAACGCTACTTGATGATCCTCCCTACGAATTTTAGCCCAGACTGGTTGAGGAACTACATTTCCAAATAACATATCAATGTCTGCTAAGTTCATTACACAAGCTTCAACCGTCTGTGTTAGTTCCTTGTAATATCCAGCCGGATTCTTACGCGGATCTGGTAAGGCCTGTTTCACTGCTAGCACTTCAGCTCGTTTCCACGGAATGTGTATCCACACTCTTTGGAACCCTGCTGGTACAGCTGCAATACCGGCATTATTATCAGCTGCCACTGCTTCGCGCCAAATTGGAGGAACCTCCCTCATTGGATATTGGCGACTCAGTTTCGTCTTACCTTTCTCTAAATCTCTCGGAGAACGAAGAGATGGATCATTCCTAAAACTTAAAATCAGTTCCATCGCTTCTTCTATATTTTCACCCACTATCATACCAGCAGCAAACTCTTTCTGAACCTTAATTAAGTCTTCTAAGTTCGACTCAATATCATCTTCCTCCATCTCCTCACGTAACAACGAGCACATCTCATCAAAGACGTACCGTTGCGTTGGTTCCTTCCACTGCATAAATGTTTCTAGTACATCTCTCGTGCTATATCTTCTACTCTTCGAAATCCATCTGAGAGCCGTGGAATCTAAAATTCCCCGTTCCTCAATACTTGGATGCTGACTACGTCTCTGAACAGAGTCAGAAGCAGGAGTCCTAATTAAGCTTTTATAGAAAGGAGACAGTATATTAGACACAGAATCAGTGATTCTTCGACGCACAGAAAGTGGAGTCAACACACTCGCAGACGTAGAGAACACAGCGGAAGTAGGAACAGATAGCGAGGCAGTCGGAGTATCGAGAAGAATAGTTTGTGAGGTAGTAGGTGTAAGCGAGACAGATAAAGGTATAGAAGTCGGCAATCCAGGAAGAGGAGGAGCCGTAGGAACATTCACATTAACCACAGGAGGTACAGGAACTTGATTCTGAGGAGCAGGAATACCAGGTTGTCCAGCAACCGGCAATTGAACATTCGGTACAAGTGGAGCCGTAGCACCTTGTGCATACGGTGGAGGTGACCGTAACAAATAAGACAGCAGAGGATCATTTTCGGGGTCCTCTAGTATCTTAGCCGTTTTCGATGGCAAGGCAGGGTAGCACTTGTCGATCGCTAAATTATGCTCTCTAATGGCCACCTCTATAGCCTTCTCGCACTCATTATCTTGCAGCTGTTTAGTTGCTTGCTCTAGAGTCAACTCTTCTTTCTCTTTCTGTTCTTTCTTAAATTTCTTCATTTCTCTCTGTTTGGATTCTTTTCGCCAGTAACGGAAAGAATCGAACATTGCCGGCCGGGCTTTCTTCCTAAACAATTTCGCTTCTAAATTATCAAGAATCTCGGGCTCAAAACTACCATGCAGTGGCCAACTAAGGACACCGTCTTTTGTGGTGTAGCGGACCCACACCTCATTATAGGATATAGGACCCACACCATGTTTACAATATATATATATATTTCATATAGGGGAGTCCCAATCGGAGGAACCAGACATGAGTCCTCCAATCGCGAATCACTGTTGCAACCGAAACAAGACAACATATAATTCCTCCGACTTACCATTTTCAGTCCGGAACACAAAACAAACAAAAACACGAAACAAATATGTGCACCTGAACCAAGAACTTAGGCCTACCAAAACGAACTAATGTATCGATACCCAAACTGAACCAAATAGATTATCGTAACCAGAACAACCAGTGATAATCTTACGAAACCAAACCAAACTAAGAACCAATCAAGGATTATAACAACCCTCACAAAGTGACCAACTAGCAACCACTAAATACTTAACTGAGGCACTGAAGACGTCACCAAGGAGAAACCCGTCACGTTTCGCTGTACTAAGGGCTGCACCTCGGGTCCAAGACAGGGCGACGGTCAAGGCAACGGCCCACTGCAGCCGTCCTGAACGGGAACCCTCGTGGAAGAGAACTTCGGGCCACTTTTGCGATATGCCGGGATCGATGAAGTGGGGCGCCTCCCTCAGGAATCTTCACACGAAGCTTCTCGAACTCTTCAGGCTTTTGGACCGGTACCGAATGACGTCGCCCCACGTTGGGCGCCAATTGGAGTTCTGGACTTTTTGGTTCCGTCCAGAGGTGTCAGGGAACAACACCCAAAGACCCCGGAGTTCCACCTGCCTTGGTGCGCAAATGAACAGAAACACGGGCTTCTCGATGGTGGCGTCAAAGACCAAAGGTTTATTACTGCAGGGACACAGAAGTCACAGAAACTACGCATGGGCAGTGTCTAGGAGCCTGTTCGATTTGTACATAGAGGGTTGCTCCTTATATACTAAAAATTGTGCTCCAGGCAAATATTTCACATGTTAGTACATTCCTAAACCTTTGTGTCTTAAACAATAAATATTTGGCGTTACACAGGAACTGTCGATAATATCTGATGCCGAACATCACGAAGAGGGGTTCCCACTAGTTCATCACAATCCCTTGTCAATATTGCATTCAAGAGCCGGACCGCCTCATCGTAAATTTCGTTACCTCCCCCTAATAAAGGCCCAGAAGGAAAGGAGCAGAGCCAGGTGCAGAAGATAGGAAAGCGGGATAAGAGATGTTTGTGGGTTGTAAATGGGCAAGGCTACCGGCTTCGGCCGCCTAATCTTGATCGGGACAATGGACACGAGAACCAGTTCAGGTGGGCTGGCCTCAGGCAGAGGAGGCAGCCTTTGTCGAGTCATGTAGCTACAGCGTGATCTGGTTTAAGGTGCACGTGTCATGAAAGAGGTGAATCTCCGGCTAAGGCTACGTGTCCTTAATCGAAATGTAGTGATCAGAGGTTATTGCATATGTGAGGGCAAGAAACACAAAATGGCGGCCATGATCTAAGATGGATGCCGTGGGTAGATCAGAAATGTGTCCATAACAGGAGTGCTCTTGCTCGTTTCGTAGCGAAAACACCAGGATATGCTAAATGGATCATTTGCGGTTCGCTGATACCAATATTATGTATTTACGACAATATTGAAAACACGGGTTCAAATCGTCACGGAACCTCAGGAAAAGCGTAGGTAAATCTTTTAGACCGGCTTATCCATAGGGCATTCCGTTGGGATTGTTCCCCTGGCTGCCAGGATGCGAAGTATTGGCATTTTGCATTCTGGTGAGTTGCAAATAGGTCTGTTTATGGTGTCCCCCACTTCCTGAATAGGTTTTGCGTTTCCTGTGCATTGAGCTCCCACTCGTGGGATGCAGACGTCTGTCTGCTGAGCCTGTCTGCCTCCACATTCTCCTCTCCTGGTAGGTGTATTGCCAGGAGGTCTATCTCTAGTGGGATGGCCCATCTCCATATCTCCTGCGCTAGGTTGGATAGTGCAACTGATTGTGTTTCTCCCTGTTTGTTGATGTAGACCATCGTTGTTGTGTTGTCGGTTTGTATCAACACTCTCTTCCTGTACAGTTGTTTCTGGAAGGCTTTCAGGGCAAGGAACACGGTCTTTAACTCCAGGTAGTTGATGTGCCTCATTGCATCTTTTGGAGTCCACAGACCCCTCACCTTGAGCTGGTTCATGTGTGCTCTCCCCTCTGGGATGCCTCTGTGGTGATAGTCACTGTTGGGTTTGATGGTGTTAAAGGCTTCCCCTTTGTTATTTTCTCCTTGTTCCACCACGCTATGTCCTCTTGCACTGTGTGCGTTACAACCACTAGATCTTCCCAACTCCCTGTAGCCTGTGACCATTGTTGTTGGAGCCATTCCTGGAATGGTCTCATGTGGAGTCGTATGTTGGGGACTAGGTGTAGGCAGGATGCCATCATCCCCATGATCTTGCTCGCTGTCTTTACTGTCAGAGCTTGCCCCTTCTGGTATTGACGTGTCTCCTTCAGCAGGGAAAGTGTTCTCTTGTCGCTGGGGAACACCTTGCACTGTATGGTGTTGATCTGAGTGCCTAGGAAGATCTTCACCTGTTCTGGTTCCATTGAGGATTTCCCCCAGTGTATTGAGAATCCCAGTTCTGTCAGCATCTGTGTCACCCGCTGTGCATGTAATTGGCATTGTTTGTAGGAGCTTGTCTTTATTAGCCAGTCGTCGAGATAGGGGTATACATGAATCCCTTCCATCCGTAGGTGCGCTGCTACTGCTGCGAGGCATTTGGTGAAGACCCTCGGTGTGGATTTTAGTCCAAAGGCCAGGGCTGTGAACTGGTAGTGCGCTTTGTCGACGGCAAATCTCAGTAGATGTTTGTGTTGTCTGTTCATAGGAATGTGTAGGTAGGCATCTTTTAGGTATATGGTGGACATAAAGTCTCCGTCCCTTATCTGAGGAATAACCTCTTGTAGGGATGTCATCTTGAACTTTTGAGTTTTTATGTATTTGTTTAGGAACCGTAGATCCAGGATGGGTCTTAACGTTTCGTCCACCTTTGGTACGAGGAAGTAGTTTGAGTACACTCCCTTGTTCCTTTCTTTTAACGGTACTGTTTCTACTGCCTCTTTCTGGAGGAGTTCTTGAGCTTCCTGTTGGAGTAGCGCGAGTTCTTTTGCTGAGCGCGCCTTTCTCTTTGGTTTCCTGTTTGGAGGCTTCTTTTCCAGTTCTATACAGTATCCGAACTGTATGATGTTTAGTATCCATTTGTTTGTTGTTATTTTCTTCCACTCCTGGAAGAAGTGTTTTAGTCTGCCTCCTACTGGTGTTACATGTTCGTTGATCTCTGATTTGAGTGGCTGTAAAATTTTTCTGCTTACTTTGTTGTGTCCCTCCTCTAGAGGTGTTGCGTCGATGGGCACCTTTGGTGAAGCGGAGTCACTTTGAGGTGGGCTGCTGGCCCCCTCTTTTTGTTTGTCCTCGTCCATTCGCCCTCCCTCAAAAGGATTTGCCCCTGGGCTGGTATTGCCAGGTTTGCTGATGCTGACCTTGCTGTGCTTGGTTGCTGCCCTGGTAGTTCTGCTGGAATGTCTGATGTGACGTTCCCTGCTGGTTTCCCCCCTCTTCCGTTTGGTCTCCGTGTCGGGGGCCCCTTCTTATTCCTCTGAACTACAGAGCCCCCATGGACCTTGCAGTTCCGTTTTCCTTCTTGAGCTGTGTCAGTTTCTCATCTACTGGCGCTCCCAACAGTGTTTTTCCATTGAAGGGTGTGTTCAGGATATTATTCTTGACTTCGGGCTGGAATTCTGAGATCCTCAGCCAGGCATGCCTTCTCTCTACTATCCCGATCATCATGAGCCGGCTGGATGTGTCTGCCGCATCCAGGGCTGATTTGAGGCATGAGTTTGCCATCTTCTTGCCTTCCTCCACCAGGTATGTTGCTCTCTGTTGGTATTGTTCAGGGAGGTGTTTGAGTAGCTGTCCAACCTCCTCCCAATGCTGGTACGTATGCCTGTTGAGTAGGGCATTAGAGTTGCCAATGTGCCAGTGGATTGCTGCATTCCTCTCTACTTTTATTTCAGTGAAGTTTATCCTCTTACTTTCCTTGTCTGGAGGTGGGCCTGAGTTTGTGGGAATGTTGGCCCTCTTACAGGCTGTTGCTGCAATGATGGAAACAGCCGTCACGGATCCCTGGATGTATGGTGGGTCCTTAGAGTAATGGTTATACTTCTTCTCTGTCCTAGGTGTGACAGACATGCAGCTTGCTGGTTCCTTGAAAGCTTCCCTTTCTTGGTCCAGGACACTTGGGAGCATGGGAAGAAATTGGCTTCTAGTCTGAGTGGGGAGCAGAGTCTCTAAGAGGAAGCAGACTTTTGGTTTCTCTTCCTCCAGTTTTACCCCATTTGCTGCTGCCGCATTTCTGATGACCATATTGTAGATGTCAATGTCATCTGGCGGCGAAGACCTCGAAGGATATGTTTCTCTTCCGGGCTTTCGGCATCGAGATCCTACCAATTCAGGTCCTGCGCCACTGAGGATGCCGACCCCAAACTAGTTTGCTGGTCTTCCTCACCTTCTGCCTCATACTAGTACAAGCCCTCTTCCTCTTGGTGTTCCTGGGGCTCTGGAGTTTTCGGCGGCTCTTCGGCGTCGAACTCCTCTTCATCCCAACCTCGACGATCGTCATTGTCGGCTTCGACGGGATCGTAAACCTTTTTATCCGCTCGTCGAATTCCTTTTTCCTTTGCAGGATACTGTCCATTTTGGCCTCGAGCCTTCTCTTCTTTCTCTCCATCTCGGCCACCTGTTCGGCGTCGAGGCTTTCGGCCGATCTCTTTGATGTCGACGTTGAAGCTGCATTCGGGTCTTTTTCCTTCAGCGTCGAGCGCGCCATTTTGGGGATGTGCTTCGACGACCTAGGCTTGTCTTGTATTTTTGCCGACTGGGAGTCCTTTTCGAAGGATCCGCTGGGCTGTTTGTCCCTGGATGCAGCTGCATCCGACGGATGTTTCGGCGCCAGTGCTCCTTTCGAGGACTTTGACTCTGTTTTTCTAGAGTCTGACTCCGATTTTCGAGAGTCTGTCGGGGTCTTAGGGGTCGAAGTCCCTCTTACATCCTTTGTGGTTTTCGTATCGGTCTCTACGACCATGTAGTCATCGGGCCCCTCGGCGATGTTGTCCTCTTCCCCACTGGAAAGGCCCAAGTCCCGGAGCGACGGAGGTTGACCTTGGCCTTGCATGTTGTAGTTGGCTCTCCTCTGTCTTTCTCTTATCCTGAGTGTCTTCGGGATAAAAGCCGAGCAGGTGTTGCAATCCTTCCTCTCGTGGTCGACCGGCAGGCAGAGGTTGCAAACCTGATGCTGGTCCTTCTGTGCATATTTGCAGTGGCAATTACGGCAGAATTTAAAGGGTGTTTTGTCCATTCCTGCACTCAGCGGGCCCCCTGTATGCACATTCTCTGTTGGACGTCGAAGTCTTTGATATTCTCCTCCTTCGTCGTCCCGGTTCAGTGGTCTTGATTGCGAGATGTATTCTCCAATTTTGTTGATGGTTTTCTGTCTTTTTCTTCTCCTTTTCTCCCAAAACTCTGGAACTTCTCGGTGACGATCCAGACCCAATGGCGGAAAAAAGAATCCGAAGATGGCGCCCAAAGGTGGAAGCCCCCGCAGGAAGCGCGACAACGCCACAGGAAGGACACCATATGGCGGGACGTCGACGCACACCTGCACCACGGAAAAAAACCAAAAAAACACCACGACTCCGGACCCCACCACCAGACGGCGGAATAACGCACAGCATAGTGAATCCAGAAAGATTCACGCTGCAAAACTGAGTTTTGGGGCCCGTGGCAGGACCCCCTTCACCCGGAGGCATCTAGTTTAGGCCCGTGGGTGTCCCCATGGGACCCCTCTTTACATCCATGCACAGTGTGGCAGGTACCATGGGGTGAATGAGACAGGGTTCAAGGTTTTACAGAACCACCCCCTTTTTCAATGGGAGCCTCTGTTGTCGTCGGAACACAGGCTCCCATTGTGGTCAATGGGAGTCTGACCGAACGGTGTTCGGAAAAATCGTAATCAGTCGGTAGGACTCCCCAAATCTGAGTCAGTCACAACTGATTTGGACAAAGAGTTGGTTGGAAAGCTTTCTGGCCGACATCATGATGAGGCCCCTATGTGCGGGTTAGTTCTCATGACCACTCAATCTTTGTGTATCAGTTTCAGAGGTCCTTGGTTAGTTATAGCCTATAATTCACACACTCTGTGCAAATTAGGGCCATTTTAAGTGCCAGATACTGAATTGTGCATTGGTTCATGGGGATGTTTCTTGACTTGAGGTCCACAGGGGAGTGGCGGCTGACCAAACCGGGAAATTTTTTCTTTGCTCCTTTTAGGATCCTTTTAATTACTGAAGTAGCAAAAGGGTTCCTTTCAGAAATATAGATAGACCGAGTTGCAATAATTCAATCTGATAGAAAGATCAGGGCATTCATGATTCACACTTTGTGCAGCAAGGGAAACAAATATATGCTTCTCTTTAAAGACCTCAGCTAGAAAAAATACAAACAGAGCACTGAATTAAGTTGGCTATACATAGACAGTGCAGAACCAATTTTTACTCAGACTCTGGGGACATATTTCTTCTCCAAAAGAGACAGCCAGAAAGGCAAGTCTTCTCACTGTTTAATTATAAATAATTTGCACTCATCCAAGGTGCCACTTAAGTTAAGATGTGCAAGCCCTGTGTTACTGTACGATAACTGTTATTTGGCGGACTTCTGTACACGTGTTGTGGTCCATGGTGTTGTCAACAGTATCATGCACTTGTTTCTGGTAGTCTTTAACAACTCAAATGTCTTCAACAACTCAAAAGTTTCCCCAACCTCATAAAGAACCAGATATCAAGCATCTAGTTAAAATTGAACACAACCAAAACCAAATTCACCTTTTTTTGCACACAGACAAGATCGGATGTATGAATGGCTAACTACCATGAAGCTGTAAAGGTCAACAACTCAGCAGGCCGAAAATTCCAACCTAGTCAACATGGCGTGACAATGATCTCATGTTCATAATACACTCTATAAAAAACACCCAAGAAAGTATGGTACTAACTTTTACTGCTCCACATAAATAAAGTAATGCCTCTGAGGAGCAGATATGAGCATAGTCATTTAAGCTCCTATCCTCTCATCCTTAGCATCCCTTCAAAAATCCCTGTCTCCACTTTAGCCCTTCCAAAGGGCACTGCCGCCTGACTCAAATGTTAAATAAGAAAAGACCACATCACTTCCATCTTGAAGGAAATTCACTGACTGCCATCATAAGCTAGTATCATCTTCAAAACCTGCTGCATCTCCTACAAAGTAGCAGAAATTGGCCCACTAGTATACCCAGTTGAAAAACGAATCACTTCAAGCAGCCTAAGTTACACAATGACCCAAAGCATAGTTGGGGTCAGTACAGCCTTAGAAAACAGTAAAGCATTTTTTTATTTACTATTCTCGTGTGTCACTAGGAAGTACTTTGGTCTTTATGTCAATGCACTTTAATAAGGGTTCCATTATGTTTGGGTTCTCCTAAAATATGAATGTTCTCTTGAAACAAAAACACAAACAGATGAAGATGTCAGAAAGAGAATAACACGCTTCCCCACTGAATCCACTGAAACCCGATGGGGTAGACAGAACCCAAAAGAAAGCATGATGAGCATGCCGAACGTTCTGTATTATATCTGTTTCCTTTACCTTTTTTCTTTGAGGCCTATGGCTGTCATGTAGTCCTTTTCTCACGGTTGTGGGATGACCTCTTGCAGTGTGGTTATTATGAATGTTTGTGTTTTTATCGACTTGGTTAGAAAGCGGAGGCCAAGAATTGGTCTTAGGGATTTGTCCAGTTTTGGGACAAGGAAGTATGTAGAGCAGTTTCCTTGGTTGTTTTCTGTTATAGCTACTATCTAATGCTTTCTTTTCCAGCAGTTCCTGCATTTCTGATATTCTGACGCCTCCCTTCCTCTGTGTGTGATCTTGTTCTTGGTTTTGTCTCCGGTGGACTTTTTATGAGTTCTATGCAGTAGTGGGTTGGATGATGTTGAGTATCTATTTGTCTGAAGTGACCTTCCTCCTTTTGTGCAGAACCACCTGTATTCTGCCCCCCAGTGGTGTT
Organism: Lissotriton vulgaris; assembly: GCF_964263255.1. Taxonomy (NCBI): domain Eukaryota; kingdom Metazoa; phylum Chordata; class Amphibia; order Caudata; family Salamandridae; genus Lissotriton; species Lissotriton vulgaris. The sequence continues at coordinate 1,342,400,231 of NC_141695.1, read as the reverse complement.
ATGTGCTGAGGCATTTGATAAATGCAATCACTTGTGGGAGCAGCTTGCTCTTATGGAGTATTGCCCTTTACTCTGGCTTTGCCCCGAAAGGACTGGCGCTTCATTCATTGTAAGTGCCAATGTGGTTGTGATCCTTGTTTAGGGTCTGTCTGTTGATAGGATGGCTGTGTCATTGTGCTCTGGAACCCTCCTTGGCCGGTAGATCTTTTTGTTGAGTTCACTCACCTTCTGGGTTGACCACACAACTGTAAAGGCCATGCCAGTGTCTGTTTTAATCTGTTGCAGGGTGTCATCTACAGCCAGTCTAAACAGGTTCTCCTTGTGAAGGTTCTATTTATGATGCTCGCTTGAACCGTATTTCAAGATCACCTGCAGCCAGTCGTGCCTCCACACTAATGTTCCTGTGACCATCTGTGTTGTATTATATACTATGGTCTGAGCCCTGGGTGGTCTGGCATGAGGGTGGAATGCTGAGGGTGGAATCTGAGGGCTCAGACAGGTGATTTAATGTGATGACAGTTGGTGGAGCAAAGATTATCCGGAGGTTGTTTACGTCAATGGCTGCTCTTTTTATTATATAAGTAATAAACCTTACCTATGCATCTGCACGGGTGTTGTTTTCTTTACAACACATTTTTGGCAACAATTGGGGCAGGAGCAGCTGCAACATTGGTGAGGACCTTGACGTTTATCCTGGATTTGCCGGTTTCTGCTTGGTGGTAGACGTCAGCGATAGCATTGCAGAGCTGTTTTCGGGCTGTCACCTCCAGATTTGGAGGTTTCTGCCTGATTTGTTTCGGGCACTAGAGTGGGCCTACAATGGTCCCAAATTTATTAGTAAACCTTTATAGGATTATTTGAATAGGTGTGGTGTAAAACACAAAAGGGTGGCTACTTATTATCCCCAGTCCAATGGTCAGACTGAGAGATTTAAGTGGGTAGTAAGAGAGTCAATTCAGTTGGCTTGCAAAGGAGGTTTACTCTGGAGGAAGGCTTTACAAGCTACTTTGCTATCATACTGTAACATGCCAAATTCTGTCACCAGATGATCACCTTTTCAATTACTACGTTGTAGGAAGCCAGGATCTAAGCTGGCTCCATGGTGTTTAAGGGTGAGTTGTGGAAAATCGGAAGTCTGCATTGACTATAAGAAGATTAGGGAGCGTGTGAATATTTATCAAGGGGAAATGAAGAATAGTATGAATAAAAGCAGAAGTAAAATGTTGGATGTTAGGATTTGTGTAGGTGATAGGGTTCGCATTAGGAAGCTGGTTGCAAGTGGTAAAGAGTTGATGGAGCAAATTTATGAGGCTGTGAAGGTTCAAGGAGGGACAGTTTGGAATATTAGTGGTGTTTCTGTTTTCATAAATTCTGTGAGTACTGGAACCACAGAGGTAGAGTAATGCCCAAGAAAGGAAGATGATTGTAATGTTTTCGTGGATGTGCAACTGGGTAAAGATGTGGCGGTACCAGGTGAAGTTGATATTGCTTCCAAAGATGGATTGCATGATAAGGGAATGGAGGACGTGAGGAAAAGTTCTAGAATTAAACGTTGTCCTGCAAGGTTCTCAGACTATGCCAAGTATTAATTTATGCCTATAGGGATTTATATTGTTGGATCTGTTATTTATTATTTGTATATATTTATTGTTTATATTCTTGGTTCTATTGTTGTTTATAGTTATTTAAAGGGGAAGAACGAGTTACTTACCTTCGGTAACAATGTATCTGGTAGAGATATAGTCTAGAGGCAGATTCCCTAACTTAGAATATCCCCAGGAGTCAGACTGGATCCGGAAAACTTTCCACAGCAGCACCTCGGCGCGCCGGGGGGTGGCACCGCATGACCCCGCCCTGACGTCCTCCACGGACATGATGTCAGCGGAGCCATATATGCCCCCAACGACGCGCTGACATCAGTTTTCTTCGGAGAAACTTTTCCGTTTCACAACCCAGAGCCACCACCAAAAACTGTGAGAATATGAGAACAGTGTGCAAAAAGGATGAAAAATAATTGAAAGGTTAAAAACAGCCGATGTCACCGGGTCTAAACAACAGAAAAACAGAAAAAATGTGGTCCTTCTAAAGGTATGTGAGTGAACTTACATATAGACAATTGTAAGACTAGGTGGGCACCTTGTGATCCTTAACAGGGTACCCATCAGTCACCACTCGGAACCGCCCTTCATCATTTGGGATTCCTGTGTAGCCATATTTTAGGTACAGCACGGGTTTCACAATAGAGGTGAAGATGTAAGCACCTCTGATGAACCTAATGCTGACCTATATGGTAAGAGTATCACAGGCTATTCGTTAGCTGGAAAAAAGGAGGGTGACTAGTGTGCAGTGCAAGTGAGAAGAGTGCTAGGTGAAACTAAAATTGGGTGAGGGAGCAGAAAAATACCTTTATTCTATGTTTTGCTCGCTCCTCCAATATTAAAAAGCAGGGAAGGTAAATTAAACAAATATTTACCCAGATGTAACGGTCAACATGTTTCTGCAAATCTGGGGACTACAGAGTCCATTGCATTCCTCAGGACCTTAGTAAAAGCTACTGCAAAAATTTGTGAATAAGTGAACTAAAGGAAAATGTGACTACAATTGTCAATCTGCGACATGAATAAAGATCACCTGGATCCCTAGGTTTCGTCTGATTTCGCAGTTGATGTATGTCAGTAATGGAAAAAAAGACACAAACATCACAGAGAAGAGTGACCACATTAGTCTGTATACAGTTAAGATGTGTTTAGTACATATATAACCACAATTAATTTTGTCAAATACACTTTGTTTTAAGGTTTTTTTACCACATGAAGATGCTGTAAATTCTTAAATGGGAGAATATATACTTCATCTTACCATTATGATCGAAGTAAAAGGCTGCACCTCGCCTGGCAACGGCTCAGGATACGAGGGAAGCACCGCTCTATAAAAAGGAAGCAAGGAACAAGCAGTGTCATAGCCTCCTAGGTTTGTCTGAGGGTTGGAAACGCACCGGCACCCCGACAGAAGGTCAGGACCAACGCACATAGAATGATGTTACAGAGTTAATTGTTTGATACTGGAAATGTGAGTCTGTGTGCCTCACGTTGCTCAAGGACTATTGGTGAAACCTTATCAATACATCAGAACACTCGTCATTACCGACTATTTCACCCGCCCAAAAGGTGTAACACATGACATTAATATCGGCATGCAGTTGCGAGTAAAAACACCCAGCGTTAGGTAGTGGTGCCGAGTGAATGTCGCAATTCGATATTGGACGGAATTTGCGAGTAAGAGATGTGGCGTTTAAAAATAAGAGATGTGGAGTTTAAAAATAAAGGGGACGCCGGTCGCTTGAGTCGCTTACCTGTCCGTCGGTACTTCGCCGCCTTCCTCTGAACCGAAGGGGAGGTAACGAAGTACGGCGGAGGCATGGGTTAAGAGCTTGTCAGGGATTGGCCCGTGTCCGGTCAGGTGGTACTCGCGGACCAATCCGTGCGCTCGGACTGCTGAAAATTGGAAAGACGGCTTACATGGGCCGTGATTGGTTGACGGAGAATCACATGATCGGGATTTCTAAACGTATTCATTGGTTAAGCCTTGGTTGGTTGCCATGTAGTTCCTACTTGTGTATGTTGTCAGAAACAAGTGGGACTCTGAATATTAACTGTTTAGGGAGACATTAGAGCAGAAACATGCGCAAGGTCTATTGGAATAATACACAAGCAATATATAGTATTTTGAGGATGTATTCAATATGTTGTGTATGAAAAACCAAATATTATCATATCATCAAGTGTCACAACATAACACATGGAAAACGTATTAGTATTGAGAACCTACCATGCATCAGTGTCACTATTTGTTTCAGATTGAATCCAAGGAAGAGCCATGAGCTATTCTGAAATGTCTAGCTTCGAGTTATTTTTCAGTATCGATTCGTGCTGGCATGTATGACGAACATTTATGGCTACAGAGTTAAAGAGTGGACCAAGGAATCTCATCATTCAGTCCGCCTCGGTTTGTGCCTAGCTTGAATACCCACTTTTGCTCTTTACGCATGAGGAAGTTGGTGTGGTCAGTAACATGCGGAGGAATGTAGGGCTGTTCAAGGACAGTCCACATGAAGGCAGTGGGGTCATGTTGTTTCTCTATAAAATGATTCGTCAACTTAGTGGCTTGTTTTTTCCGGCGAATCGTACTTTTATGTTCGGAGATTCGGATCTTTACTTTCCGTGTAGTCATTCCGACATACTTGAGACCGCAAGGACAGGTAATCAAGTAAATTAGATTATCACTGTTGCAGTTCGTGAATTTTGTTTGTCTCCATGGTCTGTTGGTTCCAATATCGACCTCGAGAGATTTAGCTGTTTGAGGGCAGGCTTGACATGATCCGCACGGATGGTGGCCTGTCACTGGTGGTAGGTTCCAGATGGTTCCAAGAGCCCTAGGTGTTGTATTGCGTGGTCTTGTATGTACAATGCGGTCTCTCAAGTTTGGACCTCTCTTGAATGAAAACAAAGGTTTCTCAATGGTTTCTTGTCCTGAATTGAGGATTGGCCAGTGTTTTTTTATTATTTTCTGGATGTCATTCGATAAGGTACCAAACGTGGTAACGCATGTAAGTCTGTTCAATGTGGTTTTTTCCACTGGTGGTTCAAGGAGAGCCAGTCTGTTGTTATTGCTGGCTCGTTTCATTGATCTTCGTACCAGTTTAGTTGGATATTTTCTGCTTATCAATTGTTGTTGTAAGGCTCTAGAATGTGTCACGTAGCCTTCTTTGGTCGAACAATTCCTCTGTATTCTCAAAAACTGTCCATAAGGCAGATTCTCTTTGAGAGATCTAGGATGGTGGCTGTCAAAACGGAGTAGAGAGTTTTTTGCCATTGGTTTTTTATAAAGTTCTGATTGTAATCCTTCTGGGGTGGAAAAAATCTTTAAGTCCAGAAATGCAATGGCAGTTTTACTCACTTCCACAGTGAATCTCAGGAAATTATTCCTGCTGTTTAGCCAATGGTGGAATGTCATAAGATCTACAAGCGTGCCTCTCCAGATTACCAATATATCATCGATATATCGCTTCCATGTTATTATGGAAGTGATATATGGATTGGTGTCATTCAAAATGTATTCCTGTTCAAAATGGTGAACGTAAAGGTTCGCCAGGCTGGGGGCGAAAACGCTCCCGATACTGGTACCAGACGTTTGTAGATACACTGTTTCCTCGAATCTGAAGAAGTTTCTTTTCATAGCTATGGTTGCACAGTCCATTATGAAACTGACAGGTGTTATGCTGTTCAGATCCCTTGCCCTCAAGAGAGAAGAGATGACTTCTAGAGTCTCATCTTGGGGTATGGATGTATACAGCGACTCCACGTCAAATGAAACTAGATGGTCAGTGTCTACATTGAATTCAATTTCTGGAAGGAGGCGTAACACATCCGTTGTGTCTCTGAGATAAGTAGGCATCTCTAATACCATCGGACGTAAAAAATGATCTACAAAAGTGGAGAGTGGTTCTAACGTGGATCCAATGCCCGAGATTATTGGCCGTCCAGGTGGAGGCCTCTGCTCTTTGTGCACCTTGGGGAGGCAGTAAAAGTAAGGCATTACCAGATGTTCCGTGCATAGAAAGGCAGCTTCTTGTCGAGTGACCCAGCCTTCTGTCAGTGCTTCTTCAACCATTCCTTTTATCAACCTTTGTATGTCTGGTGTCGGATCTTGTTCCAAAGGACAGTAGGCTTCTCTGTTGTTTAACTGTCGCAAACACTCGGCGCGATAGTCGCTCGTATTCATAACAACTATCGCACCGCCTTTGTCTGCCGGTTTTATGGTTAACTCGTTGTTGGCAGTCAAAGTCTTCAGGGCCTGTTGTTCCATTTTAGAGAAATTGCTGAAGGTTTCCATATTTGTTGAAAACAAAGTGTCAATATCTTTCTCAATGGCTTGTTCGAATGCCAGAACCTGTACAGGGACCATATGTGGTCCTGGGTTAAATTTGGATTTTTTCTTTAAACCTGTATTTATTTCATCTTGAGTCTTTTCTCTTTGATCAGTTTTTGAGAAGAGGAATTGTAGGCGAGTTTTGCGAAAAAAGTTTGCCATCTCAATATTTGTCTCAAAATGGTCGTTTTTCATTGTGGGCACGAAGCCTAGCCCTCTATTCAGGACTTGTTCTTCAATGGGGGTTATGGTATGGGCACTCAGATTGATGACGAGCCCGCTTCCATGTTCGTTTGTGCTGTCGTCTTAGCCTTTGTTGTTGCACTCCTCAAATTCCTCGTTGTTGGAGGCGGACTGAAGTGGACTTGTGGTTGTGTGCCTCTTCTCCATCCTCGAGATCTGCCTCGGCCAAACCCTAAAAAAGGCGGCTGACCCCCGAAGCTACTTCCAAACTGTTGTGGTGGAAAAGGTCCCATTTGTTGGGGATAAGGACCCATTTGTTGTGGGAACATCGGGTTGCCAAATTGCCAGGGGGCTGGTTGCCACCATGTCTGGTTCTGGTATTGATTCCCTCTCCAGTTTCTCTGGGAACGTTTGCCTCGGGCTCTTTGTTGGAAATTACTTTGGTTTGAGGAGTCCGAGTCTGTAGAATTGTCCTCAGAGGTAGTGGACCCATAAGAGGACCCTGTTTTTCTGCCTTTATTGTTATGGTCTGGAGGTACATAGGAGCTGCTCGTGTAGGGGTACACCTTCTCAAAGCTAAATTTCTCGAGATCTTTTTTGAATGTCTCCATTTTAGTGAAAAGGGTAAATTCTTTGAATTCCTGATTGTTCTTATTTGACTCATCTTGGCCCTGTTTAAAGAGTTTAGATGTTAGAGTGGTTTTAATTTGGGATTCAAGAACTTGGATTTCTATGAGAATGGTGTCTGCTATTCGTTGTGAAGTTTGAATAATCAACACTAGCCAGTCCCTTGTGCATCTCCAGGCTATGAGGGACCAGTTTTTCGAGAACTCTTTATCAGTGAGGAATAGTCTTGGGGTATTGGTAACAATCAGACCTGATGGTGCACAGTTTTTCCTTAGATATTGTGCCATGACTGCCCCATGTAAGGTTGTGCGTGTTTGAGATTTCTTTAAAGCAAGGATTTTACCCCAGTCGTCCGTGTTATTATTGGCGACTGCAGGTATGGAAACTAACAGATTGGGATGTTCATCAAGAACCCGTTGTATATCTTCCTCACCGAAAGCTAGACCATGGTTCTCCGCCATTTGGTTAATTTGACTGTGTACTTATATGTGTATGTTGGAAACGACCTCCGCCAGAGGTACCTATGTGCGATCCTGTATCAGACAAACCTGGTTAAGAGCACATCAACCCTACGTCTAGTAGGATTGAACGAAACAAATAGATGTGTTTCTTTTTGAAAACGGCCCGCAGCTCAGCAGCTGCTCCAAAACTGAACAAACTAGGGTAGGGGGGGGGGCACAGGGAATTTAAAGACCTTACAGTGACATGTTCCCTGAAGAACTGAAAGACACAACCGATGTCACCGGGTCTAAACAACAGAAAAACAGAAAAAATGTGGTCCTTCTGAAGGTATGTGAGTGAACTTACATATAGACAATTGTAAGACTAGGTGGGCACCTTGTGATCCTTAACAGGGTACCCATCAGTCACCACTCGGAACCGCCCTTCATCATTTGGGATTCCTGTGTAGCCATATTTTAGGTACAGCACAGGTTTCACAATAGAGGTGAAGATGTAAGCACCTCTGATGAACCTAATGCTGACCTATATGGTAGGAGAATCACAGGCTATTCGTTAGCTGGAAAAAAGGAGGGTGACTAGTGTGCAGTGCAAGTGAGAAGAGTGCTAGGTGAAACTAAAATTGGGTGAGGGAGCAGAAAAATACCTTTATTCTATGTTTTGCTCGCTCCTCCAATATTAAAAAGCAGTGAAGGTAAATTAAACAAATATTTACCCAGATGTAACGGTCAACATGTTTCTGCAAATCTGGGGACTACAGAGTCCATTGCATTCATCAGGACCTTAGTAAAAGCTACTGCAAAAATTAGTGAATAAGTGAACTAAAGGAAAATGTTACTACAATTGTCAATCTGCGACATGAATAAAGATCACCTGGATCCCTAGGTTTCGTCTGATTTCGCAGTCGATGTATGTCACTAATGGAAAAAAAGACACAAACATCACAGAGAAGAGTGACCACATTAGTCTGTACACAGTTAAGATGTGTTTAGTACATATATAACCACAATTAATTTTGTCAAATACACTTTGTTTTAAGGTATTTTTACCACATGAAGATGCAGTAAATTCTTACATGGGAGAATATATACTTCATCTTACCATTATGATCGAAGTAAAAGGCTGCACCTCGCCTGGCAACGGCTCAGGATACGAGGGAAGCACCGCTCTATAAAAAGGAAGCAAGGAACAAGCAGTGTCATAGCCTCCTAGGTTTGTCTGAGGGTTGGAAACGCACCGGCACCCCGACAGAAGGTCAGGACCAACGCACATAGAATGATGTTACAGAGTTAATTGTTTGATACTGGAAATGTGAGTCTGTGTGCCTCACGTTGCTCAAGGACTATTGGTGAAACCTTATCAATACATCAGAACACTCGTCATTACCGACTATTTCACCCGCCCAAAAGGTGTAACACATGACATTAATATCGGCATGCAGTTGCGAGTAAAAACACCCAGCGTTAGGTAGTGGTGCCGAGTGAATGTCGCAATTCGATATTGGACGGAATTTGCGAGTAAGAGATGTGGCGTTTAAAAATAAGAGATGTGGAGTTTAAAAATAAAGGGGACGCCGGTCGCTTGAGTCGCTTACCTGTCCGTCGGTACTTCGCCGCCTTCCTCTGAACCGAAGGGGAGGTAACGAAGTACGGCGGAGGCATGGGTTAAGAGCTTGTCAGGGATTGGCCCGTGTCCGGTCAGGTGGTACTCGCGGACCAATCCGTGCGCTCGGACTGCTGAAAATTGGAAAGACGGCTTACATGGGCCGTGATTGGTTGACGGAGAATCACATGATCGGGATTTCTAAACGTATTCATTGGTTAAGCCCTGGTTGGTTGCCATGTAGTTCCTACTTGTGTATGTTGTCAGAAACAAGTGGGACTCTGAATATTAACTGTTTAGGGAGACATTAGAGCAGAAACATGCGCAAGGTCTATTGGAATAATACACCAGCAATATATAGTATTTTGAGGATGTATTCAATATGTTGTGTATGAAAAACCAAATATTATCATATCATCAAGTGTCACAACATAACACATGGAAAACGTATTAGTATTGAGAACCTACCATGCATCAGTGTCACTATTTGTTTCAGATTGAATCCAAGGAAGAGCCATGAGCTATTCTGAAATGTCTAGCTTCGAGTTATTTTTCAGTATCGATTCGTGCTGGCATGTATGACGAACATTTATGGCTACAGAGTTAAAGAGTGGACCAAGGAATCTCATCATTCAGTCCGCCTCGGTTTGTGCCTAGCTTGAATACCCACTTTTGCTCTTTACGCATGAGGAAGTTGGTGTGGTCAGTAACATGCGGAGGAATGTAGGGCTGTTCAAGGACAGTCCACATGAAGGCAGTGGGGTCATGTTGTTTCTCTATAAAATGATTCGTCAACTTAGTGGCTTGTTTTTTCCGGCGAATCGTACTTTTATGTTCGGAGATTCGGATCTTTACTTTCCGTGTAGTCATTCCGACATACTTGAGACCGCAAGGACAGGTAATCAAGTAAATTAGATTATCACTGTTGCAGTTCGTGAATTTTGTTTGTCTCCATGGTCTGTTGGTTCCAATATCGACCTCGAGAGATTTAGCTGTTTGAGGGCAGGCTTGACATGATCCACACGGATGGTGGCCTGTCACTGGTGGTAGGTTCCAGATGGTTCCAAGAGCCCTAGGTGTTGTATTGCGTGGTCTTGTATGTACAATGCGGTCTCTCAAGTTTGGACCTCTCTTGAATGAAAACAAAGGTTTCTCAATGGTTTCTTGTCCTGAATTGAGGATTGGCCAGTGTTTTTTTATTATTTTCTGGATGTCATTCGATAAGGTACCAAACGTGGTAACGCATGTAAGTCTGTTCAATGTGGTTTTTTCCACTGGTGGTTCAAGGAGAGCCAGTCTGTTGTTATTGCTGGCTCGTTTCATTGATCTTCGTACCAGTTTAGTTGGATATTTTCTGCTTATCAATTGTTGTTGTAAGGCTCTAGAATGTGTCACGTAGCCTTCTTTGGTCGAACAATTCCTCTGTATTCTCAAAAACTGTCCATAAGGCAGATTCTCTTTGAGAGATCTAGGATGGTGGCTGTCAAAACGGAGTAGAGAGTTTTTTGCCATTGGTTTTTTATAAAGTTCTGATTGTAATCCTTCTGGGGTGGAAAAAATCTTTAAGTCCAGAAATGCAATGGCAGTTTTACTCACTTCCACAGTGAATCGCAGGAAATTATTCCTGCTGTTTAGCCAATGGTGGAATGTCATAAGATCTACAAGCGTGCCTCTCCAGATTACCAATATATCATCGATATATCGCTTCCATGTTATTATGGAAGTGATATATGGATTGGTGTCATTCAAAATGTATTCCTGTTCAAAATGGTGAACGTAAAGGTTCGCCAGGCTGGGGGCGAAAACGCTCCCCATACTGGTACCAGACGTTTGTAGATACACTGTTTCCTCGAATCTGAAGAAGTTTCTTTTCATAGCTATGGTTGCACAGTCCATTATGAAACTGACAGGTGTTATGCTGTTCAGATCCCTTGCCCTCAAGAGAGAAGAGATGACTTCTAGAGTCTCATCTTGGGGTATGGATGTATACAGCGACTCCACGTCAAATGAAACTAGATGGTCAGTGTCTACATTGAATTCAATTTCTGGAAGGAGGCGTAACACATCCGTTGTGTCTCTGAGATAAGTAGGCATCTCTAATACCATCGGACGTAAAAAATGATCTACAAAAGTGGAGAGTGGTTCTAACGTGGATCCAATGCCCGAGATTATTGGCCGTCCAGGTGGAGGCCTCTGCTCTTTGTGCACCTTGGGGAGGCAGTAAAAGTAAGGCATTACCAGATGTTCCGTGCATAGAAAGGCAGCTTCTTGTCGAGTGACCCAGCCTTCTGTCAGTGCTTCTTCAACCATTCCTTTTATCAACCTTTGTATGTCTGGTGTCGGATCTTGTTCCAAAGGACAGTAGGCTTCTCTGTTGTTTAACTGTCGCAAACACTCGGCGCGATAGTCGCTCGTATTCATAACAACTATCGCACCGCCTTTGTCTGCCGGTTTTATGGTTAACTCGTTGTTGGCAGTCAAAGTCTTCAGGGCCTGTTGTTCCATTTTAGAGAAATTGCTGAAGGTTTCCATATTTGTTGAAAACAAAGTGTCAATATCTTTCTCAATGGCTTGTTCGAATGCCAGAACCTGTACAGGGACCATATGTGGTCCTGGGTTAAATTTGGATTTTTTCTTTAAACCTGTATTTATTTCATCTTGAGTCTTTTCTCTTTGATCAGTTTTTGAGAAGAGGAATTGTAGGCGAGTTTTGCGAAAAAAGTTTGCCATCTCAATATTTGTCTCAAAATGGTCGTTTTTCATTGTGGGCACGAAGCCTAGCCCTCTATTCAGGACTTGTTCTTCAATGGGGGTTATGGTATGGGCACTCAGATTGATGACGAGCCCGCTTCCATGTTCGTTTGTGCTGTCGTCTTAGTCTTTGTTGTTGCACTCCTCAAATTCCTCGTTGTTGGAGGCGGACTGAAGTGGACTTGTGGTTGTGTGCCTCTTCTCCATCCTCGAGATCTGCCTCGGCCAAACCCTAAAAAAGGCGGCTGACCCCCGAAGCTACTTCCAAACTGTTGTGGTGGAAAAGGTCCCATTTGTTGGGGATAAGGACCCATTTGTTGTGGGAACATCGGGTTGCCAAATTGCCAGGGGGCTGGTTGCCACCATGTCTGGTTCTGGTATTGATTCCCTCTCCAGTTTCTCTGGGAACGTTTGCCTCGGGCTCTTTGTTGGAAATTACTTTGGTTTGAGGAGTCCGAGTCTGTAGAACTGTCCTCAGAGGTAGTGGACCCATAAGAGGACCCTGTTTTTCTGCCTTTATTGTTATGGTCTGGAGGTACATAGGAGCTGCTCGTGTAGGGGTACACCTTCTCAAAGCTAAATTTCTCGAGATCTTTTTTGAATTTCTCCATTTTAGTGAAAAGGGTAAATTCTTTGAATTCCTGATTGTTCTTATTTGACTCATCTTGGCCCTGTTTAAAGAGTTTAGATGTTAGAGTGGTTTTAATTTGGGATTCAAGAACTTGGATTTCCAGGAGAATGGTGTCTGCTATTCGTTGTGAAGTTTGAATAATCAACACTAGCCAGTCCCTTGTGCATCTCCAGGCTATGAGGGACCAGTTTTTCAAGAACTCTTTATCAGTGAGGAATAGTCTTGGGGTATTGGTAACAATCAGACCTGATGGTGCACAGTTTTTCCTTAGATATTGTGCCATGACTGCCCCATGTAAGGTTGTGCGTGTTTGAGATTTCTTTAAAGCAAGGATTTTACCCCAGTCGTCCGTGTTATTATTGGCGACTGCAGGTATGGAAACTAACAGATTGGGATGTTCATCAAGAACCCGTTGTATATCTTCCTCACCGAAAGCTAGACCATGGTTCTCCGCCATTTGGTTAATATGACTGTGTACTTATATGTGTATGTTGGAAACGACCTCCGCCAGAGGTACCTATGTGCGATCCTGTATCAGACAAACCTGGTTAAGAGCACATCAACCCTACGTCTAGTAGGATTGAACGAAACAAATAGATGTGTTTCTTTTTGAAAACGGCCCGCAGCTCAGCAGCTGCTCCAAAACTGAACAAACTAGGGTAGGGGGGGGGGGGGGGCACAGGGAATTTAAAGACCTTACAGTGACATGTTCCCTGAAGAACTGAAAGACACAACCGATGTCACCGGGTCTAAACAACAGAAAAACAGAAAAAATGTGGTCCTTCTGAAGGTATGTGAGTGAACTTACATATAGACAATTGTAAGACTAGGTGGGCACCTTGTGATCCTTAACAGGGTACCCATCAGTCACCACTCGGAACCGCCCTTCATCATTTGGGATTCCTGTGTAGCCATATTTTAGGTACAGCACAGGTTTCACAATAGAGGTGAAGATGTAAGCACCTCTGATGAACCTAATGCTGACCTATATGGTAGGAGTATCACAGGCTATTCGTTAGCTGGAAAAAAGGAGGGTGACTAGTGTGCAGTGCAAGTGAGAAGAGTGCTAGGTGAAACTAAAATTGGGTGAGGGAGCAGAAAAATACCTTTATTCTATGTTTTGCTCGCTCCTCCAATATTAAAAAGCAGTGAAGGTAAATTAAACAAATATTTACCCAGATGTAACGGTCAACATGTTTCTGCAAATCTGGGGACTACAGAGTCCATTGCATTCATCAGGACCTTAGTAAAAGCTACTGCAAAAATTAGTGAATAAGTGAACTAAAGGAAAATGTTACTACAATTGTCAATCTGCGACATGAATAAAGATCACCTGGATCCCTAGGTTTCGCCTGATTTCGCAGTCGATGTATGTCACTAATGGAAAAAAAGACACAAACATCACAGAGAAGAGTGACCACATTAGTCTGTACACAGTTAAGATGTGTTTAGTACATATATAACCACAATTAATTTTGTCAAATACACTTTGTTTTAAGGTATTTTTACCACATGAAGATGCAGTAAATTCTTACATGGGAGAATATATACTTCATCTTACCATTATGATCGAAGTAAAAGGCTGCACCTCGCCTGGCAACGGCTCAGGATACGAGGGAAGCACCGCTCTATAAAAAGGAAGCAAGGAACAAGCAGTGTCATAGCCTCCTAGGTTTGTCTGAGGGTTGGAAACGCACCGGCACCCCGACAGAAGGTCAGGACCAACGCACATAGAATGATGTTACAGAGTTAATTGTTTGATACTGGAAATGTGAGTCTGTGTGCCTCACGTTGCTCAAGGACTATTGGTGAAACCTTATCAATACATCAGAACACTCGTCATTACCGACTATTTCACCCGCCCAAAAGGTGTAACACATGACATTAATATCGGCATGCGGTTGCGAGTAAAAACACCCAGCGTTAGGTAGTGGTGCCGAGTGAATGTCGCAATTCGATATTGGACGGAATTTGCGAGTAAGAGATGTGGCGTTTAAAAATAAGAGATGTGGAGTTTAAAAATAAAGGGGACGCCGGTCGCTTGAGTCGCTTACCTGTCCGTCGGTACTTCGCCGCCTTCCTCTGAACCGAAGGGGAGGTAACGAAGTACGGCGGAGGCATGGGTTAAGAGCTTGTCAGGGATTGGCCCGTGTCCGGTCAGGTGGTACTCGCGGACCAATCCGTGCGCTCGGACTGCTGAAAATTGGAAAGACGGCTTACATGGGCCGTGATTGGTTGACGGAGAATCACATGATCGGGATTTCTAAACGTATTCATTGGTTAAGCCCTGGTTGGTTGCCATGTAGTTCCTACTTGTGTATGTTGTCAGAAACAAGTGGGACTCTGAATATTAACTGTTTAGGGAGACATTAGAGCAGAAACATGCGCAAGGTCTATTGGAATAATACACCAGCAATATATAGTATTTTGAGGATGTATTCAATATGTTGTGTATGAAAAACCAAATATTATCATATCATCAAGTGTCACAACATAACACATGGAAAACGTATTAGTATTGAGAACCTACCATGCATCAGTGTCACTATTTGTTTCAGATTGAATCCAAGGAAGAGCCATGAGCTATTATGAAATGTCTAGCTTCGAGTTATTTTTCAGTATCGATTCGTGCTGGCATGTATGACGAACATTTATGGCTACAGAGTTAAAGAGTGGACCAAGGAATCTCATCATTCAGTCCGCCTCGGTTTGTGCCTAGCTTGAATACCCACTTTTGCTCTTTACGCATGAGGAAGTTGGTGTGGTCAGTAACATGCGGAGGAATGTAGGGCTGTTCAAGGACAGTCCACATGAAGGCAGTGGGGTCATGTTGTTTCTCTATAAAATGATTCGTCAACTTAGTGGCTTGTTTTTTCCGGCGAATCGTACTTTTATGTTCGGAGATTCGGATCTTTACTTTCCGTGTAGTCATTCCGACATACTTGAGACCGCAAGGACAGGTAATTAAGTAAATTAGATTATCACTGTTGCAGTTCGTGAATTTTGTTTGTCTCCATGGTCTGTTGGTTCCAATATCGACCTCGAGAGATTTAGCTGTTTGAGGGCAGGCTTGACATGATCCACACGGATGGTGGCCTGTCACTGGTGGTAGGTTCCAGATGGTTCCAAGAGCCCTAGGTGTTGTATTGCGTGGTCTTGTATGTACAATGCGGTCTCTCAAGTTTGGACCTCTCTTGAATGAAAACAAAGGTTTCTCAATGGTTTCTTGTCCTGAATTGAGGATTGGCCAGTGTTTTTTTATTATTTTCTGGATGTCATTCGATAAGGTACCAAACGTGGTAACGCATGTAAGTCTGTTCAATGTGGTTTTTTCCACTGGTGGTTCAAGGAGAGCCAGTCTGTTGTTATTGCTGGCTCGTTTCATTGATCTTCGTACCAGTTTAGTTGGATATTTTCTGCTTATCAATTGTTGTTGTAAGGCTCTAGAATGTGTCACGTAGCCTTCTTTGGTCGAACAATTCCTCTGTATTCTCAAAAACTGTCCATAAGGCAGATTCTCTTTGAGAGATCTAGGATGGTGGCTGTCAAAACGGAGTAGAGAGTTTTTTGCCATTGGTTTTTTATAAAGTTCTGATTGTAATCCTTCTGGGGTGGAAAAAATCTTTAAGTCCAGAAATGCAATGGCAGTTTTACTCACTTCCACAGTGAATCGCAGGAAATTATTCCTGCTGTTTAGCCAATGGTGGAATGTCATAAGATCTACAAGCGTGCCTCTCCAGATTACCAATATATCATCGATATATCGCTTCCATGTTATTATGGAAGTGATATATGGATTGGTGTCATTCAAAATGTATTCCTGTTCAAAATGGTGAACGTAAAGGTTCGCCAGGCTGGGGGCGAAAACGCTCCCCATACTGGTACCAGACGTTTGTAGATACACTGTTTCCTCGAATCTGAAGAAGTTTCTTTTCATAGCTATGGTTGCACAGTCCATTATGAAACTGACAGGTGTTATGCTGTTCAGATCCCTTGCCCTCAAGAGAGAAGAGATGACTTCTAGAGTCTCATCTTGGGGTATGGATGTATACAGCGACTCCACGTCAAATGAAACTAGATGGTCAGTGTCTACATTGAATTCAATTTCTGGAAGGAGGCGTAACACATCCGTTGTGTCTCTGAGATAAGTAGGCATCTCTAATACCATCGGACGTAAAAAATGATCTACAAAAGTGGAGAGTGGTTCTAACGTGGATCCAATGCCCGAGATTATTGGCCGTCCAGGTGGAGGCCTCTGCTCTTTGTGCACCTTGGGGAGGCAGTAAAAGTAAGGCATTACCAGATGTTCCGTGCATAGAAAGGCAGCTTCTTGTCGAGTGACCCAGCCTTCTGTCAGTGCTTCTTCAACCATTCCTTTTATCAACCTTTGTATGTCTGGTGTCGGATCTTGTTCCAAAGGACAGTAGGCTTCTCTGTTGTTTAACTGTCGCAAACACTCGGCGCGATAGTCGCTCGTATTCATAACAACTATCGCACCGCCTTTGTCTGCCGGTTTTATGGTTAACTCGTTGTTGGCAGTCAAAGTCTTCAGGGCCTGTTGTTCCATTTTAGAGAAATTGCTGAAGGTTTCCATATTTGTTGAAAACAAAGTGTCAATATCTTTCTCAATGGCTTGTTCGAATGCCAGAACCTGTACAGGGACCATATGTGGTCCTGGGTTAAATTTGGATTTTTTCTTTAAACCTGTATTTATTTCATCTTGAGTCTTTTCTCTTTGATCAGTTTTTGAGAAGAGGAATTGTAGGCGAGTTTTGCGAAAAAATTTTGCCATCTCAATATTTGTCTCAAAATGGTCGTTTTTCATTGTGGGCACGAAGCCTAGCCCTCTATTCAGGACTTGTTCTTCAATGGGGGTTATGGTATGGGCACTCAGATTGATGACGAGCCCGCTTCCATGTTCGTTTGTGCTGTCGTCTTAGTCTTTGTTGTTGCACTCCTCAAATTCCTCGTTGTTGGAGGCGGACTGAAGTGGACTTGTGGTTGTGTGCCTCTTCTCCATCCTCGAGATCTGCCTCGGCCAAACCCTAAAAAAGGCGGCTGACCCCCGAAGCTACTTCCAAACTGTTGTGGTGGAAAAGGTCCCATTTGTTGGGGATAAGGACCCATTTGTTGTGGGAACATCGGGTTGCCAAATTGCCAGGGGGCTGGTTGCCACCATGTCTGGTTCTGGTATTGATTCCCTCTCCAGTTTCTCTGGGAACGTTTGCCTCGGGCTCTTTGTTGGAAATTACTTTGGTTTGAGGAGTCCGAGTCTGTAGAATTGTCCTCAGAGGTAGTGGACCCATAAGAGGACCCTGTTTTTCTGCCTTTATTGTTATGGTCTGGAGGTACATAGGAGCTGCTCGTGTAGGGGTACACCTTCTCAAAGCTAAATTTCTCGAGATCTTTTTTGAATTTCTCCATTTTAGTGAAAAGGGTAAATTCTTTGAATTCCTGATTGTTCTTATTTGACTCATCTTGGCCCTGTTTAAAGAGTTTAGATGTTAGAGTGGTTTTAATTTGGGATTCAAGAACTTGGATTTCTATGAGAATGGTGTCTGCTATTCGTTGTGAAGTTTGAACAATCAACACTAGCCAGTCCCTTGTGCATCTCCAGGCTATGAGGGACCAGTTTTTCAAGAACTCTTTATCAGTGAGGAATAGTCTTGGGGTATTGGTAACAATCAGACCTGATGGTGCACAGTTTTTCCTTAGATATTGTGCCATGACTGCCCCATGTAAGGTTGTGCGTGTTTGAGATTTCTTTAAAGCAAGGATTTTACCCCAGTCGTCCGTGTTATTATTGGCGACTGCAGGTATGGAAACTAACAGATTGGGATGTTCATCAAGAACCCGTTGTATATCTTCCTCACCGAAAGCTAGACCATGGTTCTCCGCCATTTGGTTAATATGACTGTGTACTTATATGTGTATGTTGGAAACGACCTCCGCCAGAGGTACCTATGTGCGATCCTGTATCAGACAAACCTGGTTAAGAGCACATCAACCGTACGTCTAGTAGGATTGAACGAAACAAATAGATGTGTTTCTTTTTGAAAACGGCCCGCAGCTCAGCAGCTGCTCCAAAACTGAACAAACTAGGGTAGGGGGGGGGGGGGGGGCACAGGGAATTTAAAGACCTTACAGTGACATGTTCCCTGAAGAACTGAAAGACACAACCGATGTCACCGGGTCTAAACAACAGAAAAACAGAAAAAATGTGGTCCTTCTGAAGGTATGTGAGTGAACTTACATATAGACAATTGTAAGACTAGGTGGGCACCTTGTGATCCTTAACAGGGTACCCATCAGTCACCACTCTGAACCGCCCTTCATCATTTGGGATTCCTGTGTAGCCATATTTTAGGTACAGCACGGGTTTCACAATAGAGGTGAAGATGTAAGCACCTCTGATGAACCTAATGCTGACCTATATGGTAAGAGTATCACAGGCTATTCGTTAGCTGGAAAAAAGGAGGGTGACTAGTGTGCAGTGCAAGTGAGAAGAGTGCTAGGTGAAACTAAAATTGGGTGAGGGAGCAGAAAAATACCTTTATTCTATGTTTTGCTCGCTCCTCCAATATTAAAAAGCAGTGAAGGTAAATTAAACAAATATTTACCCAGATGTAACGGTCAACATGTTTCTGCAAATCTGGGGACTACAGAGTCCATTGCATTCATCAGGACCTTAGTAAAAGCTACTGCAAAAATTAGTGAATAAGTGAACTAAAGGAAAATGTTACTACAATTGTCAATCTGCGACATGAATAAAGATCACCTGGATCCCTAGGTTTCGTCTGATTTCGCAGTCGATGTATGTCACTAATGGAAAAAAAGACACAAACATCACAGAGAAGAGTGACCACATTAGTCTGTACACAGTTAAGATGTGTTTAGTACATATATAACCACAATTAATTTTGTCAAATACACTTTGTTTTAAGGTATTTTTACCACATGAAGATGCAGTAAATTCTTACATGGGAGAATATATACTTCATCTTACCATTATGATCGAAGTAAAAGGCTGCACCTCGCCTGGCAACGGCTCAGGATACGAGGGAAGCACCGCTCTATAAAAAGGAAGCAAGGAACAAGCAGTGTCATAGCCTCCTAGGTTTGTCTGAGGGTTGGAAACGCACCGGCACCCCGACAGAAGGTCAGGACCAACGCACATAGAATGATGTTACAGAGTTAATTGTTTGATACTGGAAATGTGAGTCTGTGTGCCTCACGTTGCTCAAGGACTATTGGTGAAACCTTATCAATACATCAGAACACTCGTCATTACCGACTATTTCAGCCGCCCAAAAGGTGTAACACATGACATTAATATCGGCATGCAGTTGCGAGTAAAAACACCCAGCGTTAGGTAGTGGTGCCGAGTAAATGTCGCAATTCGATATTGGACGGAATTTGCGAGTAAGAGATGTGGCGTTTAAAAATAAGAGATGTGGCGTTTAAAAATAAAGGGGACGCCGGTCGCTTGAGTCGCTTACCTGTCCGTCGGTACTTCGCCGCCTTCCTCTGAACCGAAGGGGAGGCAACGAAGTACGGCGGAGGCATGGGTTAAGAGCTTGTCAGGGATTGGCCCGTGTCCGGTCAGGTGGTACTCGCGGACCAATCCGTGCGCTCGGACTGCTGAAAATTGGAAAGACGGCTTACATGGGCTGTGATTGGTTGACGGAGAATCACATGATCGGGATTTCTAAACGTATTCATTGGTTAAGCCCTGGTTGGTTGCCATGGAGTTCCTACTTGTGTATGTTGTCAGAAACAAGTGGGACTCTGAATATTAACTGTTTAGGGAGACATTAGAGCAGAAACATGCGCAAGGTCTATTGGAATAATACACCAGCAATATATAGTATTTTGAGGATGTATTCAATATGTTGTGTATGAAAAACCAAATATTATCATATCACCAAGTGTCACAACATAACACATGGAAAACGTATTAGTATTGAGAACCTACCATGCATCAGTGTCACTATTTGTTTCAGATTGAATCCAAGGAAGAGCCATGAGCTATTCTGAAATGTCTAGCTTCGAGTTATTTTTCAGTATCGATTCGTGCTGGCATGTATGACGAACATTTATGGCTACAGAGTTAAAGAGTGGACCAAGGAATCTCATCATTCAGTCCGCCTCGGTTTGTGCCTAGCTTGAATACCCACTTTTGCTCTTTACGCATGAGGAAGTTGGTGTGGTCAGTAACATGCGGAGGAATGTAGGGCTGTTCAAGGACAGTCCACATGAAGGCAGTGGGGTCATGTTGTTTCTCTATAAAATGATTCGTCAACTTAGTGGCTTGTTTTTTCCGGCGAATCATACTTTTATGTTCGGAGATTCGGATCTTTACTTTCCGTGTAGTCATTCTGACATACTTGAGACCGCAAGGACAGGTAATCAAGTAAATTAGATTATCACTGTTGCAGTTCGTGAATTTTGTTTGTCTCCATGGTCTGTTGGTTCCAATATCGACCTCGAGAGATTTAGCTGTTTGAGGGCAGGCTTGACATGATCCACACGGATGGTGGCCTGTCACTGGTGGTAGGTTCCAGATGGTTCCAAGAGCCCTAGGTGTTGTATTGCGTGGTCTTGTATGTACAATGCGGTCTCTCAAGTTTGGACCTCTCTTGAAGGAAAACAAAGGTTTCTCAATGGTTTCTTGTCCTGAATTGAGGATTGGCCAGTGTTTTTTTATTATTTTCTGGATGTCATTTGATAAGGTACCAAACGTGGTAACGCATGTAAGTCTGTTCAATGTGGTTTTTTCCACTGGTGGTTCAAGGAGAGCCAGTCTGTTGTTATTGCTGGCTCGTTTCATTGATCTTCGTACCAGTTTAGTTGGATATTTTCTGCTTATCAATTGTTGTTGTAAGGCTCTAGAATGTGTCACGTAGCCTTCTTTGGTCGAACAATTCCTCTGTATTCTCAAAAACTGTCCATAAGGCAGATTCTCTTTGAGAGATCTAGGAAGGTGGCTGTCAAAACGGAGTAGAGAGTTTTTTGCCATTGGTTTTTTATAAAGTTCTGATTGTAATCCTTCTGGGGTGGAAAAAATCTTTAAGTCCAGAAATGCAATGGCAGTTTTACTCACTTCCACGGTGAATCGCAGGAAATTATTCCTGCTGTTTAGCCAATGGTGGAATGTCATAAGATCTACAAGCGTGCCTCTCCAGATTACCAATATATCATCGATATATCGCTTCCATGTTATTATGGAAGTGATATATGGATTGGTGTCATTCAAAATGTATTCCTGTTCAAAATGGTGAACGTAAAGGTTCGCCAGGCTGGGGGCGAAAACGCTCCCCATACTGGTACCAGACGTTTGTAGATACACTGTTTCCTCGAATCTGAAGAAGTTTCTTTTCATAGCTATGGTTGCACAGTCCATTATGAAACTGACAGGTGTTATGCTGTTCAGATCCCTTGCCCTCAAGAGAGAAGAGATGACTTCTAGAGTCTCATCTTGGGGTATGGATGTATACAGCGACTCCACGTCAAATTAAACTAGATGGTCAGTGTCTACATTGAATTCAATTTCTGGAAGGAGGCGTAACACATCCGTTGTGTCTCTGAGATAGGTAGGCATCTCTAATACCATCGGACGTAAAAAATGATCTACAAAAGTGGAGAGTGGTTCTAACGTGGATCCAATGCCCGAGATTATTGGCCGTCCAGGTGGAGGCCTCTGCTCTTTGTGCACCCTGGGGAGGCAGTAAAAGTAAGGCATTACCGGATGTTCTGTGCATAGAAAGGCAGCTTCTTGTCGAGTGACCCAGCCTTCTGTCAGTGCTTCTTCAACCATTCCTTTTATCAACCTTTGTATGTCTGGTGTCGGATCTTGTTCCAAAGGACAGTAGGCTTCTCTGTTGTTTAACTGTCGCAAACACTCTGCGCGATAGTCGCTCGTATTCATAACAACTATCGCACCGCCTTTGTCTGCCGGTTTTATGGTTAACTCGTTGTTGGCAGTCAAAGTCTTCAGGGCCTGTTGTTCCATTTTAGAGAAATTGCTGAAGGTTTCCATATTTGTTGAAAACAAAGTGTCAATATCTTTCTCAATGGCTTGTTCGAATGCCAGAACCTGTACAGGGACCATATGTGGTCCTGGGTTAAATTTGGATTTTTTCTTTAAACCTGTATTTATTTCATCTTGAGTCTTTTCTCTTTGATCAGTTTTTGAGAAGAGGAATTGTAGGCGAATTTTGCGAAAAAATTTTGCCATCCCAATATTTGTCTCAAAATGGTCGTTTTTCATTGTGGGCACGAAGCCTAGCCCTCTATTCAGGACTTGTTCTTCAATGGGGGTTATGGTATGGGCACTCAGATTGATGACGAGCCCGCTTCCATGTTCGTTTGTGCTGTCATCTTGGTCTTTGTTGTTGCACTCCTCAAATTCCTCGTTGTTGGAGGCGGACTGAAGTGGACTTGTGGTTGTGTGCCTCTTCTCCGTCCTCGAGATCTGCCTCGGCCAAACCCTAAAAAAGGCGGCTGACCCCCGAAGCTACTTCCAAACTGTTGTGGTGGAAAAGGTCCCATTTGTTGGGGATAAGGACCCATTTGTTGTGGGAACATCGGGTTGCAAAATTGCCAGGGGGCTGGTTGCCACCATGTCTGGTTCTGGTATTGATTCCCTCTCCAGTTTCTCTGGGAACGTTTGCCTCGGGCTCTTTGTTGGAAATTACTTTGGTTTGAGGAATCCGAGTCTGTAAGTCCTGAATAGAGGGCTAGGCTTCGTGCCCACAATGAAAAACGACCATTTTGAGACAAATATTGAGATGGCAAAAAATTTTCGCAAAATTCGCCTACAATTCCTCTTCTCAAAAACTGATCAAAGAGAACAGACTCAAGATGAAATAAATACGGGTTTAAAGAAAAAATCCAAATTTAACCCAGGACCACATATGGTCCCTGTACAGGTTCTGGCATTCGAACAAGCCATTGAGAAAGATATTGACACTTTGTTTTCAACAAATATGGAAACTTTCAGCAATTTCTCTAAAATGGAACAACAGGCCCTGAAGACTTTGACTGCCAACAACGAGTTAACTGTAGAAGTCATCTCTTCTCTCTTGAGGGCAAGGGATCTGAACAGCATAACACCTGTCAGTTTCATAATGGACTGTGCAACCATAGCTATGAAAAGAAACTTCTTCAGATTCGAGGAAACAGTGTATCTACAAACGTCTGGTACCAGTATGGGGAGCGTTTTCGCCCGCAGCCTGGCGAACCTTTACGTTCACCATTTTGAACAGGAATACATTTTGAATGACACCAATCCATATATCACTTCCATAATAACATGGAAGCGATATATCGATGATATATTGGTAATCTGGAGAGGCACGCTTGTAGATCTTATGACATTCCACCATTGGCTAAACAGCAGGAATAATTTCCTGCGATTCACTGTGGAAGTGAGTAAAACTGCCATTGCATTTCTGGACTTAAAGATTTTTTCCACCCCAGAAGGATTACAATCAGAACTTTATAAAAAACCAATGGCAAAAAACTCTCTACTCCGTTTTGACAGCCACCATCCTAGATCTCTCAAAGAGAATCTGCCTTATGGACAGTTTTTGAGAATACAGAGGAATTGTTCGACCAAAGAAGGCTACGTGACACATTCTAGAGCCTTACAACAACAATTGATAAGCAGAAAATATCCAACTAAACTGGTACGAAGATCAATGAAACGAGCCAGCAATAACAACAGACTGGCTCTCCTTGAACCACCAGTGGAAAAAACCACATTGAACAGACTTACATGCGTTACCACGTTTGGTACCTTATCGAATGACATCCAGAAAATAATAAAAAAACACTGGCCAATCCTCAATTCAGGACAAGAAACCATTGAGAAACCTTTGTTTTCCTTCAAGAGAGGTCCAAACTTGAGAGACCGCATTGTACATACAAGACCACGCAATACAACACCTAGGGCTCTTGGAACCATCTGGAACCTACCACCAGTGACAGGCCACCATCCGTGTGGATCATGTCAAGCCTGCCCTCAAACAGCTAAATCTCTCGAGGTCGATATTGGAACCAACAGACCATGGAGACAAACAAAATTCACGAACTGCAACAGTGATAATCTAATTTACTTGATTACCTGTCCTTGCGGTCTCAAGTATGTCGGAATGACTACACGGAAAGTAAAGATCCGAATCTCCGAACATAAAAGTACGATTCGCCGGAAAAAACAAGCCACTAAGTTGACGAATCATTTTATAGAGAAACAACATGACCCCACTGCCTTCATGTGGACTGTCCTTGAACAGCCCTACATTCCTCCGCATGTTACTGACCACACCAACTTCCTCATGCGTAAAGAGCAAAAGTGGGTATTCAAGCTAGGCACAAACCGAGGCGGACTGAATGATGAGATTCCTTGGTCCACTCTTTAACTCTGTAGCCATAAATGTTCGTCATACATGCCAGCACGAATCGATACTGAAAAATAACTCGAAGCTAGACATTTCAGAATAGCTCATGGCTCTTCCTTGGATTCAATCTGAAACAAATAGTGACACTGATGCATGGTAGGTTCTCAATACTAATACGTTTTCCATGTGTTATGTTGTGACACTTGATGATATGATAATATTTGGTTTTTCATACACAACATATTGAATACATCCTCAAAATACTATATTGCTGGTGTATTATTCCAATAGACCTTGCGCATGTTTCTGCTCTAATGTCTCCCTAAACAGTTAATATTCAGAGTCCCACTTGTTTCTGACAACATACACAAGTAGGAACTCCATGGCAACCAACCAGGGCTTAACCAATGAATACGTTTAGAAATCCCGATCATGTGATTCTCCGTCAACCAATCACGGCCCATGTAAGCCGTCTTTCCAATTTTCAGCAGTCCGAGCGCACGGATTGGTCCGCGAGTACCACCTAACCGGACACGGTTAGGTGGTATTCTAGTGAACAAAAAGTCAAGGGAAATCCCTGGAGTGTATCAATATATCACTGGTGTTAATGCTCACACGGTTACACTATAGCCCCTGACTACCAGGTTGCTGTGAATCACCGTTCAAGGGACAGAGAGTTTATATAATGATTTCCACGACCAAGAAAATTTGTTAACAATCTAGATTTTTATTAAAATGAAACAAAAGTATACAATAAAAAAGGTGTATGTTTAAAATTTCAAGGGAACCTTTCCCTGAAAAATAAAAAGTTAATCAACAATATATCACTGAACACCATAAAACCGTAAAACATATGAGTACAATCACATTACATTACATTTCATAAGCACAAACATATGTTATTATCTGTAATACATAAAGTAAAGAAAAAACATATAGTAAAGAAAAGGAAGAGAAGAGACCCCTTTAGAATGGTGGCACTCTGATGTTTCTACCACTCTTGATTCTTAGATCCACTAACAAAAAATGGCCCATACAATATCATATATCTGTAATACTTTATGTATTACAGATAATAACATATGTTTGTGCTTATGAAATGTAATGTAATGTGATTGTACTCATATGTTTTACGGTTTTATGGTGTTCAGTGATATATTGTTGATTAACTTTTTATTTTTCAGGGAAAGGTTCCCTTGAAATTTTAAACATACACCTTTTTTATTGTATACTTTTGTTTCATTTTAATAAAAATCTAGATTGTTAACAAATTTTCTTGGTCGTGGAAATCATTATATAAACTCTCTGTCCCTTGAACGGTGATTCACAGCAACCTGGTAGTCAGGGGCTATAGTGTAACCGTGTGAGCATTAACACCAGTGATATATTGATACACTCCAGGGATTTCCCTTGACTTTTTGTCTTCTGTGCCCTGTTCCCTGGTGACAGTGGGGTAACCTCTCTTTTGAAACCGGTATTCTAGTGAACACCTTGCACCAGTCCAAACAACCCTTATGGTGATGGTTGTAAAGTCAACCTTATAGACCAGCTATCCTAGAGGTAGCGTGGACAGAACAGTCTTAGGCTAAAAGACTCTTGAGGGCGTGTAAAGCCAGCTGTTTTTCCATATGTAAGCCCTCGAATATCAAATGAAAGGACACCACACAGGATATATATAAAATATATATGTATTTATTTACTAACACACTCCCGCTGAACTCTTTATGAGATCAGAGGCAAAAGCACATAACAAGTTATACTCAGAAATACTTTAAATAGCACAATTTACAGTTAGGCCCTTGGGGCGCGTAAAACCATATACTAAGTAAGTGGTATAAGAACCACGACTCGGGAAAGGAGAAGGCCTAGGGCCAAGGGAATGGCTGTGGCTACACTATCTGACCCTTAGGTTAGGAGTAGGAGGCCCACAGGCGGCGCTTGCAGAGTCAGTACTCTCACGCCAGAGTCAATAGAAAGTCAATAGGAACGTAAAAGGTAAGTAAATGAAGATTTAGGACACTTCCGGTCTAGTTGGAAGGAAACAACTAAAAACCTAGACACTTGGATAGTCAATACCCTGGAGAGCACCGAAGTACTCGCGTTAGCTCACCCACAGGAAGCGGGTGCATAGGTGTGAAGATGTGTCAGGTTTCGCCGTTGAAGTCTATGGAGTCTGTGAAGAAAGATGCTGCAGGCGACCAGGAGGAATATGTCCGGGTGGATCCAAGGGTAGATCGAGGATGAAGAAGACCTGAAAGCAGAGGGGACAGAGTCTAGGTCACTAGCCAGTGACCGGGTGGAACCAGGGAGGAACCAGACGTCGTCGAGGAGCAATCAGGTGCTGTCATGAAGCTTGTTGTGCAGCCACACGGACCAGGAGGTGTCGAGGATGAACAGGTGCTGGAGAGGAGCTGTCCCACGAAGGTTCTCACAGATGGAGGAGTCGGCTTCAAGATAGGAGCCAACAAGCCTAAGCAAAGGCAACTCACGCAGGATACACAAGGAGCTTCTGGTGCAGACCAGGAGGGTCTGAGGTACTTCACCTTTTCAGGAAAGCAAGTGCCAGTCTGGAGCAACCAGACCAGCGATGGATTTCTCAAAGGATCGTCGTCACAGGGCTACTAGCCAACTGGCCAGCAACCGGGACAACACGTTGAGCAGAACACAAGCAGAAGGGCCCCACGCAGATCTCGTGGAGTGTGGAGGGCTGGTCTTCGGTGCAGGTGGAGCTCGGTGTCGGGGTGTCTCAGTCCCCAGTGCACAGCTTCGAGGAGGCCTCAGGAGCTGCGCTGTTAGCAAGTTGAAGTCTTTCCAAGTTGCCTGCTTCCACGCGTTCCGACGCCTTTCATGGGGCTCAGCTGTGCTGGAGTCGTGCAGTGGAGTCAGAGAGGTCCGGGAGTTGAGGTCTTGTCAGGCTCTGTGCTCGGGTTCCGACGGGAACATGGACAAAGCAAGCCGTCGAGGTGCTGGACGGTGCCTGGTTGCCCAGGGTGGTCACTCCTTGGCCCCAAGGGAGATTCTTCAGTCTTCAGCGTCAGTTGAATGTCAAAGGGTCCAGAGTTTCGTCTTCAGTTCGATTCCAGGATTAATCTAAAGTCCCCTGGGTCAGCTCCTACCTTTATACAACTAAAGGGGGCTGGTATCGTTTCTAGGTCCCTCCTGTGGGTGGGACCAGGAAGCGGGGTGGTTACACCCCCTCTCCTTTGTTCAGTTTCGCGCCAGAGCTGGGTCTGGAGTGCCCCAGCAACTGGTTTGAACTGGGGTATGCATGAAGCACCTAGTGTGCCTCAGGCAGTGTCTCAATCTATTCAGCCCTCCCTGTCCCAATACACATCCTTCTGTCTGGGGTGGTGCTCGCACCTCCCCAAGCAGGAAACCTATTGTCCAAACCTCCGTGACTGGAAGGACTCCTAGCAGCAGGAGGTCAGACTTGTGTCTCCGGCAGCAGCATCCATTTTGTGATGCTGGGGCTCTGGTTAACTTTAACCAGGATCGTTGGACTTAACATGTCTTCTCCCTTTAGAAGGGTGGAATGCTACCCCTGTCGCCAGAATTGGCGAGGGGTTTGTATTCCAAAGCGTATGACACCTTACACAACATGTTTGGATAAAGCCAAACCAAAGTTAGCATTTAACTGCGAGGTTCATAATGCACTTAAGAGTATATGGTATGGCACTATCATAGAACACCTATAAGGACATGATTCCGAAAGCTGCAGACAGGCTCAGCTCATGCTAGAGCACCATCTCACACATAACCAAGCACTCTGCCTCCAGGATCGTTAAGGCCTGCCATAGGAGCGACTTATAGGTTACTATGTGTCTATATGTAAGTAGGTATAGGAATACTACACCTAAGCAAGGAGTGATTACACGACCTTGCCCCAGCTGAGTGATCAGCCAGTTGTGTCTATTTGAGTGGCCAGCCAGGGGTGGCATAATACATGCTGCAGCCCCTGGTAGGCCTTGGTTACACCTATGCCCTGAGTACCTAAGGTACACTTCTACAGGGGCTGATAAGGTGAACTAATTCCCAATTGTGGATGTACCTAGAGTGCATGGTGTGAATTTAGAGAGAGTGCATCGGGCTGTGGGTCTGATTAGCAGGCCCACAGCCACATCTAAGTCGAAAACCAGTAAAGCAATCACACAATCCAAGCTGAGGGCTGGAAGGTACACATGACATATGAGCATATCGCCCAATCGCGAGAATTGGCTGAGTAGCAATGAAAATAGATTAAGCATTCTGTGTCGGAATGAAAAGAAATGTCACCCTGCCGAAGGGCAAGCCACCTAGATGGGGCGAGTATAGAAAGTCCATCCAGAAAAGGTCCTCGCAGAACAGGGAGGATGGGCGGGCGTTAAGGAATCTGCAGCTAGACTATGCCTTTACCAGATACATAGTTACCAAAGGTAAGTAACTCGTTCATCTGATAGAGACGTCTAGCTGCAGATTCCTTAACTTAGAATGGATACCAAAGCCATACTTGTAGAGGAGGCGGTTCTGCGACTTAAACCCACTAACAGCCTGATTCATGAAGTAAAATTGCGCCTGCAATCGCTGCGAAAATGCAATTGCGGGCGCAATTTCCGTAATCGGCATTCAACATCAAAATAGCGAACTCGCAAACACATAATAGCGAATTCGCTATTATATTCGCAGAATCCCGGCAGGAGAGCATTAGCGAATCGGAAAATGCGATAAACCACGGATTCTGCGAAATAAATAGCGAAATCGCTATATAATCGCGATCGGCATTCATAAAAAATCGCTAATAGCGAAAAACCCAAAAATCGCTGTTTGCGCCGCGCAAATTAAGGACAACTCAAAGCAGGTGGTAACCATAAAAGCCATGAAAAAATTACATTTGAAAAACCGTTGGCCAATCACCAACAGGTTCAGGCCTGACCAATCACACATAAGGACTATCAGCAGCAGCATTTGGAGTGCCACAATGCCCGGAATGTACATGGTGGTGAGGCGTCGAAGGCTACAGCGAGCAGCACGGAGGAGACGCAGGATCCAGGACAGGGTTTTCCGCCAGCGGGTCACCTTGCTGGCCCAAACCAGAGAGCAGATATATGCTAAATACAGGCTTAATGGGGAAATGATAATGCAGCTAATTCAGGACCTTGACCCCCTGATGCAGCACCCAACAAGCCGTACCAATGCGGTGCCTACACATGTGCAGGTATTGTGTAGCCTGCACCTCCTGGCCTCCGGGAGTTTCCAGGGGATAGTAGCGGCTGCTGGGGGGATATCCCAGCCCACCATGTCACGCTGCCTCCACACTTTCGTTGACGCCATGCTCACCCAGCTACACCGTCACATCAAATTTCCCACGATCCAACAGGAATTGAACTTGGCCAAGCTACAATTCTACAATGTAGCCCATTTTCCCCATGTACTCGGATGCATAGACTGTACCCATGTCGCCATCTGCCCACCAGCTGCCACAGAGTATATGTTCCGCAATAGAAAGTCTTACCACTCCCTGAACATACAGATGGTCTGCAATGCTAAGTCATACATCACTGACATTGTTGCCCAGTACCCAGGGAGTACCCATGACTCCTTCATATTCCGGCACAGCGGCCTCCACTCACGACTGGTCAGGGGAGAGTTTGGGGAAGCACACCTACTTGGTAAGTACACTTTGTCGACAATGTCACATTGCTATGAAGTAACTGCGCAGCACAGCCAATCACCATCTGCTCCTCTCATTCAGGTGACAGTGGCTACGCCCTCCGTGAATACCTCCTGACCCCTTACCTCAACCCTGCCACACCCCAGCAACGGCGCTACAATGTTGCACACATACGGACAAGGAATTGCATAGAAAGGACATTTGACCTGCTCAAGAGCAGGTTCCGCATACTGCACAAGACAGGTGGGGCCATGTATTACAGTCCAGCAGTGTGCTGCCGCATTGTGGCTGTCTGCGCAATACTACATAACATGGCAACCAAGCGCCGGATACCTGTCGACATCTCTGGCAGTGAATCTGAAGGGGACGACCGGCCACCTCCACATGTACGTCATGCCCGCGGACAAGATCCTGCGGAAGGACACAGGCGCCGCAACCACATCACTACAAACTGTTTCTAGTGCACACATACCACTATCACAACACTGCACCCATGCATGACGAATGAAATAATGACATGAGTGTGTATGAAGTTTGACCTTTCTTCTTTAATGTTACATCACAATAAATTGGCCTTCAAGTATCAAATTGTCTGATGGAGAATGTATTGCTCCATACCTCCCCATGCTGGGGTAGGGGGTTTGCAGGGGTCGACTGCATGGCCTCCCTCATAGTTTTACAGTCCTCAGCGATGTTGACGACGAGACGCCCCAAGTCGTCTCTCCGCATCCTGAGGGACGGTGTTGGCCCTACTTCCTGAAGTTGGCCTGCTGCTGCGGCGAGGTGCAGGCAACGGTGGTAAGGAGGCACTGCTGTTGGTCGATGCAGCCTCACTTGCGTCGTCACCCCCCTCTGCTTCTTCCTGGCCAGTGGCATGTCTGCCAAGCACAGCTGCAGTGAGTAGGTCGAGTGACCTGGCCACATCCTGGCAACACTGCACCATTTGGGCCTGCATGGCAAGTGACCGTCGTGCCAGCTGAGATGTGGCGTGGCCAACAACATGATTTGACCTAGTGTGGGCCGATAGGCGGGCCAGTAGTTGGCGGTGGCGTCGACGGGTCATGTCCTGCTGGGATACAAGCAGCTGGTTGTTTTGTCTCACAGCGGCTGTCATCTGGGCAATATGTTGTCCGTTTGCCTGCATCTGTGCAAGCATTGCTGCCATGTGGCGTGCCTGCGTGCGATGCACCGCCAGCATGCGGCGTTCGATGACCAGGCCTGGGTCGGGTGTTTCTAGTGCCCTGCCGGTGCCTGCTGGGCCCTGGCGCTGCTGGCGCCTCAGTGCCCTGGTCTGTGACCTGGCACCAGGTGTGTGCCTCGTCTGCCTCCGAGGCGCTGGTGGTGGAGCCTGTACCACTGCTGTGGCGGCACGGGGTGGTGGTTGTGTTGGTGGTGGTGGCTGCACTGCAGTGGCTGCAGGGGTGGCCCTGTCAGCACGGGGTGGTGGTTGTGTTGGTGGTGGTGGCGGCACTGCAGTGGCTGCAGGGGTGGCCCTGTCGGCACGTGTGGTGGTGCTGTAGGTGGTGCTGGCTGCACTGCTGGTTGCTGTGATGTGCCAGGTTGTTGAGAGGACTGTCCCTCACCCTCAGTGTCCTCCTGGCTCTCAGCGATGTATAGCGCATCGCTGTCCGTGCTGGCTTGATCACCTGCACCTGTAATGTGAAAGGGTAAATGATTAATGTGATGTGTCTAGCGCAGGCAATGTTGACACATGCACGCAGCCTTGCTTTCCCTGACTGGGTTTTGGTTAGACTTAGCAATGAGTGCTCTGGCACTGTTGGGCTGACTGCGGGCTCCTGATTATACTACAAGTACCACAATGCAATTCGGCTTTTTTGGTGAGCTTGGTCTGCATTTTTGGGGATGTCATGTTGCTAGTTCAGGACTTAAGGGCATTGTTAGGGGACTGGGTCGCAGTCGCATGGCACTTACCTTCACTTTGTTGTTGGCTGGGTCGAGAGGAGTCCAGCTGAACGACCCCCACGCAGGCTGCTGGCGCTATGGTGTCCTCGATCAGGTTCTCCAATGGGGTGTTAGGTGTGGCTAAAGGTTCCCCTCCACCGGTGCCCAGTTGGTCCCCAAGCCTCACAGCAATCCGCTCCTTGGAACGTCCTCTCAGGTCGTACCAGCGCTTTTTGATGTCGTCAATGGAGCGCTGGGTGACACCGACAGAATTGACCTTGGCGCGGATGCGCTGCCAGGTCCTGCGCTTCTCGGGCTCTGGCACCCTCCGAGAGTCTTTCCCAAACAGCTTGCCATAGTCCTTGCACACCCCCTCAATTACGTGCTCCAATTCAGCTTCAGAAAATTTCATTTTCCTCTTCCTCTGCTGCCCACTGCTCCCTGCTGCATCCTGGGACATGTTTGTAAACTTTCCTTCAGGCTGGGCTGCTGCAGGGTCTTGCTTTTGGAGCTCCTCACTTTCCTGCTGCCACTCCCTGGCTCTGTGTTCTGTTTGTGGGTGTGGTGAGTCTACTTCCTGGTTGTGATGTCATCAGTGGGCTCAATATGCGACTTCCCGTTTTTGCGATCTCGCAGTTAGCGAGATCGCAATTTGCGATATCGCAATTTCGGCATGGGAAAATGACGAAACTGCGATTATTTAGCGATTGCGGCTAGATCGCAATCGCCAATTCCGATCTATTGCGAATCGCTATTTTTTCTCGCATTTTATCATGAATGCCATTCTGCGACTCTCAAAAAGCGAATCGCTATTTTTCGCTATTTGCTAATCGCAAAATGGTAGCTTCATGAATCTGGCTGTAAGTTCCAGAAAAAACGTAGCCGTCAATAATGTGACCAAAACAGTGCTGTCAAGCATGTGATGAAGCACAGTGGGGACAGTAATGTCAGCGCAGCTAACTTCTAGACAATGAAGCTCTGAAGAGAGTGGAGAACAATGAAGGGCAAAGGTAGCACAAGCTGACAAGAACAGCACAAAAACCTCTTTTGTGTATATCGGGTTGAGAGAGGGATAGCCCAGAACCGGGAAACATCCTTTACGACGCAACTTTTACCACACAGTGCCTTTACAATGCAGGTTTTTCAACGCAAGTCATTACAGCAAATTGCACTGGGGGGCGCTCTAGGATAGGTAATAGTTTAATTTACTATCCAACACCTTCCCGACTATCCACGGGGACTGGAGTTGGAATAGTAAATTAAACTATTCACTATCCAGCACCCCCCAACGCAAGTCATTGTAATGACTTGCATTGAAAAACCTGCGTTGTAAAAGCATGCGTGGTAAAAGCATGCGTTGTAACAACGTACATCCCCCAGAACCTGAATGCGCGTACTGGAGCAAGATTTCACAACTTCGAAGGGGAAAATGAACCAAGCCTAGGGCCTGAGGGATCGCAGGATCCGAGGTGTCGACAGAAAGCAAAAGACGATTACCGGAAACAAGGCAAAGTAGTGGAAAAAACACTGTTGCATCTGCACCTGCAAGATACATGGTGTAACGGAAGCCAAAGGCAGACTCCTGCCCAGCAAGTGCCGGTATGGGACAAGAAAACACATCCTAGATTTGCTGGAGTTAAAAGGAATCTCATGACACCGCCAGAAGTGGAACCGGACCTAGGATTTGAAAGATCCATCAGATGCAATGCATCGCTGGAAGCAAAACCCAGAGGGATGGCAACCGGTATGACAGATAGCGCATACCAGCCCAGTATGTAGAAAGGCAAAAGAAGCACTGTTCAAGCTTCAGCAACTAGACGCATGTGACAACACTGGCAGGCGACAAATCAATGGCCAGAAGCTCTGTAGCAAAAGAAAGACACGCCAAGACATAGGCAGTCTGTTACAACCGGCGAAAGGCCAAGGGCACTCAGCCTAGCATCAAAGTAGGAGCGACACTGTAAGATATCTAAGTATACAGGAAGGCACACAAAGAAAGGAAATACCTCCTTTAGGGCAACTTGAGGAGCTCAGATGTGCATGAAATGAAGAGAGCAATGGCCCAAATGGGACACCAGGCAGCCAGGCACCAGATAGCGGTGGTGGCACAAGCTGACCGGGTAAGTGACCACGGACACCGCATGAAGGAAAGAACCTGCATGCAAAAGAAAGAAACTAGATAAGGTAATAAGCAACATCCTCCCCTCGCCCGGTAGGAACCACGGTCCTCTGCAAGCTAGGTGGGAGAGAACCAGGCACGACAGTGGAAACAGTGAGGATCAATGTAAGTGCCCTGGACCACAAGAAGCAAGTATTCCAAAGAAATACGTCCCATGAAAGATCACAGTAAGATTCAGGCAGAAGTGTGAAAACACCAGTGCGGGGCAGCAGGGAATATGGAAAAACCTGCTGTAGGAGAAGCGGTGAGAAAAAGATGCCACATAAAGCAGATATAAATGCTAATCTACTACCTTGGAGAACAAGCCCAATAAGGACTATGTGCCCAAGTCTGTACTAATAGCACTAAGCATTGCTTCAAAGCGGCGGAGAAGGTGTGAGCCGTAAAACAAGGATAGGAGCACTACAGGCAAGCGGGACCAAAGGCACCCGAAGTGTGATAGAGCGATGCTAACAATAGGATCACAGGAGAAAAGACAGAGAGGGACTCCCCGAAGGATGTCTGCGAAGAATACTCCATAGGAGCATACCAAGGCAAAGGCAGTCGCCTAGTACCAGCATATACCCCACATAGGGTAAGTGTCAACCCCTGATAAGGGGATCCTCTTGGGCAAAACACACAGTCAGAGGACTGACAAGAAGACCAAACCAGCCATACGGCTGAACTTTTAACAAATGAGAGGAGGCCTTACAGCTGTGGACATCAACCGTGGAACCTACTATACACGTGTGTTATTGAGGTGTAGTAAAATATGGCAGAGATTTGTGCAAATGTTATGGCAACCCGGACAACAGCAGGGAGATTGCTGAATCTGCATTGTGATTAAAAAGGTCCACACCTCTAAACAGTAGATCTCTGAGAGCATCCGGAACATTATCCGGGAAACGACTGTCGCGCCGCCATGCATGGCGGCGCAAAGCCACAGACCGAGCAAGAGCTTGCCTCACAGAGTCATTGGTATCAAGGGAAGAATGCAGCGAAAATTGCGCCATTCCCCTGCCATCAAGCAGAAGCCGAAGCAACTAAGACCATGGCTGCTCTGGAACAAAAGGAAGAAGGTTCTTAACCAAGTCCCAAAGGGTCGAGGATACATTCGCGAACACACACGCAGTATTTAAAGCGCGGATACCAGCACTGGTAGAAGCAAAAAGCTGGCAAGCACATGCGTCCAGCCACCTAGACTCCCTAGTGGGAGGCAATAATGGCAATGCAGATGTAGACTGTAAGGCAAAGGCCACCTGAAAAACAAGTCCCTGAGCCGTAGGGTGAGTGGACAGGCAAAGTGGATCACCCGGAGCAGGACGGTGTCTATGAGCAATAGCCCAATCAACAGGGTCACCAGTAGAGGTCCTTGCCAATGTACCATGCAAAATGTCAAATAAAGAGCCGCCATATGAAGCAAATCCAGTAAATGATCTGAAAGCAGAGGGACCACAGGAGGTTGAAAACTAAGAATAGCAGCCGCCCTGTGAATGGCACGTGAATAAGTAGCACCAGCTTCAGTTCCATCTGGTTAGGCGTTAATAAACTGTCGGTAGAAGACGGTTGGAGAATAAGCCTTCCACTCGACAACAAACGTGGAGAAGCCGGAGACTGACCCGAAGGTCAGGCAACGGAAGGCACTTGCACCATGGGCCCCCGACTCGGGGAATCCATAGAAGCGTCAACCTCTCGACAAGGAAGAGGCGTTGTTTCTGGCACCGGCATCGATCGACATCGTGTGGAGGTCGCAGCAACGTTTGAGGAGTCGGGGCAGCAATCTCTTGAGGAAGCTTAGGTGTCGGCACCGTCATCGATGGACGCTGGGGCGGAGTCATCTGGACGTCGACAACCTCCACTGGGGACTCCACCTGGACGCCGTCCGACGTTGATCTCACAGCAAAAGGTGCACGCCTGGGTAGACAGGGTGTCAGCCGGCGCCACCTTTGACGTCAGTGCCGGAAGCCGCTCAGGGCTATGTGAAGACTGACGGGGTGGGCTGGACGGGTGACTGGGAAGACCCACTGGGCCGTGTCTCGTCAGTGTCTTATTGTCTCCAGAACCAGAGTGGATGCACACAGCCGGCGCCGAGGAAGAGTCCGCCAGCGAGGACCCGACATGAGTGCTCTTTACCTGTCTGGGACAGGTGCGGACCCAAAGTACGACTGGAGTGCCATAGAATACGCCTCCATTTGGGCATGCGTCGCAATAACCCCCGGAAAGGGTGGGTATGGAGGAAACAACTGCCGGGCGCCCTTACCTGGCACTGAGCGAGAAGAGCGGGCACCAGCAGTACCCGAATGGGAGGAAGATCTCCGTGCTTGCGCATTGTGTTTACCTGCCTTCAAGCGACGTCCGCTGTAACGACCCCTGGAACGAGTCTGATCCAGAGGGGGAGCCTGACAATGAGAAGTTGCTGCACCAGACAGCTGTGCGACTAGCAATTTCATACGGTGCTCTCTCAGGGACTTGGGTTTCTTCCGCTGACAGGCGTTGCATTCTTTGGAGTCGTGTTGCATTCTGAGGCACCACATACAGATGAGGTGCGGGTCAGTTCCAGACATCTGACGCGCACAGGTTCCACAAGACTTATAACCCAAATGCATTGCACACTGTTCCGGCAACACCGAAGTTGTCGAAAAGGCCTAAAAACGAGGCCAAGGAACTGCTGGTTTTCCGAGACCCGTGTTGGGACCCGGAAAAGGAGAAGGTGTTTTAGAAGTTCTCTGACCTCTTCCCAGTGACTGTGGGCATAACGTTGAGTGGTGCGTTTAAGTTTGCGATCCTCCACTGTTTCGCAGCTCCTAACTATACTTTTTGGCCTACTATCTCCACCTCTTCCTGTCTTTGTATGGAGGGCTTGGATGTTGGCCCACTTCCTCACCTTGGCCACAAGATGGAGTCTGCCACTGCATTTCTCTTCATGTATGTGGGGATTTTGAGTAGTGTTTATATTTTTTCTCAATTCTTGGGGTTACTCCCTTGGATGATGCTGGTTCCCTGAATGCTTCCCGTCCTTGGTCCAGGACACTTGGCAGCATGGGGAAATACTGGTTCTTACTCTGGGATGGTAGAAATGTTTCTAGAAGGGAACAAGCCTATGTCCTCACTTCTTGCTGCTGTACCCCGTACCAGTCAGCTGCTTTATTTATGACCGCATTGTGCATAGCAATGTCGTTGGGCAGTGATGGTCTCGAGGGGTATGTATCAACCGTCTCCTCTGGGGAGTCCGTCTTAAAGTCCCACTAATGTATGTCGCTGCTTTTGGCATCTTGGAAGATTTCTTGGTCCTCTGTGTCTTCTTCTTCATAGGGGAACAACTCTTGTTCCTCTCCTTGTGGCTCGGAGGTTGCTGGAGGGTCGAGGTTGCCATGATGTTCTTTATCTCCTGCATATTTTGAGGGAATCCTGTGTTCTCTCATTGCAGTGCCGAAATGCTTTTTTTTCTGCAGTACAGCCACTATTTCTTCCTCGAGCTGTCTTTTCTTCCTCTTGATTTCAAGGGTTTGTTCTTCTGCGATGATGTTTTTTGACCTTTTCCTCGAGTCTGGATTGCATGTCGACTCCTTGGGCCTTTCCTTTTCTTTGTCGCTATCAATCCCTCCCTTTCAGGGCCCGTGGTGTTCTTTTCGCCTCGACTTTCCTTTGGTTGCCGAGTGCTTCATCGCCGAGGTAGTTTTATGCGGCTTTGAGTGTGAAGTTTCGGATCGGCCTCAGCATGTTTTTTCGACTGTACCAGACTCTGCTTTCAAAGATCTGCCTCCTTGAGCTTCTTTGTCAGCTGCTTGCTCCCGGTTTCAATTACCTCTGCTACTTCGGCGTCAGAGCCTTCCACCTGTGCTATTTCTGTCTCCTCAATGTTGTCCTCTTTTCTTACTCAATAGTCCGAAGGTCCCTCAGAGAAAAGTCCTTTACTATTGTGTCTTCATGCTTCTGTAGTGTTGTTGCTTCTCTTCTCTCTCAAGGTCTTCGGCCTGAATTCAGAACAAGCTTTGCAGGTCTTTGTGTCGTGGTCCCATGTCAGGCAGAGGCTGCAAAACTCGTGGTTGTTCTTCTGGGCCAATTTTCGGTGACACTGGGGGCGGAACCTGTTGGGAGTATTTTCCATGTCCCAGGAAGTTCCCTCATGTTTCCATAGTAGTGGGGGGAGGGCGGGGGGGGGTTAAGGTTATGGTCGAAAGATGTATGTCGCTGCTTTTGGCATCTTGGAAGATTTCTTGGTCCTCTGTGTCTTCTTCTTCATAGGGGAACAACTCTTGTTCCTCTCCTTGTGGCTCGGAGGTTGCTGGAGGGTCGAGGTTGCTATGATGTTCTTTATCTCCTGCATATTTTGAGGGAATCCTGTGTTCTCTCATTGCAGTGCCGAAATGCTTTTTTTTCTGCAGTACAGCCACTATTTCTTCCTCGAGCTGTCTTTTCTTCCTCTTGATTTCAAGGGTTTGTTCTTCTGCGATGATGTTTTTTGACCTTTTCGTCGAGTCTGGATCGCATGTCGACTCCTTGGGCCTTTCCTTTTCTCTGTCGCTATCAATCCCTCCCTTTCAGGGCCCGTGGTGTTCTTTTCGCCTCGACTTTCCTTTGGTTGCCGAGTGCTTCATCGCCGAGGTAGTTTTATGCGGCTTTGAGTGTGAAGTTTCGGATCGGCCCCAGCATGTTTTTTCGACTGTACCAGACTCTGCTTTCAAAGATCTGCCTCCTTGAGCTTCTTTGTCAGCTGCTTGGTCCCGGTTTCAATTACCTCTGCTACTTCGGCGTCAGAGCCTTCCACCTGTGCTATTTCTGTCTCCTCAATGTTGTCCTCTTTTCTTACTCAATAGTCCGAAGGTCCCTCAGAGAAAAGTCCTTTACTATTGTGTCTTCATGCTTCTGTAGTGTTGTTGCTTCTCTTCTCTCTCAAGGTCTTCGGCCTGAATTCAGAACAAGCTTTGCAGGTCTTTGTGTCGTGGTCCCTCGTCAGGCAGAGGCTGCAAAACTCGTGGTTGTTCTTCTGGGCCAATTTTCGGTGACGCTGGGGGCGGAACCTGTTGGGAGTATTTTCCATGTCCCAGGAAGTTCCCTCATGTTTCCTTAGTAGTGGGGGGGTGGGGCGGGGGGGGGGGGGTTAAGGTTATGGTCGAAAGAAGCATTATGCTAATAATAAAAGTGCTTTGTTTTCAGCAGGAAAAAAGAGCGTCAGTAAGCTGCTCTGCAATGGGCCGTCATTAGCATATTTTATCATTATATCCTGGCTGCGAGAAGGTGTCAAAAGCAAAGGGACTCCAAATATTCTTCAGAACCCCCACCTGTTTCTAATAATCACACTGTGGATAAGGCCTGCCTGACCAGAATAGTATGTTTGGCAATCATGTATTTGATTGCATTTTAAAAATGAATTCTGATATCGGCAGTCAGAGAATTCCAACGCGGGTCCGACCGGCTCTCGGAGTCTTCTGGCTGGGCGTACCGGCACCGTAAACCCCTATGGACGGCGTTTCCGCCGCCGGGATTACGATGTTGTTTTCTGACAGCCTTTCCAAAACGGCTTTTCCAACACGGAAAGGCTGTCAGAAAGAGACTTTACGGCCTATGGTTGGTGGCCGAGGGGGTACCTATGGTGCCCCCCTGTAAATCCCTGCACTGTGTGGCAGGCACCATGGGTTGCCTGCCTCGGGGTGCAGGGTTTACAGACACCCCCATTTCTTTATGGGGCCCGGTAGTACAGCCAGTTTATGGCCATAGAACAAGCTCCCATAGCGAAACAGGAGTATATGACCGAACAGTGTTCCATTGCATCATAATCAGGCAGTCGGAACAGCCGACCAGAGGTCGGTCAGTCCCGTTTCGGCCAAGTTGTGAGTTGTAGGAAACTCCACCTGACATCATAATTAGCACCTAAATTTGCACAGAAATATAGTTGTATTATAGTTTTGTAGATAAAACTATATTGCCTACAAATGATAATGTATGTAAATCGGATTACAGTGAATATTTATTTGTGCTTTACTGAGTGAAGTGTATTGATTTGTTCTGATCCTCCTAAAAAATGTTTTTCCATCAGACTTCAGAATAACAAAAAAAAATGTTTTTCATTTTGCCTTCCTAACTATTGAATGTGTACAGTGCATTTACAGGTATTTACTTTTTGGTGTGTGTTGGGAAAAAACGACATCCTCAGCTTTCCTTTTACACTTCATGTACTCCAGTAGGATTTTCTTTTTCTGACTCCAAAGTGAGAGGTCTTCGTAAACGTCAGTCTCTGTGTTAAACAATAAGCAGCAGGACGGAACTCTGTCTTTGAAGCACAGCAAATCTGAGGTGATAAATGTAGAATTTAAAGACATTATTATTTATTGCCTGGACTTTGGCAACCAACATAAAATCAGCTTGTGACTCATAGCTTTGGAAAAACTGATCTACACCGTACAGTCCGATCACAAGAGTCCAATGGCCTTTCAGTCAGTGGCCTCACACGGGTGAGGTAGGAACGGTGCTCAGCATGGAAGGTACATACAGGATCAAATACACCACTGGTCATGTGAATCTAGATTTCGACCACATCCAGCCTCTTGAAATAGGTGAAAACTGTAATATCATCCACCCCATGCGTGCTTAGAGGGCTGTCTCTTCAGGGAAAACAGAGATGTGTGATTGATGAGCTAGGTGGTGCTGTCATTCTGGAGATGTTTCCTTTGGGAATGCTTGTTACTCAAGAGTCACAGACCTCTTAAACTGGTACTGTTGCAACACACTTCATTCCCATGCCTTATATGCCGAAAGGGAAGCTCAGATTATATGAACACGGGTCCCCCCCCCCCTCCGAGGTGTTCATGATTGAATTTTTTTAATGTCCCCACTTACCTTCAGGATTGTCATAGCTGCGCTTGTGCTGAGAGACTTCTGTTTCTCTCAGCACAAGTGCAGCTACGAAAATCCTGAGGTAGAGGCGGAAGCAGTAGACTCCCAGTATTTTTTTTATTTTTTAAAACTGTTTTATTGGCATTTTGAAGCAAATCACAAATAATTGGCATATCACAATAAATTTTCCAGCTCACCAAGCACCCTAACGCCCCCCCGCCCCCCATCCACTGCATTAGAATTGCATGCATCAATTTAGCATTGTCCGTTCCCAGCCGGGCACCATGATCCCACCTATGCCCACTGCCAAAGGGGGTAACTGTATATCTGATTTCTTGAGCCATAGGCCATGGGCCCAGGGCGACATCCTGGCCAATGTTTCCGGCTGCCTCTCAGGCAGAGCCCTGCCCTGCATCAAATCCATGGTATGTCCTCCATTTCCCCCAGACCTTGTGAAACTTACAGGGGCAGCCCCTAGCTTTATATGTCACTCTCTCTGCTGCCATATACATGTCCATTCCTCTCCGCCAATCTCCCACTTTTGGAGGCGATGGAGCTCCCCATTCACATGCCAAATCTCTCTTTGCCACCACCAAGGCTAGCAGGGCAAAGATCAGGTGTGGGCGGGTCAGATCTATTTCCGTAGTAATTCCCAATAGCACAAACTTAGGGTCCATTGGTAACGTCACCTCCAAGATTTTACTTAGCTCGCCTATTATATGCGTCCAGTAAGTGACTATGGCGGGGCACTCCCACAAGGTATGAAAAAAAGTTCCCTGCGGGTATCCGCATCTCAAGCAGCAGGGATCACTAGCCCTCCCCATGCGGTGCATTCTAACCCTGTTGTAATAGACCCTGTGTAGTATTTTATATTGGATGAGACGTAACTGTGTCTAGATCGCAATCTCCCTGTGGTGCATCAAGGCCGTCTCCCAGTCTATGGTGTCCATATCGCCCACGTTATGCTCCCAGGCCGCCCTCAGTTTCCCTTACCCGTCCGGTGCATTATTAATCAAAGTTTTATATGTCAGGGATACCAATTTATTGGGAACCTGTTCTTGTAATAGTCGGCCCTCCAGGGGGCATACTCAGGTAGCTGTGTTGCTAGCGCCGCCTTGGCCTTCCAGGCATGACGCAGTCGTGCATATTTGAAGAACTGCGCTGGGGTTAGTCCATTTTCCGCCTTCACGGACTCATACGTCCTAAACTCTTCCCCTTTCACTAGGTCGTTCAGTGTTGAAATCCCTATGGTCTCCCACCCGCCAAAGCCGGCGAGCTTGTGCAGTTCCTTTAACCATGTACAAGTCCAAATCGGTGTCTGTTTGGTCGGTTTGCGTGCCCACCCCGTCATCCTCGTCGCCCTGTCCCATACATCTATGGTAAGCTGCGTGGCCGGCAGCAGCCGTCGCCTCTCAG
This sequence comes from Lissotriton vulgaris, assembly GCF_964263255.1. NCBI lineage: Eukaryota > Metazoa > Chordata > Amphibia > Caudata > Salamandridae > Lissotriton > Lissotriton vulgaris. The sequence continues at coordinate 1,342,357,692 of NC_141695.1, read as the reverse complement.
TTCCCCCATATAAATAGTGTAGGCTAGTGCGGTGCGCCATGCTGGCCCTCTCTAACCTGTATGTCCGGTTATCCGCCTGTGCGTTCAGCCATTCATTTTTCGGTGTAAGGTGCTCAGCCCAGTTATAGGCCTCCACATCTGGCAGGGAGATCCCCCCATTATATTGACTTTGTTGAAGTGTAGCTAGAGCTATTCTAGGTTGTTTCCCTAGCCAGAGAAGGGCGTGCAATTCGGCATTTATTGTCTGGAACGTCTGTCGGGGTAGGGGGAAATATTCGTTCTGCAAGGCATACAGAAAGCGTGGCAAAGTGAACATTTTGAACATTGCTGCTCGGCCTAATATCGTCAAAGGTAATGACTTCCAGCGGAGGGCGTCTTCTGCGAAGTTCTGGATTACTCTAAGTATATTTTTTTTTATAAGAAACTTGTTTGTCAGTTGTCAGGTATACCCCTAGATATTTAAATCCAGACTGGGTAACCTGCAGGTCTCCCTGAAGTGGGGGCCATTCTTCATCCGGGTGTGGGCTATATAAGATCGATTTGTGCCAATTTATCTTGTAGCCTGAGAAGGAGCCATACCTGTCTAATAGTTCCAACAGTGCCGGTATCGTGATTATAGTCTGCGTCACATATAGGAGGATGTCATCCGCATATAGAGAAATCTTCTCCTCCTGCAGGTCCTCCTGTGTTATGCGGAAGCCGTGTACCCCCTCTGCCTGACGGATATTACACACCACTATTTCAACCGTGAGGGAGAACAGTAGCGGGGACAGGGGGCACCCTTGTCGGGTCTCCCTCCGAACAGGGAAATCTTCCGATAGTACACCATTTACTAGTACCCGGGCCCTTGGATCTGTATATAGTAGGCCCACCCATCTTCGAAAGTTGGGGCCGACCCCAAACTTGATCAGTGTCGCCTCTAGAAAGCTCCAATGGACCGCATCAAACTCCTTCTCGGCATCTAAGGAAAGGAACATATATGGGTCGTCCCTCTGCTTCACCTCCATAAGCCAATTATGGGTCCGTCAGAGGTTTTGCCTCGTCGCCATATCCGGCCGGAATCCTGTTTGGTCCTGGTGTACAAACCCGGAAATCACCTGGCGCAATCGGAGGGCCAGGACCGTGGTCAATAACTTGGCCTCTATATTGAGGAGAGAGATCAGTCTATACGACTCGCAGGCGTCTGACGGTCTGCCCTGTTTATAGATCGGTACGATCGTGGCCATTCTGAGGTCCGGCGGGAGCTCACCTTCTTGGGTTGCGTCTCCATACATTGCCAGAAGGTGGGGTATTAGAAGGTCTGCCCCTTTCTTAAAGAACTCTGCTGGGAGACCGTTAGGGCCTGGGGCTTTCCCCGGCCGAAGCCTAGTTATCGCCTCCCTTATTTCCGAAGCCGAGATATCTGCATCAAGAGCATCAGTTTCTTCCTCAGTTAAAACTGGGGTGTTGATCTCAGCCAGATAGGCCGATATATCGTCCGTGTCTCCTAGGTCTCGTGCCGCATAGAAATGCCGGAAGTGGGAGGCGAACGCGCAGGCTATCTGGGTGTCTCCCCTATGTAATTGTCCTTGTTTGTCAGTCACACCCTCTATCCATCTTGAATCTCTCTCCCTGCGACTCAGCCAGGCCAGGAGTTTCCCAGACTTGTCCCGGACATCGTACAGTCTGTGCAGGGTGGCAAGTGCCTGCGCTTTTGCTTCGTTGGTGGCCAGGTCCCTGTACTGTTGCTGGGCGTCAAACAGGTGCCGAAGCACCCGTGTATCTCTATCTGTTAAGTGTTGTCATTCCAGGCCTGAAATTTTAGTTTCCAGTGTGCACAGCTCCTCGTGAACTTTCCGTTTCTCCCAAGATACCCTGCTCTGCGCCCTATCGCACCGTTTTGTAGGCCTCCCATAGGATGACCCCTGACTGCACGGAGCCTGAATTTTCAGTGAAGTAGACCTTGGTGGCGGCCCGGAGGCCCTGAAGTATTTTGTGGTTTTGTAGGTCCCATGATGTCAACCTCCAGCCCCCCATCTGCGATCCCGGCCTACCCCCCAGTCGGGCCAGCAGTGGCGAGTGGTCCGAGATTCCTCTTGCCAAATAGTCAGCCTCATCGTCGGTCCCTAGGGCGTGTCGTGGAAAAAAGACATAGTCTAGTCAGGAATACACATTGTGTGCCCCTGAGTAGTAAGAATAACTTTTCGTGTCAGGATGTAGCCATCTCCAGGCATCTGTGAACCCCAGTGTACCCATGGTTCTGGCTAAAGGTGTTGTGTGGGAACCGTCAGGTTGAGTCCCTGACGGATCCAGGGGGGGTGGACATGATGTCATTAAAGTCGTCGGCTATGATATGCAGTGAATCTGACATGATATGCAGGGAATCTGGCGTGTCTTGCACTATTGCTTCCATCCTAGCCTGTAGTTTCGGGGGCGCATAGACCAAGACCACAGTAATCCGCTGTCTCATCCATGTCCCAGTTACCCCTACATAGGTCCCTTGTGGATCTATCCAAGTTCGAGTCACAGTAAAAGGTGGGGAATTTTTAATCAGAATGGCTACCCCCCGGGATCCAGATGTATACCCCGCATGGGCTAAGACTTTATAGGCTCCTCGCGCCAGGAATCCACATTTTGTGCCCTTAAGATGGGTCTCCTGGAGGCAAACTATGTCGGGATGCAACCTTTTAATATATGCCATCACCAGCCCTCGTTTTATCTTGTCCCCCAAACCGTTTACGTTCCAGGTGAGCAGTCGATTGCGTCCCATCTCCTCTCTACTTCCAGAGCTACTGTGGGCATCTGCAACAGTCATATCTTATTAACAAGTGTATTGATGTCATGGGCGGGTATGACGGCGTGTGTGCCTAGTAGCATGGAGCTGTGTGCCATATGCCAGTCAAACTGAGAACAGAACACAGAACAACTTTCACGTAACCCATAACCCCTTGTAACTCCCTCCCTCTCCCAACCCACCCCACTCCCCCACCCCCTCCTCCCCGATAACCCCCGCCTAGCAAAAAACACATAGCGGTAGACTCCTAGGGCAGGTGGAGGTCTGTCGCCCTCCCTCGAGCAGTTTAGTCCACAGGTTCCAACTCCTATCGGTACCCCGTAGCCATCAGGGTCGAACCCTAACAGAATAATACAAAAACTAAAAAGTAAGAGTCAAGGCAAACAAAATCAAATAGTGGAGAAAGAAGAAACAGAACAAACAAGCGATAGGGGGGGGGGGGGGTGTCCCATGTGCGTGCTCCAGGTATGTTACATCATCTCTTGGTCGGCCAGACTGGTCCTATATTCATGAGTTAGAGTCCAGGGGGTCCCCCTGGGAGGCCACATCCTCCGGCGTCTGTCCTTTCTCCAGTTCCGCTATTTCCAGTGCCAATGGGTGCAGAGACTGTTCATACACCTCCTCCCCATCCGAAGAGGTACCCTGCAGATCTTCCTCCCCCTCAGAGTGTGTTTTCCCCGCCAGACACTGGAAGCGAGATCCCGAGGGTCGCTGGGAGTCCAGGGAGGCCCGCTTTTACGTCTTTGCCTTGATTGTCCATCCGTGTGATACAGGGTTGCAGCCAACAAGCGGGCTCCCCGTCGGGAACTGTGTGGCTTCGGTACCTCTCCAGGGCCCCCAGTGCGTCCGTCCTTCCTATTGGCCGCTGACGCCCCCTGTTCCCTCCGTGTCAGCGGTGGGCGCTCCTCGAGCCACTGCCACGCCTCCTCCGGGATTTGAAAGAATAACGACTTGCCCTTATAGATCACTTTCAGTTTTGCCGGAAAGAGTAGCATGTATTGGATTTGGAGGCCTCTTAGTTTGGATTTTACCGAGTCATAGGAGCGTCTTTGTCTCTGCACTTCCTGACTGTAGTACGAGAAAATCATTATGTGGGCATTGTCAAGACGGATTTCCCCTAGTTTTCTCGCTTCTCGGAGGATCATATCTCTGTCCACAAAATTTAGGAAACGGGTAATGACCGGCCTAGGTCTTGCCCCCACTGGTGGTTTGGCCAATAACGCGCGATGAGCCCTTTCAATGACGAAGCAGGTCGAGAATGTCTCCTTAGAGAAGGTGCATATCAGCCATGAGCGTAGGAATTCCGGCATGTTGGCCCCCTCGATTCCTTCCCTAATTCCCATAAAGCGGAGGTTGTTGCGTCTCACCCTGTGTTCGGCATCATCCACTTTCCACTGTAATTGCCTATGGGACTATTGGAGCTCCGTCGTCCCTTTTCTTAGGTCATGTATTGTGTCCTCCGCATCACCTAGTCGCTTTTCTGATTCTTTCACTCTTGCCGCCAGGTTTCGGAGGTCCTGTCGTAGTAGAGTTACTTCTGATCCCACTGCACCGATTTTGTTCTCAAGAGCTTTGCGGGAGGCCTGGATCGCATTCATCAGCAAGTCCATGTCGGAGTGGGTAGCCACAGCATCCTCCTCCTGTTGCGGTGGGCCGGCCTTAGTGTAGCGGTCCAGTGTCCCTTGTCTGGATGGCTTGGGGTCTTTATCCCTCGGTTTGCCCATGGCGCCTTGCTGGGCAGCCCCCACCCCCAGGCACCTCTGCAGCACAGTGTTGTTCCGCTCAGGCCCCCGCCTCAGCCCACGCTCTCAAGCGTCCGTGTTTGGAGGATCTCCCTGTACGCCTAAGTGAAGCACCAGCACAGAGTCACCCCAGGCAAAAGAGGCGGGGGTGTGTGGGGGGGCACGAGGGGGGGGGTTGTGTGGGGGGGACACGAGGGGGGGAGAGGGGGCGGCAAGTCTGTGGGCAAAGATGTCTCCACTGTCGCTATGTGCCGGGTCTTAAGTTGAAGCCAGAGTAAGGGGGGGAGTCCCCAGCCCGTATCATCCAGGCAGTCCCGTCCTGCCCAAGCGGGACGTTCACAGGTGCATCCAGTCCTGCACGGCACCTGCGGCCCACCAGTCGGCAGTGCTAGGGACCGCCACGCGTCGCTAGGGGACCTCCGCCGGCCAGACAATTCGTCTCTTCATTCAGGCCTCGGGGTACAATCCCTCCTCCAGTCACCGCGTGGCTCGCCCCTGTCCCCCCCCGCGTGTGGGGTGAGCCGTGGATCGCAGTAGGCTCCGCTCCTCAGTGCACTAGATGTCCGAGGGTCCCTCCGTCCGTCCCCTAGTGGTGCTACTTCCCCTTCCAGGCTTTGTCACCAGGCTGCAGCCTCAGATCGCCACCTCCTTCAGCGCCTCTAGGTCAGCCCCCGAGGGCCGTGAAAGGACCTCTCTGGAGCAAGCTAACCTGCTCAGTTTGGGCCCGGACGCTGCAGCCAGGCTCCCTCGGCAGATGCGGGTGGTGGATCGCGGCAGCAGCTCCGTGTCTCTCCCTGGTGCAGCGCCGGCCCGCAAGTCCAGTCAGGCGCGGGCTCACCCCACTGCTAGCCCAAGCAGGGGCCCGAACGCTACAGGCAGGCTCCCTTGGTTGGTGTGGGGGCGGATCACGGCAGCAACCCTGCGTCTATCTCCGGTGCAGTGCCAGCCCGCAGATCTTGTCGGGCGTAGACTCACCCCCCGCCGGCCCCAGCGGGGGGCTGAACGTTGGCAGGCAGGCTCCTCCAGCAAGTGCGGGGGGGGCGGATCGCGGTACTAGCTCCTTGCCGCTCCCCAGTACGGTGCTGCCCCGCTGTTATTGTCTCTCACTGCGGCTCCCCGTGGGGGTCCAAATGCCGCAGGCGAGCTCCGCAAACATAGGGGGCGGATCACTGTAGCAGGACTGCTCCGCTCCGAGTGCAGCGCCTGTCTCCGCCACGGCTCGTTTCGCCTGTAGCCCGGCCAGGAGACACCTCCCCATAGGCACCGGGCCGGATGTCCAGCGCCACGCCACAATCTCTCAGGGCTTTTGCATTCCCCTGCGATCCCTCCGGTGGTGCAGGAGTGCGTCGCCAGGCACTCAGGACCGCCAATGCCCCCTCCGGTCCGCAGCCGCCTCTCTCTCTTCTCACCGCTCGGCCTATGGATAGGCCTCCGCCGTCTTGAGGGCCTCTCCGGGGATCACGCACCAGACCCAGCCACACCGGTTTTTCGGCGATCCATACCCCTCCAGCGCTGCCCTGTGAAGTCAGGGTAATGGTAGGGCCCCAGCAATGTCTTAACTTCGTTTTAAGGGACCATAAGTCGCCAGGATAATCGCTGGATTGTTATTGCCTGCCGGAGCAGAGCCGAGACACGACTCACTCGGCCATGTTGCTGGCCACACCCCCAGTAGACTCCCAGTATTGACAGAAAAAGCAAATCCAGATATCAGATGAACTCTTTTCTCAGTGTCTTGAATGGTGTGCAGCCTTAATATCAAACCCACAATATCAGTGGGATACTAAGACAAAATATCAAAAAAGGAATTTGGACAGGAAAGTCTAGATTTTTTACACCTAACTCCACATATATGTACCTACGCAGTACATATATTTTCAAGGTACGTAGTTATGTCAAGTCAAGTCAAGTCAAAGGATTTATATAGCGCGCTACATACCCGGAGGGTCTCAAGGCACTTGAGGAAGGGTGGGGAGTTACTTGTCGAATATCCAAGTTTTAAGTTGCTTTCTGAATGCTAGGTGGTTCTGAGTGAGACGAAGGTGAGTGGGGAGTGAGTTCCAGGTTTTAGCTGCGAGGTAGGAGAAGGATCTACCTCCCATGGTGGTTTTATTGGTGCGGGGTACGGTAGCAAAGGCTTGGTTGGAGGATCGTAGCTGGCGGGAGGGGGTGTAGAAGGAAAGTCGTGTGTTGAGGCATTCGGGTCCAAGTTCCTAGAGTGCTTTGTGTGCGTGGGTTAGGAGGCGGAAAGTAATCCTCTTATTGACGGGGAGCCAGTGAAGGTTTTTCAGGTGGCTAGAGATGTGGTCTTTACGCGGGATGTCTAGTATGAGTCTAGCTGATGCGTTCTGGATGCGTTGGAGTTTTTTCTGGAGTTTTGCGGTGATACCGGCGTATAGGGTGTTTCCGTAGTCCAGGCGGCTGGTAATAAGAGCATGGGTGACCGTTTTTCTGGTGTCGGTGGGGATCCAGCGAAATGTTTTTTTGAGCATGCGAAGAATGTTGAAGCAAGATGATGAAACGGCGTTGACTTGTCTGTTCATAGAGAGTGAGGAGTCCAGGATGACGCCCAGGTTCCGTGCGTGGTCCGTCGGGATGGGTGCCTTTCCAAGGGCCTCTGGCCACCAAGAGTCGTCCCATGCGGAGGGGGAGGTACCTAAGATAAGGACTTCTGTTTTGTCTGAGTTCAGTTTTAGACGGCTGTGCTTCATCCACTCGGCTACTTCTTTCATTCCTTCATGTAGGTTGCTTTTGGCGGTGTTAGGGTCTTTGGTGAGTGATAGGATCAGTTGAGTGTCGTCCGCGTAGGAGATGATGTTGAGGTTGTGTTGGCGAGCGATGGCCGCGAGGGGGCTCATGTACACGTTGAAGAGAGTGGGACTGAGTGAGGACCCTTGGGGTACGCCGCAGATGACTTCAGTGGCCTCTGAGTTGAATGGTGGGAGGCGGACTCTCTGGGTTCTTCCGGTGAGGAACGAGGTGATCCATTCCAGTGCTTTTCCTTGGATTCCGATGTTACTGAGGCGCTGTAGAAGGGTGCTATGGCAGACTGTGTCGAAGGCCGCGGAGAGGTCGAGGAGGATGAGGGCGACTGTGTCTCCATTGTCCAGTAGAGTTCGAATGTCGTCTGTTGCTGCGATGAGGGCGGTCTCCGTGCTGTGTTTGGCTCGGAAGCCGGACTGTGAGGAGTCGAGGGATTTGTTGGTTTCGAGGAAGGCGGCGAGCTGGTTGTTGACGGCTTTTTCGATGACTTTGGCCGGGAATGGAAGGAGTGAGATGGGGCGGTAGTTTTTGAGTTCGGTGGGGTCAGCTGTGGATTTTTTCAGAAGGGCGCTGAGTTCGGCGTGTTTCCAGCTATCCGGGAAGGTGGCGGAGTTGAGGGAGCAGTTGATGACGTCTCGGAGGTGTGGTGCTATGATGGAGTCTGCTTTGTTGAAGATGTGGTGAGGGCATGGGTCTGTGGGGGATCCTGAGTGGATAGAGTTCATCAGGTGGATGGTGTCCTCAGTGGAGATTGGGTTCCAGTCATTAAGGATGTTCAAGGGGGATGAAGGTCCTGCAGAAGGTTGGGTGGGTTGGTCTCCGGGTCGGTTGTCGAAGCTGTTGTGGATGTCTGCGATTTTGTTGTGGAAGAACGAAGCTAGGGAGTCGCAGAGGGCTTGAGAGGGGGTGATGTCGTTGGAGTTGGCTGAGGGGTTGGTAAATTCTTTGACGATGTTGAATAATTCCTTGCTGTTGTGGGCGTTGTTGTCTAGTCGGTCTTTGAATGCGGTTTTCTTGGCAGATCGGATTAGATGGTGGTGTATACGTATGGCGTTTTTGAAGGCGTCCCTAGTGCTGGTGTTTGGGTCTTTTTTCCAGGCCTTCTCGAGGAAGCGACAGAGTTTCTTCGATTTCTTAAGATCATCGTTGAACCATGAGGCGTTTTTGCTGCCTAGTTTGATTTGACGTTTTTTCAGTGGTGCTAGGATGTCGGCGCTGTTGGATAGCCATTGGGTGAGGTTAATGGCTGCTTGGTCGGGGTTAGAGGAGTGGGTAGGGGGGTTTTGAAGAAGAGATGAGGAGATCTGATCGATAGTGATTTTGTTCCAGTTTCTTCGTAGAGTAGGTTCGGGGTGGTTGTGATTTGTGGTCTTGTTGTAGAAAAAGTGTACGCAGCTGTGATCCGTCCAGTGGAGAGTAGTGGTGTGACTGAAGGAGACATGTTTGCTGGAGGTGAAGATAGGGTCGAGTGTGTGACCTGCGATGTGGGTGGGCGTAGTGACAAGTTGTTTGAGTCCGAGGTTGGCGAGATTGTCCAAGAGGGAGGTGGCGTTGCTGTCATTGCTCTTTTCCAGGTGAAAGTTGAGGTCTCCCAGCAAAATGTATTCCTCGGAGGGGAGGGCGTGTGGGGTGATAAAGTCAGTGATAACGTCGCTGAATTGTGTGCGGGGTCCTGGAGGTCGGTAGAGGAGTGTGCCTCTGAGTGTGGTCTTGGGGTCGGTGTGGATCTGGAAGTGAAGGTGTTCGGCGCTGGTAAGGTTGACGTCCGAGTTGGTTGAGATGCGGATGGAGTTCTTATGGACGATGGCGATGCCTCCTCCTGTTTGGTCGATGCGGTCCTTACGGATGATCTTGTATCCTTCCGGGATTGCGATGGTGATGTCTGGAGCTGATGAGGCGTTCATCCATGTTTCTGTTAGGAAGGCGACGTCGGGAGAAATGGTGTTTAGTAGATTCCAGAGATCGATGGCGTGCCTGTCGACCGATCGGGTGTTGAGCAGGATGCATTTTAGGTGGAGTATGAAGTATGAAGAGTAAATCTGTACTTTCCCACATGCACTTAGATCTTGATATTTTGTCCCTCTGTATTCTGTCCTCGATATTCTTTTATCCCAAAATTGTTTGTGTCAATATACAATAGGACAGCCTTCTTGGATGGGGTTCCGCAAACTGCCTGATAACATACCACCTTGATCTTCTTCTGGGAGATAAAAAAGAGTAACACAATGTTGCTGTGTCTCCTGGTGAGCGTAGCAAGAAGCTCTGGCATGGTGCTCCATCTTTAGTAGCAGCTTCTATCCCATTGAAGTATACAACACAAACCCTTGGAGCGTGTCTATGCCTTTGACTATCTAGGCATACATTTTGATCATAAATTACGATGGTCAAAACAAATGAAGAAGTCACAGAAATTAGCCAAAACGTAAGAGTTATTCTTGACGGTAAGAACGTTAGCAGCGATTCTATAAAAAACGTATATTGCAGGTATATAATATGAAAGCAGCAGCTGTGACTTTGTATGGAGCAGAACTGTTTGGTTACGGGTGAGTCCCTGGCCTACAAAATAAAGAATTGTTCCCTGCAACAGTTCCTAGTACACCGACAGAGCACTATGATTGGAATTGGGTATAGTCAGCATTGAGGTTACGGTTCAACTAGAACCTGCACTGTACTCGGCCCGGTTATGTGTTGTACTGAAAATTCTGGACCCGACTATGGTGTGGTACCGAAGCTTTACACTCGTGTCAAAAATATCATCATACCATGACGAATTCGGTATTTGCAGACCGGTCATGATTACGATATTATTCCTGTGCATTTGCATCACGATTGAGTGATGAAATCACCCCTAAATCATAGTTTTCGTCTTGAACCCTCGGGTTCCATTTTTTTGAGCGGCATCCATCTTGTGATTGCCCTTACATAGTCAATTGACCAAGGCCGAATTCGATCCAAAAGGACACGTACACCTTTTCTGACTCCTCTGTGACCTGGGCGAGCTGACTCCACTGCCCCAAGCCAAACCTATTCGGGCAGTCCTCATCCCAATGGCCGAGCGAGATTAGCATCAAGGCACAACATGTCATAAACCGTTCAGCGCATACAAGCTACGCCTAATCACACACACACCTGTCCCTGTTTCTTCTTTATGACTAGTTTTACGAGGAGGAGGTGCCCGATTTTATTGGGGGTCCGTCGATATCTGATGGTTCTGGGCCTTGCTGGGTAATCTATCACAAACTGGACAGACTGAAATGTGGGATTGTCATCATGACTTTGCTTTCTCTTTGTAATAGAAATATTTATATGACCGAACTGTAAAACTAGGAATTCTTGCCTGAAGCTGATATTTGTGTATAAAAAGAGAAGGCTGGTTCTGTAAAAACGAGCAGTCTCCTGAGAACATACATGCGCTATATGCTGTTGTACTTCTAGGATATCTGTTACTGGTTGCAGCCAATAAACTCGATCCTTGACATCACCTAGAAGACTCTGTGTTTCTGTGGTCCAAAACAGGAAGGACTCAAGAGGTCTTTGGGTGTTCCCCTGGCACCGCCAGGTCCCTAAAAACCCGGTACCTCAGTTGGCGCCCAACTCGGGCGGTATCAAGCGGTATCGGTCCAAGCAAGATGTTCGTGAGGAGCTTCGTGTGAAAATTCCAGAGGACGGCCAGCCACTTCAGCAACCCCTGTATGTCGACGTGGTTCCGAAGGTCTTTGCTGCGAGGTTCCCCGCGTCCCGACGGCTACAAAGACTGCTGCCCTGACTATCGCCCTGTTTTGGACCCATTGATGATTGGTAGAGCGAAACGATAGACAAGTCTTCTAGTGACGTCATCGATCATCGATACTTCAGTTAAGTATAAGTGGAGCGTCTCCCAGTCCTTAGTTTGGTTCTTAGTTTTGGTATCCTCGAGATACGCTTTGTTTGGAACTTGCAAGCGCCAAAGCCAAGGGATATGTGTATTCACAAGACTATCGTATTCGATAATCCTTTGAAGTTTGAAGCTAGACTAGAGAGCGAAGATGCCTGGTCTTAGCAGACTTGGAAACTTGTTTTGTCTTGGTTGTAATAGGGATTCCTGATTGGAGGACTCGTGTCCGGTTCCTCCGATTGGAACTCCAACATATGAGCTCTATGTGAAGCATGGCGTAGGCCCTATATCATATAATGAAGTGTGGATCCGATACACCAGAAACGATGGTGTTCTAAAATGGCCCAAATATGGTAGCTTTGACACCGAGATTTTAAATAATCTAGAGGTGAAACTTTTCAAGAAGAAAGCCCGGCCGGCGATGTTTGACACCTTTCGCCTATGGCGCAAAGAAGCCAAACAGAAAGAAATGAAATTAGCAAAGAAAAATAAACGAGGTATGTCAATGGTACAAGCTGCCATTGCGTTTAGGGATAATGAGGTAGAGCAAGAGAGTGAACAAACACTTAGAAGTAGTAAGTTAGCAGTAGATAAATGCTACCCAGTTTTGCCAAATAAAGGACAGGGATCAAAAGAGACAATTGAGAAGGACCCTTTAATGTCTCATCTACTGAGTTCACCACCGCCATATGCGCAAAGTGCGACAGCACCACAGCAACCTTTGGTTGTACAACCCCCAATTGTTGGACAACAAGTTCTAATACAATCACCAGCTCCTCTTCAACTGGTTTCTACTTCTCTGGCGCAGCCCTCTCAAAGGCCGCCGCCTTTGCTACATACTTCATCTACCTTTTCTACGACTTCGCCTACTTCTCCAACTGCTTATCCTAATACTCTTTCTGCTACTGCCTTGACTTCTACTTTACATCAGCCTGTCTTTTCTGGTGAATCTGCCTTTTCGTCAGCTTCTCCTTCTGTTCGACGGAGAGTGGCAAACACTGTTACTGGTCTTTTCTCACCTTTCTTTGGGTCGCCTAAGACAACCCCTAACCCAGAACGAAGACAGTTGCGGAGTCGACTGCCTGACTACCAACAGAGAGAAGTACTGAATGAGTTAGGACGTAAATGGGTTACTGATACTGTAAGATATGACGTTCAGTCCATTATGGAAGTTTTCCGTCAGTGGGAAGCATCTACACAGAGATATGTTTTTGAACAAATGTGTATATTCTTGTGTGAAGATTTGGAGGGAAATGATCCAGAGTACGACATGCCTGAATTATTCTGTGTGCGATTCAAGTTCGCAGAAGGCATGATTGTGGGTGCCGATGTTGAACAAGCAATAGACATGTTGTTGTCTTATAGGAGTAAGGGAGGCAATTCCAGATCACTTTCTGAGCATGACATGCCAGGTAGGAAAAAGGCCCGACAGTATTCCATGAGAGAGGTTCCCCCAGTTTGGAGAGAAGGTAACGCAAATGCGAATCCAGCCATTCCCCCGCATTTTCAGCGAGTGTGGGCACATGTTCCTTGGTAAAGGTCGAAGTTTTAGCGCTCAAGCAGACATTGCCTGATCCCCGTAAAAATCCTGCAGGGTATTATAAGGAGTTATCACAAACTGCCAGCTCCTGTATCATGAATTTAGCAGATATAGACATGTTGTTTGGAAATGTTGTTCCACAGCCTTTATGGTGAAAGATTTGTCATACAGATCATGATCAAGAATTAGGTGACACATGGGTTAATATTGCTGCTGCTGATGCTAGACAAGTTGGTGGCTCTAAGCCAGAGCCTTTGGTAGCAGAACTTCCTGGTAGGATTATTGCATATATGAAGACTTTAATGCCCGAATTGCGTGTGAATTGGGACAAGTTGTCTGCGTGCAAACAGAAAAAAGATGAGAATGTGTCTGACTTTTTCACGCGGCTTGAAGAGACTTTCGTCGATCATAGTGGTCAGGATATGGCTGCTGAGGGTGGCCAAAGATTGTTTGTTGACAAATTTGTACATAATTTGCTTCCTGAACTGTGTAACAAGTTGAAGGATTCAGAGAGTGCATGGGCTGTTTCCACGTCAGCGCAGATTTTAGCCACAGCCCAGTACTATGAAAATAGGCGCAAAGATGAGCTAGAGAAAGCAGATAAAAAGACGAAAGAGTTGAAAACTAAAGTCCTTCTACAGCAAGCTTATCCACCTCGTACTGCTAGTCAGCACGATTATCAGCAACCACAGCAGTATTTGAGGGACTCGCAAAGAAACAAGTCTTCTCAACGGCGTTTACCGTATGGTCCAAATCAGTGTGCGTATTGCAAGGAAGAGGGTCATTTCAAGATTAATTGTCCGGCTTTGTTACAGAGTTTGAATGGTGTTTCTGGTGCAAGAGGTAGAGGTGTTAAGCAGGCCCCTAGAGGTAGGGGTCGTGGAAATTTCCACCAAAATGCTCCTTCTCTTCCGCCTCAGAATTCTATGATTAGTTTTGACCAGCAGAATAATGTGTTTTCGAGGACAGCACAGTACTATGCTGATGACTACTATGCAGAAAACGAGAATGAGGGTAATAGTTGCTAGGACAGCGCCATATGTCATAACATTGAAAGCCAATGTTAGAATGCCACGTATTCCCCAATACAAGATCTCTAGCGAAGGTGAAAAGGCGTTGTTAGCAATCATTTACGATCTGATTGAGAAAGATGTAATTGAAGAGACAACAGGGAACATCTGTAACAGTCCTGTTCTTCCGGTCTTAAAGCGTACTGATCCTTCCCAACCGCCTGTCTTAAGGTTCGTGATTGATCTTAGAGAGGTGAATAAGATTGTTGTGCCACAGTTTCCAGTTGTTCCTGATATCACTGCCCTATTAACTATGATTCCAGCTTCAGCGACTTGGTTCACAGTGATTGACCTGAAGAACGCTTTCTTCAGCATCCCTATTGCCGAGGAAAGCAGAGATATTTTTGGCTTCAATTTAGGAGGCCGAAGTTTCCTCTTCAAACGCGCTCCTCAGTGCTACTGTGAAAGTCCATCAATATTCAGTCAGGCTCTGAAATCTCAGCTTGACACGATTGTTCTACCTGATGGCGCGACCCTTATTCAGTACGTTGATGATTTGCTGGTCGCTGCAGATACTGAGGAGATTTGCAAAGAAGCCACTTTGTCATTGGTGCGTCATTTATGTGATCTCCGCCACAAAGTCTCTCTATCAAAACTGCAATATTGTCGACAAGAAGTGACCTACTTAGGTCACATCTTATTGAAGGAGGGAAGGAAGCTGACCCCAGAGAGAATACAGGCAATTGCAAAATTGAGTGTCCCAAGGACACAGAGAGAAGTGCGTGCTTTCTTGGGCATTACATCATATTGCAGACAATGATTACCGAATTTCTCCTTGTTGGCCAAACCTTTGGTGGCATTAACTTCCAAGGATACACCGAAACCCATTCCGTGGTCTGAAGAGTGTCAGAAAAGTTTTCACGAATTGCGTGATGCATTGTGTTCGGCTCCTGTGTTGGGTACCCCCGACTACAGTAAGCCTTTTACATGTTACATGTTTTATATGTCCACGAGAAAGAAGGTTGTGCATTATCAGTCCTGACACAGTCTTTCGGGGGCAAACAGCGTCCATGCGCGTACTTTTCAGCAACTCTAGATCCGGTAGCTAAGGCATTGCCAAGTTGCTTGAGAGCCACTGCGGCACAGTGCCACTGCGGCACAGACAGCTGCGGCAGCAGCTGTCTGTATTCGACAGTCTGCTGGGATAGTAATGAATAATATGCTGATCGTTATGGTCCCACATGCAGTAGACATTTTGTTAAACAGAACAAGGACACAGCACTTAACTAGTGCTCGATTGTCAAGTTATGAGCTGACACTATTAGCGAGCCATGTACACATAAAGAGGTGTGACACACTAAACCCAGCCACGTTATTGCCCATTCCGGTAGAGACAGATGAGGTTGAACAACATGACTGCTGCTTTAGGACAGAAGAAGAGACAAAAGGGAGAGTGGATCTACAGGACACTCCTCTTCCTGAGTGTGACGATGCTTTATGGGTTGATGGTTCATGTTTCAAGTTGCCAAATGGTGATACGACTGCAGCATATGCTGTGACAACATTGCATACGATTGTTGAAGCTGCACGTATCCCACACAACTCTGCACAAGCAGCAGAATTGATTGCACTTACAAGAGCATGTGTGTTGGCAAAAAGAAAACGAGTGAATGTGTACACGGACAGCCAATACGCCTTTGGCGTGGCTCACAGTTTTGGACGAATGTGGCGTGAACGTGGGTTCCTGACGTCACATGGTACCAAGATCCAACATGGTCAGTTAGTAAATGAGCTTCTCGAGTCACTGACTTTGCCACTACAAGTTGCGATTGTGAAATGCAGTGCACACAAAAAGGTGACGGATGATGTTGGTCGTGGGAATGCGTTTGCGGATGAAGTCGCAAAAGAAACTGCAAGAAACGTGATGAGTCGAATGTATGTTGCAGGCCCTGCGAGATGGATTGGTGATGTTGGTATGTGCGAAGAAACGTTTGAGAGTGTGAAGGCTATCCAATCCGAAGCCACAGAGAAAGAGGTGAATGAATGGAGAGAAAGTAAGGGTAGATTGGATGTGAAGGGTTGTTGGGTCGAACTGTCAGAGCATCAGAGATGGCTGCTACCCGATGCGTACGTGCTTGCTGTGGTGACAATGGCTCATGGAATGGCTCACATCAGTGTAAAAGGGATTTGTAAGTTGTTGGCTCCAGTATGGCAGAATAGTGGAATCCCTAAATGTGCAGAGAATGTGGTCAAGAACTGTATGGTGTGTCAGAAGTTCAAACTTGGTAGGGGAACCCCAACTCCAGCTGGTCATTTTGCGCCTCCAACGTATCCGTTCGAGGTTTTGCAGCTAGATTTCATCCACATGGAAAGGTGCAACAATCTGAAATACGTACTCGTTGTTGTTTGTGCCTTTTCCAGGTGGGTGGAGGCGTATCCCCTTAAGGACAATACTGCCTTATCCACAGCCAAAGCCCTTGTCAAAGAGTTCTTCCCTAGATTTGGAATGCCTAGAATGGTCTGGAGTGATAATGGGAGTGAATTTGTGGGACGAGTGATGAAGAGAGTGTGTGAAGGGCTAGGCATCAACAGAAGTTCCACGCTGCAAATCACCCCCAATCAGCTGGACTAGTAGAGTGCTATAACGGCACTCTGAAACTGGCCAAGATCCAAGCAAGCACAGGTCTTAAATGGCCTGACGCCCTGCCTTTGGCACTCCTATCGACAAGAATGACTGTTCACTCTAGAGTGGGACTTAGTCCACATGAAATTGTGTTCGGCCGCCCATCCAACATATGGGGAGTGCCAAGGCCCAACAGGTTCAGTGAAATAGAGCATCCTGTACTGCTTGACTATCTGTACGAATTGACGACTAAATTGTGTGTTTTACACCAACAGGTCCACAGCTCTTCCCCGCCAGCGTCTGATGATCCAGGCCACGCAATTGAACCTGGCACCTGGGTCCTGGTGCGCGACTTCCAGCGAACCAAGAACGAGCAGCCTCGCTGGTCCGGACCCTTCCAAGTGTTGCTGGCTACCCGCTCTGCAGTACGTGTCCACGGCAAGAAGAACTGGGTGCACGGCGCCCATTGTAAGCGGGTCCCACTGCCTCTGCCTTATGACCGGTGGGTCCAGGAGGGAATTGCTGACTCTGAGGCTGAGACTGTGCCTCGCTTCATACCCTTTAGTGATGGACGCTTGAAAGGAACTACTTCTGAAAAGGAAAGCAATAACATCCTACAAGAAGCTGTGCCTCCGTCAATGCGATTGAACACTGCTGAGCCTGAACTCCTGTTTCTAGACCACACAGCACCTGGTCGAAACCGCTATAACCTGAGGCCAAGACCTATGAATTTGGACAAATAAATCTGATTTTTTTCTTTTTGGTTGTGCAGCTCTCTCATCCAGGAAACTTGCTCATTTTTGATTTTCGAACCGCCATCCGGTTCTGCTGCTAGGTTCGCGGTTGCCACAGTCTTTGGAGTGCAGCTGGAGACGGTTAGGTCGACAGTTCTGGTTGGTCTAAGGGAGTTGCCCTAAACCGACAGAAGCACTCCTTAGCAGAATCGATCTCCCACCGCGGGCAGCAACTTAGAGGATGGAGTTTCCCAAGATGGAGAGACCTGCCAGATCAACGAACTTTGAAACGAGAATATGCACTGTGATGGCAAAAACACGATTTTTAATAATATGCATTTTCATGTTGTGTAGTATAATGATGTTTTTGATTCACTATGCTTTATACACCTTTCGAGTTTCATTTGCACCCACTACACAACCCATACCTCCTCCTACTGTTTCCTCGCACTCTTTCCACCCTCTCCCTGAACACGAGTCTGCCAGAAGATTAGAATTCATAAATAACTCATTCGTTCAGCTCCTACACCAGCACCAGTCTGTAATGAACACAACGAATTGTTGGGTATGTGGACTTATGCCACATACAACAGATAAGGGTATCCCATATTTTGTCCTGCCATTTAGCTACTATGGTTCTCTGTGGGCATTTAAAACACTGTTTCTATTTGCCATCGAACCCTATCCCCCACGCCCCACAGGAAGCAACTCGAGCAACAAGGCACTAGTGGCAGGGATCAGAAATATGAGCAGAAATATTGACACATATAGGACGATTCCCAGAGATGAATTGGAGCCTTACAGTAGATGCAATATAACGAAATATGGAATTTCCGTGGGTGAGAGCCAGCAAGCAAAGAAATCCTCCCCAATCTGGATAGTACCCCATCAAGGTCACCTATGTCTGCAGGCAAATGGCAAGAACCCCAGAGCTCTGTTAGAGAAGAGTGTCTGCACTGAAACTTATGTCTTCCCATCTCAGACTTCCCCTTCGTTCTTAGCGGCTAAGGGTACCTACTTCGTCTGCCATGATAGAGCATATACATGGCTGCCCCCTGACTTTTTGGGCACATGTTTCATCTCGTTCCTGTCGCCATCCACCTACACGGCCGAGGCAGATTACCATAGGACAAGGACTGTTAGGGGTGTTGTGAGTAAAGACAACACTGCGGAACAGGAGTTTGGAGATTTCGCAAAGGGTTTTCTGCCGTTTTGGGGGCCTATGGTGAACAGCAGGAACATTCGCCAACTGACGAGGGTAGTTGAATCCGCCGTGATTGAAACGGCTGGTGCCCTTAGTAACTTGACTGCAGAGCTCCACTCGTACCGCCTTATGACTCTTCAGAACAGGGTTGCCCTAGATGTCATACTTGCAGACCGAGGTGGGGTATGTAAAGTAATCCAATCCAGTTGCTGCATTTTTATCCCCGATAACGCTCCGACAGTATACCAGGCCATCTCCAAACTGCATAAGATCTTTGAACCTATTCACGTGGATAAAGGGGACTGGTCCTTAATGGGGTGGTTCTGGGAACTGATATCTGCCTGGGGATGGAAAATTCTGATAGTCATTGGAATGGTCTTAGCCATTCTGTTCATGTTCTGCCTGTGTGTACAGTGCGCTCCTGCAATATGTGGCCTCTGTGCTACCTCATGTGTAAGGAAGCCTGTGTCAAGAGACGAACTAAGTAACAGGATGATGCTACAACAGCATCTCAATGACTTTATGTGCACAGACCTGGACTCAGATTAGCGTGAGTATAGGTTATTGCCTATATAAGGGCAAAAGGAGGTTCTGTGGTACTGAAAATTCTGGACCCGACTATGGTGTGGTACCGAAGCTTTACACTTGTGTCAAAAATATCATCATACCATGACGAATTCGGTATTGGCTGACCGGTAATGATTACGATATTATGCCTGTGCATTTGAGTCACGATTGAGTGACGAAATCACCCCTAAATCATAGTTTTCGTCTTGAACCCTCGGGTTCCATTTTTGTGAGCGGCATCCATCTTGTGATTGCCCTTACATAGTCAATTGACCAAGGCCGAATTCGATCCAAAAGGACACGTACACCTTTTCTGACTCCTCTGTGACTTGGGCGAGCTGACTCCACTGCCCCAAGCCAAACCTGTTCGGGCAGACCTCATCCCAATGGCCGAGCGAGATTACCATCAAGGCACAACATGTCATAAACCGTTCATCGCATACAAGCTACGCCTAATCACACACACACCTGTCCCTGTTTCTTCTTTATGACTAGTTTTACGAGGAGGAGGTGCCCGATTTTATTGGGGGTCCGTCGATATCTGATGAAGGTTCTGGGCCTTGCTGGGTAATCTATCACGAACTGGACAGACTGAAATGTGGGATTGTCATCATGACTTTGCTTTCTCTTTGTAATAGAAATATTTATATGACCAAACTGTAAAACTAGGAATTCTTGCCTGAAGCTGATATTTGTGTATAAAAAGAGAAGGCTGGTTCTGTAAAAACGAGCAGTCTCCTGAGAACATACATGCGCTATATGCTGTTGTACTTCTAGGATATCTGTTATTGGTTGCAGCCAAAATGAGCCCCTTTATGAAATGGAAAAATAAATAAAAACAAGGGGTGTGCAAATGTGGTTTCTTTCTATATGGATGTAATGTTATGGGGCTGATAAACATTTAAAAGTGTATAAATCAAAAGTTTGAGTGTGATGCCGTAAACCTGGGATGGTAGTTTTTCAATGCAATATTGTGTGCAGCCTAACTTTAACTTGATCCTTGACATCACCTAGAAGACTCTGTGTTTCTGTGGTCCAAAACAGGAAGGACTCAAGAGGTCTTTGGGTGTTCCCCTGGCACCGCTGGGTCCCTAAAAACCCGGTACCTCATATGGACAATTTCACAATCCAGATAATCATAATATTAAAATGACTTGTAGAGCAGAGCGCCCGGTTACTCCAATCGATGTGTCCCCACGCTACGGATTTTACTCTGGCTATGGAGCCCTGGCTACACCAGCTGCTTGAACATTAAATCTATCTAAAGAATCAGGTTTTGAGTTTTTTCCGAAAGAACATTCCAGTTTTAAAGATAGGGTAGAGTGTTCTACATTTTGGAAGCAAGAAAGCTGAAGGAACCTTCTCCTAACAAAGCTTTCTTGACCAATAAGATCACAGCAAAAGCGTCTCCTGCAGACCTCATATTTCTTCCAGGATGATAAGGTTTCACTATCCGAGCTAAATATTGGGGTCATTTACTGTGAAGAATTTTATGGGAGAAACACATGGCTTTAAAAGCAGCTCTTTTGCGAACAAGAAGCAAATGAAGTTTGTTGAGAGTAGTGCCCATAGATGAGCGCCTAGGAAGATTTAGCAGCAGACAAGTCACTGCATTCTGCTCCCTCTAAAGTTTGCCCACTCTTTGGCTCACCTCACTATCCGAGTAGTCAGAGTGTGAATCACATCAAGTGCTTCAGTGATCCAATGCTCTACTTGTTGATTAGTCATGTCAACACACTTGAACATAGTTCAAGGCTAGAGCCTCCATAGTGGGTCGCAGATGTTACTTTAGTCCAGTTCCATTACAGATCTAGTTAAAAACACTTCTTGATAGCTGGAACAGTTGACACCTAATAAAAAATTATTGGCTGCAATATATCAAACAGGCCTTGAAGAAGATTGGAGTGATTGACTACTGGAATACTTCGAGCCTAATAACAAAATCTAGGACATGGGTTCTCACAAACATTTCCCCGGGGGCCATAAAGTTGGTCTGTGATGTGACTGTGGCTTCATTGACGTCTGCAGAGTGGTGGTCGGGTGGGTGGGGGATTGGTGGTAGGATAGATATAGGGGACGCGAAGCATATACATCTAGAGGCTGAATCTCAAAATGTGAAACCAGAAAACCTTGGATTAATCACGGCTTCCCCACTTAACCAAACTGTGTGATCCTAGGCAATGCTAGGCAATAGTTTTATTTCACTTTCCCTCCTTTTTCGTCAGTAGAATAGGGACATACCTTTCATCACCATTCATTTTTTGACAGGTGGGAACGCCCCCCGGAAGTGACGTGGGAGCCGGAAGTCCCGCCCCGGAAGTCCCGCCCCGGGAAGTCCCGCCCCAGGAAGTCCCGCCCCAGGAAGTCCATCCCCAAAAGTCCAGGGCCCGAAGTCCAGGGCCCGAAGTCCAGGGTCTGAGGGCGCCCCCAAGAGGGGCAGCGGTGGAAGTGGGGAATGTGTAATGTGTGAGGGCCTTCACACAGGAACTAATGGATATGTATGTGTGCCAATGGCGTAGAGTGGTGGTGCGGGATGCCTGTGGCTATCTGCAAGGCCGCCGGTAGGGCCTACAGGGTGTTTAGGGTTATGGGTTGGTGGGGAGCAGAGACTTACCTATGTGCGCCATGTTTGTTGGGTCAGCAGGGACATGTCTGAGCAAGCAGGGACATGTCTGGGCATGTTCAGCGGGTAGGTGCGACTGCCGGCTGATGTTGCTTGAGCAGCATCGAGGTACAGCTGTGGAATGGGAGCCCTAGAGTGTTTCAGGGTCTTTTTTTGGGGGGGGAGCTAGGCCAGCCCCCTAGGAGGCGTGGCAGATGCCTATGGCGTTCCTGAGTGGTGACCTGGGCTGTAGGGGCTAGCCATAGTCAGCAGAGGGCAGGAAAGCCAATGGCCCTAAAAGAGGCGGGAAGCTAGACCATTGGTTGGCTGCAGCAGTAATTTTGCTGCCTAATTTTAAAAAGTCTCTGATGAAAAATGAGCCCCTTTATGAAATGGAAAAATAAATAAAAACAAGGGGTGTGCAAATGTGGTTTCTTTCTATATGGATGTAATGTTATGGGGCTGATAAACATTTAAAAGTGTATAAATCAAAAGTTTGAGTGTGATGCCGTAAACCTGGGATGGTAGTTTTTCAATGCAATATTGTGTGCAGCCTAACTTTAAAATCTTTGGTGTAAAATGAAGCCTGTTATGAAAGGGTAAAATAAATAAATAAATAAATATTTTAAAGTCTCTGATGTAAAATGATGCCTGTTATGAAAAGGACAATACATAAAATAAAAAATAAATAAAGACAAGTGTTATGCAATTGTGGCTTCTTTCTATATAGGAGTAATGTGTTAGGGATGATAAGCATGGCCATCATGTAAAGCAACAGCCGGTGTCTGGCAACATGTCCAGGCATTGTTCTGTAACATGGTGGAGCATGCTGCAGCAACCCTAGACTGCTAGTTTGCCAGGACAATATTTTGCACAGCCTAACTTTAAAGTCTCTGGTGTAAAATGATGCCAGTTATGAAAAGGAAGAATAAATAAATATTTTAAAGTCTCTGATGTAAAATGATGCCAATTATGAAAAGGAAAATAAATAAAATAAAAAATAAATAAAGACAGGTGTTATGCAATGGTTACTTCTTTCTACATGAGAGTAATGTGTTAGGGATGATAAACATGGCCAGCATGTAAAGCAACAGCTGATGGGTGAGCAGAGACGTACCTGTGTGTGCCATGTTGGTGGGGCAAGCAGGGACATGTCTGGGCATGCAGGGACATGTCAGGGCATGTGCAGCGGGTAGTTGCGGCTGCAGGCGGGTGTTGCTTGAGCAGTGGCGAAGTCCACCTGTAGAATGGGAGCCCTAGAGTGTTGCTGGGTCTTTTTGGAGGTAGACCAGCCCCTAGGAGGCGTGCCTAATGCCTATGAGTTCCTGAGTGGTGGCCTGTGGTGTAAGGGCGTAGCCATAGCCAGCCAAGGGCGGGAATTCCAATGCCCCCAGAAGAGGCGGGAAGCTAGACTGTTGGTTTGCTGGAACAGTAATTTTGCCGCCTCGTTTTAAAAAAGTCTCTGAAGGAAAAGGAAAAATAAATAAAATAAATAAATAAAGACAATTGTTATGCAATTGTGGTTTATTTTTACATGGGAGTAATGTGTTAGGTATGATGAACATGGCCATCATGTAAAGCAACAGCCGGTGTCTGGCAACATGTCCAGGCATTGTTCTGTAACATGGTGGAGCATGCTGCAGCAACCCTAGACTGCTAGTTTGCCAGGACAATATTTTGCACAGCCTAACTTTAAAGTCTCTGGTGTAAAATGATGCCAGTTATGAAAAGGAAAAATAAATAAATATTTTAAAGTCTCTGATGTAAAATGATGCCAATTATGAAAAGGAAAATAAATAAAATAAAAAATAAATAAAGACAGGTGTTATGCAATGGTTACTTCTTTCTACATGAGAGTAATGTGTTAGGGATGATAAACATGGCCAGCATGTAAAGCAACAGCTGATGGGTGAGCAGAGACGTACCTGTGTGTGCCATGTTGGTGGAGCAAGCAGGGACATGTCTGGGCATGCAGGGACATGTCAGGGCATGTGCAGCGGGTAGTTGCGGCTGCAGGCGGGTGTTGCTTGAGCAGTGGCGAAGTCCACCTGTAGAATGGGAGCCCTAGAGTGTTGCTGGGTCTTTTTGGAGGTAGACCAGCCCCTAGGAGGCGTGCCTAATGCCTATGAGTTCCTGAGTGGTGGCCTGTGGTGTAAGGGCGTAGCCATAGCCAGCCAAGGGCGGGAATTCCAATGCCCCCAGAAGAGGCGGGAAGCTAGACTGTTGGTTTGCTGGAACAGTAATTTTGCCGCCTCGTTTTAAAAAAGTCTCTGAAGGAAAAGGAAAAATAAATAAAATAAATAAATAAAGACAATTGTTATGCAATTGTGGTTTATTTTTACATGGGAGTAATGTGTTAGGTATGATGAACATGGCCATCTTGTAAAGCAGCAGCCGGGGTCTGGCAACATGTCTAGGCATTGTTCTGTAACATGGTGGAGCATGCTGCATGAGCCTCAGACTGCTAGTTTGCCAGTGCAATATTTTGAACAGCCTAACATTAAAGTCTCTGGTGTAAAAGGATGCCAGTTATGAAAAGGAAAAATAAATAAATAAATATTTTAAAGTCTCTGATGTAAAATGACGCCTGTTATGAAAAGGAAAATAAATAAAATAAAAAATAAATAAAGACAAGTGTTATGCAATTGTGGCTTCTTTCTACATGGGAGTAATGTGTTAGGGATGATAGACATGGTCAGAATGTAAAGCAACAGCCGGTGTCTGGCAACATGTCCAGGCATTGTTCTGTAAAATGGTGGAGCATGCTGCAGCAACCCTAGACTGCTAGTTAGCCAGTGCAATATTTTGCACAGCCTAACTTTAAAGTCTCTGGTGTAAAATGATGCCAGTTATAAAAAGGAAACATAAATAAATATTTTAACTCTGATGTAAAATGATGCCAGTTATGAAAAGGAAATACATAAAATAAAAAATAAATAAAGACAGGTGTTAATCAATTGTTACTTCTTTCTACATGAGAGTAATGTGTTCGGGATGATAAACATGGCCAGCATGTAAAGCAACAGCTGTGGACTGTGTAACAGGCCAGTGCATGGTTCTTTAACAGGGTAATGGGTGTTGCCACAAACCTAGACTGTAAGGTTGCTGGTGCAACATTATGCACAGCCAAGGTTGAAAGTCTCTGATGTAAATGACACTAATTATGAAAAGAAATATTAAATAAATGATATAAATAAGGACAAGTGTTAGGCACCCCAGACTATGCTTTATGTGTGAGTGAGGGGCCAAGGCTGATAAACATGGTAGTATTGTAAAGCATGCGGAAGGGTTCAGTAACATGGACAGACATATTTTTGTAACGGTAAAATAGGCTGCTACAGCCCAGAAAGGGCTGGATGGCGCAAATTCCACAAAAGGTGGCAAACCAGTCATTAAGTTGTAACAGGGAGAAAAAAAATGCTGTTTATCACAGAAAGAGTGGGACGAACAAGAGTTTCATAAGAGTGGCAAAACTAAAATATAAGTTTGCTGATGTAACATTTTCAGCGCCTAATTTCAAACCGCCTAAAAGACTGCTAAGACACAAAAAAGCTTCAACATAGGAGTCAGCTGTCAGGGACTGATAAGCATGAGAGTCTTGCAAAAAGTGGCGCTGAGGGTCTGGAAATATGCACATTCATGATGTTCTTAGACAAGGAGAGGTCGGTGAAAGTATGACATTTTTAAGGAGCGCTTTTTACACCTTGGGAGTGCACAGAGAACAAATTGAAATAGGGATGTCACTACACTTGCACTCTGAAATTTGTTGGAGCACCTAATTGTATCTATGCGGGTAAACAGGCTTTGGCAGAAGACTACAGAGTTAACATGGTGCAGAGGGGAAACAGCCACGCGAATGAAACACACTCTATACTTAATGTAAGTAGCTATGGATTTTGCTTTTATTCTATAAGGCAGTTCTGGTATTTGTTAAAAACGTTATACAAGGAATAACTGTAAAATAAGCATGCATATAGGTATGATTGTAGTACTATGTCATAGAGACCTAATAACTTTAAGAGGGTAAAAATTACAAAATAAAACAATGCCTTTTATACACATACCTTAAGTGTTGGTGGTGTCCGGCGTCTGCTGTATTACAAGGGGCCAGTTGTGGTAAGTGCACTGGCCACTGCTACTCTGCGCACTTGTTCTATCCCAGATACTACATCTTATTGACTGCTTGCCTTCCACTGCTGCACCTTCTGGGAGCACACTCCTCAGCATACTGATACGCGATCTTTACTTAACATAGCTAGCATTCAAGTACTTGTAGTGCTGGCTATTCTCAGTCTCATACTGTTTAGGGGCGGTACAGTAATGTTATTGGGAACTTGACAATGAAAATACTTCCTATCAACATTCTATGCATGTTCGCATTCATTTGAGAAGACTATTGATGTTTTCAGGGTGAGTGTGCCATGATGCTGTTAGTCTAGTACGTTTGTATTTACAGCAGCCAGGATACAAAGTGCACATCAGAGGGCTCAGACAACACCATTGCATTTAACAATTACAGACGTGGCATTACATGCCTCAGCACACTGCCATTGTATCCCCATTATTTGGCACCGCTGATAGCCTCCTAGTGATTATCTTTTGTTCAGTCGACTGCTGTATTGACAACACTATTTTATTGTAGTTTTACTGCTTTGATTCCATGGCTCATGGATACACAGATTTTGCTCTCTGGATCTCAGTTGCAAAAATTGTCCTCTGTAGAACATTCATTGCAGTGTTAATTTGTAAAAAAAGAAGTTCTGGGACTCTTGTCAGGAGGCAGCTTCCACCAGACCATTTCTCCTGCTAGCAACACCTAAAACAGAACCAACTCCCAACCACGAAAGTGGGGAGAGGATGTGGCTTAATGGCCAGAGTTGCTGACATCGGAGCAGGGGAACCAGGTTTGAGCCAGGACATCGGCTCAAAATCCTGCGATCCTGGACAAATCACTTAATCTCTCTAAGCATAAATTAATGTGTCCTTAACTAGTGCTAATGAAAAGCATTGGTGTTGATGATTAAGTGCGGGTTGAGCACCGGAAAATACCGGCTTAAATTAAGCACTGATTCTTCTGCTTCTTTGTGCCAGAGCTAAAACATACATAAACCTGTCAATCTGTGGAAGCTATTCCTAAATGAAACTGCCTTGAAGTACATGTGCTGAAGCAGGAGGACAGATCCATACTCCCCATACACAGAGTATACTCCTTGTGTTGTACATTCCCAAAGGTGCCATCCAGTGTAGATAGAAACACACACACCCACCTATGTCACTCACAATTACCAACAACTGGGGCCCAGGGTGTTGGAACTAGGGTTGCCGCAGGTGCTCCAGCACCCCCAGACCTGGAAGGAGTCAAGAAAGGTGGTGGAAAACAGTGAATCCTTTCAATCTGTGAAATTTTCAAACAGCATTAACAGTGTACTCAAAAGCAGTGAAAGATCAACGGAAATTAAGAAGAGCTCAGAGAACAAACGTATGCCACTCTTGTGAGTGGGTGATATCATATTACAAGAACGAGGAACGTGAAAGGCACTTATGTAAGCAATAGCTCCTTTTTAAAGTTTGCCAGCATCGCAAACAAGAATCATTTCAGTCTTTTAATTGGTAAATGTGGAGACAGACGTGTTAAAGTAGGGTGGGAAAACAAACCAATTCACAAATTATTTTACCCTTGCGTGCATGCATGTCTAAAACCACTCTGATTTATTAAGTGTCTTTTTTAAGTAACTCATTTCTTTAATGTATATATATATTTTTATATTAATTGACACAATGTATTCACATGTTTCATAATATCGCACCATAATGCAAACCAAAGCACATTTTCACTAAAAAAGGTCTCAGACTATCATGCACCCGCTTCCATCCCTTCAGCTCTCCACTTAAAACTTTTTGTCATGCTCATTTGATACACTTGCTTGTTCAGTAACAGCATGATGCTCTTAGACCACCTACAGTTTTAGCCTGCTGAAGCCCCTGGCCAGCATCCTGAATCAGAAATGTGTTCTAGCATCACTGATGGCTTTTCAGAGCTCATGTGACATCGTTCACCAGATGACCCCTTTCTATCTCCCTGGGAAGCAGATCCTATGTTGGCTCATGCCGTAGAGCACTTCTGCGGATGAGTCTAGACCTTCAATATTCTAGATGACAGAAGATTTTTGTTTTCCAAATCCTCATGCAATTAAAAGTATCTCAGACCAAGGTAGATATCCCTTCATCACCATAACGACCTTTACAATCTACATACTTAGTGTGTCAAAATAGGACTTTCTGTGGTAATTTGAGCCAAAGAAGAAAATGGACTTGGATGTCCAGAAAGCGAGGAAGTAAACCTGATACTGTGTTAGTAGCAACCGTGCAAATAGGAGAGAACCCTTTGTTATGTTATGGTAGGTGTTTTTATTTAGGCCCCCTACACTATTTACATGGTCTGTTAACACGCTTAAGTGTTATTACAGTTTGCTCTCCAACAGAAGGTTCATTTATTGTGCAAATCACACTTGTGTATTCCGGACTTGTTGTCAGTGTGTTTGTGGTGGCTTTGCTCAATTTGCACTGTGGTGGTGTGTCTCTATCCATGAGCCTTGAGTTTATTGTTTGTCCATTTGTGGATATAAACAAGCAGATGCCTTTGGGTGAGGGCTGCATGGTTTGCATTATATTTTTATATTATACTACAGCTCTGTTTGGCCCAGCAGTGTGAGGTTTTGCTGGAAGAGTTTTGCCATAATAGATAGATGGTTTATACTAGATGTTGAACACCCTCATTTTCTGTGCAAGACGTGTGTCTTGTAACTTGTGTAAAGAAGCAGGATTGTATGGTTTAGACTGATGTGGTGGTGCAATGGGTATACAACACACCTTACTGTACCACAACACACCTCCCTGTTCACCATACCACATATGCCGCATAGCACCACAAAATCTAACACCACACTAATGTACCCCACACCAATCTACACCACACCAAAATGCAACATCCTACACATTGCACCACCGGATGCAAGTATACTTATACCAGATTACAGCATCCCGCATTTTATACCAAGCCATATGACAGGCTATCATATTGCACCCCACCCATCCATCAACCCCTCCCATAGTTCCCTATGGTTCAACATCAGACTACAGCACACCATGCAGTAAACATGCCCTTCAATACCACAACTATCCAAATAAGAGCAATTACATTGCACATCACAGCACAGCAGAACTATACAACAACAAAGTTCACTTAGTACATATCACCACACTGCCTCAGCTAACACACCAACATACCACACAAGTGAATCTCAAATTGCACCACTCCACTTCAGTCTACCTCACTACAGCACATTATATCATACACTAACATATGCCATCATGTCACATCACCAATTTTCAACATCACATCTCTCAGTACCACACCACTCTCAACAGACTCAATACCACACCATGCCACACTTTCTCAGCCTTTGGCACACAATATCATTACATCTCACCTTAAAGGTTTGTGTACCACGTCACCAAATACCTTACCTCACCACACTAAATTGCAATGTAATTACTATACAACTCATTGCCGTACAATAGCCAAAGCCACACTTGCACCCCCACACCACCCTACACCACCCATTGCAACACCACATCAGTCTAAACCATACCATCCTGCTTCTTTACACAAGTTACAAGACACACGTCTTACACAGAAAATGAGGGTGTTCAACATCTAGTATAAACCATCTATCTATTATGGCAAAACTCTTCCAGCAAAACCTCACACTGCTGGGCCAAACAGAGCTGTAGTATAATATAAAAATATAATGCAAACCACGCAACCCTCACCCAAAGGCATCTGCTTGTTTATATCCACAAATGGACAAACAATAAACTCAAGGCTCAGGGATAGAGACACGCCACCACAGTGCAAATTGAGCAAAGCCACCACAAACACACTGACAACAAGTTCGGAATACGCAAGTCTGATTTGCACAATAAATGAACCTTCTGTTGGAGAGCAAACTGTAATAACACTTAAGCGTGTTAACAGACCATGTAAATAGAGTAGGGGGCCTAAATAAAAACACCTACCATAACATAACAAAGAGTTCTCTCCTATTTGCACGGTTGCTACTAACACAGTATCAGGTTTACTTCCTCGCTTTCTGGACATCCAAGTCCATTTTCTTCTTCGGCTCAAATTACCACAGAAAGTCCTATTTTGACACACTAAGTATGTAGATTGTAAAGGTCGTTATGGTGATGAAGGGATATCTACCTTGGTCTGAGACACTTTTAATTGCATGAGGATTTGGAAAACAAAAATCTTCAGTCATCTAGAATATTGAAGGTCTAGACTCATCCGCAGAAGTGCTCTACGGCATGAGCCAACATAGGATCTGCTTCCCAGGGAGATAGAAAGGGGTCATCTGGTGAACGATGTCACATGAGCTCTGAAAAGCCATTAGTGATGCTAGAACACATTTCTGATTCAGGATGCTGGCCAGGGGCTTCAGCAGGCTAAAACGGTAGGTGTTCTAAGAGCATCATGCTGTTACTGAACAAGCAAGTGTATCAAATGAGCATGACAAAAAGTTTTAAGTGGAGAGCTGAAGGGATGGAAGCGGGTGCATGATAGTCTGAGACCTTTTTTAGTGAAAATGTGGTTTGGTTTGCATTATGGTTCAATATTATGAAACATGTGAATACATTGTGTCAATTAATATAAAAAAATATATATACATTAAAGAAATGAGTTACTTAGAAAAGACACTTAATAAATCAGAGTGGCTTTAGACATGAATGCACGCATGGGTAAAATAATTTGTGAATTGGTTTGTTTTCCCACCCTACTTTAACACGTCTGTCTCCACATTTACCAATTAAAAGACTGAAATGATTCTTGTTTGCGATGCTGGCAAACTTTAAAAAGGAGCTATTGCTTACATAAGTGCCTTTCACGTGCCTCGTTCTTGTAATCTGATATCACCCACTCACAAGAGTGGCATACCTTTGTTCTCTGGGCTCTCCTTAATTTCCGTTGATCTTTCACTGCTTTTGAGTACACTGCTAATGCTGTTTGAAAATTTCACAGATTGAAAGGATTCACTGTTTTCCACAATCTTTCTGGAGTCCTTCCAGGTCTGGGGGTGCTGTAGCATCTGCTGCAACCCTAGTTCCAACTTCCTGGGCCCCAGTTGTTGGTAATTGTGAGTGACATAGGTGTGGACAAAAAGAACTTTGTGTTTCTATCTACACTGGATGGCACCTTTGGGAATGTACAACACAAGGAGTATACTCTGTGTATGGGGAGTATGGATCTGTCCTCCTGCTTCAGCACATGTACTTCAAGGCAGTTTCATTTAGGAATAGCTTCCACAGATTGACAGGTTTATGTATGTTTTAGCTCTGGCACAAAGAAGCAGAAGAATCAGTGCTTAATTTAAACCGGTATTTTCCGGTGCTCAGCCCGCGGATAATCATCAACACCAATGCTTTTCATTAGCACTAGTTAAGGACACATTCATTTATGCTTAGAGAGATTAAGTGATTTGTCCAGGATCGCAGGATTTTGAGCCGATGTCCTGGCTCAAACCTGGTTCCCCTGCTGCGATGTCAGCAACTCTGGCAAATTAAGCCACATCCTCTCCCCACTTTCGTGGTTGGGAGTTGGTTCTGTTTTAGGCGTTGCTAGCAGGAGAAATGGTCTGGTGGAATCTGCCTCCTGACAAGAGCCCCAGCACTTCTTTTTTACAAATTAACACTGCAATGAATGTTCTACAGAGGACAATTTTTGCAACTGAGATCCAGAGAGCAAAATCTGTGTATCCATGAGCCATGAAATCAAAGCAGTAAAACTACAATAAAATAGTGTTGTCAATACAGCAGTCGACTGAACAAAAGACAATCACTAGGAGGCTATCAGCGGTGCCAAATAAGGGGGATACAATGGCAGTGTGCTGAGGCATGTAATGCCACGTCTGTAATTGTTAAATGCAATGGTGTTGTCTGAGCCCTCTGATGTGCACTTTGTATCCTGGCTGCTGTAAATACAAACGTACTAGACTAACAGCATCATTTTTTTTTTTAATTCAATTTTTATTGCAGAATCAGAAATGTACGGTCATGTGTACAATCCAGCCCGTCTCCGCTTATCACCTTCCCCCTATGGTTACTACAACATCACACAGCCATTTAGCCCACATCCCGGAGGCAGGGCGGCGAGAGCTACGGACCCGGGAGCAAGCCAGGTGATAAGACAACAATGTGAACATGTACTCGAATCCAGTGCATGCGGGCGGCTTGTCGTATGGATCTGCTATTTTTGAACCTACCCCCCCCAACCCCCAACCAACAACTCGCCCCTCCCGGTTAGCATTGAGGCGTAAAGAGCGAGGCCTGCGCCCTCATTCTATCCAAGTAAACTGAACTAAGAAACCCATCCATCTACCACAACCTCCTGACTTCTCATACAGTACACATCCTCATGCTTCCTTCGGAGCCCCCTAACCCGCCACCCACCACCCACTCCCTGAACTGTCACTGGTGTGAGCCAACTGCAGGATTATGATCTGTCACTCAGGAGCCGAGGGAACAACACTCACGCAATCATGGGTCACCTGGGAACTCACTTTCGGCCTCACTCTGTCTGGTCCCCCTCCTGTGCCAGGTTCTCAGTCAGCGCCTGCACCAAGCTCTCCCACGCCCGCGCCACCTCCAGTCCTTTCTCATCAGCCGCGCGCGTTGCCTGTTGAAGCCGGATCATACTCTCGCTTCTAGCCCACTTGCTCAATTCTACCGCCCATCGCCTACTGGACGGGCCCTCCGTCGACTTCCAGCGCCAGGTGATCTCCCTCTGAGCTAAAATGAGACCTAGATCCATAAATTTGCTGGTAACCTTTGTGTTCTTCGAGTGGGGGAACCATAACAGTAGGCAGGCTGCCTTGTCGAAGGTCACCTGCCTCTCCGTCACCTCATTCAAGAGCTCTCCCACTTCCGTCCACTAAAATCCCAGTTTCGGGCAATCCCAAAACATGTGGTCCAGCTCCGCCCCCGTGAGGAAGCACCTCGGGCAGGCTGCCCCCTCGACATGGAAATGCCTCTGTATCTTGCCTGGGGTTAAATAAGCCCTTTGTACTACAAAGAAGTGCACTTGTTGAAAGCGGGCATTCCTACAGCCCTTCCCCGCCCTCCTCAATAGCTGACCCCACATTTCATCCGGTATGGGTTTCCCCACACTCTCCTCCCATTTCAGTTTTAACCCGGTAAGGGGTGTCAGTCCTTCGTGGAGCATTCGTGAGTGCAAACATGTAACGGCCTTGACTGACCCCGCGGACATCACAACATATTGGCACGCCATCGTGGTCGTTGGCTCCAACTGCCCTTCTCCCCAGTGCTTCTTTACTGCGGCTGTGACGGCCATATACAAGAGGAAGTGCCCAGCCGGTATTCCAAATTGGTCTTGCACCGCTTGGAAGGGCAGCATTACTCCGTCGGCATACAGATCGCCCACCACGTGGAGCCCCATCTCCTCCCACTCCATGAGGGGAGACCAGTCTACCCCATGCTGCAGCGCTGTTAACATGCCCAGAGGTATTTCCGGGGCATACGGGTGTACCACTCCCGTTCGCTTCCGACTTCTATTCCAACATAATCGCAATGTTTTTTCCTCTAGCGTCAGATCCCGTACATCAAGCCTTTGGTGCATGATGATGTAGGACAATACATGTCTCGGGATCCCCCCCCCCCCTTGGTGCGAGTCAAGTCCCCGAAATTCCCTAGCCACGTGTTGTGTAAGGATCTGTAACTGCGCCGCCAAATAATACAATTCAAAATCTGGCACCGCCATTCCCCCCTCGAGTTTCGGCCGTCGCAGCGTATCCAACGCCACCCGTCTCCTTCCGTTCCCCCAGAGGAACCCAATGGTGAGGGTCCGTAGTTCCTTAAAGAACCTAGGCGGGATCCATAGCGGTAAGGTCCTAAAATATTACAGGCGGCGCGGCAAGGCCACCATTTTGAGCAGCGCCACTCTTCCAACCACCGATAGCGGGAGCGTGGCCCAAAATGCCGCCGAGCCCCTCAAGGCCCTCACGCACCGACCTATGTTCCCCTCCAGCAAGTCTTCAGCGCTATGGTAGATCCTCACTCCCAGGTACGTAAAACAGGAGTCCTCCCATACCACATCCGCAGGCAACGGCGGCTGAGGTGTCCCCCGCCCTCAATGGGAAGAGACAAGTCTTACGCCAGTTTACTCTGAGACCCGACAGGGCTCCAAACCCGCTAAGCGCATTCATTGCCCCCCTCAGCGCCCCGGCTGTGTCCTCCAGGAACATCAGCAGATCATCCGCGTAGAGCAAGATATAATGCTGCTCACCCCGGCAGATGACCCCACCGTACATCGTCCCGACCTAGCGCGTACCGTAAGGGGTTCGATCGCCAAAGCAAACAATAGAGGCAATAGCGAGCATTCTTGCCGTGTGCCTCTCTGTACTGGATATGCGGACGATATCACCGATCCCAGCCGCACCCTGGCAGTAGCCGAAGAGTATAAGACTCTCGTCCATCGCCTGAACCTGGTCCCTAGGCCAAACCTCTTCAACACCTCATCCAGATAAACCCACTCTAAACTATCAAATGCTTTTTCTATGTCAACAGACAACACTGCAGGCCAATCGCCCTGGTCCAGCTCGTTCCCCAAAACTCGCACCAGGCGGCAGATGTTAGCCGAGGTATTCCGAGTGGGTATAAAGCCAGATTGATCCTCGTGGATCAACATCATCATATACGGCAGCAATCTAGTGGCCAGGATGCGACTCAAAATTTTATAGTCCACCGTCAACATAGACAGTGGTCTATAGGAGGTCACATCCGTACTGTCTTTCCCAGGTTTAAGTAGGGGTACAACCAGAGCTTCCCTCATCGAACTGGGAAGGCAGCCCTGTTTCAACGCCTCGTTATAGACTTCCAACAACTGGGGCGCCAACACGTCAATGTATTTAGCATAAAATTCCACCGGGAGGCCGTCTACACCAGGTGTCTTTTTCCGTGCCATATGTTTGACTGCCCCCCTAACCTCAGCTAATGTGATCGCAGCGCCCAGGACCCTAGCCTCCTCCTCCTCCAGCTGCGGGAGAGTGATCTCCGCCAAGTAATCGGACAAGTCTCCATCCCCCATCTCCAACCGACTCTGGTATAAGGTCTCATAGTACTCATAAAAAAGTGAGAGGATCGCCGACTGTGAACAGACTATGTCCCCCAACTCCGACTTCACACTCAATATCAAATTCGCCCTTGGTTCCGGGTTCGCCAGTCTCGCCAGCAGCGTGCCGACCTTGTCGCCCTCTGCATGGACCCTCGCCGTATACTGCTTGTAATCATAACATCGTAACCTTTCGGTCTCTGACGCTACCAGTTCCTTAGCCTCCAAAAGCTGTGTCTGCAGCGCTCCCTGCTCCGGTCTCCGCTTCTCTAACTCTCTCAGCGCCTCCTCTGCCTTCCGGACCTCCTCCAGCTCCACCTTCCGTTCCCCAAAATGTTTACCAATACATAAGCCTCTCACCACCACCCTAAATGCGTCCCACTCTAGCCCCCTAGTAGAGGCCGTTCCCTTATTAATCTCAAAGTATGACTCCACCCCCTCCCGGACCTCAGTGTGAAAGACCTGATCCTCTAGCGTGTCCGGGTTCAGTCACCAATTAGGAATCGCTGTCCTCACTCGCTGCCATTGGAGGGAAAGCAGCTGGGGATTGTGATCTGAAATGGTCCTAGCTAGGTATTCAGTGTGTCTTGCCATGTTAGCAGTGGTGGGGTCACAAAGAATCGTATCAATCCTGACATGTAGCTCATGGAGTGCAGAAAAGAAGGAGTAATCCCTATCCTCAGGATGCTGCCCTCGCCATACATCTATCAGCCCCCATTCATTCTGCCAGTCCCTTCTCTGTTTTGCTACCCTGCGCACCGGAGACTCAGTCAGTGGCGGATGGGACCTGTCCAAGGCGATGTCAGTAATGGAATTAAAATCGCCTCCCAGTATTATCGGCCCGCCAGATAATGTGCTAAGAGTCCTGAGATGGTGCTAAAGAAGCGGGGCTGTTCTGTGTTCGGGGCATAGATGCAACAAAGCGCCACCTCTCGGCCATATAGCCTCCCTGCTACCCCCACATATCTACCATCCGGATCAATCGTCTGACTCGTTACCTGAAAGGGAATCCCCGCCCTCACCCATATCAGTACCCCCCTCGCAAATGCAGAGCACGCTGTGCCAAACACCTGCCCTCTCCAGCGCTTCTGTAGCGCCGCACACTCCAGCTTGGTAAGATGGGTCTCTTGGAGCATTGCTACTAGAATCCCCCGTCGTACCAAGTATGCATGTACTTTGTACCGTCGGGACATTGTATGCAGTCCTCGTACGTTCCATGTGACGCACTTCAGCTCAGGTATAGTCCCCATCGCTACCCTTCCTTTGCATCACTCCCGTCACACCCCGCCAGCCCACACCAGCATCAGAAAAATACACCCCCCCAAACACCCCTCAGAACCCCCAA
Source organism: Lissotriton vulgaris (assembly GCF_964263255.1). Lineage (NCBI taxonomy): Eukaryota > Metazoa > Chordata > Amphibia > Caudata > Salamandridae > Lissotriton > Lissotriton vulgaris. The sequence continues at coordinate 1,342,321,732 of NC_141695.1, read as the reverse complement.
CGCCCCTTCCCCCAGAACAGCAACTAACAACTGCGCATCAACCCCCATCCAAACTACACACCCCAGACAAACAAGTCTATCCTGCAGTAGTCACTGCAGGGTGCCTTAAGGGCAATAGGAACATGGTTGTGCCCCGACAAGCGGCAGCCCTCGCCCCAGCTCCCCGCCCCATGATCCCCCCCAGTTGCCTGATATGGCAGCCGTTCTCCAAAAGGTTACCAAGTACCCCTGCCTCACCAACATTGTCCGTAGTCCACACTCCATTCCGGGGGTCATGCAAGTCACAGATCGTCCGCCGAGCGAGGAGTCACCTCCGGACCAACATTACTATCCATATCTGAAATTTCAGTCCCAGAGTGTCTCTTGTCTTCATCCGACTCCGACACTCCAACCAAATCCTCTTTCTGCGACCCCGTGATGGCCGCCGTCGCCGCCAGGGCCCCCTGTTTGTCGGCCGACAGTTGCGCGAGCAGCGGGCCTGTTGAGTCTTGTGACGTTTGCGGATACGTTGTGACTGGCGCACCCTCGCCAGCTTAGGTCGCTCATACTCAGCCTTGCTTCTGCGATCCGTTCCCGCTCTGTAAGACTCCAGCCAAGTCCAAGCCTCCTCAGGCGTCATAAAAAACTGTGTTGTGCCATCTAAGATGATCCGCAATTTGGCCGGAAACAGCAATGAGTACTGAATCCCCTCAGCTCTGAGTTCCTTTTGACCGCTAGGAATAAAGCCCTACGACGCTGGACATCCTGTGTATAGTCCGGGAAGATTGTGACCGAACTGTTCTCCACTGTAAAAGGCCCCACGGAGCGCGCATTTTGAATCAACAGATCTCTGTCTTTGTAATGAAGGACACGTGCCACCACAGGTCTGGGTGGGCGCCCCAGCAATGGCGGCGTGGCCGGAACCTTATGTGTCCTCTCTAGCGTGAAGAAGGGGGACAGCCCCTCCGGGGCTACCTGCGTCCTGAACCAGTTCTCCATGTAGGCGATCATATCTGTCCCTTCAATTTTCTCCGGCAGGCCAACCACCCTCACATTATTGCGCCTATTCCTACTTTCGGCATCCTCCGTTCTTTTTTCGAGCGCCGTCAGCCGTTGTAGAGCGCTCTCCAATTTTCGTTCAACTGTCACCACCGCCGGTTTCAGATCCTGCACAAGTAGTTCAGTGTCCTTCACCCTGTCCACCAACTTCAAGTGGTCAGCCTCCAGGAGGCCCAGCCCTGTAGCAACCTGCGCGGTGTCGTTATGTAGGGAATCCTTGGTCGTCGTGATGGCCTCTAGGATCTGATCCAGACGTTTATTCAGTCGCCTTTCAGTCTCCGAACCCCCCATCGCATCTCCACCATCCGGGGCAGTACTCTGCGTCTTCGTCTCCACCTGGTGTTCCCGGCTTCATCATGCAAGCTGCTCCACCCACAGCACCGCCCGATAGAGTCCTCTGCTCTGGCTCTCCGGGTTCAGGCAGCAAGGGGCGCCCTTTCATCTAGTGCCAGTAGAGTGTCACCAGTCTATGACCGCACTTCGTGCTAGCAAGGCAGCGGCCCCCTTTAGTAACGTGAAGCTGCCCCAGCCGTCACCTCTCAGCCAGCTCCACTCAAGCGGTCTCCGCCACACCTCCCCCACTGCAGACCCCTTCAAATTCCAGTTATCGCGGGAGCGCCCTGTCCTTCAGCAATCGTCCCGTTTGGTCCGGACTCCCGGTCAGCACCACTCACCGACCCCAGGGGGTCCCGTAGTCTGCCCCACAGGCCGTCCCAGGTCTCCAATCGCAGGCACAGCCCAGCTTCTCGCCCGGCTCCTCTCCGCTCCGAGAAGGCGCCTCCCCTCGCTACCTTATCAGGCCGCCGCCTGTGTGGAGCTCCCAGCAGGACCCACTTGCGGCCAGTCAACGGCGCTCTGCTCAAGGCCCCTCACGGAGCGCGTCGGGATCAAGCGCCTCACTCCGTGGTGCAGCTGCCCGTGCTTCGCGCTGGAAGGGATATTGCCTCCGTGGTGTCATGGTGTTCCCTTTGCAGATGTCCCTCAGTGCATTGCTGCCGACACTATCCATGGCCACAATTGCATAGAAATGGCCCCCAATTATTATGATGGGGCGCCCTCCAGCTCTCAAAGTAGAGGTCCCCGAGTGTCGGACCCTGATTCGGACCGCCACTCCGCCCCCAGAGGGCCCTGGGAATCGCCCCAATGTCCAGTCCGGGACTGCTAGCACTCGCGCTGCTCCCAAGCCGGCCCTGCACCGTACTCCTCCGGCTCCCGGTCCCAATGTGGGGTTCACCATGACCTCTCACCGCCTCTCCAGATAGCCGCCATTGGAAGGTACCCGGCCGGTCTCGCTGGCCATCAATCAGCGGCGCTCACCTCAGTGTTTGTTCCTGTGCGACGCAGGTCCCGCCGTCCAGCTGCCGCAGCCCCTCTCTCACCGCACCTCAGCCGAGCTGTCTGCCGTCACTGTGGGTGCCTCCGCTCCCGACTGCTCTAATCACTCGCGATCGCCGCCATCTTGGGAGCTCCGTCACGGCTCACCCGGTCCAGGTTGCATCAAAGGAAGCTCGGACACTGAGCCCCTTTTCGCCACGGTACCGGGCTCAGACCATGCCCCTGGAGTTCCAACACGAGCTCCGTCTCCACAGGCTACTGAAGATCCCGTTTAGCAGGATAAATATGGGATCGAGCGCAGAGCTACCGGCTCACGCGTCCTGCTCCATCGGCGCCCAAGCCACGCCCCCCTAGACTAACAGCATCATGGCACACTCACCCTGAAAACATCAATAGTCTTCTCAAATTAATGCGAACATGCATAGAATGTTGATAGGAAGTATTTTCATTGTCAAGTTCCCAATAACATTACTGTACCGCCCCTAAACAGTATGAGACTGAGAATAGCCAGCACTACAAGTACTGGAATGCTATCTGTGTTAAGTAAAGATCGCGTATCAGTATGCTGAGGAGTGTGCTCCCAGAAGGTGCAGCAGTGGAAGGCAAGCAGTCAATAAGATGTAGTATCTGGGATAGAACAAGTGCGCAGAGCAGCAGTGGCCAGTGCACTTACCACAACTGGCCCCTTGTAATACAGCAGACGCCGGAGACTACCAACACTTAAGGTATGTGTATAAAAGGCATTGTTTTATTTTGTAATTTTTACCCTCTTAAAGTTGTTAGGTCTCTATGACATAGTACTACAATATTACCTATATGCATGCTTATTTTACAGTTATTCCTTGTATAAAGTTTTTAACAAATACCAGAACTGCCTTATAGAATAAAAGCAAAATCCATAGCTACTTACATTAAGTATAGAGTGTGTTTCACCAGCGTGGCTGTTTCCCCTCTGCACCATGTTAACTCTGTAGTCTTCTGCCAAAGCCTGTTTACCCGCATAGATACAATTAGGTGCTCCAACAAATTTCAGAGTGCAAGTGTAGTTACATCCCTATCTCAATTTGTTCTCTGTGCACTCCCAAGGTGTAAAAAGCGCTCCTTAAAAATGTCATACTTTCACCGACCTCTCCCTGTCTAAGAACATCATGACTGTGCATATTTCCAGACCCTCGGCACCACTTTTTGCAGGACTCTCATGCTTATCAGTCCCTGACAGCTGATTCCTATGTAGAAGCCTTTTTTGTGTCTTAGCAGTCTTTTAGGCGGTTTGAAATTAGGCGCTGAAAATGTTACATCAGCAAACTTATATTTTAGTTTTGCCACTCTTATGAAACTCTTGTTCGTCCCACTCTTTCTGTGATAAACAGCATTTTTTTTTCACCCTGTTACAACTCCATGACTGGTTTGCCACCTTTTGTGGAATTTGCGCCATCCAGCCCTTTCTGGGCTGTAGCAGCCTATTTTACCGTTACAAAAAAATGTCTGTCCATGTTACTGAACCCTTCCGCATGCTTTACAATACTACCATGTTTATCAGCCTTGGCCCCTCACTCACACATAAAGCATAGTCTGGGGTGCCTAACACTTGTCCTTATTTATATCATGTATTTATTATTTCTTTTCATAATTAGTGTCATTTACATCAGAGACTTTCAACCTTGGCTGTGCATAATGTTGCACCAGCAACCTTACAGTCTAGGTTTGTGGCAACACCCATTACCCTGTTAAAGAACCATGCACTGGCCTGTTACACAGTCCACTGCTGTTGCTTTACATGCTGGCCATGTTTATCATCCCGAACACATTAATCTCATGTAGAAGGAAGTAACAATTGATTAACACCTGTCTTTATTTATTTTTTATTTTATTTATTTCCTTTTCATAACTGGCATCATTTTACATCAGAGACTTTAAAATATTTATTTATTTTTCCTTTTCATAACTGCCATCATTTTACACCAGAGACTTTAAAGTTAGGCTGTGCAAAATATTGCACTGGCTAACTAGCAGTCTAGGGTTGCTGCAGCATGCTCCACCATGTTACAGAACAATGCCTGGACATGTTGCCAGACCCCGGCTGTTGCTTTACAAGATGGCCATGTCTATCATCCCTAACACATTACTCCTCTGTAGAAAGAAACCACAATTGCATAACACTTGTCTTTATTTATTTTTTATTTTATGTATTGTCCTTTTCATAACAGGCATCATTTTACATCAGAGACTTTAAAATATTTATTTATTTATTTATTTTACCCTTTCATAACAGGCTTAATTTTACACCAAAGATTTTAAAGTTAGGCTGCACACAATATTGCATTGAAAAACTACCATCCCAGGTTTACGGTATCACACTCAAACTTTTGATTTATACACTTTTAAATGTTTATCAGCCCCATCACATTACACCCATATAGAAAGAAACCACATTTACACACCCCTTGTTTTTATTTATTTTTCCATTTCATAAAGGGGCTCATTTTTCATCAGAGACTTTTTAAAATTAGGTGGAAAAATTACTGCTGCAGCCAACCAATGGTCTAGCTTCCCGCCTCTTTTAGGGCCATTGGCTTTCCTGCCCTCTGCTGACTATGGCTAGCCCCTACAGCCCAGGTCACCACTCAGGAACGCCATAGGCATCCGCCACGCCTCCTAGGGGGCTGGCCTAGCTCCCCCCCCAAAAAATAGACCCTGAAACACTCTAAGGCTCCCATTCTACAGCTGGACCTCGACGCTGCTCAAGCAACATCAGCCGGCAGTCGCAACTACCTTCTGAACATGCCCAGACATGTCCCTGCTTGCCCAGACATGTCCCTGCTGACCCAACAAACATGGCGCACATAGGCAAGTCTCTGCTCCCCACCAACCCATAACCCTAAACACCCTGTAGGCCATACTGGCGGCCTTGCAGATAGCCACAGGCATCCCACACCACCACTCTACGCCATTGACACACATACATATCCATTAGTACCTGTGTGAAGGCCCTCACACATTACACATTCCCCACTTCCACCGCTGCCCCTCTTGGGGACGCCCTCAGACCCTGGACTTCGGGCCCTGGACTTCCGGGGCTGGACTTCCTGGGGCGGGACTTCCTGGGGCGGGACTTCCTGGGGCGGGACTTCCGGGGCGGGACAAAGTTCCGGCTCCTACGTCACTTCCGGGGGCGTTCCCACCTGTCAAAAAAGGAATGGTGATGGAAGGTATCTCCCTATTCTACTTTCGTCTTTATTATCACATATAAGAGGACTTCGAAATACATGAATTCAGGATATGCACTTTTTCAAAATCTTCTCCTGTATTTGATTTATTATAAACTGCAATGTTGTTCATATATAATACACTCCCAACCTGTGGCAAGTACAAAGGGCGCCGCTAGGATGTAAATCATACCACTCTATTGGGCCCTAGCAGTGCAACCCTATAAAAACATTCGACCACAGGTCTTGTTAGACAGGCAGGCACCCTTTTTCCATCTCAGTTCCGCCTGTCTTTTGGTTTTTTAGTTCTAAGGACTGGATTCCCCCTTTCTTTTTCCATGCACGAATAATGCACTGTATCTAATAGCAACCTGTACTTTTCAATTAATTTGGAATACTATGTGTTCTATTGTTTTGGTGTGATAATATGTGTTTTGTTTGATTCTTTGCTGTAAGTGTTTGTACATTTGTAAATTTGTATATTTGTAGATATTGTACACATGATTGCATGTTGCTGAACAAACTGTACTGACAGTTTCTTGTTTGTGTCTGTTGTTTTTTGAAACTTATGAAATCCAAGTTTAAAAGAAAATAAGTTTTCTTGGAATACAATTCCAGTGGTCACGTAGTACATATTGGCTGCGTGGTTTTAGAATTTTCTGTTAATCATCCTGTCCAGCCAACCTATTCTGTTTTCCCGTTCATATATAATAGGCAGGGCCACTGGAATTATGTGGCACAAGAGGAGCAAATTATGTGGCAGGTTTGAGTCAATTATGCGGCAAGAAAAGCCAAATTATGCAGCATAATGCAGTACATTTTGTGATAGTATTACTTCATTATTTAGTCATTTTTAAACTTGGTAACACTGTCTGGTCAATGGTCGCACATCATTAGTACCAGTTTAACTCTTAAATATAGAAGTAAGCAACAAAAAGGTGACCAGTCCATTTTGCAAAGGGACTTCCAAACCATGTGACACTTGCCACTGCATTTTTAATACCTTTTAAACTGCCTAAGCTAGAAACAATTTTTGGGGGTTAAAATCTGCACGCCAAATGATAGGGCATACGGCAATTGCGGCAAATCTATAATTATGCGAAAATCGCCACGGCTACACTATCGCATAATTCCAGTGGCTTTGATAATAGAAGCCCAGGCCACCCAAAGAGTGCACATACAAGTGACTTGCGCCTTAGGTCACATTGCTGTCAAGATTGGAGAGGGGAGAATTAATATTTTAAAATTTATGTTGGAAAAAACTATCAGTTTTACACAAAAAATGCTTCTTAATGCACTGATATATTCTGATGCACTCAGGGGAAACGGCTGTGCATGTTAATGAAATACACGTTTTGAATTTTAAAGAGACTTCATCATTTTTTTTACATTTTTGCTGCAAGATGTCTTTAAAAATGAAAGTGTTCCTAAAGTTAAGCAAGTGCAGGACACCCTAATTATTTCCTTTCTTTAGCTTCAAATAACCTTAAAAGACATTGCCTGTTCAATTAACATCTTTTTTTTGTTAGTGCTGAGTCGAGTAAATAGCAGCTCAGTGCTGCAGTTAACGAGGGGGCTGCATGTAAAGATCACTAGGGCCGCATATGGCCCCCGGGACATACTTTTAGTATCATTGATCTAGGGCAATATCAATCAAAAAGGGGTTCAAGAAACTGTCCTTCAAGACTCTTTTAAAAGAACTGGTAAAGTGAAATTGATGCAACGGTGTCTTCAAGTCAACCCTTCCAGCACCCATCAACTTTATATAAACCGTTTGTTAACTGATTTAAGAGAAGTCTAAACTAAAATTGGACAAATACATTTGATTTTGAGTACACATGTCTTCTATGGTGTGTAACAATGAATGCTCACCTTCTTCTTTGTAGCTAGGCAGTGCTTAATATGCACTCACTCAAAAGGATGCTTTAGCATTCACTCTCCCACCCAATGTTTCTTTGTGGGGTGGGGAATGGAAATAGGGGTGTATTATTTGGGACTGTCAGGTGATTTCTAAGGATACGCCTAGATTTCACACCTACTTCTTATTTAAAAGAGGTGCCATCTGTAATGAGTTACACCCCATTTTATAGAGCGCCCAAGGCGGCGTAGGGGCTAATGAGGTGAGTCACATGCATGGCCCTAGTTGAGTCCCACGGAGATTCATATTTTTACTCTGGTTAATTATCAGTTCACCTACCTTCAAATTTGCTTGCGTAGTGAAAACCCGCTCACACATAGTATACGACAATGGCTTTTCTTCAGTGTGGATCCGATCGTGGATCTGCAAAGCACTGACTGAAGAGAATGGCTTTTGTCACACTAGACAGAGGTGTGGCTTGGAGGTGCTTTCAGAAGAAAGTGGCATATAGTTATCTACACACAATTTGTCTCAACAAATAATACGTTTGGTGCATCCAAAAGACGGGAAAGAGAACACCCTACTTCCCTTAACTCAATCAAAGATTGAACAACAATTAAACAATGTTTTCGGAGCACGCATGCTCTTTTAAAGTTCAGTTTTTAGAAACGTCAAAAGAATCTGCAAAAAGTCGATTGGGCTCTTGTTATTTTCTTCTTTAATTTCATCAAAATTCAATCTCTCGTGCCAACGCGGTTCGCCGTGGTAGGGTTAACCTACGGCTTCGTCAGGGCTTAACGTTTCTCAGGTTATGATCCTCACTGGAGAATTAATACAACGCTATCTCAGTGTTCTTGTGCACAAATATTTAGTCATGACGTGACTTAAATTCCCAGTACACTTTTAGTTGAATCTTTCAGAATAATCACTATGGCTTCACTTGGTCCCAATGTCGCCCATTAAAATCATGCCCAATTCTCTTGTATCCAATCCAAACTCTCTGCAGTCTGGGAACAAGACACACACCGCCACCATTACTGTGCCAGAATTAAGATTCCTATCAGTATCCTTAGTATTTTTCTCCGTTTCACTTTACTGTACTCGGTGAGGTAAAGAGGAGACGTTATTGGGTTGGCTTCCTTCGGCACTTGCTATAGCGAGCTGCGTCGGTCAAGTAGGCTGTCGAACTGCTCCGAACCACTGCACTTTGCCATAGCAAGTGAAGGTATATTTATACCTTGAAGGTGTTTAGGAATGCGATGTTTGACGTAAAGTCTGGCATATGAACATCATGAATGAACCCCTAAGGAATGGATGTTCATTGTAAAACTAACTGAGTTATAGGAGAAATCAATATTCACACAAGGGGAAGTCCCTAACAGCTGGAGCTGGTTTTCCAAGAAAATGTTGTGACGTTTGGTGAACGGATGGAAGTAGCCATGCCTGTATTTGGGTTCCATGGGCTATACCTAAATAAGGGCTTGATTACTATGCCTATATAAGGGCAACGTGAATTGTACCTATATAAGGCAAATAATCGGGAAAATTCATTCGGAATCTAAAACGCCATACAACAATAGGGTCAAAAAGGTTGAATCAATGGACAGTCACATATAATGTGTGTGTGTCACAGTTGGTATTAGAGCACCTCCAGTAGTTAGCATGTGAGAGTAAACCAGCTTTCTGTAATTTTGCAGGGGACCAATGCCATTCATGAAGAATTTTGAAAAGACAGAATTTTAGCCCAGCTTCACGGGTGCCTTTGTGCAAATTTTCCAGGATGTCTTCCCATTCCCCATTGGTATAAGATACTGAAAGACGGTTTTGCCATTTAAGTTGTAGCGTATGTGACAAGGGTTGTGAGTGAAGGTGCAATGTAAAAATGTTGTAAAGACCTGATATTACCCCTTTGTGTTTACCCCAAGTGTTTAAATATGTGACTATGTGTGAAGTTTGAAGTATTTAAGAAGATAGAGGGAAGTATTTTTTCAGACAGTGTTGAAGTTGAGAGTATTTCAGAGACTGATGCATTGGAAGACCGAATTCTTCGCTAAGTTGTGCGAAGGATTTAAAATCACCATAGTGAAAAAGCTGGACTAGTGTGTGAATACCTGCTAATGCCATAATGGCCAGTATAGCACTTTCCGATTAATACGAATACTGGTATTGTTCCAAATAGGGGCTTTTTAATGAATAGTTGGGCTTAAATCTAATAGTATGTGTGCTATTTGCCAGGACTTAAGCATTGCTGAGAAAATTGGACTTTTAGATTTTGGACGTGTAATTTGAATTCCATATAATGCAGAAATGCCTGGCTCTTTGGCTAAGAGATGTCAATCTACATGAACCCATTGAGGGACATCAGAGATTCCTGGTAACATGTATAATAGTTGAGAAAGTTGTAGTGCCAGATTATAATGTTCAAATTGAAGGGAGACTCATCCCCCCATATGCATGATGTGCATTTAATTTAGTTATAGCCAAACGAGGTTTTGTGTTACCACTTATAAAGGATTTTATTTTGGAATCTATGATTCGTAGTTTAGATAAGGTAATGTGGAGAGGAAGCATGCCTAAAGTATATAAAAAATGTGGTAAAGTAACCATTGTGACAGCTTGTACTCTTCCCCACAAGGAAAGATTCAAAACTTTCCATTTATCAAAGTCACTTTGAATTTGAATAATTAATGGATTAAGATTGTCCAAAACCATACATTTCATACCCTTATTGACTCATATACCTATATATTTAAGGTGTGAGGATTGCCAATGGAAAGGGAAAACATGAATAGCTGCCTTTGTGGTACCATCAGAAATTGGTAGAGCTTCACTTTTGTCCCAATTTCTTTCCTAACCTGAAAAGAATGAGACATTATTGGTGAACTGGAACAGAGATGGTAAGGAGCGAGCGAGGATGATCCGTGAGAGTGAGTAAAATGTGATCTGCATATAAATACATTTTTGAGTTACCTATGGGGAGATTGATGCCCATTACATCATCTGATTGACGAATAGTAGCTGCCAAAGTTTCTAATGCCAAAAGAAAAAGAAGTGGTGATAAAGGGCAACCCTGACGAGTTCCTCTTAGGATTGGAATTGGGTCTGACAAAAAAAAAACACAATTTACTTGTGCAGAAGGATTATCATATAAAAGATGTATTTTTTGGATAAACTGGGTCCCTAAGCTGAAGTGTTCTAGCACTTTGAAAAGATAATCCCATTCTATTCGGTCAAATACTTTTTCGCCTTCTAATGATAAAGCAAATGCATCTTGTGGGAGATTTTTGGCATGCCATAAAGTGTGTGTATGTAGTTTCTAGAAGAGCGCCCTGGGACAAATCCCACTTGAGTTGGGTGGATTAAAGAAGGCAATACCTTCTTAAAACAAGAAGCTAAAATACTGGCAAAGAACTTTGAGAACACAATTCAGAAGTGAAATAGGTTGATAGCTGGTACAAAGTAGAGGGTCCTTTCCAGGTTTAGGTAGGACTGCAATTACTGCTTTATTGGAGATGAGACCTAGGGAATGAGCTTGTTCAGCTTCCTGGAATGCAGCATGTAATGTATCAACCACATTATACCCAGACCAACAATAAAATTCAGATGGGATCCATCTTCCCCAGGAGCTTTATGAGAGGATAAATGCGATATGGCCTGCATAATTTCATCTTTGCTAATTTCTCCCTCGAGTAGGGTTCTTCCTTCATCAGAAAGAAGGGGAAGATCCACCTTTGAAAGAAATGTAGTCAATTCTTCCATTATTTATTATTTCTCAGGTGTGTAGAGGGATATATAAAAAGAAGCAAATTATTTGACTATGGGCCAGATGTAGGTCAGTCGGTAACAGCCGAAAATCGGTATTTTCGGCCGTTACCTACCGGTATACAAGATTTGGCATGTAGGGGGCAATATTTTACCGAATTGGTAAAATTACCGATTCGGTAAAATAAAAAATCGGTAAATTTACTGATTCGGAGCCACCCATATGTAGGTGGGACTCTTCAGAGTCCCAGGAGCCTTAACGAATCGGTATTTTACCATCAAATCCAATTTGATGGTAAAATACCGATTCCGGTGTGCATGCACACCTATGCCATGTGACAAGCAGACCTGCCCTTAGGGCAGGTATGCCTGCCACATGGCACCCGTGCCTGTTTTGGGGGTGCCAGAGGGTGTCAAAGTGACACCCCCTGCACCCTTGTGAAATTCGGTATTTACCGATTCGGTAAATACCGAATCGGTAATGCCCATTCATTCCTATGGGCTTCAAAGCCCATAGGAATGAATGGACATTACCGATTCGGTATTTACCGAATCGGTAAATACCGAATTAATCCGATTCGGTATTCCAGCACATCTGGAATACCTACATGTCGGACCCATTGATTTACCGATTTTAAATTACCGAATCGGTAAAATTCGGTAATTTAAAATCGGTAAATCTTTCCTACCTACATCTAGCCCCAAGTCTTTTGGCCTAGTAAGAAGGGAACCTTGAGATGATTTGATAGCTGATATGTTCATAGCTGCTTCTTTTTGTCTTAATTGTGCGGCTAACAATCTGCCTGCCTTTTCACTTGTTCTTAATGCCTTGTTTTCATTCTTTGAAGGGTAAATTCTGCCTTAGAGGTAAAGAGGCCATTTAGTGCCATTCGGGCTTGTTGTAAAGATTTGTGATTATTTAAGGTTGGTGTCTTGGTATTTAAGTGGGTATATAGTAGTATTTCCTGTTATAATTCTTTTTGTCGTTCAGCATTCCGCTTATTAGCCAATGCTGCTTCACGCATTAGTTGTCCTTTAATAGTAGCTTTAGCCGCAGCCCATATCATTCTACTTGAAGTTATCGAACCCTGATTTGTGGAAAGATAGTTTTGGAAGTAAGTTTGTAGCTGAGTTGTGCCCTTGGGGGTTGCGTGTCTGTGTATATTCATGTGCCAAGGTTTGCCCCCTGGTCCGGGTATATCAACTTCCAGAGCAAAAAAAACGGGGAATTATCAGATAATGCTGATCCAAAGATGCATAAGTCTTGAACCGATTGGATCAGTCCCTGAGATATTAAAAAATAATCCAAACGAGTTAAGGTGCCATGCATTGGGGAGAAAAATGTATATTCAGTATCTGATAGGTGGGAGAGACGTCAGTGATCAATTAGGCCATGTTCTATTAGTATATCATCCATTAATGACCTGTCTGCTTCATTACTTTTGTTTAACGGACCTGCTTTGTCTAAGTCTGGATCTCTCACGATAATCCAATCACCACCTATGACATAATGAGATGCACCAATCTCTGATAGTAAACAGTTCAGATGGAGACAGAATCATTTTTTTGTTCCGGTGGGGGCATAGACTGAACTTATGTATCTCTGATACGTAGCTTGGTAAATGCATAATGGCAGTCAGGATCTATCCATGTCTTTGATATCTTAAGCGGAAGGGATTTGCGAATAAGGATCGCAACTCCACATTTGCGAGTGGGAGTTTCAGGTGCCGGGTCATTTTGTTGAATACTACTATGATTCACCTTAACTACCCAATCTCAACACAATTTCTCAGATTCCAATGCATCTAGATGTATCTCTTGTAATAGTGCAACCTCTACCTTTTTAGCTTAGAGATAGGACAGCACTTTTTTCCGTTTGATGTAATGAGTAAGACCATGAACATTCCATGTCAGGACAGAAAGAGGATGTGTTGTTATCGTGGTGGACATGTTTAAAAAGTAGAAAGTAGAAAGAAGGGGAGGATATGGAAAGAAAGGGAAGTGAAAAGTAGGAAAGGATAATCCCTGGTTTTTAATGAGAATAGATAGAATGAGTAGAACAAAGAATGGATGAAGTTTTAGAATAAAAAATGTTTAGATGTAAGAAGGTTTGAAAAAGAAAAATTATTAGGATATGCAAATGATAGAGAAATGATAGAGAAAAGATTCAAGCACTAAGCTATTAAACTGTTAACCGGAGGTCTGGGTCTCCGAGGGCACCACTGTGGAGAGGAGCCCGACATAAAGATATTAAGTATGAGTGGGCATAAAGAATATATACATTATAGTATAACATAGAATATAGCAATACATAATAGCTACATACAGATAAAATATAAACAGGAATATAATATAGGAGAATACAATTATTAACTTTTAAGGACAGATGACAAAATGCACTTTTTATATTTACAAGAAATATGTTTGTACCAACTAAGAAGATACTCATTATATTGCATAAAAATATGTAAATGAAAGGGTAGTTTGGTAGATATATTAGAAAAAGTGCTTAGAATAGAATTGATATGGAGATATAAAAGGAATTAGACGGAGTTGCAGAGTAATTCATAAATTTAACTTCCGATCATAACAATACAACAATATATTGTAATAAGGAATTCGATAATAATATAATTAATTAAAAAGGGAGATTCAATTACATGTGGTTATATGAAATTAAGCTAAAGTTGCTATTGTTCAGTAAATAACTTGTAAGTGGATACAGACCTGTGACTATAACGTAAATTAGAAGACAATATTAAAACTTTGAGAGGAAAAAGTATGAATACATATATATAGTAAGAGGAAACTAATATTGGATTGTATAAAATTGATACTGTGTACATATTGTAAATTCGTAATATATTAAAGAGGAAAATATTAATTATAGTATAAAATATCTAAAAATTAGAGAATGATTAAATGCCTATAAGAGGAGAAAAAATCCCATTATATAGAATACATATAAACTATATAAATTGAATTAAGCAATATTATGTAATAGTTCATAAGATAGAATGTGAATAAAACAATATAATCTAAAACATAGTAAAAAGATATATAAAAAAAGATGAATAATTATGTAAAATTATGGAAAACTTGAACATATATCCAACTTGCAGTATATAATATGTAACTGGATAAAATATACGCATTACCATAATGCAAACCATAGTAATACCTGGAATTTATAGCAGTAGAAAATATAAGTGCATATATAGTATAGGATAATAGGATCAGTAAACTATGATAACATGAATGCAATAAATAAGTTAAATAACAAATAGGAGTACATTCACAATAGTGAATAAATATATATAATTTAGAAAAGTAAGTAAATACCTTTAATAGAGAGAATACATTATATAGAAGGTGCGTAGAAATATAAATTGAAGTAAATAGTATTGCATAGTATTTCATAACAGAACATGCTAACAAAACAGTCAGAAGACGATATACCAAACATGATATTCAATAATATTAAGTTATATTAAATTGAAATTTATTTTCAAGTTCTAGGATAGAGCCTATATTTGAATAATCAACCCTTCTCAAAAAGAGAAATGCAAACGTTCATCTCATGGTGAGATTAATAAAAATGAATTATAAATTAATGCTATCATTCTTCATCGGGAGGCCGGTTTCAGAGGGGAGCGAGATTTATCTCTTAGCTGGACTTGTGTAAAGGTAGAAACAGTATGCAACACTGAAGATTTGTCATCAGGGATAAGGACAGATCGGGCTATGTCTCTACCTCTATGCCTTGGATTACTAAAATTGAGCCTTCTAGTATCAAGTAACGGTTGTGAGGGCTTAATATGCGTATGGGCACATTCAGCTGAAACATCCAATGTATCCATGTCTTGTATTTTCATTTGGTCTAGAAATTGTTGCAGATCCACTTGATCAAAGAAATCTCTGGAATCACCGTTCTTTGTGATACCGAAGTGAGCTGGTTCAAATAAACCGTATTTAATGTCCATCTGTCTTAATTAACGCCTTGGCTGCTATGGGTTTTCCCGCTGGGTGCTGCAATATCAAGATTTCCATTATTCATGACAAAGCCAGCTCGTCATAAGCACAGGGCAGGTAACACCCATGACGAGCTGGCTTTGTCATCAGCACTGAAGGGGTTAAGGTCTGATGGCGAGGAATGCTTTGCACCAGTCATTGGTCTCTTTAGAAAAGTCTGCGGCCATATGAATAACATTGAAATTGTATGAGAAGGAACCTTGTGATTTTGCTGCAGTTAATAATTATCTAACTTGTTCATGCCTTAAGAAACAAGCAATTAGTGGTCTTGGTCGAGCTGTTTGATCCTTCCGGACAGGTCCAATGCGGTGAGCTCTTTGAATTTCCAGTGGAGGATTCCATGAGATACCACTTAGTTTTGGAGGGACATCACAGAGGAATAACCGAGCATTTTGACCCTCAATTGTTTCTGGAAATCCAAAGAAGCGAATATTGTCTCGTATACTCTGATCTATAAATTGACTATCTTACTACAAAGAAATAAGAGTTCTTGGTCTTTGTTTTGTGTCTCATTAAGATGGTTTTCCACTGTTGTCAGTTGCAAGTTTAACTCCTCAGTTTTGGTATAAAATCCCGCAAGTTCTGCACTGATAGTTTTAGTTTCAGCTGCAAGGGATAAAGTATTAGCGTTCATATCCTCTAATCCGCGATTGACAGTGGAAATTTCCTGTAGTATACGGTTCATTGTGTCACCTTGTGAAGAAGTACTAACAATCTGTGATGATTCCTTTGTAGAGGGAGGAGTTCCTTTTGTAGGCATTTTGCTTAGTTTTTTAAGAACTTCAGCAAATAGAAGGGGTGCAGAGGAAGTAGACTCTTGTATGTTGGTTGACATAAAGATGAAACTCCACAACAATGTGTAGGTACGCAATGTAGGCCGCTACAATGGTACTTCAGATGAATGCCTTCACTAGAAGTTGAAAAATTGTTGATGATTGTGTAAAAATTATTAACAAGGGCACAGCTTTAGAGAATGCTGATAACAGAGATCAAGGGTGCCTACTGTTTCGAAACTCATTGTTTTAGGAGTTACCTGATTTAATGAAGTAGAAATGTCACAAATGTCAGGTAGCGTGTAAGGCCTGAAAGACCGTGTGAGGCAAAATTTCATATGAAGTATGAGAATTTTTCCTGAAATTTGTCTGAGGAACTGCCAGCAAATAAAGATGAACACACAAGTCTCAGTGGCGAGTTATGTGAACATTTAAGGAGTTTGACTCACCAAAAAGAAAATCACTGCAAATGTTCATCAGAATATGTAGACCCTTTCAATAGGTATATATGATGCAGCAAACGTTAGGGTATGCAACAAAGTAGGTCTGCAAAATATTATTTGCGCATTATTGAGTGAAATGCAGCTTATTTTAGTTGAGTTTAAATTACTTTAGTGACCATTATTTCAAATCTGTGACGTAATCCCAATGTCGTAGCCTTACATTATCTGTAATGACGTGCTTCCTGTGCAATGATTGACACTTTAAACAGTGAAATATATATATGTAGAAAATCTCAACAAACTGCGTGTATTTAGAGGCAGAAATAAATGTGCTTCATTTCTACATACATTTCATAATGATGCAGCTTATGTATATTTGCAGACATTCCTTATTTGTAGTTTAAAGTATTTCATGCACAAGGGCTGTGGCTTTAAACAGCAAAATAGTATCTGTCATTAGATACCTGAGGAGCTTGATATTGCGCAAAGAGAGCGAATGTGCTTCACTGCTGTTTAAAAGTGAAATTATTGTGAGGCTTTTAAAATGTGCGTAATTTCTACAGTGCTAAGGAAGCAAATGCGCTTCAGTATTGTGTAAAATAGAGTCAATATGAGGCCTGTAAATAGTAGCGTTATTGTAGCCTGAATACATTGAAATGGACGTGCCTCTTAGCTCCGCCCACAAGTCCTGTCAGTTGAAGGGAAGCGCGCCCACAGGGTGGAGGCAGTGAAAGGAACCTCAGCCTCTGCGCATGCGAGGACTGAGGATTCCTGAAGGAGCGAAGGCCAGCTGACGTTGCGCTCACATTGGAAAGCGGCAGTAGCGAACAAGCATTTACAATGCAATGGTCTCGGCAATATTATAGGTAGAGCTATTAGAATTGCTCATTATTTTTTTTATCTTTTTTGTATCCCTAAATAAATGGCATTGTCATTTGTATTGGCATTAGTTTTGTTTTTTGCATATGTGATACCTATTGCATTAGCAGAGAGAGAGTGAGGTAGTGAGATAGAGAGAGCGAGTGAGGTATTGAAATAGAGAGAGAGTGAGGTAGTGAGAGAGAGTGAGGTAGTGAGATAGAGAGTGAGGTAGTAGAGTGAGGTAGTGAGGGAGAGGGATGTTGTGAGGTAGTGAGATATAAGCATAGAGTGATGTTGTGATGTTGTGATGTAGAGAAAGAGGTAGTGAAAGAGAGAGTGAAAGTGAGTTAGTGAGATAGATAGAGTGAGGTAGTGAGATAGAGAGTGATTGGGGTAGTGAGTTAGAGAAAGAGAGTGAAGTTGTGAGGTTGTGAGCTAGAGAGTGAGGTAGTGAGAGAGTGAGGTAGTGATGTTTTGAGAGAGAGAGAAGTTGTGAGGTAGTGAGATAGAGTGGAGTAGTGAGGTAGAGAGTTATGTAGTGAGAGATAGGTAGATAGAGAGTAAAGTAGTGAGAGACAGAGAAAGTGAGGTAGTGAAAGAGTGAGGTAGAGGGATGTGCTGAGGTAGTGAGATAGAAACAGTGAGTGAGTTTGTGAGGTAGTGAGATACAGAGAGAGTGAGGTAGTGAAAGAGAGTGAAAGTGAATTAGTGAGATAGAAATAGAGAGAGTGAGGTAGTGAGAGAGAGAGTGAGGTAGATAGAGTGAGACAGAGAGAGTGAGGTAGTGAAAGAGTGAGTTAGTGATGGAGAGTGATTTTTGGTGGTAGTGAGATAGAAACAATGAGTGATGTTGTGATGTAGTGAGATAGAGAAGGATTGAGGTAGTTTAAGAGAGAGTGAAAGTGACTTAGTGAGATAGAAAGAGAGAGAGTGAGTTCGTGGGATACAGAGTGACGTAGTGAGTTGGAGAGAGAGAGTGAACTTGTGAGCTAGTGAGATAGAGAGTGAGTCAGCGAGAGAGTGTTGTAGTTATTTTTTGAGTGAGTGACTTGTGTTATAGTTAGGTAGTGAGAGTGATATCGAAATAGAGTGATGTTATGGAGAGAGTTAGTGAGAGAGAGAGTGAGATAGTGTTATAGATTTAACTTGAGTAGTGATGTAGTTATTTTTGTTTTGTGGGAGAGTGAAGTAGATATAGAGTGAGGTAGTGAGAGATAGAGAGAGTGAGGTAGTGAAAGAATGAGGTAGTGAGGGTGAGAGTATTGAGATAGAAACTGAGCGATGTTGTGAAGTAGTGAGCTAGAGTGAGGTAGTGTATGAGAGAGTAAAAGTGAGTTAGTGTATTTGAGAGAGAGAGAGTGCGGTAGTGAGATAGAGAGAGAGTAAAGTTGTGGGGTAGTGAGAGAGTGATGTAGTGAACTTTAGAGAGAGTGTGTCGTGATATAGTGAGAGAGAGATAGTGAGATAGAAATAGAGTGAGGTAGTATATAGAGAGAGTGTGAGGTAGTGAGATAGAGAAAGTGAAGCAGTGAGTTAGAGAGAGAGGGTGAAGTTGTGAGGTAGTGAGAGAGTGTTGTGAATTTTTGAGAGAGTGTGTCGTGATATAGTGAGGCAGTGAGAATGAGATAGTGAGATAGTAATAGATAGAGTTAGGTAGTGATGTAGAGAGAGTGAGGTAGTGAGATAGTGAGAGGTAAGTTGTGAAGTAGTGTGTTAGAGAGATAGTTCCTGTGGTAGTGATATTGCGATGCTGTGAGAAAGAGAGAGTTGAGTAGTGAGGTAGAGATTGAGGTAGAGAGAGAGTGAATGAGAGATAGTGTAGTAGTGTGAGAGATAGTGAGGTAGTGAGAGAGATAGTGAGTTAGTGAAAGAGAGAGTGAGGTAGTGATAGAGAGAGTAAAGTAGTGAGAGAGAGAAATCGAAGGGACGGTATAGTGGAGCTGAGGAGAGAGTGAAGGGATGGTGCAGTGAGAGGCTGAGGAGAGTGCATCAGTGAAGGGACGGTACCATAAGAGGCTGAGGAGAAA
This sequence comes from Lissotriton vulgaris, assembly GCF_964263255.1. Classification (NCBI taxonomy): domain Eukaryota; kingdom Metazoa; phylum Chordata; class Amphibia; order Caudata; family Salamandridae; genus Lissotriton; species Lissotriton vulgaris. The sequence continues at coordinate 1,342,302,397 of NC_141695.1, read as the reverse complement.
GTGCAGCAGTGAGTGATGGTGCAGTGGAGGAGTGAGGGCTGCAGCCTGGATGGGGGGCGGGGCTGAGCAGAGAGTGCAGCAATGAAGGGAGGATGCAATGGGGGCTGAGCAGAGAGTGCGTCAGTGAATGGATGGTGCAGGGAGAGGCTGAGGAGAGTGCAGCAGTAAAGGGACGATGCAATTGGGGGCTGAGCAGAGAGTGCATCAGTGAAGGGAAGGTGCAAGGAGAGGCTGAGGAGAGTGCAGCAGTGAAGGGACAGTGCAGGGACAGTGCAGGGAGAGGCTGAGGAGAGAGTGCATCAGTGAAGGGACAGTGCAGGGAGAGGCTGAGTAGAGAGTGCAGCAGTGAAGGGACGGTGCAGGGAGAAGCTGAGGAGAGTGCAGCAGTAAAAGGACGGTTCAGTGGGGGCTGAGCAGAGAGTGCAGCAGTAAAAGGACGGTGCATTGGGGGCTGAGCATAGAGTGCAGCAGTGAAGGGACGGTGTAGTGGGACTGAGGAGAGAGTGTAGCAGTGAAGGGATAATGCAGTGAGAGGCTGAGGAGAGTGCAGCAGTGAAGGGACGGTGCAGTGGGGAGGAGGAGTGAGTGCAGCAGTGAAGTGACGGTGCAGTGAGAGGCTGAGGAGAGTGCAGCAGTGAAGGGACGGTACAAGGAGAGGCTAAGGAGAGAGTGCAGCAATAAAGGGACGGTGCAGGGAGAGGCTGAGGAGAGCGTGCATCAGTGAAGGGCCGGTGCAGGGAGAGGCTGAGGAGATAGTGCATCAGTAAAGGGATCGTGCAGGGAGAGGCTGAGGAGAGAGTGCAGCAGTGAAGGGATGGTGCAGTGAGAGACTGAGGAGAGTGCACCAGTGAAGGGAGGGTGCAGGGAGAGGCTGAAGAGAGTGCAGCAGTGAAGGGACGATGCAATGGGAGGCTGAGCAAAGAGTGCATCAGTGAATGGACGGTGCAGGGAGAGGCTGAGCAGAGAGTGCATCAGTGAGTGATGGTGCAGTGGAGGAGTGAGGGCTGCAGCCTGGATGGGGGGCTGAGCAGAGAGTGCAGCAGTGAAGGGACGGTGCAGGGAGGGGCTGTGGAGAGAGTGCAGCAGTGAAGGGATGGTGAAGTGAGAGACTGAAGAGGGTGCAGCAGTGAAGGGACAGTACTGTGAGAGGCTGAGAGAGAGTGCAGCAGTGAGTGATGGTGCAGTGGAGGAGTGAGGGCTGCAGCCTGGATGGGGGGCTGAGCAGAGAGTGAAGCGATGGCGCAGGGAGAGGCTGAGGAGAGAGTGCTGCAGTGAAGCGATGGTGCAGTGAGAGGCTGAGGAAAGTGCAGCAGTGAAGGGACGATGCAATGGAGAGGCTGAGGAGATGTTCTGACATGGTTTTTGGCTCTATTTCGGAGTGATGATGACTTTAAGCTTGCTAACATCTATAATCTGTATTCTTACCTTGTGTTGGCCCTTTTAAGCCCTTTTTCCAGACCTAGAAGAGGATAGCTGCTTTATATGATGATAGATCCCTTATTCTTGACTCTAATCCATCTATTGCCTATTGGCTTTGACATAATTATGTGTCCTTTGTAGTCCTGACTTTATATTACATATTGGTATGGTTTGTGTTGGTACTCTGACAGAGCTAAGGGTTATAACATCCTTCTCAGGCCTACAAGGCCCAGAACTAGAGAGACTCCATTTTGCTTTCTGTCCCTGCAGAACTGAGATGCTTGTAGGGTAAAGGTAATATTTTAGTTTTGAGCTGTTGTTCGTCCTAAGCGAACCGGAGAGAACCGGCCAGAGCTGAATCTAATCAAGAAGTGTCCCTGGGCTCAGGTCTCTAGACGAAACAAGCAGTTGATCACTGTGGGAGCGTCTAGAGCAAGGAGCCTGGTGCATGGACCTGGTGGGAGGAGGCTGATGGCTGGAACTTTCCATGAGGAAACAGTATTCCATATTAGTGAAGTGCAGAGGCGGAGTCAGTTAGTTGAGCTGGAGTTTCAGAAAGAGTTCGAGCTGGAAGGAGTTGAGCTGGAGTTGCAGACAGAGTTGAGTTGGATTGAAGCAGAGGAGAGGAGTGGAGTTGCAGAAGGAGTGGAGAATCAGAAAGAGTTTGAGTTGAATTGGAGCAGAGGAGAGGAGTGCAGTTGCAGGAGGAGAAGAGACAGAAGATGCTTGGAACAGAGAGAAGACAGACAGACAGTCAGTGAGCTGGAACTGAAGGAAGCAGTCAGAAGCAGTTACTTATCAGGAGGAGTTGTGAATAGCTGGAGTCTGAAGTAATGCCTTTTGGAAGAGACTGAAGTTATATCGTGGATTAATCAGTGGGAGCAGCTGGAGTGAATTGGACATTAGCACAGAGACAATCAAACAGAGTGAAGAAGCTAGTGGAGCGAACGGTTATCAGAGCGGCAGAAACAATTAGACTGAAGTTGGAAGGTGGAGAGAGTTCGTGGGGGAGAGGAATCCAGTGCAGAGTGATCAGCGCAGATGTGTGTCCAAGAGTGCAGGAGAGGATCTAAGACGAGCTAAGGCACACACGAGAGAGGAGCCCAGATGCCAGCTAGAGCAAGACCCCACACTCCTTAGGTGATATTGTTCTTTACTTTTCAAACATTAACCTTGTCCTTATACTGTAGGTCTAATCCTTTTTCTTTCAGTTGTGTGTTACAGTTCCTGTTAGTTACAGAGACCCCGCAGATCTGTGTATGTGTCTATTCCCATTTTAATGTTATTGTAATAAAGATACCCCAGTTCTTAGTGAACCAGTGTGCATGTGTTGTCCTTATGATAGAGCTAACCTTTCTCAAAAGGAAATAGGAGCGTTTAAATCAGGGAATAACTCTTGCATACAGTGTGTGACTCTTGTTCTTAAAGCGCAGGTAACCTTTCCTTCTAGTCAGGTGTTACAGCCAGAACAGATGCTGCCCCTGATCAGGTAAGTAGCCACTGAATAATTAGGGAGAGAGAGGAGCCCTGGAGCTAAGAGAATAGATATACACTAAGTAATTTGGCCATTCCATAATATTATTGAGTAGTGAACCTTTAGTGAATAGTGAGAGCAACTTCCCAACATAGAGAGAGAGAGAGCTGAAGGTATTCATAGGAGAGTGATCGTCGTTGGTAAGCGGTGTTAATGAGAACACCAGGTGGGAGACTGGTGCTTAGATCCGCCGGATTGCGGATCGGGCTGTGAGTTAGAGAACACTGGGGGGGACACCAGTGCTTAGGTCCGCCGGATTGCGGATCGGGCTGTGAGTTAGAGATTACTGGGGGGGACACCAGTGCTTAGGACCGCCGGATTGTGGACCGGATTGTGAGGAAGAGAGCACTAGGGCTGCAGACCAGTGTGTAGGCACGCAGGATTGCTGAGGTGCCGAGCGAGCACTGACTGTGGTCAGTGTGTAATGGTAAATAATCAGAACTGCCCCAGGGTAGATTAGTCTGGACCCATGTGGTCGCAAGACTATGAGGTATGAGTGTGGTGTAGGGCATGGACGTCCTTAGTAATCAGTGAGTATTCCTAGTAATCCCTATAGATTTAGTGGTGTTTCTGATGATATGAGCTTGTATATTGCGAGTTCCCCATCCTCAGGTAGGTAGCCAGGTGCCTGGACAGATGGGTCCTGAGGAGGGAGGTGGTTACGTTCCGGCTGGGTTGGAGGTGCTCTGAGGAGCTGATCCTATCTGGTTCGAGAATACGGTCGTTACATCTGGCATAGTCGGGCAGTTTTTAATTAAGCGCAGAGGAGGGAGCCCTTGGCATGTGTTTGGATAGTTTCCCATAAGTTGTGGGGGAGTGCCCTAATCGCCAGTTACATCTGTCGTAGTCGGGCTGTTTTGAATTAAGCGCAGAGGAGGGAGCCCTTGGCATGTATTTGGATAGTTTCCCGTAAGTTGTGGGGGAGTGCTCTAATCGCCAGTTACATCTGGCGTAGTCGGGCAGTTTTGAATTAAGCGCAGAGGAGGGTGCCCTAGACATGTATTTGGACTTAAAACCCCTTTAAATTTGACATCTGGGAACAGTCTGTGACTTGCATGGTGAGGTGTAGTGCCTGACCTATGGGCTTGAACAGTTGGAGTGTAAGGAGATTGCAGTACATCATGGCATTTGACTTATGCAGGGTGGAAGAAATGCTTTTCATCTTGGTGTTTGAACTGTCAAGCTTGAAGGTTGACATTACATGAGGGAGCCAATTACATCTTGGTATTGATGCAATTGTATATATGTGTATGAAAAATGCTTTTAAATTGCCCATTAAATTGCTTGCTGCATTTGCTTATGCTGTGCAATGTGAAATGTGTTCAATGTAATATGACTTGTGGAGTTCCTTGTAAATAGTGCCTTGTGAGGAGCATGTTCTCATTTTGACTTGCTATGTTTCTTGTGAATTGCGCCTTGTATATATGCCTTGTGAAGAGCATGTTATTTTTTGGACTTGTTGACTTTCTTGTAAATATGGCTTGTGAATAGCGCCATGTGGATATGGCTTGTACAGAGCATGTTATCATTATGTTAGGCAGGAGAGAGCTGGATCTCTTTCAAGTGCTTGGAGAAAATGTTTTGTAGATGTGCGCGCATGTTATTTGAAAACGTGGAGAGATAAGTTCTTGACTTTCCCATGTACTGCAGACATTGGGGAATGATTGTGTTTGAGCTGCCAAAGGGTTAATATCTTGGATTGAGACGGCAGTATTTATTTTAACATGCTGTTTAACATGCATGGTTATGTGAGCTGACACTAAAAGTCAGTGATTGTTTAGATTGATGGTGGTTTGATTTGACTTTTTCGTTGGTTGCTGGGTCTGCCTATGTGCTTTGTCAGCTTGCTGACAGAATGGTTACATCTTGCATGGAGAGAAAAGCAATGTTCATTTAACATTCTATTTGAAATGCGTCCACAAATTTGTGTGGGTTTGCCTTTGAACACATGATTTAATGTGTCTGACTCGGAGGTCGGAAAGTTATAAATCAACCAGTCAGATTGAGATAAGTGTTTGCACGGAGGGTGCTTTAACGGTTGTGAAGAGAAGAAAATATAAAACAGACCCATCATAGAATGTGCTTTTAATTAGTGAAATGCAACCGTGTGCTTTTAAAAAAAAATGTTCTAGAAAATATACATGATTATTTTTTTTCCAATGCAAGCTGCCCTTTAGAATAGCGTGTGACAGTTAACCCACGCAGTTAGAAAAAAAATGGCTATTTAAAAAAATGAATCTGGCCCTTTTAATAGGTAGAGTAGAAAAGCTTGCACACTAACTTATGAATTCTTGGTTATGCCCCTTGTTTAATCTGATGGTGTTTCACATGTTATTTAAAAAAAATAATGATGAAATGTGTCTGCATGCAATGTTGTTCTAATATGTTTTCCCTTTCAGCATGTAGCAGTACTTTATGATAGAATTATTTTAAAATGCTAGCATGTGACTGTGTTACAGAAAAATGTGCTTTTTACCACGTTTAAATCTGCTTCAGTTAGTTAGAAAATAATGGTCAGTGTTTCTGGCCTGGGAACGGCTGTATGTTTTCAGTTTGAAGGCATTTGCTTTGACCTTGGCTGATATGAGCCCGGCATCTGTTCGCGGCTCAGGTTTTGAAAGGGTGGAGGCTCCCTGAGAGCAGAGAAAGCCAGCTTGTTATTCTTGGCTATGTTACAATTTCTTTCCGCGGAGAAATGTTTATATAAGGGGGGATCAAGTCGCTCTTCCTTGCAGTTGGCGCAGACAGCTTCATTGACTTCAGATAAGGGATGCTTGCACATGCAGAATACTTGGCAGACGCTTGGCCCTTGGAGTTAGATAAATACAGTAGGCCCAGTGAGCTTCCCTGACTAGAGATTAGAGATGCTTATTGGCAGTACCTTTGCTCCTGCAATGAGATCAGCATTTGGCAGTGATTCAAAATTACATCGCAGTGTAGCCCGGCTCCTGCTTATTATGGTTGGAGCTGATTCAAAACTCTGAGCGCGAACATCTTTCTAGAGGGAGGGGCTGTTTCTCAGATGAGTAAGGCGTAGCTAGGCCCCAGCCCTTCTGGCTGTGTATGACAAAATTAGATTTTGCCCGTACAAATTTAAAGAATATGATTTATATAGAATGTTTAAATCATTCCTTGGATTTAGAAGAATTATTTTCATGAATTAGGAGGTTTCTTTCGAAAATAAAAAGCACTTGGGGTGCTTTTTAAATGGAAAATGTATTTTTGCAAGATTGATGATGCGTGTTTCTTGTTTCAGATGGCTTTATCGTTTGGGGGCCCTGGATGAATGTGATTTTCTTATTTTGGAGTGCTGTGTTGTTTTTTGTTTTTGTTTGTTGTTTTTGGAAGGATTGTCCCCAACCCCCAAAACCCCCGAGGCTGAATCCAGGATTAGAAGCAGACGTACCAGGCTGAATCCAGGATTAGAAGCAGACGTACCAGGCTGACCAGACTGGAGGGTGTGCGTCCTTGACACCGGATACAGATGAAGATGGGGAATCATGGCCTTTGCAAATAAACTTTTCCTAAGAAGAGACCAACTATACATTGACAGTTGGCTGCCTCAGCAGTCAGGCTCAAATTCCAGATACTCAATTTTTGAAAACATTTTCATTGACCTGAAATGTGATTCCTTGGCCTGCATTCTTGAGTCTTGCATTTTTCCCATATTTCTATTTCAGATGGACATTATGCCACTTTTGCAGTTACCATATACAGGCCCCACTTGAACAAAAAAAAAAATCCCAGTCCTGTTCATGGTTTTGATGATGCAGTGCCACATTCATGTAATGATTAATATATGTTTTGCTTTTAGTATGCTACGCTATTTCATTATTGATACACTTGTTTATCTTTTACCTATTTCATAGTTTTCCTGTTTTCTGCAAAACAGTCTTGTCACTGGAATGATGTTTTAAATCATGGTGCACACATGTGTTCCACAGCGTGTTACAGAGAGGAACTAGGTGCAAACTGTTTCCTGATTTCGATGATTTGTGATCTTTACCTATTGCCTTTGGCATGGTTCAAATTTAAGTAAATGATGGTGAACACATGTGCTACAGAGGAACTAGGTGCAAACTGTTTTCTGAGTTAGATGATTTGTGACCTTTACCTATTGCCTTTGGCATGGTTCAAATTTAATTCTATGATCGTTTTGAAAAAATGTATACACCACACTTAGATAATTTTCTTTGACTTATTGCTTGATATGCATAGTGCTACACCAGCTATTTTGTAGGAATGGGGTTATCCTTATTTTCCTGTTATTACACTTTCACTTTGATTCATCAACTCTTAATTAGAACAGTGGGATTAGTTCCAAGGGTGGTCACCCTAGACTTTAAGTTGTCCTGGGAGGTGTGTCTTTTCGTTAGGTTGTGACCTACATCTATTATTAATAGTTACCCAGACCTTGAGGACCCTTTGTCATGTTTATTTGTTAGATTTTACCAAATTCTTTCTTAAGTTGACCAAAGTAGGTAGGCCTCATTTAGGCCCCTTGTTGTTTTTATTCTACAAACATGGCCCTACACCAATAGATTTCATGAGTTATCATTAGAAGCTGAGGCACATTTTAGTTCTTAAGTTGACCGAAGTAGGTAGGCCCCATTTAGGCCCTTTGTTGTTTTCATTCCACAAACATGTCCCTACATCAATATATTTCCTCAGTTATCACTAGAAGTTGAGGCACATTTAGTTCAAGGGTGCTTTGGTTAGTTTCTGTTGTTATCAGATCAATCTTAGTTACATTTCAGCATTCAGGTCAAGGGTGCTTTGATTTGTTTTCAGTTGGTTGTTAGATTTGTATTACCTACATCAAGTTTTAGGTGGAACTTCCTTAAGTTGTCATTTATTTTAGGGTGTCTTTTGGTTTTTACTTTGTTTATAGATTATGTTGATGTTTGTTTATTTGTTTGTTGTTGTTTATAGATGTTCGCAAGATAAAGTCAAGGGTGCAGTGTTCTGACATGGTTTTTGGCTCTATTTCGGAGTGATGATGACTTTAAGCTTGCTAACATCTATAATCTGTATTCTTACCTTGTGTTGGCCCTTTTAAGCCCTTTTTCCAGACCTAGAAGAGGATAGCTGCTTTATATGATGATAGATCCCATATTCTTGACTCTAATCCATCTATTGCCTATTGGCTTTGACATAATTATGTGTCCTTTGTAGTCCTGACTTTATATTACATATTGGTATGGTTTGTGTAGGTACTCTGACAGAGCTAAGGGTTATAACATCCTTCTCAGGCCTACAAGGCCCAGAACTAGAGAGACTCCATTTTGCTTTCTATCCCTGCAGAACTGAGATGCTTGTAGGCTAAAGGTAATATTTTAGTTTTGAGCTGTTGTTCATCCTAAGCGAACCGGAGAGAACCGGCCAGAGCTGAATCTAATCAAAAAGTGTCCCTGGGCTCAGGTCTCTAGACGAAACAAGCAGTTGATCACTGTGGGAGCGTCTAGAGCAAGGAGCCTGGTGCATGGACCTGGTGGGAGGAGGCTGATGGCTGGAACTTTCCATGAGGAAACAGTATTCCATATTAGTGAAGTGCAGAGGCGGAGTCAGTTAGTTGAGCTGGAGTTGCAGAAAGAGTTCGAGCTGGAAGGAGTTGAGCTGGAGTTGCAGACAGAGTTGAGTTGGATTGAAGCAGAGGAGAGGAGTGGAGTTGCAGAAGGAGTGGAGAATCAGAAAGAGTTTGAGTTGAATTGGAGCAGAGGAGAGGAGTGCAGTTGCAGGAGGAGAAGAGACAGAAGATGCTTGGAACAGAGAGAAGACAGACAGACAGTCAGTGAGCTGGAACTGAAGGAAACAGTCAGAAGCAGTTACTTATCAGGAGGAGTTGTGAATAGCTGGAGTCTGAAGTAATGCCTTTTGGAAGAGACTGAAGTTATATCGTGGATTAATCAGTGGGAGCAGCTGGAGTGAATTGGACATTAGCACAGAGACAATCAAACAGAGTGAAGAAGCTAGTGGAGCGAACGGTTATCAGAGCGGCAGAAACAATTAGACTGAAGTTGGAAGGTGGAGAGAGTTTGTGGGGGAGAGGAATCCAGTGCAGAGTGATCAGCGCAGATATGTGTCCAAGAGTGCAGGAGAGGATCTAAGACGAGCTAAGGCACAGACGAGAGAGGAGCCCAGATGACACCTAGAGCAAGACCCCACACTCCTTAGGTGATATTGTTCTTTACTTTTCAAACATTAACCTAGTCCTTATACTGTATGTCTAATCCTTTTTCTTTCAGTGGTGTGTTACAGTTCCTGTTAGTTACAGAGACCCCGCAGATCTGTGTATGTGTCTATTCCCATTTTATTGTTATTGTAATAAAGATACCCCCGTTCTTAGTGAACCAGTGTGCATGTGTTGTCCTTATGATAGAGCTAACCTTTCTCAAAAGGAAATAGGAGCGTTTAAATCAGGGAATAACTCTTGCATACAGTGTGTGTCTGTTATGACTAGATTCTCAGACCAGATAGAACCAGCTCACCAGAGCACCACCAACCTGGCCAAAACGTAACCACCTCCCTCCTCAGGACCATTCTATCCAGGCAGCTGGGTACCTACCTGAGGATGGGGAACTCGCAATATACAAGCTCATATCATTAGAAACACCACTAAATCTATAGGGATTACTAGGAATACTCACTAATTACTAAGGACGTCCATGCCCTACACCACACTCATACCTCATAGTCTCGCGACCACATGGGTCCAGACTAATCTACCCTGAGGCAGTTCTGATTATTTACCATTACACACTTACCACAGTCAGTACTCACTCGGCACCTCCGCAATCCTGCGTGCCTACACACCGGTCTGCAGCCCTAGTGCTCTCTTCCTCACAGCCCGGTCCACAATCCGGCGGACCTAAGCACTGGTGTCCCCCCCCAGTGTTCTCTAACTCACAGCCCGATCCGCAATCCGGCGGACCTAAGCACTGGTGTCCCCCCCCCAGTGTTCTCTAACTCACAGCCTGGTCCACAATCCGGCGAACCTAAGTACCAGTCTCCCACCTGGTGTTCTCATTAACGCCGCTTACCAACGACGATCACTCTCTTATGAATACCTTCAGCTCTCTCTCTCTCTATGTTGGGAAGTTTCTCTCACTATTCACTAGAGGTTCACTACTCCTATAATATTATGGAATGGCCGAATTACTTAGTGTGTAACTGTTTCCCTAGCTTAAGGGCTCCTCTCTCTCCCTAATTATTCAGTGGCTACTTACCTGATCAGGGGCAGCATCTGTTCTGGCTGTAACACATGACTAGAAGGAAAGGTTACCTGCGCTTTAAGAACAAGAGACACACACTGTATGCAAAAGTTATTCCCTGATTTAAGCGCTCCTACTCCCTTTTGATCCATCAGTTGCTGTATATATAGCAACTGGTTAGAGGAAAGGTTAGCTCTATCATAAGAACAACACATGCACACTGGTTCACTAAGAACTGGGGTATCTTTATTACAATAACAATAAAATGGGAATAGACACATACACAGATCTGCGGGGTCTCTGTAACTAACAGGAACTATTAATAGACTGCACACCGCTGAAAGAAAAAGGATTAGCAATACAATAGCCTAGGGACAAGATTAAGATGTAAGTGTAAAGCAAACTAATTCAGACTACCTCACCTATTAGAAGGAATGTTTCTCTCTCTCTCTGGTGGGATCAGGGCTCTCTCTCTCTCCCTCCGTCACCACAGCTTCACTCCTCTGGCTCAACTGCTTCAGCTGGCAGCTTCAACTCCTCCATCTGCTTTAATGCATTCTGATAAACTGGCAGCCCCAGCTGATAGTTCCAACTTTGTTCATATGACTGCTCTCTCCAGCTTCAGCCTTCTCTCTCCATTCCAGAAAACCAATTGAACTGAGCTGTACTCTTCAGCTCCAGCAAACATTCTACTCTTCACTCTTCAAGAACCAAACTGACCACTCCTCCTCTCCTGCAATTCGCTAATATGGAATCCTCTCCCCTCATGGAAATTTCCAACAGAGGGCTGCCTCCCACCGAATTCCTGTGCTTGCTCCAGAACTCTCCACGCAACCGCAGTGGCCATCTGCATGTTACGTCTGGGCCCAAGAGACAAACACATTCTTCCGATAAGAACCAGTCCTGGCTGGTTTTCCCCTAGCAGACAACAGGCTTAACTATAAACATTACCTTTACCCTGCAAGCATCTCAGCTCTGCAGGGATAGAAAGCAAAATGGAGTCTCTCTAGTTCTGGGCCTTGTAGGCCTGAGAAGGATGAAATAACCCTTAGCTCTGTCAGAGTACCTACACAAACCATACCAATATGTAATATAAAGTCAGGACCACAGGATCCACCCTCTACTATAGGCAGGATAATGAAAGGACACATAATTATGTCAAAGCCAATAGGCAATAGATGGATTAGAGTCAAGAATAAGGGATCTATCATCATATAAAGCAGCTATCCTCTTCTAGGTCTGGAAGAAAGGGCTTAAAAGGGCCAACACAAGGTAAGAATACAGATTATAGATGTTAGCAAGCTTAAAGTCTTCATCACTCCGAAATAGAGCCAAAAACCTTGTCAGAACAGTATCTCTTGTTCTTAAAGCGCAGGTAACCTTTCCTTCTAGTCAGGTGTTACAGCCAGAACAGGTGCTGCCCCTGATCAGGTAAGTAGCCACTGAATAATTAGGGAGAGAGAGGAGCCCTTGAGCTAAGAGAATTGATATACACTAAGTAATTCGGCCATTGCATAATATTATTGTAGTAGTGAACCTTTAGTGAATAGTGAGAGAAACTTCCCAACATAGAGAGAGAGAGAGCTGAAGGTATTCATAGGAGAGTGATCGTCGTTGGTAAGCGGCGGTAATGAGAACACCAGGTGGGAGACTGGTGCTTAGATCCGCCGGATTGCGGATCGGGCTGTGAGTTAGAGAACACTGGGGGGGACACCAGTGCTTAGGTCCGCCGGATTGCGGATCGGGCTGTGAGTTAGAGAACACTGGGCGGGACACCAGTGCTTAGGTCCGCCGGATTGTGGACCGGGCTGTGAGGAAGAGAGCACTAGGGCTGCAGACCGGTGTGTAGGCACGCAGGATTGCGGAGGTGCCGAGCGAGCACTGACTGTGGTCAGTGTGTAATGGTAAATAATCAGAACTGCCCCAGGGTAGATTAGTCTGGACCCATGTGGTCGCGAGACTATGAGGTATGAGTGTGGTGTAGGGCATGGACGTCCTTAGTAATCAGTAAGTATTCCTAGTAATCCCTATAGATTTAGTGGTGTTTTTGATGATATGAGCTTGTATATTGCGAGTTCCCCATCCTCAGGTAGGTACCCAGGTGCCTGGACAGATGGGTCCTGAGGAGGGAGGTGGTTACGTTCCGGCTGGGTTGGAGGTGCTCTGAGGAGCTGATCCTATCTGGTTCGAGAATACGGTCGTTACAGGAGAGTGCAGCAGTGAAGGGACGGTGCAAGTAGAGGCTAAGGAGAGAGTGCATCAGTGAAGGGACGGTGCAGGGAGAGGCTGAGGAGAGAGTGCAGCAGTGAAGGGATGGTGCAGTGAGAGACTGAAGAGAGTGCAGCAGTGAAGGGATGGTGCAGTGAGAGGCTGAGGAGAGTGCAGCAGTGAAGGGACAGTACCGTGAGAGGCTGAGAGAGAGTGCAGCAGTGAGTGATGGTGCAGTGGAGGAGTGAGGGCTGCAGCCTGGATGGGGGGCTGAGCAGAGAGTGAAGCGATGGCGCAGAGAGAGGCTGAGGAGAGAGTGCTGCAGTGAAGCGATGGTGCAGTGAGAGGCTGAGGAAAGTGCAGCAGTGAAGGGACGATGCAATGGGGGGCTGAACAGAGAGTGCATCAGTGAAGGGACGGTGCAGGGAGAGGCTGAGGAGAGTACAGCAGTGAAGGGACGATGCAATGGGGAGCTGAGCAGAGAGTGCATCAGTGAAGGGACGGTGCAGGGAGAGGCTGAGGAGAGTGCATCAGTGAAGGGACAGTGCAGGGAGAGGCTGAGGAGAGAGTGCATCAGTGAAAGGATGGTGCAGGGAGAGGCTGAGGAGAGAGTGCAGCAGTGAAAGGATGGTGCAGTGAGAGACTGAGGAGAGTGCAACAGGGAAGAGACGGTATAGTGGAGCTGAGGAGAGAGTGAAGGGATGGTGCAGTAAGAGGCTGAGGAGAGTGCATCAGTGAAGCGATGGTACCGTGAGAGGCTGAGGAGAGAGTGCAGCAGTGAGTGATGGTGCAGTGGGGGCCTGAGCAGAGAGTGCATCAGTGAAGGGACGGTGCAAGGAGAGGCTGAGGAGAGTGCAGCAGTGAAGGGACGGTGCAAGGAGAGGCTAAGGAGAGAGTGCAGCAATAAAGGGACGGTGCAGGGAGAGGCTGAGGAGAGAGTGCATCATTGAAGGGCCGGTCCAGGGAGAGGCTGAGGAGAGAGTGCATCAGTGAAGGGATGGTGCATGGAGAGGCTGAGGAGAGAGTGTAGCAGTGAAGGGATGGTGCAGTGAGAGGCTGAGGAGAGTGCAGCAGTGAAGGGATAGTACCGTGAGAGGCTGAGAGAGAGTGCAGCAGTGAGTGATGGCGCAGTGGAGGAGTGAGGGCTGCAGCCTGGATGGGGGGCTGAGCAGAGAGTGCAGCAGTGAAGCGATGGCGCAGGAAGAGGCTGAGGGGAGAGTGCTGCAGTGAAGGGATGGTGCAATGAGAGACTGAAGAGAGTGCAGCAGTGAAGGGATGGTGCAGTGAGAGGCTGAGGAGAGTGCAGCAGTGAAGGGATAGTACCGTGAGAGGCTGAGAGAGAGTGCAGCAGTGAGCGATGGTGCAGTGGAGGAGTGAGGGCTGCAGCCTGGATGCGGGGCTGAGCACAGAGTGCAGCAGTGAAGGGACGGTGCAGGGAGAGGCTGAGGAGAGTGCATCAGTGGAGGGAGAGGCTGAGGAGAGAATGCATCAGTGAAAGGATGGTGCAGTGAGAGGCTGAGGAGAGTGCAACAGTGAAGAGACGATATAGTGGAGCTGAGGAGAGAGTGAAGGGATGGTGCAGTAAGAGGCTGAGGAGAGAGTGCAGCAGTGAGTGATAGAAATAAGATTAGCAAAATAAACAAAATGCCTTACCTCTAACAGCAAAACAGCAGCATACATACCTGTCTGAACCACTTCGTGCACAGCAGTGCACACAGCTGCACGGAGACGCCACGGGACATATTGGACCTGAAAAACAAAGAAATAAACATAAGATTAGCAAAATAAACCAAATGCCTTACCTTAACTGAAAAACAGCAGCATACATACCTGTCTGAACCACTTCGTGCACAGCAGTGCACACAGCTGCACGGAGACGACACGGGCCATATTGGACCTGAAAAACAAAGAAATAAACATAAGATTATCAAAATAAACAAAATGGCTTACCTTAACTGAAAAACAGCAGCATACATACCTGTCTGAACCACTTCGTGCACAGCTGTGCACACAGCTGCACGGAGACGCCACGGGCCATATTGGACCTGAAAAACAAAGAAATAAACATAAGGTTAGCAAAATCAACAAAATGCCTTACCTTAACTGAAAAACAGCAGCATACATACCTTTCTGAACCACTTCCTGCACAGCAGTGCACACAGCTGCACGGAGACGCCACGGGCCATATTGGACCTGAAAAACAAAGAAATAAACATAAGATTAGCAAAATAAACAAAATGCCTTACCTTAACTGAAAAACAGCAGCATACATACCTGTCTAAACCACTTCCTGAACAGCAGTGCACACAGCTGCACGGAGACGCCACTGGCCATATTGGACCTGAAAAACAAAGAAATAAACATAAGATTAGCAAAATAAACAAAATGGCTTCCCTCCAACAGCAAAACAGCAGCATACATACCTGTCTGAACCACTTCGTGCACAGCAGTGCACACAGCTGCACGGAGACGCCACGGGCCATATTGGACCTGAAAAACAAAGAAATAAACATAAGATTAGCAAAATAAACAAAATGGCTTACCTCCAACAGCAAAACAGCAGCATACATACCTGTCTAAACCACTTCGTGCACAGCAGTGCACACAGCTGCACGGAGACGCCACGGGCCATATTGGACCTGAAAAACAAAGAAATAAACATAAGATTAGCAAAATAAACAAAATGGCTTACCTTAACTGAAAAACAGCAGCATACATGCCTGTCTGAACCACTTCGTGCACGGCAGTGCACACAGCTGCACGGAGACGACACGGGCCATGTTGTACCTAGAAAAGAGAGAAAAAAAACTGAGATTAGCAAAATCAAAAAGCTAGATTACCTCAAACAGCAAAAGAGCAGCATATCGGGACCAGTTCGTGCACAACGGTGCACACAGCTGCACGGAGACGCCACAGGCCATATTGGACCTGAAAAACAAAGAAATAAACATAAGATTAGCAAAATAAACAAAATGGCTTACCTCTAACAGCAAAACAGCAGCATACATACCTGTCTGAACCACTTCGTGCACAGCAGTGCACACAGCTGCACGGAGACGCCACGGGCCATATTGGACCTGAAAAACAAAGAAATAAACATAAGATTAGCAAAATGAACAAAATGCCTTACCTTAACTGAAAAACAGCAGCATACATACCTGTCTGAACCACTTCGTGCACAGCAGTGCACACAGCTGCACGGAGACGCCACGGGCCATATTGGACCTGAAAAACAAAGAAATAAACATAAGATTAGCAAAATAAACAAAAATGGCTTACCTCTAACAGCAAAACAGCAGCATACATACCTGTCTGAACCACTTTGTGCACAGCAGTACACACAGCTGCACGGAGACGCCACGGGCCATATTGGGCCTGAAAAACAAAGAAATAAACATAAGATTAGCAAAATAAACAAAATGGCTTACCTCTAACAGCAAAACAGCAGCATACATACCTGTCTGAACCACTTTGTGCACAGCGGAGCACACAGCTGCACGGAGACTATACGGGCCATATTGGACCTGAAATACAAAGAAATAAACATAAGATTAGCAAAATAAACAAAATGGCTTACCTCCAACAGCAAAACACCAGCATACATACCTGTCTGAACCACTTCGTGCACAGCAGTGCACACAGCTGCACGGAGACGACACGGGCCATATTGGACCTGAAAAACAAAGAAATAAACATACGATTAGCAAAATAAACAAAATTGCTTACCTCCAACAGCAAAACAGCAGCATACATACCTGTCTGAACCACTTCGTGCACAGCTGAGCACACAGCTGCACGGAGACGCCACGGGCCATATTGGACCTGAAAAACAAAGAAATAAACATAAGATTAGCAAAATAAACAAAACGGTTTACCTGCAAAAGCTAAACACCAGCATACATACCTGTCTGAACCACTTCGTGCACAGCAGTGCACACAGCTGCACGGAGACGCCACGGGCCATATTGGACCTGAAAAACAAAGAAATAAACATAAGATTAGCAAAATAAACAAAATGCCTTACCTTAACTGAAAAACAGCAGCATACATACCTGTCTGAACCACTTCGTGCACAGCAGTGCACACAGCTGCACGGAGACGCCACAGGCCATAATGGACCTGAAAAACAAAGAAATAAACATAAGATTAGCAAAATAAACAAAAAGGCTTACCTCCAACAGCAAAACAGCAGCATACATACCCGTCGGAACAACTTCGTGCACAGCTGAGCACACAGCTGCACGGAGACGACACAGGCTATATTGGACCTGAAAAACAAAGAAATAAACATAAGATTAGCAAAATAAACAAAATGGCTTACCTCTAACAGCAAAACAGCAGCATACATACCTGTCTGAACCACTTCGTGCACAGCAGTGCACACAGTTGCACGGAGACGCCACGGGCCATATTGGACCTGAAAAACAAAGAAATAAACATAAGATTAGCAAAATGAACAAAATGCCTTACCTTAACTGAAAAACAGCAGCATACATACCTGTCTGAACCACTTCGTGCACAGCAGTGCACACAGCTGCACGGAGACGCCACGGGCCATATTGGACCTGAAAAACAAAGAAATAAACATAAGATTAGCAAAATAAACAAAAATGGCTTACCTCTAACAGCAAAACAGCAGCATACATACCTGTCTGAACCACTTTGTGCACAGCAGTACACACAGCTGCACGGAGACGCCACGGGCCATATTGGGCCTGAAAAACAAAGAAATAAACATAAGATTAGCAAAATAAACAAAATGGCTTACCTCTAACAGCAAAACAGCAGCATACATACCTGTCTGAACCACTTTGTGCACAGCGGAGCACACAGCTGCACGGAGACTATACGGGCCATATTGGACCTGAAATACAAAGAAATAAACATAAGATTAGCAAAATGAACAAAATGGCTTACCTCCAACAGCAAAACACCAGCATACATACCTGTCTGAACCACTTCGTGCACAGCAGTGCACACAGCTGCACGGAGACGACACGGGCCATATTGGACCTGAAAAACAAAGAAATAAACATACGATTAGCAAAATAAACAAAATTGCTTACCTCCAACAGCAAAACAGCAGCATACATACCTGTCTGAACCACTTCGTGCACAGCTGAGCACACAGCTGCACGGAGACGCCACGGGCCATATTGGACCTGAAAAACAAAGAAATAAACATAAGATTAGCAAAATAAACAAAACGGTTTACCTGCAAAAGCAAAACACCAGCATACATACCTGTCTGAACCACTTCGTGCACAGCAGTGCACACAGCTGCACGGAGACGCCACGGGCCATATTGGACCTGAAAAACAAAGAAATAAACATAAGATTAGCAAAATAAACAAAATGCCTTACCTTAACTGAAAAACAGCAGCATACATACCTGTCTGAACCACTTCGTGCACAGCAGTGCACACAGCTGCACGGAGACGCCACAGGCCATAATGGACCTGAAAAACAAAGAAATAAACATAAGATTAGCAAAATAAACAAAAAGGCTTACCTCCAACAGCAAAACAGCAGCATACATACCCGTCGGAACAACTTCGTGCACAGCTGAGCACACAGCTGCACGGAGACGACACAGGCTATATTGGACCTGAAAAACAAAGAAATAAACATAAGATTAGCAAAATAAACAAAATGGCTTGGACCTCTAAAAGACAAAAAAACATAAGATTATTGCAAAAGAAAAGATAGCTTACCTGAAACTAAAAAAAAGCCGCGGATTGGAACCATTCCGTGCACAGCGGTGCACATCGCTGCAGGGAGACGCCACGGGCCATGTTGGACCTAGAAAAAAGAAAAGAAACATAAGATTAGCCTAAAAAAACAAACATGGCTTACTTTTAGACGAAAACAGCAACAACATACATACCCGTCTGAACAGCTTCGTGCACAGCGGTGCACACGGCTGCAGGGAGACGCCACGGGCTATGTTGGACCTACAAAAGACAAAAAAAACATAAGAATATTTCAAAAGAAAAGATAGCTTACCTAAAACTGCAAAAGAGCCGCGGATCGGAACCACTCCGTGCACAGTGGTGCACATCGCTGCAGGGAGACGCCACGGGCCATGTTGGACCTAGAAAAAAGAAAAGAAACATAAGATTAGCCTAAAAAAACAAACATGGCTGAATTTTAGACGAAAACAGCAACAACATACATACCCGTCTGGACAGCTTCGTGCACAGCGGTGCACACGGCTGCAGGGAGACGCCACGGGCCATGTTGGACCTACAAAAGACAAAAAAAACATAAGATTATTGCAAAAGAAAAGATAGCTTACCTCAAACTGCAAAAGAGCCGCGGATCGGAACCACTCCGTGCACAGTGGTGCACATCGCTGCAGGGAGACGCCACGGGCCATGTTGGACCTAGAAAAAAGAAAAGAAACATAAGATTAGCCTCAAAAAACAAACATGGCTTACTTTTAGACGAAAACAACAATATACATACCCGTCTGAACAGCTTCGTGCACAGCGGTGTACACGGCTGCAGGGAGACGCCACGGGCCATGTTGGACCTAGAAAAAAGAAAAGAAACATAAGATTTGCCTAAAAAAACAAACATGGCTTACTTCTAAACGAAAACAGCAACAACGCAAAAGAGCCGCGGATCGGAACAACTCCGTGCACAGCGGTGCACATCACTGCAGGGAGACACCACGGGCCATGTTGGACCTAGAAAAAAGAAATGAAACATAAGATTAGCCTAAAAAAACAAACATGGCTTACATCTAAACGAAAACAACAACAACATACTTACCCGTTTCAAGAGCTTCGTAACAGCGACTTCTAGCAGAGACGATCAGGGGAAAATGGCATTTAGAATCCTACGGCCATTTTCGGACTTGGGGGCGTGGTTTTGAAGTTCTGAGTGACAGACAACGTCACTGTCTAAAGAACATAAAAAATTACGCCCCCAAAACCGAAAAGGACGGGGCTTGTTTGGAGTGACGCATCTCTCCTCCAATGGCTGGCCTCCGCTTAGGAAGCCAGCCAATGAAGGAGAGACGGGGCAGGGAGGGGGGACCTCCTGCGCTACTGAGAGTCATTAAATCTCCGGCCTAAGACTGCGCAGGCGCAGCCTTTTAGGCCTTCGACCTAAAAAGGGTAATTTGAAGCCACAGCCTCAGGACTCGGAATAAGCGTCTCCTTAGTTGTCGATGAAGCAAAATGCAACAAAAGTGAAGCCCTTGCTTTGCGGGTGAGTGCGTAGCTGCCGATATAAGCTCCTCTCCCGGCGGAGCCCGCGATTTAGGCAGTCATTTTCTCCGGTGGCCTGACCACGGCCCCTGCAAGACTTCTTAGTCAAGGATGTGAGTCCGCAACCCACCGGCGAGATGGTATAGGTCGGGTATCTGATTCAAACGTAAGGAATCTGCAGCTAGAAGTCTCTCTCAGATGAAAAAGTTACTTACCTGCAGTAACGTATTATCTGGTAGAGACTCTATTAAGCTGCAGATTCCTTACAGCCCCACACGTGCCTCCCCGCTTTGCCGACTGATATTATTATTATTATTATTATATTTCTTATATAGCGCCAGAATCAACCCCCAAAGGGGTATCTCCGCACTTGCCTTGGGAACCCGTCCTGGTTTTTCCCTGTGAGATAGCCCCTACAGGGCATCCCCAAGGTGAAAGCCAGGCATCCCGCCGCGGGGGGCCGTTGTGGAGATTAAGCAAGCTTAATGCCCAGAGTTGCAGAGTGTGAACCCATGATTAGGTCAGGCACCGAAGCGAGAATTATCGAGTCCATGGACATTTGAGCTCAAGACCCTGCCGCGTCGGGAATTGAACCCTGGTCCTGGGTCTGACCTCTGCTTCAGGGTCTGCCTGCTCTAACCAGAGAGCCACACTTCTCCACATTGTAGGGCTAGGGTTGTTCTCCTTTTCCGGGCCCTAGTTTTGCACACAACTACGTCAGTTACTTTGTGCCTTTGCACTTCTTGCATGGAAAGTACGAAAAGTACGAACGTTGTGTGCCTGGGTGGCACCTATACAGGCACCACAACATCATAACCAATGCTGCCGATAATGTCATGCGGAGCCAAATGGAGCCACTCAACGCCGTACACAAGGGGTATTGCTCAGCAAAGGTTTCTAGATCCAGCCTGTCGCTTGGCAAATTAAAAAGGTAAGGAATCTGCAGCTAGGTAGAGTCTCTACCAAATAATGCATTACCGAAGGTAAGTGACTTGTTCTTTGGTGTGAGAAATCAGTCTGCAGCCCACAACCAGGATTGCATGGCTTGGGTATCTATTCAAAGGTAGGGAATCTGCAGCTAGAAATCTCTATCTGATGAACAAGTTACTTACCTTCGGAAACATATTATCTGGTAGAGACAATATCTAGCTGCAGATTCCTTGCAGACCCAGCCATGCCTCCATGCTCTGCGGACTTATTTGTTAGGGGTAGGGTTGCTCCCTTTTCAGGGCTCTGGTTATGACACACAATCAAGTCAGTCACTTCATGGCTTTGCTCTTCTGGCGTGGCAAAGTGAAATGTACTGCCATCTGCGTGCCTGGGTGATGCCTAAATAGGTGACCTATACGTCATAACCAACGCTAACGACGTCACTTGGCCCAAATTAAGCCACCCAACAGTGCCAGTAAGGGGTAATGCTCACTCAAAAGTTTACAGGTCCAGGCTGATGCCTTGGGAATTCAAAGGTAAGGAATCTGCAGCTAGATAGTGCCTCCGCCAGATAATACATTACTGACGGTAAGTAACTTGTTATTCACAACTCTACTTATTCCTGAGAGCAGTAAATAAAGGTTGTAATCTTAGCAAAGTAAATATTTTGTTGATGCACTTTTTAGACGAAAAATGCTTTCTTGCACAACACATTTTCCCCCCCAAAAATGTTGCTATATTTTGGCTATTCTCTTAGGGCCTCATTTATGAAAAGTGACGCATCGCTGCAAGAAAACAGTGATGAGTCACTTTTCATTGCGCCCTCCTTGCGTCCCCAATGATGCGTCATATTTACAATATGACGCATCATTGCGCAAGGACTTACAGATACGTCAGTATTTCTGACGTATCTGTAAGCGCAAAAGTGACGCATTGCTGGAGTGTGTCACAAAAGTGACGCAACTCCAGCAATGCGTCCTTTCACATGGAGCAAGCCCCATGTGAAAGGGCCTGCGTCGGTCTTACACCTGCTGTGAGGCAGGCGGAAGATTTTGACGCAACGGCGTCCTAGAAGTGACTCAGTGAAATCTCATAGATTTCACTGCGTCACTTCTACGACCTTTCTTGCGTTAATATGCCCCCCTTGCATACATTATACCTGCCGCAGGTATAATGTGGCGCAGGGGTTTACAAAGGGACAAATCTACCTAGATGCGTCACTTTGTAAATATGGCGCAACAAGGCACATTTTTTACGCCACTGGTGTGTCACAAAAAGTGATGCACCGGCGGCGTAAAAGTGATGCACAGCCTCATAAATGAGCCCACTGGTACCTTTCTTGGTAATCCACAAACTCTGTGTACTTTTAGAATCTCCAACATATAGGGAAACAAGCATTTGCAATGCAATAGGTCTCGCATTTTCGCAAGTTTGAGCTATTGGCATTGTAAATGACAATGCCTTTTATTTATATTTTGGTTTTTAGAACATAAATCAAACACATTGTCATTTAAAATGCCAATAGCTTAAACTATTGCAAATGGGAGACCAATTGCATTGAAAATGCTTGTTTAATCATGCAAATAATTATGTGGCGTAATATGGCACAATTTTTGATAGTATTACTCTATTATTATTTTCATTTGTACATGTTAACACTATCTCGCGAAAGGCTTCACCTCATTGGTACCTCTTTAACATCCAAATACAAAAACAATCAACTGAAAGGTGGTGAACCAATGTTTGCGAGGGGCTTTGCACTGCCTGGCAACACGTGTCACCACGTTTATTAACTCTTGACCTGTTTGACCTAGGAATAATTTATTGTCAAAATCTGCAAAATATGTAGCAGATGACGGATAATGTGACAAATACATATATATTATTGCATAAAACTATGCGGCCATAGAATCGTATAACTCCAGTTGCCTTCATATATAACAGCAGCCACCAGCCGGGCTGGGCCTTAAGTCTTTTGAGTGTTCAGCGCGTGCACCTGAAGGAAAAAGGTGCCCGAATAGGAAGCGGGCTATTAAGATGACCACAGAGGCCCAGGTAGTGCCATCCCTCAGCAAGAATGACCAAAAGGGAGTGGTCGTCCTTAAATGTTTAACAGGCTTGGCAATATTCCTTTCACTTAAAGTCTTGACATGATTGAGGACATGGTCCACCTTCCACCGGGAGAATCTTTTATCGATAAAACTGCAACCTCTTGATTCCATCAAGTGGATCCGCTAAATTCTTGTGAACTGAAATAGCGGGGGAGGGTTTTCAAAGAGGGCCAGTGACGTGAGTGCCTGAGTAATTGCCATGCGGCCTCCACGCTCCCTCGACATCAGGTCTAGGCACAGGAGGCTACAGATGGCTTTCCCCAGGTCCTGGGAAGAATAATCACCATGCCCATGGCTCTAACCTGACCCTGCTCAGGCCTAGGCACACGGACGGTGAATTGCCTCAAGCCAGGATATGAGCGTGAGGCGTACACAATAACGTCACACGCTATACCCATACTCACAAATTCTGCCTAGGCCCAGGTCACTGTCAGACCTTTTGTACTGCCTGACTGAATCACCACGGGCCATTCACCTGCGTTTCTGAAGTCTGGCTGATCCCCCTGCCAGCAGACCAAAATGCTTGCCCGATGCCTGAGAGGCAAACACCTGCATCGCGCCCTCACGCGCATTCCCTCCCACACCAATTTAATTCAGGAGGCATAGACATAAAAGGAGTCCCAGAGCACTTTTACTTGTGGCCTGCACTAGGGCTGGGAGCAAAGGGTGCCATAGAAAGGTGGGGTGAATGAAAATGTTTGGTGGGTGGTTAAGGGAGAGGGAGGAGGAGAAGAGTAGAGGAAGAGAAAGTGAGACGCGAAAAAGGGGTGACAACGAGGTGAGGGAGCAAAGGGGCGCTGTGAGAAAGATGAGATGCCAAGAAAGGGAACAGAAGGTGAGAAACATGAAAGGGCCAGCAGAAGTGGGAAAGGAGATTGAAGGGAGATCTAAGGGCACATCGGAATGTGAGAGGGGGTGTAAGAGAAAGTGAGAAGAGAAGAATCTTGGAGATAGGAAAGCGATGGAGGAGCGGGGCGAGGAAAACTAGGCGAGGTATTAAAAGATTGCGAGAGAGGGAGAGAAACGAAGAAGTCAAGGAAAAGGCAGTGAAAAGAGCAACTTGGAGGGAGGGTGCAAAAAACGGTGAACGGGGCGAGATGATACAGATAGAAGGCAATGGAAAGAAGAGAATGTGTGCAAGGCAATCTTAAGGGGGTTGAAACCGAAAAGCTAGAGCAGAGCAGAGTAAGGGAGAACGAATCATTTAAAATGATGGCTAAAGAAAAAGGAGGCAAAGGTGACATAAAGGTGCACAGAGTCCAGAAGACGAGAGAAACAAGCACTCACCATTGCGGGTAGGCAGGGGGCCATCTGTTTTCACTCACCTGTGTTTATATTTGCATCGCACTTTCACTTTCACTTTAAGTGAAAGCGCGATGCAAAAATAAACACTCCTCTGAGTGAAAACAGATGACCCGACAAAGATAAGGAAATGCTTTGCGACAGCCGCAAAGCAGACGAGAGAGTCCGGATGGGCCGGACAAAAAGGCAAAAAGGCGGAAACAAAAATACTTAATTTTCTGATGGCAGGCCTCCGATAAGCATAAACGTTGGTCTGCCAAACGGGGACACCAGTCAAAGGAAATGAGGGGCGGAGCTTCAAGTCCCCTTCTGACATCTGCTCTCTTACAATATCTCTCGCCCAGCGAGCAGCTCTTTGCGCTGCAACGCCAGGCCAGACCTAAAAAGGACGCAGATTTGGCTTGGGTACTTTTTGTGGAAACAACATTGTGATGGCGTAAGCTCAAAGTGGCCCAAACATCCAAAAAACACAATCTTAACTTATGTGTATTCACAAATTTTGAGTGTAACTTTACTACTAGTAAAATTACTAGTAGCAAACTTACACCTATAATGCCCGATTCAATTCAATTCAATTCAATCCAGCTTTATTCGACTTTAAGTTGCAAGGTCATAAAAGCATACATACTTTCAAATATATACAATAAAATAAGTCTATACAATTAAAGTAGAGTTAAAATTACAAAATTACAGTATAAAAATGGGGAAGACCCAAATAGTTGTCGAGGATATCAGTTCGCGCTGTTTAGCCGTTTAAAATATATGTGATTTCATTATATACATCTTTCCACATATTGATAAAATTTCAGCGCATTTGGAAATAAATACGACCTCATTGGGATATTCCTTCCATTAGGGTTATTGCAGCTTATAATACTTGATTAGAACACTTTAAAATGATTTGTTTAAAAATTAAATATGACAAATAGCTCTAGGTATTGAGGAGGAAAACTCCTTTAACCAGGAAAAGACATAATAACCCACAAAAATATAGATGCCTTAAAACTCCTAGTCCTTTTTACTCATTCTAAGTTATTTCTGTGACGGACAATACACTTCAGAAGGCTGGTGATTATGATAAAAAAGTCTTTCGCCTTCCAGAAATTGTAAGAAGAGGAATGCAGGGCGACATCTTCTAAACCCCATTGACTTTAATAGTGACCGAAGCCCCATTGATCTAAACTCATTATAAAACTTACAAAAAAGAATAGTGTGTATTGTAGATTGGTTAGAAGTGTCATCACACGGGCATGGGGGAAGATCTTTTGCCCAATTATTTTTTGTTGGAAAGGCAACTAGTCGGTGGAAAAAAATTAACCTAAACCTTACCAAAAGAAAGCGTTCGTAGCTGGTGGTATTGTAGCTAAGGTAAGGTTGGATGTCAAATGTGGTTTAAATGTCCAAAATATGTCTACCCGATGGTTTCATAACTTCAGTCGTAATGCGGAGTTCTTCCAGGTGGTTAAGGCATTTTGCCTGGAAGTCTTTCCTTGTTACCTCACGGACTAAGAGAGGGACTTGATACAGTTTTTCCCATCCTATGTCGGCCAGAAACTTTTTTACATATAGTAGCCACCTAGATTTATGAGCATTCTCCATGGCCATACAGTTTGAGATTATCATTTGTGAGAGTGTGGCTTTATCTGATGACCAAATACGACGCCACAATAAGAGGGGTTGGATTCTCGCTATATCAGAGACATAGGAGAGTCCCAGCTCTATGTGACATGAAAAAGTAGCTGTGCTCCTAGGAACTGATTAGAGGTACCTAAGAAGAATGTTTTCCACCCTCAGTAGGGCGTATGTTGCTACATGGCCCCATACACCTGCCCCATACAATGCCACCGAGAGACATTTGGCTTTACAGATCTTAGCCAATTCCATGGGAGACCTCTTCCCCAATTTCCGCGAAAAATTAACAAGGGCTGCTGTGGTTCTAATGAAGAGGAGTTTCCTGGTTTCTATTGCGGGTTTCAAAGCAAGTTTGTCATCAATCATTACTCCTAGGTAGGGGTATTTTTGTGTGGTTGCTAGTTTTTCCTGGTTTAAGTATATACTTCTACTTTTACGTTTATGTTCTATCCCTGCCTTCATGAAAAATGTTTTTCCGATGTTAATATTTAGACCCAGACTTGCCATGAAGGCGGAATATCTATTCAGTGCCCTTTGGAGGGGGGTACGGGCTAGTATAACCGCGTCGTCCGCGTAAAGCAGCACGGGGATCGGGCGGTTGTTTACTATCGGAAGGTCCTGGCACCCCTTAATCATTTCTTTTTCCAGAGCGTTGATGTAAAGTGTGAAGAGAAAGGGGGCCAGGACACAGCCTTGCCTGACGCCCCTCTCCACTTTGAACGGCACGGTTAGCTCTCCTCCAAGCCCATACCTCCCCCTTGCAGTCGCATCTGAATACAATTCCCTTAGGAAGGTTACCAGGTTTGGTTGGACCCCCATCTCAGCAAGGACGGACCACAGTTTGGCATGACAAACGCAGTCAAACGCTGCTGATAGGTCCACGTAGACCATATAAAGGGCTCCTCCTTTGATTTTAACATATTTATTTATCAAAAGGTTAAGGGCTTGGTCAATGGTCCCCAGTCCCTCGCGGAACCCGTATTGGGGATCTGATATAACCCTATCCTCCTCCGCCCATTCGTGTAGGTGCTCAAGGATTACACGGCCCGCCACTTTGCCAAGGGAGACTAAGAGGGACATAGGACGATAACAAGTTACCGACCCCCGATCCCCTTTTTTGAAAATAGGGACTAAAATTGACTTGGACCATGACTTCATGAGACCTACTGCGCATGATGCATTTAAAACCCTAGTCAAGAGAGGGGCCCAAAGTTCCATCTGAGCTTTAAAGAAATCTACAGGGACCCAATCTGGGCCTGGGGCCTTCCCACTCTTACTTACTTTCAAGGCTTGAGCTACCTGATCTACTGTAAATACCAAGTTAATGGGATAGGGGGTGGAAGCCTGAACATGGGGTTTTGCTTCATGGGTGTTTACGACCTTGGTCGCACTAGAAAAGATCTTAGAGAAGTGGGCTACCCATTCTTTTTCATCGATGGCTACCTCTAATCTTGGTAAATCTGCATCGTTATTCAAGAAAGGGGACTTGACTACTAACCAGAAGGCGGCACTATTCTTATATGTGCAGCTCTCATGAAGTTGGTCCCAGAGTTGCTGTTTTAACTCGGCTTTTCTAGTTTTTATTGCGGAGTTATATGTTTTTCTTAAACTAGTGATCTCATGAGGGATCCTGTCTATCTTCCGCAAGGCCTGTTTCAGCTTTGAATAGGCTACCGTGCAACTGTGGTCAAACCAACCCTTCTTCTTCCTTGCTGTTCGGTTACCTTTTACCCACAGTGCTTTATTTATTGCTTTTACCACCTCACCGAAGTTAGCTATAACCTCGGCGTCTGGTGTATCCAAATTGAGACATTTCTGGATGGGGAGGATGGTATTTGCTATAACTGTTTTAGTGGTTTCTATGGGGTCAATCTTTCCCCATTTTAGCGAGTATCCATTAAGCCTCGCCAATAGCAAGTTGTTTTGTGTTAAGGTTCTAGCAATGTTAAAAATAAAATTTTGTGCCATCGGCAGACCGACGCTAAGGGGGTAATGGTCGCTCAGCGCAGTTGTATGTATGGTTAGTAATATATCTATATTTCTGAGTCCATTGGAAACAAGTATATGATCAATGGAACTTTGAAAGCCCCGCCCATGGAAAGTGGCAGCCATCACTGTGTCTGTGGTAGTGGGTTTGTTTGCTACTGCCAGGTCTAGTTCAAACATGATTTCGTTTAAATGGCTACCTAGGGTCGTACGTCTAAAGTGTAGAATTGGGTTGTTACTCTCATTGTGGATGCCACAGATATTTCTGTTACTGTCCTCGCATGGACCCGAGTTAAAATCTCCGCCCAAGATTGTTATGACTTTTGTTTGTATCTTCCTTATTTTAGATAATAATAATGAGCCAATAAGGGTTGTTAAGCTCGTTGATTCACCCTCCGAAAGAAATTACCAAGAGGAAGGTATCTATTTTATTTAAACGGATGTAAAGGACCTGGAAATTGGATTCCAGTGTGATGGGTTTTATTTCAAGTGTATGTAATAAATTTGAAATGTAAATCGTTAGACCTCCCCTTGCTCTCCCTGAGGCACTTCTTTGGGCTGGTGAGAAGTAGGTTTTATAACCTTCCATGTCTCCTGGAACAGCCCATGTCTCCTGGAAACATAATATTTTAAACCTATAGGTAAAATCAAGCCAAACATAATTTGTTATTTTGGAGCGCTGTCCTGCGATATTCCAGAATAGAACATCCAATTGAGAGTTATTTCCCATGATATTACAACCCTCGGTAGCTGATGGTAATATTTGAGCTAATTCTGCGTTAAGTGAATTTGGTAACTCTAGAAGAGGGAGCAGCAGATGGTGGCCTGTGTCCCTGTCTGCAGGGTCTGCATCTTGTTCTAATACATCTATGGGCTTGGGGTCATCAGTACTCAGTTTTAAGGTGGCAATGTATTCTATTCTACTGAATCCCGTGACCTCATCCAATAAGTCTAAGTCATGCTCTGATGCTTGTGCAGGCTTGAGGTATCCTATGCTTTTTTCAGAGGAGACTTTGTTACTGTATATTCCTCTGGGTTAGTGTCTATAGTTCTCTTCAGATCCTTTGGTGAAGCAAGTCAATCTACTCCCTCCAACCCTGAGAGGGGACGAAACGGTTATAGGTGGGGATGTTGAAGGTGTGCCCTTGCATGTTAAATAAAGGCGGAACTCGGGGAATCATGGGGTTACTCAGATGAGCCCTGGGGTAAAAATATGTCAGATCATACGGTATGATACCATTGGTCCCTTTTTCTTGAAACCAATCAGTGATGTGGGAAACTGCCCTGTGATCTCTAAAATTGATAATGATTAGATCTCCCTGGATGTTTTTTGGTCTGTGTCCCACCCAATCTACCCCTCGTACATTGAGGATTTCTCCATTAATGTTTAGGGCTAGTGGTCTGTTTTGTCTTAGTCAAAATACCACTTTATTCTTTAGTTGGTGGTAACCTTCTTTCGCCCCGTTCTCTAGAACTGGTACCCCTGCTAGTATCACAGCAAATGGGGCTGATTCTGGTGGTAGATCTATTTGTACCTTTTTTCCCACATTCATCCGACCCAGGGGAGGGGTTGTGGGTGTGTTAGTATGGCTGGGCTTTGGGGCATACAATTGTACTACAGCTTCTATCTCTTTGTTCTTTGTCACTGTTGTTTCTTTCTGGCTCTGAGCCTTGGTGTTGGCAGGGGGAGGGTCTCTTTCGCTGCCTTTCTTAATTGGGGCGGCTGCCGTATATGTGTTTAATTTAGTGCGAGTGGCATTAAACTGGTGTGCTGTGCTGTGTGTTGAAAGATTCTTAATTAAGTCAGTATTGTTTCCAATCGCTTTTTCTAGTGTCCCCAGTTGTTCCCCTATTCTCTTCATTCTCTCGATTAGTGGCAGTAATAATGATCTCAACAATTGTTCTATGTTTCCTAGTAAGACCTTAATTGGCATATCTGTCATCGACTTTTGTTCAGATTGGACAGATCTAGGTGTTACATGTGAGTCTTTAGATGGGCCCTTCTGATTTTGTGTTGTTTTTCCACAATTGCTGTGAGAACTCCCCCCCCCCCCCCACCTCTTCCTTTTTTTTCGACGGGGTTCCTTGAACTTTAATTTGTGCGTTCCTGAGCCTCAGGTTGTGGGGTCTTTGCCTTTTGCGTGGTATCTTGTGATAAAACAACCACAGCTGAAGAAAGGTTGGATGGAGAACTAGAAATATCCAAACTTTGATTAGTGTGTGTATTATTTGAGGGTGACCTATCTTGCAAAAGTCGGGGAATGCTACTGTCACTTGTAGAGTTGTAGGCTGAACTATCTACTTGTCTGGTGGTAACTGGTGTAGTTGCCTGCTGTATTGAGCCCAGGGACGAACGCTTGTTGCTGAGATGTTCTGCGGACAAGCGTCGTTCCGCTAGAATTATCTCCCTTTCTAAGACTGAGGTTGCTCTGGTAATAAAATTATCCAGAGTCCCTCTGACTGACCCTCCCACTAGGGAGGGTCTGCCCTTAGAAAGGCGGGAGGACATGCTAGTTACTTAGTCAATGAGCACAGAGGGACACTCCAAAAACCCAACAGACTAACAGAGAGTGCTGTGCTTGAAGACACAGTATAAAGTATCTACAATATAGCACCAAATTATAGTTAAGTGTCTTACTGTAATGTCCAAATCATGTGAATAGAGGAGTCCGAGTCAGAGAGTGGGCCGAGCCCAGGACGGCCACAGACTGCCCGCCCTTTGCCCGGGCTTAGCCCGGCGCGTCCCGCGCGCGTCCTCGCGGGACGAGGGACCTGTCGAGTCTTTATGCGCCTCCTGGCGCGTTCCTGCTCACGTCGTCGCCCCCCTAAGGATCCTGGGCCATGTAGTTTCAAGCTGGACCGGCGGAGCCAAGCCCGGCCGGTCGTCCACTGTGCAGGAGGGGCGAAGCCAAGCATGGCCTCGGGGAAAGGTCTTTAGATGCACCGATAGGGAAGAGCAGCCCAAACGAAAAGAAAACAGCCAACATGCCCGATTCATATAGGCAGTCTGAGACAAAAATCTAAATTTAAGACTTTTGGTATTCACAGAGGTCCTTATCGAGTCATATCTTTACGTCCTGATTTGAGCCTGAATCTCCAGCTCAAGCTGTACTCTCCAGCTTGGGCTGCAATCCCCACACCCGGGGCGGAATCTCCGTCTTGGGCCGGATTAAGTGTAATCATAGGGCCAGAATCCAATTTCTAAAAAAATGGGACATTAGGAACGTGAGATAAATGGGAGAGGAGGTCATAAAAATCAGTTTGGGCGGGAAAATGGTGTGGTCAGACACTGCATCACATCCCAGAAAAGTTTGTTCTTTTGCATCATGGTACATGCAGCCCACAATTTGTGTTCCACTCAGTGTTGCCTGGAGTGTTTCACCACGCTTAGTGTTGACTGGAGTGTCACAGCAAAATGTGGTGTAAAACTACAGTCAACACTGAGGAAAGTGCAAATTGTGCACTGCATGTACCATGATGCAAAGGAGCTAACATTTCTGGCATGTGATGCAGTGCTGGCCACACCCTTTTTCCTGGCCAAACTAAGATTCATGACCTACTCCACTATTTATGTCACATTCCTAATGTTTCTTTTTGTAAAAATTGCGTTCCGACCCATTGATTACATTTCATCCGGCTGGAGATTATGCCCCAGGTGTGGAGATTTCGGCCTGAGCCGGACTTTCCGGCCCGACATCAGACGTAAAGATACGACTTGTAAATGACCTCTGTGAATACCAAATGTCGGAAAGTTAGATATTTGTCTCAGATTTCCTTTGTGAATCAGGCCCATATTTTGTGAACACTAAAAGAATAGTAACCTTACTACAAAGTTTACCTTTGTGAATCAGGACCCGTAGGTCTGAGTCACAGGACCTGATTCCCAAAGGCAAACTTATATTTTTGTGTAAGTTTACACTTTCTGTTGTAACTCTACTACTGTTTTGGTATTCACAAACTATGAGTGCATTTTTACTATTAGTGATTTTGCTAGTGGTAAAATTACAACTGTATGTTTGGGGATACCAAAAAAGCTATAACGATACTCCAGCAAGTGTAAACTTAAACAAAAGTGTAGGTATACCATTATGAATCTGGCCCTGGGTCAGGAAACCCCTTAGCAGTTAAGGAGGTTAAAGTGGGCCTGTTCTCTAGCCAACAAGTTCATCCCACATGCCAGCACACAAAGAGTGACCAAGATAACATACACAAGGCTTGTGTTGTATCTACTTTGAAAAGTAGGCACAGCTGTACTTTATATTTTATTGTTTCAGCAAAATCCCTAAGCAGGGTATTTTCAATTATACATTTCACGCTTCTGATTGTTTGTATAGCTAATAGAGTACATGTTGATCACTTTTTTTTCCAGGTGTGGCCGGGTACACAACTCAATATGCAGCTCAATCAGGTAAGAAAGCTGTCTAGCTTATTACATGTTTAATCAAATCTCACCTGCATGTTACCCTATTAGAAGCTGGATGAGAATGCAAAGAAACTCTCTTATACTTGTGTGATCATCTGTGATAGAATCAGGCATACAAACTGTAACAAATATACAAACATGGTTCTTAGAACTGCCTCCCGGCAATATTGGCACCTATTCACATGCTACATTTTGGAGTGCATCTTTAATACTACAATAATACTAGTAAAGTACTACAAAATTCTATTCACACTCCTAAGAGTGTAAATCTCCTCCACCACCTATCTTATCTTTTCTATGGGGAGATCCTCACACATGTAAGTTTACTATTTCACAGAACATTTGGGATGGACAGGGGGAGTGGCTGGCAAAAGGGATATACTTTCTACTATATGGAAGTGCTTTAGGAATGGGTAAGGAGCGGCGGCTTAGGAAAGCTTATGGAGGGGTCTAGAGAAAAAAGTGCAGCCATCCGCAAATGAGGAAGCTCCATGCTGTTCAAAAATCGCACTTCTAAATGTATTACAGCCCTAAAGTGCCCAAAAACAGTAGCAAATTGCTCTAGCTCAGAGGTGAAGTATATACAGCACTGTGCGTGGCCAACCACTGGTCCTGTGACACTCTCACATAGAAAGTAATGGAGGTAGTGACCTGCAAGAAAATTGCAAGGTAAATAATAATAAACTAAATAAAATGATTTAAAAAAGTACAAAATATAAATAATCATAATTTCCGGTTTAAACATCTATATTTATATATTATGTACTTATTAAATATGTGAATATTTTTTTACGTTTAAAAATTAATGTAACATGTTTTATTTGATAAAGACATCTAGCCGCAGATTCCTTAACTACTTAATTCTCCCCAGGCGCCAGTCAATTTTTCAGCAGTACCTCTGCGTGCCAGGAGATGGTGTTGTATGTCTCGGCGATGACATTCTGGCATGTGGATGTCCATCTCTTCTTTTTTTCGCTGTAATTCGGATCCGGAGAAGTGGTTCCTCTGGTTATTTTTTCTTGAATTACTTCGTAACCTGGTGTCGGTGGAACAGTGTACCTTTGTCTAAAGTCCACAGGATTCAAACCTTGTGGTTCTTGTAGCCGGCATATGTTGATGACGGACCCGCATACAATTTGTATGTGGTGTTTAGGTGAGCACAACGATGCTGAGGATTGTGGTTCTTGCCACAAACTAAAGCCAAAGTTGTTGAAGGAGCGGCGTTTGAAGTTGATGGCAGCGCGTATATAGCGATCCTCTTAGGCTTTCCAGCCTCAATCTTTGTCGTCCAGGGAAGAGCATCTGTGGCGTCGATCTAGGAGCCGAAGTCGGTCTGGAGACTTCGCAAGTCAAAAGATAAAGGACGGTTAAAGTCGTGACATTATCGGACCCGCTCGATGGCTGAGGAAGCTGTTAATGACTCCACGCCGCGTCTCCCCGTGTTTCCGGGAGCCTGTGCGTCGATGAGGTAATATTATAATTCATTACACCTCATCTTTGGGACCCCATCTCCCTCTGGATCGCCTCTAGGCCTCAAAGAGGTGAGTGAGGCACCGTCAGAAGATTTTTCCTCGGTGACTGTTGTGCCATCGTGGTCGATGGATCAACGGCAGTCAACGTCAGCTGGCGTTGCTTTGGCGCAGGCTCACAGTCCTTTGGGATCTTTTCCTAGGACGCCTCTTCTCCCCCAGTCGATGACGTGATGGCATCACTTCGGTGTCATATGGCATCGGATGCAGAGTCGGCTATGCAACCTGATGGGATTGTACAGTTTTTGGACACTTTTCAGGGAGAGGCGTTGGGAGTCCACCTGTATCAACTGGGGCTGGACTTCTTCAGCCTATTTCTGACACCAGTGCGTTTCAGGTGGAGGAGAGCTGGCTTACAGCTCTTGTTGAGGTTAGTGGGCTGGAATTTTTGCCACCCTCAGGGTTGCTATCTCCCCCTAGTCTTGCCATGGAGGCAAGTTTCTCCTTTGCAGATATGCTGAGCAAAGTGGCTGCAGTTTTATACATGTCAGTGCCCACGGTTCAGCGGTCTACAGACCCTTTGTTTGAAATCCTTTGCCTGAGACAGACAAGAGAAGAGCCTGTTTTTCCGTATAGTGAGGCCCTATTTGATGTTTTATTAGGTGCTTGGGCCAAGCCTGAGTCGGGGGTCACAGTGGACCATGATATTGCACATAGACATCTGCCTGCCCCTGGGGACCCAGTTTGTTTGCATAGACATCCTTCCACTAGTGGCTTGGTGACTCAGGCTGAAACGCCTTCTCAATATGTAGATTCTACTCTTAAGGATGCTAGGGATCATGATGCTTGTGGTAAGTACATATTTGCTTCAGCCAGCTCAGCATTGAGAGCCACCAACACGTCTTGTGTGTAGGGGGTGTGTATCCCATGCTTTATGGGACTCTTTACAGCACTGCTCCCATCTCTTCCCGATAACCTCCGTGCTGAGGTAGGCAACTTGTATAGAGATGGTCAGCAGGCTGCTAGGTTTACCATATGGTGTGGCATAGACACAACAGATTCTGTGGGTTGGGCCATGGCATCTGCAGTGGCGCTAAGGCGTCAGGTTTGGTTGGCATCTTCAGGCTTGGTTGGCATCTTCAGGCTTTTCAGAAGCTGTCCAGTTGGCTTTGGCCATACCATTTGATGGTGCCCATCTTTAATGGGATCATGCAGATGCGGCCTTAAGATGCTTCCATGGAGTCGTAGCCCTACATTTTCTGTCACTGTGTTGCTTTGGTTGTCCCTAGGCTTGGGATATATGCTTTTGTTGGTCAAGGATTAGCCTTATTAGGAAGTGTTTATGTTCAGCTGCGGTCTCAGTACTACCACAAGTACTCCGGTGAGGAGCGGTGGTTTTAACCTCAGTTCCATTTTCTTTTTAATTTGTGTATTGATGTATATGACTGAGGGAGGTTCCCTTTGTTCCCTGGCATCTGAGAATGAGCTTTCTGCTCAATAGGTTATCATTTAGAGAAGTGACTTCCTGTATGGAAATAAGTCTGTTGCATGCTTCTTCGAAGCAGTACAGTATGAAAGTTGCATGGCTTTCTTCTTCAGTCTTCTTTTAGAGACATATGGTTATGCCAGTTGTAGGCTGATGTTTAGTGACTCTTTGGTTCTACTCTTGGAGTAATCAGATGCTTCAGCAAGTTGAAGCGTTTCTCTGGCTCAGAGTATATGCTTGCATTATTTATGTTTTTCACAACAAAATGTTATTGTCAACAGCCAGAGGATGCCCAGCAGGGCGTTGCACAAAAACATAGCTGGATACAAATCACGGATACTGATGTTGACATTTTGCATTAAGATATATATTGAAAGATTGTGTACATGACAACTGGTCGTGAAACCAAGTAACCATAGTGTCACCCACCTACAATAAATGTAAAGCATAGAAAATCCATCTAATACCAAAAAATCTAGATCACAATCAGCTGTAAATCACATTCATATTCAAGTCATTCCACCGGTAAATCAGCAATAGGCTCCAGGTAAATCACCCTATAGTCTGCCCATCTCTTCCATATCTTGGGATGTTTCCATGGACAGCCCCGGGCAGCGAAGACAAGTACCTCAAGCCCCAAGCAGAAATCCAACCCTTTTTCCAGACCTCTAAAGAAGGTGGGGAGGTGTCTTTCCAATGTTTCACAATATCGCGCTTTGCAAGTGTGAGGCCCAGTAACAACAAATGCAGTTTATATATATTTCCCCCTATTTCATCCATGATATGCAGGAGGGTCAATCTGGGTGTATGAGGGACATCCCAACCCAGTACCCGGGACAAACAGGAGAGAACACCATGCCAAATTTTCAAAAGGGATGTACAAGACAAAACGGTGTGGAGAAAAGTGCAGTCAAACGCCCAGCACCTCAAGCAGAGCGGGGAGGCAACTAGTCCCGCCTGCCACAGCCGGGTCCTAGTGTAGTACACTCTGTGCAGGTATTTGAACTGTATGTATCTCAGGCGCGCCTCAATGGCAGCACCACGCGGGGACTCCAGCGCCACGGTCCAATCTTCGTTATCTAGTGGGCCCAAATCGGTCTTGCAAGGAAAATGCTCGTTTTCCTTGCGAGACCGACCCCTACGAAGACTCGGAACCGGGTGCTGGATGGCTCCACCGCACTCTGCAACTTAACTTGTTACATCCAGTGACACCTATCATAGTGTCCACCCGGAAAATGATGTATTACTGATTCAGACCTGACCATTATACGCATTAGAGGAAGATTCATCAGAAAGCAAATTTTTGCGCCAGCACCGTGTTCATGTTCAATGTATACTGGCATCCATCTTTAAATAGAAAGCGTGAGGACCTCTTCTCTTTTAGACAGAGTTAATTCGACACCCGAAAACCAGGCTCGCCCTTCGTGTGACATCACACTGAAGTCCCGTTGACATTTAAAATACTATTTTGCCCTGAGGAAGCCCTATCTGGGCGAAACGCGTTGGCTGTCATCTCTTGTCAAGATTGTGTTTGAAGACTGCAATAAAAAATTCTTTGAAGAATAATCTGAAGGACCGCTACTCTTTTTTGTGAACATATATGAATACCCTTTGAAAAACGCTTGGTTTATGTACTGTACTGTATATTGTTGCCTCTCAGCTCTCTATTTTGATAGGTTCTCCCTTTGAGCCCTTGCACAAGAGTCCCTTGAGACTATTGTTTTTAAGACTGTATTTCTTGTTGCCATTACCTCGGCAAGGAGGGTAAGTAAGCTTCAAGCTCTGAGTTTGAAACCGCCGTTCTTGACCATTCATGCTTATAGAATGGTACTCACACCAGGGCTGCTTTTCTGCCTAAGGTTGTAACTCCCTTCCATCTGGGGCAGTCCATTACCTTTCCTACCTTCTATCCTCCCCCTCACCCTTCCAAGGAGGAGGAGCGACTTCACCGCTTGGACCCTAAAAGGGCGGTGAGTTTTTACCTCGATAGGACTAAAAACTATTGTGTGGATGACCAGCTCTTCATGGGCTTTGCTGGTTGCAGGAAAGGCAGAGCGGTGCACAAGCTCACCCTTTCCTGATGGATTATCTTGTGCATCAAGATCTGTTACTATTTTGGCTGGTAAGGATCCTACAGGTGTTCCTGTGGAGGACATTTGTAGAACGGCAACTTGGGCAACCCTCCACACTTTCGAGAAGCATTACTCCTTAGATTCTGAGGTGAGGAGGGACGGTCACTTTGCACGTTCCGTCCTACAGGACTTTTTTGGTATAGAAGGGTGGACACTCTCTTCCAGGAGTGGGGACTGCTGTGGAACTCTATTCACAAGGTGAGGAATCCACTGGCAGATGTATCCATCAGAAGAACAAGTTACTTACCTTCGGTAAAGCTTTTTCTGGTGGATGCAGTATCTGCCTGTGGATTCCTCACTGACCCACCTGTCTCCCTGTTGTCCACCCTTGCACAACTACAATGTTGATATTTTCTATCTGTTACTTTCTACGGAAGTGTTTTATTCTTTTTGCTTATTGCATTGATTTTAAACTGTGGTGTTGGTTTGAATACTGTGTACTGTGTATACTGTATATATTTGTGTCGGTCCGTCCGTGTGCCTCGAAGGCTTGTAAAAAAAAGGCAGAACTGACGTAATCACGCAGACGAGGCTCTCTTATGGCTCCAGTGCCGTCAGAGGAGTAGCGAGCGGAGCCATGCTTCTGTGACATTGTCCTCGTCGGCGTGGATAGCTACGAAAAATATCCGAATGCTGCTGGCGCAGGGGATATTCACAAGGTGAGGAATCCACAGGCAGATACTGTATCCACCAGAAAAAGCGTAACAGAAGGTAAATAACTTGTTCGTTACCATTTTCAAAATTATTGTACAGCGCTATTTGGAACTGCTTCTCAGTTCTAGTTAGTTCTAAGGTATACAGAGTATAC
This sequence comes from Lissotriton vulgaris, assembly GCF_964263255.1. Taxonomy (NCBI): domain Eukaryota; kingdom Metazoa; phylum Chordata; class Amphibia; order Caudata; family Salamandridae; genus Lissotriton; species Lissotriton vulgaris. Next base: position 1,342,264,529 of record NC_141695.1, on the reverse strand, counting down.
ATATGTGTCATGAAGGTTTGTTCTTCAAAAAAAAAAGGAAAAGAAAGAGGTTTTATTCAAAGATGCGATTGATTCTCATTTTCTTGCTTGCCTTGGTGTTTCAAGCTTATCTACGGCTCGAAGTTGTGTTCACTCTTTCAGACTATGGCACCAAAAGCCATACTAGGGCAAGCTTTATACGTCCTTGTGGTTTGGTAATGGTTATTGGCCAGTAAAATACTGTGAATTGCTGGGTCGGAGTATTTGGTGACACATTTATATTTGTATATATATGTATGTCCATATATACATCTTTGTGCCAAGATGTTATACAATTGGCGCATTTGATGAATATGAATGCTCATTTTGTCCAAACAAAATTATCGATACCAAGGGGGTGTTCTTGTTAATCTTTCCTTTGGGAAAATGGGTTCTGAAAGTCCTTACTTAGAATTTTATCAGGACAGCTCTTTCTCTCATTTTCTTGATTGTCATGAACAGTGTAGATTACATGGCTTTTGTCATGCATTTGACCCTTTATGGTCAACGAGGATTAATTTGCAGACCCTCCTCCAGTGGGGTTTAGCTATTGTATTTAATTCAAAAGTTAACGAATCTGCAGCTAGGTGTCTCTATCAGATGTAAAGGTTACTTACCTTCTGTAATGTGATATCTGGTAGAGACAAAGTCTAGCTGCAGATTCAATAACTCCCAGCCCATCCTTTCCACTCTGCGAATGACCTATGAGGTAAGGGTTATACCTTTTTGTTCAGCACTGGTTTTATATACCGGTATCACATTCTCAACCTATGTTGGGACTCAACTGACCACTTGACCTGACCACATAGCATTTCTTTAGATGTTGCCATACCATCCATTTCCAAATGTATGTGGTCGGTAGGGTGTGTGTGTGTTTTTCTTTCACTCAGGATTAGTGGGCAGTATTGATTTGTTTGTTCGTTTCTTTGAAAGTCTTTGTTTTGCATCATCATACCTTGAATTCTCCCTAGTAATATGTCAAGTAGTGGTGTGATTCCACAAACAGTTTGGTGTTGTTTTTGTAGGTTTTGTTTTGCTTTTGCCATGCCATTAATTGCTATTGATGAATGGCCTATAGAGTGTATGGTTTTCTTCCCTTACATGGGAGTTATACACCCTTGCAAAGGGTTTCATGTAGCCCCTGGGTGTTTTCGATTTTTTGGGGGTTCTTTAAAATCCATGTCTGGTATTAACATACTATTTGATGTTTCTTCTTTATCAATGTCTCAAAGATGTTTTTATCTTTTTTGGCACACTGTTTCAACTACCAGTTTCTAAGTTGGCTCCACATTCTGGCACAGACGTTTTCACAGAAGAAACTGACATCCACGCGCCGGAGGGGACTTATATGGCTCCGCTCACGTCATAAATGGAGTTGATGTCATCGCGGAGCCGTACGACGCACGCTGTCACCCGGGTCGCAGAGGTACCGCTGAAAAATTTCTGGATCCAGACTGGCGCCTGGGGAGAATTCAAACGTTTATCATTCTGCAGCTAGACTGTGTCTCTACCAGATATCACGTTAACAAAGGTAAGTACATTTTACATTAAAACATAACTAGATTACTTTAACCCCTTCCATGCTCATGACGAGCTCAGCTCCTCATGCAGTACAGTGCCCCTGTGCTCATGACGAGCTGAGCTCGTCATGACCACACCCGTTTTCATTGCTGTCCAGCACAGCAGAGGGATTTGTCAAGCAGTGATGTGGTTAAATGAATTATATATATTACTTTTAAGAATTGTTAATGTATGATAGTTTTTTGTTTAGGTGGGGATTTATTTTTGCAGAAACTGCAGTAAAATACTCTTAATGTATTTGATTTATTTAAATTTAGATTTAATTAAAATGATGTTGATAGTGCTGTATTTGTTTATTGTGTTCTAAATTTAAAATAAACATAACATTAATTTACATTATCTGAAAGAGATACGTTATTGATAGATTCCTTACCCGTCACTGGCGTCATAAGCGCGGGAGGACGTTACGGAGGCTAATTAGGCGCCACCCATGCACGCTGACGTTAGTTCTTTCTTTTTCCGCGGCGAAACCGCAGATCCGGATTGAGCACGTACCTCAGTAATTTTTTGACCACTTTTTTTTTTAGACTTTTGTCTCCCTTCTTGTCTCCTGGAGCACGTAGGGATGCCTGGCTTTAAGACTTGCCGGTCGTGCCACTGTAATATGTTGGTGGCATACCCCCATTATGTCTGCCTCTACTGCCTGGAGCATGACAATGACTCCCGGGACTGTCGGAACTGCCGTGCTATGTCCCGAAGGCCTTACGGGAGCGGTGCCGGAAGTTGGGGGAGGTCCGGCACTCCTCTCACCGGCGCTCCAAGTCTAGGGGCCGTTCGCGGGACCGCTTGCGGGACCAGAGCCGTCACTCCTTGGATTCTAAGTCTTCACCTTTGGATTCCGGTAAGCGACGCCATAAATAGAAGTCGAAGAAGCGTGTTCGCTCTCCGTCAACCCCAGTCGCTCCCCGGAGGAGGACGTGAGGGACTGGGGCTCCGCCCCTGCGGCTCCTCCGGAGTCTGGGAGTCCCGCAGCCTACCCGCTATACCCGGGTCTGTCAGCGAATCCCGAATAGGTGCAAGAGTTTCTTGCTACCATGGACCACCTGTTTAGGCCTCGTGCTCCCACCGGCGTGCCTGCAGGCCCGCGGTCCCGTGTCCAGATCCTATTGGACCAGCGACACCGCCTCTGGCACCAGCCCCGGAACCACTGGATCCAGAGCCCTCGGCTTTGGCCCCGGAGCCACAAGGTGCAGCACCGCTGGCTCCGGCCCCGGTGCTGCCCTGGCTCCGGCCCCAGTGCTGTCCCTGGCCCCACCACAGGCACAGCACTGGGTGCTGTGTAACCCGCCCCTGCCCCGGTTCCCGGACCATTTTGTTCCGGCCTGGGATCCACGTTTGGATGCGGCCCCGGCGCGCCCCCAGCTGGCGCTGCTCCCGGCGCCACTGACCCCCTCTCAAGCTCCGGCCCTGCCGCCGCGGTCGGGTCCTTCTACCCCGGAGCCGGACAAGGACTGGAACGGCTCTGAGGACGCCCTTGTGCGGCAGTGTGACACCGAGCAGGATTGGGTGGATTACCTTCAAGATGCTGGTGAACTTGATGTGTTTTCTGACCCGGGGTTTGCCTCGCCTCCGGCTACTCTGCAGGAAGGCGCTTCCTATACTATGGTGCTGCGGTTCGCCGCAGAAGCTCTCCATCTCAACCTCCCTACGGTGACCCTTAAGACGTACCTCCTTACGGAGATGCTCACGACGGCGTCTACGTTGTCGGAGCCGTTGCTCCCTTTCAATGAGGCCCTTACTGAAGTCCTCTTAGATACTTGGTTGCGACCGGCCTCGGGGGCACCGGTGGATAAGAACGTCGCTAGGCGTCATTGTCCGGCGCCTGGTGATCCCGCCTTCTTTGAAAACAGGCTTTAATGATAGATTGTGCACATTCCGCAGATGTCTGCACACCAGTGATATCATTCCGCAGATCTCTGCACACCAGAGATATCTGCAGGCCAAATATACGACATCAATTAAAGTACAATCCACTTTTCTTTCCGTTTATAAGCTAACATAAACAAAGCAATACTGCTTCTCCCTCTACCCTCCTCCCCCTGAAGTCCCCCCTCCCGGATCCCGCCCACCCTAGTCGCACAATGTCCATCGCATGTCTCCTATAAATTATACATTTAATTGACCGCATGCATGTACCCTCTACCATGGCTCCTTCATGCCGGAAGGTCTTCCCGTTCCACCGGGGGCTCAAGCCACAGGCCCCTAAATTCAGCCCAGTGTTTCCAGATTTTGTAATGCTTCCGTGGGCATCCTCGGGCAACAAAAATCGGCTGCTCCATTCCCATACAAAAGTCTAACCCCCTCTTCCACGCCACCACTGAGGGGGCCCGCGGATCCTTCCATGCTCTGGCCACGTCTCTTTTGGCCAATGTGAGACCCAGCAGCAATAGATGCCTTTTGTAGACATTGCCCCCCACCCCATCCATCACATGTAATAAGCCCAACTGCGGCGTACGGGGGAGCTCCCACCCCAGGACCTCAGACAGACAATCCAGCACCCCCTTCCAGAACCGATCCAGAGAGCCACAGTTCCACACCGTGTGTAGAAATGTTCCCACTTCCTGGCCGCATCGGAGACAGTCCAGGGATGCGATCAGTCCCGCCCACCACAATCTCTCTCTAGTAAAGCAACCTCTATGTAGGTACTTAAATTGGATGCGCTGTAGGCGCATCACTATGGCAGCACCCCTGGGGGCTGCCAACGCCTCCCTCCAATCCTCCTCTTCCAGTTCTCCTACGTCCCGTTCCCAAGACTCCAGTAGCTTCTGCAGCGAGGGGGAACAGTGTGTAACTAATGACTGGTAAATGTGTGATGTCTTTTTCGTCTCCAGGTCTCCCATAAACACCTTCGCTTCCAGTGGGCTAAACTCGGGGAGGGATTCCAGGTCCTCTAGGCTCGGGGCGAGGGCATGGCAGAACTGCAGGTATCTAAAAAAATACCATATTCCCATCTCAGATCTTGGAAAGACTTAAGTGTCACTCCTGACAGCACATCACCTACTGTCAAAATTCCAGTGCTGTCCCATCCCCGGAAGCCCTGCAATGTCGCAAGCCCAGGTAGGCGCCCATTGTGCCATAGGGGGGGTTTCACCACCCCATGCGATGCAGAGCCTGTCTCCAGATCCGAAACACCACCTGCGTGGCCGGTGGTAGCGTCTTCCGCAACTGTACCTTATTGTAATTCCTGACTGCCCTCGGGATTGGCTGATATCACCAAGTAAGGCACACACAAACCAGATTCTGTTAATATATTTATTACAGAACGAAAGAGTCCTGCAAGATGTAGAATGCTTGAACGCAAGATAAAGGTTTTCAGTCACCCAACCGGGTAATCCAACTACTGCACCGTCCTCCGCACGATTGCCAGTCCTGGCATTCCCCAACGGAGAGCACTGTGCTAAGAAGTGGCCGACAATGCCACTCGAGATAACTGAGGAAATGAAAGATAATGCTTGAACCGTCCCCCGCAAGAATGCCTGTTTGGGCACTCGCCAACGAGGGGTACAGTTCGTGTGCAGTTGAAGGCACTGCCACTATTCACCGCCTGTCCTCCAGTATTAGAGTTGATCCCAACTCTTCCAGCATAGCACAGAGGAATACGTCTGTGGAAGTGGCGTTAACCACTAAGTGTTTATGGTCAAGAACTGTCAGTTGATTGCCTATGACTCTGAGCAAGGTACCAGCGCTCTTCTAGGCAATTTATGAGGCAAAGCGAGCGCTTAATAATGATGGCTCCAGTAGGGCTGTTTCACAGCGCTAGGTGTCGGGTCTCGGGCGGGATGTTTAACGGCTTCTCACATCACCAGAAGCTGGGCGTAGGGCAGGATGCAGGTCGGGTCACGCCAGAAGCAGAGAGTAGGTCAGGGAGCAGGTCGGGTCACGCCAGAAGCAGAGCGTAGGTCAGGGAGCAGGTCGGGTCACGCAGAGCCTCCGCTCTCGCCAAGGAATTACCCGCACCTCTACTAAACGGCTTTGAAGGTATACGGAAACGCCGTTCCTTACCTCTTCACGGCCTCTTCATAACTGTCCTTTACGTTTTCTTACTCTTAAGACAGCTTTCCTGGTTGCTATCACCTCTGCCAGAAGAGTGAGTGAGCTTCAGGCCCTTTCTTCCAAACCTCCTTTCCTTTCTGTTCATCTGGACAAGGTGGTTTTGAGGACCCGTCCTTCTTTTCTGCCAAAGGTTGTCACGCCCTTCCACATCGGACAGACCATCACGTTGCCTACCTTCTTTCCGCATCCTTCAAGGGAAGAGGAGAGGCTCCACCGCCTGGACCCAAAACGTACGCTAGCATTCTATCGGCAGCGTACACAGCAGTTCCGGGTGGATGATCAGCTTTTTGTTGGCTACGTGGGCGCCAAAAAAGTTGGGCTGTGCACAAATGGACCATCTTCAGGTGGGTCGTTCTGTGCATCAAAGCATGTTACTCCTTGACCAAAAAGGAGCCTCCTGTGTGGCTGTGTGCCCATTCGTCCAGGGCGATTGCCGTCACTACTGCCTTGGGACGTGGCGTTCCCTTGCAGGACATTTGTCAGGCAGCTATGTGGGCCTTGCTGCACACGTTTACCGGGCACTACTGCCTTGACAGTGAGGTCCGGAGAGACGGCTTCTATGAGCGTTCTGTGTTCCGTGACTTTTTGGTGTAATCTTGTTCGCAGACCCACCACCGGGGTTGGTATTGCTGTGGTGTCAATTCTAAGGTAAGTAATCTATCACTAACGTGTCTCTTTCAGATGCACAAGTTACTACTTGTGTAACAATATATCTGTAAGAGACATTAGTTAGTGATAGATTCCTTACCGCCCCACCCATCCTGCCCTAGTTTTATGCACCAAAGGTCGGTTTCTGGCATAGCTCTGCGTTTCGGCGCGGAATGTTGTGTTCAAAACTGACGTCAGCACGCATGTGGTGCCTAAGTAGCCTCCGTGACGTCATCCCGGCGCTTACGAAGCCAGTGACGGACACAGAGCCGATCGGCCCCACCTACTGGCGCGCAGAGGTACTGCTAAGCAGAAAACTTTCCGGATCCAGACGGACGCCTGGGGAATATTCTGAGGTAAGGAATCTATCACTAACTAATGTCTCTTACAGATATATTGTTACACAAAATAGTAACTTGTGCAACAATTAACATAACATTATTTCACTTATTGTTTTAGTTGAATAAACTTTTTTCTTTTTTAATTTGTCCTATACTTTACCATAGAGAGTCTTAGCCGTTGGGGATACACTAACTTCACTAAATTATTTATCTTATACAAGCTTTATATACAGAGATAAATTATAATTTTTTGTTATTTTCACCTCTGCAGGCTTTTTAAAATTAAATCAGTCAGAACTCAAAATTCAAGTCAGACTCATTGGTATTGCCTCAGCTTGTTTAAATTTTGGCCTGTAAGTGTATAGTTCAGGTGCAGATCTTTTTAGTCCAGTGCCACATTCCAGTGCAGCACGCTATGTTAGAATTAGCAATAAGCTGTTCTTTTGCTTTAAGGATGAATATCCCAGACTGACAGTGTAGTTGTCTTTGCCTAACCAAATATTCTTTTGTCATTAAGGTTCTGCATTGTAGGATCCTCACTGATTGACAGAATTAAAATTCATTCCCTCAAACATGCTGGGACCCCAGATCATTTCTCTTCCACAGAATAGTAGCAAAAATATTCATTGTAGGTGGACATTTCAATGTAAATAATTATATTTCACCTCCATTGCATTAAGTAGGAAAGATTACTCTAGTAATGGAACTTTCATAGATTTGCATGCTTGAATAATGTCCCGTCATTGAGATGTGAGTCCCCAGTACCATATAATAGTAATACAATGTTAAAGATAGTGCATGAATGCCCTAGGCCCTTTAATGTTCAACCTATCATAGTCTATTTAAAAAAGAGGTCAAACTCATACTTCAGCCAACCAGGATATCCTGCCCTCTAGAACACTCTTCTGAGAGTTGCAGTCCCTCAGATTTTCTACCACATGTCTCTGCTAGGGAGTCTCCACTGAGCTCTGCTCAGTTATTTTTCTATTTGAATACTTTCTCAGAATATTTGCCTTATTTTGGTACTGCAGGAGACTTTCTTGTTACCCACAGAGTTTTCACAATACAGATCTGACTTCTTCTTTATTTTAACATCATGTCAGACAAGGAAAAGAAAAGTCTCTTTAGGTCCTGCAATACCTGTGGTAACAATAGATTTCACTCAGATGACCTGCACCAAGATTGCATTTACTGCCTCTACCTGGATCATTCTGCCAAGAACTGTAAGGTATGTTGCACCTATTCATTCAAGACTTGGATAATAATGGCAAGCATTTTTCATCAACGTCAGGGATGACAGAGAAGCAAATTCTCTGGCTGTTTTGGGGAGGTATAATTGGCAGCTATGGGCTGACATTACATCATGTGTAGATCACCTTCTGGAAGGGGTGAAAGCTGTAGGAAAAAAGATCTTGCAGGAGGGGAAGCGCCCATCAGCAGAGATCATAGACTGTGCCATGGATATTGCCACTACTGCTTTTAGGCAGCTTGCGGGATCTGCAGTGCTCATAAGGTAAGACTGGCTCAAAGCCACCTCCTTTAGGTTCAAGGTACAGAATAAAATCTTAGATCTTCCCCATGACAGAGAGGACTTGTTCGGCAAGCATGTCGTGGAACCCCTTCAGGGAATTAAAACTGACAGAGAGACAGCTAAATCACTGGGGACTCTCCGATTCAAAAAGATGCCCCTTAGGGGCACCAGAGGAGGAGGCATGCCTATATATAGGGGAGGCTACCAAAAATACCAGTATCCCTCTTACGTACACCTCTCAGCAGTTAAACTCAAAATATGCCCAGAGGCACCTACCTCAAGCAGGCTACAGCAGTCCTCTGCCTAGAGAATGAGCAGCACTTCAGGTAAAGGACGCTGATCATGGTCAATGACCTCTCACAGGCTCCGGCTACCCCTCGCTCCTCACCTTTCAGAACTGGTGGAAGAATATCTCAGTTTATCCGATGTTGGCAACAGATAACATCAAACCAATGGGTCCTAGAACTTGTTCAATTCGGCTGCAACTTAGAATTCGTTCAGAACCCACCATTAAACCCACTGCACACCTCCATTCCCAAACAGCTGCACCTGGTTATGTCGTGTTGTTCCTATAAAACTATACAGGATCTGCACATTCGGACAGCATACACTAGGATTGGGTCGGACTGATTCTGAACACCCCTATCAAGTATGTTGGCCTTCTAAATCAGCTAGCTCACAGTACCACTAGAATCTCCTCTTACCAAGGAGAGAATAATTCTTGGCAACCATCCAACATGACAACCCTGATCCCTCAGGACCGTGGAAACAATATACTACTTTTCACTCAGTCACTCATGCTTACTTAGTCTGTCTTAGAGCGGTACACGCACTAAACAGGCTGGGCCTTTTCAATAAGTATTTATTGATCAGTTGTCATTCTGGTTTAAAACATATGAGCTGCAACAACCGTTAGGCAGTAAAAGATATAAATGATCAGTTGTACTATGAAAGTAAATGGATGGTACAGCTCTACCATCTTGCAGTAATCATAAATACATACAAGTACATAAAATACATTATAATAAAAAGATGCGTACTCCTACGATTTTTCTGTAACTAGATGTACCTAAGTGTACCTAGCATGTGTGTAGGTGTTAAGCCAAGAATCAGTTTAGGATAAAGTCAACCCCATTAACTGAAGCGAGAGACTGTGGGACCCCATCTTAGTCTCGAGTTGGGCACCCCCCGAGGGATTGTAGACCGCTACGAGCTGGAGTGTCTGCATGCAGGAACCTCAGCGTCTCTGGTCATTGTGTTGGCAGGGAAGTCCTGGTCTCCTCTGTCTATCTTAGCAAGATGTGATGTATATATACCCATAGGTCTTCCCAGGGGTCCTACCTCGTTGTTTTACTGTGTCGTTCTAAGGATGAAGTCGGGCATGAACTTTCTAAATAGATATTATACAGGAGATGATAGTCCTGCTGTGCTTCCAAGAATCCTCATGCATAATGTATGAGATTTCGAACTAGGGAAAACCTGCGTCCTGAATGCAGTATCGTATTTAGGTAAACAGTCAGTCCCTGTAAACCATTATAAGTGAAATGTAGGGAAGAATATAGGTGAAGGGTAACGAAGTTACCTGGGCCTATATTATGGTACCTAAATATGTAATATAACACCCACGCCTCTTCTGAATGAACAACATAGTTAATTTCTAAACGTACTACTAGGCTGACTAGATACTGGTACGCAACTCGTTAAAAAACATAATTTTTTTCTTTTCGCTAAAAGCAATGTTTGAAAATTTAAATTAAAAATAAAAAAATCTTTTAAAGGTGAAGATTGAAATTTTCCATTTTCATGTAACTCAAGCTATAGCTCTAATATGTCCGTATGTATAATTTCGAACTACTATAAGCATTTGAAAGCCATGCTTGCTCAAAAAGAATGGCAATTTTGTTAAGGTGTTTCAAAAATTCAATTTCTCTCAGCACAAGACAAGCCAAAATTAGTCAAATGTTTATGTGTCCTTGCTGGTAGACGCAACATTCTCGTTGCCTGCCTCCGCTGACGATGGTTCCTGTAACACCTCACAGATTATGTCAATTGAGCACTGATGATCTTTTGTACTGTCCACAAATAATGCTGGGTCAGCCTGTGTGCCATCCAAGGCCTGGGTGTCAGAGGAGGAGCCAATGTCCATACCAACAGGAGCTGATACTACCTATGTTGGCTCTAGGAATGTTGCCATCAACATTGGAATAGGCTGGGGACGCTACAGAACATGGGCTGTTATCTGGCCCAGTAAAGCATCAACGTCCGGTTGCACATATGATGGGGGTGTCAGACAGAGATCCAACATGCATTCTTCTCCGCAAAACTGGCATCGGAGGAGAGGTAATATGCACTCCATCCAGACTGGTCTAATTGACAGGAACCAAGATACAATTAGTTCTCTTAGGCGAGGTGTGCCTAGATGTTGTACAGAACAATCACTGTATTTTTGCTCTAGGGGTACTGTTTCCATCTCCTTGGTAACTGGTACGTCCATTTCGTAGCAGAAAACGTACGATCAGGACACCTGCTATATGAAACAGGATCAGCGGAAGTCCTCCAAAAATGCTTCCAAATATGGAGTGCATAAAGTTCGGTATTACTCCGAGGACCGTCTTAAAGGTGTTTAATAGTCCAGAACCTATGGTCTTAAATAGATGGACGATGCCTGTTGTATCAGACATGTTAAAGATACGATTTGCCATTTCTGTGAAATTGAAGGGGCAATTTGTATGTTAGAGCGCCTGTATATCCGCTGCAGACCTTGCGATCTGGAGATCAAAAGTCTCTTGAGCAGAGGTTAAGGGCACAGACTTCTGTAAAAGCATGGCTTTCATTCTGCTCAAAGCATCAAACCGTATTAATGAAACATTTAGCGAAGGCCATAACGGCGCGGTATACACCTGTTACAACGCATTTGTTACAACGCACTACCGTTACAACGCGACTTTTACAACGCATACCATTACAACGCATTGCGCTGGGGGGCGCTCTAGGATAGGGAATAAGTATAATTTACTATCCAACACCTTCCCTAGGGTCCACAGGGACTGGAGTTAGAATAGTAAATTATACTTACCACTATCCAGCACCTCAAAGCGCTATGCGTTGTAATGGTATGCGTTGTAATGGTCGCGTTGTAACGGTAGGTAGTTGTAATAGTATGCGGAGTAACATGGTACATCCTAACGGCGCCTCCCTGACTGTATGTGTTGGTGGAAACAATACTTGCATACAGCAAGCAACCCTGGAACTGACGGTTACCAGATATGCAATGCACAGAAGCATCCGACAGCAACCTTGATCATTCAGCATCAAGTAACTCCCATTCGAAAGTAGCCTGAACACTGGAGTAATCATGGCAGCTGGGGCACCCTTCAAGTGGCATGATAAGTTTGCTACTGAACCATTACAAGCCCTAAGCAACGTTATATCCGGACATATGAATGATCCACTTAAAGTGTTCTCACAGCTTGTACTATGTAAAAACACTTCTCTATCCCCACTCCAGCATCCAAATCTGTACGGTAATTCCCAAGATTCCTTGATGAATTCTCTACAAATTTTTCCATATCTGCCTGTCTGCTTTTGTTCAAGGCAATATTGTAATTGAAAAGTATTGACTGGTATAGGTATGTGGACATGGATTAACTATTCTGTGGACGGTGATTCTGCCACTGTCAAAGCTAATCTGTCCAGTTTGTAATCTGCAGCATTGTATACTTTGCTCCCCTTTGTGCCATTTCTATCTGTTTTTCTGTTAGATTGTATCCAGAAAACAGAGATGTGCTGTTGACGGAAAGCCGTATTAATGAAACATTTAGCGAAGGCCATAACGGTGCCTCCCTGACTGTATGTGTTGGTGGAAACAATACTTGCATACCACAAGCAACCCTGGAACTGACGGTTACCAGATATGCAATTCACGGAACCATCCCACAGCAACCTTGATCGTTCAGCATCAAGTAACTCCCATTCGAAAGTAGCCTGAACACTTGACTGATCATGGCAGCTGGGGCACCCTTCAAGTGGCATGATAAGTTTGCTACTGAACTATTACAAGGCCCAAGCAACGTTCTATCCGGACATATGAATGATCCACTTAAAGTGTTCTCACAGCTTGTACCATGTAAAAACACTTCTCTATCCCCAGTTCAGCATCGAAATCTGTACGGTAATTCTCAAGATTCCTTGATGAATTTTCTACCCATTTCTCCATATCTGCCTGTCTGCTTCTGTTCAAGGCAATATTGAAATTGAAAAGTATTGACTGGTATAGTTATGTGGACATGGATTAACTATTCTGTGGACGGTGATTCTGCCACTGTCAAAGCTAATTTGTCCAGTTTGTCAATCCGCAGCATACTTTTCTCCCCTTTGTGCCATTTCTATCTGTTTTTCTGTTAGATTGTATCCAGAAAACAGAGATATTCTGTTGACGGAAAGCCAAGGCACATAGCCTGTGCACTAAAAATGCAGCATCCAGCTCAACAATATAATAGAATGCAATTGTGATTGCCTGTGTTGTAATATGGACAAATCCTGTTTTAATATATCTATTGCAGAAGATACAATGTTGCCCAGTGAATATATCCTGGATGTTAGTGTAGTCAAACCATTGTCAACCACTGCTATCGCTTTTTCTAGGTTTATACAAACTATTTCTCGTAATCTCTCTGTGGCTTCTTGTTGTGATATTTTCCAAATCTCATTAAAGACAGCGTAATAGAAACATTTATGACTTGGCTTTCTAGGACCTTATAAAAAATCCTGTAGGTCCACATCCTCTATAAGTGTTGTTTTACCTATGTAAGTGTTGACGTTTTTAGCCAATCAAGGCATAACCTCCCAACACTGTATGATGTCAATACCCCTGGATGTTCGCTCTGTACATAGTGTGGATCTGGCTGTGGATACAAAACCCTTTGGTTTTACCAATTAATCTTTCCTGACATCGATTGCTGTCTGTGGGCCAAATCAACAATCCCTTCCTAATGGGGTCCGATCTATTGTATTGCATGATCTCATCTAGCGTGATCCCTTCTTGCGTTGTTATGTTATCCTCGATGTGTGATGGCATGGGCATCTATGGTGTATTCAAGTCCTTGTTCTTGGCTATTCCAAAACCGGAAGTTGGTTGCACAGTTTCATTCAAAAAAATGATTTGCTGAGGAATGAGGCATGTTTGAAACAGTGCTTCAGTTCCCTGGACCTGCCAGTCTCTAGTACCCTAGACAGATTTTATGTCTATAGCGTCTTTCCATAAGTCAAAACCCTGTGCAGACAACTGGGCAATAAAGGAAGCAGAATAAATCTGTTGGTGTTTGTCAACATATTTTTCTGTGATGGTGTTGGCGCTACCTTATAATATTATGAGGCTGGGTCTGGTGTGTTAAACCCTGAAAAATATGGACATTTCTGTGTAAATGTCTTTGAACTACTTTTCGGTGGTGTAGTGCAATGTTCCCATTGGTGGTAGGTAAAAACATTTTTGGGATTATCAGATTTATACAAGAAATGATGACCATAATGTTGATAGCAATATATTGTATCAAAGTCTGATGTGTCCTCTAACATTTCACTATTAGAAAAGGAAACAGATTTTTCTAGATCACACAACATATTATTTACAGTTTCATGATCTCAATCATCGAAAAATGTACTGGAGGTAATGATATCATGCAATGATATTTTAAATAAATGTGGAATTTTGAAAAGTTTGGTCGAACCAAATATATTGTAATCAACCTTGTCCCACACTATACCATCAGGTATAGGAACTGCTGTAATGTTCACTGATGACAAGTCTCTAAGCATGGGCGAATTTTTTTCGAATCTCGCGTTCGCGAATTTTGCGGATTTGCGAACTCGCAATCCGCAAAATCCGCGAATTCTCGCGAATTTGCGGATTTTTTTTTTGTGTTTGCGCGGGTTTCTGCTAGTTCGCGAGGGTTTTGTACAATGTCGCAAATTGCGAACTTACCTGTCGGGTCGCAAGTTTCACGAACTTGCTGTTTCTACGTGTCCAGCCTGTTTGGGACACTCTTCTTCATCACTGCCACTCTCTGTCACCACTGCCACTCTCTGACTACTCATGCCACCCTCTGGCCCACCCATGCCACCCTCTGTTTCATCACAGCACCCTCTGGTTGTCCAGTCAGTGTACATTATTGTGGCAACGCAAGCACACCTTCCCTGCCTCAAGTGACCTGAATTAATTTGGGGCTGATTAATGTGTCACAGAATATTTTTTTAGCTGGCACCTGCTTCCTTAGTGCTTCCTGATTAGTGATCTTTTGCACTTGCTAAGTGCTTTCATTGTTGCAAAATTAGTTACAACACCTGCCCTGCCCCAACTGACAATAATGAATTAGGGGCTGATTAATGGATTTGAACTTCCAGCCTGGCTCCTGCTTGTCTCCCTTAGCTGTAATTCAGGACCTTTGTGGCATATGTGTAACTATTCTGAGGTTCAGAGCAGGGTCACATAATAGTTGCAACTGGCAACTGAACTCTGGAGGGGCCCCTCAGGAAGCACTACAGGAAATGGCTACTAATGATGAGCCTGAACTTTTGAACCTGGTAAGTAGTTTCAGTTTTGCTCGTATTTCTGCAATTTTGCACTTATTCGCGGGGCGCGAAGTTGTACTGGGAAGCCGCGAACTCACGCGAACAGTGCGAGCAAAATCCGCTGCTCGCGGATTTGCGGATTTTGCGGGAGATTCGCAAATCTCGCGGATTGCGAATTTACCGAAAATCCGCAAAAACCGCGAGCGAAACGGATTTTCCGCCCATGCTTACAAGTCTCTTATTTGACGATGTGATGATAGATGCGGTTTCAGAATCAGATTCACTTTTTGTGCTTTCTCGAAGATAAGTTCCATTCATAAGCATACTAAAGACAGTTACTAAGCTTATCCAGAAAAGGAAGAAAAGTATCTTGGTAGTTCAGCAAAGTTCCACCCAAGGGGGCGCTAGGGGGGGGCTACCAAGATGGCCATACTGTAGTGAGGCTCTGTTCGCCCGGGTGAATAATATAACATTATCCTGTGCCTAATGGTAATAAACCTACTGAAAAAGTAAGGCAGAGGTGGCGTAACTGAAGAGGCATCGGAGGAACTGCTTGGTTGCAGGAACTCAGCAGGTGGGACAAAGATATGGGACGTGAGCCACCACGGCTTGCGTGCCGCCTGGAAGAAAAGACGTGCGCGGCTGAGACCCAGAGTAGATTGAAGGTGTTACAGAAAATTTACCCGCTGAGCCTCAATAAGCGAGGAAGCAGGGAATGTGAAAAGTGAAACGCAGTCCGGCTGCGGAAGAAATACGAAAGGCACTCTTCCATAACAAGTAAGGCAAGGCGACTTCGTTGCGAAGGAGTGAGCGGGCGCTACCTCAAGAGGGAACGTGTAACTGAGGAAGTGAGGAAGTTGACGGCAGGTGGACCGCTGCCCCCCCCCAAGTTGCCACTCAGCACTACGGCTCACCCCCGCTCCCTTGAAATTACTGCCCCCTGAGAGGCACTGGTGGAGATTCCAGGGGCAGCTGAGAATGTGACATTATGACACACTCCCATAATTAGCTGCCAGAAAGTGAAAGGCTCTCCTCTGCCTTTGCATCGCAGCTGGTTTGGGGGGATGGGTAGCCAGCCGTTATGCTTGCAACTACAGTGATTCTGGAGGAGGGCAGCCCTTCTCCCACTAGACCCTTGGCCGGCGGCGACCTCGCAGTTCGGGATGGACTGTTTCCATTGGGTGCAGGGTCAAGACTGATTTGCATATGGCTGGTTCCAAACTGGAATGGCATGGTGAGAAAAACAACAATGAAAGTGAATGTATGACATTGTTCTGCATTCGGTCCATCAATTGTTGTTTTTGCATTTGCCACCTCGAGTGGAACGGGTATGCCCAGATGTGGGTCCTGTGCTCTCCATGTCACTGGAGTCAAGCTATCCTGGCTGATGAGGGCTGAAAGCCCGAAACCGGTCCTACGATGCTTGTTTCCAGTCCAAAGGAGGACCTGGCCTGGCAATTCAGGCTGGACTGTTCCCATTAGGCACAGGGTTCAGACTGATTTTCATATGGCTGGGTCCAACCAGGAATGGCATAGTGAGCAAAAAACAATGGATATAGGCCCAGATCTCTGTGCTGGGGTGAATGTATGACATTGTTCTGCATTCTTCCCATCAGTTGTTGTTTTTGTATTTGTCACCCCGAGTGGGACAGGTATGCCCAGACGTGGGTCCCGTGCTCTCCATGCCACAGGAGTCAAGCTATCCTGGCTGATGAGGGCTGAAAGCCCAAAACTGGTTCTAGGATACTTGTTTTTAGTCCAGGGAAGACCTGGCCCGGCAGTTCAGGCTGGACTCTTCCCATTGGGTGCAGGGTCAAGACTGATTTGCATATGGCTGAGTCCAAACCGGAATGGCATGGTGAGCAAAAAAACATGGATTTAAGCCCGGATCTCTGTACTGGGGTGAATGTATGACATTGTTCTGCATTCTGTCCATCAATTGTTGTTTTTGTATTTGTCACTCTGAGTGGGACGGGTATGTGCATACGTGGGTTCCGTGCTCTCCTGCCACTGGAGTCAAGCTATCCTGGCTGATGAGGGCTGAAAGCCCGAAACCGGTCCTAGGATGCATGTTTCCAGTCCAGGGAGGACCTGGTCTGGCAGTTCGGGCTGGACTGTTCCCATTGCGCGAACGGTCAAGACTGATTTGGATTAGGCTGGGTCCAAACTGGAATGGCACGGTGAGCAAAAAAACGATGGATTTAGGCCCAGATCTCTGTACTGGGGGTGAATGTATGACATTGTTCTGCATTCTGTCCATCAATTGTTGTTTTTGCATTTATCACCCCGAGTGGGACGGGTATGCCCAGATGTGGGTCCCGTGCTCGCCATGCCACTGGAGTCAAGCTATCCTGGCTGATGAGGGCTGAAAGCCCGAACCCGGTCCTAGGATGCTTATTTCCAGTCCAGGGATGACCTGGCCTAGCAGTTCAGGCTGGACTGTTCCTATTGGGCGCAGGGTCAAGACTGATTTGCATATGGCTGGGTCCAAACTGGAATGTCATGGTGAGCAGAAAAACAATGGCTTTAAGCCCAGAACTCTGTATTGCATCACAGCTGGTGTGGGGGGAGGGGTATCCCTCATTATGCGTGCAAGTACAGTGATTCTGGAGGAGGGCAGCCCTTCTCCCACTAGACCCTCGGCCTGCGACACAGCAGTTAATAGAATATACCTGCTGGTAGACTTCAGAGTGGCACAAAGACACGTAGTTTGACTCATACAGGAGTGTAAATATATTAAAGAGCATCAAAGGGAATACATTAGTGAAGAAAAAGTACCACCCGTCATTTTGATTGAACAGGCAGGGAAACTACCACCTGTGTAGGTGGCTAGGCCGAAGCTCCAAAGAGGGGCCCAACGTTATCACTGGAGTAAATTGCAAACAGCGGCAGTCTTACAACGTTGGGCATTGACAGGGGCGCTATCCTCCTGGAAAACATAATGCATACACCCTAAAGCAAGCGTAATCAGATGTAAATGTGACACGTGTGCAGCAAGAAAAAAAGGTAAAGGGAAGAACATTCTAGACCAGCAGTGGATAGTACAGGCTCTAGACTGGCCGACTGAGAAAAGGAACACAAGCAGTGGAACACATATTGTCACCCCTGTACATTCACAGCTGCTGTACCAAAGAAGGTGGTATCGCTGACCCGGCGCTGACTGCATGTGGGCTGAGAGAGACCAGAGCTGTGCATTGAATTACTGGGACTCAAAACGCATCTTACATGATGGGTAAAACAGATGGAAAGCAGGCCAAGTTACTATTTGAGGCCCGCAAAACAACAAGGGGTCAGGCAACAAACTCGGAGCCGGAAGGGGTAGACCAAATGGCACACGGATCAGAGGAGATGGACATGAAGGCATTGTTGCTCACAATGAAAAACACCTCTCGTCTATTGAAGGGAAAATGGACATGATGTTCTCCAGAATAGAGCTCATAACGCAACGGCTGGAAAAACATGATGGGTGGTTAGTGGGCCGGAAAATAGTATATCGACGCTGGAAGACGATCAAGCACAAGCAACAGGGTAAATCACGGAAATTGACAAGCTTCTCAAGGTGAAAGCAGCAAAAAATTAAGACCTCGAAGCAAGATCCAAAAGGAACAACATAAGGATACCCGGGATTCCGGAAACTACCAACACAGGAAAAATGGAACAGTATATAGAAAACATGTCATCCACCTGTTTTGGCGGGGAGAGCTTCTCCCAGCTGTTAATCGTCGATAGAGCACATAGAACACTGACGCCAAACCCTTACCGGGCTCACCACCCAGACCGATCATCCAGGGAGGTGAAGTCAGTGATATTTGAGAATAATACTATATCCCTATACCCGGACTTCACATTAGCCCAAGAAGCGCAGAAAAACTTTCTGCTGGTCAAAGAAAAACTACAGCTGGAAAGTGTGGAATATGCCATGTTGTATCCAGCAAAACTGCGCCTCACTTATAAAGGTAAACAACATTTTTGCAGCACTCCACAGCAGGCAGCAAAATTCTTAAAAACAACTGTGAAACCAGCCAAGCATCTGGAAAAATAGCCCCTGGGCGCTAGAGGAAAATCGTCATATCAAGAGGATGACCACTGACTACATGCAGAAGTAGATCAGGCAGATATGACAGGAGATAACGTGTAACTCACCCCCACTGTAGCCTCAGATGAATTTCCTCAAGTGATCACCCACCAAGGAGAGGCGCAAGTTTGACAGAGGAATCAAACTAACAAAAAAAAGCAACCTTCAGGCACAGAACATGCAATCCTGGGCGCCCTTGTGTTCAGCACTAACGATACAGAAGACACGGCCTTGGCCCCTGGAGAACACACCCCGAAGGCAGTTCCCCACACATCTCTCTAAGCAGAGACAGTCAATGGTAAGCTTTTGTTTAAGGTACCCTCAAGTTGAGGGGTGCTGACTGTTCTTATAGTAAGCCCAATGTCAGTTAAGAAAACTGTTGCTTTTAACAATGTACAAACTGTAATGTCAAAGTGCCATAATAATCATACACCCCAGGCATAATGTGTACAATCAGAGGGCGCGCACCACAGGTGCGATGCAGAAGCAAGGAAGATACAACTGGTTACATGTTGGTTTTGGGGTGTTCGGGAGGGCTTACTTCACAGCAAGTTGGGCACGTCATTGTGGGAGGGGAATGGGAAAAATGAAACAATCAGTAGCAGGTGTGAAGCACAAAGAGACATGTCATACATTGAACTGGCATCTACACAGGCACCCAATGCCAGTCCGATTAAAGAACCTATCACTACTTGATGGCCAGTGGCAGAAACGGTGATCAGCATACTACAACATTAGGGTTACTGATCCGGAATATGAGAGGGTTGGGGGATCATCATAAGAAAAAACATATATTAGCATACGTGGATAGTCATCATGTTAGCATAGCCATGATTCAGGAAACACACACGACATCCTCCATCTCAATGCAATTTGCTGCAAGGTGGGCCTCATACAGATACTTTTCCTCGTACTCTGCATACTCACGGGGCACGGCAATACTCATTAAAAAAAAATCACCATATGTAAAAGAGGGAGCCATGGTTGACCCGCAAGGTAGATACTGTATAGCCTGGGGTAGGCTAGCGGCAGAGTCAATTACATTGGTAAATAGCTATGGACCCAGCAACAATGACGAATAATTCTTTATTAAACTCTGAGCGCTGATAGTGAACATAGGATCTACACACATAATCTGGGGAGGAGACTACAACCTAATGATCTGCCTTTCCCTAAACTGTTTGCATCCCAAACCACACCACTACTCTAAAGCGCAGCGACAAGTGCAACAGATTATAGCGGTAAATCAGCTAGTAGTCACCTGGTGTCATCACCACCTCTATCATAAAAAAGGAACATTCCACTCAGCTGTGCACAGGAGTTGGTCTAGATTGGACATCTGCCTTCTCTCCAAAGAAATGGCGATCTGCAGTAACTTCACATGCCATTTAGCCCGAACGTACTCTGACCGTTCCCCAGTATATATCCAGTTGAATCCCCCAGGCATGCTAAATAAACCCAGGACATGGAGATTGGCTGCCAAAACATTGATGGATGCATTCTTCAAGGTGGAACTAGGAGAAGAAATAGAAGAGTTTCTCAAAATAAATATAGATTCAGTCCGGTTATTGACCTCAGTTTGGGAAACACCGAAAGTTACAGTAAGGGGGATAAGTATGGCTAAAGCAGGAGGCATCCTCAGAGATATCAGTAAGACTCTATCCCAACTTGACCTCAAACTAAATGATCAAGAACAACAAGCGCAAGTGGCAAGGACACACTCTGCTCTGACAAGCATAAGGGAAACGCTCACAGAGACACGGTAGAGCAAGAGTGTCTATTTTGTAGTAAATATCACAGAGCCAGAAAGTACGGGGAGGAAGAAAGACTAGGAAAAGCTCTAGCTGAGATCACAAGGCCCCTTAAGGCTGCGAATTACATACTGGGTCACTGGGTCTCAAAGATGAAGAAGGCAGAATGCATAGAGACACTGCAGGAATAATAAATGTATTCACTGCACACTACAAGACATTATATTCCTCGCGCCCCTCCAAGCAGCAGAAACGGGGCATATCTCGAGAAAATTGAGTTAGCCTGGCTGAGTAATGGGCACAGAGAATTCCTTGCAGTCAAAATTGAGGAGGGGGAAATCCAAGCTGGTATAATGCAAATGGGGAATGGAAAGGCCCCAGGAGCAGTTGGTCTCTCAATTGAATTTTATATGGTGCCATTTCTGAAGTGCATGTATGAAGCGGCAGGGCAAACAGGGATACTGCCATCATCCATGCGGGAAGCTTTGATAGTCTCACTTTCGAAACCAGGCAAACCTCCAGACTGCACAGATTCATACAGACCACTATCCCTGATATTTGTAACACCAAAATTTTAGCCACGGTTCTGGTCACTCGGCTTAGCCTATTGATGGTAAAGCTGATCTCCTTGGTTCAAGATGGATTTGTGCCTGGCTGGTCCACGTCGCATAACTTGCGTACATGGATTTCTATACTACAAAATATTGATCAGAACGTCAAAGCAGTGGCGGTCTTTTTAGACTCCAGGAAAGCATTTGATTTGCTGGAATGGAAGTATTTATTTAGAGTAATGACGCACATGGGGTTCCCGCCAGGATATCTAGCATGGGTAAAACTATTATATCATAAGCCGCAGGCCACTTTACTACTGAATGGGGAGTGTACTCCCTCATTTAGTATATCCAGAGGTCAAGGCAGGGGTGTCCACTGTCGCCCTTGCTGTTCGCGATAGCAATGGAGCCCCTAGCGGGCATACTACGACAGCACCACAAAATGCATGCACTAGACTGACTCACAAGGCTGGTACTATTCTCACTACAGGCGGATAACGTCATGCCATATATACGTGACCCAGAATCAGGATTGAACAAAATAATATGCGAAGTGGGCAAATTTGGAGCCCATTCGGGGATCACAATAAACTGGGGAAAATAGCAGATCCTGCCACTTACCCTAAACACCCTTCCAATTTCATTGGAGTACCCACTACAATGGTGTGACTCAGAGGTTGGGTATTTAGGGATCAACATTCTTAATGACAAGGGAGATCTAATGAGAGCCAACTATAGTAAGATCTTGAGTGCAGTAGAAGAGTCCATAACTAGATGTATTGCCATGCCAATATCTTTGGCTGGCCGAATTGCATTGATGAAATGGTCATAATGCCCAAATTTTCATATTTATTCATGAATATACCTTATACACAGAGTCGCCCTTTCTTTACAAAACTCAAAAGACAATTAATTGGGCTAGCGTGGAGTGGGAGGCAGCCGCGGATAAAATGGAGCCCTTTGAGCATGGAGGGTTTGAGGCACCAGACCCCAAATTATATTATCTCAGTGCACAGTCCCATTATGCTGCGTACTGGTTTAAACCGCCACGTTCATGACGCACCTAGCGGTGAAGCAAGGGTAAATGGCGCCCATTCTTCTAGCAGGGTTTCTGAGTACAAGGGATACGATACCCTGGGAAAAAAACTCAACAGTGGCATGCACTAACTCCGCCTGGCGCGTAATAGGGAAGAAATCACAAGCCCCATGATATGCTCCTGCTACTGCCACTAAGGCACCAACAGGCTCTACCAGTCACACAGGAAGTGATATGCAGATGTGTGCTTTTAATATATGGTATGAATGTATGGGGGGATATGTATGAACAAGGAGAATTTAAGCGGGGTGACCAATTCGTTGGGGAAAACACTCCTACAACAATGGAACGATTCCTATGCATCAGACTCAGACAAAATGTCAGAGCTGCCACACCAAGCTTCCCAGAAGAACCTCCCACATTGTTGCCACTGCATTTGCTATTACAGAGTGGGGTATCCCATGCAGTTTCACGCACATACAAATCGACTAATACATTGAAGGCCAAGTTGAGATGGGAACTAGAATTAGGATATCCCTTAGTAGACGAGATTTGGATGTATTGTTGCCAACAAACAAAACAAATCACCGTAAGTAGTAGATTAAAGATCATACACTTTAAGTTTTTACATAGAATGTATTACACGTCTGCAAAGATGCATAGATTCAAGAAAGCGACGCTTGTGACAGGTGTGGCCAAGAGAGGGCAGACTTTCTTTCTACATCTGGCCTGGGCATGTAGAGCTATAGCAAACTACTGGGGGTAAGTGGGGAACTCTCTGAGTGAGATGGCAGAAATGCAACTAGACTTGACCCCAGAGATGGAACTATTAGGCTATACAAATAGGATTGAAGGGAAAATAAAGTGATTGGTCACACTGGGTCTTCCAATGGCAAAGCATAGGATAGCATGCAGATGGGGAAGAGGCAGGGCCCCCAAGTTTAAGGAATGGCTCAAAGACATGACATATTGTCAGGAGCAAAGCAGTATATATGCTGAATCTGAAAGAAACAGGTTAGTATTAGATTCCTTACCTTAGAATATCCCCAGGCATCAGACTTGATCTGGAAACTTTTGCGTAGCAGTACCCTTGCGCGTCGGTAGGCGTCGTCTGCGGCTCCGCGTCCGTCGTCCGCGTCGTTGGTGTCGGGATGAAGTCGCCGGAGTACTTAGATGCCGCCCTCGCGCGCTGACGTCAGTTCTTCTTTTTTCCGTGCCAGCAAGCGCCGATCTGGAAAAAGTTGTACCCTAATCAATTTTTGACTAACTTTTTCAATCTTTTTTTTGGGGGGTTTAAATCATATGTATTGTGTTTCATGAAATACAACATAGAACAAGTCGGGCAAAGTAAGTCCCGGGGAACATACCCCTCCTCTGATCCGCACCCCCCGCAGCCAAGGTGATCAAAATGCAGCCTGGAAGGGTAAATGTGTCCATGCGGGTGGGTACGGGCTTGGTGCTGAGCGTCGGTGCCCAAACAACCTCAACTGGACAGTCTCCCCTCCCCCCTGTCCACCCCTCCTTCCCCCATCCTGTGGTCCCCCCCCTCCGGTGTGGTCAACATTCTGACAGTCATTGTTCCGGATTCGAGCCCGGAAGCCTTAGGTAGACGTGTCAGAGGCACTTCGCAATTCGTCAGCTAGTCGGAGAACTCTGAGGTATTTTGGGCAGGTGAGCTCGTTAAATTCCTCTGACAGAAGGTCCACTAGGGGTTGCCAAGTGTCTAGAAACGCATCTTGTGTTTGAGTGAGGGAGGCCTGTATTTGTTCCATACCCATCGTGTACCAAAGCCTGTGAAGCCACCCAGTGTGTGTGGGTTTCCGTGTGGAGCCCCATAACGACAGGACATGCTGCGTTGCCGCCCCCATTGCCAACCCCATTGGTTTCCCCCTGAGTGATTTGAGTGGGAAGGTGATCTTGTTGGGTAGGCCCAGTAATGTGTAAGCCGGGAAGCACAGGATTTCTGTGTCAAAGTGTTTATCAATGTCCCGGAGTACCTGCTCCCAGAATTCTTGCACCTCTGCGCATTCCCATAATATGTGGGTTAGAGTGCCTACTTGTCCGCATCCTCTCCAGCACAGTGGGTCTCGGCGCAGGTTACTTTGGTTAAGCCGTGCCGGAGTTAGGTGCCAGTAATAAGCTATCTTGACTGCTGATTCCTTACTAGCTACATTCTTTGCAGTGTGGTGGGCTCTGTAATATATGTCTTGCCACTCTTTGTCAGTAAGGGATCGGCCTATTTCTTGCTCCTATCTTTTCTGTCCATCGGGCGCGCAGTGGGGAGCGGCGGGCATAGCATTTTGTATAACTCTGTTATTGCTTGTTTATCTGTTTTATTGGTGTGGAGCCATTTTTCAAATGTACTGAGGTGCCTACTGACCTGAGGCATTGTGTCTCTGCTCATGAGCCTGTGTTGGGAGCGCGTAGGCCTCCTGCAGGGTGTGCAGTGGCATAAAGCCTTCCAGGTCGAAAAGGTGACCGGTCGACCTACAGTCCGATTACCGCCATTGAGGGAAAGATCCGGGGACCATACCCGGCTCAAATGCTGGGTTATCGAATAGGGGTGTCAACGGCAATGGATAAAAAATTAGACCCCTGTCCACCGCCACCTTGTCCCACACCTGAAAGATTGTGCGTGTGATAGGTGATTTCTTCATGTATGCGGGCCGGTCCCGGCGCCTTAGAAATGGGACCCTCCATAGCGGCATTTTGGCCATTGCGCGGTCTTGGAACAACCACCTCTTCTCGGATTCGGGGCGGTGCCATTCCAAGAGGTATCTAAGTTGTGACGCCTGAAAATACATTAGGAGGTCTGGAACTCCCAAGCCGCCAACCGGTGTGGCCTGTACAGTGAGGTCTCTCCGGATCCGCGGTCGCTTGCTGGCCCAAACAAATTGACGGATGGCGTCTTGTAACGTTTTATGCAGGCCTATCGGAGGTGTGACTGGCAAGGTCTGGAATAAATACAGGACCCTCGGCAACAGAGACATTTTGATTGCCGCTACGCGCTCAACCAGGAGAGTGAGTGTTGGCACCATCTTGCTAGGTCGCCCAGAAGTTGACCAAGGAGAGCCGAATAGATCTGTTCTACCGTTTGCACCGTACTAGGTGTTAGTGAGATGTCCAAATAGGGCACCAACATGCAGGAGGATGGCCCCCCAGCCGTTGGGGCAGTTTTCCAGCCCCCCGGCCATTGCCCCCTAGCGATAGTATCAGAGATTTCCCAATGTTCATTTTAAAAACCGACATCTTCCCAAACGCTTCCATTTTGGTTAAGAAAGCCGGGATCGACTTAACGGGGTCCTCCACCGCTGCGAGGGTATCATCAGCGTAAAGGCTTATGGTCTGCGGCTCCCCGCCAAATTTGACTCCGGTAATTGCTGGGTTATCTCTGACCCTTTGGGCGAACGGCTCGATGTAAAGGGCGAATAGCAATGGGGAGAGTGGGCACCCCTGTCTGGTCCCTCTTTGGATGTCAAATGGCTTGGAACATACCCCATTAACCCAAATGACCGCTTGAGGGGCGGCGTAACAACTGGCGATCCAGGTGCGGAACCGTTCTCCTACCCCAAAGCGTGCTAGGGTGGTGTCTAGGTACCCCCAGTCGACCCTGTTGAACGCCTTTTCCGCGTCGACCGATAAGAGGGCTGCGTCCGAGTCATTAAAATGGGCCTTGTCAATGACATGAAGCAGGCGTTTCGTGTTGTCTGCACTTTGCCTATTTGGGATAAATCCTGCCTGATCAGGTTCAATGATTCCTGGCAGGCAGGGCCCCAGCCTCGCAGCTAAGATGCCGGTAAAGAGCTTAAGGTCTAGGTTAAGCAGCGATATGGGTCTATAGGCTGCACATTGGGTTTTGTCTTTCCCCTGTTTCGGCAAGACGATTACATCTGCCTCCAGCATGTCCCGTGGGATGGAGCCTGGGCCCTGGAAAGAGTTGAACAGCCTAGCCAATATCGTAGCTATCAGAGGGCAAAACGTTTTATAAAAGCCCGCTGAAAATCCGTCCGGGGCCAGCGCCCAGCGCCTTGAGCGGTTGGAGGCGTGCTATCGCCGTTATCACCTCGTCAGGTCTTATCGGTGCAGCGAGCGTGCTTTGGCCTCGTTGAGGGCCGTGACAGCTGCCGCCTGGAGATATGAGTCCGTGCCCTCTATGTCCCTCTATGTCTAGGCCCGGTTCCGCCGCGTATAACGAGGCGTGAAAAACTCAAAACGTTTCGGCAATCTGCTCGTCTCCCTGCCGCTCTCGCCCAGTGCTATCCCGGATGGACGTGACTTTGGAGCGCAGGACCTTGGCTTTGAGTCTGCTGGCTAGCAACCGACCCGTTCTGTCGCCCCCCACGTAGTAGGTGTGTTGAAGCCGTAGAGCCGCGTATTCTGCTCGATCCAGGTCAAGGCTTGCTAGTTGGGCCCTGGCCGCTTTAAGCTTGCGCCATATCCTGGGGGCCTCTGTTCTGCTGTGGACCCGCTCGAGCTTCAACACTTGGTCGTACAGTGCCTGTCTCTTGTCCTGGCGTTCCTGGGCTTCAGCTGCTGCTACCGCGATTAGTTCACAGCGCACCACCGCCTTCAGTGCCCCCCACAGTGCTGTCAGTGGAGTGTCTGCTGTGTCGTTTACGGTTAAATATTCGGTGATGCATGTGTTGAGTTGCTGTGTGACTCCTTTACGGTGTAATTGAGATTCGTTGAGGCACCATCTACCTTTCTGTGTCTTGGTTCGTGGAACCTGTATGTGCAACGCAAGGGCGTCGTGGTCGGAGAGTGCTGCAGGGACGACTTCAATGTCCATGGTTAGAGACGCCATTTCCGGGGACCCCAGAAAGTGGTCTATGCGTGCGTATGTGCGATGTACGTGCGAGTAGAAGGTGTAGCCTGGGGCGTCGGGTGGGTCATTCTCCAAAGGTCTGTAAACCCTCTACTCGTCAACCATTGTTCCCCTTCCTTGAAAATCGCCCCCATAGAACCAAACCTGTGGCCGGATCTGACCCTGTTGGAGTCCATCACAAGATTAATGTCACCCCCCACCAGCGTGGAATTGATGTTGTGTGTTAGCCTAACTGCCAAAGCCCCTGTGAGAAAGGATTGCTGCTTAGTGTTTGGAGCATATATTGACCCGATCACGGCTGACCAACCCCCCATTTGTATTTTGCATGTTAGGAGCCTCCCTTTTATGTCTGCAACTTTGTCCCCTACCAGGCCCTTGAAGCGGCGTGCAAACAGAATGGCCACCCCGGCTTTTTTCTCTGTGGAGGAGGAGTAGTATTGCGTTGGAAAAGCCCTAGACCGCATGAGATGCCAGTCTTTGGGTAGGAGATGTGTTTCTTGCAGTAGGCATATCCGCCCTGGAGTTTTCCAGGAAGGATAAGACGGCTCCTCGTTTAATGGGGTTGTTTAGCCCCTTAACATTGAGGGAGATGACCTGCATTGTGGAGTCAGTCACGTGAGTGTCGTGAGTAAATTTCTCGTCACCTCGGGGCATTTCTGGCTGTGTAACTGTTCTTGCGTTGCCTTCAGTACACCACACCGGAGTTTCGATCCTTTTTGATCATATTTCGAAGTCTCATCGACTCCGACGTGCCGGTAGGGATGCCCGGGTTCAAACCCTGCGTCGACTGCAACCGACTAATGTCGGTTACCGACCCCCATCGCCGGTGCCTTCACTGTCTGGGCCCCGACCACGACGACAAGTCCTGCTCCGAGTGACGGGCCCTGGCGTCTAAAGCTAGACGGGAGCGTCCCGCAAGTGACTCGAGCTCCGGCAGTCAGCTCCGCGCCGATCGAGGTCCCGGTCCGCAAGGAGGACGAGGGACCGGTTGCGGGGCCGGAGTCACCACAGTTCGGGGAGTCGTCATCAGTCTTCGGGCTCGAAGTCCTCAGGTAAGAGGCACAAGAAGCCGAAGAGGCGATGTCGCTCTTCTGACTCCCCCCGATGCTCGCGCGACGCAGCTGGGGGTTTGGGCGACACCGCCCCCGCGGCTCCGTTAGAGCCACAGGCGTCGCGGCCTGCTCCACACCCGTCGGTCCCTGGGCAAAATGCAACGCCGGAGGAGATCGAGGCCTTCCTCGAGGCCATGAGGTCACTCGCTCCTCCGTCGGGTTCCGCTGCGCCTTCGAGCCAAGCGGTCCCGACTGGGTCCCCACGCGAGCCGGGTGCTTCGCTCCCGGCGCTGTCAGGTGCTTCAGCCACGGCGCCGTCGGCGACTTCGGTCCCGACGCCGCAGGGCCCTGCCGGATCCGGGTTGTCGCCGGTCGACCTTACGACCTCGCCTGCCCCCAGGGTGTCACCCCCGGCCCCGTCCCAGGACGACACCGTCCCCGGTCCTACCCTCGATTCGGGTCCGGCATCGGAGCGGCGCAACTTGGCGCCGTGTTCAACGCCGCTTGGAGATTTCTACTTCTACGACCCGGCCCCATCCTTTGAACCTGAGTGCCAGGTGATGGGTGATGAGGGGGATTGGGAGGGGTCCGAGGACCCTCTGGCACGTGAGTGCCAGTCTTCTCAGGACTGAGCAGGTGAGCTTGAGGAGACCAGTGGTCTGGACACTTCGCCCGACACTGGTTTTGTCTCCCCTCCTACCGTGGCTACGGAGGAGGGGGCTGCCTATAGTGTGGTGCTGACGCGGGCTGCCAAGGCCTTGGGCCTTGAGCTCCCCGTCGCGGCCGTGAGGACTACCCTCCTCACTGACGTCCTTAAACCGCAGGCAAGCTCGGCTGAGCCTCTGCTGCCATTTAATCAGGCCTTGTCAGACGTTCTTCTGGGCACTTGGTCCAAGCCCGCTACAGGTCCGCCTGTAGATAGGAACGTGGCCAAGCGCCACCGCCCGGCTCGGGGTGACCCTTGCTTCCTGTCTACCCACCCCACCCCCGAGAGCCTGGTCATCCAGGCCTCTAACTCCCAGACCGCATTCCCGATGGTTCCCCCCGATCGGGAATCCAGGTGGTATGAGCAATACGGGAAAAAGGTATTCTCCTCCCTGAGTTTGGGGTTGCAGTTAGTCAACACCGCGTGCCTCTTGGGCCGTTACACCCACTCTCTGTGGGACACAGTCGCGGACCTGCTGCAACAATGTCCAGAGGGGGTCCAGACTAAACTCGCCCAAGCCCTTGCGGAGGGTCGAGATGCGGCACGGTATTCCATCCGGCGTGGGCTGGATACCACAGACTCACTGGGCAGAGGGATGGCAACGACGGTGGCGATTCGTCGCCACGCCTGGTTGAGGTCTGCCAACTTTTCGTCTGATGTCCAAAACACCCTTATGGTCATGCCGTTTGATGGCCGTCGCCTCTTTGGCGACAAGGCAGACCATGCGCTTGAGCACTTTAAGGACTCCAGGGCTACGGCCAAGTCCTTGGGCCTCTCGGCCTTGGGCCAGCAAATGGCTGCCTTTCGCTCCTTTCGTGGTCAAGGAAGGGGAGCCCCACACGTCCTGCCAGCCACGGGCCGCAGACTACCATCCAGCACGGTGGCGGACGTGGAAACCGCCGTGGCGGCGGTCGGGGACAACGGCGAGGCCAGTCCACACCTACCCCTGCAGCATCCGCCTCAAAACCCTCTTAGTCCGAGCTTTCAGGTCTTTGTGACGCCAGTGGGGGGCAGGGATCGCCATCTCCACTTCCACTGGCCCACTGTCATATCGGACAGGTGGGTGCTGCAAATCGTCCGAAGGGGCTACTCCCGCCCCTTCGAGGCGACCCCTCCAACCATGCCACCGCAGTACCACCGCGTGTTGGGGGATCACTTGACACTTCTACAAG
Source organism: Lissotriton vulgaris (assembly GCF_964263255.1). Lineage (NCBI taxonomy): Eukaryota > Metazoa > Chordata > Amphibia > Caudata > Salamandridae > Lissotriton > Lissotriton vulgaris. The sequence goes on along the minus strand of NC_141695.1, from coordinate 1,342,234,622 downwards.
AGGAAGTTACGGCCCTTTTGGCCAAGGGGGCCATCAAGCGCGTTCCTGGGCCAGAAATAGGGCGTGGTTGTTACTCCCACTACTTTCTGGTACCCAAGAAGGGCAAAAGGGGCCTACGCCCTATCTTGGACCTGCGGAACGTCAACGGCTTCCTCCGGAAGGAGAAGTTCAAGATGCTGAATTTGGCTCAGGTATTAGCTGCCCTGGACCCGGGAGACTGGATGGTAGCGTTGGACTTGCAGGACGCTTATTTTCACATCCCCGTCCTACCAGCGTGACCTGCGGTTCACGGTAGGCCATGAGCACTTTCAGTTTATCGTGCTCCCCTTCGGCCTTACCAGCGCCCCACGGGTGTTCACGAAAGTGATGGCGGTGGTCGCAGCTCATCTGCGCAGGTTAGGGGTTTCAGTCTTCCCCTACCTCGATGACTGGTTGTTGAAGGCGGGCTCGCCCCAGACAGTCGTCAGCCACCTCCAGACTACGGCCAACCTCCTGCACCTGCTGGGGTTCTCCATCAATGTGCCAAAGTCACACCTGTGTCTCTCTCAGAAGCTCCTCTTCATCGGAGCGGTTCTAGACTCAGCACAGTTTCGGGTTTATCCTCCCGAACAGCGGGTTCGGGATATTCAGGCTCTGATTCCGATCTTTCAGCCGGTATCCCGAGTCTCAGTCAGGTTGACGCTGCGGCTTCTGGGGCTGATGGCCTCATGCATCCTTCTGGTGCATCACGCCAGGATGCGGGCTCGGCAGTGGGACCTGAAGTTTCAGTTGGCCCAGCATCAGGGCAACTTCTCTGACCATGTCTTGATCTCGGAGGGCACTGCAAGACAGTTGCAGTGGTGGCTCACGGACCGCGATTGGGTCAGTGGCAGATCCCTCTCCCTACCCCAACCGGAGCACGTAGTTGTGACGGACGTGTCCCTCCAGGGCTGTGGGGGCCACATGGGAGAGGTGGAGATCAGAGGCCTTTGGTCTCCGGCGGAGTCCCGGCTCCACATCAACCTTCTGGAGCTGCGGGCGATCTGGCTTGCACTGAAGGCATTCCTCCCCTTTGTCCAGGGGAGTGTAGTGCAGGTGTTCACGGACAACACCGCCGCCATGTGGTACTGCAACAAACAGGGCGGGGTGGAGTAGTGGACCCTATTCCAGGAGGCTCTGTGCCTCTGGCAGTGGCTGGAATATCAGGGCGTGACCCTGGTGGTTTAACACCTGGCAGGTTCCCTGAACGCCAGGGCGGACGAACTCAGCCGTCGGTGCATGATGGATCACGAATGGCGTCTGAACTCGGACGTGGCGCCAGGACTCTTTCAGCAGTGGGTAGAGCCTTGGTTAGATCTATTCGCCACAGAAGAGAACGTGCAATGTCATCAGTTCTGCGCGTTGGAATTTCCAAGGCGGCACTCACTCGGAGACGCTTTTCGTCGCGAGTGGAGCTGCGGTCTGTTGTACGCCTTTCCACCTATACCACTTCTGCCCAGCGTGTTGAAAAAGATCAGACGCGACTGGGCCCAAGTTATCCTTGTGGCTCAGGACTGGGCACGAAGATACTGGTATCCCGAACTACTCAGAATGTCTGTCGATCCCCCAATTCGTCTGCCTCTTCAGGAGGACCTTCTGTCGCAGCAGCAGGGGACGGTCCTCCACCCAAACCTGTCCAGTCTCCACCTCCATGCGTGGAGATTGAGCGGCGACAGTTGAGGCCATTTGACTTGCCTCCTGAAGTTTGTGATGTGATTCTGGCAGCCAGACGTCCCACCACAAAGTCGGTATACGCCTGCAAGTGGAACAGATTTGTGGCATGGTGCACAGCAAAGGCTGTGAATCCACTCTCCGCCCCCCTTTCTGAGGTTCTCTTCTTCCTTCTTTCTCTTGCCCAGCAAGGCTCTGCTCTGGGCACTATCAAGGGCTATCTTTCTGCCCTTTCCGCCTTCTTAAGGCTACCCGATCAGCCTTCTTTGTTCAAGTCCCCGATTGTAAATAGGTTCTTGAAGGGCATCACTCATATATTCCCCCCTGTTTCTTTCGTGATGCCCCAGTGGGACTTGAACCTGGTTCTGACTTACCTGATGTGCGCTCCTTTTGAGCTGCTTCATAACTGTCCTCTCCGTCTTCTTACCCTTAAGACTGCTTTCCTGGTTGTCATCACCTCTGCCAGGAGAGTGAGTAAGCTCCAGGCTCTTTCCTCCAAACCTCCTTTCCTTTCTGTCCATCCGGACAAGGTTGTGTTGCAGACAAGACCCTCTTTCCTACCCAAGGTAGTCACAGCCTTCCACATCAGGCAGTCCATCACCTTAACCACCCTCTTTCCGCCTCCGCATTACTCTAAAGAGGAAGAGCGGCTCCACCGTCTGGACCCAAAACGTGCGCTCTCATACTATCTGGATCGCACACGCCAGTTCCGGGTAGATGACCAACCTTTGTTGGTTACGTGGGCGCTAAGAAGGGACGGGCGGTGCACAAACGGACCATCTCTCGGTTGGTCGTGTTGTACAGCTACACTTTGACTAAGAAGGAGCCTCCTGTTGGGCTGAGGGCCCATTCCCCTCGGGCCACGGTGGCTACAACTGCCCTGGGCCGGGGAGTCCCCTTGCAGGACATCTGTCAGGCAGGTACGTGGGCCTCGCTGCACACGTTCGCAAGACACTACTGCCTGGACAGCCAAGTCCGGAGAGATGGCTTCTTTGGCCGTTCCGTCCTCCAAGACTTTCTAGTGTGATTATTGGTTCGCAGACCCACCACCGGGGATGGTATTGCTGGGGTATCTATTCTTAGGTAAGGAATCTAATACTAACCTGTTTCTTTCAGATGTACAAGTTACTTACCTTCGGTAACGATATATCTGTAAGAAACAGTAGTTAGTATTAGATTCCTTACCGCCCCACCCATCCTCCCCGTTCTGCGAACCAATACCTAGGGTTAAGGTCATCCCCTTTCAGGGCCCTAGTTTTATGGCACCAGTGTTGGTTTTTATCATGGCTCTGCGTTTCTGGTGCTGAAAAGCTGTGTATAAGAACTGACGTCAGCGCGTGAGGGCGGCGTCTAAGTACTCTGGTGACGTCATGCCGACGACGGACGCGGAGTCGCAGACGACGCCTACCGACGCGCAAGGGTACTGCTACGTAAAAGTTTCCGGATCCAGTCTGACGCCTGGGGATATTCTAAGGTAAGGAATCTAATACTAACTACTGTTTCTTACAGATATATCGTTACCGAAGGTAAGTAACTTGTGCATTACTCCTGCCCAGGACTCGACCTTGTGATATCTGGAAACCCTTTAAAAATTATCTCCAGAGAATGGGTAGTGCAGAGGAAAACAAATAGGGGATACTGAGTAACGGATGCTGGTCAGGAAGAATGTAAGATTGGAGACAGGTTGGTGCACAGAATAGATTAATGATCAATCAATCACAGGGTAAAAGTGTTATAATAGTGCTACGTAAGAGGTATTATTTGTACTAGGAATATGTGTTTTTAAGATCAACACTTCAGATAAATACACCTCATGATATATAACTGTATTGTATGTTTGAAAATGCCAATAAACAAATTACCTTCTTTCAGGGTCCTCCTCTGCTGTCAATCCCCCTCTGGATTGAGATCTGTTTTCTTTAATTGTTTTCTTATTGTTATTGTTCCACTTCTTCTTTGATGAAGCCGGTGTCCATGTGAAAGTGTCCTTTTCAGGACTACCCATTAATTGGGGTTTTAATGCTTTTCCGCTCAGGCTGTCTCTGCCTAACTCTGCATATGCAGTTTCAATTATTTTAGGTAATTCATGTTCCTGTTGTAAAGGACTAAACTCCCTTAGGCGTTGATGGGTTGACACTGATGCTGCTTCCCCCTTAATATTTGCTAATAATATTCTGATACCTGGGCATAATTACTGAGTAATTTCATCCCTAAGTTCAGAGCAGGTCTGCTCCGGACTTGTTTTGTATTTGTCCTAATACATCTGGTACTACTGCTAATGACGGGATACCTTGTGTTCTGGTATACATAGCAGCAAAAACTGTACCCCAAGAGGTACAATCCTCTATCTGTGGTGTTATCCCCAGGGAAAGCAGATTGTCAGCATTCTATGTTTTTCATAAGGGCTAGTATTCGGGAATACTGATTCTAGCTGTGTTATTTTTTGAGCCACCCAGAATAGCATTTGTTCACGTTTTATGGGCATTGTACCCATTACTGCGTGTAATGTTTGTGGTGTAATTTTAGTTGCTGTACTTTGAACTGTATTTGTGTTTGTTGTAATCATTGCCGGCTGGACCGTAAGTGTCCTCATGACAAACTGTGTCATGTTTCTGTAAATTTGTAATAATTCTTTATGAAGTATAAGTAAGTCTCCTTCTGGCATTGTTTCAATGTCAGGATGTGGTGTGTAGGCCGCTAATATTGGCCATGTCGCTTCTTCTCTTCCGAGCGGACCGAGTCTTACTTCTTTTTTTTTATAATTCTTTTTATTAAACAAGCATCAGCAAAAATCACATTACAGAGGTCACTGCCATGTTGCAAATAACATATCAGGGGTATCAGGAGAAATAATATCACAAAAGAAAGAGAACTTCACGGGGAAGGGGGTTAATCTAAAACAGCATTTCTAGGTGGCGTACACATTCCTCCTCTGTAACGATTCCAGGGTTCCCTCACCCATGACCACTTTCGAGGGCGTCCCCTCGCAAGATATGTAGTTTTTCTCTAAACATACACCAGTCTAAGTTGTTTTCCCACACTTTCAGGGTCGGGAGGCTGTTCGGCTCCCCATAGCTGGGCTATATTTCTTTTCGCTAACATGAAGCCCAAGGTAGACTTCTGCGTCTGTGAGGTGTTTTGGTCGGTGGGCTCCCATATGTTTAGAAGGCATCTCCTCGCCTCTGGCATCGAAGAGACCCCAGCACCTTATGCATAGTGTTGTGTATTTTGCACCAGTATGTGGTGATGTTTTCACATTCCCAGTTGATGTATAGAAATGTACCTATAAGACCACACTGCTTTGTACACAATCCCGTATCAGACAGTCCCATGTGCACCAGCCGGGGCCCCGTGACGTAGACCCCGTGCAGTATCTTAGGCTGAGAGTTATACTTCTTGTATGGGGTAGGATGCCCTTAAAACAGTATAAATACTCCTATTAAGTGAGCGGAACTTCAGTATCTTCATAAGGACAATATTCATTTGGTATTTTACTCTCTGTGTAGAAATTAAATGTTTTTGTTCTTGCATTAGCAACTGGGAATGTAACCCATGAATAGAATACCTCTGTCCTAAATGATTCATGTGCCTCAATCACAAAAGCTGGTCCACCCCTGGATGTTAGACCGTGTGCACCTAGTTTTATGGTAACGGCATTTCTAACATTTTCCGCTATGGAAATCGCATCTGCATCTTCCAGTTCTTGCACAACTCTATCCACGTTTCCTGTTTCTTCAGTCATTGTTTTAGAGAAGAGCTTTTCAAGGGGACTAAGATAAGGTGTTTTGCACAGTTTCAGGAACAATGTGTCCTACAACCTTGATTAACCGATAACCAATAAATATGATTTTTGCCTACTCAGCTGTGGCGAAGTTTGTGCCTACCCACTCCAGACATTTCTGGGGAATTGTGAGTAAGGGTCTCTGAGACCAGCATTACTGAAATCCTCAGATTCTACTGTTAAATAAGTACCCAACCAACGTTGGCGTCTCCTTGTCATGTAGTTCCTATAAAACCTATGCAGGATCTGGGCGTTCGGACAGCATACACTGTTGGATTAATGTCCGACTGATTCTGAACACCCCTACCGAGTATGTTGACCTTCTATATCATCTTGCTCATCGTGCCACTAGAATATCCTCTTAGCAAGGAGAGAATAGTACTTGGCATCCATTGAACATGACAACCCTGATCCCCCAGGACCGTGGAAACAATATACTACTTTTTGCTCAGTCACTCATGCTTACTTAGTCTGTCTTATAGAGGTACACAGAATAAACGGGCTGGGCTTTTTCAAAAAGTATTTATTGAACAATTGTCATTCTGATGTAAAATATATGAGCTGCAACAACCTTTAGGCAGTAAAAGATATACATGATTTGCAGTACTATGCAAGTAAATGGATGGTATAGCTCTACCATCTTGCAGTAATCATGAATACATAAAAGTACATAAAATACATGATAATAAAAAGATGCATACTCCTACTATGTTTCCCTTACTAGATGTACCTAAGTGCACCTAGCATATGTGTAGGTGTTAAGCCAAGAATGCCTCTAGGATAGAGTCAACCCCTTACCTGAAGCGAGAGACTTTGCGACCCCATCTTGGTCTCGAATTGGACACCCCGCGAGGGTTGTTAGACCACTGCGAGCTGGAGTGTCTGCATGGAGGAACCTCAGCGTCTCTGGTCAGTGTGTCGGCCCGGAAGTCCTGGTCTCCTCCGTTTGTCTTAGCAAGATGTGATGCATATAAACACCCATAGGTCTCCCCAGAAGTCCTACCTCGCTGTGTCCCTATGTCAGTCTAAGGTTGACGTTGGGCATTACCTTTATACATAGATATTATAAAGGAGATGGTAGTCCTGCTGTGCTTCCAACAATCCTCATGCATAATGTATGAGATGTCAAACTAGGGAAAACCCGCGTTCTGAATATAGTGTTGTATCTAGGTAAAAAGTCAGTCCTTATAAGTGTAGGGAAAAATATAGGTGATGGGTGACAAAGTTACCTGGGCCTATATTATGGTACCTATATTGAATATAACAGTTAAATTGGAGGTCACGACCATGCTCCGGAAGGGAGCAATAGAGAGGGCCCCTCTTTCACAGCAAGGAAAGGGATAATATTCCCTTTTCTTAGCAAAAAATGAAAGGAATGGCAGCCTATCCTCGATCTCAGTGATCTCAATAAGTATCTCAAAAATAACAATCAATCTGATAGATACATCTAGCCGCAGAGTCCTTAACTTTTGAATTCTCCCCAAGTGTCAGACTGGATCCGGAATTTTTTTTTAGTAGTACCTCTGCGCACCTGGGGACAGCATTGTGCAGCTCCGTGATGATGTTAACTCCGGTTGTGACGTCAGTGGAGCCATATAAGTCCTCTCCGGCAAGCGGATGTCAGTTTTGATATTTTGATATTTGATATTTATGGGTATTTGTAAAGCGCGAACTTTCGCTCCGGAAGGAGCATCTTGGCGCTGAGCATGCGTGTAAGTGATACATGGTGAGAATCTAGATAGCTGCCAGTACAGAGTTGTCTGATTGTTGATACACCCATGTCTTCAGGAGTTTCCTGAAGAGACTCTCCTTTTCGATTAGTCTGAGGTTAACGGGCAAGTTGTTCCACGCCCTTGCTGCCAGGACGGTGAAAGTTTTCCCACCCCTAGTTTTATACTTGAACCTCGGGATCGTGATGAGATTGGTCCCTGAGGATCTCAGACATCGTGTGGGGTTGTAATGCGTGAAACGATTAGCAAGGTAATAAGGCCCTGTATTTTTCGTAGATTTGAACACAGTGAGTAGAAGTTTGAAAAGGATTCTTTTATGAAGTGGCAGCCAGTGGAGGAAGTTTAGTGCTGCTGAGGCTGATGACCTTCTAGGGAGTTTCAGTACCAATCTGGCAGCCGCGTGTTGTATACTTTGTAACTTCCTAAGAGTGGACTTCTTTACTCCAGCCATTAAACCATTGCAGTAGTCGAGTCGGGAGAGTATTAGAGCTACCGCGACCGATTTTCTAGCTGCAATGGGGAGGAAGTCGAAGAATTTCTTTAAGGATTTAATAAGTCCGAAGCCGCGCCCAGCAGTGATCCTGACGTGGTAATCAAAAGAGAGGGATGAATCAAATTGCACGCCTAGGTTCCGCGCGGAAGACACTGCACTAGGTGGGGCCTCTGATCCTATGGGCCACCATTCTTTTGGGCAGAAAGATAGGTCTTTACCCAGCGGTATGATTTCGGTCTTCGCACTGTTGCACCTCAAGTGGTTTTTGTTCAGCCACTGGAATACATCAGTGAGACAGTTCCGAAATCGCAAGTCTGCGTCCGTACACTTTTTATCGATGGTGACGACAAGTTGGGTGTCGTCGGCGTATGACGTGACGAGGATCCCATGAGACTCTATCACAGCGAGGAGGGGAGCCATATAGATGTTAAAGAAAAGTGGGCTTAATATGGACCCCTGGGGTACTCCTGATGTAATGGGTTTTTCGCTGGATAGGTAGGGACCCAATGACACAGTTTGGGACCTGTTAAACAGGAAAGATTTTACCCATGCCAACATTGTGTCTGTCACGCCAATCTCTCGCATTCTATTAATCAGAATGACATGAGAGATAGTGTCGAACCCTGCTGTTAGATCAAGCAGGATGAGGACGGCTTGCCTTCCCTCATCCTGCAGGAACTTGATGGAGTCGGATAGTTCTATCAAGGCTGTTTCGGTGGAATGGCCGGAGCGAAACCCCGACTGTTGAGGATGCAGGATGTTGTGAGTCTCTACAAATGTTTTTAACTCTCCGTGCACTAACTGTTCCGTGATCTTACCTAGAACAGGTAGTAGTGAAATGGGGCGCATGTTGGTAAGATCAGTTGGAGATTTGTTCTGCTTCTTCATCAGGGGCTTCACAATAGCCTTTTTCCAGTTGCTGGGCACTATCCCTGAATGAAGAGATTCATTGATGATGGCATTAATGCTGGGGTTTACTACCTCGATTAGATGGTGTAGAATGCTAGGAGGACAGGAGTCGGTTGGGGCTCCTGATTTGCAGGCCAGAATTGCCTTGCGTGTTTGCTGGAGGGAAACAGGTTTAAAGCTGCAAAGAGGGGGATAGTTATCAGTTACCTCATGAGGAGTGATCGAGGGAGGGGGAAAGTCTCTCTGAATATTAACAATTTTATCCACAAAGAATGTTGTTTCCTATTTTCCACCCTGTAACGTGGATCCTGAAAAACGTATCTCTAGCAAGTTTTTTTTTTCACAACCATTTTTATTGAGCAAAGCAGGCAATAAAATCGTGGCAACCCACAATTCGGAGATCACCACCAGCAGTTAGGACACAATTCGTAAAACATGCAGTAATGGTCAATTAGGTACCGAAAATAGGCTCAAATATGAATAACCCCACAACCCACCCTACCCCGTCAACACCCAGAACTCCCCATTTCCCAGGACCACCCCCCTTCCCCCCCTCCCCACGCACGTGTACAGGTGGCAGCAAGTAAAGGTTTAGGTGTAGCGGGACGGGTGTGTCACAGAATCGGGCCAGCAACATTAGCACAATCATATGCCCTCTTCTCGTTCCGCTGGGGGATCCAGCGATAGTCCTCTGTAGTCGGCCCACCGCTTCCAGATTTTGTAGTGTTTGCGGGGGCAACCCCTTGCCTCAAAGATCGGCTTCTCAGGTCCCATATAGTAGTCCAACCCTGCCTTCCATGCAGACAAGGGGGGGACCCTCACTCCCTTCCACGCCCGGGCCAGATCCCGTTTGGCAACAACAAGCCCCAAGAGCAGCAGGTGACGTTTATAGATGTTCCCACCAATGCCCTCCATAACATGCAGCAACCCCAATCATTGAGTGCGGGGAAGATCCCAACCCAGGACCTCGGACAGGCAGTTCCGCACACCCCTCCAAAAGCCAGATAATCGAGCACACGACCACACGGTTTGCAATAAGGATCCAGGCATGGCTCCACAGCGCAGGCACTCCGGAGATTCAATCAACCCAGCTTTCCACAATCGTTCAATGGTGTAATAGGCTCTATGAAGGTATTTGAATTGGATAAGCCGGAGTCTCACAGCGATAGCGGTCCCACGCAGGGATTCCAAGGCCTCCCTCCAATCGTCCTCATCCAGGGGGCCCACGTCCACCTCCCATGCCGCCCGAAGAGGGAGTAGGGTAGAGGAGCAGTGAGTGACCAGCGTCTGATAAATACGGGAGACCTTTCTATCCCCCAGGTCCCCCATAAAGACCTTCGCCTCAACCGGGCTAAATTCAGGGAGAGAGTCCAGATGAGCAATGCTCGGAGTGAGGGCGTGGCGCAACTGCAAGTAGCGGAAGAACTGGGACTGAGGCATTTGGAACTCCGTGCGGAGCTCCTGGAACGATTTAAGGGTAGTGCCGGACATTACCTGGCCCAGTAATGAAATGCCAATTGCCTCCCATCCCTCAAACCCTTCAAGAGCCGTAAGCTCCGGGAGCAGGCCATTATGTCATAATGGCGTCTCCGCCGTCAATTTGCCCCACCAGCCCATTCGGCGTATGGTCTGTCTCCACACCGCAAACACTACTCTTGTGACCGACGGCAGTGCTCGTCGCAAGCGGGCCGAGTATAGAATGGTGTGTAGCGTGTTATCACCCATAAGCGATCGCTCCAAGGCATAGGCCGGGTCCCCCCTGTCACTGTACCAGCATTCGTTAAGGATGAGCAACTGAGAAGCCTGATAGTAGGATAACAGATCGGAGGTGGCCAGGCCACCACAATAGGTAGACAGGAAACACATCTTCAGCGCCACTCTGGCCGCACCACCAGCCCATAGAAAATGGCCCAGCGCCGAATTGACTTGGCGAAACCACTGTGGGCCAATAGGGTAGGGGTAGTTTTGTAGCTGATACAGCAGGCGTGAGAGTGCAACCATTTTGAAGATGGCAGATCTTCCAAAAATAGTAAGGGGCATCCTGGACCACGTTTTGATGTCGGCCTGGACCCGTTCCCACACCGGCAGAATGCTGTGGTCCCAGGCAACGGCGCGCGACTCCGAGAGAAATACACCGAGGTACTTCAGCCCATCCGTCGCCACTCGCAGTCCCGCTGCCCAGGGGTCCGCCACGACCCCGCCGCCCAACACCCATAAGGTCGATTTGTGCAGATTAAGCCGAAGGCCTGAGACCTCGCCAAAGACGCGCATGACTTCTAGGACTCGGGGCCCAGAGTGTTGCAGGTCTGTGAGGAAAAACAGGATATCATCTGCATATAATGCAATTCTATCCACCAGCTCTCCACTCCACACAAACCCGCGTATCCGTGCATCAGTGCGCACCCAAGATGCCAGGGGCTCCATAGCCAGGGCAAATAGGTATGGGGACAATGGGCAACCTTGTCGGGTCCCCCGGCCAATCCGAAACCGCCTGGACGCGGCACCAGCCACTCGGACCGAGGCCGTGACATTGGTATATAGCAACTTCAGGTATGACAGGAACACCGGGCCCAGATTAAGACGGGGCAAGAGTGTAAACAGGTACGCCCAACTTACAGAGTCAAAGGCCCTGTCCATATCCGCCAACAGGAGAGCTGCCTGTTCGTCCCGGGCCCCCATGGCATCCACCGCTGCCTGTGCCCGCCGGATGTTATGACGAGTGGCTCTGCGGGGCATGAATCCGGCCTGGTCGGGGTGGACCAGATCCGTAATATAGGGAAGAAGGCGGTTCGCCAGGGCCTTCGCCAAGATCTTGGCCTCTATATTCAATAGCGATATGGGCCGGTACGAGTCATGCCTGTCAGGGGCCCTGCCCGGCTTCAGAAACACCACAATTTCGGCATGCCGCCAATCCGGTGGTAGCTCCCCCCGAACCCGTGCCGCCTCAAGCGCGCGTCTGTACTGAGACCCCAGCTGGAGGTGAAACTTCTTGTAAAATTCACATGGGTAGCCGCTCGGTCCCGGCGCCTTCCCGGTGTTGAGCTGCCCCAGCGCCTCCCCGAGTTCTTCAGCAGTGAGCGGAGCATCCAGCGCCGTTCTGGCTTCGTCAGAGACGGCCTTCGGCGACAGATCATCCAGGAATGCTGATATCTCATCGGCCTCTAGGGAGTCCCGAGGGGCGTATTGTTCCTCGAAGCAATGGCCAAAACTAGCCGCTAGGCGGGCCGGGTCCGTCACCACCGAGCCGTCCTCCGCAGTGAGGCCCGGCAACGTGAGTGGCTGAAAAGTAGACTGACACAGCCTGTGAAGCATCGTGCAGGACTTGTCGCCCCACTGATAAATCCTACTGCGCGTGGCGAGCCACGCCTGCCTGGCCTCCTCATGCAATACTGAAGCATAGGTTTGCTGCGCCTGTAGGAGCAGCCGTACCACAGTCTCATCACCCCCTTCCCACTCACGCCGTTCCAGGGTTTCCACCTGAGCGGCCGCAGCGGTAATGGCCTCCCGATGCTTCCGGCGGGCGGCAGTGCACCAAGCAATGTCCACCCCGCGTATCGTGGGCTTCATCGCCTCCCACACAACCACCGCGTCAATGTCCCCCACAAGGTTATCGCGCCAATAGTTATCAATTGCCTCCCGCAAGTGATGGACATAATCAGGTTGTTTTAGATGCCACGAGGACATCCGCCAACGGAACGGCTGCCGTTTTGTGGGGAGTTCTATCGTAGCAACAACCGGGGAGTGGTCGGACAGACCCCTGGGCAAGATAGCGGCGTCTCCCACACGACTCAGACAGGCACCAGGCATAAAGATATAATCAAGTCTCGAAAAGGAGCCATGCACAGCCGACACATACGTGAACTCGCGCTCAACCGGATGCAAATGGCGCCACACATCTACCCAGCCCAAACTGTCCGCTGTCGCACGCAGCCTAGTATGTGGGGCAGAGGGAGAAGGATCCACTGCCACCGGCAATCGCCTCTGGCGGTCCAAGCACACATCCATCACCTCATTCCAATCGCCCCCAACCACCGTCAACACATCTGGGATTTCATCCCATATCGTAAACAGTCTCTCCGACAGGGCCCACTGCATAGGGGGAGGGGCATAAACACTACCGAAAACCACAGGTTCAGCACCCATCATTCCTTTTATAAAGACAAAGCGGCCCTGGGGGTCTACCCACTGCTTCTCATGAACATAGGCCACCCTGCGATGAACCAAGATGGCCACCCCTCTGGATCCCCTTGTAAAGCCAGCATGTTAGGCCTGCTGGAAACCAAACCTCTGAAGGCTAGGGACCTTGGAGCCCAACGTTTCTTGGAGCAAAAGCACGTCCACTGCTTCCCGTTTCCCCCAGCGCAACACCGCCCCACGTTTGATTTTATCAAGCATCCCCCTCACGTTCCATGTTACAACACGGATGGACTTATTGGGAAGCGTAGCAGTTTGATCAACCATTGTCCAGGTGATTCCTCCCACCAGGCCCCCTGCGCCACCCCAACACACCCCACCTCTCAACCAGTCCAGCAGTAATCCACACGTGCGAGTCCTCCCACCCACCCCAAAGCCCCGAATCCGAACCCACCACTCCCACCCAACCCCAATCCTGAATCCTCCCCAACAACAAACCAACTCTCCCTACATCCCGGCCCCAACTCCCCCCACCCCTATACCTCATGGAACACTAAAGTATCTGTCGCGGCATGGATAGACCCGGATCCAAAACCGAGGACCCAGGGCCAACCATACCAAAGGATCCCAACATCCCGACCTCAACACTCACACCCCCCCCAGACAACACCCACAACTTGTGAGGGTCAGAGGCCCCTTGGAAGTCGCCTCCCGAGCCCCAACAGCGTCACCACATATAGCCAAGAAGAGTCACAAAGCTGGCAGTCTGGCAGCAGTGGTTCCCCCACATAAACAGCCCCACCACATGATCCATTACAAAGTAGGGCAACACATTACCGGGAAAGACAAGGGCCTAGGCCCCATCAGGGTTCAACTGCCAGCGTCAGAGTGTTCAGAGTCCATTGTTCCACTGGTCTGCGTCGCACTGGCGGAGGCGGATCTCTTGCGTGATCGGGACCTCCGGTGTCGTCCTTTACGGGCCTGGCGGTTTATTCGTTCTTGCGATGATCCCCTTGACCCGCCCGGATCTAGCCCCGGCTGGGCATGCGGCCTGATCCTCACCGTTTCGTCTATCCACCGAAAGACCTCCTCTGGCGAGTCAAAGAAATGGGTCCGGGACTGGTACACCACCCGTAGGCGAGCCAGGCACAGCAGAGAGTACTGGAGTTTCAGGCCCCGCAGCTTGGCCTTGGCGGCTACAAACGATTGTCTTTGTTGTTGCACAAGCCTGGTATAATCGGGAAAAATCATGATGGTGTGATTCTCATAAGAAAGTGGGCCTTTGATCCTTGCTTCCCGCAGTATGACATCGCGGTCATGGTAATTCAAGAGTCTAGCAATGACAGGCCGAGGACGCTCACCCTCCGACGGCCGCTGTGTCAAGGCCCTGTGTGCACGCTCGATCACAAAACAAGAAGACAGGGCCCCCGGCGGGAGCCAGCCCTCCAGCCACTGGGACAAAAACTGCTCCATGTCGTCCTTCTCACACCTCTCCGGAAAACCTATAAAGCGAAGGTTGTTCCTGCGTGCGCGCCCTTCGGCATCCTCTACTCGAGATGAGAGAGTCTTTTGGACACGCTCCATCTCCGCCATTTTCTGTTTCAGCGTGCCGATGTCCGTCTCTGCCACCGAGATCCGGGATTCCGTCTCCGTAATCCGCTCCACTGCATTGCGAAGGTCTTGGCGCAGCAGTGTCACATCTGCACCCACAGCCCCAATCTTAGCATCTAGCATGTCTCTGGACTGGGTGATTGCCGCCAGGAGTGCCGCGTTGTCCAGCCCAGCCCCACTGCCGCCGCCGGGCGCCCCAGGTCCGCCACTGGGCCCGGTAAATTTGTCGATGGGACCCTGCTTAGGCGGGCCTCCTCCACCGCCTCTGGTCATGGCTGCGTGCAGTCCCACCTTCACTACACCTCTGGTAGTCGCTCGGGTTATGGTCTCCGGAGCTCTAGTGCTCCACTTCCTGAAGGCTACTTAGGCAGAGCAGGAGCTGCAGCGCGCTGCGGGAAGGAGGCAGTGGCAGTGTCTCCAACCCGTTTAGCGTTTGGACCTGGCAGTAAGATAGAGACAGCGCTCGTCTATTTTAAAACTGTGTGTTCTATTTAAAATGAAATACTGTAAATAGTGCTTTAGAATTAGCGCCTGATTTATTGCTGTGCTTTTGTAAAATTCACTCCCCCCCCTGCACCACACGCCCCACTGACTCTGGCTGAAGTCGCCTCCCTGCATCTCTTCGTGGGGGCACTTCCGGTCGCCCTGCTGGAAGAGCGGTTAGCGCTCTAGTGCTCCACTTCCTGAAGGCTACTTAGGCAGAGCAGGAGCTGCAGCGCGCTGCGGGAAGGAGGCAGTGGCAGTGTCTCCAACCCGTTTAGCGTTTGGACCTGGCAGTAAGATAGAGACAGCGCTCGTCTATTTTAAAACTGTGTGTTCTATTTAAAATGAAATACTGTAAATAGTGCTTTAGAATTAGCGCCTGATTTATTGCTGTGCTTTTGTAAAATTCACTCCCCCCCCCTGCACCACACGCCCCACTGACTCTGGCTGAAGTCGCCTCCCTGCATCTCTTCGTGGGGGCACTTCTGGTCGCCCTGCTGGAAGAGCGGTTAGCGCTCTAGTGCTCCACTTCCTGAAGGCTACTTAGCCCTCGCAAGAGCTCGGGCGCGCAGCGATCGCGCGCAGCCCCGCCGAAGACCCGCCAAAGAGCTGCCCGTCTGCGCCCGTCCGCGCTAAGGCAGCGCCAGGCGCCAGTCCCCCTGGTTTGTTCTTTCTATCGGTCTATTACTATTCGGTACGATGTGTTATTATAAAGCGGAACTGCTTGATCTACAGCACCCCACCTGCACTTGTGCCAGACGCAACCCAGCCCACATGCGACATCCTGTATTACACCCCTCTCAACTTTGCTCCTCTAGGAATACCACACCCAACCCCGCCAAGATCCACACTCTCAGGATAGGTCATCTTAATGTGAGATCTGTGCATAAACACCACTCTGAAATCTCTGACCTCCTGACTGACCATTCGCTCGATGCCTTGTTCATGACGGAGACGTGGCTTCTCGATGAAATGCACTCGGTTTGCAACTTGGCGACGCCCACAGGTTATACCATCCACACTGTGAATAGAGGCACGAGAGGGGGGGGCTTGGCTTTAATAATCAAATCTCATCTCGACTGCTTGTTTAGCAAAACTGATATTCAGGGCTGCGAAAGTGCGCGTTTTTCGATCAAGGCTAACCCTCAGTTCTGCGCAACGGGGCTTCTAATCTATAGACCCCCTGGTGCAGACACTCCTTTCATTAGCTCACTCCTACAGTTTCTAGACATCAATATCCTTAAATCTGCTAACTTTACAATCACGGGTGACCTTAATTTACATCTTGATAAGGACTCCGAATCCAAAATGTCCACCTTTCTTGCTGATCTCGCGGCCTTCCAACTCACTCAATTTGTGAAGGGCCCCACACACACAGCGGGTCATCTTCTTGACCCCATTTTCTCCAATATCACGAGCTGCTCCGCAGGCACGCCGATCCCCATGACCTGGTCTGATCATTGTTTAGTAACTCTATCCATCCCGTGCAATTTGAGATCTGTCGCGGCACCTACTCCCTCAGTCCTGAAACGGCCATGGAGAAAGCTTCATCTTGAAGATCTACACAATCTTCTGGTATTAAATCCTCCACCCCTTACCGAAGATTTAGATGTAAGCTATGACCAGTTCTGCTTATGGATCACTCAGGCTCTTGATACCTTGATCCCGGCCAGATGTTGTAAAGCTCGCACCCATACTGCTAGCCCTTGGTATAACCTCGAATTAGCTAGCCTGAAAAAGGAATGCAAGAAGGCAGAGAGGGCATGGAGGAAGAACTACGATGTCAATTTAAAACTAGACTATGTCATGCTCCAAAAAACTTACCATCGTAAGATCTGCAGAATAAGGGCGGCATATTATGCCAAGGAAATTAATAACAGCCTTAACACCTCGAAAGCTGTATTCAAAATCTTGAAAGATCTCACCGCAAAGAAAACTGTTAACACCACTATCACTTCCCCTGACCTCTGTAATAACATGTCCAATTTCTTCACTAACAAGATCCTGAAAATCTACGACTCCTTTCCCAAAGGCCCGCAGCCAGTTGCTATCTTTGATCCTACTAAGCCCTCTCTCTCCTCTTTCCCCACGCTTGAGCGAGAGAGTTTCCAAAAACTCTGCAAAAAGATTAAATCAGGCTCTCCGGCAGATCCCCTTAAACCGGATACCTTCCGCGAAGCCCATGAATCAATCACTGAGCACATCCGAGAAATCATCAATCGGTCCCTTCTGACTGCTAAAGTTCCCTCCAAGTGGAAGCAGGCCTGGGTTTCTCCCATTCTGAAAAAACCCACTCTAGACCCCTCGCTTCCTGAGAACTTTAGACCTATCTCCCTGCTCCCCTGGCCTGCCAAAATCATCGAGGCACACGTCAATAATATTCTGACAGATTTCCTCCTTACCAATAACATCTTGGATGACTCTCAACACGGGTTTAGAGCTGGTCATAGCACCGAGACCGCCTTGCTCAGTGTTTCAGAGGACCTCCGTACCATCCTAGACACCGGAGGCACGGCAGCACTGGTCCTGTTGGACCTCAGTGCTGCCTTTGACACGGTGTCACACGAGGTCCTCTTGTCGAGATTGGAGGAGATTGGGATCACAGGGCCAGCGCTGGAATGGTTTAGAGACTTCCTTCTCAACAGATCTTTTAGAGTCTCTACCCCTCCTTACATCTCGGAGGAACATAACATTGGACAGGGAGTGCCGCAAGGCTCTTCCCTGAGCCCCACCCTGTTCAATGTATATGTCCGCCCCCTGGCAGAGGTAGCTAGAAGAAATGGACTTGCCCTGGTTTCCTACGCCGACGACACCCAGTTGGTGGTGTCACTTAATGACAACAGTGGTCTGGAGGCTCAACACTTCAAACAGACACTCACTGACATCACCAACTGGATGACGGCGAATTTTCTTCAACTTAACGCCGGGAAAACGGAGATTCTCCTTCTGGGCAAAAACACCTCGTCCTGGGGTGACAACTGGTGGCCGGATGTGCTAGGCCCTCCCCCTACGCCTAAGGAATGTGTCAAAAACCTGGGAGTTTGGGTGGACTCTGCTTTAAAGTTCACGCACCACACCAAAAAAGTTGCCGCCACATGCTTTGGCGCTTTGCGAAACATCAGGCCCATTCTGAAGTTCTTTGATTGTCGCACTCGTCAACTTATCATCCAGGCGACCATTCTCTCCAGACTGGACTATGCGAGCTCCCTTTTACTGGGAGCTAATCTAGCTGAAATCACTAGATTGCAAAGAGTTCAGAATGCGGCCGCCAGGGCTCTGGTTGGTCTCCCGCGCCATTCCTCTATATCGGGAACCTTGAAGAAACTACACTGGCTCCCGGTGGGCAAAAGGGTCCAGTTCAAAGCATTGTGCTTCGCTTTCAAAATTTTTAAAACCTCCTCCCCCCCAATGCTTCGCCCACTTCTGTCAGAGTACATCCCTAGGAGATTGCTCCGGTCAAAGGGGCAGCATCTTGCGATCGTCCCCCGCACCAGACTGGCTAGAGTGGGCGGCCGCTCTTTCAGTTTCCTCGCGGCCAAGCTATGGAATAGTCTCCCTGAAGCTATCCGCGGGATTCAGGATCTCCTAGTCTTCAGAAAGGCTATCAAAACACATCTCTTTCAACAATAGTCCCTTCCATAGCGTCTCCACCTCACTGTACTCTGTCCTTCCGCAGCGCCGGGACGCCCCTTTGCTGGGGCAGCCGTGCGCTATACAAATCACTATAGCATAGCATAGCTCTCAGTCAAGGATCAGGGCAATCGCCCTCCGCGACGGGGCCCCGTGGATCTTCAGGAGCGGTCCCACAGCGTTGGACTCAGGAGGCTCCGACCCCTGGGCCAGGGCACAGCCACACGTCTGAAAGTCTATCTGGAATGAAAGGCGTCAACCACTGCGCCCAGGTCCGGGCCGGTCTCAAGGTTGCGAAACTCGAGGCCCCGGTCCCACAAGGGCGGACTAGGCCTCCGCCACGCCGTGCCGCCCGGGGAGGCTCTCCACTGTACTGCACTAGACCCCAGGGCACCTCTGCAACTCTTCTGGTCTTGGTGCTGCAATCGCCGGATGGGGACTTGTCCGACCGGCTCGATCTCCGGCCACCTGCCACCGACCACCTCCCAGCCTCCTGAAAATCGAGGTCCCGGCTCCACCGCCAGCCACCAGGCCGCACTCCGTCGCCAGCGTCTCCGGTCCCCGGAGAAGTCTGAAAAGGGAGATCAGCACACCGGAGAGGTCCAGGCACCTCCAGGAACAGACGCCACTCACGTGGTATCGTTAGCGGGCTCGGGGCCAGGATAAATGAGCAAATTATGTCCGGGCCGGCGGGAGCTCTACAAAGCTGCGACCGCCATCTTCGCCCGCCAAGCCACGCCCCATCTCTAGCAAGTTCTGACCTGTTGTGATGATTTTTCATCTGAAACTGTTAACCATGCCTTCTGGGTTTAAATCCTGTGGATCTTGTGCTCAACAGATGTTAGGTATGAACCCTCATTCCTAATGCTTGTGGTGCTTGGGCGAGCACCACAACGCCAAAGATGAGACGCCTGCCACCAGCTGAAACCAAAGGTGAAGCCGGAGCGACGAACGAAGCTCCTGATGATGCGGTTGCTGAGGTCTTCCCAATTCTCCTAAGCTTTGGTCGACTACGGTTCGGCAATGGAGCTGGTTCAGTGGCCGTTCTCGGGGGCGTCGGTCTCCATTCATCGAACGACAGAAGCGGTCCCCGTCCACAGTCCACGGTAAGCGCTGTCATAAGCAATCAAAGTTGCGGCCTTCCGGGGCTTCCTCGACTCACAACATGGTTTTAGCCGGCTCCTCACGCCTTTGTGCTGAGGACTCAACGCATGAGTCACTTCTGTGCTTCTCCACCTTTCCTGCAGCCTGGGCAACTCAGACCAAGATGAAAGAGTATAATGATGCTCTTTATTTGATATTTGGGTCCTCACCTTCCCCTGGAGCGCCTCCGGGCCCCAAGGAGGTGATGGGTGCACTGACTGTGTCCTCGCTGATGGGTTCATCCTCTGCTGCAATTAGGCCCTTAGACATAGTGAATCGTGTCACAGCCCTTTGCGGTTCACACCTGTGGAACCGACCAACTCTGGAGCAATGTCACTTGTTTCTCAGGGATATGTTTCGGAGGCGCCGGAAGGCTCAAACTGGAGACGGTGCAATGCCCGCTGAGAGTCTTGAGGTATCAACATCCCCTCAAATCATTTTGTCGGCGTACTGCGCCATGTCAGTGCCGATCGACGTCGTTTACGAAGTCGAATATTTATGCTTCTGTGGGGCTTCACAAGAACAGTTTGTGGAAGGAAATGAAGAAGGGGTTCTTTTTGTGCAACCAGTGCCTACAGATTCTCCTATGATGGAAAGCTGGATTTCTGAGTTGGGCGAAGCATGCGAGTTATATTCATCCCCGGCTTCTAGCCTTCTGTTTTCTCCTGGCCTTGCCTTGGATACCAGCTCTCCCTTGGCGGATTTGTTAAAAAGGGGGTCTGATGTTCTACATTAGACTCTACCTTCAGTGGGGAAATCTACAGCCCCCCTCACGGATGTTCATCATCCGGGTCAGTCAGAGTTTGAGCCAGTGCTACCCTTTTGTAAGGCATTATATGATATTTTACTGGGGGCAGGGACTAGACCTGATACTGGCGTTACGTTTCATTTAACAAAACTTGGGTCATTGGGCGTTTTTCTCAGGCCTTCTGGGATTTGTTGCAGCAGTTAATGCAATTGGTTCCAGAGGTTCATAGGAACAAACAGAGTCAATTGATTTCAGATGGGCAGCAAGGCAGCAAGATCTATCATTAGGTGTGGAATTGACTCTATGATTTGATTGGTCGAGCTATGGCACATTCTGTGGCATTTTGCCAGTGAGCTTGGCTTTGTTGGATGCAGTCAGTTCTAATTGAAATGCTGTTTGATTGTTCTCATTTGTTTGGTGCCTATGCAGATACCGCTTTGCATAGGTTTAGGGACAGTCTGGGTGGCTTAGACCCTTAGCACTGTTTCCTTCTATCAGCTTTTGCTGTATTTTAAGGTAGACATTCCTCTCCAGAAGGCTAATCTTAGTTTGGAAATTAGCTCAAACTGCATTATGGTATTCTTTTTGCAGTGTAACTTCACCAGATGTGGTGTTCCTGCCTTTGCAGGCCTTATTTCTTAGGTTATTGTTGCTGTTGATTACGGGTTGTTTTTCGTTGAGGCCCTACATGGGTTTTTTCCCATCACTATGTAGGTTTTTTGGGTATATCTGCTGAAGAGATCCTCACTCATGAGATTTGGTTCTATGGTTTCTTTCTCATTTGAAATTGATTACCTGACCTGTGTTACCTGCTTGTAGACTCATTTGCAGTAGGCTTATTGCCTTTTTTCTCACTAAGCGTGGGTCTCTGTTGGTGCTGGACCTGACCTGTTATTTCAATGGAGCTTCCATTTCTGGGATCACAGGTTTTCGTTTGGTAACTTCTTGCCTTATTTCAGCAACTTGTATACCTTAGATGTGATGGTACACAGCTTTTAGTTCCCTCCTTTTGGAATGTTTTTCCTCCGCTTGTTTCGGGGGTGTAATCTTCTATCGTTCCAGATAGTGACTTATTTATTTTTGATACCTTCCATTGTATGGCATCATGGTTTTCTTATTCCTGCAGGTTTACCGTGCTAATCTGGTTGGATAAAGGGTGTATCCATCTATGTGGATTTTTGGTGTCTCTTACACTAACGTTGTTTGTTTAATTTTGATGGTTTTGTTTTACAGAAATATCTTTTCTAGTGTTCTTCCTTTGAAAGCATGTTACACTTAACACTCTTAAGTTTGAAAGGTTAGGTTGGGAAGTGCTGCCAATTACCGTTCTTTGAGGTGGAAGGTTTTTTCCCTTACTTCTTTCAGTGATCCTCATCTGATTTACTGACAGGCTAAAGCCATATAGTCTTTTGAAGGAAGAACTCTTTTCGGTCCCTCACTTCGGTGTTCTGTTATTATGTCCTGTTGTGGAGCTCCAACTCCTTTCTATTGGGAGTGTGTATTTCTATTATGTTCAGGCAGGTTTTTTGGTTGTACATTTTTTATATAATAATGCTCTTTGTAGGGGTACAGATTATGTAGCAATATTTCTTGCCTGTCTCTGGTTAGGAGAGAGTGAGTGTCATCTTCACTGGTCCTTAAATGTATGGGTTCCGTATATTGATATACATATTCATTGGGCAATGAAAATGTAGATTTGTCTAGGTGTTTTGTATTTATGTGGATACATATATTTATGACATAATTGTTACCTTTCTGTTGGTTGACAGTTGGTATTGGGTTTTAAATACATCTTTTCTAGATTGCAGCATATTTATATATGCTGGTGTTCTTCTTTTCCACCTCTGTGGGGTTACATTCTAGGTGAGCCTCACAGTTCAGTATGGGGGTCATTCTTTGTATTCAAGGATAGGTCCTTTTTTTTAATCCTCATTCACCTCTGACCCCAGTCCACTAGAAAAGTAGGATGTCATTACAGTTACTCCGTTTCAAGAGACGTAGGCAATCGAGATATGACCCGAGAGATACCACCCGCCTACTGGTAGACAACAAACCTACAGAATGTCGCTCACCTCTCTTTTTAAGGAGAGGGTGGTCGCACTCTCTTCTGATAGATCGTAACCGATAACTGTAGCTGTTGGCCTGCAAAGTGTAGGAGCTGGGAGAGAAAGAAAGCAGGGCCTAGCCCAGTCAGAGAGCTTCCAGAGAGGCATAATCATAGGTTCCCAATTTTTTTTATTTTTTTCAAAGTGATAGCTCAACCACTTAAAACCCGAAATAAATCAATATACTCTCCCCCCAAAAAACTAAAGAAGAGACCAATTGAGCAAACAGTCCCATAGTGCTTTCTTCCTATTTTTCGCAATCTGCCCAAATCAGCTTTGGATGTCTTATATAAGGAGGACAGACCATCTGAATGAGTGGGGGGGGGGGGGGGTGTAGCCTCTACCCATCTCCTACATATTTCTCGTCTGGCCAGCAGAATCGCGTAGAATAAAAAAAACCCTAGCAGGGCCTTTGACTCCACTTGCAATGCCAAGGATGATCATGGCAAAGGAAATTTGGACTGGGGTACCCAAGATGTCGGCTAGGGTTGCTCCATCTCTCTCCCAAAATTCAAAAATGGCTGGACAATCTTTAAACATATGTATATCTGAGGCATTTACCAGGGCACATTTCTTGCAACTGAAAGGGGGGCCCCTTGCTATTTTAGAAAGTCTAGAAGGATATAAATAAGTCCTATGTGTACTGAAGTAGTGGTTTCTCCTGAACCAGGCTGGCTTTACAATTGTAAACAAGGTGTTAAAAGAAGTTTGCCACATATCTTCCCAGTCTTCATCTGGTATAGAAGCTCCCCACTATTTTTCAGCTAGTTTAAAATCACCATCAATGACTTCCTCTATGGCCCAGTAAAAGAAGAACACCTCTTTCCTCCCCGTCAGCCTCAATGCCAATTGCTCCTCTAGAGTGTTCCCTTTACCTATAGATTTTTTAAGATTCTGCGACCAACTCTGCAATTGCAGATATTTAAACCTGGACATGCCCAACTCTAACTTATTATCAAGTGATGCCAAAGACAGAAGCGAACCATCAACAGCCAAATCCCCCACACCAAAAGCCCAGCTGTTTTTAGTGGGGCTGCCAATTTATCTTTCAAGCAGTCCGGAGCCCCTGAAGAGTCCCACAAAGGAGTCAAACTTGAGAAATAATTTAGGCCACTACATTGCTTAATTCTATCCCATGTACGAGCCATACCCAATAGGACTTTCAGCCTGATCTTCTTGAAAAATGTTTGGTCTCCATATTTAAAAAGAAACCCCTCATGTGACAACCCCACTCCATCAAGCATGGCTGAGAACATGTTCCCCCCTCTCTGACTGGTCTGGGGATTTCAGCAGCATTCTGGATTGCGTTAGCTGAAAGGCCCAGGCGTAGTATTGGAGTGTAAGGCTCCCTTTCTCCCTCCTGCGCCTTAGCTTCTTCCAAGCTATCCTCGTATCTTTATAGGTCCATACAAATGATTTGTTTGCTTGCTGGTTTATCAATGGCCTGCTTTTCTAAATGCAAAGGAATAGAAAGTAATATTTGGTAGTATAACCATTTTAATCAGGTTAATTCTTACCAAAATGGTCAATGGGAGATGGGCCCACGATTTCATGAGTTTCTGGCACTCTCTGGAGACGTTTGCAAGATTAGTCCCTGAAATATTATCTATGCTTTGGACAATCCTAACCCCCAAGTACCTTATATCGCTTTTGGTCTGGTATCGACACTTCGGCAGGTTCCACGACATAATATTGTTTTTCTCCACATTAGCCTTATAACCAGACACCTGCCCAAAGTCTTGTGCCAACTTAATGAATGAGGAAAGGACGATTCCAGATCAGATGTAAGAATCAAGACGTCATCCGCATACAGGGCTACCTTCCTCTCCCATGCTCCAAATTTACATGATGGAATACCCGTCTCTTCCCTGAGACGCTGAGCAAAGTCTCGATGTACATGTCAAATAGGAGGGGGAGAGGGGGCAGCCCTGTCTGGTTCCCCTAGTGATCTTGAAAGGGTTGGTTAATTTACCATTAACTAAGAGTCTTGCCGATGGATCACTATATATAAGCTGGATAACTCGACGGAATTTCTCCCCAACGTTAAACTTTTCCAACACTGCCGAGAGATAAGTCCAGATGACCCTATCGAAGGCCTTGTGGCATCTAGTGTCATTGCTGTGAGGGCTAGTGAAAAGGTGGAAGCAAGATCAATAGCTTCAATAAAATCATAAGTGAGATCGAATAAATTCCTACCTCTCAAAAAAGCCTTTTGATCTAAGTGCAACAATCCACCCGCCACCGCACCCAGCCTATCTGCCAAGATCCTAGTAAAAACTTTATAGTCTGTATTTAAGAGTAGTCAAGTCAAGTCAAAAACCACTTTATTCGATTTAGTTAAAAATCATAAAAGCATGCTACAATCAATTAAAAAAAGACAATTCAATTTCATGAAAAATTTCATACAGCAATAGCAATATCTATACACAGTTTAAAAACAGCTAGAAAAATAATTATTAGCTAAAATTTTACAGATACAAAGAAAACATTTCATCCTCCAACACAGACCCCTATATTACATTTGCAATCTCCTCCTCCTAATCCTGACAGCAGCAACAAGGTAATTAGCCACGCTAAACATAACCAAAGGTGATTCTAGCATTTGTAAATACAGGAGAGCTGGTTTTGCCTGTAGAAAAAAAGCTTTGCCCTTCAATAAAGGCACCAAATACTTCTGTCTTGGGGTATTGTAAAAATGGCAGAACAGCATTAGGTGCATATTATCTTGCAGTGAAAAATTGTCACAATTACACACAGGTGCATCCTCAAGCTTACCAACCATGGCTATCACAAAGAACCGTATAAATCTGATTAAACCGAAATTTAACCAGAAGCCACCTGTGAAAAGGGATGTTTACTATGGCAAGATACGGTTGAATAGCTAGACAAGTAATCGTCAAAAAATGGGCTCTGACCGTTGGTTTTGTAAGTTGATATTCCTCTCTCTCCAAGCTCTTCAGTTTAAAAAAGTTAAGCTTGACCCAATCTAGATCAGCTTTCTTCAAACCCAGAGGGGAGGAAAATATCTCGGGACGACCAAGTTCCAAAGAACACTTATAAATATATGACAGCCACACAATATCTTTAAATTTGTCCAGTTTTAAACAGTCCATCAGTATTTTATGGTTTAAACCTAGATTGTTATTGGTCCAAATCCTAATCCATAGAAGAATAGGTGCCATAGAAAGGATATCGGTAATGTACCCTAAACCAAGCTCCTGATGAACTGAGAATGTGGCTGTCGACTGGGGGAGCCCTAGTATAGACCAGAGGAACTTATTCTCCTCCCTTTGAATGGTTTCACTATTCCGATAACCCCACAGACCTGCTCCGTACCTGGCTATTGCCAGAGTTTTTGCCCTGTACAAGCTTAATAATGCACCGCTCGGCTTCCCTCCAAGTCTCCTTGAAAAACTTAAAATTGCATTTACCGAGCTCCTCACCGCTTTGGTTTTGGCTGTAATTTGAGGGATCCAGCTACCCTTAGTATCAAAAATTACACCAAGGTAAGTAAAAACTTTGACATTAGTGATCACTTCACCATTACAATAGAAAGATTTGGTGTTGTTTTTGACAGCCCCGAATGCCATAACATGGGATTTAGAATTATTTACCACTAAGTCAAGTGAGGACATAAATTCACTGAATGCATTTAAAAGTCTCTGCAGACCTAAATGTGCCCGAGCTATTAAAGCAGCGTCATCCGCGTACAGGAGAACAGGGATGCGAGTATCCCCTGCATGCGGTGTATCCAAAGTAGCAGTTAAAAGATTTTTCTCTAGTGAATTTATGTATAAAGTGAACAGCATGGGGGCAAGGATGCAGCCTTGCCGTACTCCCCTGCTCGATTTAAACCAGGCTGTGCGATTTCCTTCTTGGTCCGTTCTGATAGATGCCTTTAAGTCTTTGTGAAGTTCAGCCAGGAAGTGGACAAGAGGAGGATCAAGTCCCAATTTTAACAACATGGACCACAGCCGAGCTCTGTTAACTAAATCAAAGGCCGTGGACAGGTCCATAAACGCAACAAAAATTGATCCCTTTGTTGCCGTTGTATATTTTGAAATTATCAGATGTAGATTTAAACATTGGTCCTCTGTACCTCTTCCTGAGCGGAACCCGTACTGGGCATCTGATAAAATATCATTTTCCAAAGTCCACTTATTAATTCTCGCAAGCAATACTTTACTCAGGACCTTCATAGAAGAATCCAACAAGGATATAGGGCGGTAGCATTTGGGGTCCCCTCTTTGCCCTTTTTTAAAAATAGGGACTATGATTGAGCATGACCAGGTTTTAGGAAAACCCCCTACAAGTACACAGTTAAAAACATTGGCTAGTATCATTGCCCACATCTCTGAGTTTAATTTATAAAGATCCAAAGGGACCCCATCTGGACCGGGGGCTTTATTCTCAGCGGAACCTTTTATCGCAACCTCCACTTCAGTTATACTAAATTTTAGTTTGGGTAGCGAAGTTGAATGAAAAGGCATAACAAATGTCTCAGCAATTTCATTACTCCCATATATTTTAGAGAAATGTTTAAGCCACTCTGCTTCTGGAATATTTACTTCAAGATCTGTATTTCTTGATTGGGCAAATAGAGGATTATTAATTATAGACCAGAATTTAGAACTTTGTTTGAGGGTGGTAGAATCCATTAAAGAATACCAGGCTTCTTCTTTAATAACCTTTTTCCGAGTCTTTACCGCCTCAGCATATTTCTTCCTCAGTTGTGCTACCAGTGACTTGTCTCTGGGAGAAAGTTTAAGCGCTTTCAACAGAGCGGAGTGTGCTTTGGAGCATGTATGATCAAACCAACCATAAGCTGGGGCAGGGCCCCTCTTTGTTCTAACTGTGAGCTCTTCTTCCACTCTAGCACAGATAGCCTCAAAGGCGGTAACTACCTCTTTCCCCCCCATGTCTAGATCCCTACATGTCTCAAGTTCCACCGCCATTTTTTGTTCAATTAGACATAGAAAGTCCTCAGGACAAACTTTACACCATTTTAGACGCCTTCCCTGGTCTTTACTCTTTACATCCTTCACAGAGGTGGCCGTCAAGGCCCCTTTGCTTAGACCAAGAGAGCCGTCCATAACTAGCGACACCGGGTTATGATCACTGAACCCACTTACTATGGCATTATAAAACAGTACATATCGGAGAAGACGCGGGGACATAAAAATATAATCAATAATCGATTCACTTCCCCTCGCATTATATGTGACCACACGGTCATTTAAATCAGAAAACCCTGATTCATATAAATCATTAGATGATAACAAATCTTCCATTGCTGAACCCTTTGGGCTGTGCTCGAAATGTGGCAAGGTCGTATGATCAGGACCGGTATCATCCTCAATCTGGCAATGTAGCCCACATAAATGAACATTAAAATCTCCCATGAGTATGAGTTGAACAAAAGTGGTTTGTTTTGACATATAATTAGTTAAAAAAGAAGATAGACCTTCTAGAACAAAATTTGGGGGACCCCCCTGCATAGAATTGTAGCAGTTTATTAAAACTATCTTATTTTTATCTGCTTGGTGAATTTCCAGCAACTGAAAATAATATGAGGAGCTGGGAATTTCCTTAACGCTGCCTGCTATGTTAACTAAGACTAGAAACAACAGGCCCCCTTTGTCCCTTCCCGCCGAGGAACTCTGAGCTTTAACAAAGAACGATGTACAGCCATCCAACCAGAAAACATTTTCTCTTGCCCAAGTTTCCTGTAAGGCCACTATATCATGTTCTTTTAGCTTTTTTAGCCAAATCGGGTCTTCCTGCTTTGCGCGTAAGCCCGCAATGTTCCAGGATAATAGCCTGACATTCCCCCTGCCCAGATCTATTGGGCCATTATCGGCTGTGGTTGATGTGCTACAGGATGGGACAATAAAAGCATTATCGCAACTAAGGGCATTCTTGCTTGTGTGATCATGCTCTAGTCAGTCAATATCTATCTGATTTGCTAGTGCCGAAAATCTATTCGACAGGATTAAATCGTCAGTAGGCGTGTTCCTTAAAATATTAACTGTACCACCAACCCTGGGTTGCTTTGTCACCCATTGGTTAACTTGTAGAGGCGAAATTAGTCTATCTTCAGCCCATGCATTATAAATATGCTATGACCTAGTTTTCTCACCGCCACCTAACCTATGTACTGGGGGATAGAAAATCCCAGAGGCATAGCGCAAACGCCCTTACCTACTGGGTCCAGTGGGGAACCATCCCAGAAGAGGCGGCTAGAGACATTGCGAGATTTAAAGTTACCTATTACACAGTCTCCTGCTACACATTTCTTAGTTTTGCCCACCCAGTTGACCCTTCTACCTGTCAGAATATTATCTGCAATGTTACTTTCGCCCGTGCAGTTCGCATTGCACCATTTTTTAATATGCATAAGAAGGGTTTCGTGATGTTCTACCTCCCCGTCAGCAAGTTTGGGCACATTTACCAGTATTGCTACAAATGGTGTTGCATCCGGTGGTAAATTAACTGGAGGTACCGTTCCCGCCCGTCCACCCTGTGAACCTCTAGGCCTTACTATTGGAGTTAAACTTGGTACAGCTTCCAAAATAGGCGAAGATATACCCTTATCGACTTTCCCTTTATTTTGCACAGGGTTATCAATGACCAGATTTGTAGCCGTGTTAGCCATATTAGTTGGCGGGCCGCCAACCTTGGGAGCGGAAACCTGTGCAACTGGCGGACATGACGACAGAGTAAGAGTAAGAGTAAGTAAGTAATATTTTTATTTGTACATGATTAATTGAAATCTTTACAAAAATATAAAATACCAGTAACGACATTAAAAAACGGAACTGTAATTAGAATTTAAAAAGAATACTGCATTACTGTAAACAGGTCAATAATGTCCACAGGTGCTAGTGAAGAACTTCAAACAGTGTCAAGTCTTTTTTTTAATGAGTCAAAGAACTTCACAACCTGGCAGTTAAATTTTGTGTTGCTGGAGGTAAAACATAGTATAACTGCCTGTCTGCAGGTCCGTACAGCGTGTGACTTAAAAGATGGGAGCAGGAGATTGCGCCTCAGGTCCCTCAGTCTAGGGCATATACATATCACATGGACAATATCCTCCATGCCAGACTTGCACAGGCGACACTGTTGCAAAACGGGTGGTCTCACCCAGGGGGGGTAAGTGTGGCAATATCGGGATTACGCCAAAGCGCAGTTTTAAAAACTTTTCTTTGACTTGTATTTTCATCCCGATGTTAAGGTAAGCTTGTGACTGTATTTTGCCATATCCACCTAGGGTTGTCCATCCGTGCGCTCTGTTTGCCAAGACTTTCTTGTCTTCAATCGCAGAGATGATACGTGCTGATTTTTTAGCCAATTTTTTGAAGGACTGGAGGTCTGTAGGCGTTTCCCAAGTGTTAGACAAACCTAGGAGTTCAATTGATTCAAAAAGATAAACTCTGTGCGGCGATATGCGGTGCCGTAGTAGCTCAGCCTATATGTTGGCATTTAAGGAGTCGGCTTCTGCGTTGCGGATTTTGCGCCAGGTTGCTACATAGGCGCTCCGCCTTTCTAGAGTTTGTCTGATAATGCCGAATTCCAAACTAATCTGGGCAGGGGAGACATATGTAGGAAGGTTGAAAATGGCCCTATAGGAGTTGGCTATAACTGTGTCCAGTAGTTCGGCATCCTTCCCATGAAGTGATTCACTCCCATACGTTGTAGTTTCGCACGCAAGATTTCAAGAAATGTTTTTAGTTTGAGATCGGGGAGTTTTGCCTTTAGAGATTTTAATGCCAGGTAAGTCATTGTGGCTTTCCCTCGGATGGAATGGAGTTGAGGTCTAGAGTTGTTGTTTGAATCCAAGAGGACACCCAGATATTTATATGAGGCCACCCTATCAAGTTTTTCTCCATTTAAGTACCAGAAAGGATTCAATTTTTTCCTGTACTTGAACGTCATGGATTTTGACTTATGAAGATTTATTTGGAGGGCGTTCTTTGCTGAGAAGGCAAAGGTTGCGTTCAGGAGGTGCTGAAGGCCTACTTGGGTGCGGCTTATCAGCACAAGGTCGTCGGCGTATAACAGATTAGAGAGGGTGATGTGCCCTAACTTGGGTGCGTGATTACAGCATTTCTCTAATTCTGCAGGCAGATCCGCTAAGAAGAGATTAAATAGGATGGGCGCTAGAATACAACCCTGTTTTAATCCCTTTGTCGTCCTGATCGACTTCGAGACATGTGTGCCAGCCCCAAGCTTGATTTTAATCCAGGTATTGGAGTGGAAATGGGTCTATACGATCCACACGTCACCTGAGACTTTCCTGCCTTCAAAATCAATGTGATAGTGGCTTCTCCCCACGAGGCAGGAGATCTAACAACTTCAACTAGAATCTTGTTTAATAGGGCTGTCATAGTCGGAATTATTGCCTCTCCCAAGAATCTAAATATTTCCACTGGGAGCCCATCAGGCCCCGCAGCCTTACCACTCTTGCAGGCAGAAATAGCTTTCCTGACCTCCTGCTGAGATATTTCCAGCTCCAGGTTTTCTCATTGGGAGGAGTTTAAAGAGGTAAGCTTAATCCCATTTAGCTACTCCCAAGCACAGTTGCTCTCCACCGCTTTGTCTTCATCGTATAGATCTTGGAAAAAAGCAAAAAAGGCTCCTCCAATGTCTTCGTCAGTAGCTACCGATGTATTATTGTGTTAATTCCCGGAGTTTGCTAACCCTCTCCCCATATTCAAAATGGGCAAGCTCACTCACCTCCCATCTTTTGGAAATCCTCGTCTGGATAATACTCTCCAATTGATCTTTCAGGCTTCCCAGTTTCACTAGTTGCTCCTGACGATTTGCAATATCATCCTCCCTGTTCAGGCTCAAGTCTACTGCCTTCAGTTCACACTCAATTTTTTTTCTACCTCCTCTCTGTATTGCCTGTTCTTTTAGCATATCCTACTTGTGACCAGGCCCCTCAGTTAGGCCTTCCAGGCATCCCACCCTGAGATCTCAGCCGAACCGATGTTTATGTTAAGGAAGGACTCTGTCTCCTGGGATAAATATTTAGCTTCTTATTCGTCAAGACGTAGTGAACGATCAAACGTCCACACTCTTGATTGTTCATTCTCTGCCAAAATTAAATCCATCCATACCGCTGTATGGTCTGAAAAGTGGAGAGTCAGGTAGCCTATATCTTTAATTTTTCCCATCAGATCATGACTGACCAGGATATAATCAATCCTTGATTTGTGTCTATATGTGCGATTATGAAACGAGACACCTAATTGGGAACCCGACCTTTCTCTCCAAATGTTGCACAGTCCATTCTGCCTCATCATCATTTGAATATATGTCCTAGATTTAGACAAAACATTCTCCTACAGCTTGGGAACTTATCCATCTGAGGATTCAGAACTATGAAATCGCCTGCCAAAATTATCGGTTCTGGAAATTCCATCATATTTGCAAAAATAGTTTTTAGGGTGGAGGGGTCATTTTGGTTAGGGGCGTAATAGTCTACCACTGTTAAAGGTGAACCTTGAACAGATAATTTGACAATGACCCCCCTGCCACCTGGGTCTATCATCGAGTTTAAAACCCGGGGATTTGCTTGATTTTTTTTTTTTTAAAGACCTTTATTGTACATTCCCATTATAACACAGCTTAAGGCCTACAACCTCTCGGGCCGGCCGCAATAGCAACACAGTCGAAATATCGTTATCAGGTTAACACAGCCGTGTAGCCGATAACCCTGGGGCCCGGCAGCGAATGAAAACATGTTGTACTTAATTCAAAAATTCCAAGTATACGATATGACTTAGGTCTATGATTTTTGTTTTTACCGTGTAACAAAACTTTTCATTAAAGTAAAATCACATTAAATACTTCAATCTTCGAAGGCGACAAAACATATGCTCATATTTGCAGTATTGTTAGCATTGGCGGTGCAACCCCGACCCGTACTTAACATTGTAGCCCCCGTCAAGTAGTAGAGCGGGTTTTAACACAGCAGGAGATACAGCCACTGACATATAGATTTCAGGTCCAACCCTCAATCTTAAAGGCCCTCATCCGAGTCTACCCGTGGTGGCTCACATAAGTCCCCCTGAATTTGTTCCATGCCCCCCAGATTTGTCCCCATTTTTCAGGGCATCCCCGATGGGCAAATACTGCCTTCTCAGCCACCATTGCTTCATTCTTGTCTATACACCAGTCTCTCAATGTGGGCAGTACTTTAGAACCCCACAGTCTAGCAATATTGCGGTTCGCCACCATCATTCCCAGCATGGCCCAGTCCTGTTGACGATGGGTTAAGTCCACTGCCTCCCAAATGTTTAACAGACAGCGACGCGGGTCGGGTATCAGGGAACTAGTCGTGGTTTGGGAAATGGTTTGCATTACTGCTGCCCAGTACATGGCTAACTGACCACAATCCCAAATGGTGTGGTAGAATATCCCCCTCTCCCCGCATCCACGGAGGCAATACTCGTGAGAGGCTCTCCCTATCTTGTAAAGGACCGTTCTGGTGTAATATGTGCGGTGTAGTACTTTCAACTGAACCAGTTTAAGTCTGGAAGGAATCGCTGATTCTCGTGGCGAGGAGAGAGCCTCTTGCCATTCCGAATCATCAAGGTCACCAATATCGTCTACCCAACTCAAACGCAATTTGGATAGCATATCAGGGAGGTTGTTGACCAGTTTCCGATTTGTGAAGGATGTTGCTTTGTGAGGCATATGCTCTGTTAGCAGCCTGTCCTTAAGAGGGGTGGATTCCTTTAGAGTCGCTCCCGTCGGGACTACTGATTGAA
This sequence comes from Lissotriton vulgaris, assembly GCF_964263255.1. Taxonomy (NCBI): domain Eukaryota; kingdom Metazoa; phylum Chordata; class Amphibia; order Caudata; family Salamandridae; genus Lissotriton; species Lissotriton vulgaris. The sequence continues at coordinate 1,342,201,388 of NC_141695.1, read as the reverse complement.
GTGCATGTCGTATTTGCATGTACCTGTAATGCTCGGACTGGGCCAGATCGTATTTGGTTTGTAGGAAAGTGAAGTCTACTATTTTGTGTTTTTTCCAGATGTCTCCCACCACTGAAATACCTATGGCGTCCCACGCCTGGAACCCTTTGCTGTTGCCCATGAAACCTAATCTGTGTGAGTCCCACAGGGGTGTCATCTGTGTAATAACGTTCGCGCACTGAAGGTGTCTATGTGCCTTATACCAGAGTTGAACCGTGTGACGAGTCGGACCTAGTAGATCGAACGGGACACTACGACTATAGAGGTTTCTTAACAGTCCCCTGGACTCAATACCCTGCCTGTCCGCCAAATAGGCGGGTTCTGTCTGTGGGGCGTGTAGCCAGTAATTAATTTGCTTGAGATGGGCAGCCCAATAGTATAGTTCAATATTAGGGAGCGCTATACCTCCATCATACCAGTCTTTCACCAGTTTGCATTGCGCAATTCGTGCCGGTTTCCCATCCCACAGCAAAGTAGAAACCGCCGCTGCGATGGTCTTAAAGTAAGAGGAGGGGACCGGGAACGGTGTGTTCTCCAGGAGGTACAGAAAACGGGGCAATGTCATCATTTTGAACAATGCAGCTTTGCCTAGGAGGGTGAGAGGGAGGGAACGCCACACCTTCACATCCCGATTGAACCGTTCCAGTGGGGGTTTCAGATTCAGAGCGTGGAATTCGTCCGGGTTGGAAGAGACTTAGACTCCCGGATACTTAAAAGGGGTGTCAGTGTAACGTAATGGGCAGGCCACCGGGAGCGAGGGTGGGCAGCCGGCCAGAACGAACAAGACTGATTTAGTCCAATTAATTCTATATCCCGAAACTCTCCCGAACTTCTCGCAGACATTAAGTAGTTCTAGGATTAATTTTTTAGGGGAGGTGAGATAGAGAAGGATATCATCCGCGTAAAGAGATATCCGATCCTCCTGCGACGGCGACCACCGGATACCTCTGATGGATGGTTCCCATCTAACCCAAATCTCCAACGGCTCAAGGACTAGCGTGAACAGTAAGGGGGATAACGGGCAGCCCTGCCTTGTCCCACGACCGAGCGGGAAATCTCTGGAGATGTGACCATTAGCTGCTATCTGGACTAGGGGCCTGGTATAAAGCAGGCAAACCCACGCGCAAAACTTAGGGCCGAAGCCCATGTGACGAAGCACCGCAAATAGATAAGGCCATTCCACGGTTTCAAATGCCATAGTGGCATCAAGGGAGAGAAGTACCGCCGGCTCCTGTATATATTCCCGGCAAGCCATCACCGCCTGTAGACGGCGCAGATTATGTAAGGTATTACGATTTGGCTTAAAGCCAGACTGATCCGGGTGTACCAGAGTGGCAAGATGGGGGGCTAACTGCTGTGACAGTAATTTGGCAAGGATCTTTGGTTCTGCATTTAGTAAGGAGATGGGGCGGTAAGAAGTGCACGCCTCCGGTGCTTTATAAGGTTTGTGGATCGGGATGATTGTGGCAAGGCGTTGATCTTTAGGGAGTTCTCCTACTTCTAGGCTGTCCACAAACATTTTGAGGAGATGAGGGGCTGTTATCTGAGTTGTTTGCTTATACAGTTCTACTGGGAGTCTATTGGGTCCCAAAGCCTTGCCAAACGCTAGTGTGTCGGTCGCTTCCCGTACTTCTTCCACGGTGACGTCCGCCTCAAGCAAAAGTGCCACCTCAGGTGGGAGGCAGGGCATTGTCAGATCTTTAATATAGTCATAAGCCTCTTCTGTCGAATACGTCGCCTGGGGGGCATATATTGTCTCAAAATGGTCAGGCAGCAGTTCGACTATGGCCCCGGGGTCCGAGGTCGAATGCCCCCCAGGTAGTGTCAGTCGTGCAATGACCCTGCCTGCTTTTTCCTTTTTGTCGAGCCAAGCCAGCATCTTTCCAGCCTTGTCTCCCAACTCGTAAATCCTGTGACGGGAGGCCTGAATTGTGGTCTGAACCATTTCTTTTTGATATGTCATCCATTCAGTGCGTCGTAGTCGGACTGTCTGAGCGGCTCCCGGGGACGAGTGAGTCTCTTGTTCAGAGATTGCTATTTTGTATAGTGCTTCCTCTAGGGCGCTAAGTTCTTGATGCTGTGTCCGCTTATGAGCGACAATGGATGCAATCGCCTGGTCACGTATGACTGTTTTGTATGCTTCCCATAGGGTACTCTGGGAGCCTACTGAGCCCGAGTTCTCCTGAAAGTAGTGTGTAGCAGTATTGGAAAGGGTTTTCCTCAAAGGGGCGCTCTGCAGATAGCCCGCATGGATAGGAAAAATACGGCTCCTGCGGGAGCGGTGATTTGTGTATGTGAGTCACAGTGGAGAGTGATTAGAGATTCCTCTAGGACGGATGTCCACCTCCTCAACGCCGTGCAGTCCATCTCCGGACATTAAAATGTAATCTATCCGTGAGAGACAGTTATGTGTTGCTGAGTAATAAGTGTATTGTTTATCGTAAGGATGTTTGTGTAGCCAGCAGTCTGTTAGACCCAGGGCATCCAACAGTCCGGCGAGTAGCCTGCCTCCCCGCACCGTCGTGGTATGTGGGTGTCTATCAATCTCATGATCTATAACGTCATCAAAGTCGCCCCCTATTACTAGCGTCGCCGTCAGTAAGGACAGTAGAAAGGTCGCAAGGGCAGTGTGTGCTGTTGCATGTAGGCCAGGAGGGACATACACAGATACAAAGTTGAAAAGTTGGCCCTCCCACTGAACCGTCACAGCTGCAAAGCTGCCCTGATTGTCTATTTTTGTCTGTTGACACACCATCTGAAAGTTCTTTCGTATAAATATCCCCGTCCCTCTAGAGCCGGAGGAGAAGTCTGCATGCCCAATTAACTTATACCCCCATCTATCCATCGCTTTCGAGGCTGAACCTACAAGGTGAGTTTCCTGCAATTGGACTATCGCCGGGTTACAGCGTTTCAGGTATTGTAGCACTAGGCCCCGCTTCACCTTGTCTCCCAATCCCCTGACATTCCATGTTAGGACTGTTATGGTTGATGCGTGGGAGGGATGTGATGTACGAATCTCAGGTGTATCTGTCACGTGTGCTGCCATTTACCTGTGTGTGTGGTCTCGTACAAGTCAATAAGGGACGGGTCTCGCAGTGCACTTTTCACCAAATAACCTGTCTCCTTCGTGTTGTTTAGAACATGTCGTGTTTGCCGCCTAGTACAATAACTAAAACATTCAAACATTCCCTTCCCCCCCCCCGTCCCTGCCTCTCTGCCGCACGGGCCTGAAACCGCCCGCCTCCCCAACTTAGCAGAGCGCGTAGTCCCGACCCAACCCATTGTACTTGCTTGCAAGGGGTAAGTAGCTCTGTGCCTCAAAAGCAGCTCCATGCGACCTCTTCCGCCCAACACAGAATGGAGTCCAAGGGTCTCATCGTCATTTTTCTGAAGAAGTTTTGGCCATTGGCCGCGTTTTCTGGCTTTTACTCCTCCGGATGTTCTCCTTCCTCCAGACCTGATTCAGCAAATAGGTCCTGGCTATGTCCTTGTGATGCCTGGTGAGTCGTCTGATTAGCTGTCTTTTGGTCGCGTTGACCCCTGCCAGTTTGCTTGATCTTTAACCAAAATGGCTACCCCCCCTGATGTTAGCACTCTGATTGGAACTGACAGTGTTCCACCCATCTGACCTTCATACTGATTCCCCTATTTCCTCTTTCAAGAGGTGTGTCTCCTGTAGGATGATTATCTGAGCAGGGGAATCTTTGAGATATTGTTAAATTTTTGCCCTCCTATTTTTCACTCGGATGCCATTGACATTCCAGGATAAGCACTGTAAAGGTCTTATGGCGGTTTAAACAACGGAACCTTAGGTATGTCAGGTCTCCTCGAATGCCGATCCCAAACCAATCGCGACAACCATAAACAAACCAAACTGAAAGGTGAATGAGAATTTATTTTCTTTTTAACCCCTATGCTCCCCACCCCATGCTCCCCTTCCTCCCTTCTGCCCCCTTGGGTCCCACCCTGGAGAACACTACCCCCATTTACCTGGACTAATTGTCCAGATTCTGCCTACCGTGGCAACCTATCCTACCTCAGACTACTCAAAGTGCTACAGAAAAGCGAAAAGCTGAAACTCCGAAGGAAGACGTCCTATCTCAGTCTTCCTAAAAGTCCACTTCTGGTGCTATGGCCCTATATGTTTTGATTTGGGCGAATAACTAACGTGATTTCATCATATCTGTCTTTCTAAAACCTAATATCTCAAAGATCTTAAATCTTGAGGTAAGATGTAACCGTTCCCTGAAACCCCGGGAATCCTATACTAAAGATGTATGTGTAACATCTCAGCTGGACTATTTGGAGATTTTGGCTTAATTTTCCAAAAGCTCATCCACCTTCTGCACTGTTTTTAGGTTGTACATTTAATTATTGTGCATGATTTTTAAGAGTGCAGGAAAGTTTAGCCGGGCAACCGCGCCAAGTTTCTAAAATCATTAATTTTCTTTCCCAGCTCCCACTGTCTATCCAAAGTGACACGTGCCAGGTCAGAGCGGATTTCAAAGGCAAAGTCTCTGGGTTTCAGGGATTTTTGATTCAAGGCACAATTCAAAATCTTTTCTTTCAGGGAAAATGTAAGAAAGTTTATTAAGATCTTCCTTGGCTTTGACCAGTTAGGATGTTTCCTGAAGGGGTCCCTGAGGATCCTTTGTATGTCCTTCTTCAAATCCTCCTCAGATTCTTCGATCTGGATTAATTCTTTTATAAGAGTCACAATGAAAGCCTTGAGATCCTCCCCCTCCTTTCCTTCAAGAACATTCAGAAGACGTAGATTATTATGCAGAGAATTGTTGTCCAGCATTACGAGTCTGTCCCAAAGCACAGCTTCTTCCCTCTTGAGCATCGATATGTCTGCTTTAGCTGCTCCCAAATCATCCCTAAGTTCTCCAACTGAGTTTTCTAGAGCCACAGTCCTTGAATTAAGGAGATCGATTTAAGTGACTCACAGAAGAGCCTGATCTCCCCCTGATTTGCCTCCAAAACAGAGAAGGCCTTTCTAATATCTGCTGAAAGAGTAGGAAAAAGCACCTCAAGAGACGCCACAGATGATCCCACAGGGTGAGTGTTGGGAGAACATGGCGGCCGTTAGCTAAGCGGTCGCTTGCCTCCGGAGGCACCCATGTCCCACGCCTAGATGGGGAAAAGCTGAGACCCCAAACTCGCACAACTTGTGCTCCTACGGCCCGCTGCTATTTTTAGAGGCCTGACTTACTTTAGGCGTCTTGAGAATGTGTTTTAGAGCTCCCGCAGACCTGCCGCGCTGGACCGTTGCCGCCCTGGAGCTGAGGAGGGGCCGTAGAGCGGCGGATCGCGGACTCCTCCAAGCGGATTCCGGAAGAGGTAGAGGCAGCTCAGGGAGGCTATCCACGCTGGAGGAGGTTGCTTGTTTGGTGAAAAAGGGCAAGGGTTTGCCCTCAGAGAGTGGCGAGCTCACCCTGACTCTTTTGTACCTACAGCTATAACAACACGAGGTACAGGGGGGCCAGGAGGAGGGGGGCAATCTCGGCGCGCTTCCCACTAGCAAAGTGTTCGCAAGAGAGAACGGTAAGCTTGTACTGCGTTCTTTCTTTTCGCATCAGAACCGACCAGAGCAGATATCAGGGGGGTCAGGAGGGGGTGGGGGTTCTCTAGGACCAGCATAGCTTAAGTTAATACCAAAACCCCGATAACAATAAACTTAAGGAGAGTTGGGACGCGTGGGGGAGTGGCGCAGGGGTTGATAAAGGTGTAACCTTTAGATAAGAATATTAAGCTGCCCTCGAAGGGTAAATTTGTTAAACATAACAGTGCACAAACCACAGGAAGGGAGGTATTACTGCGGTTACCGAACCTGAGAACAGTTCAACCGTTCAACCCTTGTGAAATTAAGGGCAGAAGCATTAAAGCAAGCAGAGTCAAGGGTAACTCTTTAGATTCAAAAATAAGGATCATTCTCTCTTTGCTCTTTGAGGTCTTATTTTAAATTTCAACCACAGGTGCTAGATGTGGTAAAACAGGGGGAGACATTCAGAAAGAGCTCCGGGCAGTTGGAGTTGAGGCCCTTCTCAGAGGATATGGAGGAGGTATTTGGCACTCCCCTCTCTGCTACACAAATTTTACCCATGAATAAACCTGAAATTTTAGGATCGGTTTTAATCATGGATTTCGGATGAGGGTAACGTTTACTCAGGAGAAGAAAGCTTTGTCTGCGAAAGAATGGAGGCCAGTGGTAGTGGAGAAATGGGGAAAACCTTCAAGGATAGGTCTTGATTTTAGCAGTCCTTATTCTTATTTTTAGTCTGTCTGACATTTCCATAGCTACTTCTTCATCCATGTTCCACTATAACCTTGTTTAGAAATCCCTTGCCTGGGGGTCCCTCAGACTCGTCCCTTGTAGTCTGTCTCTGATTGTTACATAATGACAAAATATAATTATCCATCTTCAGCTGTGATTAAGAGGGTACTTTAATTATGACGCATTTTTGTGGCAGACACCATTGTTTTGGGAAACAATAATTATAATATTGACTGTGACGTCTTTCACTCTGTTTATTCTGTTCCTGCTTATTTCCCTCTAGATAAGCGGGCTGTTATGAGTCCTTAGTTATCACTTATTTCCTATCGAGAATTTTACATTGGATTGGCGTTCGTTTCACCTTCGGTCTTCCTAATCCATGGTTTCACTTCATCCTTGATGTCATGTTGGTACGACCGATGGTTGTTTTTGAATGAAATTTATTCTCCTTCTCTTAGTCACTTTTTGATGTGCCTACAGGAGATTTCACTTTACTTTCCTGTGGTCCTTGCCATAGTTCATATGAATAGTCTTTCCTGTATGTGTCTGGTCTCTTTTGAGTGTATTCCGGCTGGTCCTCTCTGAGGCCTTTTGTAGGATTTGGTATCTTTTGGCAGGATTTTGTCATGTTTCACTTGAGGCTTAGTTTTTTTCCATGCCTGTGGAGTGGTTTCTTATTTACATTGTCTTGAGTTATTCCCACAATTTCTATTAGGAGCCATACTTTTTTTCATCTAATTCCTGCGAATGTCTGGTCTGTGGCTAATTTTGACCAGCTAGTTCTCTTTCAGAGCTCTTGTAGAATAGGTTTGCAGACCCATTTAATTCAAAAGTTAACGAATCTGTGGCTAGATGTCTCTATCATATGGAAAAGCTACTTACCTTTGGTAGCAATGTATCTGGTAGAGACATAGTCTAGCTGCAAATTCCTCAACACCCTGCCTGTCCTTCCTGCTCTACAAATGACATATGATGTAGGGGTTATTTCCTTTTCAGTTCTAGTTTTATACTCCATTGATCACTGTTTCGTGTAGTGGTATGTGTGAGAAGCTGACTTATTATATGGTGCACACTTATGTAAGTGAGCACCTTCACTAATTCAGAAAACCCTTATGATATAATTTTTGGCATTTTGGACAGTAACAATTTGTCTGTAGTTCTAAGTAAAAAACAAAAACGTTTATTATTTATGCTTATATTACTTGCAAGTACTGCTCGACATTATACTCCTGAGGCTTGAGCCAGGAGGTTATTTTAAATTGCACTGCTCTTGATTTTAAAAATTGTATTGCACTTCCCCGTGTGTCCTCTCCCTCACCCCCCGGCACTCGATCTACTCTCGCACTGAATTACCTTAGCGGCGGAGAAGTTTTTGTGTTGTGCCTGATAGCATTTTCCTCTAAGTGAGGAGGCAGATTACTTGCTTTGCTCCCGTGGGTGTGGCCGATTCTCAGGCCGTCATCTGGTGGGGACTAACCTGGGATCTGAGTAATAGAAAATACAGCGGCCATCTTTGTGAGGGCTCGCACTGCTCGTCGCTCGCCCGACTGTATAAAACTAGAGAAGGCACGTGAGCAATTCCTACTGCTCGACATTATACTCCTGAGGCTTGAGCCGGGAGGTTATTTTAAATTGCACTGCTCTTGATTTTAAAAATTGTATTGCACTTTTCCGTGAGTCCTCTCCCTCACCCCCCGGCACTCGATCTACTCTCGCGCTGAATTACCTTAGCGGCGGAGAAGATTTTTGTGTTGTGCCTGATAGCATTTTCCTCTCAGTGAGGAGGCAGATTACTTGCTTTGCTCCCGTGGGTGTGGCCGATTCTCAGTCCGTCATCTGGTGGGGACTAACCTGGGATCTGAGTAATAGAAAATACAGCGGCCATCTTTGTGAGGGCTCGCACTGCTCGTCGCTCGCCCGACTGTATAAAACTATACGTCAATGGCTCCGCGCAGCGGACGCGCATTGCGGGCGCGCCGAGCGCGCGCCGGAGTCAAGCCTGAGTCCTGCCCGTCTGCGCCCGTCCGCGACCGAACGGGGCACGGGGCAGGACTCCATCCCCCACAGACAAATATCCGAAGACAGACAGGGTGGATGACCATCAGAGAATCCACTACTCAAGCACAACCCTATTAGAACTGGGTAAGATCTCTAATAAATCCTGTCTGCACACCATTGACCCTAATATGATACCGTCACACTGTAATTTATGCAACAAATCACTTCCCACGTCTCAGAACCATGACGCCCCCACAACCAAATTAAAAATGATGTTGCTCAATTGCAGATCCATGATAAAACATAAAACTGAAATACACGATCTACTGCAGAAATGTGATTTCGATGTAATGTTTCTTACTGAAACCTGGTTAGAGGAATCCTCCTCCCCCGATATCTTAGAGACAGTGCCCTCGAACTACAGTCTCCTAAGAATCGATAGGCCAAAACAACGTGGTGGAGGACTTGCACTGATTTGCAAAAAGGAACTAGAATGTACTCTCACTAATAAGGCCATCACAAATAGTGAATGTGGTACATTCTCCTTAAAATTGACTCCATCTACGACCATTACTGGTCTCCTTATATATCGCCCTCCTGGCACTGCTACTCCTTTTTGCAATCAACTCCTAGAAGTAGCCACCCAGCTAGCTATAAGGCATAATAACTTCATGATTTTAGGTGACCTCAATCTTCACCTCAAAGACAATAATGCTAAAGAGGCTCAAATACTCAAGACAGCATTACACGCGCTGGGAATAAAATTGCTATCCACCAATCCCACGCATCAACATGGTCACCTTCTTGACCCTATCTTTGCCACTTGGGAAGGAATTGAAATGCTCCCCCCGGTCCCTATAATATGGTCCGACCATCATATAATTACCTTCAACATCCCTACTAACATTACTAATAATGTTCCCAATAAACCACTGTCTACAAAGCACCGAAATTGGAAAAACTATACCCCTGAACGCTTGATTAGCGAATTCGAGAAACACCCCCCTCCGGCAGGTCAGTCCTTACAAGACACATGGAATAACTACGAACTATGGCTAGGTAAGGCATTAGACAAAATCGCCCAGTGGACTTCGAAACCCCCTGTCAGGAGAACCAAATCAGAACCATGGTACTCGGAAAAACTAAAAATCGCAAAGACCCAATGCAAAGCGACAGAACGCAAATGGAGAAAAAGCTACTCTCCCGAACTTAAGGAAATTTACAAATCGGAACAAAAAATATATCAGAAAATGATAAGAGAGGAAAAAAGCGCCTTTTATAAAATCAGAATTGAAGAGGCAGCCAACCCCACAAAAGAACTGTTCCGTATCTATAAAGAATTAACAGATACAACATGTTTAGATACGCAGGACACATATTCCAACGACATATGTGAACAAATAGCTGACTTCTTCGTCGAAAAAGTCGAGAAAATTCACGCCACTTTCCCCAAACCCTCTATATTAGGAAAAGAGACAAGGACCATAACCCCCCTTACTCAAAAGCCTACCCTTACCCAATTCACTACACCTGACAAAAAAGACCTGATCAATATTATCAATAGCATACATTCAGGTTCCCCTAGCGATGCGTGTCCTTTGGTAAAAAGTAAAGACATCATGGAAAACTTTCTTATAGATCATATAAGAAACATTATAATCCTCTCATTTCAAGAATGCAACGTACCAGAGGCTTGGAAAACAGCGCAAGTCATCCCTCTCAAAAAAAAAACGAATATCCCTATCACTCAATTCCAAAACCTCAGGCCCATCTCCCTCCTGCCACAATGTGCCAGGATAATAGAAAAAATAGTCAATAAACAACTTATGGCTTTTCTAGAAAAGGAAAATGTACTCCACCCCACACAATCGGGTTTTAGACCTGGCTATTCCACGGAATCAGCTGTGCTATACTCCACGGAATGCATCCGCAGGATGGTGGACGAGGGAGAAACAGCAGCGTTGGTCATGCTAGACCTAAGCGCAGCTTTTGATACTGTGCTCCATGCCACGCTGCTGTCCCGACTCTCGGATATAGGAGTGAAAGACCACGCTCTGGCTTGGTTCAAGTCTTTTCTCACCAAAAGATCGTTCCAGCTGCACTGCCCACCCTTTAAAACATCTTCTCGTGACGTGAGCTATGGGGTTCCACAGGGCTCTAGTTTGAGCCCTACCTTATTCAACATCTATATGGAGCCCCTGGCTCGCGTCATAGAGAACTTTGGGGTGGGCATTGTCAGCTATGCCGACGACACCCAGCTCATGTTCAAGCTCACCCCAGACAGCGAGAAATCTGCCACCAATTTCTCTGGTTGCATGACTGCTGTAGCCACCTGGATGGACGACAATTGCCTCCGTTTAAACGGAGACAAAACAGAGGTGTTGGTGGTAGGGAACAAAACATCAATATGGTCCCAGGCATGGTGGCCTACGGCTCTGGGTGATTTCCCCCGCCCTGTAGAAAAGGTCAAAAATTTAGGGGTTATGATTGACTCGGATCTTTCGGGAAAATCCCAAGTCAGCAAAATAACAGGCAAGTGCTTCGGCACGTTAAAAACCCTGCGAAAAATCATTGACCTCATCCCTACTGAAGCCAGAAAAACAATTGTACACGCGCTCATAACTCCCCATTTGGACTACGGAAACGTTCTCCTATTAGGCCTGAACCAAAAGCAGTTACACCAGCTACAATGCATACAGAATGCAGCCGCCCGCATGGTACTGGGTCTTCCCAGAAGAACATCCTCCAAAGCGGCCCTGTCCAAACTTCACTGGCTCCCTGTTAGGGAAAGAATCAGGTTTAAAAGCCTCTGTTACGCCCATAAAATTGCCCACAATAAAGGACCTATCTATCTCAGAAACCTACTAACTATCCATCGTCCTATCAGAGACTTAAGATCTTCTGGAATGACACAATTCAAACTTCCCCGTATTTTCAGAGCAAAAATGGGGGGTAGATCCTTTCGCTACCTTGGAGTAAAGCACTGGAATGCCCTCCCAGTTCATCTGCGAATGGAACCCTCAGAAACGCTTTTCAGAGCTAAATTAAAAACTCACCTCTTCCCGCAATAACTATATTCTGTTTTTCCACCTCCCCTCTCCCTCTGACAGTTTTTGTTAGCAGTAAGCGCGGGGATACACAGTCTGTGCAGACATGCGCTTTATAAATGCCTTATTATTATTATTATTATTATTAAGTCGTGAGACATGCATGAATTGGGTTCGTAATATTCCTCCTGACTTGTTCGAATGGGTTTCTTCTGTAAATAAGGTTAGAGAATTAGATAACTTGCGAAGGAAGTTGAATACAACTAGGTTTTGGGAATTAAGGGACAAAAATTTCTGAGGTAGGATAGGGAAGTTTTGTCCTATGATTTTACCTTATGTGGCCTTTCAATTCAGTAAAGCAGCACGGGGGCTCCTGGACTGTTTTTTTTTTTTTAAGAATTTGAAGGTTTGAGACTTGGTTCTTCTCCGATTGGAAATTGAACTATGGTCAGTTTCTGGAAAGGCACAAAGAAAGTAGACCTTGTCTACCCTAACTTAATTAACCGCATACATGAGGACAAAAAAAAAGGAAACCCTTATGATGATTTTAGTGGTCTTAGACAGCCTTAGAAAGCTCTCTAAGTGGTAGCTGTGGAGAGGAGCCTTCAGGCGTAGCCCAAAAGGAGTGTAAAGTAGCCTGTTTTACCAGTACTAATCTTATGGTATAGGTTAAGTGAAAAAGAACCACACAGTGTAGTTATAAAATATGTATTTTATTACAAACACTCACTAACACAGTTGAACTATATCCTACCCAAGATAAAAACATAATACACACAATACTTAGGAAATAGAGCACGTAAGTAGCACAAATACACAATGGTCTCCAGGCGGAGAGCAAACCATATACTAAAATAGTGGAATGTGAACCACAACTTAAGTCAGGACTGGACCCAGAAGATTTAGAAGAGTCGGGTAGCTAAGGAACCACCCTAGGTAAGTATCCAGGAGACCCAAGGAAGCTGTGTGCACAGTGGGACCACAACCGGGAGCTCAATACAAGTCAATGAGTAAGTCTTGGTTGCAGTTTTAAAGAAGAACCCTTCCCAGCAGACCCTGAAGAAATCCTGTGGTAGATGGAAGGTTGGAGATTCACCACACCCCTGGATACCTCAGGAACTAGGATACCTACACCAGGGAAGCCTGGTGCATAGGTGCGAAGTGACATTGGAAACCACTATTGACCACAATGGAGGACTACGGTGAAGATGCTGCTGGCGAAGAAGGTGAAAGAGTCTGGTGGAACACAAAGGTGGATTCAAGATAAAAGGCACCGGCAAGCAGAGAGGACAGAGTCTATGCCACTCAGGTGTGACCAGGAGGCACGGAAGACACATGCCCAACAATGTCAGGATGCAGGAGAGTTAACGGTGCCCTTGAAGTTGCATCTGTGCAGACCAGGCAACGCTGTGGAAGATCAGGAGCGGTTCACAAGCTGTCTGATGTTGGTTGTCAAGGGCCAGGGGGTCAGTGTCCGGCAGGGGCAACAACAAGCCTTGGCAACAGGAACGAACATAGTTATTGAAAACAGTGCAGTTTTGGGACCAACAAGGTCCAAGTGACTCACCACAACTAAGTTTGTCAGAGCAGGCCTGAGCAAGCAGGGTAGTCCAGTGGAGCCAAAGATGACCCTCAAGAAGACCCACGGGCCTAAGGCACAGGAGTCGCAAGCGGACCTCGAGCAGTTCACCAAAGGATGAAGACCCACACTGAAGAGGTTGCAGTGCATGCAAATATCTTGGTTGCAGAAGATGTTTGAGACTGAAGCTTCTTGGAGCCCGAAGTTCTCTTGTGACGAGAGTCAACAAACCTCCACAACGGCAAGTCGACGGGGTGCATAGGGGAACTGCTCCAGTCGTTCTGACAAGGGATACTGGCTTCAAACTTGAGGTGAAGACAGTGCAGGCCTCAAAGGAGTTGCAGTGCCACCATCTCTGTTGCTGAACATTTCGGAGTCCGTAGGAACTCAAGAAGAGCGGACCGGTCAACTTTGTTGCGGTGCCTGTAGATGCAGAGAAGTGACTCCTTCAGTTTGAGGGAGACTCCTTCAAGTGTCTTGGATGTCCACATGCCTGTAGAAGATCCTGTATGGAGCACAGGCACAGATGACACAAAAGATTGGCATAACAACAATACATGGAGCTTCACAAATCTTTCCAGTTGCAATCTCGGTTCCCAAAGTGAAGTCCAGCGAAGTCCAAAGTGCCCAGAATGATGAAGTGGTTTCGGATCTGAAACTTGTCCCAAGACGGATCTAAGGACCCACCCACAGGTAAGCCCTTAAGTACCCTATGGAAAGGGTTGGGGCGATTCAGGGGTCCCTCCCAGATGAGGGGCTGGACAGTGGGGAGGATACTAACATGTCCTTTGTCCAGGTTCGCACCAGAGCGGGGGCTAACGGCTCCCTGAACTGGTTTCAACTGGAGTATGCAAGGAGGGCACCAAATGTGCCCTTCAAAACAGACTAGTGGCGCCCGCAAGCCCCCCCACCCTGTCCCAATACACTAAGTCCTGTCTGGGAGGTGGTCACACCTCCCTGTGACAGGAAACCTATTGTCCTGCCCTCCCCAGCTGGAGTTTGGCTCAGCAGCAGGAGGTCAGAATTGTGTCTCTGGGTGGCAGCAGCCATACTTTGCTGTCCGGGTATAGAAGACTGGTACTGGGAGCACTGAGGGCCTCACGGATGACCTTTACAGTGCATGGAGTCATACCTACAATACAGTTTATGGTGTTAGGGTATGATTCCAACATGTTTGATACCAAACACGACAGGATTTGTTACAGCCAGTTTAGAGATAGCCATCTCGTAATGACGCACTGCCACTCTATGTATCATAATGGCTGATGCACTTATAACCCAGGAGCTTGGCAGGCCTGTAGTCACAATTTGAGTGGTCCCCTATGTGTGGAATAATACATGCTTCAGCCCGTGGGGGACCCATGGTGTACTTATGCCCTGGGTACCATAGTACTATATACTCAGGACTTATAAGAGTACATCATTAGCCAATATGGCCGAGTACCTAAGTACTCACCATGTCCAATTTAGGTAAGAAGCACAGAGACCAGAGTCCTGATCAGAAGGATCCCAGTCAGGCTAGTCAGTAAAATAGAATGACAGCAGATCCCACCTTCGTACAATATCCAATGCAAGGTTTGGCTATTCACTCCACACTTCTATACAAACCTCATTCGGACATTGACACCCAACCAATATAGGTACACACATCCCAATAGACTTACTTACTCTATGAACCATATGCTATCATTGTCATACTTACAGACCTGTGCTCACACATCACAAATTAAACTTGAATGACAGCAGCAAGAGATATGTTACCACAGAGGTATGCCAAAACCAAAATAAAAATGTTTTATTTAGACTTCATAGTGCAATGATGAAATCAAAGGCCAATGGCCAGAACAAATGTCTATGTTGTGGGCCAGCAAAGTGTGGCCCACTCAAACATGCATTCAGTAATGCTGGTGAGGGATACCTCCCTCAGAAGGGGCATTTAGGGTGCCTCCCAGGCACCAAAATATATTAACTAGGGTGGGCTGGGTTTTAAAGCAGCCGACCAACAGGAACTTTTTCCCACACTATTAGCAGAGGCCAAAACCAAATACAAAGAGGCATGTGCTGGTCTGCGGCGTTACAATTTCCGGACATACACCACTAGAGCCCACAGCGAAGGGAACCGCGCTGGCACCCTGTTGGCTTGGCTCATTCGTCAGGACACGCACACACAACCAATCACCAGTATTCTCAATGCCTCGGGGGAGGTAGTATACGTGCAAGCTGATATCTTAGATGCCTTCCATGACTAATACACCATGCTCTACAGGGAGCCAACTCAGGACGGGGGAACACATTCGGAACATGCTGACCTCCCATACCATAGTCCAACTCACGAACGAGGAACGCAAGACGTTAGATGACCCTCACACAACAGCGGAGATCAAATCCGCCATACACCACCTGGTCAAAAGTAAGGATTCGGGACATGACGGGTTCCCGATGGAACTGTACTCCACATTCTCCCAGCAGTTAGTTCCGCAGCTTGATACAGTCTTTCGGGAGGCTTTAGAAGTGGGACTCCTCCCTCAATCGATGCGAGATTCCGTAATGGTAACGTTCCCCATCGATCGGGAACCTCTGCTCCGACCTTCCTATCCACCTATCACCCTCCTGCCTATGGATTGTAAAATTTTAGGAAGGATCCTGGCAGATAGACGCACTGAAATACTCCCCAGGCTGGTGCACACAGATCAGAGTGGATTCGTCCCCGGAAGAAATACCTCCCAGAATATACATCGACTGTTCCAGTTCCAGATCCTGTACGGGGCAGGTTCCCAAAGGCGACGTGCCTCGTGCTGGATCTTGAAAAGGCGTTTGACACCCTGGCGTGGCAATACCTCTTCGACGTGCTACGGAGGGGGGACATAGGGTCCCAATTTACAGCATATACTTGGGTTTTATACACTGACCTCACCACAAGGGTCAGAATAGGCCACTTCATATCCTCGCCCATCCCGATCATGCGTGGTACACGTCAGGGGTGCCCCCTGTCCCCAGTCATATTTGCCATTGCTATGTAGCCACTGGCGGCTAGGCTGCGGGAGGTGGGCGAGCACTGGAGCATCACTTTGGGAGGTCGCACACATTGCGTCTCCCTTTATTCAGATGATCTCCTTATATACGCTAAAAACATCACAGCTGACCTCTCCACCCTCTGGACCACGCTCGCAGACTTTGAGAGGGCTGCGGAACTCCGGGTGGATTGGCAGAAGTCCTCTATCTACCCTCTGCACCCGAATACCTCGCATAGGAAGATTCGTGTGGGAGACGCCTCACTGGCATGGACGGGCGACGCCCCGCGTTACTTGGGCGCCAGGCTCTACCATGAGTCCGAGACCTGCTGGAAGGCAACCAATATCGGGCCCTCCGAGGATTTAAAAGCCAAGTTACTTTCTGGCGGACCCTACCCTTGGCTCCCATTGGATGGGTAGCCTTATCCAAAATTATTATGGTGACCCGGCTTGTGTACTACTTAACCAATATTCTAGTTGTACCGCCACCACCCTTCTTCCATGAGCTCAATTCATTACTAATCTCCCTGATCTGGGGGAGAGGCCGCTGCAGAGTGGCCCTGTTAACCCTGCAGCTACTGCACAATAAGGGAGGGATGGGCGCCCCATCTTTTGAAGCCTATTTTTTGGCGGCGCAGTTGCAGTGGCTATCACGCTGGACATCGCAACCTCAGGGAAACGGAGACCCAGGACAGCACAGACAGGTAACAATCCCAGAGCTGACCCGAATGCTCCTTCCGGGGAGCAAACCTAATCCGGCTCATCCACTACTGGTCAAAGCGGCCAGAGCCTGTACCATGTGGGTTCACCACATGTCCAAGGGGGCACCATTGTATTCCTCATTACTGCTGTGGCAGGACTCCCAAAAGGGCACAAGTTTTACACCACGGGAGAGCTTAGGATTTTGACCGAACACCAGCTCACTGAAACAGCGGCCCTGTTTTTCGACGGTCAACTGATCCCATTCGCAGACTGTGTCGAAAAAAATGGGCTTCCAACCGGCCAATTTCTGTTACACAGGCAGCTAGTGGCAGACTGTGGACGGACCTGGACCTCGGAAGCCGGGAACCCAAGACTCACCCGGCGCTGCAAACACTATTACATATGGGGGCTGGCAGACACCATATCACATGGATCTATAAATCCATTATGGAACTCACACAGGTACCGTTGACCCAACTACGGGTCCGCTTTAGGAGGACTTCGGCCGCAACCTCCATGATCAGGAGTGGCTGACGGCCCTGGAATATCACAAAAAAGTGTCCCGCAACCAGAGATTCAAAAATATCCAATTCAACATACTACACCGTGCTTATCTTACACCGTCGCGGCTTAAACGATTTTACCCGGCATCCCAATTTGACTGCCCCCGATGTCACACCCCGGACGCCACATTTGCTCACATGTTTTGGACATGTCCCGTGATACAAACCCTTTGGACGAAGGTACACACCACTTTGCAAACGGTCACAGGTCTCACAGACTGCCATACCTGGGAGGCATGTGCCCTAGGCATTTTTACACGCATTAAACGGAAGAAAGTAGAGACCAAATTTTCCTTGCTGGCCGTGCTGTTGGCCAAGCGCAGTGTGGCAATGCATTGGTGCTCGGCAGAGGGGCCCCCAATAGGTGCATGGTGGGGGGCGGTAAAAAAGTGGGCTTCAGCCCAGGAAGATCTTATTCGGCAAGAGGAGGCCCGTGGTATACAACGGCGTTCTATCTCATTAGAATGGGCGCTATTCCTACAGGACTTTAAGCAAACTCACACGAACGGCGCAGAATACACGCAAGACCCCCAGGTGGCGCTAGAATCAAGTGCATCCTGACCCACCTGCGCGTCCTCCCCCCTCCGCCGCGCGACGCCAGCTTTCCCCCCCGGGTCACCCTCGAGGACTCATACCATCAGACAAGAGTAGGTAAAGTGCTTGGCGCTAAAGGAACGACATGGGACTCCTCTGCACTGACCCCCGCCTTCTGCGACCCCAAGCCCCTCCCCCCTCCTCCCCCTGACCCCACATTTCCCGAGTTACACTCCTCCAAGTTTAGTTTGGAAATTGGATTATCTATTTACGACACCCTGTATAGGGGGTTATGGACTAGAGACAATCATACAGGTCGGAGAAATGCGGTAATCCTACCACCGACCGTTTCCTCGATGCCTCCGGGCACCTGCGGTGGAGATGATAGGAGGGATGCCCTTCCTTCATCAACTAATTAACTATGTGATTAATTGCCACGCTGCCCTTTGTCATAATGATGTTAATGTTAATTGGTAATACCACAGCGGTCAAGTTTGACTACTGTATGACTTGTAACATGAGAAAATCCAATAAAAAGGTTTGAAAAAAAAAACTAGGGTGTGCTGGGTTGGTCCGAGGGAGGGCTGGGCTAAGGATTGGGAGTGTTGGCTGCCTCAGTGGGAGGGCAAGATGTAGAGTGGGAAGGGCTGGGTTTCACCATTTTAGGTATTTTATATTCCTGAAGGGTGGTGAAGAGAGTGGGGTGGGGTGGGGCGGCGGGAACCATGCTCGTTTTCGTGCACGTTTCACAAAAACGAGCATGGTTCAGCCCTCGAGAGTCCCTCTTGCATAAGAATGTTCGTGACAATGAGGAGATGGATCGTTTGATTTGTGTGACCACCTTTTCGACTAAGAGCAATGAGATTAAGAAAACTATTAACAAACATTGGAAACTCATCAGCGATGACTTGCAGCTAGACACACTTCCTATGCACTCCTTTAAGAAGGCCAAGAACATTCGAGAACATGTGGTCTGGTCCTTTCTTGATCCACCTACAGCCCCGACCTTTGGAACTTGCCACCGATCATCGGACATCATAAGTGTGGCAATTGTAAGGCCTGCGCAAGTAGCATTCAAGCCAAAGAATTCCACCACAAGCACCACAAGATTCTACTCAAGGAACACACCAATTGCAATACCTCTGACATAATCTACTGCATCATATGCCTGTGTGATTTGATTTATATCGGCCAAACACAACAAAAGGCCAAAGTACGGATTTTACAGCATAGCAGCCGCATCAGATGCAAAACCATGGGTGCACCACTCGTGGAACATTTCAAAATGAAAGGACACGCACCAGACAGTTTCAAGTTGATTGTCCTAGAACGAGTATCGTTGGGACCCAGGGGTGGTAACATTGGCCCTTTGCTTAACACACGTGAACTGAAGTGGATAACCTTTTTTAAATCCATTAACAATGGGCTCAACGAAATGGATAGTAGTTTTGCTCAATTGGCAGTACTATGAATGTGCACACAACCTTACCTGAATCATACACCCTTCTCTCTATCCCACTCCTCTAACTGTATACTGTCTTTACCACCCTGTGCGGTAGGTACACGTCTTTTCTTTCCCTGAGCTAAGTTTCACAAAGCATGAACCCTTTTGTGGTCATTATCGTTTTTAGCGCCCTGTGTGGCTGCTACACGATAACGAAAACCAAGGAGATGGGCCGCATGTTTGGCCCCTGTAACTAACGCTTTTGACACCCTACGTGGTAGTTACACGTCTATGAAAGGCACATATTTACCACCTGCTTCTTGTTGTATTTTCCATTAAATATATGTGTATAAAAGAAATTACACTTATCTGATTTGCCCCCATTGCATATCTATCATACAGTAATTCAGAGGTCCATTGACCTATGGCGGCCTAATTATTTACTGTGTAGAGCACCCTGTGTAGTAGCTTCGTTGCAATATGATTAGGGAGTATGGCCACCTCTCTGACTTCCAGTAATGCCAAAACACCCTACGCGGGAGTTTCTTTTTTCTCTTTTTTCTGGAATACATGTTTTCAGCGCACAGCGCTTTAGCACCTATGATATATCAACCCCGTACAGCAGGATCGGTTTGAATACAGTGGTTGCCATACCAACTCATACGCTTTCCTCTAGTCTTTCTTTCCTTTCCTTTCCTGACGTTTCACGCAGCCCACGTGACCGCCCAATCAGGAATGTTAACCACGGTCTCTGCAACAGGTCGCTCGCTACAGCGGCGGACCTTTTGGCAGTTTGGAGCATCGGTAGAAGAATCTCTCGATCAGGTATTCCTTTGGACCGCGCATGCTCCTGTAATTTATTTCTCTTGTGCGTCCTCCTTTTGTAAATCTAATCCCCGCCCCCCGGTTTCTTTCCACAGCCCATGCGGTACGCCTGACCGCCTCCACTCCTAGCCTGACCCTTCGAGACAGGTAATCGAGCATACTTGTGATATCTGCATTCAATTTGGGAACCTTTTTAACTTTTTTCATTTAGCCTTATGCACTGTATACTTATTTATTCATCCTGTAGACGAGGCCCAACCCCTCTTGGTTTTTTCCAGCGTTAAAGGGAACATAGCGCTTGCGCATTCGCGCACATGTGAGTGTCTTTTTTGTCAGTGTAATAGACTGGCTGTACTTGAAGCTATTTGCCCCACTAAGAATGGCCTTCACCCATGCTCATAATATGTATGTCAATATACCCCTTGTGTGATTATTGATTACTCCTATTGTTCCTTTAGGAATTTTGCCCACCCCCCTCCGTCCTGAAGACCCGCTCCGTAAGGGATAACACTCCTACCACCTCAGGGTCGAAACGTAGACCGTTTTCCTACTGCCACCTGGCATAAGTGTGAATTGTAACACTGGTCATTTGAGGATGGCGTTTGAAATAAGTAATTTGATGAACTTGTGTAGGGCTCCCCTGTGAAGCCACTATTTATTGTTTTGCATAAAAAGATTGTATGCTTGACGTATCACATCTCCTAACTACACCAATCCCAACCACTCACCCCCACCCCCTTCCCTCCTTTGTGGGCACCCAATTTTTGTGAAGTATCGAATGAAAATGCATATTGATGATGCCTTGAACACTATGTGAATAAACAACATTGTGTTCCTAAAGTAAATTAAATTGAGTTTTGTCAATAAAGAATTTGTGTATTTTTTCCTAAATCAGTCCATATGTTCTGGGACCCCTCTTTTCTATAACACAAAATACCCAGGTCCCAGTGACTCTTTGGGTTAACCCTATTTCTTGTAACATAACTGTACCACTTGGCCAGGTAGAATCATTGTAAGCCACAATCTTAGTTAATGTTTTTTTACTTGATAACTTTTGACACACTATTTTTTATTGTGTACATCCTGCTGATGCCCACATCTCACAAGGACAAGTCAACCCATCCCTCCCTGATAAATATAATTATTCACATATTCTCCAGCTTAGATGCCATTGTGTTCTTCATCTGAATTTCTCCTTTTCTCAGTCATCGGTGAAGCCACATTTCGAGATATCCGATTTACAGTGCTAAACCATACTTTTATTTACCAAAAAATCATAACGCCCCTTGTAACAACCATCAGGACCATTGGGAAGGTGTAACTTCCACATCCATGTGCTTACCCCCTGTTACCTTACCCCCCTCCCCGCCGTTACCATCTAACACCTACCTTGTTAGGCACTCAAAGACAAGGTTGTCAACTCCATATAGTCCAAAACATGGAATCTGCTTAAATTCAGATAGGATGAATTCTGTCACTCACTTATGGCAATGTCTAGTCTGATATGTGACATCAGTAAACATAAGTCTACATTTTGCCAGCGACTATATTGGACAACAGATAGCACCAGTGGTGTTTGTTAACTTTGTCACAAAGATCACTCTCTACTTACCAAGGCCTGCAACTACACATTGCCTGCCAGTTGGATGTATTGCATGGTATGTCACAGTCAAGTTCCTTATATATGGCACTAATAACTTTAACAAATCTCTCACCTAGTCCGAATTGATGAATTGTTTGACCTTTTCGGCATCAAATGTAAAACAGATAGACCTAAGTTATTTGATAAAGCTATATCAATTGCGTCTATCAGATCTTGTGTTAAATCATGCAATTGACGGCCTTTAATAAAACCCTTCTGATCGGCCTGAACCAGGGAACCGATTACTGGCTCTAACTTCTGTGCTAAATTTGCGCATAGATTTTATAATCACAATTCAGCAATAAGATCGGTCTGTAGGACTCGCAACCTTTAGGGTTTTTATTTGGTTTCATAATTAAATCAACTGCTGCTTCGTCCCAGGACTTCGGGCTCAATAGCTCCTAGGAAAATATACAGTCAATCAGCTTAGCCAAAACAGGCACAATTTCCTCGGAGTTAGATATATAAAACTCATTGGGGATGCCATCTAACCTGTCAGCGCTGCCTCTCGTTAGTTTCTTAACTGCTGCTTTAACCTCCTCTAAGGTAATTTTCTGGTTAAGCAACTGTGCTGAATCATCACAAAGCAAAGGATTGCTTTACTGTTGATATAGTCTTTTACCTGTGTCTCAAAGACAGAAAGGTCCTCAGTATATATCTCCTGGAAAAAAACTTGAATGTTTGTTCTATCTCTGCATTCTCTGTGCATCCCCTCCCGCAATCGTTAGCTTCGAAAAATTCCAGCGTATCTCTCTTTAACTGAGCTATTACTGTTGGATCTAATAATAGGGAACTATCAAAAGTCCACCTACTATTGTGGGACTGGATTCCCTTTCTAATTGCAACTCTAAGAGAACTTCTGAATCGTCTGAGAGGTGCTCAGGATATGTTTCACCTTTTTAACTCTATTGACCAACCTGGTATCCACCATGAAGATATCGATTCTGGAGGCATGCCCGTGCCTTTTGTTATGAAAGGTTACATTTTGAATGCCTATGAGCCCCTAAGTTTTAACTCTCCATATATCTATTAGTCCTAGATCTTCCATCATTGTTTTGATAAACCGTCTCATTTTTAGAGAACCAATACTCTCCCCTTAGATAGATTAATCAAGATTAGGGTTCAATAACACATTAAAATCACCTCCCATAACGATTGGGGCTTTAATCTCCAACAACTGATAATAAAGGGATTTCAGGGGCATGTTGTTGTCAATCTTTGGCCCAGAGTATCCTGCCAAAGCATACTATACATTCTGCATTTTTAACATTTGCAATGATACAATACCCCCTATCATCTACTTTACACTCCCCTAAAATAGCTTTGGTGGATTATTTAATGAGTAAGGCCACTCCTGCTCTAACCAGTGAGAAGTGTGGCTCACTGGTTAGAGCAGGCAGACCCTGAAGCAGAGGTCAGACCCGGGACCAGGGTTCAATTCCCGACGCGGCAGGGTCTTGAGCTCAAATGTCCACAGACTCGATAATTCTAGTTTTGGTGCCTGACCTAATCATGGGTTCACACTCTGCAACTCTGGGCATTAAGCTTGCTTAATCTCCACAACGGCCCCCGCGGCGGGATGCCTGGCTTTCACCTTGGGGATGCCCTGTAGGGGCTATCTCCCAGGGAAAAGCCAGGACGGGTTCCCAAGGCAAGCGCTTAGAGACCCCTGGGTGATAAGCGCTATATAAATCCAACATACAATACACTACAATACAATACTCCTTTAGTGCAACATGATTGGTTAGTGTGAACTGACTCTACTCTCCACTTTGGTTTAGACTAGATGCCCTACCATTCA
Organism: Lissotriton vulgaris; assembly: GCF_964263255.1. Classification (NCBI taxonomy): domain Eukaryota; kingdom Metazoa; phylum Chordata; class Amphibia; order Caudata; family Salamandridae; genus Lissotriton; species Lissotriton vulgaris. Next base: position 1,342,177,926 of record NC_141695.1, on the reverse strand, counting down.
TTTCGCATTAGATGGGTCTCTTGCAGAATCATTATCGGCTTGACTCAAATATTGCAAAACTCTTCTTCTTTTACTAGCTAATCTGAGCCCATTTACATTCCATGTTGAAATTTATAGAGGGACCTGTTCTCTACAATCTGGCATCCTGACATTTTTCTTTCATAAGAGCATCTCTCAACTTGACTCTTACCCTCCTCTTACGTACCTCAAGCTCCAAATTCTAGATTCCTATAAATGAGAACTTTAATTTTTCCCCCTTTTTTCCTAGCTGCACCCCACCCAGTGAATTTCTAAACGTAATATCTCATCGAGTGACCCCAGCCCACCCAGTAAAACCTCCCCAATGAAAAAACGGTTATGTTTGATCTGATACCCTTTGAAGCTCTTTTCTCCCTCCGGCGTCAGACCATTATTCTTTATACTTCTGCTGTGCCCTTATCTGCTCTGTGAAATTTCCAGCCTCCTTAGGATCCCAAAAGCTGTGCATCTTTCAACAAAGCAAGGAATCTCATTTGGGCTATAGCACCTAGCGATCTCAGCTCGGGTATAAATTTCCCCAGATCCCACTGTTTATCCTGTGTAATCTTAGAAATGTTTAACAGGACATGAAACGTTCACTCCCCTTTGGTGAAGCTGCCAGCTTTTAGGGTCTCAGAAGGATTTGTTCTTTTAAAGTATACGCTTTAAAATTAATCAAGATTTTCCTTGGGTTCTTACTATTCAGAATCTTTAAAAACGGGTCCTGATGAATCCTCTGAATCTGTGCCTCCAGCTCTGCAGCGTCTACGGAGGGGTACATTCTTTCAGTAAACTTACGATGAAGCCCTTAAAAATTGTCATCCTCAAGGCTCTCTGGTTTGTTGAGTATTCTGGTATTATTGCAGCTGGCATTGTTTTCCAATGACTCTATTTTGTATAATATACCTACCTCCCCATGTTTTAGGGCTTGGATTTAACTTTGATTGAGTTCCAACTCTCTATTAAAGGCCTCTAAAGAGGCTTCCATCGAACAAATTCTCTCTGCAGTAGAAGACAATCTTGCCTCCCATAGTCTTTCAGGTCTCTTTAATTTTCATTTGATTTCTCTATGATATGACACACTTGTTTCTAATTTCGGTAGATAAGGCATCTAGCATTTCTGCCAAACCCTGATGCCTCTGACTACCTTCAGTGGTTCTTGGGTTATCCAAGGTGACTAAGGGGTCAATATCCTTCTGTAGAGTTGGGTACACTATCACCTAGTACCTGAAATCTGTTATTTTAGTTTCAATGCCCATACACAGTGCTTCTGCTCCTTGGTTATTAAACTCCAAACTGGTTATCCTCTTCTTTTTATCTTCAGTAAGTCCAGTCAATTCACCAGCGATGAGGGTGGGGAGATAGGTTGTGCCGGGCCCTTTGGTCTGTACCTTAGATGGCACTTTAAAGAAGGATCTTAGTGAGGGGGTTATCTTAACTCAATCCACTTTCTTTTTCTGCAAAGCCGAAACTAGAGGATCCTTATTAATGGATGAAGCCGGTGTAGAGTCAAAACTGGTATTTGCTGTGTTAAGGTCCCCTGTTTTCCTACCTCTCTGTTTGCACAAAATTTTTTCTCATATCAAACCTTGAGGGAGTGGGGGAGATTCAATTGTACTGATATTTGTATTTCTTAGAGGGTACCTGTTTGGCTGCTCCACATTACTCCCACCAGTTAGTGCAGCTGGACCCCGCACTCTTACTTGAGATTCCTGTTCAGGCCTTTCCTTTGGGTCTTCCCTTTCTTACTGGCCGCCGAGGATTTGGAGAAGGCACCAGACTCCTAGCCTCCAATACTCTTGGTCTGTCTCGGGACCATGAAACACAGCGGGGCTGATTCACTGATATGGCCCAGGGAAAATCAACTGCCTTGGATTCTTACAGATGAAGGCTTCACTGCCTGAGGCAAACACGGGGGAACCCAGCAAAGATTGACCCTACCTGGCCTGCCCCGGAAGGAAACCCGCAGTGCGCCTATCCTAGCAAACACCGACAGCTGTCTGCAGCAGCCGCCCCCGGAGGCCGGGTACTCTGCAGTGGAGCTAGGAGCCAGAAACTGCCAGCTTCCCCTCCCCGCTCTGAATGGGTTCCCAGGATAGGGACTGAAGACAAGGTAAGAGTAAGGAAGAGACCGGGAGCGGGGTTAGCCAGAATCAGGTAAGAGGGTACAGCATCAAAAGATCAAAGTAGAGTTACACGGGCCAGAGGAAGACTGAGGAGCTGCTGCTGGTGAGACTAGCCGGCCAACATCTTCCCCCTGATGTCACAGTCAAGTTCACAAACATCAAATAACACAAATGTGTTGTTGTCTCAATACAGAGCCCAGGGCAAACAATGGTATTTGGTATGAACTATGTTCACCAAAATATGTAAAGGGCTTTTCCTTGCACATTGTGTTGTCATGTGCCTATTATAAAATGGTATAGCACTAGTGGCAATACCCAGCCTATTTCAGTCTTACATGTCCCAGAATCAAGGGACCTAACCATGCACCAACAACTATTGTTGCATATGCTACATGTTACACATTACATGAGTCTCGATTGTCTCAAAACCTAAAAGTCATAACACTGGCTGCAATATGTGAACATGCATGGTATTGCTCTAAGTTCATCAAGACACATACTCACCCCCCTCCTTGCTGCTGTCTGGCTCTTAACTGCTCATCGAGGTTGGGATAGGCCACCGCAAGGATGCAACGCATTAGGAGGGCATGGTGCGGCACGCGCCTCTCTGGCCTGGCGGTACCCAGCCCAGTTGGAATTCAGCGATCTTCTTGGCCCAGCCTCTCATGTCCTGCCACCGTTTTCAGTTGTGGCCACTGCACTGACGTGTGACCCCCAGGGAACGCACCTTCCGGGCGATGGTCCTCCATAGGAAAACCTTCTCATGGGCATTGACCTGTAAAGATGACATGGTATTGGACATTTAGTATACTTGCAAGATATACATATCCAGGTACTTTGTCACATAGGTCATGTATCCAAGTTATCAGACTAGAATTCTCAAAACTGCAGCTGTTGTCAAACATGCAACATTTACATATTTATGAACACATTTTCATTTCCTGTTTACACCACCCTCTAACCTGACCTTTCCCTAAGTGACTATGGAACACCTCTCACTACACTGTCGATGGGAGAACAACACAGGTGGTATGAAATCTCATAATTGCTGAGCTCAGTACACCGATGTGAAGGAAAGTGCTCTTTTTTGCATGGTTACCCCTCCCTTTATGCCTGACATCTGATGCAATCTGACTTGATGTGCCCAGGGCACTGTGACCAGGGAAGGCCTCTAAGGCTGCAGCACCTATTTTGCCATATAAGAGGCCCAGTACCTTAACAACCACACACTGCCATTGCATGGCGGAGTGTTTTGGTGCTGAGAAAAGTGAAGAGTCGACATGGCATTTGCCTGCAACCGACTGCCTGAAGCCTAGGTAAGCTACCCTTCTGACAGGGTGCTCAAGCCCTAAGGCGAGGGTACAGTGGCATGAGCCCTGTACCCCTACAGTGTCTAAGTCCATTCTTAGACATTGTAAGTTTAGGAAAGCCATAAGGAGTATAGGGTCTGGGAGTTGGTCATTACGAACTCCACAGCTCCAAAATGGCTTTACCAAAAACTGGGAAGTTTGGTAACAAACTTCTCAGCGCATTAAACCCACACTGATGTCAGTGTAGAATTTAATGTAAAATGCCCTCAGAGGGCATCTTGGTGCTGCTTCCTGAAAAACCACTAGCCCTGGTGTAGTTCCTGAATGGCTGCCTGCCATTTGACCCTTCTTAGGCAGAGAGCAGACCGAGACGCCTGCCAGAACGCCATTCGGTCCAGACGCCGGAGTAGGCTGCCACGAGGGCAGGGATTACCACAATAATCTTCCCCCGGTGCTGCAGAGGCTGCGGAGGCAAACCAGTGCGGCGGAGGCTAATCGCACGCCTGCACCCGTACCCGCACCTGCATCTGACCGGGAAGCGGCACGGACCCGCACCCGCACCCGCACCGGCCGCGGAGGCACTGCAGAGGTAATCTGCACCATCGCTTATGCGTGCACCAGCGCCTGCACCTCTGCCTGTACCCATTCCTACCACCCGCACCCGTACCGGACCGGACCGGACCCGCACTGGAATAGTGGGCTTGTGCGTGACTGAGGGGGGAAGCCCCAGTCCTATTCACAGACGCCACAGTCACAGCCGTCAGAGAGGCTGCCTCACTGCCTCACTACCTCACAGCCTTGCTACCTGACACGCTCTACATGCGCCACATCTCCTGTTCACCCCCCTGGCAGAAAGGAGGCAAGGCGAGGCCGAGACCAAGGCAAGGCAATTGACTGACCAACACGCTCACACAGCACTGCAGTAACCTGGAGGGGGGGAGAGATGCGACCGCGGCAGCCGATAGAGGCGGTCGCGAAGTAAGAGCCCCGGGGTTGGGCTGACAGGTAGTCTGACCAGGTCCGACTGACCAAGGGCCTTCCGGCGCGCTCTGCTCGCAAGAGAACCAGGTACCCCCCAGCGACATCTCCGCAGCCCTCCAAATGACCCACTCGACCCCCCTTTGACCCAGCGGAAGCCTCTCCCTTGCACGAGCAACAACTCGAGGAGGCGCAGAAACAGCAGAAACAGGGGCAAGGTCCCCCCGCTCTCGATCTGCTCCATCATTATCCAATCACCTAATCATCACCAATCATCACCTATCATTCCATCACTCAAGCAAGTGCGGGAAGCCGCGGTGAGAGACTAAGAGAGTAGAGCGGAATGAGGTCTGGAAAGATCAGGGGCTCACCGGAGTTAATTCCAAGCAAAAAAGCAAAGACGAAAAAGGGGGATAAGAAAACAGACACCGACCGACCAACATCCCCCAGAATGGAGCAGAATCTTTTCTCCTTAACTGAGCCACCATCGGGTCTTACCAACACTATAGCAAAACAGGGGCACCCAACGGTCCTGCTCCAAGTGTTACCGGCTACTGAGACTCTTACCAGCAAAAAGCTTCATCAACCTAAAATTTACACAAAGTTCGAGCTCCTAAAGGACGCAGGCTCGGCCATTTTCTCGAGCAACAAGCACCTCCAGGGGCTGCAATCTCTGCTGTCACCTTTACCGCTGCTGGGAAAATGTGCACCACTGCGCAACACTATTACAAGCACCATAGGCACCCTGGTCCAGGGAAACTCCACGGCCATGGCTGATCCTCATCAAAGTGGCACCCCAAAGCACAGGTCCACAAGTGCAAGCGCACCACTCGAGCCCCTAGTGCACTCATTGGTATTAGGAAAGTCCCCTGACTCTATCTGCAAACAGCAGCAACCACCTGCTCACTTAGCCAGCTGTACTCCAAGACCCCTACCGGAGAAGATTATAATCAGCCCAAAAACCACTTCAGAGGTGAAAGAAGTAGACAAATTAACAACCCAGACCCCCAAGACAGTTGTTCAAGTACGGGAGAAGCAGGGGCTGGTCCACAGCCTCCAACAACGACAAAGATACAAACTTCGGTCACTCCCAAGGATATCCAACTTGTCCAGGGAGGACACTTTAGGAGCCCCAACCATAGTACTCCCATCAAAGCCCACTCGGCTGGCACAGGTGCCTCATCACTTATAGAACTGGGCAACCATGCCTCAGCAACAAGTTTCTTGTACAGCGCGGCATTTAGCGCGGCATTCAGCCAACATAATTCCAGTCAGCACAATTCTAGTCGCGAAGCTGAATGCAAGGCTACACCGTTTTACCCGAACGCACAAGGGCGAGAGGACAGGTTAATAACCGACAACCTAGACCACAAAGACCCGTTTTCCCTCAACTCACCTTTGGCTGATAACAACCTCACCAACACCGTCCCAATTGCGAATCTCCAATCTGCAAATGAGAGAGAGCAGGGAAAAGATCACAACACCAGAGCCTGGACCTCTCTTTTAAACACAATTCAGCTAGCCGTAGAAGCCCTACAATACCAATCTGACAAAATGGATCTTCAACTTAACCTCCTCAACACACTGGCAGTCTTTACTGCGGGGATTGACGACAAGCTAGGTAACTTGAACAACCTGATACAAAAAGCACAAATACCTACTTAAGCTGCAATTCCAATCAGGCAGTAGACAAACTAGCTGCACTGCCTTCAATGCTAACTGATCTAATAGGGGACATAAAGTCGCTGCACAGAGGCAAAGCTCTCAAAGAAACGGGCCCCATTAACTTTGCAGTAGGTAACATCAGCAGCAAACCATCTGACACAAACTGAATTCGCCAGGAATCCCCTATAAATGAGGAACCTACCCAGAAGAGATCGGAGTCCCCCAAAAAACTTAACGCAAAACAACGACAACAACAAAAAAGAAAAGGACGCAAGCAAAATCTGTTGACAACCACAATAAAACTCTTCCCCATATTCTCTGGCACTTCCGGAAAATCATGGAGACCACAAACACGGCCAGCCCTTCAGAAGGGGAAATTCCAGTAGTTACCAGTCCACCCCAGCCGCAAAATACAATCAGCAGCCCGCTGCATCAGGAAGGTCAAGGGCCCCAAGTCCAAACGGCTGCTAACTCTTTCGGACATTCAGACACACATATAACAACGGCGACAAGCACTAGCCAGCACACACAGACCATTGAGTCCTTCGCAAAGCAGGAGCCGGTTACTGAATGCCAAGTGGCAGCCCTGACGTCGTCAATCAGGGAAGCCTCTTATCGAACGGCCGCTCCCGCCGAGCGCACCAACCAGGCCCATCTAACCTCAGCAGTAATTAAAAAACTCATCCCACTGATCACCAAGGAGGGGGCAAGGGAAATACCCACAGGCCACACGTCATGCCAATCGCAAGACGATCAAATTAGGGCCACACTTATGACAATTGTGACTATTCACTCTGCCCACAGTCAATCTGAGCACTCAAAGACAATCTGGCTACGAGAGACGCAAACAACATTTAAGCAACCATCGCCAACCAAAGCTCCAACCCACAGCTCCAACACGCCAGGTGACAGCAGAAATCCAGCAATGCACAAAGCTCCGTCCGATCTTGGCGCAGCAGCTCACGTCCATGCTGCAAACGCAAAACGGAAGGCAGGCGGTAGTAAATCACATCTAACTGAGATTCTTGTCTTCCACCCGGAATACACATCGAAAGGGCCGCAGGACATGTTGAATAGAGGCAACATTCTTAAACTGACGAAATGCGTCCCCACCTTGGGGGGCATAAACTCCAATGATCTACTTTCGGTTGAATTCTTGCCCGCTCTGAACCTAAACAGCCAGGAGGCGACTAGGACGATTTGGTCCTCTAGTGACGTTGTTGACCTAATTGTATCAGAAGCAGCCCAATTCAAGAACTGGGCCATCAAGCTCGTTACTCTACAAAACCAGCCTACCCCTCGCCACTCCGCAGAAGAAACAGTTCTGAACCAGCGATGCAACAGGCTAACCCCTGCAGTGTACTCACGGGTGTGTTGGGAAGATCACCGACAAAAAGGGAGAACAGCACCTGGCAGCAACCACTGGATAGGCTGTCAATGACAACTGGCTTGGAACCAGTGTTCACAACAGGGAGGCGCAACTCAGCCCCAAGGAATCATCAGCCTCGCAAACTTACCACTGCCAACTCCCAGCAAGACAGCCCGCCAAACAAGTACTCACGCAGCACGGGGGAACGGGTAGAAGTAAGGACAAGGAAGGCATCTCATTCAAACCACGCACTAGTAAGAGGAACACTGGCCCGAACGATTTTCACATGCCCCGAAGAAGTATGACACCCTCACCAAACGGGAGAAGACATCAGAGGAAGGTTGCCAGATTTTGGCATCTGTTCCTGGAACATAAATGGCCTAACCTCTAAAATGGATGACCCGGATTTTATAAAGTATATCTCCCAATTCGATATTGTAATGCTGCAGGAAACCTGGCTCTCAAGCACAAAACACATCCCGGGTTTTACCTGCTTCTCAACAGCGGCGGCCAGAACCAACAAATTTGGACATCAGTCAGGAGGTTTGGTGACATATGTATCTATCACATCAATATCCTCAGCGGTCCATCTGGTCCCACCAACATCCTCAACCCTACCCGTAAAGATTAAGCTACAGTTGGGCACCAAAGAGGAAGAAGTCTGCTTTGTCAACGCATATGTTCAACCTAAAAACAGAGCCAAAGACTCAAGGAACATCTCAAACCAACTGGTGGACCATGTCACCCAATTGGAGAACCCACTCCTCTTCTTGTCGGGGGACTTCAACCAAAATTTGCTTGGCTCGTCAGACGAAGCTCTGGCTCTTGATAAAATCTAAAGCATACCAGCACAAAGTTCTCCTCCAAATCGGAGAAAGCGCCAAAATAACTCTTTTCTCCAAGATTTAGAACACCAAAATCTTCGGACATTAAACGGCAGATTTCTGACTGACTCCCCTCCAGTAGCTTCTTTCTACTCTCATAGAGCCTGCTCCATCTTGGACTACACTTTCGCCAGTCTGGCACTATTTCCATACATCCGGGAATTCAGAATGGGGGACCGGGGGAAAGTGACCACCGCCCTGAGGAAAGCGAGCTGACAGCAAAGACACCAATGGTAATCAGGCCAGACAACACACTGGGTAAGACTTATACAATCAATCAAAGGAAAATCAAATGCTCGCCAACCAACACACCACCTTGACTGAAACTGCCCTCCAACTGTGCAACATACACACATTAGATGCAGCTGGGCTCATTTCTCACTGGGAGCAATACACAGATTCACTGGTAAACAAACTGGCAAGAAAGACCGCTCCTAAAGGCAACCATAACATAGAGCATAGTAGAACCAGCCTAAAGAAAGGACAAAGAATACAACTACGCTCACAAAAAAGAGCTGCAAATCTATCCTTACGGAGGCTAAGAGCAGCGTCCCATAACGAACAATTACGAGCCACATTGAAAAAACAAAGGGCAGAGCTCAAACACACAAAATGGGAAATAAAAAAAGACGCAGAAAATGAAGGTTGGGCAAAACTTTTATACGACTCCAAAAGCAACAATAGTGCCCGTTTTTGGCAAACATTAAACAAGATCCTACGCCTAGACCACAAGGACCTCGGTTCACACATTGGGAAAGATCAGTGGATTAACTACCTCGGCAGTCATTTCAATAATCCCTTGGGAAAGACAGGGGCACAAAGAAGCACCAACGCAGAGTAAGCACCCGCAACGACCATGCCAACGCTGACAATCCCGGGAGATCAATTCCAACCCAGTGTTACCCCGGCACCATCAGCCAGCCCTAATAAAAAAACAGATTCGTAAGGGCAGGAAAGAAGGCGCTCCAGGTCCTAATGGCATCCCGCCAGCCCTGTTCAAGGAGAAAGACACAGAATGGCCACCATACTACAACCTTTATTCATAGAAGTCAGACTCCTAAACAGAATCCCAGATTCCAGGAGAGGGTTGACGATTGTCCCCATACACAAAAAGGGAGACAAAACGGTCCCCGACAACTACCGTCTAATAGCCCTCCTTGATAATGAGGCCAAATACTTTGCTGGAATAATCTTAGAGGAGATTGTGACATGGGCGGACTCAAAGCAGAATATACCATGGAACCAGACGGGTTTCCGGAAAAAAACCGGAACAACAACCAACATCCTGGCTATCTCGCTGATAATTGACGGAGCTTAAGCAAAAAAACTGCCGCTGTACTTTTGCTACATTGATTTCAGCGCAGCCTTCGACAACATCGAGAGAGGCATGCTGTGGCGGAAACTTGCACAATGGGGCATACCTCAAACGCTTTCAAATATGCTGAAGTTACTTCACTATTACATCTGGGTGCAGGTGAAGCTGGGAAGCGGGACCCATCTGTCTTCCAAAGTTTGCACGACTAAAGTGCTAAAGCAAGGGTGCTTGCTGGCCCCGACTTTGTTTAACCTGTTTATGGCAGACTTATCAGGCCGACTCGACACATGCAATTCCCACTCTCTGAGGCTGGGAGGAAAAACCCTAAGTAATCTATTATACGCGGATGACGTGATACTTCTTAGTCACACACATATTGGCCTCCAGAATTTGCTGATCGAAATGCACAGCGACGTAATGGAAAATAACTTAAAAATCAATCTAAGTAAAACGCGTACGATGTCGATCAATACCAGGAACAAACACCAAAAAATAGAGGCGGCCAAAAAATAGAGGCTTCACGCGAATATAAATACTTGGGACTTATCTTTGACACCGACGGCTCATTCGTCAGGCAGATGGAGGAAACTAAAAGAAGAGGGGCCTTGATCGCCATCACACTGAAAAATCTAGCAAACCAACTATCCGGCCAACCCTGACACCATACCTAAGTCATTCAGGCTAAATTGCTCCCCTCAATTTCCTACAGCTTAGAGGCACTACGAGGAAGAGACTCCATGAACCTATATAACATCCAGGTAAAAGCATATAGAACTACGTTCTCACTTCCGTCTTACACCTCGCCTGCCCAAATAAGGCTGGAGTTCGGCCTAAAAAAAACAAGACCTTGCAAGACAAGGAGCCTACATTATCTGCTGCCACAAACTCCGCTCTGCCTCCAATGACACCTTAAACGCGATGCTGTGGCAAGACATACAAAGCAGGGATGTATCTCAGGCACGCTCCTACTTGAAGGCAGCATTGGGGGCTGTCAAGGCATCCACACTTTGGGACATGCAATTGGGGCACAACCCGTTTAAAAAAGCGGTTTGGAAAAACGTAAAAACTCTTTCCCTAATAGAGGACAAGGCCGCTTTTGCTAAAAGAAACCATGCATGGATGACATTAAACACGTATAAATCCCTGACACCACAACTTTATTTGAGCCAGGGCTACCCAAAAAGCATTAAACTGAAGTTTTTGAAATATAGATTAGGGATCCTGCCCAGCAGAGAGCATCAACCACCATGGCTCAGGAGCAATGCCATGAAGTCTGTCCGCTGTGCAACCTAGCACCGGGAGACATACTCCACATGACCTGTCTCTGCGAAGAGCTCCGACTAGTCCGCCGACAGCTACTAAGGGACCAGTTCAAGCAGATAGGGACCAGCACGTGAAGGCAGGCTGTGCTTGCATGCTTGAACCCTGCGATCACAAAACTGAATTTTAGATACGTCAAGTTTTTGACTACAATAGAGCAAAGACTACCAAATCTACAACTTGCAGCAACCATTGGTTTTGGCACCTAACGGACGAACTTTGGGCTACAAATGCCTAGCCCGCCCCGGCTCAGGGAACACTGTTAGATAACTACTCTCGGTCTCTCACCGCATGGTCTTCGATAAGGACGATTACACAGACTACTTTTTTACCACATTTTAGGAAATTGTTTTAAATGCAACAATTGTATTGGTTTTAATTAACTATACATAATAAAAATGTACTTACTTACTTACCTTCTTAGGCAGGTCGCTCCCACGCCGCACAGCACGGCCTGTGTGTTCTGCCCTTAGCCCTGCTGCGGCTGCTGAGGAGAGTTCGAGGCCCTCCTCTACCCGCAGGCTGCCACATGCTCCTCATCCCCGGTGGCCGGTGGTAGGCCGTAGGTAGGTTTTGTCTTGCTGTATTTGTATTGCTTCCTATTTGTTTTTTGTAACTGTATTGCCTTATTTGTTTAGTGTTTCTTCCTCCTTGTTCCCCATTTTTCATTCTGTGCCCCGTGCCCTTTTGCCTCTGTGCCCTCGTATTTGTAATTTTACTGCCTTATTTGTTTAGCGTTTCTTCCTCCTTGTTCCCCGTTTTTCAATCAGTGCCCGTGCCCTTTTGCCTCTGTTTACTCGTATTTGTAATTGTATTGCCTTATTTGTTTAGCGTTTCTTCCTCCTTGTTCCCTGTTTTTTTAATCTGTGCCTTGTGCCCCTTTGCCTTCTGTTTCCTTCGCCGTTCCTGCCCCCGTTTCCCACCGCTGCAGCCCCTGCGGCCTGCCCCCGCTTGCCCATTCATCCGTACCCTCCTCCCAGCTGCCTTCTTCCTCCCACCTCCCCTTCTTATGGCAGATGCACGCAGCGGGCGCGCCTAAGGCAAGCCCGTCTGTGCCCATCCGCGCCTGGACCGCACCCAGCGCCAGAACCCCTGACCCCCACGAACGCCACAAGGCCCGTCTCCGCTACGATGCCAGCACCCTCCACGCACTCAACCCTGGACGATCACACACCTGCTTCCTTGCCGCCCCGAAGCGCACCCAAGGACCCTTCTCCTGCCGGTACTGCAGCTTCACCAGCATCTGACCCGCCAACCCACCAACCAGGAACAAACCCAACTACTTCAGATGCATTCTTCTCAACACCCTCTCCGCCCACAAACACGCCGCGTAACTCTGGGACCTACTTGACTCAACCTCCAAAGACGTCGCCTGCCTGACGGAGACCTGGCTGAACCACTCCTTGGCACCTGACATCGCCATAGCCATCCCGGATGGCTACAAGATCTCCAGCAGGGTCCGCACCAACGGAGTAGGGGGCGGAATCGCCATCGTCCACAGGAGCACTCTCAGAGTCTCGACCAACACCGACGACACCCTCAGCACCGCCGAACACCTGCACTTCCAGATCCACACCGATCCCAACACCACCCTCAGAGGAACCCTCGTCTACAGACCCCCCCAGACCCCGACCACAGTTCAGCTACTCCATCGCCGACTTCGTCAGCACACACGCCCTCGCCTCCACAGACTACATCCTCCTCGGGACCTGAACTTCCACCTGTAGAACAACAGCGAAACCAACTCCACCACCCTGATCGACAACCTCGCCAACCTTGGACTCAGACAACTAGTCACAACACCCACCCACTCCGCCAGCCACATGATTGACCCCATCTTCTCCACAAGCTCCCACGTCTCCTTTAACCACACCACCGAACTCCACTGGACCGACCATCGCTGCATCCACTTCACCTTCCGGAAACCCACCACGCACCACCGCACCCAACAGATCCCCCGCCGCTGCTGGAGCAAAGTCATCGAAGACCAGCTAACCACCACCCTCGCCCAGAGCCCACCCACCGACCCCACTGACCCCGACACCGCCACCAGCAACATCAGACAGTGGATCAACGACTGCTCCAACACCGTCGCCCCGATCAAGAAACCCTTCAACAGTCACACCAGCAAGAAAGCCATCTGGTTCACTGAAGACCTCCAGGCCTCCAAGCAAACCTACTGAAAGCTCATCAGATCCACGAATAGGGCCTCCTTCAAAGACCACCTAGACAACAATGCACAAAACAGCAAAGAGCTCTTCAACATCGTGAAGGAACTCTCCAACCCCAGCTCCATCACCAACAACATCCTACCTTTGCAAGACCTGTGCGACTCCCTTGCCACCTTCCATCGCAAGATCACAGACATCGACAACAGCTTCAACGCCACGACCGCCCCGACAACCACTGAGACCTCCGCCCCCATGACCACCATCCGCACCGACCCCCTGCTCTCCTAGACCAACATAAACGACGACAACACCCTCAAAATCATGAACACCATCCACTCCAGATCTCCATCCGACCCATGCCCACACCACATCTTCAACAAAGCCAGCACCCCCATCGCACCCCATCTACAGAAAGCCATCAACGTCTCCTTTGAGACAGCAACCTTCCCGGAGAGCTGGAAGCACGCCGAAATCAACGCCTTACTTAAAAAACTCAAGGCTGACCCCAAGGACCTCAAGAACTTCCGGCCCATCTCCCTGCTCCCGTTCCCGGCGAAGGCCATCGAAAAGACCATCAACAAACAACTGACTGACCCGCTACCTCGAAGAGAACAGCATCCTGGACCTGTCCCAGTCCAGGTTCCACAGCAACCCCAGCACCAAAACTGCCCTCATCGCTGCCACCGATGACACCAGGGCCCTGCTAGACAACGGAGAAATTGCGGCCCTCATCCTCCTGGACCTGTCGGCCGCCTTCAACACGGTCTGCCACCGCACCCTATGAACACGCCTCCACGACGCTGAGATCCAAGAGAAGGCCTGGACTGGACCACCTCCTTCCTTTCCGGCAGAACCCAGAGCGCCCACCTTCCCCCTCTCTGCTCCGAAGCCAACGAGATCATCTGCGGTGTAACCCAGGGCTCATCCCTCAGCCCAACACTGTTTAACATCTGCATGGCACTGCGCGCCCACATCACATACTGCATGACCTCAACATCATCTCCTACGCCGACGACACCCAGCTGATCCTCTCCCTCACCAAGGACCCGCACACCGCCAAAACTAACCTCCATGAAGGAATGAAAGCCATCGCCGAATGGATGAAAACAGCCGACTGAAGCTAAGCTCGGACAAAACGGAAGTCCTCATCCTTGGATCCACCCCTTCGGCCTGTAACAACTCCTGGTGGCTGATCGCATTGGGAACAGCTCCAACACCCACCGACCACGCACTCAACCTCAGGTTCATCCTCGACTCCAACCTCTCCATGACAAAGCAGGTCAACGCCGTCTCATCCTCCTGCTTCAACACCTTCCGCATGCTCCGCAAGATCTACAGGTGGATCCCCACGGTCACCCAGGTCCTCGTCAGCAGTCGCAGGAGCCTCGGCCAAACTCCTGAAATTACTTCAACGCATTTAGAACGCCTCTGCACGCCTGATCCTTGATATCCCATGCCGCAGCCACATCACACCCCACCTGAGAGACCTGCACTAGCTCCCCATCAACAAGAGGATCACCGTCAAGCTCCTCACCCACGCACACAAGGCACTCCACAACACCGGACAAGCATACCTCAACAGACAACTCTGCTTCTACACCCCCAACCGCCAGCTTCGCTCCACCGACCTCGCCCTCGTCACAGGCCCCCGCATCCGAAGAGCGACCTCCGGCAGCATATCGTTCTCCCACCTCGCCGCCAAAATCTGGAACACCCTCCCCATCCCCCCACGGCAGACCCAAGACCTGCTGACCTTCAGAAGACTCCTCAAGACCTGGCTTTTTCAAGCAGTAGCAGCATACCCCCCGCGCGCCTTGAGACCCTCACGGGTAAGTAGTGCGCTCTACAAATGGTCGGATTGATTGATTGATTGATTGATTTGACACCAGTCGACAGGTTATGGACTACTGGGTAGAAAGACTCTGCTCTCTGGGTTCTGAAATGAGGCCCATCCTGGGTAGAGGTGTTATGTCTCCTCCACCAGGATTGGCTGGGTCTACGAAGGGGAAGCTTCAAAGGCATGCCGCTTTTGGAAACTGTCCCTGCCTTTTGCTGCCCCCAGCAACTGACTCCCACCTGTTCTGCCCCCCACTTTGGGCAGGAGAATTGGCAGGAAAATAAAGTTAGGAAAAGAGGTGTGGCCTCCTTTGTCATCTCCACCCCTTAGGTGGGGGAGGTGAGATGAAGCACACATCTCAGTCCCCTCCATCTTGAAGATTAGGGGACCTAGCCAATTAGGGAGAGGCTATTTATCCCCTCCCACTGGAGCGTGTCATAATAGGAGGTGTACCCACCCCAACAAAGTGACTTATTGGTCCCGACCTGCACACCCCTTTTTATGCCACTAAATGTAGTATTTAGGGGCAACCCTTAACCTTGCCTCTTTAGATTCAAGGAAAAAGAAGAAAGACTGAAGAGCCCTGCTGACTCAGGAAGAAGAGGACACCTGCTACGTTGGCGCCAGCCCTACCGGCCTATTCCGACTTCAACCTGACTAAAGGGAGAACCCCGGCAAGTCCAGCAGCCAGCAACCCCCAGAGCCCGAAGGACCTGCCTGCACTCATCTAACAGACTCTGTCTCATGTGAGCACCTTATTTGATCTAGCCAAGACTCATCCACAGAATCTGGATCGAGGCAGCTCCACGATTCTGCACCCGATGCCCACTTCCCCGAGTTCGAGTGGCCCAATACCTCGAGGAGGTCTACCCAGCGATCCTGACCTGGGATCTGGTGATTCCCGACCTCCCTCAAGTCTTATGCCGACTACTGCAGCCTCAACCTCAAGCGTCTCCCCGACTGCGACTGGAGCTTTTGAAGAAACCCAATGCCAAAAGACACCCCTGCACCCAACATCCCGCGGCTTTGAGTGGCCCAGCTGACGGTGTCCAGGCAGCCCGCAAGACCCCCAACTTAACTCTCCAGCCAGTGGTCGCCTTCAGGAAGTCTCCTGCCCAAGCCTGCAGCAACTTTGCGGAACTGAAGGTCTCCATTGGAAACCACAGGGTCCCCGATGTCTGCTTGGCACCCTGAACGCAGCCGCCCCTGTGCCGCTGGTGGTACAGCTCCTGTGATGATCATTGGCCCTTGCAGTGCTAACCTTAACCCCAGGAGCCTTGCTCCCACACTGAGTGGCCAGCTCATAAGCAGTCCCTGTCTCTGGGTAAAATTGGGCCCCTCACTCTGCACCTGGCCGCCCCTGTGCTGCTGTTGGTGCAATTGGAGTGCCTACCTAGACCTTAGGGAACCTTGGTCCTAACCCCCAAAACTCCCACTTGTAAGTCTAGTACTTACCTGTAAAACTGATAAAACATTTTGGGAATAAAAACTCATAACATTGGTTTACATTGGAGAAAACTGTTATCGTTTGAACTGCTGTTTTGTATGCTGGGGCTTGCTAATTATATCGTAAACCCTAAAAAGTCTTACTTACATTCTATTGTGAGATCCCCCGGTGTGGTATCTAGGCATACCACCCAGGTAGTTGATGTAATCTGTAAGTAATCATAAAGTATATCAAAACTGATTTCTGCATAATTATTATTATTTTTTTTTTGGTGTTCAAAACTGCTTTATTGCATAGTTAGAAAATTACACTGCTGTGTATGCCTACAACCCGGAGGCTGGCAGCAAAAGGACAATAGTGGCACAGGTTAAGCTCCAACATTGAGAGACACAGCCTGGGTACCGGCATCCCGGAGGCCCGGTGGCGATAAACCGAGTTGGGATGCGATGGGGGGTGGACGTTTGGCGGGAGAGGAGAAGGAGAAAAAAAAAAGGGGGTGGGTAGGATAGGGGGGAGAGAGGGGGAAGAAGAGGGAGGAGGATGGGTGAAGGGAGGGGAGGGGGATGGGAGGGCGGAGAGGTATGTTCACTTCAGGATTCGCAGCAGTAGAACAGGTTTTTCAGTGTTTTCTCCCCAACTCTTATCAACCCAAAACAAGTAAACAGAAAAAGGAAAAAGCAAAGAAAAAGGGAGCATTGAGAGGCCTTACACATTCGAGTAGAAGGGAAAAGGAAAAGAGAACGAGTCCATATAGGTATTCAGAGAATATCAAGCACAAAGCACAATTCGGATCAGTGGTGGCGATCATGGCAACCATTGGGCACAGTCAGCACTAAGTCCAGGACCATGTATCACGTCCTAATGTAGTAGTGGGGGTGTGGAAGGGGCGGGAGTATGACACATATTGGGGCGTGGAAAGGAACAGCCAGGTATACTGGGTGTCGCAGCGGAACATGCGATGTGTCAGGAGGGAGACACCCTATTTGCCGGAGAAGCAGGACAGAAAGCATTGGGGACACACGTCTCTGAGCACCCGGGTGTCTAGGTTAGCCAGGCACCACCCCGGTCGTCAAGGCGAAGACGTACCATCGTCATCCAAATGCAGCAAATAGGAGACTAGTGTCTCCCAAATGTCTTTGGGCCTAGTCGAGAGCGGTAAAAGTTCGGAATAAGTAACGTGTTGAACTTGGCAATAGGTCATATCCGAAATCCAGTCCTTGAACTTAGGTGCCCTGCCACGGCCCCAACGACATGCCACACGTCGTTTAGCTAAGAGTAGAGCGGTGTCTATGAATTTCCTATCAGAGGACGGAAAGTGCGACGTATGCCCCAGCAGAGTAACAAGCGGGTCCGCTCCCACGGTAATCTTGGTCATCTCAGTGAGAGCCTCCACCACTTGTTGCCAGTATGCTCGCACGGCCGGACACTCCCAAGCGAGGTGCAGGAAGCCGGCATGAGCAGCATGACAACGCTCGCATTCGTCAGTATCAGCAAGACGGAACTTGAATTTTTTGACCGGAGTATAATATAGTCGTTGCAGGAACTTGTAGTGGATCATCTTGAGCCTGCTGCTAGCCGAGATCCTGGCAGTGAGTGAGCAGCAGTACCGCCACTGCTCATCTGTGAGAGCGGCTGGCAAATCTGCATCCCAGGCCGCCCGAGCACCTGCCTCAAGAGGGTCAATGTCCGACCGGAGTCAGCGGTATAGGCCAGAGACCAAGTGTGCCCCATCCTGCAAACTAAGTAGAAAGTGTAGTGGAGAAAGGGGCTCTGGCTCATGGGGATAGTCTGGAAGGATATCCCTCATCCCCTGCCGGAGGCGAAGGTAATAAAAGACATTGAGTGGGGAGCGGACATGAGTGGTGAAGAAGACGTCCATCGACTTGAATACTCTATTCGCAAAAAGATCACCCCAGTTGACAATACGCAATCGACCGCAGAGAAGCCGGAAACCACGTTCCTGCAGAAGCTCGAGGGAGGGATGAAAGGACAAGGGGAGAAGGGGAGAGTACGGGAAAGAGCAGGAGAGTCTCCTGGCCAGACGGCGCCAAGCGTCCAGGGTGCAGGAAACCGATGTGTGCGGAGTCTGGATCATCGACTCCGGACAATGAAGTAGACCATTAAGGGGCGTGGGATGTACGATCCAGTCCTCCACCGCCAGTTGCGGCATGAAGGGCGTGGGAGCCATCCAATGATAAGCAAAGTGGGCCTGCGCGCAAAGGTAGTAAGCTTCAAGGTCGGGGACATCGAATCCTCCAGCCTCGTAGGGCAATATCAGTGTGGACCACTTAAGCCGCGGGGTCTTACCACCCCAGAAAAGGCGACAGAGCTCCGATTTCAGGGTCTTGAAAAAGAAAGCGCCTGGATAGTACGGGATATTGAGGAATAGGTACAGGAAGCGGGGCAACACAACCATCTTGATGAGGGACGCCCTACCAGCCATGGAAAGTGGCAACGCGATCCAGCGGTCGACCGTGGCAGTAAGGGACGTGATCGCTACACCGTAATTGGAGCGAAGGGTCTCCTCCCGATCCCGCGAAATCTGTATACCCAGGTAGCGAAGGTCCGAACGGCACCATTCGAGAGGGTAGTCGAGGGGAAAGTCAATCACGGATTGCGTGAGGGGAAAGAGCTGGGACTTAGACCAATTTATATGTATCCCTGACATGCCCCCAAAAGCTACAAACTCCCTCAATAAAGGGTTGAGATGAAGATGAGGATATTTAACATAAAGGGTGATGTCGTCCGCATAGAGAGAGACATCTATCTGGCGCTGCAGGCACTGCACGGCGCCTTCCCGATGCAGCTGGCGGAGCCGACAAGCAAGAAGCTCAACTGCGATCGCAAATAGGAGGGGGGATAGAGGACAGCCCTGGCGCGTGCCCCTCGTGACGTCAAACGGGTGAGAAAGGTTGCCGTTGATAAGGACTCGTGCCGTCGGTCGTGTGTAAAGGAGCTGTATCCAGGAAAGGAACAGCTTGGGGAAGCCCATACTTGACAGTACCGAAAACAGGTAGGGCCATTCGACCGAATCGAAGGCTTTAGAAGCGTCCAAAAATACTGCAGCGACTGGAAGATCAGGATGAACTGTGCGGAGAAGCGAAAATAAAGTGCGCAGGTTTTGAGAAGTGGAACGCCCGGGAACAAACCCCAACTGATCCGGCAAGACAATCCTAGTCATGAGCAAGGACAACCTTGTAGCTAGGACCTTAGCTAATATCTTCACGTCGCAATTCAGGAGGGAAAGGGGACGATAAGAGCCGCATGAGCAGGGGTCCTTACCAGGTTTAAGGAGGGAGGTGATGACCACTTCGCGCATGGACCCTGGAAGAACGCCATCAGCAAGTGATTCCTCATATACCTCACGAAGAACTGGGGCCATTATATCGATATATGTTTTATAGAATTCGGCTGGCAAACCATCTAGTCCAGGCACCTTGCCATTTTTAAGGGACATGATGGCTTCACGAATTTCGTCTAGCTCAAACGGGGCCGCCAAAAAGGCCCTGTCGCCGTCACTGAGCCAACAAAGCGCCACGTCACTCAGATAGTCAGCGTACGGCATCTCTGCTGGAGCAGTAGTGGAGTACAAATCGTGATAATGTGAAGTGAAAGTGGAGAGAAGCCCCTCCGAGTCCCTGATCTTGCGACCCTGGGCGTCAGTGAGTTCCAGAATTGCGTTAAGGTCGCGGGGAACCCGAGTCAAGACTGCTAGGGCTTTACCCGGGCGGTCTCCCTCACAAAACCTCCGAGCCTGCCAGTGTTTCCCCTTGAATTTCGCCTCCCTGTCCGCCTCCTCCTCGTATTTGGTTAGTGTGGCCCTGAACTCAGCATGTAAGGCGGGATTACCCCCCTCGACCATACGATTCTCCAATGCTCGCAGTTCCCCGTGCAGTCTACGGATAGTGGCCTGTATGTCCCGGAGGACCCCAAAACTTTTAGCTATACAGAAGCCTCTGACAGTGACCTTGAAGGCCTCCCAGATGTGCTCCACCGAGTCGACCGACCCCTTGTTCCTCGGAAAGAAGTCCGCAATTTCCTCCCCCAGCTCAGTTCGGAAAAGTGCATCCAACAGAGCCGCCGGTTGCAAGCGCCAAGGGGGTCTAGGATAGTCCCACCCCGGGAGTCTAGTATGCATCAGGACTGGGCTATGGTCCGAGTACGTCCTCGGTAAATGTGTGGTCATCAAGACTCCAGATGTCATACCGGGGGTAACAAGGAAATAATCCAGTCGTGCCCAGGTGCCAGTCTGTGGAGTAAAGTGGGTACCCTCCTGTCTGATCGGGTGTAGGTCCACCAAGGCCCCCTCAGCCATAATGCCCTCAAGGGCCTCCCGCGCATTAGGTTTGTATTGGGCAGCCCCATCAGCTCTGTCCACGCTGGGCACCAACGCAAGGTTGAAGTCCCCTCCCCAGATGAGATGGCGGGAGCCCACATCAAGGATTTTACCCCAAAGTGTGGTGAAGAAGGAAGGAGTGTCCACATTAGGGGCGTAGCAATTGGCAAAGGTAACAGTGTCGTGACCCATTCTCCCCCAGAGCAAAGCGTAACGACCTCCCCCATCTATCAGTTCCCCGCATTTATGAAACGGGACAGTGTTCCTGAGTAGAATGACCACCCCCCTATCATATGTAGAGTAGGATGAGAAGGTGTGGGTGGAAGCCCATTTGCCTGCAAAGGTGGTCCGCCCTAGTGGCGACAGGTGAGTTTCTTGGAGCATGGCAACATGCACATTATGCCTGGTAAGGTAAGCAAGAACATTACGACATTTCCTGGCATTGTTGAGCCCACTGACATTCCATGACATACAGTGTAACTGTGTTAGAGGCTCCAAGACCGCCATGTAATATGGTGTACGATAATATCATGTCTCCCGCATAGCAATGCAGGCATTCTCAAAGGGCTCGAATCTATGTACATAGCAATAAATGACATAATCCAAAACAATACTCGGTGTGCAGACCTCCCCCATCCCAACAGGCCCTCCCCCCCACCCACCGCAGCGCCCCGAACTTGTCTGCAGCCATCCAGCCCCCCCCCCATCCCCCTCCCCCTCCCCCACCCCCAACAGCAAAGTCCAACATATCAACAGTCAGTATGGGGTACACCCGATGGGGTAACAACATCGAGGGCGCACAACCGCTGTACCCGCCATTGGCCTCCAAAAACTGTACCGCCCTCGGTGGAGGCCAGGGCTAGGCAAGCGGATCCTGGTATACATTACCACAGAAGAGTCCAGACATCACCAAGTCCCAACAAGGAGGCAGCCACTTCGGATCAAACAGGATGAAGAGGTAGCAGGCCTGCACCAGGTGGGCGGAAATGCAGTGCAGCAAAATGTTCATGGTCAGTTGTCGTTCCCCGCAGCAGAAGGATCGTCATCCCCCAAGTCGTCAGCAGCAGCACGATCGCCATTCCTGGCCCTGCGGAGTGATTTCAAGTAGTCCTCGGCTTTTTGGGGGTTAGTGAAAAAACGCTGTTTCCCTTGGTGCGTGATCCGCAGTTTCGCCGGGTAGAGTAGGGCGTAGTCCAGTTGCGCTTCACGTAATTTCTTCTTCACGGGGAGAAATTTACGCCGTTCCTCCTGCACCATAGGGGTAAAATCCGGATAGATAGAAAAAGTTACACCATCATATTGGAGGGTTCTTTGAGTGCGAGCAGCCCTCAAAGCCACATCCCGGTCACGGTAGTTCAACAGTTTGGCAATGATTGGCCGGGGTGGCAGGCCAGGTTTAGGAACAGGCGCCAAGGACCGATGTGCACGCTCGACAATGAATTGTGGTGAAAAAGCATCTTCGCCTATGGAACCCTTGAGGATCTTTTCAACGTAGAGCTCCATCCTGCCCGTGTTGGTGGACTCCGGAATACCCGTGACGCGGATGTTATTGCGTCGGCTACGGGCTTCCAAATCCTCGTTCTTCGCTGCGATAATCCTGAGGAGGTTGTCCATGCGAGCCAACTGTGTTGTATGAGTGGAGGCGACATCGTCTGCATCGGAAATGTGTTGCTCCGTGGCTGTAAGTCGTTCCTCATGCCGGTCCACTCTGTGGGCTAGAGCATCAAGTCTAGCGGTGACACCGTCCACCTTCTCCACCACTGTCGCAAATCCCTGTCGCATTTCCTGAAATAAATGGTGCAGGTCAAGTTCTTTGGCCGGGGAGGAAAGAGCGGAGGTGGAAGCGGCACCGGAGCTAGGTTCAGCAGGAACTGCCTTCGTGGGTTTCCTGGCGCCGTCGAAGCTGATCTTCGTTTGGCGGTTCTCGGGACGAACCATCTTGGGTCTCTAGGTCGGGGCCACCAGTCGTTCAGGCCGCGCCGGCGCAGCTCCAGCCAGGTCAAGACAGCCAGGAAGGCTGCAATGCGTGGAGAAACCCTTTCCTGACAATTGCGGGCGGGAGCGTCCAACCGCGGTACAGGAGGGCAACGCAGTACGCGCAGCACCAAAGGCGGCAAGCAAGAGGGGGTAGGCCGGAGGCCCAGGTAGTCCACTGCGCGGCTGTGAGAGCAGCTAGGCCCACGACAGCGCGAATGTTCTCCAGGGAGGCAGGCACGATGCCCAGCCTGGATGTTGAGGTAATATAAATTTTATGGTCATGTTGTGTTCCCTAGCGAGTACCCCACCGACTCCATGTACGAGTTAAAAGTGCATGTAACTTCCCTCCTGTACCAGCTATGAAGACGCAAATACATTTGCGTCCAACGTTAACTTGTCCTCTTTCAGACCCACCATGAATGGGTTTGATGGTCCGTTCCTAAGTATGCTATGCCAACGTCTTTTTGAAGTGTACTCCTACGTTTTTCAGCCTGGCTGAAAGTAGGCCCTGAATCTCTGCCATCGAGCCTCTTTCTGGCTTCTGACTGCGAGGGCCTCTGCCCAAGCAGCCCCCGTACCCGTGAACTCTGACTTACTTCTAGCGCGGCCCTCCGTGCTCAGCTCAGCCTGCTGCCTGCCAAGATTGACTATAACCTTCGAGTTATCTGTTTTCCTCCCCGAAGATACATTCCGGCCTGCTAGCTTCAGTAAACATCCTTCCTCAGCTACAGGGCTAAAGGGCCGACCTGTCTTTATGCAAGTAATTCATAACCTCTGTTGCCATGCTTCCATGGAAGGCCCCATGCCCCCACGCTTCTCATACAGACACTCAGGCGCTTATACACGCACTCACAGCAAGTATAGAATAGCTTCTGCTCTAGAGACCTTTCTGCCCAGATAGCTTAGTTCCTAAACATCAGATATCGGATATGATAGAAGCACAAGTTGATCTGACATGCCAGACTTCTGTCTCCTTCCGCCAGTGTAAATGTCAAGTCCCCTGCACCCCGTCTATCACACGTCATGCAGCTGCGCGCGCATCCAAGCTTCCGATTTCCGCTGACATTGCAACATTCTGTTAGCGCCACCCCTTGGTGCCACCCACTTGCGTCACCTATCAGTGACGTTTCTAGCACACACGCCTAGTTTACGCCTCTTGATGATGTACTAGCACCACGTGTATACTGTTATCTTGTCTTCTCTCAGCTGTTACGCCTCTTACATTGAACATTATGATGTAAATCAAGTATATAAGCTATGTATTGTCAATAAACGACGGCGCGCTCATCTATCCCTTCTGACATCCTGTGTGGTGGTCAGAACATGATATCCTGATTCCTTTATGAGGAATAAAACCCTTAGAAACTCTTACACCACGGACTCTGTTTTCCTTCTTTCCGATTGAGTTATTATTGATTAAGTACTTACCTGCATAGAAATTAAGAGAGTAAATTAATTATTTACATCATTTTGGCGCCCGAACAGGGACCCCTCCCCCACCTCACGCGCCGGAAGGTGCGTTGCAATCCGTGTCCCCTGCCATCAGTTAGACGGACAACACGTGTACTGGCAGGATTTCCTGCATTCCCCTCTGACACACGGAGGTGACGAAGACTGCGATCAGTGCCCAGACGAGGCGGTGAGGAGTGCGGAGGATCCCGACCAGAGCCCAGCCGAAGGAAGCAAGGTCCGAGGTGTGAAGAGGCCCACCAGTTTTCCGAAGTTTTCCGAAGTTTTCCGAAGTTTTCCGAAGTTTTCCGAAGTTCCGAGTCGAGTCCAGTCGAGTTTTCCGAGGCCTTCTGTTTTCCGTGCTTCCCGGTGAGTACCATTGCTGGGTCGTATCTAGACGGGTTTGGGTACGCAAGTCCGGTCTGCACTGTTTTTAGGCAGTGTATCTGTACTGTTTAGCAGTATATAAAGTATTCCGAATTTCTGCACTGTTACAGCAGTGTATCTGTATCGTTGAGCGGTACATTCAGAGTAGGGGGAAGTTAACTATGTCTTTAAATGTTTCATGTGATTAATGTCGTGGTATGAATGTGATTGTTTTTGTGCATTATTGTGTTTTTGTATAAATAGTTACAGTTGACATTAAGTATCAAGGATCAAGCATTCCAGTATCAAGTAGGCACAATGCCGTTTTTCAACAAATTAAAGCAGATAGGAACTAGGAAAGGGATGTTAGAGGAAGAGATTCCAATCCCCCCTAGGGACACTCCAGGTAATTTCATGTATAATAAGCATGGCATAGACGCCATCTTGTATCTAGAGTTATGGACAGATTATACCAAGCACCTAGAGGAAAGATACCGATGGCCAGTTAACGGAACATGGGATGCCGAGTGCATCATAAAGGTAGAAGAAATATTACGGAAAAAGAAAGCTAGACAATCTCAGAAAGACGCCATAGAATTTTGGCGTAAGGAATCACGTAAGCGTGCTGATAGAGCACTCCGTAGAGAAGACAGGCTTAAAGAATCAGAAAAGGCCCAAGAAAACGAATTAGTTACTGAGGGAATTCGAGTAAAAGTAGAACAAATAGATCGTATCCTAAATGGCAAAGTGAACAACATGTATCTTTTGGCCGATGGTACCCCTGACGCCATTTCAGAAATACCGAAAAATTTGCCGTCACCATTAGTTCCAACTAAAGTAATGCATAAGACTACTAAAGACATATTCCTAAATTCATATCTCGAAGATGTAGCGCCAGCTTACACCAATCTGCCTGTTCGTGCCCTGCCTACTGACAGGGCCGGGGGTGGTACTGGCCCCCAAGATCACGCTCAGCCGACACCGAAAAAGACTAGTTCCGTTCCGCCAGCTCCGCCACTTCCCTCACCTAAAACTGATTTACCGAAACCACTTCAATCAGATCCTACTAAAAGACAAATTCAGATACTGACTACACACAGAGATAATGCCCAAGCTTCCGCTTCAGGAGGTGCGACCACGGGTCTCCAGACCCCGCCACCGACTCACAGATTAAATCTCAGAGGTATGCAGAGTCCTTTTACGCACAGATCCCCCCGTTCTTCTAATTCATCCCGTCTTGATGCACTAAAAGAAAATATGTCAGTTTGTAGATATGATCCAGAACCTGGACAGGACGACTTAATGATATTAGCGTCTTTACGGTTAAGATCTGCTACTGATAGTTTGTTATGTTATGCAGGAATGAAGGAGCACCTAGATAGAATATATGAGTTCGTTCAAACGGGAAAGGACCCCGACAGTATTAAGGATGCCCTGGAGAAACAGAAAGTTACCATGCAAGCACTGATACTACGATTTTTCATAAATTGTCTAATAAGAGAACGAGACAGGCCCGGAACAGAGCAGAGTGAATTAGATGCATTGAACAAGTGGGGTCAAAATATAGCCGATGGAAAACATGACAGACAAAATTGCATAGAGGCCATGTATAAAAAGATTAAGAAAGCAGTGATAGCAGTACACGAGAAAGAGAAAGAAAAGGCTTCCTCCGAGGAGGAAGAAGAATCTGAAGAACCAGAACCAACTACAAGTACTATAGCATATGTAGGTAGGGGAAACTACCTTAGGAAGGGTATCCGTCCAGAAAGCAAGAGAGTTTTCTTCTCTGCCTTAACGAATCCGAATTCTGCTGAACATCAGTTCCAGGAAACTGATAAACGGCTTCGAGATCGAGTTGGGTACCATGTACTCAATTCTATGGATGAACAAGAATTAGCCCGATCAGCGGTATCATGGGCCGAAAATGCAGACATATATAATGATGACACGGTAGCACAGACATTTCTGAACCTCTCCCCCGACGAACAGAAATTAGCAGGGGTATATATGATTCAACACCTTCTCATCAAATACAGAAAACATTATTCCGATCCAGGTCCCTTACATGAGACACTAGAAGCACTACTGATGGATAGATGGAGAGGCCTAAGCACTAAATTAGTTCAAATAATTCTAGAACAACGACGCAGATATGACACCTTTGTAAGTCCTGAATATGTTCCCGCCCCACCTCCAGAAAGGAAAATGTACCATATGCAGTGCGGGGGTGGTATTGAAAGTCAGAACCCCTTGCGAGAAGTGCACCCTGTTATGGGTGAGGATAAAATTTTGAAACGCGTGTATGTACACACGCCTCTAACTAAATTAGAACTGTTAGAAATGAAGAAATTAGTACCGTGCCATGATAAAGACCCTGCAGGTTTTCATAGAGAGCTCAAAGACATGTTACTGATGGGGGACTACACATATGATGATATCATGAAAATGTTGAAAGTATTATTGCCTACGGGTATATTCGAGAAATTAAAGGAAAAGGACTGGGAGGTGGGAGACGCAAAGATTGCCTGGGCAGAAATAGAAGACGAAGAGAAAAAACGGGTTCCAGGGTTAGGCCTTGGGGACAAAACTAAAGCATTACCAGGTTTAATAGTACAGGTCCTGCCCAGATTATTGACAACTAGAAAGGAGGATTGGGATGCAATCTCGTCCTGTAAACAGAAACATGATGAAGATACTAGCGACTTTTATTCAAGATTCGAGAAATGTTTTATTATCAATAGTGGCCTCCAGCCAAGTAGCGAGTCGTACCCACATCTTTTCGTATCAAAGTTAGTCGAGAATTCCCTACCGTTAGTTAAAAATAGAGTGTATAAAGTCGAGAGTACATGGCAAGCAAATACGCCATCCCAGATGTTACAAATGTTACAATATCACCAGAATAGAATTAGGGAAGAACAAGATCAGGAACAGAAGCGTATGAAAGACACGAAAATGAAAATGTTAGTAGCCCAGACGGTCCCATCCGACAGTCACAGGAAAGGTACGACCCAGACAAGTCACGCTGCAGCTCCTGTTAAAGGGACATGTAATTATTGCAAGCAGCCAGGTCACTACGTACACGAATGTGCAGTTCTGAAACATAACATAGCGACAGGTAAAACTAAAGAGAGACCGCATCCGCCTAGACAAGACCATAACCAGCATCAGTCTACACAGAATACACAGCCCATGCATGCATCTGCACAGACAACACAGACCGTAGCAGTACCACAGCCACAGCCCATTGCTGCAACTCAACAAGTCTCACAACAGATGTACCAGTATGCCCAGTCTGCTTACCCCGAATATTCCAGATATACATGAAACAGCCTAGAGAGGGAAGGTGGCTTGCCTCTTATCGAGATTCCTGTAGATCAAGAAGGTCCTTATGTACACAGTCAAGTATTGGGGAAAGATAGAAAGTTTTTAATTGACACAGGGGCAAGTCGCACTACAATAAGTCATGACGAAGTTCCAGGGGCACCCCTCTCAGGCTCACAAAATGTTTCCCTTGGTTTTTCAGGACAACCTATTGTAAATGAAGTATCAGAACCAGTTCCCCTGGCTGTGGGTCCATTATCACGCGTTACAGACCTGTTACTAACAAAATCATGTCCGGAAAATCTGTTAGGAATTAAAACACTGAAGGCTCTAGGAGCCATAATATGCTGCTCCCCGGAGGGGGTTAGACTGTTTCTGCGGGATTTCAAGGGCCATTACGTCCTTCGTGAGTTTGACGTCAGATTGAAAAATGTACCTGATTACTTGTGGGCAAAAGGCCCAACTGATGTAGGATGTATGCACATTACACCATACCGCGTTACCCTCAAGGCAGGTGTTGTATTACCCAGAATCAGACAATACAAGTTACCACCCGATGCTGTAGCGGCTTTACTGAAAATCATTGAAGAGCTCATTGCCCAAGGAGTGGTCGTCGAGACCGACTCCAATATCTGTAATTCACCCATCATTCCGATTCTTAAACGTACTGATCCCAATGCACCGCCAGTATATCGGCTGGTGATTGATCTTCGAGAATTGAATAAATGCATTATCCCACAGTATCCTGTGGTCCCCGATATATCATCTCTCTTGACTGCTATTGATTCAGAAGCAACGTTCTTTACTGTAATTGATCTCAAGAACGCCTTCTTCAGCGTGCCTATTGATCCAGAGAGCCAATATCTCTTCGGATTCTGTTTAAATGGACGCAGTTTCAAATTTTCGCGCGCACCTCAAGGATTCACAGAAAGCCCCAGCATCTATAGTCAAGCACTGAAAAGACAACTAGATTGTATTCAAATGCCAGTTAACACCGCTTTACTACAATACGTCGATGATCTGCTGATCACCGCACGAAGTGAGCCCGAATGTGAAAAAGCATCACTGACAGTTTTACATTTCCTGGCCGACAAGGGACACAAGGTGTCTCCTTCGAAGCTACAATTCTGTGTTCAGCAAGTTGTGTACTTGGGTCACTTGCTGTCCAAAGTGGGGAGACAGCTCACTCCCGATCGCATTCAGTTAATTGTGAACATGCCGCAACCCAAGACACAAAAGGAAGTGCGGGCCTTCATAGGCCTCACCTCGTACTGCAGACAATGGATTCCCCAGTATGCATTTCTAGCTAAACCACTCATCCAGTTAACGACACAGGAGGCAGCAACTTCGACTGTCCTCCCTTGGACTCAGGAACACACACAAGCTTTTGAAGAATTAAAGAAAGTTTTATGCCAAGCACCAGTTTTAGCGACACCATGTTACAGCAAACCGTTTACACTTTTTGTTACAGAACGTGATGGCACAGCGTTGTCTGTCCTCACTCAAGACCAAGCAGGTTCACATAAGCCTTGTGCTTATTTTTCTAGTACATTGGATTCAGTAGCTCAAGCACTCCCTGCGTGCTTAAAGTCAGTAGCAGCAACAGCGTTAGCAATAAGACAAAGTGATTCAATTGTTTTAGGTCATCAGTTAACAGTTCAAGTACCACATTCTGTAGAGGTTTTGTTAAACAGAACCCAGACTCAACACTTAACTATAGCACGACTGACAGGTTATGAATTAACACTATTCCAGCCACACATAGAAATCAGACGTTGCAGCATCCTGAACCCAGCAACACTGTTACCTACAGTTATGACAGATCCAGCTCCGCATGATTGTATAGAAATAATTAATGCAGTAACTAAGCCTAGACGAGACTTAACAGATGTCCCATTGACAAATCCAGACCTGACACTTTATGTGGACGGTTCATGCATGAGAACAAGTACAGGAGAATTAGTGGCCGCGTACGCCGTGACCACTGAAACTGAAATTAAAGAAACACATCGTATTGACACCCTGTCTGCTCAAGCAGCAGAGCTCATCGCTCTGACTCGAGCCTGTATTCTAGCCAAGAACAGAAATGTTAACATATACACAGATTCCCGCTATGCCTTCGGAGTTGTACACGACTTCGGAGTCCTCTGGCAAGAACGAGGTTTTCTGACTTCCCATGGGGCCAAGATACAACATGGCCCCCTCATTCAAGCACTGTTAGAAGCAATACATTTGCCCTCGGGCATATCAGTCATGAAGTGTAAGGCACATACTAAAGTCACAGATTCTGTTTCCCAGGGTAACGACCTGGCAGACCAGACAGCAAAACATACAGCACTGACTCACACCCAGACTACTGATGTGACAAAGACAATAGTCCAGACCCAGTGTATGGCAGTTAGAGATCCCACCCTAGATGTAATTGATATCCAGACACATGCTACTCCAGAGGAGATAAAGAAATGGACTGAACTAGGAGGGATTCAGACAGATCAAGGTTGGGTGACGAAGGGAAAATCTATATGGTTTCTCCCCGACTCAATGGTTCAAGTCATAATAAATACAGCACATAGTCCTGCCCATCTTGGAGAGAAAGCCATGTTAGACAGTTTACAGAATCTCTGGTACAACAAACACTTACGAGCAGCAGCAAAACAGAAAGTGCGTACTTGCATGATCTGTTGTCAGTTCAATCCAGGTAAAAGCGTCCCTGTTGAGCAAGGTGGATTTCATCCTCCCGATCACCCTTTTGAAGTCCTCCAGATGGATTATATCCAGATGAATAGCTGTAGAGGATTTAAGTATGTCCTTGTAATTGTTTGTGCTCTGTCCCGCTGGACCGAAGCATACCCAGTCCCAGACTACACTGCTCCGACCACTGCCAGACAGTTGGTTCGTGAATTCTTCCCACGGTACGGTTTGCCCCGTGTCGTGTACTCAGATAACGGACAGCCGTTCTCGTCCGAGCTGATGAGACAAGTTTCCCTCTTGCTAGGATATCAGTGGAGGTTCCACTGTGTCCGACATCCCGAAGCAGCTGGCCTTGTAGAAAGGCATAATCAGACACTAAAAATCCGTCTTGCCAAGATCTGTCAGGAAAAAGGGGTCGACTGGATAGTCGCCCTGCCCGTGGCACTATTCTACATGAGGATGGTTGCCCACTCGAGATCAGGGCTATCCCCGTACGAAGTGGTCTTTGGCAGACCGCCGAATATGTGGGGGACGCCCGTTCCGAAAAAAATCACTGATATTGATTGTAACATGTTGACAGATTACCTTGCCTCCTTGATGTCTGCACTCCAATCATGTCGTTCACAGGTTGCCGCAGCCTTCCCTGACAACACCGATGTAAAGGCGCATGAGGTCCGCCCAGGTGACCTGGTAGTCGTCCGGAATTTCGACCGGAAAAGTCCGCTGGAGCCCCGCTGGAAGTCTCCAAAGACCGTTCTGCTTACCACTAGGACCGCCGTGAAAATCGAGGGGAGAAAGGGGTGGGTCCACACGAGTCACATCAAACTATGCAATGAACTAAAAAACGGACTGAAACAGGACTCTGACTCGTCCACCCCCACCAAAGACTGTGTCGAAGCACAAGACGTTACTGTGCCTAAAAGAGAAAAGACTCCTCAAGAGCTTTACCGAATGAAGCTTCGATCTAGCAAGTCAGACAGTTTAATTGTTTAAGTCCTCCCTTAGGTGAATCGGTTAAATAGTTTCTGACATGTATCCCCTAGATCGAGTTAGAGAGAGAGAGGAAAAGAGAAGAACATATTGCAAATCACTTCGTAGTCACTGCATAGTGACACTAATAATCATGTTTATTCTGAGTATTCTAATTATTATTGCCAGCATTCTGCTTCCTATGTACTGGCCTATTTTCAGGCGTGAACAATCTGCTTACAATGTCTCTGCTGAACACACTTTTAGTGAACTTCCCGCACATGAACTATCTTACAGACTTGCGCTGCGCAACAATACATTTATTAGTATGTTACACCATTCCCATCAGACAAATAATGCTACAGACTGTTGGATATGTGGCCGACTCCCTCCCTACCAGAATTACAAGGGAGCTCTGCCTCTCTTTCCGTACCCATTCACTCACAATGGCTCCTGTGGAGCATGGTTTAAAATAATTAATTCTTTAGATCCTGATATTGCTGTTTTCGATGGGGGCTGGGTTTGGGGAAACTTGAACTTAGTCCTGCTCAACGTCTGTTATCCTGATCAAGAAGGACTTCCCACTCGAATAGGAACTGATCTAGAAAATGAAGTATATGGATTAGGTAATTACACAATTAGCCTTATGATCCTCACTGTCGAATCTGAAACTGCTCCAGTTCTGCCCCATATGTTAGTACTACCAGTCACAGGTGAATTATGTGTTAGCAAGAAAGGTTCAGTACACGTAGGTCATAGTAAATGCACTATTGTGGTCGAGTTCAGTGACCATGGTAAATCGTCCTTTAAAGCTATCAGTCATTCCTACTTTGTTTGTGGTCATACCGCATACATACGTTTGCCTCCAGATTGGGATGGTACCTGTTACATTGCCTTCCTTCTGCCACCTGTTTTCCTAGCTCCTCCTGATTACCATAGAAATACGAATCTAGCACCGAATAGACCCAAAAGAGATATTCCCCTTGTCGACTACACAGAAACGGCATGGGAACAGTACACTGATTTCAATAAAGGATTCTTTTTCTTCCTAGGACCTGTCCAAAACAGTAAATTAATACGCAGATTAACGAGAACACTCGAAGCAGTAGTGAACGAAACTGCCTCCGCTCTAGGTAACTTAACAGAGGAGCAGTCTGCTATACGGACTGTTGTCCTTCAAAATCGTCTCGTGATTGACGTCATCTTGGCAGATAGAGGTGGAGCTTGTAAGGTCATCGGGTCAAGTTGCTGTGTTTTCATTCCACAAAACGCACCATCTGTCTATCAAGCTATCACCCGTTTACATAAAATTGCAAATCAGATACATCAGAATCCAGGCACCTGGACTTGGTCCGGTTGGTTCTGGACTACGTTGACAGCTTGGGGATGGAAGATCTTATCATTCCTAGGCATTGGCCTTGTTATAGTATTCAGTTGTTGCCTGTGCCTGCAGTGTGGGCCAGCGATATGTGGACTGTGTGCCACATCCTGCATTGAGCATTCCAGTTGCCTCTCAAACAGTCAAAGAAAGAAAGACGAACATATAATGTTACAAGAACAAACTGATCGATTTATGAGGATCGATATATCATGAAGGGTCCGTAGGGAACAAGGAGGGAATGAGGTAATATAAATTTTATGGTCATGTTGTGTTCCCTAGCGAGTACCCCACCGACTCCATGTACGAGTTAAAAGTGCATGTAACTTCCCTCCTGTACCAGCTATGAAGACGCAAATACATTTGCGTCCAACGTTAACTTGTCCTCTTTCAGACCCACCATGAATGGGTTTGATGGTCCGTTCCTAAGTATGCTATGCCAACGTCTTTTTGAAGTGTACTCCTACGTTTTTCAGCCTGGCTGAAAGTAGGCCCTGAATCTCTGCCATCGAGCCTCTTTCTGGCTTCTGACTGCGAGGGCCTCTGCCCAAGCAGCCCCCGTACCCGTGAACTCTGACTTACTTCTAGCGCGGCCCTCCGTGCTCAGCTCAGCCTGCTGCCTGCCAAGATTGACTATAACCTTCGAGTTATCTGTTTTCCTCCCCGAAGATACATTCCGGCCTGCTAGCTTCAGTAAACATCCTTCCTCAGCTACAGGGCTAAAGGGCCGACCTGTCTTTATGCAAGTAATTCATAACCTCTGTTGCCATGCTTCCATGGAAGGCCCCATGCCCCCACGCTTCTCATACAGACACTCAGGCGCTTATACACGCACTCACAGCAAGTATAGAATAGCTTCTGCTCTAGAGACCTTTCTGCCCAGATAGCTTAGTTCCTAAACATCAGATATCGGATATGATAGAAGCACAAGTTGATCTGACATGCCAGACTTCTGTCTCCTTCCGCCAGTGTAAATGTCAAGTCCCCTGCACCCCGTCTATCACACGTCATGCAGCTGCGCGCGCATCCAAGCTTCCGATTTCCGCTGACATTGCAACATTCTGTTAGCGCCACCCCTTGGTGCCACCCACTTGCGTCACCTATCAGTGACGTTTCTAGCACACACGCCTAGTTTACGCCTCTTGATGATGTACTAGCACCACGTGTATACTGTTATCTTGTCTTCTCTCAGCTGTTACGCCTCTTACATTGAACATTATGATGTAAATCAAGTATATAAGCTATGTATTGTCAATAAACGACGGCGCGCTCATCTATCCCTTCTGACATCCTGTGTGGTGGTCAGAACATGATATCCTGATTCCTTTATGAGGAATAAAACCCTTAGAAACTCTTACACCACGGACTCTGTTTTCCTTCTTTCCGATTGAGTTATTATTGATTAAGTACTTACCTGCATAGAAATTAAGAGAGTAAATTAATTATTTACATCAATGTGCGGAGGGAAACACAGCGCGCCGAAAGTGGTGGTACTGGTGTCCGGCAGGCCCGATGGAGGCACACAGCTTGATGGGGCCGCTGCAGCGCAAGGGCCCTCAGGCGGGGTGGGTCCGACCCCAGGCTTAGAGAGGTGAAAGTATAGTGGTGGTACTGGTATCCAGCAGGCCCGACCGGGAGCACAATCAGGAGCAGTAGAGGGCCGCGTTGCAGTGAGGCAGCAGGCGCCCAGGGGCTCCCACACGGAGCAAGGGAAGCACAAGCGAGTCGGCAGGCCCCGGGGCCTGAGCAAGGTATGCCAGGAGCGGTGCGGGGCCTCGCAGCCCGCCCCAGCCGCAGAAGATGACAGGCGCAGGGCAAGTGCAGAAGGTGGGCACTGCAGGGGAGAGCGCCACTCACCACGCACGGGGCTGCGGCGGTATCCTCCGGCGGTCAGCAGTAGAAGGTCCCAGGTCCGCCAGGCAGCACAGTCTTCCGGAGGTCCCGCCGGCAGTCCTCAGAGGAAGGGCACCCCCCGTGCCCGCACGCCGCGAGGGACCAGCAACCGGATCACGAATCACCCGGTTCTGCAGCGAGCCAGAGACAGGACGAGGCACTTACAATGTCCGCGGGCTCCGGGGCAAGTGGGGCCTAGGGCCGCGTGGCGAGCACCAGCCTCGCGCAGATCCCCACAGCCGGCCGCCGCGTCCAGCAGCAGCCCGGGTCCCCACCGGGCAGACTTCCCTCGGCGAGATCTCCGCTCCCAAGGGCAGGACAAAGTCGGGCTCCGGAACGAAGGTAGCAGGCAGCTCCGCCCGTCAGATGGCTGGGTCAGAGGCAGTGCTGGTCAGTTGTGGTCAAGGATATTCAGAGGATATCTGGCCAAGGTGCTGGAGCTGCAGTGTCAGGCAGCCATTCCGCGTGTGCGCCCTCTAGCGCCCCCCGATTTCTGCATAATTTAAACAGCTTTTTCACGCCAATACCAACCTGTACCAATTGCAAGTCCATTCCCAATTGTATTTCTGTGGAAAGTTTTACAATTGAAAGTTACTTTACTTACCTCTGCCAAGTCCTGCTTGGTTATATAAATAAAACCTGAGTATATATTTTTTATTCTCCAGTATTAGGGGTGTCTTTCATAGATTCACATGCTTGAATATTCCCCGTTGTCGAAGTGGGAGTCCCACGGTAAATAAAATAGCAATAATGCTAAATATAAATATAGAAATGTATATATACATAATATCAGAAAAGAAGAAAATACATAGAAAACCTCTCAAAACAAATCCTACATAGGAATGCATGGTAGAGAGAAAAAAACCATTTGTAACACCCTAGTGTCATTATGTTAGTCCAAACTGCGGCCAATCAGGTGCCAGCACCCTCTAGAACCTTCTCCTCAGAAGCTCAAGCCCTCAGATTTTCTACCGCACGTCGTGTGAAGGGAGTCTCCCTGAGCTCTGCTCAGTTTTCAGAACTCTATCTTCTAGTTTCCAGAAATTCTACAATGTCAAGTAAGAAGTCTTTATTCAGACCATGTTCTTCTTGTGGGAAGCTTCATCTTTTTGAAAAGGACCCCCACCAGAAGTGTATTTATTGTTTATATCCGGATCATGAGGCTGGCAGCTGCAAGTTTTGTAGAACCTTTTCCACCAAAACTCTTAAGGACAGGGAAGGCCGTCTTCTTCTTTGGCTGCAGCGTCTTAAGGACAAGGACTCTTTAGTGTCCGACGCAGAGAGTTTACAGGCTGGTTTCTCCTCAGCCTCAAAGAGGGGTAGTGTCCAGGAGGTTCCTTCTCCTTTCCTCAAGAAGCCAAAATTAGCCCTGTCTGTGGCTCCTGCAGTCTCTACTGCCAATCCTACCACCTCTACGCCCACGAGACCTGGCTCTCAGGCGTCTTTGGCTACCTCTCAAGGTGTCTTCACACCTCTCACAGGCCCGCCGTCGACGAGAGCGTCTTCGAGCGCTCCGTCGACGAGAGCGGCTTTGCCTGCATCTTCTACGACTACTCTGACTACCACTTTGGCTTTCTCATCATCGACAATGGTTTCGACGACGGCCTTCACGTCGACGAGGGTTTCGTTGCCGTCTAAACCTGTTCCGTCGACAATTCTTATCTCGTCGACGAAGAAGAGAGAATCCTCGTCGACGAAAGATCCGAAGACGTTGTCGTCAACGACGCCGTCGACGAAAGCCTCATCGACGAAGACACCGTCAACCAAGATCTCGTCGACAAAGAAGATTTGGACGACGAAGACAGGCCCGTCGACGAGGGCTCCGTCGACGGAGTCAGTACCAGCATCGACGGCGAACCCGTCGACGACGACACGCCCGTCGACGATGGCGAACCCGTCGACTACACGCCCGTCGACGACGACGAATCAGTCGACGGCTGCTCCAACAATGGATGGCTCGTCGAGGGTGACACCGTTGACGACCTCTCCGTCGATGCAGGTTTCTTCAAAATTACCAGCCACAACAGCTGACTCAGCCTCATCGTCGGTCACGGCTCCGTCGACGACAGCACCAATTTCTTTTGCTTCTGTACCGTTGGTGCCCTTGAAGACCTCTAAATCTTCACATTCTCGCACTGCAGTACCCTGCCAACAGATCTCAGAACCAGAGCTTCAACCACCTTCTCCGATGTTTGCAACTACATCAGACTCGGAGCATGAAGAGGACGCGTTTGGGGCAGCACATAGTCCCTCTGATTTAATTATTAAATGTCAGGACACAGACTCTGATGATGGCGGTGAGCCAGAATTTCAACAGGAGGAACAGTTCGTTCAAACACCTGTGGCCACCATTCCTTTGACCTTAATTTCTAATCTCCAGCATATGCTGAATGATTACAACCGCCGTTTTCCGGCTAGTCCGCAAACTACACCTGCACAATCTCCCGCTCCTGTGGTGCTACCTCCACCTTCATTGCCACCTGTCGTACCAACTACAACTTCGTCCCGGATTCATAGATCTATTAGCATCCATACCACTGTATATCCGCAGGATGCGGATGATGAAGCAAACGCAGAAAGGGAGGATGGTGAGGTTCCTGACGAAACAGATGATGAAGCAGGTGATCAGGATATGGCCGACTGGGTCGATTATAGGACGCAAACGCCTTCTCCTCAACCTGGTACTTCAAGTCACTCGCCACCAGTTGATATTGCCAGTTTCCATCTTTTAATGGATAAAGCAACTCAGCGTTTCAAACTTCCACGGTCACAACACAAGGAAGATTGCTTTCTCTATGACTTTAAAGACAAACCTTATAAGCAGGTCCACACTATTCCTATTATTGAGTTTGTGTGGAAAGAGGGCATTAAGCTAATGAAAGCTCCTAACTCCTTACCTGCTCAGATTCCACGCCTTGAAAAGAAGTACCAGGCCCCCACTCTGCTCTCCAGCTTGCCTGACTTCTCATCCCAAACCGGATTCTGTTGTGACTCAGGCCGCACAGCGTAGAGCTCGGAATCCAGCTTCCCAAATCACATCTCCTCCGGGTAGAGAGGGTCGACGATTGGATGCTATTGGCCGCAAGTTCTCAACGATGGCCTCAACTTCTGTCGGAGCAACCAATGCTTTAGCCATCTTGGGACGCTATGACCGGCAGATGTGGTCAGATGTTGCAGATTTCATGGCACTCATACCTGATGCATCCAAGACTGACGCACAACAGATTCTCCGCGATGGTCAAAGGGCAGCGGAAGAAATCATCGACGGTGCAGTCGATATCGCTAACACAGGTTTCCGCCTCCTGGCAAGTGCGGCTGCACTCCGAAGACAGGGTTGGCTGAAGTCCACCTCCTTCTGGCAGGAAGTCCAAAGCAGAATATTGGATATGTCCTATGATGGAGAATCACTGTTCGGATCCCATATCGATGATGCCCTCAAGTCCATCAAGAAGGACACCGATACGGCAAAGTCCTTGGGCACACTCCAATATTCGGAAGCAGTCCTTTCGAGGTGCGCGTGGATGTGGCACTTCTTCCAACTTCCGAGGAGGACAACAATACCGCTCCTACACTCAGAGCGGCCAACGGTACACGTCCAACCAGCAGTCTTGTCAGCAACCCTCCAGACCTTACAGAGGAAAGTCGTCCTATCGTGGCACCACTCAGAAACGCCAATGACTTGTGCCATTCTCAAAGTGTTGGAGGGCGAATCTCTCTGTTTTATTCCCAGTGGTCCTCGATCACCTCGGACCGCTGGGTATTGGACATTGTCAAACGGGGTCACACCCTGGAGTTTACAGAGATTCCTCCTTGCACTCCACCTCATGGACCACCTCCTCCACATCTCGAGGAGCTCTTCCATCAGGTCCGTCTTCTTGTGTTGAAGGGTGCAGTCGAAGTGGTCCCTATACATCAAAGAGGGAGAGGTTTTTGTAGGAAGGTGGATACCTGACTATGGTTGCCCCCAACTTTTTGCCTGGTGTTTTGCTGGTTTTCCGACTTAGTTGACTTGGGGCCCTGCCAATCAGGACCCCAGGCCTACTGCTCTCTCTCTAAAATGGATTCCATGTACCTTAGGTACATTTCCAATTGGCACTGGGCCACCTTATCAGACCCTGTCACTCAGGGCATAGGTGTACCCAGGGCCTACCAGGGGCTGAAGCATGTATTATGCCACCCCTGGATGGCCATCTAAATCTGACACAACTGGCTGCACGACAGCTGGGGCAAGGTGGTGTAATCACCCTTTGCTTTAGATATAGTATACCTATATCTAACCCTAAAAATGGACACACAGATTCCTATCAGTCACTCCTATGGCAGGCCTTGACAAACCTGAAGGCAGAGTGCTTGGAATTGTGTGAGATGGTGCTCTGGCAAGAGCTGAGCCCGTTTGCAGCTTGCGGAACCAAGTCCTAATAGCTGTTCCATGATAGCGCATACCATATACTCTTAAGTGCATTATAATCCTCGCGGTTAAATGCTATCTTTGGTATTGCTTTATCAAAACATGTCGAGTAAGGTGTCACACGAATTGGAATACTAACCCCTCGCCAATTCTGGCGACGGGGTTAGCATTCCACCCTTCTAGAGGGACACGACATGTATGTAACTGTGAACCCCGGTTAAAGTTAAACGAAGCCTCAGCTCCACAAAATGGATGCTGCCACCAGAGACACGAGTCTGACCTCCTGCTGCTGGGAGTCCTTCCAGCGAGGAGAGCTTGGACAAAGGGTTTCCTGTCAAGGGCGGTGCTAGCACCATCCCAGACAGGGTTTTGTGTATCCTGGGTAGGCAGGGCTTTACAGGAAGGTGACTGCTGAGTGGCACCCCGGTGCTCACTACGCATCTGCCGGCTAGAACCAGTTCCAGGGGCACACCAGCCCCTGGCCTGGGGAAAGTCCGGCATGGGAGAGGGGTGTAACCACCCCCCTTCCTGGTCCCACCCCTAGGGCAGGACCTAGTCGCGTACCCACCCCTTTCTTTAGGATAAAGGCAGGAGCGGGGACCCTTCCAATCATCTTTGAATCAAGAAACTACTTTCTACGAAAGGAACTCTCGACTTCTTCTCAAGATTTCTCCCTTGTGGCTAAGGAGTAGTCACCCTGCATCCGCAGGCACCATCTAAGAACTCTGCGGTTTGCTGCACGTCCTTCCTCAGGAATCCGACCGACCAGCACGACGAGACCCGGCTTCCCTGGCACCTCTGACCTCTACCTACCTCTGCAGCTAAGCTGTGAACCGTAGGTGCGACGAGACCTCGAGGGACCGGCCATCATCAGAACTGCACGACTTCTATCCAGCACGACCGCCGAGGGATCCTCTGGTGAGTGCTTTGGGGTCCGAGAAGCCCCGACTCTGAGCAGCTCCAGCACCGAAGTCCAGCCTCCCAGCATCTCCACGATCTGCGTGGGGC
Source organism: Lissotriton vulgaris (assembly GCF_964263255.1). Lineage (NCBI taxonomy): Eukaryota > Metazoa > Chordata > Amphibia > Caudata > Salamandridae > Lissotriton > Lissotriton vulgaris. Next base: position 1,342,137,690 of record NC_141695.1, on the reverse strand, counting down.
CCTTCTGCTTTTTGCTGCTCACCGCGTTGTTTGGCTACTAGCCCGCTGGCTGGTGGCCTTCTGAACGACGCCCGACGACATCACTGCTGCTGGTCTGGTTGCTCCAGACTGGCCCTTGCTCCCTTTCAAAAGAGGAGCACCCCGGACCCTCCTGGTCCACTCCAGACGCCATTTTGAGTCCACCACGTGGGCTTGAATTTGCCAAGACTTGTTGCCCAATCCTGGGTCCAGCGACGTCGACAGCTTCATCCATCGTGGGACAGCTCCCACCTCCATCCTGGTCGCCGACAACGCCTCCTGGTCCGTGAGATCTACAGAGCACAGCGTCGCCCACTCACCTAGTCGAGGTGACTACCATCCGGTGCCCTCCTGGTGCCACCTGAATACTGGCTAGTAGTCACAAACTTGGTCCCCTCTGCTTTTAGGTGTCATCCATCTTCGATCCAGCCTTGGATCACTCGAACAATCTCCACTGGTCGCCTGCCAGCAACTTCTTTCTTCAGGCTCCTGGTTCGTCTACGAGGATTCCCGACGTCTTTTGAGACATATGCAGCTGCAGCCCCTGGGCTAGGTAAACTCGGCATTTCGGTGCCCCAGCATAGCCTCACTATCCAAGGGTCAGGATCCACTGTCGTTTTCGATCTACCTTATCGGGTTCGCCCGAGAACACTAACTTTGCCTTTACTAGCTCCCATAGACTTTGTCCCGCATCCCGCGTGAGAGTGCACACTCTGCACCCGAGTCCCCTAGGCCTCCTACTAGTAATCTGAAGGTTCAGTAACGTAGTCCTAGCGATTGCAAAGCCTATTAGTACAGTACTTACCTGCTAGTAATTTTGCATTCCACTTCCATAGTATATGGTTTTTCGTTTTACTCGGGCATTTGTGTAAATTGTGCAACTTGAAGTATTTTCATAAGAGTTTTGTTGTGTGCTTAGTACCCTGTCCTCATAAAGAGTACAGGGCTGTTGTGATTCTAATAAATACACTGTTTATTTTCATAACACTTGTGTGGTGTCCTTTCACTTGGTGTTCAAGGGGTATATGTGATGGTATAACAGCTGGCTTAACACGCCCTCTAGAGTTTAGCCCGAAGACTGCTCGTATCCACGCTACTAGGATAGCTGGTCTAAGGTTGACTTACAACCAATCACCATAAGGGTCGTTTGGACTGATGCATAGTGATCACTAGAATAGTGAGCACTGCATATCAGGCCAACGTCTCACATTGGTGAGCAGCGGTTGGGATTTGAGATTGCTGTTGTTTTACCACACGTATCCTAAGAATATCTTGTGAAAGATCACATAAGTACTCCAGGTACATATAACTTAGCTTAGAATACTCTGAGTTCCACTGAACCAGCTGTTGTAGCTCCTCAAGGCTTAGCACACCTTGGCTACAACTCTTAGCAAGGGATCAGTAGGCAAACATATAGTGTAGGTAGGTGCATCACTTACACCACACTAGAAGCAGCATGTCAGACAAAGGAGGAAACACTGAGTCTCCCCTTGTGTCAGTGGACTTTATACAGGTCACTTCCAGATATGCTGCACTTAGCTTCCAAGAGATGAGACAAATCTGTACATCCAGGAAGCTAAAACAGGGTGCAAACCCTACAATTCCCTTTCTGATTGGTCTCTTAGAGACTTATGATGCTAGGAGGGCTGGTAACACAGAACCTTCTCATCCAGATGGGAATATGCCTCCCCTAGAGGGAACCACAGGTGACTCTGACCTTATCCATCTCTCTGCAGAAGGTGAAGAGGAGGATGAGGATCTAGAGCCATCTGAGGATGAGGCAGACAAAGGTCCAGAAGTAGTTAGCCAGCTAACTAGGGACAACTTAAGCAGGCATGAGAATGGTACTAGGAGACCCCTGGGACCCCTCTCAGGCCAGCTTAACATTGGGAATGGACGAGTTAGGTCTCTATCAAGAGGCTCTAACAGATCCATTCGAACCAATGGCTCTCAGGGCTCTTCTCAAAGAGGGATGACATCCCCTCAGAGGAGAGTGTATGAAGCCAAAGTGAGGGAAGTCAATCTGAGGATTGAAAGGGAAGAACTTGCCCTGGCCAAAGAAAGACTTGCCTTTTGCTAGAGAGCAGAAATTGTGTGGGGCAGACCCCACTGGTGGCAGCATTCTCCCAAGAGAAAAAGACAGGAGTTTAGACACTAGACACCTGAGTAAGATAGTGCCCCCCTTTAAACAAGGGGATGACATCCACAAATGGATGACTGCTTTGGAGAGGGCTTGCACTGTACAGTGTGTCCCCCAGAGTCAGTGGGCAGCTATCTTGTGGCTCTCCTTTGAAGGCAAAGGTAGAGATAAGCTCCTCACTACTAGCGCTGAGGATGCTAACAATTACCAAGTCCTGAAGAATACACTGATTGATGGGTTTGGTTTAACCACTGAACAGTACCGGTTGATGTTCAGAGACACCCAGAAAACTCAGTCTCAGGATTGGACTGACTTCGTTGATTGTGCCACTAAGGCATTTGAAGGCTGGCTACTGGGAAGTAAGGTTACTGATTTTAAAGGATTATACAATCTAATTATGAGAGAGCAAATCTTAAGTAATTGTCAGAACCAGTTATTACACCAACACCTGGTAGACTCTGATCTGACCTCTCCACAAGAATTGGGTAAGAGGGCAGACAAATGGGTCAGAACCAGGGTCAGGCCTAAGAACCAGGGTGGTGACCAAAAGAAGGAATCAACCAAGCCTCAAGAGAAGGGTGGGAATAAATCTTCTGATCAAACCACAGGGCCCCAAAATTCCTCTGAAAAGGGTGGGTCCCAAATTTCTCCCAAAACCCAAAAGAAACCTTATTGTCATACCTGCAAACAGGTAGGCCATTACAAAACTGACAGCAGTTGTCCTAAGGCCAACAACAATAAGGAGAACATACCCCCAAATAAAGCTTCCCAGCCTCCTGTTACTACTAGTAGTAATCCCCCAGGTGGTGGGAGTGCCCCCAAAAATCTGGGTGCATTTTCTTTGGGAGTGCCTGGGGACTCTGGCCTAACCAGGTCCCCTGACTTAGATACTCTTGTCTGTGAGACTGGCATGGGGTTTGCCAACTTCACAGCCTGTCCCAACACTTTGGGCAGGTACAGACAGGAGCCCCTCATCAATGGTTCAAAAGTTGAGGCCTACAGAGACACAGGGGCTAGCATCACCATGGTGGCTGAGAGCCTAGTCCCCTCAAGGCAACTTATGCCTGGTGCCACATACCAGGTAGTGAACATTGATGGAGTGCAGAGAGATCATCCCATAGCAGTGGTAAATCTCAGCTGGGGAGGTGTCACTGGTCACAAGAGGGTGGCAGTGTCACCAAACTTGCCTGTAGATTGCCTACTGGGGAATGATTTAGAGACCTCAGCCTGGGCTGAGGTAGAGCAAGAAACCCATTTTAAAAAATGGTAAACCTCCATGGTAAGGTTAGTGGGGCAGTGATAGCCACAGCCCCAGTCCAAGATGTTCTCCCTCAACAGGTCAGGAGGGCTGTGCCAGTCACAGCCCTATCCCAGAAAGATGCCTTTCCTGAACAGGTTGGCAAGGCTGTGATGGTCACAGCCCATACCCAAACTGAGTCCCTTCCTGAAAAGGTTGGTGGAGTTGTGATGGCCACAGCTCAAACTCAGACAGATAACAGTGTTGTGAAGCCTGAAACTATGGATCACTCCACTCAGACAGAGAGCATTGAGGAGGAAGAAAAGTCTTCCCCCTCCCAGACACTAGGTGAGAGCCAGCCTCCTCAGGGAACTGACTCTACCCCTGGTGAAGGAACTGCCCCAGAGGTAGTCAGGCCTAGCCTGGCAGAGCCCCTGATGACAGTGGAACCTTTCCAGGTGGGACCCAGTCTGGAGCAGGTAACCTGCCCCTCTCTACCCTGCCTCAGTCAGCCCAGGGCTGTAGAGGTCAGGGAGGCCAGTGGTGGACCCCAAAGGGCCCCCTGTCCAAAAGAATTTCCCAATCATCAGATTAGGATCACTGAAGCTAGTAGTCCTAGCCAAGTGAAGATAAAACACACTCCTGAGGGATCCCCCTTAAACTTAGTTAGGGAACTCCCACAGCTGGACACTGCTGGGCACAGCCAAACCTGGGGCCTAAAAACCCCAAACCTGACCTGTCCCTCCAGTAAGCCAAATAGAGGGACTCAGCCTCCAGCTTTAGGTAGCCAGAGGTTGACCCTGAGAGCTCATAGCAACTCAGTACTGGAAAGAAAGGCACATATGGTGGATTGTGATTGGAGGAAGTTGAGCCCAACAGTAGTGGAGTCTCACTTCAGTACTCCATTCCCCCACCAGCCTCTTACTTTGCCAAAGCACACCACAGGTAGTGATTCCCTATGGCGGAGACCCTCAGATAAAGGTATGTATCCTTTGACACAAGATGCATTCCATTCATGCACTCTTTTCCAAACTTTCATAAATTTTCATAAATCTTTGTTGAATGTACAGTAATTCATTTATTCATAGCGAAGTCTTTTTAGAAACATATCATTATTTTCATGAGTGTTCAAAAAATGTAGTACATCATATTTCAGAATGCTAATGCATTTCAAGCATATCGCCCTTCCTCAGGGGACTTCCATTACATCTTAGTACTCGTAATGTGACGATTGCAAAATTTAGCGGGGTTGTGATGCCGTGGTGCTTCCCTCGCTATATAGCGAGGGAAGCACCACGGCATCACAACCCCGCTAAACCCCTGCAAAATTTAGCGGGGTTGTGATGCCGTGGTGCTTCCCTCGCTATATAGCGAGGGAAGCACCACGGCATCACAACCCCGCTAAATTTTGCAATCGTCACATTACGAGTACTAAGATGTAATGGAAGTCCCCTGAGGAAGGGCGATATGCTTGAAATGCATTAGCATTCTGAAATATGATGTACTACATTTTTTGAACACTCATGAAAATAATGATATGTTTCTAAAAAAACTTCGCTATGAATAAATGAATTACTGAACATTCTACAAAGTTTTATGAAAATTTATGAAAGTTTGGAAAGGAGTGCATGAATGGAATGCATCTTGTGTCACAGGATACATACCTTTATTTTGAAATACTTTAATCTTGGAAGCCCAGCAAGATTACCATTCATTGCACCAACGACAGCATTATACCTACAAATTAACCAGGTTAACAATATTCACCAGGAGTGCGGGACCTACAACAAGTTGGTTGGAGACCCTCAGATACCCTTAGGGTGAGGGGTTGCTTAGTGGACCATGATACAGGGGGTAACCATGTCAGTGCATGTTCCACCTCATATGGCCACTCAGGCAATATAGGCTTACCTGGTCAAGGATAGCCTTATCTCCTTTCGTTTGGGAGGGGGGGGGGGGTTGTGTAGGAAGGTGGATACCTGACTATGGTTGCCCCCAACTTTTTGCCTGGTGTTTTGCTGGTTTTCCGACTTAGTTGACCTGGGGCCCTGCCAATCAGGACCCCAGGCCTACTGCTCTCTCTCTAAAATGGATTCCATGTACCTTAGGTACATTTCCAATTGGCACTGGGCCACCTTATCAGACCTGTCACTCAGGGCATAGGTGTACCCAGGGCCTACCAGGGGCTGAAGCATGTATTATGCCACCCCTGGATGGCCATCTAAATCTGACACAACTGGCTGCACGACAGCTGGGGCAAGGTGGTGTAATCACCCTTTGCTTTAGATATAGTATACCTATATCTAACCCTAAAAATGGACACACAGATTCCTATCAGTCACTCCTATGGCAGGCCTTGACAATCCTGAAGGCAGAGTGCTTGGAATCTTGTGAGATGGTGCTCTGGCATGAGCTGAGCCCGTTTGCAGCTTGCGAAACCAAGTCCTAATAGCTGTTCCATGATAACGCATACCATATATTCTTAAGTGCATTATAATCCTCGCGGTTAAATGCTATCTTTGGTATTGCTTTATCAAAACATGTCGAGTAAGGTGTCACACGAATTGGAATACGAACCCCTCGCCAATTCTGGCGACGGGGTTAGCATTCCACCCTTCTAGAGGGACACGACATGTATGTAACTTTGAACCCCGGTTAAAGTTAAACGAAGCCTCAGCTCCACAAAATAGATGCTGCCACCACAGACACGAGTCTGACCTCCTGCTGCTGGGAGTCCTTCCAGCGAGGAGAGCTTGGACAAAGGGTTTCCTGTCAAGGGCGGTGCTAGCACCATCCCAGACAGGGTTTTGTGTATCCTGGGTAGGCAGGGCTTTACAGGAAGGTGACTGCTGAGTGGCACCCCGGTGCTCACTACGCATCTGCCGGCTAGAACCAGTTCCAGGGGCACACCGGCCCCTGGCCTGGGGAAAGTCCGGCATGGGAGAGGGGTGTAACCACCCCCCTTCCTGGTCCCACCCATAGGGCAGGACCTAGTCGCGTACCCACCCCTTTCTATAGGATAAAGGCAGGAGCGGGGACCCTTCCAAATTAGATCATCTTTGAATCAAGAAACTACTTTCTACGAAAGGAACTCTCGACTTCTTCTCAAGATTTCTCCCTTGTGGCTAAGGAGTAGTCACCCTGCATTCGCAGGCACCATCTAAGAACTCTGCGGTTTGCTGCACGTCCTTCCTCAGGAATCCGACCGACCAGCACGACGAGACCCGGCTTCCCTGGCACCTCTGACCTCTACCTACCTCTACAGCTAAGCTGAGAACCATAGGTGCGACGAGACCTCGAGGGACCGGCCATCATCAGAACTGCATGACTTCTATCCAGCACGACAGCCGAGGGATCCTCTGGTGAGTGCTTTGGGGTCCGAGAAGCCCCAACCCTGAGCAGCTCCAGCACCGAAGTCCAGCCTCCCAGCATCTCCACGATCTGCGTGGGGCCCTTCTGCTTTTTGCTGCTCACCGCGTTGTTTGGCTACTAGCCCGCTGGCTGGTGGCCTTCTGAACGACGCCCGACGACATCACTGCTGCTGGTCTGGCCCTTGCTCCCTTCCAAAAGAGGAGCACCCCGGACCCTCCTGGTCCACTCCAGACGCCATTTTGAGTCCACCGCGTGGGCTTGAATTTGCCAAGACTTGTTGCCCAATCCTGGGTCCAGCGACGTCGACAGCTTCATCCATCGTGGGACAGCTCGCACCTCCATCCTGGTCGCCAACAACGCCTCCTGGTCCGTGAGATCTGCAGAGCACAGCGTCGCCCACTCACCTAGTCGAGGTGACTACCATCCGGTGCCCTCCTGGTGCCACCTGACTACTGGCTAGTAGTCACGAACTTGGTCCCCTCTGCTTTCAGGTGTCATCCATCTTCGATCCGGGCTTGGATCACTCGAACAATCTCCACTGGTCGCCTGCCAGCAACTTCTTTCTTCAGGCTCCTGGTTCGTCTACGAGGATTCCCGACGTCTTTTGAGACATATGCAGCTGCAGCCCCTGGGCTAGGTAAACTCGGCATTTCGGTGCCCCAGCATAGCCTCACTATCCAAGGGTCAGGATCCACTGTCGTTTTCAATCTACCTTATCTGGTTCGCCCGAGAACACTAACTTTGCCTTTACTAGCTCCCATAGACTTTGTCCCGCATCCTGCGTGAGAGTGCACACTCTGCACCCGAGTCCCCTAGGCCTCCTACTAGTAATCTGAAGGTTCAGTAACGTAGTCCTAGCGATTCCAAAGCCTATTAGTACAGTACTTACCTGCTAGTAATTTCGCATTACACTTCCATAGTATATGGTTTTTCGTGCCCCTCGGGCATTTGTGTAAATTGTGCAACTTGAAGTATTTTCATAAGAGTTTTGTTGTGTGCTTAGTACCCTGTCCTCATAAAGAGTACAGGGCTGTTGTGATTCTAATAAATACACTGTTTATTTTCATAACACTTGTGTGGTGTCCTTTCACTTGGTGTTCAAGGGGTATATGTGATGGTATAACAGCTGGCTTAACACGCCCGCTAGAGTTTAGCCCGAAGACTGCTCGTATCCACGCTACTAGGATAGCTGGTCTAAGGTTGACTTACAACCAATCACCATAAGTGGTCGCCGATGCAACTAACGTGGCATATCAACCGGCTAGAATTGATGGCGATTTTTCTGGCGCTCAAGTCCTTCCTCCCAGTTGTTCACGGGGAGTCAGTGCTAATCCAAACAGACAATACCAGCAGTATGCACTATGTGAACAAGCAGGGGGGGACCAGGTCTTCTCTTCTGTCCGCTTGGCCCAGTCAATCTAGGATTGGGCTCTTCGCCATCACATCACCTTGACAGCTGTCCACCTACCGGGCGTGTCCAACTTCCTAGCCGACTCTCTAAGCAGGTCCAATTCCTCGACACACGAATGGGAGCTGCACCAACCGACTCCGGATCGTGTGTTCCGCAAATGGGGTCACCCGGATCTGGATCTCTTTGCGACACCGGAGAACCGGAAATGCTCATCTTATGCAAGTTGGCATCCCCACCCAAAGTCCAGCGGGAATGCCCTTTTGATCAACTGGAACGGTCTATTCGCTTACGCTTTTCCACCGCTCCCATTGATACCGCGGGTACTGTGGAAGATGCGGAGGCAGCCCTGCCACATCCTGCTGATTGCTCCTCGTTGGCCCAGACAGGCATGGTTTTCGGAACTACTCCTAATGTCCCTGTGCGAGCCCATTCCTCTACGTCCTCGTCCGGACCTTCTAACCATGGACAAGGGTTTAGTGTGTCATCCAGGTCCCTCAACGCTACAATTGTGGGCTTGGAACCTGAGCACCTTGAGTTCGCTGGTTTAAACATATCCCAGGAGTGCAGAGACATTCTAGCTCATGCCAGAGCTCAGTCTACCATCAAGACTTACAAACTTAAATGGAAGCGATTCTGTCATTGGTGCGCTACGGCCAATATCCATCCCATCCATTCCATTCCACTCCTGAGCAGCTCCTTCCATTCTTTTTGAGCCTCGCTCAGTCAGGTCTCTCTCATGCTACACTGAGAGTGTTCTTAGCTGCTGTATATCGTTTCCGACATGATGGCTCTTCATCCCTCTGTTCATCACGAATTATACGTCAATTCTTCAAAGGGCTTTTCCGCAAGTTTCCACCTGTGCGTCGCCCTCCTCCAGCTTGGCACCTCAATGTTGTACTATCTCAACTTATGAAATCACCTTTTGAGCCTATCCACAGGGTGGATATCAAGTTCATCACTTGGAAGTTTGCACTTCTGCTGGCTTTGACCGCCTCTCGTCGCGTGAGCGACCTTCATGCTTTTACTGTCAAGCTGCCTTATCTACAGTTCAAACCTGACGGGGTGGCACTTCGGACCAACCCCTCTTTCATGCCTAAAGTACCTACGGATTTTCATTTCAATGAGCCTGTACTCCTCAAGACTTTCTTTCCGGATCCAAAATCTCCGGCGGAGCAGCGCTTGCATTCTCTGGACATCAAGCAATGTCTTAAATTTTACATTGCCAGAACTGCCTCATTCCGCAAGTCCGACCAACTTTTCATTGCCTACGGACGACTGCAAAAAGGTCATCCAATTTCTAAAACAACTATTGCCCGGTGGCTTTCCTCAGCCATTGCTTTCTGCCACCAACAATCGGGCAAACCATTGCACTCTTCAGTGAGGGCACATTCTACGAGGGCGATGTCTTCATCCACCGCCTTGTTTGCTGGTGTGCCACTTCATCAGATCTGCCGTGCAGCGACTTGGTCCAGCAGGCACACTTTCACCAAACATTACTGTTTGGATGCCATCAATGAAGCGGATACCGCAGCGGGACAGGCAGTGCTTCGCAATCTTTTTCAGTAAGGTGAGCCTCTGTTCCCTCCTCCTTAGTATTTTCCTGTGATTGCTATGATGCTTTATATGACTGTATTATTATTCTAGTACTGTCTTGATTTTTTCTGCTATGCCTAGCAATCTCAGTTTCTAGGAGGTTACTGCTTACTATTCTATTCAAGCATGTGAATCTATGAAAGACACCCCTAATACTGGAGAAGAACAATTGTTACTTACCTGTAAACAGGTGGTTCTCCAGTATTGGTGTCTTTCATAGATTCACATGCGACCCACCCTCCTCCCCTCCGAGGCTCTTTTCTCCTCATGCGCTGTTTATTACTTGTGCTACGAAAATCTGAGGGCTTGAGCTTCTGAGGAGAAGGTTCTAGAGGGTGCTGGCGCCTGATTGGCCGCAGTTTGGACTAACATAATGACACTAGGGTGTTACAAATGTTTTTTCTCTCTACCATGCATTCCTATGTAGGATTTGTTTTTAGAGGTTTTCTATGTATTTTCTTCTTTTCTGATATTATGTATATATACATTTCTATATTTATATTTAGCATTATTGCTATTTTATTTACCGTGGGACTCCCACTTCGACGACGGGGAATATTCAAGCATGTGAATCTATGAAAGACACCAATACTGGAGAATCACCTGTTTACAGGTAAGTAACAATTGTTCTTTTTTTAAGTGTGTGCTATCAGTCATAAGTGAGTGAATACAATAAATGCTTAACAGACCCTCTTGATAAGCCTAACTGCTCACCCACAGTATCACAAAGAGAGCTGTTAGTTCTTTCTTACCTAATTTAGCCTCTGCTACACCTCTGGGTACTCCCTGGACTCTGTGCACAATATACCTTAATGTGGTATATACAAAGCCAGCTTTCTACTCGATGTCTTCTGCGGAAAAGAACAGTAACATTTTGGCCCTGGACATACACCTTACTAGTATTTTTATTTACCAATGATTGCACTTTGTCAATAAAACTTTGTTCAACATGATTGACATATGGCCTGAATGGACATTACAACCCATACACCTGGTCGCCTTACTACATTTGACATGACCATTGTTGAGCACAGTGATGTGCCATGTTAGGGCTTGTAACAAAACGGAGTATGGTCCTGGGACGAAGGGGCAGCTGGACCGATATACAGTGAACTAGAAAAAGTTGCTGACCCCCCACTTTAACTTTTTGTCTCCAAAATTAAGAGAACACAAACAAAGAATAATCTTCTGTTTGTAGGGTATATTTATTTTTACCCTTATAAATTTGTCAATTCTTTTTCCAAGTTTTCATGAGTGAGAAAAACACTATACATTAAATACACATTTACACATATATACACAACTACTTCACATCATACATATATACATTTTATAAACAATCTTCTTCTCATATATTGCGATTTTTATCCACAAATAATTATTCTTTGCAAGATAAATATCAATTAAGATGACCACAATGAGGATTAGCAAAAGGAATTGCTTAAAGAAAGATCTAAACAAACTTTGAAAACTAAGTCAAAGTTACAATCAATGATATCCTGTGTCTTTCTTTTATGCCTGCCGACGCGTTTCGAATCCGGAGTCTAAAATTTCCAGATTCTCATCAGGGCTCTTTTGTTGTGGGTAGTCTAAACAAAATTTTATAGAAGAAGGACATTAAGTAACTGACGTTCTCTAGTTGTCAAATATCCCTAGAAGAACTGGCTGTCACATCAAGGCTGTTATTACCTTCGTATATGGATCAGACTGTGCTGTCCTTTTTCAGATTAGTAAATACTTCCCCCTTTTCACTTATACATTAAGTGAACCGTCCCAATAAAAGGTTGAGGATTGTTTTGGTTTCGTTAGAAAAAGTGGACCCGCAGGGCCGCCCGTCCATATACGAAGGTAATAACAGCCTTGATGTGACACCCAGTTCTTCTAGGGATATTTGACAACTAGAGAACTTCAGTTACTTAATGTCCTTCTTCTATAATTTTTGTTTAGACTACCCACAACGAAAGAGCCCTGATGAGCATCTGGAAATGTTAAACTCCGGATTCGAAACGCGTCGGCAGGCATAAAAGAAAGAAAACAGGATTTCATTGATTGTAACTTTGACTTAGTTTTCAAAGTTTGTTTTGTTTTTCTTTAAGCAATTCCTTTTGCTAATCCTCATTGTGGTCATCTTAGTTCATATTTATCTTGCAAAGAATAATTATTTGTGGATAAAAATCGCAATATTTGAGAAGAAGATTGTTTATAAAATGTATATATGTATGATGTGAAGTAGTTGTGTATATATGTGTAAATGTGTATTTAATGTATAGTGTTTTTCTCAGTCATGAAAACTTGAATTGACAAATTTATAAGGGTAAAAATAAATATACCCTACAAACAGAAGATTATTCTTTGTTTGTGTTCTCTTAATTTTGGAGACAAAAAGTCAAAGTGGGGGGACAGCAACTTTTTCTAGTTCAATGTTAGGGCTTGTGACATAACTGGTGTAACACTGGATTTGCATTGTGTGTGGAGTTGTTGTTGTGACTAAATACATTAACAACGTCACAATGACACGGCTCCACTCGCGACTCCGTCTGACATCACCAGAGCCACAATATAGATCTCGTCGGCATACTGACGTCAGTTCCCTTTCTTTCCATGCAGACGACGCATAACGGTTTTCTGGGACTCTCCAGTATACTTCTTTAGTTACTTTGTTTCTGCTGTTTCCTTTGGAGTGATTTACAAAAGGGGGTGGTGATGAACAGAGTGTCTGAGTTAAACAGACCACTCTTACCCAGTCCAAAGATCAGGGCTTGATCCATCACCGTTATTTATCTCACTGCCCCATCCCAGCTCAGAACCTGGCTATATGCAAATCAGTCTGTCCCTGGCCCAGTGCATCATGGGAACAGGGCAGACTAAACTACCAAGCCAATTCTTCACCAGAAAGGAGACAAGCTACCGGGGACCGGTTTCTGGCATTTCAGCCTTCTTCGGCCCGGCTTGCTTGAATCCTGATGGAGCAGTGAGAAAGGGACTCATGTCTGAGTATACCCTGCCACACCTAGCGTGGAAGGGTATACTCAGATGTGAGTCCCTTGCTCATTGCACCATCAGGATTCAAGCAAGCCGGGCCGAAGAGGCTGAAATGCCAGAAACCGGTCCCTGGTAGCTTGTTTCCTTCCCAGTGTAAGAATTGGCTTGTGTAGTTTGGTTTGCCCTGTTCCCATCATGCACTGGGACAGGAACTGACTAATTTGCATACAGCCAGGTTCTGAAACTGGGATGGTGCAGTGAGCTAAAAAACGGTGTTGGATCTAGCCCTGATCTCTTGACTGGGTGAGAGTATTCTGTTTAATTCAGAGACTCTGTCCCTCACCACCCCTTGTTGTAAATGTTTCCTTTGGAGTGGCAGTGCGATGGCGTCAAAGAAGTCAGGGTTTAAGCCTTGTAGAGAATGTGGGGTCCAGATGTCGATCACAGACCCCCTTGAAGACTGTTTGTGGTGCCTCTCCTCGGACCATGACGTTGATGGTTGTACCAGCTGTCGAAAAATTAACCTGAAGGCCTTGAAGGAGCGTGAGGCCAACTTGTTCATGGCAAAGGCAAGGAAGGAGACAAGAGGTCGAAAAAGGTTGAAGTTGAAGTCGTCTACTTCGCATGCTTCGAAGTCAAAGAAGCACAAGAAAAGGAGGCATGGTTCTTGATGTCATTGGTCGAAAGGTAGGGCTTCGCGATTGCCTTCTCCGAGACATCTTTCGAGAGATGTCATTTCTCCATCGCCTTCTCCTTCTACTCCGGCGACTCCAGCTCATTCTCCCACGCTGACAGGCTCACCGGCACATTCACTGCGCTGAAGGGTTCTCCTGGGTCAAGCACTTCCCCGGCGCCGGGGGATTCTGCTGATCCAGTACCAGCGACTTCACCTGTCTTGGGCCCGACGTCACTGGCGCCTTCACGGCCTCGCGGGATCAGGATACGGCTCCTTTCCCATCCTTTCCTGGGCCTGGTACGGATTCATCTCCTAAGATGTTACCCTCGCAAGATGTTGCGCCTTATCATGCAGTTATTAGAAAGGCTGCTGAACTTTTAGATCTTCAGCTTCCCACTGCTGATTTCAGACCTAATATTCTGACGTAGGTATTCCATTGACCTTTGTCTGTGGTTCAGCCTCTTTTGACATTTAATGAGGCTTTAACTGAGCCTATTTTGGAGGTGTGGAGGAAGCCTCTTTCTGCACCTGCGGTTTTAAGGACCATAGCAAGAAGATACAGGCCTGCTCCAAATGATCCTACATTTCTTTAAAGTCATACTTCTCCTGAAAGTTTGGTGGTGCAGGCTTCCTGTTCAAAACAATCGACTGGGTCTTTTCCCAGACTCCTGGGGACATGATTTCAAAAACATTGGAAGTCTGCTAAAACTATTTTCTCCTCTTCAAATATGGCTTTGAAATCCACCAATGCAACCTGCTTGTTAGGGAGGTATATCCATGCCTTGAGGGACTCAGCAAAGCGATTAATTCCAAAGCTGCTGGAGAATGATCGGATATATTTTCAGGAGATTGTGGCGGATACCCAGAAAGTAGCTCGTCAGGTTACACAGTCTGGATTGTACACTGCTGATTCAATGGCAAGAATGATGGGCTCTTCTGTTGCTATAAGAAGGCAAGAGGTTTAAGGACAGAAGGGACACATCTAAATCGTTAGGACTTCAATCCCAATCTAGAGGATTTGGTTTTAAAAGGTATCATGGCTTTGGCCGGATGTCTTCCTTTCGAGGCCGTCAACAACCTCAGTTACAGCAGCAGCAGAACCTCCAGTACAAAACCTACAGAGGGAAGAACAGAGGTCATTTGCGGGGTGCAGCCTGTCAACTCCCCTCCTCCTCCTCATCCTCTTCTGCCCCTGCCACTGGTGTGTTTGGAATGCAGCCCTAGATTCCCCATCTTGGAGCATGCTGGTCCTGTACGGGTTCAGGAGTTCCATTTTCTACAGGATTGGAAATCTATTACATCAGAGCTTTGAGTTTTGAATCTTGTGGGAAATGGGTACCCCCTTCCCTTCCTGGAGTTTCCCCTTCCTTACACTTCTTCGCAGGGCGGGTGTTCAGAGGACCATTTTTTGCTTCTACCTCAAGAGGTTCTTGTGTTATTGCAAAAAGGTGCAATAGAGGTGGTCCCGGAGCAGGAAAGGGGTCAGGGATGCCACTTCCTGTATTTTCTGATCCCCAAGAAGGATGGCAGGTTAGGGACTATTCTAGACCTCAGGGTCTTGATTTTTTACCTCAGGCAGGAGAAATTCAAGATGTTGACCCTAGCTCAGATTTCTTTTGGCTTTGCAGCAAGAATACTGGATGGTGTCAATTGATTTGCAGGATGCGTGTTTTCACATCCCCATCCTGAAGCGGCATCAGAAGTATCTCCTATTTCACTTTAAGGTCACAACACTACCAGTTTGCGGTCCTCCCGTTTGGCCTTACTTCCGCACCTCGAGTCTTCACAAAGGTGATGGCGGTGGTGGCAGCTTATCTCAAAAGACGGGAATTCCTGTTTTCCCTTACCTGGACGACTGGTTGCTCAGAGCAAAGTCGCCGGAGATGGTGCTTCATCATCTGCAGGTAACAGTTCAGCTGTTGTATGTTTTGGGTTTCTCGATTAATGTACCCAAGTCTCACCTGGTGCCCTCACAACGCAACCTGATCATAGGGGCAGTACTGGATACTACAGTATTTCGTGCCTTACCACCTCCTCAGAGGTTCATTCAGGAAATTATACCCTTGTTTCACAATGGAGCTGTTGTTCTAGTCCTGAAGGTCCTACGCCTGCTCAGCGTGTTCATTTCCTGCATTCTGTTGGTCAACCATGCATGCTGGCACAGGAGGGCGCTCCAGTGGTGTTTCCGCAGGCAGCGGTATCAGCACAACGGAGATCTCAGGGAGTCAGTCACGATCTCTAGAGAAACTGCAGGGGATCTGTCTTGGTGGAGTGTGCAGGGCAACTTGTCTCAAGTGAAGCCCTTTCAGCTTCCTCCACGGGTGGCCGCAATGATCACGGATTCCTCCACTCTAGGGTGGGGTGCTTATCTGGGTTATCTGGAGGTCTTGGTCTCCATAGGAAAGGTTGCTTCACATCATTCTTCTGGAATTGCGGGCTGTTCATCTGGCACTAAAGGCTTTCCTTCCGTCCCTTCGTGGTCAGTCAGTTCAGGTCCTGACGGGCAACAGTACCTCGATATGGTACATCAACAAACAGGGAGGTGTAGGGTTGTATCGTCTCTGCAGAGATGCTCTGCGACTCTGGTCTTGGGTTCAGGGTCTTTGGATTTGTGTGTTTGCAAATCATCTGGCTGATGTGCTGAATGTACGTGCGGACAGTCTCAGTCGGCTTTACTCGGCCAATCACGATTGGCGACTTCAGCCACAGGTAGTCCGTCTTGTCTTCGATATGTGGGAATTTCCTCTGTTGAACCTTTTTGCCACTCACAAGAATGTGCACTGCCTGTCGTTCTGCAGTCTCCAGTTTCCGATGCAGGGAGCTTTGGGGGACGCTTTTCAGTTGAATTGGAGTTCACAGCTCCTTTACGCATATCCTCCCATACACTTGATTCCTCGAGTTCTGAGGAAAATTCGCCAAGACCGGGCCCAAGTCATTTTGATTGCTTCGAATTGGCCAGGAAGGGTGTGGTACACCAATCTACTTCACCTCTCATCACACCCTCCCCTCTGTCTCCCTCTCAGGGCAGTCCTCCTCTCGCAGTCGCAGGGGCAGGTTCTACACCTCACCTCCAGAGCTTGCACCTTCATGCCTGGAGATTGAATGAAGCAACCTGAGTTCTTTCTCTCTCCCACCGGATGTGGTGGATAATATTTTATCATTCAGGAGACATTCCACCAAATCTATTTATTCCTCTAGGTCTAGGTCCATTGATCCTCTGAAAGCCCGTTTGTCTAATATTCTAGAGTTGTCCCCTGCTTTGGCCCAGCAGGGTTGTGGTGTGTCTACAGCGAAGGGTTATTTGTCTCCTTTGTCAACTTTTCTATGTTTGCCGGACCAGCCGTCTTTATTTAAGTCTCCCATTGTTATGAGGTTCATTAAGGGCCTTACCAATAGGTTTCCTCCCACTCCTTTCAATAAGCCTCAGGTGGATTTAAACTTTGTTCTTACATTCTTGATGGGTTCTCCTTTTGAGCCTCTTCATAGTTGCTCATTGAGGCTTCTTTCTTTCAAAACGGTCTTTCTGATTGCTATTACCTCGGATTGGAGGGTAAGTGAGCTTCAGGCAGTTAGTTTCAAACCTCTGTTTTTGACCATTCATGCAGAAAAGGTGGTTCTCAGGACCAGGGCTGTTTTCCTGCCTTAGGTGATTACCCCTTTCCATCTGAAGCAATCCATTACTTTACCTACCTTCTATCCCCCCTCACCCTTCCAAGGAGGAGGAGAGACTTCATTGCTTGTATCCTAAGAGGGTTGGCGATTTCTATCTGGACAGAACCAAGGATCTGAGGCTGGACGATCAGCTCTTCGTGGGCTACGTTGGGTAAATGAAAGGCAAGGCTGTGCACAAGCGGACTCTCTCCCGGTCGATCATCTTGTGCATTAAGATCTGCTATGCCTTGACTAAGAAGGAACCACCAGAAGATATCAGAGCTCATTCCACCAGAGCTAAGTCTTCTTCTTCTTCTGCTTTGGCTAGAGGTATTCCTGTTGTTGATATTTGTAAGGCAGCAACCTAGGCCTCCCTCCACACCGTGGCGAAGCATTACTGCTTGGATTCTGAAGTTAGGAGGGACAGCCATTTTGCACGCTCTGTGCTTCATGATTTTTTGGTATAGGTTGGTGGACACCCTCCTCCGAGAGTGGGACTACTGTGTGATTCAATTCAAAAGGTGAGGAATCCACAGTCAGATGTATCCATCAGAAGAACAAGTTATTGCCTTCGGTAATGCTTATTCTGGTGGATACAGTATCTGCTTGTGGATTCCTCACTGACTTACCCTCCTCCCCGTTGTTCACCTTTGTATACCGAATATTTTATGAATTAGTTAACATGGTTGTTTTCCTGCATATTGTAAATGCTGTGTTTTGTTCATAGGACATTTTTTGCTTTTCCTTGTTTTCTTTATACTGTGTGTATTTATATTTATATTGTACACTGTGTATACTTTAATTATGGTGTCGGCCGGCACGGAAAAAATGGCTGGAACTGACGTCAGTACACAGACGAGGTCTATTTGTGGCTTTGTGGATTTAGTGATGTCAGAAGGAGTCGCGTATGGAGGCGTGTCATTGTGACGTCCTCATCGACGTGGGAGAGCTAGGAAAAAGTTTCTGCGGAATGCTGGCACAGGGGTAATTCTAAAGTTGAGGAATCCACAGGTAGATACTGTATTCACCAGAAAAAGCATTACCGAAGGTAGGTAACTTGTTCTTTTCATTGCGAGTGTAACTGCGGACTCATGTACGCCATTCCGCATGTTCCATTTCTGTCCGAATGCTCAAGAACATCAAGGGCGACCGGGCCCCAGTTATTCTTGCGGCTCTGGACTGGGCACGAAGAGTCTGGTATCCCGAGCACCCGAACATGGATATCTATCCTCCGATCACTTCTCCTTTGGGAGGATCTTCTGTCGCAGCAGCAGGGGATGGTTTTTCACCCGAACCTGCCCAGCCCCCACCTCCTTGTGTGGAGATTGAGCAGCGACAATTGACAGCTGTCGACCTTCCGCCCAAAGTCTGTGATGTCATCTTGGCAGCCAGGCTTCCCTCCACTAAATCACTACCCGCCTGTAGATGGAACAAGTTTGTGGCATGGTGCATTGTAAGGGCTGTGAATCCCCTTTCTGCCCCTCTTTCAGAGGTTCTTTTGTATATACTTTCTTTGGCCCAGCAGGAATCTGCTCTGGGTACTCTCAAAGGCTATCTTGCTTCTATCTCTGCTTTTCCTCGGCTTCCAGATAAGCAATCCTTATTCATGTCTCCTATTGTGAATAGACTCTTTAGGGGCGCTACTCATCTGTTTCCTCCAACTTCTTTCGTAATGCCTCAGTGGGACTTGAATCTCGTTCTTACATTCCTCATGTGTGCTCCCTTTGAGTATCTTCATAACTGCCCTCTCATGCTCCTAACTCTGAAAACTGCCTTCCTTGTTGCCATCACCACTGCTCGCAGGGTGAGTGAGCTTCAAGCTCTATCTTCCATGCCCCCTTTCTTTTCTGTGCATCTGGACAAAGTGGTGGTTAGGACTAGGCCTTCGTCCCTATCTAAAGTGGTTACTCCATTTCATATAGGTCAATCCATCACATTGCCACCTCCGCACCCTTTTAAGGAGGAGGAAAGTCTCCACTGTCTGGGCTGTAAACGGGTGCTGTCATTCTACCTTGACCGCACCAAACACTTCCGGTTGAATGATCAATTATTTGTTGTATATGTTGGTGCTAAGAAGGGCAGGGCTGTTAAAAGAAATTACCATCTCTCAATTGGTTTTCCTTTGCATAAAAATCTGCTATGCCTTAGCTAGGAAAGTTCCTCCAGTGGGCTGGCGTGCTCACTCCACTAGGTCTACAGCAGCAACCACTGTGTTGCCACACAGCGTCCACTCCTTGCCAGGCAGCAACTTGGGCAACTATGCACACATTTACCAGACATTACTGACTGCACAACCAAGTGCATAGGGGCGGCTATTTTGCCTGTTTGGTCCTTCAGGACTTTTTGGTGTGAACTTGGTACGTAGTCTCTCCTCCTGAGATGGTATTGCTGGGATATCTATTCTAAGGTAAGTAATCTATAACTGACTGTCTCTTTCAGATGAACAAGTTACTTCAAATTATAACAATGTATCTGTAAGAGACATATGTTAGTTATAGATTCCTTACCGCCCCATCTATCCTCCTCACTCTGTGAACTAATTTCTTGGGATAGGGACACCCTTATAGGGACCTCGTTGTGGTGCCCCAGTGCTCAGTGTCTTGGATTGCTCTGTGCTCTTGGCATTGAAAGTCGTGTTAGAACTGACATCAGCGGGCAGAGGTGACGTCTAACTAGGCCCCGCAACTTCATCCTGACAACCACAATGCTGAAGGCAGACGCTGAGTAAACTGAGGCCACCTCACGACGCGCAGGGGTACTGCTAAAGAAAAATCTCCTGATCCAGTCTGACGCTTGGGGGAAATTCTGAGGTAAGGAATCTATAACTAACATATGTCTCTTACAGATACATTGTTGCCAGAGGTTAGTAACTTGTTCATCTGGTAGAGACAATATCTAGCTGCAGATTCCTTACAGGCTGTTCTGCTCCAAATCCAATCCTCAGGGTGGAATCGATGCTCAATGGGTAACCATCTCTCCACCGCCCCAAATCTGCAATATATATGACGCAGACTAAAGGATGGTGAAGCGAGGGAAAATTTGTTTGGGTTCGGGAAGGAAAGGAAGGGGACTGCAGGGAGGGAGACCTGTACCAAGACACAAGAACAAAGAAAGAAATATTAGTAATCCTTTCCTTTCTCTTAATTTCTTTCTATGATGACACTATTGTGATTTACACTAACCTGTAAAAACAAAATAACTAGACCAAATTCAGGAGCAGTGTATATAATGCATCTCAAGCGTCAGAACATCTGAAAACATATAAGAACGTTATCAGTCTTCATATCACTGTAGAAAACTCCTCAAATAACCCCACAATATAACCTTTGTATACCTGACTAAATGAAGAGCATCTCTTTATCCATACACTACACCTGAAATAAAGCGTAAAACATATCTGGCATTAAACACTGTGAAGCTTTCATATTCTTTGACAAATCCTTTCTTGCAGCTCGTTATGTCAGTGGATATGCATATCATAGAGTTTCCTCACTCAATGACCAAAAAGAATATTAATTATCATATCACTTTGGTTTAGAAAATAGAAAGGTTATCCTTCTTGGATATACAGAAACCTCTTTTACATAAAAGCACAACAACTTTGAAGAGAACACAGTTTCATTATTCTCTGCACTTATATCCGTACAACAGGCAACCTTTTTTCCCTCGCATGAGCTCTGATGCCCCGCGTGTAAAGCTCACCAACGTAGGGAAAAGGGTAAATGACAAGATAACTTCCTGCAGTCAAATGAGAAACTTCCCTCCGGAAATGTCTTTAGTAGATATAACTTTCCAAAATCTTGATTTTTAAGGAGAGTCTGTTATGCCGCTGAGTTCTTTTATCGGCGCTGACACTGGCTACAAACTAGTCCCGTAGGATTTCACCGATGACTCTCTCAGCTTCAATAACTCTCCTTTCCGGACAAAAATAGAACGTGTCACTTGACACTCTTACCAGTACTTTGCAAGATTGATCAAACGCTTCAAACCTCCAGATTCGGAATTATCGGCAGCGTCCAGTCGCCATTCACCGCATTTGTGTAGTTCCGCGCACGTGACCCCAGACACCCAGGTCACGGTACGTAACTCTCTGCTTCTGGGAAATGTAGTTTAAAACACCGAACTTGACTGTCTGTGCCTCAACAGCGCTCAGTGGCCCCTAACAGTACATCCCCCTTCCGGAGGACACAGACAGGTACATGGCTTGTTCGGATCTAAGCGGTAGAAGGCAGCAACCAGTCTAGGAGCATGAACACCCACCGCAGGTTCCCAAGAGTTTTCCTCCGCTCCATACCCCTTCCATGCAATGAGATACCACAATTTACCACGGCTGATTTTGGAGTCTAGAACCTTAGCCACCTCATACTCCTCACTTTGATCCACCCACACAGAAGAAGAAGGCAACCTGGCACCACCAACAGCAGGTTTTAACAATGAAACATGAAACACAGGATAAAACTTCATGTGCGATGGCAAAGCCAACTTCACAGCCACCGGGTTCACATGTTTGATCACAGCAAAGGGCCCAATGTAACGAGGATTAAATACACTGTACCGTCTGAATCGTATGTTTCGTGTAGATAACCATACCATGTCACCTTTCTTATAGACAGGACCCTGTTTACGATGTTTATCAGCCTGTCTCTTATACAGAATTTTAGCATGCACCAGCTGTTTCTTGGTGTCTATCAACACTCTTTGAATATGCTCTATTCTGTCATGAACTTCCGGAATACGGTCACCCTTACTAGGATTACTAAAAGGAATGAACCGAGGGTGAAACCCATAGGTGCTAAAGAATGGTGTATGTTTCGTGGAACAGTGTATGGCATTATTATAAGCAATTTCCGCCAACCAAAGCCAGTCTACCCACATGTCAGTATTTGAATCAACATAACTCTGCAGATATTGTTTCAGAGTTCTGTTCAAACGCTCGGTTTGTCCATCAGTTTGCGGATGGAAACTAGTAGATAGATCCGATGAAACTCGCAAAGCTGCACACCAAGCCTTCCAGAATTTTGCAGTAAATTGGGAACCACGATCTGAAACAATCCTCTGCGGTAGTCCATGTAATCTCACCACATTTACCATTAACAGAATGGCTAACTGTCCAGCTGTAGGCAGCGACTTACAGGCCACGAAATGTCCCATCTTGGTTAAATAATCAATGATTACCAAGATGACTGTATGGCCCCTATCCGCAGGTAGACCCACAATGAAATCCACCGAAAAACCTTCCCATGGTTTAGCTGGAGTCGGCAGTGGTTGTAACAATCCTGATGGTTTCCCAGAAAGGGGTTTGTTTTGAGCACACACAACACAAGCCTGTATCCAATTAGGACGGCCACCAAAAACTTTGTAGAATCTTTTCACATGTCTTCTCGACGCCTTGATGTCCAGCACTAGGATCCGAATGGCACCACTGAAACACTAGGCGTCGTAACTTCAAGGTAGGCAATAACAATTGGGACCCTTTCATCATCACTCCTGCTTTCTGAATCCATTCACGATGATGTCTCAACCACTCCTTCCAACGAAAACATTGTAATCCTTTCTTTGTTTCTGCCAAAAACATATCTGAATGTACCACCCCTATGACCTGGTGTGTTTCAAAGATCGCCTTTTCTGCCGGTATATCAGTACACAATGAAGTATCCTGCCTGGACAAAGCGTCAGCCTTCTTATTCAGACTTCCTGGACGGAACGTCATGATGAAGTGGTATTCCTCAAAAAATGTCATCCAACGCAACAATCTGGGAGTTAAGAGACGGACTGTTCTTAAATACTGTAGATTGTGATGATCCGTGTAGACAGTGATAACATGCCTAGCCCCCAACAACCAGTGTCTCCAATCACCAAAGGCTTCTTTAATGGCAAGAAGTTCCCTCTCCGTTATTGTGTAATTTCGTTCGGCCTTATTGAACTTCTTCGACATGAAGGCAACTGGGTGCATTTGGCCCGTCTCTACATTCCGTTGCGACAGAACCGCTCCCATTGCTACGTCAGAGGCATCTGCTTCCACTATAAATGGAAGAGTGGGATTAGCATGTACCAAGATAGGTGCAGATGTAAATGCCTCTTTTAACACCTCAAATGCTTCTTGAGTCTCACTAGTCCATCTGAATGGGATTTTCTTTTTTGTCAAAAAGGTCAACGGGGCGGCTTTATCGGAGAACTGAGATATAAATCTCCGATAAAAATTTGCGAAACCCATAAAACATTGGATGTCTTTTACTGTTTTAGGGATTGGCCATTCCAGAATAGCCTTCACCTTTCATTCCGCCATTTCTTGACCATAAGGAGTTAAGATCACCCCGAGAAATTCAACCGAAGTCTCGTGAAACTCGCATTTACTGATTTTACAATACAGCTGATGTTTTCGCAATGCTTGTAGAATAAGACTCACATGGTGGACATGTTGATCTTCTTGAGTTGAATACACCAAAATATCGTCAATATACACGACTACAAATTTATCCAAATAGTCGCGCAAGACGTCATTCAAGAAAAATTGGAAGGGGGCTGGCGCGTTGCAAAGCCCAAAGGGCATCACAAGGTATTCGAACAGGCCATACAGCGTCTTGAATGCTGTTTTCCATTCATCACCCTGGCGCATCCTGACCCGGTGATATGCCCCCCTCAAATCCAATTTTGTGAATATCACTGCTCCCTTCACCTGTTCCAATAACACCGATATTAATGGTAGTGGGTATTGATTGTGGATTGTAATGGTATTCAACGCTCGAAAGTCAATACAAGTTCTCAACTCCCCATTGGCTTTAGAAATTAAAAAAAGAGGTGAGGCAGCAGGTGAAACCGAGGGGCGAATAAAACCCAGCTCCAAAAACTTGTCCAGATATTGTCTTAAATGAAGATTTTCTGGTTCGGACAAAGCATAAATTCTCCCACAGGGTACCACAGTTCCGGGTTGCAAATCAATTCGACAATCATATGGTCGATGTGGTGGTAGGATTTCAGCTTTATGTTCACAAAACACATCCCGAAACTGTTCGTAACAGGAAGGTAGTTGTATTTCTTTTTCTGCCGCTGTAGCAATATGTAGTTCCTTCTCTTCTGGATGCTTTGTCTTTTTCCAACATTTCAGTTTGCAATAATCAGAATTCAAAAGCAATATCCTCTTTTCCTAATCGATATCCGGGTTGTGAAGGGTCAACCATGATAACCCCAAAATTAATCCATAAGCAGGCGCTGAGATGATATTAAACGACATCATTTCTTGATGTCCTGGAAGGCATTCCATTTCACAGGGTTCTGTCATCTGACGAATGGGTCCAGCCTTCAATTGTGTACCATCCACAGCCAATACATTTTCCGGTCTAACCTTGTTCAACAATGTAATACCCAGCCTGTTAGCTTCTATCGAATCCATAAAACACCCCGTAGCTCCTGAGTCAACCATGGCTTGGACGATACAAGATTCCTGTTTTATCTTCAACATAATCTTGATAAAGAAATGTTCTCTTTTGATTCCTGTGTCTTCTTGTAGGGAAGGGATACAATGAAAGCTCAACGACTCCCCTTCCTTGGGTCGCAAGCTCTCTAGTTTCCCTCAGCCGGTTTTGTTTCTTTATTGTTTCCGAAGAAAGGACGTCCATTCTTAGGTTTTATGGGACACTCTCGGAGATAGTGGCCTTTTTTCCCACAGTAGAGGCACAATCCATTCTTTCTTCGATGTTCACGTTCGTCCCCTGTTAGGGCTGCTCGTATAGTACCTATCTCCATTGGTTCAGGAAGGGAAGAACCAGATTCTGAAACTTTAGATTTCTCAAAACGATTCATGTATCTATCCCTTTTGAAATGGTCACATTTTCTTTCCCTCAATCGGTGGTCTAACCTCATAGCAAGTTCGATTAGGGCTATACTGGTCCGAGGTTGAGGGTCTACCTGCGCGATTACATCCTTCAGCTCTTCACGAAGACCTTGATAAAAACACTGCTGCTTGTTTCTCCTCAGGCCATCGTGTTTCTGTCACTAGTCTCCGAAAGTGGTTTACATAGCTTAATAAGTCCCTCCACCTTGTTTTACCACAAGTAGTTCACGATCGGCCGCAAAGGTGTCTGCTCTGCGATCGAAGGTTTTCTCAAATTCTTCTTTGAACGAATCCCAATCGTGTAGCATATTATCTTCGTTCCGTATCAATGGAACAGCCCATTGAGCAGCATCCCCTGCGAGATATGAGATCAAAAAGGAGACTCTGGCTTGGTTGGTGGAAAACATTTTAGGTTTGCAATTAAAATGCAACATAACTTGTGAGAGGAAAATCTGTACTTTGTGTGCCTCCCCCATGAACTTTTCAGGTGGTGCTAAAGGTATCGGAGAGGGTATTTCTACCACCATGGTATTAGCAGATGTTTGTGCTGAACTACCAAAGTCAAAAGGATTTAGTTGCATTCTGTCCACTTTTGCCTGTAATGCAGCTGTCTCTGTGCGTGAGGCTGTTAATTCTACCTGAACTAAAGCCAATGCCGCCAGGATATCATCCATGGTGGCCATTACCCCTCAAGCACGATTCAACCAGGAGGATTTATTTATTCGTGGGCCGATAATTCTGTTCTGCTCCAAATCCAATCCTCAGGGTGGAATCGATGCTCAATGGGTAACCATCTTTCCACCGCCCCAAATCTGCAATATATATGACGCAGACTAAAGGATGGTGAAGCGAGGGAAAATTTGTTTTGGTTCGGGAAGGAAAGGAAGGGGACTGCAGGGAGGGAGACCTGTACCAAGACACAAGAACAAAGAAAGAAATATTAGTAATCCTTTCCTTTCTCTTAATTTCTTTCTATGATGACACTATTGTGATTTACACTAACCTGTAAAAACAAAATAACTAGACCAAATTCAGGAGCAGTGTATATAATGCATCTCAAGCGTCAGAACATCTGAAAACATATAAGAATGTTATCAGTCTTTATATCACTGTAGAAAACTCCTCAAATAACCCCACAATATAACCTTTGTATACCTGACTAAATGAAGAGCATCTCTTTATCCATACACTACACCTGAAATAAAGCGTAAAACATATCTGGCATTAAACACTGTGAAGCTTTCATATTCTTTGACAAATCCTTTCTTGCAGCTCGTTATGTCAGTGGATATGCATATCATAGAGTTTCCTCACTCAATGACCAAAAGGAATATTAATTATCATATCACTTTGGTTTAGAAATAGAAAGGTTATCCTTCTTGGATATACAGAAACCTCTTTTACATAAAAGCGCAACAACTTTGAAGAGAACACAGTTTCATTATTCTCTGCAGTTATATCCGTACAACAGGCAACCTTTTTGCCCTCGCATGAGCTCTAACTGATGCCCCGCGTGTAAAGCTCACCAACGTAGGTGAAAAGGGTAAATGACAAGATAACTTCCTGCAGTCAAATGAGAAACTTCCCTCCAGAAATGTCTTTAGTAGATATAACTTTCCAAAATCTTGATTTTTAAGGAGAGTCTGTTATGCCGCTGAGTTCTTTTATCGGCGCTGAACAACACACCAGAACGTTGTCGGCAACCCGACACTGGCTACAAACTAGTCCCGTAGGATTTCACCGATGACTCTCTCAGCTTCAATAACTCTCCTTTGCGGACAAAAATAGAACGTGTCACTTGACACTCTTACCAGTACTTTGCAAGATTGATCAAACGCTTCAAACCTCCAGATTCGGAATTATCGGCAGCGTCCAGTCGCCATTCACCGCATTTGTGTAGTTCCACGCACGTGACCCCAGACACCCAGGTCACGGTACGTAACTCTCTGCTTCTGGGAAATGTAGTTTAAAACACCGAACTCGACTGTCTGTGCCTCAACAGCGCTCAGTGGCCCCTAACACAGGCTCACCCATGCCTCCACTCTCTGCCGACCTATTTGATAGGGCTAGGGTTGCTCCTTTTCAGGGCCCTAGTTATGACACACAATCAAGTCAGTCACTTCTTGGCTTTGCGCTTCTAGCGTGGAAAAGTTAAAAGTACTGACGTCTGCGGGGCATGGGTGGTACCTATATAGGTGACAGCAACGTCATAACTGACGCTAACAACAATGTCACACTGAGCTGAATGGAGCCACCCAACAGTGCGCGTAATGGGTACTGCTCGTGCAAAGGTTTTTGGATCCAGACTGGGGCCTGGTCAATTCAAAGGTAAGGAATCTGCAGCTAGATATTGTCTCTATCAAATAATAACGTTACTGAATGTAAGTAACTTGTTCTTCACCACTCTTCTTATTCCTGAGAGCAGGAAAGGTTGCAATCTTAGCAAAGCAAATCTTTTGTTCTTGCAATTTTTAAACAAAAATGCTTTCTTGCACAACTTATTCCCCCCCCCCCCCCAAAAAGGATTGCTTTATTCTGGCTATTTTCTTGGGTCCCTTGATGGAAATCCGCAAACTCTGTGTACTTTTAGAATCTCCAACATATAGGGAAAAAGTGACGCAGATTTGGCTTGGGTACGTTTTGTAGAAACAAAGTTGTGATGGCGTATGCTCAAAGTGCCCCAAAAATCAACAAAAAACATACTAAGCACTTTGGGTGATCTTAACTTTTGTGTATTCATAAACTGCAATCATAATTATTCTACTAGTAAATAGTAGCAAACGTACACTCATAGGACCCGATTCACATAGGCAATCTGAGACACAAGTCTGACTTTACGACTCTTGGTATTCACAGAATGTCATTTACAAGTCGTATCTTTGCGTTTGCAGTCTGGCCAAGATCTCCGGCTTAAGCCGTACTCTCTGGCTCAAGCTTTACTCTCCGGCTCAGGCTGGAATGCAATTTTTACAAAAAAGGGACATTAGGAACGTGAGGTAAATCGTCAAAAAAATCCACAATTTGCGCTCCTCTCAAACTTTGGTATAACACTTCAATCAACACTGAGGGGAGTGCAAATTGTGGACTTCATGTGCCACGATGCAAGAGAGCAAATTTTCTTGGGATGTGATATAGTGCTGGCCGCACACTTTTCCCTGCCCGAACTGATTTTCATGGTCTCCTCTACCATTTATCTCACATTCCTAATATTCCATTTTGTGAAAATTGCACTCCAACCCATTGATTTTTGATTTTTTTTAAATTAATTTTTTTTTCCACCAAGAATCAACAATACACATCCTACATATGTTGTGCACATGACATGTGTTACATTCCATTACACACTTGCAGTAATTCGAAAAATAAATACATAAATAATATAATCAGAGACATACAGCGCAATAATAATAACATAAAACTATCCGCTCCGGGGAGTCCGTTAGAATTCCCGGTGAAGTTTTTGAGACCTGGAATGCTGAGGTTAATTTTGAACAGAGAACGTCTTTTTCACTCTTGTGCCCCCCCCCATACACATCATAATAGCCTTGTTCCTGTCTTCGAGGGTCAAATTGCGTCGCCTGTAGGTATTCCATTAGCAGCTGCCAGAAGTCCCTGGGCCTGGAGGCTTGAGGTATGCCCTCTGCATATGCCCCAGTGTCTCTTTACGATATGCCATGTCAGTTATCCAGTCTTTGAATCTGGGCGGTCATTTACTGCCCCACTTCATCTCTATCTATCTCTTTGCAAGTAAGAGTGCCACAGCCAGTAGTTTGCGCCTCTTGGCTATTTTAAGTTTATTTACACCCAGCAGGCATACCAAAGGTGTGTTTGGGATTTGCTCAGCGAGCATGGTCAATAGTGCATCTGTGACTTCCTGCCAATACTTTTGTAGGTGAGAACATGACCACGCCATGTGCAAGAAATCAGCTGTAGGTGCTTTACATCTTACACATGTGTCATCAGCTTTAAGGCCATATTTGTTCAAGTTAACTTGTGTGTAATACGTTTGATGGACAAACTTAAAATGAATTATGCGTAAATTGCAATTTGACGTCAGTAAATGTAGTTGGGCACAGCTATAGTTCCAGTCTTCCTCAGATATTGTTTCACCAGTTGCTTTTTCCCACTTCCAGAGATACAAGTCAGGTCTCGAATTCTGTTCGTGTGGTGAAGCATTATACAAACATGTCTCTAGGTGTTGGCATGTGGGTGCAGGTACAAGGATCTGCAGTGCATTCATTTGTGCAGGTTCTTCCAGGAATGATGTGCACAATTCCCTGACCACTAAGGGTAGTCGTAGATATGCGAACACTTTTAGTGGCGTTTGGTGTGCGCATAGGGTTGGGTCATTACGTGATATGAATTGGTTATTTCAAAACATCTGACCCATGGTTGTGAACTCTATTTCCCCTAGTACTGTCCTCATTTTCTTTTCCTGTGTGACTGAAAGTTTGGGGTGATTTTCCAATGGTAGTGCCTGGGCGTATAATGGAAGCTTCTGGGCACGATGCGCCAACTCATGCCATGCTCTGGATGTGCAATGGACCGCTTGTATAGTATCTCTGGGAGTAAAGGTGATTGGATCCGATAGAAAGCTTGTCAACCGCTGTGGAAAAACACTGTCCCTCTCTACCACAATATGTGAGATGTATGCGTGAGGTTGTATCCAATAGTGTGCATGATGCGCTTGCGCACAATACTAATATAATTGTAGGTCTGGCGCACCGAACCCCCCTTGATAATACGGTTTTGTCAATGTTTTTCAGCTGACTCTGGATTGCTTACCTGCCCATGTAAGACGTTGAAGTACGACCCTTAGCTTAGTAAATAATGCTTGTGTGAGCCATATAAGAATGTTCCAGTATAAATATAAGAATCTGGGTAGGACTATCATTTTCTGCAGTGCAATTCTATCAGCTAGTGATAGGGGCAACTTAATCCATTTATCCACTTGTGCTTCCAATTTGGTCATAGCCTTCCCTTAATTTTCCCTAATTACTATGTCCAGGTCCCGGTGCATCCTGATTCCCAGGTATCTTACCGAGTCAACATTCCATTGCAGGGGATAGGCCAGAGTTGGTTGTGGTGACTCTAACGTGAGTGGTATTACTACCGATTTATCCCAATCTATTTTGAGCCCGGAGTCCTGCTCATAACAGATATATTCTCTTATTATTGGTTTCAAATTAATGTCCGGGTATCAAGTATAAATTCTCATATCATCGGCATATAAGGAAATTCCTATAAGACGAAGAGTGAATTGTAAGGCTGCCTCCGGGTGTTTCTGTCTAATTTTACAGGCCAACGATTCCAGCGTGAGTGCGAATAAAATTGGGGATTGGGGGCATCCCTGCCTCGTCAAGCGACTTATTATTATAGGCTGAGACGAAACGCCATTTATTCGTATTCTGGCCCTGGGTTCAGTGTATAGTAACGAGATCCACCTTATGAAAGGTGATGGGAACCCCATTTTGGTCAGAACTGCAAACATAAACTCCCACTCCACTGTGTCAAAGGCTTTTGCCGCATCTAATAGGGCGGCTGCTGCAGTTATCTCCGGATGTAGACTATGGTACATTGCGAAAATGGTATGAATGTTTTGTGTCGTGGATATAGTAGGCACAAAAACAGCCTGATCTGGTAAGACTAAGGATCTCAATAAAGGTTGTATCCGATTAGCTATTATTTTGGCCAGAATTTTTAAACCTATATTTAGAAGCGACAGTGGGCGATATGACTTGCATTTTGTCAGATCTTTGCCAGGTTTTTTGGAGTGTTATCAAAAAGGTTTCCCGTAGCAACAACGGAAGGACGCCTTCTTCGTAAGCCTCCTCCAACATCTCTGCTAGGTGAGGCAAAAGAAGGTCTCTATATTCCTTATAAAATTCACCTGGAAGGCCATCAAGGCCAGGTGCCTTGTTATTTGGAAGTGAATTAATCTTCAAATTCATCTTCCGTGATGTGAAGACTGAAGTACTCACGATGCGTATCAGAGAGCCATGCTAACCCAATATCGTTTAAATAGTTAAATATTTTTGGCTGGGAAGTATCAGACTGTGTGGTATATAAGTTTGAATAGTAAGACATGAAACTATCCAGTATGGAGTGAGTGTCATACAGTGGCGCTTCGCTGTCATCTTTAATTTGTGTTATATGAGCAGTGACGTGTGCTGGTTTAATTTTGTATGATAGTGCTCTACCCGGTCCGCCCCATTCCCCGTAATTCCTAGCTATGTATTTGTGTTATAGATATTTTATTTCAGTGTTGGAAAATTCATTAAACGTGTTTGTTTTTTGCCAGATGCCTGCCAGGAGTTAAGTGTCTAATGTGTTGGTGTATTCTACTTCCAGTTGTTGTATATCTTTTTCCATCATGTCTAATTATTGCTGGATGTCCCTAAGTATCCCTGCATGCTTGCTGATGCAATACCCCCTAATAGTAGCCTTAAAGGCCTCCCAAAGCATACCTGAGCTTTTGACAGATCCAGCGTTAGGCTGAAATAAATCCTCAATCGCTTGACGGAGCTTGCTGCGGAATACCTGATCTTGAAGCGTGGAGGGGTTTAGTGTCCATGTAAATTGGCTTGGGGTGTACGTAGGAATGGCCAGTGCCATACGCACGGGGGCATGATCCGACAATATTTTAGGTAAGCTTTCCACAGATGTTACCCACGTCCTAACCTCTTGTGTTGTCAACCAATAGTCAAGTCTGGACCAAGAGTTATGTGTCAGAGAGGTGCAAGTTCCATCTTTTACCTGGGGCTGTCTCAGGCTCCATACATTTATCAAGAACCACTCCTCCATACCCTCCCTCAGAGATTTAGCCGAACGTTTACCATACTTGTCATTGCCTGACGATCTGTCAAGGGTCGGGTCCAGTCAAGTATTAAAGTCCCCTCTCCATAGAATAGCTGATGGCCGTACATCACGCAGTTTGGCCCAGATTTCCTCATAAAAACGTGGGTCATCTACATTCGGACCATACACCGTGACAATTGTAAGAGCTGTGCCACCAAAATTAGCTTGCAAAATAACAAATCTGCCCTGATCGTCTTTGATAGTATTAATGAGTGTGAAAGGGGTATTACGTTTAACTAGTATCATCACTCCTCAAGCATAATTAGAGTAGGAGGATGCTATACGAAATGTCGCCCATCTATGTCCAATTCTACTCTGTCTGTGTTCTGTAAGGTGCGTTTCTTGTAGACAGGCCACATCTACTTTGTGCCTGTCCAAGTAAGCCAATACTTTACGTATTTTCTGCGAATTTCGTAACCCTCTAACATTCCAGGTCATGATGGTCATTGTACGAACGTGTCTCAGAGTTGACGCCATATATTATAATAAAAGAAAAAGTTTTGCCCCTGACGATCTTGCCATCCTGCAAGTACACAAAATAAACTGTCTATACCTTTGTCACTGCCAGGTGATTTTCCCATTTCACACCCTACCACCTCCCACTTCGCTGCCCTCCACTTTGCGAAGACACTCCCTTGTGAATGAAACCTATCTCCATCTCCCCTACCCCCACCCTAACCAAAGAAATACCAAAAAAAATAAACAGTTGTGGTGTACACTGGTGGGTGGGAGCTGCTGAGCCCTAACCCTTCTTGAGAACCCTCAAAAAGGGGGTGCCACTTATCAACACATCAGTGCGCTCCCCAGCGAACAATAAACCATGTTACATTAACCAGTTACAATGCTATAACCAAGCTGGCTAAATAAAACGTATTTATCAATTCCACCGCATATGAAATAAAGCTTTAGTGCAGTATCGTATATGTCCAATCTACTTATCTGGATGACATATGCATGGAGCAGTCTCAGTCCAGCAAGGCCGCGCCAGTGTGGCCGCTGTATGCGTCGCCACCAGGTCGCGTTGTACTCTGGGCGTGATCAAATCCCTGCAGGCAGCCCAGGGCCCCAGCCACAGGCCGCATTTGAACAGTATAGTCCCGAACTTTCCAGTTGGCACTTAGTCATCTGCCACCGATGCACTCAATATCATTCCACATCAGACATAGTTTCACGGTCAAGCAATCTGTCCCTCTGCGATCCTCTTCTCGTTCCTTGAGGTTTTCTCAGTTATAGATACTTCATGGTGTCTTTGGGTTCATTGAATATCTTTGTAGATCCCTCGTCTGTGATTTTGAGTCTGGCCGGATATAGCATTGCATAGGCAGTTTGTAGTTCGCGGAGTTTCTGTTTTGCCGGACCAAATTTCTTCCTCGCCTCTTGGACAGATTGTGTGAAGTCCGGATACAGTGCTATTTCCATGCCCTCATGTCTCAGAGTGCCCAATTCCCGGGCCTTGCGGAGCGCTGCGTCTCTATCCCCATAGTTTAGTAACTTGGCAATGATGGGCCACGGTCTGGTGCCCAGCGGATGGTTAGGGGCCAGGGATCTGTGTGCTCTTTCAATTATGAAGACGTCTGAGAATGTGTATCTGCCCAGTAGCGTTATTAAAAGTTGTTCCGCGTATTTCTCCATAGGGCCAGGGTTTCTCGTTTCTGCTATGCCCATTAAGCGGATGTTACTTCTTCTTGATCTAGCTTCTAAATCTTCTGCCTTTGCTGCTAGGGTCCCCAGCTGCTTCTCCATCTTGGGCTGTTTGATGGATGCTTGATTATTGGTGTTTTCGAC
Organism: Lissotriton vulgaris; assembly: GCF_964263255.1. NCBI lineage: Eukaryota > Metazoa > Chordata > Amphibia > Caudata > Salamandridae > Lissotriton > Lissotriton vulgaris. The sequence continues at coordinate 1,342,104,136 of NC_141695.1, read as the reverse complement.
GTCCGAGTTTCTCCGCTCGGCCATGTCAATTCTCTCTGTATGGCGATCTAGTCTCTCCGACATTCGATCCACTGTGTGCGTTAGGGAATCGATTTTACTGTTGATATTTGTCAATGTAGTTTGTATTGAGACGAACATCGACTGGACATCGTCAGTCGGGACGCCAGTAGTAGATGTCACCGCAGCCTGAGGCGTCTGACGGTCGTTCATTGGCTGGTCTGGCGGTCTTTTGGTTTGATCGAAGGTTTTTTTTGGCTGATTTTTATCAGGTTTGCCCAAGGCTGTTTTAGTAGCTGTATCTAGCGTGGGATATGCTATTGGTCCTGAGTTTCACTTTCCTGGGCGTTAAGTTGTGTATAATATCAAACAGCGTGTTCAGCAGCCTGTACGCCCGTAGATTATACCCAGCCTGTGACCATCAGTGCCCGAACACGGCCACACCGGAGTCTTAGATCGTGCTCTTGTGGTTGTCTTCCCCAGCGTCACTGCCGCCAAAGCACAAGAGTGATGCAGCAATATTCTGAGCTGTGCAACCTTCAATACTCCTCAGGTGATCCAAACTGTGCCATTGAGCATGGACCACCCTCGTGCGAGGTTCTCGTGCCGCTGGAAATCGTACCTCAAGCATTGGCTATGCATTGGCTAAGCCCTACAGAGTGATTTATTCCTCCTGTGCCGCTCCAGTCTTCAAGTGGGTTAAGGTCAATTTTCAGGACCTCCCCGTGTCACCAAGATCCTGCAGTAAGTGACATGGGGCCCTGGTAATCCTCTCCTCTTAGAGTCAGCTGGGCCTGAGTTCGCACCCAGGCCTCTGACCGCGACCAACTCAGCAGCAGCGCGGTCACTCTATCCTCTCCCCGTGTGACTTCGGGCCCACCGCAGGGTATACTCGGTAAGAAGGCACAGCGCCTACCCACTGCTCCGCTTGTTCAGGCGGCACAGCATTCTCTTCAGTGAGCTGTGAGAGCCTCCCACAGAGCCCCGGTTTTGGTTTGCGGCATGCAATGTACGTATTTTACTGTTACATGGCCCTCAGGGATGGTGTCTGTAATGTGCTTCCCAGGGCAGGTTGCGTAAGACTTTTCTTAATATAATATCCTCAGCTAGCGAATTAGAGACATTCCGGGGCTGTTCTTTGCGCTAGGCGCGCTCTCTGTCTTCCGCCTTGCACCCAGGCCTCACCTCAGTCTGAGAACGTGCTCTGCGTAGCGGCCTTTCTCATCAGGCGAGGCCGGCGTCCAGTCAAGCGTCGCCCGTAGGAGGCCTCACCCGCGTTTCTTCAAGTGTCTGCCGAGCCAGAGCTCCGGACCCCTCTGGAGCAGTTAAATCTCGGCGGCGCAGCTTCCGTAGCAGGTTAGCTCCATGTCTGGCAGGTTAAATCGCACTTTTCAGCGCAGGATGTGTCTGATTCATGGGCCACCTCGGAGGAGCTCGTTCAAAACGTCGCCATCTCTCGTCCCGGCAAGCTCCGCCCCCACTCCAGCCTATTGATTACACTTCATCTGGCCTGAGGCGGAGCTGCCGCCCCAGTAGTCGAGATTCTAACCCGAGCCGAAGAGTATGCCTTGAGCAGGAGGTTCCGGCCTGACTGCGGACGTAAAGATACGACTCGTAAATGACCTCTGTGAATACCAAAAGTCTTAAAGTTGGACTTTTGTCTCAGATTTCCTTTGTGAATCGGGCCCATAGTTTGTGAATACCAAACGAATAGTAACCTTACTACAAAGTGTAAGTTTACCTTTGTGAATTAGGCCCTCTAAGCCTGAGTCACAGGGCCTGATTCCCAAAAGTAAACTTACATTTTTGTGTAAGTTTGCACTTTCTGTTGTAACTTTACTACTGTTTTGGTATTCACAAACTATAAGTGCAATTTTTCTATTAGTAATTTTGCTAGTAGTAAAATTACAATAGTAGTTTGAGGATACCAAAAAGTTATATACTACTGCACGTGTAAACTTACAAAAAAGTGTAGGTTTACCTTTATGAATCTGGTCCTGGATCGGGAAATTATGAATCTGGTCCTGGATCGGGAAACTAATTAGCATTTAAGGGGTTAAGGTGGTCCTATTCTCTAGTCAACTTGTTCATCCTACATGGCAGTGCACAAAGAGTGACCTAGATAACATAGACAAGGCTTGTGTTGTTTATCCTTTAAAAGTGAGTGCTGCTGTGCTCTATATGTTATTTTTTTAGTAAAATCCCTAGGCAGGCTATTTTCAATTAAATATTTCACACTTCTGATTGTTTGTGTAACTAGTACAGTACATATGGATCACTTTTTTGTTTTCCAGGAGTGGTCGGGTACGCAACTCAATATGCATCTCAATCAGGTAAGAAAGCTGTCCAGCTTATTATTTGTTTAATCAAATCTCGGCATGTCATCCTGTTAGAAGCTGGATGAGAGTGCAAATAAACTCTCTTGTACTTTGTGTGATTATCTGTGATACAATCAGGCATACAAACTGTAGTAAATGCACAAACAAAGCTCTTAGAACTGCTACCCCACAATATTGGTGCCTATTCACGTACTATATTTTGTAGTGCATCTTTAGTACTACAGTAGAACTAGTAAAGTACTACAAAATGGTATCCACAGTCCTAAGAGTGTAAATCTTTACCTCCACCTATCCTACATTTTCTATGGGGAGATCCTCACACATGTAAGTTTACTATTTCATAGCAAATGTGGGATGGACAAGGGGAAGTGGCTGGAAAAATGATATACCTACTACTATATGGAAAAGCTTTAGGGGCTTGTATAGAGCAGCAGCTTAGGGAAGCTTGTGGAGGGGTTTAGTGACAGAAGTGCAGCCATCCACAAAAGAGGAAGCTCCTTGCTATTCACAAACCGCACTTCTAAATTTGCTACAGCCAAAAATAGTAGAAAATGTCTCTAGCTCAGAGGTGAAGTATATCCAGCACAGTGCATGGCCAACCACTGGCCCTGTAATACTCTCACATAGAAAATAATAGAGATAGTGACCTGTGGGAAAAATGCACGGGAAATAATATTGAACTAAATAAAATAATTTTAAAATGTAAAAAATATAAAAGATTATCATTTCTGGTTTTAATAAATTGATAATTATATGATAATATATTTATTATGTAGTTATAAAATATGTTAACAACCTTTTTCATTTAAAAATTTATCTAACGTTTATTAAAACATAAATAGTTGACTTTAAATTAATTCTATCCATTACTTTTAAGAATTATTAATATATGATGTTTTTTTATATTTAGGTGGGGATTTATTTTTTGAACTTCAGAAAAATACTCTTAATGTATTTCATTTATTCAAATTTAGATTTAATTAAAATTAAGCTAATAGTGCTGTATTTTTTTATTGTGCTCTAAATTTCAAAGAAATACATACACTTATTTTACATTACCATTTACCATAAAATCATGTTATACATTTTTTTTTTGTTAAATAAACTTTTTTCATTTGTCCTATACTTTACCACGGAGAGACTCAGCAGTTTGGGATACACTAACTACACGTATTACTTTATCTTTTACACGCTTTATATACAGAAAGGATTTTTTTGTTGTTGTTATTTTCGCTTCTGAAGGCTTTTTAAATCTATATTAGCCAGAACTCAAAATGCAAGCCAGACTCATTGACATTTCCTAGGCTTGTTCATATTTTGGCCTGTAAGTGTATAGTTCAGTGTCGCAGGGATCCTGTTCTCACACAGAACTGTGCATAGAGACTTGGAACCTCAGTGAATTAGGATGTGCCAAAACTCACCTTAGTACCCAAAATCCCCTACCATACTAGCAACAGTGTCTCATTGGTTCTTACACACTCCCAATATTAAGACAAACCAGAACATGGACTTAGAACACCTCAGGTAACGTGGAACACATGAACACTCTTTCGTTATACCAACATATCAATCCCGACTAGGAGTAAATGAATATATGTGCACATTTGAATTGTTTATTTTCTAATGCAGTGTCCTTAAGGCAGTATCTTAGCTAATACAAGCAAACATATTATAAGAAACAAAGTAATCAGCATAGTTACTAGTCCATAGAATACAAAGGGAGAAAGCATGTTAAAATGCAAGAGGGAAGAAGGCTAACTTGCACCTAAATCTTACCCTCCCTTGCTAGTATATTATTTTATATCTAAGAAGGTCTCTTTGGGTTTTAGCAGGGCGGCCCCATACCTCTGATCCTAGTGGAAAGGGATCACATCATCTTCCACCAGCGCTCTGCATGCGAAGCATCATCAAGTGTGTGTGTATACTCTGTGAACTCCAATATTAAACGCGCCTAAAGCCAGAGTTTGGCCGCAGCTGCATGTATGTTATGTCTAGAACGTGCGAAGATCAAACCTCACAACAACCACTGTGTTGACATATCCTTGAAGGCCTCAGCACTAACTGTACAGAAATAGTTTACCAAGCAAAGCTGATAAAAATGGAAAAACATATTATTCTTGTGTGAAGCGAAACAGTCCACTAGGCTCAAAGCTATAATAACAATATGTGCCATGTGCAAAAGCAGCAGAAAGGTAAAATGTCGTTTGATCTCCTTTTAAGGTCGTGCTAACTTAACACAGTGTGTAGGCAAAGCATATCTATATGACACCCTCCCTTGATCTCAGCACGGATAAAATAAGATAAGATAAGATAAGGGGCAAATTTTGAAATGCAGAGTTCAAGAACGACAGTCAGCTCAAATTTGTGTAAGTGAAAAAATCTTCACCCAAAAATAAAAATCACATAACCAAGAAAGGTTAGTCTTTGGCTTTAGCAAAGTCAATAGGCCTGGGGCAGAGAAAATGGGCATATGGCAGAAAGCTAGGGATAAAAAAATCGTCCAACATTCAATGAAGGTGATGTCATACTTCATCCTAACATCGAATATGGAAAATATGCAGCAACAGCTTTCAATAGGAAGTCACTGTTCTCATCCGAAAATAGTTCAGCCATCCAATTCAATAATGGGAAAGAACATACATGCTCTTCAATCACCGGAACCTCTAGTACCATCAGAGGGCAACTCAGTGGGTTCTCGATGAAGCTGTGTGCCAAGAAATCATGCGCCGCTGCGAACACATTCCAACGACCCAATATTCCATGCATCGCTGCAAAGGCCATAATCCCTCCGTCAGAACAAAACAATTCATGAGCAACTAAGGGGCTCATGAGCTGGTTATAATCCACATCAGGAGACACCGTATTGCAGAGACACAAATCCAGGACCCAGTTGTAATCGCAACTCAGGCAATGAAAGACATGCTGGACACATGTGAAATAGGAAAATCGAAATGATAATCCTTAAGCTGCACTTAAGGTGGCGAGTGGCAGCGCTCCATAGTACTCAAGCATTATGTTGCGAAACAGTGCCAGTCGCGACAGCTCATCTTGAAACACAGGATGTGCATCCATTTTGAATGAAACAAAACAGCAAAAGAACGCCGGCAGCCAGCGCCAGTAAAATGGGAAATCCACCAAATAGGCTGGAAAAGATCGAATGAAAGAAAGCAGGAATGACCCCAAATATACTTTGAAACGAAGTCACAAGGCCGCTGCTAATCACTTTAAAAAAGTGCGCTAGCCCATTGTGGAGAATGCATTAAAGATTGTGTGAATTAACTCACCGAAATGCAATGGCAAGTCCGTATTTAATAAAGCATACACCTCTGTGCGGGTGTTAGCTACATGAAGGACAAATGTTTCACGAGCAGATGTGAGGACAACTTCTTTTTGGGACAATAGAGCTCTTATGCGACTCATCTTATTGAACTCAGCTTTCAAGGTCTGAATCCTCGGCCCGATGGAAATATCCAGTTTCCCATGCGTGGGTGGGTGGATACATCAAATTTTTACAGCAAACCACACGCTCACTGGCGGTAACGACATAAGCAATGCCTTTTATTAACCCACAGCAATCCTCATTGTTTAATAGTAAATAACTCCCATTTGCCAGTAATGTGAATGTGGGAACGATAGTGGGCACGGGGGTACCTTTCAAAACACAGGCTAAATTAGGCTCGTCTTCATTACAGGAGCCGTGTAATTGGATATGTCGACACATTAAAGAGTGATCCGGTGTTTAATTGCATTCCTCGCCGTTCAGATAAACCTCCTTGCCCTCCCTAAGGCATCTATATGTAAAGGGAAGCGACCAGGCTTCATGGAGATAGGAACTACCAAGAGGCTGGTATCTACCAATGGCAAAATACTTCATACAATTTTTAAACTCGAATAGAGGAAACGGTAGAGTTATCAACCCATGGATAAGCCACGTCGCAGTAGTGGCCTCTGCCACAGAAAATGGTAAGGACTCCAATCGTTCAATGTGTAACATGGAAAAAGTGGCATCTTTCATTGAAAGCAAACATTGCTTGTCAGTCAAATTAAACGGTGCAAATAGAGAAGAGGTATTTATGTAATGCCACAGCACTTTTCCGGTTTTAAGCGTCTACAGGGTCCATGCAAATTGCATAATAGAACGCAAGTGATTCTGACCATGGTACAATACAGACACTTCATCTTGCACAATATCAACAACAGATCACACAATATTGTCCAACGTGTAAATGCAGGAAGAAAGCGTGTTAATGCTATTATCCACAACAGCAAGCACTTTTTCTAAACTAGCCTGATCTATAGCCCTAAGCCGGGTAGCCGCCTCAATCTGGGAAGTTTTCCAGAATTTGTTATAAACAGCATATATCCATCTTTTAGATCTACCTTTAGCCGAGCCTTTTATGAAATCATTTAGATCAACATCGTCAGTCAGTTTAGATAAATGCAGTTTAACTGACGCCAAGGTAGAATGTTTGAGCCAATTCTGACATAATTTGCCTACAGAATAGGTAGTTACAGAATGGTCACTGTCAAAGTGGGGATCCACCCTGACCTGTGTAAAGCCTTGAGCCAAAACCAGAAAACGATGCTGGCACGAGTCAGCACTCCTGTGCCAGAGCAACCAGCCATGGGGATCCAAACTGGATATGTTAAAGGAAGAATTCAGCAACTCCCTAATTGAAATTGTGGTTGTATTATCCCAACCTGAATATTCATCCAAATCAGGGAAAGAAGGAGCATTTAACTTTTTTAGATGTAGCCAATCCAAAGCATGTTGTCTGTGAAATGGTGGAATTCAAAAACAGCATATGGTTCGGGATGAGACATGCACGGTGAAAAGCCTCAGTGCCTTGCACCTGACAACTTTTAGAACCCCAAACAGATTTAAGGTCAACTGTTTCCTTCCACAACTCGTAGCATTCAACAGCCAATTGGTCAAGAAAGGGCTTCGAGTACAATAATTTTGTATTGGTAAGTCTAACTTTGGACGTGGACTTTTCAGTCATTTTAAAATAAAATGCATTGGGATTTGACCGATTAAAATCGGTGAAATAAGTATACTTTTTTGAAAAAAAAAGCAGAACTGCCTCGTACCGGAGCCGGACAATGTTCCCATTGTGTATAATTCACAGTGCTCATCCTGGTATTAGTTTTATGCAGGTAGTGAATGCCAAAATGTTGATAACAATATAAATCACCGTAATTAGCAGACTCAAAATACAAATCCTCAGCATCAAAAGTAGCATAATATTTCAAATCAGAAAACAATGCTTCTACGGCCTGAACATCCCAATCATCAGAACGTATGTTTTGTTTAACTACATCCCCCATGTTAACTCTAAGCACATTAGGGACATTTATAACCTCAGTGGGGCCATGGATTTGAAACTTAACAGCATCCCATACTATCCCATCCAGGACAGGCCAAGCAGTGATGTTAACAAAAGCCAAGTCTCTCTTCAATCTGTGTGCAGTGTGCGAAGAGGAATGGGGTGCCAATGTTCCATTAGGATGTCGAATGCATGATCTCTCTTCGACATAGTGTCCATTGACGATACGGAAAAAATAAAACACAAAACCAATCGACATAAAAAGGTAAATCGTAAAAAGCACCAGCCAAATATAGGTCCAAGGGAGAATCAAAAAATGTTTTTTAAACAGCCTTGCATAAACTGTAATCCTTGAAGGCTTTTTTGATGTGTGTGAAACAGTGTCAAAAGAAAATCTGGATTCTATGGCCAAGCGAGTTTGTAAATCAGGCATCGTGAAGTCAGTGGGTTAAGTGTAGTCAGTTTCATCAAGGTGAGTACCAGGCAATGTACTCAATGAAGGCACTGTATCAGAAGCCGGGGCCAAAACAGAATTCCTCACTATCGAAGGACAGGAGACTGCCGGTATCATACTAAAAAGAATCTGCCACTCTGTGTATCTTGACATTGTCATTGGAGATATACCTGTTTTCTTTACGACCTGGAAGTGGTGGTAAAATTACTGTTCTTATGCCCTTCACACCAAGCACTGGAACTGGAGCTCGATAAGAGGGACCAAATACTTTCGTGTTTTCGATCTTCTCCCGAACCAATTCTCTAACTTGGGGTAGCCAGCCAACTAACGGGATCTGCAATGCATCATCCAAGGTTGAGGGCAAATGTTCCTTTGCAAGACTGTCTCTCGTCTCTTGTAGAGTCTGTAGAACATTGCAATGTTCATCTACGTCAACAGCCTCGGAGTCTAGACCGTCAAGGTCCAGAACATACATCTTGATACCAAAGAGCATTTCGTATGGGGTCCGCCCACCCAGAGACCTTCTAGGGAGAATATTAAGTGCACGCTGCACGTCATTGAGGTGGGCCAGCCAGTTCCTGCCAGTGCCTATAACTCGAGCTGTCAAAGATTGCTTTAAGTCATGGTTCATTCATTCCACAACACTATTACCCTCAGGTCTGTATGGAGACGAAAACTTGACTTGGACCCCCAACGAAGCCATGGCATCCTTATACGCCTTAGAGGTGAAAGCAGGACCCTGATCCGAATGGAAGGTACCACAGGCAAAAATCCCTACAAAGACAACCAAATCTCTTATTTGTTTTTTTTTTGTAAATATCTTTTTATTGCAGCATAACAGGTAATGTAATCCAACATTCGCATCATTTCCACTGTTGTCTCTTATGTATATAATCCTCCATCCCATGTGACACACAGCCATTAAGCTCACAACCCGGGGGTCGAGCGGCGCAGTAGAGGATAGTGTTCTGTGTTGGAGGATACATCCTGGTTCAATGACAACTAGTCAGCTGGGAAATGGCAGTGCCGCTTTTCAGGCCTAACAGACCCCTCCCATGCACAATGTCCAGTAGGATCAGTAGTCTCTCCACCCCTTTTCCGAACAACAACCCCCCCGTCCCACCCATTCCTCCCAACCCCTCCTGCCCCCCTCTCCCTTCACCTAGAGCTACTCCCCCTACCCCTAATCCTGTCCCCCACCCCCCCAGACGTTCCAGTGTATCACCAGTGCGAGTTCTCATGCATTCCGACCAAACCAGACCCGAAGCAGACCATCAGGAGCAGCCAACAAACATCAGACAGTCATCACATAGGAAGTAGGGGAACAAGGGAGGGAGACTAGTCCATCATCTCTCCAGGTGGTTGCGCTGCTGGGGCCGGGCTATGCGCCGGGGTATCTTCTTCATCCATGCCCAAGAATGTGAGGTCCAAGACCAATCTCTCCCATGTCCTGGCCCTCTCCAGAGCCGCGTCATTGCCCGCTCTAAGCGCAGCCTGCATACGGAGCTCTCCCTCACACCGGGCCCATTTGAGAAGCTCGGTCTTCCACTTCTCCACCGCGGGGCCCCTGTTCGCCTTCCATTGGGACGTTATGGCCCGCTTCGCTAGAATTAGGCCTAGGTCCAGAAACTTGCTAGTGATCTTGTTCTTCGATGTGTGTGGGAACCAGTGTAGGATGCAGTGTGCCATGGTAAGTTGCAAATCTCTCTCCGTAACCTCCCTCAGAATATCCGCTACCTCCCGCCAAAAGGGACCCAATTCGGGGCAGGACCAGAACATGTGTTGGAAATCAGCCACGTCCGCCGGGCATCGCGGGCAGGCCGCCGGGTGGGCTGGGAAATATTTATGTAGTTTATCCGGGGTCAGGTAGGCCCTATGCAGGACATAGAAGTGCACCAGCTGGAACCTAGCGTTGCGAGTTCCGTTTCGGGTCCGCTCCACAATGCCAGACCACACCTCTTCAGGGATCTCCGTCGTTAGGTCAGCCTCCCATTTCTCCTTCAGAGACAGCAGTGGGGCGACAGTCTCCGAGACCATGCGCCTATATAGGCACGTGACTGCCTTAACCGTCCCCGCCATCATTACCACGTACTGGCAGCCTAGGGACAGCGGTGGCTCCGTCATGCCCGTCCTCCAGTGCTTGCGGATCTCCGTCGTTAGCGCCACGTGAAGGAGGAAGTCCCCCCCGCCTGCTCAAAGCGGTCTCTTAGGTGATCAAAAGGCAGTAGCACCCCACTCTCATACAGGTCCCCCATGGACGTCAGCCCCTGCAGCTCCCAGCTTTCCAGACCGTGCCACGAGCCCCCATGCGGCAGTGCTCCGCACAGCTTGAGCGGGATCTCAGGTGCATATGGGATCGCGACACGGGCCCTCCGGCGATATCTATTCCAGCACTTCCGGACCGTCTCAAATTCCTGAGTGAGGTGGAAATCTCCCATCGGGAGCCCCAGGACAATTCGGGATAACACCTGAACCGGGCCCGCCGGTTCCCCGGATCCGTCCTCTCCTTTCCTGGCTCTCGCGACCCATTGCGTCAGCCATTGCAGCTCCGCCGCCAGGTAGTACAATTCGTAGTCCGGCACTGCAAGCCCTCCATCTGCTCTGGGGCGTAGAAGTGTGTTGTGCGCCACCCTGCGTCTGCCCGCCCCCCACAGAAAGCCGATTACCATCGACCGCAGACGTCGGAAGTAGCTCGCCGGAATCCAGATCGGGAGGGTCCTGAAGAAATAAAGCAGCCGCGGCAGGGTCACCATCTTGAGAAGTGCCACTCTCCCCATTAGTGACAATGGGAGCGTGCTCCAAAAGTCGAAGTTCACCTTGGTGTGTCTAATTGCCGTCCCAATATTTCCCTCAAGTATATCAACCTTGTCATGGAAGATCGAGGTCCCTAGATAGCGCAGGCTCCTCTCTTCCCATGTCACCCCCTCCGTGGATTGTGGACAAAGCCTCCGCGGGCGGGCCGGGAACAGGTAGGACTTCGACCAGTTCACCCGGAGGCCCGACACTCTGCTCAGTGATTGCAGGAGGGACTTAGCTCCACGCAGAGAGGCAGTCGAGTCCGCCAGGAACATCAGTAAGTCATCCGCGTATAATGCGATATGATGCACCTGCCCATATACATCCAGTCCCCGATACGCCTGGCCCAGGCGGGCTCGCGCCGCGAGGGGTTCAATGGCTATGGCGAACAATAAGGGGGAAAGAGGACACCCCTGTCGGGTGCCCCTGCCCACCACACACATCTCAGAGATAACTCTCCCAGTTCGGACTCTCGCCGTCGCGTTCCGGTAGAGCAGTGCCGTCCAATCCACAAAGTCCTCGCCCAGGCCCAGCGTGCGCATGACATGGAAGAGATAAGGCCATTCCAGGCTGTTAAAGGCCTTTTCCATGTCAACTGCAAACACCGCCGCCTCAGCGCCGTCATAGGTGTCAGCCTCCAGTATATGCAGGAGCCGCCGCACGTTAAGTGCCGTGTTGCGGGCCGGGATGAAGCCGGACTGGTCCGCGTGCATCAGCATGGGCATATGGGGGAGTAAACGTGACACCAGGATTTTACTCAGGATCTTATAGTCCAAGTTGAGCATGGACAGTGGGCGATATGCTGCCCTGTCCCATGGCTGCTTGCCCGGCTTCAATAGGGGGACGATGAGCGCTTCACCAGTGGTCACCGGCAGGCTGCCCAGCTGCTTCGCCTCGTTGTAGAGCCACGTCAGCCGAGGCGCAAGGAGGTCAACGTAGGTTAGATAAAATTCCGCCGGAAGCCCGTCGGTGCCCGGCGTCTTGTTCCTTGCCATGTCCTTGATGGCGACTCTCACCTCCCTCTCCTCAATTTTGCTTCCGAGCCGCTTTGCGTCTTCCTCCCCCAGTTCCGTCAAATACAGACCCCCCGTGAAGCCCTGGAAGTCTCCCTCCGACGGTAAGACCCTGCTGCGGTAAAGTTCAGTGTAGTAATCGTGGAATAACTCATTAATCCCTTGTTGGTCAAACCGCGCCACTCCCGAGTGATCTCTGAGCTCCAGGATAACCGAGCTCCGGCGTGCCGGGTTGGCCAGCCAGGCCAAAAGTGCTCCCGACTTATCACGCTCCGAGTGCGCGCGTGTGAGGTAGGCCTTGTAGTCGAAGCACCTGAGGCGCTCCACTGTCGCCGCCACTACTTCTCGCTCCTCGAGTAGTGCCTCATGTGTGTCTGGGCGCTCCGGTCTTGCCCTCTCCAGTCCCTGTAGCTTCTCGTCCCCCTTCGTGATGTCCTCTAGTAAGGTCCTCCTAACCCCCAACGCCATTGCAATACATTGTCCCCGCACAACGGATTTGAAGGCGTCCCACTCAGTCGCGGCTGAGCCCGCGGTGCCCGCATTGGTCTGAAAATACGCCTCTATTTCCGAGGCTATTGAGGCGCGGAAGAGCTGGTCGTCTAGCGCCTCTGGGCGCAACTTCCATGCAGGGATTCGCGGGCGGCACTGCGACCAGCGCAGCTGCACAAGTAGCGGGTTAAGATCGGAGATCGTGAGATACTCACTGTGGCACACCTCTGCATGCACGTCCTTGGAGCACAGCAAGGCATTGATGCGAACGTGTAACTCATGGAGAGCAGAGAAAAACGAATAGTCCCTGTCCGATGGATGGTTGGCCCTCCACGAGTCGACCAGACCCCAATGGCTTTGCCAGGCAGAGCGCGCAAGTGCCAGTTTTCCAGCTGGTGCATTAGGTAGGGGGGGTGCGATCTGTCTAGGGCAGTGTCAGCCACACTATTGAAGTCCCCGCCAAGGAGCAAGGGCTCCACTAAGAATGGGGCCAACTTGTTAGACATCAAGGAGAGAAATGCAGGTTGGTCTACGTTCAGGCGTACAGACAACCCAAGTTGAGGTCCCTCCCATCTAGCTTGCCTCGCACCATGACATACCTCCCCTCCGGATCAATCAGCTGCTGTGTGCACTGAAAAGGAACACCCGCCCGTATCCAAATGGCCACCCCCCTAGCATATGCGGAGTAGCCCATGTGGTAGACCTGCCCCCGCCATCTCCGTTGTAGCGCCTTCCCCTCCTTCACTAGTAGGTGTGTTTCCTGGAGAAAGGCGAAGTGGATGCCCCGTCTGACTAAATAGGACTGGACCTTGTGGCGTCTGTGCATTGTGTGCATCCCTCTTCATTCCATGTGAGACATTTGTAGCCTATGTCGGCGACCCCCCTGGCATGTCCGGGTCCCACCCCCCTTCCCCCCCCCCAGCCTGAACAATTAAACTCCCCCAACTCCCACACCCCAGGACAGACAACCAACGTGGAAACCCCATCCAAACTCAAGTAGTGAAAGTGTATCTCAATAGACTAGGGCTAGGTTGGCCAGGACGCCGACCCAAACAGGACCGAAGCCCCCCGCCCTGGCCCCACCCCCCCACCCCGAACAGTCAGGAGAAGCCCCCTCCTGCTGTACACCTCAGTCAAGGATTCTGTCTGCCGTTTGGCGGGTCACCACCGGCAGGTCCGTCTCCGAAAGATCGTGCCCGCTACTGGAGCCAGGGCTGGGAGCACTAGCCTTCGAGTGTTCCGATGCGCTACTGGAGGGACTGGCGTCTCCCTGGCTGATGGCCACCACCGCCAGCACCGCCTTAGCTCGTTCTTGCTGCCATCCCGATGGGGAACCAGATCTCCGCTTCGGCGTCGACTCAGTAGAGCGCCTCCCAGGCGAGGCCTCCGGAGGGGCATCCGCGCCCGACTGCTCTCTGGCGTCCAGCCAGCTCCAAGCCTCCTGCGGTGTGAGGAAAAAATGGGAGCGAGCTCCAGCGATGATCCTCAGCCGAGCCGGGAACAGCATTGCGTAGGGCAGCTGCAGCGATCTCAGTTTCCGCTTGACCCCCAGAAAGGAGGCCCTTTGTTTCTGTACGTCCCTGGTGAAGTCCGGGAACACCATGACCCTGCTATTGTCAATCCTCAGGTCTGGCAGGTCCCTGGCCCTCCGGAGGATGTGGTCTCTATCTCGGAAGTGCAGGAGGCGCAGCACTATCGGTCGCGGCGGTCATCCCGGCTTGGAAGGGCGCGCCGGGACTCTGTGGGCCCGCTCCAGTGCAAAGAACGGGGAAAGTCCTTCTGGAGCCACTTCAGTACGCAGCCAATGCTCCAGGTAGGAGACCGGTTCTTGGCCCTCCACTTTTTCTGGGACCCCCACAAGGCGGAGGTTGTTGCGTCTGGAGCGCCCTTCACTGTCCTCAGCCCTGAGCTCCAGCACCCGGACCTTCTGCGCCACCTCCGCCAATGATGCTCTCAGGGTAGTCACTTTCCCCGGTAATTCCTTCAGGGTTACCTCCGAGGTCGCCACTCGCTCCTTCAGCTTCCTGTGGTCGTCCTTCAACAAGGTCAAGTCCGAACCGAAGGTGTCTATCCGCTTTTCTAGAGCTTCCCGGGACGCCACTATCGCCTGCATGATGTCCCCCAAGGACGGATCTCGTGAGTGGGTTGAGCTTCCTGCCCCAGGCGTCGGTGCATCTTCCTCCATGAGATGGCCCGGATCATCCAACTTCAGCGCGTTGAAGCCCTTTTTCCTGCCTCCTCGCACTATGGTGCCGGGTAGTAGGACGTGCGCGCCTCTGCGGTGGTCACCAGTAGATCAGGACACTCCCGAACTCCCCTCCGGTCCCACCTCAGCCGCTCAGCACCGCTGCGTCCCCGGGCCCCTGCCAGGCGGGCTCCAGACCAACAGCTACCTCAGGGAGCAGGACCGCTCCACCAAGGCGGCGGGGCAACAGGGCGCTCCGCACCAGCCGCCAGCCAAGTCCTCTCCCGCCGGATTGTTGCCAACCTGTGTCGCGCCTCTGCGCGTCGGGCCTCTGGTAGTTTCTGGCGCACAGTTACCCCCGTCAGGAAGCAGTCTCTCACCCTGTCCTTTTCGCCACCGGGCCCCCGTCAAACGGGGCTCCAGACCCTTGAGCAGCGCAGGGAGCAGGGGCCCCCCGCCCCCGTCGTCCGACGACCGGCGAGGTCTCTCCCCTCGGGGGCGCCACAATAGATGTTCGTGCCTCCGGGCACCAGGCTCAATGTAGCTGACAGTGTGCGAGCGCCCCCGGTCAGGCAGCGGCCCCCGCCGCCTTCAGTCCGGGTGTCTCCCTGGGGCGGGCGGTAGGTCTCTTCGCGGCTGCTCGCCCCGCTGCCCAATCCCGCTCACCTCCGGTCTGCCGGCGCGTGATTGCCTCTCAACCTGGAGCAGCCCCTCGCCTCTTGCAACCCGGGTGTCCTTCTGGTCGTTTGGCAGGTCTCACTGCATCCGCGGGCCTCCCGCTGAAGAGCGCTCGTCACCAGTCCACCGATCATGCAGTCGCCCCGCCTCCCAGGGAGGGGGGACACACCAGGGCTATCTTCACCGTGGTGGGGCAGGATCGGCACACCACGAGGCCTCCGGGCCTCCTCTACCGACAGCTAGGGTAGGTTCCGTATCACTCGAGGCGCCATCTTGGGGTCAGGCAATCAGCCCGATCTTCTCTCTCCGGTCACACCCGTGCCGCGGTTTCAGGCGGTGTCACCCACCTCCGTCAGCTCCTAGGGACCTCCGCTGTCGTGTGTGTGGGCCCCTCAGTTCTCCTGGGCCCCTCGCCGTTGTCAGCTTGTCGGCGCCAGGCAGATTAGGTAGGGACAGCGGCCGCCATTTTGTGCGCCCGTTATTTTTGTCACCTTGCCTCGCTAACAAAGTTCCCCGCAGGTGATTGCCGGGGCTCCTGGTCCTCCAGGGTCACTCCTAGTACTCTCGGGCCCCTCCCATGCGTTTCTAGGGGGTCGGGGTCCGAGCCGGGGTGCAGGATATGGTGTGGTGCGAGGCGGGCGCGGAGGAGCTCCGGAGTCCCGCTTCCACCTACATCGGCGTTCAAGCCACGCCCCCGACAACCAAATCTCTTATGACAGTCAGTGAATCAGAGCTGCGGTGAGGGCATACCCAAACAAAGCGTGTGCATGAATCAACTGCTACTAAGATGTACTTATACGCAGTATCAGAAGAAAAAGGACCGCTGTGATCTAAATAAAGACAACCAAGTGGTTTATTAGAAATGAACAACTGTGTCTGTGGCGGACACGCAGCAGTTGAAGGCTTAATATGCTGGCAAATGTCACATTGAAGGAAATAATCACGCGTCTGTTTGTACAGTCCCTGCCACCAGAAACGCTGTTGTAATTGAGCCACCGTGGCTGAAATGCCCACATGCTCAGACGCAACACCTTCATGAGCCGCTGTGAGCAATGTGTGTCTGCGATCTGCCTTGGGAATCAATCTCTCCCCAACGTTGTGAGAAGTTGGCCTGATATGCAGTGCTCACTATTCTAGTGATCACTATGTATCAGTCCAAACAACCCTTATGGTGATGTGTTGTAAGTCAACCTTATAGACCAGCTATCCTAGTAGCGTGGATACGAGCAGTCTTCGGGCTAAACTCTAGAGGGCGTGTTAAGCCAGCTGTTATACCATCACATATACCCCTTGAACACCAAGTGAAAGGACACCACACAAGTGTTATGAAAATAAACAGTGTATTTATTTAGATCACAACAGCCCTGTACTCTTTATGAGGACAGGGTACGAAGCACACAACAAAACTCTTATGAAAATACTTCAAGTTGCACAATTTACACAAATGCCCGAGGGGCACGAAAAACCATATACTCTAAAAGTGGAATGCGAAATTACTAGCAGGTAAGTACTGTACTAATAGGCTTTGGAATCGCTAGGACTACGTTACTGAACCTTCAGATTACTAGTAGGAGGCCTAGGGGACTCGGGTGCAGAGTGTGCACTCTCACGCGGGATACGGGACAAAGTCTATGGTAGCTAGATTTCACAAAGTTAGTGTTCTCGGGCGAACCCGACTAGGTAGATCGAAAACGACAGTGGATCCTGACCCTTGGATAGTGAGGCTATGCTGGGGCACCGAAATGCCGAAGTTACCTAGCCCAGGGGCTGCAGCTGCATAGGTCTGAAAAGACGTCGGGAATCCTCGTAGACGAACCAGGAGCCTGAAGAAAGAAGTTGCTGGCAGGCGACCAGTGAAGATAGTTCGAAGTGATCCAAGCCTGGATCGAAGATGGATGACACCTGAAAGCAGAGGGGACCAAGTTTGTGACCACTAGCCAGTAGTCAGATGGCACCAGGAGGGCACCGGATGGTAGTCACCTCGACCAGGTGAGTGGGCGACGCTGGGCTCTGCAGTCTCACGGACCAGGAGGCGTTGTCGGCGACTAGGATGGAGGTGCGAGCTGTCCCACGATGGATGATGCCGTCGACGTCGCTGGACCCAGGATTGGGGCAACAAGTCTTGGCAAATTCAAGCCCACGCGGTGGACCTAAAATGGCGTCTGGTGTGGACCAGGAGGGTCCGGGGTGCTCCTCTTTTGGAAGGGAGCAAGGGCCAGTCTGGAGCAACCAGACTAGCAGTGGTGATGTCGTCGGTCGTCGTTAGGAAGGCCACAAGCTAGCGGGCTAGTAGCCAAACAACGCGGTGAGCCGCAAAAAGCAGAAGGGCCCCACGCAGATCGTGGAGATGCTGGGAGGCTGGACTTCGGAGCTGGAGCTGTTCAGGGTGGGGGCTTCTCGGACCCCAAAGCACTCACCAGAGGATCCCTCGGCGGTCGTGCTGGATAGAAGTCGTGCAGTTCTGATGATGGCCGGTCCCTCGAGGTCTCGTCGCACCTACGGTTCTCAGCTCAGCTGTAGAGGTAGGTAGAGGTCAGAGGTGCCAGGGAAGCCGGGTCTCGTCTTGCTGGTCGGTCGGATTCCTGAGGAAGGACGTGCAGCAAACCGCAGAGTTCTTAGATGGTGCCTGCGGATGCAGGGTGACTACTCCTTAGCCACAAGGGAGAAATCTTGAGAAGTCGAGAGTTCCTTTCGTAGAAAGTAGTTTCTTGATTCAAAGATGATCTAATTTGGAAGGGTCCCCGCTCCTGCCTTTATCCTAAAGAAAGGGGTGGGTACGCGACTAGGTCCTGCCCTAGGGGTGGGACCAGGAAGGGGGGTGGTTACACCCCTCTCCCATGCCGGACTTTCCCCAGGCCAGGGGCTGGTGTGCCCCTGGAACTGGTCTTAGCTGGCTGATGCGTAGTGAGCACCGGGGTGCCACTCTGCAGTCACCTTCCTGTAAAGCCCTGCCTACCCAGGATACACAAAACCCTGTCTGGGATGGTGCTAGCACTGCCCCTGACAGGAAACCCTTTGTCCAAGCTCTCCTCGCTGGAAGGACTCCCAGCAGCAGGAGGTCAGACTCGTGTCTGTGGTGGCAGCCTCCATTTTGTGGAGCTGAGGCTTGAGATAACTTTAACCGGGGTTCACAGTTACATACATGTCGTGTCCCTCTAGAAGGGTGGAATGCTAACCCCGTCGCCAGAATTGGCGAGGGGTTAGTATTCCAATTTGTATGACACCTTACTCGACAAGTTTTGATAAAGCGATACCAGAGATAGCATTTAACCGCAAGGATTATAATGCACTTAAGAGTATATGGTATGCGTTATCATGGAACAGCTATTAGGACTTGGTTCCGCAAGCTGCAAACGGGCTCAGCTCATGCCAGAGCACCATCTCACACGATTCCAAGCACTCTGCCTTCAGGATTGTCAAGGCCTGCCATAGGAGTGACTGATGGGAATCTGTGTGTCCATTTTTAGGGTTAGATATAGGTATACTATATCTAAAGCAAAGAGTGATTACACCACCTTGCCCCAGCTGTCGTGCAGCCAGTTGTGTCAGATTTAGATGGCCAGCCAGGGGTGGCATAATACATGCTGCAGCCCCTGGTAGGCCCTGGGTGCACCTATGCCCTGAGTTACACGGTCTGATAAGGTGGCCCAGTACCAATTGGAAATGTACCTAAGGTACATGGAATCCATTTTAGAGAGAGAGCAGTAGGCCTGGGGTCCTGATTGGCAGGGCCCCAGGTCAACTAAGTCGGAAAACCAGCAAAACACCAGGCAAAAAGTTGGGGGCAACCATAGTCAGGTATCCACCTTCCTACACAACCCCCCCCCCCCCCCCACCCCCCCCAAACGAAAGGAGATAAGGCTATCCTTGACCAGGTAAGCCTATATTGCCTGAGTGGCCAAATGAGGTGGTACATTCACTGACATGGTTACCCCCTGTATCATGGTCCACTAAGCAATCCCTCACCCTAAGGGTATCTGAGGGTCTCCACCATAGGGAATCACTACCTGTGGTGTGCTTTGGCAAAGTAAAAGGCTGGTGTGGGAATGGAGTACTGAAGTGAGACTCCACTACTGTTGGGCTCAACTTCCTCCAATCACTATCCACCATATGTGCCTTTCTTTCCAGTACTGAGTTGCTATGAGCTCTCAGGGTCAACCTCTGGCTACCTAAAGCTGGAGGCTGAGTCCCTCTGTTTGGCTTACTGGAGGGACAGGTCAGGTTTGGGGTTTTTAGGCCCCAGGTTTGGCTGTGCCCAACAGTGTCCAGCTGTGGGAGTTCCCTAACTAAGTTTAAGGGGGATCCCTCAGGAGTGTGTTTTATCTTCACATGGCTAGGACTACTAGCTTCAGTGATCCTAATCTGCTGATTGGGAAGTTCTTTTGGACAGGGGGCCCTTTGGGGTCCACCACTGGCCTCCCTGACCTCTACAGCCCTGGGCTGACTGAGGCAGGGTAGAGAGGTGCAGGCTACCTGCTCCAGACTGGGTCCCACCTGGGAAGGGTCCACTGCCATCAGGGGCTCTGCCAGGTTAGGCCTGGCTACCTCTGGGGCAGCTCCTTCACCAGGGGTAGAGTCAGTTCCCTGAGGAGGCTGGCTCTCACCTAGTGTCTGGGAGGGGGAAGACTTTTCTTCCTCCTTAATGCTCTCAGTTTGAGTGGAGTGATCCATTGTTTCAAGCTTCACAACACTATTATCTGTCTGAGTTTGAGCTGTGGCCATCACAACTCCACCAACCTTTTCAGGAAGGGACTCGTGTGGGTTTGGGCTGTGACCATCACAGCCTTGCCAACCTGTTCAGGAAAGGCATCTTTCTGGGATAGGGCTGTGACTGGCACAGCCCTCCTGACCTGTTCAGGGGGGACATCTTGGACTGGGGCTGTGGCTATCACTGCCCCACTAACCTTACCATGGAGGTTTACCATTTTAAAATGGGTTTCTTGCTGTACCTCAGCCCAGGCTGAGGTCTCTAAATCATTCCCCAGTAGGCAATCTACAGGCAAGTTTGGTGACACTGCCACTCTCTTGTGACCAGTGACACCTCCCCAGCTGAGATTTACCACTGCTATGGGATGATCTCTCTGCACTCCATCAATGTTCACTACCTGGTATGTGGCACCAGGCATAAGTTGCCTTGAGGGGACTAGGCTCTCAGCCACCATGGTGATGCTAACCTCTGTGTCTCTGTAGGCCTCAACTTTTGAACCATTGATGAGGGGCTCCTGTCTGTACCTGCCCAAAGTGTTGGGACAGGCTGTGAAGTTGGCAAACCCCATGCCAGTCTCACAGACAAATGTATCAAAGTCAGGGGACCTGGTTAGGCTAGAGTCCCCAGGCACTCCCAAAGAAAATGCACCCAGATTCTTGGGGGCGCTCCCGCCACCTGGGGGATTACTACTAGTAGTAACAGGAGGCTGGGAAGCTTTATTTGGGGGTATGTGTTCCTTATTGTTGTTGGCCTTGGGACAACTGTTGTCACTTTTGTAATGGCCTACCTGTTTGCAGGTATGACAATAAGGTTTCTTTTGGATTTTGGGAGAAGTTTGGGACCCACCCTTTTCAGAGGAATTTTGGGGCCCTGTGGTTTGATCAGAAGATTTATTCCCACCCTTCTCTTGAGGCTTGTTTGATTCCTTCTTTTGGTCACCACCCTGGTTCTTAGGCTTGACCCTGGTTCTGATCCATTTGTCTGCCCTCTTACCCAATTCTTGTGGAGAGGTCAGATCAGAGTCTACCAGGTGTTGGTGTAATAACTGGTTCTGACAATTACTTAAGATTTGCTCTCATAATTAGATTGTATAATCCTTTAAAATCAGTCACCTTACTTCCCAGTAGCCAGCCTTCAAACGCCTTAGTGGCACAATCAACAAAGTCAGTCCAATCCTGAGACTGAGTTTTCTGGGTGTCTCTGAACATCAACCTGTACTGTTCAGTGGTTAAACCAAACCCATCAATCAGTGTATTCTTCAGGACTTGGTAATTGTTAGCATCCTCAGCTCTAGTAGTGAGGAGCTTCAAAGGAGAGCCACAAGATAGCTGCCCACTAACTCTGGGGGACACACTGTACAGTGCAAGCCCTCTCCAAAGCAGTCATCCATTTGTGGATGTCATCCCCTTGTTTAAAGGGGGGCACTATCTTACTCAGGTGTCTAGTGTCTAAACTCCTGTCTTTTTCTCTTGGGAGAATGCTGCCAACAGTGGGGTCTGCCCCACACAATTTCTGCTCCCTAGCAAAGGCAAGTCTCTCTTTGGCCAGGGCAAGTTCTTCCCTTTCAATCCTCAGATTGACTTCCCTCACTTTGGCTTCATACACTCTCCTCTGAGGGGATGTCATCCCTCTGTGAGAAGAGGCCTGAGAGCCATTGGTTCGAATGGATCTGTTAGAGCCTCTGGATAGAGACCTAACTCGTCCATTCCCAATGTTAAGCTGGCCTGAGAGGGGCCCCAGGGGTCTCCTAGTACCATTCTCATGCCTGCTTAAGTTGTCCCTAGTTAGCTGGCTAACTATTTCTGGACCTTTGTCTGCCTCGTCCTCAGATGGCTCTAGATCCTCATCCTCCTCTTCACCTTCTGCTGAGAGATGGATAAGGTCAGGGTCCCCTGTGGTTCCCTCTAGGGGGGGGCATATTCCCATCTGGATGAGAAGGATCTGTGTTACCAGCCCTCCTAGCATCATAAGTCTCTAAGAGACCAATCAGAAAAGGAATGGTAGGGTTTGCACCCTGTTTTAGCTTCCTGGATGTACAGATTTGTCTCATCTCCTGGAAGCTAAGTGCTGCATATCTGGACATGACCTGTGGAGGGTCAACTGACACAAGGGGAGACTCAGAGTTTCCTCCTTTGTCTGACATGCTGCTTTTCTAGTGTGGTGTAAGTGATGCACCTACCTACACTATTTGTTTGCCTACTGATCCCTTGCTAAGAGTTGTAGCCAAGGTGTGCTAAACCTTGAGGAGCTACAACAGCTGGTTCAGTAGAACTCAGAGTATTCTAAGCTAAGTTATATGTACCTGGAGTACTTATGTGATCTTTCACAAGATATTCTTAGGATACGTGTGGTAAAACAACAGCAAGCTCAAATCCCACCGCTGCCACCAATGTGAGAAGTTGGCCTGATATGCAGTGCTCACTATTCTAGTGATCACTATGTATCAGTCCAAACAACCCTTATGGTGATTGGTTGTAAGTCAACCTTATAGACCAGCTATCCTAGTAGCGTGGATACGAGCAGTCTTCGGGCTAAACTCTAGAGGGCGTGTTAAGCCAGCTGTTATACCATCACATATACCCCTTGAACACCAAGTGAAAGGACACCACACAAGTGTTATGAAAATAAACAGTGTATTTATTTAGATCACAACAGCCCTGTACTCTTTATGAGGACAGGGTACTAAGCACACAACAAAACTCTTATGAAAATACTTCAAGTTGCACAATTTACACAATTGCCCGAGGGGCACGAAAAACCATATACTCTAAAAGTGGAATGCGAAATTACTAGCAGGTAAGTACAGTACTAATAGGCTTTGGAATCGCTAGGACTACGTTACTGAACCTTCAGATTACTAGTAGGAGGCCTAGGGGACTCAGGTGCAGAGTGTGCACTCTCACGTGGGATGCGGGACAAAGTCTATGGTAGCTAGATTTCACAAAGTTAGTGTTCTCGGGCGAACCCGACTAGGTAGATCGAAAACGACAGTGGATCCTGACCCTTGGATAGTGAGGCTATGCTGGGGCACCAAAATGCTGAAGTTACCTAGCCCAGGGGCTGCAGCTGCATAGGTCTGAAAAGACGTCGGGAATCCTCGTAGACGAACCAGGAGCCTGAAGAAAGAAGTTGCTGGCAGGCGACCAGTGAAGATAGTTCGAAGTGATCCAAGCCTGGATCGAAGATGGATGACACCTGAAAGCAGAGGGGACCAAGTTCGTGACCACTAGCCAGTAGTCAGATGGCACCAGGAGGGCACCGGATGGTAGTCACCTCGACCAGGTGAGTGGGCGATGCTGGGCTCTGCAGTCTCACGGACCAGGAGGCGTTGTCGGCGACCAGGATGGAGGTGCGAGCTGTCCCACGATGGATGATGCTGTCGACGTCGCTGGACCCAGGATTGGGGCAACAAGTCTTGGCAAATTCAAGCCCACGCGGTGGACCTAAAATGGCGTCTGGTGTGGACCAGGAGGGTCCGGGGTGCTCCTCTTTTGGAAGGGAGCAAGGGCCAGTCTAGAGCATCCAGACCAGCAGTGATGATGTCGTCGGGCGTCGTTAGGAAGGCCACAAGCCTGCGGGATAGTAGCCAAACAACGCGGTGAGCAGCAAAAAGCAGAAGGGCCCCACGCAGATCGTGGAGATGCTGGGAGGCTGGACTTCGGTGCTGGAGCTGCTCAGGGTCGGGGCTTCTCGGACCCCAAAGCACTCACCAGAGGATCCCTCGGCGGTCGTGCTGGATAGAAGTCGCGCAGTTCTGATGATGGCCGGTCCCTCGGGGTCTCGTCGCACCTACGGTTCTCAGCTCAGCTGTAGAGGTAGGTAGAGGTCAGAGGTGCCAGGGAAGCCGGGTCTCGTCGTGCTGGTCGGTCGGATTCCTGAGGAAGGACGTGCAGCAAACCGCAGAGTTCTTAGATGGTGCCTGCGGATGCAGGGTGACTACTCCTTAGCCACAAGGGAGAAATCTTGAGAAGTCGAGAGTTCCTTTCGTAGAAAGTAGTTTCTTGATTCAAAGATGATCTAATTTGGAAGGGTCCCCGCTCCTGCCTTTATCCTAAAGAAAGGGGTGGGTACGCGACTAGGTCCTGCCCTAGGGGTGGGACCAGGAAGGGGGGTGGTTACACCCCTCTCCCATGCCGGACTTTCCCCAGTCCAGGGGCTGGTGTGCCCCTGGAACTGGTTCTAGCCGGCAGATGCGTAGTGAGCACCGGGGTGCCACTCTGCAGTCACCTTCCTGTAAAGCCCTGCCTACCCAGGATACACAAAACCCTGTCTGGGATGGTGCTAGCACCGCCCCTGACAGGAAACCCTTTGTCCAAACTCTCCTCGCTGGAAGGACTCCCAGCAGCAGGAGGTCAGACTCGTGTCTGTGGTGGCAGCCTCCATTTTGTGGAGCTAAGGCTTGAGTTAACTTTAACCGGGGTTCACAGTTACATACATGTCGTGTCCCTCTAGAAGGGTGGAATGCTAACCCCGTCGCCAGAATTGGCGAGGGGTTAGTATTTCAATTCGTATGACACCTTACTCGACATGTTTTGATAAAGCGATACCAGAGATAGCATTTAACCGCGAGGATTATAAAGCACTTAAGAGTATATGGTATGCGTTATCATGGAACAGCTATTAGGACTTGGTTCCGCAAGCTGCAAACAGGCTCAGCTCATTCCAGAGCACCATCTCACACGATTCCAAGCACTCTGCCTTCAGGATTGTCAAGGCCTTCCATAGGAGTGACTGATAGGAATCTGTGTGTCCATTTTTAGGGTTAGATATAGGTATACTATATCTAAAGCAAAGGGTGATTACACCACCTTGCCCCAGCTGTCGTGCAGCCAGTTGTGTCAGATTTAGATGGCCAGCCAGGGGTGGCATAATACATGCTGCAGCCCCTGGTAGGCCCTGGGTGCACCTATGCCCTGAGTTACAGGGTCTGATAAGGTGGCCCAGTACCAATTGGAAATGTACCTAAGGTACATGGAATCCATTTGAGAGAGAGAGCAGTAGGCCTGGGGTCCTGATTGGCAGGGCCCCAGGTCAACTAAGTCGGAAAACCAGCAAAACACCAGGCAAAAAGTTGGGGGCAACCATAGTCAGGTATCCACCTTCCTACAAACGTCAGGTATTTTCACATAAGGAACCTTATCAGGACTTAAGTGGTATGAATATTTCAAAGGGAACCCCTTAGGATATTTAGTTCCCCTCTCAGTCGCAGCAACTGCTGCCAAGATATCATCATCAATCTTACTTTTGGAACGCGTAACTGCTGCAACTAAATATGTCGATACTGCTGATTTTGCTGCCTCATCGGCAAGCGAATTGCCAACAGCGTGGACTCACACGCGCTGATGACCGAGAGGATGAATTACAAACACGATTGGCAACTGCTCTTTAAGCTCAGCCACTCGGACCCAGATCATTTCAAGTCTTATTGTGCTACCCTTGGAATCACGAAAATCATTCTGTATCCAAAAGAACAGGTTTTCATTTTAAGACTGGACACAGTAGTAGGAATCACTCACAATAAGAGTAGTCACACTAGGATCAGCGTACTCCAATGCAAGCATCAGAACACAAATCTCTGCCAATTGTGCGGTGCAGTCCCCTAGAGTCTGCGTGTGCACGACTCTGGACTTGAACTCATCGTTCACCATGGCACCTACCACAATGGCGCAAGCGGAAACGTATGCGTGCTTAGACCCATGCGCAACTTGCGCTGAACCATCAGTGTTTATGCTGCAATGGAAATCCTCCGAAGGCCGCATAGCCAAAGGCGCAGGATGAACAAACTCATACTGCAAAAACTCTTCCGACTGCAAGGAGGCATCAAAAATAAACGTGACATCCGGTGATGTCAATGATGCTGCCCATTGTATCCACCGTGGGTGCAAAGCTTTAGAATTGGGTACACTGGCTTCGTCACTGCCTCTAACGCAGGTAACGGGGTAACAACCAACATGCGCTTTCCCTGCGACAGTGCACGTTCCTTAAGAATCGCCATTTGCACTGCTGTCAAAACTTTTTCCACAGAGGAAAACCGCATCTCAGCCGACGTGTACAAGTGTGACTTGTAAGCAATAGGTACTGTGTCACTTCATTAAAAGTAAGGTACGTGAAACCCACCGCCCCAGGGATGATTCTTATCACCAGATTGGTGTGGTTATCACTAGTCAGTAATAATTTAGATTCAAGAAGATCAACCTGCAAAGATCGCAAAACAGCTGAATGTTCTGGCAGTCAGCAAGATTTGTTAAAAGTAGGTTGTATCAAAGCATACAAAGGCTTGATACGCTGGGCATATTCGGGAATATAAGTACGTCCGAAATTCAAAAATCCCAGCAAGGACTGTAATTTTTTCAGAGTTGTAGGAGCGTGCAACTGTGCGCATTTCTCTAAGAAGTGAGGGGCCAATCCTCGACCTTCATTGTTGAGCTCGTAGCCCAGGAACAACACTGTGTATTCTGTAATATGTGACTTTGCAAAGGTAAATTTGTAACCAAAGTCCGCAAAGTTACAAATTATGCGGTCAACGCGACACAGATGCGTCCAAAGTTCATTGTCTGTGAGATAAATGTCATCCACATACGAACACGCACCCGTGTCTATCCTCTCTAAAAGAAAGACTATGCGGGCAGCAAACACTCCTGTACTATTCTTATAGCCCATTGGTAAACGTATTAAACTGTTTTTGTTTACCGCCACACGTAAAACTGGTCCATTGGGTACTAAGACCATCCAAATGGTGGGCATAAAAACCGTTGGATATGTCAAGCGTGGTTATAAACCGCTTACGCTCAAGACTATCCACTAAAGCAGAGCCGTGAGTATTCTGTACTGCACAGGTACGGCAATTCAAGTTCAAATGCCGGTAATCCAATACCAAACAATATGACCCGTCAGGTTTGGTCACAGTAAAAAGAGGGTTATTCATCGGTGACACACATGTTTCAATAACTCCTTGATATTCCAATTGTTCAAGGATCTCCACAACGGAAGCCTTAGCTTTGCATCTAATGAGATATTGAGGTTGAGGCTGTGGCATAGACCGTAAAGGAATCTCGTGGTGTGGGGAAAATTTATCTCAACCACAGTGTGTACGGTACAGAGCCGGCGCAAGAGCTTTAGCCCACTCTTCTGCAAAATTCAGCGCATGCTCCTTCGAGACTGTGTGCGCGAAACTAGGGAGGAATACCTCCTCCCCTCTTGGAGCTGCGAGCACACAAGGTGGGGGCCAGTCAGCCTCCGCTAACAAAATGTCATAGGTAGTCGTAAGATTCTCCCAAAATACCCCTTTTATGGTACGTTGTATATCACCTTCAACTAAAAGGACTATTTCATAAAGTCTACCAGGGGAGCTACTCTAGTGTCAGCTGTCTCCACAACAACATAACGGTAATTCGCTGTCGCTTTCACCTTCAGTAGCGGACGCAGGCCTCTCGCACTATGGTAATCTCCGCCGCGCTGTCCAGCAAGGTCAGAGCCCATGTCTGATTCCGAAACTGCGTTCTCACTATCTGTGGCATATCTCGCTGTTAAAGCGGCGACTTTCTTTTTCTGAAACTGAGGTCTCTTCGGAGTAGAATCATCCTGCTTGCCTTTACCGTCTTTTGGGCGGGGCTGGTCGCGTCCTTGCTGGCCACCCCGAACTCTGCCGCCTCCTTCACCACTGGTCGATGAGGCCGATGAGTCCTGAAAAGAACGAGGAGAACGTTGTTCAGAAACCTGAAAACGATCAGGTGATTTTATCGCCGCGCGATCGCGGAAGTCATAAATTCGTTCTGTGGGCACAGGCAATGGAGATGCAGGACGAGACTCCTGTTTCTGCTGTTGTTGTTTACCCTGTTTCTGTTTTTTCGGCCAATTTTGTTTTTTGGTCTTGGGCTGTTCGTCAGTCTCTGACTTTTGCCCTTGGGGTTGCTTTTTCTCCTTAATGGAAAATGGCTTGACACCCACGCTATTGCGGCCCACGGTTTTATTAACCGCCACAATAATCCTCGGTAACTGTCGGGGTTTGTCGGCATCGGGAAGCACCTGCAGAGCATTCGACACCTGAAAGTTTACCGCATCTCCCTTGACATTTGCAAGTATGAGATCGGAAACTACGTCAAAGGAGCCACATAGGCGCATACCCAATTCAACTGCTGCCTCAGGTCCGTGCTCATCCTGAACACTTTTAACGACCGTTGGAAGGACAG
The DNA here is from genome assembly GCF_964263255.1 of Lissotriton vulgaris. Classification (NCBI taxonomy): domain Eukaryota; kingdom Metazoa; phylum Chordata; class Amphibia; order Caudata; family Salamandridae; genus Lissotriton; species Lissotriton vulgaris. The sequence continues at coordinate 1,342,075,961 of NC_141695.1, read as the reverse complement.
TCATGGACGGAGTGCCGAAGCACCTCGCATAGACTGCCACTAAGATCTTTCCCCACCACTCACAGTCACCAATTTCTGGGGTCAAGTCCTTAGGCATGCTAATTGTCAGAATCCTGTGTTTTTCACCAGGAGTCGTGTTAGGAAATACTGCTTCCAGCTGGTCAAACTTCTTGGCCATCACAGCGTTGACCATTACAGGACTATGTTTCATTCCGCCCTGTCCAGCAGGAAGCGCCGCACCACCTAGGGCCCCGCCCGGGAGATTACGGGTAATGTATTGCACTAACGACCTAATCACGCTAATTGCGACTACATGTAGTCGTCTTAACTCAGCAACGGTACACGTTCCGTGCTGAGGATAAGGTGTAAATCCAGCCAAAACCGGCCAAGTAGCGCCTGGGATGGACAAGGGACCTAACCTCGGAGTATCAAAGAGTGGGGGAAGCCATTAAACCAAACTCGGTGCTGCCAAGCATCAATCGGAACTTCCTGTGTCCTATATGGTGCATATTCCTGCGGCACAGCAGTGGGAGTGTACGTGTCGAACACATTGGTATTTGCGTTCACAGCCGGGAAGGTCACCCACAAGTAAAAAATTGTGTACGGGTAAGCCACCTCTGCACTCACAACCATGATCACAGCCATGCCATCTACGGGGAGATTATAAGTCTGCAAATGATTGCGCACCTGTGAGAAGTTGGCCTGATATATGATGTTTCCAATTCTGGAACCACCTTGTATCAGTCCAAACAATCCCTTATGGTGTCTGGTTGTAAGTCAACCTTATAGGCAAGCTATCCTAGGGGTAGCATGGACTAAGCACCTGAAAGGCTAAACTCAAGAGGTCGTGTTAAGCGAGCTGTTTTACCAATCACAATCCTGTAATACCAAATGAAAGGACACCACACAAGTATATATTATAAAAATATGTGTTTATTACTAAAATAATCCCCAGTACTCTTTATGAGCAAAGGGGCAGAAGCGTTAAATCAAAAGCACAGTATAACATATGAAAGTTGCACAATTATGGATGAGACACTCAAACCATATATTAAGAAAGTGGTATAAGAGATACCAATCGAACAGTGGTTAGGCCTAGGGAATCGCTGGGAGCAGTCAGGACAAGCAATGCTGAAGTCGGGAAAAGCCAGCGGGATTCGGGTGCAGTGCTTAAAGCACACACATGCACCAATGCAAAGTCAATGGTGCGTAAAAGTTACACAGTTAGAGTTTAAGGATACTTCCGCTGAAACTAGAAGGATAAAACTTTAGACACAGACCCTAGAGGTGTATACCAGTGTGGGAACACCGGTGTTGCTGAGTTACCTCACCCACAGGTAGCGGGTGCATAGGGTCGAAGTGGCGTCCGTCACGCAGGTTGTTGGTGCTTGAAGCTGAAGATGTTGCAGGCGATGTGAAGGAGAAGTGTCCGGTGTGATCGAAGGGTGGATCAGAGTCGTAAAGTACCTGAAAGCAGAGGGGACAGAGTCTGGGTCACTCAGCAGTGACCAGGGTGGAACCAGGACGGAACCAGGCAATGTCGGGCGCAATCAGGTGTTTGTCGAGGAGCTTCTCTCCGCTGCCACGGGGGCTCTGGGGCATCTGCGACGACCAGGAGCGGGTCACGAGCTGTCCCACGAAGGCTCTCACCGTCGGCTCTGTCGGCTTCAAGATCGGAGCAAACAACACTTGGCAAGAGCAATCCACGCAGGACTGGAAGATTGCTTCTCACTCGGACCAGGAGGGTCAGAGCGGGTGCTCCTTTTTAGAGGAGCAGGTGCAAGTCTGGAGCAACCAGAATCGCAAGTCGTATTTCAGTTTTCGTCCGCACAGGGGCCACAAGCCAGCTGGCAAGTGACCGGGCCAATGCGTTGAGCCAAAGAAAGCAGAAGGGCCCCACGCAGCACTCGTCGAGTGTAGAGGGGTGAGCTTCGGTGTAAAAGTGGCTCAGGGCTGGGGCTTCTCAAACCACGGTGTAGAGCTTCGAGGGTCACTCGTGGGCTGCACGGTCAGCGTCTCGTGGTCTTTTCAAGATGGCATGCCCCGCGCTTCCGGTCGCCTCCACGGGTCTCAGCTCTGCAGGGACTGTGGATCGGGCTATAAGAAGGTAGGCAAGCTTGATCTCGTCGATCTCTGTCGTTCAAGTTCCGGCGGGAACTGCAACAAAGCAGACGTCGAGGTGCTGGATGGTGCCTGTTTGCACAGGGTGGTCACTCCTTGACCACAAGGGAGATTCTTCAGTCTTCTACGTCGAGTAGGATGTCGAAGGGTCCAGAGTTTCGTTTAAAATGTTTCATCAGGATAATCTGAGTGCGTTGGCACTGCTCCCATTCTTATACCAATCTAGGGGGCTGGATTACCTGCTAGGTCCCCTCCTACGGGTGGGACCCAGGAAGGGAGTGGATACACCGCTTTCCCTTTGATCCAGGCCGCGCTGGGACTGGGGCTGGTGTGCCCCAGAACCGGTTTGGCCGGATTATGCAAGGGGCAGCCTTGTGCTCCCCAGGCAGTGTCTGGTTTCTTTCAAAACTCCCTGCTACAATCCACTATCTCCTGTCTGGGGTGGTGTAACACCTCCCTGCGACAGGAAAGCTTTTGTCCAGGCCTCCTCTGCTGAGTTTTGGTCAGCAGCAGGAGATCAGACTTGTCTCTGTGGCAGAAGCATCCATTTTGTGGATCTGAGGCCCTTTTAAAATCAACCGCGTTTTAGCAAAGTAACATGTCGTCTCCCTCTAGAGGGGTGGAATGCTACCCCCGTCGCCAGGACTGGCGAGGGGCTAGTATTCCAAATCGTATGACACCTTAAACAACATGTTTTGATAAAGCCAAACCAAAGTTAACATATAACCACGAGGATTATAATGCACTTAATAGTATATGGTATGGCATTATCCCAGAACAGCTTAGGGAATTGGTCCCGACAGCTGCAGACAGGCTCAGCTCATGCTAAAGCACCATCGCACATAAAACTACGCACTCTGCCTCCAGGATTGTTAAGGCCTGCCATAGGAGTGGTTTATAGGTAAGTATGGGCGAATTTTGCGAATCTCGCGTTCGCGAATTTTGCGGATTTGCGAACTCGCAATCCGCAAAATCCGTGAATTCCCGCGAATTTGCGAATTTTTTTTTTTTTTATGTTCGCACGGGTTTCTGCAAGTTCGCGAGGGTTTTGTACAATTTCGCAAATTGCGAAATTGTACAAAACGCGTGCGAACTTGCAGAAACCTGTGCGAACACAATGTGCCCAGTAGGGTATGTGCCTCTTGTGTGAATAAAAGGTCAGAGAAAGATCAGTTCAGCAGATGAAGAGAAAGAAGCTCCTGGTCACAGGAACAGCACGGGTATTGCGCTCGTGAAAGTCAAGGATGCAAAGCCTATCCAGCATCACAGCTGATTTTCCACGGTAGATTTGGGAAGAAGGCACACCTGTCCAGCCTCGACGACGCTCACGATTGTTTTTGGGCTAATGAACAAGTCACTGAATTTGAGCATCAACTAGTTCGAGCGACCATGTGTGTGTTACTAGGCAATCGCCCCGAAGGGCGCAGGGGTCCCTTGAGTGAGCTGCAGACCTGTGCCCAGCCATGCAACTATTTTACAATGGCGCCAGCAAGCTGCCAGCGCCGTTGTAAAATAGTTACAAAGTTAGCTTGCACAGGAAGCACTTAGATAAAATAAAGCAGCACCTGCTTCGTTTTATCTAGTGGTTCCTGTGCAAGCTAACTTTGTAACTATTTTACAACGGCGCTGGCAGCTTGCTGGCGCCATTGTAAAATAGTTGCATGAGTGGGGGTTCAACTTTTGAACCCGTTACGTTCGCGGATTTTTTTTTTGCGAATTTTGCGGGAAATCCGCAAAATTCGCGGATTGCGGATTTCCCAAAAATCCGCAAAATCCGCGAGCGTAACGGATTTCCCGCTCACACTTATTTATAGGTTTATATGTGTCCAGATAGGTTGAGATATAGGCATACTATATCTAAGCAAGGGGTGATTACACCACCTTGCCCCAGCTGAGTGATCAGCCAGTTGTGTCAATTTTGGATAGCCAGCCAGGGGTGGCAAAAGACATGCTGCAGCCCCTGGTAGGCCTTGGATGCACCTATGCCCTGGGCACCTATAGTGCTCTGTACAGGGGCTGATAAGGTGACCCAAGTCAATTTAGTTATGCACCTAGGGTACATGGAATCCATTTTACAGAGAGAGCAGATAGCCTGGGCCCTGATTAGCAGGGAACCAGGCCAACTAAGTCGAAAACCAGCTAAACACAAGGCAGAAAATCAGGGGTAACCATAGTTAGGTAGCCACCTTCCTACAGCACCACAATGCGACTATGTTGCGGAATGTCCACTGCAGCCAAAGTGACACAGAAAGAAAAAGGTACAAAGAAAATTACGTAGCACAACTGGGTAGTAATTCAGAGAAACCGTTTTGAAAGATTCAAGCTTGAAGAGACCTATGTAAGTATAGGTAGGTTTGTTCCGACACCACTGTTAACCGGAAACAATAGTGAAGGGGTTAAGGACTGAATGAAGTACTACTCAAGTGTCATGTAATAAGACCACCAACGGTTGGGTGCCATGTCGCAGGGATCCTGTTCTCACACAGAACTGTGCACAAAGACTTTGAACCTCAGTGAATTAGGGTGTGCCAAAACTCACCTAAGTATCCCAAATCCCCTACCATACTAGCAACAGTGTCTCATTGGTCCTTACACACTCCCAATGTTTAGACAAACCAGAACATGGACTTAGAACACCTCAGGTAACGTGGAACACATGAACACTCTTTTGTTATACCATCATATCAATCCAGAACTAGGAGTAAATGAATATACGTGCACATTTGAAATGTTTATTTTCTAATGCAGTGTTCTTAAGCGCAGTATCTTAGCTAATACAAGCAAACATATTATAAGAAACAAAGTAATCAGCATAGTTACTAGTACATAGAATACAAAGGGAGAAAGCATGTTAAAGTGCTAGAGGGAAGAAGGCTAACTTGCACTTAAATCTTACCCTCCCTTGTTAGTATATTATTTTATATCTAAGAAGGTCTCTTTGGGTTTTAGCAGGGCGCCCCCATACCTCTGATCCTAGTGGAAAGGGATCACATCATCTTCCACCACCGCTCTGCATGTGAAGCATCATCAAGTGTGTGTGTGTATACTCTGTGTACTCCAATATTAAACGCTGCTAAAGCCAGAGTTTACCGCAGCTGCATGTATGTTATGTCTAGAACGTGTGAAGATCAGACCTCACCACAACCACTGTGTTGACATATCCTTGAAGGCCTCTGCACTCACTGTACAGACATAGCTTACCAAGCAAAGCTGATACAAATGGAAAAACATATTATTCTTGTGCGAAGCGAAACAGTTCACTAGGTTCAAAGCTATAATAACAAAATGTGCCGTGTGCAAAAGCAGCAGAAAGGTAAAATGGCGTTTGAACTCCTAATAAGCTTCGGCTAACTTAACACAGTGTCTAGGCAAAGCATATCTATATGAGATCAGGTGCCACATTCCAGTGCAGTACGAATGCCACATTCCAGTGCAGTACGCTGTGTTAGAAGCTGCAATATTCTGTTCTCCTGCTTTAAGGATGAAAATGGCAGACTGACAGTCTTGCTGTCTCATCCTAGCTTAATATTATTGTGTCATTATGGTTCTGCATTGTAGGATCCTCATTGATTGGCATGATCCAATCATATTTACTCAGCATGCTGGGACCCCAGAAATCTTCTCTTTTACAGTATAGTAGCAAAAATATTCATTGTAGGTGGACATTTCAATGTAAAAAATTATATTTCACCTCCATAGTGTTAAGTAGGAAAGATTACTGCAGTATTGGAACCTTCATAGATTCACATACTTGAATCATTCCCCATCATTGAGATGTGAGTCCCCTGTAATAATAGTAATACAATGTTAAAGATAGTGCATGAAGGCCCTAGGCCCTTCAATTTTGCAACCTATCATAGTCTATTTTAAAAAGTGACCAAACTCATACTTCAGGCAATCAGGCTACCCTGCGCTCTAGAACACTTCTCAGAGAGTTACATTCTGCTAGGCAGTCTCCACTAAGCTCTGCTCAGTCACTTTCCTATTTGACAACTTTCTTAGAATAGTTCCCATATTTTGGTACTGTGGAAGATGTTCCTGTCACCCACAGAGTTTTCACCATTCAAATCAGACTTCGTCTTTATTTTAACATCATGTCAGACAAGGAAAAGAAAAGTGTATTCAATACCTGTGGTAAAAATAGACTTCACACAAAAGACCGGCACCAAGATTGCATTTAATGCCTCCAAACTCTCCTAGTCTGACCTTTCAGGGCCATCAACGACCAGTGGGTGGCAGGATTTGCCATCACCTTCCCCACTGGCAATGCATCACGTCAGACAGGTGGGTTTTTCAAATAGTCCAAAGGGGCTACTCCCTCCCCTTCGAGACTACCCCTCCCTCCATGGCACCGTCTCTTGATCGCATGTTGGAGGATCATTTGGTGCTTCCCTGCCAGGAAGTTTCAGCTCTCTTTACCAAGGAAACTATTGATAGAGTACCTGCACCAGAAGTAGGTTGTGGTGCCCAAGAAGGAAAAAGGCCTGCATCCTATCTTAGACCTCAGGGCCCTCAAACGCTTCCTCTGGAAGGAGAAGTTCAGAATGCTAAACTTAGCTCAAGTCCTGTCTGCCCTTGACCGGGGAGAATGGATGGTAGCGTTGGACTTGCTGGATGTCTATTTTCACGTCCCCGTCCTGCCAGCCAACAGGCGTTACCTACGGTTCACGGTAAGCCACAAACATTTTCAGTTCTCTGTGCTCCACTTCGGCCTTACCAGTGCCCCTCGGGTATTCATGAAAGTGATGGCGGTGGTCGTAACTCATCTGCACAGTTTGGGGGTTCTAGACTTCCCCTATCTCGACGGCTGGCTGTTGAAGGCTTTCTCGCCCCAGGCTGTCGTCTCCCACCTCCAGACTATAGCAGACCTCCTGCTTTCGCTGGGGTTCACTATCAACGTGCCGAAGTCACGCCTAACTCCCTCTCAGTCGCTCCTTTTCATCTGAGCTGTTCTGGACACAGTGCAGTTTCTGGCTAATCCGAGTCTGGGATATTTGGGCTATGATACCAATGTTTTAGCTTCTATCCCAGATTTCCATGAGAATGACTCTGAGGCTGCTGGGCCTCATGGCCTTTTGCATCCTGCTGGTAGATCAAGCCACATGGCATATGCGGGCTCTGCAGTGGGACCTGAAGTTGCAGTGGGTGCAGCATCAGGGAAATCGTTACGATTATGTCCAGATCTCGGAGGGCACTGCGCAACAACTGCAGTGGTGGTTAACAAACCAGGATTGGGTCAGAGGCAGATCCCTCTACCTTCTCCAACCAGACCTTACAGTGGTGACTGATGCATCACTCCTGGGATGGGGCGACCACCTTGGGGAGGTGGAGATCATAGTAGTCTGGTGTCTGGTGAAGTCCAGTCTCCAAATCAACCTGTTGGAGCTCTGGGTGATTTGCTTGGCACTGATAGCATTCCTTCCCTCCCTCAACGGGAAGGCAGTGCAGGGGTTCACTGACAACACCACCGCCATGTAATGTAGCACTGCAACAAACAAGGTGGGGTGGGGTCGTGGACCCTTTGTCAAGAGACCTTTCGCCTTTGGACATTGCTGGATCATTAGGGCATAACCCTGGTTGTTCAACACCTGGCGGGTTCTCTGAATGCCAGGACCGACAAACTTTGCAGTTGGTGCCTGGTGGATCATGAATGGCACCAGGACTTTGTGTACATGAAGGACAGCTGGAAGGAATCTCCCTTGGAGTAAAGGAGTCACTCCTCTGCAGCCACAGGCACCTCAACATCATCAACCGGTCTCTAAATCTTGCTGTCCCACAGACTCTTTGAGGCTCTATAAGAGAGGTGGCGTTTTGGTAGTTCTACCGAGGATGGGCCTGTCTTCTATGCAATTTGCAAGACTGTAATCCCTCGTTGAGCTGCTGGAACTGGTTGCCTCTGCACTGCATCTGTCTGCTGTTGCTGTCTCCAGTACGAAGATCTTTCAGCTCCAAGAAGCCCCAACCTCAAGCTTTACCCGGCTGAAAAAGCGACATGCTTACTGCGTCTCCTGCAACATGGGCATCCATCTTTGTTCTGCTGGTAAGGCCACCCTGTGACTCTCTGTGCCTGCTGCCAGAGGGTCCCTCTGTTGTCTTCCATCGATTCCTGCTGGCTCTCCTGTTAGCTGAGGGCTGGCTGTAACTTACCTGTGCTGGGTGAGTTCCCTGGACCTTTCTGGTCCCACTTTCTGCAACTCTTCCTGCAGCACATCTTCTGTATTTGTCAAGCCTTGTTAGTGGTTCTGCTGAACACTGACCCTCCTGAAATTCTTTGACCACCAAGGGACAACTTGTGGAAGGCTCCTGTGCTTCTACATCCTCGCTACAGCTTCTAGACCTCCGTCCTACCGTGAAGCACCCCTGAGAAGGGTGGTATTGTGCTCCTGCACCTCCTGGATTACTCCGGGTTGTTTGGACTCTGTCTCCTGTCTCCACAGGTGCTCCTAATCTGGAATCCATGCCTGGGTTCCGCCGACCAGGTCCACGGGTCAAGGTAGCAGCTGGACATCCGAAGATCCACACTGACCTCAACTGGCTGTTGTGACACCTCTTCACACCTATGCACCCGAGCTCCCTGTTGTAGGTATACAGTACCTCTAGAAATCCATGGATGGGGATGTGCTCTCCAACCTCCCTGGTTCCAAAGGGTTTCTTCAGGGTCCTCTGGAAAGGGTTCTGAATCTTGAAAATCCTAACTGCGACTCCCCCATATTGTTCAACTGACACTGAACCAGGGTATCATTTCTTAACCAGTATGCATAGAGACTCCAATCAATCAATCAATCAATCATGGCACTTGTATAGTGCGCTACTCACCCGGAAGGGTCTTAAGGCGCTTGGGAAAGGGGTTCGCTACTGCTCGAACAGCCAGGTCTTCAGTTGCTTCCTGAAGGAGAGGTGGTCCTGGGTCAGTCGGAGATGGATGGGGAGGGAGTTCCATGTCTTGGCTGCCAGGTAGGAGATGGATCTGCTTCCGGCGGTGGCTCTTCCGATGCGTGGTACGGCGGCGAGGGCGAGGCTAGCAGACCGTAGCTGGCGGGTGGGCGTGTGGAAGGTCAGTCGGTCGTTGAGGTACTTGGGGCCCAGGTCGTGGAGAGACTTGTGTGCGTGGGTGAGGAGCCTGAACGTGATCCTCTTGTTGACGGGGAGCCAGTGCAGGTTCCTCAGGTGGCCGGAGATGTGGTTGCATCGGGGGATGTCCAGGTTGAGACGGGCGGAGGCGTTCTGGATTCGTTGGAGTCTTTTCTGTAGCTTGGCTGTGGTTCCGGCGTAGAGGGTGTTCCCGTAGTCCAGACGGCTGGTGACGAGGGCCTGGGTGACCGTCTTCCTGGTTTCGGTCGGGATCCATCGGAAGATTTTGCGGAGCATGCAGAGGGTGTGAAAGCATGAAGAGGAGACGGCGTTGACTTGTCTGGTCATCGAGAGGGAGGAGTCCAGGATGAATTCCAGGTTGCGTGCGTGGTCTGTAGGCTTGGGGGGGTGCCCAAGGCTGGGGTCCACCAGGAGTTGTCCCAGGCGGAGGGTGATGGTCCCAGGATGAGGACTTCCATCTTGTCTGAGTTCAGTTTTAGGCGGCTGTTCTTCATCCACTCGGCGACGTCTTTCATCCCTTCGTGGAGGCTGGTTCTGGCGGTGTCGGGGTCTCTGGTGAAGGAGAGGATCAGCTGGGTGTCGTCAGTGTAGGAGATGATATTGAGGTTGTGTTGGCGTGCGATGGTGGCGAGAGGTCTCATGTAGACGTTGAAGAGGGTGGGGCTGAGTGATGACCCTTGCGGGATACTGCAGATGACTTCAGTGGCCTCGGATCGAAACGGCTGGTAGGCGTACTCTCTGTGTTCTTCCGGCGAGGAACGAGATGATCCACTTCAGTGCCTTCTCTTGGATGCCGGTGTTGCTGAGGCGTTGGACTAGGGTGCGGTGGCAGACAGTGTCGAACGCTGCAGAGAGGTCCAGGAGGATGAGTGCCGCTATTTCCCCGTTGTCGAGCAGGGCTCGGATGTCGTCGGTGGCTGCGATGAGGGCGGTCTCGGTGCTGTGGTTGGCTCTGAAACCTGACTGCGAGGGGTCGATGGATCCATTTGTCTCGAGGAAGGCGGCAAGTTGTCTGTTGGCGATCTTCTCTATGACTTTGGCAGGAAAAGGGAGGAGCGAGATGGGGCGGTAGTTCTTGAGGTCGGTGGGCTCCGCTGTTGGTTTCTTTAGTAGGGCGCTGAGCTTGGCGTGCTTCCAGCTCTCCGGGAAGGTGGCGGTGTTGAAGGAGGTGTTGATGACGTCTCGGAATTGGGGTGCGATGGTGGAGTCGGCTTTGTTGAAGACGTGGTGGGGGCAGGGGTCAGTCGAGGATCCGGAGTGGATAGTGTTCATCGCGCGGGCTGTGTCTTCAGTGGTCACCGTGGTCCAGGTGCGGAGGGTGGCAGAATGGTGCGTTGGTTCGACGGTTGGGTGCGTGGATGGTGCGCCGAAGCTGTTGTGGATGTCGGCAATCTTGCGGTGGAAGAATGAGGCAAGGGAGTCGTAGAGATCTTGTGAGGGGGTGATGTCGGTGTTGCCGGTGCTGGGGTTGGAGAACTCCTTGACGATGCTGAAGCGTTCCTTGCTGTCGTTGGCGTTGTTGTCCAGTCGATCCTTTAGTGATTTCTTCTTGGTGGTGTGGATGAGCTGGTGGTGCTTGCGGGTTGCGTATTTGAGGGCGGTCATGTTGTCGGTGGTCCGGTCGAGGAGCCAGGCTTTCTCGAGGGTGCGGCAGGTCTTCTTGGAGTCCTTGAGTTCATCGGTGAACCAGGGGGCCTTCTTGCTTCTGGGTTTGCTGGGAGGGTTCTTCAGTGGATCGAGGTCGTCGGCGCAGGCGGTCAGCCATTGCTAGTTACTTACCTTTGGTGGTTCTTTTTTGCTTCCCCTGGGCTGCAGATCCTTGAGTGGTAGCCTTGGTTTGGTACCCCTTTCGCATTCCATTTACTTCGTATATGGTTCCCCCACCCCACCCAACCCCCTATGGGGGCCAATGTGTTTTTATAGGTTTACTTACCTGTTTTGCTGATATATTAGTGTGTATGCATATCTCCGGCTAGGAGATATACCAAAGTAGTTTAGTGTTGATGTGTAATAAGTACTACTGTATTTTTCTAAAAGTGGTGTGTTTTTTTCTGTGTGTTTCTCCATGGCTGATTTGTTGGTAAATGCACTTGCTTTACACCCTCCTGGATAAGACTTTGTTGCTCTCTACAGCTACCCCTTGAGAGCTTTGGTGATCAAGGACCTCTTACACTATCACTAAGGGTTGCCAGGACGCAGTGCAAGGTATATCACCAATAGGTGTACACCATATATTTAGCCAGCCTCCTACATAGCCCATTATGTGCTGTCCAAGATCCTGGGCATCACTTATGAATGAATGAAAGCATTTATTGATCGCAAAGCTACACAACAAGAGTGGCCAGTTGCTAAAAAAGCTGATGCCCCTGAAAGCGGGAGAAACAGTTTTAATCTGCTACTAGAAGAAAGGAGAGCTAGGTTAGTTGCAGAATAACCAGGTTTTAAGCATTTCCTTAATAACTGCTAGGTCCTCACAGTTCTGAGATTAAACGGAAGAAGGTTCCTGGAACCTAAAACAACGAGCTTCCGATCGGATGCGGCTTATCCTTATAACAGATGCCAGGCTCAAAGGTGGTGATATCAAGGTTCTGGAGGACCTCAAGGTCCTTGGCGGCACATACGGGTTGACTCTCCTTCTGAGATACTCCATGCCACTCCCATGAAGGGCCTTGAAAAATAGCAGCAGAGCTTTAAACCCAATCCTCTTTTTTATTGGAAGCCCACTGGCACAAGCTTCTGCCAGTGTTGCCAAAGGAGACATATATAAGTTGAAAACAGTGGGGCTCAATATAGGGCCCTGAAGAACTCCAATTTTCAGTCTGTGGATGGGGGCCGCAATGGGAAGAGTCCAAACTTCCTGACTTCTGTCCTCTAGGAAGGAAAAAAGCCATTCCTGTGCGGGCCGCCTATTCAAAGATCCTGCAGCCTGTCCAGGAGCCTAATGGGAGGAACAGTATCAAAAGGCTGCTGACAGGTCTATTAAAATAAGAATGGCTTTACCCTCTTGATCCAGGTTCTCCTTAATATGTTCTGTTACCTCCATCAGGGCGGTCTCCGTACTATAGTTGGCTCTGAAACCCGACTGGCTAATGTGCAGGAGATCATTATTTTCAGCCTAGTACGAGATAACTGTATTGACATGGGGGCGCTAGAGGGCGCCGGACAAGATGGCCGCACTTGCGTGAGGCTCTGTCCAGACCTGAAAAAATTCGCTCATTTATCCTCAAATTCCCGTGCCTGCAGCCTGTAAAAACGCCGAGAGCACCCCACTGACATCGGGGGTCGGCGGCGACGTCTTTTCCCGGTGCCTGCTGTGGCTGTGTAAGCCTCTGTGAGCCGGGTCGCCCTGCACCGCGATCGCGCTGGTGCGGTCTAGCGACCTCGTGGGGGAGCCTCCCGCTGCTGCCCGGCTGGAGAATACCGCTGCTCGTGCTGTCCCAGGGGTGCGGAGTCGGCAGCCTGCAGGGGTGAGACGGTGAAGGAGCGGAGCGGCGGAGACCCACCGGAGCTGCTGCGGAGCGGACCGGACCCGGCCTGTCGGCACTGGTGAGTGGGGCGGGGCTGTACGCAAGCCCGGGGCTGCGGAGGTGGCGCCGGGCATGACTAGGCCGCGCCGCGCGAACTAGGGCTGGCGGGGGAGGGGCGGAGGTGCTCTGGTGAGCGGTGCTGTCGTGCAGGCGGCCCTGGGTGTGAGCTTGATGCCACGGGCGGTGGCGGCGGAGAGGCCCATGTGATATCGGGGCAGTTGGGACCCTGGGCTACCTCGAGACACCGGCGACCTGCGGTGCGTCCGCCATTAAGTGCAGAGGCGATCCTGGTCGGCTGACTTTGGCTCCCAGGGGGGCTTTCTACAACAACACAAAGAACTGAACAGCGGGCACAAGTGGTGGTGAGGCTCTGCTGTACTTCGTTTGAGACTCTGCTGGGCGCAGACAGTTAAGCCGCGGAGTGCCTGAAAGTGCGTCGGAGTGTGCCTCTAGTTCCCTCCACGGCGGGCGTTTGGACTGCCTGCGCTTCCCTGGGGTACACGGGGCGAGGCTGGAAGTGGCGCTGGCTAGTGCTCTGGACCTGCCCTTTGCACATAGCCGGACATAGCTGTGTCTCTGCTGACGTCACTTTTTGAGCTGACCTAACTGCCACCATGGGCAGGCAGGACAGAAACCAGCCGAAAATAACATTTGACACGAATAAAAAGTCTGCGCACACATCCTCGCAAGCGCCTGCTGACCATGATCAGGGGGGGGCTGTGGGAGGCGCCCCTAACCTGGAATCCACCCTGATGGCCATGCAAAAGACCTTGCAGTCAATTGAAGGGACCATGGAATCTGTCAACCACCGCCTGGATCACATGGCGGCGCAATTCGACCGCCAAAATGAACGCATGGGGGAGGTAGAACAGAGAGTATCTGCCACAGAAGATGGTCTGGCCACAGTCTCTTCCAAAGTGTTCAGCATGGAGAGGGTCTTGGCGGTCATACAGGCCAAGAACGAGGAATTGGAAGGGAGGTCCAGGAGGAACAATGTGAGGGTCACGGGCCTGCCGGAATCCACAAATGTGGGGCGCATGGAAGACTTCATGGAACGTATGCTTATTGATATTTTCGGGGCTGATCACCTGTCCAAAGTCTTTATAGTGGAGCGAGCCCATCGCTCTCTAGCCAAGCGGCCTCCACCTGGAGCACCACCGCGCCCGATAGTAGCCAGGATTCTCAACTACAGAGACCGTGATACCATCCTTCGGCTTGCAAGGGACAGGGGGACAATCGAATACCAGGGCAACAAGCTCGAGTTCTACCCCGACTTCACCATGGCGGTGCAGACGGCTCGCAAGGAATTTACCGCGGTGAAACAGATGCTGCGAACTGAGGACATAGCGTATGCCATGCTTTATCCGGCGCGCCTGCGGATCGGACCCCCTGCGGACAACAAGATATTTTCCTCCCCGAAGGCGGCCATGGACTATGCCAAGCAACTGAAAAGGAGAGCTAAAGGGCCGAGGGAACCTCGGGACGGAGAAGATGGCGGGCAGGAGGAGGCCGCCTGATCTGAAACTGTGCAGTTGCCTGTGGAGGGGGCCATGCTGCGAGGCGCTGAGATATACTGCCTCCACTGTCGTTTGGGCGGTTATAATTGCTGAGTCTTTGGATCCCCCGGGTCCTGCATTGATCTACTCAGTGACTGCGTACATTCTGGATGGGGGAGCATGCTACCTGATGGGGACTCTGTGGTTTACGCTGCACTAGCCCGTCGTGGGTCACTTCTCCTCTGTGAGCATGACTAGGCCGGGCTGCGGCCCGCTGGGGTGGTGCGTGGAGTGCATGAGCTGCGATGCGCATGTGGTGCCCCCATTTGCCTGCGAGTCCTGAACTTGTTACTGAGGGCCTGGGCTGGAACACTTTTGACATTGTGCCGGGGGATATTCAATTGTCTGATACTGTACTGTTAACGGAATTGGTTTGCAGGTACGGGGATGTAGCTCTGGATAACAGGTCTACGCTTTCGTCCGTCTCTGGCGTGAGTGGAGTGCCACTGCGCCCCCCAGGACGGGAGATCCCCACACGCAGTTGTTGATGTTACTGGGGTTTGGGGTAGGGGGGACAATGGGATTGCTTTGGCATTTGGGGCACGCTGAAGTGGGTGGAGGGATGGGGGTTGGGGTTCCGGGGACTGTTGGGGGATTGTTCTTATTCCTGGTCAGGGAAGTGTGCTCTTCGTTGATGTTGGATTATGCTTGGGTGTGCTGGTGCTGGAGGGATCGCTGTAGCGAATGGTCTTACTCCCTTTCTGTGCTGTTGATGTCTCTGGGTGGGACTCGGGCATGGTCGCCGGGGAGGGCCTATTATGTTGAGGGTGGATTGCGGGGTTGGTGTAATGGAGAGGGGGGGTAGGATTAAATGCATAACGTGGAATGTGCGGGGACTTAATAGGCCGCAAAAGACCAGACAGGTGCTTGCCTTTCTGAATAGACATGGGGTGCAAGTGGCATTCCTACAGGAAACGCACCTTCAGGGGAAAGCGGCAGATAAGGTGGGCAGACAGTGGGCGGGGGTGAAGCTGGCCACGAACTATTCTTCCTATGCAAGAGGGGTGATGATCCTGGTAAAGAGGAATGTTCCATTTGTACTGTTGCATGAAGACATTGACCCGCACGGTAGATACGTCATAATGCAGGGTAAATTATATGGCACACTGGTAACTCTGCTCAATGTTTATGGACCAAATGTTGATGACCCTGAGTTTTACGTTACTCTCTGGAACAAGCTGTATTCACTTGCACCTTCAGCTATCATTTGTGGGGGGGATTGGAACGTTACTCTGGATGCAGAGCTAGATAGGAAACAGGATAGAACTGCTGTGCGTAAGAAGGCGGTGGATGCGGTGTGCGATGGTATGGATGGGTTGCGGCTGCTGGATGTGTGGAGACTGCGAAACCCGAGTAGGCGGGAGGGCACATGCTACACCTCAGCACACGATACGTGGTCGCGGCTGGACTACTGGCTCACGACACGAGATGTCAGTGGTTGGGTGGTGAGTGCTGACCATCTGCCTCGCACTCTCTCTGATCATGCGCCCGTTACGTTAGTGCTACAGCTCCCGTGTCAGGTTCCCGCTCCTTTCACTTGGCGGCTTTCATCCGGGGTGCTGACGGATCAGGTGTTGTCTGAGCGACTGAGGCAGATCATAGAGGAGTTTTTTACTAATAATGTGGGGTCAGTGGACAGCATGGGTACTGTTTGGGAGGCCTTCAAGGTGACGGTGAGGGGAGCGTGCATTGGGTTGAGGTCGGGGGTGCTCACGTCCATTAGGGACTCCATGAGTCGATTAGAGAGAGAGTTACGTGTTCTGGAAAGGCGATTGGAGGAAGGGACAGGGGGCACGGTCCTCGCTGACATTCGTACGAAGGTGAATGAATATAACGATCTGGCGGACCAGGAGGTAAAATTCCTCTCTAAGACAGCCACGGCCAGGTATTATGGCGAAGGGGGCAGACCGGGCAAGGGCCTGGCAGACCGGATCAGGGAACCGTGGGCACGACACTGCACGGTGCAGGAGATTGTGGATCAGGGGACTGTGGTTACTAGCACGGAGGGTGTATTGTCCTGCTTCGCCAAACATTATGAGCAGCTCTATGCACTAAGGGACACAGCAGATGAGGAAGAGGTGAATCGCTATTTGGAGGATGTAGCCTTGGTATGGCTCTCTAGGGGGCAGCAAGAGTTCCTTATGCACCATGTCACTGAGGCAGAATTCAGAGATGCAATAGCGGCCCTACCTAGTGGTAAAGCGGCTGGTACGGATGGTTTGCCCTCCGAATTTTATAAAACGTATGCAGATTTACTGATCCCGCAGCTAGCACAGGTGTTGGAGGAAGCATTTGACTGCGGACAATTGCCGGCAACCATGAGGGAGGCACTGCTGGTGGCCCTGCCTAAACCGGGTAAACCGCCAAATCAGTGTGATTCATATCGCCCCCTTTCACTTATGAACACCGATGTGAAGATTATTGCGAAAATACTGGCCACGCGGTTGCGGTTGCTGTTGCCTGTAATGGTCTTACCGGACCAATCGGGCTTCATTCCACTCAGATCCACTACACATAATTTAAGGACGCTCTTCGCCGTACTGCACCTGCTTAAACCTGAACTGCCTGCAGCTGCGGTCATGCTGGACGCGGCTAAGGCCTTCGATTCGGTGGCCTGGAAGTACATGATGGCTATCCTGCACCGTATGGGGGTACCCTTCTTTTTCACGTCGCTCATCGCCCTCTTATATACTGCGCCCATGGCAAGGGTCAGGGTCAATGGCCATGTATCTTCCTCGTTCCCGGTACGGAGGGGGACGAGACAGGGGTGCCCTCTGTCTCCATTACTGTTTGCCATCATGATGGAACCACTGGCCTGTATCTTGCGCCAACGGTATGCTGAAGCTGCATTGAAATTCCCACTACGAGCACTGGCGGTGTCAATGTACGCGGATGACATGGTCCTGTATGTCAGGGAGCCGGCTCTTCACTTGAATAACATCCTACGCGAATTCATTAAGTTTGGTAGACATTCTGGTCTCACTATAAATTGGGACAAATCAGTGATACTGCCGCTCACGGAGGCAACCTGCCAGACTCAGCTGGAATTCCCCCTGGAGTGGGCAACTGAGTCCGTTCGGTATCTGGGGGTCTGGGTGCACAGGGACAGTCAGGAGGTGGTCCGGGCCAACTACGGTGTTGCTGTGTCCAAACTGGAGGATCAGGTAGCGCGCTGGACTCGACTCCCGTTAACTCTAGCTGACCGCATATCCTTAATAAAAATGGTGGTGTTACCAAAATTCCTCTACCTTTTCATAAATATTCCTATTCTACTAAAATCGCATTTCTTTGCAAGGATAAGATCGCTCCTGATAACTCTCACGTGGGCTGGCAAGAAACCGAGAGTGACTTGGGAGGTACTGACCAAGCCGTATGCGCTGGGAGGGTTCGCCCTACCGGACATGAGGCTGTACTATCTCTGCGCACAGGCGCATTTTATGAGTTATTGGTTGAATGCCCCACCATACACCCCGCACGTGGCACTTGAGGCGAGTGCGGTTCTGCCGTATCCGCTGAGGGCCATGGTTGTTAACAAACACTCGGTTTTCGAGAAGGGAGAGATAGACGCAGTGAGGGTTACGGCGACGGCTTGGGAACACCTTGGTCGGAGGGCGGCCCGCCTGCCACTGTATGCTCCGTCTATGCCATTACTGTACCATTCAGATATCTCGGTCACTGGGGAGATCGGAGGGTTGCATGTCTTGAGGGAAGCTGGATTACAAACCATGGGAGACCTCTTCCCTGGGGCGTCGTTTCTCTCCTTGCAGGATATGACAGCTGGGTTGACTAACACGTGTATGCCTACCTTTATCTATGCCCGTCTGCGGGCGGCGATAAAGGATTTATATCCGACATACCCGGAGGAGCCTCCGGCGCTCGGGGCATTGCAATTGATCTACGCAGCTAAGGACAGGGCTAAATTGATCTCTAAATTATACAAGGCTGCGCAGGAGGATGAAGGAGGGGGGGCGGACCAGGCCAGAGCACGATGGGATAGAAATCTTCCTGACCCTCTCACTGATGACGAATGGCTTGAAAGTTGTACGATGACGGGAGGGTATGTGATAAATGGCAACTTCCGTCTCTTGCATTATAAATTCCTGCATCAATGGTACTACACACCGATGCAATTAGTGAGATATGGGCTTCGCACTGTGGCACGTTGCGTGAGATGCGGCGCGGAGGATGCTGACTTTATACATCTTGCTTGGGGATGCCCGAGAGTGTATGATTTTTGGAAGGCGGTGACTGAGTGCCTCACGGTCATGACTTCCGTTGAGATTAAACTTGATGTGCGGCTCTGTCTGTTGGGTATAGCCTCTGCGGTAGCAGCGCAATCACGCCGACTAGTTGTACTGGCGCTCCAGTTGGCCAAGAGGAGGGTTGCTATGGGGTGGGGGGGAAGGAGGGCACCAGACTTGCAACTATGGCTGAAGGATATGGCTTACTGCAGAGACCAACTGAACTGTTACTATGAGGGATTGCCGGAGAGGTCTCGCCCGCGGGACATATGGGCTCCATTCACACTGTATGTCTTATCTCTGGATGACTCCGATAGCGAAAGGAGTGCGATTGTTGGATTGCCGGACCATGAACATGTATCGGATTGAACGTTGTTTGTAAATGTTGGGGATGACTGCGTTATGTAGGGTGATTGCGCTATAGAGCTCTGGATGTGTTGGCCATTTGATAAGGTGGATGGAATGGGTCGGGCCGCCTCTGCCGCCCGGCTGTGCTCTGAGTCTAGGGTGGGAGATCTGCACTGCGATCTCTATGTTGGCCTCGCCCTCTGGGCCGCGGTCTGCACCAGCTAAACCTTGAGAGCTGTAGCTGTCCACATAGTGTGGCTCACTAAGACCAGGAGTGGGGGGGTGGGGGGGAGTTGAGGTTGTTAGTTTATTGACTCTGTTCTACATAACCGAAAATGAGACCGAGATCACATGAGGGCTAACGGCTGACGTCAATGTGTGCTTTGAACGCTGCATTTGGACCATATTTGGTGCCTACAGGAACTCGATCTGGGGCTGTGATTGTAACACTGAACTATATTATGGAGTTCAACTGTGACTGTATGGTGCACTGATAGCGGCCGGCCCTGACAGTGGGTTGTAGGCGCTCCGCTGTGTTTATTCATGATGTGCAATAAAGGTCTACCAAAAAAAAAAAAAAAAAAAAAAAAAAAAAAAAAACTGTATTGACATATTTCTCCAGTACCTTAGAGAAAAACAGCAATAGTGAAATGAGCCTGTAGTTTGCTGACACTTTGGGGTCAGCAGAGGACCTCTTCAGCAGCAGGAGAATTTTAGCATGTTTCCAGTTAGCGGGCATAAAAGAGGAATTAAGTACCTTATTAGCCACAGGATGTAATTCCGTGGCCACCGCAGCCAGTAATTTTTCTTGGCAGGAGTCGGCTGGGGATCCTGACTTAAGACTCTTGATGATATCAAGGGATACTTTAGGTTGTAAGCAATTAAACTGTAGAAGAGCACGGATTTATTTTGAGGAGGGGGTTCTATGGTCTGCATAATCATGATCCTCAGTAGACCCCCTTGAGAGGCAGTCCTGAATAGCCATGATTTTTTCATGATAGAAAGTCGCTAGTTGGTTCGTCCATTGGGGAGAAAGAGTGAAAACCATGGCAACAGATGACGGGCAGAGAAGGGTTTTACGATTTTTAAGATCTCCTTGCCTTTATTGCTGGATGACTCCATTTTATCTTTCAGATAGCTTTTTTTGTTCTTGTGGACTTTTGTATAATTGGACTTCAAGGCCAGTTTGTACTTAAGTTTATCGCCAGGATTAAAAAGAATTTTCCATTTCCTTTCTAGGCATTACAGGCACTTTTGCTCGTTCTCAGTAGCTCATTAAACCGGTTTGCTGAAAGTCTTCCTTTCTTGGGAGTACTTGTGGTCATAGGAGCTAACTCGGGAGCACTGTGCTGCATCCTGGCCTCAAGTTAGAGTGCATCCCTCTCAGGATTCCCTGATAACAGAGGACTGGAGGCTTCCAGCTCTTCCCTTAAAGCTTATGGGGAGACTCTATGGAAAGGTCTTAGATTGCTTTCCATTTCATTGGCAGGGGTCTGACAGCCCCACCCTGATCTAGAAACCCTAAAACTGATAAGGCCATAGTCCGACCATACCAGCGGTAGGGGCAGATCCACCTCAAGCTTTAAATGAGAGAAAATCTGGTTGAGGGTGTGGCCCATACTATGTGTAGGGTGGGAGACATAAGAGGCAATGCTAAATACTGTGAGAGACTCAGCCAGGGACATGACCTCGGTCTCCATGGATTTATCCAAATGAATATCGAGATCACCTAACACCAGAAAGTGACTGTATCTAAGGACCTGGGATGGGATCGCCTCATTAATGGACTTCGAAATGCACCTACAGGACCAGGGGGCCTGAATATAAGGGCACCCACCACGGATTATTGAGCTGATAAGGAGCAGTGAAAATCAAGGCATTCTGCGTGTTCCAGCTATCCTAAGGAAATAGCATTACAGACATATTCTTACTTAAAAATAATGCCTATATCCCCTCCTTTGCCTACAGGGCGGTCTTTCCTAAAAACCTTATACCCAGAGGGAATAGCTGCAGCAATGGTGGGGTTCAAAACTTGAGTACCCCAAGTTTTCATTCCAAACATTAGATCCGGGAGTGATTTTTGCAAGAGGTCAAAGACCTGCGATTCGTGTTTCTGCAGGGAGCGAGTCTTTAGTAGCAACCCCTTAAATTTCTCACCTTGACTGGCCTTGCCGCAGTCCACAACACTGTTGTCCGCCCCTACTGGGCAACTCTTGTCACCACAAGTTAAAGCCTAGTTACAGCAAACACATTTGAAAACACCACCCTCCCCAACAACTGCAACATTATCCCCGCAATGCCTTGCTCTACCCAGACTAAGAAGCGTAGCCCACATTCCCACACGTCCCAAACAATGTATCTCCCATTTACCTATACCGCACCCATTATCAATTACTTAGCCTTCCATTCGGCATCATATCACCAGTACACATTCCCACCAGTTGCCTGGATTCAGTATAAGCTACTCTCACACATTAGGGTTATCGCATAGTTCCCAAGCATGGATGACTGGCTGCTAAAGCTCTGACGCAGTTTAAAGCATGCAAAGTTACAAACCTTCTGTTACATTATTCAACAAGCAGGATCTTACTTTTAATGTTCGGATGTCAGTCTCTGTTCTAAGACATGGGCAAGATCTGCAACAAGACCTAGCTCTCTCTCTCTCTCCCACTCTCAGGACAGCCATTGGACACTTAGAAATTTGGCTAACAATGTCTCCAAAAGAAGGTCCGTCTTAGTGCGTCAGTACGTGTCATTCCTG
Source organism: Lissotriton vulgaris (assembly GCF_964263255.1). Taxonomy (NCBI): domain Eukaryota; kingdom Metazoa; phylum Chordata; class Amphibia; order Caudata; family Salamandridae; genus Lissotriton; species Lissotriton vulgaris. Next base: position 1,342,054,315 of record NC_141695.1, on the reverse strand, counting down.
GTTATCATATCCTTCACAATCAATCTAGTCCCTCTTTAGAGCCTCAAAATCAGACCACAGCAAGAGGAGCTACAAGAACAATAGATAGAATCAGACAGATCGTTCTAGGACATCCTAAGCATCACTATAAGGAGGATGGATATACAACAAAGGTGGTCTCAATCCTTATCTATGCATATGTCTCTCTGAAGCACTGGGCGGCTATCTTCGAGACTTGCAAATTCTATGGACCTGGTTTGCAATGCAGAAAACCATACACACCAACAGCTTGAAATTTAAACTAAACGTCATCACCTAGCAAGCTTTTTTCCTAGAATAGCACACTGGTCGAAGATAGTACGTGCATACAATATGACCAGCATGCATTATATCAGCAAACAAAAAGGTACTCAATCACTTACGCTTTCCCATCAAGCTCAAGAGCTGTGAAGCTAGCTGACAACCCACAAGACTTCTCTCAGACCCGAACATATGTCCAACCCAAGCAATACTTCAGCACACGCTCCCAACACATACAAGAGCAGCTTCCAAGAATGGAAACTGGATCAGTCAGAACTGTAGACTGTTCTCACTTTTGGGTAAAACAAACACAAGATCTCTTCTGACCTTCCAGAACAATAAAGGCCAGTTCTGTGAGAGTTCATATCCACTCCAAAGGTTGTAGGCGAACATTTTTTAATCAAACGATCTGGGATTTATACATACTTATCTGAAAGAGACCGTAGTTATAGATTCCTTACTTTATAAATAGCCTCAGGTGTCAGACTCGATCCAGAGATTTTTTTTATTAGCACTACACCTGCACATCGGTAGGTGGCGTTGTTCGACTCCGCTTTCGTCATGTTAGCCTGGATGACGTTGCGGTGTCATGCTGACGTCAGTTCTTTCTTTTTCTGCACCAGCCAGGGCAGATCCGGAGAGAGCGGCCCCTTAGTCACTTTTTGACTAAAACTATCTGAAAGAGACCGCTGTTATAGATTTCTTACCTTAGAATTAAACCCCAGGCATCAGACTGGATCCGGAGATTTTTTTTCTTAGCAGTATCCCTGCGCGTTGGGGATGACGTCGGTCGAATCCACGTTCGTCAGCGGCGTCGTGGTCGCCAGGATGACGTTGCGGTGTCTACTCAAATGCCGCCCATGCGCCCTAATGTCAGTTATTTCTTTTTCTACACTAGCCAGCACAGAACCAGAGAGCGTGCCTCTTAGTCACTTTTTGACTAAATCTTTTTCGACTTTGTCAAACTCTTTTTTGAGTCCTTCGACTCCTGGTGCACGTAGGGATGTCTCATCGACGGACCGGCCTTAAGCCTTGTGACTCCTGTCACAAGCTGATGTCAGTTATGGATCTGCACCTAGTGTGCCTCTGGTGCCTGGACCGTGACCACAACCTGAAGTCAAATGATCTGGGGTTTATACATACGTATCTGAAAGAGACTGTAGTTATAGATTCCTTACTTTAGAAATACCCTCAGGCGTCAGACTGGATCCAGAGAATTTTTTTATTAGCAATACCCCTGCACGTCGGTAGGTGGCGTTGTTCGACTGCGCATTCGTCATGGTCGCCGGGATGACGTTGCGGTGTCATGCTGACGTCAATTCTTTCTTTATCTGCGCCAGCCAGGGCAGATCCGGAGAGAGCGTGCCCCTTAGTCACTTTTTGACTAAAACTATCTGAAAGAGACCTCTGTTGTAGATTGCTTACCTTAGAATTACCCCCAGGCATCAGACTGGATCCGGAGATTTTTTTCTTAGCAGTATCCCTGCGCATTGGTGATGGCGTCGTTCGAATTCACGTTCGTCAGCGGCATCGTGGTCACCAGGATGACGTTGCGGTGTCTACTTAAATGATGCCCATGCGCCTTGATTTTTTTTTTTTAACAATTTTTATTAGTTTGTCATCAACTTGCAATGCCGTTCTGGCAAGTATCATACTAATAATGTATGTTAGCATTCCACAGGGTATTCAATAGGTAACCGAAACACATATGCAAGTAAGTCTATTGCATCGTCTGCATTCGTCTCGTTCCTCCAGTTTCAGTGCAGTCCGTGTGTGGGTGCTGTACAAGTGGCCATTCACAACTGCCCCCCACCCTGATCCAAGTCCCAACTCAGTCATCCCCAACAACCCCCCCCCTCCCTCGCACCCCCCCACACGCCCCAGGCGTGTCATAGTGGGCCACTCGCTGTTGCGCAGAGGGGCCAGAACCCTGAGTGGATCAATGAAAGCACTGTGGTAGTAAGCGTCACACATGTGGGCAGGAGCAGCATCTTGTCGATAGCCCATGACGGAACCCCATCGATTACAATGGTATATTATGCTGGGCGTGCCTCAGGACTATTTGCTGGGGAATCAACATCTACATCCTCAGGGGCTGTAAGTTCCATGACTAGCCTTTCCCAGGCTCTTGCTCTCTCCAACACCTTTTCATTGCCCATTCTACGTGCAATTTGTAGTTGGATAGTGCCCTCACACTCGGCCCTCTTTCGGAATTCTGCCCTCCACTTATCTAAACTAGGGCCCTTTTTCGCTTTCCAATGGAAGATTATAGTTCTTTTGGCTAGCAGGAAACCCAAGTATACAAATTTGCTAGTGATTTTGTTCTTTGAGGTGTGGGGGAACCAATGGAGGATACAGTGTGCCATGGAGGGTTGTAGGTCTCTCTCCGTTACATCCATCAACAGGGCCGTCACCTCCCTCCAAAAAATTTCAAGATATGGACAGTCCCACAACATGTGTTTAAAGTCGGCTTCGACCGTGGCGCACCTCGGGCAAGCCGCTGACTGGGTCGGGAAATATTAATGCAAGCGGGCTGGTGTTAAGTATGCTCTTTGTAGGATGTGAAAGTGCACTAGTTGGAATCGCGCGTTTCGTGTGCTCTTCTTGGCCCTCTCTACTATCCCATTCCATGCTGCATCTGGGATGTCCTTCCCTATGTCAGTTTCCCACTTCATCTTCAGGGCTGCCAATGGGGGCAGGGCTTCTTGTGTCATGCTCCTATATAGACATGTCACCGCCTTCATGGTGCACAACACCACAACAACATATTGGCACCCCATGGAAGTGGGTGGTTCTGTGAGGCCTGCCCTCCAGTGCTTTCGAACAGCTGTCTTGAGTGCAGTGTGTAGCAGAAAGTCTCCACCCGGCAGGTCATAACGGGCTTGTAGGTCGTCAAAAGGTATCAGGGCACCGTCCTCTTAAAGGTCTCCTATCGTCAATAATCCCTGCTGTTCCCAGGCCTCCAACCTCTGCCAGGTTCCCCCATGTGGTAGGGCCCTGCACATTTTCAACGGTATGTCAGGGGCGTAAGGGGTCCCTATAGACCCTCTCAGCAGGTATCTGTTCCAGCATTTCGCCCATGCGCCCTGATGTCAGTTCTTTCTTTTTCCGCACTAGCCAGCGCAGAGCCAGAGAGAGCGTGCCTCTTAGTCACTTTTGACTAAATCTTTTTCGACTTTTGTCAAGCTCTTTTTTTTAAATATATTTCTTTTTATTAATACAAGGCATTTCAATAAGTGCTCGGTACAGAGAGAAACATTTCCACACATCATTACATCATAACAATAATACTTTGGAGGATACAAGATGAAAGATGGGGGGATCGTGATTCTTACACATGCGGGTCACGGGGATGCCAACATATCCGGCATTGAGTCAACTGGAGGTACCCAAATCTCCCCCCTATATCGATTCCACAGTCCCCAAACAGTCGTCCATTTGCGAGTCGGCCCCTTGCCAAATAAACAGTTTTCTCCCGGAACATGCACCAGTCCATACTTTCTTTCCATTCCTCAAGCGTAGGTGATTTTTGGGACCACCACTGCTGTGCTGTATTTCGTTTTGCTATCATAGCCCCCAGAGTGACCCGCCTAGTCTGCACTGTGTTTAGGTCTGTAGGTTCACAAATATTAAGGAGGCCTCTCCTTGCCTATGGTGACACCGTTACCCCCAGTACCTCCTGCATAACATCATGAATCGCCCTCCAACAATCCACCACATAGTGACATTCCCAGAGGATATGGAGGAACGTGCCCATCCGCCCACAACCTCGCCTGCACAAACCGTCTTCAGATAGACCCATCCGGACCAAGCTTGGGCCACTGACATACACCCTATGTAGTATTTTCAACTGGACTAGTCGCAGTCGTGCCGGGATCGGAACCTCTCTTGGGGAGGACACAGCCGATTGCCAGTCCTCGTCATTTAACTCGATACCGTCCCTCATCCATTTATCTCTTAACTCTAACAGGAGGTCTGCTCTATGGTTGATCAACTTCCTATAAATGAGGGAAATAGTTTTCTCTGGAAAATGACCGTCTAATATTCTATCTTCCAATGGTGAGGCCTCAGGCATATCCATCTCCACCTGCATCGCCGTTCGCAGTGCATGCTGGGCCTGCGCATAGCGGAAATATTCTGTCCCATTCAATTCAAACTCGGTTTGTAATTCGGCAAATGACTTAATCCTGTCCTTGACCCATATATCACCAATCCTAGCTATCCCTATTAAATTCCACTTATCGAAACCTTTCGTGTTCCAGAGTTTACCCAGGCATTCCGAATCAAATAATGGAGCGGCCAGTGTGAAGCGGCCTTTCCATCCCAAAGAATTGGCGGCGTAGTGCCATATCTTGACTGCCACACTGGTGGGCCCTGTCAAACTTTTCCTCGCCGTCTTGGAATACAAAGCTCTATTGTAATTACCACCTGGGAGTTGCCATCTATCCATTGCGTATCCCGGGACTGAACCAGGCCCATATGTACACAGGTTTATAGCCGCCGATTGAAAAGCCCAATAATAGCGCCTAATATCCGGAAGGGCGATACCACCGTCATACCATGGTAACGTCAATTTAGCAAAAGCGATACGTGGTCTACCCTCCCATAATAGTCTACGTTGCATCCCCTCCACCTCACGAAAATAACTGGCTGTAACTATATCTAATGTATTCTGAAGTGCGTAAAGGAAGCAAGGTAGGGACATTATCTTAAAGAGTGTTGCCCTTCCCAACAAGGAGAGAGACAACTTCCTCCAGTTGTCTACGTCGGTCTTTAATCTAACCAATGGGGAAAGAAGGTTTCTCTCATATCGAAGTTTGGGATCCACCGAAATAAAGATCCCCAGATATTTAAACCCATCTGTGGCAATTTGAATCGGGCAATTTCGTGGGGGAATGGGGGTATCGCCATTCAGAACATACAAATAGGATTTCCCCCAATTTATAGTGAGTCTCGAATTCCTACCGTAGGAGGCCAAAACATCACAGACACTGGGTGATGTTAAATAGAGTAAAATGTCATCCGCATATAGAGAGATCCGGTCCTCTATCTCAGGGGACCATCGTATACCTCAAATGGAAGGCTCCCAGCAGATCCAGGCTGCCAAAGGCTCAAGTGCCAGTGAGAACAAGAGGGGGGAGAGTGGACACCCCTGTCGGGTGCCTCTTCCCAAACAAAATGCTGCAGAAACTTGATTATTAACTACCACTTGTGCAAGAGGTTCAGTATATAACAGTCTTACCCAACTACTAAATTCCCATCCAAATCCAAACTTTGCCAAGACCGCCCATAAATAAGGCCATTCTATCGTGTCAAAGGCCATCGTCGCGTCCAGCGATGCTATAACAGCTTGTTCTCCCAGGGTATGAGCCCTGGCTAAAACTCTGTGTAACCTACAAAGGTTCAAGCCGTATTTCTATGGGGGATAAAACCAGATTGATCAGCGTGTATCAAGCCACTAATAACCTTGACAAGCTTATTAGCCAATAACTTTGCAAGAATCTTGGCCTCTGCGTTTATTAGAGAAATAGGCCTATAAGAGGCACACTCGGTTTTCGGTTTCCCTTCCTTATGAATAACAACTATAGAGGCCACTCTCTGATCATTAGGCAACATCCCTTTCTCTTGAGACGCTACAAACATATCTTTAAGATAGGGCGCAATTCTATTGGGTCTGAGTTTATACAAGTCCATCGGGAGTCCATTAGGGCCTAGTGCCTTACCCGAATTCAAGGAGCGCACTGCCAGGGCCACTTCATCCGCAGTGAGAGCGCTGTCCATAAATTCAAGATCTTCTTTAGTCAGGCTCGGGAGTTGGATATCTCGCAATAGCATGTGGGAGTCCTCCTCAGGTCGCCCGCTACCGATGTGTAGATTGTACGAAAATAGTCTGCAAAATTGTCCACTATACCCTGGGGTTCTGTTATTTTTGCGCCCTCCGCCGGCTCCAGCTCCGGAACTACCCGATCAGCCCTGTTTTTTTTTTCTAGCCAAGCAATAAGTTTCCCAGCCTTATCTCCGACATCGTATAACCGGCCCTGCTGCTCTCTACTTAAGGCTCTGGCACTGTCAGTGACTAACGCTTTATACTCAAGTTGCTTGAGATGTAGGACATGTAATTTGGCCCGGGTTACCTCTTGTTCCAAGTCCGCCTCGATCCTAGCAATTTCAGATTCTATGTTCACCACTTCTTCAAAACGATCCTTCTTTGCCCCTGCAATCAGTGACAAAGCCTGACCCCGTATGACCACCTTGAAAGCCCCCCACAGCGAAAGAGGAGACAACACCGACCCCTCATTCTCCTGAAAATAATGCTCTAACGCCTTTAGCAAGTCCTTAAGAATTTTAGGAGTACGTATATATATCAGGGATTAATGGTAGCTATCCTGCCGCTCGAGTCCAAATTGAAGTCAAACCTGACCCAGAGTGGCGAATGATCTGATATGCCTCTGGCTAGGTGTTTAGCCTCGGTGATGCAGTATGCCTGAGCCGCCGGCACCAAACAGTGATCTATACGTGAAAGACTACCATGTGCACCAGAGTGAAAGGTGAACTGTCGTTGGTCCGGATGAAGCAATCTCCAACTATCAATCAAACCCAATGAATCCTTAAACTCGGGAAGCCATCTTTGCGCTCCCCCGTATCCCTAGGGGGATATCTATCCATAGTACCTGAGACCCCAGCATTAAAGTAACCTCCCAAAATCAAAAGACCCCTCGGGAAGTCCAGCAAGCAGGGTTTTCCCTAAATCTACAAACGTGGTCATCTGCATACCTGGGGGGAGGTATACTGACATCATGGATAGGATATTCCCCTCCCAACAGCCCGATATTCCTACATATCTACCCCTGTCATCCTCAGTCACAGAGTCAATCACCATCGGAAGCGTTTTCTTAACCAGAATCCCCACTCCTCTGGACCCTGAAGTAAAGCCTGCATGTGCAACCAATCGATACCCCTTTCTGTGCATAGCCCTACATGAGTTACCCACTAAATACGTCTCCTGAAGCAGGACTACATCCGGGGCGTGACGACCAAAATACTGAAGAACCACACTACGCTTGATTTTGACCCCTAACACATTAACATTCCAGCTTAACACCTTCAAATCCCTACCCCCCATCAGGAAACATGAAATGAGTCAGTTTTCTCTCCAGTTCCTGCCCCATGAACCTGCAACAATTCTGAATGACGCCTTGGAATGTAATACTCACAACAAACAAAACAAAAAGACAACACATAAGTCCACCCCAAACCAAACCCCACTCACCACCCCCCACCCTGCACCCCTGCTCACGGTGTTTATCCGCCCCCAACTTGCAGTGTGCATGTCGCCCCATAATCTATCTACTTAACTATCAAAGAGAAACTTTGAGAAGTACGGCCCCCACTTACCCGCCCAACCCCAACAATACTATCAGCCCATCGGAGCAACCTAGACCATCAACTTAGTTACTGTACTCACCCACATGCACCCCACCCCAACCCACTTCGACCACACCTGCGGCAATAACAGTTCTCATCATTTTTCTTGAGTGCCTTCTTCCTCATCTCCGCTCCGTTGCTGTCGCTCATCCCCGGGATAAACTGTGTCCAACCAGTCCGCCGCAACCTCGGGAATGTCAAAGAAAAAGGCCCATCCCTCGTGTTCAACTAGCAACTTGGCAGGATACAGCATGGCATACTTCAATCCCTTATCCCGGAGTCTCCCATTGATGCCCGTGAAAGTCTGCCGTTGTTTTTGTACTGCCTGCCTGAAGTCCGGGAAAAAACTGAGAGCTGAGTTTTCATATTGAAGAGGACCTCCATTTCTGGAAGCCTGCAGGATAGCGTCTCTATCCCTAAAGTTAAGCACCCTCGCGATCATCGGTCGGGGGGGGGCCCAGGGCGCGGTCTCCCACCCGGAACTCTATGAGCCCTTTCCACTGTGAAAAAATTCCCCAGACCTCAGGGATTCAAATGATGGAGGATGATATCTTCAACAAAGAGATCAGCGGACTGCCCCTCAGCCTTTTCATTCACAGCAATAAAATGCACATTGTTTCTACGGGCCCTCCCTTCGTATTCGTCCAACTTGCGACCTGCAATATCACTGGTGGTTTTGAGATCACGAACCTCTTGCTGCAATAAGGCCACATCATCTGTGAGACTGGTCATTTTGATGTCCAGGGATTTCACCTTTTCACTGGTTTTAGTGAGGTCCTTACGGATTAAATTACCTTCTATTGTCACCATGTCCAGTTTATGATCCAAGGACTCCATCTTTTTACCTAGGGATGTACGCACCCCCTCAATCGCCGCCATCACATCTTGCAGCGTATGCACCACCGCGGAGGTCAACGTCTCCGCGCCGACATCCTGAGACTTCCCGGATCCATATGGCGATCCCCTAGGCTGCGTATAGCGGTCCAGCTTGTTGGATTGGATATATCTATTACCCCTGGGCGCCTTCATTTGTTGTTTTTCCGTCTCGGGTTACAACGCCGTTTTGTAAGCCAAGAAAAGCAATCCAAGCCGCTGTAACTTTCCCACCACTCAGGACGAGATCGCTGGATTATTCTCAAGATATTCACACCTCCGTGGCCGATACAATAAGTCAACCCAGTCCTCGAGGATAGTATGCCCAGCTCCAAACACAGTTCAATGCATGGTAAATCCAAGGACGGGCAGGCTCTCGCCGTGCCAGCTCAGACTGCGATGGAGTTGATTCAAACCAGGCAGGTACCGGAAGTGCGGCAGAAAAATGCGCAACTCCACCAATTTTATTCGGGGTCTGACACTTGCTGAATCATTGCTTCCCACCGGGGCCCGCTGCCGCAATACAAACGAGCGCAACCCACGTCAGGCGCCCAATGCTCCAGTCACTGTATTGAGTCTCCATGGGGTAAAGGGGCCACGAATATTCTGCCAGGGGAGCCGATACAGTAAAGCCACACAGGAGAGGCAAGTGGTTATAGGGGCCAGCTGCAGCATGGACCAAAGCCAGGTCCTCTAGGCTCCAGCGCACCAAAAAGAGAGCCAGCCAAGTCCCCGGTGAGTTCTGTCTTCCCTGTTCTCCACCCGGGCAACATTCACATACAGGAGAAGGGGGGGAGGGGGGCCTTCTCAGCCGGAGTGCGTTACTGCGCTGTGTCCCCAACGGCCCTGCACCCGCTCCTTGCACATTCCAGGGGTGAGCTGCTGTTGACGACAGTCCGGGGGGGCACACAGAACGGGGCCACAATCTCCCCAACCAAGGCGCACCACTGCGCTGGATCGACCACGGCCTCACACCCGCTCTCCGTATACTTCAGGGGTGGGTCGCATGTAACAATAGTCGGGGGGCTCGCAGAGAGAAGCCGCAACTTGCACGGACTGAACCGGAGACTTCTGGTTTCGGTCCCGATGTTGATCTACTGCAGCCGGGGCTCTACTGCCAGTCTAAGCCCCGGCTTCTGGAGTACTTAGGCCGCAGTCTTCAATGGCCTCTAACTTCTACATTGCGCGGCCGATCGGAGCGCCGATTAAAGCGCCCTGCAACGCTTTACTTTCCCCGTCGTTGCTCATGCCCAGAGCTCAGGATTTTTAGCAGGATAGGACTCGGGCCAGCGGGTGTCTCGGGAGCCCAAGACTCACGCTGCCATCTTGGTCGCGATCGTAGCTCCTGCTCCGTCAAACTCTTTTTTGAGTCCTTCGACTCCTGGTGCACGTAGGGATGTCCCATCGACTGACCGGCCTCAAGCCTTGTGACTCCTGTCTCAAGCTTGTCAGTTACGGATCCACACCTCGTGTGCCTCTGGTGCCTGGACCGCGACCACAACCCGAAGTCGTACTCCGACTATTGGGCAATGAACCTGAAGTCTTTGCAGGAGCGGTCCTGAAAGCTTCTGGAGGCCCAGCCATCAGCTGTACGCCGCTCGAGGTCCCAGTCGAGAGAAAGGCCTCTGGATCCGTTGCAGAGCCATCGCCACTCGTCATCGAAGTCCTCACACTCAGGTAAGTCGAAGCACAAGTAGAAGGCGAAGAAGCATCATCGCTCTTCGGCTCTGCCTTCACTGGCCGCTACTGGGATGAATCTGTGCCTCCTTCTTTGGGCCCTAGGATTCAGCTGGGGGCCCTGGGTCTTCGAGGCCGGCAGCCTCAGCTCTGGCGCCAGAGGGCCCCCGAGGATCCAGGCCTGGATCTGGATCAGTGCTGGTCGATCTCACGTATCTTCCCCGGCACCGATTTCAGTGACTATGCCCCGACGCTGGTTGCGCTCCCAACCGGCGTTGACACCATCCTCACCCCGACTTGGTCAAGGAGTCAAACCAGCATCAACTGACGCCGCTACCGGCGCCAATTCAGTACTTTTGTACCTCTGTTCTTTCCTGGCATTCCCTACCCCCCTGACTGGCAGCCAGAGGAGGGTGAGGAGGACTGGGAGGGGTCTGGTGACCCTCTTGCAGACCAACTTGAGGAGACAGACTGGCAAGAGGAGTTGAGTGAGGACACCTCACCAGAACTTGGTATGCTTTTTCCCCCTATCCTGGCTACAGAGGGGGGTCTGCTACGCTATGGTGTTTTGTAGGGTGGCTGAGGCCTTGACGCTTGAGCTTCCTACGATGGCAGTCAGACTAACCTCCTGATTGAGATGATTCCGCGGGCAGCGGCCTCTTCGGAGCCCCCACTCCCTGTTAGTGAGGCCCTCACTGACATCCTTCTGGGCACTTGGTCCGAGCCCAGTACAGGGGCTCCTGTGGATAGTACGATTGCCCGACACCACCTCCCAGCCCCGGGTGACCCACTTTTCCTCTCCAAACACTCTACCCCTGAGAGCTTGGTGATCCAAGCCTCAACATCAGACGCCGCGTTCCCTACTGCTTCCCCAGACAGGCAATCCATGAAGCTAGACCATCTTGGGGAGAAGATATTTTTCTTCCATCACTTTCGGACTGTGGTCGGTGAACACTTCATGTCTCTTGGGGCGTTACACACATTTTGGGTGGGGCACAGTTGCGCAAGTGCCCGGGCCGTGCTCACCGCACTGTTGCAGAGGGTCGAGGTGCAGCAAAGTTCGCCATCAGGTGTGGACTGGATACCGCTGACTCGCTGGGTAGAACGATTTCTACATCAGTAGCCCTGAGGCTCTACACCTGGCTGAGGTCCACTGGCTTCTTTGGGGATGTTCAATCAACCCTTTTGGGCATGCCTTTAATGGACTTCGCCTGTTTGGCGACAAGGCAGATAATGTGCTTGAGCGCTTCTAGGACTTTAGGGATACAGCCGATCTTTGGGCCTCGCCGCCACCTCTCGCCCCACACAGTCTGCCTTTCGCCCCTTTCATGACTACGGAAGGAATGCCTCACCAAGCTCCACCCAGAGCCAGAGGCCTGCTCAGGCTACACAGTCTTTGTGCAGCCGGGAATGTGGGACCCAACTTCCCGGGTCTGGGGGCCAGGGGGCGGACAGTCTACCAATGCCCCCCTGCAGCAGGCTCCAAAACTTTCTAGTCTGACTTTTCAGGGCCACAACTTGCCAGTGGGCAGCAGGATCTGCCATGGCTTCCTCCTCTGGTGCAACATCATGTCGGACCATTGGGTTTTTCAGATAGTCTGAAGGGGCTACTCCCTCTCCTTTGAGACTACTTCTCCCTTCATGCCACCTACATTCCATCGCATGTCGGAGGATCACTTGGCCCTTCTGTGCCAGGCAGTTACAGCTCTCTTGGCCTAGGAAGCTATAGAACACGTCCCTGTGTTAGAAGTAGGTCGTGGTTGCTACTCCCACTACGGTACACAGACAAAATATCGAGTTTTAAATTTCGATATACAATTATATCGAAGTTTAAATATCGATGGGACATAATATAGAAGGTAAGTAATATCGACAGTCTTAATATCGATATTAGTATGATATTAGTAATATCGAAGTTTTAAATATTGATGTCAATAATATCGAAATAAATAATTTCAATGTTACTAATATCGATTTTTAAATACATTTTGTGTATATTATAAAGTATTTATTATGTTTTATTATTTATTTTTAATGTAATTTAATTAAATATTGTCTTTTAGTACTGTCGCGGGTTGTGGATTTATAGGGGAATAGGGTGGGAAGTAATTTAATTATGTTAAATTAATTATTAATTAGTAGGAATTATTAAATAATTAATTGAGAATTAATTTTTAATTAATTTTAATTAATTGATTAATTGATAAATATGTTCTGTAGCGGGTTATGGGTTTATAAGGGAATAGGGTGGGAAGTAATTTAATTATGTTAAATTAATTATTAATTAGTAGGAATTATTAATTAATTAATAGAGAATTATTAGTAAATAATTTTAATTAATTGATTAATTGATAAATATGTTCTGTAATGGGTTATGGGTTTATAGGGGAATAGGGTTGGAAGTAATGTAATAATGTTTAAATAATTATTAATTAGTAGGAATCATACATTAATTAAAAATAATTGGTAATTATATTTAATTATTTTGGTAATTATTTTTAATTAATTGATAAATATGTTCTGTAGCGGGTTATGGGTTTATAGGGGAATAGGGTGGGAAGTAATTTCATTATGTAGAATTAATTATTAATTAGTAGGAAGCATACATTTATTTTTATTAATTGTTAAATAAATTTAATTAATTGGTAATTAATTTTAAATAATTAATTAATTGATAGATGTAATTTATAAGTATGTAATTTAAACCCCTACGCTATCCAACACTTTCCCTACTGTTGCACTCTCTGGAGTTGGAATAGTAATTGTTACCCCTACGCTATCCAACACTTTCCCTACTGTTGCACTCTTTGGAGTGGGAATAGTAATTTTTACCCCTACGCTATCCAACACTTTCCCTACTGTTGCACTCTCTGGAGTTGGAATAGTAATTGTTACCCCTACGCTATCCAACACTTTCCCTACTGTTGCACTCTCTGGAGTGGGAATAGTATTTGTTACCCCTACGCTATCCAACACTTTCCCTACTGTTGCACTCTCTGGAGTTGGAATAGTAATTGTTACCCCTACGCTATCCAACACTTTCCCTACTGTTGCACTCTCTGGAGTGGAAATAGTAATTTTTACCCCTACGCTATCCAATACTTTCCCTACTGTTGCACTCTCTGGAGTTGGAATAGTAATTGTTACCCCTACGCTATCCAACACTTTCCCTACTGTTGCACTCTGGAGTTGAAATAGTAATTTTTAAGCCTACGCTATCCAACACTTTCCCTACTGTTGCACTCTTTGGAGTTGGAATAGTAATTTTTAATCCTACGCTATCCAACACTTTCCCTACTGTTGCACTCTCTGGAGTTGGAATAGTAATTGTTACCCTGACGCTATCCAACACTTTCCCTACTGTTGCACTCTCTGGAGTGGGAATAGTAATTTTTACCCCTACGCTATCCAAAACTTTTCCTACTGTTGCACTCTCTGGAGTAGGAATAGTAATAGTTACCCCTACGCTATCCAACACTTTCCCTACTGTTGCACTCTCTGGAGTTGGAATAGTAATTTTTAACCCTACGCTATCCAACACTTTCCCTACTGTTGCACTCTCTGGAGTGGGAATAGTAATTGTTACTGCTACGCTATCCAACACTTTCCCTACTGTCGCACTCTCTGGAGTAGGAATAGTAATTTTTACTCATACGCTATCTAAAATGTATTTAGCTTTTTTATTAGTATTATGTTGTTATTAATTGTTATTTATGTGAATTTTTTATGTAAATAAATGTATTAGTAATTTATTACATTTTTATTAGTTTTTAAGTTTTTAAGTTTTTTTTTTCTATTTAAAAAAATTTTTTTTGTCCTCATACGCCACTTCCCACCTCTTCTTTCCTGTTCCGCCCTTAGATGGTTTTCGACTCAACTATGAGAGGTTATTACCTACTGCTTAAGCTGCAGGCTTGGAGCTTTAGGCAAACGAGAGGTACTTCCATCTTGCCCTGCCCAATGCAACAAAGCATATAGACTATATTAACCTCCAAGAGCTTAAAAAGTGACTTAGTCATTGGACCAGTGCTTATTCACCAGATTGATCAGCGTGTATCAAGCCACTAATAACCTTGACAAGCTTATTAGCCAATAACTTTGCAAGAATCTTGGCCTCTGCGTTTATTAGAGAAATAGGCCTATAAGAGGCACACTCGGTTTTCGGTTTCCCTTCCTTATGAATAACAACTATAGAGGCCACTCTCTGATCATTAGGCAACATCCCTTTCTCTTGAGACGCTACAAACATATCTTTAAGATAGGGCGCAATTCTATCGGGTCTGAGTTTATACAAGTCCATCGGGAGTCCATTAGGGCCTAGTGCCTTACCCGAATTCAAGGAGCGCACTGCCAGGGCCACTTCATCCGCAGTGAGAGCGCTGTCCATAAATTCAAGATCTTCTTTAGTCAGGCTCGGGAGTTGGATATCTCGCAATAGCATGTGGGAGTCCTCCTCAGGTCGCCCGCTACCGATGTGTAGATTGTACGAAAATAGTCTGCAAAATTGTCCACTATACCCTGGGGTTCTGTTATTTTTGCGCCCTCCGCCGGCTCCAGCTCCGGAACTACCCGATCAGCCCTGTTTTTTTTTTCTAGCCAAGCAATAAGTTTCCCAGCCTTATCTCCGACATCGTATAACCGGCCCTGCTGCTCTCTACTTAAGGCTCTGGCACTGTCAGTGACTAACGCTTTATACTCAAGTTGCTTGAGATGTAGGACATGTAATTTGGCCCGGGTTACCTCTTGTTCCAAGTCCGCCTCGATCCTAGCAATTTCAGATTCTATGTTCACCACTTCTTCAAAACGATCCTTCTTTGCCCCTGCAATCAGTGACAAAGCCTGACCCCGTATGACCACCTTGAAAGCCCCCCACAGCGAAAGAGGAGACGACACCGACCCCTCATTCTCCTGAAAATAATGCTCTAACGCCTTTAGCAAGTCCTTAAGAATTTTAGGAGTACGTATATATATCAGGGATTAATGGTAGCTATCCTGCCGCTCGAGTCCAAATTGAAGTCAAACCTGACCCAGAGTGGCGAATGATCTGATATGCCTCTGGCTAGGTGTTTAGCCTCGGTGATGCAGTATGCCTGAGCCGCCGGCACCAAACAGTGATCTATACGTGAAAGACTACCATGTGCACCAGAGTGAAAGGTGAACTGTCGTTGGTCCGGATGAAGCAATCTCCAACTATCAATCAAACCCAATGCATCCTTAAACTCGGGAAGCCATCTTTGCGCTCCCCCGTATCCCTAGGGGGATATCTATCCATAGTACCTGAGACCCCAGCATTAAAGTAACCTCCCAAAATCAAAAGACCCCTCGGGAAGTCCAGCAAGCAGGGTTTTCCCTAAATCTACAAACGTGGTCATCTGCATACCTGGGGGGAGGTATACTGACATCATGGATAGGATATTCCCCTACCAAAAGCCCGATATTCCTACATATCTACCCCTGTCATCCTCAGTCACAGAGTCAATCACCATCGGAAGCGTTTTCTTAACCAGAATCCCCACTCCTCTGGACCCTGAAGTAAAGCCTGCATGTGCAACCAATCGATACCCCTTTCTGTGCATAGCCCTACATGAGTTACCCACTAAATACGTCTCCTGAAGCAGGACTACATCCGGGGCGTGACGACCAAAATACTGAAGAACCACACTACGCTTGATTTTGACCCCTAACACATTAACATTCCAGCTTAACACCTTCAAATCCCTACCCCCCATCAGGAAACATGAAATGAGTCAGTTTTCTCTCCAGTTCCTGCCCCATGAACCTGCAACAATTCTGAATGACGCCTTGGAATGTAATACTCACAACAAACAAAACAAAAAGACAACACATAAGTCCACCCCAAACCAAACCCCACTCACCACCCCCCACCCTGCACCCCTGCTCACGGTGTTTATCCGCCCCCAACTTGCAGTGTGCATGTCGCCCCATAATCTATCTACTTAACTATCAAAGAGAAACTTTGAGAAGTACGGCCCCCACTTACCCGCCCAACCCCAACAATACTATCAGCCCATCGGAGCAAACTAGACCATCAACTTAGTTACTGTACTCACCCACATGCACCCCACCCCAACCCACTTCGACCACACCTGCGGCAATAACAGTTCTCATCATTTTTCTTGAGTGCCTTCTTCCTCATCTCCGCTCCGTTGCTGTCGCTCATCCCCGGGATAAACTGTGTCCAACCAGTCCGCCGCAACCTCGGGAATGTCAAAGAAAAAGGCCCATCCCTCGTGTTCAACTAGCAACTTGGCAGGATACAGCATGGCATATTTCAATCCCTTATCCCGGAGTCTCCCATTGATGCCCGTGAAAGTCTGCCGTTGTTTTTGTACTGCCTGCCTGAAGTCCGGGAAAAAACTGAGAGCTGAGTTTTCATATTGAAGAGGACGTCCATTTCTGGAAGCCTGCAGGATAGCGTCTCTATCCCTAAAGTTAAGCACCCTCGCGATCATCGGTCGGGGGGGGGGGCCCAGGGCGCGGTCTCCCACCCGGAACTCTATGAGCCCTTTCCACTGTGAAAAAATTCCCCAGACCTCAGGGATTCAAATGATGGAGGATGATATCTTCAACAAAGAGATCAGCGGACTGCCCCTCAGCCTTTTCATTCACAGCAATAAAATGCACATTGTTTCTACGGGCCCTCCCTTCGTATTCGTCCAACTTGCGACCTGCAATATCACTGGTGGTTTTGAGATCACGAACCTCTTGCTGCAATAAGGCCACATCATCTGTGAGACTGGTCATTTTGATGTCCAGGGATTTCACCTTTTCACTGGTTTTAGTGAGGTCCTTACGGATTAAATTACCTTCTATTGTCACCATGTCCAGTTTATGATCCAAGGACTCCATCTTTTTACCTAGGGATGTACGCACCCCCTCAATCGCCGCCATCACATCTTGCAGCGTATGCACCACCGCGGAGGTCAACGTCTCCGCGCCGACATCCTGAGACTTCCCGGATCCATATGGCGATCCCCTAGGCTGCGTATAGCGGTCCAGCTTGTTGGATTGGATATATCTATTACCCCTGGGCGCCTTCATTTGTTGTTTTTCCGTCTCGGGTTACAACGCCGTTTTGTAAGCCAAGAAAAGCAATCCAAGCCGCTGTAACTTTCCCACCACTCAGGACGAGATCGCTGGATTATTCTCAAGATATTCACACCTCCGTGGCCGATACAATAAGTCAACCCAGTCCTCGAGGATAGTATGCCCAGCTCCAAACACAGTTCAATGCATGGTAAATCCAAGGACGGGCAGGCTCTCGCCGTGCCAGCTCAGACTGCGATGGAGTTGATTCAAACCAGGCAGGTACCAGAAGTGCGGCAGAAAAATGCGCAACTCCACCAATTTTATTCGGGGTCTGACACTTGCTGAATCATTGCTTCCCACCGGGGCCCGCTGCCGCAATACAAACGAGCGCAACCCACGTCAGGCGCCCAATGCTCCAGTCACTGTATTGAGTCTCCATGGGGTAAAGGGGCCACGAATATTCTGCCCGGGGAGCCGATACAGTAAAGCCACACAGGAGAGGCAAGTGGTTATAGGGGCCAGCTGCAGCATGGACCAAAGCCAGGTCCTCTAGGCTCCAGCGCACCAAAAAGAGAGCCAGCCAAGTCCCCGGTGAGTTCTGTCTTCCCTGTTCTCCACCCGGGCAACATTCACATACAGGAGAAGGGGGGGAGGGGGGCCTTCTCAGCCGGAGTGCGTTACTGCGCTGTGTCCCCAACGGCCCTGCACCCGCTCCTTGCACATTCCAGGGGTGAGCTGCTGTTGACGACAGTCCGGGGGGGCACACAGAACGGGGCCACAATCTCCCCAACCAAGGCGCACCACTGCGCTGGATCGACCACGGCCTCACACCCGCTCTCCGTATACTTCAGGGGTGGGTCGCATGTAACAATAGTCGGGGGGCTCGCAGAGAGAAGCCGCAACTTGCACGGACTGAACCGGAGACTTCTGGTTTCGGTCCCGATGTTGATCTACTGCAGCCGGGGCTCTACTGCCACTCGAAGCCCCGGCTTCTGGAGTACTTAGGCCGCAGTCTTCAATGGCCTCTAACTTCTACATTGCGCGGCCGATCGGAGCACCGATTAAAGCGCCCTGCAACGCTTTACTTTCCCCGTCGTTGCTCATGCCCAGAGCTCAGGATTTTTAGCAGGATAGGACTCGTGCCAGCGGGTGTCTCGGGAGCCCAAGACTCACGCTGCCATCTTGGTCGCGATCGTAGCTCCTGCTCCGTCAAACTCTTTTTTGAGTCCTTCGACTCCTGGTGCACGTAGGGATGTCCCATCGACTGACCGGCCTCAAGCCTTGTGACTCCTGTCTCAAGCTTGTCAGTTACGGATCCACACCTCGTGTGCCTCTGGTGCCTGGACCGCGACCACAACCCGAAGTCGTACTCCGACTATTGGGCAATGAACCTGAAGTCTTTGCAGGAGCGGTCCTGAAAGCTTCTGGAGGCCCAGCCATCAGCTGTACGCCGCTCGAGGTCCCAGTCGAGAGAAAGGCCTCTGGATCCGTTGCAGAGCCATCGCCACTCGTCATCGAAGTCCTCACACTCAGGTAAGTCGAAGCACAAGTAGAAGGCGAAGAAGCATCATCGCTCTTCGGCTCTGCCTTTACTGGCCGCTACTGGGATGAATCTGTGCCTCCTTCTTTGGGCCCTAGGATTCAGCTGGGGGCCCTGGGTCTTCGAGGCCGGCAGCCTCAGCTCTGGCGCCAGAGGGCCCCCGAGGATCCAGGCCTGGATCTGGATCAGTGCTGGTCGATCTCACGTATCTTCCCCGGCACCGATTTCAGTGACTATGCCCCGACGCTGGTTGCGCTCCCAACCGGCGTTGACACCATCCTCACCCCGACTTGGTCAAGGAGTCAAACCAGCATCAACTGACGCCGCTACCGGCGCCAATTCAGTACTTTTGTACCTCTGTTCTTTCCTGGCATTCCCTACCCCCCTGACTGGCAGCCAGAGGAGGGTGAGGAGGACTGGGAGGGGTCTGGTGACCCTCTTGCAGACCAACTTGAGGAGACAGACTGGCAAGAGGAGTTGAGTGAGGACACCTCACCAGAACTTGGTATGCTTTTTCCCCCTATCCTGGCTACAGAGGGGGGTCTGCTACGCTATGGTGTTTTGTAGGGTGGCTGAGGCCTTGACGCTTGAGCTTCCTACGATGGCAGTCAGACTAACCTCCTGATTGAGATGATTCAGCGGGCAGCGGCCTCTTCGGAGCCCCCACTCCCTGTTAGTGAGGCCCTCACTGACATCCTTCTGGGCACTTGGTCCGAGCCCAGTACAGGGGCTCCTGTGGATAGTACGATTGCCCGACACCACCTCCCAGCCCCGGGTGACCCACTTTTCCTCTCCAAACACTCTACCCCTGAGAGCTTGGTGATCCAAGCCTCAACATCAGACGCCGCGTTCCCTACTGCTTCCCCAGACAGGCAATCCATGAAGCTAGACCATCTTGGGGAGAAGATATTTTTCTTCCATCACTTTCGGACTGTGGTCGGTGAACACTTCATGTCTCTTGGGGCGTTACACACATTTTGGGTGGGGCACAGTTGCGCAAGTGCCCGGGCCGTGCTCACCGCACTGTTGCAGAGGGTCGAGGTGCAGCAAAGTTCGCCATCAGGTGTGGACTGGATACCGCTGACTCGCTGGGTAGAACGATTTCTACATCAGTAGCCCTGAGGCTCTACACCTGGCTGAGGTCCACTGGCTTCTTTGGGGATGTTCAATCAACCCTTTTGGGCATGCCTTTAATGGACTTCGCCTGTTTGGCGACAAGGCAGATAATGTGCTTGAGCGCTTCTAGGACTTTAGGGATACAGCCGATCTTTGGGCCTCGCCGCCACCTCTCGCCCCACACAGTCTGCCTTTTGCCCCTTTCATGACTACGGAAGGAATGCCTCACCAAGCTCCACCCAGAGCCAGAGGCCTGCTCAGGCTACACAGTCTTTGTGCAGCCGGGAATGTGGGACCCAACTTCCCGGGTCTGGGGGCCAGGGGGCGGACAGTCTACCAATGCCCCCCTGCAGCAGGCTCCAAAACTTTCTAGTCTGACTTTTCAGGGCCACAACTTGCCAGTGGGCAGCAGGATCTGCCATGGCTTCCTCCTCTGGTGCAACATCATGTCGGACCATTGGGTTTTTCAGATAGTCTGAAGGGGCTACTCCCTCTCCTTTGAGACTACTTCTCCCTTCATGCCACCTACATTCCATCGCATGTCGGAGGATCACTTGGCCCTTCTGTGCCAGGCAGTTACAGCTCTCTTGGCCTAGGAAGCTATAGAACACGTCCCTGTGTTAGAAGTAGGTCGTGGTTGCTACTCCCACTACGGTACACAGACAAAATATCGAGTTTTAAATTTCGATATACAATTATATCGAAGTTTAAATATCGATGGGACATAATATAGAAGGTAAGTAATATCGACAGTCTTAATATCGATATTAGTATGATATTAGTAATATCGAAGTTTTAAATATTGATGTCAATAATATCGAAATAAATAATTTCAATGTTACTAATATCGATTTTTAAATACATTTTGTGTATATTATAAAGTATTTATTATGTTTTATTATTTATTTTTAATGTAATTTAATTAAATATTGTCTTTTAGTACTGTCGCGGGTTGTGGATTTATAGGGGAATAGGGTGGGAAGTAATTTAATTATGTTAAATTAATTATTAATTAGTAGGAATTATTAAATAATTAATAGAGAATTATTAGTAAATAATTTTAATTAATTGATTAATTGATAAATATGTTCTGTAATGGGTTATGGGTTTATAGGGGAATAGGGTTGGAAGTAATGTAATAATGTTTAAATAATTATTAATTAGTAGGAATCATACATTAATTAAAAATAATTGGTAATTATATTTAATTATTTTGGTAATTATTTTTAATTAATTGATAAATATGTTCTGTAGCGGGTTATGGGTTTATAGGGGAATAGGGTGGGAAGTAATTTCATTATGTAGAATTAATTATTAATTAGTAGGAAGCATACATTTATTTTTATTAATTGTTAAATAAATTTAATTAATTGGTAATTAATTTTAAATAATTAATTAATTGATAGATGTAATTTATAAGTATGTAATTTAAACCCCTACGCTATCCAACACTTTCCCTACTGTTGCACTCTCTGGAGTTGGAATAGTAATTGTTACCCCTACGCTATCCAACACTTTCCCTACTGTTGCACTCTTTGGAGTGGGAATAGTAATTTTTACCCCTACGCTATCCAACACTTTCCCTACTGTTGCACTCTCTGGAGTTGGAATAGTAATTGTTACCTCTACGCTATCCAACACTTTCCCTACTGTTGCACTCTCTGGAGTGGGAATAGTATTTGTTACCCCTACGCTATCCAACACTTTCCCTACTGTTGCACTCTCTGGAGTTGGAATAGTAATTGTTACCCCTACGCTATCCAACACTTTCCCTACTGTTGCACTCTGGAGTTGAAATAGTAATTTTTAAGCCTACGCTATCCAACACTTTCCCTACTGTTGCACTCTTTGGAGTTGGAATAGTAATTTTTAATCCTACGCTATCCAACACTTTCCCTACTGTTGCACTCTCTGGAGTTGGAATAGTAATTGTTACCCTGACGCTATCCAACACTTTCCCTACTGTTGCACTCTCTGGAGTGGGAATAGTAATTTTTACCCCTACGCTATCCAAAACTTTTCCTACTGTTGC
This sequence comes from Lissotriton vulgaris, assembly GCF_964263255.1. Lineage (NCBI taxonomy): Eukaryota > Metazoa > Chordata > Amphibia > Caudata > Salamandridae > Lissotriton > Lissotriton vulgaris. The sequence goes on along the minus strand of NC_141695.1, from coordinate 1,342,032,323 downwards.
ACTCTCTGGAGTAGGAATAGTAATAGTTACCCCTACGCTATCCAACACTTTCCCTACTGTTGCACTCTCTGGAGTTGGAATAGTAATTTTTAACCCTACGCTATCCAACACTTTCCCTACTGTTGCACTCTCTGGAGTGGGAATAGTAATTGTTACTGCTACGCTATCCAACACTTTCCCTACTGTCGCACTCTCTGGAGTAGGAATAGTAATTTTTACTCATACGCTATCTAAAATGTATTTAGCTTTTTTATTAGTATTATGTTGTTATTAATTGTTATTTATGTGAATTTTTTATGTAAATAAATGTATTAGTAATTTATTACATTTTTATTAGTTTTTAAGTTTTTAAGTTTTTTTTTTCTATTTAAAAAAATTTTTTTTGTCCTCATACGCCACTTCCCACCTCTTCTTTCCTGTTCCGCCCTTAGATGGTTTTCGACTCAACTATGAGAGGTTATTACCTACTGCTTAAGCTGCAGGCTTGGAGCTTTAGGCAAACGAGAGGTACTTCCATCTTGCCCTGCCCAATGCAACAAAGCATATAGACTATATTAACCTCCAAGAGCTTAAAAAGTGACTTAATCATTGGACCAGTGCTTATTCTCCCATCATGTCTAACATATATTGTTATTGTTATTATTAGAACTTCCCTTACCCTTACCCAAAGTGATTTAGAAATAATGTCCAAAATTGGTGTTTCCTTTTATATTGGCCGGCCATGTCCAACTTAGCTATGCCTCTCAGCACACCTTCAGCTAGAAGGGAATTTTTCGCAAATCGTGTCACGAATATATCAAACACCGAACTCCAAGGTATTGGTTAATGGAGTCCTTACAAAATCTATCAGAATCATGCGGGGAACTAGGCAGGGATGCCCTCTTTCTCCGCTTTTATTCGATCTCTATATCGAACCATTGGCCTGTAAAATAAGAGAGACAGAGAACATCCCTGCTTTTACGTTTCAAGGTTGGTCAAGAAAGATAGGCCTATATGCGGATGACATTGTAATTCTAACATCAAACTTGACAAAATCACTGGTTGAAATAGAAAATATCACAAAGAGGTATGGAGAAGTTTCAGGATATCAGTTAAACTCTGACAAAACGGAAATTATGGCTTGGAATATGGTTGTGGAGCCTGGAATCTCAAAGAAACAGATCAGATATTTAGGAATACAAGTCCCTCAGGATATAAAACAGTTAGCAATGGTAAATCTAGCCAAAGTAAGGAAAGATATTTCAGCTATTTTGAGACATTGGAGTTCGATACAATTAACAATGATTGGACGGGTAAACTTAATCAAAATGATGGTGCTTCCTAAGTTGACCTTTTTATTTGACTCTATTCCCCTTATGTTTGAAAAAGAGGGACTAGTTAAGTTACAGAGTGAAATTGGTTCATTTATCTGGGGCTCTAAAGGGTCAAGGATATCTTGGAAAAAAATTCGGAGAAGATATGTCAAAGGTGGTCTGGCCGCCCCAGATTTTCAAATTTATTCTTGGGCTTTTTTGCTTAAACATTGTAGAATGCTCCTCGGAGTTCCCAACAATACAGCAACGGGGAATCTCTTTTCTGCCATGCTGAAAGTAGAAAAGTCCCACTTGCGGGGTTTTTTGTATAAATTCGCAGACCCAAAATACTTTAAAAAAGTAAGACTGAAGGTTTTAAGAGATTTATCTACAGTGTGGTACCGTATCAGACGTGTGATAAAAATCCCATATTTCAGTGTGGCTGCACCAATTTGGGACGCTCCGGGGCTCCAAGTTGGACCGAGGATGCTCTGGCAAGGGTATTAAGAACAAAAGGTCCACAGGTATGGGGCGAACTGTTCTGTGAAGGAGATTTGTTACCATGGGCGGTCTGCGAGGAACGTTGGGGTCGTAACTTTGCAAAATTCAAATATCTTCAGATCCAAAGTTGGGCGGTAGGAAAAGAAAGGTTAATTGGACACCATAACGAGTTTGAAGAGAAGCTGGCTTTAAACACACGGATGAAGAAAGAAGTGGCGACATGGTACTGGGCAATAGTTGAAATGGAGGATGGCCCTTTTCTACTGCCAGAGGCCCTGTGGGGAGAGTGCTTGCCGAGGATCGCCACAGAAGAACAATGGCAAGTAGATATGTTGATTCTTTATAAAGTGGTTAAACCTGCAAATTTAAGGAGGAATCACTTGTTCACTCTCCAAAGGGCATATTGGGCCCCAAAGAGGCTCGCTAAGTTTAAGGATGGGGGCACGGTGCTATGTCCTAAATGCAAAAGCCCAAACGAAGACGATATTCACATGTTTGCGACATGCCCGGAGATCCAAGAATATTGGGTAGCTGTAAGTATAAAGCTATCAAAAATGATGGAGCTAGATATTAAGGTAAGCCCTGAACAGAATATCTCGGGCAGATTGGACTTACAAGGTAAGGGCCTTGATGATAAATCTAAGTTGTTTTTTTATGCTATTTTGATTGCTCGGAGAGAAATCTGTAAATTATGGGTATCGCCAGACTCTCCGACAGATTTATTGTGGATCAGAGCTATGAGAGGCATAGCTAAGTTGGACATGGCCGGCCAATATAAAAGGAAACACCAATTTTGGACATTAGTTTTTAAGTTATGACAATAATTAATTTAGAGTTATTATTAATGAAAAATATATTATGTATTATATATTTATTAATATTAATTTGTATTACATTATGTATTAATTTTAAATATTATAGTACATTTTTAAATACGTTTATTACATTTATAAGTATTATTTTGTTAATATTACATTTTTATTATATTAAAAAAAACGATATTTTACAAAAAACGATATTTTTGTCATTCTATATTTTATTTTCGATATTTTTGTACTTACCTTGTTAGGGATAGGATTCCTATATTTTTGACTTCGATATTTTTGGTCCGATATTTTTGTATTTCGATATTTTTGATTTCGATATTTTGTCAGACATTCTCCCACTACTTCCTGGTGCCCAAGAAGGACAAAGGACAAAGGCCTATGTCCTATCTCAGACCTCAGGGAGGTCAACTGCTCCCTCCGGAAGGAGAAGTTCAAGATGTTAATTTTGGTTCAGATCTTGTCTTCCCTCAAACCTAGAGACTGGATGGTAGCCTTGGACTTTCAGGGCGCTTACTTTCACTTCACCATCTTGCCTTCCCATTGGCGTTACCTACATTTCACGGTGGGCATTTTCAGTTCACCGTGCTCCCTTTTGGCCTTACCAGAGCCCTTCGAGTGTTCACGAAAGTGATGGCGGTGTTCACACCTCATCTGCGCAGATCAGGGGTTCCAGTCTTCCCCTATCTCGATGACTAGCTGTGGTAGGCGGGCTCACCCCAGTCTGTCGTTTCCCATTCCAGACTACGGTGGACGTCCTGCATTTGCTGGGGTTCATGAGCAACGTGCCGAAGTCACACCTGATTCCCCCTCAGAAGCTCCTTTTCATCAGAGCGGTTCTGGACACAGCACAGTTTCGGGTCTATTCTCCCGAGCAGCGAGTTTGGGATATTCATGCTATGATACAGATGTTTCAGCCTCTATCCCGGATTTTGGTGAGAATGACCCTAATGCTGGGCCTTATGGCCTCCTGCATCCTGCTGGTAGATCATGCCAGATGGCATATGTGGGCTCTGCAGTGGGACCTGAAGTTCCAGTGGGCGCAGCATCAGGGGAATCTTTCCGATGTTATCCAGATCTCGGAGGGGACTGCAAGTCAGTTGCAGTGGTGGCTCACAAACCAGGATTGGGTCAGCAACAGATCCCTCTCCTTTCCCCATGCAGAGTTCACAGTAGTGACGGATGTGTCACTTTTGGTATGGGGCAGCCACATGGGGGAGGCGGAGATCAGAGGCCTCTGGTCTCTGGAGGACTCCGGGCTCCATATTAACCTGCTGGATCTCCGGGTGATTCATTTTGCACTAAAACATTCCTTCCTTCTGTCAAGGGAAGAGTAGTGCAGGTGTTTACAGACAACACTACCTTCATGTGGTACTGCAACAAACAGGGCCGGGTGGGGTTGTGGACCCTATGGCAAGAGGCTCTTCTCCTTTGGACATGGCTGGAACATCAGGGTGTATCCCTGGTGGTTCAAGACCTGGCAGGTTCCCTGAACGCCAGGGCAGATGAAGGAAGTGACCCACTTAGGGCCAACCAAGTCACCTCAGATCACCTCTCAGCCTTCCACCTTAAATGAAGAGTCAGAGAAACAGTTGAGAATATACACCAATAATCATTTATTATGTACGCTCAGAGCGGGGCTCTGTCTGTAAAGTCTCGAGAGAGCACTACAAAGAGAACTGAGGAACTGTAAGCATAAGGATATATTATATGCATTGCATAGTCAACTAAGAACATGCTCACAGTGGAATTTTCCCAACAGATGTGGGCTAACAGCTTAAAGACAAAAAAAAGGTTTCTACTTTCGTATTTTACTCAGCTCAGAAAACTTTCAAGGCTGTTCCACCCTGGGCTATGATCAAACTGCCATACAGGTGGGAGAGGTTCTTTATCAAGGGAAAGCTATGCCCTGGCACAAACAGTTCCTCGTTACAGAAACGAAACTTAACAAGGGGCATTTATTGAAATCAAACAGTATATAAAATGGAGCCTGGAAAAAGAAAATGGAGTAGCGAATGCTAACTTATAAATGACATTAAAGAGCATCAACAAACAGAATCTAACAAACCCTCCTTTTAGCTTGAGCTAAATATATTTTCTATTTAGAAAATAGGTAAGACTGGCACATATTCAGGGGCAACTGTGACATGATCATCATTTGATACAGCATCATAATTAGATATGTGATCACGGTGGAGCTGTGGGCACTGTTTACAGTTGACGTCCAATAGTGGGACAGCATGGAGGGATGTGTCTTCCAATATTCCCTTATCTATATTCATAAGATCATCAATATCATTCTGCAAAATCATGGCGGCATTCGTATCTGAGGCTGATATTTTCTCTTTAGGTGTTAAAGCTGTGGCACAATAGGAACAACAAAGAGGGAGACATTGAATGAGAATACAACAGTATAATAATACTGCTATGGAATACAATATTTTCTTTAGGATCCAACCCCAATTACCTAAGAAAGACCAACTTCAATTTCCCCTTTCCCGGCTTTTGATATTATCAATGATATCCATAATGTATTGTGTTATGTTGTTTTCCAAATTCTCTTTACCCATAACACACTGGTTACCAATTATTGTGCAAACACCACTGCTCTAGGCCAACATAAAATACACCACATATCTAGTCTGTTCCCGAATACACCTGCATGCTTTCTAACTGAGTAGTAATATCTATCAAGGCTGCCACTGTAGTGTTGGATAGAATCTGCAATTCACATACAAAATACTCTCTAGGTTTCTCACCCCTGGATGCAGTCCAAAGGCTAGTGACGAAATGGAAAGGATAGGAGGCGGTCCCCTTTCCAAAGAATCTCCTATGAGTTTTCACAAACCTGTTATTCATGACAGCTCTCCTATTGCTTCTCAGGGAAAAGTGTTCAACTATGTTGAGTGTGGGTACACTATGTGTATCTTCCAGGAAACCATGATACCCCACATACTATTATTACAACCATTCGCAGAACAATGACAGACACAATTCTATTTTGTTTAGACCAAATCACACTACGTTGTCTAGGGGCGATTGGCTGATCCTCCTCATTAATCTGCCTACCAAAAGGATGCCTAATGGAATAAAAGAAGAGGTGCAAAAATTATAAAAAATGTAAGTGTTCCCAGTGTCCGTCAGAGCTTCACTGGTACAGGTTCCTATTGACCATCAGTTGGCGCTGTTTCCTAATCTATCCCACGTCGATAAAGGTGGTATACTTTTCAAAGCATACTTTCCTGACTAATGTTCAAACAACAAGAGCAAAACAGTTGCAACTTTTTCATTTATCCACTCCCTCATTGGTAATGCTACACAGCACTTTCCTACCTTCTGCAGCCCATCCCTAGTCTTTCTTTTTCCTTGGCTTGGTGGTCCTCACCCGAGGACGTAAGTTGTACCTGGCAGCTCCAGGCACTGCTTGATCACTGAACAGAGGCTCTTGGATAGCTTGTATTTCTGGTGGGACAGTCTCATTCAAAAGATAGTTCTCTCTGTGGGCAGCGACCTTTACAGCGGTCTGCGTAGCCAGAAGGACTTGCTCTGGACTTTTCCATTTGGGCTCCAGATTTTTCTTACTCTGGAAATTTTGGATTAGAATGAAGTCCCCAGGCTGGATACTGTGGCCAGAACCCTCTGACTTAGGAGGTAAGGAGTCTTGCACCTGTTGGTGAATAGAACGCAAACTTTCAGTCAATTGCCTAAGGTAATCAAGCAATACAGGACATTCAATATCAGAAAACATTCTCGGCCTAGGGACCCCCCAGACATTTGCTGGGTGGCCAAAGACAATTTCATGAGGGGACAAGCCTGTTCTAGAATGTGATGTAGTCCTAGTGGGCAAAAGGGCCAAAGGAAGAGCATCTGGCCATTTGAATCCTGTTGTCTCCTGAATTTTTGCCAATTTCAATTTCAGTGTGCCATTCTACTTCTCGACCAAACCTGCTGGCTGTGGGTGATTGGTGGGATGGAATTTCTGTTTCATATGCAGGCCTTCACATATTAGCTTAATCACTTTCCCATATCACTCCAAATAACTCTGGGCATGCCAAAACACAGAAAGAACTCTTCAATTAGCACCTTTGCTGTTGTGATACCGGTATTGTCTTTAGTGGGGTAAGCCTCCCCCCATTTACTGATTGTAATCCAACAAAGCATACAATTGTTCACTAAGTGTCCAGCTGTTTTGGAAATATTGTGATTACACCAAACTGGGGCCAATAGTTTACAAATACGTTTTGCACTGATATTAGCTGGGCCATGGACCATAGTAACCACAGGGAGTATGTATGCATCAAGTAACATCCATTTCTGCTTTCCGGACAAATCAATCCAACAGTCTTCTTCTTCTAAATGTGCTGTACTCCTGTGCCACAGAGCTAATTCTTCTGCCGAGGCCTCACTTTGTAGCTCCTTCACACTCTCAACTGTGTTTTCAAAAATAGTGTTTTCGGGAACTTCATCTTACTCTGAGCCATCTCTTTGACTGTCTGATCAGTGAACGCATTCCCTTTACCTACATCATCTGTCACTTTCTTTTGGGCACTACACTTTATAATAGCCATTTTCTTAGGAAGTGTTAGTGCAGAAAGTAATCATGTTATCAAGTGTTCATGTTGTATCTTAGTACTGTGCGAGGTAAGAAACCCTCTCTCTGCCGACAGGTGCCCGAAGTTGTGCGCAACCCCAAATGCATACTGGCTGTCTGTGTAAATATTGACACCTAACCCTTCGCTCAGTTCACAAGCTCGTATAAGGGCTACAAGTTCTGCTGCCTGGGCAGATTGATAGGGTACTTGTGATGTCTCTACCGCTGTGCACAATGTAGTGATAGCATAAGCTGCAGTGGTGGTGCCATCTGGAAATTTAAAACAAGAGCCATCAACATATAGTTCTCCTTGTGGATCAGATGAGGGAACATCATTCAGTTCTATCTGTCCTATTGTGCCTTCCTCTGTTCGGAAAATACAATCATGTTTGTCAACTGCATCATTCTCAGAAGGAAGGGGTAGTAACGAGGATGGATTCAGAGTGGCACATCTTTTGATCGTAATATGTTTCTCAAGCAATGTCAATTCATAGCCAGTAAGACATGCACTGGTGAGGTTCTGTGTCCTTGTTTTATTCAACAGTGTGTCCACAGCATGAGGCACCATAATGTGAGGTCAGTATTGAGTACAAGTCCAGCTGATTATCTGATGGAAGTAGCCACAGCCGCTACCACTCTCAGACAACTCAGGAGGGCCTGTGCAACAGGATCGAGCAAAGCAGAGAAATAAGTGCAAGGTCTCTGTCTATCTCTAAATGTTTGGGTCAAGACAGAGAGAGCACAACCAGCCATCTTGTGGACATATAACACAAAACGCTTGTTATAGTCAGGTGTGCCTAACTAATACGGGAGCAAAGCAAAGCGCCATTTTTAATTCTTCAAAAGATTGCAGACAAACTGGCATCCAAGGTAAAGGCTCATGGACGTCTTTTGTTAATGCAAGCAGTGGTTTGATCAGTAAGGAATAGTTAGCTATCCACAGTAGGAATTGATGCCTATAAAGCACGCAAGTTTTTTTGAGCTTATGGACAGGGCATTTTATTAATAGTACTAATTCGTTCTGGCGTTAACCTTCTGCCCTCGTTCGACAGAAGGTGACCTAAATAGGTGACCTCCTGTCAACAGTACTGAAACTTCAAAAGTGAAACTTTATAACCATGGTGTGCCAGGTGTAACAATAATTTCACTGTACTATCGTTGCAACCTTGTTCAGTATCAGCAGCAATTAACAAATCGTCGACATACTATACCCATGCATTTCCTGGAGAAAGTGAGAGTGAATCCAAATGACCTTTCAATGCTTGACTATAAATGCTAGGACTTTCAGTATAGCCTCGAGGAGCTCTATAGAATAGGAAACATTTGCCAGCTAGCGAAAATCCGAACAAATACCTGCTGTCTGGGTGTATGGGAATGCTAAAGAATGCTTTTTTTAAATCCGTGACAGATTAGCGGTAGATGAAATCATTTTTAAAAGTGTGGTGATATCAGGAACGACTGGGAATTGCGGAACCACTATTTTATTGACCTCGCGCAAATCAGTCACAAAATTATATACATCACCAGCACTGTTGGGAGAGTCTAGAGGCGCCCTTTTTAGGACCGAAAAATAAGACTATTGCATATGCTACCTGTGGTCTCCTCGACAATTTCCTTCTGTAGGAGGTCCTGAACAATATTAAGGAGAGCTTGTTCTCCTGCCTTTGGTGTTTTATACTGGGAAATGCGTGGTATTATGGTGTTGTCCTTCACTCGTATAGAAACTGGGGGTATGTGCATCAAACCGTCATAAGTGTCACCAGTGGCCCATAATGTGGTTAATAACGGATCAAATTCAGGTGGAAGGGGAACGTCTTTTGATAGGCATTATCTAGTACTCACGTCAGGAACCATGGTAATATAAACACCATCTGGCGAACAATATACGGTGGCTTGCAACTTCTTGTAAGCCCAAGCCCATTAGATGTTCACCACAATTAGATGTTAAATGGAATTGGGAATCCACAGTAAAAGGGCCAACAATAAGAGCAAGAGGGCGTGAGAAGGAACTCACAACTGGAACTTCTGAAAAACCCACTGAAACATTATTATGGTCAGACAGTTCCTGACCCCAGGGACCAGGTGTCAGGAAATAGAGCTATTTGTGGCACCTGTATCAAACAAGAATTCCTTAGTAGATCCTTGCAAATCAACTTTGACATAAGGGCCACGCTGATCTACAGATATGCAAACTGGTCCCTTACCCTGTCCCTGGCGGTCCTAGCTGAAAGACATCCCTGTCACGTCATCAACTTCATAATTGCCGTTGTAGTACTGTCCTTCCCTGGTGTCATCGAAATAATTGTCAGGCGGCCTAAAGAGGCAGTGCTGTGTTGTTGTCTATTGTTTCCACGGCCCCTGCTTCAAGGACCCATTCCTCTAGTGAAAGAAACATTGTGCAAAAGTACAGGGCACTGACTGCACCAGTGACCTTCTTCCATGCAGGAAGCACACTGATTCTGTCCCAAAGGTGCCATGGGTGGCTGTCTAGTGCGTAAAAGTTGTCTTTGGGGTCCCGTCCTCTAGTGAGACCTATATATGCCTGTTGCAATAACACCTTTGTCTTCAGATCCTTATTTCTTTTATCAGTTTTGTCTTTTTCTTCATTATCCCTATGCTCGTAATATTGGGACATATTTAGAATCAACAGAGGGGGAAGATGTGGACCAGGTGCTTTCAGATGCTTGAAGTTTAGACATAATTTTGGGCAGGAGATTAGTGACAAACCATAAACAAATAAGCGGACTTCCCCTCTGTAGACCTATCCTGCCCCCAATAATCCCAAAACTTCTCTTCCAACCTGATGAAGAAATCAGAAACACTTTCGTCTTTCTTCTGCCAGCAGGCAGTCAGTCTGTCCCAACTCATTTTTTTGGGAGGAATGAGTGTTTTCATGTATCTTATTATGCAACTGGGTAAGGCAAACAGCTCAGCACCTAATTTATCTCCTGGCTTTCTATCTCTTTCCCAACCCCTAATCGTGTCCCACGTTCCACCCAACTCAGCAATACGGTCTTGGGTATGTACCTGTCACCAAATATGAACTGGGACTAGTAGGCCAAAAATATTTCAATATCTGCATGAGTCATCACACTAAAAGAGGCAGATTCTGTCAATTCTTTATAATAAGCAGTAGGATTTTTTCTAGGATCGGGCAATGTAGCCTTCAGGGCCTGAACTTCACTTCTTTTCCATGGCATATAAACCCATCGTTTCTGAAAGGGGGCAGCTACAGCCGGTCTGGTAATCACTCCATGTTGATCCACCCCTGCAGGGATTTCTGGGTGGTAAATGGGGTGAACTTCTCTCATTGGGAACTGAGTTATTTAAAGTGGGACTCTTATGATGTAGCCTGCCTCTATGGGTAATTAGAGTGGAAATATTCCTGAACACTTGGGCGGGCTCCGTGTTAATTACATAAGCGCCTTCATTAATATCAAATAGTATTTGGGGTGCTTCCTTTTCGATGTGTGTGCGCCAGAGGTCAATTAGTGTGGCGGACATATGTTTAAGGGGTTTTTGGGGTATTAAAGGGTTGAAGTCTCGCATTAATTGTCATATGTCCTCAAGACTATAAAAGTTTTTCTCTTCTTCCCCCTCACCAGATCACATTATAGGTCCCAACCGTTCCCTGAATCCAGTTAAATCTTTATCTTCTGGACCGTGCGCTGGTAGGTCAGTAACTAGTGTTAATATAGGCTTAGTGACTGTAACAGGAGTAACTGGAATTCCTGCAGTCATAGGTTGTGATGGGAGGAAAGGAATAGGTGGTACGTTAACTGGAGCGGTAGGTGTAGCAGCTTCAGAGACTGAGGCACCTGGTGTGGGTTGTTGCTGCTGATGGGGAACAACGGGATGTATCCGTTCTGGGGCATATGGTGGCGGGGTCTGGTCTATAATAAGGTCTCCATAAAAAGATCACCATCTTCCTGAGCCTTATAGGACTTATCAATTTGCAACCAAAATCTTCTTCAATTCCTTTCTCCCGCTTGTCCTTATCGTAAGATACTACCTTTTGTGTAAGAGTCTGCATATTTCGTTTTCAGGTATCTTTCTCCATTTTTAATTGCCTCTGCTTTGCCTCCTTCTGCCAAGTACAAAAAGAGTCAAACAAAGAATGTCTACTGCGTCTTTCAAACAACTGATCCTGAAGAAATTCTATCTTTTGTTCATCAGAGGAGCCTGTCAAAGGCCACTGTAACTCTGCATTGTCCCTCGTATATTTGTGCCATAACATAATAAACATAATTGGGCCAAGGCCATGTTTTATATACATATCAAAATTAGGACTACCTTCAGGAGGTGCAGGCTGGGATTCTCCCAACCGTGCATCTTTAAAACAACAATAACAGCACTAACTCCGAATGTTACTAAATCCAGAGATTGCACAGAAAAGAGAAACAAAGTCCTTATTTTACCTGGCAAAGTATTTGCAAACACTTTTCGCCGAAACAGACCTAGTACTAAAACAAAACCTATTGACGGTGGTACCACATAAAGGTACAGAGCGGGAATATCGTCGCAAAAATATCGACTTACCTAAATATCGCTGCAAAAATATCTACAGGAAGAAATATCGATGACAAAAATATAGTCTGACCAGAATATCGACAGACAGGTAAGTAATATCGTTAACATTAATATAGTTGTAATAAATATTGTTTACAAAAACATAGTTTACAATAATATCGTTTTTTAAATAATTATAAGTAATGTAGTGTTTTTAATGAGTATTTGTAGATAAAGTAGTATTTTTAGTAGTATTTTATTAGTTAATAATGTATTTTATGTTGAATTTAGTATTAATAGTTCCGTAGCGGGTTGTGGGTTTATAGGGGAGTAGGGTGGGAAGTAATTTAAATATAATGAAATAATAGATTAATTAATGTTTTAAATGAATATAAATAGTGTAATAAATAATAGTTAATTAATTTCAATTAGTTAATTGATTAATAATTATGTAATTAATTATGTTAATTTTTTAAAATAATTTTAGGTGTGTGTACAGGAATTTTGTTAGTGAAAATGTAGTAAATTAATTACAATTTAATTGAATAATTATTTAATTAATGATTAAAAAAAACATAATAATAATTGTTATTTATACATGATTAAATACATTTAGTAATTTTTACCCCTACGCTATCCAACGCTTTCCCTACTGTTGCACCCCCTGGAGTGGGAATAGTAATTTTTACCCCTACGCTATCCAACGCTTTCCCTACTGTTGCACCCTCTGGAGTGGGAATAGTAATTTTTACTTCTACGCTATCCAACGCTTTCCTTACTGTTGCACCCCCTGGAGTGGGAATAGTAATTTTTACCCCTACGCTATCCAACGCTTTCCCTACTGTTGCACCCCCTGGAGTGGGAATAGTAATTTTTACCCTACGCTATCCAACGCTTTCCCTACTGTTGCACCCCCTGGAGTGGGAATAGTAATTTTTACCCCTCCGCTATCCAACGCTTTCCCTACTGTTGCACCCCCTGGAGTGGGAATAGTAATTTTTACCCCTACACTATCCAACGCTTTCCCTACTGTTGCACCCCCTGGAGTGGGAATAGTAATTTTTACCCCTACGCTATCCAACGCTTTCCCTACTGTTGCACCCCCTGGAGTGGGAATAGTAATTTTTACCCCTACGCTATACAACGCTTTCCCTACTGTTGCACCCTCTGGAGTGGGAATAATAATTTTTACTCCTACTCTATCAAATGTTTTAATTAGTAATATATTGTATATTTTAATTATATGTATGTATTATTTTTGTTATATAAAGTAATGTGTTAAATATATGTATATGTCCACATTTATTACGTTTATAATTAAAAAGTGTAGTAAATTTGTTTTAAATAGTTAAAAAATAAAAGTAATGTAATGTATTTTGTTAATAGTACTTACATTTATTTATTATTTAATGTAATTTTAATTATTTTAAAAAGTCGATATTTTTTACATCTATATTAATTACAACGATATTTTGGAGTCGATATTTATGTACTTACCTGTTTAAGTATAGGGAGTCGATATTTTTGTAAACGATATTTTTACAACTATATTTATGTTAGCTATATTTTTGTAATCGATATTTTAACACCCTACCCCACATAAACTGAAACAGTTTCCCCTGATGTCAGGAGCACCAATAGGCCTATTCTCCACTTCCGACTCTTTGGATCAAACAGTCAGATTAAGGATTCTCCGTTCAGGACCCCAATCGGGGATGACCGCTGGACGTGGCAGCCTCCGGTGGGACAATGGCAGCAGCTACTTGAAACGTATCTCTTCGTGCAGGGATCCCTGAGCCGTCAGTCCGACATGATGATGTTGTCGTCCTTTCCTCCATCTGTGGAGAATGGATTGGTCATGCCCCAATGGAGTCCTTGAAGAAGTGACCCACTTAGGGCCACCCGGGTCACCTCGGACCAACTCTCAGCCTTCCATGCTAAATGAAGAGTCAGATAAACAGTGGAGACTATACACCAATAAACATTTATTATATAAGCTCAGAGAGGTACTCCGTCTGCACAGTCTTGAGAGAGTACTACAGAGGGAACTGAGGAACTGTGAGCATAAAGATATATTATATGCAGTGCACGGTCAACTAATAACACACCCACCGTGGAATTTTTCCAAAAGATGTGGGCGAACAGAGTAAAGACAAAAAAAAAAGATTTATACTCTTGTATCTTACACAGCTTAGAACACTTTCAAGGCGTTCTTCCCTGGGCTGCGATCAAACTGCCAGACAAGTGGTAGAGGTTCTTTATCTTTATCTGGCAGGAACAGTTAGCAAGGGGCATTTCTTGAAATCAAGCAGGATTAGTTTCGAACAGTACATAAAATGGCGCCTCAAAAAGAAAATGGCGTAGCAAATGCTAAGTTATACATGACATTAAAAAGCATCAACAAGCATTATCTACCATAGATGAACTCAGCTGCCAGTGCATGATGGACCATGAATGGCGTCTTCATTCAGAGGTGGTGCAAGGCCGCTTTCAGCAGAGGGGAGAGCCGTGGTTAGATCTATTAATCACCGAAGAGAACGAACAATTTCAGCAGTTCTGCACGTTGGAGTTTCAAAGGCGGCACTCGCTCTGTGATGCTTTTTATTGCGAGTGGAATTGCAGTCTCCTGTATGCCTTTACACCTGTACCACTTCTACCCACAGTGCTGAAGAAGATCAAGCATGACTGTGCCCAAGTCATTCTTGTGGCTCCAGACTGGGCACGAAGAGTCTGGTATCCCGAGCTCTTGAACATGGCCATCGATCCTCCGATCAGATTGCCACTTCAGAAGCATAGTCTGTCGCAGCAACAGGGGACCGTCCTCTACCCAAACCTGTCCAGGGTCCACCTCCTTGCGTGGGGATTGAGAGGCGACAGTTGACAGCTTTCGACCTTCCTCCTGAAGTCTGGAATGTCATCTTGGCAGCCAGCCGTCCCTCCACCAAAATGGTATATGCCTGTAGATGGAACAAATATGTGGCATGGTGCACAACAAAGGCTGCGGATCCCCTTTCTGCCCCTCTTTCTGAGGTTCTCCTCTTCATTATTTCTTTGGCTCTGCAAGGCTCTGCCCTGGGTACTCTGAAAGGCTATCTTTTGGCCATTTCAGCATAGGATCTGCTTCTTATAGTTAACCCCACTTTTTGCTGATGTTTGACTGTTTTCGACTTAGACTGGCTGGGATCCTGCTATCCAGGAACCCAGCCTAGCTGCTTTCTCCTCTAAATTGATTGCATGTACTTTAGGTACACTCCAGATTGGACTCTGGGGTACCCTTATAAGTCCCTAGTATATGGTAAACTTTGTGTCTAGGGCATAGGTACCCCAGAGGCCTCTCAGGGCCTGCAGCATGTATTATGCCACCCCTGCGAGACCATTCAAAATGACACAACAGGTCTGCTACAGCAGCCTGTGTAAGGTGGTGCATGTACCCCTTACTTAGATATAGGTTCACTATATCGATTCATATCACTGCACATATAAACCTATCAGTCACCCCTATGGCAGGCCTTAACAATCCTGAAGGTAGAGTGCTGGATTTTATGTGAGAGGGTGCACCTGCATGAGCAGAGCCCCTCTGCAGCCTTCGGAACAACTATTCCGGGGTTCTTTGTGATGCAACTAACCATATACTCTTAAGTGCACTATAACCGTGCCGTAAATGCTAACTTTAAAACGGCTGCATCGAAACATGTTGTGTTTGGTGTCAAACACCTTGGAATCATACCTCCATACCAATAACTGGTCTGGGAGGTATGATTCCACACTCCTAGAGGAAGAAATATGACAACACTGGTACACCCCGCACCAGCTTCCTCGACACTGGCATCACAAGATGGATGCTGCCAGCCACAAACACGAGTCTTCCCTCCTGCTGCTGGACGAAACTCCAGTAGGGGACGTCTGGACAATAGGTTTCCTGTCACAGGGAGGTGTGACCACCTCCCAGACAGTCTTTAGTGTATTGGGGCTGGGTGGATGCCCACCAAGAGTGTTTTGAGGTCTGCACTGGGGGCACATTTGGTGTCCCTGTGCATAGTCCAGCTCAAACCGGTTGCTGGAGCCATTTGCTCCTGCTCTGGCATGAAACTGGACAAAGGACATGGTTGTAGCTACCCCTGTCCTGACCCTCCCATAGGTGGGTCCCCAGAGTTTGCCCCACCCCTTCCTTGGGTATAAAGTAGGAACCCCTGACTACAGGACTTTAGATTTTACCTGGACTAAACTCTGCTGAGGAAACCAAGCATCCTTCGACAATCTATGCTTTGCTGGACAACTGAAGAATCTCCCTTGGAGTAAAGGAGTTACTCCCCTGCAAGGCAGGCACCTAAACGCATCTGACCGGTTTGGATCTACGCAGCTCCTGAATGACTCAGAAGATTTCTGCAATACAGGAGGTGGGATCCTGTGGTCTCTGACGTTGATCTGTGCTCTCAGCAATTCTGTGACCCGCATCCCTTGTGGGGACCGTGCAACCCGAACCCCTGGGAACCGTGTACATTTGCAGCAGCATATGCTTTTTGGCAACCCCTGAGGCTGTGCTTTGGGCTACTTGTATTCCTGACCCTGAGCAGTGTTTCCACCAAAGATTACCGGCCTACACTCCTCGAGTGTTCCGTGGGCTGGTATTTTGTGATTCCTTTTTAACAACAATGGAGGAGTACCCCCTAGATGCAAAATATACAGTGCAGGGATTTCCTCTGTATCTAGAGCATAAGGCTTAGGTTAGCAATAAGTGCCCCAACCTTGAACCGGACAATAGTTGTCTTTTTGAGAAGACCCCTCACTCACCAACCTGGTTGGTGACATGCTTCATCATTGGGGTCCCACCCCATAAGCCGAATGCCTATGGGGTGTGCTGCGACACCTGGTTACAGTGGAGCTGGTTCTTTTGTTTTTTTATATGTGAGAAAATAATAGTGAAAAGTGTATTAAAAAGGGACAAAACTGCTCACTGCAAGACTTTATTCTTGAGTGCTTTGTCCCTATTAAAAATTATCGTGTGGCACCCGTGCCTATTTAGGAAGGCTGTGGTGTCTCAAAACGTGTGGTATATCTAAAAATAGCGTAGTGTGCTATGTGTGGTTTAAAATTTAGGTCTACATGTTTCAACCATTTCAAAAATTCTATTGGTTTTCTTCAGGACCGTGTTTTTGAACAGGGTGGTCCACACACGCTAAGGCGCGTCCAGCCCTCGTCCAAATTGAAGACCACAAATTATGGTCTTGTGTAAAAAGGGTGTTTTATCCTGGATCAGGAAAAAACCTGTAAGAGAAAACATATAAAGGGTTGGGTTTTACGTACCGGGTAAGACAATACAAAGGTACACACTTAGTGGATAGGTGAACTAGGTGAATTCACCAGAGCTGTAGTGGTAAAAAAAACCTAAGGTTCAGGTCGTACCAGTGGTCTGTCTCTAATAGAAGACAGTCGTGCCCAGGCAGTATTTACCGCATTTGTGACGTGTTGGGCTAAGCTGATTTGTTCATCAACTGGTTCTGTGGTAGACGATCTATATCGTATGCTAGTGGTAAACAAACTGTGGGGGAGGGGAAGAAGGGGAAGAGCGATCATTACCATTCGCGCGGCAGACACACAGCATGCCGAGGCATACCTATAGGTGAACGTTCAATATACGGCAGTGCCTGGAAGTGCCGCATGCGTTTGTAACAAATGCACTATGCAAAAAATGCTAGCGTTGCTTACACGTGAAGCGGTAGATTTGTGCTTCATGGGCAGCGGGAGTTCCAAGACGGCAAGTATCCGTCACCTGGAACAATGCAGTAGGTAGAAAACACACACTCCATTAGGATCGTACCTCCTGTTTGAAGCGTTTCGGTCAGAAAAGCGCGACTGCGTCGTGCCTCGTTTCATACACCACTTACTTGCGGCTTCTGCTCGTCTGTCCATAAACCTACTTGGTTAATGACCGCTCTTCCCCTTCTTCCCCTCCCCCACAGTTTGTTTACCACTAAGTGTGTACCTTTGTATTGTCTTACCCGGTACGTAAAACCCAACCCTTTATATGTTTTCTCTTACAGGTTTTTTCCTGATCCAGGATAAAACACCCTTTTTACACAAGACCATAATTTGTGGTCTTCAATTTGGACGAGGGCTGGACGTGCCTTAGCGTGTGCGGACCACCCCGTTCAAAAACACGGTCCTGAAGAAAACCAATAGAATTTTTGAAATGGTTGAAACATGTAGACCTAAATTTTAAACCACACATAGCACACTACGCTATTTTTAGATATACCACACGTTTTGAGACACCACAGCCTTCCTAAATAGGCACGGGTGCCACACGATAATTTTTAATAGGGACAAAGCACTCAAGAATAAAGTCTTGCAGTGAGCAGTTTTGTCCCTTTTTAATACACTTTTCACTATTATTTTCTCACATATAAAAAAACAAAAGAACCCGCTCCACTGTAACCAGGTGTCGCAGCCCACCCCATAGGCATTCGGCTTATGGGGTGGGACCCCAATGATGAAGCATGTCACCAACCAGGTTGGTGAGTGAGGGGTCTTCTCAAAAAGACAACTATTGTCCGGTTCAAGGTTGGGGCACTTATTGCTAACCTAAGCCTTATGCTCTAGATACAGAGGAAATCCCTGCACTGTATATTTTGCATCTAGGGGGTACTCCTCCATTGTTGTTAAATACTTTACCAGGGGACCAGGAGTTCCCATTACACATAGCCTGTGTAATCTCCCTTACTCTCTCCTTTGATTTACACATTTTGTGATTCCTCTCAAGGTCCGTTCGCGATCCCTGGTCCATCGACCTGTGAGACCCTGAGAAGGGAGCTTTAACTTTCAGTAGGGTTTCCTGGTTTCTCCAGACGTGCCCTGACTCTCCATTGCTTTGGAAGTCCCCAGGACCTTGTTGGTCCTCACTGAAGCATCTTTTCTCTGACCGTGTGGGTTGCAGTTGCCATGGCTTGTTGGTCTCCAGTCCGGACACTAACCCCTCAGCACTCGACATCCTACATGGGACAGCTCGCCTGCCGACTTTGGTTGTCGTCTCCTGATCCCCGAGGATGCAGAGTCAAGCTTCACGTCTTCGCACCTGAAACACCCGACATAGGTGGCATTCGGCTACCGAGCCCTGGTCACCCTGAAGTGACTCAGACTCTGTCCTCTCAGCTTTCAGGTTCTTCTCAGCTCTGATCCAGGCTTGTATCACACCAGACACTTTTCATCTTTCCGGCAGCAGCACTTTGCAGAATCACACTATTGAAAACAACGAAGATTCCCGACATCACTTGACACCTATACACTGGGCTTCCCTTGGTTAGGTAACAATAGTACTCCGGTGCTCACATGGGTGCTGGCCTTAGAACCATCTATGTTTGAAAGGGTTTGCTCAAAGTCCTCTCCTAAGTGTCCTTAATCTTTGAAATTCCAACCGCAACTTTCCCATAGAGTTGTTCAGAGCTCGCAGCTGTGTTCTCACACTGCACGCGTCCCCTTGGGTCCCCTGTGTCACTAACTTGGGTGGTTCCTTGGGGTCCCTGCGATTCTACGTGCTCTAGGCACGGTGTATAATCAAGTTGTGGTTGGTATACCACTTTCTTAGTATATGGTTCAAACTCCCCTTGGGGCCCGCTGTGTATTGTGCTATTCATTGTCGTTCTAGTGCTTTAATATTGTGTACCTTGTTCTCTAATCTCATAAAGAGGTTAGTAGAGAGTGTTTAGTAATAAATACATATATTTTATATATGCATTGTGTGGTTCTCCTTTCATTTGGTCATTCCGGAGGTTATAATCTGGTAAACCAAGCTGCTTTACATTCCTTCGAGACTGAGCCTGAAGGCTGCTCTCCATAGCTACCACTAGGATAGCTTTCAATAAAGGTTGTCTTTAACCTAGTCATCAATAAGGGTCATTTGGACTGGTGCAAGAGGTCTACTATAACTAGTGGACAGCATATACCAGGCCAACTTCTCACATTGGTGTGCAGTGGTTGGGATTCAAGCTTGCTATTGCTTTACAAGGTAATCTCATTGAGTGACTAACTGAAAACCACTAAAGGTACTTAGGTACATATAAATCAAGACTAGAATAAAGTAAGTTCTACGGAGCTTAGAGTTGGGTAAATCAAGGGTGTAGCACACCCTTTCTCCAACTCAAGAGAGTTTAGTAGTTACCACTAGGTTAGGTAGGCGCCACCCCACATAGCACTAGTATGTCTTCAAGGGCAGAAGCCAGTGGCTCCTTGCTAACTAAGTATGACCATCTCTCAATTCAGGAATTGAGAAATATGTGTGCATCTAGAAAACTGAAGACAGGGAAAAACCCAAGAACTCAACACCTCATAGAGGCTTTGCTTTTAGATAACCTTAGAAAGACCCCAGGGTCTGATGAGGCAGGCAAGTTGGTTGAGACAGCAGAAGAGGAAAGGCCAGGAAGTGAAAGCACCCAGGACCTAGACACTGATGCTGACCAGGAGGATCAAGATGATTCTAACCTGGACAATCTAGTTCTTCCTGAAAGTGAGGGAGAGGGTCTCAGTGGCCCTCTCTTTACCCCACCTGGAAGGGTTAACAGTTTACCAAGAAGATCAAGATCGCCTTCTCAGGAGTCTAATCATTCTGGTACTTCTGTAGGGACCTCTGTTTCTCATAGGACGTCTGCTTCTCATAAAAAAGAGTCCTCTTATGAGAAGAAGTGACAATTGCTTGACTTTGAGAGAGCTAAGCTCAGAATCAAGAGAGAGCAATTGGCCTTAGATAGGGACGCTTTAGAGAGCTTCTAATAAGTTGGGGCTAGAGCCCCATGGTGGCAGCAACAGTGTCTCTAGAGGTAGAGAACATACTCATGACCATAGGAACCTGAGCAAGATTGTCCCTCCCTACCAGAGTGGGGATGACATCCACAAATGGATAACTGCACTGGAAAGGACCTGTAAAGTACAGAGGGTCCCTCAGGAGCAGTGGGCAGTAATCTTGAGGCTCTCCTTTGCAGACAAAGGTAGAGTCAAGCTCCTCACTGTTAGAGAACAGGATGCTGATATTTACTAAATCTTGAAGAGTGCTCTGATTGACGGGTTTGGCTTAACCACTGAACAATACAGGATTAAGTTCAGCGATACCCAAAAGGCACAGACTCAAGACTTGGTTGACTTTGTAGATTGTGCTACTAAGGCTCTGGAAGGCTGGTTACTTGGCAGTAAAGTGTGTTATTTTAAAGGATTGGACAATTTAATCATGAGGGAGCAGATCCAGAATAATTGTCAAAATCAGTTGTTGCATCAGTACCTGGTGGGCTCTGATCTGACCTCTCCCCAAGAATTGGGACAGAAGGCAGACAAATGAGTCAGAACCAGGGAGAGGCAGAAAGTTCAGAACCAAGGTGGTGACTCTAAGAAGCAAGATACTAAAACCTCAGATAAGGGTGGGGAGAACGGCAAAGACCAGAAGTCTTCTCAAGGGCCCCAAAAGTCTTCATTTGGTGGGGAGTTACAATCAAACAAGAATAAAGGCAAAAAGAAACCATGGTGTCATATCTGTTAGCAGAAGACCCATTTGACAAATGATTGTTCAACGTCCAAGGAATCTACTCCAGCCACCACTGCCCCTAAGGCAACTGTTCCCCCTAGTTCAGCTCACAGTGGTGGTACATGGAATAGGGGTGTAGTAGGGTTAACCCTGGGATCTGAGATAGACTTCGGCCTAGTCAGAGTTCCAAATCAGGCCGTGTTGGTCTGTGATGGAGGCATGGATATTGCCTCCTTATTTGTCAGTCCCAGTAATCTGGGCAAATACAGACAGAAGCTTTTGATCAATGAAAAGGAGGTATTGGCATTCAGGGACAAAGGTGCAAGTGTCACAATGGTGACAAAAGATCTTGTGGTCCCTGAACAAATTATACTTGGTGAGATGTACCAAGTGACCAATGCAAGCAATGTCAGGACAGACCATTCCTTGGCAGTTGTGAATTTCACCTGGGGAGGGGTAACTGGTCCTAAGAAGGTTGTGGTAAGTGCAGACCTCCCTGTCGATTGCTTGTTGGACAATGATTTGGAAACTTCAGCTTGGGCTCAGGTCACAGGCAAAAATGTCTATCACTGAACAGGCCCTTGATCCTGGAATAATGGAACAGGTGCCTTCCAAGAGAAGGAGCAGTAGGGGTAAGAAAGAGTCTTCCCCCTGCCTCAGAGTACAGATCAATGTCTTAAGGGAGATGGTCTTGGTCCTGAAGAAGGAACTGACTCAGAGGGACTTGAACCTGATCAGGTTGAGTTCTTGGGGACAGGGGGCCATTCTAGGGCATATCTGAGCCAGGAGCAGGTGAGCTGCCCCTCTCTTGAAACCCTCAGATAGCAAGCTGCTGCTGAGGCTGCTGGGAGTGCCAGTGGGTCCCATAGGATCTACTGGGATGATGGGCTCTTATACTCAGAGAGTAAAGACACCAAACCTGGTGCTACCAGGAGGTTGGTTATACTTCTGAAGTTTAGGGGCTTCCTATGGACACAGTGACCTGATATCCCATTAGCAGGTCACCTAGGCCAAACCAAGACTTGGGACAGGCTTGTCCCTCACTTTCATTAGCCACATATTTCAGAAGACACAAAGGAGTTTTGTCGCTCCTGTATCACTTGTCAAGCCAGTGGTAAGGCAGGTGGTACTACAACGGCCGCCGTGATACCACTACCTGGGGTTGGGGTTCCCTTTGAGAGGGTTGGGATTGACATTGTTGGTCCCATGGATCCTCAAACTGCATCTGGGCACAGATTTATACTAGTGGTGGTGGACAATACCACTAGATATGCAGAAGCAATTCCACTTAGGACTACCACAGCTCCTGTTGTGGCTAGAGCCCACCTGGGAATCTTTTCCAGGATGGGTTTTCCTAAGGAGGTAGTATCAGACAGAGATGCAAACTTCATGTCTGGTTACTTGACTGCTATGTGGAAGGAGTGTGGAGTAAATTACAAATGTACCATCCCTTATCACCCACAATGCAATGGGTTAGTTGAAAGGTTCAACAAAACCCTCAAGGGCATGATTAAAGGTCTCCCTGAAAAGCTCTGGCGTAGATGGGACATACTTTTGCCCTGCCTTCTCTTTGCCTACAGAGAGGTTCCTCAGAAGGGGGTTGGTTACAGCCCTTTTGAACTTCTGTTTGGACATCCAGTTAGGGGTCCTTTATGTCTAGTGAAGGAGGGATGGGAGTTAACTTTCAAACTCTCTAAACAAGATATTGTGGACTATGTACTGGGTCTCCGTTCCGGGGTGGTTGAGTACATGAAGAAGGCTTTCAAAAACCTTGAGGCTAGCCAGGAATTGCAAAAGACCTGGCATGACCAAAAGGCTGTGTTTACTGTTTATGAGCCAGGACAGAAAGTATTGGTGTTGGAGCCTGTGGCCCCAGCAGCCCTCCAAGACAAGTGGAGTGGCCCTCATACAATCATTGAGTAGAAGGGAGAGGATACCTATCTGGTGGACCTTGAAACTCCCAGGAGCCCCCATAGGGTGCTCCATGTGAACAGGCTCAAACCATATGTTGACAGGGCAGACATGGGCTTGCTCGTGGCTACTGATGAGGGACAGGAGGAAGAGAGTGACCCACTCCCTGACCTTCTCTCACAGAACCTTGATGATGGCTCAGTTGATGGTGTAGCCTTGGCAGGCAGCCTCACTGACCAGCAGCAAACTGATTGCAGGAGAGTCCTGAATCAGTTCAGACATATGTTCTCTCTGACTCCAAATCAGACTACCTGGCGCACTCATTAAGTAGACACAGGTGACAGTCTGCCTGTTAAAAATAAGATTTACTGGCAACCTGACCATGTCAGGGACTGCATCAGGACTGAAGTCCATCCAGAAAATGTTAGACCTGGGAGTAATTGAGCCCTCAGATGGCCCTTGGACTATTCCAGTAGTCTTGGTACCAAAACCTCACACCCAGAATGGCAAGAGAGAGATGAGGTTCTGTGTTGACTACAGGGGTCTCAATGCAGTCACTAGGACTAATGCCCATCCAATACCCAGGGCAGATGAACATATAGATACTTTGGCCTCAGCCAAGTTTCTGAGTACATTTGACCTGCCAGCTGGCTACTGGCAAATCAGATTAGCTGAGGATGCAAAGCCAAAAACAGCATTCTCAACCCCTAGTGTGCACCACCAACTTGTGGTGATGCCCTTTGGTTTGAAGAATGCACATGCCACTTTTCAAAGGTTGCTGAACAAAGTCCTTACAGGCCTGGAAGCCTATAGTGCAGCTTATCTAGATGATATTGCTGTCTTTGGCTCCACCTGGGAGGATCACCTGGTCCACCTGAGAAGTGTTTTGTAGGCCCTGCAGAAAGCAGGCCTCACTATCAAGGCATTAGAAACACTGGGTCAGTCGTGCACCATCCTGAGTTACAGTAATAGGGCATTGATATAATAATCACACTAGTTTTGAACATACACCATACAGTCCAGCCTGAATTGGAGTCACAACAATTTGTTCGAGACAGGAAAATCAAATCAGTGTCCTTGGTACTGAAGGCAAAATGGGAAGCAAGCATAGGGCGCCAGATCCCGGACACGGCATGGGGACACATTCTAAAGAGGGCATGGAAGGGGAGCAGAAATGCCCGGTTCCAGCAGATACAGTTTTTCTTTCTACATCGCGCTTACCTGACCCCGGGCAAGATTAGGAAATATTTCCAGGTCCACGCTGCGGCATGCCCCAGATGTTTGGAACAAGGGGTGGAAATAGAACATATGCTGTGGCTTTGTCCGTCTATTGGGGAATATTGGGCAGATGTGGGGGACCTTCTAGACGCCATAACTGATCGACACCTAGACTACGACATGGCTACCTGCTTGTTACACTGGTTTCTGCACAAAGCCAAAACGAAAATACCCAGCAAATTTATTGATTTAGGCTTATTGTTGGCCAAACGAGAGATAACCTGGCACTGGAAGTCAAGGACGGAACCCTCGGGCAAGCGCTGGCGTATGGAGTTCTGCAAATGGGCAGAGTGTGAGAGTGTGGTCCGGCTTCGGCAGGCTAGACGCGTTGATAATGATAAGGCTTTGGAGATGGCGAGAGCTTGGGAGTCCCTGACTCAGGCCTTGCGGGGTGCCCAGATAGGGGAGGAAGACGACTGAATGTTAATCGTACATGTGATCATCAAACTGCGAAACTGACATGTAACGCTTTATGTGCAACTGGTATTATGTTACGATACAGACTTCTGGATATGCCCACAGCACCGAGCATAAGGGGGAGGGGGTTTAGGGGGGAATTAATGTTAAATTGGGGATGTGTTTACCGGATATGGATGCTGTGGTCATTGTCATATACTATTTGTCGATATAAAATCCAATAAACTGTTTTAACAAAAAAAAAATCAAATCAGTGTCCTTAAGGTTTGGAAATCTTCGTTCCGTTTATTCATAAATTCCTCACAATGGAAACAGCCGACACGTGTTTCGTTAATACTAAATAAGTACCACAACTTCCTCAAGGTTGATAAAGATTCTGAAGTGTAACAAGATGAAATATGGGGAAAATACAACGTTCTATTCCAATGTGGCCGCGAAATGTAAGTATTCCAAAATCACAGAATCTCGTCAGTGTTGACACCAAATATGGAGACGTAGCCTGACTTGTGGTGGCGAAATGGTAAGATGGCGGATAATATGGTAGAGAAAATCCGGCCACTTTCAAACCGAATGAACTAAAATCAGTCAAGGTGACAACAAATGACAGTCAAGTAAAGTATTATCTAATGAATAATGTAAGGCATCCAAAAGTTTCAGGATGTCAGGAGTAAAAAGACGATCAAGGTAAATCGCTAAAGCTCCGGAATAACTCCATCCTATACAATCAAAATCATGGAACTCATGTGAAGAAATCGGATCCGGCTGAGAGTACAAGTATCAAGGCCACCAAGTTTCAGATAGGGCAAAGTCAGGTTGTATACCTAGGTCACCTTGTGGGTGGAGGTTAGGTTCAACCATTGCAGAGCAAAATCCGGACCATAATGGACTTGGTTGCTCCAACTACCCAGATTCAGGTCAGAGCTTTCTTGGGCCTGACTGGGTACTACAGGAGATTTGTCAAAGGTTATGGATCCATAGTGCGCCCTTTGAATGATTTAACTTTCAAAAGAATGCCTAAGAAAGTTCATTGGACAGTTAGCTGTCAAAAGGCAGTTGGTGACGAACGTATGATTCTGTCGCTAAGGCTACTTATAGAAGCGCCCTAAAAAATTTCCACAAACTTAAGCGTACCACTATGAGGGATTATTTTGTCGATAAAATCAATGCTGCTGATAACGCATCAAAAACTCTGTTTAAAATCATTAAGGAATTCTCTAATCCTCCTGCCCTGGCCTGCCCGATCCCCCCAGTCAAAATCTTTGTGACGGTCTTTCACATTTCTTTCATGATAAAATTACTAATATCTTTTCCTCATTTAACCAGGCTTGTGCATTCCCTTCGCTAGACCACAAGGCCCCTCAAGAGGAGGCGTTTGTTTCATTTAAAAGCCTATCTAGGGAAACTGCTCTGACAATGCTGCAGCGGTGTAAATCGGAGTCACCACTTGACCCTGCTCCTGCCCAGGTGCTGAGCACTCTTGCTCCCCTGGTGACAAGCCTGCTTCTTTCAATCTGGAATACATCCCTACTTTCAGGTGAGTTCCCCACCTCATGGGAGCAGGCCATCCTGATTCCCATCCTTAAGAAGGTTGACGCCGACCCCTCAATGTTCAGCAAATATCAGCCTATTTCGCTCCTCCTAAGGCCAGCGAAAATACTTGAGAAAGTTGTGCAACAGCAACTAGCCGACTATCTTGAATCTAGACAACTTCTCCATGACTCTCAGTCCGGTTTTAGACCGGGCTTTAGCACGGAGACCGCACTACTTGAGGTGTCTGAAACCATTCGGGAATGCGTGGATGCAGGCGAGGAGGCCATGTTGGTCCTCCTCGAGCTGTCCGCGGCTTTTGATACCGTTTCTCATAATATTCTATTAGCTAGACTGTTCAATCTCAGTATTCGGGGTACTCCTTTGGCCTGGTTCAGATCTTTTCTGATGGGTAGATCACAGCAGGTCTTCCTCCGGCCGTTTGTCTCTGAGGAAAAACCTCTTCTCTGTGATGTCCCGCAGGGCTCGGCACTGAGCCCTCTTTTTTTATTGTCTATCTTACTCATTTGGCTGAAGCAGTCGAATCCTGGGGGGTCAGAGTGTCTCATATGCTGATGACACTCAGCTTTTGTTTTCCTTCAGAGATCAATCTGACGGCAGCCTGGCCAACTTTAGATGTTGCCTTACTAACATCTCCTCTTGGATGACTTCCAACACCCTCAAACTTAATACGGATAAGACCAAGGTCTTATTTTTTAATCAAAGCGCTCCACCTCCTTCTCTATTGTGGTAGCCATCGGAGCTTAACCCCCCTCCGATACCAGTCAAATCAGCTCGTAACCTGGGCTTTCAATTTGACAACGAACTGTCCTGTAAGACTCAAATTAACAAGGTCACCTCAGCTTGCTTTGGTTAACTCCTGATGATAAGGAAAATTCTACCTTTTCTGCATCTGGACTGGCACAGGACCGTCATACATGCTCTAATCACTTCATATCTAGATTATTCTAATAGCATGTATGTGGGAGCCCCAGCTTATCTGATTAAGCGGCTTCAGACTGTGCAGAATGCCGGAGCCAGGCTGATATGCAACATCCCTTATCGCCATTCAATCACCCCATACTTGATGAAACTGCACTGGCTGCCAGTTACCTATCACATCCAATTTAAAGCGTTGGTCTTGGCCTTCAGGGCCCTCAACGGCCTTGGCCCGGCCTACCTTAGAGGCAGGCTAAAGCCCCTTCAGTCGACCCGAGCTCTTAGATCTAACCATCTTCGCCTCCCCCGCTCCCCTCGCTTTCGCCGTTCTAGAACGGGGGGTAGAGCCTTTTCTGTGGTGACTGCAAAACTGTGGAACAGCCTTCCATTGGGCCTACGGCTAACCACATCTGAAATATTGTTCCGAAGCAAATTGAAAACCTGGCTGTTTTCCAACTTCTAGCCGTGCCTGGTCTTCTTGCTGCCTTCTGTCCGTAGCGCCGGGACACCACCGTTGGGGGTAGCCGTGTGCTTTATAAGCTTCTAAAATAAATTTATAAATAAATAAGGCATTTAATGACCTGAAGCAGGCCATGTGCACTGCTCCCATTCTGCAATGTCCTTACTATTCCAAATAATTCATTGTTCAAACTGATGCATCTGAGTCGGGGGTAGGGGCTGTGTTATCACACCCGAATGAAGAGGGTCAGGATCAGTCAGTAGCTTTTATTAGCAGAAGGCTGACCCCCAGAGAGAAACGTTGGTCAGCTATTGAGAGGGAAGCCTTTGCTGTGTCTTGGGTCTTGAAGAAGCTGAGGCCATACTTGTTTGGCACTCACTTCTTTGTTCAGACAGACCATAAGCCATTCTTATGGCTTAAACAGATGAAGGGTGAAAACCCCAAACTTTGAGGTGGTCCATTTCCCTACAGGGGATGAACTATGCAGTGAAACATAGACCTGGGAGTAACCATGCCAATACAGATGGACTCTCCAGATATTTCCACTTAGAACATGAAGACTCAACTGGTCAAGGTTAGTTTAATGTCTTTACGTTGGGAGGGGGCTTGCGTAGGAGAGTAGGATCTGCTACTTATAGTTACCCCCACTTTTTGCTGATGTATCACTGTTTTCGACTTAGACTGACTGGGATCTTGCTATCTAGGACCCCAGTCTAGCTGCTTTCTCCTTTAAATTGATTGCATGTACTTTAGGTACACTCCAGATTGGATACTGGGGTACCCTTACCAGTCCCTTGTATATGGTATACTATGTTCCCAGGGCATAGGTACCGTAGAGGCCTCACCAAGCACTGTAGCATGTATTATGCCACCCCTGAGAGACCATTCAAACTAACACCACAGGTCTGCTACTGCAGCCTGTGTAAGGTGGTGCATACAACCCTTGCTTAGAGATAGGTTCACTATATCTATTCTAAAATAACTGCATTTATAAACCTATCAGTCATCCCAATTGCAGGCCTTATGAATCCTGAAGGCAGGGTGCTGAGTTTTATGTGAGAGGTTGCCCCTGCATGAGCAGAGCCCTTTTGCCGCCTTCGGAACCTATATTCTGGGGTTGTGTGTGATGCAGCCAACCATATATATTGAAGTGCATTATAAACTTGCGGTAAATGCTAACGTTAAAACTTCTGCTTAGAAACATGTTGTGTTTGGTGTCAAACACCTTGGAATCATACCTCCACACTGGTAACTGGTTTGGGAAGTATGATTCTCCAGTATTAGGGGTGTCTTTCATAGATTCACATGCTTGAATATTCCCCGTCGTCGAAGTGGGAGTCCCACGGTACATAAAATAGCAAATAATGCTAATATATATATATATGTAATATCATAATAATAATAAAACAGATAATATATACACTGAAAAACCTCAACAATGGTTCCTACATAGGAATGCATTAGAGAGAGAAAACTAATTTGCAACATATCAGTGTCATTATGTTAGTCCAAACTGCAGCCAATCAGGCTCAAGCACCCTCTAGAACCTTCTCCTCAGAAGCTCAAGCCCTCAGATTTTCTACCGCACGTCGTGTGAAGGGAGTCTCCCTGAGCTCTGCTCAGTTTTTCTTCATATCTACTCTTCTACTCAGTGTTTTCTCAAGATGTCAAGTAAGAAGTCTTTGTTTAGACCTTGCTCTTCCTGTGGGAAACTGCGCTTGTTTGAGAAGGACCCCCACCAAAAGTGTATATACTGCTTATATCCAGAACACAAGGTGGCTGACTGCAAGTTCTGTAGAACTTTCCCTGCTATAACCCTCAGAGACAGGGAGGGTCGTCTTCTGTTATGGTTGAAGCGCCTTCAGGATAAGGACGCAGTTTTGTCAGATGCAGAAAGTTTCCAGTCAGGTCCTTCTACTGTTGCTTCCAAGTGTGGCAGTGTTCAGGAGTTACCATCTCCTTTTCTAAAGAAGAAAAAGCTGGCCTTAACTGTAGCTCCAGTAAAACCTACTGCTACTATGACTTCTGTGTCTACGCCCACGAGACCTGGCTCTCAGGCGTCTTTTCCAGCCTCTATAAGTTTTGTTACACTTATGACAGCGCGGTCGTCGACGGGCTCGTCGACGACCATTCCATTGACGAGATTGGCTGCTGGGGCTTCGTCGACTACTGTCACAACGACGTCGGCGTCGTCGACGAGGTTGTCGTCGACGGCTTTCACGACTACGAAAGCCTCTACCTCTTCAGTCTCGTCGACGATTCCTATTATATCGTCGACGAAGAAGCCACCGTCGACGAAGAAGTCATCGTCGATGATTCCGTCGACGTCGAAGATCCCGTCGACTGCAAAGTTCCCGTCGACGTCGAAGACTCTGTCGACGTCAAAGACTCCGTCGACGGTGAAGATCCCGTCGACGTCGAAGACCCCGTCGACGGCGAAGACCCCGTCGACGTCGGGGACCCCGTCGACCAGCTCGTCGACGACGGTTTCGTCGACGGCGAAGATACCATCCAAGGATTCGACGACGGTCCCGTCGACGAAAACACCGTCGACGGCTGTATCAAAGCATTCGTCGTCGACGAATACATCCAAGACATCACCGTCTCCGACGACTGTTTCTAAATCATCGTCGTCGACGACTGCTCCAGTTCAAATATCTACGTCAACGGCTGCGTCGACGACAGCTTTACCTTTACCTTCAGGTACACTGCAAGAGGACGCAGCATCCACTTCAGGATCACTGTCCTTCGCCAATATGCCCTTAGTGCCTTTGGACATTTCAGCCCTTACAGTCATTACGGAGTCTTCTGTCAGCAATATTGAGGACTCTGCTCTCCAATTGCCAACTCCTACTCTTCAGCCTCCTTCTCCATTGTTCGTAACAGACCATGAAACGGAATCCGTTGCGGACGACAATGTTTATGGTGATGCTCAAAGTCCATCGGATTTGATTATCAAGTGTCAGGACACTAGTTCTGAAGAGGACGAGGATGAGGTTGTAGATCAACAGGAGGAACAATATGTGCAGGTTCCTATGGCGACTTTTCCGGTATCGCTATTTTCCAACCTCCAACATATGTTGGATGATTACAATAAGAGGTTTTTCCTACGACCCAGGGTACCCCGGGACATGCTACCTCTGAAGCCACAAGGCCTTTTCAGCCTCAGCAAACTCCTCCGAGGCAGGCTGCTCCATCAGAAGAGCCACGTCCAGCTATCCCCACAAATTCACAACGAGATGTGGATGATGAGTCAGAGCCGGAAAGAGAGGAAGGGGAAGTTAATCAAGATTCAGATGATGAACAGGATCCGGATATGGCAGAATTCGATGACTATCGAATACAGACGCCCTCGCCACAACAGGGCAATTCCAGTGATTCACCTCCGGTTGACATCGCTAGCTTCCATAAATTAATGGATAAAGCGGCAGACCGCTTCAAATTACCTAGAGTGCAGCGAGAGGAAGACTGCTTTCTTTATGATTTTAAAAACCAGCCTTATAAGCAGGTCCATACCATACCAATTATCGAGTTTGTTTGGAAGGAGGGAATGAAGATCATGCAGGCTCCTAACTCCTTGCCTGCTCAAATACCTCGATTGGAAAAGAAATATAAGGCCCCAGCGGGCTCGCCTGCTTGTTTGCTCTCGCATCCTAAGCCAGATTCCGTGGTGACTCAGGCAGCGCAGCGTCGGGCGCGTAACCCGGCAGCTCCTATCACTTCCCCTCCTGATAGAGAGGGTCGACGTTTGGATGCAATTGGGAAAAAGTTTTCGTCCATGGCATCTACTTCAGCGCGTGCCGCTAATGCTTTGGCCATTTTAGGTCGTTTCGACCGACAAATGTGGTCAGACATTTCTGCGCTGATTGCGTTAATTCCGGAAACATCCAGAGAGGAAGCGCACCAGATCCTTCAGGATGGGCAAAGGGCTTCAGAAGAAATAATTGACTGTGCTGTGGACGTTGCGGGTACTGCCTTCCGTATCCTTGCCAGTGCTGCGGCGCTCCGGCGCCAGGGTTGGCTGAAATCCACGTCGTTCCGACAAGAGATCCAGTCAGAAATACTTGACATGCCGTATGACGGAGAGTCGTTGTTTGGTTCTCACATCGATGAGTCGTTGGAGTCCATAAAGAAAGATATCGACACGGCAAAGTCGCTTGGGTCCTTACAGTTCAAGAAACAGCCTTTTCGTGGAGCGCGTGGACGAGGCACCTCGTCCAATTTTTCCCGAGGAGGACAGTCACAGTACCGCCAGTACAATCAGGGGAACCAGCGTTACTCAAACCAACAATCTTCTCGTCAGCAGCACTCCAAGCCCTATAGAGGAAAGTCTAACTATAGAGGATCCAACAACAACAACAAACGTCAATGACTTTCCAGTTCAGCAGAGAGTTGGAGGGAGAATCTCGCAGTTTTACTCCCAGTGGTCTTTGATAACATGAGACCAATGGGTTTTGGACATTGTGCGCAAGGGTCATGCCTTGGAGTTCACAGAGATTCCTCCACATTCTCCGCCTTCGGGCCCGCCACCTCCCCATCTAGAGGAACTGCAACATCAAGTTCTTCTTTTATTAACAAAGGGTGCAGTCGAAGTGGTTCCTGTATCTCAGCGAGGGAAAGGTTTCTACTCAAGGTTTTTCCTCATTCTGAAAAAGACGGGGGAGTGGCGACCCATTATGGACTTGAGAGCTCTCAATCTATTCCTCAAACAACAATCTTTCCGCATGCTGACGTTATCGGAAGTCTTACGACTTTTTTGCAGCGGAGATTTCTTAACGACAATAGACCTGCAGGACGCCTATTTTCATGGCCAATTATCCATCAACATCGGCAATACTTGAGGTTCAAGGTGGGTCACGTTCACTATCAGTTCAGAGTCCTACCTTTTGGCCTACGATCAGCACCTCGTGTCTTCACGAAGGTTCTGGCTCCGGTCATGGCTCATCTGCGTCTTCAGGGAGTTCAGATCTTTCCATACCTGGACGATTGTCTTCTAAAATCCCAATCCTCGCAACAGCTGGCTCACGACACACGTTTATGCCAACACCTGTTCAAGGCTCTAGGGTTGACCATCAATGTGGAAAAGTCACACTTCACACCTCTGCGGAAAAGGAACTTCCTCGGAGCAATCCTAGACACAAACTTGTCAAAAGCCTTCGTCTCCATCGAACGACATCAGAAGATAGTTCATCTGGTCTCAATCATCAGGTCAAAGCAGTCAGTTTCTGTGCGAATGTTAAAGTCGTTTCTGGGGTTGGCATCATCTTGTATCGCACTGATCCCAAATTGCAGGTTACGTACCCGTCCTGTACAGGAGGAATTGGACCTGCAATGGCGTCAAGTGTCGGGGTCGTTCAACGATCAGGTGACGGTCACACCCCGCATGAAGACCAGTCTGCTCTGGTGGGAACAACCAGCCAATCTAGATGAAGGGATTTCTTTCCTTGCCCAGTCTCCCGATCCGTCATTGACCACGGATGCATCCATGGAAGGTTGGGGCGCTCATCTCCTGGACCTTTCCATCAAGTGCAAATGGACGACGACACAACGAACCTGGCATATCAATTGGCTGGAGTTGATGGCAATCTTCCTAGCGCTCAAAGCATTCTTGCCCGTAGTGCAGGGGGAGTCGGTGCTGGTTCAAACAGACAACACCACCAGCATGCACTACATGAACAAACAGGGCGGCACAAGATCTCAGCCACTGTCTCGTCTAGCTCAAAGAATTTGGGAATGGGCACTTCGTCACCAAATTTCTTTGACGGCAGTCCATATCCCGGGGGTATGCAACATCCTGGCAGATTCCCTGAGCAGGTCCGCGTCATCCACTCACGAATGGGAGTTGCATCAACCGACTCTAGACCTAGTGTTCCGCCGATGGGGTCATCCCAGGATAGACCTCTTTGTAACCCCAGTGAATCGGAAGTGCCAATCTTTCGCAAGTTGGCATCCTCATCCAGAGTCCAGCGGAAATGCCCTACTCATGGATTGGAGCGGACTGTTTGCTTATGCATTTCCACCGATCCCGTTGGTGCCAAGAACGTTGTGGAAGATGCGCAGGCAACCCTGCCGCTTGATACTGATCGCCCCGCGTTGGCCCAGACAAGCTTGGTTTTCGGAACTACTTCTACTGTCACAATGCACACCCATTCATCTGCATCCACGTCCAGACCTCCTGGCGATGGACGACGGTCAAATTTGCCATCCAGACCCATCGACGCTTCAATTGTCGGCATGGAACCTGAGTACGTTGAATTTGCCACCTTAAGTATGCCCCAAGAATGCAGAGACATTCTAGCGTCTGCTAGAGCTCCATCAACCATCAAGACATATAAGCTAAAGTGGAAGCATTTCTGTCATTGGTGCGCTGCATCCAATATTCACCCAATTGACTCCAGGTGCCGCTCGTGGAGGAGACTTTGCTGTTTGGTTCAGTGTTGCTGCCAGGAGCCCCGTAGGGCAAAGCATTCGTGTGCCAGGAGCCCCGCTGGGCGTTGGGAAGAACGAGGGGAGCCGCCAGCTAAGAGGACGGGACTGCGAGGGTCAGCAGGCTGTGCGTGTTCCAGCCAGCACACCTGCCGCCTCTTCCCGTGTCTCCGCCCCCTGCTGGACTGTAGAAAACTCCTCGCGGCCCCCGCTCCGCGGGAGCCGCTCGTGGAGGAGACTTTGCTGTTTGGTTCAGTGTTGCTGCCAGGAGCCCCGTAGGGCAAAGCATTCGTGTGCCAGGAGCCCCGCTGGGCGTTGGGAAGAACGAGGGGAGCCGCCAGCTAAGAGGACGGGACTGCGAGGGTCAGCAGGCTGTGCGTGTTCCAGCCAGCACACCTGCCGCCTCTTCCCGTGTCTCCGCCCCCTGCTGGACTGTAGAAAACTCCTCGCGGCCCCCGCTCCGCGGGTGCCGCTCGTGGAGGAGACTTTAAGGTTTGGTTCAGTGTTGCTGCCAGGAGCCCCGTAGGGCAAAGCATTCGTGTGCCAGGAGCCCCGCTGGGCGTTGGGAAGAACGAGGGGAGCCGCCAGCTAAGAGGACGGGACTGCGAGGGTCAGCAGGCTGTGCGTGTTCCAGCCAGCACACCTGCCGCCTCTTCCCGTGTCTCCGCCCCCTGCTGGACTGTAGAAAACTCCTCGCGGCCCCCGCTCCGCGGGCGCCGCTCGTGGAGGAGACTTTGCGGTTTGGTTCAGTGTTGCTGCCAGGAGCCCCGTAGGGCAAAGCATTCGTGTGCCAGGAGCCCCGCTGGGCGTTGGGAAGAACGAGGGGAGCCGCCAGCTAAGAGGACAGGACTGCGAGGGTCAGCAGGCTGTGCGTGCTCCAGCCAGCACACCTGCCGCCTCTTCCCGTGACTCCGCCCCCTCTATTTACAGTCGACTTATAACCCGAAGACCCGCGCGTTAGCGGGACGCGTGTGCGGGACATCACCCGGGACAAAGCCCGGACTAAGGGCGGACCCTCTGAGACCCTCCGAGAACTGAGGAGACCGGACTGGACCCAACACTCTGGTATTTACTTTGTGACTTCCCGTTATCATAACTGACATTTCGCGTGTCTTTGCTAACCATCGCTGTGGAACTTTACTTTTATCTACTATGGCAGAAAAATAGGGTGCACTGTTGAATAAAACCCTTGATGACTATTTTACTAAAGCTTCCCCGGATATGCCATTAGATATCGTTCTGGCAGAGGGCCGTGCTGAGCGCCGCCGCTCTGTTGAAAGTTTAAAACATCGGCGCTTGTCGCCAACATCTATACCTCCTGTGATTCTTAGTGTAAACACCCAGTTAATTGATGTCATTGTTCATACAGCTGATACAATTGATAGCCAACCTGTGGTATTAGATGTGACTAACCCTTGTACAAACAAATCCCCCCATCTGGACATTACAGGTCCTGATGTTACCACACATACAAGCACTCCTAATGTTTTAAAACCTATTACCCCACTACCATCAAAGATAGTGCGTAGCAGAGTAAAGAAACCTATACCAGCTCCAAGGGTACATGGACCTCCGCCATGTAAAAAACGACGAAAAGGGGGGATTCCATCGCAACCAAAAATAAGCCATTCTGATTTTGGTAAAAAAGTTAAGACCCCTGAAGCTAGTGTTATTACTACTCCTGCTGCTACAGAAGGGCCAGCTACTATTACATCTCCTCTACCGCCTATTTTACCTACAGTCACAGAGGTCATTATGGATGTTTCCGAGCTGCCTAAAGCGCTCCCCACTGCTCGCGCTTCTGCCACTTTAGATTCAATAGAAAACCTAATTAACACCCACTCAGCATCAATCCTGGAAAGGCTGATCGAAATAGAGTCAAGGCTAAATTTACTTGAGCGTGCATTGGGGAATAAGGGCGAGGCAAATTCCAAAACATTGAATTTAGTAACACATAAAGCACCTAGCGTGACCAAGTCTAATCCAGCCGCCCAAGCCACAACAGCCAACCCCACCCTGTTGGCGATCCCTACTACCTCGGTGCCTAAAGGGAACGCTATAATTACTTCTAAACCAATCCCACCACCAACAAACTTACCAAATAATTTGGCTTCCAAGCCAGCTACTGCCAAAACTAATGCATCTAATAAGGTAGTTAGCCCCCCAAATGAAGACCAACTAATTGAAGTAATGGGACAAAAACCAAGATGGGGAAGGTCTAAACCGGTGCCAAACCCAGAATTACCACCAGAGGCAGTGCCCTTTGTGGTAGTTCTAACAGGGGTTCCGGTGTTACCTACTAGCAAGAGGGAGGGCTTTGCACAATTAAAAAATAAGATCATGCATTGGTTAAGTTTATACAGACCAATAGCACCCCATATAAACGGTGAAATTGTCCATGTCCGCCGCCTCCAATGGCTGGGAAGCAGACCAAAAAACATCGAGGGGGACGTGGTGGTTGTAAACTTTAGGGATCCCAATGCAGTCCAATTTGTGTTAAATTGGCCCCCGGGCACTACAAGCAACTGCATAATACCCAGACCTTTGACTTTTTTCTATCCAAGGTCTGTGGTTTTTCCCTCCCAACAACAACCAGCCTCCCATATAACATCTCAAACCATGCCCTGCTCTTATCCACCAGTCATGCAGAGGGCTGGCAACATACACCAAATGATACCACCACTTACTAGGCCTAATCCTATGGAGCCTTTCTTTCCCCCAAATCATGCACCGGCACCTGATGTTTTTGGTTGGAACTGTGTCCCATATAGGCAAATTAACACTAACAATAGAAGAATGGACCATCTAAAACCGTTCACCCCCTTAGAAACTACCAACAGATTTGACATCTTCAGTGGGCTTGACGACTGTGATTGATGCCAAATGTCTGGGGGGGTTGATGGAAATGAATTGTTGGATGCCAACTTGTTGGGGGAAGGGAGCGATTTCTGTTTACAGATAGTTGGTGCTAATACTTATGAAGCAAAAATTGAGGGGAATGTAAGCTTATTGTCTGTGTTAGCTCCAATAATTGGGGACAGTTCAATACCAATGGGAAGTGTTGCACCCCAAAATGAGCTAATGTCTATAGAGCATGATGCAATTAATCGAGAATGCCATATTCCAGTGTCTGTAGAGGGGGGAAATGTTTTGACGCAAAAATCCTTGGAACCTCGTCAAACCTTAAAGCTGGTCTCCTGGAATATAGCCGGGTTATCAAAAAATCTAATTGACCCGGATTGGGCAAGTTTCATTGACACTTTTGACTTTTGTATGTTGCAAGAGACCTGGTCGGTTGAAACTATACACAGGCTAGGATACAAATCTTATGGTGTCAATGCGATTCCCTCTAGGAGTGGAAGACCCTCGGGAGGGTTACTGACCTGGGTAAAGGTAGATCTAAAAGTGAACATAGAAGTGGTGGATACCAACTCCCCTGATATTTTGATCTTGAAAATTAATGCTTGCAAAGAGAAAAAACTGTATCTAGTTAATGTTTACAACAGACCGACCCCCATTACTAGGGAATCTTCCACACTAACATTACTTGACCATTTAATGGGTAACCTAGATACTAGAGCGAACTATGTCATTATATCAGGCGATTTCAATTGTAATTATGAGCCTATTGTGGGGCTTAGCGACATCTTCCTAGAAGAAGATGAGGCTAATGGGATCCCTGCTTTAGAAATTACAAAACCAGTAAAATGTTCTCCCCTGGCCCTTCAATTGACGAGACTATGTGCAGAACACAGCACTAGAGCGTGTAATGGACGGCTACCATTAGATATCATGAGGAAGCCCACGTTCTATAGAGGGAACTATAAAAGCAATATAGATTTCATTATAGCCTCTGTGTCTTCATGGGAATTCCTTCTGGACATGGAGGTAACTGAAAGATTAGAGAGTGACCATTTCCCTCTAGCCCTTCAGGTCGAGGACTCCCTATTTGGAGATACAGTGTCCCCATCGACTGGAGACGGAAATAGTGGTGACCAAATTGAGATACACATCAGTAACAACAGACGTTCTCTCAAATGGCCACTAATATTGGGCAACAGCGAAATCATAATAGAAATTTATAAGCTTTTTGCTAGTACCTTTGGAGCATATCCAAATGTTACCCCAAATGAAGGGCATGACAGTTATTTTATGGAATTACACCATAAATTTTTCGATGCTCTAAAGCCCCTAGTCACTAAGATGCCGAAAAAAAGGCAGCAGAAGACACATAATTTGTCCCACAGCAAACCCTGGTACAACAAGGACTGCAGGGAGTCTAAGAGGGCACTCCTAACAGCAATCAAATCAAAGATCCAAATGAATGTTATGTTAGCCAGGAAGAATTACAAAATGGTCCAAAAGGCATGTAAAGTTGCTTGGGAAGAAGCAAAATGGGCTGACCTGTTACAAGCAGCAAAAACACGAGATAATGTAGCCTTCTGGAGCCTGATAGCAAACGGAAATCACCAAGGTAGAGTGGTAAAGGATGTCTATCTAGACGAACGGACCTGGGTAAATCATTTTTCTGAACTTTATAAGGCATATGAGGAACCCTTTACTGATAGAACTCCTAGCCATGTCATTCCGGGGGAAACCCTGGAGTTTACTCTAGGTGAGACAGAATTGGCGATAAACCAGATTAAATCCGGCAAAGCCCCTGGGTTAGACAAGATTCCGGGAGACTTGTACAAACACAAATTAAAAATTTGGGTTCCATATATTAACCACTTGTGTAACGAGTTATCCCGAAATCTAGACTTCCCAGAAAGTTGGAAGGGGGCTGAAATTGTTTTAATTTACAAGAAAGGTGACAGGATGGATCCCTCAAATTATCGTCCGATAAGCCTAATGGACATACTGCAAAAAATCTACTCAAGACACATTTTACTCCATGTCAATGATTGGCTGGACGAAAAGGCAATTTTGTCTAAATACCAAGCGGGTTTCAGATCCAAAGTTAGTACAATTGACCAAATTTTCCGCTTCTGTTGCCTTTATTGGAAATACATTAAGATCAAAAAGGGACAACTACATGTCGCGTTCGTCGACCTAAGGGCGGCGTTTGATTTAGTTCCACGCAATTTATTGTGGGAAACACTAAGTTCAGTAGGGATGTCACCAACCCTGATAGCGCAAATAAAAGAGCTACATAGAGGGAACTTTGCCAGAGTACGGTGGGGCCCAAAAGGCGAATTAACCCCTAAAATACCAATTGAACGAGGTGTGCGCCAGGGGTGCGTACTGGCCCCTACACTGTTTTCGCTATTCGTGAATGACATTCCGTCATACTTGGAAGAATGTAACAACGACTCTCCCAAGTTGAATGGTGAAAAAGTTACTTCCCTGTTGTTTGCGGACGACACTATACTAATTTCCCAGACAAAAAAAGGCCTCCAGTCTCTCTTAAACTCCTTCTATGATTACTGCAACAAGAAAGGACTGGAGATAAATGGGAAAAAGACAAAGTGTATGGTCCTAAATCCAACTAAGAGCGACAAGGGCTGTCTAACTTTAAATGGAACAAAACTGGAATCAGTCCCGCATTTTGGATATTTGGGGGTAATATTAGACTCCAATTTTACATGGAAAGCCCAATTAGAAAAATGTAAGATGCTGTTTAGCCAGAACTCTAAACCCATTCTCAGAGAACAAGGTCTAAGCACCAGCAAAGCCGTGTCTCCAGCAGTTGAACTCTTCAAATATAAGGTTCAATCTGCTGTACTGTACGGCTCGGAAATTTGGGGCCCAGGATCCAAAGATGTTTTTAGGGTCATGGACAACAACTTCCTGAGAAGTCTGGTTAGAGTCCCTAGGAGTACTCCTCTGGTTCCACTCCAGCTTGATCTAAACTTTCGTAGAACGGACCATCACATTATTCTACGTCCTTTATTGTTATGGATTAGGCTGTGGCGTGTACCGGAGTTGCAGGCCTATAAAAATGGGCTAACAGAAATCATGGAGCTTGACAGCTTTAATGTGATACCCTGGTTTAAACATGTTAAATTCTGGCTTACCTTAATAGGATTGTCACATTACTGGGAACAACCAGATATACTTC
Organism: Lissotriton vulgaris; assembly: GCF_964263255.1. Lineage (NCBI taxonomy): Eukaryota > Metazoa > Chordata > Amphibia > Caudata > Salamandridae > Lissotriton > Lissotriton vulgaris. Next base: position 1,341,992,082 of record NC_141695.1, on the reverse strand, counting down.
CACCACATTCAAAAATCATGGTAAAAAAGTGTTTTTGGTCGTATATCTCCGGTATGATCAAAAACGCTCCTTCTAATGGGTCGCTTGTACAAAGATTCCTTAACTTTAAAGATGATCCATCCTTCGAGTTATTTCTGGATGAAATAGAACCACCGCTAGCAAAGACCTTATTCCTGAAATTTAGATATGGAAACCTTCAAATTGGTTCAACACTGGTTCGTTGGTCTGGTGGTGTAAACTCGGTGAATTATGTAGAGGGTGAACTTTGTACCATGTGTGGAGGTAACCAACAAGAAAATGAGTTACACATCCTCTTCTTCTGCCCAATATACGCTCAGGCGAGAAGAAGATGGATTAAGCCCATATGTTTAACATTAGGTGTAAGAACATGCTCTCAGGCCCTAAGGATTCTCTTGACCGATACTAGTCAACCTATCGTATTTAGTGTCAGTAGATTCTTGCACAGTATCTTTTTCCAAAGGAAAAAATTGGGTTATAAACTGTAAAATGCAATATACCAAAAGTGTCGTAGACATGTTACAATTGCTTTTTGTATTAATTGAGGGACAACTGATGATATCCTATTCCTGTCGCCTGTACTTGATGAAATTTATTTCTGTCACCCACAATTGTTCCTATTGAGTTAGAATAACTATTATGATTTTTAAGACGTCTTAACTTTGATTTTAGAATCGACATGAAAACTGAATGAATTTTATAGCTTGCCATGTATTTTAATAGAATGTTTCATTGTTGTAATGTATTGTTCTTTTATGGTATTCATGCCGAAATAAAGATAAATTGATACTGATACTGACTCCACTCCGGAGCAACTTTTGCCTTTCTTTCTGAGCCTCGCTCAGTCTGGTCTCTCTCATGCCACCTTGAGAGTTTTTCTGGTGGCTATCTCACGCTACCGGCATGATGGCTCAACGTCTCTCTGTTCATCCAGAATCATCCGACAGTTCTTTAAAGGACTTTTCAGGAAGTTTCCTCCGATAAGGCGCCCTCCTCCGGCATGGCACCTCAACGTGGTATTGTCACAGCTTATGAAGCCTCCATTTGAACCGATTCACCGAGCACACATTAAGTATCTTACCTGGAAGGTTGCTTTACTTTTGGCTTTAACATCGTCTCGTCGTGTAAGTGACCTTCACGCTTTCATGATCAAGCCTCCGTATTTACAGTTTAAGCCCGATGGAGTGTCACTTCGTACCAATCCTTCTTTTTTGCCGAAAGTACCTACTGACTTCCATTTGAACGAACCTGTCTTCTTAAAAACTTTTTTCCCGGATCCAAAATCTCCGGCAGAACAACGACTACATTCTTTAGACATTAAGCGTTGTCTGAAATTCAACATTTCAAGGACCACCCCTTTCCGTAAATCCGATCAACTGTTTATAGCATATGGACAGATGCTGACGGGGCATTCAGTAACTAAACATACAGTTGCAAGATGGCTCTCAACAGCCATATCCTTTTTTCACCAGCAGGCTGGCAGGCCTTTACAGCGTCCAGTGAAGGCACATTCAACGAGAGCGATGGCGTCATCCACCGCTTTGTTTGCTGGGGTGCCTCTACACCAGATTTGTCGGGCAGCGACATGGTCCAGCAGGCACACCTTTACCAGACATTATTGTTTGGAAGCTATCAACGAAGCGGATACCGCAGTGGGGCAAGCAGTGCTTCGTCATCTTTTTAAATAAGGTGAGCCTCTGTTCCCTCCTCCTTTTTTCCTTGAGATTGCTTTATGCTTTTACGCTATATGTTATTGTTTTCAAGATTTACGAATTCTTGCAATCTCAGCTTCTAGGAGGTTACTGCTATCTATTCTATTCAAGCATGTGAATCTATGAAAGACACCCCTAATACTGGAGAAGAACAATTGTTACTTACCTGTAAACAGGTGGTTCTCCAGTATTGGTGTCTTTCATAGATTCACATGCGACCCTCCCTCCTCCCCTCAGAGGCTCTTTTCTCCTCATACGCTTTTATTACTTGTGCTACGAAAATCTGAGGGCTTGAGCTTCTGAGGAGAAGGTTCTAGAGGGTGCTTGAGCCTGATTGGCTGCAGTTTGGACTAACATAATGACACTGATATGTTGCAAATGAGTTTTCTCTCTCTAATGCATTCCTATGTAGGAACCATTGTTGAGGTTTTTCAGTGTATATATTATCTGTTTTATTATTATTATGATATTACATATATATATATATTAGCATTATTTGCTATTTTATGTACCGTGGGACTCCTACTTCGACGACGGGGAATATTCAAGCATGTGAATCTATGAAAGACACCAATACTGGAGAACCACCTGTTTACAGGTAAGTAACAATTGTTCTTCCACCCTTCTAGAGGGACTTATGTGAAACATCGGTATACCCGGTACCAGCTTTTTTTGACCTGGGCATCACAAAATGGATGCTGCCACCTACAGCCACAAGTCTGCCCTCCTGCTGCTGAGCCAAGCTCGAGCACGGAAGGCTTGACAATAGGTTTCCTGTCACAGGAAGGTGTGACCACCTCCCTGACAGGATTTAGTGTATTGGGGCTGGGTGGGTGCACTCTAAGAGTGTTTGAGAGTCTGCACTGGGGGCACATTTGGTGTTCCTGTGCATAGTCCAGTTCAAGCTGGTTGCAGGAGCCATTGGCTCCTGTTCTGGTGTGAAACTGGACAAAGGACACGGGTGTAGCCACCCCTCTGTCCTGACCCTCCCATAGGTGGTTCTCTAGAGTTTGTCCCACCCCTTCCTTGGGTATAAAGTAGGAACCCTGTCTATTGGTCTTTGGATTTTACCTGGACTAAACGCTACAGAAACCAAGTACTTTGACGATCTACACTCGCTGGACGACTGAAGAATCTCACTTGGAGTAAAGGAGTTACTACCCTGCAGCAGCAGACACCTAAATGCATCTGACCGGTTTGCATTTCCCGAGCTACTGAGGACTCCGAAGATTTCTGCAACACAGTAGGTGGTTTCCCGAGCGTCCCTGAGGTTGATCTGACCGCTCTGCAATTCTGAGACCAGTATCCCTTGTGGGGACCGTGCAACCCGAACCCCTGCTCACTGTGTACTTTTGCAGCAGCATATGCTTTTTGGTGACCCTTGAGGCTATGCTTTGAGCTACCTGTAGTCCTAACCTGTAGTCCTACCTGTAGTCCAGCGCCGGGACACTCTTCGGAGTAGCTGCACGCTATAAAAGTACCCCCATTAACATAACATAACCCTGAGCAGTATTTCCACCAAAGATTTCCGGCCTACACTCCAAGAGTGTTCCGTGGGCTGGTATTTCGTGATTCAGATCGAGGTCCCTTCGCGATCCCTGGTCCGTTGGCCTATGGGTCCCTGTGAAGGTAACTTTGACTTTCCTTGGGCTTTCCTGGTTGCTCCAGACGTGCCCTGACTCTCCATTGCTTGGAGAGTCCCCAGGACCTTGCTGGTCCTCATAGTAGCTTGTTTCCTCTGCATGCGAGGGTTGCAGTTACCAAGGCTTGTTGGTTTTCAATCCGGAGACTGACCCCCCCAGCACTCGACATCCTTCGTGGGACAGCTCACCTCCGGACTTTGGCCATCGTCGAAGTCTCCTGGTCCTGTACCTGCAGAGTCAAGCATCCTATCTTCTCACCTGAAGCACCGGACATCGGTGGGCATTCATCTACTGAGCCCCTGGTCTCCCTGAAGTGACCCAGACTCTGTCTCCTCTGCTTTCAGGTTCTTCTAACCTCAGACACTTTTCATCTTCCCAGCAGCACTTCTTCGCATTACGCCATTGAAAACTATGAGGGTTTCCGACACCACTTGACCCCTATGCACCCGGCTCCTCTGGGATAGGTAACAAGGGTACCTCGGTACTGGCAAGGGTGCTGGCCTTAGAACATTCTATTTTCCAAAGAGTTTGCTTGAAGTCCTCTCCGAAGTGTCCTTAAACTGTAATTTTCCAACCCCAACTTTCTTATAGGGTTGTACGGAGCTCGCGCCTGTGTTCTCACACCGCACCCGTCCGCTGTGGGTCCCCTGTGTCACTACTTTGGGTGGTTCCTTGGGATCCCGGCAATTCTACGTGCTCTAGGCACTGTGTCTAGATAAGTTGTGGTAGTTATACCACTTTCTTAGTATATAGTTCAGCCTACTCCTGGAACCCGCTTGGTATTGTGCCATTTACTGTCGTTATAGTGATTTAATATTGTGTGCTCTGTGCTCTAATCTCATAAAGACGTTAGTAGAGAGTGTTTAGTAATAAATACATATATTTTATATATCTCTTGTGTGGATCTCCTTTCATGTGGTCATTCAGGAGGTTCTGATCTGGTAAAACAAGCTGCTTTACATTCCTTCGAGACTTAGCCTGATGGCTGCTCTCCACAGCTACTACTAGGATAGCTTTCTATAAAGGTTATCTTTAACCTAATCCTCAATAAGGGTTGTTTGGACTAGTGCAAGGTGCCCACTTTTATTAGTGGACAGCATATACCAGGCCAACTTCTCACAGGCAGGTCCTTGTATGATGTTGTTCTGGGGACATGGGTCAGATCCTCATCGGGTGATCCTGTGACCCACGCTGTTGTGCATTGCCACTTTTTGGCTCCAGATGACCCTGCCTGTTTGTCCCTTCATCCTAGGGCTCAAGGACTGATAGTCTAGGCTAAATTTCCTTTCTGTCTTCCTCCATTGTTTCCCCCCACTCAGGAGTCTAGGTGGTTGGAGTTGTGTGGCTGCAATGTTTTTGCCTCAACCAGCTGGCCCTCGTTCCTAAACATGACCTGAGTGTTTGCTTGGGCTACTTCTGCCATTTGGGACTCCGTCAAACTACTCCTTCTCTATTTACCGGAGGGTTCTGCTGCTGACCTGCTGCAGATTGTTCGGGATGGCCACGACATGGCACAGTTTTCCATCCGCTCGACAATGGACACCACTGACTCCGTGGGTCGAGCTATGCCCAGCTCAATAAATCAACAGCACCCCAAGGAGCATCCGCGTATAATTTCACTAAGTCAAAAGCATTGAAATATGCAAGTTATCTAAACACCAAGAACTAAATTCCAAACAGGTTTCTTTCAGCAATGTATCCAATTATTTTTAATTGCTTCAGTTACATTCGATGAAACAATGTCCATAGTATAGATATTTCATACGATCTTCACAAAAAAGGTTACTTGGCTTTATACACAATTCATCGACTACAGCCTACGCGTTTCATCCCATCCGGGACATCATCAGGGCTCTAAAAACAAAAAACACAAAGCCACCAAATTGCCAAAAAGCAAAACCAATCTACATCCCTTTTATATTCTAGTGACCATCTAGCATCCTGCCTATATACCATTCTAGAAACTGTATTTATAAATTAGGCCCAGTCTGCCTATATGCCATTCTAATAGCATGATCATGCCTACATCACATTCTATATTCATTTTTTAACAGAAAAACAGAACCCAAAAACATCACAATGGATACACAATTGTGATTTAGTTTATCCCACTAATTAAAAACGACTTATTATTTTATACTCTTAATAAGTCTCACCTTGAACTCTATGTGGATGTAAACAATATAACAATCCCAACACACGGCAAATTCTCTTGTTGACTCCTAAAAGTCCACACAATTCAGCAATCTCTATGGTATTACACCAGGAGAAAAGATAAAAAGAAAATTATAGGATTAGATATCCAAGCACTGATGCCCCAATGCTCACTAAAAAACCTGCTTGATTTGACTCACCTAATATTATCAGTAAGCGCCCAGTAGTACATCCAAAAACTCCCAAGTCCATCAAAATGCTTTTTTCTTCAAAACTTTCATTCCAGTCGTAAAAGACTAGTCCTAATATTAGGGAGACAGATGCCTAATTATTCCCCTCATTTCACATTTTATAACTAATCAATAAATCCTTGTAAAAAAGATGCTCACCGTATCTAAATTATTTTGGAAGGCCACCCACATGTAAAAGCTCGAATTTTCCAATATCTTACTGCCTGTCTTTAAAGAAAAGGAGACAACATGTGAATCTATCACAGCTTTCCTTTCATAATTAAGAAAAAATGTCCCAATTTTTTACTACAGTTCTTCTCAGAATGTACTATGACTGCTTACCTCAATTCCTGTGACTTTCAACCAACCAATCCGGTATCTTCCAATATATTCTGCCATCAAAAAAAATATATCCAAACTTGCTCCTGAGAGCAACGTACAGTATTAAAAGAATCCCATTACTCCTGATATATTCACGTCACCCATTCCTTCAAAACACTTACCTTCCAGGTCTTCTTGTCTTAACCAATCATCCTTCCGTTGCAACGGCCCGTCCAATAAATCCTGCCGCACCTACAAGCTGTTTCTCTACCTTCATTTAAGTTCCCTGTCCATCAAATAAAATACTGGTATTTAATTATTATAAAGCGATTTCCCACTGTGCACACAACAGGAGTACCCTCATCGTCTGAGTGTGATTATACTATGCCCAGCTCAGTTGCCTTGCGGGACCATGCGTGGCTACGCAATGGCCTCTGTTAAAGAAGGCCTCCCTCGACCCGGAGGTCCTAAAAAACTTCTGTCCCATCTCGCTGCTCCCTGCTCCAGCCAAGATGCTTGAGGCACACCTTAACAAGCATCTTGCTGCTTTTGTGGAAAGCTCGGGCTGTTTGGACTCCTCCCAGCATGGATTCAGGAGGGAACACAGCACCGAGTCAGCCCTCACCATCGTGCTCGATAAGATCCACTCGACAGTGGATGGGGGCCAGACCACCCTCCTGGTCTTGCTAGATCTAACCGCGGCCTTCGATACCCTCTCCCCCTCAGTACTTTCATCGCGTCTGAGGGATGTGGGGGTGAAGGACGCAGCTCTAGATCTACTGACTTCCCTCCTTGATGGGAGGGAACAAAGAGTCAAGCTGGGGGAGTTCCTATCTCCATCCCGACCTGTGCTATGTGGGGTCCCTCAAGGGTCGGCGCTTAGCCCGACCCTATTCAACATCTACGTGACCCCACTGGCCAGACTAATAAGAACTTTCGGGATGGAGGTAGTCTCTTATGCAGATGACACCCAAATACTCGTCTCTCTCCCCCATTCAGATGTGCAAACCGCCTCCAAGTTTCGATCCTGCATGGAGGCGGTCAGTCACTGGATGATTCAGAACTCTCTTAAACTGAATGGGGAGAAGACTGAGGTGATGGTGTTTGGCGGGAAAGAAAACATCTGGTCAGCCAACTGGTGGCCTGACTCGCTAGGAATGTGCCCTTCCACCACAACATCTGATAAGAATCTCGGGGTGATGATAGATCCTGCCCTTGACATGGGCAGTCAGGTGAGCAGAACCATTTCCACCTGCTGGGGCTTAATTCACACCCTGCGAAGGATTAGGAAATACCTTTCCTTGCAGTCCAGAAAACAAATAGCTGTCGCAATCATTGGTTCACGTTTGGACTACTGTAATGCGCTGTATGCGGGGCTAAACAAGTGCCTCCTGCAGCGCTTACAAGTAGTTCAAAATGCCACAGCCAGATTTGTTCTGGATATTCCCAGACGCTCCTCAGCCACGGCGGCCAGGAAAATGTTGCATTGGCTACCTGTAGAATACCGAATACGGTTCAAAGTCTTATGCATGACATATAGAGCCATTGCAAAAAACAGCGACACTGGAGTTGGCTCCATCATCTCCCACTACTCTCCTGGAAGGAACTTGCGTTCCTCCGGGAAATTGCTTCTGACAGTTCCCCGCATACGAAGAGCTAGGTGGGGTGGCAGGGCTTTCTCTACCCTGGCCCCCAAATGGTGGAATGACCTCCCTCTGGACCTTAGGTCTTTACCCTCCTTACATAAATTCCGCAGTGCCCTCAAAACGTGCCTCTTTCAGCAAGCTTATATGTAAGGATGTCTGCTTCAATTTTTGATCGTATTGTTAGGCGCCTTGATACCTGCGGGTTATTGTTTAGTGCGTTATAAATTTTTATCAATCAATCAATGGCAGTTTCCCCAAGAATGTTTGGGAGCGACTCAGGTATATGCCCTTTGACAGGGCATGCGGACTCAGCGGTTCGTCGTCTCCTCTCAAGATTTCCATGACTGCTGGGTATTTAGTCCCCAATGGTGGATTTGTATTTTCGTGTGACGGTGTAGTTATTTTGTTTTCCTGATTACGTCTCTGAGTTCATGAGATTTCTCCCCAGTCAGCCTGTATGGCTGTTTAGCCAAGTTTTCCTTCCTTTGATGCAGCTGGGTCAGCTGTTTATGTGGTTCTTTTTGACCTCTGCCTATGCGCTTGTCTCAAGAGGTGTCCTTTGTTATAGCCCAGACTGACTGTGCTGCTTTTCTCCGTCTTGCCCTTTTCTTGTTGCAGCTAGCCAGCTGTTTCTGCATTTCTTTTTACCCCTCTGTCTAAGAGCTTGGCTCAAAGAGGTGTCCCTTGCTTTTATAGGGATGTGCCCCTGTCTTGGCTGTGTTCTACTCTCACTTTTTAGTGTAGGTAAGTGGTTACGTTTTCTCTCATGGCTCAGGCCCTGTAGAGCTTTTACCTATGGGCAGTGGAGTTTTGAGGAAATAGAAATTTTACGTGGCCAGTGTGTCCCCCACTCGCACCCTATCCATGTACCTATGCCCCATGTATGTCCATGTCATCATGTAATTCCCTTCTCATGCCTGAAATAATAATGCCTCTGCATTTCCGTCCAATGTTAGCATGTCAGTTATTAGGCCCTCCATGAATGAAACGTTAATTCTGCACTGAGGCCTACGTTGCCAATGCATTTACATGGTACACGTTTAAAAGTCGAGATGCACACGTTTTTGTGGCATAGTCGAGACAGGTCCCGAATTCAGGCTCCGAGCCTCTTCTGACTCTGCAAGCTGCAGTTTAGTTATGCGTCCCTGACCTCTCCCTTACTTCCTGCTCAGCCGAGAGGTGCCCAGCCAGGCCTGCCAAGATGGTATTTTGCCTACAGTTATCTGCTCAGCTCCGAAAAAACACATTCCAGTCTAGTGAAAGAGGTAAACATATTCCGCCTGCAGAAGATAGGGCCTAGCCTTTCTGTCTCCATTCAAGTGATTTACAGAACCCGTTTCCATAGGAGGGCTATGGCCCCACGCAATGCACGAAGAAATATATGCACACACTAGTATTTAGTGATGAACAGTCTTTGCTCGAGAGACCTTTACTTCAGACAATACATCCTCCAAACACAAGATATCAGATGTGCCAAAGGTGCAGGTCGTTCTGACATCCCAGACTCCTCTACTAGTGCTAAAGTCAGTTTCCCCCAGCTTCCCCAGTTACACGTCAATTTCACGTCATGACAAGTTTTGCGCACACAAGTAGGGTAAAGGTTCCTGCTGACCATGCAGACCTCCTCTATGCATCCACCCACCTATGACACGCCTATGACTCATCAAGTGAACACACCCACGTATACGCCTCCTTACACGCCTTCTTTTACGCCCATGTGTTCTTATCTCTCTCTTTCACTTGCTCCGCCTGGAGCGCTCCGCCTTCTCTATTCAATGCAATTGTATGGTTTTACTATATATAATGTGTTATGTGAATAAAGATTTAGATGACGACCCTTCCTGAACCTTAGTGGTGATGGAACCCGATTCTCCATTAGCTCGAGCTATTGTATTAAAGCCCTTTTGAACCGGACACCACGGACTCTGCCTCTCATTTTATGAGCAATCCTTATTAATGTATAGAAATTATGACAGGGTAATAAATTATTTACCACATTAATCTGGCGCCCGAACAGGGACCAGTCCCCTTCCTCACGCGCCGGCGATGTAGGTCCCGCCCCCTGACCCCTTCTATAGCCGTGACGGACTTCAAGTGTACACGACAGCGGGACTTCCTGCCTACTCCCTCAGGCCCACGGAGGAGACGGAGACTGCGACCAGGCATCCACACGAGGCGGTGAGGATTGCGGACCATCCCGACCAGAGCCCAAGCTGAGAGAGCAAGGTCCGAGGTATCCCGAGGCCCACCTGTTCCGAGGCGCATGAGCAGCAGCAGCAGTACCAGAAGCCGTAGCAGTCCAGTCCAGTATCGAGTTTCCGAGGCCTTCAGTTTTGCTTCCCGGTGAGTACCGTTATTGGGAACGCATAGAGACGGGTTCGTTTATTTGAGCCCGGTCAAGACGGGTCTGGGTACACAGATCCGGTAAAGACGTGTCCATTTAGGTGGATGCGGTAAAGACGTGTCTCTTTACGAGACCGGTATGGCTGTACTGTTCTTGCAGTACATAAAGTAAAACGAGTTTTCAGGATTGTGTTTTTTCTATGTACTAGTTAGGATGTATCTAGTTTTAATGTTTTAATGTCGTGGTATGAGTGATTGTTTCCAGTCTATTCTTGTGCTTATTGTGTTTTCGTTCAAGTTAGTTCAAACATGCCGCTGTTTCCGAAATTACGTCAGATAGGGACCAGGAAAGGGATACTCGAAGAAGCAGTTCCCGTCCCGCCTAGGGACACTCCTGGCCATTTTATGTACCAAAAGCACGGGCTAGATGCCATACTGTTTTTAGACTTATGGGTAGATTACACGAAGGATCTGGAAGAGAAATATAGATGGCCTGCCTCAGGGACATGGGATGCTGATTGCATCATGAGAGTAGAGGAAGCATTATGGAAAAAGAAAGCTAGACAGTCCCAGAAAGATGCCATTGAGTTATGGCGAAAGGAAGCGCATAGGAGAACAGAGAAAGAAATAAACAAAGCAGAGAGAAGTAAAGAAGCAGCAGAAAAAGCCAGAGAAAAACAGCTAAAGGAAGAAGGTGAACGGGTTAAGGCAGAACAAGTAGATAGACAAAGAAATGCCCTTATTTGAGGCATGTATCCCGTCCTCACCGAAGGACTACCTAAAGTGACCCCCGAAGTACCCAGTAATTTGCCGCCACCATTGATCCCGACTAAAGTCCATAGTCATAAACAGACAGCAGCGGACATTTTGCTTTCCTCCTATTTGGAAGGCGCCGCTCCGGATTATGTAAATGCAGATTTTCCTCCTCCTCCTCCTGTCAACAACCCTAACAATCCTTTTCGCCAACCGCCCGTAGCACAAGATCAACCCGCACCAGTAGTGACACTGACAGTGAAAGACGACTCAAGCCAAGGCGACTCAAGTCAAGGGGCAACGGGAGGGGGGCCCACTAGAGACATACTGCACACACCACCACCATCACGAACACTACGAGAATTAGCACTACAACGAACGCCAAAAATGACAACAACACCTCTTAGACAAACTGTGACGCTTTCCAATTGTATATATGATCCAGTACCAGGCGGAAGCTCGATGCTCCTGTACTCAGTACGATTAAGACGCGTTGCAGACTATTTGATCACATTACCAGACATGAAGGAACATTTAGACAGAATATACCACTTCATTAGAACGGGGGAGGGACCCGAAAGTATACATGAGGCCATGTCACATAGAAAGGTGGAGATTCAAAGCATGCTTTTGCGATTTTTGATTAATTGCCTGATCAGAGAACAAGACCAGCCAAATAAAGAAGTAACTAAAGGTATGATCAATTGGAGTGACAACATAGCCGCCGGTAAACATGATACATTGTCAAAGATAGAATGTATGTACAGGAAAATTCGTACAGAAATTCTGAATATACATAAGAAAGAGCAAGCCGAGAAAGAGGACGACGTAGCCACAGATGAGGATGAGCCAGAAACAGAGGAAATGGATAAAATGAATTACGTAGGCAGGGCGAGACAGTTTGACAGGCCTAAAGGCCTAGATTACAGTAAACATTCCCTCCCTCCCATACCAGAAAGATATGCCCTCGAACACCTATTTCAAGCTACTGAAAATGCACTGAAAAAACGAGTAGGGGGCGGTGAACTTTGTACTATGCATGAACAGGAACTAGCCCGGTCAGCAGTTCAATGGGCTTGTAATCCTAACATATATAATGATGACGTAGTGGCGCAAACATTTTTAAGCCTTCCTCTGGAAGAACAGCGTTTAGCTGGTATTTATATGGTTCAACATCTAATCACATTGTACGAGAGCCAGCATTCTGATCCAGGTCCCTTGTATAAATTACTGGACGATTTACTCCTAGCAAGATGGAGAGGCCTAGGTACCGAATTAATTAATGTCATTCTAGACCAACGACATAAGTACTTGACCTTTCTGACCACACACTTGATTCCTGCCCCACACCGCGACAGAAAGACCTTCCACATAGACAGACAGAACCCCTTACGAGAGGTACATCCCGTTAGGAATGCAACCAATGAGCTTCAACGAGTATACGTTTACACACCCTTGACGAAAATAGAGATATTGGAGATGAAAAAATTGCTGCCCTGTCACGATAAAGACCCGGGGGGGTTCCACCGTGAATTAAAAGACATTCTTCGCATAGGGGATTACACATACGCTGACATCATTAAATTATTGAAAGTACTATTACCTGCAGGCATTTATGAAAAGCTTAAAGAAAAAGACTGGGAGGTGGGAGAGAAAAAGATAAGTTGGACGGAATTGGAAGATGAAGATAAAAGACGAGGCCCTGGTGTTGGTCTTGGGGACAAAGCTAAAGAACTACCCGAACTATTGATACAGGTCTTGCCGAGATTATTAGTTACTAAAAAGGAAGATTGGGTGCTATTTCAGCCTGTAAACAGAAACCAGATGAAGACACTAGTGATTTTTATTCTAGATTCGAAAAATGTTTTATTATTAATAGTGGCTTGAAGACAAATAGTGAATCGTACCCACATCTTTTTGTGAGCAAATTAGTAGAGAATTCTTTACCCCTGATCAAAAATAGAGTACTAAAGGTTGAGAGTACCTGGCAAGCAAATAGCCCTTCCCAAATGTTGCAAATGTTACAATACCACCAGAACAGAATTAGAGAGGAACAGGAACACGAAAAGAGACGCATGAAAGATACGAAAATGAAAGTACTAGTTGCACAAACAATACCAGCTGATGGCCATAAAAAGGGCACGGCACCTGTCAAAGGGAACTGTAATTATTGCAAGCAACCAGGTCATTATGTAAATGAATGTCCTGTTCTGAAACACAATATAGCTACAGGCAAGACGAAAGAAAGACCGCGTCCTCCTAGACAGGATAACATCCCGCAGAACACTCAAACGCCACAGAACACGCAACAGACAGTAGCTGTACCCCAACCAATAGCTGCCACACAACATGTCACGCAACAAATGTACCAGTACGCACAGTCAGACTATCCAGACTATCAACAGTACTCATGAAACAGCCTGGAGAGGGAGGTTGGCTTGCCCCTTATTGAGGTTCCTGTAGATCAAGAGGGTCCCTATGTACATAGTCGTGTATAGGGAAAAGACAGAAAATTTCTGATTGACACAGGGGCGAGTAGAACTAACATCAGTCATGACGAGGTTCCAGGGGCACCCCTCTCAGGCTCACAGAATATTTCCCTGGGATTTTCAGGAAAGCCTATTGTTAACGAAGTGTCAAAGCCAGTTTCCCTAGGAGTCGGTCCATTGTCCCGCACTACAGACCTGTTACTTACTAAATCATGCCCAGAAAACTTGCTTGGTATAAAGACATTGAAAGAACTAGGAGCAGTGATTTGTTGTTCTCCGGAAGGAGTGAGATTGTTTTTACGTGATTTTAAAGGACATTATGTGTTGAAAGATTTTGATCCCAGACTCCAGAATGTACCACAGCATTTATGGGCACAAGGTCCGACTGATGTAGGTTACATGCACATTACGCCACACCGTGTCACTCTCAAGCAAGGAGTTGTACTGCCACGAATCTGACAATACAAGTTACCACCTGATGCTGTAGTAGCATTACTGAAAATTGTTGACGAACTCATTGCACAGGGAGTGGTTGTAGAAACTGACTCCAATGTATGTAATTCTCCTATCATTCCGATTCTTAAACGAACTGACCCAAATGCACCACCAGTCTACAGACTAGTGATTGACCTCCGAGAACTGAACAAATGCATCATACCGCAGTACCCAGTGGTCCCAGACATTTCTTCATTACTGACTGCAATTGATTCCGAAGCGACGTTCTTTACTGTAATCGATCTCAAGAACGCCTTCTTTAGTGTTCCAATCCATCCAGAAAGCCAGTACCTCTTCGGATTCTGTTTAAATGGACGCAGCTTCAAATTTACGAGGGCTCCTCAAGGATTCACAGAAAGTCCTAGTATTTATAGTCAAGCATTGAAAAGACAACTAGACTGCATTCACATGCCTACTGACACTGCACTGCTCCAATATGTTGACGATCTTTTGATCACAGCACGAACAGAACGAGACTGTGAACGTGCATCACTGACAGTCTTATACTTCCTGGCAGAAAAGGGGCACAAAGTGTCCCCTTCAAAGTTACAATTCTGTGCACAGCAAGTGGTGTACCTTGGACACTTGCTGTCCAAGTGGGGTAGACAGCTGACACCAGACCGCATTCAGTTAATCGCACACCTTCCACAGCCCAAGACACAAAAGGAAGTACGGGCCTTTATTGGCCTCACTTCTTACTGCAGACAATGGATACCCCAGTATGCATATCTAGCCAAACCACTCATACAGTTGACAACACAGGAGGCAGCGACTTCGACTGTCCTCCCTTGGACTCAAGAACATACACTTGCATTTGATGAATTGAAAAAAGCTTTATGTCAAGCACCAGTTTTAGCGACACCATGTTACAGCAAACCTTTTACACTTTTTGTCACTGAACGTGAAGGCACAGCATTATCTGTCCTTACACAAGATCAAGCAGGAAAACACAAGCCTTGTGCTTACTTTTCTAGTACATTGGATCCAGTGGCCCAGGCTCTGCCTGCGTGCCTAAAATCAGTTGCAGCAACAGCCCTAGCAATCAGACAAAGCGATTCTATCGTGTTAGGACATCCCCTGACAGTGCAGGTTCCACACTCAGTGGAAGTTCTCTTGAATAGGACTCAGACACAACACCTGACTATAGCAAGACTGACAGGATATGAACTGACATTGTTCCAGCCACACATAGAGATCAGACGATGCAATATCCTGAACCCTGCTACACTTTTACCCTCGAGCACAGCAGACCCTGCACCACATGACTGTGTGGAAGTAATTAACACAGTGACGAAGCCAAGACAAGACTTGACAGACATTGCATTGCCAGACCCAGACCTGACACTTTATGTAGATGGTTCATGCATGAGAACAAGCACAGGAGAGTTAGTGGCCGCATATGCAGTGACCACTGGTACTGAAGTTATAGAGACACATCGAATTGATACCCTGTCTGCCCAAGCAGCAGAGCTCATCGCTCTGACCCAAACCTGTATACGAGCCAAGAACTTGAAAGTAAACATATACACAGATTCACAGTATGCCTTCGGAGTCGTTCACGACTTTGGAGTCCTCTGGCAGGAGAGAGGTTTTCTGACCTCTCATGGTGCCAAAATTCAGCATGGTCCCCTCATTCAGGCTCTGTTAGATGCAATACACTTGCCTACAGCCATAGCTATCATGAAGTGCAAAGCACATACTAAAGTCACTGACACCATTTCCCAGGGTAATGACCTGGCAGATCGAACAGCTAAACTTACAGCCCAAACTCAAACAGACATTCCATCTGACACGACAAAGACAGAAGCACCATCACTGACAAGTTGCATGACAGTCAGGGATCCCTCACAAGATGTACTCGACATACAGACACATGCCACTCCAGACGAAATAAAGAAATGGACTGAACAAGGAGGGGTCCAGACAGACCAGGGTTGGATGACAAAAGGCAAAGCCACATGGTTTCTCCCTGACTCCATGGTTCAAGCTATCATAAATACAGCACATAGTCCAGCACACTTAGGAGAAAAGGCCATGTTAGACAGTCTACAGAATATCTGGTACAACAAGCATCTACGTACAGCAGCAAAACAGAAAGTGCGTACCTGCATGATCTGTTGTCAGTTCAATCCAGGCAAAGGCATTCCCGTGGAACAAGGTGGATTTCATCCTCCTGACCACCCTTTTGAAGTCCTCCAGATGGATTATATTCAGATGGACAGATGTCGAGGATACAAGTACGTCCTCGTAGTTGTATGTGCACTATCTAGATGGACAGAAGCTTACCCAGTCCCAGATTACACTGCTGTGACCACTGCCAGGCAGTTGGTCCGAGAATTCTTTCCGCAATACGGCTTGCCTCGTGTCGTGTACTCAGATAACGGTCAGCCATTCTCTTCTGAACTGATGAAACAAGTATCTCTTCTGTTAGGGTACCAGTGGAGATTCCATTGCGTACGACACCCAGAGGCAGCAGGTCTCGTAGAGAGACACAATCAGACACTTAAAACCAAGCTAGCGAAGGTCTGTGCAGAAAAAGGCGTGGATTGGATGGTAGCCTTGCCGGTTGCCCTCTTTTACATGCGTATGGTAGCTCATTCCAGAACCGGACTATCCCCGTACGAGGTGGTTTTTGGTAGACCGCCGAATATGTGGGGTGCGCCTATGCCAAAAAAGATCACTGATGTCGACAGTAATATGCTGACAGATTACCTGGCTTCCTTGATGTCTGCACTCCTCTCTTGTCGTTCACAGGTTGCAGATGCCTTCCCCGACAACACCCAGGTGAAAGACCACTCGATTGTCCCGGGGGACCTTGTTTTTGTCCGAAATTTTGATCGTTCAAGTCCTCTCGAGCCCCGCTGGCGCGCACCAAAGCTGGTTCTACTAACGACGAGGACCGCCGTCAAGGTCGAGGGGAGGAAGGGCTGGCTCCATGCCCACCACGTGAAACGCTTCCATGGACTTGGATCGGTAAAAGACTCTAAGGACTGCCCTGATATCAGTGACTCAAAACCCCCTTTGCTAGAAAAGACTCCGCAACAGGAGTACAAGCTGAAACTACGGTCTAGTAAGTCAGACAGCGTTTAATTGTTTAAGTCCCCCTCGGGTGAAGCGGTTGGACAGGTTCCTGACATGTATAAGATCATAGACCCAAATAGACAGAGAGTTAGACAGAAAGAGATGAAAGAAAAATACTGTAAAAACTTACGCAGCAGATGCATAGTAACTCTGATCATTATGTTCTTTCTAAGTATATCGATTATATGTATAAGCTTGACGCTACATGTCTTCTTTCCTCCTCTTGGTTCACACATACATTCTTCTTTCAATGACACTGTAGAGCACACCTTCAGTGATCTGCCACCCCATGAATTGTCATATCGACTAGCACTGCGCAACAATACTTTTATTCGCATGTTACACCATTCTCACCAGACCAGCAATGTAACAAATTGCTGGGTATGTGGCCAACTCCCACCTTATCAGAAAATGCAGGGAATTCTGCCCCTCTTTCCTTATCCGTTTTCGCACAATGGTTCGTGCGGAGCATGGTTTGCTTTAATGTCATCATTACAAGACCGAAAGTTCACAGATTCCCAGAGTGAATGGATTTGGGGGGACCTGAATATAGTAATGAATAAGGCATGTTTTCTCGACAAAGATGGTTTTCCCCAGGGGAAAGGAACAGATCTAGAAAATGAAGTGTACAAACTAGGGAATGTTTCCCTGAGCCTCATGGTTCTGAATGTCCAGTCCGAGACAAATATAGACTCACCGTTCATAACAGTTTTACCAGTAAAAGGTGAATTATGCGTTAGAAAGAATGGTTCAGTGCACTTGGGACACAGTGATTGTAATACTATGGTCGAATTCAATGATAAAGGAAAGTCTACTTTCAAAGCCTCCCGTCATTCCTATTTCATTTGCGGTCAGACAGCATATGTACGTCTGCCTTTAGACTGGGGTGGGACGTGTTATATAGCGTTCCTATTGCCACCTGTCTTTCTAGCACCATCCCATTATCATCGAGATTCACGACTAGTACATGTTAGACACAAGAGGGAGACCGATTCCCCAGTTGTCGATCAGACTGAGACAGCGTGGGAGCAATATTCAGATTTCAATAAGGGATTCTTTTTCTTCATAGGTCCTGTCCAAAATAGTAAATTAATACGCAGATTGACAAGAACTTTGGAAGCAGTAGTGAATGAGACTACTTCTGCCTTAGGAAACTTGACCGAGGAGCAGTCTGCTATGAGACTTGTTGTTCTTCAGAACCGCCTTGTTCTTGACGTCATCCTGGCGGGGCTTGTAGAGTGATCGGCTCCAGTTGTTGTGTGTTTATTCCTAATAACGCGCCATCGGTGTATGCAGCAATAACGAGGCTCCATAAGATAGCTCACGAGATACACCAGAATCCAGGCACCTGGACTTGGTCCGGTTGGCTCTGGAGTGTGATATCAGCCTGGGGATGGAAAGTGTTGTCATTCCTAGGAATAATACTGCTCATAGTATTCAGTTGCTGTCTCTGTCTGCAGTGTGGCCCAGCGATTTGCGGCTTGTGTGCCACGGCCTGTATTCCCCGTCCACGTTCACGTTCCCGTGCACAAATGAAAAAAGACGAGCAAATGATGCTGTATGAACAAATAGATGGTCTCATGAATATTGATATGTCCTGAAGGGCACAGTAGGGGACAAGGAGGGAATGAGGAAATAGAAATTTTACTTGGCCAGTGTGTCCCCCACTCGCACCCTATCCATGTACCTATGCCCCATGTATGTCCATGTCATCATGTAATTCCCTTCTCATGCCTGTAATAATAATGCCTCTGCAGAGAGGTGTGGCTCACTGGTTAGAGGCGGCAGACCCGGAGGCTGAGAACGGCCCGGGACCAGGGTTCGATTCCCGACGCGGCAGGGTCGAGGACCAGGGTCAGCGGACTGATAATTCTCGCCTCGGTGCCCACTTTGGGCAGTGATCACACTCGGTAACTCTGGGCATTAAGCTTGCCTCATCTCTACAACGGCCCCCCACAGACGCCGGGGATGCCTGGCTTCACCTTGGAGATACCCAGCATGGGACCATCTCACAGGGAAAGCCAGGACGGGTTCCCCAGCGGTCATTCGCGCCAGGATACTCCGGTAGTAATTGAGCGCGCTACAAAACACCTTACATTTACATTTACATTTACATTTACATTTACATTTCCGTCCAATGTTAGCATGTCAGTTATTAGGACCTCCATGAATGAAACGTTAATTCTGCACTGAGGCCTACGTTGCCAATGCATTTACATGGTACACGTTTAAAAGTCGAGATGCACACGTTTTTGTGGCACAGTCGAGCCAGGTCCCGAATTCAGGCTCCGAGCCTCTTCTGACTCTGAAAGCTACAGTTTAGTTATGCGTCCCTGACCTCTCCCTTACTTCCTGCTCAGCCGAGAGGTGCCCAGCCTGGCCTGCCAAGATGGTATTTTGCCTACAGTTATCTGCTCAGCTCCGAAAAAACACATTCCAGTCTAGTGAACATATTCCGCCTGCAGAAGATAGGGCCTAGCCTTTCTGTCTCCATTCAAGTGATTTACAGAACCCGTTTCCATAGGAGGGCTATGGCCCCACGCAATGCACGAAGAAATATATGCACACACTAGTATTTAGTGATGAACAGTCTTTGCTCGAGAGACCTTTACTTCAGACAATACATCCTCCAAACACAAGATATCAGATGTGCCAAAGGTGCAGGTCGTTCTGACATCCCAAACTCCTCTACTAGTGCTAAAGTCCGTTTCCCCCAGCTTCCCCAGTTGCACGTCAATTTCACGTCATGACAAGTTTTGCGCACACAAGTAGGGTAAAGGTTCCTGCTGACCATGCAGACCTCCTCTATGCATCCACCCACCTATGACACGCCTATGACTCATCAAGTGAACACACCCACGTATACGCCTCCTTACACGCCTTCTTTTACGCCCATGTGTTCTTATCTCTCTCTTTCACTTGCTCCGCCTGGAGCGCTCCGCCTTCTCTATTCAATGCAATTGTATGGTTTAACTATATATAATGTGTTATGTGAATAAAGATTTAGATGACGACCCTTCCTGAACCTTAGTGGTGATGGAACCCGATTCTCCATTAGCTCGAGCTATTGTATTAAAGCCCTTTTGAACCGGACACCACGGACTCAGCCTCTCATTTTATGAGCAATCCTTATTAATGTATAGAAATTATGACAGGGTAATACATTATTTACCACAGTTTCCACTAGCTACGTTTCTGCTGCGTGTTACCTTGCAATCTATTTCTTGGTGCCCTTCCCTGGCAGGGACTTCCTTCCCTTTGCTTCATACGCGCAGGGGTTAAGGTCCTTCTGCTCCTAGCCTCTGCGGATCTTTTCTGATTCACTATGGCCTAATGGGTTAGGGCTGTCATTCTCGTTCCACGGCTCTGAGTTCCTCTCCAGGTATTTCACTGGTTGTGAGTGGCCAATCATAACTAAAGGCACTGTTGCTTTCTTTTGTGTAGGTTACGGTGCAAGTATTCTTCTTCATGATACTCGCTGTCATTATACAGTGTCTGTAGTGGACTGTTTCTACCCTTTTTCTGACAGACCTCTGTCTGTGTATTTTGCACTCCTTCCTTGTGAGTGTGGTGGTCAGTGTCCCCGCCTGACTCGCTGGGGCCACGGTTCCGTTCCCGGCAGGGGGATGTTGTTGCTTTTTGGTGTTTTTGATACTGTTGTGTCCTGCTATGCTTCACACCGGTTCCGTTGGTACCTATTCAGGGACTTCCTTTTATCTAGGGCATGCTCTTCGAGTTTCCCCTTCTTTTTCAATCTTCCTTCATTTGTTCTGTATATATATCTATGCGTCTTTGTCTTAGGTATCTGAAAGATACACGTTAGTTATAAATTCCTTACCTTAGAATTACCCCCAGGCGTCAGACTGGATCCGGAAAGATATTTAGTCAGCAGTACCTCTGCGTGTCGGAAGGTTGCGTTGGTTGGCTCTGCGTTCGTCGTCGGCGTTGTGGTCGCCGGGATGACGTCGCGGCAGCTACTTAGACACTGCCCTTGTGCGCTTATGTCTAATCTTTCTTTTTCTGTGCCAGCCAGCACAGATCCGGGATGAGCGGTATGTCAGTCATTTTTTTACTTACTTTTTCTCTACTTTTGTCAACGTCTTTTCTCAAGTCTTCGACTCCGTAAGGTGCACAAGGGATGCCCGGTTTCAAGCCCTGCGGATCCTGCCATCGCATTATGTCAGTGACAGATCTGCACCTCGTGTGTCTTTTTTTTCCTGGAGCGCGACCACAACCCCAAGTTGTGCTCCAACTGCCAGCTGTTGACGCCGAAGGCTTTGTGGGAGCAGTCCCAAAAGCTGCTTGAACACTGGCAGTGGGCTCCGCGCCATTTGAGGTCCGGGTCGAGAGGGAGGTTGAGGGACAGGTTGCGGAGCCATCGCCATTCCGGCTCGGAGTCATCGAAGTCTTCGCACTCAGGGTCGGGTAAGTCGAAGCATAAGAAGAAGTCGAAGAAGCATTGTCTCTTTTCATCTCTCCTCATTGGTCGGTCAATCCAACAAGGCGCGTAGGGGCTGTCAGCCCCGCTGCTCCGCGAGCGGAACCGAAGGGTTGATTCCGAGCTTCCCTCCCTTTATGGGACCCGGAGCGACCCCGCCCAGCTTAGTACGTTCTAAGAGGCGATGCATGCCATCTTTGGGCAGACCGACCCCGCCGGCCTGTCTTCGGGCCCCGCGGACTCGGTTGGGGGCCTAGGTCTTCGCTGCCGACGGCTCTGGTCCTGGTGCCGCAGGCCCCCCCTTGGATTCAGGACTGGATCCAGATCAGCGCCGGTTGACCTTATTACACCTCCACCGGTGCCGCTTCCGACGGCACCACTACAGTGCCCAACGCCGGTTGGCCCCACCCGGCCGGTGTCGACCCCAGCCTTCTTCCCGACGTGGACACGGATCCGGACTGGCATCGCCCAACGCCAGATCTGACGCCTCTTTTTACTCCTGGGGTCCTTTTCCACCCACAGTGGCTCCCAGAAAAGATGAGGAGGACTGGGAGGGATCAGGTGACCCTTTAACTGACCAGCTTGAGTCTGAGCAGGACTGGAGAGAGGAACTGGGGGATGCCAGTGGTTTTGACACTTCACCCGACCTTGGCATGTTGTCTCCTCCTACTGTGGCTACGGAAAAGGGAGCTTCATACGCTGTGGTGTTGTATAGAGTGGCCGAGGCTCTTAACCTCGAGCTTCCTACCGTGGCAGTCAGGACTAACCTCCTAACTGAGATGCTACTGGGGGCTCCCGGCGTGGACAGAATGATTGCCCGATGCCACCGCCCGGCTCCGGGTGACCCCACTTTCCTCTCCCAACACCCCACCCCGGAGAGTTTGGTGGTCCAAGCCTCCACCTCCAAAAGCGCATTCCCTACCGCTCCACCGGAAAGGCAATCCAAGAAGCAGGACCAGCTTGGGAAGACATTTTTCTCTTCCGACAGCATAGGTCTGCGGGCCGTAAACACTGCATGTCTCTTGGGCTGTTATTCGCACTCAGTGTGGGATACAGTGGCGCAAGTGCTGCCTCAGTGTCCGGAGGAGGCCAGGACAGTGCTCTCCAAGGCTGTCGCCACCGGGAGAGATGCAGCCAAGTTTACGATCCGTTGTGGACCGGTCAGGCCGACTCTCTGGGCAGGATCATTTCAACGTCGGTAGTGCTTCGCCGCTACGCCTGGATGAAATCCACTGGCTTCTCAGGGGATGTCCAGAACACCTTGATGGAAATGCCCTTTGATGGCAGTCGCCTTTTTGCTGACTAAGCAGACAACGCCCTAGTGTGCGCTAGGGCCAAGTCTTTGGTCCTCTCCTCCCATCCGGCGCAGTCTGCTTTTCGCCCCTTTTGTGGCAGCGGAAGGGGTGCCCCGCTACGTCCTAACCAGGGCCTCAGGCCGCAGCAAGTTACCCGACCTTCGCGCGCCGGGGACGTGGGAACCAAAGTTGTGGTTCCGGGGCCAGCGGGCGGGCCAGTCCACCAACCTCCCATCTTCAACAGCCTCCAAACCCTCCTACTCTGACCCTTCAGGTCCATCAAACGCCAGTTGGCGGCAGGATTCGCCATCACCTCCACCACTGGCGCACCATCACTTTGGACTGGTGGGTTTTGCAAATAGTCTGAAGGGGCTACTCCTTCCCCTTCGAGACTACCCCTCCAGCCATGCCACAGCAATACTCCCTCTTGTTGAAAAATCATCAGTCCCTTCTCCAACAGGAAATTACGGCTCTCTTGGCCAAGGTAGCCTTTGAGCGCGTTACAGTCCTATAAGCAGGTTGTGGTTGCTACTCCTACTACTTTCTGGTTCCCAAGAAGGTCAAGGGCCTGCATCCTATCTTGGACAGCAGGGACCTCAATAGCTTCCTGTGGAAGGAGAAGTTCAAGATGTTGACGCTTGCTCGGGTCTTGTCTGCCCTTGACCCGCAAGACTGGATGGTAGCGTTGGACTTGCACAAAGCTTATTTTCACATCCCCATACTTCGGGCCCACCGGCGTTACATGCGGTTCATGGTAGGCCACAAGCACTTTCAGTTTACCATGCTCCTTTTTGGCCTTACCAGCGCCTCTCAGGTGTTCACGAAAGTGATGGCGATGGTCGCAGCTAATCTGCGCAGATCAGGGGTTTCAGTCTTCCCCTAACTTGATGACTGGCTGTTGAAGGCGGGCTCACCCCAGGCCGTGGTCTCCCACCTCCAGACTACGGTCGACCTCCTGCATTTGATGGGGTTCTCCATCAATGTGCCAAAGTCACACCTGATTCCCTCTCAGAAGCTCCTCTTCATCGGAGCGCTTCTGCACACAACACAGTTTCGGGTCTATCCTCCCGAACGGCGAGTCTGGGATTTTTGGGCTATGATTCCGATCTTTCAGCATTTATCCCGGGTTTCAGTCAGAATGACCCTGAGGCTTCTGGGCCTCATGACCTCCTGCATCCCGTTGTTCGATCATGCCAGGGGACATATGTGGGCTCGGCAATGTAAACTGAAGTACCAGTGGGCACAGCATGAGGAAAATTTGTCCGATTGCATCCAGATCTTGAAGGGCACTGCTCGACAACTGCAGTGGTGGCTTACAAACCAGGATTGGGTCAATTGGGGGTCTCACTCCCTTCCCCAACCAGTCCACACTGTGGTGATGGATGCCTCCCTTCTGGAATGGGATGGCCACATGGGAGAGACAGAAATCAGACGCCTCTGGTCTCCGGCGGACTCCAAACTTCACATCAACTTTCTGGAGCGGCGGGCGATTTGTCTTGCACTGAAGGTATTCCTTCCTTCTGTCCGGGGAAGAATAGTGCAGGTGTTCATGGACAACACGACCACCATGTGGTATTGCAATAAACAGGGCAGAGTGGGGCCATGGACCCTATGTCAGGTGGCTCTTTGCCTCTGGACATGGCTGGAACATCAAGGCATTTTCCTTTGTGGTTCAACACTTGGCAGGTTCTCTGAACGCCAGGGCGGACAAACTCAGCCGCAGGTGCATGATGGATCATGAATGGCGTGTTCACTCTGAGTTTGTGCAAGGTCTCTTCCAAGAGTGGGGAGAACCTTGGTTAGATCTATTTGCCACCGAAGAGAACGCGCAATGCCAGCAATTCTGTGTGTTGGAATTTCCAAGGCAGCACTCGCTCAGCAACGCTTTTTATCACGAGTGGAGTTGCGGTCTGTTGTACGCCTTTCCCCCTATATCACTTCTGCCCAGAGTGCTGAAGAAGATCAGGTGCGACCAGGCCAAAGTCATTCTTGTGGCTCCGAATTGGCGTGAAGAGTCTGGTATCTCGAGGTGCCCACATGGCCATTGATCCTCCGACCCGACTGCCTCTTTGGGAAGATCTTCTGTCACAGCAGCAGGGGATGATCCTCCACCCAAACATGTCCAGTCTCCACCTCCTTCTGTGGAGATTGAGTGGCTGCAGTTGACGTCTTTCAACCTGCCTCTTGAGGTTTGTGACGTAATCTTGGCAGCCAGGTGTCCCTCAACTAAAACGGTATACGCCTGCAGGTGTAAAAAGTTTGTGGCATAGTGTACAGCAAAGGGTGTGGATCCCCTTTGTGCCCCTCTTTCGGAAACACTCTTACTCCTTCTGTCTTTAGCCCAGCAGGGCTCTGCTCTAGGCACTTTCAAGGGCTACCTTTCTGCCATCTCTGCTTTCCTTCGGCTGCCAGATCAGCCTTCTCTTTTCAAGTCGCCGGTAGTGAACTGTTTCTTGAAAAGCTTAACGCATCTTTTTCCTCCAATTCCATTTGTTATGCCTCAGTGGAAACTTGAAACATGTTTTGACTTAATTAATGTGAGCTCCCTTTAAGCCACTTCATAACTGTCCTTTAAACTGCTTTCCTGGTAGCTTTCACTTCCGCTAGGCTAGTGATTGAGCTCCAGGCTCTTTTTTCCAAACCTCCTTTCTTGTGTGTTCATCCGGACAAGGTGGTTCTCAGGACTTATCCATCCTTTCTTCCTAAGGTGGTCACTGCCTTCCCAATCGGGCAGACCATTACTTTGCCCACCTTTTTTCCACCTTTGCATCCTTCAAAGGAGGAAGAGAGGCTGCACCGTCTGGACCCAAAGCGTGCACTCTACGTGTATCTGGATCGCACGAAACAGTTCCGGGTGGATAATCAACTTTTTGTTGGCTACCTGGGTGCAAAGAAGGGCCAGGCCGTACACAAACACAACATTTCTCGATGGGATGTGCTGTGTGTGAGAAGTTGGCCTGATATATGATGTTTCCAATTCTGGAACCACCTTGTATCAGTCCAAACAATCCCTTATGGTGTCTGGTTGTAAGTCAACCTTATAGACAAGCTATCCTAGGGGTAGCATGGAATAAGCAGCCTGAAAGGCTAAACTCAAGAGGTCGTGTTAAGCGAGCTGTTTTACCAATCACAATCCTGTAATATCAAATGAAAGGACACCACACAAGTATATATTATAAAAATATATGTGTTTATTACTAAAATAATCATAGCACTCTTTATGAGCAAAGGGGCACAAGCGTTTAAACAAAAGCACAGTATAACATATGAAAGTTGCACAATTATGGATGAGGGCGGGTGGCCACTCAAACCATATATTAAGAAAGTGGTATAAGAGATACCAATCGAACAGTGGTTAGGCCTAGGGCCTGGGGAATCGCTGGGAGCAGTCGGGACTAGCAATGCTGAAGTCGGGAAAAGCCCGTGGGATTCGGATGCAGCGCTTAAAGCACACGCATGCACCAATGCAAAGTCAATGGTGCGTGAAAGTTACACAAATAGAGTTTAAGGATACTTCCGCTGAACCTAGAAGAATAAACTTTAGACACAGACCCTAGAGGTGTATACCAGTGTGGGAACACCGGCGTTGCTGAGTTACCTCACCCACAGGAAGCGGGTGCATAGGGTCGAAGTGGCATCGGGTTTCGTCACGCAGGTTGTTGGTGCTTGAAGCAGAAGATGCTGCAGGCGATGTGAAGAAGTGTCCGGTGTGATCGAAGGGTGGATAAGAGTCGTAAAGTACCTGAAAGCAGAGGGGACAGAGTCTGGGTCACTCAGCAGTGACCAGGGTGGAACCAGGATGGAACCAGACAATGTTGGGCGCAATCAGGTGGTTGTCGAGGAGATTCTCTCCGCAGCCACGTGGGCTCTGGGGCATCTGCGACGTCCAGGAGCGGGTCACGAGCTGTCCCACGAAGACTCTCACCATCGGCGCTGTCGGCTTCAAGATCGGAGCAAACAACACTTGGCAAGAGCAATCCACGCAGGACTGGAAGATTGCTTCTCACTTGGACCAGGAGGGTCAGAGCGGGTGCTCCTTTTCAGAGGAGCGGGTGCAAGTCTGGAGCAACCAGAATTGCAAGTCGTATTTCAGTTTTCGTCGGCACAGGGGCCACAAACCAGCTGGCAAGTGACCGGGCCAACGCGTTGAGCCAAAGGAAGCAGAAGGGCCCCACGCAGCACTCGCCGAGTGTAGAGGGGTGAGCTTCGGTGCAAAAGTGGCTCAGGGCTGGGGCTTCTCAAACCCCGGTGTACAGCTTCGAGGGTCACTTGTGGGATGCACGGTCAGTGTCTCGTGGTCTTTTCAAGATGGCGTGCCCCACGCTTCCGGTCGCCTCCACGGGTCTCAGCTCTGCAGGGACTGTGGATCGGGCTGTGAGAAGGCAGCCAAGCTTGATCTCGTCGATCTCTTTCGCTCGAGTTCCGGCGGGAACTGCAACAAAGCAGACGTCGAGGTGCTGGATGGTGCCTGTTTGCACAGGGTGGTCACTCCTTGACCACAAGGGAGATTCTTCAGTCTTCTACGTCGAGTAGGATGTCGAAGGGTCCAGAGTTTTGTTTCAAATGTTTAATCTGGATAATCTGAGTACGTTGGCACTGCTCCCATTCTTATTCCAATCTAGGGGGCTGGATTACCTGCTAGGTCCCCTCCTATGGTTGGGACCCAGTATCCTTTCCCTTTGATAAAGGCCGCGCTGGGACTGGGGCTGGTGTGCCCCAGAACCGGTTTGGCCGGATTATGCAAGGGGCAGCCTTGTGCTCCCCAGGCAGTGTCTGGTTTCTTTCAAACCTCCCTGCTACAATCCACTATCTCCTGTCTGGGATGGTGTGACACCTCCCTGTGACAGGAAATCCTTTGTCCAGGCCTCCTTGACTGAGTTTCGGTCAGCTGCAGGAGGTCAGACTTGTGTCTGTGGCAGAAGCATCCATTTTGTGGATCTGAGACTATTTTTAAAATCAACCGCGTTTTAGCAAAGTAACATGTCGTCTCCCTCTAGAGGGGTAGAATGCTACCCCCGTTGCCAGGACTCGCGAGGGGGTAGTATTCCAATTCGTATGACACCTTACACAACATGTTTTGATAAAGCCAAACCAAAGTTAACATATAACCGCGAGGATTATAATGCACTTAATAGTATATGGTATGGCATTATCTCGGAACAGCTTAGGGAATTGGTCCCGACAGCTGCAGACAGGCTCAGCTCATGCTAGAGCCACATCTCACATAAAACCAAGCACTCTGCCTCCAGGATTGCTAAGGCCTGCCATAGAAGTGACTGATAGGAATATATGTGTCCATATAGGTTTAGATATAGGCATACTATATCTAAGCAAGGGGTGATTATACCACCTTGCCCCAGCTGAGTGATCAGCCAGTTGTGTCAATTTTGGATAGCCAGCCAGGGATGGCAAAAGATATGCTGCAGCCCCTGGTAGGCCTTCGATGCACCTATGCCCTGGGCACCTATAGTGCTCTGTACAGGGGCTGATAAGGTGACCCAAGCCAATTTAGTTATGCACCTAGGGTACATGGAAACCATTTTACAGAGAGAGCAGATAGCCTGGGGCCCTGATTAGCAGGGAACCAGGCCAACTAGGTCAAAAACCAGCTAAACACAAGGCAAAAAATCTGGGGTAACCATAGTCAGGTAGCCACCTTCCTACACAACCCCCCCCCCAAACGAAATGAGATAAGGCTATCCTTGTCCAGGTAAGCCTATATTGCCTGAGTGGCCATATAAGGAAGTACCTGCACTATCATGGGTACCCCCGGTCTCATGGTCCACTAAGCAGTCCCTCACCCTTGGGGTATTAGAGGGTCTCCACCATAGGGAATCACTACCTTGGGTGTGTTTATGCAAAGTTAAAGGCTGGTTTGGATATGGAGTATTGAAGTGAGGCTCCACTAATTTAGGGCTCAGCTTCCTCCAATTATCTTCCACCATGTATGCCTTTCTTTCTTCAACTGAGTTGCACTGTGCTCTCAGGGTCAGCCTCTGGCTACCTAAAGCTGGAGGCTGGGTCCCTTGTTTTGGTTTACTGAAGGGACAGTTCAGGTTTGGGCCCTTTGGGTCCCAGGTTTGGCTGTGTCCAACAGAATCCATCTGTGGGAGGTCCCTAACTACTTTTAAGGGGGCTCCCTCAGGAGTTTTTAAAGTTTTCACCCTACTACGGCTACTAGTTTCGGTGCCCCTAATCTGTGATTGGGGGTGCTTTATTTGACAGGGGGCCCTCTGGGTCTCACTGTCCTTCTTGTCCTCTGCAGCCCTTGGCTGACTAAGGCAAGGTAGAGAGGGGCAGGTTACCTGCTCCAGACTGGATCCCACCTGAGAAGGGTCCACTGCCATCAGATGCTCTGTCAGGCCAGGCCTAACAACCTCTGGGGCAGTTCCTTCATCAGGGGTAAGATCAGTTCCCTGAGGAGGCTGATCCTGTCCTAATGTCTGGTGAGGGGGAGATTTCTCTTCCTCCTCCATGCTCTCAGTTTGGGTGGAGTGATCCATCATTTCAGGCTTCACAACACACATATCTGTTTGAGTTTGGGCTGTGGCCATCACAGCCCCACCAACCTTTTCAGGAGCAGACTCAGTTTGGGTATCTGCTGTTATCATAACAGCTTTGATATTCTGTTTAGGAAGAGCTTCTACCTTAGATGGGGCTGAGTCTTGCACAGCCCTACCAACCATTTTCAGGAAGGACATCTTGAATTGGGGCTGTAGCCATGACAGCCCCACTAACCTTTCCAGTGACATTTACCATTTTAGAATGGATTTCCTGTTCAACCTCAGCCCAGGCTGAGATTTCCAAATCATTTCCTAGTAGGCAGTCTACAGGCAAGTTTGGTGACACTGCCACTCTCTTTGGGCCAGTGACACCTCCCCAGCTGAGACTGACTACTGCCATGGGATGATTGGTTTGTATTCCATCAATGCTTGTTAACTGGTATGTGGCACCAGGCAAAAGTTGCTTAGAGGGGACTATACAGTCAGCCACCATGGTGATGCTAGCCCCTGTGTCTCTAAAGGCTTCAACTTTCAAACTATTGATGATGGGTTCTTGTCTATATTTGCTCAAGGTATTTGGACAATCAGAGAAGTTGGCAAACCCCATGCCAGTCTCATAAACAAGATCATTTGGGTATGGGGACCTGGATAGGCCAGGGTCCGCCTCTGCTCCAAAAGTAAACCCATCCAGATTCCTGGGTGTGCTCCCACTTCCTGGGGGAATACTGCTGACAGTAACAGGAGGTGTTGGAGCTGGCTTTGGAGGTATATTTTCTTTATTGCCATTCTTTGGACAACAGCTGTCTGATTTCCAATGGCCAGTCTGTTTACAGACATGACAGTATGGCTTTTTCTGGGTAGATGAAGTGTCTTGGGACCCACCCCCATCCTTGGAGTTTTGGGGCCCTGGGGAAGTCTTTTCTTTACTTTTATCCCCACTCTTATCTTGAGGCTTGGTAGACTCCTTCTTCTGGTTATTGTCCTGATTCTTAGGCCTAATCCTGGTTCTGACCCATTTATCTGCCCTCTTTCCCAATTCTTGGGGAGAGGTCAAATCTGAGTCCACCAGGTGCTGGTGTAAGAGCTGGTTCTGACAATTACTTAGGATCTGCTCCCTCATAATCAAATTATACAATCCTGTGAAGTCATGTAGCCAACCCTCCAGAGCCTTAGTAGCACAATCTACAAAATCAGTCCAGTCCTGTGTCTGTGTCTTCTGGGTATCTCTGAACCTTAACCTGTATTGTTCAGTGGTTAAGCCAAACCCATCTATTAGAGCACTCTTAAGGACTTTGTAGTTTTTAGCATCCTTATGTCTGACAGTGAGGAGCTTATCCCTCTCTTTCTCAGAAAAGGAGTACCATAAGATTGCTGCCCACTGATCCTCAGGAACCTGCTGTACCAGGCAGACTCTCTCAAGAGCAGTTATCCACTTGTGGATGTCATCCCCTTCTGTGTAGGGGGGCACAATCTTTGTCAGGTTTCTAGTATTATAGAACCTGTCTTTCTCTCTAGGTATATTGTTGCTGCCACCAGTGGCATCTAAGCCACACATTTTCTGTTCCCTTGCTAAAGCAAGTTTAGCTTGGTCCAGGGCTAACTCTTCCCGCTCTATCTGGAGTTTTACAGCTCTCATCCTGGCCTTATGTTCTCTTCTCTGGGAGGAAGTCATTCCCCTTTGAGAGTTTCTTGAGACACTAGAAATGTGAGAATCCACTGAGGGAGATCTCACCCTTCTATTGCCTGGAACAGTTCTATTTTGTACTCTAGGGAGGTGCTGACCCTCTCCATTTCCAAGCAGGTCCAAGTTGGTTTGGCTAAGCCTCCCCACATGTACCTGGATATCACCTTGTTCTGAATTTTCATCATTATGTGGTTCAGGGTCCACCTCATTCTCTGGGGTGCTATTCTCATTCTCTTGGGGTTTCACTCTATCTCCTGATCTTAAGGGAGCTGTGCTAACTTGCTCAAGGTCATCCTTCTTCAGGATGGCTATCAGGATAGGAATGGTAGGGTTTTGACCCTTTTTCAGCCCCCTTACATTACACAAGGTACTCAGGTCTCTGTGGCTGAGGGTGTCATCTGGAAGTTGCCTTGGTCTGGTCAACTGTCACAGGCTGAGAGCCAGAGGCTACCCATGTGTCATACATGACTGCTAGTGTGGTGCAAGTGGTGCACTTACCTACACTAAGGGGTTTCCTACTGTACCTTGCTAGTGAGTTGTAGTCAGGGTGTGCTACTCCCTTTAATCTACAACTACTAAGTTCAGTAGAACTTAAATATGCTAAGCTTTTGTTTATATGTACCTAAGGTACTTTATGTGATCTTTCAATTTGATAAAAAGATTGCAATGGTAAAACAACAGCAAGCTCAAATCCGCACCGCTGCACACCAATGTGAGAAGTTGGCCTGATATATGATGTTTCCAATTCTGGAACCACCTTGTATCAGTCCAGACCATCCCTTATGGTGTCTGGTTGTAAGTCAACCTTATAGAAAAGCTATCCTAGGGGTAGCATGGACTAAGCAGCCTGAAAGGCTAAACTCAAGAGGTCGTGTTAAGCGAGCTGTTTTACCAATCACAATCCTGTAATATCAAATGAAAGGACACCACACAAGTATATATTATAAAAATATATGTGTTTATTACTAAAATAATCCCTAGTACTCTTTATGAGCAAAGGGGCACAAGCGTTTAAACAAAAGCACAGTATTACATATGAAAGTTGCACAATTATGGATGAGTGAAGGACCGGGTTTTTAGAACCCAGCGGCATCAGGGAGAACGCCTGAAACCTTCGAGTTCCCCTGTCTTGGCAAACAGAGACACGGGATACTTCTTGATGACGTCAAAGACCAAAGTTTATTGGCTGCAACCAGGAACAGAGATCTACGAAGCACACACGGGTGGTTCGTTAGAGACTACACAAATTCTATAAGCGGAGCATGGTCTTTTATGCCAAAAATCAAGCCTCAGGCAATATTTCAAATTAGCATTCGGTGCAAACAAACTGACCAATGACAATGTAACATTTTGAAAGTAGCGTATGACGACAATCTCAGACAATCCCATTTTCCGTTGTCCAGCCCACCAGAAATGACGACGCACATTCCCAAGTTTCCTGTTCCATCAGGCCGGACAAACCCATCGTAAAACCTTCAACCCAAATCAACGACTATGTCGTAAAGGAAGGCAGAAACAGATTGGAAAGGAGATAGAAAGGTGGGAGCAGTGTACCATAAACTCGGGCACGTCCTGCTCTTTGATCTTTATCGGACCAGCTGCTGAACAAGGAACTGGCTCAGCGAGGTCAGCCTCGGGCAAGGAGTCAGTTCGGCCAGGTCACCCAAAAGTCAGCTAAGACATACGTGTCTAAAGGACTTGTTCGGCCACAGTCATCAGGCCTTTGTTAGGGCAACCACACAAAATGGCTGCCGTACACAAAATGGACCCCGAGGGTTCAATCTAAATCCTCAAATACCGAGTGTTCTCCTATATCGATTCATACGAAAACACTCAGACACGCTACACTCGCCATTTGCGGTCTGCTGACACCAAAATCGTCTATTTCTGACGATCTTTATTGAACGGGTTTCGGAACCATTGAACCCAGTTCGCGAACCACGGAACCACATGAGGGCGGGTGGCCACTCAAACCATACATTAAGAAAGTGGTATAAGAGATACCAATCGAACAGTGGTTAGGCCTAGGGCCTAGGGAATCGCTGGGAGCAGTCGGGACTAGCAATGTTGAAGTCGGGAAAAGCCCGCAGGATTCGGGTGCAGCGCTTAAAGCACAGGCATGCACCAATGCAAAGTCAATGGTGCGTAAAAGTTACACAAATAGAGTTTAAGGATACTTCCGCTGAACCTAGATGGACAAAACGTTAGACACAGACCCTAGAGGTGTGTACCAGTTTGGGAACACCGGCGTTGCAGAGTTACCTCACCCACAGGAAGCGGGTGCATAGGGTCGAAGTGGCGTTGGGTTTCGTCACGCAGGTTGTTGGTGCTTGAAGCTGAAGATGCTGCAGGCGATGTGAAGGAGAAGTGTCCGGTGTGATCCAAGGGTGGATCAGAGTCGTAAAGTACCTGAAAGCAGAGTGGACAGAGTCTGGGTTACTCAGCAGTGACCAGGGTGGAACCAGGACGGAACCAGGCAATGTCGGGCGCAATCAGGTGGTTATTGAGGAGCTTCTCTCCGCTGCCACGTGGGCTCTGGGGCATCTGCGACGTCCAGGAGCAGGTCACGAGCTGCCCACGAAGGCTCTCAGCATCGGCGCTGTGGGCTTCAAGATCGGAGCAAACAACACTTGGCAAGAGCAATCCACGCAGGACTGGAAGATGGCTTCTCACTCGGACCAGGAGGGTCAGAGCGGGTGCTCCTTTTCAGAGGAGCGGGTGCAAGTCTGGAGCAACCAGAATCACAAGTCTTATTTCAAGTTTCGTCGGCACAGGGGCCACAAGCCAGCTGGCAAGTGACCGGGCCAACGCGTTGAGCCAAAGGAAGCAGAAGGGCCCCACGCAGCACTCGTCAAGTGTAGAGGGGTGAGCTTCGGTGCAAAAGTGGCTCAGGGCTGGGGCTTCTCAAACCCGGGTGTACAGGTTTGAGGGTCACTCGTGGGCTGCACGGTCAGCGTCTCGTGGTCTTTTCAAGATGGCGTGCCCCACGCTTCCGGTCGCCTCCACGGGTCTCAGCTCTGCAGGGATTGTGGATCGGGCTGTAAGAAGGCAGGCAAGCTTGATCTCGTCGATCTCTATTGCTCGAGTTCCGGCGGGAACTGCAACAAAGCAGACGTCGAGGTGCTGGATGGTGCCTGTTTGCACAGGGTGGTCACTCCTTGACCACAAAGGAGATCTTCAGTCTTCTACGTCGAGTAGGATGTCGAAGGGTCCAGAGTTTCGTTTCCAATGTTTCATCAGGATAATCTGAGTGCGTTAGCACTGCTCCCATTCTTATACCAATCTAGGGGGCTGGATTACCTGCTAGGTTCCCTCCTATGGGTGGGACCCAGGAAGGGGGTGGATACACCCCTTTCCCTTTGATCCAGGCCGCGCTGGGACTGGGGCTGGTGTGCCCCAGAACCGGTTTGGCCGGATTATGCAAGGGGAAGCCTTGTGCTCCCCAGGCAGTGTCTGGTTTCTTTCAAACCTCCCTGCTACAATCCACTATCTCCTGTCTGGGGTGGTGTGACACCTCCCTGTGACAGGAAATCCTTTGTCCAGGCCTCCTTGGCTGAGTTTCGGTCAGCTGCAGGAGGTCAGACTTGTGTCTGTGGCAGAAGCATCCATTTTGTGGATCTGAGGCTCTTTTTAAAATCAACTGCGTTTTAGCAAAGTAACATGTCGTCTCCCTCTAGAGGGGTGGAATGCTACCCCCGTCACCAGGACTGGCGAGGGGGTAGTATTCCAATTTGTATGACACCTTACACGACATGTTTTGATAAAGCCAAACCAAAGTTAACATATAACCGCGAGGATTA
This sequence comes from Lissotriton vulgaris, assembly GCF_964263255.1. NCBI lineage: Eukaryota > Metazoa > Chordata > Amphibia > Caudata > Salamandridae > Lissotriton > Lissotriton vulgaris. The sequence continues at coordinate 1,341,957,477 of NC_141695.1, read as the reverse complement.
TAATGCACTTAATAGTATATGGTATGGCATTATCCCGGAACAGCTTAGGGAATTGGTCCCGACAGCTGCAGACAGGCTCAGCTCATGCTAGAGCACCATCTCACATAAAACCAAGCAATCTGCCTCCAGGATTGTTAAGGCCTGCCATAGGAGTGACTGATAGGGATATATGTGTCCAGATAGGTTTAGATATAGGCATACTATATCTAAGCAAGGGGTGATTACACCACCTTGCCCCAGCTGAGTGATCAGCCAGTTGTGTCAATTTTGGATAGCCAGCCAGGGGTGGCAAAAGATATGCTGCAGCCCCTGGTAGGCCTGGATGCAGCTATGCCCTGGGCACCTATAGTGCTCTGTACAGGGGCTGATAAGGTGACCCAAGCCAATTTAGTTATGCACCTAGGGTACATGGAATCCATTTTACAGAGCGAGCAGATAGCATGGGGCCCTGATTAGCAGGGAACCAGGCCAACTAGGTCGAAAACTAGCTAAACACAAGGCAAAAAATCTGGGGTAACCATAGTCAGGTAGCCACCGTCCTACACTGTGTATCAAGACGTGTTATTCTCTGGCTGAAAAGGAGCCTCCAGTCGGGCTACGCTCTCACTCCACCAGGGTGACGGCTGCCACTACTGCCTTGGGAAGAGGAGTGCCTCTGAATGACATCTGTCAGGCAGCCACGTGGGCATCGCTGCACACGTTTGCCAAACACTAGTGTCTGAACAGCCAAGTCCGGAGAGACAGCTTCTTTTGCCGTTCAGTTCTACAGGATTTTCTGGTCTGATTTTGGGTATCAGACCGACCACTGGGGTTGTTATTGCTGGGGTATCTATTCTAAGGTAAGGAATCTATAACTAATATGTTTCTTTCAGATGCAAAAGTTACTTACCTCCGGTAACGATATTTCTGTAAGAAACATTAGTTTTTTTTTTTGTTTTTTTTTTTAAGATCCTTATTGTAACTTGATATTCGTACACAGCCACGAGCCTACAACCCTGGGGCCAGCTGCAAAGTAGTAGATAGGACATAGCGATGATTTATACATACATTTCTTAATACAATAACGCTAGATCCGGCATTGTATTGCATAACTTTAGGTCTTACAGTTTTATGGTTTTTTGTAGATGTTCAACAGTGAACAGAAAACAAACAAATTAGCAACATAAAATATGAGACCCTTACAAACTAACCGTCGCAGCAGTGTAATGAGTGCGAATCGTGGCAGTTATAGGCATACGGGGCTGGAAGGCGCACAATTCCTATATAGTAGTTTGTTTACATGAGTCATTCCTCTTCACTTGCATCTAGTGTGAGTACATAATTTGTGAGATAGCACCAGAAGTCCTTGGGCCTAAATTTTGCAGGTAGTTCTTCCTCGTAAGTCTGCAGCTTGTCTCTACAGCTGGACATGTCATGTAACAATCTGGATGTTTTGGGCACTTCTGGATGTTTTAGGCACTTGCTTGATGTGCCAGCACTTTGCGATCTGTCTCTTGGCTAACAATATAAAATTTACGTTTGGTAGCTTTGAGTTGTGGTACGAGTCCAAGCAGGCAAGTGCGTATTGTGCATTCCATCTCTACCCCTATCATAGCGGACAGCGCAGCTATCACTTCCGTCCAATAATCATGGACCTTAGGACAGGACCATGCCAAATGCGCGAACCCTGCGCCCTCCTTGTTACACCTCTCAAACCTGTCATTGTCCTGCAGGCCAAATTTGTACATACGCGCAGGTGTGTAGTATGCCTGATGCACAAACTTGTAATGGATAGTTCTTAGATTGCAATTAGGAGTAAGTATTTGTGTTAATGCACAAATTTGCTGCCATTCCTTTTCCGACAGCGGATCTACTAGTACTGTGTCCCATCTTCCTTTGGCCTTGTTAGTGGTGTGTGTCATCTCAGCTTGTGCTGTGGTGTACAATCTAGATTAGTGTAAATAACAAGGACCCCCTGTGAAGAAAATCAATTCATGGTACAGGGAAATAGACAGTGTAAAAAACTTATTGGCATAATGTCAACACAATGGGAGGGAGAAATAGCACAAAAGAAGTAGGACTCAAAATTTATAAAACACCGATATTGTTTAATAAGTATAAATATTCACGTTAAAAGCAATTAATAACAAGACATAAGTATAAATCAATAAATCAATAATACACAAAAAAGCAACATACAAATACTACATGGAACATACAAATAAAGAGTACTTTTACAGTGGCAATATGTGTTGTTCGATGCGCGTTTCGGCGTTTGAGAAACGCCTTCTTCAGGAGCCACAAATATTATCTGGAAGACATATTAAATTCATAATCAAATAAAGAAATATATACATCACAAATCTGTTCAAAAAATTACATACAAAGAAGTGCATTTAAAATTATACTCAAATATAAAAACATAGAATAACAAAGAATACAACAATGTCCAAGTGCCAATAACTCCCTACTTGTTCAGCTGGTGGAATACAGCTGAAACAGGCTACAAACTAGCAAACTTAACATTTGAGCAGTAGTAATTATTCAAGGGGAAATCCCTTGTGGGCAAACCAAAGATAAAAACTATGGGGAAGATACAAATACACAGTACCCAGCTGATAGGTGATCTCAACCTCGAGAGGATGGAGTGTGGCCAAAGTGGATGGAAGGACATCACTCTTCGATTCTACAATCTGTTCTAACACGATGGGGCAACCAATCAATTCCCAGTCTCAGATAGTCAGAGATAACAGTGACACCGCTTGTCAAGTTCTATTTATTCTAAAGCGGTGTGCCTATATTGTTGTATGAGCATAATTACATGTATAAGTCTCAAGTCCATAGGGGAAAGAGCAACTTACTGCAAAGTGTAGCATGTTTTATAACTTGTGCTTACCGAGGCACTTGGTTGCCAGGTTAATTTGGTGTAAAAAGCCTTTACCGGTTGAACGCTAATAGATACACATTCAACAAGGCGGCTGGTTATCCTTACAAGTTGTATTGAAAATTAAAAATCTGAAAACAAGGAAAAAAGTGGTGTTTAAACAACGGATATTTGTAGATGGTGCCCTCCAATTGTAACAGCGTATCAATAAGATAAAAAACAGTTTGCAGGGGTATTCATACTAATACCAGGATGTGCGGGTATTATTAGAAAAGTAACCCACTGTCAACTATGTGATCTCTCAAATTGTCATGTTGAAAAGGGGACCTACCGGTAGGTTGATTAAGGAATAACTTGTCCGCTTTGTAAAACCCACTGATAGGGACATACGAGGAGTGAAGTCATTAGAGTATTCACTTCGAGAATGATAGTGCAAAGTTTTCGAAAAGAAGCTGTAAAAAAAATAACAAACAGCAACGGGCGGTCAGTTCTCACGACTCACTCGAACAAGGGGCGGTAATAATAATAATTCCGCTCACACATGAACAACAGCCAAGATCGAACTGTGTGACACATAATAACTGATTATAGTATCTTACCGAGAGCCGGAATAGATAATTGTTGCCTTCCTTATCTGGATTAAATAGAAGAAATCTGCCGGTGCTTGCCGTCGTAATAAGGCTGAGGGAGGGTGAGTTACCACGCCAAATTTGCACTTCTAAAAGTGAAGGTGGATAAAACATACCCGAATCAAACAAACTATACTAACAATGTCGGCTAGAAGACAGTAGTGCGATATGTTGCGTTAAAACTGATAATCCAATCTTACCGAGGACAAATATAAAAGGCTGTAGCTGTTATCGTCTATATCAGTCAATAGACGTTGGAGATTGCTGTTGCAATGGAGGAGTGGGAAGATGTATCACCACGCCAGGTTAGCGTTTCTAAAAATAGAGCTGGATAAAGCAAACTCAAATAAGTTGTAGATAGATATTCAGTATATAACTAATTTAAAACAAATTGGGGTTTACTAACGAGCGAGAACTACTTTCTTACCGGAGAAGAAGATATTCCGATCTGTATCTGACAACCTTCGGGAGCCGCACGAAGGATAAGTGCTGGCGTCCCGCAGCCGTTGGGAGTATGACATAACCCAATGTGCCGCCGTCTGGCTCCTTTTATACGGGCCAATGGTTGAGGTTGAAGCGATGCTGTAGTAGCTACAGCCACGCCCCTGGGGGGGATATCCCTTTAACAGGTGAAGGTGGGGACTAAATAGTAAATGAAAGCACCTATTGAACACGCCAGGTAGATGACGTGTCGATAGTATGGAAACGCCTCTAGGAACAAAGTAATGCATGTAAACCAAGAGGCGGCAACAAAATAGACTGATGAAATGGCGTGCACCGCAAATCTTGCCATGGATGCACCTCAGTCTGGTGCATACTAAACCGCATGGTGAAAAATACTAAAGAGGAGGGGGGATATATATGTTTAGCAGATTAGGAAGCTATATAATCTATAGGAGGACCCTCTCATGAACGTGGAAGGGAAATGGATACGCCCCTGGAAAATAGGGGAATGGTTTTCTTGGCGCACTAAGAATTAAAACAAACGGGCAAGTAAAGCCCAGGATGCCTACACTGAAATATTAGAAAATATTCAACGTGTCTAATGTGGACCTAGCATCTACTTCAATAACATGACAATGATTGGGAAAATAATCACTATTAAACAGCTAATGTGATCCTGAAAGGACATCCCCAAACATAATGGGAAGTGAGATAAGATGATCTTTTTGTAACCGCGACAGCGAATGTACGCTGGAAAATTGATCGAGGATTGGAAAAAAGGTCACAGGATAGTACCTAAGATGTGCTAATTATGATTACCATAAGATGGCAATCTCTTTAAAAATTATAGGGCCATAGTAGGATACTAATATTAGGGTCCACTGTAAAGGTCTCCTGACAGAGTGAACCACTATAGACTGAAGGGGATGCAAATGTTTATTTGAGAAAAATCAACTCTCATCTGCAAAGCCAAACGGACCTAAGCACTGATCTGGATCCTGTTGTAAAGGTAGGTGGACACAAATATCAATGTTTATTGTATAGCATTCTCCCAGGGAATTTCACTGTTAAGTCCCCTTCTATATGTGTCCAAGACAAAGATCCAGTAAACCTCTCTTTTCTTCCTGATAGAGCATTCACCTTTGTTATCTGATGCTCTTATTTTCTCTAAAATGCGCCAGTGGAACTCATCCAATTGATGTTTTTTATCAAGAAAATGTTTGACTAAAGGTGCATTTAGTTTCTTTGTTTTTATCGCTGATCTATGCTCAGTGAGGCGCGTTTGGATAGACCTGCAAGTTTCGCCGACGTAGCCTAAGCCACAGGGGCAATTAATGAAATAGACCACATTAGTGGTTTTACAATTCCATAGATCAACTGCTTTAGCTGTAAAGCCATTGTGGGTGAATGACTCACTGCTTAGAATATTTTTGCACGATTTGCAAGAAGAACAAGGAACCGTCCCTCGCACTGGTAAACTAGTCAATAAGGATCGTTGCAAAAGGTTGGTGTTAGGATGTTTGGCATTGAACTTAGAGTGAACCATCTTATCTTTAAGGTTTCTATTCCTCCTATGAGCAAATAGAGGTTTAGAGAGTACAGAATCAGAAGATGGATTGCAATTCAAAATATGCCAGTTGGCATTGATAATTTGTCTAATCCGTTCATTCATTGTCGAATGAGTGGTCACACATACAAGTTGATTTTTCACAGGTTGTTCTTTGGGGGCTAAAAGGGCATCTCGATCTAAGAAACGTGCCCGTTTATAAGAATTTCTTATTAATCTGTGTGGCTATCCCCGATCCAGGAACTTCTTGCGCATGATTGCTGCCTCTTTGTCATAATCAGACAAATTCGTACAGTTCCTACGAACTCTTAAAAATTGAGAGAAGGGAATACTCTCCCTCTGGCACTTCGGGTGGAAACTACTGAAATGTAGTAAAGTGTTGCGCGCTGTAGGTTTCACAAATAAATCCACCTCTAATTTATTGTTGTTAACTCGAATTAAAAGATCTAAGAACTCTACCTGTTTATCATTATATTGAGCTGTAAATTTCAAATTGCTGTCAGTCAGGTTAATCCATTTCAAGAACTCCAAGAGGGAGTCTTTCCCATTGGTCCAGATAAAAAAGATGTCGTCTATGTATCTGGACCAATGGGAAATTGATTCGAAGAAGGGTGCCACTTCATTGTCTATGAATTTCTCCTCAAAACGGGACATATAGATATTGGCTATTGATGGGGCCACCGATGCCCCCATGCTGACTCCCCTAAGTTGACGATATAAGTCCTCTCCAAATTCAAAGACGTTTTCCGTTAAAACAATGAACAGACAGTCAATGAGAAATTGTTTTGGACACATGATTTGATGTTTATCTATATACCAATCAGTGGCTCTGATAGCCTCATCCAAAGGGATGTTGCTATAGAGGGATTCAATGTCCATGGTGACTAATATATCTCTTTCTGGTGTAATTTCAAGATTTTCCACTATATTGATCATATGGCAGGTGTCTTTCACATAAGATTTGATCATTGGGATGTGTGGTCGTAAAAAATGATCTACGAACTTGGATAGGGGTTCTGTTGGAGTGCCAATGGTAGACACAATGGGTCTATATGGGGGATGTTCAAGATTTTTGTGCATTTTGGGGAGTCCATAGATGCAGGCAGTCTTATTTTTATTATTGTTTAGAAATTCATGATCTTTTGTATTAATGTCACCATTTAGTAAAGCTTCATTGGTAAGTGTACTAATCTTTTTGGTGATATTATTAATTGGATTTGAGTTAATTCTTAAATATGTGGAGCTATCGTTAAGCATCATATTCATATTTTTCTCATAGTCAGTGGAATTTAGAACAACAATGCCTCCACCCTTGTCTGCTCCTTTAATTGTCAATGTTTTATTTACAGATAGCTCCTTTAAAGCTAATGACTCGTTTCTGCTTAAATTGTACATTGGCTTTGGAATAAATTTTAGCGTCCTTTCTAATTTTTTAATAACTATCAATTCGAAGGCTGCTACCTCTGGACCTAACTGGTCTAGTCCAGGAGTAAAAGAAGAAGGTAGTGCTATTTAATTCTGGCTTTGTTTAGATGTATCATATACATTATCTTCCCTATCTAGGAACATTTTTTTTAAACAAATTTTTCTGAAGAATGATACCACATCCTTATAAAGTTCATATAGCCGAGATACCCGCCACCCCCTCTCAACACAATCCCCAAAAGGAGTGAAACCGGAAACAGTTCTTGAAGTTTTTGGAAGTGGGATGGAGTGACCAACCCGGCCGTATTTATTAAAACAAAATTAAAACATTAAACGTTTCATGTTATGTACAATTTCATTACCATATTGCGCTGTTTGGCTAACCTTAACAGATTCTCTAATACAGAGGTTCTCCTAGCCGAACTAGCAACCTACAAAACATTTCTTGACATATTGAAATTGTACAACCTAACGTTTAAGGGCCAACGGCAAGGTCATAACCGGTGTCAAGATCCCTAACCGGACTTACCCCTCCCACTTGGGATGGGCGACAGCACGGAGGCGTACCTCAAGTGCAACTACTACCAATTTCCCTTGACTTGACGGGGGCACCTAAAACTCGACGCCATTTAAAGGTCGTTCGAATACTCGTGTGAGGTATCTAGAAGGTATCGTGGCCCTTATCCCAACCCCACACAACTTACCGCATCTGCCGTCGCAGATGTCACTGGCCCCGGGAAATTCCCCAGGAGGGGGCTGTAACCCCTCCTACAAAGGAAGGGGCCTTGACCGCCTTTCCTTTACTTCCGGCGACCCATCCTTAGAAGGGACCGCCTCCCCATTGAGGGGCCAATGGCCACCTCTCCCGAGCGCTCCCATCCGTGTTGGGTGACGCCCACTCATAGGGATCTACTAATTAGTGCTCACCGATCATGACCTTACCGCCACAGGCCCGGATAGTTGACCGGCTATCCGGGCCCCCCACCAAAACTCCTAGCTAAAGGTCATGTTCCAACGTTTTTAACCATGCTAAGAAGTCTCCTATGAGTAACTCATTTCCCACCCGAGACAAATGCACACCATCCCCCATATACATACTGTCATCATTAATACAACCGTGCGAGATAGAATGCAATGTCCTGGAACGGAACAACCTACTCATTTTGTTATTAAGTTTCCTAACAGAATGGTTCAAAGCAGGGATCGAAATAGCCCCCCGCCACACTTTTCGTGGGATCATATGAGACCACGCAATTATGCACCCCGGAACTTTCCTTGCCAACCAACTTACGGTGGAAAGCATTGCCTCCAGGAGAAGTCGTCTACCGGTGGTGACCAAATCATTGCCCCCTAAATGTACTATGACTATAGACGGCGGTGACCTCATCCGCCCTAACAAACCCTCAAAGTAAGCTTGAAACTGGTCAATACAGAGACCGCCCCTTCCGTAGAAGGACATCCTGTACCCGTATTCCCCAGCTACGTGAATCATGTCACCTGCTTTGAATACGTCTGCGGCACGCCTCACGTATGAGTGGCCCACGACCCACACCTCCTTTTTCACAGCCGGTGATGTCTGACCGCTGGCCCGGTGTTGGGTCGACTGCATAGTCCGCCCCGCCTCGAAGGCTTGCGTAACTGAAAACCAAACAAAAGACAAGAAGCGTGAGTACATTGTTACAGCTTCACAACATGTGCAACCGCACATACCTCTTATAACAATTGGAGGACCAACGCCCCACTCGTTTTACTTGTTCCACATTAAGACCCCTGGCTGCAGCTTCAGTGGCAGCCCCTATCCGAAAGGAATGGGTCCCAAACTCGCCCGGGTCCAAGCCTGCTGCGGTAATTGACATCGCGAGCACCCGCTGAAACTGAAACTTTGTCAGTGGGGTGGCGTCCGCGTGTCTCAACATTGTCCCCCCCATGATGCCACCCTTTGTGCTAGGTAATCCTCTAAACACCTCACCGGACACATGGAGGACCCTGGAATCCTGCGAATGACTATGCAGTCTCCCACCCCACTTTGATCGGTTTTTGACTTGACAAAGGATACCGTCATAGTCTCACCCCTGATCTGAACGTGTTCCCGGCACAAACCCCCCGCCACATCCCGCTTGCTCCTTGCCACCAGCTCACTTATCCTCATAGCCCCGTGAAATGCAAGCGTAAAAGCGGCTCGGAACAAACAGGCCTCGAACTGAGACGAGCATATGTCGGGGAGTGTGGCCAGCAACTGGGACAACCTATCCAGACCTATCGGGCGCCTCTCGTCTACCCTGCGACCCTCAAGGCGTTGCCACCCACGCAGCGCTTTTTGTACAGCAAAAGACGCTGTCGGGTCCTGGATATTATGAGCCCTGGCAACAAAGGAGATGGCAGCACGATGCCTCTGGGCTGTAGCCACCGACTTCCCAGCCTTACGCAAGGACATCAGAAAATGTACTACCCAATCCTCATGCCCCCAAAGTCCCCCTCTCTCAGTCCCCAAAAAGGCCAAATAAGCCCGAAACGCCCCTTCGTATGCCTTCCTCGTCCTTGGTGCTAGACTCTCTCCCACGAGGTAACGAAGTTCGGGGCACCGAGAGACCAGAGAGCTTCGGGAAAGGGTGCTGGCTCGGGGTCCGCTGAGGGAAGGAAACCCGAGAAAGCCTGCATTTGAAAACGAGACAGTGCATCAGCAGCCTGATTCATCACCCCCGGGACATGTTTTGCTCTGAATACCACGTTCAGTTGCATACACAGTAAGACAATTTCCTTAAGCAGCCTCAAAATCATTTTACAACGTGCTGCCTGACTATTAATGCATTCTACAACGGTCATATTGTCAGACCAAAATATGACAGAATGATTTTTGAATCCATCGGGCCAGGATCTGAGGGCCACCAAAATAGGAAACAGCTCAAGGAAAGCAATATTACTCGTCAGCCCCTCATCGTGCCACCATGTTGGCCACTTTTGTGCCGACCATTTTGTGCCGAAGATGGCGCCGAAACCCATGCTTCCCGCTGAATCCGTCCATAGACCAAGCTCTTCAGAGGACAAGGCCGGTTTGTTCCAGACGACTCGACCATTGAAATCCGCCAAAAATGCTAACCAAATACGCATGTCTTGGCGGACCTCGGCCGATAACCTCGTGCGATGGTGACCCTCCTTTAGGCCGACCATCGCCTGTGCAATCGAACGGGAGAAGGGGCGGGCCATCGGGATCACTCTTAAGGCAAAATTCAACTTCCCCACCAATTGCTGCAATTGATGCAGCGTAACTTTAGATGCAGTGATACACATTTGCAGGGCTGTCTTGAATTTCGATACTTTGGAAGCTGGTAAACGAAAACAACCCTCACTAGAGTCCAACTCGATCCCGAGGAACTCGAGGCAAGTCGTGGGACCCACAGTTTTACCTGGTGCCAACGGCACGCCAAATTGATTCATTAAAACACAAAATTCAGTCAAGGCCCGGGCACATTCATCATCCCCAGCGGCCCCAAGGAATAGAAAGTCGTCGAGGTAATGCATCACATTCCGAAAACCTGTTTTCTTCGTGTAAACCCATTGCAGAAAACTACTGAATTTCTCGAAATAAGCACAAGATATCGAGCACCCCATTGGCATACACCTGTCCATGTAATACAAACCTTGAAACATGAATCCCAACAAACGTTGATCATCCGGGTATACCGGGAGCAAACGGAACGCTGACTCGATATCTGATTTCGCCATCAGCGTCCCGGGCCCCAGGCGATTCAAAATGGCTACGGCCTCATCGAATGATGCGTACCGCACCGAACACATTTCTGGATTAATTGCATCGTTTACAGAAAGGCCATGAGGGGCTGATAAATTGTGAATCAATCGAAACTCACCCGGGTCCTTCTTGGGGACCACCCCTAAAGGAGAACAAACAAAGTTCGGTACCGGGGGGGCAGGAAACGGGCCGGCAACCCGACCTCGGGTAACCTCTTTCCGGATCTTATCCTGTACTACAGTAGTATGCTGCAAGACGGAAAGTTGATTTTTGCACGTCCCGACACCCTGAAAGTTACCCACCGGGATGCGGAAACCATATGAAAAACCGTTTCGTAGCACCCCAGCAGAGGTACGATCTGGGTATTCGCTGAGCCAGGGAATCATCGCCAGGGTATCAATCGGGGTTGGTAAAGGCGCCCCTCGGACTATATTAGACCTGTTTAGCGCCTCCTCTACCCCCATTCTCACCCAATTTGGCTCTGCACGAGGACTCAGGATGGGGTGCCCCACAACCACTACATTCGTGTTTGAACTTACAAGATCCCGGGGGCCTAGTACATTTGCTTCTGTTGAAATTGAAACAGAACCCCCTCTTCCCTGTATTACCGGCGGGTCTCGGGTAATCGTCTGTACCCGTACCCGACCGAAAGGGTGTCCCCCCATTTTGGCGGGAGGACTCACTCACAGCACTCCCCACCAATGGCACCTTCAACATTCCCGACTCTTTCATCTTATTCCATGTTAAAGAATCGTAACAGTCCCAGGTTAAACTTTTGTTATGCTCCATCGCTTTCCTGAAGAGGTTATCATAACAGAACCATTGGTTACCTTGGTGTGATGTCGAGTACCCCATAATTCGTGACTGATATACTGGAAATTCAGGGAGTAAATCAGGCCTACGTTCCCCCAAAATTGCCGTGAAAATTCCCCAAGCATTCCCCCAGTTACCAATATTTTCATTCACTTTAAAGGCGGCCATTTTGGCGCGCCAAACACTCGGATGCATCAGATCCTTTTGACCCTTAACAGTTTCGACCTCATAGTGATCAACGAGCAGGGAGAAAATGTTAACGTATTCCCCCGCCCAAATCTTTTCCTTTATTGGCAAAGGAACATGTTGCCCCAATCTTTCTCTACGAGAGGGTGTTGACTCATCCCTTGCAATCGGCAATGGCCGCTTACCTGCACCGGACGCAGCTTCCGTCCCTCGTGGCTTGTCTATCGCCGCATCCGGCGCGGGCACCTTGGCTGCCTCACGTTTCTCGCGCAACTGTTTTATGAGTGCTTGCGCTTCGGTAGCCATGGCGCCCCCATTACTGTCCCCCAACCATGCTGCTAACTGTGCCGCCAATTCGGGAGGCATATCTTCGGCAGCCGTCGGGGTGACTATCACGGGAATCGGATTCCCCTCAACCGGTACCGGGGCCGGTACCGGGGCTGGTGCTTCGAGCGGAGAACAGGGAACCGGGACGTCTCCCCCGACCGGCCCCCTTCTCGGCCTCTTTGGCTTCCCTCCGGCCGGTGGACGCCCCGATCCCTCCTCGCCGTCTCGCTCCGCCAACCGCTTCTTAATTTCGGACATGTCCTTCATGAGTGCCCGAACCAACTGGTCAGTCGACATTCCCTTTGCTCCTTTCTTGGGCATCCTTTCGACGAAGTATCTAAAAGACAAAGAGAGAGATTAAAACGCTCAAAAATTGGCTCTTCGTTCTGTCCCGAGCTCACGTGCAGCGAGGAGGTGCAGCTTCAGAGCACAAGAACAAGAGGATGTCTTCTGGTCTTGCGTCCCTTTTTATCCGTCTTCAGGGCGGGCGTATACCCGCCCCTGCCTGCCCCTGAGGGCGTGGCTGGCTGCGTCGGTGTCTAGGCCAGCCCACTCTAGGGCGGGAACGAGCGCGCCCCAGCTACGCCGCTTCGGGCATACCAGCTGAGACGCGCCTCCCGCCCAAAAATGGCTTCCCGGGGGGATCGAGGCGCTCGGCCATAAGTTCGGGGGGACCGATTCGGTCGCCCCTTTCCAAATGTGTTGACATATGTATGAGGTACGAAAGAAAGGCCCTTGGAGAGCAGGGCTTCACTGTAACTATCCAATTCCACTGAGGACAGATTAAAAATTGGAACTACATTCCTTGCCCCCAGTACTGTCTGTTTCGGGTTTCCCTTAAAACTGGGGTTCCTGTGGCTGATGTTGTTGCTGTTGATGTTGTTGGTGTTGGGCTTGGTGTTGATGTTGGTTCATTTGGAAGTTCCCTCTCGATTGTCCCTGGTTCTGAAACCTCACCCTGGGGCGGCCTCGTCGAGGCCCCCTGTTTGATAAAAAAGGGCGTCGTTGTGGTCTAGAGTTAGGGTATGAGTTAAACCCTCCATCTGAATCATAATATGTACCATTAGAGCCCTCACCTTCTGAATCTGATGAGTCGGTGAAATTATTTACCCTCTGCTGGACATTTCTTGACTCGTCTGTGTATTGATTCTGTTGGTAAAAATCTTTATTTAAATAAGGGTATGCCACTTCTTCTGTGTAAAATCTTTTATCTTTATTGAGCTTGTCAGTTTTGCGTTTATTCAAATAGTTGCTAAAGGATTCTAATTCTCTGTTATATTCTTCTATCTTTTTGATCGCTTCATCTACACCAGTAAGCTGTTTCAATTTCTCTTCTAGTTCATCTATTTCTTTTTTTATTTCTAAAGCTAGTTCTTTAGATGTTGCGACAATCAGTATCATTAAATCACGGGAACATCTGTTCGCTATAAAGCTCCATTTTCCTAAAAATGGTCTATGGTGTACAAAAAGGCCAGGTACGTTCCGTACTCGTAGCCCATTAGGAATGATGCCTGTCTTAAGGTAAGCCAGCATGAACTCACCATGAGCCTCCATGCGAATGAGTTTCTTTTTAAGATCAAGTAATTTCTTACCTTCGTCATTACCCCGTACAGACAAGTTGGTATTGCTGACAGGGACTGTAGTGCCAACTAAGGTAGCAAACTCTTCGTCAGTGAAGCCAAATGTTTTCATGTTGGCCATGACTGGAGAGATTGGAAGAGATATAAGGGCAACCAATTACTTACTGCTCAAATATTGTACAAATAATAGATACACAATGGTAAACGAAGTGGCCCTGCACAGACAAGCTGTGGGAAAATTAGTGTAAATAACAAGGACCCCCTGTGAAGAAAATCAATTCATGGTACAGGGAAATAGACAGTGTAAAAAACTTATTGGCATAATGTCAACACAATGGGAGGGAGAAATAGCACAAAAGAAGTAGGACTCAAAATTTATAAAACACCGATATTGTTTAATAAGTATAAATATTCACGTTAAAAGCAATTAATAACAAGACATAAGTATAAATCAATAAATCAATAATACACAAAAAAGCAACATACAAATACTACATGGAACATACAAATAAAGAGTACTTTTACAGTGGCAATATGTGTTGTTCGACGCGTGTTTCGGCGTTTGAGAAACACCTTCTTCAGGAGCCTAAAATATTATCTGGAAGACATATTAAATTCATAATCAAATAAAGAAATATATACATCACAAATCTGTTCAAAAAATTACCTACAAAGAAGTGCATTTAAAATTATACTCAAATATAAAAACATAGAATAACAAAGAATACAACAATGTCCCAGTGCCAATAACTCCCTACTTGTTCAGCTGGTGGAATACAGCTGAAACAAGCTACAAACTAGCAAACTTAACATTTGAGCAGTAGTAATTATTCAAGGGGAAATCCCTTGTGGGCAAACCAAAGATATAAACTATGGGGAAGATACAAATACACAGTACCCAGCTGATAGGTGATCTCAACCTCGAGAGGGTAGAGTGTGGCCAAAGTGGATGGAAGGACATCACTCTTCGATTCTACAATCTGTTCTAACACGATGGGGCAACCAATCAATTCCCAGTCTCAGATAGTCAGAGATAACAGTGACACCGCTTGTCAAGTTCTATTTATTCTAAAGCGGTGTGCCTATATTGTTGTATGAGCATAATTACATGTATAAGTCTCAAGTCCATAGGGGAAAGAGCAACTTACTGCAAAGTGTAGCATGTTTTATAACTTGTGCTTACCGAGGCACTTGGTTGCCAGGTTAATTTGGTGTAAAAAGCCTTTACCGGTTGAACGCTAATAGATACACATTCAACAAGGCGGCTGGTTATCCTTACAAGTTGTATTGAAAATTAAAAATCTGAAAACAAGGAAAAAAGTGGTGTTTAAACAACGGATATTTGTAGATGGTGCCCTCCAATTGTAACAGCGTATCAATAAGATAAAAAACAGTTTGCAGGGGTATTCATACTAATAACAGGATGTGCGGGTATTAATTAGAAAAGTAACCCACTGTCAACTATGTGATCTCTCAAATTGTCATGTTGAAAAGGGGACCTACCGGTAGGTTGATTAAGGAATAACTTGTCCGCTTTGTAAAACCCACTGATAGGGACATACGAGGAGTGAAGTCATTAGAGTGTTCACTTCGAGAATGATAGTGCAAAGTTTTCGAAAAGAAGCTGTAAAAAAAAATAACAAACAGCAACGGGCGGTCAGTTCTCACGACTCACTCGAACAAGGGGCGGTAATAATAATAATTCCGCTCACACATGAACAACAGCCAAGATCGAACTGTGTGACACATAATAACTGAATCTGAAAGAGACACGTTAGTGATAGATTCCTTACCTTAGAATATCCCCAGGCGTCAGACTGGATCCGGAAACTTTTGCGTAGCAATACCCCTGCGCGCTGGTAGGCGTCGTCTGCGGCTCCGCGTCCGTCGTCGGCGTCGTGAGCGCCGGGATGACGTCATCGGAGTATATAGACGGCGCCCATGCGCGCTGACGTCAGTTCTTCTTTTTTCCGCGCCAGCTAGCGCAGATCCGGAAGAAGCTCTACCCCCAGTCACTTTTTGACTGAAAACTTTTTTGATCTTTTTGATCCTCTAGTTAGTCGATTCTCGACTATCGGTGCCAGGGATGCCCGGGTTCAAGCCTTGCTCGAAGTGCGGCCGACTCATGTCGGTCACGGACCCCCATCGCCGGTGCCTGAAGTGCTTAGGCCTCGACCACGACGATCGAACCTGTGACGACTGCCGGGCCCTGACGTCGAAGGCTAGGCGGGAGCGGTCCCGCAAGCGTCTCGAGCTGAGGCAGTCGGCCCCGCGCCGCTCCAGGTCCCGGTCCCGGTCCCACGGGAGGTCGAGGGACAGGTCGCGAGGTCGGAGTCATCGACGTTCCGGGAGTGGTCACAGATCGTCCGGTTCCAAGTCCTCAGGTAAGAGGCATGAGAGGTCGGAGCGACGCCATCGTTCCTCCGACCCGCCCCGTCGCTCGCACGATGCGACCGGGGACTCGGGCGACACCGCCCACGCGGCTCCGCGGGAGTCGCAAGCGTCGCCGCCTGCCCCACACCTTCGGGTCCCTGGGCACGGCGCGTCGCAGGAGGAGGTCGAGAGGTACCTCATGGCCATGAGGGCCCTCCCTCCTCAGTCGGTTCCCGTGGCGCCTTCGGGCCGATCGGCTCCGTCTGGAGGTCCTTCCGGGTCGGGCGCTTCGGCCCCGACGACGTCGGGTACTTCGGGCCCGGCGCCGCTGGCGACTTCGGTCCCGGCGCCGCGCGACCTCGCTGGATCCGGCTCCGGATCCGGGACCTCGCCGGTCGACCTTACGACCTCGCCGGCGACGTCCCTTCAGGTGTCGTCCCCGGCAGCTGAAGTGGTTGCCGACCCCAATGCTTCCTACGGTCCTACTCAGGTGTCGGAGGGGCGCCGCTGGGCGCCGATTCCGTCAGCCTTCGGAGAGTTCTATCTCCACGAGGAGGCCCTGGCTGTTAATCCTGGGCTCCAGGAGCCGGGTGACGAGGAGCAATGGGAGGGGTCCGAGGACCCTCTGGCACGTGATTGCCAGTCTCATCAGGACTGGACATATGAGCTTGGGGAGGCCAGTGGTATTGACACCTCGCCAGACACTGGATTTACGTCGCCCCCGACTGTGGCTTCGGAGGCGGGTTCTGCTTACAGTGTAGTGTTGACGAAGGCAGCTAAGGCCCTAAACCTTGAGCTCCCCGTCGCGGCCGTGAGGACTAATCTCCTCACTGAGGTCCTCAAACAGCAGTCCGGCTCCGCGGAGCCCCTTCTGCCGTTCAATGAGGCCTTGTGTGACGTTCTTCTGGGCACTTGGTCCAAGCCCGCCACAGGCCCCCCTGTGGACAGGAACGTGGCCAGACGCTACCGCCCGGCCCCGGGCGACCCTTGCTTTTTGTCCACCCACCCCACCCCCGAGAGTCTGGTCATCCAGGCCTCCAATTCCCAGACCGCATTCCCGTCGGCCCCGCCCGACAGGGAATCCAAGAGATACGAGCAGTTCGGGAAGAAGGTCTTCTCGTCTGTGAGCCTAGGGCTACGGTCAGTGAACACCAACTGTCTCTTGGGCCGCTACACCCACACTCTGTGGGACACGGTTGCGGAGGTGCTGCCACAATGCCCTGAGGAGGTCAGGGCCAAACTCAGCCAAACCCTTGCGGACGGCAGAGATGCGGCACGCTTTTCTATCCGGTGTGGGCTGGATACCACGGACTCACTGGGCAGGGCGATGGCAACGACAGTGGCGGTTCGACGCCACGCCTGGTTGAGGTCCGCCAACTTCTCGGCCGATGTCCAGGCAACACTCCTGGACATGCCGTTTGATGGCCGTCGCCTCTTCGGCGACAAGGCAGACCATGCGCTGGAACGTTTTAAGGACTCCAGGGCCACGGCCAAGTCCTTGGGTCTTACGGCCCCACGCCAGCAATCGGGTGCCTTTCGCTCCTTTCGTGGCCACGGAAGGGGCGCCCCACCACGGACCGCCAGCCACACGCCGCAGAATGTCCAGCAGCGCGGTGGCGGACGTGGGAACCGCCGCGGCGGTGGTCGGGGTCAGCGGCGAGGCCAGTCCACACCTCCCTCAGCAGCCCCCGCCTCAAAACCTTCCTAGTCCGAGTTTTCAGGCCCATGTGACGCCTGTGGGAGGCAGGGTTCGCCATCACCTCTCCCACTGGCATACAGTCACTTCGGACAGGTGGGTGCTGCAAATTGTCCGAAGGGGTTTCTCCCTCCCCTTCGAGTCTTCCCCTCCATCCATGCCACCTCAATACCACCGTGTGTCGGGGGATCACTTGCAGCTTCTGCGAGAGGAAGTTTCGGCCCTCTTGGCCAAGGGGGCCATCGAGCGCGTTCCTGGGCCAGAAGTAGGACGTGGATGTTACTCCCACTACTTTCTGGTACCCAAGAAGGGCAAAGGGGGCCTACGCCCTATCTTGGATCTGCGGAACGTCAACGGCTTCCTCCGGACGGAGAAGTTCAAGATGCTCACTTTGGCTCAGGTCCTGGCTGCCCTGGACCCAGGAGACTGGATGGTAGCGTTGGACTTGCAGGACGCCTATTTCCACATCCCCGTCCTGCCGGCCCACCGGCGTTACCTGCGGTTCACGGTGGGCCTAGAGCACTTTCAGTTTACCGTGCTCCCCTTCGGCCTTACCAGCGCCCCACGGGTGTTCACGAAGGTGATGGCGGTGGTCGCAGCCCATCTGCGCAGGCAAGGGGTGTCAGTCTTCCCCTACCTCGACGACTGGTTGTTGAAGGCGGGCTCGCCCCAGACAGTCGTCAGCCACCTCCAGACTACGGCCGACCTCCTGCACCTGCTGGGGTTCTCCATCAATGTGCCGAAGTCACACCTGTGTCCCTCTCAGAAGCTCCTTTTCATCGGAGCGGTTCTCGACTCGGCGCAGTTTCGGGTTTACCCACCCGAGCAGCGGGTTCGGGATATTCAGGCTCTGATTCCTGTCTTCAGACCGTTATCCCGGGTCTCGGTCAGGTTGACGCTGCGGCTTCTGGGACTGATGGCCTCCTGCATCCTTCTGGTGCGTCACGCCAGGTGGCGGATGCGGGCTCTGCAGTGGGACCTGAAGTTTCAGTGGGCCCAGCATCAGGGCAACCTGTCCGATCATGTCCTGATCTCGGAGGGCACTGCGAAGCAACTGCAGTGGTGGCTCACGGACCGCGACTGGGTCAGTGGCAGACCCCTCTCCCTACCCCAGCCGGAGCACGTAGTTGTGACGGACGCGTCCCTCCAGGGCTGGGGAGGCCACATGGGAGAGGCGGAGATCAGAGGCCTCTGGTCTCCGGCGGAGTCCCGGCTCCACATCAACCTTCTGGAGCTGCGGGCGATTCGTCTTGCACTGAAGGCATTCCTCCCCTCTGTCAGGGGGAGCGTAGTGCAAGTGTTCACCGACAACACCACCGCCATGTGGTACTGCAACAAACAGGGCGGTGTGGGGTCGTGGACCCTATGCCAGGAGGCTCTGCGCCTCTGGCAGTGGCTGGAACATCAGGGCGTGACCCTGGTGGTTCAACACCTGGCAGGCTCTCTGAATGCCAGGGCGGACGAACTCAGCCGCCGGTGCATGATGGATCACGAATGGCGTCTGAACTCGGACGTGGCGCAAGGTCTCTTTCAACAGTGGGGAGAGCCTTGGTTAGATCTATTCGCCACAGAAGAGAACGCGCAATGTCAGCAATTCTGCGCGTTGGAGTTTCCAAGGCGGCACTCGCTCGGAGACGCTTTTCGTCGCGAGTGGAGCTGCGGCCTGTTGTACGCCTTTCCGCCTATACCACTTCTGCCCAGAGTGCTGAAGAAGATCAGGCGCGACCGGGCCCAGGTCGTCCTTGTGGCTCCGGACTGGGCACGAAGATACTGGTATCCCGAGCTACTCAGCATGTCAGTCGATCCCCCGATTCGTCTGCCTCTTCGGGAGGACCTTCTGTCGCAGCAGCAGGGGACGGTCCTGCACCCGAACCTGCCCAGTCTCCACCTACAAGCTTGGAGATTGAGCGGCGGCAGTTGAGGCCATTTGACTTGCCTCCCGAAGTCTGCGATATCATTCTGGCAGCCAGGCGTCCCTCCACAAAGTCGGTATACGCCTGCCGGTGGAACAGATTTGTGGCATGGTGCACAGCAAAGGCTGTGGATCCTCTCTCTGCACCCCTTTCGGAAGTGCTGCTCTTTCTTCTTTCCCTTGCCCAGCAGGGCTCTGCTCTGGGCACTCTCAAAGGGTACCTTTCTGCTCTTTCAGCCTTCTTGAGGCTACCAGATCAGCCTTCTTTATTCAAGTCCCCTATTGTGAGTAGATTTCTGAAGGGCATCACGCACATGTTTCCTCCTGTCCCCTTCGTGATGCCCCAGTGGGACTTGAATCTGGTTCTCACCTATCTGATGTGTGCTCCCTTTGAGCCACTTCATAACTGCCCTCTTCGTCTCCTTACTCTAAAGACGGCTTTCCTGGTTGCCATCACCTCTGCCAGGAGGGTGAGTGAGCTCCAGGCTCTTTCTTCTTCTCCACCTTTCCTGTCTGTTCATCCTGATAAGGTGGTGTTACGTACACGACCTTCCTTCCTGCCCAAGGTTGTCACGGCCTTCCACATCGGGCAGTCCATCACTTTGCCCACCTTCTTTCCGCCTCCGCATCCCTCGAAAGAGGAGGAGAGGCTCCACCGTCTGGATCCAAAACGTGCGCTCTCCTACTACCTGGATCGCACTCGCCAATTCCGGGTGGATGACCAACTCTTCGTTGGTTACGTGGGCGCGAAGAAGGGAAAGGCTGTGCACAAGAGGACCATCTCCAGGTGGATCATCTTGTGCATCCAAGCATGCTACTCCATGGCGAGGAAGGAGCCCCCAGCTGGATTGCGGGCTCACTCCACTCGGGCCACGGCGACAACAACTGCCCTGGGCCGCGGTGTCCCCCTGCAGGACATCTGTCAGGCAGCCACGTGGGCCTCGCTGCACACGTTCGCAAGACACTACTGCCTGGACAGTCAAGTCCGGAGGGATGGCTTCTTTGGCCGTTCCGTCCTCCAGGACTTTCTGGTGTGATATTGGTTCGCAGACCCACCACCGGGGTTGGTATTGCTGGGGTATCTATTCTAAGGTAAGGAATCTATCACTAACGTGTCTCTTTCAGATGCACAAGTTACTACTTGTGTAACGATATATCTGTAAGAGACATTAGTTAGTGATAGATTCCTTACCGCCCTCCCATCCTCCCCGTTCTGCGAACTGATATTTAGGGTTAAGGTCATCCCCTTTCAGGGCCCTAGTTTCATGGCACCAGTGTTAGTTCTATCATGGCTCTGCGTATCTGGCGCGGAAAAGCTGTGTTATCAGAACTGACGTCAGCGCGCATGGGCGCCGTCTATATACTCCGATGACGTCATCCCGGCGCTCACGACGCCGACGACGGACGCGGAGCCGCAGACGACGCCTACCAGCGCGCAGGGGTATTGCTACGCAAAAGTTTCCGGATCCAGTCTGACGCCTGGGGATATTCTAAGGTAAGGAATCTATCACTAACTAATGTCTCTTACAGATATATCGTTACACAAGTAGTAACTTGTGCTTATAGTATCTTACCGAGAGCCGGAATAGATAATTGTTGCCTTCCTTATCTGGATTAAATAGAAGAAAGCTGCCGGTGCTTGCCGTCGTAATAAGGCTGAGGGAGGGTGAGTTACCACGCCAAATTTGCACTTCTAAAAGTGAAGGTGGATAAAACATACCCGAATCAAACAAACTATACTAACAATGTCGGCTAGAAGACAGTAGTGCGATATGTTGCGTTAAAACTGATAATCCAATCTTACCGAGGACAAATATAAAAGGCTGTAGCTGTTATCGTCTATATCAGTCAATAGACGTTGGAGATTGCCGTTGCAATGGAGGAGTGGGAAGATGTATCACCACGCCAGGTTAGCGTTTCTAAAAATAGAGCTGGATAAAGCAAATTCAAATAAGTTGTAGATAGATATTCAGTATATAACTAATTTAAAATAAATTGGGGGTTACTAACGAGCGAGAACTACTTCCTTACCGGAGAAGAAGATATTCCGATCTGTATCTGACAACCTTCGGGAGCCGCAAGAAGGATAAGTGCTGGCGTCCCGCAGCCATTGGGAGTACGAAATAACCCAATGTGCCGCCGTCTGGCTCCTTTTATACGGGCCAATGGTTGAGGTTGAAGCGATGCTGTAGTAGCTACAGCCACGACCCTGGGGGGGATATCCCTTTAACAGGTGAAGGTGGGGACTAAATAGTAAATGAAAGCACCTATTGAACACGCCAGGTAGATGACGTATCGATAGTATGGAAACGCCTCTAGGAACAAAGTAATGCATGTAAACCAAGAGGCGGCAACAAAATAGACTGATGAAATGGCGTGCACCGCAAATCTTGCCATGGATGAACCTCAGTCTGGTGCATACTAAACCGCATGGTGAAAAATACTAAAGAGGAGGGGGATATATATTTTTAGCAGATTAGGAAGCTATATAATCTATAGGAGGACCCTCTCATGAACGTGGAAGGGAAATGGATACGCCCCTGGAAAATAGGGGAGTGGTTTTATTGGCGCACTAAGAATTAAAACAAACGGGCAAGTAAAGCCCAGGATGCCTACACTGAAATATTAGAAAATATCAGCAAAGATATTCAACGTGTCTAATGTGGACCTAGCATCTACTTCAATAACATGACAATGATTGGGAAAATATTCACTATTAAACAGCTAATGTGATCCTGAACGGACATCCCCAAACATAATGGGAAGTGAGATAAGATGATCTTTTTATAACCGCGACAGCGAATGTACGCTGGAAAATTGATCGAGGATTGGAAAAAAGGTCACAGGATAGTACCTAAGATGTGCTAATTATGATTACCGAAAGATGGCAATCTCTTTAAAAATTATAGGGCCGCCGGGCGTGGCCAAGATGGCGGCGGAGTAGGACGCTTTTCGAGCCGCTCCGGCGCTGATCCGGCAAAAGCATCTAATAGCACGGTCCTGAGGGAGCGGCTTCGCTTCAAAGGTTGTGTGGAAGTCCCCCTGGCGTGGCGGAGGGGTTTGGTGCCGTCGGTGGGGTGGAGAGACTCCAAGATCGCCCACAAGATCGACTGAACTTCGCGGCCTGCGCGACCCCGGCCTCTCTTGGTCTTGGCGGCCGGTGTAGGAGGAGGGCGGAGCTCCTGAGAACCCGCCTGGAGACCCCGAAGCTGGCGGAAGGTGGAGAGTCGCGTTGAATCGGCGAAGCGGATGGTTTTGCTACAGGGGTGGCTTGGAGTCCCCTGGCTTGTGTGGTGCGGCAGACCCACGGGGCTTGGCTGAGAAGGCTTAACAGCGGCCGGCGGTGGTCGCCGAGAGGTGGCCCGAGTAGTCTGAACGCCGGCGGCGGTAAGCCTGGGCGGTGGCGGTTACCCTGGCCGAGACTGGTGGTGGTGAGCGGTGCCAGAGCAGCGGATTCCGGTGAGGCCCGGGCCACGTGTGAGAAGGAGGCGATCTACGGGATAGCGACGGCACTCATGTATGGCCGCCATTGGATTTTTGATCGTCCGCGGGCTTGAGCTTTGCCCTGTGCACCTGTGACGCCTACGGCATGAGCTGCTGTGTATGATGTGAGCGTCGTATCAGTCATATCAGGGGTGCTACGGACTATAGTTTGAGGCCCGGCACTTGAGATCGCAGGCATCCCCTCTAGCCTGGGCCGAGCGACAAGGCCCGCCATCTTGTTTGGCCGCGTGGCGCGTGGGTGGAGCGCTGCTTGCCGCCATGTCTAACGCGCAGCGCAAGGGGCGCCAGGGGAAGGATGGCACTTCTAAATCCTCCCAACAGCCGGCATCCCCTGGAGCTAGTGGATCGTCGAAGCAATCGGACGATGAAGCGCCGGCAACGAAAGCTTTCATGACTGAAATCTTTGCCTCCATTAAGGAGGATATCTCCGAGCTCCGGGCGCAATTGGCCTCTGATCTAAGGGAGGTGAGGAGAGATGTAGACGGTTTAGGCGAGAGAGTGGCGACCCTGGAGGACCATGATCTAAGTATGGCCAACAACGTGCACTTGCTGCAGCAGGATATCATTCGCCTCACCGAGCAGAACCTGGACTTACAGACGCACACAGAGGATTTGGAAAACCGTTCACGCAGGAATAACATTCGTATCCGGGCTGTGCCCTGGGATGGTGAGGCGGGGGACCTGCGTGGATATGTCCGGGACCTGTTCCTCCAGATACTGGATGAGGAGGATACACGGGAAATTCAAATGGACAGAGTGCATAGAGTGGGGTTGCCCAGGCGCAGGGGGGCCCCCTCCCGATATTCTTGTGTGTGTCCATGACTTTCAGGTGAAAGAGCGGATCCTCCGCAAGGCCAGAGCTATCACGTCATTGCAATTCAGGGACCACCGCCCCCAACTGTACCAGGATCTAGCGGCCTCCACCCTGCGGAAAAGAAGGGAGTTCCGCCCAGTGACTGCCTTTCTGAGAGAGCGGGGCATCGCTTATTCATGGGGGCATCCATTTCGGATCATCTTTCGGTGGCAGAATCGTCTCGCACAAATCCGCACGCTCCAGGCAGCAAAAGACCTTCTGGGCCTAGAGGATGTGCCGCCTTCGCAGGACACAGCTACTTCTCCGTCTCGGAGGCGCCACCGCTCGTCTTCCTGGCATAGGGTGGGCGCTTCCCCTGACCGGCGGCGGCCGGACCTCACTACCAGCCTGCAGGAGCGGGGCAACGCTGTGGCATCGGTGGCTTCAGCTACATTGGCTGATACGCAGCAAAGCTCCGGAGCGGCGTGACCTCCTTATCGCTGATGGATCGGTGCCGGAGGGGTTCGGGCCTTCTGGTCTGGGGGTATGAATGTACTCTTGGAGGAGACACCTTCGACTGTGGCCATGGCGGATAGTGTATTAGTCCCCCCGGCCTGCTTCCTGGAAGGAAGGCCTCTTACGCCTTCTGGACACGATGAGTACTGTCTTTGCTTTCACACTTTTGCTTTTGCTCTTGTTTTTGGTTGTGTTTCAACTGGGGGAGGGGTGGGAGTTGGGGAGTTGGGGGTGTTGGGGGGGACCCATGACGGTGGGAATGGGGGGATGTTTGATGTATGGCTGCGGATGTGTGTACACAATGGCGTTGTAGATAACATTGTAGTGGCTGGCTGGCGAGTGTTGGACGTCCCTTGTGTCGGGAGTGGCCTAGTTGTGGGGAGGGGGACAATTGGAGTGATAAGAGCAGTTCTCTGGGTTCGTCTTTGTAATGCCGATTAGCATAGGGACATGGAATATTAAGGGCATGAACTCGCCACAGAAGAGGCAGAAGGTTTTGAAATATGTAGTGGACCATCACCTTGACATTGTGGGGTTGCAAGAAACCCATCTGGCGCGGAAAGATGAGATGCGGCTCCGCCATAGGGCCTATCCCATTATTTATAGATCTTCCGCTGCTACGAAACACAGGGGGGTGGCACTCCTTTTCCGAGCTGCGCTGCACTTTCAGCCTGTGGAGGTCCGTCACGATAAGGAGGGCCGTTGGTTGATGGTCAAAGGGCTTATACAAGGTCGATTGTGCACTTTTGTGGTGGTGTATTTACCCAATGTTGGTCAGAATAAGTATTTGCAGGATCTGTTGGTGAAGGTTGGGGACTTTGCAGAAGGTCACTTATTCCTGTTGGGGGATTTCAATCTGGTGTGCGACAAGGATTTGGACAGCTCAGGAGGCCATAGGGCGGGTACGGGAGTTTTTTCTGCTTCGACACAGCAAGGGGTGGGGGAGCTGGGACTAGTTGATGGCTGGCGATTTTTCCACCCTACCACGAAGGATTACACATTTTTCTCCCACGTGCATCATTCCTACTCCCGTTTAGATTCCGTTTTCCTTAGTCAGTCCCTACGCGGGGACGTGATGGATGCCGCCATTCTTCCAATCTCTGTTTCGGACCACAGTCTCTTGGTGCTTAATCTTCGTTGGTCGCCACCTGATGGGTCGCATCGGAAGTGGTATTTCCCGGCGTCGGTGGTCAGGGACGATGTGTCTAATCAAGCATTGCGCCTCGCTATCCGAGAATTCTTTGACCTTAATCCCCCATGGGACACCTCACTGTCGACCACGTGGGACGCCTTTAAGGCTACGATCAGTGGCACATGCCTGGGACTCAATTCGCAGATTAACGCCCTGCGGAGGAAGGAACGTGAGGCATTGGAGGCTGAGGTGGTCGAGCTCGAACGAGCCCACAAACTCAACCCCTCGAGATTGACTCTCCGCCCGTTGACGGCAGTGAGGAGCAAATTAAAGGCACACTATGCCAATAGGGCCGAGCTTACGCTTCTGCGACTGGGGCGTCAATCGTATTCTTGCGGCAACAAGGTTGGTAGACACTTGGCGCGGCAATTGCGGGATAGGAGGGAGCGGGAATACATAGGAGGGATCAGATATGCCGCAGGTGTGTTGCACCACCGGGATGGAGCGAAGGCGGACATTTTTGGTCGCTTTTACGCCGAGTTGTATACGGGCAACGCCCTGGATGCGGAGACACAGAGGGAGTTCCTACAGCGTTTGCCGTTACCCCGAGTGTCTAGAGAATGGAACGAACTGTTAGAGGCACCAATTTCGAGAGAAGAGGTTCTCTCCGTCATCAAAAATTTGAAATTACACAAGGCCCCAGGTCCGGATGGTTACACAGCGGTCTTCTACAAGACGTACGCTACTGAGTTGTGTGACTTTCTGGTTGCTCTCTTTAATGATATGGCGACGTCCGGGATGAACGCGGGGACCCTGGCTGAGGCGGTGATTACGGTTTTGCCGAAACCAGGGAAGGACCCGGAGCAATGCGCTTCGTTTCGTCCCATAGCCTTGCTTAACATTGACGCAAAGCTGTACTCGGCGATTCTGGCTGGCCGCCTACAAGATCTGCTGCCGGCGATCATACACCCAGACCAGTCTGGCTTTATTAAGGGTCGCCAGACCCACGATAATACCCGTAGAGTGGTTCACCT
This sequence comes from Lissotriton vulgaris, assembly GCF_964263255.1. Taxonomy (NCBI): domain Eukaryota; kingdom Metazoa; phylum Chordata; class Amphibia; order Caudata; family Salamandridae; genus Lissotriton; species Lissotriton vulgaris. The sequence goes on along the minus strand of NC_141695.1, from coordinate 1,341,930,935 downwards.
CATCGAAAAAGCGGACAGGTTCCGCATACCGGCTGTGTTGGTGGGTCTGGACGCGGAGAAGGCCTTCGACCGCGTGGATTGGGGCTTTCTGTTTAATACGCTGCGAGCTTTCGGCTTCTCTGATAAATTCATCACTATGGTGCAGGCGAACTTTTGCAGCCCACGATCGAGGGTGGCAGTGAATGGCCACCTGTCGGCCTTCTTCCCACACTCGCGGGGCACCCCTCTCTCCCTTGCTATTCGCGCTCAGTATTGAGCCTCTGGCGATGGCGGTGAGGGAACACGAAGGTGTGAAGGGCATACCGTTCACGGGAGAGCAACACAAAATCTCGCTCTTCGCGGACGACGTCCTGCTCTCGGTGGCTGATCCGGCTGGTTCCTTGCCCTGTGTTAGGGACATTTTGCTTGCATTTGAGGGTGTGGCTGGATTTAAAGTAAATTATGGCAAGTCTTACATTTTGAATCTGACTTTATCGCAGGCTGATGTTGCTCAGGTGCGGGCGTTGACGCCATTGGCGTGGGCTTCGGGTTCGATTGTCTATCTGGGAGTCCACCTGACTCCGACGGTGGGTAAGCTGTTCGCGGCCAACTTTCCGCCCCTCCTGGCGAAGACCCGGGCGGAATTGAAGAGATGGAAACCTAAATTCCTGTCCTGGTTAGGTAGGGTGCATGCGATTAAAATGGTCCTTCTCCCCAAATATTTGTACCTGTTCCAGGCCTTGCCTATTCCGCTGGATAGCGCTTACTTCCGGCAACTCAAAACGCTGGTATTGAAATTTGTCTGGCAAGGGGGCCGAGCGCGTCTGTCCTTCGCGGTTCTGCGCCGACCCCGATCGGAGGGTGGGGTTGGTCTCCCGGACCTGCGCCTCTATTATAAGGCTGCCCAACTGAGGGTCATGGTGGAATGGTCGCAGCAACTCTCATAAAAACACTGGCTGCATATAGACCGGAGCGTGGCGGGTCGGTCCATCTGGGATTTAGCCTGGAAACCGAAGAAAGACCGCCCCTTGAATGCTTACATCAGTACCCCCACGGGCACTACGCTGAAAGTATGGGACACCTTGGCTGGCGATGAGCGATGGACGACCTTCCCATCTCCGTTCACACCATTGCATTTCAACCCGGCCTTCCCGCCGGCGCTTGCCGAGGGACCCTTTGACGCATGGAGGGAGGGTGGGTGCAGGGCGCTGCTTCACTTGTTTCACGGCTCTGATCCTTTGACCTTTGCTAATTGCATGCGGGACTACCAGGTGCCGCAATCTGATAGATATAGGCATGTCCAATTGCTACATTGGGCCACGTCGCCAGGAGTGCTGGAGGCAGCCACGAGGCCTCCTTCGAAATTTGAGGCTTTTCTGCTGAGGACATCCACCATGAAGGGAGCCATCTCCTTCCTATATCAGCTGCTGCTTCAATCTGAATTGCACCTAGGCCACGTTATATGGAGTGATGGGAGGAGATGGTGGGGAGGGATGTCGCCGACGCCGAATGGTCAGCGCTTTGGAGAGATATGAACCAATTCAATCACTCGATCCACTTACGGGAGGCTCATTTAAAGACTCTCACGCAGTGGTATATGGTTCCGACTCGGCTCCATCGTATCTACCCGGCTGCCTCGGACAAGTGCTGGAGGGGTTGTGGCCTTCTGGGGGACTTCCGCCACATTTGGTGGGATTGCCCAGTAATCAGGCCGTTCTGGGATGAAATTCTTTCCCATATCAAGGATATCCTGCGATACCCTATTGATGACTCTTTGGCCTTTGTGCTCCTGGGCCTGCGGGACCCCGGTCTTGAGCGCCAGACGCGCGCGGATAAGAAAATCCTATGGCTGTGCTTGGGAGCAGCCAAGCTTACGCTGGCGGCGGCTTGGAAACGGAAGGAGGCACCGGCGATTTCCCTTTGGCACGCGAGGCTCTGGAGACTTCTGAGCCTGGAAAGAATGGCGGACATCTTCCTCGGTAACTACAAGAACTTTAAGCACGTGTGGGGCCCCTTGGTAACCTTCCTATCTACTGGCCTACCTTCAGCGGTTTGCCCAGCGTCATTGAGATCCTTACACCTCTTCCAACTTTAGTGTGCCTGCTGAATGAATGTGGTATGTTTGTGTCGCCGTCATGGGGGGGGGGGGGGGGGGGGGGGCTGGGGAGTTGTATTTTCCTTTCTTATCAGTGTTGCAGCCGGGGTACCTATTTTCATCGGATGGTGCATTTTTGTGATCTTTGGATTGCTCGAAGACCTGCTTGAAGGGACATTTTGATTTCGCCAGACTCAGCTCCTAAGTGGCATTTTCTTATGGTTTTTCTTTTTCTACAGGTGCTCCGACTCATTGACTGATTTTTCTATTAGCGTTGTAGCATTACCACCGTTTTATTTTGCTTCCTTTCCCACTGTGTGGGAACATGTGTGACGCCCCGGTGCGGCTTATTGGTGTTTTCTTTTCCCTTTTTGTTAATTGCAAAATAAAAAATTTTACAAAAAAATAAAAAATTATAGGGCCATAGTAGGATACTAATATTAGGGTCCACTGTAAAGGTCTCCTGTACAATGAAGTGGCACCCTTCTTCGAATCAATTTCCCATTGGTCCAGATACATAGACAACATCTTTTTTATCTGGACCAATGGGAAAGACTCCCTCTTGGAGTTCTTAGAATGGATTAACCTGACTGACAGCAATTTGAAATTTACAGCTCAATATAATGATAAACAGGTAGAGTTCTTAGATCTTTTAATTCGAGTTAACAACAATAAATTAGAGGTGGATTTATTTGTGAAACCTACAGCGCGCAACACTTTACTACATTTCAGTAGTTTCCACCCGAAGTGCCAGCGGGAGAGTATTCCCTTCTCTCAATCTTTAAGAGTTCGCAGGAACTGTACGAATTTGTCTGATTATGACAAACAGGCAGCAATCATGCGCAAGAAGTTCCTGGATCGGGGATACCCACACAGATTAATAAGAAATTCTTATAAACTGGCACGTTTCTTTGATCGAGATGCCCTTTTAGCCCCCAAAGAACAACCTGTGAAAAATCAACTTGTATGTGTGACCACTCATTCGACAATGAATGAACGGATTAGACAAATTATCAATGCCAACTGGCATATTTTGAATTGCAATCCATCTTCTGATTCTGTACTGCCTAAACCTCTATTTGTTCATAGGAGGAATAGAAACCTTAAAGATAAGATGGTTCACTCTAAGTTCAATGCCAAACATCCTAACACCAACCTTTTGCAACGATCCTTATTGACTAGTTTACCAGTGCGAGGGACGGTTCCTTGTTCTTCTTGCAAATCGTGCAAAAATATTCTAAGCGGTGAGTCATTCACCCACAATGGCTTTACAGCTAAAGCAATTGATCTATGGAATTGTAAAACCACTAATGTGGTCTATTTCATTAATTGCCCCTGTGGCTTAGGCTACGTCGGCGAAACTTGCAGGTCTATCCAAACGCGCCTCACTGAGCATAGATCAGCGATAAAAACAAAGAAACTAAATGCACCTTTAGTCAAACATTTTCTTGATAAAAACCATCAATTGGATGAGTTCCACTGGCGCATTTTAGAGAAAATAAGAACATCAGATAAAAAAGGTGGATGCTCTATCAGGAAGAAAAGAGAGGTTTACTGGATCTTTGTCTTGGACACATATAGAAGGAGACTTAACAGTGAAATTCCCTGGGAGAATGCTATACAATAAACATTGATATTTGTGTCCACCTACCTTTACAACAGAATCCAGATCAGTGCTTAGGTCCGTTTGGCTTTGCAGATGAGAGTTGATTTTCCTCAAATAAACATTTGCATCCCCTTCAGTCTATAGTGGTTCACTCTGTCAGGAGACCTTTACAGTGGACCCTAATATTAGTATCCTACTATGGCCCTATAATTTTTAAAGAGATTGCCATCTTATGGTAATCATAATTAGCACATTTTAGGTACTATCCTGTGACCTTTTTTCCAATCCTCGATCAATTTTCCAGCGTACATTCGCTGTCGCGGTTATAAAAAGATCATCTTTACATTTACATTTACATCTTATCTCACTTCCCATTATGTTTGGGCATGTCCGTTCAGGATCACATTAGCTGTTTAATAGTGATTATTTTCCCAATCATTGTCATGTTATTGAAGTAGATGCTGGGCCCACATTAGACACGTTGAATATCTTTGCTGATATTTTCTAATATTTCAGTGTAGGCATCCTGGGCTTTACTTGCCCGTTTGTTTTAATTCTTAGTGCGCCAATAAAACCACTCCCCTATTTTCCAGGGGCGTATCCATTTCCCTTCCACGTTCATGAGAGGGTCCTCCTATAGATTATATAGCTTCCTAATCTGCTAAACATATATATCCCCCCTCCTCTTTAGTATTTTTCACCATGCGGTTTAGTATGCACCAGACTGAGGTGCATCCATGGCAAGATTTGCGGTGCACGCCATTTCATCAGTCTATTTTGTTGCCGCCTCTTGGTTTACATGCATTACTTTGTTCCTAGAGGCGTTTCCATACTATCGATACGTCATCTACCTGGCGTGTTCAATAGGTGCTTTCATTTACTATTTAGTCCCCACCTTCACCTGTTAAAGGGATATCCCCCCCAGGGGCGTGGCTGTAGCTACTACAGCATCGCTTCAACCTCAACCATTGGCCCGTATAAAAGGAGCCAGACGGCGGCACATTGGGTTATTTCGTACTCCCAACGGCTGCGGGACGCCAGCACTTATCCTTCGTGCGGCTCCCGAAGGTTGTCAGATACAGATCGGAATATCTTCTTCTCCGGTAAGGAAGTAGTTCTCGCTCGTTAGTAAACCCCAATTTGTTTTAAATTAGTTATATACTGAATATCTATCTACAACTTATTTGAGTTTGCTTTATCCTGCTCTATTTTTAGAAACGCTAACCTGGCGTGGTGATACATCTTCCCACTCCTCCATTGCAACGGCCATCTCCAACGTCTATTGACTGATATAGACGATAACAGCTACAGCCTTTTATATTTGTCCTCGGTAAGATTGGATTATCAGTTTTAACGCAACATATCGCACTACTGTCTTCTAGCCGACATTGTTAGTATAGTTTGTTTGATTCGGGTATGTTTTATCCACCTTCACTTTTAGAAGTGCAAATTTGGCGTGGTAACTCACCCTCCCTCAGCCTTATTACGACGGCAAGCACCGGCAGCTTTCTTCTATTTAATCCAGATAAGGAAGGCAACAATTATCTATTCCGGCTCTCGGTAAGATACTATAATCAGTTATTATGTGTCACACAGTTCGATCTTGGCTGTTGTTCATGTGTGAGCGGAATTATTATTATTACTGCCCCTTGTTCGAGTGAGTCGTGAGAACTGACCGCCCGTTGCTGTTTGTTATTTTTTTCACAGCTTCTTTTCGAAAACTTTGCACTATCATTCTCGAAGTGAATACTCTAATGACTTCACTCCTCGTATGTCCCTATCAGTGGGTTTTACAAAGCGGACAAGTTATTCCTTAATCAACCTACCGGTAGGTCCCCTTTTCAACATGACAATTTGAGAGATCACATAGTTGACAGTGGGTTACTTTTCTAATTAATACCCGCACATCCTGTTATCAGTATGAATACCCCTGCAAACTGTTTTTTATCTTATTGATACGCTGTTACAATTGGAGGGCACCATCTACAAATATCCGTTGTTTAAACACCACTTTTTTCCTTGTTTTCAGATTTTTAATTTTCAATACAACTTGTAAGGATAACCAGCCGCCTTGTTGAATGTGTATCTATTAGCGTTCAACCGGTAAAGGCTTTTTACACCGAATTAACCTGGCAACCAAGTGCCTCGGTAAGCACAAGTTATAAAACATGCTACACTTTGCAGTAAGGTACTCTTTCCCCTATGGACTTGAGACTTATACATGTAATTATGCTCATACAACAATATAGGCACACCGCTTTAGAATAAATAGAACTTGACAAGCGGTGTCACTGTTATCTCTGACTATCTGAGACTGGGAATTGATTGGTTGCCCCATCGTGTTAGAACAGATTGTAGAATCGAAGAGTGATGTCCTTCCATCCACTTTGGCCACACTCCACCCTCTCGAGGTTGAGATCACCTATCAGCTGGGTACTGTGTAGTTGTATCTTCCCCATAGTTTTTATCTTTGGTTTGCCCACAAGGGATTTCCCCTTGAATAATTACTACTGCTCAAATGTTAAGTTTGCTAAGTTGTAGCTTGTTTCAGCTGTATTCCACCAGCTGAACAAGTAGGGAGTTATTGGCACTTGGACATTGTTGTATTCTTTGTTATTCTATGTTTTTATATTTGAGTATGATTTTAAATGCACTTCTTTGTATGTAATTTTTTGAACAGATTTGTGATGTATATATTTCTTTATTTGATTATGAATTTAATATGTCTTCCAGATAATATTTGTGGCTCCTGAAGAAGGCGTTTCTCAAACGCCGAAACGCGCGTCGAACAACACATATTGCCACTGTAAAAGTACTCTTTATTTGTATGTTCCATGTAGTATTTGTATGTTGTTTTTTTGTGTATTATTGATTTATTGATTTATACTTATGTCTTGTTATTAACTGCTTTTAACGTGAATATTTATACTTATTAAACGATATCAGTGTTTTATAAATTTTGAGTCCTACTTCTTTTGTGCTATTTCTCCCTCCCATTGTGTTGACATTATGCCAATAAGTTTTTTACACTGTGTACAATCTAGATACCAGGTGTGATAAGTCTTGGGTTGTAATGAGCAGTTGCAGCGTGTCTAGGCTATCATGTTCGGTAGGGAATGTTGGATAGTGTACTTGCATTGCACGTTTCAATCTGTAGTGCGTGAACTGAAACATAGGTGTTTTATTGTGGATGTATGTCAGGTCCTCTATGTTTACAAATGTACCCTGGTGAAACAGGTCACCCATTCTTTCAATGCCCACTTGCTGCAATAGGGACATGCCCACTTTTTCACCCGTGACCAATAGTGCCTGATGATGGTGATGTAGAGGCATCGCAGGCGCATATAACGGAGTCTTATGCGCCAGTTGGCCCAATTTTCTCCAGGCTTTAATGGTGGTGTCAACAGTGTTGATGTCTTGAGCATGTATGGGCTGTCTTACATGGGACAGGATTGCCATTAGCGGTATCGGCAATGCATCTCCCTCCTCGATAGCAGTGTGTGTGAGGTACGGTATTTTGTGGTACCAATATGCAGCGTATTGTGCCTTGGCGCATAAATAATACAGTAGAAAGTCCGGTACCCCGAAACCTCCCCGAATATATGGAAGTGTTAGCGTTTGGAGGTCCACACATGCTTGTTTGCCTGCCCATATAAGTTTTAGTACAAGCGATTTTATGCGGCGAAACACCTCACCAGGGGGCGTAATAGGGATGTTATTGAAGAGGTGCAATAGTTTAGGCAATACATTCATTTTCACGATCGCTACTCGATCCGCCAAAGACAGTGGCAGTTGTATCCAACGTTGTATCTTATCTTCCAATTTGGATATTGCTGGCCCATAGTTCGACCTGATAACCACCTCAGGATCTCTATGGTACATCACACCCAGATACCGTATAGGCTCCGATTGCCACTCTAATGGGTATTCAGTGTCCTGAGGAGTTGTCATATCTGTTAGAGGGATAATGGAGGATTTGGACCAGTTTATGGCCAATCCCGAGTGACCACCAAATTTGATATACTCTCGCAATAGTTGGTTTAAATGCGTGTTGGGATCGCGGACATACAACAGCATATCATCTGCGTACAGAGAGATATGTAATGGTCTGGATGGGAACTGTAGGGCTGACGATTTGTAGTTCTGTCGGATTAGACAGGCTAGGGGTTCGAGTGCTAAAGCGAATAATAAAGGTGAAAGTGGACATCCTTGCCTGGTACCGCGCTGGATGTTAAATATGTCTGACACGTAACCGTTTATACGAACTCGGGCGCACGGATTGGTGTATATTAGTGATACCCATTGTACGAATCGCTTGGGGAAACCCATTCTCTGTAGAATAGCAATCAAATATTTCCACTCAATAGAATCAAAAGCCTTGGCAGCATCTAGCATGACTGCCACTGCTTTTGTAGATGGTTGACAATAGTGCGAGAGTGTTATGTGAAGTGGATAAACCCTGCTTGATCCGGGAGGACCAACTGCGTCATCAGTGGTTTCAGCCGAATCGCCAATAATTTCGCCAGTATTTTGGAGTCCACATTGATAAGTGAAAGCGGTCTGTAAGGGTCGCATACCTCTGGGTCTTTGGCAGGTTTGAGAAGAGCGGTTATTACAGCTTCACGTAGTGTTGGGGGTAATTCCGACCGATCGAAAGCTGCACCGTACATTTCCACCATATGGGGGGCAAGGATATCTACATATCGTTTATAAAATTCATTTGTGTACCCGTCAGGACCGGGCGCTTTCCCATTAGGGAGAGATCCGATCACCTCTGTTACTTCCTCTACCGTAATGGGTGACGCTAATAATTCCCTCTGCCCATCCGATAGCCACCCTATTGCCACGTCTTCTAGATAGCTAAAGATCTCTTCCATCGATGCGATTGGTCGCGATCGGTATAGCTCCTCGTATGTGCCCACAAAGCAGTTCAAAATTTCCGTGGCTTGTGTATGGATCATTCCATCTTCAGATTTAACGCGCAGTATAGCTGTGTGCCCTTTACCCTCGCATATTTTGGCCGCCAGTACGCTGCCGGGTCTACCACCCTCCCCATAAGATCTGGCCGTGTGTTTCTTGTCCATGTATTTAATTTCGTCGTCGACAAATGTCTGGTGTTCTGAGTGCAGTTTTCGCAATTCTCCCAATAGGGTGATATCTTGAGTGGCCTGAAAGGCCGTCTCCAACTCCCTCATACGTGTCTCGCAACGTGTAATTTGCCGCCGTATGTCCTTTAAAATGCCTATCGTAGTGCTCATGCACACGCCCCGTATTGTGGCCTTAAAGGCTTCCCAAAGCAGCCCCGTATCTTCCACCACTGGTTCATTTAATTGAAAGCAGTCTTTAATCGCTTTGTTGATGGTGTCTGCATAGACTGTATCCGTGAGAGCACGGGAGTTAAACCTCCAGCGAAAAGGGGGTGGAGTATAATTCGGGATCATTAGGTTTAACAACACAGGGTTATGATCTGAAAGTGTTCTGGGTAGGACTCGCAGCCCTCGTGCCCATAGTGCAATGATGTCTGTGCCCAGCCAGTAGTCCAGTCGTGACCAACTGTGGTGGAGTGCTGAAATGTGTGTGGCCCCCAGTATATCAGGGAATTTGTGCCTCCAAATGTCTGTTAACGACAGATCTGTGAGCATATGAAGGAGTTTCGCCCTGGCCTAATTGTGCGGTTCTGATGAATGTAAGGAACGGTCTACCCCCTCCTCCACAGTTACATTCCAGTCACCCCCACATATGATGTGTGTGTTTGCGAGCGTTTGTAAATGTCCCCATAGTTCCTGAAAGAATTCGGGTGAATCTATATTGTAAATGTAAATGTACATGTATTTATATAGCGCAAATCGCCCACATTGCAGGCATCTATGCGCTTGCTTAGGGAACCCGTCCTGGTATTCCCCTGTGAGACACCCCGGCAGGGTATCCACAAGGTGAAAGCCAGGCATCCCGCCGCGAGGGGCCGTTGTGGAGATTAAGCAAGCTATTGCCCAGAGTCGCAGAGTGTGAACCCGTGAGTCGAGTAGGCACCGGAGCGAGAATTATCGAGTCCGTGGAATTATTGAGCCCAACCCCCGTCGGGGCGGGGAATTGAACCCTGGTCCAGGGCCGATCTCAGCTTCCGGGTATGCTGCCTCTAACCCCTGAGCCACACTTCTCCACTTTGAACCGTACACATTAAGAAGCGTTATCCGTTGACCACGTAGGATGCCAGACACAATCACATATCTGCCATTGGGATCGCTGATCACTTGATGCACAGTGAAGTTCATACCCCTACGAATTAGTGTGATCACCCCTCTTGAATAAGAGGAGTAGTTAACCATATATGATGACTCCGACCAGCGCCCGCCTATATCTTTGTGTGTGTTAGGTGCGATGTGTGTCTCCTGTAGCACAGCAACGTCCACTTCCCATCTATTTAAGTAGGCAAACACCTGTCTTATCTTTTTCGGCTGTGTGAAACCTCTTACATTCCACCTGAGGAAGTTGATATGAGTTCTTCCAGTACCTCTAGCTACCTGGGTCATCCATAAGACCGAGGGATCCAATTTAGTAACAGATTATAAGCATGGACAGCGCCCAAGAGCCCTTTAACAGGTGAGGTCAAGTGCACCTGAGCAGCCCGTCGGCCCTCAATACCTTTTAAATAAACATGTATCAGTTGCTTTGGTCTCTCAACATTAATATTTCCCCTAATCCCCCCAACCCCTCCCACTCCAGCAACCCAAATCTGCCGAAGTCATTCTCCCTCTTGAAACATCCCTTTAAAGGTAGCCAAAAGAAACAACTTTTTTGGGGATTACCCTTGTGGAGGTCCGCTTGGGGCCTAACTCTACACCCAACTGAATGGGTGTGGACGACTCACAAATCGTACAATTCACACACGTGTGCTCTGCCCATCTGCCCTAATCCTGCCCGCAGCCCACAAGTGCCCTGACATAATCTGTGAATAGTGGCAGTAGTTCACTCTTCGAGCAAATCATTTTGGTTTGCAGTTGCCAAGCAGATAGAGCTGGCATGTAATATGGACAACAGTGTGTGATACGTTTGCATACCTGTTTTCAGGTGATATCGACCCTCTCACAGCACCTTATTGAGGAGGACTATGATGAACCCCATATATTTCCAGGCCGCTAGTGTGAGTACCATTGTTTATCAATGTCCCAACCAAAAAATTGACAACAGCCCATGCGATGTACAGGAAAGTCCACCATTAATCCAGCAATGTGATACAATCACGGGCCAATCATGTCAACCCAAGGGGGCGTGCTCAGTCCAGCCGGTCAACTCGACCCATCAGCCAGCAGTGTCTGACCTCGTGAAAGCAGAAGTACATGAGAGTAACAAGGTAGGGTTGTTAGTCATCGTGTAGTGTATAACAACAATGGGCCCTCTAAAGTCTAGAATTAAGGCACAGTGTCACAACTGTCATGAGCGTATTGGCACCTCAGTTCACATGGCCATGTACCGGGTCAGTTCCAAGTGCTGCCATTCTTAACGTTTCCACATGCTATCAAAAAAGTATAAGTCTGGAAGGTCAGCAGCCTTCCCAAACAGTCAATGCTGGCTGCCAGGCGTGACCCCGGACAACGAACCTGGGGCTTCACATCGCAGCCACAATCGTACCAGTTATTGGGAACAGCCATCCACAGATCAAGCATCCAACATCTTACCGCAGATCCTGAAGGAGTTCACCCCACCTGCCCTTCACCTTCAGTCCGAATCCAGGTGCTGCTCCTCTCGTGCGTTCGCCTTATTTTGCTGTAGCACCTTTTTTACAAATTCCTGTGCGGCTTTTGGCGTGGACAACAGCACTGGTTTACCCTCCCAAGGCACCCGCAATCTGGCCGGGTACAGCATGGAGGAGCTGATGTTAAGATCTCTGAGTTTGTCCTTCGCGGATGCAAATTCCTTTCTCGCTTGTTGTACAGCGACAGTGTGGTCCGGATAAAATGCGAAAGTGTTCCCCTGATGAGTGATCGTACCTTTCTCGCGGGCTAGTCTCAGGATGGTGTCCGTGTCACGATAGTTTAGAATCCTCGCCACTATAGGCCGCGGTGTAGCTCCCGGCAGTGGGCGAGGCGCAAGGGATCTGTGCGCTCGCTCCACGATGAAGATCGGAGAGAGTGCTTCTTCGCCGAATATATCCTTGCACAACTTTTCTATGTATATCTCCATGCGGCCGGTGTTGGTCGATTCCGGCAGGCCCGTGATGCGCACATTGTTGCGCCTGGAACACGCTTCCAACTCCTCCTCCTTCGCCTTTATCACCTCCAGGACGCGTTCCATGCCTGTGCATTTAGTGGAAGTAGCACGTGATTCATCCTCCACAGTGGATATCCTATTTTCGGCCGTGTCCAACCTTTCACCATGCTTTTCTAGTTTCGCAGACATGCCATCCATCCTGCATGTCAAATTATCCAGTTTGCCATTAATGTCCTGTAGGTTCGCCTGTATGGCCAGCAGTATTTTCTCCATGTTGGTATTAGTCGCCAGGTCGGTCGGCATATCACCGTCAGCCATCTGTTCCGTGGGTTTAGGTGCTTTCTTGCTTTCAAATGAAATTTTCTGCTGCTGCTTATCAGGCTTGCCCATCATCGACTAGGAGCGAGTGCCTCAGTTGTGCAGCCTGGAGCGAGGATCTGGTGACTGTCTGATGTCGTCGTTTTGACTGCGGGTGGCGTGTGACCGAGTGTTGCACGCTTGGGCTGGGACTCCTGTGCCTCCGGTCTCCGTGCCACCCCGTAACGTGATATAGGCAGCTGGTGGGTGTGGAGAGTACTATGGTATGTCAGTCCCCACTTAATGCGGTTAGCGGCAGTTCGCCCACAGTCCTGACAAGAACGCGATTATGTGCTTAGCCCTGATCACAAAGCCGATTCTGATAAGCGCAGGGATCTTGCGCCCCGGTGCCTTAGGGGCCACTGTCAGTACGTTTTATCAAAGGGTGGTTTCCCGCCGATTTCCGCACTGCACAGCTTTCACTGGGATACTGCGCTTCTGTGGGTCCACTTACTGCTCCCAATGTTAGCCGTCGCGCTCTACGGTACCTTGCTACTTGAGCTGTACAGTACTTCTTGTGCCCCGACCGACCGGGTCGTGTTCTCACCCAAGAGCCGACGGACAATCCTCTCCTAGACCCGTAGCTCAACAACGTTGCGTGAGGAGTGTAGTGTTCTGCCAATGGTCATCGGTCTTGCAATCACTTCCATTATGCCTCCGACTTACCGTGAAGTTCGTTGATTTATGCCGACTTGGGTGTGCAGAGGAGCTGCAGGCCGCTCTTACCGTGTTGGTAGTAATTTACTGTGCCCTGTATCCTGCGCTAGCCCAATCCGCAACCACCCGTCTCCGCCGCGCCGTAGGGACCCCAGACATCTCCGCGCGTACCTGCATTGGCGTTAGTTGCACCGCAGCTCACGCATCAGACGTCGACAGTGAATCGCCACATGTGTTCCCCGGTGGTCCCGAGCAGCGGTGGCCGTCACCACACTCATGTGTAATTTGTACGCCAAACAGCGCCGGCTTCATCAGCTCCAAGCTCAAATCCGTCAGGGCGCCGCCATCTTGATTGCGCTACAGCTCGGTCCATTGGTCAGTCGAGCGATGTGGGGCGACCTCGCCACCGGCAGCAATAACATCCGCGCTGTTTACTGCACCCAAATTTCAGCTTCGCAGCTTGGTCCCACTCTCACGCCAGTCTCCGGTGAACTCACTAATGCTTCGGTCCCTTGTCCGGAAGAGTGCTGGAGCCGGCCGCCATCTTAACTGCAGCTGCTGTCCGGTGAGTGCCGCTTTTTCGTTGTGAACTACCGTCTGCTCATATTTCCATCACGTTTTGCTCCTCCATGTTGTGCCCTTGATGTTCACACTCCCGTTTACGGTGTCTGCGATCGGTTTTACGGGCCCTAGGCAGGAAAAACACTCATTTACGTGATCATCCGGCGGAGCTGTGGTATCACACAGCCATCCCGCTGTGCGCCCCCTAGCGCCTCCCTGTAAGAAACATTAGTTAGGTAGAGATCCATTACCGCTCCACCCATCTTCCCCGTTCTGCGAACTGATTTCTTGGGTTAAGTACATCCTTTCGGGGCCCTAGTTTTGTGCACCAATGGTCAGTATCTTGCATGGCTCTGCATTTCAGGCGCGGAAAGTCGTATACAGAACTGACTGCAGCACGCGAGGGCGGCGTCTAAGTTGCTGCCGCAACGTCATCCCGGCAACTACGACGCAGACAACGAACGCGGAGCTGACCGATGCCACCCTCAGAGGTACTGCTGACGAAAAATCTTTCCAGATCCAGTGTGATGCCTGGGGGTAATTCTAAGGTAAGGAATCTATAACTTACTAATGTTTCCTTCAGATATATGGTTACCGAAGGTAAGTAACTTGTGCATATATATAAATCATGATTTATACATACAGTGAGTGAGTATGCATACTAGATTTTCCTTGTCCTAGTCTTGGGGGGTTTTGCCCCGGACTCTTGCTTCTTTTCTCTCTCTCTCATATGGAACAGAGTATTCGATGTGTCCTCGGCTTGCCGGTTTCCTTTTGCCGTTTCTCCCTCCGGGTACAGTTGGCATGTTGACTACCTGGTGATGCACCTGCCTTGCTTTGCCGCCGCATGCCTGCTGTTGGTAATCCCATTCCTTGGGCTTTATTTTAGCTGTAGTGTGGTTCTCATGGTACACCCTTGTCTCCTTCTGTGTATCCTTCATCCAGATATATGTGTATCTCCTGGTAGTCATGACTCAGCCTATCTCTGCATGGTAATACCTGCCCCTCCTAATTCAAATTATGGCTGTATGTTCAATGGGTATGCTCTGACGATAGCATACTATCTTGTCCCTTTTTCAGGGACTTGGTCTTTGGCAGATCCTTGGGATCGGGTGCTCAGTTAACGGCTTTTTGCAGAAGTTTCTGGACTTTATTCCATTCTACAACTCCCTTTGTGGTGTCTCTTTTCGTTCCTGTCTGGAGGAATGTGTTCTCGTACCGTCCTCTGACGGATTGTGGTGCCTTTGCCTTCCCTTGTTCCTGCTCCCTTCCAGGGCTCCATAGGTCGGATGTCAGCCACGCTGGCACTGATGTTCCAACCGTGCTCAGTCACTGTTATTGACAGATCAGTACTCTTGGAACTTGGTGGGTTTCAGTCGCAGACCGATGTCTCTAGCAGATGAACAAGTTACTTACCTTCAGTAACGATGTATCTGGTAGAGAGACAGTCTAGCCACAGATTCCTTAAAGCCCACCCATCCTCCCTATTCTGCGGGGGCCTTTCCAGGTGAGGTTCTACCACCTCGCCCCCTTACAGATGGCCTTGGTCTTCCTGAGGGGTGCTCTCGTCACCTACCTCTGTGGCAGGGTGTGTCATTCTGTTGTGTGCTATTGGCCCTCCACTCATTCTTGTTTTTGAGTGGCTAGGTTCTGTACTTTTCAACGCTGCTCCACCTGAGCTCCTCTAGCGTGGAGATTCTCATGTTTGTCTACCCTCCCTCTGCCCTCATCTGTTTCTCCCCATTTCTTTGGGGTCTCCTTGTCTATGCCACAGTCGCTTGGGTTGAGATTCTATTTGACTATGTTACAGTTCATAGGTCACTGTGGGGGGTGTGGTGAATCATGTGGTTCCAGTCTTGTGGTCCTTTACAATTCCATCCTGTGGTTACAGTCTGTTGTTCATACAGTTCCATCCTGTGGTTGTGAACTGTCCTTGGGCATGCCATTAGTTTCCACTGCTGTTGCCTCATGTCAGGGGGGATGTGTGGGAGGGGGGTGCACGGCTCTTTGCTTTGATGGGACTTTTGGTGGGACGTGTCCTCGGTTCGCTCACTTCAGTCCCTACATGTCTTGAGTACTCAGTCAGTCAGTCAGTCAAATTAACTTTATTCGATTTGTTAAAATCATACGAAGTACATAAAAACAGTATTATTTACAATTAAAAAGGAATTAAACAATTTCATTTATGAGCAAGTTAATGAGACGAAAATCGATACGTTTAAAATATATAAGAAACACATTATGTACATCAAATTTCCAAATTCATGCCCCTTCTTGCTCTGGTTGCTGCCACAAGGAAATTGGCCATGGCGAAAGTAATACAGATGTTACCCAGTGATTTTAAATATAACATGGCAGGTCTCACCTGGGAGAAGCCCGCTTCTCTTAGGACTGGTAGCAGGTATTTTTTCCTTTGGTCGGAGAAGAAATCGCAAAACATAACAAAATGTAAACTGTCCTGAACAGAAAAATTGTCACAAGTGCAGGGGGGAGCTAACTCAGGTTTCATCCAAGTATTAAAATGGCCCAAATAAAAATGAATAGTGTTAAATCTGAATTTTGTTAGCAAAAATCTATGGAACGGATTAGTGACAAAACATAAATAGGGTTCAATTGCAAGTGACTGGAGTGACAAATAATGCATTCGAACAGATGGTTTTGATAATTCGACTTCTTCTCGCAACATGTATGCCCTAGACATAAACTGTTTTTTTTATAAAACTCACATCCTGCTTTGTGATACACGAGGGGGAGGTGAATAAATCTGGACGTCCTAATTCATTAAAAGATTTGTGCAAATACGCCATCCATGGTATCTTGTGACTATACTCTAAACTCATCACATCCCTCATGATCGTGTGGTTTAACAGTAGTTCAGGGTTTAACCAGGTCTTAAGCCAATATATTAATGGGGCCAGTCTCAGTTTGTCCTGGATGTAATCCAAACCAAGTTCTGTATGAATGGAGAAAACCGGGGAGGGTTGGGGGAGGGACAGGACTGCACGTAAAAAACTATTTTCGGCTACCTGGATTTCTTCTAGTCGTGCATAACCCCATAGGGAGGCGCCATACAAAGCCACGGGAAGGGATTTGCTGTTGTAAACCTGGATGATGGCCTTCATGGGTCTATGTCCCAGCCTTTTAGCAAAACTTAAGATGGCCCTAGATGTTCTTGTAACCGCTAGGCTTTTTGCACGTATTTGTGGGCCCCAGGTACCCCTGCTATCGAAAAGCACTCCCAGGTATGGAAACACGGGAACTCCCGACACAATCTCCCCTTTACAAAAGAAGGTTTTAATTCCTCTCTTGACACTTTTCCCTTGTGTCCCTAGTACTCTTGAGTACTCTTTCAACATGGTTTTGTTTCTCGTTCTATGATTTATCATTGTTGTATTCAAAGGTTATTTGCTCCTTTTTGACACACTGTTCCTACACTCTTTCTCTTTTTACCGTGGCTTGCATTGTGGCACAGAAAAGTTGCACTGCAGAAAACTGACGTCAGCACTCCAGGGGGCGGGGGGGTCTTATATGCCTCTATTGACATCACTTCTGTGGACGACGTCAGCACAGAGCTGGGGGAATATGCCGCCCGGCGTGAGGAAGTAAAGTTTTCCGGATCCAGTCTGACGCCTGGGGATATTCCAAGTTAAGGAATCTGAAGCTAGACTGTGTCTCTACCAGATACATCGTTATCGAAGGTAAGTAACTAGTTCTTTAGACATCTACTGGAGGATTCAGGAATTCCCATATTTGTATATAGATAGTTGAACTGAAAATGATGGAACTTCCCCTAACCACGCACCTCAAGGAATCTTCCCAGCACATTGCCTACTATGCAAGGGGATGCATACTACCAAAATCTATCTGCTGTAGAAACTTTGGTACAGAGGTTTGTGTTGCTTTATGTATCGGGATAACTTTCTAAAAGGAAAAAAAGAGCCAAAATCCTGTATTACACTTTAAGTGGTCCATATTTCATATCCTGCAAGTCTACCATGTAGGTCTCTTTTTTCTCTTTTTTAGGTCGAGCTTAGCGATGCACCTCTTGTATACTTTAGTAAACCTATTTGCTTACTTGAATATGTGGACACGAGTCGGACGCGCGCTTTTTCAGTCTCGGATTTGTCCTTGTGAGCGCGCTTTTGCTGCTGGCTGTTTGCTGTGAATGTGTGCGAGCGCTTTCGCTTTTGGTTATGTCCGTTCCGAGAGCTGCTCCTCGGCCCCATGTCCCGGTGAGTCGCCGCCCCTTTAGGTCTGGTTTTATTTTTTCTTCTTGTTTCTCATCTTTCCCTCCTCTCCGGTGTCGCACAGCGTAAAGGGTGGAAGTCCGCCGGGTAGCTCGCAAAGTGAAGACAGGAGAGGTGCGCGAGCTCCAAACCCATTGCAGACAATGGCTGTGACCGAGCGCTTTAGGAGACATGGGCTGTGAACGCGCCCGTCTCCTCTCGCGCTCTGCCACGCTTTCACTTTTGCGATGGCACCACCACTCTCTACCCGGGTCCGACGCTTCCGCGCTACTCAGGGACAGCCGCCACTGCCTCATAGGCTCACCAGCGTTGCAGCTGCTGGCCATGGCGTGCTTTTTTAACTAGACCCGTCATACTCTCAGCGCCGACTCCGGCATCCTGGGTGCCACTACCCGTCCTACTAATCTAATAGTCAGCTCTCGCACAAGCTGCATGCTTACTGAAGCACCAACATCGGCGCCGAACTTTGGGCAAGAACATACATGCCCTGCGAACCAGAGGCTGAGTGCTAGCACAGTAATACAGTGATCCCCTGGGCGAGCAGTAGCTGCGGCTGCCTGCAGCCCATGCATGGCGTGCTCAGCTATGTTCACCGCAGTTCTGGTCTTCTGTGGCGTAATGGATAGGGCGGCTAACTTTCACGCTAAGAAACGGGGTTCGACTCTGGTGGGAGGCTCAAACATGCTGTCATTCTGTGTCCGTCAGGAATGCAACTGGTGCTCATTTAAATCACTGCTACCTTCAAGTGGACTTCACGCTATATAAAACCACCCCGAAAATAAATCGTGCAAGACTGTTTTGGGAGGAGGGGACTGCAAATTCAATTTATTAATGTGCTTGTTAAAATCTGTTTACTCTCCTCTAGAATGCAAAAAACTCAGAGAAGCACCCAAATACTGGTCACGTGACATGCTGTACCAAGCTCAGTATTTTAGGGCACGGTTTAAGGTACGCACTTCGTTACAAAGGTTACCTCTTGGAAAGCCGTCCAAACTACGCTTTTCAGACGACGGCCCTTTCAGAGCCCCCTCCCTTTTAATCCCACTGAAAGCACCGACTAAAAACCATCCCTGTCCGTACCCTAACAAATAATTTTTTAACGCATTTAGTACAAGGACTGTGCTGTCGTTGCAAGTCCTCATCACCATGTTACCTCTTGTGCACAAATACAGACAGGATAAAAGTACCAGTCCTATCAAGTAGCTGGACCGATAACGCTGACTCAGACTTCCACAACATGACATTAAACAGGGCCACAGACTGAGCCCTAAATGACGCCACTAACTCGTCCTCCCCCTCTTCCCTGAGAAACCGGACACATCCAGACGTCCAAAGTACTTTCTCTTGTATAGTAGCAGACACAGAAGAACACAAACGCGTGTACGCACACACATAGCATCACGGTTTGTTTTTCTGAAAACACGCTTATGTTTTCACAGGTCGGTAAGTGTAAATTAATCAGCTAAAAAGCGCGTGGCTGAATTTTACAGCGCAGCTTCCCTCATCCTCGAAATACCGAGCGTTGGTTCGAGCTAGCAGCAAGGTGTGTGCCTCAGCTCTCACTCTGTTTACTCACCTACCGAGAGAAATGCTAGGCCCGGCACGCAAGCGAACACACAGAGGGCTTGTGATGTAAGACATTTACTTAAAGAGAGCACTCTGGTGCCCGCGGTTTATGTAGACGAGCATTACTAGGTTATTTCATCGGTTTACGTTAACAAGCTCCATGATGTCGTCAACAGGCGTGGTAGAAGTCAGAGTTGTAACAATAGCTTATCACTCTGGTGCTTTAAGTTTTTGTTCAGACGTGCATTATTTATTACCCATAAGAAAAGTAAACATTTGAGAAAAAAGTGATCTTGCATGTAATTGCCTAAAAATAAATGTTATTGGTTTACAATCGAGTAAGACTAATCATTCAAATCGACCATTCCCAAGAATATCTACACACCACAGCCCTCTATCTATCTATCTTTCTATCTATCGCCCTCACTCTATCTATCTATCTATCTATCTATCTATCTATCTATCTATCTATCTATCTATCTATCTATCTATCTATCTATCGCCCTCACTCTATCTATCTATCGCCCTCACTTTATCTATCTATCGCCCTCACTCTATCTATCGCCCTCACTCTATCTATCGCCCTCACTCTATCTATCTATCGCCCTCACTCTATCTATCGCCCTCACTCTATCTATCTATCTATCGCCCTCACTCTATCTATCGCCCTCACTCTCTATCTATCGCCCTCACTCTCTATCTATCGCCCTTACTCTCTATCTATCGCCCTCACCCTCTATCTATCGCCCTCACTCTCTATCTATCTATCTATCTATCTATCTATCTATCTATCTATCTATCTATCTATCTATCTATCTATCTATCTATCTATCGCCCTCACTCTCTATCTATCTATCGCCCTCACTCTCTATCGCCCTCACTCTCTATCGCCCTCACTCTCTATCGCCCTCACTCTCTATCTACCTAACTATCTATAGCCCTCACTCTCTATCTACCCATCGCCCTCACTCTCTATCGCCCTCACTCTATATCTACCTCACTCTCTATCTACCTGACTATCTATCGCCCTCACTCTCTATCGCCCTCACTCTCTATCGCCCTCACTCTCTATCGCCCTCTCTCTATCGCCCTCACTCTCTATCACCCTCACTCTCTATCGCCCTAACTATCTATAGCCCTCACTCTCTATCTACCTAACTATCTATAGCCCTCACTCTCTATCGCCCTAACTATCTATCGCCCTCACTCTCTATCTACCTAACTATCTATCGCCCTCACTCTCTATCTACCTAACTATCTATAGCCCTCACTCTCTATCTACCTAACTATCTATCGCCCTCACTCTCTATCTACCTAACTATCTATAGCCCTCACTCTCTATCTACCTAACTATCTATCGCCCTCACTCTCTATCTACCTAACTATCTAAAGCCCTCACTCTCTATCTACCTAACTATCTAAAGCCCTCACTCTCTATCACCCTAACTATCTATCGCCCTCACTCTCTATCTACCTAACTATCTATCGCCCTCACTCTCTATCTACCTAACTATCTATAGCCCTCACTCTCTATCTACCTAACTATCTATAGCCCTCACTCTCTATCTACCTAACTATCTATCGCCCTCACTCTCTATCTACCTAACTATCTATAGCCCTCACTCTCTATCTACCTAACTATCTATCGCCCTCACTCTCTATCTACCTAACTATCTATAGCCCTCACTCTCTATCTACCTAACTATCTATCGCCCTCACTCTCTATCTACCTAACTATCTATAGCCCTCACTCTCTATCTACCTAACTATCTATCGCCCTCACTCTCTATCTACCTAACTATCTATTGCCCTCACTCTCTATCTACCTAACTATCTATCGCCCTCACTCTATCTATCTATCGCCCTCACTCTATCTATCTATCACCCTCACTCTATCTATCTATCGCATCACCACAGAATCACTCAGGGGCACGACAACATCACTCTGCGCCACCACAGCATCAATCTGTGCAACCGTTCAACAACAACTGGATCAAATAAGTTCTCTCAATGTTTCAAGCTTTATTACAAATGTCACAAAAAGATGTTAATATTTCAATTCTGTTCTTGGATTTTTGTCACAATCAAATACACTGAACATAATCTTCACAAAAGTTATTTACAAAAGTTAAAGCTATTGCCATCATAAATTACAATAACTTTTATTTAAGTATTCATTATTTTAAAAAATTAAAAGCCATTGTTATTTGTAATATCAATACATCTAAGTCACGTAAATACAACACATATTGCATTACAAATGCTATAGGTGTCACATTTGCGAAAGTTAAAACTATTGGCATTGTAAATGACAAAGCTATTAATTTCGCTATTTTCAAAACCAACACAAAAATAAAATATTTATCATTTACAATACCAATAGCTCAAACTTTCCTAATGCGAGACCTATTGCATTGCAAATGCTTGTTCTTATATTCTAATGCAGCAGTGTATAGACAATTTTTCTTTTGCATTGATCTGCTATATTCATATTTATTAATGCAATGCACAGTTTTTCTTACTTTCAGTGCAGCACTCAATATGCCTGTTTCACTGAATTGTGTTACAGTTTTCTGATTGTCTATATCTCTTCCCTGAACTCTGTATGTCTACTTTCCAGAATAGTGGGTTTGTGTTTTTATATTATTATAAATTATTATGCTACATAGTGCATTTCCAAGGCAGTACAGATTCCAATACAGCTGTATACCCATGTTTTCCTATTTCCGGTAGCCTCCCATCAGTTACTAGTGTAATGGTGTGCACCCTGACTTGTGTTTTTTCAGAGCCTGTGGCCAGACCGTGGGAGCAGTATACTCCATGGATTGTGAGACGAGACCGAAACTTAACTGTGGTGGCCACAGCAAGAGAACCAAGGATCGCTGTCACTGAAGGTGCAAGTGGTATCCGAAGATCTACAGAGAATCGATCAACGCAATCCCCAACCACAGGGACCACCGCTAGAGGTAGAAAAATTAGCCGAAAAGGACGGAAAGTCTTTGGCCACAAGAGAGGCGAACTGCAAGTTGTGGTCGGCGCCAAGAGTCCTTCAGGTGAGGAAGGAGCGGTGGATGTTCGCTGTCAACTGGCCCCATGTCATAAACAAGGCTTTCAGATAGCTCTGATTTTTCATTTAAGAGCACTTGTCAATTTAAATTTGCAGTTGAACTTTTCCTCATATAAATATGGCTGTATAAATTACGGCATTCTTAGGGTTCTTGAGTGAGAAATAAGGAATGGTTAAAAGTCATTCTCATGACGTGGAGCCAGTTGATATCTAGGGTCACAGCTGGACAAACATGAGTTGTCCAGACATCTCTCCTAAGCAGGTGGGAGGTTTTGGGGTAAACAGGCTGCAACAGTTCAAACTACCAACTCAATACACAGCAACAAACTTCTTTTGTATTCTTAGTTGCAGTTCGGAGGCTATCCGTTTTCCCACTGTGACAGTTTCTGTGGACTAAGGTGGCAATCACGAAGTTGTCTGCCATCATACTGAACTTCTTCTTCGGCCATCTCCTATATTACCCCAAATAGGCCTATTGTGTTGGGTATTTGTGATGAAAAAACCCCAGGAACCGTGTTTGGGGGTTTAAAAGAGCAGGCAACAAATTGGAGGGCGTAGGCCTCTTAAGTCCCATTCACAAGTTTTAAACACACTGCATTCCTAACAACCTCTTTCCAAAGTTTGATTTTGCCATGTCTCCTTTGAGAAACGAACTTGGTTGGTATGCAAGCTTTACAGTCATTCACAAGATGAACCCCTGGTGTGTCCAGGTGGTTGCGGATAATGCATGATAATGATGATACATTTAGAGGCGGACCATTGTTCTCAAAATGGGCCTCTGTGTTTATGATCACAGTTGGTGTGATAGGTGCTTCCTGGTGAGGCGACTCAGCCTTATATCTCAACACCGTAGCTACACAGAGGAGAACCTCCCTAGAGCCCCAAAGGGATGGAGAGGGGTTCCGGTTAGGGATACAACCTCCCGATAGAGACTAATAAACACAATAAGCATTCTACCAAAAACTACTGAGAAAGGGAAGGAGAGAGGCCTGTCTGGAATCACCACTCAATTGTGGGGAATGACGCAATTCCTTTTGTTGCTTTAACCCTCACACACTCTATTAGTTAGTATCATGCTTCTTCATCGGGTTCACTCTGACTCCTGAAGGTCAGGGTGGGCTTGACCGTATTTCAGGTAGCTCTTACAAGAATATGGCCAGAGGGTATAAAGATTATAACTCCTCCTACAGGTCCAGGTATTCCCTTATTATGGAACTGTAGGGGAAAGTAAAATATTAACAATAGGGGTCGTCAGGAGATTAGTGGTCCTATGACCCTAGTATTCAAGAAAAAGAAAGGGAGATACCCTATGTGCCAATATGGGACAGGGTGAGATAATCTAAAACACAAGAAAGTCCCTAATTGTCGGAATATGCCCTCCGTCAAGGCGCCCCTTATACTAAAAGGACACAGCTTGACCTGAAACACACTCTTGTAAATCTACCATAGTCCTTAAATTCAACCGGACCACTAATAATATACAAACAACAGTTCAGTTAGGTACTCAAGGTCCAGAAAAATATATAATAAGTCTTGTGGCATTCAAAAATGATCCTTATATTTGTGTGTCATAAAAGCAGTAATTTATTAAAAATCATCTCATTACAGTACATCACATAACATTTAATATTACATAATCATACAAAACAATATCATAAAAACCAAAGAGTCGACGCGGCGTTTCGGTGTCTTGACGGGTTAGTGACACCTTCTTCAGGACGGTTTTTAAAATCACTAAAAAGAGAATGCCACAATTACACATTGTTTAAGACTTATGACAACAAGACCTCAAGTGGTACCAACAATTAATTACCGTGTTACACATTTTTATAAAAAACAAACAGCTACATTCCTATACTTCATTGTTGACTTGTCTAATTGGAACGGCTCCATAATTTCACATTTATGCGATGCCTTTGGGTGTCTTTCGTGTTACCCTACTATCACATTTCAGAATTTATACTACCAACCATATTTAGTCACCATTTTATTATTAGTATGAAACAATGATCACAGGCCGCACTGTTTCGGCATTCTAGGATCTAAAGCCTTTGAATCTATTAGCATTATCAAGGCATTTTTAGGATAATCGGTATCCTCTCTATTGTTCTCACAGCGTGAAAAATCTGCTCAAAGTTCTAACTATCTAGTATACGGTAACCCAAGGGTTTCCTTGTTTCCACTCTAAATATTTACATACCTCGAGCATCGAGCGAGAAGGATAATGATAAACAATCTGTAATAACCTCTATTTCTTATTCCATTAGAGGTATGTTTTCCGTATAATAGAGAATTTCCACCTACAAAGATAAATTGTTTTCACATAACTTCATCACCTAATCATTTTACAGCATTGATGTAATTCAATTATTTAGTTTGCATGCCATCATACCTTAACCTTGAGTACCTAACTGAACTGTTGTTTGTATATTATTAGTGGTCCGGTTGAATTTAAGGACTATGGTAGATTTACAAGAGTGTGTTTCAGGTCAAGCTGTGTCCTTTTAGTATAAGGGGCGCCTTGACGGAGGGCATATTCCGACAATTAGGGACTTTCTTGTGTTTTAGTTTAGCCTATGACCCTAGTGCCAACATGTTTCAGTCCGTGAAAATATTTGGCCCATAAGGGTCCCAGACTTTCTTCAGGGAAAAAAGTGTAGGTCCTCCCTGGTTAGAGAATCATAGGAATTACCTATTCATATATTTATTTTTCCAGAATGCAGATAGCTGCTCCTGATTCACCACGGAAAACAGATAAATAAATAAATCACCACCCTGGCAACAGGCAGGTCCCGCCGGTCTGCTACGAATAGAGACAGTCCTGGCACACAACTGTTTCTGGTGGTACTGGTGCTCTGGGCTACTGAAACACTCCGGCGGCCCGGGCCGCCATGGTTTACATTGGTGACTGAAAGTACAAGTTACGAATGCCGCTGGGTACAAAGCAAGTCGGTGCAATAAGATGCACTCGCAGATTTACTTATGAACACCTAGGTAAGGCACGCAGCCAATGTTCCAGATCCCTAAACCAAGTCCTTTAATTTGGGGTATTTACCCGTTGTGTCCAGAGTATGCGCTATTCAGTGTTTTTGTCTCTCGCTGAAATTGAAGGACATGCCTGACTTGTAAAGCGGGACACTAGCCGAGGTCTGTACCAGCTCAGCTCATCGTCCCCCCTGAGCCGCTGTGGTAGAAGGCAAGGACCGTGAACAGTTACGATAAGGGCTGTATGTGCCACACCCCCACTATCTCTTAAAAAGTGTGTGTTCCTGCAACTGTCTGCTTATCGGTCACGCAAACTGATCCAAAATGATCCTGACAGCGAGGGCACTACTTACTTTTGGTCATCTTTGTTTGGCCTGTAGAAACGTGGGCCGAACTGGGCGGTAGGTAATTCGCAACCAGCTGAGCAGGTTCACGGCGGTGGAGGTGAGGATCGGGTCGCGTGTTACCCGGCTGTGAAGCCATACTGCCAATACTTATTGGATTGGGCGCTGTGGCAGAACGAACGACAATCACCTATTAAAGTGAGTCAGACAAACTCACTGAGACTCACACACTGTCTTCGTAGTAGCCATTGGTCAGTGTGACAGTAAGTGACTCTCAGTGAGTCAGACTTATGCTGTGTGGTGTCTGGTGCTATGTTACTCTGTAGCACAGTACAGGAGCAGCCCCCAAGCCTAGCAGGAGCAGCGTGGGTTGCAAATCTTGAGATGAGGGGCAGGTAGGTCTCGGAAGCGGTTGCACATCTTAGAATAGGAGTTATATCTTGGTAAGGAGGTGCATATCTCGGGGTTCGGTTGCTAGTCTCGGGTGGTAACATACCTTGAATGCAATTTTTGTCTACGGGTATCAAGTGGATACATCTCTGAGAGTGGGACTCTCAGAATGGTTCTACAGGTCTGATGTGGATAGGCATCACCACGGTGGTGTGTAAGGTTCCAGGGCCGGTGGGGGCCCAATCTCGAGGAAAAGGGTCGGGTGGTGTGTTGACATCCCAGCAGGGTGATGTATGTCTCAGGGTGGGGGTGGATGTTCCATGCTTCTGTAGATCTCTCCAGATGATGCGAGCAGCGGGGGTGTGGGCACCAGGCCTCGTATCACTTACACGTCAGGCAGCTCCGGCCGCAATGTGGAGTCTCCGGGTCCAGGGCTTGCTGCAGATTGGAGGGTGGGCGCTGCGGCTCCTGCACTCATTCAGCCGACGGAGGCCTGATGTGGGCTGCCTCGTTGTGACAGCGTGGCGCGGCTCAGTGGGATCCGCCTCACACCTCCTCACCCTCACACACCCTCACACCCTCTCACCCTCACACACACTCACTCACCTTCACACCCTCACCCACCCTCACTCACCCTCACCCCCTCACAACTCTCTCACCCTCACTCACCCTCACACCTCCTCACCCTCACCCCCTCACCCTCACCAACCTCCTCACCCTCAAACCTTCTCACTCTCACACCCCCTCACCCTCACACCCCCACACCCTCACACACCCTCACCCTCTCACCCGCCCTCACACCCTCACCCTCTCACCCACCCTCACACCCTCACCCTCACACATGTCCTCACCCTCACACCCCCTCACCCTCACACCCCCTCACCCTCACACCCCCACACAACTCCACACACCCCCACACTCCCTCACCCTCACACCCTCACCCCCTCACACACCCTCACACCCCTTCACCCTCACATACCCTCACTCACCCTCACACCCTCACACACCCTCACTAACCCTCACACCCCTCACCCTCACAACCCTCTCACCCTCACTCACCCTCACCCCCTCACACCCCCCACCCTCACACCCCCTCACCCTCACACACCTCCTCACCCTCACACCCCCCACTCTCACACCCCCTCACCCTCACACCCCCTCATCCTCACCCTCACACCCCTCACCCTCACACCCCCTCACCCTCACACACCCTCACTCACCCTCACACACCCTCTCACCCTCACATCCCCTCATTCTCACCCTTACACACCCTCACCCTCACACACCCTCACACCCCCTCACGCTCAAACCCCCTCTTCCTCACCCTCACACACCCTCACCCTCACACACCTTCACACCTCCCTCACACTCAAACCCCCTCATCCTCACCCTCACACACCCTCACCCTCCCACCCCCTCACCCCCACACACCCTTACTCTCACTCACCCTCACACACCCTCACATCCCCTCACCCTCAAATCTCCTCACCATCCCTCACACCCTCACCCTCACACCCCCTCACACACCCTCTCACCCTCGCACACCCTCTCACCCACCCTCACCCACCCTCACACCCCTCACCCTCACACCACCTCACCCTCACACCCCCTCACACCCTCACCATCACACAGCCCTCACCCTCACACCCCCTCACCCTCACACTCCCTCACACCCCCTCACACCCCCACAACCCCTCACCCTCACACCCTCACACACACCCTCACACCCCCTCACCCTCACACCCTCACACACACCCTCACACCCCCTCACCCTCACACATCCTCACCCTCACTCACCCTTTCACCCTCACACACCCTCTCACCCTCACACACCCTCTCACCCACCCTCACCCACCCTCACCCTCACACCCCTCACACCACCGTACCCTCACCATCACACACCCCTCACCCTCACACTCCTCACACCCCCTCACACCCCCTCACCCTCACACCCTCACACACACCCTCATACCCCTCACCCCCTCACCCTTACCCTCACACACCCTCACCCTCACACATCCTCACCCTCACTCGCCCTCTCACCCTCACACACCCTCTCACCTTCACACACCCTCTCACCCCCACACACCCTTTCACCCTCGCACCCCCTCACCCTCACCCTCACACCCCCACACCCTCACCCTCGGATGTATGACGTTACTACGGTCTTTACACCACACTACCATTACAACTCTGGTTTTACAACGCAAGTCGTTACCACGACTTGCGCTGTAGGGTGCTGGACTTAGGAATAGTACGTTTTACTATTCCAACACCAGCCTACGTACAGTAGGGAAGGTGTTGGAATAGCAAATCTACTATTCCTTAGCCTAGAGCGCCCTCCGGAGCAAGTCGTGGCAACGACTTGCGTTGTTAAAGCAGCGTTAAAATGGTAGTGCAGTGTAAAGACCGCATAGTAATAGATGTTCCCCCTCACCCTCTCACCCTCACACACCCTCTCACCCTCACAATCCCTCACCCTCACACCCTCACCCTTACACCCCCTCACCCTCACACCCCCTCACCCCCTCACCCTCACACACCCCCTCACACACCCTCACACCCTCTCACCCTCACCCCCCTCACCCTCACCCCATCACCCTCACCCCCGTCACCCTCACCCTCACACTCTCACCCTCACAACCTCACCCTCACAATTAACACCCCCTCACATCCCCACACCCTCACAACACCAGACCCTCCCCCTCACACCCCTCACCCTCACACCCCCTCACCCTCACCCCCACACCCTCGCACCCTCACACCCCCTCACCATCACACCCTCACACCCCGTCACCCTCACACTCCCTCACCCTCACCCCCTCACCCTCAAACCCTCACACACCCTCACCCTTACACCCCCTCACCCACCCTCACATCCCCATCACTCTCACACCCCCTCACACCCCTCACCCTTACACACCCTCACCCTTACACACCCTCACACACCCTCCCTCACCCTCACACACCTTCACTCACCCTCACACCCCCTCACCCTCACACACACTCACACACCCTCACCAGCATATAATAACAAAACATAGCATAGCATAACAAAACATAGCATAGCATAACAAAAAAAAGCATTGGATAGCAAAACATAGCATAGCATAACAAAACAAAGCATAGGATAGCAAAACAAAACATAGCATAACAAAACACAACAACACATAGCATAACAAAACATAGCAAAACACAACAAAACATAGCATAGCTTAACAAAACACAGCAAAACATAGCATAGCAAAACTAAACTTATAATAGCATAGCAAAACATAGCATACAAAACACAACAAAACATAGCATAGCATAGCATAACAAAACATAGCATAGCATAACAAAGCATAGCATAGCAAAACATAGCATAGCATAACAAAACACAGCATAACATAACAATTCAAAGCATAGGATAGCAAAGCATCACACAGCTCAACCTAGTCTCCGGTTGATGCTCACTGCGATTCCGAGGAAAATGATAAAGATGTGTGCACTGTGCGCACGCTGATGTCTCTCTCTCCTCAAAAAACTTGATAAGAACCCTTCTCTAAAAATTTGAAAACCTTTTCTTTTCCCTGTTCCTCCCTCATACAGGCGCATCATTGTTTTTACCAGGCATAGTAATTTTGTACAGTCCTGATGATGATCCCATTGTACCCTTGAGCGCGAGATCGAAACGTCGACCTTTTGTAGTAGTCATACAGTGAAACCAATGTGTACCAAGTTCTGTATGCACTACTCTAGAAAAACACTTGTAACACTGATTTAAAAAGTGTCCAGCTTGCTCATTTCTCTTTTGCCTGCGATATCTCCTTCTTTCATAACTATTCCCTATTTCTTTACTCTTTTCTCTGTTCCGAGGTAAAGCACAGGATTGTGCTCTCTGTTTTCGAAATGTTGCTCATGTACTAAGATTTTACAAATTCAACTATTGTTATGAAAATAAACTCCTTGTCCGGCTGGACTTGGATAAATATATAGCAGCCTATCACGGCTTGTTTTGTTATTATTGTATATCTTTGAAACGGCTTTGGACCGCTGTGTTTTATAAATTGAGCAAAACATAGCATAGCATAACAAAACAAAACATAGGATAGCAAAACAAAACATAGCATAGCATACAGCATCACTCTGCACCACCACAGCATCACTCCGGGGCACCGCAACATCACTATGCGCTACCACAGCATCACTGAACGCCACAGTATCACTCGTTCGCCATCATAACATCACTCAGCGCCACCACAGCATCAATCTGTGCAACCATTGAACAACACCTGGTTCAAATATGTTCTCTCAATGTTTCAAGGTTTATTACAAATGTAACAAAAAGATGTTAATATTCCACGCCTGTTCTTGAATTTTCGTCACAATAAAATACACTGAACATAATCTTCACAAAAGTTATTTACAAAAGTTTAAGCTATTGCCTTTAAAAATTACAATAACTTTTATTTAAGTATTAATTATTGAAGAAAAATTAAAAGCCATTTTTATTTGTAATATCAATACATGTAAGTCACTTAAATACAACACATACAGGTACATGCATCATTGGTGCCGTTTGCGATTCCTTAATTGCGAAAATTAAGGAATCACATTTAAGGAATCGCAAACGGCAATGCATCAAAAAATCGCAAATTTTTTAGCGATTCCTTATTTTTCCTTAATTGCGATTCACATTTTGCGAATCGCAATTAAGGAAAACCTTCCCATTGATTCCTATGGGCCAAAAGGCCCCTAGAAATCGATGCGAAGGCATTAACATTTTGCGGTTTTCATTTTGCGAATCGCAATTTGTTAATGCATTTCAAGGGTGCTGAGGGGGGTCCAAAGGACCCCCCCCCCGCACCCTTGAAATGTTTTTGTAAGTGCAAGTTTCACACACACATGTCCACATGTGTAACATGACACTTTCAAAAATGCTTTTTTGAGAATTTTTGTAAGATTTCGCAAATTAACACGAGTTTCAACCTCGTATTAATTTGCTCCCCCTATTTGCGAATTCGCAATTTTTTTTTAACATTCATGCATTGCATTTAAGGAAGCGCAAAAATGTGATTCCTTAAATGCACTCGCATTTTCTGAAATCGCAAAAAATAGCGATTTCTTGTACTTTTGCATTGATACATCCCAAATAGTGATTTTGGAATCGCAACCGGCCGAATTTTGCGATTTGCACCGTTTGTGACTCCAAAATCGCTTGATGCATGTGGCTGATATTGCTTTACAAATGCTATAGGTGTCACATTTGCGAAAGTTATAACTATTGGCATTGTAAATGACAAAGCTATTAATTTCGCTATTTTCAAACACTAAACATAAATAAAAAAATTGTCATTTACAATACCAATAGCTCAAACTTTCCTAATGCAAGACCTAATGCATTGCAAATGCTTGTTTTTAATGTGTTACCACCTACCTGATCAGGAACTGTAATGTGTTACCACCTACCTGATCAAGAACTGGGAGTGCATTTCTAGATAGCAGTCATTTAATTGCTCTCTCAGTATGATGGACTGAATAGTTACAAATCTTTTAATACTTTATTGTTAGTGCCTGCCTATGTCTTCTAATGAGGACTCCTTTCCAGTGTAATGTAATTTTATTGACATCGAAATACATAATGGCATTAAAGGACATATCTGCGTGCATTTTACCACGCGTTTTACTGCAGCGTTACTTTAATAAAATGTACCACAATTAGTCTTGCTGCAAACTAAACACAGGCGTGTTAACGAGAACACAAAGGACTTATTCTAGCGTACATATACCAATGAAAGATAACCATGCAATCGTGCCAAAACAATTCCCCAGCAGGCCTTAAAAAATCCACTCGCAATGTCGAGTGAGATTTAATCAGGTCGAGCAATTTTGAGCATTTACTCGACCTTGCTGGGGAGTTAATTTAAACTGGAAAGAACAGGTGCTTTGTTCAGTGAGAAAGTGAATGAGCAATAAAGAGGCCTTTAAATCTCGTTTTTATCTTGACACCGTTGCTGTCTGTTCAAGGGCAAGAGGTCAAATGTCTGTTTCTCTTTTTACTAATTGTTGCTTATCTGTTCCTGGAATTTTCTTTTTACTTTTCTTTCTCTTATTATAGTTAGTGCTTTTTGGCAAGTGAGTTATCTGACAATAATTGTGAAACAAAAGGCTGTAAAATGTCAGTTGTTTTTCTAACACAATATTTAAACAGCTTGTAAATGAATAGTAGTTATTTCAAAATATATCAGGAATTTTTAAATAACGTTTTTTTGTAATTCAGAAGTGTTATGCAAACAAAGATTTACAAAAGAGCAAAACAAATCACAACACATTACTTGGTGATGTGCAGATTACAAAATTTGCAGAAAGTCAATTTCCATACATTGTCACACAATGTGGGCATTTAAATGTAAAATCTGCTTAACGCAAAGGAGTGTGCTTCTACCTCATGCTTTAGTTATGTATTTAGTAAGGATGTATTATGTTACAACGCAAACTATTACAACACATTTTACAATGCCATTTTATAACACAATTCCATGACAACAGATGCTATTACAATACAAGCCATTACAAAGCATGTATCATCACAACGTAAATGACTATTCTGGCAACCCCGGGTGCTTATCTCAGGGAAGGTGCTGGTGAGTGAGGCATATGCTTTTAATGGCATGCATTGTAATGGAATGCGTTGTAATGGAACGTGCGTTGTATTAACTGCGTTGTAAAGGCATTGCGTTGTAACGCCTGCGTTGTAATGGATATTTCCCATTTTTAAAAGTGACCGTTTTTAAGCATGAAATCAGAAACATTTCTGCACCTGAGACTTAGTCAGCGGTCATGTGTATTCTCTATGTGGCTGTATTTGTATTATATATGGAGCAAAAGTTTAGTCTAATAAACCAAACAACAGTTTTCTTTACAGCAGACATGCTGAACGTGCACATTTAAAGGCGCTGTCATATGTGATAAAGAAGAAAAGGGTGTCCCAGCTAATTAAAAACTTACCAGGAACACATCATTTTAAATCAGTTTATGGGTTAAGAGCATCATAATTAGGTTGAGTAGATTTTTTAAGTCACTAGACCTGCAGGTCTAGTAACAATTTAAAGATTTTTCGAGGCCTGCCCCATCCACCCGGTAAATCAGAGCACATTACATAGGATCTGCAAACACCAAAGGTCACTGGTGCACTGGGTCATGGCAACAGATCTCGCATTGCCTATTGGATGTAGAGTGGTGCTGCGATTTAGACAAAGGTTTCTCCTTGAACAGAATATAAAATATGCAATGTGCATGTGTAAACTGAAATGATTTTGTGCATGACTGTGGACAGGGTCGGCTTTAGCACTGGTGGCGCCCTGTGCGACAATGTTTGCAGGCACCCCCCAATGACAACCGCTGCCACAGATTATTCCCTCGCTACTACTATTTAACAGTGCCCCTCAAGTCTCCATAACCAGCCTCTCAGACTCATTTAGTTTTATAGCGCCACTCATACCAGTGGGAGGTGTCAGAGCGATTTACATACATCATACACACATTTAACAGAGACAATCACATGTGTAAATCAGTGTATAGGAAATATTATATAAGACAGAGGATTATAAGATGTAGGAGTCATATGTCATTCATACTGGTAGGCAGTATAGTTTTGGAGTCCTTGGTCTAGAAAAGCACAAATTCAGAATTTAAAACATAACACTAATTGTTAGGGGGTCTCTTTAAAAATAATAATAATAATTCATTTCTACCCAAATTAACCCATTTTGCAAGATTAAGTTAAGGAACGACGGGGCTGGGCTAAAAAACATATAGGTCTAATATACACCTTGCAGTTTGCAGGCACCTCTTTGGTGACAGTTAATAGCTAATTTTCTATATTAGGATTTTAATTTATAAATAGGGCTCCCGGTTTTATGGTATTTATTTTTTTCACATTTCCGTCTGTATTTATCCATATTTAGTTTTGGGACATCTTGTTGGTATTTATCTGCATTTATGTTGTGTTTAGAGAAGAAATGGAGTAGTAAAATGGTGCATTTCCACATTTATTTATCTGATGAACAAGGACTCAGACTTTAATGCCTGTTGCATTTTTGGAAATTAAGCAGCCAAATATAATGACCCACTACACCCATAGGTCAATTTTATTGTTATACTTCATATATGTGTTAACATATGCTTGTATTTAAGCAAACCTCATCCTGGTGTTTAACTTACCATGCTGTCTGCCTGCCCGGCCTAGAATTCAGGAAAAAGAGCATGACGAGTCTCTCACAATAAGCAACTTTTTCAGTATTTTTCTGTTTTTAAAAATAAATACAGACAGGAAACATATGTTTTCTGTCTGTATTTATTTGTAAAAATCAGTACAAACAGGAGCCTTATTTATAAACTGCAAGTAACAAAAAGAACTCTCTGACAAATGCAGTAGCCCATTGACCTATTAACCTTATATGCACTTTGTGATCTGCATGGCACACATTCTTAACCGCAGGCATATCAACTCTGAGCTACCTTACGAGGAGCCAAACTTCCACTAAACAAAACTCCATCTCTCTTTTCCAGGAAGAACATAAATCACCTGAGTTATCCTGACATTTTTATTGATGTCTGAAAATTGCTGGAGGCAAGTAACGCGGCACCAGGTGGTTCTCAAGCCATAATATATTTGCAAACGGGGCGCCACCACCCCAAGTCAACGCCCAGTGCGGTGGCACCGATCGCAATGCCCTAGAGCCGGCCCTGACTGTGGGTGACCGGCACTACCCCTATTTTTAGGTTGAGCATAGAGCAGCGCATGCGCTGTTGCTCGACTTTTAGTAAGAGGCTTTTCAAAGTGCTACCTACAAGCTTTTCTTGGCCTCAAGCTTGCGTGCACGCTCTCGTGCACGTGCGCAGCCGCCATCTGCATTTCTTATCTCTTCCTCCTGGCTGGCCATTACTTTCACTTTCGCTGCAATGGCTCTCCTCCAAGAATATTCAGGAGAATATTCTGAGTTCTAGCTACCAAAAACTCAAATTCCAAGCAATGACAGAGTGTACTGCAGCAAATACATCAAATATTGGGAGCCCTACATGCAAGGTAATGTTTTTGTACAAAAGGCACATATATTTTGTCCTTCGAATCTCTCTTACTATACATGTAAAACTTTCGAGATGGCCTCAAACTCCTTCTGAAATGACTTCACCAGACGTTAACAATGCTTTTCTTGAAAGTTCTGTGCTCAGTTTGGAAAGGTGGCCTGAGAATTCAGGGGTGTTAACTCATTTTTAATACAGAAATAAGCACCGTACTTTCAACTAAGTGCATGCCAACTGTGGAGCCCGCTGGAACCGACTTCATTAGCAGCCCTCTGTGTGATTCCCACATGTGGCCTAACGTAGAGATGTGGCTTCACTGCTATTGCATAAACTGCATGGACAGTGTGCGTTTTATACACCACTCGAATAAGTCCATTAGAAGACAGACCACTGCTGGGATCGTGTGAAATTGCCAAGTGCATACAATTACAACTTGGTGAACTTTTTTTTAACCTTTTAACCTAAAAAACTATGGTTTAAGTGGGTATTTCTCGTGGCTGGAAACTGTGAGTGGCTTCTACGTGTAGGCTGTATGGAAGAGCCCACAACAACTGGCTCTCTCCTGCCCACTCCATCTGGCCCTCTCCTGCCCACTCCACTGGGCCCTCTCCTGCCCACTCCACCTGGCCCTCTCCTGCCCACTCCACCTGACCCTCTCCAGGCCACTCCACCTGGTCCTCTCCTGCCCACTCCACCTGACCCTCTCCTGTCTACTCTACCTCACCCTCTCCTGCCCACTCTAACTGATCCTCTCTTGCCCACTCCCCCTGGCCCTCTCCTGCCCACTCCAGCTGACCCTCTCCTGCCCACTCGACCTCACCCTCTTCTGCCCATTCTACCTCACACTCTCCTGCCCACTCCCCCTGGCCCTCTCCACCTGACCCTCTCCTGCCCACTCTACCTCCCCCTCTCCTGCCCACTCTACCTTACCCTCTCCTGTCCATTCTAGCTCACACTCTCCTGCCCACTCCCACTGACCCTCTCCTCCCCACGCTACCTCACCCTCTCCTGCCCATTCTACCTCACACTCTCCTGCCCACTCTACCTGACCCTCTCCTGCCCACTGCACCTGGCCCTCTCCTTCCCACTGCACCTGGCCCTCTCCTGCCCACTCCACCTGGCCCTCTCCTGCCCACTCCACCTGACCTTCTCCTGGGCACTCTACCTCACACTCTCCTGCCCACTCCACCGGACCACTAGCCTCGTCCTCTTTGACATTCGTCATGAAATTCATGGACCTCAGTGCGTGATAATGAAATACAAATAAGTGCAGGTACCCAAACGTTTTGTAGGAGGCCACCACCCACTTCAGCACTGGCACTATATCACTCATGGCATGGATACTGACCTAAGGTTGGTTGGAGCAACCAAATTAAGGAAGCCTGCCTTACGCCAAGGGTCAAGGTGATACCTGTGCTGCCCATCTTTCGAAGTTACATGTCCGAATGATAACTCACTCCAGAGGCCTTTCAGAGACCTTACTTAGATCTGAATTCACCAAACTGACTGAACTCTGACTATCACTCTAGAGTCCTGCTAGTCAGACTAACTCCGGCCTGACATCTGACTGACTACCTCTTGTCCAGTTCTACCAGTCTTTCACTCACTGGTGTGAACAGGGCACTTTCTTTATCCCCTTTCCCTTTAGGATGTGACTGTAAATGTTATCAGATCCATTACAGAATTAGGAGCATCATCTGCCTCTCATTCTATCCCATGAACCACCATCACAACAAGAAATGCACTTCAGCAGGGAGGCCAAGCAATGGATGCTCATGCATGGCCTCTGAGCTCGCCAGTCTGAGCAGCTCGGTAGTCCATCCGTCAGAATCCTGCAGGTCCTTCGGGCTCTTGTTCCACAAACCCGGCACCTTTTACAGCAGCAGAATCCAGATTTGCACTAAGGTGGAATATAGTGCACCAATAACATGTTGTACGCTGTACTTGGAAACATACTCGCCCGTACAATCTCCGCACAAGTCTGGCGTCCTTTATGTACAAAGCAATCTGTGGCATGATAGCATACAGATACAGTTACTATATCACAGCAACACGGATGGCGCCTAACTCCGCCTTAGCCATGCCTTCACGGCATTGTCAATAGGTCTAGCTTTTGGGACCTTATAAGTATTTAGTTATGCAGCACAATATCCTTGGTGCAACAACATCAACTGTTGCATGGCTAAACACTTATAAGGTCCCAAAGGCGAGACCTATTGGCTATGCCAATGCTTGTTCATTCATAGGATGCATGTCCTACTCCCTGGACTGTTTTTAATGAGGTTCTTTCTTAAAAAATGTTAACCTGTTGGAGAGAAACGTTTTGTACCTTTTGGAGATCTTCTTACAACCCTGAGCCACAAGCGCGGGCATGATTAAGTTTGCTGAAATTAATTCAGAGATGGTATAACCGCAAGTACAGCAGTTATTGATTTAAACGTTATTAATTTATACGTGGGAAATGTTAAGCTCTCATGAAAAATAGAGCACTGGTTAATAGGCAAGGATATTATTACAGTTTGCTTTTGAACAAACTGGGGTGTCAGTGTAGTTGTGTTAGCCTCAACATGGCAAGCACTGTAACCTATGCCATCTTGACCTCTGTCCTTTCACTGCGAGAAAACTTGTTTTTACTGTTTCGCTTGCGTCACATGTTTCCGTTTATGATTCCCAGCAAACAGGAGTCGTGTGCCCCACTGACTCCTAAGGTGTACTGTAACTCCCACTACAACAAGAACAAAATAATCAACTGAAGCTGAGCGGCAGGGGCTTTAGAAAATAAACAAGAACAAGCAATTACAATGCAATAGGTCTCACAACTGCGAGTTTTTGAGCTACTGGCATCTGAAATGGCAATGCGTTTTATAAAAAAATAAATGGCATTGTCATTTACAATACCAAAAGCAACACCTATTGCATTGCAGACCACTGTGTCCCGGAAGCAGGCGCCGCGCTCATTATTAAAGTTAATAAAAAAATAATGAAACTGAGCGCGGTGTCCTTGAAGTGGCGCAGCACTCAGTATTAAATAAAAAAAAATTAAACTGAGCGCAGTGTCCCTGAAGCATGCGCCGTGCTCAGTATTACATTTTTTAAAATATAAAAATAAACCGAGAGGACACCGCACTCAGTATTAAAGTTTGGAAAAAAAACATGTCCATGAAGCGGGTGCCACGCTCAAGCTGCAAATACATCAAAATGAAGCAGCCACCATTGTCCCCATCAGTGTCAATAACGAAAATCGTCCTCACTCACTTGATAAAGCAATACCAAAGGGGATGATGGATGGAGTGTTGAACATTGCAAGCACTCATCCCAGTCAACTGATATGGGTTTGATCCATCATTATTCTTTAGCTCACTCCGCCACCCCAGTTCAGACATGACCATATGCAAATCAGTCTGACCCTGTGCCTCATGGGAACAGTCCAGCCCGAACTGCCAAGCCATGTCTTCACTGGACCAGACACTAGCATCCTGGGACCGGTTTCTGGCTAATCAGCCATCATCAGCCAGGCTAGCTTGAATCCAGTGGCAAAGTGAGCAAGGTTTCCACGTCTGGGCATACCCTGCCAACTTGGGGCGAACAAAGCAATACCAAAGGGGATGATGGACGGAGTGTTGAACATTGCAAGCACTCACCCCAGTCAACTGATCTGGGTTTAATCCATCATCATTCTTTAGCTCACTCCACCACCCCAGTTCAGACATGGCCATATGCAAATCAGTCTGACCCTGTGCCTCATAGGAACAGTCCAGTCAGAACTGCCAAGCCATGTCTTCCCTGCAACTTGATCTGAATTGTGAGCACTGCAGTCCGGAATTTAGATGGAAGGCAATAGTCAGCACTGACATTGAGGAATGCTTTTTGTCACTTCCTCTTGACAAAATCCGAGGACATAGAATACAATTCTGTCTGCAATTAATAGATCATGTCTCAATGTAAATTGTGAGCTCTGAGTGTAGGTAACAAAAGATGAAATATGTATGGAATACATTGTCAAAATGTGTAGGTTTTGAGGACATTATAGTTAGTTGCTTACTGAACTCTGAAATGAATGAACCAAGACTGAATTTGAATTGTGAGCCCTTCTGACCACAGTGTAGGCCGGAGGCAGCGGTCAGCAAAGACCCACAGCCACGTGGCGTTGAGTTTAGCTGCACAGATTGGGAGCATTTGGTTTTCTTAACCCATTATAGTCTCTTTCACAATTTGCATCGGTACTAATCTTGAATTGTGAGCCCTGCTGACCGCAGTGTAGACCAGAGGCAGTGGTCAGGAAGGGCCCACAGCCACGTGTCGTTTACTTGATCTGTATAGAGTAAGTGGCCGGTGTGGCCCTTAGCGTATGCGCAGCCAGCGATGATGCGTGGTGTGGGCAGGCCGCACTGGGAGCAATGTCTCTTGCCTTCTGGACTGCATCATCTGTATTCGCGACTCCATCTCAATTATGAGCCCTGCTGTGCGCTGTGTAGATCAAAGGCAGTTGTCAGCACAGACATCGAGGAATGCTTTTTGTGACTTCCTCTTGAGAAAATCCAACGACATAGAGTACAGTTCACTCTGCAATAAATAAATCAAAACTGAATTCGAGGAGGAGGAGCTACGCGGGCATCCAAGATGGTCGCGTGAGCAGAGAGCTCCCGGGACCCGCACCGCCCTCATCGATCTATCCTTTCGATATCCTGATTATTTTGATGGGCTTTTGAAGTACTACTCTTGCTGATACTGCTGCACTTTTCAGGGCTGGGATCGGACTCTGGGAACCATCTCTACGTCGTCCTACGTTTTCTGGCCTAGCCCCGGACGGGACCGGGGTCTCTGCTGCTCTGGATGGCCGAGATGTAATTCAACAACAACGGTCGCCTGGCATCTGCTCAACCGGTGACGTTGTCACTTTCACTTTCGGTTTCCCTCTGTCGCCGAGCTGACTACCTAGGAAGCAATCCGCATTTCTGGCTCCGGTAGTCTAGCCGGCTGTGCTCTCTGACTATAGCCCTGGGCCGGCAGGATGCGATTCCTCGTCTAAGTCCCACTTTGGAGACCAGCGGATCGCTGCCATTTTCACCAGGTCCAGGAAGACCCTTCGGGGTGCTGATCAATATGGCGACTAAACCCGAGACGGAGAAACGCAAGATGAAGGTGACTACCCGTGGGGGATTGATCCAATCCAACGTAATGGACCGCTACACTCAACCGAAAGGCTCCCCCAATGCTGCCGGCCGTAGTCTTGAAGACCCGAGGACGGACCTGGTAGCTACATCGGAGGTATCCCTTCAAGACCTCATGGCCGCCATTGCTGGGATCAAGACAGACATGGGACAGCAGTACGAGGCCATCGTCTCTAAGATTGACACGGTGGCGGTGGATGTTACCCTTATTAGAGCTGACTTGGCTAAGACCAATGAGAGGGTCAAAGCCTTGGACCTCAAAGCCACCAGTCTGGTTACCGACATGGCGGAAGCACAATCGGAGATCGGTAATTTGCGGTCATCGCACGATCTACTGGCCAGACGCATGGAGGAGTATGATAACAGGGCCCGACGGAACAACATTCGCCTCGTCGGGGTGCCGGAGGACAGTGGTGCTGCTTCTGTCGATCTCTTGGTCGAAGAATTAATTGTGACCAAACTTGCTCCCGCAGGCCTTAGTAAGTTCTTTGCGGTCGAGCGTGCGTACCGCTTCCCGGGTGGACAGATCAAGCCGGGGGCTCCCCCGAGGCCTATCATCGCTAGGCTATTCCACTTTCGGGACCGGGACACCATCCTTCAGGCCTCTCGTAGACATGGTCCGCTGAAATTTGAGAACAGCTCCATTTCCATCTACCCTTACTTCACTCCTCAGGTGCAGCGGCAACGATCGGGATTCCTGGGTGTGAAACGTCGATTGCGGGACTTGGGACTTAAGTACGCGATGCTGTTCCCAGCTCGCCTTCGCATCGAGTATAGAGAACGTATTTTTTTTTTTGATCAACCGGACAGTGTTGGCGATTGGTTGGACTCATTGCCCAAGGAGGACACCGAGAGCGGAGGCCCCGGAGGCGCGGACGGAGGTGCATCGGCACAGGAGTGACATTTTGGTTCCTGAGGTTCAATCCTGGGTCGTATTATTTACAGAGTATTGT
Organism: Lissotriton vulgaris; assembly: GCF_964263255.1. Lineage (NCBI taxonomy): Eukaryota > Metazoa > Chordata > Amphibia > Caudata > Salamandridae > Lissotriton > Lissotriton vulgaris. The sequence goes on along the minus strand of NC_141695.1, from coordinate 1,341,889,680 downwards.
CTATATGTTTTCATTGTTAGGCCCGGGGGTGGGGCGGGGTGGGATTGTCTCTCCCTTCCTCCTCAGGGGTTCTTTGTGTAGAGTTTGATGAAGGGGCGACAGGCACACTGCAGTTTGGGGTGGCTTCTAAGTCAGCAGGGGTGCAGGGTGGGGGGTGTTGTACCGGGTTCTTGGTTGGAGGTGGGGGGGCGTTCTGGTTGTTCTTTGTGTTTTGTGTATGGTTTCTCACATGGTACTTTTCATTTGCTTTTATCCTTAGTTCTGGGGTTCCGGGAGGGGGTGGTTTGGGGGTTCTACGGGGATGGAGGGGGGGGTGATATGAAAGTGCTGTCTTGTAACGCTAATGGTCTGGGAGACAGGATTAAGCGTGGTATTGTGCTTCAATTTATCAGACGCCATTCCCCTGATGTAGTTTTGCTGCAGGAGACCCACTTGATAGGGAACTCTTGTAAAGCCCTGGATTGCCGAGGTTACCGACTGGTGGCACATGCGGGTTTCACTTCCGGTTCCCGGGGGGTTGGCATAATGGTAAAATCCTCCCTGCCCCTTGAGATAGACGAAGTCCCACTTGATGATCGGGCCGATATGCTGCTGTTTCGGGGAGGTGGGAGGGAATGCTGCTTGTAATAGTTGCTGTTTATGTTCCTCCGGGACTCCAGGCTACTACATATGCTGATCTTGGTAGGACCCTCCTAGGGCTTCCGGACGGTGTCCTGATAATGGGTGGGGACTTTAATTCAGTGGTTTCGGGTGAATGTGACCGGCTGCGCCCCAGGGTTTTGCCTTCGTCCCAACTGTGGCTGACTGAGTTGATTGAGACTTTTGGGTTAGTGGATGTCTGGCGGATGTTGCACCCTACACAAACCCAGTACACATTCCACTCAGGTGCCCACAACAGCCTTTCGAGGATTGATTATTTCCTGATGTTAACTGCTAATACCTGCCTGGTGTGTGGGGTCCGACATCTTCCCAGAGGTATCTCCGATCATTCCCCCCTGTTACTTGAAGCTTCGGTGGGACACGGTTCTGGAGGTAGGGTCCCCCCTCTTCATCCCTGGCATTTTAGGAATCCCCAGCTTCGTTCAGATCTGGTTTAAGCCATTGACTGTTACTTTGACGAGAATGAGGGATCCGTCTCTTCCCCTACAATCTTGTGGGAGGCTTTTAAGTCTGTCATACGGGGTTCCGCGTTGTCCTTTATTGCTGCTGATAAGAAGGCCAGGAGAGAAAATGTGTTAGCTCTTGAGGCAGAAATTACTTCGCTTGAAAGTGGCTTGGGTGGTGACGATACCCATGCAATTTTGCACTCCTTAGTGCTGAAACAGGCAGACTATAGGGCCCTGGTGACTGACGCTGCTAAAGTGATGCATATGAATCAGCTGGGCCGGCTCTACGATGTGGGCGATAAGGCTAGTAAGTTGTTGGCGTGATTGGATAAATCTGAGAGACTGAATCGTGTGGTGCCCGTGATAACCCGTTGGACTGGAGTGTGTGTGACTGATCCAGGGGAGATTGTTGAATGTTTTGTGGACCATTTTCAAACAGTATACCGGTCTGTGAGTGATCGAGACGAGGCTGACTCCCGCTTGCTTTTGCGTGACATCGCGCTTCCCTGCGTGTCGGAGGAGGATAGCTCCGCTCTAAATGCGTCTATTACGGTGGATGAGATTGCCACTGCCATTCGGTCCTTGCGATCAGGTAAAGCTATGGGGCCCAACGGTTTACCTATCGAGCTATACAAACTGCGCCCGGACAAAATGGCGACCCATCTGCGCACTATGTTTGCTGATGCTTTTGAGGCGGGTAGCCTCCCTTCCGACTAGCGTTTGGCTACTATAGTAGTCATTTACGAGGACGGCAAGCCTCGTGATCAGTGCACCTCATATCGCCCTATCTCGTTGCTTAACGCCGAGCCTAAGATCCTGGCTAAGGTCCTTGCTAATCGCTTACTGACAGTTATCTGTGACTTGATCCATCCGGATCAGTCCGGTTTCATTCCTCATCGGAATACAGCGCTCAATCTCCGTAGACTCCACAGCGTTCTCGCGAGAGCTGGGACCCTCACTGAACCCGCTGTCGTGGCCTCCCTGGATGCCACGATGGCTTTTGATACCATTGAGTGGCCATATTTGTGGACGGCCCTTTCGAAGTTTGGTTTTGGCCCTAACTTTATCGCGTGGGTGTGGCTCCTGTATGAACAACCGTTGGCCCAAGTCATAGTTAACGGCAGAGTTTCTGGCATTGGGGCGTGGCACCCGACAGGGATGCCCGCTCTCTCCGCTTCTCTTTGCTTTGGCATTGGAACCACTGGCGGCGTGGCTTCGATGGGAGCCCTCGATTAAGGGGATCCGGTGGGCACCGGACCTGGAAGATCTCGTCTCTCTGTACGCAGACGATATTCTGCTCTATTTTACCTCACCTCAGAAATCCCTCAACGTGCTCTTTGATGTTCTTACCTCTTTTGGGAGGAACTCGGGGCTCGTTATTAACTGGACCAAATCATGTGTGTATGTTATAGCGGGGGAGCTGCCTCCGCTACCTCGTAGATTCCCGATCCAGGTGGCAGAGACTGGGTTCAAATATTTGGGGATTTTCATTTCCATGGATTCCTCTGTGCGGTATGACCGTAATCTCTATGCTCCTCTTCGTCGCCTCAAACGGGATGTGCGGAGGTGGCCTGGCTTGCCTCTGTCCCCATTGGGACGCGCAGCACTTTTAAAAATGATGTCCCTTCCTAGATTTTTGTATGCCTTGCAAAAAATTTTTGATCCTGTTCCCTCCCGTTATTTTCCCGAGGTTGAAGGTCTTCAGAGGCAGTTAATTTGGGACGGACGAGCTCGCATCTCCTTATCTAAACTCACGCTCCCGTGGTACGATGGTGGCATAGCCCTTCCGGACATCAGACGTTACTATTGGGCCTCACAGCTCAGCGCGATTAACCACGTGACGTACTCCCCGGGGCCCACTCCCGCCTTCGCTATGGATAAACTCCTGTTGCCGGGCGGCAACTTTAATAGGGCCTTATATTTGAAGGCACCATTCCGCCTTCTGACTGGACCTACGAAATGCGCCGTGCGTGCATGGAAAGATGCGACTGTGGCCACAGGTGGGAGTGATAGATTGACGCGAATGACTCGGTTATATGACTCAGAGCGGTTGGGTGGCCTGTGGCGAACGAAAGGGTTTGACAGATGGGAAATGATCGGTATTAGCAAGGTGGAGGATCTTTGGGCCAGAGGCACAATTAAGTCCTTCAAGGCCCTGAAGGTGGAGTATCAACTGGATGACAGGGAATATTTTCGTTATCTTCAGGTGCGTCACGCCTTGCTCTCTGTTTTCCCCCCCTGGGACGGAAATCCCCCAATCATCCCCGCTCGAGGATCGGATTCTGGACGGCCATGTGCCGGACAGCACAATTTCTCTAATTTATAAAAAACTTATTAATACCAGGGGTGATCTTCTGGTGAGGCTTAGGACCTCTTGGACGGCAGATGGCCTCGAACTGGATGACGAGGACTGGCAAAGGGCGATTTCCTCCCCCAGGGAGGTGGCTATTCCGGCCCGCCTTCGCTTTGTACAGTTAAAGATCCTCCACCGAGTTTACATGACTGGTACGCGTCTGGTTCGGATGGGGTTCTCGACTGATGGGCTATGTAAGCGTGTCTGTGGTATGGATGGCTCCTTTCTTCACATTCTATGGGAATGTCCGGTGATCGCCGCTTTCTGGTCCAGAGTGCATGATGTAATGGGGCGAGTCACCAGGATCTCCCTCCTCCCTGAGGCGAGGCGCTGCCTGCTTAATGTGTGGGAGCCTACGGATTGTACGGCTGCTCAGACCTTTTGGATCACTCTGGGCAACATGGTTGCCAAGAGGGATATAGCGCAAATCTTGGGCTCCCACAGACCACCTGGGATAAGTGCTTGGAAAGAAAACATGGACTGGTGCATGTTTCGGGAGAAGACGGTATATGAGGCTCGGGCCGGCCCAGGAAATGGGGTAGAATTTGGTCACAATGGAATGAATACCGTGAAGACATTTGTACCCCCCCACTTGATTTTACTGCTAACATCCCCTCGTCCCCATAATTGACGTTCCTATAGACTGACTACTATCCTTTTCAATAATCCTCTTCACCGTCTCCCCGCCCCCCCCAGAAGGTTGCCTATATTTTTTAGATTGATCTTCCCCCTCCCCCCCTCCCATACCCTAGACACTGTTCCCACCATGTGAGTGTTTGTGTTGTTTGTTTCAAATTTCATCAAAATTATAAAATGAAACCTAAGTGATCCTTCTTCTGAAGTTTGATGCCAATGCACCGTAGTGATGTTATTTCTGGCTTTTTCCGCAGCGCAATGTGGTCTGGAATATTGTCGATTGTCATAGCGGCCGGCCCGATTGGGTTGTAGGCAGACGCTGTGTACTGTGCATACGATAATAAAGGTTTTTTAAAAAAAAACAAAAAAAAACTGAATTCGAACTGTGAGCTCTGGCCGCAATGTAGACTGCCATTCAATGTTTCTTTGGACTTGCAAGATGAATTTTGTCATTGTACTAATGCTATAATTTATCAAAAAAGTTCTTGAAGCAAGGATACTGAAAGGATATTATGTAGGTTTTAGGGACGTTGTAGTTAATTGCATACTGGACTCTGTAATTAATGAATCAGGACTCAATTTTAATTGTGAGCTCTGCTGACCGCAGTGCAGGCCAGAGGCAGCAGTCAGCAAAGGCCCACAGCCACGTGGCATTGAGTTGAGCTGAACAGTTAGTGGCATCAGAAGCATTCAGGTTGTGCGGAGCCTGCGAAGATACGTGGTCCGGGCGGGCAGCACTGGTAGCAATGACTTTTGTCTAAATAATTCTGCCTTAATAAGGGTACGTGGCTATGTCTCATGGTGCACTGAGTTAGTGGCACCTGAAGCACTCCGCGTGTGCGCACCCTGCGATGATGCGTCCGGGTGGGCCGCACTGGTAGCAATGTCTTTTGTCTAATGAATGCTGCCTTAATAAAGCCACGTGGCGTTGACTTCCGGTGCACCGAGTTAATGGTACCTCTGGCGCTCGGCGTGTGCGCACCCTGCAATGATGCGTGGTCCGGGCGGGCCACACTGGTAGCAATGTCTTTTGTCTAATGAATTCTGCCTTAATAAGGCCAAGTGGCATTGACTTTTGTGCACTGAGTTAGTGGTACCTCTGGCACTCAGCGTGTACGCAGCCTGTGGTCCGGGCGGTCCGCACTGGGAGCAATGTCTCTTGCCTACTGGACTGCGTCATCTGCAATCGTGATTCCATCTGAATTGTGAGCCCTGCTGTCCGCAGTGTAGAGCGAAGCAGTAGTCTGTACAGACATAACTCTGCGGTGCTGTGCCGCTGTGTTCGCAGGGGGCCTGTGAAGAGGAGGCCGGCGGTCATGGCGGCAGCCACGTGGCAGGGTGAGGACCGCCTCTCTGGCAGACACATTGGCCATCACAGAAGTGAACCGTGCCCAGAGCCCCGGCCTATTTATTCACACCTCTACACTGGAGTGCCGTACGTTGGACCAGACAACTGCGCTTCCGCTTACAGAGGACGACAACTCAGGTACATGACCCAGATCTTCCCCACTGCCTGTGGTAATATGGTTGCATCCACTGTCCACAACACTACAAGCACCAGCAGTATATGTACACATGGAGAGGTTTGTGCTCTGCATAGTGAGGTCTGTCCAGCACATCACGGCTACACTTGGTATTGTGTGCATTATTATTGGTGGGTGACTTGCGTCCTTCACACATGTTTGGCTGGCACATCTTGCAACATTCAGCTATTGTGTGGCTGAGGGGCCATGCCGTTTTTGGAAGGTCCGCTGCCCTGTTGTGCCCTGTCTCGGTGGTAGTAGGGGGGTGGTCCAGGGGGGGGGGGGGAGCCCTGGGGTGGTGGCAGTGGGTTTTGTGGCCTTCTTGGGGGTCGGAGGTGCAGGATGAGTAGCTCTATGACATGTGTTGGTCTTCAGATGTGATTCTGGGCTGGGCCCCCTTTCTCGCTGTAGGTGGGTGTCCTACTTTACACCAGTTAAAGGCATATGTTACATTCCTACTGCTAACACAGCATATCGCCTGTTTTTGGATTGCACTGCAGATTTGGCTGCTCGTTGAAAAAATGTGGAAGTGGTGTTTCCGTGTTATTTTTGCATGGGAAGGCCTACTCTGCATATTATCAGCGTTAGTTGTTGCTCTCATTTTTGGTGATTTATTTTTGTGGAAGCTATTGCTGGAAAACTGGAGATATTGTCTGTTTTCACCAGGTTGAGAATGGAATGATAATTTAAAATCACTGAAACAACTATGTTATGTTATGTTAGTATGAATTTGTAGAGCGCACGTTCACCCTGAGGTTTCTTGGCGCTGTGTACCGCTGGGGAAGCCGTCCTGGCTTTCCCTGTGAGATGGTCCCTATTGGGCATCCCCAAGGTGAAGCCAGGCATCCCCGGCAGCGAGGGGGCCGTTGTGGAGATTAAGCAAGCTATTGCCCAGAGTTGCAGCGTGGGACCCATGGTTAGAGAGGCTCCGAGGAGAGATTTATCAAGCCCTCTGACATTGGTTCCGTACCCTGCCGCGTCGGGAATTGAACCCTGGTCCCGGGCCGACCTCTGCTTCAGGGTCTGCCGCCTCTAACCGGTGAGCCACACTTCTCCACTATAGGTATAATGACCATTTTAATTAGAAATTAGCATTTAAAAAACCTTTGAAATTCACTGAAAAAACCATAGGTTTCAGGGACGTTATAGTTAGAAATGAGCATTTAAAAAAACCTTAGACATTCACTGAAAAAAACGTAGGTTTCAGGGACGTTCTAGTTAGTTGTACATTTCACTCGTTCAAAACCAGAGTAATTCGAACGTTATAGTTAGTAGAGCTAACTATAACTCGCGCCCCCGCAATGCACTGCTGATGACGTCACATATTACATCACTCATGACATGGTCCGTGACATCACTGATGACATCACTGATGATATCTCAAACAACATAACTGATGACATCATCCACGTGATAATCTGATGCACCTCCTCACGCCCTAATATAACCTTTGAATCACCCACTCTAAAATACAGACTACTATTTTCAAACCCATAGACAAATCAATAGCAGTTACTATTTACCCACTGACTAATTCCTAGCTCTACACACACATTCATTCATTCACCCATACAGTTACTCATACATGCAGTCAGTCATCAATACAGCACTATTATATGTACTCATACACCTATACAAGCACTAATACACATCACTCATCCATAGAGTTATTGACACACCTAGCTAGTCATGTAAAGAACCAATAACACTGCCATTTACTCACCTATATAGTTATACATTCACTATCTAAACTATTCATAAAGATATCAACATATACTTACTCTCTTATACAATCGCTGACACAAGTACACACTCATTTATACAGCCACTCTCACAATTACTCACTCTCACATATAGTCATTTATATACTCCAACACTCACATATACTGCCTTTCATATATGTAGTTACTCACACATATACCAGTGAGACATACATTCACTCACCAACACACTGATATACACACACTTCCTCACCTATACAGCTATTTCCACATGCACTATTGAACCCATACACCCAGTAAATTAACCACTCACACGTAGGCAGAAAGTCACACACCGCCCACCCACCCACACACACAAACACTGAGGCACCCATACAGATACTCATGCAACCAATAAGTAACCCATATAGACAGTCATGTACCCAATCATCAACCCATGCAGCAGCTTACACAACAACTGAGAGACTGATACAGACATTCACACAGTTTAGTCACTAACCCATGCATTCAGTAAGACACATTTAATCACTAACTTATACAGTCACTCACACACCTATTAAATCCTCCACCCACACACTTGGTGGAATTTATATGTATGCACTTGACTGCCCTAGTCCTGATAATGCCATCTAATCGACGCGCTGAAACGTATCGACAGATATATTGGGACACCATAATAATTTGAAACAATATGCAAAATAAATAAAGATCGCCTACTACATTATATGGTTTGAATTGATAGGACATTAAGGCGTTTCTTATGAGGGTGATCCAATAAAGGAATGCACTGGGTTTAATAGTTTTGAGGTGCATCCTTATGTACAATAAGGGCAAAGAGAGCAAAAAAGGTTTTCTTCACTTGTTGTTTGTGGTATATATGTATATGTGTAAATAAGTGTATATAGTTGTGTCAATATATATGCTTACATATTGATTTTGAAATCACAAAATGACTTGTTTTGAATGAAATATAATACATATTATTCTGAATTTGAAATAGTGGGATGCATATGGTCTGTTTCTTGATTACATATATTGAAAGTTATGTGAATTTATTCTAGAGATTAACACAGATAGGAAGAGTTAAATTTATTTTCTCTTTATCTTACTATTGAGTATATTTATCGATCCCGAGGTATTATTACTTTTTTTCTGATTGTAGACTATTACCCATATGACTAAGGGTTATTTGGGTTGCCCCCTGCTTTAAATGTATTTACTCTCATTGCTTCGGGTCATTTGTTGGATCATTTTATTGCACAGCTACTCTGGCCGTGGAGAGGAGTATATAATGCAGCTGACGGTGTCTATCCCCACCCTAATATAGAGAATTTTATTAATGTTGTAAACGTGATGATGCATTGAACTTACTAAAAGTAAAAGTTTAATCTCATTCCCTTGGACAATGTATTTTTCAGAACAACATGTCCCATCAGGCAATTCGCTGGTAAATTCGAGCCGTGCCCACTATGAGCGATGATGTAACCTACTAAAATGAATAAATTAAGGGAAATGAGCTGTTCTTGCCTCATTAGCAACAGCCCATGAAGAAGCCGCAGTTCAGGGCATTTGTTGGATCATATATGTATATGTATATATATATATGTATATGTATATATATATATATATATATATATATATATATTTATATTTATATATATATATATATATATATATATATATATATATATGTATATATGTATATGTATATGTATATATATATCAGAGATTTCGCCTGCAGAGCTCCCGTAGTCCCCCAATCCTCTGAACCACACAGGAACAAACGATGCTGACCCAGTAGAAAGTGCAGGTGAGTGATTTTATTGAAGTTTCAGCAGCCTGCCTGCATGGCGCGTTTCAGCCTGCCCAGAGGCCTTGATCACATGATGCCTTGAGAGTAACAATGCCGCATTTTTAAAGTGCAAAGTAACCTGGTACACGATTAGTTACAGGACAAACCCGGTATATAGGCATAGAGAAAATACTTGTAGGTTTTAAACATTTCATCAAAGCCAACAGTGTAAATACAATTCAAAGCACAATCCAGCAGAGACATACATAACCTAAATAATTTTAAGAATATAAAAACACATTGTAGGTGTAAATAATTCTAGTTAAAAGTATGGGCTATATATTAAAAGGAGAATTAAAAATTGATAACATTTTAATTCATCCCCTGCATGTGCAAAGTATATGCGATTGTGCAAAATAGGCAAGAACATTCATTCAAGCAACCTACCAAAACATCAGTTCAAGAGGACATCTATGCTTCTCTATCTGATCTGATTTGTAAGTGCAAAATGAAGTGTGCAAAAGTGCTAAGTAAGATCGTGTAAAAGGTATGCTAAAAACAAATGCATTTGGGAGGTTTGGGCCAGTACAAGGAATTTGTAAAATGCAGATTGGTGAAGTACAGAATAGTAACAATACAAGGGGACCGACCTATAGACATGTATAGAAATATTCGCTGGAGTTCAAACCCTGCGGAATCGTAGTGTCAAGCTCCACGATGTATCTGGTTTCCAGAGTACACAAGAGGGCCTCACGGTTTCCTCCTCGTCTGAGGGGGATAACTGACTTGATGACAAAATATTTGAGGAGCTCACTCTTGTTATCATGCCATTCTTTGAAGTGGCTTGAAACTGGATAGGAAGCATCACTGACATTGATTGCCTTAATGTGCTGGAGTATCCGTTTGTGGACCTGCAATTTGGTACTACCAACATATTGCAGGCCACACGGACACTCCAGCACATATACGGCAAATTCGGTCTTGCAAGTTAGCTGTCTAGTGATAAGCCGTGGGGTATCACTGAAGGGGATACTAAACTTTTTTTTTAAAACAAATTTTATTGGCAGTTTTGAAATCAGCAGTATACATACATATTGTTATTCAATTATGGAATGTCTGCAAGGTCCTCCAGAGTGTCCAGCCCAGCGGGGCATCATGACTCTCCTCCATATCTCTTTCCTCTCTATGACTGCCTGCCCCGCTATGCAGTGCTAGCTGTATGAGATTCTCATCAACGTTGACAACTTACCAATTTCCCCCCTCCATTACCCCCCACCACCCCCTCCCCTGCTGCTGTCAACCAACCCGCCAAGTTGCCTCTCACTGTATACCTGATCTGGGTCTCAGTCAGAGCTGTCTGTTCTGTGTTTTATGCTCATAGAACCCACCATGTACATGGATGTTGGGATGCTATGGCCCGCTCATGCCTCCCCCTCAGTTCCTCCTTGATCCAATCCCCCGTGCTAGCCGTTTGAGATCCTGCCTATGGCGTGCTAGATGCAGACTCCTGGTCCTCATTCTTCAGGTCATCCACCATCTCCCCCCAGGCCTGTGCCCTCTCCAGTCGCCTTATACCTCTCTTTGCAATCCAAAACAGTATTCTATGTTCGCAACTTGCCCATTTCACTAGCTCCCTTTTCCAGTTACCTACCCCCGGACCTGCTGGGGCCTTCCACTTGCTGGTGAGTTCGCGTTTTGCCAGTATATATGCTAGATCTTGGAACCTGGCCATGACCTTGGTTTTAGCAGAGTGGGGGAACAGGTTGAGCAGCACATGACCTGGGGTGCATGGGATCTCCTTCTCAGTGAGTCCCGAACCACTTTTTGCCAATATCCCTGGAGCCGTGGGCAACTCCACATCATGTGAATATAACTAGCCCCTACCTCCTGGCAGCGGGGGCAACTCGCATCCACCCGATTAAAGTAGCGGTTAATTCTGTCAGGTGTAATATATGCCCTATGCAGAGTGTAAAAACGGATTCATTGGAATCTCGCATTGCGGGATACCTTTGTGTCCCGGAGCAGCGTATTCTCCCAGTCCTTATCCGTTATGGGACTCCCAATGTCTGCCTCCCATTTATCTTTTAGGCTCTCCAGTGGCCCCATGAAGTCCCGCCGGATGGCTCTATAGATACAGGAAACCGCTTCAATGACACCCCCTGCTAGACCTATGCATCCGCATGTAGTGTGTAGGGGGTTCCATTGCCCCCTGACCCCAGTGCCTGCGCATAGCCCCAGTGACCGCCCCGTATAACAGAAGTGGCCCTGTGGAATATCCCAATTTGCTTGGAAGGCCGCGAATGTGAGAAGCTCCCTGTCACAATATAAATCTCCTATCTTAGTGACTCTCGCTTGCGCCCATTCCTCCAACCCTCTCCACTGACTCCCATGCGGGAGCGCCACATACATCTCTGGGGAGTAAGGACGTTTGGTTTTGGATTTCTGAAGACACCTGACCCAGCAACTTCTTATTACCATATGTTCAGAGGATTTAATTGTGCGCTGCTTAATGGTACCCATGAGTGTACTCAGGACATCTGTTCTATTCAGGGTGAATGGGGGTGTCCTCCCGTTTGGATCTAGACTTCCTGCTACCCACTGTGTGAAGCGTTGGAGCTGTCCCGCTAGATAATAATTTTCCATACCTCGCTCTGCTAGGCCCCCCTCTGCTTGTGCTCTGCGCAACGTAACCAACGCCACTCTGTGCCTGCTGGGACCCCAAATAAAAGTGGCCAGTAGAGAGTCGAGTGATGGGAACCACGTCTGGGGGATCCACACGGGGAGCGTGGTAAAAAAATATAACAATCGGGGTAGCGCTACTATTTTCAGCAACGATATGCGCCCCGCCAATGACAGGGGCAACGTCCCCCAGAATGCCATACTGCCTTTTTGAGATCGGAGAGCCCACCCCTATATTTCCCTCCTGGACGTCAGAGAGATCATGATATACCCTAACTCCCAGGTATCGAAAACAACGTGCTTCCCACTGGAGGTCCCCCAGGTCCGCAGGCGGCAGAGCCTCCCTTGCTATCGGTAAGAGTTGTGACTTCTCCCAGTTGACGCAGAGTCCAGAAAGTGTTCCAAACTCGTCCAGCATGTGCCGGGCTCCCTCCAACGCTGTGACTGAGTTCTTCAAGAAAAGCAGCAAGTCATCCGCATATAATGCAATATGGTGCGTCTGTTCTGCCAGCCAAGGGGGTCTTACTGATGCTGTGTCTACAGGCTTTGCAGCTGGAGCACTTCTTAAAGCCTTTGCTGGCTTGCAATCATGTCTTGCTAGTACCAATTTCTGGACTAGACTTGACTAATGCATCACTCATAGATCGAGCATTCCTGATTGTAATTTCAGGCCTGACCGCCATTAGGTCCCTAATGACTGGGTCATTGCGTACCAGGCTCCAGTTTTTGGTTAAAAATGTTCGGAGCGCTTGATGCTGGCGATTATAAGCCAGTATTAGTCTAACTGGCTGGTTGTTTTTTTCTGTAGCTAATGCTTGGTGATCGCCCTGTCGATGACGGTAGTGGTATACCCCGAGCTTGAAATCTTGCCTTGCTGGCCTCCTGTGCTAAATGACACTCAGCATCTGTGCTGCAAATGCGCTTGATACGCAACATCTCCCCGTAGGGGATGCTGCGTATCAAGTGCGCCGGATGATGGCTCTTGGCGTGCAGCACAGTATTGCCTGCAGTGGGCTTTCTGTAAAGCTGTGTCTCCAGCTTGTTGTTACTGACAGTCACTTCTACATTCAAAAAGAAAACATGATCCTGACTTATATTGGACGTGAAGTTTAGGTTAAGTCTGTTGACATTAATCAGATCAATGAAATCCGATGCCTGTTGTCTGGTACCGTGCCATATCAAAATTTCAATATACCGGTACCATTGAATTACATGTTCAATGAAAGTGTTGTGCTGTATGCCATAGAGGACCTGCTCCTCCCAGCAACCCATATGCAAACCAGGCATAGCTGGGAGAGAAGCAGGCCCCCATAGCGACACCACTAACCTGTTGAAAATACTGATTAAAGACAATGAAGAAGTTGTTGTTCAAACAGGTGGAAATCATGGCAAGCAACATTTAGTTGTGGTCAAACATATAAATAGGCCTCCTCCCCAAGTAATGTTGCACCGCCATCACACCATCTAGGTGGTGAATACTGGTGTAGAGGGATTTAACATCCAATGTTATCAGCCAGTATTCAGAGTTCCAGGCCAAGCCATTAAGTTTTCTTAAAAGTCCCCTGTGTCTTGTACATAGGAAGGCAAGGCCTTGACATGTTCCTGTGGAAAAGCATCTATATACACTGATGTGTTTTCCAATAGGCCATTGCGCGCCGAAATAATGGGTCTGCCGGGCGGTTTGTCAGAACTTTTATGTACTTTGGGGATTAAGTAGATTACAGGAGTTACTGGATACTCATTTTTAAGGAATTTGAGTTCATCCTGACTCAGTAGTCCTGAACTTCTCCAAGCCATCAGTTGGGAATAAAATTCCGTTTGTGCTTTTTTCAAGATGACAACATCACAGCGTTTGTAGCAGTGAGGATCATTCAACTGATTATAGGCTTCCTCCAAGTAAAGTGCTCGGGCCACAATACTACGTTTTCCCCTTTGTCCGATTGGTAGACTATAATGTTGTCATTGGCCTGTAGCTTTTTGATGAGCTGGATGTAACAGCTATTTTGTGCTGTGTATTTGTGCTTTTCCCGTAAAATTGTTGCATAGAGTTTTTTGATTCCAGAGATGGAGAACTCATGGAAAATGTCGATGTTATCATGCAACATTAGGGGAGTGAAGGTAGATTTTGCTTTGAATTTGGTGTTTTGCCAGGGATGTTTGAAACCAAATGATCTTCCATGGTGCCAGAGCTGGAAATGTCATTGTGAAGCTGCTGTAGGTCTTGCAGCAAATCTAAGTCATTAGCACACAGTCCTTGTCTCATTTCTGTGGTTGATGTCAAATTAGGCTTTGGGATTGTCTTTTTGCACTTGAAAAACTTCTGGAGTTTTAATTTACGCATGTACTTATAGAGATCAATCCTGGTCTTCGCATAGTTAAAATTGCTAGCTGGACTGTAGGTGAGACCAAGCGAAAGGATTTGCAACTCAGCTATATATATATATATATATATCTCACACACTTGGCAGTGCTCCTGCTGGGATCAAGGTCCTGAAGCAAGTGGTGCTGAATGGCGGCGGAGCAAGCCGTCAATAAATCACACACTAGAAACATGAATGTCCGCACTCTCGGGAGTTTGATTTTGTACGTGGTTCAGGAAGAAACCATAGCACGATACAGGGAATTAAATAGTCTTTTTGCCTCTACTTCCAGCCACACTTTCCCACCGGGGGCATACTTGGAAACACTGGTACAGTGACTATGCCTCTCCATGTAGTCATGGACAGCAGTACCTCTGTTCCCAGGGGTCGATCGGCGGTTCGTGGCAATCCGATACCTCGCTAATGCTCAATCCACTTGTTGCCAATGTATGCCATGAACTCTTTTTGGAAGGGTCCCCTGTGCCTGTCACAGGCTACAAGCTACATATGAAAAACACCATCTCATCCCTTCAAAGTAGATCAAGGGACACAGCGGGGCTTCTTAGACAATTTATTTTGGGTTTTCGGCATGCAGCTTTTCGGCGGTTAGCCTTCCTCAATTGCCGCAGTTGCAGGAGGTTTCTTTCTTAATGTTATTTATATCGCTCCTCCCTTCTCAATGGCAAGGTACACACCTGAACCACATTGCCTTACGGAGTACTCAGACAGTTTGATGTTATACACACACCCACAAACACACACACGAAAAACATCATGAAACCTCAACTCAATGACTTGTTGGCATTTTTTATTTCCAAATGGAACATGCAGCTCTTTCTCCTTACGCGTTTCGGCTATGTCTCCAGCCTTGATCACAGGTGAGCAAATCAGTAGTGCCAAAATGTTAATGTTAAATAGTTGTGAACACGTTGTGAGAAGTTGGCCTGGTATATGTTGTCCACTATTCTAGTGGGCACCTTCCACTAGTCCAAACGACCCTTATTTATGGTGGGTTGTAAAGTCAACCTTATAGAAAGCTAGGGCCTGTAGAACCGCTGGAGCTACCTTGAACCACCAAAGGTTAGGGTGTAGGAGGTCCACGGGGGACGCGTGCAGTGTCTAAACGCAGCCTCGGATCACCATTGACTTTCTATGGAGAACAAACAAGTTGCAATTTTAAAGATTAAGGGCACCTAGAGGTGAACTACGATGGAACCTGTTGGACCCGGCCCATTAGGCAGGTACACCCCTAGACTTTTTTGCGTTTTCCTAGCCTATTTATGGAACCTGGTGTTGGTGATTTTAGGTCTCTGCGCACTTTTTCACTGTGGTACAGTGTAAAGTGCTTGAGCTCTCTGTGAATGAATGGTGAGTGACCTGCCCTCCCATAGGAATGAATGGGGAGTATGTATGCCCATGGTAGTTCCTGATGTGTGGGGAGTGCAGGGGCGAGTTTGGTATGTATCAACTCGTGAGAGTGAATGCTGCAAAATGATGTATGCGACATGGCTGTGTCTAGTCTAGAAGTCCTACTTTTGAAAGTTGGCATATTTGTGCAAGTTGGTGCTAGCGTGTGATTGGCTGGTGAGCCTGGCCCAGAGTGCATGGGCCTGCTTGTGGATTGACTGTCTGGTTTGAGGATGACAGGGGCTGGAGAGCCCAGGAGGTTGTCTGAGTCAGCCCATGGATGAAAGGCAGCATCTGCTGCCAGGGAAGTGGGAGGAGATGGCACCTGATAGTGAAGGGCTGTTCCTGTGTAACTACAAAGCTGGCTCCACCTCCCGCTGGGCGACTGACACCTCTGTCCCTGATACTGAAGGGGACTTCCCTCTAAACCAGTCCAGCTGGTTCTCACACTGCCTGCTTCAAAGGACTTCAAAGAACTTCAAAGGTTTTGCACTGTATAAAAAGGGGTTGTATCCCCTTCCAAAATGTTCTTGTTTTCAACTTGAATCTGCCAGGGGCATGCTGCTGCTGGGGCTCAGGGGAACCCCTGGGCTCTGCCCAGCTCCTGGACATCTGATGGACTGCTGGGGGACTCTTCCTGGCTGTCCCCCTGTCTGGCTGCACCTTTGAGGACTTTTTGCTGGACTTTATTTTGGCCCTGGAAGCCTTAACCTGTAATGCCCTGCAGCTGCTGGGACCCTCCTTGCCGTGGGGGTTCTTTCTGGGGCGTTTTGGCGCTTTCTGGGCTCCCCAGCGCCTCGTGGGCGCTTTCATAACCTTGTGTGGAGTCTCTTCTGTGGTGTGCCTAGTATGTTGTTGCTGTTGTGCGCTGGCGCAAATGCTTTACACATTGCCTCCGAGTTTAGCCTTACTGCTTGTGCCAAGCTACCAAGGGGGTGAGCAGAGGTTATCTTGGCGTGTGACTTCCTTGCCCTGACTAGAATGGTGGTTTCTGCCTGGCTTTGGCGTCAGCCTTAGCCTACCAGAAATAGCCAGTTCTAACATTGGTGGCAGCGGTGGGATTTTGGACTTGTGTTTGCGCAGTGCCATAGCAACAACTGGCTACATTACAAAACTCTGCAATTGTTTTTTTCAGATAGTCACATGTTTGGGATTATTGTTTTTGATTTTTTTCCTCAAGAGTGTCATTTTCAAATGTGTTTCTGCGCTTTATGTTTAGTGGCAGATGAGAGAAAGTGACAGGGCGGGACGCCATTAGAGGGGGGAGGTTCCCATAGATTAGGAATCCCTTGCTGGGTCCCGTGTCCAATCCCAAATCCTGTCCCTGTGTGGGTAGATGGAAGAGAGGGAGTGTGAGGAGAAATGACTAGCTCAGGAGGGTGGTTGTTCCCTGAGTGTAGTGTGTGTGTCTGGATTCCCCAGTGTGGTAGGATCCAGTGGTGGCAGCTTAAATGTGTCCAGTGTGTTAATTCCCATTCCCCGCTCCCAGAGTTTGGTACCTGTGTCACGTGTGGTCAGGTTGAGTGATCAGGGGTGGTGGAAACTGCCTTACCAGTCCGAGGGGGGGGAGTGTGCGAATGAGTGATGTGCTGAACTGGAGGAGTTGGTGTGAGTTTTCTTTTTGTTAAAGAGCTTGCAGGAGAGGTGTACCTCTGGTGGTGTGCAGGAGGTCCTGCAGAGGCACTGGACAAGAAGGTGGATGTCTGGCGGTGTGCTAGATGTCTTGCAGAGGCATTAGGGAGTGGTTCCAAAAGGAGTGGTTTGTGTATCTGATGATCCTGTGAAGGGGAAGAGGTTACTGTGTAACCCAGTTAGGTCCCAGTAGTATGGTAGGGGTGTAGGGGCTCACGCCCTGTCTCAGTGGAGGCGGAGTGAGTGTGGGACGGTGTGTCCCACGTTGGCCTGAAACCCTATCTCAGGGCCTGGAGGGTTCCTTAAAGGAGCGCCAGGTCAGGGGCCTAAGCTGTACATAGGTCATTTGAGGAGGATCTTCCTGTGTCTAGAGGACGGGGAGTGTCTGTAACCAGAACTCCGGCGGTCCTAGTGTTGGGCAGTACCGCTCCTAAGTGGAGGGTGCAGAAGTCCTGGCTCGCTGAGCATTTGACCGTCTAGAGTGCTTGACCATTTATGGGGCCTCTGGAGGTCGTTCCCCGAGTAGGGGGGAAAGCCAGGTTGGGGTGTGGCCTGACCTGGAAGGAGTACTGGAGGAGAGTGTGTCGCTGATACGCCGCTGGCGTGTGCTCTGTCTAGCCTGAGACATACTGGAACTGGAAGGGGGTGCAGAGGGACGGTGTCCTTACTTCTGACCCCGGTGTAACCTGAGGGTTTAGATCTTAGGTTGGGAGATTAGGAAACTTCTAGGTCAAGAGGAATCTCTACCAAAGTGGATCAGCTGAAGAGACTGAGGGGGCTGCCCTTGCTGTGTGATCTGGGGCTCACCTGCAGTTTGTTGTTTTCACTAAGGTAGAGGAAAGGGGGCTTTGCTGTGTGCTGTGTCTCCCCACCTGCTTGAAGAGGGACTGTGCTGTGTGCTTTGTACCTCAGAAGTAGAATAGTTTCCAGGTGGTAGACCAGTGATGGAGTGAGGTCCTGATCTGGTAGGAGAATTATGTTCTGGTGAAGTGCTTTTCTGTGAGGGTGCGGAAACCCAGAAGTAGAGGTAGGGTGGGGCATTCTTGCCCGTGACCTCTGGTCAGCCTGAGGGTGTGGACCCAAGGTTGTTGGATCAGTGGTAGTTGTAGCTACACTGAGAGAGAGAGTGGAGCATGGCTATTGTGTGCCAGGGGTTACTACCCCCCACTCTGTGGATTAGTTAGGACCTGTGATTTGGATGGCCTATGGCCTGGTCTTGGCTGTGGATGACTAGTGTGTACCAGTGGGGTACCCTAGTTGAGTCAGAGAGTTATTATTTGGAGGAAACCATGTAGGTTCAGAGTGGCGAAAAACTGGACGGTGCCCCTGCTGTGCGAGGCCGTGTCCGTGGTTTTGTCGCCCAAAGCAGTGAAGCCCATCAGTGGTGTGATTGGTCTACCCTGCGTTTTGGCTGGAAGGGGGTTGTGTTGGACCCGGCCCATTAGGCAGGTACACCCCTAGACTTTTTTGCGTTTTCCTAGCCTATTTATGGAACCTGGTGTTGGTGATTTTAGGTCTCTGCGCACTTTTTCACTGTGGTACAGTGTAAAGTGCTTGAGCTCTCTGTGAATGAATGGTGAGTGACCTGCCCTCCCATAGGAATGAATGGGGAGTATGTATGCCCATGGTAGTTCCTGATGTGTGGGGAGTGCAGGGGCGAGTTTGGTATGTATCAACTCGTGAGAGTGAATGCTGCAAAATGATGTATGCGACATGGCTGTGTCTAGTCTAGAAGTCCTACTTTTGAAAGTTGGCATATTTGTGCAAGTTGGTGCTAGCGTGTGATTGGCTGGTGAGCCTGGCCCAGAGTGCATGGGCCTGCTTGTGGATTGACTGTCTGGTTTGAGGATGACAGGGGCTGGAGAGCCCAGGAGGTTGTCTGAGTCAGCCCATGGATGAAAGGCAGCATCTGCTGCCAGGGAAGTGGGAGGAGATGGCACCTGATAGTGAAGGGCTGTTCCTGTGTAACTACAAAGCTGGCTCCACCTCCCGCTGGGCCACTGACACCTCTGTCCCTGATACTGAAGGGGACTTCCCTCTAAACCAGTCCAGCTGGTTCTCACACTGCCTGCTTCAAAGGACTTCAAAGAACTTCAAAGGTTGTGCACTGTATAAAAAGGGGTTGTATCCCCTTCCAAAATGTTCTTGTTTTCAACTTGAATCTGCCAGGGGCATGCTGCTGCTGGGGCTCAGGGGAACCCCTGGGCTCTGCCCAGCTCCTGGACATCTGATGGACTGCTGGGGGACTCTTCCTGGCTGTCCCCCTGTCTGGCTGCACCTTTGAGGACTTTTTGCTGGACTTTATTTTGGCCCTGGAAGCCTTAACCTGTAATGCCCTGCAGCTGCTGGGACCCTCCTTGCCGTGGGGGTTCTTTCTGGGGCGTTTTGGCGCTTTCTGGGCTCCCCAGCGCCTCGTGGGCGCTTTCATAACCTTGTGTGGAGTCTCTTCTGTGGTGTGCCTAGTATGTTGTTGCTGTTGTGCGCTGGCGCAAATGCTTTACACATTGCCTCCGAGTTTAGCCTTACTGCTTGTGCCAAGCTACCAAGGGGGTGAGCAGAGGTTATCTTGGCGTGTGACTTCCTTGCCCTGACTAGAATGGTGGTTTCTGCCTGGCTTTGGCGTCAGCCTTAGCCTACCAGAAATAGCCAGTTCTAACAGAACCCTTTTAGACTTAGACACTTCGAGAGTCAATACCCACGGGAGCACCGGAGTACTCAAGATACCTCACCCACGGAAGCCGGGTGCATAGGTGTCTTTTGATGTCGGGTTTCATTGTCGATTCCAGTGGAGAGCTGCGAAGAAATGCTGCAGGCGACTAGAGGAAAAGTGTCCAGGTGGATCCAAGGGATGATCGGAGATGTGAAGAACCTGGAAGCAGAGGGGACAGAGTCTGGGTCACTAGCCAGTGACCAGGATGGCTAGGAGAAGATCCTAGCCGATGGCGGGTGATTTCAGGTGAAAGAGGTGAAGCTTAACTTTTCAGCCACGAGAATCAGGAGGCGTTGACGACGACCAGGAGCCGGATTCGAGCTGTCCCACGACGGATGTCGAGTGCTGCAGCGTCAGAATCCAGATTGGATCCAACAAGCCTTGGCAACAGCAACCCACGCAAGATGTCGAGATTGGCTTTGGTTCAGACCAGTAAGGTCTGAGGGACTCTGGAGACATAGCCGGAACGCGTAAGGAGGAAGAGCTGCCTGTTCCATTTGGAAATAAAAAATGCCAAGAAGTCATTGAGTTGAGGCTTTGTGATGTTTTTCCTGTGTGTATTAAATTACGGGCTGCTCCATGCCCGTTTCGAAGCGACCCTGCAGGGATGGTGGCTCCCGTCATTTGGAGACTCTGTGTGTAATAAAAAAGGCTTTCACAAGTGTATTTCATGCAGAGCATGCAAGTTTGAGGTTAACACTATTGAATTCCAATCCCCATTCAACCCCATTCCTACACCCATCAGAGAACTATATACCTGTCGTACAGATCATGCTGTTTATGTATTAGAGTGATCATGTAAGTTAAAGTATGTGGGTAGTACTAAGTTACAGGTATTCAATCGAATATTACAGCATCTCAGGGCAATAGTCAACTCTGATGCTAATTATCCTGTTGCCTGTCATTTTGAACTTGTACATGCAAAGAACTTGAATCATCTTACTTACTTTGTCATCGATTCCGTACCTAAAAAAATCCGTGGTGGGGATCGAGAGAAGATGTTGAGACAACTTGAGAGCAAATACATTGTACTCCTGAACACCAGAATACCGAATGGGCTTAATAGGGGGGAAGATTTACAAGTCTTCCTGTAGACCATGATTAGAATTTACTGTCAAGAAGTCATTGGGGCTGGACACTGTTAATGCCTCCCTTTCCCCTGAATTGTGAAAATCTCACTTATTGAGTTTCTTTTCTTCAGAATGCATTGCATACTAAGATGTGATTTTCATTTTTTGTTTGTCTGAGTCCTGTTGATAGAATTTCTTCCCATAAGGAATCAAATTGATGTTATTTAGTCACTATGGCTATAGTTGATTCACAGCATCAGCGGTAATGCTTAACATGTTTTTTAACTGTGTTTAGTTATAAGCACTAGCGCAGGTACAACGATTTGAGAATGTGACATTGATCAGTCATTATTTTTGAAATTTTATGAATGTGTACATACTGCGAGTAGACTTTGCACTTTCAAGCACTTGAGCACTGTTTTTTTAATAACATCCTAAGGGTCTGTCTCATTATTTTGAGACATGGTATCATGAATTTGAACATACCTAAAAAACATATTTTTTCAGTACGGGGTTTATTTTTTCCCCTCATGTACAAACTCTAATATTAACACCATATAGTTATTCATGGAACTTAATCATGCACTTGCACTTTATTATAATTGGTATATATAACCGATTGAAGAAAGAATGTTTATCAAAGATGAATTCATTGAACATGATAAATTGTTCACACATTGTTTCATATAAGTTCCTGTTTATAATGAATATTTTTTAATGTGTTTGTACTTAATGTATATTTGTATACCAGTATTTTCTTTATGTCTCTTACCCATGTGATCGGATGTTATTTTTGTTGAGCACAGTATATAAACACCCTCATTGGTCATTTGAAGCCATGTGATCAAGGCCGTTTTTTGATGGCCGAAACGCGTCATGCCGATGGCGAGGGAAAAATAAAGCCACTTTGATATAATCATCTGGTGTTGAGAAGATCTGTACCTGAGGGACGTGTGGGGAGCCACATTGCAGGACTTTGCTTTTATATATATATATATATATGTAACGTGGGGCTCTTCAAACATTTATTGTAGGCGCTGACGAAGGCCACACCGGCCGAAATGCATTCGCCTTTGAACTGTTATTAAAATGGAGCTGCCTTTCACCCCCGCTGAGGTTTCTGCTTCTTTTCATTTGAAAGGAGATTGCTGTTTCATATATATATATATATATATATATATATATATATATATATATATATATATATATATATATATATATATATATATATATACAGCTCTGTACTTCAGGTGGGGACTGATGATGGTTGAGAGGAGTTTCTTACACACACTGAGGATAAGAATTCACTGACGCTCACTCTTATTACATGGTATCTGAAAGAGACTGTTAGTTGTAGATTCCTTACCTTAGAATTGCCCCGAGGCGTCAGACTGGATCTGGATGATTTTTTCTTCACAGTACCTGTGCGTGTCAGTAGGTGGTGTTTGTCAACTCCCTATCCATCGTCGACGTCGTGGTTGCCGGGATGACTTCACAGTGCCTACATAGACGCCGCCCCTGAACATTGACATCAGTTCTTTATTTTCCGTTGGGAGCTAACCCTTAGTTACTTTTTGACTAATCTTTTTTGATGTTTTGGCAACTTCTTTTCAAGTCTATCGACTCCTAGTGCACAAGGGATGTCCCACTGCTGGACTGGGTTCAAGCCATGCGACTCCTGTCACAAGCTGATGTCTGTGACGGAGCCACACCTCAAGAGTCTATGGTATCTGGAGCATGACCATGACCCGAAGTTGTGCTCCTACTGCCAGGCCATGAATCCAAAGTCTTTGCAGGAGCTGTCCTGAAAGTTATTGGAGGCCAGGCGATGGGCTCTGTCGCTTGCGTTCAAAGGGAAGGTCTTGAGACCGCTCGCGGAGCCCCCACTCCTCTTCACACTCCAAGTCTTTGAGGTCTTTGGATAAGTCCAAGAAGAAGAAGGTAAAGAAGCACTGGCGCTCTTCGCATCTCCCTGTCTGTCAGTTGACACAACTCGGAGCATCGTCGTTCTAAGGCTCCGTCTCTGGTGCCTACATCTGAAAGAGGCTATTAGTTATAGATTCTTTACCTTAGAATTACCTTCAGGCGTCACACTGGATCCGGCGAATTTTTTTTGTAGCAGTACACTTGCGCTTCTGTATGTGGCGTCGGTCGACTCCACGTTTGTCGTAGTTTTGACTACTATTTTTCAACTTTTGTCGACTTATTTTTGAGTCCTTTGACTCCTGGTGCGCGTAGAGATGTCCCATCCTTGGACCTGCTTTAAGGCTTGTGACTCCTTTTACAAACTGATGTCGGTTACGGACCCGCACCTCGTGTACCTTTGATGTTTGGAGTGCGACCACGACCCAAAGTCGTGGCCCGACTGCCAGGCCATGAACCTGAACTCTTTGTGGGAGTGGTCCCAAAAGCTTCTCGAGACCCGACAGCCCGCCTCGCGCCGCTCGAGGTCCCGGTCGAGAGGAAGGTCGCAGGACCGGTCGTGGAGCCATCAACACCACTCATTGTCAAGGACTTTGTCTTCGGGAAAATCGAAGCACAAAAAGAAGGCGAAGAAGCATCTTCACTTTTCTCGTTCTCCCTGTATGGCGGCCGACGCGGGATGCTGATGGTGGTTGCTCTGCGGCTCCGCCTGCCGAGCCTGCTGGGTTTGAACCAAGCTTCACTCCTTTTCCGGGAGCCAGAGCGACCCCTACCCAACTTTGTGGTTTTAACAAAGCCCTTCACTTGATCTTTGGGCAGCCCGACTCCGCTGGTGCACCTTCGGGCCCCGCGGACTTGGCTGGGGGTTCTAGGCCTTCGAACACGGCGGCTTTCCCCCGGCACCGCATGGATTCAGGCCTGGATCCGGATCGGTGCCGGTCGACCTTACGACACCTCCTCGGCAGTCGAATCAACTGACAGCAACTCCACCTCCTCCGATGCCAATTGTGTCCTTAGCAGGCGTCAACCCCAGCCTCCATCCTGACTTGGACACAGGACTGGACCGACGTGAAACGACGCCGGATCCAGCGCCAGCCGGTACCTTTGTACCATTGTTCTATCCTGGTGTTCCTTTTTGCCCCAATGGGCAGCCAGAAGAGAACAAGGAGGACTGGAAGGGGTCTGGTGACCCTTTAGCTGACCAGTTGAGTGAACCGGACCGGAAAGAGGAGTTGGGTGATGCCAGTGGTCTGGATACCTCACCAGACCCTGGTATGCTTTCTCCCCGGACCTTGGCTATGGAGGAGGGAGCCTCATACGCAGTGGTGTTGCATAAGGCGGCTGAGGCCTTGAACCTTGAGCTTCCTACTGTGGCTGTCAGGACCAACCTAATGACAGAGGTGCTTCAACTGGCAGTGGCCTCTGATGAACCCTACTGCCATTCAATGAGGCCCTTACTGACATCCTTCTGGGCACCTGGTCCAAACCCAGCACAGGGGTATTTATAGGATGATTGCCCAAAGCCACACCCCGGCCCTGGGCGACCCACTTTTCCTCTCCCAACAACCTACCCCTGAGAACTTTATGGTCCAAGCTCTACTTTTAAGGGCGCCTTCCCTACTGCTCCCCCAGATAGGAATCCAAGAAGCTTTATCATCTTGGGAAAAAGATGTTTTCTTCCTCTAGCTTGGGACTGCGGTTGGTGAACATTGCATGTCTTTTTAGCCGTTATTTGTGGGATATGGTTGCGCAGGTGCTGCCACATTGTTCGTAGGAGGTCCGGGCCACTCTCTCCTGTGCAGTCGCTGAGGGCAAAGATGCAGTGAAGTTCGCATTAGGTGTGGGCTGGACACCGCCAACTCGCTAGGCAGAACGATTTTAACATTGGTAGCCCTGCGATGCTACGGCTGGCTGAGGTCCATTGGCTTTGCGGGCGATATCCAATCGACTCATTTGAACAATGCCTTTGATGGCCATCTCTTGTTTGGCGACAAAGCGGACAGTTCCCACGAGTACTTTAAGGATTGTTATGTTGTGTTGTTATGTTAAATAGGTCTTTTATAGCGCACGGCTACTCCGAGGAGTGTCCCGGCGCTTTGTACTACATGACCTAAAAGAGGACGGACAAAACATAACAGTATAGATAGAAAAAAAAGGTTAAAACAAGGTTCAGAAACAGAGCAGGAGATCCCTAGCGGGCAAAGAGCCATGTCTTTAAGCCCTTCCTGAACGCGAGCAGATTAGATGTAGAGCTCAGGGTCAAAGGTAGGGAGTTCCAAAGCTGCGGAGCAAGCAGCCTGAACGAACGTCCTCCAATGCGGGCTGTTTTTATTCGGGGCACCACAGCAAGGAAGAGGGACTCCGATCTCAGGGATCGTGCCGGATAGTAAAAAGCCAGCCTCCTTTGCAAATATTGAGCTCCCGAGGCGTGCAAAGCCTTGTGGGCCAATGTCATAGCCTTGAATGCTATCCGCTTCCGGATAGGGAGCCAATGTAGCACTTGCAATAGGCTAGAGGCACTGGCCCGCCTGTGGAGGCCGAAGATGGCTCGAGCAGCCGCGTTCTGGGCCACCTGCAGGCGTTGTAAAAGGTACTCCGGCAGGCCAAGATATAAGATGTTCGAGTAATCCAATCTTGATCCAATTAAGGCCTGAACTGTTGTCCTCCTATGTTCCTCAGAGAGTAAAGGGAAGAACTTCCGAAGCATCCTAAGGATGCCAAAGCACGATCCTGTAAGAGCCAGAACCTGGGGTTTAAGCGTCAGCCCGTTAACGATTTTAATTCCCAAGTTCTTTGCTGACTGGGACGAATGAGCTGGGGGGAACAGGTCGGCTGGCCACCACCCATGCCAGTCCGGATCAGATGGGCATCCGAAAAAGAGTATCTCAGATTCTAGGGCTACGGTCAGATGCTTGGGCCTCACCACCACTTCTTGCTCTGTGCAGTCTTCTTTTTGCCCCTTTCATGGCTACTGAAGGGATGCTCCACCACGTTCTGCCCAGAGCCACAGGCCTGTGCAAACTGTCCAGCCTGTGCACGGTCGGGGACGTGAAACCCAGTCTGGGTCAGGGGACCAGCGGGCAGGCTAGTCCACCAGTGTTCCCTCTGCAGCAGCCTCCAAACCCTCCTACTCTGTCTTTTAGGGCCATTAGTTGCCAGTGGGCAGCAGGATCCGCCATCACCCCCCCAACTGGCAATCCAACACGTCAGGCAGGTGGGTTTAGCAGATAGCCCGAAGGGGCTACTCCCTCCCCTTCGAGACTACCCCTCCATCCATGACCACAATTCCATTGCATGTTGGAGGATCACTTGATCCTTCTCCATTAGGAAGTTACGACTCTATTGGAAAAGGGGGCATTCAAGCGAGTTCCTACCCCAGAAGTAGTTTGTGGCTGTTATTCCACTACTTTCTGGTGCCCAAGAAGGACAAAGGCCTGCGTCCTGTCTTTGATCTCAGGGACGTCAACCGCTTCCTCCGAAAGGAGAAGTTCAAAATGTCGACAGTGGCTTAGGTCCTGTCTGGCCTCGAAACTGGAGACTGATTGGTAGCGTTGGACTAGCAGGATGCCTATTTCCACATCCCTGTCCTGCCAGCCCACAGGCGTTACCTATGGTTCATGGTGAGCCACCAGCACTTTCAGTTTACCGTGCTCCCCTTTGGCCTTACCAGCGCCCCCTGGGTGTTCATGAAAGTGATGGGGTGGTGCAGCTCATCTGCACATATCAGTTTCCAGTCTTCCCCTATCTCGACGACTGGCTGTTGAAGGCGGGTTGCCCCTGCCTGTTGTTTTCCACCTCCAGACTAGGGCGGACTTCCTGCATTCGCTGGGGTTCACTATCAGTGTACCGAAGTCACACCTGATTCCCTCTCAGAAGCTCCTTTTCATCGGAGCGGTTCTGGACACAGCTCAGTTTCGGGCCTATCCTCCTGAGCAGCGAGTCTGGGATATTTTGTGAGAATGACCCTGAGGCTGCTGGGCCTCCTGGCTTCCTGCATCCTGCATCCTGCTGGTAGATCTTGCCAGATGACAAATGCGGGCTCTGCAGTGGGACTTAAATTTCCAGTGGGTGCAGCATCAGGGTAATTTTTCCGACGTCGTCCAGATCTCGGAGGGAACTGCACAACAATTGAAGTGGTGGCTAACGAACCAAGTCAGAGGCAGATTGCTCTCCCTTCCCCAACCAGATCTCACAGTTGTGACAGATGTGTCACTTCTGGGATGAGGTGGCCATCTGGGTGAGACGTTGATTAGAGACGTCTGGTCTCCAGCGGAGTTCGGGCTCCATATCAACCTGTTGGAGCTTCGGCCGATCTGCCTGGTACTGAATGCATTCCTTTCCTCTATTGTTTTTATTTTTTTATGTATAATTTCACAGCGAAAAAACACATACACAAAAAGAAAGAAATCCACTGCAGTTCATAGACATAAAAAAATACAGCAAGAAAAAATAAATAAATCAGCACTGATCATCATAATAAATATCAATAACCATACATAAGCAAAGACAAGCAAAAAAGGGGAGAGAAGCAAATACAAATATATGGAGCCTTTCAATCATATTCTATATAATTCATTCATATCCACAAATATCAATCCTCATAATAATTGCGGAAAGCACCCCAGATTTTCCGACCCGTTTGTTTCCTCCTAAATCCCTTAACTAAATAGGGACCCCATTCCAGTTTATATAAACTATACATTTTGGCTCGCCATTGTTGGAAGACAGGTGGATTTTCCTGTAGCCATTCAGTTGCTATACACAACAGAGCTACCGTCATTGAAAAAAAAAAAATGTTGATATAATACATCCACCGCCCTGTCTATAGGAATTTTCCCCAACAACATCATAGCCGATGTAATAACTAAAGGCGTTTCAATAACCAATGACAAAAACTTTTCAATATCCACAATGAAACTTTGAAGTTTAACACACCCCAAAACAATATGTAAACTATCCGTGTCATCCTCCCTACAGCAACAGCATTTACCCTCATATCCACCCCCCCCCCCCATTTTACCATTCGTGCAGGGGTATAATATAAATCAAATAAAGTCTTAAAATATTGGGCCTTTAAGTTTGCGGACATTAATGATTCTTTCGCCAGCATAAGCATGTACTCCAATTCAATTTCAGAGTCCCCTAAAGCAGTAACCCACTTCAACCTAACTTTAGCAAGGTCATCTGGTCTTCCTGAAAGTAATATTTGATATAGAACTCCAATTTTAACCTGTCTTCTAACCCCTGCTACCACCATATTTGTTTGCATACCCACATTCAGGCGAGCCAGAAAATCGCGAATTTGAAGAAACTTAAAAAAATAGGTTCTAGGAAAAGCAAACTGGGCCATTATTTCCTCAAATGATTTACAGCCCCCATCATCCAGGTAGAAATCCCCCAAAATTCCAACCCCTTTCCTCTGCCACTTTAATTACATTTCATCTGAGAATATACCTGGTAGAAGCCTATAAGTCTTAAGGGTTGTATAGTAAGACATTTTCACCATTGCAGTTGTTTTGAAAATCCATTTCCAAACTTTAAATGCGCTAATCAATACTTTAAAGCACCTGCGCTTGTAATATCTGCCATTCAACTCAATAAGTAAACATTGCTTCGCAATTGGGCCTAATAACATTTCAAAAATAGTAGAGGCAGTAGCCCTATTAGCAACCGTCTCCCCTGTGATCATTACCCTAATTTTTAACAAAAAACAAGTAACATAATAGAAAAAGAATCCGGCACTGACATGCCCCTCCCTATCAAGGGGCAATGTCATGAATTTCATTGCCGGTCTAGGTCTACCTGGGCTCCAGATGAATTTGCCACACATTGATTGTAAATGCTGTAACCTTTTATTAGAAATTTCCAAAGGTATTGACTGGAATAGATACAAAACCTTTGGTAGTACATTCATTTTAACAATATTGCACCGGACAATAATAGAGAAATATAATCGTTCCCACCTTTCTAATGAACTCTTAATTTTGAAAGTGAACGCATTCCAATTAACTTCCACCAATTCAGTCATATTTGCTCTGATCTGGATCCCTAAATAGGTAACTTCTCTTACAACCCCATCATCATGCCATTCTAGGCTATCCGAGCACAAAATCTGCATCTTTGATTCATTAAGTTTATAGCCTGTTACACTACCGAACTCATTAGCCAATCGCTCAATTTCTCCGATAGCAAGTGCAGGATTCCCTGTAATTACAGCGATATCATCCGCGTATGCAAACACAGAAAAACAATAACCAAAAACTCGATATGGTGGAATAAATACACTCCGAGACAGTTGTTTAATAAAACAGTTAATATACAAGGCAAACAAAAGAGGGGAAAAGGGGCAACCCTGGCGAGTTCCCCGGGCTATACTCAACGGGTCAGAAAGCAATCCCATGGCAGATATTTTAGCCATAGGGGCTACATAAAGAGACTGTAAAGCAACAATAGATTTCTGACCAAAACCCAATTTACCCAGAAGTCTCCACATTTAGCCCCAATGCACGCGGTCGAACGCTTTCTCAGCGTCAAGTAAAATAAGCGCTAACTTAGTTTTCTCTACTCCTGCAATGTCAAATAAAGTTATCACTTTATTTGCATGATCAAACGTACCTTTTTTGGTATAAAACTGTGTTGATTTGGGACACTAGGGGCGTTATAACTTTAGCCAATCGATTAGTCAAAATCTTAGCATAGATTTTGTTATCAGCGTTTAGTAATGATATTGGGCGATAAGATACAACCAAGTCTTGCAGAAAACCGCAATCGTAGCATCCGACCAAGTTTTAGGAGGATATCCCAGCTGCGTCATCTGCATAACTTTAAGCAGCTCATCTTTGATAGTATTAAAAAACTGCCTATAAACCTCCCCGGAGATTCTATCGGGGCCTGCTGCCTTACCTAAAGCCAAACGTTTTACTGCACTTTCCAGTTCCAGCATAGTGATCGGGGATTCCAATTCTTCTAATTTTAAAGGATCTAATAATTTCAACCCCTCCTCCAACATTTCTGTCCAGTCCCCTTCTCCCTCCGCCCCATTCTGCTGCGTATATAACTCAGAGTAAAACTGCTGAAAGATCTTTAGAATCTGGTGAGGTTCAGATTGCGATACCCCATTCACGTCTCTCAAAGCCTGAATATTTCTAGCCGACTCCTTCATCCTTAATCGTACCGCAAGCTGCTTCCCTGTTGATTCACCAAATTCATGGCTTTGCATCCTAAATATTAAATACCTCCTGGCGTTCTCTGCGCTCCAAAACCCCAAAACATTAGCCCTCTCCTTCGCCACCTCATTCTCTAATTCCGATAAATCATGCAGACATGTGGCGATCCCCTTGGTTAGTGAAGTTTCAGCCGCAATCAAGCGGTCATAAAACGTACCCAATTCTTTTTTAAGCTTCTTTTGCTGCCATGAGCTAAAACTTATACATTCCCCTCGGAAGCACGCCTTGAAGGTGTCCCAGACTATAGAAACAGTGGCAGTTCCATCATTATTCTCAATAAAAGTCTGCATCCACCTATCTATATGCTCCCTAAATTCCACATTTAGGCCTAATTTCCAATCATATGTAAAGTTTAAACATTTAGGTCTTATAAGGCAACCCACTAATTCAAGCATGATTGGAGCGCGATTCAATGTAATCCTTGGATATAAACGTATTGTAGCCCCCCCAATAAAGAGACAGGTGCAAAGAAATAGTCAAGTCTTACCAATTTTTTGTGGGGGTAGGAATAAAAACTACAACCACTATCTTGCCCCCTTAAACTACCCCACACATCCACTAGACCTTGGTCCCTAACTAAATTATAAAGTGCCTTAAAAACTTTAGGTTTCCGCCCACTTTATTTATCAAACCCATCCTGAAGTGCTTCATTCGTCAGATTTATATTAATATCTCCACATACCACCACCGGTTGCGGCCAAGTATCCAGTTCCGAATGTATTTCCTTTAGAACACCCGCATCATCCACATTAGCTCCGTGTTCGCTTTCGCCCCTCAAGATTACAGCCTGCTATAGCCCACCGCCCGTTCTTATCCATTAATTTCCGTTCAACATTAACGTAGTTTTGTCTGGGAAGAATGGCTACACCCCTTACCATGCTTGATTGGCCTGATGCAATAATTAACGAATAGCCCAATTCCTTTAAAACCCCCCTCTTAACCAACGGAATATGGGTTTCCTGAATACAAACTAAGTCTGGGCGAATATATCTTAATTCGGCTGCTACCTTTTGTCGCTTTAACACATTATTCAGCCCAGAAACATTCAATGAACAAATTCTTACTACTGTTGCAATCATTTTAAGTAAAAAAAAAAAGAATTCAAAAACGCTTGTCCTTCCAAAATCAGATCCGCTGATTATTATCCACCAGCAGCTGATATGCTTTTTGACATAGGTATGTGAATCTCGTGTTAGTCGCTGTGAAATACTTTTCCCCCTTTTTTTACACCCCCAAGTGCTACCCACCACCCCCTAGACCTACTACCCCTACTACCCCTACCCCCCCTTAACCCCTCCCACTTACCCCCCACAAACCCCCACCCTCCCATCACTGAGGCTTTAGGACCGCTGGTCCTTTAGATGCAAGCTTTACCTAAACCTCTTGCGTTCACCTGTTGAACCACACTAACCCATCTAAGAAAATACTTCAGAATAAACATAAAGAGAAAAGAGCCCCTAGGGGGGCAGTTAGCCTAGCTTATACCCCTAAGAAAACAGTATACAAAGAGAAAAAAGGGCTTACATTGTCCTAGCTGTTAATATTCTGAACAAATTTCAAAGTTTCATCATTATCCTCTCACTGACTATCAAATTCCATAAGCTAAATCAATCGTACAAATTCAGTAGCAGAAGCAATATTAGTAAAGAACCTGGTTTGATCCTCAGTTACTATTTTCAATTTAGCCGGGAACATTAAAAAAGCTGATGCCCCCTTCGACTGACACTCAGGTATTAATTGCCGAAATTGCCATCTCAGCTCTACAGACTTCTGGCACAGATCCGGGCGAACAAAAAATTCAACCTCCCCAGCCTTCGCCTTCTTATCTGGTCTAGCTAATTTGAAAACCTCTTCACGGGCCAGAAAACTATTGAATACAATTAATATAGCCCTGGGTCTGCTTTCCTGAACCTGTCCCGGCTTTAACTGAATATTAAAAGGGAATCTATGTGCCCTTTCGATTTCACGCTGCCAGTCCCACTGAGTTAAACCAGAAAAGGCCGCCTTAAACAAATCAACCACAAATCCCCTTGGATCTTGCCCCTCTTGTCCTTCCAGAATTTGATGCAGCCTCAGGTTATTGCGTCCGGCACGATTCTCAATGTCAGCAAGTTTCCAAACCATATCCTCTTTTATTGAAAGACCCTGTTCCACTGCTGCCTTCTTGCGTGCAAAGTCATCTTCCAAGTTTGACACCCTGGTTTCAACTTTGTTAACTCTAACCGCAAACTCTCCATGTGATTTCACCAGCCGTCTCACAGAGTTTTGTAACTTGCGACAAATGTTATGTACCCTTACACTCTCTTCATTAGTTTCCTCTCGGTGTTACAAAATAGTTTTATATATTAAGGCCAGAGACACCTCTACACCCTCAGAGTCATCCAATGAGTTTTTCTCAGTAACATTCTCGCTGCCATGCGGCCCTGGTTTTGAACCTAAATCCAGTTTCCTAACTGTTTGTAACTGGCCTTGCACCAATACTTCGGGATCCTCAGTCAGTGAGCTTTCACCGTCGCTGCCATCCACCATTGTGCTGAATACTGCTCTGCCAAATCATCACAGGAGGAGCCAGAGTGTTCTGACAATGAATAGAAATCGCCACCCTCCTCAATCCCAGCCTCAAAACTACCAGGGGCACTACCAGGAGTACCAGCACTTGCCTTACTTTGCAGTCCTGAACTAGCAGTACCTAATGCAGAAAGTTCAGACCCCTCTTGCAGTGCTGAAGTCTCGCCTCTTTATTCCTCTTTTTCTCCCTTTCCTTCTGCCTTTCCGCTGTAGCAGTAAACAGCGCTGGAATTTTCTTGCCGCCTTCAGTTTGGCTACCTTTCCCCTTCTCCACATGTCCAGCCTCCAGGTTTTGAGTGCCGTTGCCCTTTTTTTTGTTGCTTGTTAGCTATGTTAATGGCAGTATAATCTCATACCTTGCGTATTACCACGCATTACCACGCATTTGAGACGTATTACCACGCATTAGCATTCACTTGGGTGGCGATTGTGAGGGGTAACCGATACCCGGTTACTCTAATTTTGAGCAATCTGCGGGTCACTCTTAGGCTTTTGTTAATGTACGTTGTATGTCTGCATGCATTTGGTGATTTCACACTTCCGGGTCAGCATTCTAGTCTCCCCAGAATGGGCATGGAGATTCCACCACCGGGGAGACTTCAAGGCCGCGGTCTTCCGATCACGTGTTATAACACACGGAACCCAGTGAACTGGGGACCCGAGACGCAGCTTACGGAGAGCTTTAATCGAGTAAGTCTGGATATGCGTATCGGACATGAATGCACAAGGAGTTTGGCAATTTCCAAACAAGACGACTTTCTAACTCTCGCCCATATAAATTTTTTGTACAGATTGGTTTGTGCTGAGAGTTACCCGCTCCAGCCTGTCGAGGGGTTTCCTGGGTTCCCTTTTTGGAAAAACTCGGTTTTAAGGTAAGACTCTTTTTTAGCCTATTGTATGGCTGTAGGAGTTATATGCAGTTGCATTAAGTTAACATGATATAGCATAGCTCTTGAAATGGAGTTGCGCACAGGAGTGCAACGATGACTACAGCAGTCTATGTATTTTCCTTTCAGAGCGCCTATTCACTTTTAGTCGCCCTCAGACTACTATTCAACGGATTACACATCCATTTTTCAGAATGCGATAAAGACACAGATAGACTGTGTTACGGTATGTTGTCACTAAAGACGTAAGAGCAGTTGAATTGGCACGGGAAGTTGGGGGAGGTCCCATCCACATTTTATTTAGCTCACTTTGCTATTTCTTTTCTTTCTTCTTTTCCCCCATCTTTTGTAGATTGTTACATTGTGAGTCTCTACTTATCTTTTATCAACTACGGACGGTCACGGGCCCGCCGGGTCGGAATTATCACCGGTGGAGCGGTGAGCCATGTTTTATTTTCCGTCCACATGTCCTGACCTTACTCCAATTATGTGCTTTCTTACTGGTTCATTAGTTTTAATCCAAATCTTGACCCCCTTTTTTCCGTTTTTTATATTCTTATTTGTATAGACCTATACCGGGTTCACGATATATATGCAAGGTATGAGATTACTTGGTGTTCTCAACGCTTGGGGAGCACGCATGATCAAGATCACCTGTTATTCTAGGATCGAGTCACACGTTACGTTGCATTGGGCACACAAATATTTTGGGCGACCAATGAGTGTAATAATGGTCACTACAGGCCCCTCTGAATACTGGCTCTAGCCATTACATCTGTGCATGTAGGACCATGTATATTTCTGATAAGAGCCACATATGGCTAGTACACCACAACGTACGTACCGCTTCACTGGGTGACAATTATGTAACCCTCTTGTGCACTTGGTAATATGAATGGATGCTATGTATGTCACACACAGATATGATGTTCATATCAAATGTTCTATGGTATATATTTTTGTATCTTTCCCAGCCCTGAGCAGTCGCGAACACTCTGTTCCTAACGCGACGAAACACGTGTCAGCTGGTTGTGGAACGATTAAACTCCTGAAAACTTTGGTATCAAAGGAATCTACGAATACTGTTGTCTTTGGCTTTACTAATTTACATTGTTCATGTACCTATATGAATGTCAATAATTAATGATTGTGTGTGCATAGGCAAATTTTGGTATATATCTTTTCCCATATGTCCACCGCGATCGGGGGATTGAGTATATTGTTCCAACGTTCTAGACTTTTGTCACCCTGGCAAACTGTCTCCTCCTGCACCACCTTATACAGTCTAGTTAGCAATCTTTTCTTTGACGTAGCCCCAATTACCAACTGCAGCGCCTTCGAAACCATTGGTTCATCTGGGAAACTAGTATAATGATTCTGCACTGCCCTACGAAGCCTATAGCAGGTATACTGAAAGAGTAACGTGGCATTTTGTACGTAGGCTAGGTCTGCCCCTGATACATATCTCCCATCCACATACAGATCACCCATATGTGACAACCCTGCCTCTCTCAGAGCCGCAACTG
Organism: Lissotriton vulgaris; assembly: GCF_964263255.1. Classification (NCBI taxonomy): domain Eukaryota; kingdom Metazoa; phylum Chordata; class Amphibia; order Caudata; family Salamandridae; genus Lissotriton; species Lissotriton vulgaris. The sequence goes on along the minus strand of NC_141695.1, from coordinate 1,341,854,561 downwards.
AACCCCGCTCCCAATCCACAGAGAAGGCAGCAAGTCCAACAATAGGTAGCTCAGGGGCATAGAGGGGAAGTCTATTGGAACGCCTCCCAATTGCCTACCATGCAAGAATGGTAGTATCAATCGTGTTGATCTCTGACTTCGGAGTCTGCCTGTGGATGTGCGTGAGAATGCCGTTTAATGGTACGTGATATGCGTCACTCTCCTCTACAGCCACGTGTGGAATAAAACCATGCGGACGGAACCAAAAATATGCATGCTGTGCCTGTCTGCACAAGTAATACACATAAAAATCAGGAACATTAAATCCTCCCTTGTCGAACGGCAGAGTCAATGTGGCCCACATATCCGTAGTTGCTTCAACCCCCACACAAATCTGATCAGTTGAGACTGCACTGTCTTAAAAAAATGCTATGTCAGGGAAACCGGAATATTACAAAACAAATAGAGAAACTTCGGTAATATGGTCATCTTTATAACCGCAATGCGGTTCGCTAACGACAGTGGCAAACCAACCCAACGATCAATCTCCTTTACCACCTCGGTGTAGGCCCTACCGTAGATTTCCCTAATAACAATTTCAGGGTCACGGTGCACCCATACCCCCCGATATTTAACAGGATTTTTCGACCAAACCAAAGGATACTCGACCTGCGGCGACACTGTGACAGGCGTAGGAGGAATGAGAACCGACTTCTCCCAGTTGATTTGCAGCCCCGATATGGGGCCAAACCTAATATATTCGCGAATGATCGGGGAAAGAAAGGTCTGTGGTTCACGCATGTAAACAACCATATCGTCGGCATATAGAGAAATTCCAATGGGTCGATTATTGATATTCAAGGCAGCTGCCCTATGGGATTGCCAGATCTTACACGCCAAAGGTTCTAACACAGTGGCAAAAAGAAAAGGGGACAATGGGCATCCTTGTCTGGTGCTCCGCTCAATGCCGAATGGCTCTGGTGTGATCCCGCCCACCCTGACCCTCGCAGAAACTTCCCTGTACAGTACTCGGATCCAGCGCACAAAGACAGCAGGGAAACACATGCGACCCAGAATGTATAGCATATATTTCCATTCACAGAGTCAAAGACCTTGGCCGCGTCCAACAACACGGCCACGGTGGGCTACTCCGGGTTGAGCACATGGAGCATAGCAAAAATTGTGCGCAGGTTCAGGGACGTAGAGTGATCCGGGATAAAACCGGCCTGATCCAGCAATACGAGCAATGGGATCAATGGCTGCAATTTTGTGGCTAAGATCCTCGCCAACATTTTTGCATCAATATTAATCAAGAAGAGTGGGCGAAACAACTCACACATCTCTGGGGGCTTATCCTTTTTTAACAGGGTGATAATCAGGGCCTGTCGAAGGGACGGTGGGAGGCAACCCACATCATGTGCCTCCGCATACATAGCCAAAATGTGTGGCGTAAGGATATCAACATATCTATATATATATATAAACAAATGTAAGTCTGTCTGTCTGTTTGTCCTTTATGCATTACTACACCATTCATCCGATCGCCATGAAACTTTGGGAAGTTGTTGAGTACACTCCCGCGAAGGATTCTGGCATACTTTTTTTACATATCGGCCCCCCAGGGCCCTCATCATCTTTTGAATACTGAAATTGTCGTCAACAGTTATGCCCCCCAAACGGAAATCGATTGGTCGATCTACATCTGAAGCACGAAAGAAAAAGGCATTACAAGCTTCAGAAACAGACGAGCAACAGGAAGCAAGATTAGAAGCCGATCGAGTACGCACTGCTCAAGCCCGTTCTTCTCAAACAAACGAGCAACGACAAACAAGATTGGAAACAGATCAATTACGCACTGCTCAAGCCCGCTCGAATGAAACAGGAGAGCAACAAGAATCAAGATTGGAAACCGATCAATTACGCACTGCTCAAGCCAACTCGAATGAAACAGGAGAGCAACGAGAATCAAGATTGGAAGCCGATCGAGTATGCACTGCTTAAGCCACACTTTCAAATCTTTTCCATATTAAAATGATTACGTTTCAATAAAAATGACACAATGTAAATTGAATGTTATCATAACGAGTTTCCTTGAATTTCCTTTCTTCTGAGATCGCAGCAATGTGCGACAGGTAAGCTAGTTGTTTATAAAATTCGGCCGTCAGACCATCTGGCCCAGGCGCCTTTTTGTTAGGGAGTGAAAGGATGGCCTCCCTGACATCGTCCTCCCCTATGGGAAGGCTGAGGTATTTTCTATGAACGTCCGACACCCAAGCACAGGCCGTATCCTCTAGATAATCGTCCATGGCAGCTTCAGGCATACCTCCCCGAGACTTATATAACCCTTTATAAAAGAAACAAAATTGTTCCACAATACTGTGTTGCGAGTAATGGTTAACACCAGCGTCACCTACTATGTGATCAATCGGGGGCTGTCCACTCTGTCCCTCAGCCTACCAGCTAAAACTCTACCCGGCCTGCCACCTTCACCTTATGCTCTGGCAACATATTGTTTGGATAGATATTTAATTTCTGTGTGTGCCAGTGAGTTATATTCCTCAACATACTCATTGATACTCGCCAGTATATCTGATGAAGGTGCTAAAGCATACTGGGACTCCAGGACCCCTAAGTGTTCCTCCACTCGCCACAGTTGCCCCCTCAAATCACGTAAGATTCCTGCGGAGGTGCTTATGCACACCCCCCTTATCGTCACTTTAAGGGCGTCCCAAAGAATTGCCTGGCTGTCAACTGTGCCCGTATTCAATTCAAAGTATTGTATGATAGCATTTCTAATAGTGTCATCAAAGATCGGGTCTAGCAAAGCATCAGCGCGAAATCGCCAGGTAAAGGGACGATGCAAACTATGGGGCACCTCCACTGTAAGAACAACAGGATTATGGTCCGATAGGGTTCTTGGCAACGTATGGATTTTCCCCACCCAACTATTGGCCTCCCCACTAAGGATCCAGTAATCAAGCCAGGACCAGCTGTTGAAAGCAGGAGTAATGTGCGTGCCCTCCAACATCCCCCTCATTGCGCAACGGCCAAGCATCCACCAACCCTATTTATTCCATAAAACCCTGTATACATTGTGCCACCCTGACTGAGTGCACCACATCAGGATTGGATTTGTCTACTTGTGGGTTAAGGTGTGTATTAAGGTCGCCCCCACAGAATAGCGCAGCCTCCGGCAATGTGCGCAATACATTAAACAGCTTCATAAAAGAGGACCTGTCATCCACCACCAGTCCATAAATATTCACAACAGTCACCAACACCCCCACCCCCCCAATTTCCCATGCACCACGGCCCATCGACCTTCAGCATCAACACATGACTTAATAGGCTTAAATGGGACACCTCTCCTAATAAGAATGAGGACCCCCCACGCATATGTGGAGTGGGAGGAAGCCAGGCGGTACGACTCCCACCTGCCCGCCACTGAACCTTCTGTGCTTTTACTCAAGTGGGTCTCCTGTAGTAGAGCAATGTGAACTTTATATCTATTCAGAAGAGCTAGAACCTGCCTTGTCTTCTTGGATGTATTTAAACCCCGGACATTCCATGTAATACAAGTGTAGTGTTCACCCGTCAGTTATGTTTCAATAGGGAACTGTACCTACAGCATCTCCCTCTACCATGCGAACACATGAGTGCGGACCAAATCAGCCTGTCACCATAAAGCCAGACATCACACCTCAAATACAGGAAGTAAAAACAACCCATCCCACCCACCTCCCACTTCGGCCACCCCAAATTGCCAAAGACAAAAACCAACCCCCCCACCCCAACAAGAACATTAAAAACCCTTTCAATTGGTGGGTACTGCCCATCGGGGGACGTAGCGGCTCAGTCCACTCCCTGTTATATAGAGGGAGGGGGCCGCCGAGCAGTGTCAATTTTAGCCCACAACTTGGGCCAACAACGGAATCAGTATGTGGACCATCAAGTAGATAGCTCCCATTCCACACTCAAGCAATAGAACCAGAGATAACCACCCAGCTTCTACACATACCAAGTACATGATACTTTTGAACCAGCAAAGTGGGCTGAATCAGGCAATAAATCTAAATGTTCAAGTAAACTACCGAACAATATACACAACAAGTGGAAAGAATGCACTTTGCCCATCCCGTACATCTGTTAGTCGGAAGTACACATGTAACCCACAGTCTGTGCTCTCCTTACTGTTCAGTCATCAACATCTGATAGAGGAGCTGAATATGTGCGCCGACGCTGTAGGGTTCTGGCATGTTCCATAGCTTGCTTGGGATTTGAAAAAATCTTTCCACCCGCTTCTTCCCCAATGCACAGTCTCGCAGGATAGAGAATTGCATAGGGAATTTGCTCTTTGATTAGCACCTTCTTTACATTCTGAAACTCCTTCCTAGCCACCTGCACCTGAGCCATGAAATCCGGATAGAAAGAGAGAATATTATTCTGATACGTGACCGTGCCTTTTTGGCGAGTGATGCTTAAGACGGTATCACGATCCCTGAAATTGAGCAAGCGTGCAATTATGGGGCACGGTGTAGCTCCGGGAGGAGGGCACGCCGCCAGGGACCGATGTGCCTACTCCACCACAAACATGGGCGACAGTTTATCTTCACCACATATCTCCCGCAGCATCGTCTCCATATAATCTTCAAGACGGCCCACGTTTGTAGATTCTGGAAGGCCTAAAATGCAAATATTATTGCGCCTCGAGTGCGCCTCAATGTCCTCATTCTTCGTCTGTATGACTTTGGTCAGTTTCGTGATATCCGAAGTTTTCGCCGCCACTTTTTGTAACCCGTCCTCCGCGTCTGTTATCCATTGTTCCGCTTTGCTAATCCGAGCCGCTTGTTTGTCAAGTTTAGCTGAAAAACTGTCCATCCTCCCATTGAGGGCTTCTATTTTGCCATCAATTGCTTGAAGACAGGCCTGGATGGCAGCCAGCGACTTCTCCAAAGCCAAGGGACCCTGAGAGCTCGATTCCAGCTCCGAGTCGGAGGCCGCATTCTGATTAGTTTTGCCGCCTTTACGTAGTTCGAATGTGAGGCGAGGCTGATTCCTCTCTGGTTTCCCCATAGTCGCTCACCCTGCAGCAGGTGTCACCAGCAAGGATCCAGGTAGTGCTATTCTCTGAAATAAGCGGGGACTTCCCCCAGGGCCCGTCCAGAGGCAACTCCACCTTCAGCAAAGCAGGCCCCAGTGCCCTTCACCTCCACGCGCGTCCCGCACTTCCAGGGAAAACCCCAAGGCACAAGCCGAAGAATATGGACAGATCCCACAGGCTCCCTGTGCAGGTCAAATCGATTGTCCAGCGCTAGATCCCACAGGCAGCAAATATATACTGTAAGTAAGTAAGTAAATCTTTATTCGGTTTTCAAAGTACATAAAAAACCATAAAAGAATTTCAGCAAATATATCATAACATATACAGTCAACACGTTATTAGTCTTTAGAGCTGAAAACTATCAGCTTTCCCCTAAGTCAATTTTATTATAAAAAGTTTTTAAAAAGAAATTTAGACCTATCAAGCGATTTTCCAAATCATCTCATTTTTCATACAGTTTGCGATATGATTTGATCAAAGATTTACTCTGTGTTTAAAAATGCATTTTAAAAAAGTCACTATATATTTACAGACTATTTCTGATTCAATAAATTGCAAACGTAACATGGCAGGGCGACATCTTCTTAAACCCATTTTTCTTAAGAGTGGGATTTGCCAAAGTTTACGGTGTGCAGAATAAAATTTACAGAACAAAAAGGTGTGCATAGTGGATTGTTCTGATGTGTCATCACATGGGCACACTGTTAAACACTCTTCCCAACTATTTTTTTATCGGAAATGCCACCAGTCTATGAAAGATATTCATTCCAAACCTTGTCAAAAGGAAGCGCTCAAATTGTGACTCGACATATGTCAGGTACGGCTCAATCTCCAGGGTGGTCATAACTGCCATGGAGTGTTGGACCGAAGATTTTCTTGCCTCAGTGCAAAATCGTAACTCTTCCACGTGGCTCAGTGCCCTTTTTTAAAAATCTTTTCTGGATATTTCCCAATTAGTTCCGGGGCAGAATAATATTTACTAAGTCCCAGATCTGTGAGTAAGTTCTTTACGTACATGAGCCACTCAATTTTTCCCACGTAGTCCAGTGACATAAAATCTGTTACTATCTGTTTAGATAGGGTATTAGTCGTCATGGTACAGATACGTCGCCAGAGCAAGAGCGGTTGTATTTTTGCCAGGTCCGCTATATGCGAAATGCCTAGCTCCACATGAGAGGCATAGGTAGATGTACGTCTGGGGACTGCCAACAGGAATCTTAGAAAAGTATTCTGTGCAACCTGTAGGGAGTTGGTGTTTTTATGTCCCCAAAGTCCTGCGCCATAAAGTGCGGTAGATTGACATTTTGCTTTATAAATATGGAGCAGTTCTACTGGTGGTCTCTTTCCCAATTTTTGGGAGAATTGTTTGAGAGCGTGAGAGCTACAATTGCTCGTAGGAACTGGTGCTTTCGGGCTTCTATGGCTGGTTTCCAATTTATCTTTTCGTCCATCATAATGCCAAGATATGGATATTGGGCAGTTGTTTCAATCCTTTCGTTTTCAAGGAAGATACCTTTCCCCCCTTTTTTCTTAGTTCCTGCCACCATGACGTAGGTCTTTTTTATGTTTATGCGCAGATCCAAACTTCCCATACACCTTGCGTACCTGTCTAGTGCCTTCTGTAATTTGCGCAGTGTTCTTGCGAGAATCACTGCGTCATCCGCATATAATAGAGCGGGAATTAGGCGGTTTCTTACTCGAGGAAGATCCTAACCCCCCCTCAACATCTCAACCTCAAGGCCATTTGTGTAGAGGGAGAAGAGAAAGGGAGCCAGGACACAACCCTGCCTAACCCCACGCTCTACCCCGAATGAATCAGATAGTTCGCCGTTTACTCCGAAACGTACTCTAGCAGAGGCGTTTGAGTAAATATATACTGCACTAAGCTTCTCAGGGTCTACTAGTCCTATCCCAATGGCGGCACACTCCCTCTCACTGCAGCTGCTGAGCACTTTACCAAAGAGACATTCCCAGGGAGGGGCACAGCGATCAGGAATCACAATGAGGCGCTACTGCATCCGCACTTCAGCCCCGTAGTCACAAAGTTGCATGAAAGATGCAAATGTGATGATAGCGCAAAGGTCACAGCAGGTCCGGAGATAGGAGCCTCCACCTCGCGCCTTGTATGATGTACCACAAGGGAGTAGCACTCCAGTTATGTCCGAGGCAGGCAATGGAAAAAAAAAAGCGCAAAGCACCCCCCAGATCAACAACAGCGCCTGTTACGTCGTGATGGGCTTCAGCAGTGTCCCGCATCGGTGATCAGCAGCTTCCCCACAGCCGAAGGACACGAGGCCTATGCACGGCCCACCCCGAGAGCCGGTGCTGGCCACTCGAATGGCTCTGTATCCCAGGGCGCCCAGCAGAGCCTTGGCCCGACACACTCCTGATCTCACAGCCACCGGGCAGCGCCACTTGTCTGCAGATGAAGCCCCGCTGTGCTCCACTCGTTCACCCCCAATTCACCGGCCGTCCTCCGCACCTCCGACACGCAAGGTAAGGCACAGGAGTCACCCAGCAGCCGGGTCACAGACCGTCAGTCCGCCATTACCGCCATGAGGTTAGCGCTCTCCACTCGCCGCAAGGAGTACTTCAGGGCTCCCACTACGCCCAAAAATCACCACAGCCAGTCACTGCCACAACAGCTCTGCAGTCCCACCGAGTATAGCTTTGGATGGCACGGTATGGGCAGGATAAATGCAGGATAGTAATCGGCGGCCGGCAGAGCTACCCTACAGTGCGGCCATTTTGCCGAACGTCAGGCCACGCCCCGTGTTGTGGCACTTCCGCCCATTTTGCCCAGCGTTTGGCCTGGTCCTCTGTCTGGTGTTCCAGGGGAACTAGCTTCTTGGTTTCTGTGTTCTGGTTGAAGGCGTAGGCCATCCTCTGCCTATCTCTTCTTCTTCTTCTCTTATATCTGGTCTGGTCCCCCCTTTTGGGGTGTGTCCTGGCCTTCACTGGCCTCTTCCTTTAGCTTGCGCCTGGCTTGTTCTGGGTGCCCTGTTCCTTGGTGCTGCCTCTTGTTGGCTGCGCGTGCCTGCTTGCTCTGGTCCACTGTCGTGGCCCTTGGTAGGTTCCCTTGTGCCCCTTCCTATTGTCTTGCTGGGGCTTCGTGCACTTTTGTCTTCTTCTTACGCCTGCGCTGTTGGAGGTGGGGCGGTTCCTGCCTTGTCCGCTGCCTTGCGGCTGCGGTCTGCTCAGCTGTTCCCATCGCTGTGTATGTGTTTCTACGGCGGGGCTTGCCTCCGGTTTTAACTCTTCTCCCTGGCGTAGAAGGTGGTTCTTTGTTCTTGTGGCGCTTCGGGCGCTGTCTGTCCTGGCGGGGTGTAAGGGCAGTTCTCCCTTGGTTGGGCCTGGGATCTCCTGGCCTTCTCTTTTGTTCCCGTGACATGTCCCCCTGCTGGGATCCTGTGTCTCTCTCTCTCTGTACTGAGAGGCTCTCCCGCAGGCCCTCCTCCCTTCTGGGTATGGCTTGGGTATCTATTCTACGTTAAGGAATCTGCGACTAGTAGTCTCTATCAGATGTACAAGTTACTTACCTTCGGTAACAATGTATCTGGTAGAGACTATTCTAGCCGCAGATTCCTTCACGACCCGCCCTTCCTCTCTGTTCTGCGAGGGCCTTCAGCTTAGTTTTCTGCACTCGCCTCCCGCCGGGTGGGGGGTTTGTCTCCTGCGAGTGTCCTTCTCACTTCCTCCCTGTTGGGATGCTTGTTCTGTTTAGTTGTTCTAACCTTTCCTTGCTAGTACAAGGTTGGTTGGTTCATGTGTACTTTAGCGTCCAAACACCCTGGTTTCTTTTCCAGTTCAGGGACCTACTTATATTCTTCTTCCCTTTTACTTGCTTAGGGTTTCTGACTCTTCTGCAGTCCTCTTCGATGGGGTTTTTTGGCTATGCCTCAGCCTTTGGCTTCTTCCAGGGGATACGACCTTCCTTGATGGTGTTGTCTTGGGGTAACTTGCTGTTACTCACCTGTTCTAGACTTGTTGTCCTTCACTGTTGTGGATTGTGATTGTAGACTCTCTTTGTCTGCTAATATGTTCCTCGCAAGCTTTCTGCCTCCAAGGAGGATGTTGCCTTAGCTTGCAAGGTTGCTCCTCAGAGCGGTGATCTGCTCTATCCCTGCTGTGGCTTTCAGTGCCTTAGTGCCTAGCACTTTTCCAAATGGTGTGGTTCCTCTCCTATTGTCCCTGTTTCTATATTTACTGTTTTTTGCACACTTTTCCCATACTCTCTACAGTTTTTTTTTGTGATGGCTCCGCGTTGTGGCGTGGAAAAGTTCCCCAAAGAAAACTGATGTCAGCGCGCCGGGGTGGGCCTTATGTGACCTCGCTGATGTCACGCCTGGGACGACGTCAGGGTGGAGTCACGTGGTACCACCCCCGGCACGCAGAGATGCTGTGGCAAAGAAAGTTTTCGGAATCCAGTCTCGCGCCTGGGGATAATTCTGTTAAGGAATCTGCTGCTAGAATCGTCTCTACCAGATACATTGTTTCCGAAGGTAAGTAACTTGCACATCTGCTCTAGTCATCATGCCTCAGTGGGACTAATTGATTCTCACTTTGCTCATGCTCCGTTCGACCCTTTGCACAACTGCCCCATCCGGGTGATTTCCATCAAAACATCCTTTTTAGTGGCACAAGCTTCTGCCAGGCGGGTGAGAGAATTGCAGGTTCTGTCATCCAAGCCTCCTTACCTGACCATCTTTCCTGATAAATTGGTGCTTCGCACTAGGGCCTTTTTTCTACCGAAACTGGAAACACCATTCTTTGGGAAGCAATCAGTCTCCTTGCTTAGTTTCTATACTACTCCTCTCCCCCTAAAGAGGAGGAATTACTCCAAAGTCTGGACCTAAAAAGAACGTTGTCGTTCGACTCTGACCTTAATGAAGAGGTACAGGTGGACGAGTGTAGGAAGGTGGCTCTGTGTATACTATTCCAAAGTATGGTATTGTGTGCACAGTGTCTAGTGGATCCCCAGAGGCTTTACAGAGGCTAAATTAGATAATACTAATAGCTCTCTATTGTGGTTGTGGGGTCAAGCAGTTAGGATTATCAGAGGGCTGTGTTAAGTATTTGTTGTACACATTCAGGAAAGATGTGATTACACACACTCAATGACTTAATCTGAGATGAATTGTTTGTAGAAATATTACTTTTTGTATGTTTATATTAAGAATCAAAGATACTTTGTTGAAGTAAAATACGTGTTGCAATATCACAATTCTTTGTTTTGAATTTTTTTATTAGCATTTATTAAATATAATACAATAAAAGCAATAAAATACAGAAATGTGCAATATGGTAACATAAATTACATTGGAATTAAGGCATAAATAATTAAGTATATGAATTCATAAGATTGAAGACCATATCTTATTAAAATACAAGTAACACTATAATAAGATGTGAGAAGGATAAAGTAAATCAGGTGTGAAAAAAATAATAAGCTATTTGATAGAAAAACTCTAGTAACTTAGGGTGAAATAGAGAATACATTTAAAGTCAAAAAGATCAAGAACGTGATAGAAGGTGAAGCATGAAATTGCAATCGAGTAAGTGGGACAAAAACAGAAAATGTGAGTAGAAAGAAAGTGAATAATAATAAAGGAAAAGTGGTAATGTAATAAAATATAACGGAATGGAACGTATAGTATAGAAAATTACATAGGGAAATTTCCCAAAGATAAAAAGGAAGAAAGTGGAGGAAATGAGATGTAAGCGGATTTAATTCATGTTCTCAGTGTTGGTATGCAAGTCTTTGATAGTAAAGGTGAGAAAAGGGAAGAAGAGAAGAGAAAAGAAAAGCAAGCAAGAGTAAAATAGGAAGAGAGAACAAGTTATGATACAGTGGAATCCACCAATGGATCGACCTGAATTGTCAATCACAGTAGGATTATTCAATTGTAAAAAGGGAGCCCATATTTGACTAAATGGTTGTGTCTGATCATGCGAATTGTAAATAATTCTTTCATAGAGGCAGTTTGGATCATAGCCACCAGCCAAGATTCCGGAGAGTATAAAAAGTGGACACTGCATTTTTCAAACAGTTCAGTGGTAACCTAATGAAGGAAAACAATCATGCAGTTTCACAGGGAAGTACATCACTTCTAAGTCTAGTCTTCAGGTTTTAGGACAAGAGTCAGGTAAGTGTACAGACTGCGCCATCAGCGGCACTGGGGTGGTCAGGGCTGCAGAGGTCAAATTCGGTTACTAGGCCCAATGTCAGTCAATGGGGGCAGGGGGCACTCAAAGGAAGTGCCTGTTGCAGATAGTTAGACTGGAGTTGGGGGGTTCAGTCTCTTGGTGTTTAGGAACAGCACTGGGGGGGGTCAAGAGACAGCACCAAAATCACACTTACAGAGGCGGCCAGTTGCAGAGTGCCAACACAGCGCCGGGTGCTCAATGCAAAGCAGTGGAGATTGAAGATCTTGAGCAAAGGCTCAGGCTGGACGAAGGGACCCAGTGGCTCTGTAGGTAATTTGGAGTGCTGAGGAACTCAAGGACACCATCGGTCAAGCTTCCGAAGGCCGAGGTGCTGCAGATGCAGGGTTGTCCTTGGACGTCAGAGAATTCTTACTGGAGCTGGTCGTGGTTGGGGGACCCTTCATGTTGAGGTTGCAGGTGTCGTCGTGGAGTCCAGGAGAGGTCACTCTGGGGTGGACTTGAGCTCAGGACTGCTGGGGGACCTTCTTAGCAACGGTGGGCCACATGGACGTGGGCTGGAGGTGTCGGGTACAGAGGTAGGTCTGGAGAGCAGGTTGATGCGGTTCAGTAGAGCACTGGAGCTTTTCTTGTTGGTTTCTTTGTTCACAGGGCCACTGTTCTCAGGAGTTCTTGGTCTTTAGGGAAGGCAGGCAGTCTCCCTAGGGTTGTGGAGGTCATTGGGCCTGCATGATGAGTCGCTTTTTGGAGCTGGGTTTCTCGAGGGCTGCAGACAGGTCGGTAGGGTTTGGGCCAAGTCCATTGTCATCTGAAATCTTCACTGCTGCGCAGCTCTTCGGTCCTTCTTCTTCTTTAGGTCACCAAGAATCTGAGGATCAATGTTCAGGGGTGCCCCTAAATACTCAAATCTGATAGACATCTAGCCGCAGATTCCTTAACTTAGAATATTCCCCCCAAGTGTCAGACTTGACTGGAAAACCTTTTTTCCCCAGCGCTACCTCTGCACGCCAGGGGGGGGCGGCGTCGCCCGGCTCCGTCCTGACGTCATCCACGGAAGTGACGTCAATGGAGCCATATAGGTCATCGTCCAGTTCCCCCCCTGGTCCCCCCGGCATGGTGACATCAGTTTCTGATGGATACATCTGCCTGTGTATTCCTCACCTTATTAATATCCCCTGCGCCAGCATTCCATGGAAACTTTTTCCTAGCTCTGCACGCCGACGAGGATGTCACAATGCCACTGCTCCGCTCGCGACTCCGCATGAGGTCTCTGGAACTATAAGAGAGCCTCATCGGCGTGATGAGGTCAGTTCCACCCATTTTTTCCTTGCCTCCGAGGCGAAAGCGTGAACCGACAACAGATTCAAAGTATACACAGTACACAATATTCAACAACTACACATAGTGTAAATTAAAAAGGAAAGCCAGATAGCAAACACATTTCCTAGAAATCATACAATGCAAAAAGATACATGAAATGAAAACAATCATCTTAAACAAAACACCTTTAAGGTATTTAAGGGTGGACATTGGGGAGGAGGGTGGGTCAGTGAGGAATCCACAGGCCGATTCTGTATCTACCAGAAAAAGCGTTACCGAAGGTAAGTAACGTGTTCTTCTGATGGATACATCTGCCTGTGGATTCCTCACCTTTTGAATAGATTCCCACAACAGTCCCACTCCCGGAGGAGGGTATCCACCCTTCAGTACCAAAAGGTCCTGCAGGACAGAGCATGCAAAGTGGCCCTCCCTCCTCACCTCCGAATCCAAGCAATAATGCTTTGTGAAAGTGTGGAGGGAGGCCCAAGTCGCTGCTTTACAAATGTCCACTACTGGTACACCTCTGGCCAAAGCAGAAGTTGGTAACTTGGCTCTGGTAGAATGAGCCCTAATACCTTCAGGAGGCTCCTTACCAGCCAAAGCATAGCAGATATTGATGCCCAATATGATCCACCTGGATAGAGTGCGCTTGTGCACAGCCTTGCCCTTCATGCATCCAACGTAGCCTACAAAGAGCTGATCGTCCACTCGCAAGTCCTTCGTCCTGTCCAAATAAAAGCTCACCGCTCTTTTAGGATTCAGGCGGTATAGTCTCTCCTCCCCCTTGTAAGGGTGAGGGGGAAGATAGAATACAGGAAGAGTTATGGACTATCCCAGATGGAAAGGAGTAACCACGTTAGGCAGAAAAGAAGCTCTTGTCCGAAGGACCAGCCTTTCAGCATTGATGCACAATATGATCCACCTGGATAGAGTGAGCTTGTGCACAGCCTTGCCCTTCATGCGCCCAACGTAACCTACAAAGAGCTGATCGTCCACTCTCAAGTAATTCGTCCTGTCCAAATAAAATCTCACCGCTCTTTTAGGATCCAGGCGGTGTAGTCTCTCCTCCCTCTTGTAAGGGTGAGGGGGAGGATAGAATACAGGAAGAGTTATGGACTGTCCCAGACGGAAAGGAGAAAAGCAGCTCTTGTCCGAAGGACCATCCTTTCAGCATATATAGTTAAAAACAGGGCTTTTGAACTAAGAGCTTGAAGCTCACTCACCCTCCTTGCTGAGGTAATAGCCACAAGAAAGACCGCCTTAAAAGACAACAACCTCAAAGGACAACTATGTAAGTGTTCAAACAGGGAATCCAGTAAAAAAGTTAAAACAAGATTCAAGTCCCATTGAGTAATCACAAACGGTGTAGGTGGAAACCTATTAGTGAGGCCTTTAATAAACCTCGAAACAATGGTAGATTTAAATATGGACGGCTGATCCGGCAAACAAAGAAAAGCTGAAAGAGCCGACAAACATCCTATAAAAGTCGCCACAGCACATCCCTGCTGAGCAAAGAAAAGTTAAAACTGAAGAACATTCGACAAGTGGGCCTTTTAAAGGATCAATGGATCTCTCTCCTCACCATTTAACAAATCTTGACCATCTGTATGAGTAAATAGACTTAGTGGAGTGTTGACTGGATGATAACATCCACTATGTCCGGTGGGAGAGAGAAGGAACTCAGGTTGCCCCGTTCAATATCCAGGCATGAAGGGGCAACCTCTGGAGGTGGGGGTGTAGAAACTGCCCCTGCGACTGCAAGAGGAGGTCTGCCCTGAGAGGGAGACGGAGTGGTGGGTGCGATGGGAGGTGAAGTAGATCTGAGAACCGCACCCTTCTTGGCCAATCCGGGGCGATCAATATAACTTAGGCACGGTCTTGGCGAATCTTCCTCAGAACCTGAGGAATCAAGGGTATGGGAGGAAACCCTAAAAGGAAATGCCGACTGAGACTGTCTGCATGAACATTTAGCACACCGGCCAGATGATTTGCAAACACACAAATCTGATGGTTCTGAACCCAGGAGCAGAGTCGCAGAGCCTCTCGACAGAGACGGTACGACCCTACACCTCCCTGCTTGTTGATGTACCACATCGTGCTAGTGTTGTCAGTCAGGACCTGAACCGACTGACAGTGAAGGCAAGGAAGGAAAACCTTTAGTGACAAACGTATCACACACATTTCCAGTAGGTTGATGTGATGTAACCTTTCCTCTGGAGACCAAAGACCCTTGACCTCCAGATCCCCCAGAAGAGCACCCCACACTAGAGGGGACACAGACAGGATCTGGGGTGATTGTCGAGATTAGGGGTGGGCGTAGTTCACGAAGAAGCGCTACGTGTAGCGACGCAAAGTGCACTTCGCACTACGCGAGCTACGCGTAGCACTACACGAACTGCGCAATAGCATGTTTGCACTGTGCAAGATGTCGTTTTCAATGATTGCACAATGAGGACAAGCATCCAGCACTGTGCAATCATTGAAAACGGCATCTTGCACAGTGCGAGCTGTACTTTTCTGCCGCTCAAGTAGATTTTTACTCGAGCTGCAGCTTTCTCAACGCAGACTGGTAGTTTCTCATCGCGAGCGGTCGCGAGCATGCACAACCACTCCCAATGAGAAACTTGACCTCCCCACGTTGAGAATCTCGACGGGAGGTTTATTTTCCATGCTCGCGATCGCGAACAAGGAAAAAGTCTTGCGAGTATGTCATTTTGCTTGCTCCCCCGGTCGCCAACTTGACGTTGAGGACCATGAGCAAGCAAAAAATGACCGCTGCACTATGCTACGCTACGCATGTTTGCACTGTGCTACGTGCAGTTCGTGTAGTGCAAAGTTGCGCAAAGTAGTGCTTTGCCCAGGGTTAGTCGAGATATCATCAGTGTATGCTAGTACGGTTGTATTGAACTCACTGACCCGAACCGGCTTGATGATCTGACTTCTTGATATTTGCCTTAAAATAGGTCAATATAAAGAGCAAATAAGATTGGGGAGCAGGGACAACCCTGCTTTGTTCCTCTAGTAATTGCTTTCCTCTCTGACTCTATGCCCATAATTTGATGTTGGGCAAATAGGGCATAATATAGAGTTTTTATTACCTTGCTCAGCAGTTGACCAAATCCCTTCCACATTGGTACTCCCCAGAGATAGCTCTACAAAACTCTGTCAAATGCTTTTTCCTTACCCAGGAAGATCATAGCCACAGTATAACCATTTACTCCTGCAAAAGGAAATAGATTGATAGTACGTCTGACTTGCTACTTTGTTCCTTTACCGGGAAAAACCTGTGTTGCCAAGACAAAACCATCTGGGCTATGACCCTCCCCCATCGGACTGCAAATACATTAGCATAGATTTTAGTATTGGAGTTTCAACAAGAGATGGGCCTATAGGAACTGGTATTATCTGGAGGCGTGTTCTATTTTTCAAAAATCACGATATCTGTGCCGCTGCCATCCAGCTGAACCCCCAAGATCATATCTAATAAAATTGTAGTTCATTCAGGATAAAACATTTGATGGAACTCCAGGGGCAATCTATCAGGGCCTTCTACCTTCCCTGACGCCAAGGAGTTTAATGTACTAGCAACTTCGTCTGGCGTAATGTCTGATTCTAGTACCATAATCACATTGGCAGCTGCCTGTTGCCTCCCCTCTTCTACCAGTAACCTTTCTGCCGGTGATGATGTTAGTGAGCTATCCTCCTGATATAGGGCCCTGTATTCATCTCCAAATGTTCTTATAGTATCAGACGGCTCTGTGACTGAAAAACCATCGTCCCTCTTAATACTTTCAATATTCCTGTCAACCTCCCTTTGTCTAGTGCGAAGACCTAATATTATTCCTACTGTCCCCCCAAATTCATAACTTTTGGCTCTATGTACTTGGAACCTTTTCGCCAGCAACCTGGTGTGGTATCTTTTAATCATGGCTTACATCAACATCATTTTTTGTTGAATCTCTGAGAGCTCCTATCCCTGTGTAATCCCCATGGGGATAGCCCCTTAATTTCCTTGGCCTGTTGTTTCCGATCGGGTGCAACTAAGTTGAAAATTTTCCTCTCACACCTGCTTTACATGTATCCCAGAGCACCCCTTTTGAGGCCCTAAATCCGTTTATTTCCAAAAAAACGTTATCCAGAGCAGTGGGCAGCAATCTTGTGGCTCTCCTTTTCAGATAAAGGCAGAGATAAGCTCTTAACAATTAGTGAACAGGATGCTGACAACTACACTGTCCTGAAGAGTGCTCTGATAGATGGGTTTGGCTTAACCCCTGAGCAGTACTTGTTGCTGTTCAGAGACACCCAGAAGACACAGACTCAGGACTGGACTGATTTTGTAGATTGTGCTACTAAGGCTCTGGAGGGCTGGTTACTGGGCAGCAAAGTACAAGACTATACAGTATTGTATCATTTGATTATGAGGGAGCAGATCCTTAATAATTGTCAAACCAAGCTTCTACATCAGCACCTGGTGGACACTGATCTGACCTCTCCCCAAGAATTGGGAAAGAAGGCAGACAAATGGGTCATAACCAGGGTGAGGCCTAAAACTCAGGGTGGTGACCTGAAGAAAGATTCTACCAAACCACAAGAGAAAGGTGGGGCTACATCTAAGGACAAATCCACTACAGGGCCCCAAAAATCCTCTGAGGGGGGTGGGTCCCAAACTCCTTCCTCTAATGTTAAGAAACCTTACTGCCATGTATGTAAGCAACCTGGCCACAGGAAAACTGACAGCAGTTGGCCAAAAGCCAGCAATAAGGAAAATATTCCTCCAAGTAATACTCCAACACCTCCTGTTACTACTAGTAGTAATCCCCCAGGTGGTGGGAGTGCCCCCAAAACTTTGGCTGGGTTTACTTGGGGAACTCAGGTGGACTCTGGCCTAACCAGGTCCCCTACTACAGCAACTCTAGTCTGTGAGAATGGCATGGGGTTTGCCAACTTCACTGCTTGTCCCAATACCTTGGGCAAGTACAGACAGGAGCCCCGCATCAATGGTCAGAAAGCTGAGGCCTATAGGGACACAGGGGCTAGCATCACTATGGTGACTGAGAGACTAGTCCTCTTAGAACAGCTTTTACCTGGGTTCACATACCAGGTGACCAATATTGATGGAGTGCAGAAGGATCATGGCATGGCAGTAGTAAATCTCAGCTGGGGAGGTGTCACTGGCCCAAAGAGAGTGGCAGTGTCTACAAACTTGCCTGTAGATTGTTTACTGGGCAATGATCTTGAGATCTCAGCCTGGGCTGAGATAGAAAAAGAAACCTATTCCAAAATGGTAGGCCTTCCTGAAAAGGTTGGTACAGATGTTTGTGTTGTGAAGCCTGAAACTATGGATCACTCCACTCAGACAGAGAGCCTTGGAGAGGAAGAAAAGCCTCCCTCCCACCAGACATTAGGTGAAGGTCAGCCTCCTCAGGGAACTGACCCTACCCCTTGTGAAGGAACTGCCCCAGAGGTAGTCAGGCCTGGCCTGGCAGAGCTCCTGATGTCAGTGGACCCTTCCAATGTGGTTCCCAGTCTGGAGCAGGTAACCTGCCCCTCTATACCCTGCCTCAGTCAGCCCAGGGCTATAGAGATCAGGGAAACCAGCGGACCCCAAAGGGCCCCTTGTCCAGAGGAACCCCCCCATCAGCAGATTAGGGGCACCCATTCTAGCAGCCCTAGCCAGGTGAAAACTTCTCTAAACTCTGAGGGATCTCCCTTACCCATTGGTTGGAACCTCCCCCAGATGGACTCTGTTGGGCACAGGCAAACCTGGGACCTAGTGGCCCCAAACCTCCCCTGTCCCTCAAGTGGTCCAACCAAAGGGGCCCAGCCTCCAGCTGTAGGCAGCCAGAGGTTGACCCTGAGAGCACAGTGCAACTCAGTCATGGAAAGAAAGGAATATATGGTGGATAGTGATTGGAGGAAGCTGAGCCCTACATCAGTGGAGCCTCACTTCAGTACTCCATCCCAGCACCAGCCTTTTGCTTTGCCAAAACACACCACCGGTAGAGATTCCCTAAGGTGGAGACCCTCTGATGCCCTCAGGGTGAGGGATTGCGTAGTGGACCATGAGACAGGGGGTAACCATGCTAGTGCAGGTACTTCCTTATATGGTCACTTAGGCAATATAGGCTTAACTGGACAAGGATAGCCTTATCTCCTTTCGTTTGTAGGAAGGTGGATATCTGTCTATATGGTCACCCCAACTTTTTGCCTAGTGTTTTGCTGGTTTTCGACTTAGTTGGCCTGGGATGCTGCTATTCAGGGCCCCAGGCTATCTGCTCTCCCTATAAAATGGACTCCATGTACTTTAGGTACATACCAGATTGGGGATTGGGCCACCTTTGTGAGCCCCTGTATAGTGTACATTAGATACCCAGGGCATAGGTGCATCCAAGGCCTACCAGGGGCTGCAGCATGTATTATGCCACCCCTGGCTGGCCCTCCAAACTGACACCACAGGCTGATCACTCAGCTTGGGTAAGGTGGTGTAATCACCCTTTACTTATATATAGTATACCTATATCTACCTTATATATAGACACATATGCACCTATAAGTCACTCCTACGGTAGGCCTCGACAATCCTGGAGGAAGAGTGCTTGGTTTTATGTGAGAGGGTGCCCTAGCATGAGCTGAGCCCCTCTGCAGCTTTCGGAACCATCTCCTTATAGCTGTTCTATGATGTAGCCATACCATATACTCTTACGTGCATTACAATCCTCATGGTTAATGCTAACTTTGGTTTGGCTTTATCAAAACATGTTGTGTAAGGTGTCAAACACTTTGGAATACTACCCCGCCAATTCTGGTGGCGGGGGTAGCATTCCACCCTTCTATAGGGAAAAGACATGTATGTTACTGTTTTACCCGGTTAAAGTTAAACAGAGCCTCAGCATCACAAAATTGATGCTGCTGCCACAGACACGAGTCTGACCTCCTGTTGCTGGGGGAAACTCCAGCAAGGGTGGCCTGGACAATAGGTTTCCTGTCCAGGGAGGTCCTAGCACCTCCCCAGACAGGGGTTTTGTGTACTGGTGCAGGGAGGGCTGCATTCAGTGAATGCATCTAGACACTGCCTGGGGCACACAAGGTGCTCCATGCATAGCCAGGTTCAAACCAGTTGCTGGGGCACTCCAGCCCCAGCTCTGGCGCGAAACTGGACAAAGGGAAAGGGTGTAACTACCCCCTTCTTAGGTCCACCCATAGGAGGGTCCTAGGCAGGTAAACCAGCCCCTTAGCTTAGTATAAGTATAGGAGCTGTGTCCCCAGGACTTTAGATTATCCTGGAAAGAAAGTTTGATACAGAACTCTTGGGCCTTCGACATTCTATTCTGACTAGAAGACGGAAGACATCTCCCTTGTGGTCAAGGAGTGACCACCCTGTGCAAACAGGCACCACCAGTAACTTGCCGGTCTGCTTTGTTGATGCTCCCGCTGGAACCCGAAAACTCAGCGACACATGAACTGGACTCTCAGACTTCTCTAACTCCGACCCACATCCACAGCAAAGCTGAGACCCGTGGCCGACACGAGAGACGTGGGACCGGACACCCTGGACATCCTGCATTTTGCTAACTGCTCGACTACCGAGGTACCCTCGCAGTTGGGCATTGGGGAACGAGAAGCCCCAGACCCGAGCACCATTTACACCAAAGCTCAGCCCTCCACACTCCATGAGTGCCGCGTGGGGCTTGCTCTTGAATTTCAGCTCGATTCGTCTTCCCAGTTCCTTTCCCGTTGGCTAGTGAGCCCCCTGAAGACTTTTCTTTTGAACTAAACTGCGTTCTTGGTTGCTCCAAGCTTGCTCCAGCTTCCCTTCAAAGGAGAAGCGCCACAGACCTTGCTGGTCTGCAACAGAGCCAATCTCCACATCCTGCGTGGGTTGCGGCTGCCAAGGCTTGTTGGGTCCAATCCAGATACCGACACCGCAGTCAACTAGATCCTTAGTGGAACAGCTCGAATCCAGCGCCTGGTGATAGTCGATGCCTCCTGGACCTAGTGGCTTAAGAGACAAGCTCACCTTCTTCACCTCCAAGCATGCGATATCGCCTGGTTCTTTCCTGGTCACTGGCTTGTGACCCAGACTCTGTCCCCTCTGCTTTCAGGTTCTTCACATCGTCGATCCACCCTTGGATCCACCCGGACACTTTTCCTCTGGTCGCCTGCAGCACTTCTTTGCAGATCTCCATAGAAAACAACGACGCAACCCGACACTAAAAGGCACCTATGCACCCGGCTTCTCTGGGTGAGGTAAGACGAATACTCCGTTGCTCCCGTGGGTCTTGACTCTCGAAGTGTCCTAGTCTAAAGGGGTTTTGTCGTAGTCCTTCCGGAAGTGTCCTTAAACAGTAACTTTGTAACTTCTTTGTTTCCCATTATAAGTCAACGGTAACTCGCAACTGTGTTTAGACACTGCATGTGTCTCCCGTGGGCCTCCTACTTCCTAACCTTTGGTTGTTTAGTGTAGTCCCAGCGATTCTACAGGCTCTAGGCCTTCTGTCTAACTCTCACGTGGTTCTTATACCCCTTCCTTAGTATATGGTTTGTGAGGCCCCTAGGGCAATAATGTAAAATGGATAAGGATATAAAATGACTTATCTAAAAAGCAGTTAAAACATAACACAAGTAAAATATTTACATGCACAAAAGTATGAACATTTGATCAAGGGCCCTTGGAGACAACTCTCGGTCTGAATACCTACAAACAGACGAGGAGTTGCCCGCTGGTGTTCTTGCGGGGCTCCTTCTTATACTGTCCAAAACACATGAGACGATAATTACGTCATCCCACGCCACCACTTATCACATACCCGTCCATTGTCATTTACTGGCCTGCTCTCTACCTTTCCCACCCGTAAGGTTAGGTATGGCCTTTTTCCTGTAATTGTGGTACATACTTCAGTCTAGACTGAGACCTGCCACTTGACTGGAAGTTTAAGAATAAACTATCAATGGACGACAGAAATGTGTTAGTATTGCTTCGAGGGGTTCTATTCATGTGTTAATCAGGCAATCTGCGATAATATTTCGCCACACTTAGCCTCAGTTTATCGGATATCTGGCTTGACGTAGCTGTGGTGGGAACTTCCCTTATTCTATTCATGGCTTAGGTGGGGGACGTGGGGTATGTTGCAAGATTTATAGAGGAACTTGACTTCTGCTGTTTGTGAGAAATATACAATGAGGTGGGGCCTGGTAGGGGTGCGGGTCCTTGCAGACAAGAGCAGCTGGGTGAATCTTGGGTCAGACCTGCTTTCTGCTTCTGTTTAAGCTAAGAGAAAATGGCAGTGCTCAGGGCAATGTAACTGAGGCCTGTAACCTCTAAGCAGCAGGGCCTACACAGGGGTCATGTTGTGCAGGTGACAGGTGTGTCCTTGGATAGCTTGTGTAGCTAAAAATTCTTCCTCCAACATTCCCCCCTCAAGTTCGAAATTCGAACTAATCAAACATCTTTAAACACCATTCGAACTGCATACTTAGCTGGAGATGGGGGAAGAGGCCAGGGCGAGTCGCAAAGAGGCTGTTCCTCTGAATCTTTGTCCTGCACTTTTCCTGAATCTGCATCTGTCTTCCCTAAGTTATCACACATTGTCTCATAGGGACGCATCAAGTCCCCCTGTGATGAACGTGGTTGGACTCTATGCACCTGGGCCTGATATTGACTAATTACAGGAATGTCTGGCAATGGGCGGGAGTCAGGAATGGTCAACTCCACTATGCTCATCATTGTCGTCTCTCCATCATCTCCCTTAGCCCTACGAATTCCAGTATATGAACCTGAGCCTGCATAATTCATCCCTATCATTTTAGAACTAAATTTCTTTACCCAGTATATCAGTATCTGTGATCCAAAACACAACAATAACAGCACACAGAAAATTGGCATTAAAAATTTAAGCACTGCAGACAGCCATGAAGGCATCCAGTTCAAATCGAACCAGCCATTTAAGAGATCTGCTTCAGCACCTCCTTCCTCATGCATCTCTTTCCCCAGGTTGTCCAAATCCTCGATGGCCTTCGTTAGTGTTCCGTTGTCAGCATCGGCCGCTAAAATAAACGTGCAGCAGGATTTTCCCACCTTGGCGCACACACCACCATTCATTGCTGTTAGCTGGTCTAGAACATATCTGTGCTCTAGTACCATAAGTCGTAGAGGTCGAAGTTCTTCTTTCACGGAGTTGAACCCATCCCGGGTGTTGTTGATAAGCTGCATTAGTTCATATCTGGTCACTTGCAGCCAGCGAGCATTGGCTTTAGTCTGGAACATGGGGATAACTCCCCCAAAAAAAAGTTCGGCATCATTGAAGAGTCTGTAATCCTGAGGTATTTTATGAAAAGGGCCATCTGAGAAGTATTTCATTATTTCTCTCTTCCCATGATGAAGCAGGGTAACGTCATCTGCCATTGGGTGTGTGTGGATGTGGGAAATGTTCGCTGCAGGGACAACAAGATGTAGTTCATGCATTGTCACAATGGAACATAGTCCTTGCCAGTGGGGGGGCAGCTGCAGATAGATGTGCTCGCCGCATGCCCAATAGATGTCCATGAGACTAGAAGTACCGTGCTGGAGATCAAAATTAAACACTGTGTGACTGCAGTTTGTGTTTCGGCCCACAGACACTGTTCCGGTACCTAGGAAGCAAAGGAGAGGAGACTTAAGTTTGTATGCTCTTTTAGGTTTGTACTTTGTACCCTCATTGAGTGTATATCTTCTAGTTTCTTGTGCCCATATCTCAGCACATTCCCTCCCAATAGTCTCATTGGTATAATGCTTATGCTCTTGACCTACAACCGGGCTACCTAAGGATGCTGCCTTGCATATTAAATCATGTGGCCCATTCCATCTGTTATTAAAATATATATTGGCCCTCAGGCGCAGAATGGGTCTCCACTGACAAGGGCATGCGTTATGGGTATGATTAGTCTGTTGGGATTCGGGTGAGTGGCATTTTGATGGGGGTGTTGGAAAGGTGAAGTATCCTAATTTTCTAAACTGATACTCCCAGACCTGTATCATATTAGCAGGTACTCCCATTTCATGGTAAACTTCCATTCTTCTCTCAAATTCTACTGGGTCAGAAACAACAGTGAACGTAACATACTTGTTGTCCCAGTCTGAGACGTTTACAAATGCTGTATTAATTTTTGCTGACTGGAGCTGTATCTGACCATGTATGCGGCAAAGGAACAGGTGTAGGAGACATTTGGCAGTGGTCGGTGGAATCTCTTTTGGAATGAGCAGTTTGTCTGCACCTACAGCATGTGGAATGTATGAGCACACAAAGCAGGAATCATTCGTGGCTTTCCTCCCCACCTCCCTCATGTCTCTGTACCACATATTATCTAACAATGCATTATGGGTACCATCATTCTGTACTGACACACCAGGGCGCTGGGAGAAAAAATCAGGCATAGAGTGGTGTTCGAATGTGTACACAACTGTGTCCTGGAGATCACTAACCCAGTTTGATATTTGTTCTGTGTCTTTCTCCTTACGTTGTGTGCGAGGGGTATATCTCCTTGGTGTTTTATTGCGACCCATTTTATACCTGACACTCCTTTTATGCTGACGGAAACGTCTAGGGACACCTTTCCCAGGGGCATTCACAGTGATATCAAGTACCCTGTCCCACTCGGTGTGGTCTACAGAGGGTGTGGAAGGTGTCGTGGGTACAGGGGTGGTGCAGCCATTGTCGGTGTATTCCTCATCTAGTATGTTACCAGGACTTCTTTGTCTTGGATGTCTGAATGGAAAGAAACCTAGCAGCACGGGTTAGGGCACACAAATAATCAAATAATTCAGCTTTCACAATCTCAGAAGACGTTTCATTGTCTACTTTAGGTCTGGTGGAAGGAACAACCATATTCATTGATCTGCCAGTGACAAGCTGGTGAGGTGTGAGGTGATGATCAGAGCTAGGGCTGTTCCTGAGTGCAAACAAAGCAATTGGGAGGCAATAGAGCCATTTCTTTCCAATAGTGGCACTTATTTTGCTGATCTTGGCTTTGAGCAATCCGTTGAGGCGCTTACAAATACCATTGCTCTGTGGGTGATAGGCTGAAGTAAGTTTATGTTTTAGTCCTAACATGGTGGCTATTATCTCAAAGATGGAGTTTGAAAAATGCCCGCCATTGTCACTGCGGATAGATTCTGGTAATCCCCAGCGACATATGACCTCACGAAGTAGGAAGGTAGCTGCGGCCTTAGCGTCACAATGGACACATGGTCCAGCCTCAATCCATCGTGAGAAGGGACATACTTCCACGATGAGGTATCGGTAGTTGTTACATCTGTCAAGCATGTCCACATAGTCAATGTGGAGTTCCCTGAAGGGACCCTTAGGCCTTGGTATTGTTGAAGCAACTGTTTTCATAGCTGGGTTGGGTGAATACTGCTGACAGATGAGGCACTGATGGACAAAGAGTTGTATCTGTTCATGTGCATTGGGGATGAACCATTCTGCCTGCAGGTTAGAGGACATGATATCACGAGGGACATGTGTAGGAAGGTGCAGCTGGGTAAGTGCTATTTGCAAAAGAGCCTGTGGCATGACAGGCTTCCCTGTCATTGTCTGTCTGTAAATAAAATCTGAGGCATCCTGTTGTACTCCCCTCTTCTTCCATAACTCTTTTTCTTCAGCCTGGGCACTTTATTGTATCTCTCTGAGGTGCAACTGTGCAATGATGTCAAACTGCTGTGTGTCATCAATTGTATATGGAAGTGTTGGGTCGGGTGTATCTGGGAGTGGTGACTTGCTGGTGTCCTCAGCTGCGTTTTGCATATCTTCTTGCGCTATTGGGGCTGTATCTTTGGCAAGCAAGATGGGGGTGCAGTCAGTCTGTGTCGGGGATGGTGATTGTGTACAACTCTGGCCTTTAGCTGCTGCTTTAGCAGCCCAATCTGCCATTGCATTTCCTCTGGAAACAAAATCTTGGCCGTTCGTGTGTGCTGCACATTTCACTACTGCTACTTCTGCTGGCAGTGTCAAAGAATCAATTAGTTCTGCAAGTAACTGTTTGTGCATTACAGGCGTGCCATCTGTTTTAAGAAACCTGCGCCTTTTCCATCTCAATATGCTGGAATGCGTTGTTGTGGTGACATATGCTGAATCAGAGTACACAGTAATTCTTTCATTAGCTCCATGCTTCAAGGCGGCTATTAATGCCACCAACTCAGCTGCCTGGGCTGAGTAATGGGGTGGTAATGTTATCTGCTGTACAATGTCCAGAGTGTCTGAGGAGTTATTCTGGTATGCTCTGACTACAGCTGCCCCTGTATGCCTGATCCCTGTCTCTTGATCAATCGTGGAAGAACCATCAACAAAGTAAATTACACTGTCTGGTAATGGGTCTTCCTTTGCTGTGCCTGACTCATCTGGGCAGTATGTGGCACAATCATGGGTGTCATCGTCAGCTGTCGCAATCGGATGTGCAAAGAACGTGGCTGGATTCACAGTGTGGCATTTTACAACCTTCAACGATGGTAATGACAGTATGACTTCATATCCTGATACTCTCTGTGTGGTAAGAGTTGTTTTAGCTTTCTGTATTATTGCAAAGACAGCATGCTCAGTGTATATGATGTAACAGGTAAAGCACGCCTGCGCACCACCAGATCTGGAGCACTGTACAACATGGCCGTTAGTAGGCCAGGACAGTTGTCATCCAAAGATCTGACACCATATGAGATAGTGGTGCTAGGAGAAGGGAGTAACTATTATGTCGACAAATTCACAGATGACTTGGCAGAATGGACAGAAAGTAAAGCCCCCCAAATGATGGTGTGGCCTCGAGAAGGGTCTTTTCACCCTGAGGACATGGCAACAGCTGAAGACTGTATCTTGAGGGGGGAGGGAGATGAAGACTGGGATTACAATTATATGCGCAGAGGCTTGAGAATATGGCAGAAATACGCACGCAGGTATGACAGCACAAGGCCCACAGGGGTGCTGCGCCAGCTGCCACTGCTATATAAAAATATCGAGGACCGTCCCATCTACACCCCTTGGTCCCTTATGGACAAGGACAATTTAAAAAAGCAACTTCCGCCCCTCACAGAGGGTGCTGGGAAGTGGATACAAGCCTTTGAGAAAAACACTGCAGGGGTGCCATTGGCTGCTGGAGATGTGAAAAGTCTGCTCGTTTCCCTGATTGGAGAGGATGCAGAGGAAATGTTCACACGTATTGACCACAGACTTTCCATCACAAACTTGGAACTGGATGGTAATCCTTTTAATACAATAAGGTCTGCCTTGTGGAGTGAGCTGCGTAGAAAGTTCCCTGATATCCCAGATATCGGGTCCCTAATGTCTCAGACAATGCAAAGCAATGAAGATCCTGCACAGTACATTACTAGAATGAAGGAAAAGTGGCAACAGGAGTTAGGAGAGAAATGGGATATAACAGGAGGTAATTGTAGGTTCTTCTACCATACAATTAAGAAGGGACTGCCTACTGCTGTGCAAGACAAGTTAGATGGAATAGTGGCAATGGAATGCAAGCCATGGGCAGAAATACAACACCATATCATTCACTACTGTAAAAAGGAGCAAGAGCAGGAGAAGAAGAGGCAGGTGGCAATTGAAAATGCGGCAGCTAAATTGGTGCAACAGAAATTAAAGACAAGCATTTGCAATGCAATAGGTCTCGCATTAGGAAAGTTTGAGCTATTGGTATTGTAAATGACAAATTTTGTATTTATGTTTTGATTTTGAAAATAGCGAAATTAATAGCTTTATCATTTACAATGCCAATAGTTTTAACTTTCGCAAATGTGACACCTACAGCATTTGTAATGCAATATGTGTTGTATTTACGTGACTTAGATGTATTGATATTACAAATAACAATGGCTTTTAATTTTTTTTAATAATTAATACTTAAATAAAAGGTATTGTAACTTATAATGGCAATAGCTTAAACTTTTGTAAATAACTTTTGTGAAGATTATGTTCAGTGTATTTTATTGTGACAAAATCCAAGAACAGAAGTGAAATAACATCTTTTTGTGACATTTGTAATAAAGCTTGAAACATTGAGAGAATATATTTGAACCAGTTGTTGTTGAATGGTTGCACAGATTGATGCTGTGGTGGCTCTGAGTGATGTTGTTGTGGCGACGAGTGATGCTGTGGCGTTCAGTGATGCTGTGTGATGTTGTGGTGCCCTTGAGTGATGCTGTGGTGGTGCGATAAATAAATAGAGTGAGGGTGATGGATAGATAGAGTGCGGGCGATAGATAGAGTGAGGGAGATAGATAGATAGAGTGAGGGCGAAAGATAGATAGAGTGAGGGCGATAGATAGAGTGTGGGCGATAGATAATGTGGGCAATGGATAGATAGATAGGAGGGAGGGCGATAGATAGAGTAAGGGCGATCGATAGAGGGAGGGTGATAGATAGTGTGGGCGATGGATAGTGTGTGGGAGATAGATAGGTAGATAGGAGGGGTCATTAGATAGATAGAGTGAGGGCGATAGATAGAGTGAGGGCTATAGATAGCTAGATAGATAGAGTTAGGGCGATAGATAGAGTGAGGGCGATAGATAGATAGAGCGAGGGCGATAGATAGATAGAGTGAGTCCTATTGGCTATGTCATTGCTTGTTTATTTATTTATGTACTTAACTCGGTTCGGCCATATGCCGGAGTTTACTACCCCCACCCTGCCTCTCCCCACAGCACTCCCTCGAGGAGCCGCCACTGTCCTGCCTCTGCTGCAGTACCTTACTGGGAGCCCCTGCCTCACAGCTAGCACTAACTACTAGAGAAGAGCGTGGCCGCCAGCCTCTGGAGGGCCGAGGGTGACTAGGCGTCCTGGATTTACGAGGACAGTCCTGGTTTTGCACCAGCTGTCACATTGGATTTCAACAATTTTAGCACATGTCCTGATTTTTAGAGAGAGTCGACTAAAGACAGAGGGAGGCACGTTTTTATGTGTTTCATTGTAGGGCAAGTTAACAGCTGTTACCAAAAAGTAATGTAATGAACATGCAAGATACTGGGTTTAAAAGTTGCAATTAATTTAGTCCCTCGGTTCCACATTGTCTGTATTTCGGTGTATATCAGCGTTGTCATTTAAGTCATTCTGTGTGCCTGGCAGATGTAAAATTGTAGTCCTTCTTCTATGTTTGTTAAACATCCTGGTCTTTTAGTTTTCAAAATGTGGTCCCACGTATAGACCTCCACTGGCTACCCGTCAATAAGAGGATTACTTTCCGACTGCTTACCCACGCACACAAATCACTCTACGACATCGGACCAGATTGCCTCAACTCTCGACTGTCCTTCTACACCCCCTCCCGCCAACTTCGCTCTTCCAGCCAAGCACTCGCCACTGTCCCTCGCATCAACAAAACCACCATGGGAGGCAGATCCTTCTCATACCTGGCTGCCAAAACATGGAACTCACTCCCCGCTTACCTTCGCCTCACCCAGAATCACCTTGCGTTCAGAAAACAACTTAAAACGTGGATATTTGACAAATAATCCCCCTCCCTTGGGATATCTAGTCCCCCTCCCCTCCCCAAGCGCCTTGAAACCCTCCGGGTATGTAGTGCGCTATATAAATTTTATGACTTGACTTGACTTGACTTCATATGCCAGCCTCACATACTCAGTATAGCCTCAGTTGCCCATGTATGACTTTACATCCCGAGATGTAGCCTCGAGTGTCCAGTGCGGCCTCACATGCACAGTACAGCCTTCATTGGCATTTCGCACCCTGTACCCCAGCAAAGTTCCTAAGAATGTTAGAAAAAAGAGAGCAGTGGACGAGAGTGCCCATTGATGAGTGTCGGTGTGAGTCAAGGAGGCAAAGAACAAGAAAGGGAGAGTGAAAGGAAAAGACGGTGAGGTGAGCTGAGATATGAATCAAAGGCGAAAATAAAAGTAGACTGAGCAAAAGTCATTAGAGGGGAAAGAGAAGAGGTAAGAACAGAAAGACGGAGAAATGAAAGAGGGAGCAGTCCGAAGAGAGGCTGCTTGAGAGAACTGGGAAGAGAGAGAAAGTATTAAGAAGAGGAGAAAAGCCAGTCAGAGGCAGGACAAGCCAAGACGAAGAAATAAAATTAATTGCAGGACAATAAAGAAAAAAGGCAAGTTCGGAATAAAGGATTTTAAACGGGGAAAAAACACGTGAAGGTAAATTAAAATGATGGTAAAGAAAATCAAAACACGCTAGATGAATTATAAGTCATAAATAAACCCCTGAACAATCAACACCCTTCAAAGGCAGCCGAGGGCATTTGTTAAACAACTACCCCCAATTTTATGAGCAATCTTTTTGTCAATAAATAGAACCCAGCTCACGGTTTAGCATTGCCAAGCTGAAACAAAAAGAACTGTTGTAAACGCAAGTGGCTGTAGGTCAAATTCAGTTAGCTTGCAGAGCATGCAAGGAAGCGATGAAGGCAAGCATCGTCAGTTGTATAATACATTGCTACCACTAGTCTCGTCCTATTGGCGGTGCGCATGTTAGGTGCCATCTTGCCCTCACTATTTTTTAAGTTCACATATAGATTGTTGTGATCTGTTTCTGATACATCATTCACAGCTACACTCCTTTATGTTTTATAGGGGTATTTTAGCCCAGTGACTGTCATCTGTAAAACATACATTTTAGAAATTTAGAGGCAATAAAGTGGGAGGTCACTACCTCTGGTTGCAAGTGAGGGATGTATATGGAGAAAGAGTTATGGAAACCCCCACCTCCACCTATATAATTATCCTAAAAAGAGGTTTCTTTGATGAACGTGTATTGATATTACAAGGTGAGTGGAGGACGACCTGTTTGTCTTTTTCCCTCTGTAGCTTGTTATTGTTTGTGTAATGAGCAGGCTAGCATTAATCCTCACTTATTTTCTAGCTGAAGGAAGAGAAACAGACCGAATGGAGAATAGAATAAAATTACAAAAAAACGTGACTGTTGTGAGGAACATGAATTAATTTGGAGATAAGGAGGGCAAAAAGAGGAAAAGAGGGCAGTGCAAACTTTAATGCTTCAGAACAGTTAAAATAAGAGGAGCAGCTGACAGTGTGCCCCCAGATTAACCGTTTTGCTACTTGTCTAAATGTAGTTACTATTTCTTTAAATAGGGACTAGAGAAGCAGAGAAGAGTAACAGGCCGTTTTCATATGTATCTTTGGTTTTCTGTCTTAAGGCTATAAGTGTTTACGTAGCTCGAATTACCCTACAACTAGTGTATTACTTTCAAAGTGGTTACACATGTATACATGTTTTATGTTGACCGTATAATAGATGCTCTGTATTCTTGTTTCCCTTTAAGCTCATCTCTATTTGCACCCTCTGCATATTATGCAAAATCATCTTCGTTACTATTCTAGCCCATCTTTAAAAGGTTTTTTTGCTAATTAATTTATACGTCAGATTTACCTTTCTCTCAATTGCGATAAATTGGGTATCTATATGGGTGGAAGCTTTGGTGCAGATACAGTAGCACAAAAAAAGGCTACTGTGAGTGCAACATTTGCATTAACCAACGTAAAAGTATTTTTCTGTGGTACAAACCTGTTGCAAATGCCCGGTCAATGCCTCAGAGATTATGTCGGGATCAATTTAGATTACCCAGTCTTTCGAATTAAAGCACTGCCTTAAAAGTAGCAGACCGAGACAAAAAGGGCTGTTGCTCTCAGGGAACATTTGCATAACCACGACAATCCGGTGTGTTTAGAAACACACAGGCAACACACAACTGATGCTGTGTCTGCTCACTGGGAGTATTCAACAAGAACCAGCCACTGAAGTGTCTACATTCTGAAACAGCCCACTTCTCACTTGGTATATAGCTACAGCAGAGAAAGCATCATTAACAAGCTCTTGGAATTTCTGTGGGGAGGGGGGAAATGGGAGACAAAGTACGGCCGGCCGTGGGCAGCAACAGCAGGGGTGACTAATTAGGGGGAGGAGAAATGCCTGAGCAAACGGCAAGCTCGTGCACGGGCACATAAAAACAATGGCCTTGGGTAGTTTAGCTGAGACCAAACGAAAGGATGTACGCAACGCCTTCTCCTAAATGCCCCTGACCGTACATATCACACTCAAAGGGCAGCAAAGCGAAATCAGAACACACGTATTGAAACTGCTCTGGAGTTTCGCCACCACAACAACATCAGCAAAAACAAGCGCAGGGTAGTCACAAGACTATATTTTATTGGCTTTGCCCGCATTTTTATGTTAAAAGCAGTAAAAAAAAAACATTCAATAACTTAGTGAGCATTCGAAATCACCGCCGCAGCCCTGCTCCGTGTAAACCGGAAGTCAGGCACTTTTGGCCGAGACGGGGGCGGGGCCTGCAATCCAGCAGGAAGTTCCGCCCGCCGCCGCCGAGGAAGCAGTGAAGCCGGCCGACTCCGACCAGTGCTGCAGAGGAGACACGAAACACGCCGAAAGAGCCCGGTGAGTGGGGTGGGAGGGGAGGGGAGGGGAGGGGAGGGCCAGGGCCAGGGCCAGGGCCAGGGCCAGGGCCAGGGCTAATGTGAAGGCCTGTGTGTATGCGTGTGTGCGTGCGTGTGTGTGTGTGCATGTGTGTGCGCATGCGTGACTGTGTGTGATTGAGAGAATGCGAGGCAGGGGATAGTGTGCCTGCGTGTGCATGCGCGCGCCTGTGTGTGTGTGCGTGCATGCAGAGGGGTGGGGGCTGCCTGTGTCTGTGTGTGAGCGAGGGCTTGCGCCTGTGTGTGTGCGTGCGTGCATGCAGAGGGGTGGGGGCTGCCTGTGTCTGTGTGAGAGCCAGGGCTTGCACCGCGCATGCGCAGGTATCAGACGCGCGCTCCCGCGAGGAAAAACGCAGCTCGTAACAGATTCGTGTCCTCATTCCCAACTCATTCCCCATACGGGCGGCAAAAGGTCTGAAGCAGACACTCTCAATGCTCACGCATTGAGAGTAAGGTCTGCTCGACCTAAAAAAGGAGGCTGTGGACACAATAATGGTAGCCACACCAGTGGGTCGAATGACTACTGTCACCCAATTTCCACAAAATGCCCAGAGCGCATTACAAGGAGACACGCAGGCAGCAGTCCAGCAGACACAGGCACAGCACCCCAGAAACAATCAGAGGCAACAACAGTATTATGATAACAGACAAACAAGGTCATCAGGAATGCGAGGAAGAGGTAGGGGGATGAGCTATCAAAGACCCACACAGCAGCCAGGACCCCCACTGTGTTACTACTGTCAGCGACCAGGGCACATGATAAGGGAATGCCGCACTAAAATATATGTTGAAGAATCAGCAGGCAGAGGGCAACCACAGCAAGTCCAGGTACCAGTGCAATACGTTCAGCAGCAGACACAGCCTCTGCAGCCCAACGTAGTGTACACCTACCCGTCTGCAGGACAGCAACAGCCAATGTTACAGCAAGTACAGTTACAGACACCAGTCCAACAAACACAGCCACAATTGGTTCAACAACAGGTGCCTGTGTACCAAATGGTGCCACAGACACAGGTTCTTGTACCTCAGGGAGCCACAGTACTGCAGCCCGCCAATCCGGTTCTGCAGGGTACAATACAGCAACATCAGGCTGGAAGGTACACCAGCTAGGATAGCCCACAGAAGACCCTAGTGTGTCCCTTGTTGTCGTGCCTCACAAATATTAGAGAGGACCCAGTTGTGTATGTCACGATCAACAACAAAACGTATAAGTTTCTGATTGACACAGGTGCAACATTTTCCTGTATAACAGAGGGAGCACTGCCTATTTCCAATCAAAGTGTAGACACACAGGGTTTCTCTGGGGCAATTACAAGGGTCCCTTTCACCAAGCCAGTACCAATGAAAATAGGAGGCAAAAGCATTCAGCAACGACTGCTTTACTCGACAGAATCCCCCGTAAATTTATTGGGCCGTGATCTTATGGCCAAATTAAACATGACAATTCATTTTGATGAAAAAGGCACAATGACTTGCTCCATCCCTGGCACATCACTGACAAGAATGATGGCTGTCACTGTGGACTCTTCCATGAGAGACCAAATTAGAGCTCGCCCAGTGGATGAACTAGCATTCTCCACAGCTGTGCAAATGGTCATTGCCAACTCACCAGAGATGGCAGGGCGCACTGTACAGCTACCCAAAGAATTTCTTTTCCGTCCTCAGTTACAGGACATGCCAGGCCCAGACAAATATGATCCTAGGAATACAATGTTTTAACTTAACACCAACATATGGTGTCTTTATAGCATGTGATGACTATGGCCAGGCATGGGCCTGTGTCATTTTTATTGAACCTGGACATCGGGTAAGAGACATTACAGATCAGGAATTATTCGGTAATAGAGAAGACATTGTATACCAGGTTCCAGTCCCCGTGTCAGTGACAGTTGAAATCAGAACACCAACACAACTCACAGTAATTGATACAGCACGTGACTCAGACCTAGCTCAGGTGCCCAACATCCTTTGGACTACAGGTCCCAATGATGTGGGGCTCATTCGATCAGCAGAACCATTCAAAGTGACGCTGAAACCTGACGCCATTCTTCCCAGAGTGTGCCAGTACCCTTTGTCCAAAGAAGCCGAAGAAGGAATAGCCCCCACAATTCAAGCATTACTGGATCAAGGTGTGATATATCCTTGTATCTCACCTTGCAACACCTGTCTTTTTCCTGTGAGGAAACAACAAACAAATCAATGGAGGCTAGTACATGATCTTCGCTCGATTAACAGCATAGTGATACCTGAGTTTCCCATCGTCCCTGACCCTTCAGTGATCCTTACTAACATTCCACAAAATGCAAAATACTTTTCCGTCATTGACCTGAAAAATGCTTTTTTCAGTGTCCCACTGCATCCTGAAAGCCAGTACCTATTCGCATTTTCATTCAGGCATAGGCAATTTTCGTACAAAAGGCTCCCTCGGGGCTATTGTGAGTCCCCCAGTGTGTTTAACAGAGTTGTCAAGGATGACTTATCAAATTTCCAATGTGACAGCACCTTGCTGCAATATGTCGATGACATGCTCCTCTGCAGTGCAACAGAGCAAGAGTGCAGAAAAGATACAATTGCTCTGCTTACAACATTAGCACATAGAGGATACAAAGTAGACAAGCAAAAACTACAATACTGTCAGGAAGAAGTACAGTATTTAGGTCAACTGATTTCAGCATCAGGAAGAAGAGTTACACCAGGAAGAGTAGAAGCAATAAGGAATACTCCAGAACCACAGACAGTTAAGGACATGCAAAAGTTCCTGGGACTAGTGAACTATGTCAGACAGTGGATCTTTGATTATGCTACTATAACTGGACCACTCTTGAAAGCTGTCAAAATGGCTAAGGACAGGCATAACAAGATTGACTAGACACCTGAAATGACATCAGCATTTGTAAAATTAAAAGATGAGATTACAAATGCACCAGTGTTGGGATCTCCTGATTATACAAAGGAATTCTATCTGTTCACACATTGTAATGGACAGGTCATGACAGCAGTCCTCACCCAGAAATACCCCTTGGGTCCCAAACCAATTGCATACTTCAGTGGCATGTTGGACTCAGTGATGAAAGGCCACTATCCTTGCGAACAGGCTCTTTCAACAGCAGCATTTGCCGTTGAGAAAAGCACCCCCATAGTCATGGGCTCCCCTCTGACGTTGTATGTATTCTCCTAGGATGTCGTCAGGTCTCCCGTGGTTACCTAACACTGTGAGATTCTCTACCTCTGTCCTTCTTTGCCTGTACCTCCTTTCCGCCCGTTCAAGCACATTGGTCAGTCCTAAGTTATCAATGTCTACCTCCCTGAGTTGGGCCCTGCGTGGTGCGGCTACAGGAGGTGATGCCTGGCGCACAGGTGTCTGTGGCAGTGACCTCTGGGGGTTGTAGTTAGGGAATGCGCGAGGGGCTTGTGTTAGGTTAGCTGCTGTGTCGCTCTGTGGTGGGGCTTCACCCTGGGCCTCATAGTCTAATTGTATCCATGGCCTTTGCGGTGGCCTTGTTGTTAAGATAAATGTTTTCTTATCTGCGCACTCCCTGATTTGATATCAATATTGCTCAAAAATTTTTTGTGTACAATTTACAAAAGATAGGTGTGCTGCTTGGTGATAGGGCAGCCAGCCCAAAGTAACAAAAGAACCTCCAGTGGAAAACTCCACTAGTATACCAAGCGCGCTCCCAAGTATTAAAAGTATGACAATTATCAACAATTGACGCCTGAATATTACAATTAATCACACAACAAGAAAGGTTTCTTCTTCAAAGACCAAGAATTTTTATATAATCATTTACTTGTAAATCTCATTTTCCAACAAGTCAGTGATAGATTCAATTAATGCAAAGTTAATGAAAAAAATGACAAAAATAACTCAACAACACTAGAATGCTGTGTTTCTACAATTAACACTCTGCAGAAAAATATTCTGATACATTAGAGAACATAGTTGAGAAGTAGGCCCAATGCATTTCGGGGGGATTCCCTTCTTCAGGGGCACTGCAAAAATAAAACAATGTATAAGTCATTCATATTTACATTTTTTTTTGATAAACCTAAGGGTACAAGAGTGAATTATTTACGATGCGGAGGCAGTTCATGGCAACCAGCTGATAATACATGAATGAATATAAACGTACAAATTGCAACATCATGTTGTATAACATATGCACTATAAACATCTTATCCAGGTCAACGGAGAAACCCCAATTGCTAAAGAAAAAGTGCGAAGACTGTATTGCAGTGACTAGATACAGACACTGTAATAAACAAGGTTATTCTGTACAAGTGGCAACATTCCTAATGAAAACGTCATGTTATTATAAGTGTGAATATAAAATGACTCATATACTCACATCTCAACTATTCTGAGTCACATAGTGGATTAGGGGATGTTTCTACCATATGGAAATTTCGAATACGATCCTATAAACTGAGGACAGAAAACAACAAAATGTATGTTTATCAACCACTTGTTATCTAGGTGATCACTGACCAACCAGGTCTTCTATTCATATAGATCACAACTTACTTGATGTCATTGCAAACTGTGGCTGATAAATAATTGGATTCCGCGAGGGTAGTCAATGCTGGATGTAGTCTAAAGTATGTGAGCACCTAGTCCGTCTGTACTAAGCGGCTTTCAACCATTGCGAAGAATTCACACCACAGCAACTTAAACAATTGGAATTTATAGCCAAAAGAGCGTTGAGCCAACGACTGCACGCTTCAACACTTATCCAGTACCACAAGGTACAAAGAATACCGCGAGGACTACGATTGCCTATTAAACCGCTGTTATATAAATTCCAGTATAACAAAAGATTCATGGAAAAGTGGCAGGCAGTGCTAAATAAGTGTTCGTTGGATTTAATCCTTTTATTAATTGAAGAACTCTCCAAAACTATCAAGGAGCTAGAAGAAGAAATAAACATCATCAAATTAGATATGTCCAATCGTTGTGAGGCGGATTTCTGGAGACTCACGTTGGAGGACTTGAATTCTAAACTTGACACTTATGGCAAGGAAATTCAAGAAAGAAAATTGCGAAAATTCAGGAGAGATACTATAGATTATAAATTGAATGAGGTATACACCTGGGCAGAGGTGTACGCCAAAAGGCGTCCTTTTCAAAAGCCTGCTTCATCATCACAGGAATCTATAGTTTCGGATAATGAGATGGATCCATCAAGACAGCCGTTGTCATCGAGACAAGAACCAACAACATCAGGAACAGGAGATGGAGTGAGTGCAGCAACTACATCTACTCCTTTTTTAGACAAGGTTCAGGGAGGAGGGAGACCTCCAGACCTCCAAAGAAAACCAGGAGGAGTAAAAGACAAGGAAAAGGAAACAAAGGAAAAGGAAAAAGAAGTCCAGGATCGCGAAGCGGAAGCACGGAACCTGACAAGCAAGGGGAAACCCTCGTGATTAACATCTCGTCTAAGCAACTGACTACAGCCCAGGAAGTGGTACTCAACAAAGGGACCTCTT
This sequence comes from Lissotriton vulgaris, assembly GCF_964263255.1. Lineage (NCBI taxonomy): Eukaryota > Metazoa > Chordata > Amphibia > Caudata > Salamandridae > Lissotriton > Lissotriton vulgaris. Next base: position 1,341,817,059 of record NC_141695.1, on the reverse strand, counting down.
TTGTACCCATCTACAATACAAATAAACTAGAACTTGAAGTATCAGTTTTTCGGTTTCTACGTAATCTGAGATTGAAGCACTTTTTCACCAATGTGGTACCTACAACAGAGGCACAACCACTGGAACAAGAAAGCGAAGATTCGGAAATGAGGCAGTTTAGACCTAAAAGTACATATATGTCCCCGGTGACACATAAACTTTTGGACACTTTTGAATCTTTGATACGCCATGACCTCAACAAATTAAATCTGCAACCAAAGATGCGAACAAACATAAGAAAGGATGAACTGGACATCCTTCGGAGACTGAGTGCAGAGGATCAAATTACGCTTCAGATGGCAGACAAAGGTGGCGCCCTAGTTGTAATGGATACGAGTTTCTATGTACAGAAGGTCAACGAACATCTAGAAGATCTTACAACCTACCTACTATTGGAGAGTGACCCCACTGATAATTTCATGTCAACACTCCTAGACAAAGCAGAAGAAATAGGATGGATAACACCCACAATGCGAAGGTTCCTCACAGTTCAGTACCCTAGAAGACCCAAACTGTATATGCTCCCGAAGGTGCATAAATGTCTAAATGACCCACCATTTCGACCAATTGTTTCAGGCTGTGATTCCATCTTTTCACCATTGGGACAATTAATTGACCATTTTCTGCAAAAATTCGTCCAGACTTGGCGGAGTTATGTAAAAGACACCACCCAATTTTTGAACTTGTTTCAAGAAGTACAGAGTAATTATAATTCGGACTGGCTAATGTGCACCATAGATGTAACATCGTTATACACATCGATCCCGCTTAAAGATGGAGTAGAAGCTAGTGAATGGGCACTGTTACAATTACCTGACCTAGAAGTTAACAAAGTTTTCATCTTGGAATTACTGATTTTCTGTCTCCAACACAGCTACCTTACCTGGCAAGATAGATTTTATCTTCAAGTAAGTGGAACCTCAATGGGTTTTTCAGGCGCACCAGCGTACGCCAATACCTTCATGGCGCAGTTTGAGGACATGCATATCTACAAGCAGGAAGCTTGGGCTTCAAATTTAGCCTTCTACATCAGGTTTATAGACGACATATTTCTTGTCTGGAAAAGCTCACGAGATTTATTAGAACATTTGATTGCTGAACTGAATAACAAGCATGCAAGGATCAAATTCACGCACGAGATAAGTCAGCAACAAATTCACTACCTGGACGTTCAGATAACTCAAAGAGCTAACAGATTGGAAACATCAGTATACACAAAACCCACTGATAGAAACAATCTATTGCTATACTCAAGCTTCCACCCCCCTTCATTAAAGAATAATCTTCCATACTCTCAATTGTTAAGAGTCAAAAGGATCACTTCCAACTCCACAGATCTACAAGCAGCCTTAGATCAGCAATTAGAGAGATTAAAACAAAGAGGTTACCCTGTAGAGGTCTTAGAGATGGCTATGAGTAAGACTGAAACTAAACCCCGTGAGGAGTTGCTTACAACTAAATCCAAAGAGAAGACAAACAGACATGTGTTCGTGTCTAAATATTCATCGAGATCTCAGGCAATCAAACACATTATAAAATCCAGATGGGAACTACTGAGACATGAGCCTGACTTTAAGGGATTATTCGATGAAGAACCTCTATTTGCGTACACAAGAAGCAAGAATTTCAAGGAAATTTTGAAAACCACAGTTCCTGAAGGTCAACTTTCATTTAATGGAATGCGCAAATGCTATAACTGTGTACATTGCAACAATGTAATAACAGGGAATACCATCCATCACCCACAATCGGGTAAAAGCATTTCATTAAAATACAATGGGGACTGCAACAGCATGAATGTAATTTACACCATCAGATGCCCATGCGGTCTACTTTATGTAGGCAAAACCTCAAGAAAACTAAAAATACGCATCTCAGAACATAAGAGTACATTCAGAACAAAGTCCACAAAGTCCTTCTTTGCTACACATTGGTTAGAACATCAACATACCAATGCACAGCTCAGGTTTACAATTCTAGAAATAGTCACAGCCAAACAAGATTACAATCATTCCATACATCTAGCTCAGAGGGAGGCCTGGTGGACAAAATTCTTGCAAACTATGGTCCCTAGTGGGCTCAATGACAGGATTGAATTGCAATGCTTTTTATAGTTGGATTTACATAGCCACCTGCTTTGTTAATTGCACTGAGGAAATGATGCTACACAGGTCAATTAGCCTACCTGCTATGTAAATTGTTCTGAACAAATCAAATAATTCAAATGTCGTTATTATAATTGTTTAAGCAATTTTGTACTATTGTTAAGCAACATCCAACAATTCATATGTTTAAACGACATTTGGTTTCAAGCAATTAATAATTTACATGGTGACTTGTTTTGTTTTGTTTTCACTTCATGAACTCTTATCCAGGCTTCACGCTATTTGAAGGAATCACACAGACTTGGCTTATTGGAGGTCACATTTATGATTCCCAGTATCTCCCTTGTTTTGATAGCAGCTGGTTTACTTTTTATCCGAATAGCATCCCAATCTACTTCATTTATTTAACAATTTTGTTCAGGACAGATATATATAGGAAAAACCAAGCGTTCTATGCACTCTCGGCACACTAATATTATGTAGTCACACACAGTGGACCAATTGTGTTCCGCGTCGGTGAATTTTATTTAGTCTAGTTTTTGCATTACTCGCAGTAGCAGATGAGATAGACACTACATCTAGCTATATCTAAACATGGATGGAAATTTCAAGCTTTGCGATTGCACCACATGATATATCAGCGTGAGATATCATACAATCTCAGCGTTTCGGTCATTTTAGTTCACAGGGTCGCTACACAGTTGGGTGCTTCCTACTGTTTATCTGTTTAGATGAATGATTAACTGTCCGTTTCTTCACTTTATTTAGAGTGAGAACGAGGGTTCATATCAATGCAACACATTAAGTGGAGGTAACAGTGTAGGACGCATTTGCTTCTCTGCACCACTCTAAGATGGCCGAACATAACTTAGTCCTTTTGCTCTGTCGATGGTAGTCACAAGGGCGCTCAGTAATGAATGCTACAATGTAGTCTCATTTCGGTTTCTAATTTTCTCGGGTATATAACAATGTAGCACACCATTAACAGGTTAATCTATGGTGGAGTGCGTGAGAGGACGACCGGGAACTGTTAAAAGTTAAGGTGAGTTGCAGTTGGCGGTGGCATTGTTAGTTTCGAGTTAGCAGATTTTAACTTGTTTAAAATAGACTCGCTTACTCTTTTCAGATTTAAAGAGAGAAGCTTATTGGTAATTTGGTGAGGAAGTGCACTACTGGGGTGAGTGTGAACATATGAAAAGCAGAGCTTAATTGGTTAGTGAGCATGAACACGGTGTTTAGATGTGTACGTTACAAAGCGCTGCATTACGGAATCATGCCAATCACTATAACGTGAAGAGTAACAGCAAATCGGTTTCGCCGAGGGGAAACGATGTGCATTGGTTTGGCAGGCAAACGGTTACAAGTGCGCATTTGATGTTTAGAAATGCACGGTTTTACCTAGCGTTCTATTACGTAACTAGCCAAGCGCGATTTAACGTGAAGATTAACAGTCTACCAGTTTCGGTAAGGGGAAACGATGCGCGGCATTAGGCTGTTTAAATTTAAATTAACTTGCTCTTACATTAATGCCAAGAGCTTTGACATCTAGGGAAGATTTTAAATGATCGGTTCAGCTTGTCTTGCCATTTGGAAGCCAAAAATGATGGCGTTAACATGCGAGTATTAGAACTTCACCGTGTAGATGTTTCAGAATGATTTTTAGTTTTTTACTTAAGAGTGTCTTCTGCAACTTCCAATAAATAAAGGGGAGTCTTATTTCTCTTTGCTTATTGCACTACAGACAAAGAGAGTATCGAGAATTCTTCGCAATGGTTGAAAGCCGCTTAGTACAGACGGACTAGGTGCTCACATACTTTAGACTACATCCAGCATTGACTACCCTCGCGGAATCCAATTATTTATCAGCCACAGTTTGCAATGACATCAAGTAAGTTGTGATCTATATGAATAGAAGACCTGGTTGGTCAGTGATCACCTAGATAACAAGTGGTTGATAAACATACATTTTGTTGTTTTCTGTCCTCAGTTTATAGGATCGTATTCGAAATTTCCATATGGTAGAAACATCCCCTAATCCACTATGTGACTCAGAATAGTTGAGATGTGAGTATATGAGTCATTTTATATTCACACTTATAATAACATGACGTTTTCATTAGGAATGTTGCCACTTGTACAGAATAACCTTGTTTATTACAGTGTCTGTATCTAGTCACTGCAATACAGTCTTCGCACTTTTTCTTTAGCAATTGGGGTTTCTCCGTTGACCTGGATAAGATGTTTATAGTGCATATGTTATACAACATGATGTTGCAATTTGTACGTTTATATTCATTCATGTATTATCAGCTGGTTGCCATGAACTGCCTCCGCATCGTAAATAATTCACTCTTGTAACCTTAGGTTTATCAAAAAAAATGTAAATATGAATGACTTATACATTGTTTTATTTTTGCAGTGCCCCTGAAGAAGGGAATCCCCCCGAAATGCATTGGGCCTACTTCTCAACTATGTTCTCTAATGTATCAGAATATTTTTCTGCAGAGTGTTAATTGTAGAAACACAGCATTCTAGTGTTGTTGAGTTATTTTTGTCATTTTTTTCATTAACTTTGCATTAATTGAATCTATCACTGACTTGTTGGAAAATGAGATTTACAAGTAAATGATTATATAAAAATTCTTGGTCTTTGAAGAAGAAACCTTTCTTGTTGTGTGATTAATTGTAATATTCAGGCGTCAATTGTTGATAATTGTCATACTTTTAATACTTGGGAGCGCGCTTGGTATACTAGTGGAGTTTTCCACCGGAGGTTCTCTTGTTGTTAAGATCCCACCACTGTGTTGCCTTGCCTCATTTGCACCGCTTGCCAATTCATTGAGTGTCGGTGGTTGTTGCCTTTCACTCAGCTGGCCCAACCCACCCATCAGTTCTGTCATTCTTTCATTTTTTCTATCATTTTGTAAGGGCCTTTGCTGATAAGTTAGTGCATTGTCAGTGGCGTTTCCTACGCAATGCTCGAGTGGCATGTCCCCAACTGTTCTGCCTGCTTCATGGTGTAAGTCCTGTTTTGTCCTCCACCTAACGATATCTCTTTCATTCATTATGCCAGGGAAACGTTGTTCGCCATCCCTGTTCTCTTCAAGAAACTGTATCTGGCGCTCTTCCTGTCTGTTGGGACCATTATTAAGGGGTCGCCACTCCTCTTGGCGTGTTTGCGCTTCGCAATACTGCTGGATGGGGGTCAAAAATGGGCCATAATGTCTAATTCTAGCCTCAGATGTGTTGTGTTCCCTTCCAATGGACATCGGGGCTGGGCCGTGAGGTCTGGGGAGAGGCATGTGAGAGCTGTGCTGTGAACCTCCTGAGACCCTATCACTCTCTCCATCTTCATCTAGCTGGGGGCCTGGGGTACTGGATGCAGGAGTCATCTTTATTGTAAACTGCGCATCAATCTGACCTGCAATCTGACCTGATGTTCCAGATGTGGCACCCTGTATCACTTGGACTTGGGGTCTCAGTGTTTGGTGCATGTGCGCACTATCTTGTCTACTGTCTTGCGGACCATTTGCAAAGTCTGGGGAGAAGGCATCACGGTCTGGGACAGAGATATCTTCATAGCCTACGGCTGCCCTATCATTTGTAGTTTGTTCTAGGTCCGTTTTAAGAACCAGTTCGGGATAAATTCGAGATTCAGAGTAGGCAGGTGGGGGTGCTGTGGGCGTTTCGGGTGTTTGGGCTGTGGGTGCTTGGGCTGTGGGTGCTTGGGCTGTGGGTGCTTGGGCTGTGGGTGCTTCAGGTGTTTGGGTACTTGTGTCATTTTCCCTAAAGACAGCCCACATAGCGAGGGTGTCCTTACGCTTTTTGAGTCTATTACCAGAGTATTTACCTTCCAAGAAAGTTCTCGCATGGTCTAGCACTATCTTGTCAAAAGTCCCTTCTCTGGGCCAGGAATGTGGCGCATTTCGTGTGAGTTCATGCAATTCATTACAATGTTTTTTAATGCGCTTTTCCTGGTCTGTAAAGTTTTTTATCACGTGTTCCAGGGGCGTTGTCATTGTTACTCAGCGTGGGGTGGGAAAGGGATAAAAGGTGTACCTCCACTGGGGGCTAAAGTCAGAGTCACCTTCTGTAAATCAGTTGTGTCTATTCCCAGAGTAGATATTAGTGCCAGTATAACTGTACCCACCACTGGTGGGACCTGGGCTGAGGATACTGAAGGATCCTCAGTAACGGTAGTAACGCGCCCGTTCTCTAAATGGATTGTGATTTCAAATCTATTGTTTTGTGCGGGATGTTTGTCCATATCCTAGAGTTATCTTGGGGGGCGGGCAAGTGGTGGCGGAGAAGTCTGACAACTGTGCTCACTGCTTACTATGCGGTTTTGTAAATATGCCCACAGTAAGGGGCAATGTGTTGTGAAGGGGTGTCTCTGCAGTTGCTCAACAATGCTGGGTGAAGGCTGCTGCCCCAGCTGCACGTGCAGCTCTTGGGCGTGTTGCTCACAGGCCAGGGGCAAGTCGGGAATGGACAGTCCCTGTAGGAGCAATGTGTAGAATTCGCAGTCTGGTGAGGTACGGGAAACGTGTGGGTCTTCCTGTCTTCCCTGGCAGCTTGTGCTCAGGGACGATGAGGTCACCAAGGGCGGGACGGTGAGGTCAATAGTTCTGCAACTCACTAAACTCTCCACTGAATGACTTAATTCTATAGAGGTTTCTTCAGCAGTATGTGGTGCTGGTGGGGTCACTCGTGACACTTGCAAGGGTATGTGTGGTGTCTCTACCAATGAAGTGGAATCCTGTGACACTTCACGTACGAGTTGACTATTGTCAATGAGGGGTGTGTGAGTCTGCACTGGGAGGCACAGTCGCGTCAAATGTAGTGTAGATATTTTTATCTCTGTGCCTTGCGTGAGTGGGAGTCCTAGCAGTGTCCACGCCTTAGCTACCAAGGGGATCTGGCGTCTGTCAAGTTTAGTTATAGTTCGTGCGTCAGTGTTCTGTATTGCCACTATCTTATCGTCCAATATGTGCAGGACCACCTCAATCTGATTCTGCCCACTCTGGCTCATCTGTACTTCCTTTGTTTATATGTGCGTATATGTACTAGAAATAGGTTGACCTCCTGTCAGTTGTTTTCGGGGTCGGGGCAGTTTACCACAAGCACAATGCTTCTATGATGACTGGATACCTCTTATACTCATGTATCCTATTCCTAGCGTGGAATGCAGTTAAAAAAGAAACATTTCCTATTTATTCTACATGATCTGTAGTCTAAAAATAACGCAGAGCAATTCCCTGAGACTTCCCTTGTGAAGCCTGCAGTTGCTTGTAGAGGGAAGGGGAAATCCTGAATGCCAGAAGTGCACGCAGTTTAACAGCAGCAAGAAAAAAGGAACACAATAAATATATATATGTGACAACCGTGGGGCTCGAAATGCCGTAGCTTATAGACTCTCTTCAGTTAGTCAGTGGCAGATCAACATACATGGGAAACACAGAAATGCATTTACAATCTCCCTAGTTATTGAATCTCGCTAAAAGAACAGTCTTCAAATGATGGTCACAAAATATATTAGCAGCAGCTTCTACTTAGCGGGTCCCCTCCCTAAATGATAATGATGGTACGGGGCCAGACATAACAGTTGTGCACAGCAGTCCCTACTTAGCGCCCCCCCCCCCCTAAGTGAAAATGATGGTACGGGGCCAGACACCACAGTGATAAACAGAAATTCGATGTTCACAGTTTATAATTAGCCAAGGAAAGATGAACAATCACAATGCGCTTATATATCAATAGTATAGTATAGTCTCGCTATGGTCAGCCTCTGTGCCAGCCAGTGACTCCTAACAAAAGAGGCCATGAAAACAGTAAGGATCACACAAGTTCGTTCTATGAACCTAAAAATATATTCAACATTAAACACTAGGCGCTAACATGCAGGTCTGTGCCTGAACAAATATCTAAAAAGAGGAAAATAAAATGTAAACACTTCAACAATTCTTTTACAAAAATCACGCTCTATGGCCACTAGAGTGTGCTAGAGTGTTTTCCTTATACATGAGAGGTGAACCAACATTTATTAATAAAACCACGTTTATCTTGGCAAAAATATAATGCCTACAATATGAGCATATAAACTTCTTAGTCCCGCACAGAACTCTTCCCTTGACATACAGCAGGGGATATCACCGCTAAATTAAGGAAAGATCAAAGGTCACGGTAGCTAATCGGACCTGCTGAAACTCCTTCTTTCTCATGGACTACTGACATGAGAGATTACCTCGTCTCTGTCACTCCTATCAAACAGAGGATCACTTGCACGAATATATTGAAAAGATGCTAGACGCAACCCTTTCCTTCCTTGACACCCTGTTGCAGATGTATCAAAGGTCCTCCCACTCTCTGGAGAGGCACCGCTCTTTAAGAGTAAATAAAGAATAAGCCTTTTCAATTCGACTGCTACAATCCTTCTTAGCAATCACAGAAGAAACAGCAAAAACATGAAGCTACTTTTAGCAACAAAAAACACATGTATCTCAGTAATTACCCAACTGTCAGGTTCAGTCTCCACATAGCAAACAATCCCTTCCTCTGCGCGGAATCAAATAACAAGGTTAACAGACAGGAAGCCTGGACCATTGGCAGATGTACTGCTGCATCACAACAAGCACACCATTCGGCCGCACCCAAGAGAGAGATAGCGCAGCGGCGGGCAGACACAATATTATGTATTATGCTTACCCTTCAGCGCTGCGCTCCCCACTCAATGGTCCAGCAGGACGGCTGCAGAGTCGTTTAGCAGTTTAGTACTTCCTCCTTAGGAACCAGCTGCATCCTGTCAGTTTAACTCCTTATTATCACGTCGCGAGGTCACCACTTGTTGGAGGGGATGATTTATTAGGGGCAGGAGGGGCCAGGGGGACTCAGTGCAGCAGCTTTCAGAAGCCGCGCTGGTGAGACCGTGAGTGAGAACTAAGGGGAATAGAACGGCTTAAATTGCACCGGGGCAGTCCTGGACCTCTTGCTCTAAAACAGGAAAAAACATACATATGAGCTTTTGGAGACTGAAGCTTGGAGTTGTACAATTTATTTGAAGACACAGCTTCTAGAAATAATCAGTGATAGCATAAAAATCATATAGTACTTGGCCCTGTACCCAGCATTCTCTTGAAAGTCACATGGACCAGTTTGAGTTTACAAAGAACAGTTTAACATTTGCTAAGAGAGAGAGATTTTGCTTTAAGTACACCTATGAGCACTGAGGCAGATTAAAAACGGTTGTGCTTGTTCACATGGATGAATACTCACATTTGCTTATAAGTGTAATCCTGCAAGATACATTAGAATGCAGAGTACATGTTATTTATCATTAGGTACGTTCACAATGCTATATCAGTGAGATGTCCTAAGACCACGATATAAATGCTTAAATGTAGGGAACAAGTTAAAAAGTACATATGCCGATATAAAATGACTTATCTAAAAAGCAGTTAAAACATAACACAAGTAAAATATTTACATGCACAAAAGTATGAACATTTGATCAAGGGCGCTTGGAGACAACTCTCGGTCTGAATACCGACAAACAGACGAGGAGTTGCCCGCTGGTGTTCTTGCGGGGCTCCTTCTTATACTGTCCAAAACACATGAGACGATAATTACGTCATCCCACGCCACCACGTATCACATACCCGTCCATTGTCATTTACTGGCCTGCTCTCTACCTTTCCCGCCCGTAAGGTTAGGTATGGCCTTTTTCCTGTAATTGTGGTACATACTTCATTATAGACTGAGACCTGCCACTTGACTGGAAGTTTAAGAATAAACTATCAATGGACGACAGAAATGTGTTAGTATTGCTTCGAGGGGTTCTATTCATGTGTCAATCAGGCAATCTGCGATAATATTTCGCCACACTTAGCCTCAGTTTATCGGATATCTGGCTTGACGTAGCTGTGGTGGGAACTTCCCTTATTCTATTCATGGCTTAGGTGGGGGACGTGGGGTATGTTGCAAGATTTATAGAGGAACTTGACTTCTGCTGTTTGTGAGAAATATACAATGAGGTGGGGCCTGGTAGGGGTGCGGGTCCTTGCAGACAAGAGCAGCTGGGTGAATCTTGGGTCAGACCTGCTTTCTGCTTCTGTTTAAGCTAAGAGAAAATGGCAGTGCTCAGGGCAATGTAACTGAGGCCTGTAACCTCTAAGCAGCAGGGCCTACACAGGGGTCATGTTGTGCAGGTGACAGGTGTGTCCTTGGATAGCTTGTGTAGCTAAAAATTCTTCCTCCAACAGCATAACTGTATTTGTGCAACTTATCGTATGCTAATTGAGTAATTTGTGATGTACTTTTACCTCTGACCTCATAAAGAGTGCAGAGGGGTTGTGTTTAGAATAAATACATATGTATTTGATATATACCTTGTGTGGTGTCCTTTCATTTGGTATTCAAGGGATTATAATTGGTAAAACAGCTTGCTTCACATGCTCTCTGAAGTCTTAGCCTATGACTGCTGGTCCATGCTACCACTCGGTTAGCTTGTCTATAAGGTTGACTTTACAAACACCATCAATAAGGGTCGATTAGACTGGTGCAAGGTGCCCACTAGAATAGTGGACATCATATGCCAGGCTAACTTCTCACAGTGATCAAAGAAGAGTATTAGGAGCTTCCCAATAGCAACCCTGCCCAATAACCTGATGGAAGCCAAAAAGTAATCCAGCCGGACAGACTTTCTGTGCGGGCATGAAAAATAAGTAAACCTGGGGTCCGGCATTTTTTTACTGTAGGAATTTGGCTCTCTGTATACTATACCAAAATGAGGTATAGTGTGCAGAGAATCCAGCGGATCCCCAGAAGTTTTGCAGAGGCTAAAATTAGATAATACTAAATTTCTCTTTTGTGGTACAGTGGGTGAGCAATTAGCTCATCAGAGGGCATTGTTAAGCATTTGTTGTATACACAGTGGCAATACATGAGACACTCACTCAACAAATAAATCCCCGACCAATTTATGAAAACAATACTTATATTTATTTATTTATTATATTTATTTTGCAGAACCACAGAACTTTGTCAAAGGTAAATGCGTTTTTCAATAAAAATACTTTTCAGTTTAAAAAATGGACACACTGCAATTTTCAGACTTTGCAATGTTAACCTACGGAAGGAAGGAAACATTCAGCATAATTAGGGATAGCATCACCATACAAGACCAGTCTTTGGAAGTTAAGGTCAGTATTGGGCAAGGCTTAGTTCAGCACCAACAGTGCACCACCAGCGGCATAGGAGCAGCCAGGTTCAGGGTGCAAGTTTGAGGTCTGGCGCCCAATTTAAATCTTTGGGTATTGAGGGCAATCGGTCAGGAGCTGCTTACAGTAAGCATCAGCGGCTTGGGGGGCAGTCTCGGGAGGTTGAAGCGAGCACTGCATGGGGCCCAGAGCAGGATCAACACTACACCACCTGCAGCACAGGGGCAGCCGGGGACAGGATGCCAACACAGCATCGGGTGCCCAATGCAAGGCAATGGAGAATGGCCAAATCGAGTAATATGATCCGAAAGAGGCAACTAATCTAGACTGGACATGGGTGTCCAGGACCATAAATAACAAACCGGCAAAACTTTGACATGATAAAACCACAACCGGGAATCCACAAAAAAATCTTAAACTCTGCTCTTGGAACATCAACGGCCTAGGGGATAAGTTTATGGACTCGGAACTAAAACTTTATATGCAAAGCTTTGATCTCATATTGCTGCAAGAAACTTGGTCAGACTCTCCACCACCACTTCCAGGTTTTACCCAAAACTTTATCCCTTTAACCCAGTCCGCAAGATTTTGCCACAAAAAAGGAGGCCTGGTTACTTATAGTTCATTAAGAAGCATCCGTACAGTAATCCCGCTACCATACAACTTAGATCCTCCAAATGCAATGCAAGCACTACGAATCTCCACTCGAGAACAAGGAAAGACAGAGGAAATAATTTTAATAAATCTTTACCGACATCCTCGAGGCAAGAGGCAAGGTGCCCAGCAATTGAAAGAAGAGCTCATAAAGTTATTAACTGCAGAGAATTCAAATAGTCTGATTGTCAGTGGCGACTTTAACCAGAATATGCTCAACAAAACGGCCACAGAAGACAGTACAGACGAAGACCCATTTGCATTGGTACAATACTCTCAAGACAAATCTTCAGGGGTAAGAAGCACAAAAGCAGCGCAGCGACTCTTAGTTACACTTGAAGAACGAGGTCTTCGTGCGCTAAATGGGAGATTCCCGGGGGATCGTCCCCAAGCAGCAACATTTCATAATACAACTACCAGTTCAACAATTGATTTCACCTTCCTCTCCCGCAACTTGTTTCAATCGACAACTGATTTTCACATTGGACTACTTGACTATAGTGATCACTTACCACAAGAAGTGACACTAGAGGCCCTCTCAATACTAAGCCCAGAACGTGTTATGGGGCAAGATCTAGTGTACACAGGAAACAATAGGCGGTTAAAGTGCAGAACAGATGCTCCTCCGGGCCTTCTCCACCACGCCAAGCAAATATTTGCCGAAGTCCAAAATGAAACAACCGACCCAATCATTAGTTGGGAGATATTTGCAGATACATTACGCAATAACATGGGAAAAAGACAGAGAAAAAAACAGCTTGAAGGTGGGCGCAACACTGAAAATCTAATGCAGTATCATAATTACACCATTACAAACAACATTAATTTAAAAAATCTAAAAACTCTTATTGGCCAAAAGTTACGAAGGGCAAGGATAGACCCTGCCGCCAAGGATGAATTGAGGTTGCTAAAACACGACCGCAGGAGGCTGGTCTGGCGACTCAAGCGTGAAGCAGAAGAGTCCCTGTGGGCCAAACTCTTACATGATGCTAAATCCAACAACCGCGCCCAATTCTGGAAAAAGATCAATAATTTGTCTTCGGTGCGGAGTCAAGGCATCAATTCCCATGTTCTAGAAGATGACAGGGTAACCTTTCTCAGCTCGCACTTCAATTGTATTGACACCAACATCCATGGAATGCCTAAAACCATAAGCGACACAGATGATCGATTAATACCACGTCATGAATGCCCCGACCCTTTGCAACTAGACCAGTCAATTGAAATTAAGTGCGCATTGATCTGCAAAAGAATCTCAAAGTGAAGACGCGAGGGGGCCCCGGGACCAAACGGGATCCTCCCCATTCTGTTCAAGGAAGATACGGATTATTGGGCAGCCGCCTTTAAACCAATGTTCGTTAAGATTCTGCAGACATCAACAATTCCTTCATCGTGGAGGGGAGCAATTATCTCTCCTATTTTTAAAAAGGGAGACCAAAGTGACCCAAAAAACTATTGTCTAGTGGCCTTGCTCGACAATGAGGCAAAATATTATGCTGGTCTGCTTCTAGAAGAACTATCATCTTGGCAGCCGATGTTTCCGCAATCCCATGCAACCAAACAGGTTTCTGCAAAGGTATGGGCACCTCTACTAACATTCTAGCACTTTCTTTATTAATTGATGCAGCCCTAGAAGCGAACCATCCACTCTAATCAAATGAATTTATTTGTTTGGTTACTAAAAACCATTACATAAAACCAAAATACAAAAGTAACAACATTACAAAAGTTAAAATCAAGGAAATTGTAAAAGGTCCATAGGTGCAGAACATGCTGGGGAAAGGATTCATGGGCCAGCAGGAGACTCTGGAATCCGGCCTGTGGAAGCCATCAACATAGCCCGAGCTTGAAAGATGAACTTTCCAAAGGCCCCCATGTGCTTTACCGTGGACAGGGTATACAGATGAGTGATTCCCTCCTCTGCGGTGCGTGACCCAGATTGTCTTAATAATGGCCTAAGGTAAAGACTTCGGGCCAGGCGGAGGGCCTGGCAGCAGAAGAGGAGGTGGGCCAAGGACTCACGTTTATAGCTGCAGAGCCTGCATTCCCGTACTTCAAAGCTAGCCTGACCGCAAGAATATAGTTCTTTAAGGGGCAATGGATGTAGTCTATAAGCCAAAATCTTATGGAGGGCGGCACGGCCCACCGCCTGCGTGAGATGATGTTTAGGAGTATGCTGGGTGTGCGGAAGACACAAGGTCTTATGCGAGTCTTTTCTTCTCAGGGAGTCCAGGTCCAGTTCCCGTGACCGCGCACGCACTTGTTTTTTTATCGCATTCTTAATGGAAAAATATTTGACATATTCAGGGTTCCATGAGTCCGAGGCAAGTTTGAGCTGGGCCTTAGCCACTTCGAGGGTGGCCGACCAGGGGTTCCTAGGCTCTATGAAAATACATTTCAAGACTGCCTTTAATGTGTTCTCCTGTGACGCCGTTGTTAAAAAGTAATATTTACTTAAGGCGGCCAACTCTTCTGGTTGAGCGAGAACTCAAGGCGAACAACGGTGTTTCTAGAAAACCTTGGAAGAGGGTAGACTTTCTTACATGCTCTGCGGTGAATTTTTCCTAATTCATTACTCAGTTTGCCCGGGAATGCCTGTAGGGCATAGTTGAGTGCCGGCATAAGTTTGGCTTTAAGAACTCTATTAATGGCCGTGGTGGACAGGCTTGCAGCTTGCAAATGGCATAGGTGATGGATTTACCTTTGGCTTGGATTGACTTAAGGTGGGCGCTTGCAAGCCCCGATTCCTGGAAACAAGTGCCCAAATAGATGTACCGCTGCGTGGAATCCAGAAGGAGGTTGCCTAGTCTCCATTTTAAAGCTGTCTTCCTTGGATAATGACCAAAAATAATTACTTTTGACTTACTCTGGTTTGCTACAAGCCTGTTTTTGTCGTTGTACGTGGCAAGAGCCGTCAGCACCTTTTGTAGCCCCATTCTCGTTTGGTCAAAAAGAACCAAGTCATCAGCATATTGCATGAAAATAATTTTATTTCTACCAATCTTTGGGGTTGCCAGGGCAGCCCCAGTCAAAGCCTTCTCCATGTCTGCTGTGTATAAATTGACCAATAGTGGGGCTAGCACGCACCCTTGTTTTAAACCTCTGTCTGTGTTGATCTTAGCTGATGCGTGGTCCCTCGAAAGTTTAATTCGCACCCATTTTTTTTGGTAAAGGGACTGTATCGCTCTTAGCAGTACCGGGTTGATGTTCCATTTGACCAGCTTGTGCCACAGAATTGCGGGATCTACCCCATCGAATGCCGCCGAATAGTCGATAAAGCAGGCGAAGAGGGGAAGGCTTTTGCTTTTCCGAGCGCGGATTGCCAACAAAGAAAGTGCGATGATGTTGTCAACTGTGGCAGACCCAGGTCTAAAAACAGTTTGACAAAATGGAAGGATGCCTTCTACGTGTGTTATATCGACTATAGCTCAGCTTTTGACCATGTTAATAGAAATCTACTGTGGGAAAAGTTACAAAAGCTTAACATTTCTCAGCTGCTTTTAAACCAACTAATTCTTCTACACAGCGAGACATGGATGCAAGTCAGGATGGGCACTGGCGACTATCTTACAAAAAAGATTTCAACACACACATGAGTAAAACAGGGTTGCGTACTTGCCCCAATACTTTTTAATCTTTTTATGGGAGAACTATCTACGCTGCTGAATGAATGCAATTCGCACGCCTCAAAGCTAGGGGGCTCACAGATTTGTCATGTATTCTACGCCGATGACTTACTACTCATCAGCCGGACCCCTGTTGGCCTCCAGCGGCTTCTGGACATCACCTCAAGATACTCCGAGGCGAATATGCTTACCATCACCCGCGAAAAATCAAAAGTCATTTGCATTAACCTCTCTAAAAAGAAATCAACTCGAAACTGGCTTTTGTCATCTCGTAAGCTAGAAACGGTCCGTGAGTATCGATACCTGGGAGTTATCATTGACCACAAAGGAAATTTCGAGCCGCAGTGCGAAAGCCATAAAAAGGAGAGGACTAACTATCGCAGCAAGCCTTAGAAACCTAAAAAAACATGGCTTCCGGCCCAAGCTTGCATCCTTTTATTAAGGTGATACAGGCCAAGTTAATTCCAGCCTTAACTTATGGCAGTGAATCTATGAGAGGGAGGGATGCTCCTCTAATAGACAGAACAGTGGCAAAAGCACTACGCATGATCTTCGACCTTCCAAGGTATTCATCGCCTGCCCAAATGAGATTAGAGCTCGGGTTACAAAAAGAAGAGCTGGCACGCAAGGGGGCGTACATAAAAACCTGGCATAAAATAAGCAGGGGAGACCCGAAGACTTTAAATGCTCTACTATGGAAGGAACTTCAAAACAAAGAAACATGCTTGGCAAGGCGGTACCTGGAGGCCGCCATCGAGGACCTTGGCTTACAGCAACTCTGGGAACTTTCATGCTCTATAGCAGTTTTCAAAAAGGTGGTCAACAAGACAGTCTGGAAGGAATCACTGCTACAGGACAAAGCCACCCTATCAGAGCAGGCTCATGGCTGGCTTACGCTCCAATCGTACACCACATCCTTGCCTCAACTATATCTTCAGATAGGTTTCACAAAAAAAATAAGAGAGAAGTTCCTGAAATTTCGCCTAGGGCTGCTGCCGTCAGCGGCCCATTTACCTCCATGGTTACGGCCACACTTACCAACAACATGCCGTCTCTGCGGAAAGGACAAGGAAAACATAACCCACCTGATCTCTGCTTGCACCAAGTTTGCCCAAGATCGACGCGTCTTCCTGCGACCACTGTTTAATATTCGCAAGATACGAACCTGCAGGCAAGCAGTACTTGCCTGCTTTAAAGGAGACAACATCCAACTGAGCTGCAGAATGGTAACATTTCTTGAAAAAGTGGAGGCCTGTTTTAAAACTTTAAAGGAAATCGAATAAACCTACGTATATCGTAAAAAAAAAAAATATATATATATATAATGGGTGAACTCCATGATTTCTCTGACGATCATCTACCAGAGGATCACTCTGACTTTCCCATATACTGACCACCATCTATTACATATTGGGACATTCCGAACAGTTATTAAAACATAACATTGGCACTCTTATATACCTCCCTTGGGTCGCCAGCGATGGAGAACCGTTTTTCGGATTCTAACTTTTTCTACGACAAATAGACCGTTCAACTATGTACTAAACTTCTTTTAACTATGTTTTTACTATTACTTCATGCATTCTGCTTTTTGTTTAATGGACGAATCCTTTGTTTTAATATGTTTAAATTTGACTTATGTTTTATAAAATAGAACTTTTTTTATTCTATATTGTAAAGGTTTTAAATAACCATACACAATAAAGTATCTTCTTCTTCAAATCGAGTAAGAGCTGCAGGTTCTGCCATAAGCCCGGTCAAAGGAAACCTACAGCTGCACAGGTAAGTTGCGATACTCTGGAAAGTAGGGATACCTTTTGTCCTCTTTACCAAGGCCCAGGACAGGCAGATGCAGGGAGGGGTGCCTTTTGGTGTCAGAAATGGCTTACTAAAGTAGGTCGTGGTTGTGGGGGTATCCGTGTAGAGGCTGCAGACGACATTGAGGACTCCAGGGGAGGTCAGCTCACGGTGGACTTGGGCTCTTGTGTGCGCTGGGGACCATTGCTGGTGGGCCACTTGGAGTCAGGCCAGAGACTTCGGGTGCAGAGGTGGAACTGGGACAGGCTGCGTGGTTCTTCAGGAGGATGTATGATGTTGCAACGCGATCATTTTGATCGCTGTACATTGCATCGCTGTTTTTACAACGCAAGTCATTACAACGACTTGTGCTCTGGGGGCTGCACTTAGGAATAGTATGATTTACTATTCCAACTCCAGCCTACGTACATTAGGGAAGGTGTTGGAATAGTAAATCACACTAATCCTTAGTCTAGAGCGCCCTCCAGTGCAAGTCGTGGTAACGCCTTGCGTTGTAAATGCAGCAATCTAAATGTACTGCTGTGTTTTGACCCCGTTATTAAGGTCATTTCCCTCTTCAGGACATGGAGTCTTTACTTTTAAGATGGTTACTTCTTGAACAGGTCCACTGTTCTTCAGGAGATCTTGATCTTTGTCAAAGGCAGGTAGTCCTCTCAAGGCTTTGGAGGTTGCTGGGCTGCCAGGCGCTTTCTCTTTTGGTGCAGGATCGCTGAGGTCTGCAGGCAGGCTGGTAAGACTCGGGCCAAGTCAGTTGGTTTCTGCAGTCCTCTGGGCTATTGCGATACTGTAGTGTCTGGCTCTTCTTGGGTCATCAGGAACTGAAGTTCAGGGCTCCAGGGGGCCACCTAAATACTACATTTAGGAGTGTTTAAAGGGAGTGCGAGGCAGTAGTAAATAAGCTACTTACCTTGAACGTGATTCCCTCTCAGAAGCTCCTTTTCATCGGAGCGGTTCTGGATACAACGCACTTTCGGGTCTATCCTCCCGAACGGCGAGTCCAGGTTATTCAGGCTCTGATTCCGATCTTTCAGCCTCTATCCTGGGTTTCGGTCAGGATGACCCCGAGGCTGCTGGGAGTCATTGCCTCTTGCATCCTGCTGGTCAATCATGCCAGATGGCATATGTGGGACCTGAAGTTCCCGTGGGCGCAGCATCAGGGGAACCTGGCCGATTACATCCATATCTCGAAGGGCACTGCACAACAGCTGCACTGGGGGCTCACGAACCGGCATTGGGTCATTGGCAGATCCCTCTCCCTTCCCCAACTGGAGCACACATTGGTGACGGTGCCTGGGATGGGGTGGCCACATGGGGGAGGCGGAGATCAGAGGCCTCTGGTCTCCGATGGAGTTCAGGCTCCATGCCAATCTTCTGGAGCTCCGGGCGATCCGACTTGCACTGAAAGCATTCCTTCCCTCTGTCAAGGGGAGAGTAGTGCAGGTGTTCACGGACAACACCACCGCCATGTGGTACTACAACAAACAGGGCGGGGTGGGGTTGTGGACCCTATTTCAGGAGGCTCTGCACCTCGGGACATGGCTGGAACATCAGGGCATTTCCCTGGTGGTTCAACAACTCGTAGGTTCACTGTACGCCAGGGCGGACAAACTCACCTGCAGGTGCATGATGGATCACGAATGGCGTCTTCACTTAGACGTGGCACAAGGTATCTTTTAACAGTAGGAAAAGCCTTGGTTAGATCTATTCGCCACCGAAGAGAACCCGCAATGTCAGCGGTTCTGCGCGTTGAAATTTCCAAGGCGGCACTCGCTCGGCGAGCCTTTTCATTGCGAGTGGAGTTGCGGTCTGTTGTACGCCTTTCCGCCTATACCACTTCTGCCCAGAGTGCTGAAGAAGATCATGCGTGAACGGGCCTACATCATTCTTGTGGCTCCGGACTGGGCTCGAAGAGTTTTATACCCCGAGCTACTCAGTATGATCATCGATCCCCCGATCCCACTGCCTCTTCGGGAGGATATTCTGTCGCAGCAGCAGGGGACGGTCCTACACCTGAACCTGTCCAGTCTCCACCTCTTTGTGTGGAGATTGAGTGGCAGCAGTTGTGTCCTTTTGACTTACCTCGTAAGGTCTGTGATGGCATTCTGGCAGCCAGGCGTCCCTCCACTAAGTTGGTATACGCCTGCAGGTGGAACAAGTTTGTGACATGGTGCAGAGCAAAAGCTGTGGATCCCCTTTCTGCCCCTTTTTCTGAAGTCCTACTGTTCCTTCTTTCTTTGGCCCAACAGGGCTCTGCTCTGAGCACTATCTGCTTTCTGCTATTTCGGCCTTTCCAGGGTCCCTGATCAGCCCTCTCTTTTCAAGTCCCCTGTTGTTAACAGATTCCTCAAAGGCATTACTCGCCTTTTTCCTCCTATTCCTTTTGTAATGCCACAGTGGGACTTGAACTTCGTTCTCACATATTTATTGTGCGCTCCCTTTGAGCCTCTTCACAACTGTCCTCTTCATCTGTTAACTCTGAAGACTGCTTTCCTTGTTGCCATCACTTCAGCTAGGAGAGTGAGTGAGTTCCAGGCTCTTTCAAACCTCCTTTTCTGTCTGTCCATCCGGACAAGGTTGTGCTCATGACACGTCCATACTTTCTGCCAAAGGTTGTCACTGCCTTTCACATTGGGCAGACCATCACTTTGCCCACCTACTTTCTGCCGCCGCATCCTTCCAGAGAGGAAGAGAGGCTCCACCGTCTGGACCCAAAACCTGCACGCCCATTCCACCAGGGCGATTGCTGCCACTACGGCATTGGGACGTGGTGTCCCCTTACAAGACATCTGTCAGTCAGCTATGTGGGCCTCGCTGCACACTTTTACTAAGCACTATTGCCTGTGCAGCCAAGTCTAGAAGACAGCTTCTTTGGCCGTTCTGTTTTCCGGGACTTCCTGGTGTGATCTTGGTTTGCAGACCCACCACTGGGTAGCTATTGCTGGAGTATCTATTCTGAGGTTAGGAATCTATTACTAACGTGTTTCTTTCAGATGCACAAGTTACTTACCTTTTGGTAACAATATATCTGTAAGAAACATTAGTTAATGATAGATTCCTTACCGCTTTACTGGTCGCGCACCTGTTCCATCACAGGTGTGTCACCCTAGGCACAAGCATCGGATGCTGGGTTCCAGCCTTGATAGACAATATCATTTATCCAGTAGTTTATATCATTAGTAATCTTTAATTCTTATTTTCACCAATTCATTCACATTAGGCGTAAACATAAATTATTCCAATGCATTTCGGTGCATTCTGCACCTTCATCAGGGAACGCCTGAAAATTAAACATATAAACATTTTCTGTAATCAAACTCTTAATCTCTATCTCATAAATTCACACAAAATCATATTAATTCATCATATACAACTTAAGTATCATATTGTGAACTTCAGTAGCTCTATCTAAACTCCTTTAGTTAAAAAACGTTTCTTCGTGTGTGACCCTCGGCGGGGATTTTCACTCCCCGTTCTAACCGTTAGTCCATGAAACATTGCGCGCTTGCCGCTGCCCGCTTGGGCATTCACACATTACCGTGAACGTTCTACCAGCCGTTAGGGGATGTGCCCCGAGTTCGTCTCTCACCTTAATTGTAACAGGATTAGTCCCAGTTACGCGAAGCTACTCCGCTCTGTGTAGCTGCTACGCTGTTCGTTCAAACACGATTCTAGCGCATGTGCACCTTAAGGAAGTTCCGTTTTTTTTCTCAAGAGCTACTCAAAAATAACTTTATCTACTCCGAGGCTTTCTCCTCGGATACAAAACATACGCTTCTCAATTTCACGGGTCCTACGCTATCAGCATTATCAAATGTTATACTGTTGTATGCATGATGAAGAAAACTGCTATGACATGAATAATACTCAGCATATAATGTTAGCTTTACAATGATAATTACAATTCACAGATAATATGTAAATTCCATTCTTTCGTTAAGCCCATTGGGCTTAAGACTACACAAGTGGTAAATCCAATAATTTGCCCTCTGTTACTTACTTTCGGTAACAATATATCTGTAAGAAACATTAGTTAGTGATAAATTCCTTACCTTACAATTACCCCCAGGCGTCAGACTGGATCTGGAAAGTTTTCGTCAGCAGTGCCCCTGCACGTCGGAAGGTGGCGTTGTGTGGCTCCGCGTCCATCGTTGGCATCCATGGTCTCCGAGATGATGTCGCAGTAGCTACTTAGACGCCACCCTTGCGCGCTGACGTCAGTTCTGTACATGACTGGCAGTGCTAGGAACGCAGAGCCATGCAAGATACTGAGCACTTTTGCATTGAAACTAGGGCCCTGAAAGGGATGACCTTAACCCTAGAAATCAGTTCGCAGAACGGGGAGGATACGTGGGGCGGTAAGGAATCTTCAAGTAAATGGGTTGTGCACCGCTCCTAAATGGTTATATCTGTTTGAACTGTGCTCTAGGGTATCACCTCCCTCCAAGGTGTATTAAAATACTTTACTGGTCACGCACCTGTTCCATCACAGGTGTGTCACCCTAGGCACAAGCATCGGATGCTGGGTTCCAGCCTTGATAGACAATATCATTCATCCAGTAGTTTATATCATTAGTAATCTTTAATTCCTATTTTCACCAATTCATTCACATTGATTTCCATTTAATTCATATTAGGCGTCGACATTAATTATTCCAATGCATTTCGGTGCATTCTGCACCTTCATCAGCGAACGCCTGAAAATTAAACACATAAACATTTTCTGTAATCAAAGTATCATATTGTGAACTTCAGTAGCTCTATCTAAACTCCTTTAGTTAAAAAAGGTTTCTTCGTGTGTGACCCTCGGCGGGGATTTTCACTCCCCGTTCTAACCGTTAGTCCATGAAACATTGCGCACTTGCTGCTGCCCGCTTGGGCATTCACACATTACCGTGAACAGTCTACCAGCCGTTAGGGGATGTTCCCCGAGTTCGTCTCTCACCTTAATTGTAACAGGATTAGTCCCAGTTACGCGAAGCTACTCCGCTCCGTGTAGCTGCTACGCTGTTCGTTCAAACACGATTCTAGCGCATGCGCACATTAAGGAAGTTCTGGTGTTTTTTTTCAAGAGCTACTTAAAAATAACGTTATCTACTCCGAGGCTTTCTCCTCGGATACAAAACATACGCTTCTCAATTTCACGGGTCCTAAGCTATCAGCATTATCAAATGTTATACTGTTGTATGCATGATGGAGAAAACTGCTATGACATGAATAATACTCAGCATATACTGTTAGCTTTACAATGATAATTACACTTCACAGATAACATGTAAATTCCATTCTTTCGTTAAGCCCATTGGGCTTAAGACTACACAAGTGGTAAATCCAATAATTTTCCCTCTGTAAGAGGATTTTCTTGTTCAAGGGTTCTTCTTTTTTTGGTACAATTTCCAACACGCAAGCCCTCAATTCGCTTATGTTATGTTTTTTCTCCATAAAATGTATGGCTACTGTGGATTTCAATTGTCTGTTCTTATGTTACTTTTGTGTTCGTTCAAACGGGTCTTAAGTTTCCATTCAGTGTGACCCACGTAACCTTGTCCGCATGGGCATTTTAGTAAGTATATATTGTTGGTTGTGTCACATGTGGCATTGAGGTTCAGAGCAATTTTATGACCTTTCATTGGGTGAGTGATGCTCGCACCCTTCATTATATTATGGCAGTTTCCACAGTTCAAACATGATGCTGTTTCTCTGAATGTCTGTTTGTTTAACCTCTCTTTGGGAGTTTTTAATAGTTCACCAATATTTTTGCCTCTGGTAAATGCGAACAGTGGTTCCTGTTGGAATATTCCTTTGAAATCCGGTTCTAGTTGAACCATTTGCCAATTTTTTCGAATGATTTTTTTAAAATTCGCGCTTACGTTGGAATATTTACTGACACATGTTATTCTTTGTTCTTTGGTTTTTAGTGTCGCTGTGAGTAGCTCTGACCTGGTCTTTCTGTCTGTTCTTCCCCTTGATTATCTGATTATGTTTTGTGGATAACCTCGGGCTTCAAATCTTTCAGCCATGATGTCTAACTGTTGTTGACAAGTGTTTTCTTCCGAGACCATCCTTTTCACTCTAAGAAACTGGGAGTATGGTAGATGTGTTTTCAATGATTGAGGATGGTGACTCTGATATTGCAATAAGTTGTTTCTATCTGTAGGTTTGCGGTATATGTTGGTTGTGAAGGTTGTTCCTGCTTTAGAGATCTCTACGTCTAGAAATTGTATGACATCCTTACTAAAGGTCCAAGTGAAACCTATTCTATCATTTTTGGTGTCCAGAATTTCCAGTTGTTGTTTTAATGACTCTTCTGTCCCTTTCCATATCAAAAAGATATCATCAATAAACCTCACAAACATGAGGAGGTTGGTGGCCCATTTATCATCATGGTAAATATGTTGGTCTTCGAATGACGTCATAAATAGGTTAGCATACACCGGTGCGGTGCAATTCCCCATCGATGTACCATTCAATTGACTGAACCACTTGTCTTTATAGCAAAAGTAGCTGTTGTAAAGTGTGAACTGCATTAGTTCCATTAAGAACACTTGTAGGTCATGTGGATATGTACTTTGTAACAAAGCATTTTCTATGGCTTCCAAGCCTTCCTGGTGTGGTATCGAGGTGTACAACGACTTTACATCAACTGTTGCCATTATGCTTTCATCATTTATCTCTACTTGTAGTTTTATCAAGAAGTCTGTTGTGTCTTTTATGTATGACAAACTTTTAGATACCAAGGGCTGTAGATGTTTATCGATATACTTTCCTACAGGTTCGTGGATGCTCATTTTTGTGGAGACTATTGGACGACAAGGTGGCTTAAGCAAGTCTTTATGTACCTTTGGTACCATGTACATGTATGGGCTCTTGGGGCTGTCTTGTGTGAGGTATTTTTTCACTTTCTCACTAATGATACCATTGTCCACTGCTTTTTTTAAGGATGTTTTGTAAGATCTTTCTCATTTCTTCGGTAGGATTCACTTGGATTTCCATATTTAGATTTGGATCCTCTAGATGTTCTTGAACTGTATTTTTGTAAAATGCTGTATTGAGTATCACCATCGCTCCTCCCTTGTCAGCTTTTTGACACATTATTTTCTGATTTGCAGCTATGCCTTGTATAACTCCAAATTCCTTGTTGGACATATTCCGATGTTTGTTTTTCTTGTTGGTGTTGATTTTACTTATTTCTTGTTTACTTAAGTTCTCAAACAAGTCGATGGTTTTATGCGACGTGGGTGGCATGTAAGTACTCTTGGTTTTTAATCCTTTCAGCTCATCTTCCTGTTTTGGAGTTGGGTCTATAATCACGTTTTCAAAAAAAGTCTTCATTTCATTTTCCGTGTGAGTTTAAAAAGACTCACTTCAAGTTCAAGTTGATTGGTACGGACGGTAGGTACAAAGGACAATCCCCGTTGTAGTGTTTCTATTTGGATGGTATGCAAATGTTGATCTGAAATGTTAATAACCAAGTTCTCTGCTTTGTTTAATAGTTTTTCTTTTTGTCCTTCTTTGAAGTCACATTCCTTGTTTGTGGCTGAGGTTTTTCTTTTGTTTGTACTGCGTCCCCTCTGGGGTCTACTGTTTCTTCTGGGCCTTCGCCTAAAAAAGCCTCAGGTGTCGGTTGTGCTTCTGTGTTCTGTGGTCTAGGTGTTTTAGTTGTTTTTCGCAATTCATTAGGTGATTTTTCACTATCAGTTGAGGAGGTATCCGTCTGTGAGGTATATTGTCTGGTTTGACGACGTTTTGCATAGACTTCAGTCCAAGTATAAACCTCTTGAAGCTTATAGTCGAATGTGTCTCGCTTATATTTTCTCAATTTCCTCTCATTCACCTCTTCGGTATGACGTTGAAGTTGGCTGTTAATAACTTCCAGTATCTTCTTGAGTTCGTCTTCAGAAACACCTTTTTTAAGTTCTTCTGTAGTGGTTTCAATTTCTTGTTTGAGTTCTTCAAGAATTTGACAGTTCCTCTATTATCAACAGTATGAGATCTAAACTGTATGATGCAGAAATGAAAGACTTCCTTAAGCCACCTTGTCGTCCAATAGTCTCCACAAAAATGAGCATCCACGAACCTGTAGGAAAGTATATCAATAAACATCTACAGCCATTGGTATCTAAGAGTTTGTCATACATAAAAGACACAACAGACTTCTTGATAAAACTACAACAAGTAGAGATAAACGATGAAAGTATAATGGCAACAGTTGATGTAAAGTCATTGTACACCTCGATACCACACCAGGAAGGCTTGGAAGCCAATGTAAATGCTTTGTTACAAAGTACATATCCACATGACCTACAAGTGTTCTTAATGGAACTAATGCAGTTCACACTTTACAACAGCTGCTTTTGCTATAAAGACAAGTTGCTCAGTCAATTGAATGGTACATCGATGGGGAATTGCGCCGCACCGGCGTATGCTAACCTATTTATGACGTCATTCGAAGACCAACACATTTACCATGAGGATAAATGGGCCACCAACCTCCTCATGTTTGTGAGGTTTATTGATGATATCTTTTTGATATGGAAAGGGACGGAAGAGTCATTAAAACAACAACTGGAAATTCTGGACACCAAAAATGATAGAATAGGTTTCACTTGGATCTTGAGTAAGGATGTCATACAATTTCTAGACATAGAGATCTCTAAAGCAGGAACAACCTTCACAACCAACATATACCGCAAACCTACAGATAGAAACAACTTATTGCAATATCAGAGTCACTATCCTCAATCATTGAAAACACATCTACCATACTCCCAGTTTCTTAGAGTGAAAAGGTTGGTCTCGGAAGAGAACACTTGTCAACAACAGTTAGACATCATGGCTGAAAGATTTGAAGACCGAGGTAATCCACAAAAAATAATCAGAGAATCAAGGGGAAGAACAGACAGAAAGACCAGGTCAGAGCTACTCACAGCGACACTAAAAATCAAAGAACAAAGAATAAAGTGTGTCAGTAAATATTCCAACGTAAGCGCAAATTTAAAAAAAAAATATTCGAAAAAATTGGCAAATGGTTCAACTAGAACCGGATTTCAAAGGAATATTCCAACAGGAACCACTGTTCGCATTTACCAGAGGCAAAAATATTGGTGAACTATTAAAAACTCCCAAAGAGAGGTTAAACAAACAGACATTCAGAGGAACAGCACCATGTTTGAACTGTGGAAACTGCCATAATATAATGAAGGGTGCGAGCATCACTCACCCAATGAAAGGTCATAAAATTGCTCTGAACCTCAATGCCACATGTGACACAACCAACATTATATACTTACTAAAATGCCCATGCGGACAAGTTTACTTGGGTCACACTGAACGGAAACTTAAGACCCGTTTGAACGAACACAAAAGTAACATAAGAACAGGACAATTGAAATCCACAGTAGCCGTACATTTTATGGAGAAAAAACATAACATAAGCCAATTGAGGGTTTGCGTGTTGGAAATTGTACCAAAAAAAGAAGGACCCTTGAACAAGAAAATCCTCTTACAGAGGGAAAATTATTGGATTTACCACTTGTGTAGTCTTAAGCCCAATGGGCTTAACGAAAGAATGGAATTTACATGTTATCTGTGAAGTGTAATTATCATTGTAAAGCTAACAGTATATGCTGAGTATTATTCATGTCATAGCAGTTTTCTCCATCATGCATACAACAGTATAACATTTGATAATGCTGATAGCTTAGGACCCGTGAAATTGAGAAGCGTATGTTTTGTATCCGAGGAGAAAGCCTCGGAGTAGATAACGTTATTTTTAAGTAGCTCTTGAAAAAAAACACCAGAACTTCCTTAAGGTGCGCATGCGCTAGAATCGTGTTTGAACGAACAGCGTAGCAGCTACACGGAGCGGAGTAGCTTCGCGTAACTGGGACTAATCCTGTTACAATTAAGGTGAGAGACGAACTCGGGGAACATCCCCTAACGGCTGGTAGACTGTTCACGGTAATGTGTGAATGCCCAAGCGGGCAGCAGCAAGTGCGCAATGTTTCATGGACTAACGGTTAGAACGGGGAGTGAAAATCCCCGCCGAGGGTCACACACGAAGAAACCTTTTTTAACTAAAGGAGTTTCGATAGAGCTACTGAAGTTCACAATATGATACTTTGATTACAGAAAATGTTTATGTGTTTAATTTTCAGGCGTTCGCTGATGAAGGTGCAGAATGCACCGAAATGCATTGGAATAATTAATGTCGACGCCTAATATGAATTAAATGGAAATCAATGTGAATGAATTGGTGAAAATAGGAATTAAAGATTACTAATGATATAAACTACTGGATGAATGATATTGTCTATCAAGGCTGGAACCCAGCATCCGATGCTTGTGCCTAGGGTGACACACCTGTGATGGAACAGGTGCGTGACCAGTAAAGTATTTTAATACACCTTGGAGGGAGGTGATACCCTAGAGCACAGTTCAAACAGATATAACCATTTAGGAGCGGTGCACAACCCATTTACTTGAAGATTCCTTACCGCCCCACGTATCCTCCCCGTTCTGCGAACTGATTTCTAGGGTTAAGGTCATCCCTTTCAGGGCCCTAGTTTCAATGCAAAAGTGCTCAGTATCTTGCATGGCTCTGCGTTCCTAGCACTGCCAGTCATGTACAGAACTGACGTCAGCGCGCAAGGGTGGCGTCTAAGTAGCTACTGCGACATCATCTCGGAGACCATGGATGCCAACGATGGACGCGGAGCCACACAACGCCACCTTCCGACGTGCAGGGGCACTGCTGACGAAAACTTTCCAGATCCAGTCTGACGCCTGGGGGTAATTGTAAGGTAAGGAATTTATCACTAACTAATGTTTCTTACAGATATATTGTTACCGAAAGTAAGTAACTTGTGCCTTAGGTACACTCCAGATTGGATACTGGGGTGCCCTTGTCAGTCCCTAGTATATGGTACCCATGTACCCTGAGCATAGGTACCCCAGAGGCCTTCCATGGGCTGAAGGATGTTTTATGCCACCCATGAGAGGCCATGCAAAATGGAACTACAGGCATTTTATTGCAGCCTGTGTAAGTTGGTGCATGCTCCACTTATTTAAGATATCGGTTTACTACATCTACAGGTCACTACACTTAAAACCTATAAGCCACCCCTATAGCAGGTCTTAACAATTCTGATGGCAGGGTGCTTGGTTCTAAGTGAGAGGGTGCCACTGCTTTAGCAGGACACCCCTGCAGCCTACAGAGTCCATTCTCTTGGGCTGTTAGTGCTGCAGCCATTTACGACATATAGAGTGGCATTATGCGACCGAGTGATGACCAAATCTAAAATGGCTGAAAGTAACCCTATTGTGTCAAACATTGTGAAATCGTATGATTCCACTCCTCAGAAGCAAGCTTTGTGAGGTCCCTGGTGTTCCCTGTACCAGCCTTCTAGTCCTGGGCAGCATAACATGGTTGCTACCGACCAGAGACACTTTTCTGCCCTCCTGCTGCGGAGTCAAGCTCGAGCAGGGGAAGGCAGAACAATAGGCAATCTGTCACAGAGAGGTGTGACCACCTCCCAGACAAGATTTAGTGTATTAGACCTAGGTTGGTGCGCAACCGAAAGTCAGCATGAGGGGCACATTTGGTGCCCCTGTGTAGAGTCCAATTCAAACCAGTCTTGGGAGCCGTTGACTCCAGCTCTGGTGTGAAACTGGACAAAGGACATTGGAGGAACCTCCGTATTGTCCAGACTCTTCCCTGGGAGGGTCCCCTTTCCAACCCTCTCCCGTGGGTACAAAAGGGCTGTAGGACCCTAGATTCGACATGGACATTCTGATCAAGAAACCTCTTACCTTCGACGGTCTGGACACGTTGGACTTCGCTGGACTTCGTTTGGGCCTGACTTTGTCTCCCTATCCATCCAAAATATCCGTATGCCCGTGCCCTGTGGAGCATCAAGGACACCTGAAGATATCTCCCTTAGAGTGAAGGAGTCACTCCCCTGCAACCGCAGGCACCACATCTCAACTGACCGGTCTGCTGCTACTGAGCTCCTACGCAGTACAAAAGGGGGTGGTGATGGACGGAGCATCTGAATCAATCAAACACTCACACCCAGTCAAAAGATCTGGGTTTAATCCATCACTGTTCTTTAGCCCACTCTGCCACCCCAGTTCAGACATGGCTATATGCAAATCAGTCTGACCCTGTGCCTCATGGGAACAGTCCAGCCCGAACTGCCAAGCCATGTCTTCCCTGGACCAGAAACAAGCTTCCGGGGACAGGTTTCTGGCATTCCAGCCGTCTTCAGCCCGGCTTGCTTGAATCCAGCGGCAAAGTGATCAAGGGACTCACGTCTGAGCAAACCCTGCCACACTTATGGCGGCCAAAAGCGGTACAAAAGGGGGTGGTGATGGACGGAGCATCTGAATCAATCAAACACTCACACCCAGTCAAAAGATCTGGGTTTAATCCATCACCGTTCTTTAGCCCACTCTGCCACCCCAGTTCAGACATGGCTATATGCAAATCAGTCTGACCCTGTGCCTCATGGGAACAGTCCAGCCCGAACTGCCAAACCATGTCTTCCCTGGACCAGAAACAAGCTTCCGGGGACCGGTTTCTGGCATTCCAGCCATCTTCAGCCCGGCTTGCTTGAATCCAGTGGCAAAATGAGCAAGGGACTCACGTCTGAGCATACCCTGCCACACATATGGCGGCCAAAAGAGGTACAAAAGGGGGTGGTGATGGACGGAGCATCTGAATCAATCAAACACTCACACCCTACGGGCTCCGAAGGCTCCAGCAACACAGGAGATGGATTTCCAAGTCCCTTGAGATCCGAGCTGCCCTCCCACCAAGTTTGAGGCAAGAATCCCTTGTGGGGCCTGCAATACCCTTACCCCTGTACACATTGTACATTTGCAAGTGCATATGCTTGTTGGTGTTTCCAGCACAAGTGCACTGGGCTCCGAGTAGCCTCAACCACTGGCACCATTTCCACCAAAGAACTCCGGTCCCTCGCACCTAGTGCTCAGTGGGCTGTTGCTTTGCAAAATTGCTTGAGTTCCCCTTGCGACTCCTGTGCCTCCCGCCTGTGGGTCCTTTTGAGGGTCAACTTTGCTTTTCTTGGACTCCCTGGTTGCTCCATGCCTGCCCTGTTTGGTGAGTTTCCTGGACATTGCTTGTCTGAACTGTAACCTTCTTCAATTTTCTGTGTGGGTTGCCGTTGCCTAGACTTGTTGGTGCTCCAGCCGGACATCGACCCCTCAGTACTCGACATCCAGTGTGGGACAGCTCGTATCCGGCTCCTGGTTGTCCTCGACGTGTCCTGGTGACTCCAGAGTCAAGAACCCCCTCGACACACCTGAAGCACCCAACATCGGTGAGCATTTGTCTACAGTGCCCCTTGTCACTCCTGAGTGACCCAGACTCTGTCCCCTCTGCTTTCAGGTACTCTTCACCAAGAATCCACCTTTAGATTCTGGCGTACACTTTTCTTCTTTTCAGCGGTGGCTCCTCTTCAAAGTCCTCCATAGTGATCAACAGCGGATTCCGACGCCACTTCAGTCCTATGCACCCGGCTTCCCTGGGATAGTTAAGTCTGTACTACGGTATCCACTGGTAAGGGGGACTCTCCAACCTTCTGTCTTCCACAGGGTTTTGTTGAAGTCCATGTAGAAGGGTCCTTAAACATTAAAACATTAACCGTGACTATCCCTTAGAATTGTACGTAGCACGGGGTCGTGTTCTTACAGTGCACCCGTCCTTCGTGGGGTCCCTACTTACTCACCATGGGCGGTTCCTTGGGGTTCCAGCGTTTGTACATTCTCTAGACACTGTCTTGACTCGAGTCATGGTTCTTATACCACTATTTTATTATATGGTTTGGTCTCCCCCTGGAGCCCACTGTGTATTAGTGCTATTCTGATGGATAGTTCTGCCTGTGGATTGATCACCTTATGAATATCCCCTCTGCGCCAGCATTCTGGAATTTTTTTGTAGCTCTCTGCGCCGACGAGATCGTCAAAGCGTCATGGCTCCTCGCGCGGCTCTGCATGATGTCACCAGAGCCATAAGAAGACCATGTTGGCGTGATGACGTCAGTTCCTTTTTTCCCGCGCTACAAGCTAACGGTTTTTCTGGGACTCTCCTGTCTTTCTACAGCTACTTTGTTTCAAGACTTTTTCTGTTACTCCTTTTGATTATGTCTGGTCCTAGGAGGTCAGGTTTCAAGCCCTGCAAGGAATGCAGAGGTCACATGTTGATCACTGACCCGCATGATGACTGCCTTTGGTGCCTTTCGAGTGATCACAACGTCGAAAGTTGTTCATCCTGCATGAAGATGAACCCTAAGACGCTGAAGGAAAGAGAGGCTAAGCTATTCATGTTCAAGGTGAGAAAGGAGAAAAGAGGTTGTAAAAGATCGAAGTCGAGGTCGTCGACTTCGCATGGATCCAAGAGGAGGCACAATAAGAAGAAGAGACATGGGTCTAGACGTCGTTTGACCAAGTCTCGTGCTTCGAAGTTGCCTTCCCTGGCTCCTCAACGTCGTGTCGGGGACTTTGTATCTTCTTTGCCTTCTGAGTCTCCACAGGCGTCGCCTGTCCGGACTCCTATTGTGGGTTCTCGGCGCAGTCTCCGGCGCCGGTTGGTTCTCCAGCTTCGGATGGAGATTAGAATCCAGTGGGAGAAGAGTCTCCTGTTGTTCCTGCTGCTCCTGTGACCCCACCAGTGCCTCCAGCGGATCCGTCTCCGGAGACTCCTCGTAAGGAACTTGAGCCCCGCAGTATCCTTCGTTCCCGGCACCGGGTTTGGATCTGTCGCACTTCATGAATGTGATGTATGGTATTTTTACCAGAGCCACATGCCCCTCTGGAGCACCTTCGGGTCTCATGGGCCCTTTGGCATTCAATTTGCGTGTGCCTCAGCATTATCCTTCGGCCCCCTGTATGCCTTATTTGCCGATGGCGATGTCATGGCAGTTTCCAGCGCCGAGGATGTCAACATCGTTTGAGCAGTCCCCGGTTCCGTCTGGCGTCCCTTCTTCCAGGGTTCGTTCGACGTGGGTCACTGTCACGGAGCATCCTGTGACGTGGTTGCCGGAGCCGTCGACACCGCGGATGGCTCCGACGACACCGCTGCCGAAGATGCACTCTAGAAGAGAAGCTCAAAGGTGGATTGAAGAGGAGCAATATCGTGCTGGTGACATAGAGGAAGGTGAAATTTATGAGTCTGAGGACTTATTGGAATACTTGTGTGAGGCAAGTAGTTTGGCTGTCTCTTCAGAAGTAGATTTTGCATTGCAGAAGGCTTCTCCTTCTAAGGATGTAGCTCCTTATGATTTTGTCATTAAGAAGGCAGCTGAACTGTTGGATCTGCAACTTCCTATGGCTGCATATAAGCCTAATCTTCTAACAGCGGTACTTCATTCTCGTTCTGCTGTAGTGGAACCTCTTTTACCCTTCAATGATGCCCTAACGGAGCCAATATTAGAAGTCTTGAGTAATCCTCTTTCTGCTCCTGCAGTTTTAGATCTGTTTCTACAACATAAAGACCGGCACCAGGGGACCCTGATTTTCTTGCGTTTCACCCATCACCTCAAAGTTTGGTGGTTTAAGCTTCATGCTGAAAGTAGTCTGTGGGTTCCTTTTCTCGGCTGACAGAGATTCAAAAAAGCTTGAGCAGTCTGCAAAGAAAGTTTTTTCGTCAGCCAGTATGACTTTGAAGTCCAACAACACAACTTGTTTGTTGAGCAGATATAGACATATAGCTATGCGATAGAGGTGGTTCCAGAGCAGGAAAGGGGTCAGGGGTGCTACTCCCGGTATTTCCTGATTCCCAAGAAGGATGGCAGGTTAAGCCACATCCTGGACGTCAGAATCTTGAATCTGTTTCTCAAACAGGAGAGATTTAAGATGCTCACCCTAGTTCAGGTTCTTCAGGCGCTGCAGCAAGAGCGCTGAATGGTGTCCATTGACTTGCAGGATGCATATTTCCAAATCCCAATCCTGAAGTCGCACAGGAAGTATTTCCGTTTCACGGTTGGGTCACAACACTACCAGTTTGCGGTCCTTCCGTTTAGTCTTACTACTGCACCTCGAGTCTTCACCAAGGTGATGGCAGTGGTGGCAGCCCATCTCAGAAGGTTGGGGATTCCGGTTTTTCCATACCTAGACGACTGGCTTCTGAAGGCACAATCTCCAGAGGTGGTGTGTCGTCATCTGCAAGTAACAACCCAGCTGTTGTACAAATTGGGTTTTTCAATAAATGTACCCAAGTCTCACCTGGTGCCTTCACAGGGCAACCTTTTCATAGGGGCAGTACTGGATACCACTGTGTGTCGAGCATTCCCTCCACTTCAAAGGATTCTCGACATACAGGAAATGATTCCCCTATTTTACAATGGAGTGGTTGTTCCAGTTCTGAAGGTCCTTCGCCTGCTCGGTCTGTTTGCTTCCTGCATCCTGTTGGTCAACCCTGCACGCTGGCAGATGAGGGCGCTCCAGTGGTGTCTCTGCAGGCAGGGATATCAGCACAACGGAGATCTCAGGGAGGCTGTGAGGATCTCCAGAGAAGCTGCAGCGGATCTGTCTATGTGGAGTGTGGAGGGAAATCTGTCTCAAGTAAAGCCCTTCCACCTTCCTCTATCGGTGGCCACAGCAATACGGATGCCTCTACCCTAGGGTGGGGAGCACATCTGGGGGATCTGGAGATCAAGGGTCTTTAGTCTCCAGAGGAAAGGTTGTTTGATATCAATCTTTTGGCATTGCAGGTGATACGTTTGGCACTCAAGGCCTTTCGCCCTTCCCTACGCAGTCAGTCGATTCAAATCCTGATGGACAACACTGCCGCGATGTGGTACGTCAACAAGCAGGGAGGAGTAGGATTGTACCATCTCTGCAGAGAGGCGCGCGGCTCTGGTTCTGGGCTCAGGACCATCGGATTTGCCTGATGGCAAATCATCTGGCCGGGGTGCTGAACCTGTGTGCGGACAGTCTCAGTCTGCAGTTCTCTGCCGACCATGAGTGGAGGCTTCATCCAGAGGTAGTTCGGCACATCTTTCAGACGTGGGGAACTCCTCAGGTGGACCGGTTTGCCACTCCCGAGAATGCGCACTGCCTGTCATTCTGCAGCCTCCAGTTTCCGAGGCAGGAAGCGCTGTGGGACGCGTTTCAGTTGAGTTGGAGCACACAACTCCTTTACGCGTTTCCTCCAATAACCTCAGGTTCTGAGGAAGATTCGCCAAGACCGGGCCCAAGTTATATTGATTGCCCGGATTGGCCAAGAAGGGTGTGGTTCAGATCTTCTTCACCTTTCGTCTCACCCTCTGCTCCGTCTCCCTCTCAGGGCAGACCTCCTCTCCCAGATGGAAGGGCAAGTTCTGCACCCCCACCTCCAGAGCCTGCACCTTCATGCCTGGAGATTGAACGGGCAACTTGAATTCTTTTTCTCTCCCGCCTGATGTGGTGGACGTTATATTATCGGCCAGGCGACACTCCACCAAGTCTATCTATTCGTACAGGTGGTCTAAGTTTGTTAAGTGGTGCGGAGAGAAATCTATTGATGCCTTAAAAGCTCATCTATCTGATGTTCTTTGTTTTTCTCTTCATTTAGACCAGCAGGGTTTTGCTGTGGCCACTGTAAAAGGGTATTTGTCGGCTTTGTCTGCATTTTTGTGTTTACCCTATCAGCCTTCTTTTTTTTAAGTCTCCTATAGTCTTAAGATTTATTAAGGGGCTGACAAACATGTTTCCTCCCACTCATTTTATTATGCCTCAGTTGGACTTGAATTTGGTGTTAACTTTTTTAATGGGTTCGTCATTCGAACCGATGCATAGTTGTCCTTTAAGACTTTAAACTTTTAAAATGGTCTTCCTGGTGGCTATCACTTCGGCCAGGAGGGTGACTTAACTCCAGGCTTTCAGTTCAAAGCCGCCTTTTCTGACCATATATGCTGAAAAGATGGTACTTAGGACCAGGGCTGCTTTTCTGCCAAAGGTGGTGACTCCCTTCCACCTAGGTCAGTCCATTACCCTTCCTACTTTCTATCCCCCCTCACCCTTCAAAGGAGAAGGAGAGGCTTCATCATTTAGGTTCAAAGAGAGCGATTAGCTTATATTTGGACAGAACAAAGGACTTCCGTCAGGATGACCAGCTCTTTGTTGGATATGCTGGTTGTATGAAGGGCAAGGCAGTGCACAAGCGCACTTTATCACGATGGATCATCTTGTACATCAAGATATGCTACTCCCTGGCTGGTAAGGAGCCTCCTGTAGGCATTCGTGCTCATTCCACCAGATCTAAATCGCCTACTTCTGCATTGTCTAGAGATGTTCCTGTTTTGGACATCTGTAAGGCCGCAACTTGGGCCTCCCTCCACACTTTCGCGCAACATTACTGCTTAGATTCCGAAGTGAGGAGGGATGGCCATTTTGCGTGCGCTGTTTTACAGGACTTTTTGGTATCGAAGGCTGGACACCCTCCTCCGGAAGTGGCACTGCTGTGGGATTCTATTCATAAGGTGAGGAGTCCACAGGCAGATGTATCCATCAGAAGAACAAGTTACTTACCTTTGGTAATGCTTTTTCTGGTGGATACAGTATCTGCCTGTGGATTCCTCACAGACCCACCCACCTCCCCATTTGTCCACCCTTTTATACCATAAAAGCTGAGGGTTTTAATGTATTATGTGTACTCAAGACTTTGTTACCTCTGTTTATTTACTATTGTCTTGTTGAAATGCAAGCAGGTCGCTCCCCACGCCACCTTACGGCCGCCAGCTGCCTCGTACCTGCTCCCGGCCGCCCGCCTGTTTTCCCGCTCCTTTCCGCCGCTGCGTCCCTGCGGCCCCACCCCCTGCTCTCCATTGGCCACCCAGCTCCCGTGTCCGAGCTGTACCCCCTCAGTCTCCCTCTCTTAAGGAGGCCACGCAGTCGTGTAGGAGCGACCTCTGACCCTGCTCGCAGGCAGGTCGCTCCCCACGCCACCACACGGCCGCCAGCTGCCTCGTACCTGCTCCCTGCCGCCTGCCTGAGTTCCCACCATTTCCCGCTCCTTCCCGCCGCTGCCTCCCTGCGGCCCCGCCCCCTGCTCCCCATTGGCCACCCCGCTCCCAGCTGCTCCTCCCTCCTTCTCCCCCTCTTAAGGAGGCCGCGCAGTGGCATAGAAGCGACCTCTGACCCTGCCCGCAGGCAGGTCGCTCCCCACGCCACCACATGGCCACCAGCTGCCTCGTACCTGCCCCATACCGCCCGCCTGTTTTCCCGCCGCTTCCCGCTCCTTTCCGCCGCTGCGTCCCTGGGGCCCCGCCCCCCCTGCTCCCCATTGGCCACCCCGCTCCCTCCTCACACCTACTTCTCCCTCCCTATCCCCCTCTTATGGAGGCTGCGCAGTGGCGTAGGAGCGACCTCTGACCCTGCTCGCAGGCAGGTTGCTACCCACTTAATAAATAATATGGTCAAGCGAAACCGCTTGCCCTCTGCGCACAGTTGCTAGTCCAAATTGGATATTTACCAAATAATCAAATATGCGTTTATATATAGAAGACACAACAACCATGTAAAGTTAAGTCAATACGTATTTTTTACTGTCTTCAACACATTATTCTAGATCATAATGTTCATGATTCTGGAATTTTACTATAAATTCATCATATTAAGAACTCTAATGTTTGTATCACATCAAGAATCCTATTTTATCTCACAGATTGCCCTTGCCCAATGCATTTCGGGCCTTGCGGCCCTTCGTCAGGGGCGATACCTGAAAAACATAAACATAATGTACTTTTTACTCTATTGAGGGACCTTCAACTATACAGTTTACAATTCACTACAGCAAACAACATGATCTTATAATGTCTTTAGAAAAATGCTTGCCTAAAACATTGAATAAGGAGAATCATAAAAAATAATAAGAAACATATATCCTATAATTTACATGCCATTGGTCAGAAATTAATTGTGAACATTTAACTCACTTGTGTTAATGTGAAGGACGGCAGGAAAACAAGGTGCAATTGCAAGAGTTTCCGGACATAAGAAGGCTTGGCGCTATGATGTGCTAAAATATAAACAAGCCGAAGGTGACCGGAGTATTCAGTGTGGACATAAGATTATAACCTATAACATTAGAGCAGTGAACTCACTTGAAATCGATGATAAACAATGGCTTGGTGAAGCGGGAGCGCGTTGCAAATCTTTCCCCTCAAGGCACAAAGGGCTGAACGCCTCGATGTACTGAAATATAAACAAACCGGAAATGACTAAGTCGTTCGGTATGGACGTGAAACTGATAACGTATGACATTAGAACGACAGACTCACTTGAAATCAAAAATAAACAGAGGCTCGGTGATGCGGAAACACGTTCCAAATCCTTCCCCTCGGGGCACAATATAGTTATTCCTGTTGAGCTAAAGAACAAGCACACTTGCGTTAGCAGTGCGTTTAAGGATACACGTGAAGAAACCTTACTCGAACCATGTTGCCTCGTTAGTCTAGCAACAAAACTTTTAAATAAAAGTACAGTCGGTAGTTGTCTGTCTAAAAAAACTTATTTAAGAGAAAAACCACGATGTTTTAACTAAACGCATATCGCTCGAACCAACCTTAGGTTTCTAGCATAAGTCCATTACCATTGGAAAACCATTCTTCTCCTACACCAAGCTACCCACGCCACCACAAGGCCGCCAGCTGCCTCGTACCTGCTCCCTGCCGCCTAGCAGTTTTCCCGCTCCTTTCCGCCGCTGCGTCCCTGCAGCCCCGCCCTCCTGCTCCCCATTGGCCACCCCGCTCCCGCCTCCCAGCTGCTCCTCCCTCCCTATTCCCGTCTTATGAAGGCCGCGCAGCGGGCGCGCCGCTGCCGCACCCAAGGCGTGCCAAAGGCAAGCCCGTCTGCACCTGTCCGCGCCTGGACTACGCCCAGTGCCAGAACCCCTGGACACCGCGAAAACCACAACATCAGACTCCGCTAGAACGCCAGCACCCTCTACGCACTCAACGCCGGCCGAAACCACACCTGCTTCCAAGCTGTCCCGAAACGGACTCACAGACCTTTCTCCTGCCACACCTTCAGCTTCACCTGCGACAGAGCCACCAAACCTCCATGGACTGGACCCAAACACCTCCACTGCATACTCCCCAACACCCACTCCGCACGCAAACACGCCGTCGAGCTCTGGGATCTGCTCGACACCTCTACCCCAGACGTGGCCTTCCGGACCGAGACTTGGTGGAACGACTCCTCGGCGCCCAACATCGCCATAGCCATCCTGGACGGCTACAAGATCACCCACAGGGATCGCGCCAACAGAATCGGAGGAGGAATATACATCGTCCACAAGTCCACCCTTAAGGTCTCCACCCATGCAGACGACACCCTCAACACCGCTGAACACCTGCACTTCCGGATCCACACCGACCCCAACACCACCCTCAGAGGAACACTCATCTACAGACCCACGGACCAGGGGCTCAGTTCAGCGACTCCATCGCCGACCACGCCAGCACCCACGCACTACATCCTTCTCGGGGACCTAAATTTCCACCTCGAGAACAACAACAACGCCAACTCTGCCACCCTGATCGACAACATCGCCAACCTCGGCCTCAGACAATCGTCACCGCATCCACCCACTCCGCTGGCCACACGCTGGACCCCGTCTTCTCCACAGGCACCCACGTCACCTTCGACCACACCACTGAACTCCACTGGACCGACCACCGCTGCATCCATTTCACCTTCACTAAACCAACCACGCACCACCGCACACAACAGCTACCTCGCCGCTGCTGGAGCAAAGTCACCGAAGACCAGCTGATCACCACCCTCGCCCAAAACCCACCCACCGACCCCACCAACCCACACACCGCAGCCCGCAATCTCAGACAGTAGATCAACGACTGCGCCAACACCCTCGCCCCACTCAAGAAACCCCACAACAACCACACCAGCAAGAGAGCCACCTGGTTCACCGACGATCGGCAGACCTCCAAACGCGCATGCCAGAAACTGGAGAAGATATGGCTTCACGAACGCACTCCGGACAACCACGCAGTTCACAAGGACGCCACCCGCAGACATCACCACCTCATCAGATTAGCCAAGAGATCCTCCTTCAAAGACCGCCTGGATAACAACGCATACGACAGCAAAGAGCTTTTCAGCATCATAAAGGAACTCTCCAACCTCAGCGCCAACGCCAACAACATACCGCCCTCACAAGAACTGTGCAACTCACTGGCCATCTTCTTCCACCGCAAGATCTCTGACATCCATGACAGCTTCAACACCATGACCGCCCAGACTACGCCAGACCCCACCTCCCCTGTGAACACCACCAGCGCCAAACGCCTGACCTCCTGGTCCAACGTCAACAACGACGAGACACACAAGGTCATGGATTCCATCCACTCAAGATCTCAGTCAGACCCGTGCCCACACCACGTATTCAACAAAGCAGACACTGCCATCGCACCCCAACTAAGGAAGGTCATCAACATCTCCTTTGAAACAGCGACATCCCCGGAAAGCTGGAAACACGCCAAAATCAACGCCCTCCTCAAGAAGCCCAAGACGGACCCCAAGGTTCTCAACAACTTCCGGCACATCTCCCTGCTCCCGTTCCAGGCGAAGGTCATCGAGAAAATCGTCAACATGCAACTGGCCCGCCACCTGGAAGACATCTTGGACCCGTCCCAGTCCGGGTTCAGACGAAACCACAGCACAGAGACAGCCCTCATTGCCGCCAGAGATAACATCAGGCGCCAACTAGACAATGACGAAACATCAGCCCTCATCCTCCTGGACCTGGCAGCCGCCTTCGACACAGTCTACCATCGCACTCTAAAAAACACGCCTCCTAATAGCCCGAATCCAAGAGAAGGCCCTTGACTGGACCACGTCCTTCCTCTCTGGCAGAACCCAGAGCGTCCGCCTCCCTCCCTTCTGATCCGAGGCCACCGACATCATCTGCGGCGTCCCCCAGGGCTCATCCCTCAGCCCAACGCTGTTCAACGACTACATGGCCCCCCTCGCACAAGTGGCCCGCCAACATGACCTCAATATCATCGCCTACGCTGACGACACCCAGCTCATCCTCTCCCTTACCAAGGACCCGCACACCGCCAAAACCAACCTCCACGAGGGAATGAAGGCTGTCGCCGACTGGATTAGGAACAGCCGTTTGAAGCTGAACTCAGACAAGACGGAGGTACTCATCCTCAGACCCACCCCCTCAGCCTGGTATGACTCCTGGTGGCCGACCACACTCGGAACAGCACCGACACCCACCGACCATGCAAGCAACCAAAGGATTCATCCTCGACTCCTCCCTCTCCATGTCTAAACAGGTCAACGCCGTCTCCTCCTCCTGCTACAACACCCTCCGCATGCTCTGCAGGATCTACAAATGTATCCGGACCGAAACAAGAAGAACGGTGACACAGGCCCTCATCAACAGCAGACTGTTCTATGGCAAAGCACTCTACGCAGGAATCCCAGCCAAACACCTACGATGACTAAAACGCATCCAAAACGCCTCCGCCCAACTGATCGTCAATGTCCCCCGCCGCAGCCACATCACCCCCCACCTGAGAGACCTACACTGGCTCCCCGTCGACAAGAGGATCACCTTCAAGCTCCTCACCCACGCACACAAAGCACTCCACAATGCCGACCCAGCCTCCCTGAACAGCGGACTCAGCTTCTACACCCCCACCCGCCAGCAGCGTTCCGCCAGCCTCGCCCTCGCCGCTGTTCCCCGCATCCAACGAACAACCTCCGGCGGCAGATCCTTCTCCTACCTCGCCACCAAGACCTGGAACACCCTCCCTACCCACCTACGGCAGACCCAAGACCTACTCGCTTTCAGAAGACTCCTGAAGACCTGGCTCTTCGAGCAGTAGCGGCACCCCCTCCCCTCAGTACCTTGAGACCCTCACGGGTAAGTAGCGCGCTTCACAAGTACTCTGATTGATTGATTGATTTATACGCTAAGTGTATTTGTGTAAATTCTGTATACTATGTATAATTGTTTCTATGTCCTTCCCTTTTGTTTCTGTGGCACGGAAAAAATTAGTGTAACTGACATCATCACGCCAACGTGGTCTTCTTATGGCTCATGTGACCTCATGCGTAGCCGCGTGCAGAGCCATGATGCTGTGACGACCACGTCGCGCAGAGAGCTACAAAAAAAATCCAGAATGCTGGCGCAGAGGGGATATTCATAAGGTGAGGAATCCACAGGCAGAAAGCATATCCACCAGAAAAAGCATTACCGAAGGTAAGTAACTTGTTCTTTACTATTGTTTCTGTGCTACAGTATTGTGTGCTTTGAGTATCCTTGTGTAGAGGGTACTGTGTCATACTTTAAGAGTGTTATATCAATAAATTCATATTTTTATAACTACTGTGTGGCTCTCCTTTCATTTAACCAATAGTGTAAGGTTGCATTCTGGTAAAACAAGCTGCTTAACATTCCTTCAAGACTAAGGCTGAAAGCTGCTCTCAAAAGCTACCCCTTGGATAGGTTTCTAAGGTTATCTTTGACCTATTAAATCAACATAAGGGTTGTTTGGACTGCTACAGGGTGCCCATTTTAATTAGTAGACAGCATATACCAGGCCAACTTCTCACAATCTGAAAACTAGAATCAGTGCAGGTTTATTATGCTGAGATGTTTTGTACTTCAGTGAAGCCATTATGTATGCAGGGAAACACTTAATGATGGGTGTCCAGCCGATGTGCTTACTATGGTTTCCCTGATCACTTACAATATCCAGGAATCAACAAGGATATTGCAGGGGCATATCTGTTCATGCAAACATGCCCTCACAGTAGATATAGTTCACCCTGCCTTAGGGCTAAGGCCTGCTAGTGGGGTGTCTTACCAATATCTAATGCAGTGTCTGTGGACATGCCCTGCAGGGATGTGTACCATGTCAACTGTTCATTTGTGTCTGCACCAAGACACACAGGCTGCAGGAGCAGTGTGCATGCGCTTGGTGAGGGGTACCTTAAAGTGGCACAATTCGGGCTGCAGCCCTTATGGACCCTCTTTAACCACAAGGCCCTTGGTACCAGGGTACCTCATATTAGGGACTTATATGTAAGCCAAAGGGATGCCAATTAAGGAAACAAAAGATTCAGTTTTGGGAAGAAGTTGTGGCACATGGGATCTGATTGGCAGGGACCCTGTGCATTTCCAGTCGAAATAACATCATTAACAGGCAAAAGGTGGGGGTTAACCGTGCAGTAAATAGGCATTTTCCTACAATTACTGTCCCACACATCCACCAACCCATGGCTATCTATTAAGGATGTCACAGCTCTATACACCTGAGGTTTTCTCACTTGACATTTGGACTCATGTGTCCTACCAACATCGAGATGTAGGTTTAGGTCACCACACACATTCAGTTGAGTGGGCCAAGTTGCCAATTCAATTTCCTGTTCCTCAAAAACATGCACCATCCTGATTGGAGCCATAATGTGAGCAGATTGTAAATCTATAACCTGCTACCTGACACTCAACAATCGCCCACCTGCCCAGTTTATCTTCAAACTTACTCATAGCTAGCCCAACATGTCCTTTAGTTGATTTACCTAAAATATCAAAACGAATGGGATCAGAATTCATCAGAGGATCTCATTGAAAATTATTTGGGACCCTCACCAGCTATGTTTGGTCAAAAGTATGTTTTTGATGGCCCCATTGACATACTAATAACTGATATCATTATATCTGGGATGTGAGGGACATTTTCAAACACGGAGAGACTGCGTCT
This sequence comes from Lissotriton vulgaris, assembly GCF_964263255.1. Classification (NCBI taxonomy): domain Eukaryota; kingdom Metazoa; phylum Chordata; class Amphibia; order Caudata; family Salamandridae; genus Lissotriton; species Lissotriton vulgaris. The sequence goes on along the minus strand of NC_141695.1, from coordinate 1,341,773,860 downwards.
TAAGAAGGGCATCCAATCTGCCTCCCCACCCCCACAACCTGTGGGGCCCAAGTAATCAAAAGCTGAGAGGAGAACATTGTTTTCTCCCATACTCACAAATAGCGAACAATCGTTACTGAATCCGAGCCAGGGGAAAGTGTCCCATCTGGCACAGAAAAGGGATCCATCTCATTAATCCTGATAAAAGCCACGACCCACTAGGGCTCAAGTATGGTTGGAACATGTAGACCTGTATAATATGTATGATGTGAGGGACACTTCATATACCCCTTGAGACATCATCTCTTCGTTTTTAATCTTACCTCTATCCATGTATTATTAAACTATAGAGTTTTTGGTTAGGTGGTAATTTTAGATCATAATTGACACAGATCCCATACAGTCTTTCTAATCAGGGAGATTGCCTCCCGGTGGGGGAGAAAAAAACATACTGTTGACCAAACATTGCTGGTGAGTGTCCCAAAGAATTTTGATATTGTTGGTATAACTCTCAGAAGCAGAGTGGGAAATTGCCATTCCTTGCTTCTTTCTCCATCCATTTGATATTTATCTTCATCTGATCTAGCCAGCCCCAAATGATAAATCTCTAAATCTTACAAACAAGAAGGGTATGCCCCTGTATCTTCAACAGCTCCCTCTTTCCCCATGTGATATGTGTTTCTTGTTCGCAGATTACATCAGGACCCAAGGTCTGAGTATCTGTCATCCTTTGTCACTTCGGGTATCATTTAGTGCACCTACATTGACTGAGCAAGTAGTGAGATTACTAGTTTTCACCATATTTAAGCTAAGTGCTTCCCATCAGAGCGCTGCTCCGGTATTTCCCTGCTTAACACAATTTGATAACCTGTCCACATTATACTGATCACCGCTATACACCAATGCACCTGAATCAGCTTATGATCCGTCTTTTCCTTATCTTGACCTTTTCCATTATTATTGCTCATTTCTTATGGAAACATCTGCCTGTGGATTCCTCACCTCATGAATATCCCCTTCGCCAGCATTCCGCTGATTTTTTTCCTAGTTCGCCACGCTGACGAGGATGTCACAATGCCACGGCTCCACTTGTGACTCCGCATGACGTCACCCGAGCCATAGGAAAGCCTTGTCGGCGTGATGACGTCAGTTCCTTTTTTTCCGCGCCGTCGACGCGTAGCGGCTTTCTACAATTCTCCATAGTTGTCGAGTTACATTCTTGTTCTTTCATCTTTAGCTGTTGCTGTTGAGATGTCGTCTTCGAGGTAGTCTGGGTTTAAGCCCTGTAGGGAGTGTTGGGGTCACATGTCCATCACTGACCCCATGAAGATTGCTTATGGTGTTTGTCGTTGGATCACGATGTGGAGGACTGTTCCAGTTGCAGAAAGATGAACCCAAAGGCTATTAAAGGAGGAGGAGGCCAGGCTGTCTATGGCTAAGGCAAAGAAGGAAGGAAGAGGGCGTAAAAGAGATAAGTCAAAGTAGAAGTCATCGACTTCGTATATGTCGAAGTCGAGGAAACACAAGAAGAAGAGGAGACATGGGTCTCGGCGTCGATCGTCGAATGGTAAGACTTCGAGGTCACCTTTGCCGGCTCCTTGATGTCATCAGAAAGACTTTGTATCTCCTTCGCCTTCTCCTCGAGTGACTCCGGAGAGGTCCCCTTCTCCAAAAGGCACTCTGGCGCAGTCTCTGGCGTCGAGGGATTCACCGGATTTGAAGGGCTTGCCAGTGCAGGATGGACCTCCTCCTTCTCCTGTGCACAAGATTGAACCTGTGGCTCCACCATTAGATCCGACTGTTCTGACGTCGGATACTCCTCGCGTGGATACTGGCTCGAATCCATATCCACAGTTTCCAACTCCAGGTTCGGATCCAACACATTTTTTAAATGCAATGTATGGAGTTTTTGCTAAGGCAGCCTTCCCCTCCAGAGCACCTTTGTGTCCCGTGGGTCCAATGGCCTTCAACTTGGGCATGCCTCAGCACTATTCAAAGGCACCCTTTGTGCCTTTCATGCCACTGGCGCCGTCATGGCAGTTACCGCTCCAAGGGTTTTGACGGCGTTAATGGAGTCACCGGCGCCATCTGCTGGGGCTTCCTCTCGGCCTTGTACGGCGCCGGCTCCGGAACTGTCGACGCTGCGTGTGGCGCCGCCGATGCCACAACCAAGGTTTCATTCAAGGAGAGAGGCACATTGGCTGTTAGAGGAGGAACAATATCAGAGAGATGGGGGTGAAGAGGGTGAGATAGATGAATCTGTGGATGAATTCGAAGGAATTCAGGAGGCAAGTGGACTGGATACCTCCCCTGAGTGGGAGCTTTGTTCATCAAGGGCTTCTCCACCTCAAGTGGTAGCTCCTTATCATACTGTCATAAGAAAGGCTGCGGAGCTTTTGGACTTACAGTCGCCTACTACTGAATATAAGCCGAATGAGCTCACTGAAGTCTTACATTCGCCTTCTTCAATAGTTGAGCCCTTGTTTCCCTTTAATGAAGCCTTAACAGCCTATCCTCGAGGTGTGGCGTAAGCCACTCTCTTCTCCTGCGGTTTCTAAATCTGTTGCAAGAAATTATAGAACTGTTCCAGGAGATCCACTTTTTCTTTCTTCTCATCCATCTCCAGAAAGTTTGGTGGTACAGGCATCCTGCTCTAAACAATCTTCAGGCACTTTTCCTCAGGCTCCATCCGACAGGGACTCTAAGAAACTGGAGCAGTCGGCTAAAAAGGTATTTTCATCATCTAGCAGGGCACTAAAATCTACCAATGCTACCTGTTTGTAGGGCGGTTATATACATGCTTTGATGAAGAGCGGGGAAATTTTATGGAGGTTCTGTCAGATGCTCAGGCTGCAGCTAGACAGGTTATTCAATCCGGCCAGAATACGCTCATTCGGTGGCCAGAGTTATGGGTTCCTCCATAGCTACCAGGAGACAAGCTTGGCTTAGATCCTCTGGTTTTTCCCCAGATGTTCAGGCTACTCTTCTTGATCTGCCCTTTGATGGGTCAAAGCTTTTCAGGGAAAAGGCGGATTCTGCTATTCAAAGGTTCAAAGACAGTAAAGCTACGGCAAAATCCTTCGCATTACAGACCCAGTCAAGGGGATTTGGTTATAAAATATATTGAGGGTTTGGCAGATCCTCCTTTCGTAGCTTGCGATAACCTCAGCAGCATCAGCAGCAAAATCCTCTTTATAAGTCCTATAGAGGAAGAACTAGAGGTCGTCAACGTGGGTCGGTCCGCAATGTCTCCTCCTCCTCTGCTACCTCCCCTGCTCCCCCTGGTTCCGCTGGAAAACAGCCCTAGATCCCCCATCCGGGATCATGTGGGTCCTGTAGGGGGTCGGTTGTCTCACTTTCTACAGGGTTGGAAATCTGTCACGTCAGACCTTTGGGTTTTAAACCTTGTAGAGAATGGGTACACCTTCCCTTTCTGGAGTTTCCTCCTCCTTACCCTCCTTGCCAAGGTTTTTGTTCGGAGGTCCTTGCTTTATTGCAAAAAGGTGCAATAGAGGTGGTTCCGGAGCAGGAAAGGGGTCAGGGATGCTACAACCGGTATATCCTGATCCCCAAAAAGGATGGCAGGTTATGTCTGATTCTGGACCTCAGGGTCTTAAATTTTTACCTGAAACAGGAGAAGTTCAAGATGCTGACCCTTGCTCACGTTCTTCTGGCGCTGCAGCAAGAGGCTGTATGGTGTCGATCAATTTACAGGATGCAGATTTTCACATCCCCATCCTCAAGTCGCACAGGAAGTATCTCCGTTTTACTGTAGGGTCCAGTTTGCGGTCCTACCGTTTGGTCTCAGGAAGTCGGGGATTCCAGTTTTCCCTTATCTGGACGACTGGCTGTTCAAAGCGGAGTCGCCGGAGATGGTGCTTCATCATCTGCAAGTAACAACTCAGCTGTTTGTCAACTTGGGTTTTTCTATAAATGTGCCCAAATCTCACCTGGTGCCCTCTCAGCGTAACCTGTTCATAGGGGTGGGACTGCACACTATGTGTGTGAGCTTTTTCTCTGCCAGAAAGAAATTCTCAACATTCAGGAGATGATTCCTTTGTTTCACAGTGGAGCAATTGTTTGGGTCCTGAAGGTTCTTCGCCTGATCGGTCTGTTCGCTTCCTGCATACTGTTGGTCAGTCATGCACGCTGGCACATGAGGGCACTCCAGCGGTGCCTCCACAGGCAAAGATTTCCACACAACGGAGATTTCAGGGAGTCAGTCAGAATCTCCAGGGACGCTGCAGCGGATCTGGCTTGGTGGAGTGTGCAGGGCAACCTGTCTCAGGGCAAACCCTTTCAACCTCCGCCACCGGTGGCCACAGTGATCACGGATGCCTCCACTCTGGGGTGGGGTGCTCACCTGGGGGATCTGGAGGTCAAAGGTCTTTGGTCTCCAGAGGAAAGGTTATTTCACTTGAGCCTTTTGGAATTGGGGGTGATTAGTTTGGCACTAAAGGCTTTTCTTCCTTCCCTTTGCGGTTAGTCGGTTCAAGTACTAACGGACAACACTACCGCAATGTGGTACATCAACAAACAGGGAGGTGTAGGGTCGTATCGTCTCTGTCGAAAAGCTCTGCGACTCTGGTCCTGGGCTCAGGACCATCAGATTTGTGTGTTTGCAAATCATCTAGCAGGTGTGCTGAATGTTTCAGTCGGCATTACTTGGCCGATCATGAATGGCGGCTTTATTCGGAGGTGGTCCTTCACATCTTCCAGATGTGGGGGTCTCCTCGGTTGGACCTGTTTGCCACTCACGAGAACTCGCACTGCCCATTGTTCTGCAGTCTCCAGTATCCAATGCAGGGAGCGCTGGGGGAATGTTTCAATTGGATTGGAGCTCGCAGCTCCTTTATGCATTTACTCCCATACCCTTGATTCCTCAGGTTCTGAGGAAGATTCGCCAAGACCGGGCCTAAGTCATATTGAATGCCCCAGATTGGCCAAGAAGGGTGTGGTACACAGATCTTCTTCATCTCTCATCGCACCCTCCGCTCCGTCTCCCTCTCAGGGCAGATCACCTCTCACAGTCGCAGGGGCAGGTTCTACACCCCCACCTTCATGCCTGGAGATTGAACGGGGCAACCTGAGTTCCTTCTCTCTCCCGCCGGATGCAGTGGATGTTATTTTATTGTCCAGGCGAGACTCCACTAAGTCTATTTACTCTTCCAGGTGGTCTAGATTTATTAAATTGTGTGGAGAGAGTTCAATTGATCCTTTAAAGTACCACATGTCAGATATTCCACAGTTTTTGCTGTTTCTGACCCAGCAGGGTTGTCCTGTGGCCTCTGTTTTTGGCCCAGCAGGGTTGTGCTGTGGCCACTGTTAAGGGCTATTTGTCGGCTTTATCGCCATTTCTTTGTTTGCCGGATCAGCTGTCTTTATTTAAATCTCCCATTGTCTTGAGATTTATTAAGGGCCTTACCAATGGGTTTTTCGCCTACTCCCTTTGTTATGCCTCAATGAGATTTAAATCTTGTTTTGACTTTCTTGATGGGTCCCCCGTTTGAACCCTTACATAGTTGCCCTTTGAGACTCCTGTCTTTTAAAACGATCTTTCTTGTGACTATTACCTCAGCAAGGAGGGTGAGCGAGCTTCAGGCTCTTCGTTCAAAACCCCCGTTTTTGACCATACATGCTGAAAGAATGGTCCTCAGGACGAGGGCTGCTTTTCTGCCTAAGGAAGTTACTCCCTTCCATCTAGGGCAGTCCATTACTCTTCCTGTGTTCTATCCTCCCCCTAACCCTTCCAAGGAGGAGGAGAGACTTCTCCGCCTGGATCCTAAAAGAGCGGTGAGCATTTATTTGGACAGGACTAAAGACTTGCGATAGGACGATCAGCTCTTTGTAGGCTACTTTGGACACATGAAGGGCAAGTCTGTGCACAGGCGCACTCTATCCAGATGGATCATCTTGTGCATCAAGATCTGCTATGCCCTTGCTGGTAAGGAACCGCCTGAAGGTATTATAGCCCATTCTACTAGAGGCAAGTCATCCGCCTCTGCTTTGGCCAGAGGTGTTCTTGTAGTGGACATTTGTAAGGCAGCTACTTGGGCCTCCCTCCACACTTTCGCCAAGCATCATTGCTTGGACTCTGAGATGAGGAGGGAGGGCCACTTTGCGCGTGCTGTGCTTCCGGACTTTTTGGTATAGAAGGGTGGACACCTTCCTCCGGGAGTGGGACTGCTGTAAGAATCTATTCATAAGGTGAGGAATCCATAGGCAGATGTATCCATCAGAACAAGAAGTTACTTACCTTCGGTAACGCTTTTTCTGGTGGATACAGTATCTGCCTGTGGATTCCTCACTGTCCCACCTTCCTTCCCGATGTCCACCCTTGTATACCCTAAAGGTTGCTTTGTTTGACATGTTGTTTTACGTTGTATCTTCTATCTATCTGGTACATTTATAGGAAATGCTTATATTCTCTGGCTTTCCTTTTGATTTTACACTATGTGTATTGTTTGAATATTGTGTACTGTGTATACTTTGAATCTGTTGTCGGTCCACTGTTCGCCTCGGAGGCACAGAAAAAATGGGTGTAACTGATGTCATCATGCCGACGAGGCTCTCTTATGGCTTTGGTAACGTCATGCGGAGTCACGAGCGGAGCCGTGGCATGGTGTTGTCCTCGTCGGCGTGGAGAGACAGGAAAAAATTTCACAGAATGCTGGCGCAGGGGATATTCATAAGGTGAGGAATCCACAGGCAGATACTGTATCTACCAGAAAAAGCGTTACCGAAGGTAAGTAACTTGATCTTTTGAGGTTTTTGTTCTGCGGCCTTCAGGCCTTGAAGTTGGACCTGAGCCAGTCACCCTCCTTCCTCACCGACTCCAGTAAACTCTGCAGCCGTCTGCTGCACTGATATCTCCTGAAGAAACGGAGTTGTACGTTCTTCCCCCTCCGTACTGGTCACAGACTGCAGAAGGTTGCAGTCTCCCCAAGGCTTTGCATAGCAAGACAATAATTGTTGCCCAGTCATCTGCACAAGGGCGATCTCTTTTTCTTTTCTTCTCTTTTGCATTCACCTTTCCCCCTGGAAGTGGGGCATCGGCCGCTCTGATGGCCTGTACCACTGCCAAAGGACTCTTCTGTAGCAGCTCTTAGCTGATTTGGGTGGGGGCTTGAACAATCGTGCCTTTTATGTGACCAACACTAGCCATCTTGGGAACAATCCATCCTACCACCCATGTTCCAGTTCTCATGGCAACCTCAGAGTCTGCTACACACTGGCCAAGAAGCAGCCCCCTGAGGGCTTAAGGGCTCATAAAGCTACAACAACGTTTTCATGTGAAGACCCATTACTGGACTTCTGCCAGGCAGCAACATGGGTGTCCCTGCACACGTTCTCCAAACATTTCTGCCAGGACAATCAGGTCCGCAGAGATGGGCATTTCACCTGTTCAGTCCTGCAGGACTTTCTAGTTTAGAATTTTTCCTCAGCCCACCTCCTGGATGGTGTTGTTTAGGTATCTGTTCAAAGGAAAGGAATCTGTAGCTAGAAGTCTGTATCAGATGAACAAGTTACTTACCTTCTGTTACGCTTTATCTGGTAGAGACAATATCTAGCTGCAGATTGCTTACTGATACACCCAATTGTGAGAAAGTGCCCTCTTTCTGCATGGTTGCCCCCACTGTTTGCTGAATTGCTGATGTGCTTTGACTGATTGTGCCCTGGGCTCCTGCTAACCAGGTACCCAAGGCCTATGTTCTTTCCCTAAAAACTGCATTGAAGCCTAAACCCAATTTGCATCACTGGCCTCGGGTCAGCCCCTTGTAAATGGTACCACAGGTACCCAGGGCACTGTGACCAGAGAAGGACTCTAAGGGCTGCAGCACTTATCATGCCACCCTTAGAGGTCCTGTACCTTCACAATCACACACACTGCCTTTGCAGGCTGTGTTTTTTGGTCCGGAGCAAAGTGAAGAGTCAACATGGTGTGCCATGCCAACCACCCACTGCCCTGGCATAGATCAGTCACCTATCTAACTGGGTGCAATATAGCAGGGGTGAGGGTACAGGTGCATGAGCCCTGTACCCCTACAGTGTCTAAGTCCATTCTTAGGCATTGTAAGTGCTGTGCTGTCATTAAGAGTATATGGTGCTGGGAGCTTGTCATTACAAACTCCACAGCACCATAATGGCTACACTGAAAACTGAAAAGTTTGGTATCAAACTTTTCAGCACATTAAACCCACACTGATACCAGTGTGGAATTTAATGAAAAATGCACACTGAGGGCATCTTAGAGATGCCCCCAGAAAACTAACCTTCCACTAGTGTCCAGGATGAGTGGCTACTTTCAGCTGCCACCACCAGACATGTTTCTGGCCCCTGGGTCGAGAGCCTGCTGTTCCTGGGGGCCGGAAACAATGCACATACTGGAATGAGGTTCCAAGCCTTCTCCCCCAGGATGGGCAGGGTTCACGAAGGGGAACCTTCAAAGGCTTGCTACCTTTGTGAGCTTATCCAGGCCACATGCTGCTTTCCGCAACTGGTCCCCACTGGTTCTGACCCCCACTTTGGTCCGGAGAACCGTCAGGAAAAACAAGTAAGGAAGAGAGGTGTGCCCACTTTTGCCAACTCCACCCCTCCCGGGGGGGAGTCGTGATGAAGCACAACTCTCAGTCCCCGTCATCTTGCAGATTGGGGACTTAGCCAACCAGGGAAAGGCTTATGCCCCCCTCCCACTGGACGGTGGCATAAAATATGGGTGTACCCACCCCAGGAAAGGGACCAATTGGTCCCAACGATTTTACCTACCTGTAACGCCTCTACAGCTAGTATTTAGGGGCAACCCTGAACCTTGCATCCTCAGACCTGAAGAAACTACAAGAAAAGAAGAAGGACCGAACAGCCATGCCGAAGCTACCAAGACGCCCACTGACTTGGCCCCAGCCCTACTGGCCTGTCTCCACCTCGAACTTGCTCCTGCAAAATTCTGGTGTGTCCTGTAGCTAGCAACCTTGAAAACCCCTGAGGACTTGCCTGCCTTCAACCACAAAGACTGTGTCTCCCGTAAACACTGGATTTGTTTATCTCCAACCTCTGGCACCGGCCGGACACCGCGTATCCGCACCACTCTGCGACCGCCGACCACGGCCCAAGCTCGAACGGGCAAACACCACAAGGAGGTCTCCCTGGCACACCTGACCTGGGATCTAGCGACACCTGACCTGCCTCAGACCTCCAGCCGATGCCTGCAGTTTAACTCCGGAAGGTCCCCCCAACCATGACTTGGAGCTTGTAAGAAGATCCGACCCTAAAAGGCACCTCTGCACCCGACCACCCACAACCTTTGGTGGCCCAACTGACGGTGCCTATCCAACCCTCAACATCCCAACGTATCTCTCGAAGTGGTGGTCACACCCAAAAGACCTTCGTCCCCAAGCCTGCAGTGCCATTGCAAACCGGAGGTTTCCCATTACAGACAACAGGGTGCCCGACGTCGAAACAGCACGCTGGACCCGGCCGACCTAGTGCCGCTGAGGGTGCACCTTAGGTGCTACTTTGTTTTACCATTTGTCCTGAGCTAAAGTCCAGGAGCTTTGCTCCCACGCCAATTGGCCTGTTCGTCAGCATACACCAACCGAGGCCGCCTATCCCCCATTGGATAACATTGGGCCTCAGCACTCTGCACCCAGCCAACTTAGTGCCACTGAGGGTGTAACAAGAGTGCATCCCTGACCCTGGGGGACCCCTGAGTCTACCCCCAGAACCTCAACTCCCACTACTGAATACTTACCATAAAACCGATAACACTATTTTCCTCCATTGGAAAACATTGACTGTTTTTCTTGGAAAAGTTTTTAGGTGTTGAGTTTGAAAACCTAAATAAATTCTTTAACATTGCCCTAACTAACAAAAAACGATTTTACTTACCCGTTTACAGGAAATGTCCCAGTGTAGTATCCAGGTATACTACACTGTGTAAGAAAAGTAATCTCAAAAGTAACTTACATGTAATTTTATTGAAAATCCCATACAAAGTATATCGACTGTATTTACAAAGCATTGCATTTCTCAGAAACAATACAAACAAGTAAGTAAAAACAAAGTGCATTTACAATTACAATCCAAACTGTATTACAATTGTATATTTGCTGCAAAGTATTCGTCATTTACTTGCAACAGGCTTGCTTTGTTCTTGAAAATAAAGTAACAAAAAGAATATTTTTATACAAAAGCATTTGGTTTGAAGTTCAGTCTTTGAGAGTGTGAATTCATTTGCTGACTCAGTGTGTACAAAAAATGCTTAATCCTCTGATAAAGCCTTACTGTTTGACCACACTACCACAAATATAGAGTGAGGTGCTATCTACTTTACCTCTGCCTAGCTTTTGGGTTCCACTGGACTCTGTGCACACTATACCTCACTTTGGTATAGTATATACAGAGCCAGCTTCCTACACCGATCATTCCCATTCTGTCAACAGATTTTAAGGGCTAGTGATGATCCCTTTAAGGGCCCTAGTTTGGACATGCTAGTGTCAGTACACGTCATGGCTCTGCGCTTCTGGCGTGGAAAGTCTTGAAAAGTAACTGATGTCAGCGCGCCGGGGCTTCGCCTATATAGGTGACGAGAACATCACTTCCGGCGTGGACGAAGCCACCTACTGGCTCGCAGCTATTGACAATGTTTTCATGAATCTCAAACAGGGGCATAAGAACATGTTGTGCTTTTTGACTAATTCCAATTAATTGGTTACTGAGGCTAATTGACCTGAGGAGAACAGGTTATCACTTTTATTAGGTGAGAAGCTCAAGAGACAAGCATTTATAATGCAATGGTCTCGGCATTATTAAAGGTAGAGCTATTGGCATTGCTCATGACATTTTTTTTATTTCTTTTTTTTAAACATAAATAAATGGTATTGTCATTTACAATGGCAATAGGTGAGCATTAGAGAGTAGTAGAGAGTATTCGCGGACACAGCCATATACGCAGAGCCACACACACAGAGAGACACACACACACACACAGAGCCACACACACACACACACAGAGCCACACACACACAGAGCCCCACACACACACACAGAGCCCCACACACACACACACACACACAGAGCCCCACACACACACACAGAGCCCCACACACACAGAGCCCCTCACACACACACAGCAAGTCCCACACACACAAACACAGAGCCCCATATACACACAGAGCCCCACATACACTCAGAGCCCCACACACACACAGAGCCCCCCACACACACACACAGCCCCACACACACACAGAGCCCCACACACACAAAGCCCCACACACAGACAGAGTCCCACACACACACACAGAGTCCCACACACACAGAGTCCCACACACATACAGAGTCCCACACACACAGAGCGGTTGCGACTAGAACAACGCAGGCACCTGTCACAAATCAGAACCAAATAACAGAAAGCAAATGGCATTGAATGGTTAGAAAAAATAAAAAGACCCCCTCTTTGTGTTTGTCTAGGACCAGGGAGAGATTAATGCAAGAAACCACAGGGTGTCCCAGTTAATAGGCCACAGGTCTAAGCAAGAGGGATTCTATCTATACGTGTATGTATAGTAAAAACCCAAAGCCCAGGCCGGGCTTTTTTAATGATGTTGGGGTACGGAGAAAGGTGAAAGGCAACAAATCTCTACTGTGTGGCTGGTGCAAAGTTACAATAGATACCCTCAAGTTTGCCGTTACTGTTGCTCTTGGCAAAAATAAATCAACTCGGCTGATACCCAGAAATTTTGGTAAAAAAGTATACAGATTTTATTCTTTCACATACGGTATCAATCATTTAATAATTATTAAAACAACATAGGTAATTACACATCATAATTTTATACATAATTCATAAAAATTAAAACATAATACATAAAACAAGAATCATAGGTAAGTCGACGCAGCGTTTCGGTTTTTTCTTTTGTATAGCACCTTCTTCAAGACAGATTCTCAAAGTTAAAATCATTGCTTCTAGAACCAATTGTATATTATGGTTCGTTTTGCCTTAGTCTTATGGGATCTGTTGGCTTCCAAAGTTCCCTTAACTGGAAATGTCTTTATAAGTTATGCATCCGGCGTTACACACTGTTCGGAGGAGCCACCGGAATATGCAGAAGATACTTCTTCCTAGTACCTCGTTTATAATTAGAATGAACTGCTGCAGTGTATGACCTTCTCCTGATATAGTCACCGGCACACAAAGACTCAGGGGTTGACCTCCCGTCCTTTTTGCCTTACACACTTGAATCTTTGTCTTTTATTGCGGCCTCCCTGCTCCTTTCCGTAGCAGCGTCGCTGGGTCTGTCTTCTGTTTGATAAAAACAACCCCGAACTCGACCGGAGCCCGGATTGACTGGGGAGGGAAGGAAAGCAGAGATGCAGACTCCTCACTTGTGAACCTCCCTCCCAGCAGTCACAGGCGGGGCGTAGGCTGGGAGCGTGAGAGAGGGGACACGGAGTGTGAGAGAAATTACAGAGAAAGTCAGGGGGTTCGGTCGGACGAAGAAGACAAGGCTATTCCTGCCGAAAGAGGAGCACGCCGCAAGAGAGCAGATAGAAATGGCGGCCGCAAAGCTCCGAAAATTTCGGAATCAGGGGCGTGTTTTTGGCGTTCTGAGTGACGGATGACGTCACAGGGCGAAAGAACGCAAAAAACACGCCCCCGAATCCGAAAGAGACGGAGCTTGATTGGAGTGATGCCCCTCTCCTCCAAAGGCTGGCCTCCGTTTAGGAAGCCAGCCAATGGAGGAGAGAGGCGGGTTCAAGCCCCCATACCTAAAAACATTAAATGTTCAAACAGTTAATGTGTTACTATTAGTCACAGAGAAATTTGTACTTAATTAAAAATCCGCACCAGAATATGTCTGAGAAGGAAACCCTCACATATAGTGAAGACTATATTGACAAATTATTGGAAGAAGAGGGAGGGGGTACTCTCATAGCTGGTAGCACAATCTCTGGTGACCTTTCTCTTAATGAAAAAATCTCGAAGTTAGAGAGATTAGAAAAGAAGTTGATAAGAACTCGATTGCATGGCCACACTTTGGCAAAATACTTACGATCGAATGTAATCCCCATTGGTCTCCAGGTAAAAAACGAGCCTGCAATTTTCCTTGAGAATCCCAAGTTTAAAGAGAACTTCAGCTTTGTGTCCAACACGTGTTCCAGACACTGGATGGTGTTGGGCATAGAGACTGCTGTTGTAGAAGTCGAGAGACTTACCAAGGAGATTGCAGACCTACGCAGAGAGATCATTGATGACAAGGCCTTAGTTAATGCCAAAGAAGCTCTGGAAAGACTAGAGAAAACTATCAAGGATTTTGAAATATATACACAAGGTATCAAGTTAGATAAAGTGGCAAAGGATATAAAAGCGTACGACAAAAAGATCACGTACCCCTACCTTCAGGAGGGATATTTTGAGAAAGACCAACGTGGGGGTTGGACCAGTAGAGGAAAAGGTGGTTTTAGGAGGTATAATAACTTCTCCGGGTCATCAGGAAGTGGTTCAGATAGTGATTCTGAACGCCCCAGCACGAGTACTGGTCCTGCTACAAATCCTTCTCACAATCAAAATTACCAAGATCAGCAGCCTTTTTTAGAGGAGGACCAATGGTGGGGTTCATCTACGAGAGGCCGCCCCTGGGGGAGGCCCAGGGGATCGAGATCCCGTCCATGGAACAGGGGAACAGGGCGAGGGAAAAAGCAAACCCAGTTCCAGCAGAATTCCCACGGGGAAATCAATACGAGAAGGCAGCAATACAAGTGGTAACAAACGAACCAGATAACCCAATAATTAACATCTCCAACTACCAACTATCCCCCATTGAACAACAGGTTCTATCGAAGGGACTATCTTTTGTTCCAACTAACTTACCTAATGATTTCAACCTCAGGGTAGAATTACAACAATTCTTTCGTAAAATCCGTCTCAAACATTACTTCCAAAAAATCCCTTTAAATCCAACGTTCTCAGGGAGTGGATTACGACCTCCTTCGAAGTTTAATCCTCCAACACACTTGATCGATAATAAGATAACTTATGAACAAGTAGTACTAAGGGACATCAGTGCCACTCTAAATTCAAGACAATATATCCCTTACAACATCAGCAGGGACGAAAAATCTGCATTACAATCCTTAAAAAATAACAACAACATTGTCATCAAGCCCGCCGATAAAGGGGGGGCTATTGTTGTACAGGACTTGGAAAGTTACAAAAAAGAAATATATGCACAGTTGGACATACCTGGCAATTATATGCGCTTCAGGAAGGACCCAACAAAAACTATCAGTGATACAATTCAGAGATTAACAAAAGGAGCGTTGGAACAGGGGATCATTAACAAACAAGAACACGAATTCCTAAACAATAAGAGTCCTAGAATGCCAACCATATACACGCTCCCTAAAGTGCATAAAAGGTTAAATGACCCCCCGGGAAGACCTATAATATCAGGGTGCGGGTCACTTTTAGAACCATTATGTAAATATATTGATGTTTTTTTGAAGCCCATAGCCATAGCTACCCCAACATATGTGCGGGATACCACACACACCATTCAGTTGGTGGAGGGCCTCGCCTATGACCATAATACTTGTATATTGGCGGCGATGGATATCGCATCTCTATACACAAACATCCCTCAAGATGAGGCCTTATCCTGTATAGAGCGTGCCCTCAACATGAGACCTGCCCCTCATAGAGTACCCACCGACTTCATTGTTAAATTATTGGAAATTGCAATGACTAAAAACTTTTTTGTCTTCCAAAATGAATACTTCATCCAAACCAGTGGAGTGGCTATGGGGGCAAGCTTTGCTCCGAACTTGGCCATCATTTATATGAGCGAGTATGAAAATAGTTTCGTCCTAAATCAATGTAACCCGTACCTTAACAATATATTATTGTGGGTACGTTATATTGATGACGTTCTATTAATTTGGCGCGGGAGTGACCCTAACCTCAGGGACTTCCATACTTGGATCAACACCTGTTCCAACAACATCAAATTCACTCTGGAATGTGACTCTATGTCCATCAATTTCCTAGATCTAAAAATAAAAACTGAGGAAGGAAAATTATATACCACACTTTATAGAAAAAGCAGTGAGCGCAACACTCTCCTCAGGTACACGAGCCATCACCCACGCAACCTCAGGGACAATTTGCCCTTTGGGCAATTCCTGAGGTTGCGTCGCAACTGTTTTAGGAAGGAAGACTATCTAGAGGAATCAGCAGCACTGCTGTCTAGATTAAATGACCGAGGCTATCCCATCAGACTCCTCAAAAAAGCAAGAAAAAGGGCCTGGCATAACCACCGTGAACATTTGCTTGGTACTACTCAAAAACCCAAAGAAGAGAGGCTTGTGAGCGTTACAACGTTTAATACAAAAAGTAACAACATAAAAAAATGTATAAATCGCCACTGGCACCTGATTAGCGGTGAGCTTGGTGGGATGCCTCCACCTTTACATGCATTTCGCAAGGGCAGAAATATCCGTGACCATTTGGTAAAAGCCCTTCTACCACACAGGCCACCCACAGCTCAACCTACAATTTGGGGAGCACCACCAGTAGAAGGCCACAGAAAATGTGGGAATTGTAAAGCATGCCCTCTCACACGAGAATGTGATAAATTTGATCACAATGAGCGAACATACAAGCTCACCGAACATGCCAACTGTAATACATCATGGGTAGTCTATGCAGTGATATGTCCCTGTGGTTTTTTGTATGTGGGACAAACCACACAAAAAATCAAATGCCGGATCTTACAACACATAAGCCGCATAAGATGCAAGACCCAGGGAGCGCCACTTGTGGACCACTTTCAAAGATTTGAACACCATGAAAACAGCCTCAAGTGGTGGGTCATAGAAAAGATAACGGCTAACCCCAGAGGAGGTGATTTACATAACATCCTAAACAGGAGGGAGTGTAAATGGATATATACTCTCGATACTGTAAACAGGGGGCTGAATGAATTGGAAGAATTGAACAAACAAGTGTCATTGTTGATGTGAAATGATATTTATTCTAAGTCATCTATATCTACAAACACATTTAAATACTGGTACATGTTAAGCACGATTTAATGAGATGACAATTGTTTTTCTTCTTCTCTATATTGTCAGCAATGTGTCAACTGTATCTTATGATATGCCATCAATGTAACTTGTTATATGCGATTCATTAGTTACGGTTAAATGTGTCCATAGAGTCCACTTCAGTTGCCACAGGTATCAACATAATAGGCATCGACCTATGGTTATCCCTCATATGCAATGGACACCACTCCAGTCCCGTCTGTTGACATAGGTATAATATAGTCGGTTGCATTCTTGATTACATCCATTGATTACACATGAGTTGTCACAATCTTAGTCCTTTGTTTACTTCCATGGTTACTCCCATAACAACACTGGCCCGATGCTATTCGGAACACACAAAAATTTTAAATCAACCTTCCCTTAAACATAAGATGATTGAGCTGTTTTTCAAAAATTTTGTATTTTTATCGCAATGGTGACCCTTTGTGATTAAATTTCATTCCGGATGCCAAGCGCAATCCGACTCTAGTCCTTTGTTTACCTTTACATCGGCCTGATGCAACTTGAAATCTATGAAATTTATCACATCTTTTATTCCTAAATATAAGATGGTGCACTTATCATTTCTGAATGCGCCTTAAAATTCCATTATTCCAACTTTAATTGCTGTAAATTATAATCGCCCCGGACCTGGGAACCCAGTCCGATCCAGTCCTCTCTCTATGTAGACTGCGCACTGCAGTCTGGGTACTTATCTATGCGGAAATACGGCCAGTATAACTGACGGCATACCGCAGCACCGAGAGGCTCGGAATCGCTAGACTCTGTACCCGGAGACATGGGTAGGTTGGACAGCAATTGAACTGTTGTTGTTTTTTATAAAAACATATGTCCGTACTCTCGATATGTTATTTGAACATATCCTTCCATTTTTTGAACAGCGTTCGTAATCGAGTGGAATTAATTTCCACAGCACCTTGACATCCGATGGCACTGAGAGGCTCAAATGGTGACGCCTAATCGTTTTCAAAGCGGGTAGGTCTCTCTTTTTCTTAGATCCACCCTTTTGACGTACTGTGTAATGACCCACTTAGAGGCTCCGTGTTCACTTAGTGAGACCGGTTTTCCACTTATGTTTTTGTCAATTTAGTTTATATCTGGAAACTCCTTGGGATTAATTCCTCCAGAAGCACACTTTCAGGTAAGCCCACTCGGTTTACTAAAATGAATCCCTTTACACAACCTTCTCCAACTAGCGAAACCAACTAGGAACTACTGTTATTTTTGCAGTGTACATCGCAGGAGTGACATCTTGAATTTTTACCCTTCGTGGAATCTTTCCCTTCATGGAGGCTGGGTTCATACACAGGCAAGGTAATTGACACTGTTGAAATAGTTATACACCAATTACCTTCTAATAGTGAATATAGGGTATACTGATGATGTCCAAATTAATTTCAGGTATCACCCATCGTGTCCAAGTAAGAAAAAACGTCCCCTTTTTTATGGACTAAATACAACTACAAGGTAAATAGATGCCCCTGTTATATCATTATAGGTGGATTTTTTAACACCTAGGGATTGGGATACATTCTAGACCCTATTCCAATTTTTGTCTCTACAGGACTCCTGTTTTGAGACGTTGGTGAATTCGGATCACCTAACTAAATACCTTCTCTACCACAAAGGGTAAGAGTATCTGCCATTTCCCAGTGGGGATAGGCTGCACCTCTACACCACGGATAATAATTCCGAATTTTCGCCTTTTTGTTTTTGTTTTTAGGGTTATTGAATACTCCCTGGTTGCCTCGTTGTTTGCTTTTTGTCCTGATGAAGACTCGCAGTCCCCAGGTCTAAATTACCGTTCGGGAAAAAGTCGAGTCGAAACGTCGACATTCTCTACATACACACCTTAGACCAGTATCTTCCCAACTTTGTAGGCAGTGCAAGATTGTAGATATCGTTATGAGAACCCTACAATGTTGTCGTTCGTAAATTCAAATGAACTGATGTTTGTTGGCTAGGTGTCCAATACTGTTATCTCGTGAAGTTCCGTATTCAGTATTGATTGTTTAAATTATAAACTTGTCTCTTATTTACCACTGTGCCATTTCCTTTCACTTCACCTATTCACCCCTTTGAAACCACACTTTCTGTTTGCACTCCCCTCTTGGGGCAACCTGTATGTTTTTATTGACAATATTGACAAAATTGTGTAAAAATCTGAAAAATTAAATAAGAATATATATATTTTTTCGAAAATACCGTGGTGTAAAGTTTTGTCTTAAAGATTCAGTCTTTCACAGATAGCAGACTAACCGAAGTTGCTATTTTTTGAATAATTTCCAGTTCTTGATTTGATCAGTGTACCAAAAATCTATAGGTCTAGGACCATTGTTTGTTTATATCACTAGATACCCAGGTCCATACCTTTAGGGTCACCCCATTCTTGTAATGGTAGAAAGTCACCTGGCCTCAGCAATATTAATTTGCACCTGGCAGCACTCCTCGGGCAGGCTCGCTCGGAGGAGATACATAAAGGGGCCGGAGACCGCTCGGGGTTTTCGCCCACACTGTGTTTCCATCTGTGGTGTGTGTTCTATGTACGCAGTGTCTGTGGGCCCTCTTGTGCACAAGTGTCAGGCTGTACCGGAGACCCAACACTCTACACTAGCAACAAGGCCAGTACTAACCCGCACCTCCCACGTCCTCCCCTTTCGGCTGTCTGGTGCAGCGGTCGGCGTGAGCCTCTTCAGAACTTTGCCATACGGCTCGCTCAACGTTCACCAGCATTCTCGGCCAGAATCGGCGGGCAGTGTCCCCTTGCACCAGTCCAGCTGCAACCTGCCCATCACCTCATGTCTTGGTTCGCAGCCTCCCACAGCAGCAGCCGGAGGTCCCGCTACACCACGCAGGCGCCCAGACTCGGTGTCCCCCAGGTGGAGGTGCTGCAGCCGACCGGTGAGTCCTGTGTGCATGCGGTGAGTGCAGCCCTGCTGTGCTCCTCCCGGCTCGCTCCAGCACCAGTGTTCTCGCTCGGCGAGCACGGTCCGCCCTCCCACCGAGGCGTGAACCTACTCCAGCGGCCCCCGCCAGCCAAGTGACATGGAGCAGCAGCAAGGGGGAGATCTCAACTCCCGACAAGGGAGTGGTCCTGAAAAAAAAAATAAAGAACACAACTACGGAAAAGAAATGCTACACAACCAAAATACAGAGAAAGCTATAAGAACAAGTCAGGTCCCGGGCCGGCAGCCAATCACAGCGCGGCCCGGGAAATGACGTCACGGGAGTGTTCCGGGCCGGCAGCCAATCACAGCGCGGCCCGGGACAAAGGGGCGGGACTTAAAAAACGCCTGAGAAACGCCCCCGAATCGCGTTTTCCAGAGAAAGCGTGATTGACAGCCTCTGTCTCCCAATGGCTAGCGTCCATTTATGGAGCTAGCCAATGGGAAACAGAGGCGGTCCGAACATCCATACTGAAGACAAAAGTTTTCGATCTGGGAGGGGCACTGCGTGCCCTCGCCAGGTCGAAACCTAAAGACACATATAACCCGTTTCTTATATAGGTCCTAAAGAAATCACGTTACGTGAAAACTGCGCTCTGCCTTTTAAATTCAAGAAAATTGGTGCTTTATTTAAAACAGCATCCATCACAACATGAGAGTCAAACTCACGTATATGCAGCCACTGAATAACTGGTAGCAGAATTAGCGATCTATTCAAGAATTAACCAACTTAAATAAATCATAATACAGTTTGTAATTACCCAAAACAAATATACCACAATTTTAGTGAAAAACACCCAAGAAATAAATATTAAGCCAAAAGTCGGATACAAACCCTCATAGTGCTGTGATCCCAATCCGATCAGCTATGCTTTAAGCCACCTTATTATCTAAAAAGTAGTCACGTAAAATGAGTATAACAAACCGACGAGCCCAAGTCAAGAAAACATGTACAAGCATGAATTGAGTAGAAAGCCCAGAAGTCAGACTCGAACCCGCATTGACATGTGTATTCAAACGCAGTGAGCAATGCCTCACGCCACCCTTATTGCGGAAAACGTGCTGCATTGGAGAGAGTAATAAAAACTAAACGAGAACTAATTCAACAAGAATCCATATGCTCCATGCAATGAATTAAAAAGCACGGAGACATAAAAGCCCAAACACATCCATCATGTGATAATTATCACCTAGCATGAAGTAGATAAAGGGGGGAATAAAAAACAACAGACCACTGGTACATCTATCTGGTTAATCTAAGTGTGGCCGGTATTACATTCAATCTAAGGCTAGGTTGTATTGCGTCCTGACACACGAATCGAACATAAATCCCAATGTGTATGCATCTCAGAGTTACTAAGCGCTGGGACCAACACAGAAGTGTTAGTGATATCAGTTATAATAAGTATATGAAGACAACAGAAGAGACAAAAGACAGAACGAAATCTACAAAAACAACATGAAGTATAAAACGATATTTACTGTGACCTTATATAAACATTTTCATTATTTTGATAGAAAATAGCAAAATCCACTCCATTGACGCAGAGCACATTGTTTGGTTGTTAAACAAAAAAAGCAAGAATTCAAACAAAACAAATATACAAAAGTAGTAATGCAAAGTACACGCAGGTGAAGACCCATATTGGGTTGTCAAGGTTTGCAAATTACGGGCCACTGTGTATGGATTAAATTCTGACAACGAAATGCACTACCTGCTTTAAATTTATGTTTAGAGCGACATTTCTTGCTATTTGATTGAGGTGGACATTTCGGGATCATTCCAAATTGTGTATGGGACACTAGTTGCACTATAGTTTATAATGCAACTAGATTGAACATCTTACTGTGTTGGCCCCAACAAATCCCTTGTTTTTATATTGTTAATCATTGGAATGTGTTTATATTTCTTATTTCTGTGAAAACTGATTAGGTGTCTCTTTCTTCTTAAATTTTCAATGACGTCCAAGCATTATCGATGTGCTTCTCGCTCATGATAAATGTCATTCAAACCTTGACAACCCAATATGGGTCTTTACCTGCGTGTACTTTGCATTACTACTTTTGTATATTTGTTTTGTTTGAATTCTTGCTTTTTTTGTTTTTTGTTTTGTTGTGATTGTTTGTGATTAATGCTTTTTTGTTATTTACTTTACATGTTATGATGTTTTTGCTTGTTTTTTTTCTTTCCTTCTTTTCCCTCCACGTATTTTCTTGTCTTCCTTTTTATTTATTTCTCCCAGTGTTTTTCCTTCGTTTGATGTGATGATCCTTGCTTACATTACCTTAAGTGATAGTTGCTGATATTGTGTTAGACACTTAGTATATGATGTACAACTGTGATTTATATCAGGTCATGCTTTTTCTCTGAAATTGTATATAACTAAGTGATGAGATTTATTTGTAATTATCAGCCTTCTGGCACATTCTCTATTTTTGAGTATTTGTGTTCTATTTTGTATACTTTAGTTATGTGAATTTGTATGTATATTTGTTTTTACAGCCCTGAGGAAGCCCCTATCGGGCGAAACGCATTGGCTGTTTTTCATGCTATTTCCCCGATCATCTTACCTTCTGTCTTGTGCCGTTTCGTTGATCATCATGTTTTGATTTCTTGGCTGTTATCACTGTGTCAAGAGTACCTGATTAAAACTTGGACTTTTTTTCGCATTTACGAAGGATATGTGTCTCCATTTCTCAAAATTGATGTCTCATATTTAATAATTGCTCTTGTTGCCTCTCCATTTGCTGGTTTGGAGATTATCTCAGATGCCCCAAGCTTTACATGCTTCCAAATATTCACAAGCATTTAACTAACCCACCATTCAGACCGATTGTTAGTGGATACGGGTCAATTTTTGAATCATTAGGAAGGTACATTGACCAGTTTCTGCAACCCTACGTGCAAGATTGGAAAACATACATTTGTGATACCACACATTTCTTGCAACTACTGCAACAAATAGATAACACAGATACTGCTAATGTGATCTTGTGCACAATTGATGTGACCACATTGTATACATCAATACCACTTTCTGAAGGTATAGAGGCCTGTGAATGAGCATTATTGCATCATCTGCCGTACAAGCTAATAAAGTGTTCATTTTGGAGTTATTACAATTTTGTATACAACATTCATACTTCCAATGGAACAATACATTTTTTCTGCAAATCAGTGGGACCTCCATGGGGTTTTCTGGAGCCCCTGTGTATGCCAATACATACATGGCAAAATTCGAAAAGGATCATATTCTCACTGATACACAGTGGCAGAAAAATGTATTATTTTACTGTTGTTTCATTGATGATATTTTTCTAATTTGGTCGGGCAACAGAGATGAACTCAATGACAGAATCATTGAGTTGAACAACAAAAACCCACAGATTCAATTTACACATCAAATTGATAATCAGAAAATTTAATTTTTGGATGTGTTGATCACCAATTCTCAAGGCAAACTAGGAACCTCAGTGTATCACAAACCCACTGACCGAAACAACTCCTTGTTATATACTAGTTTCCACCCTAAGGCTTTACTGTAGAACTTATCATATTCCCAAATGCTGAGATTGAAACGCCTATCGTCCACAGATCAAGCATTTTTTGAAGAAATGGATCAACAAAAGATAAAAATTCTGGCACGCGGATATCCATTAAAAGTAATTGATGCAGCTGAGTCAAGAGTTCACAACATAACCAGACATGAACTACTACAAACCAAACCGAAATCTGATCAGGACAGGCTAGTCTGTGTGTCCAAATTTTCTACTTAATTGGTTCAGATCAAACAAATTCTAAATCCTCGATGGGAACAGCTTCAATATGAAACAGCATTTCAAGGTGTGTACAAGATCAAACCTTTATTTGCTTTTACCCAAAGTAGGAACTTGAAGGAACTCATAATTTGAAGATCACCAAACAGCATGAGAGCAACAGCTGGTGCTGGTTCGAAAAAATGGCACAATTGCGTGCATTGTAATAACATTATCACAGGGTCTACCATTTTGCATCCTCAGATTGGAAAAATTGTCATATTGCCTGATTTGGCTGATTACAATTCTATGTTTGTAATTTATTGTATAAAATGTCCATGCAGGAGAATGTATGTGGGCAAAACTGAAAGAAAAATCAAAGTCAGGATAACAGAACATAAAAGCTGTATACACAACAAGAACCCCAATTCTAGTTTGGCTCTACACTGGGCTGAATTTAACCATACCATACCTCAATTGAGATTCTTGATACTGGAGAAGATAAAATTATACCCGGAACGCGACGACTCCAAATGGTTGTCACAGAGGGAAAGCTGGTGGATAACATTTTTAAACACCATGTTGCCCATAGCTTAAATGACAAGTTGGACATGGCTTGTTACCCCTAATACAGTCTTTTGATAAGAGTGTTAACTACATTTTACATGATCATACACATAAGGGTCCCCTCACTCTTGAGTCGCGTGCATTTGTTCATTTAGTTGCACTTAGGTAATAGGGAGTTGCCACAATAATACATACCCATGGGAACATGCCAATAGAAAAAAAAAATTATGTTGTAAAACAGGGGTATATGATTGAAGATATCTGACAACTCAATAGGTGATGTAATGTTTTTTCTTAGTGATGATAGGTAATGCACATTGTCACGTATTTCCACAGTGGTCATTATTACATGTTTTTATTTCAGTCATACATTTTTTTGACACGTATACACAACCTTGGATTAGTATTTTCAGGTAGTAGCTGAGGGATAGCGAGTCAGATATTCCTTCAGATACGCTGAAAAAATGGACCTCTGTTCTTATTCTCAGTCATGTGACAGTTATATTATCATGAGATTCCCGGCTTTGTTCTTTACGGTTGTGATCGCCAGTCGATCTTAGCGTGTGAAACAGGTTTTCTTTTGAGTGAGCACTCAGAGTTCAGTATCAATCATGAACATCTTATTTGCTTGATTTCATTGTCAATATAATCAGTGTTTAGATTTAGTGGATTGGTTTATTACATCTTAAAATGGCTGCCACATGAATTGTAAATACCGCCGAGCATGTGTATGGATGCCGTCATCTATTTCGGCATTTCATTCGGGTTCAAATGAACACCAGTTCCCGGGGAACTTTGACTTCTGGTTACACAAAAACGCAATGGTATTCTTGTGAATCCTAAGGTGAGGCGGTGACACAAGATATATGAAGAGAGTCTGTTTCAACTGAGGTTACGGTTAGTTAATCACGCTTTGCATTTGGTTACAGAGCTTCGAGCTGGGTGGACTCGCAGGAAACTTCAGGACGGCTCATCGTGTGCACCGTGATAATAGAAGATATTTGTCAGGAAGCACGAGTATAGAGGCAGTCTCATAGCGTGCATGGCCTTGAACTTTACACTGAAAGGATGTATTTTATGTATTTAGGCAGTGGCTTCTGGTAACAGCTTATGGATCAAGGAGTGAGACACTTTGGCGTGAAGCTTTAGAGCATCGAGTTTTTGAGCAAGATTTGTGAAGATGGCACCTTGGGTACACTGCTTTTGTAAAAGGTATTCGTCTGTGTATATGACTATATGGATGTCAATTTCTATTTAGCACGGGTTGTGATTTTGATTACGATGAAATGATCTCATGTTTTCAGATAGTCGTTGGAGAAACCCATTTTGCGTGATACGTTCTGCACGCATCATTGGTGGTGTACAAGTAAATTGTGGCTATTTAGTTTTTGTTTTTTTAGTTGCTTGGGGAACGGCAGGTAGCAGGTTGCTACGTATTCACTCTGTTTGGTGAAGGGCATTTTCTATTATGAGCACCAGACTGCATGGGACTTTACAATAAGATCTTTCAGTGGTTGGTCATGATGTCAAAAGGAAATCATATTTGTTGAGTTTACAGATTAATTTCCTCCTTGTATGTCTAATTGAAGCATTTGTGGTTTTTTTTTAGTTCCCCTGACGAAGGGATAGGATTATCCCGAAATGCATTGGGAAAATATCATCAACGATTACTGATATTTTTGATATTTAGCATAGGATGTTTTGTAATGATTTCACAGTTTTGTTATATATAAACTTTCAATAACAGGGGGATGGCAAAAAACACCTGTAATAAAAAAGAGAAATGTATTCAGAGAATGTGTGGATAGTATGTTTAGAACCTTGCAATATCATTGTGTTAAAAAAATTGTGAATTTTAGCAAATAATATATTTGCACCCTAGGCTGTGCAGGAACGGGCAAGTGAATAGTTACATGTGTACTCTTTAAATGGTTGAGTAGGCCATCAGTAGTTGTGTAGATGTTGTAGATGTTAAGAGTGCCTTCTTTGAAATCAAGAAGGAAAGTTTGCTTGTAACATGAACACCCTGACATTTCTATATTGAAAGCTATTTACTATTGTGACATACCACAAAGTCCTCATAGCCTTATATGGAAACCCACAGGTCAAGATACCCAGGTAAACCAAGATAAGGAAGGAGGAATACAATCCAACTGAGTCTACTTCTAGGCATCTGCTTCCCAAACTTTGACTCATCCTTCACTTCTATTGGAATATGTCCACTTGGCAGTACACCTATTTACCCAGTAAAGGACAAAGCAGCTGGAGACCTGTCAATGACGAGTGCCAAGAAATCTCCTCCAGCTTTCTGCTTTGACAACAGGTCATTTAACTAAGTTTATTTATTTATTCATTCATTCAAACTTTTTCTAAATTATGTGATTACCCAAGTGTGTCCTGGGGCTGAAGATAGCACTTGTAGGCCAAAACATTTATGGTTAATAACCAAGTTGTGAGGAGTTTTCTAAAAAGAAGCAAATTGGTCTGTTGCCTTAAATGTGATGTAAGAGAATCAAATGCTAGCAGTTTGAAAAGCAAAAGATCTGCCTCCTTGATGAACGTCCATGTCTTAACAATCTGCAATACGTTATCTGATGAGGAGCTGTGTTTAATCAAAAATAGGTCTGGGTTTTGTAGTGCTTCACAGCAAATGCAAACGCTTTTGAAAACAATGTGTTTGCCAGGTAGAAGCTTGTTCAGTGGTCTCAGATGGCTAGAGATTTGTGCAAGGCATGGTAATCCAAGAAGATGAGTAGCACAATTCAGTATAAATGCCTGTGGGGTGAATAGGCTGGCAGGCCCAAAAAGATGGAATTCTCATAATCTAGTCTGGCTCCTATAAGCATTTGAATGGTAGAACAATGCACAGATTTTGTAATAAATGTAAGCATTTTTTCTTACATTTTGTAAGTAGTAAAAAAGTTGAGAGAAACTTTATCAATGTGGGGGAAAAAATAAAGGCTGGCATCAAATGTTATTCCTAGGCTTCTTACAGTCTGAACTGGACACTCACCAGAGAAATCTGACTACCAGTCTGGAATCCATCAGGAAGGCAATCCAATGAGTATTAGAAGTTACGTTTCTCAGAATTAAGTTTTAAACAATTTGATGCCATCTAACAATTTTATGTCATCCAATCTGCAACCTCCTCTAGTCCTTGAAGCAAATTGGTACGCGCAATGTCACTCTGACCATCAAGTTTTAAAACACTGTGTGTATTATGCTTATAGCACATGCAAAGCAGGTGGAAGTCCTAAATTAATTTTGCTAATGGAGCCAAGTGTAGATTATTCTGATAGATACTGCTGCCTACACATTCCTCACTTTTCGAATACCCCCAGGCAGTAGGCTGCATCCAGAAAGTTCTGACTTAACTTTTCTGCACTGGTAGAGGGCAATGGCTTAATTTCATCTCCGGAAGTGGAATCATGGTGATGTCAATAGTAGTGACATTGGAGCCATTCAAATGTCCACCTCTGTGCCCTGATGTCAGTAATGTTTTTCCACACCTTCATACACGGATCCAGAGATTGTCTCCCCAGTTGGAGGCTAATCTTTCAAAGTCTCCACAGCAAAGTGCAATGTGTTAGGGATTGCCCCCACCCTGACAAAAGTTTGAATCCATGTTGCAAATGCTGTGTGCAGATTTTGATTACTTACCCCCATGATGACTGTCTTTGGTGCTTGGGTCCTATACACGATTCTAGATCATGCAACCAGTGTTTTAGCATTAACACAAAGACAATCAAGGAAAGGGAGGCCACACTATGGCCCACACTCAGGATGATTATCGCGCTCAGCGGTGGTCGAGGTCAAGATCCAGGTCTGCTTCCCGCTCTTCACTTTCGCCCAAGTACTCATAGACAAAGATAAAAGAAGGATGAATAAAAAGAATATGAAGTT
This sequence comes from Lissotriton vulgaris, assembly GCF_964263255.1. NCBI lineage: Eukaryota > Metazoa > Chordata > Amphibia > Caudata > Salamandridae > Lissotriton > Lissotriton vulgaris. The sequence goes on along the minus strand of NC_141695.1, from coordinate 1,341,746,606 downwards.
CAGATTCACAAAGTGTAGGAAAGCAGGATCTGCTTTTATGGTTACCCCCACTTTTTGCCTCGTGCTATGCTGTTTCTGACTAGTCTGACTGGGATCCTGCAAATCAGGACCCCAGTCTCTGTGCTTTTTCCTCTAAATTAGTATGGTAAGTACCGTCGGTAGATCCCAGATTGGACACTTGTGTACCCTTATCAGTCCCTAGTATATGGTACTTAGGTACCCAGGCCATAGGTACACTAGGGGTCTCTCAAGGGCTGAAGCATGTATTTTGCCACCCATGAGGGACCACTCAAACTGTAACTACAGGCCTGCAGTTGCATCCTGTGTAAGCTGGTGCTAGCACCTCATACGAAAGATATAGGTTTACCTATATCTGATGTCACTGCAATTAATACCTTTAAGTTACCCCTAAAGCAGACCTTTCAAAACTGAAGGCTGAATGCTCGGTTCAAAATGTGAGGGTGACCCTGCATGAGCAGGACACCCCTACATCTTTCGGAGTCCATTCTCCCGGGCTGTAAGTGCATCAGCCATTATAATACATAGAGTGGTCATGCGGCATTACGTGATGACCATCTTTAAACTGGCTGGAACAAACCCTATCATGTTTGGTATCAAACATGTTGGAATCATACAGTGGTATGATTCCATGCCCTGTAATGCTCCTCCGGGAGTCCCTCAGTGCTCCTGGTACCATTCTATCTAGACCGGGACAGCACAACATGGCTGCTGCAGACCAGAGACACGATTCTGCCCTCCTGCTGCAAGCTTGAGCGGGGGAAGGCAGAACAATAGGTATCCTGTCACAGAGAGGTGTGACCACCTCCCAGACAGGGTTTAGTGTATAGGGGCCGGATGGGAGTACTTGCCAGCCCACTCAGTCTGCTTGAAGGGCACACTTGATGCCCTCCTTGCATAGTCCAGTTTAAACCAGCTCTGAGAGCCATTGGCTCCTACTCCGGCGTGAAACTGGACAAAGGACATGGGAGTATCCTCCCCTCTGGCTGACCCCTCCCCTGAGAGGGAACCCTGAATCGTCCAACCCTTTCCTTAGGGTACTTAAGGACTTACCTGAGGGTGGGTCCCTAGAATCGTCGTGGGACAAGATTAATTTCAAGCCACCACTTCTTTTTTGACCATCTGGACACTCTGGACTTCGCTGGACTCGGCACTGGGCAACAAGGCTGCAACTGGGAAGACTCCTGCTGCTCCTAGCCTCGTCCCCCTTCTTGTCTGCTGCAACATCCATGCCTGTGCTCCATACATGAACCTTCAAAGGCCTGTGGGCATCCAAGACACCTGAAGGAATCTCCCTCGAAGTGAAGGAGTCAATTCCCTGCATCTGCAGGCACCCCAACTAAGCTGACCGGTCTGCTGATCCTTGGCTCCCACGGATTCCGAAAGGCTCAGCAACACAGGAACAGTTTAAACACCCTTTGAGATCAGTATCCCTCATCGTAGCTGCAGGAACTGAACCCCTGTGCACCACGTCGACTTGCAGTTGCAAATGCTTGTTGGCTTCCTTCCTCCAAGATCTTCGGGCTCCACGTAGCCCCAACCTCAAGCATCTCCTGTGACCAAGATCGTCCTCACTGCATCACTTGCACCGTGGGCCTGCATCTTTGGTGAACTGCTCCATGTCCTCATGCGACTTTAGTGACTTCGGCCTGTGGGTCCTCTTGAGGGTCTTCTTTGATTTATGTGGGCTCCCCAGAATGCTTGGGGCCTGCCCTGACTCCTCTGCTTGTGGTGAGTCACCTGACCTTGTTGGTCCCGACACTGCACCTTCCTCGCTTTCCACATTGGTTACAGTAGCCAAAATTTTTTGGTGCTCCCGACAGACACGACCCTTCAACTCTCGATATCCGGTGAGGGACAGCTCGTGAACGGCTCTCGTTTTTCACAGCGTTGCCAGGTCCTCACAGCTGCAGCTCCAAGGTCACCGTCATTTTCCCTGCAGCTCCCGATATCGATGGGCATTCGTCTTCCGTGCCTCCTGGTCACTCCTGAGTGACATAGACTCTACCCCCTCTGCTTGCAGGTACTTCTCACCTTGAATCGACCTTTGGGTTTCCCTGGACACTTTCACCTTCTCCAGCAGCGGCATCTTCCTGAAGTCTCCAATAGAGCCAACAGTGGTTTCCGACGCCACTTCACACCTATGCACCCAGCTTCCTTGGTGTAGGTATCCTGGTTCCTATAGTATCCAAGGCTGGGGTGGCTCTCCAACCTTCTGTCTTCCACTAGGTTTCTTCAGGGTCCACTGGGAAGGTGCCTTCTTCTTTAAAATTGCAACCTCGACATACCCGTTGACTTGTATTGTGAACGCGGTCGTGTTTCCACACTGCACACGACCTCCGTGAGGTCGTGAGAAACTCACTTTGGGTGGTTACTTGGTCCCTGACACTTCTGTCTTCTGGTTATTGTCTTGACTCGAGTCGTAGTTCGCATTGCACTATTTTAGTATATAGTTTGGTCTCCCCCTGCTGACCACGGTGTATTTCATGCTATTTACCTGTTTCTATTGACAAGTATGATGTGCATTGTGTTTATCTCCAACTAGGAGATATCTGTATGAGTTAGTGAGTGTCTGTTAGAACTGGGGGTCTCTAGTTGGCAGAGTTAAGTACCTTTGTCCAAATAGGGACCCTTGCTTCTAGTCAGGGTCAGGAGATACACACTGTAGATAACCCAGCTCACCCCCTAGGTAGCTTGGCACGAGGAGACAGGCTTATCCCCAAGGCAATGTGTAGGGTAGTTGCACTTAACACACACAATAATTCCAGAATGCACCACAAACTGACACCACACAGGTAAGTATATCAAAAATATATCTTTATCTAGTTTTAGGCAGTTCACCAAAGGTAATGCAGTTACACAAATCACTTGACTCTTCTTTATATTTGCACTTAGTTAGGAAGTTATTTGGGGAACTTATCTCAGTTTCAGTCTCAGTCTTTAGCAGAAATTGCAGGCAAGATAGCTGTAGGAGGTAATACTTAAACAATGGCTCAATATCGTGCCCAGCGCTGTTCTAGGGAAGCGCTTCTAGCGTGTTTGCACCAGAGAGTCTATTTGGGAGAAAAAGACCCTTACTCGATCTTGTTACTGCCACCAGGAGGCTTCTGTCAAGGCCTCCCCCTCTGACTCGGTTTCCCTTCCTCGCGCGCGGCTCCTCTCCCCCGTCCGCTAACTGGCAACAGCCGGTTTACCTTGAACGCGGGGACGGAGGAGGGCCGTCACTTCCAGCAGCTCCTGGCGTCTTCGGACGATGGTTCCTTTCGCTGGCCAATCCTCTCGCGGCTCCACCGACGAGCCCCCTGGTGACGTTGCGGCTTCTCCTACACGCCCCAATCACCTCGCGGCTTTCCAAGACGAGCCTCCTGGTGACGTTGCGGCTTCTTCTGCATGGCCCAATCACCTCGCGGCTTTCCAGGACGAACATCCCGTAGCCCACCAATGACAGGGCGGCGCCTGGGGAAAGCTTCTCTCTGGCAGCCAATCAGAGCGAGGCCCCTTCGGTTCTTCGGCCACAGCTCCGTGCCGGGGACGGTGTTTCTCTGATGATATTAAGCCCGGGCAGCGGTGGTGATTAGCGGCAAGGGCCGATTTGGGGTGCAAGTGGTCGGCAGATCACCCACGAGGCCACACGATCTTTGGGGAGATTTCTCACGCACCACGATCCTCCGGTCACCCTCAAATATGTGCCAATGAGCACATCGATCTCCACACACGGCCAGCAGTTAGAATCACGCACTGAGGGCAAAACACAGCAGGATCTTCACAGCGTCTTGGAAATGCTTGGGAACCTTTTAACCCTGGGTTCCAGGACAGCAGGCCAGCTCTTCTCAGGCCCTTGGAGATTCTTGTAGACACAGCACACATCAAAGTCCCCTTCTTCTCTCCTTCAGTTTAGCAGCAAAACAGGTCAGCCCCAGAGCACACAGCAAGGGCAGTCTTCCTTAGTTTCTTCAGTGGTTCTTCTTCTGGCAGAGGTTCCTCTTGATTGTAGAATCTGAAAATCTGTTGTCAGGGGTCCATCTCTTATACCCCTAAAAGTTTTGAAGTCTTTGTGCAAGTGGGTCCTGAGCCCGGTCTAAACCAGTTCTGGGTGTTGCTTGAGTACTTTGTTTTCCTGGCTTCTTCCTTCTTTTCAGAGTGAGTGTCAGAGTCGTCAGCCGCCCAGCAGGAGGTGGAGCCAGCATTGTGGCAGGCAGGCACAGCCCTATTCAATCCCAGGTGCTATCCCATCCAATCATTCTAGTTGCAAATGCAGTCATTCAGCCTAGGGCTGATGCAGACAACTCCTGGGGGCTCCCCAGCCCCTGTCACCCTCAAACCAGACAGTCAATCCACAAGCAGGCCAAGGCACACAGAAAGGTCAGACAAGAGAACAGCCACTTTCTAAAAGTACTGTTCTCAAACACAGAATTTAAAAACAACCTTTCCTAAAAGATGTGTTATTAAATTCTGAGTTCAGGGATATCAATCACTTATGTCCTATCTTGTTCCTATAAGAAGATAGGCTGGTAGCCATTGGGACCAGCCTCCACCATGTTAGTCTATGGAGCAAGATAACCTTGCAGCAGTGATCACATAAAATGGCTGCTGTTCACTACCAGAGCATGTTACCTGCACTAGTACATGCTCTACCTTTCATATACACTGCACCCTGCCCAAGGGGGTACCTTGAGCCTTCCATAGGGGTGACCAATGTGCACAAAAAGGGAAGGATTAGGCCTAGCCAGTGGGGACACCGACCAGGAGGACATGGCAGTTCACTGACTGCACACAGGCACTGCAGTGGCAGGCCTGAGACACCATTTTAGGGCTACTCATGTGGGTGGCACAATCAGCGCTGCAGGCCCACTAGTAGGATCTGTCATCACCAGCCCTGGCACACCCAGTGCACTTTACTAGGGACTTCGTGTGATACAAATACGCCAATCAGGTACATCCAATCAATATGATAATTTCCATAGGGAGCTTTTACACTCTGGCACTGATCAGCAGTGGCAGAGTGTCCAAAGCATCTAAACCAGCAAAAACGAAATCCAGCACAGCATCAAAAATACAGGAGGCAGAGGCAAAAAGATAGGGGAAAACCACACCAAGGGTGTCAGGTCTAACAGTGTCTTATAATAAATACATATTTTTATAAGTTTACTGGGTGGTTCTTTTTCACTTCATCTATACATATAAGATTATGTTCTGGTAAAACAAGCTGCTTTACACTCCTTCTCGACAAAGCGTGAAGGCTGCTCTCCACAGCTTAGAGGGCTTTCTAAGGTTGTCTAAGACCACTCAAATCACCATAAGGGTTGTCTGAATTAGGGCAGGGTCCCCACTTACATATGTGTGGACGATATACTAAGCCAGCTTCTCACACAAAGGAAGTGATCTAAGTTAAGTAGTAAGTTACTACCATACTCTTATCTCCAGCTCCTTCTTTGCTTGATCTTGAATTGGTGGAGATTCTTCATCCTCAGACGGCCTCCGCCGCCGATGCCCTTGGTGGCACTGGTGATTCAGAAAAGGGGGTGGTGATGAACAGAGTGTCTGAATTAAGCAGACCACTCTTACCCAGTCCAAAGATCAGGGCTTGATCCATCACCGTTATTTATCTCACTGCCCCATCCCAGCTCAGAACCTGGCTATATGCAAATCAGTCTGTCCCTGGCCCAGTGCATCATGGGAACAGGGCAGACTAAACTACCAAGCCAATTCTTCACCAGAAAGGAGACAAGCTACCGGGGACCGGTTTCTGGCATTTCAGCCGTCTTCGGCCCGGCTTGCTTGAATCCTGATGGAGCAGTGAGAAAGGGACTCATGTCTGAGTATACCCTGCCACACCTATGGTGGCCAAAAACGATTCAGAAAAGGGGGTGGTGATGAACAGAGTGTCTGAATTAAGCAGACCACTCTTACCCAGTCCAAAGATCAGGGCTTGATCCATCACCGTTATTTATCTCACTGCCCCATCCCAGCTCAGAACCTGGCTATATGCAAATCAGTCTGTCCCTGGCCCAGTGCATCATGGGAACAGGGCAGACAAAACTACCAAGCCAATTCTTCACCAGAAAGGAGACAAGCTACCGGGGACCGGTTTCTGGCATTTCAGCCGTCTTCGGCCCGGCTTGCTTGAATCCTGATGGAGCAGTGAGAAAGGGACTCATGTCTGAGTATACCCTGCCACACCTATAGTGGCCAAAAACGATTCAGAAAAGGGGGTGGTGATGAACAGAGTGTCTGAATTAAGCAGACCACTCTTACCCAGTCCAAAGATCAGGGCTTGATCCATCACCGTTATTTATCTCACTGCCCCATCCCAGCTCAGAACCTGGCTATATGCAAATCAGTCTGTCCCTGGCCCAGTGCATCATGGGAACAGGGCAGACTAAACTACCAAGCCAATTCTTCACCAGAAAGGAGACAAGCTGCCGGGGACCGGTTTCTGGCATTTCAGCCGTCTTCGTCCCGGCTTGCTTGAATCCTGATGGAGCAGTGAGAAAGGGACTCATGTCTGAGTATACCCTGCCACACCTATAGTGGCCAAAAACGATTCAGAAAAGGGGGTGGTGATGAACAGAGTGTCTGAATTAAGCAGACCACTCTTACCCAGTCCAAAGATCAGGGCTTGATCCATCACCGTTATTTATCTCACTGCCCCATCCCAGCTCAGAACCTGGCTATATGCAAATCAGTCTGTCCCTGGCCCAGTGCATCATGGGAACAGGGCAGACTAAACTACCAAGCCAATTCTTCACCAGAAAGGAGACAAGCTACCGGGGACCGGTTTCTGGCATTTCAGCCGTCTTCGGCCCGGCTTGCTTGGTGGCACTGGTGCCAGGTTACCTGAAGTTCCTGTATCTGGTGGCTGACCCAGACCTATTCCTCTATGCAATTGTAGAAATACTGTGGCTGGCTCTGGCCCCCCCTGAGGTACTGTTAGACCGCATAGGACCATTTGGGACTTCAGTTAAGTGTTTGCTAGTATTCCCTCCTTTGGGACCAAGTGTCCCTCTCTCTTCCCCAGACCTTTACTGGCACCATCCAATGTTGTTTTAATGCTAGGGCTGTTTCTTGTACATTTTGCTTCGGTGCCAATATCGATGCAGATAACAGGATTGCCTCCTCCACCACTGTTACTTGCACCTCCTAAGGACATTCTGATGACTCAAGTCAAGACTTTACAGTCAGGAGAGAGATTCAAAGACTTTTAAAGGATGAGAAATGCAGGGACGACACTGCTGGTGCCCAACAGTATTACTGGCACACCATGCATGAACATTTTGACACAGAGTCAGATTTTCTGCAGATGTCTGAGGGGCATCAGGACACGGATGACAGTAGGACACCATCCTTTCCCCTACTCTCGTGTCTGAAGCAGCCAACTATCTATCACTGTACAATGCTAGTAGACTGGATATGTTGCCAGATATTGGTATTGATCATACCTCGAAAGTGGATTCCGGCAGGGATGTCATTGTTCCATCCAATCCATAAAAAGGCAGCCAAATTGTTTGGGTTCCCTCTCCATTCTGTGAAACCAAAACATACCTTCCCCAATGAGGTTCTCCAGTACACCATTGCCTCGATTAAAACGTTGTCACTTAATGAGGTCCAGCTAAAAGGATGCATAGGTGAAACTAACCACAGCCCTGCTGGAAACAGAATAGTGACTAGGTGTTATAGGCAAGCACTGTGGAACCACCATTCTCCAGTATTACATCTTTCATAGATTCACATGCTTGTATCTTCCCCGTCGTCATGGTGGGAGTCTCACGGTAACAGAATGACCAAGCAGTATCATAGAGAAGAAAAACTGCATAGAAAAACCCCATAGGGGCTGTACTATTTGGTAACCAGACCATTTCTTTGTTTTGGTCCAAAAGCCAGCCAATCAGCATTGCTGCCCTGCCCTCACACTCCCCAGCAGCAGCTTCCTGCCTCAGATTTCCAACCGCCTTCGTGTGAGAAAGGAGTCTCCCTGAGCTCTGCTCAGTTTTCTTCTGTTCCTGTGTGAACTTTTGACCCTTTGGAATCTTGTTTCCTGCCTTCTAAATTGAGGTATTGTGTGTACTTATCTTGCTTATGATGGCTGAAAGCTCTAAAAAGAGGCTGTTCAGGCCATGCAGATCCTGTGGGAAGGCCAGACTTTTCTCTGAGGACCCACATGAGGACTGCCTTTACTGCCTCTACCCTAAACACCTGGTGAAGGACTGTAAGCTTTGTAGAAAATTTTCTGACAAAACCAAACGTGACAGAGAGGCTAGATTACTGTTATGGCTTCAAAAGAAGAAGGCCACATCAGGCTCAGATTCTGAGGAAGAATCTTCTCACTCCACTCCCAAGAAAAGAAAGGCCTCTGTTTCTGTGGAGAAAGTGGAGTCTAAAAGGAGTAAGTCTAAGGAAAAATCGACATCATCTCTTACTAGTACTCCTCTGGAGAAGCAGTCAAGTCTTAAAGGACCTGGATCTGCACCTACTACCAGTGCGATGGCTTCTACTCCTAAGTCTGTGGTAAAAACTTCAGTTCCGTCGTCTACAGCCTTGTCGACGACAGGATCTAAGGCTGCGTCGACGACCACGACGTCTACAGCAACGACATCGATGAGTAAGATGTATCTGTCAGCGAAAGGACCGTCGACGACGACGACTCCGTCGACGACAGGTTCGATGTCGAGGATGTCAACGGGGGCCCCGTCGACGATGGTCCCGTCGACGAAGGTCCCGTTGACGAAGGTCCGTCGACGAAGGTCCCGTCGACGATGGTTCCGTCGACGATGGTTCCGTCGACAAAGGTTCCGTCGAGGAAGGTTCCGTCGACGAAGGTCCCGTCGACGAAGGTCCCGTCGACGAAGGTCCCGTCGACGAAGGTCCCGTCGACGGTGGTTCCGTCGACGATGGTTCCGTCGACGAAAATCTTGCTTTCATCGGCTAAAGCGTACAGTTTCCCTCAGTCGAAGACCATGATCTCCATCCGCTCTTTTCAGTCGACGAGAGGTTCGGCTACCATCAGTAAATCCGCAGAGTTCACCTCATGGACAAAGATTTCTCCTTTACCGCCATCATCGCTGTTGGAGCAGGATTCAGATGGAGAGGAGTCCTCAGGTGCCGCCTACAGTCCTTCTCAGCTTCAAATAAAAAGCCAAGATACGGATGAGGAGGAAAGTTATTCCTTCAGGGACAGGCCAAAATCTTCCAGATATGAATCATTCCAGGAATCTGGTGATTATGATGATGAAGAAGAGCAGCACGTGGACTCACGGGAGGAGGAACGTCAAGAGACGGTTTCTATACCACTCACTCTTGTGTCTGATCTTAGATTGATGCTAAACGACTACTATCGTCGTTTCCCAGAGGCGAATTCCTCGCAACCAGTTACACAGACGCCTCCTCCGCAGACACCTAAAAAAGCACCTGCCCCTCAAGATCAAGGAGTTAAATCTCCGCAGGTGGTTACTATAAGGGACGACCTAACGGACTCCGATGAAGATGAAGAGCCCGAAGACGGAGAGCTGGTTCATGATGCCTCGGGGAAGGAATGGGACGAATACGTCTTGCCATCGGCTGCATCACCTGACCCACTCAAATCTACCTCCCCTCCTCAGGACATCGGAGGCTTCCACGATATCATGGAAAGGGCGGCCAAGAGATTCAGTCTAGATGTGGAAGTGCAAGAGACTGATTGTTTCTTGTACGATTTCAAGGATGATAACAAAAGGTCACTTCGCTCAATTCCTATTATTCCTCATATCTGGGAGGAGGGCCTCAAGATTCTAAAAACACCAGCTTCTATAGCGGTTTCAGTTCCGCGAATTGAAAAGAAATACAGAGCTCCAGAATCTACGGCAGCCTGCCTCATTGGACATCCCAGGCCGGAATCTGTTGTGACACAGGCGGCGCAAAGAAATTCTAAAAACCCGGTGGCTACTTCGCTAGTGCCACCAGACAAAGAAGGGAGGAGAATGGACGGAGCAGGTAAGAGGTTTGCGGTCATGGCAGCCTCTACCATTAAAGCGGCAAATGCTATGGCACTGCTTGGCCGTTACAACAGGCAGATATGGTCAGATCTGGCACCCATTCTGTCAGCGCTTCCGGAGGACCGAAAGGAAGAAGCGGCAGCCCTTCTCAAAGAAGGAGCAAAATCGGCCGCCGAGTCTATCGACATCGCCATGGATGTCTCGTCTTTGGCCTTCAGACAAATGGCCGGGGCGGTTTCGCTTCGCAGACAGGGCTGGCTCAAGGCGACTTCTTTTCGACCAGAAGTGCAGGCGAAGATTGTAGATATGCCCTTTGACGGGGAAAATCTGTTTGGGAAACATATTGATGAAGCATTGCAAGGCATAAAGTCGGACACGGATACGGCTAGAGCGCTAGGATCTCTTCAACAGGGAAAGTTTCAGTCCTTTCGGAAGAGGGGTGCAAGAGGCCAATTTAATCAAAGACCCTCTTTTCAGTCCAACCGATATCAACCGTACAATCAGCAGGGATATCGCCAGTTTAACACCAACAACCAGTTCAGATCCTCTAACTCCACTTACCAGCAACAGTCCAGAGGTAAACCCAACGCCAGGGGGAAAAATCAGCAGTCTAATAGACGTCAATGATTTCAGGCAGGCGCTCCCCACACGGAAGATCCCGGACAACGACCACTATCTGTCTCAATACTTCGCCAACTGGATGTCCATAACATCGGACAAATGGGTCTTGGATGTCATAAGCAGGGGCCACACGCTGGAATTTGTGGAAATACCACCGGACCACCCCCCAGTACTCAGGCCCAACCGTCATCGCAAAGAAATGCAGAAGGAAGTTCTCTCGCTTCTGCAAAAGGGTGCCATAGAGAAGGTACCACAGCATCTCAGAGGGAGAGGCTTCTATTCGCATTTCTTCCGCATCAAAAAGAAGCAGACCCAGAAATGGAGACAGGTATTGGACCTGAGGGATCTCAATCTATACATAAAAAAGATACCCTTCAGAATGTTGTCGTTGCAAGAGATCTTACTCATGTTAAAGGACAAGGACTACTTGGCGTCCTTGGATCTCATGGATGCGTACTTCCATATTCCCATTCATCGGAAGCACAGGAAGTATTTAAGCTTTGTTGTGGAGAGTCGCCACTTCCAGTTCAAAGTCCTGCCATTCGGACTCAAATCAGCCCCGAGGGTATTCACCAAATGCATGGCCCCGGTGGCGGCCCACTTAAGACTGCAAGGGCATTACATTTACCCATACCTGGACGACTGGTTGGTGACAGGTCCATCTTTCAGGGAAGCAGCAAAAGCTCTACAAAGTTGCATCCGTTTGTTTCGGCGATTAGGCCTGAGGACAAACTTAGAGAAATCCTCGCTGACTCCGGCCCAAGGCGTACAGTTCCTGGGGGCATGGATATGCACCAGAGCAGGGAAAGCCTATCCTTCTGAAGATCGGATGAAAAAGATCAGGGGGTTAACAGCTTCCCTTCAAGCAAAAAAGTCCACTTCCGTGAGGATTTACAAGTCCATGTTGGGGATGATGTCATCCTGCATCCCATTGGTACCAAACTGTCGTCTGCGAATGAGACCTTTGCAGGAGCAGCTCGACGAACAGTGGGTACAGGCCAAGGGAACCTTCGAGGATCGCATTACCATCACGAACCGTATGAAGGTGGCCATGTCATGTTGGAAGATCCTAAAGAACCTGGACCAGGGACTGAGCTTCATTCCTCGAGATCACGACTTCGTGATGACGACGGACGCTTCGCTGAAAGGATGGGGCGCGCATCGTCAAGAGCTGGAAATTCAGGGCCTTTGGTCAGATTGGGAAGCACAGCTTCACATAAACATGTTGGAGCTCAAGGCGGTGTTCCTAGGGCTTCAAGCATTCCTTCCCAGAATACGACAATCGTCAGTACTTATCCAAACGGACAGCACCACGACCATGTTTTACCTGTTGAAACAGGGCGGGACGAGATCCAGACAGCTGTCGACACTGGCGCAAAGGATCTGGAAATGGCTCATAACCAACGAAATTTCGATCCAAGTTCAGCATATACAGGGAGTCCTCAACACTCGGGCGGACGCCCTGAGCCGCACTCCCAATGCGACACACGAGTGGGAACTACACGACACTCAGATTCGCATTTTGTTTCAAAGGTGGGGCACTCCCACATTAGATTTGTTCGCGACTCAAAGCAATTCAAAGTGCGCTCACTTTGCGTCCAGGTACCGTCAACAGGACTCCATGGGAAATGCATTCCTCATGGACTGGACAGGAAGGTTTGCATACGCGTTCCCTCCGTTCCCATTGATACCGCGCATCCTGCGCAAGATGAGATCGGAACCGTGCCGGATTATAATGATTGCACCAGCCTGGCCAAGACAGGCGTGGTTTTCAGACCTCCTTCAATTGTCAAGGGGCGACAGGATCCAGCTCCCGACATTTCAAGACCTCATCTCCATGAAGGAAGGGCAGATTCTGCATCCGGACCTGCACTCTCTAAAGTTGTCCGCATGGAACCTCATGAGCGGGAATTTCAAAATCTAGATATTTCGCAAGAATGCAGGCATATTCTCTCACAAGCGAGAGCTGTATCGACAAACAAAACATATACAGCAAAATGGACCCGTTTCTGCCACTGGTGCAACAGACAAAACTTGCATCCGTTTGAGGTTCAGCCTGAAGGTATCCTGCCTTACTTGCTTTCACTATCTAAGTCAGGTCTGTCGCATGCTTCGGTTAAAGTGCACTTAGCAGCAATATCACGTTTCCGGCGGAAGCCAAATGAACCATCTCTCTGGTCATCCAGAGTGATAAAGGAATTTATCAAGGGGCTTTTTAGAGTCTTCCCGCCCATCCAACGCCCACCTGTGCCGTGGCACCTCAATACAGTTCTATCGCAGCTTATGAGGCCACCCTTTGAGCCCATACATAAGACAGACTTGCAGTTCCTGTCATGGAAAACAGCCCTCCTTCTCGCCTTAACATCTGCAAGGAGGGTTTGCGAAATCCAGGCTTTTTCGGTGGAGGAACCCTTCTTACAATTTCGTCAGGACAGGGTTATATTGAGAACAAATCCTACCTTTATTCCCAAGGTGGCGACGTCTTTTCACCTCAACGAACCCATTATTTTACCTACTTTCTTCAGCAAGCCTTCCTCGGAAGCAGAAAGAGCCTTACACTCTCTAGACATTTCAAGATGCCTAAAGTTCTACATTGAACGGACAAAGACGTTCCGCAAGTCCAAGCAATTATTCATTGCTTTTGAAGGGCAGAGAAAAGGTCTTCCATTGTCGAGACTGAGTATTGCTAGATGGATATCCTCAGCTATCCTGAAATGTCATGAAAAAGCGGGGAAGCCGCTATGTTCTAAAGTGCATGCACATTCAACGAGGAAGATGGCAACCTCGATGGCCTTGTTCGCAGGAGTGGCACTGCCAGACATCTGCAGAGCAGCAACGTGGAAGAGTGTGCATTCATTTACAAGACACTACTGTCTAGACACTGCGTGGAAGGAGGACACGGCAGTGGGACAGGCTGTTCTGAAGCGTCTATTCCAGTAAGGTATGGTCTAATGGCATATTGTTTTTACTATACAGTGCTTTGACTTGTACTTATACATGCATTTATCGTATTGCTGATGCTTTACTAGCTACTGTTATATCATTGCTTTGCGGCAGAGCTTCCTTCTGTGTTCTGACCTGGAAACGCTGCAAGTATGGTGAGCACTGCTTACTACTCTGATACAAGCATGTGAATCTATGAAAGATGTAATACTGGAGAAGGAATTAGTTACTTACCTGTACACTATAGTTCTCCAGTATTATCTTTCATAGATTCACATGCGCCCGCCCGCCTCCCCGTTTCTCAGGCAGAGCTTGTTCTCGGTATTTATCCATGTCTCCCACTCGGGGACGGAAATCTGAGGCAGGAAGCTGCTGCTGGGGAGTGTGAGGGCAGGGCAGCAATGCTGATTGGCTGGCTTTTGGACCAAAACAAAGAAATGGTCTGGTTACCAAATAGTACAGCCCCTATGGGGTTTTTCTATGCAGTTTTTCTTCTCTGATACTGCTTGGTCATTCTGTTACCGTGAGACTCCCACCATGACGACGGGGAAGATACAAGCATGTGAATCTATGAAAGATAATACTGGAGAACTATAGTGTACAGGTAAGTAACTAATTCCTTTTTTGCTATCCATAATTCGTCAGAGTGTCCTGTGGTACAGGTCTCTTCCTCCATTAAATTCAACATGGAATCCTTTCCTACTCACCTACTAGACAGAGCTCAGAAAACTGGTAGAAGTGAGGAAACAAAAACTCTTGGTGGGCATCCTAGTATTGTGTTCTCTCAACATTGCCTGCCTACTTAGCTGCTTTACTCATGACTTTTGTGATATGACCGCAATGATTGTTCCAGTCCTTCCTGACTATCTGAAGAACCATTTTGTGGAGGGTGTCCATGATGGTCTCGTCTAGGCCAATGATCTAAGTGCCTCTGGATATAGAGCATTCATTGACTAGTGCTATGGGGTCTTCGGATTGTCACGGATGCCTTGAAGGACGTGCCATTTAATAGGAGACGCGTCTTTGGAGAAAAAGGCAGAAGCAGCTTTGGGGAGCATTAAGTTTGGGCGGGCCACATCCAGTCTCTGGGGCTTCTGTCCTTATCATAGGACTTTTGCCAGTAACTGAAGTTTTTGGGCTTCTCCAAGGGGTTCCAGTACAGGTAGCGCCCGCCCACACAGACCACTCATCAGCAGCAGGATCCCTTTGTGGGGCAATACAAGGGCAGGGGAAGGGAAGGAGTACTAGACCCAGCCAGCCTCCTCCGCCGCATCACCTGGAAATCTGTTTTAACTTTACTTAGAAAACTGGGGGCATTGCTTGGCTGGCTGCAAGATGGCCGCACTGTAAGTGGGCTCTGCCGGCCAAGCATACTTATCCGTTAGAATCCGACAGACATCGCAGTCGGATCGACACTACCTGGCGGTTTTCTGACTCCGGAGCTCCCGCAGCATCTTCCGATCCATCATTGACCCCGCTGTGAGCCTCGCCGGCGGAGCTCCGCGCCTCGTGACAGGCGCTGCGTACTTGGGCCGAAGGCCTTCCCCGGAGCGTCCCGTAGGCCGCGGGCACTCGTGGACCTGCTGACGCTGCTGGAGCGGGTGAGTAGCGCTGTCTCTGCAGGGACTGCTGGCGGGGTTGGGGGCCGCCTGCTGTGCTGGCGGAAGCCGCGGCCTGGTCTCGGCCCCTCTGGACTCTGGTGTGTGCCGCGGCTGCTGACGGGCACTGTGGGAGCGGCTTCTCTCCTTGCACTCCTCAGCTAGCGACCCCCTTTGGTGGCGCGCTCGCTCCCTCCACCGCTACCGACTGGCGCGGGGAGCGCCCTGCTGTTCTACACTCCTCTGCTCCCGCGACGCCTGCTCTCGGCCTGGGCCTGGGCCTGCTGTTGGGATCTGGTGAGGCCCCGGTGAAGCCCCGGCCTAAATTTCCAGACTTGCGGCAGGGGTGGCCCTGCTGCTGCTCTCCGCCCCCAGCGGCCCCTGTGAGTCTCCCGCGGGCCTCTGCTCCTACACTACTGCTGCTGGCTGGGGCCTGCCCACCCACTGTGGGTTGCTGCGTGGGCCCTCCCCCCTCTGGGGGCCCGGAGATACGCCTTCCATCGGTTTGCTCCGATACTCATTTCTGACTGGCACTGGTCCCCTGCCAGTTGCCACCTGCCCCTGCGGGGTTCCACCACTCCCCTGGCCTCCTACCTGTGGTGCCACCAGCCTCCGCTCTGCTGCCAACCGTCCTGCTCATCACTTGTGGCCCTGGGGCCTCGACCGTCGCTGCTCGACCTGCTGGACCGGGGGTAATCTGTTCCTCCCCCTCCTTTTGCTCAGTGGGGGACGCCTCCAGGGCGCCTAGCCTGTGATCCTTTCTGACCGGTGGATTCTACGTGGTGCCTCCATTGCGCTGTCTGCTGGGTTCCCGGGGGGTCCATCTCTTCTGGACATCGCGCCGCCCACCGTCATCGCCCCTGGTCCAAGCGGGGGTTAACTCCTGTTGGGCTGCCCTACCCTTTGGCGCTCTTTGGACCCCTTGGTTGGCTCGCTGTGCGCCTCCATCCTGAGGTGCGTGGAGCCTGCGTGGTGGTCGGTGTCCCCTGGCTGGGGTGCCTGTTCTGCCGCTGCTTTCACCTTGGGCTGTTTCTCCTTGCCTGGCGGTGTGAATCTGGGGCAGCCCTGCTCCTGTCGTCCCTGGTGTCCTGTGGCCTGCTATCGTCTCATCCCGGCTTGACACAATCGGGAACAAGCATTTGCAATGCAATAGGTCTCGCATTAGGAAAGTGTGAGCTATTTGTATTGTAAATGACATTTTTTTTTAAATATGTGTTGGCTTTGAACATATATAAATTAATAGCATTTTTATTTACAAAGCCAATAGCTTACACTTTCCTTTTTTTACATTTTTTTTTATGAAAGTTCATGACAATATAATGTACTCTATACAAAACAGTAAATATTAATACAGGAATATAAATATACATACAGGAAGATAAATACACATGATAAGAGTAAAAGCTCAGCTGATAAAACATGGGGTAATGAATACAATAAATACGATAGTAGTGGCTACATTAGGTGTTTGAGGAGCTATGGACCCCCACTTTTTAGCAGCCTCCATGATGCCACGGGTGCCCAAATCTTTAATCCCATTTCCCTGGATTTCGCTCCCTTTAGAGCGTACAGCTCTGACTCGATGTTATGGATCCCGGCATCCTGCACATCCACATTTGGAAGGTTGGGGCCTCAATATCCTTCCATGCGGCAGCAATTAATATTATAAGAACAGCTGTCGATATAAAAACAAGTGCCTCGGATTCTGTACTTAAACCCAGTTTAGCGTCACATCCAATTATTAAAAGTGTAGGGGATAGGTCTATTTTGACAGCTAGCAGCCCCTCTAAGAACTTTTCAATTTCATTTTTAATAGTCCCTAATTTTCCGCAACTACAAAACATATGTAGAGCATCAGCAGGCCCATTTCCACATCTAGGGCAGTTGCTATCCGCCCTCTTTCCCCATTCATACAATTTAGCCGGAGTGTAATATAAGTTGAACAGAGTCTTAAAGTGCTGTGCTCTTAAATTTGAGGAGTGTAAGAACCTTTTATCCATTAGGATAGCTCTATCCAAATCAATGTCTGGATCTCTCAGTTTAATAGCCCAAGCGGCCTCTGTCTTGAGAATGTCATCGGGAAGCGTTTCCAAGAGCAACCCGTAGAATGATCTGATTCTGCAACCACCTCCCTTCATATAATCAAGTATTGTACAATCTTTTGATATGTCTATACTCGGTCTTTTTGATTTTATTGTGTTGGCCAACTGCATATATTTGAACTCTTGGCATCCTTGAAGTGAGTATCGTGACTTCAGGAGTTCAAGGGGCCTCAAAACATCCTTTGTCATCACTTGACCTAATGTAGTGATTCCCTGTCTTTCCCAATGTCTCCATGGGCCATCTCTACTTAGGTGCGGGAATAGTCCTGATTTCCAGAGTATAGTGTGTTTATTAAACTTTGGAATGCTCTGATTCTTCTGTACAGAGGACCATATCCCCCAGATGTCTTCCAGTGTTTTATAGCCTGTTGCCTTATAAAAACGTTTATCGTATTTCCTTAACAATACCCCGTGTGCTTCGCTCCCTAGAGCCAGCTGAAAAATAGATGGGATATCTCCCTGACTATGTGGCATAACATCAGGAAAAAAGAGTATAGCCATTTCTGTAAGAAGGCAAGACCAATTGTAGAACGTAAGGTTAGGAATTCCTAACCCACCCTTTTCTTGGGGGAGAGACATGAATTTAATTGATCTCCTCACCTTGCCATATTGCCAGACAAAGTTCATGAAGATTGCCTCCATTTCCTTAAGCAATATGTCATCTACTTTAAAGGGGATAGACCTAAATTTATATAGGATCTTCGGGAAAATTGTCATTTTAATGACATTGACCCTACCTATGATTGACAGATGGAGGGTATCAATTCTTTTTAGATCCTGTTTCATCTTTTCAAGTAATGGCAAAAAATTGTCTTTGATTATTTCCCTTGGCAGTGCGTTGATTGTTATTCCTAGATATACTACTGAGTCTACATATCTATCATCGAGTTTGACTATATTTCTTGAACATAGTACCTGTGTTTTTGCCACATTAAGTCGGTATCCAGATAGCCTCCCAAAGTCAGATGTAATACTAATTATTCCCCTCATTGCACTGTCTGGATCAGTGGTGGTTATGGCTAAATCGTCCGCATATGCGAGGATTTTGGTGTGAAATCCATTAGTGACAACCAGCTTTATATTTATGTTATTCTTTATAAGTGTAATTAGGGGGTCTATGTATAATGCGAAAAGGATGGGCGAGCACGGACACCCTTGTCTCGTGCCTCTCGTAATATGAATCTGCCTGGAACTTTCACCCATAAGCTGGATACTAGCTGTTGGATTGAAATACATAGCCTTAATTGCCTGCAAGAATCTGGGACCGAATCCTCTATCTGCCATCACTTTCCACAGAAAGCTCCACCTGACGCGGTCGAACGCTTTTTCCGCGTCGAGGAAGATCATCGCGACCTCCCCCCCGCCAGCTGCATGGATATCGAACAAGGTTATGGCCCTTCTAATATGGTCAGTAGTGTCCCTACCAGGGACAAAGCCATGCTGCCAAGGCGAGACGAGAGTCGCGATCATCCTCCCCAACCGTGTAGCCATTATCTTTGCATATAGTTTGTTATCGCTATTTATTAACGATATGGGCCTGTAAGAGCCGGGACTTTCCTTGGGTTTCCCTTTCTTGTGGAATACCACTATATTGGTTTTGGTCCAAGATTCTGGTATAACCCCAGTATTTATAACCCCATTGAATAAATCTAAGAGAAGAGGTGCCGTTTCTTCCTTCAAGTGTTTATAGACCTCCAGGGGTATGGCATCAGGCCCTGCTGCCTTGCCTGCTGATAGATCTTTTAGTGACTGAGAGAGCTCATCCATGGTGATATACTGCTCCAGAGATTCTATCTCGCTAGACGTGAGTGTAGTACCTGTATCCGGCCAGTTTATACCCGGGTCATCTATATCCGTTTCTTCCTTATAAAGATCCTGATAAAACCTCCTAAAAACTTCGAGAATTTCAGTTGGTTTATTATAAGTATGATCGCCTTCTTTAATTTCGGTAATAGTATTTTTTGATGTAGCCTGTCTTATCCTTAACGCTAGAGCCCTGCCTGCATTCTCCCCTGTTTCATACATACTGGCTCTGCGGGTCTGATATTCTGCTGCTGCTTTTTTAGCCAATTGCCGTTGGATGTCTGCCTTCATGCTATTCAGCCTTTCTAAGCTCTGATTACCCTGTATCCCCTGGCAAACGTCTCTCCTGTGTTGTTCCTCTGCCTCCGCCAGTTTGACCAAAAGACGTTCTCTGTCTTCCTTAGCTTCTTTCCACACCCTACCCGAAAAGCTGATTGTCTCTCCCCTCAGGCCAGCTTTGAAACTATCCCAGACCATGACACGGGATGCACTGTATCTATTCGCATCAAAGAAAGATTGGGACCAGTTCTTGATATGGGCTAGGTAATTGCTATCCGCTAAGCTTTCTATCAAAAGTCCAGGGTCTGATCTTCTCCCTTTGTATATTGTATGTATTGGCATTTATATAGCGCACTACTTACCCGTAGGGTTCCAAGGCGCTTCGACCGCTGCGAAACCCTTCCTGGCTTCCCTGAGAGATGGTCCCTTAATGGGTATCTCCAGGGTGAGACCAGGCATCCCCGGCGGTCTGGTGGGGCCGTTAGTGAAGATGAGGCAAGCTAATGCCCAGAGTTGCCGAGTGTGATCGCTGATCAGAGTGGGCACCGAGGCGAGAGAATTATCGAGTCCGCTGACCCTGGTCCAGAAACCTGCCGCGCCGGGAATCGAACCCTGGTCCCGGGCCGTCCTCTGCTCTCAGGTCTGCCGCCTCTAACCAGTGAGCCACACTACTTCAAGGTCATAGTGAGAATAAGGGGGTTGTGATCCGATATTAGCCTAGGAAGCATTGCAATTTCTACATTAGGGAGACAGGTTGCTGATATTAAGAAATAATCCAGTTTTGTATGTTTGTTAAATGGATGTGAGAGGTATGTGAACCCGGGTTCATCTTTCTTTAGGCTGCCCCACACATCCCTCAGCCCATGAGATTGAATTATAGAAGATACAGCCCTGAATACCCGGGGCTTACGACCGATATATGGGGTATCACCTATAAAATCTGCTGAAATGTTGAGATCTCCACACATTACTATAGGTGAAGGCCATTTGGTAAGTTCCCTCTCTATATGATCCATCACCCCCGGGTCATCCAGGTTAGAGCCGTATACTGAACATAGAGTTATGCCTAGTTTCAGTTCGCATATTGCCCATCTTCCCAATGCATCAGCCTTTGATTTTTTAGCTCCTCCCAGTCCTACCCGGCCCAAAATAGCTACCCCCTTTACGTTGATGTCTGTGAGGAACAGGACAGAATTTCATACCCCCTTAGATTTAGCCAGTGTTTCCTTTTCCATGGTAGGTGGGTCTCTTGTAAACATATGATATCAGCCCTTATTAATTTTATATACTCCTCAAACCTACCCCTCTTTTTCCAGTTATTCAGTCCGCCTATATTTAGGCTAACTACCCTAATCCTTGACATAGCCCTGTAGGGAACAAAGCCAGCACTCTAACCAATCACGTATTCTCCTGAGCTTTTCATGACTGTGCATATCCACTCTAAACATCACATTTATATTGAAAAACACATTTATTGCATGAACTTTCTTTTTCGTTTTTTGCTTTCCCACCCCCCCACCCCACTGCAAACCTTGTCCCCCCCCTAACCCCAACCCGCTCCCCAGTGAAGCGCGCAGACTGGGTCTGTGCGTGTGATGGGTGCAACCCAGCAGTGGACACTTTGCAGACTGCTTATTAGAGCAGTCCTCAACCTGATGAAAGAACCATGAACCACCTTATCGTGACACCTTTAACTCTATGAAACTTAAACTATAACTCAGACTTAGACTCAAAAGTCATATCCTGCCCACCATGGACTATGCATCTATATACTCAACCCCCTTAGGCTGAATCCTTCTTTTATATAGATCATTTATAGACTAGTATAGACTAGTAGTAAAACACACTCCGCTAGTAGCTATAGCTATATTTGTATAAAGGATGCCCCTATGCTACACCAAGCTATGTTAGTTATGTACCGTACTATATTGAGTCCAGATACTCCTGAGCTTTGATTTCTGAAGAGAAATACATAGTCTTGCCTGAATGAATTATTTTTAACTGGGCAGGATTAATAAGATAGACCTGTACTCTTTTGTCCTGAAAGGGCTTGATTAATTGTCTCAGTCTCCAACGCCGTTCAACGGTGGCGTGACAAAAATCAGGCCTTACGAAAAAAGAGCCTCCCTCAAAAGTTCTTTTGGCGTCTGGCCTCGCTTTCTCTGAGATGGACTGGTGCAGAAGAAAGTTGCCTATGTAGATCAGGATAGCTCTGGGCTTGTCACCTTCTCTGGCATTCTGTCTCAGTTTAAACGGAGTCCTGTGCGCCCTCTGAATTTCAGTGGTCCAATTCCAACCAGCGATATCTGGGAAGGCTTTCTCGAAAGTTTTGACTATAAAAGCTTTGACATCCTGCCCTTCGATTCCTTCCGGAATCCCAAGAACCCTGAGATTGTTCCTTCTTCGCCTGTTTTCTAGGTCCTCCAGCTTCCACTGGACATCTATTGCTTGTGCGCCAAGGGATTCCATTCTGCTCTTGGCTGCCGCAGCCTCTGCTTCAGTGGTGACTATCCTTTCCTCCAATTTTGAGACCCTGTCACCTACATTTACACAGGCTTTCGAGAGTTTCCTGACCACTCCTTTCATCTTTCTCATTGCAGCTTGGGCCTTAAGGCTGTCTGATCGGGTCTCTTCTCTATGTGCAGTTATACCTTGATGGATTGATTCCATCATTGCCATAAGTGACATCAATGAGAGTTGCGTGGTCTCCTGATGCTGTGCCTGAGCCGTCCCCTGATTAGAGTTTCCTTGGAGGGATGTTGTAGGAGAGTGATCCCATGTCAATTCTGGGTGATCCCTTTGAGAAGGCATATTTTTAATGGTAGTTGATGGTATCCCTTCCTCGTTGTCGCTCTCCGTTTCTGGGTTGCTGCAATAGATATCAGAACTATGGAGCTCCTCATCCTCTGACCAGTCGGCCTCCTCTGTCACAGAGAAGAAGCATTCACTGGGAGTCTTCTCCTTTTCCTTCTCCCTTTCACCATGTATTAATCCAGAATGAATGTCATTTGCATTTTCCACTAATTGACCAGGTTCATCTGGGACCGTGGTAGACATGGTAGCCTCTTTCAGTGCGTCATCTGTTGTTGAACCTCCTTGAGTGACTCCGCTGTTAGTTGATGGAGGTATGGAGATATGCTCTACCATGCCTGCTGGTGATGAGTTTAACATATCCCTAACTGATATAGGGGCTGTGAGCTCGCTGGCCTCATTACCAACCCCCTCGTCTTCCTCCATAGTCACACCAACTGAATGCACCGGTTGTGACATCAAGACCTGAGTGCCACTCAAGACGTTATCCACTGCTCCAACCTCCTGACCTAGCTGATACGACTGCAGCTGCATTTGAGATTGAGATTGAGATTGAGGGTATTGCGGCTGAGAGGCTGGTTGTAATGTAAGCTCAATGTCTGATTCAGGTTCAAGCTCTACATCTTCTTGGGTGACTGGTAATGCCGGTAATGCCGCCGCTGGGACTGCTGGTTCCATCTCTTTCAGCTTTTTTTTCCTCTCATTTCGGTTCATCATGTCTACCACACTTATGGTGGCGGTGGCTGTGGCTTGTCTAGTTCTAACAGAGGGGGGCCGCATCTCTTTGGGGGTACTCAGACCTGAGGATGGTTGTTGCTGCTTTGCCCGACCCCCAGGTCCCACCTCTGGTGTTGCCCCCTCGATCCCGGTGCTAATTACAGTCACAGCGCTCAAGGAATTGTCTGTAATAGTGCCGGCAGTATCAGTTGCGTTTTTCTTTTTCGATATCGGCTTACCTCCGGTGTTAGTTTTGGGGGCCATCAGTAAAGCGAGTGCCGAGAGTAGAGAGAGTTGCTGCTTCGCCCTGATCCGTCCTCTGCACCCGTGAACCTCGCAGCTTCTCGATTCTGCTCTGACTCTACCCAAGCCACAGCCGCTGCAGCCGCCGCAGCCTCCGCCTCCGCTCCGCTCACCAGATCCCGTCCCTGTGGAGCTCCGCCTCCCGACTCTGCGAGCACCGCCAGGCCTCCAGACCAGCCCAAACCTCAGGAAAGGCGAAGCAACAAGCCTCCGCAGTCCAGGGGGGAGCGCCCTGCAGCGAGGATCGGCGCAAAGCATCCAAGCCGCCGAGACACCAAAACCGCTGCGCTATGTAGTATCTTGGCGCCTTCCCCGTGCAGTTACTCCGCGAATCCTCTCACTGTCTGCCCTGTAAGCTCATGGCATGTTTGAAGGTACAAAATGTACAGGGTTTGCTGAGGTTACATTAAAGCTGTGTCCGCGCTGCTGCTGGGGTTGCTGCTCAGCCGCTCCTCATGGCCGCCATCTTGCTTACTCCTGCAGCTGCTCCCATTCTTTGCGTGTCTCCAGCTTACACTTTCCTAATGCGAGTCCTATTGGCTATGGCAATTGGTGTTGGTAGCAAGCAAGGGCAGTGCTGTTGTGGTGCTGAGTGATGCTGTTGTGGTGCTGAGTGATGTGGTTGGGCTGAGTAATGTGGTGGTGTATTAGAGTGATGTGGTGATGTCCCAGAGTGATGTGGTGGTGTCCCAGAGTGATGTGGTGATGTCTGTCAGTGATGTGGTGATGTCTGTGAGTGATGTGGTGATGTCTGTGAGTGATGTGGTGATGTCTGTGAGTGATGTGGTGATGTCTGTGAGTGATGTGGTGATGTCTGTGAGTGATGTGGTGATGTCTGTGAGTGATGTGGTGGTGTCTGTGAGTGGTGATGTGGTGGTGTCCCTGAGTGATGTGGTAGTGCCCCTGAGTGATGCCCCTGAGTAATGTGGTGGTGCTGTCCCAAAGTGATGTGGTGCTGTCCCAGAGTGATGTGATGCTGTCCCAGAGTGATGTGGTGCTGTCCCGGAGTGAGGTGGTGCTGTCCCAGAGTGATGTGGTGCTGTCCCAGAGTGATGTGGTGGTGTCCCAGAGTGTCGTGGTGGTGTCCCAGAGTGATATGGTAGTGTTCTAGAGTGATATGGTGGTGTTGTGAGGCGTGCAGCAGTGTGAGGTGTGCAGCAGTGTGAGGTGTGCAGCAGTGTGAGGTGTGCAGCAGTGTGAGGCGTGCAGCAGTGTGAGGCGTGCAGCAGTGTGAGTCGTGCAGTAGTGTGCAGCATGCAGCAGTGTGAGTAATACAGCAGTGTGCAGCATGCAGCAGTGTGCCGCGTGCAGTAGTGTGAGTCGTGCAGTAGTGTGCAGCATGCAGCAGTGTGAGTAATGCAGCAGTGTGCAGCATGCAGCAGTGTGAGTAATGCAGCAGTGTGCAGCATGCAGCAGTGTGCAGCATGCAGCAGTGTGAGGCGTGCAGCAGTGTGAGGCGTGCAGCAGTGTGAGGCGTGCAGCAGTGTGAGTCATGCAGTAGTGTGCAGCATGCAGCAGTGTGAGTAATACAGCAGTGTGCAGCATGCAGCAGTGTGCGGCATGCAGTAGTGTGAGTCGTGCAGTAGTGTGCAGCATGCAGCAGTGTGAGTAATGCAGCAGTGTGCAGCATGCAGCAGTGTGAGTAATGCAGCAGTGTGCAGCATGCAGCAGTGTGAGTAATGCAGCAGTGTGCAGCATGCAGCAGTGCGCGGCATGCAGCAGTGTGAGGCGTGCAGCAGTGTGAGGCGTGCAGCAGTGTGAGGTGTGCAGCAGTGTGAGGCGTGCAGCAGTGTGTGACGTGCAGCAGGGTGGCGTGCAGCAGTGTGAGGCGTGCAGCAGTGCGAGGCGTGCAGAAGTGTGCGGCGTGCAGCAGTGTGCAGCGTGCAGCAGTGTGCGGCATGCAGCAGTGTGCAGCATGCAGCAGTGTGCAGCATGCAGGAGTGTGAAACGTTCAGCAGTGTGAGGCGTAAGGTGAGGGGGTGTGAGGGTGAGAGGGTGTGAGGGTGAGAGGGTGTGTGATGCTGTGTGAGGGTGAGAGGATGTATGAGGGTAAATGAGGGTGTGTGAGGGTGAGGGGGTGTGAGGGTGAAGGGTTGTGAGGGTGAGGGGGTGTGAGGGTGAGAGGATGTGCGAGGGTGAGAGGGTGTGTGAGGGTGAGAGGGTGTGTGAGGGTGAGAGGGGGAGTGAAGGTGTGTGAGGGTGAGGGTGTGTGAGGGGGTGTGAGGGTGAGGGGGTGTGAGAGTGAGGGGGTGTGAGAGTGAGGGGGTGTGAGAGTGAGGGGGTGTGAGAGTGAGGGGGTCTGAGACTGAGGGGGTGTGAGACTGAGGGGGTGTGTGAGGGTGAGGGTGAGTGGGTTCTGAGGGGGTGTGGCGATGTGAGGGAGAGGGTGAGGGTGAGGGGTGTGATGGTGAGGGGGTGTGAGAGTGAGGGGGGTGTGAGGGTGAGAGGGTGTGCGTTCTGAGGGGGTGAGGGCATGTGATGGTGAGGGGTTGAGGGGGTGTGAGGGTGGGTGGGAGTGTGTGTGAGGGTGAGAGGGTGTGTGAGGGTGGGTGAGAGGGTGAACGAGGGTGAGGGGTGTGTGAGGGTGAATGAGGGTGTGAGGGTGTGTGTGAGGGGGTGAGGGTGAGTGAGGGGGTGAGGGTGAGCTAGAGTGAGAGTGTTGTGAGGGTGAGCGGGTGAGAGGGTGTGAGGGTGTGAGAGTGAGTGAGGGTGAGAGGGTTGTGAGGGTGAGGGGGGTGGGTGAGGGTGGGTGAGGGATTTGTGACGGTGAGTGAGGGTGTGTGAGGGTGTGTGAGGGTGAGGGTCCGAAGTAAATGGTGGCAGGGCAGACATCATTGTAGCTAGCAAGTCGATCTTGACATGTGTATACTCTATACTCCGACCAAGGGTGGAATTAGTCACTAGTTACAGACCTGAAGACTGGATGTGCTCTCTCTGAACACACTGCAGCGGCAGAGCTGTGAACATCGCCCGATCAGATCTGCACACAATTTGTCATAGATAGACAATAAGCACATTGCATGGAGAGCAAATGTTCCTTCTGCTGGACTACGAAGCAGTCTGTAAGGCATAGACACACACTACATGCTCTACTGCACAACCTCATGAACACACTACAAAGTCCGCAAGAGCTAAAGATAGAGCTAGGCAAACCCAAAGCGCAGCATACATATATCTACAGAAATCTAAGATGAAGCAAAATTAAACACCAGGCTCACGGTGCCCTCAAGCCACAGTCTAGCACACCATGACTGGGAATCCATCTCAGACGGAGCCATAATGAGCGAGTGGCCAACAGACCCTGTAAATCTCAGTGGGGTACACGTGTTACTATGGTAATCCCTGAACTACAGCCACAATAAACATGTGGTAAATGGAGACTATAAACAACAAGCTCTCGGCATTGCTGTGGGCTATTCCTTACGGAATGGAAAAGGGGCGAGCCCTAAAAAGGGAAAAAGGATGGATGGATGAGCTGGTGAAAGAATGGGTTGATAAAAGTATATATGGATGAGTGGGTGCATGAAATCATGGATACATTTGTGAGGATGGGTGTATGAGTGGGTGAAAAGATGGATGAATGGATGAAAGGATGAACACTGAGTGGGTGAAAGATGGATTGGTGGCTAGAAGGATGCATTTGTGGATGGGTGAAAGATGGATGGTTGGGTGGATAGAATAATGAATGAGTGAGAGGATGATTGAATAAGTGGGCGAAATTATGGATAGATGGATGAGAGGATGGTGATATGAGTGGGTAAGAGGGTGGTTAGATGTGTGGGTGAGAGATGCTTTGCCCTGGATGGCCTGAGCGCGCTGTTGGCTTGTCGCAGGAAAGTGGTATTCTGTAATCAGACATTCCAGCGATAAGGTAGCCCGACTCTCGCTGAGAGATGCGTTTCACACATTTTCTTTAAAAACAGTAAAAACTCAGAGGAACAGAAATGGTGACAGGAATAATTTGCTTTCAGTTTGACTGCAACTTGATATTAAGGCAGGAGGCAATGAATGCTCGGGTTCCGCATCAATGCTAAAACTCTGGCCCGGCTTCTGGTGGGGAAGGCAGGAAAGTGGCACGCGCTACGTGGGCACTGCTTGGGGGTGTGGGCGAGCACATCAGAAAATCCTATTTTAAAGCTGCGGCTCCAGATAGTACAGCGCAGCGCGGGGTTGTCAGCTGTAAGTAAAACTAACCTTTGTTGATCACAAACAGTAAATATGTTGGCTCAACACTTCTAACGCGGTACCAGATGCAGCTCACGTCTGCAATACAAACAAGCGGTACGTAAATACACACTTTGCACTTATAGTCATTGCTTATGAGAAGCAAGGCTGGCAGTAAAAGGGGTGCAGTTACAGACAACCTTGCTTCTCATAAGCAACGACTATATATCAGTGTGTTGAGTTACCTCAAAGGTAGCAAAAGATCCTCTAGCCAAACAACTAAAGTAAAACTTATACTATGATTGATTTGTTTCTGGCAGCAGTTCAGAATGTAAGAATGTATCCTGGCCAGGGTTCTCATACATGCCACATTTCCACCCTACATACTTTGCACAAATATAAGTTTTTTGTTTTTTACTGTGTGTGGCACAGTTCCCCAGTGCAACTAGTCTCTGATGTCAGCAACTTGAAAAAGTGACACAGATGTTCCCACTTGACTCTGGTGGTGTAGCCAAAAAATAGATCTCGTATAACATAGAGACTCCAGAAACTATAGAACTGGCCTGACACCTCCTGGATATTTGTTATTATGGCACTCCACTGCCCCTACATACGCACCCCAGGAGTGTTGCACTATTTGGAGGCAATTTTTATACTATTAACACTGCAGGAATTAATTTGTGAAATACGGGTGTCCTCTTTTTTAAAGAAAACAACACACAAGTCATTTGGAATGTCCCATCGAAGCACACTGAACCCATGAAAATGTTAGATATAAGTAATTCCAAAACTTGGTAATTATGCCTTCACAGGCATAAAGGTTAGATGTATGCCTGTTGTCGAGTTATACATGTATCGCTATCCCTTCATTTGTCACTGTGTTTGGTGAAAGGGAATAGACTTGGAAGAAGAGAGGGGACAGATTGTTGTAGGCGCTTCGGCATATGAGGTAAGCATTGAAGAAATAATGCTAGACATTGGTAAAAAAAATGTAAATGTCTGCAAAATAATAGCTTTCAATTGTACCACAAGAACAGCTGCATACAGCGTTAATGTTTTCCACATCAATGTATGTGCAGCGCATGTAGGCCAGGCATTTGCTTTGCATTGTGGGGCATGTAGTCTTCTGTACTGTACCCAATTATAAAAGCAGGAGTAGAAGATACAGATGCAGAGCAAAACCCTGGATTGTATAAGCTATTGCAGCTAGAACTGGGAAACCAGGGAGAACTGCACTGCGACGGTTATGGTTCAAAATAAAGCGTGAAGTTTATATCGTTTTTAAAATGTATATGTTCTTGTGAAAACAAAACCAATTACCGGTCAGTGCATTATTGTTAAGAACATGCCCTTTACAAGAATGTGAAGGATGCAGTAAACTCTCAGTCACGGTCAATGTGAACCTGGCGATTATCTTAAAAAAAAAAAATTTGTAGCAGAAAAGGGCAAAATAAACACCTAACTCAATGAGAAACTCTAAAGACGAAAAATAGTCAAAATGCAGCTGCACTACAGTTAAACTGAGTGCCACAATTTCAGACAAAATATCTGCTGGCTGCTTTAGTCGTGACATCACATAGGGTTTTTAAAAGAACAATTTAGACTAGTAACCAAAAACGTTTTTAAGAGCAGGAAATCAAAGTTGAAAAATGCATTTAGAGAAGATAGTTGTAGCCCTGCTTAGTGTATTTTAATTGATATAAAGTTCCTTTTCTCACGTTTTTCAGCAAAACTGAACCGGCGTAGAATAATATTGTACAGATCTTAAGAAGAAACAATGGGTTCCTCTCAGGTGCCTCACCTAATGGGTCCAGCAACTTTTCATCGAGTTGTTTTTAATAAAGCGTGTTTAAAAAAGGTTGAGTAACCTTGCCAAGGAAATGGAAAAAATGCTGCTGTTTTTTTCAGAGTGCTGAGAACCTGAACATCCTGCGTGCCATGCTGAATGATTTTGGGTGACCTGGAAGAGTGCTGTGAATGGTATGAATTGTTCTGCTGTCTTTGTTGCGGCAGAGCTTCTCTTGGTGCAGACAGAGGAAGTAACAGCACACAGTGATAACAGAGAGATATGTCTCCTTATCATCAGACTTTACCTTCACATAACCACGTAAGGCAGCTGACGCTGCACTTCCTATTTGAAAGTGAAAGCGTGCCCACGCAGAGTATTTAAAAGTGAAAGTGGGTGTGGCTATTAGTAATTAAAAGTTAAGGCGAGTGTTGTGCTTTTGATGTAAAAGTGAAAGCAGGCACGGAGTATGTAAAATTTACAGCGTAGGTCCCATGCTGCTTGGAAAAGATCAAATGACCGTACGGGCTGCATTCCGTTACACTGCCCTAACAAGGAGGGTGGGGAGAAGGAATTGAGAGCAGAGGAGGGGGGGGGGGGTTGGGGGGGCTGAAGGAGCATGGAAAGAGCCAACAATCAAACCATTAACAGCGCGGCGCTTGTGAAAGGGCGCTGTGCTGATAATGTATGCGTGTCACACACTTGTAAATTAAATAAACCAGTGCTGCATTAATGACTACCCCAGCCTTCCACCTAGGGGCACCCAGCCTACCTCCGCTCCAGACGCTGCCTGCCAGCTCCCAGCCTCTGGATCTCCGAGTGAGATGATCTGGACCCGACAGGGGGAGGGAGGGAAAATGAAAGAGCGCCTTGTGCGCGCTATAACAAGGCGGAAGAGACGCTAGACACCAGCGGCCACTCGCGTGCACATCTCCTGTCCTAGTAGTGATCGGGAGGGTGCCGCCGCGCTGCCCACGGCGACCCGGAAGCTCTTGGCCGGCCGGCCAATCCGCTCGCGGCCGACCAGAAGTCCCGCCTCCTGAGGTCCGTGAGAAGAAGGCCTGTCGGCGCATGGAGCGCCCTGCGGGTCCTGGGTAGCCCGGGTCCCCCAGAGGGGGCCCGGGGAGAAGGAGGAGTGTGGCGCCTGTTGCGGGGCTCCTCTGACCTGAGGGAGCCCCGATCCATAAGAGGAGACGCGCCGTGAGGAGCAGAGCGCAAGAGGAGCCCCGCCGGAAGAGAGCAGACGGTGAGTGGGGCCCAGGGCTGATGTGAAATTAGACTCCGTGCCTGCCTGTGTGTATGCCTGGGGGGGAGGGGGGGGGGGAGTGTGTGCGCGTGTGTGCGCGAGGGAATGTGTGTGCGCATGCGTGACTGTGTGTGATTGAGAGAGAATGCGAGGCAGGGGATGTGCACGGCGACGTGCGCGCCCTCGAGGAGGAATCTGAGACAGCGAAGCGCGTGGGCAATCGCTGTCTCACATTCCCCCAGACACGCCAGCAAAAGATGTCTTCGCAGACAAAGCATGCTTCGCATGCTTTTTAGGTCTGCTCAACCTAAAAACGACCTAAAACAACCTAAGATCACTTTTGATCTGCGCCGATCTTCTCGGCAGGACGCTGCGGGCGCCGAGGGTGCGGACTCCGCTGCAGGGGCAACCGACACTTCGCCTTCCCGTGATGATGACCTTAAAGCCATAATGTTGGGAGTCAAGTCCACGGTTACGGGCATTGCTGCTCAGCTGGATCAACTTTCTGCCCGCGCGATCACGTGAAGTCCCAGGATGGTTCCCATGACAACCGCCTACTGCACATCGAGTCCCGAGTATCAGATGCCGAAGACTCAGCCAGCCAGGACCGTCTGAGGCTGCTGCAGATGGACAAGCTCCTTGCGGTCATCTATGAAAAGAATGAGGACTTGGAGGCCCGTTCTCGGAGGTTGCAACTTGCGCATCACGGGCCTACCGGAGTCCACAAACATTACTAAAATGGAGGACTTTGCGGAGAGGCTGCTCAGGGAGCTGTTTGGCGACATCCTGTCTACCGTCTTCATTGTCGAAAGGGCTCATCGTTCGTTGGAGCCTCGTCCCCGCCCTGGCCTCCCCCATTCCCGATCATTGCGAAGATCTTAAACTATCGAGACCGTGACACCATCCTCCGGGCGGCCCGTGAGAGGGGGACCATCAACCATCAGGGCAACAACCTCTCCTTCTATCCAGACTACACCCTCTTTGTGCAGGCCGCTCGGAGAGAATTCCTCCCTGCTAAACGGATTCTTCTCAAACACGAAGTCTCATATTCGTTGGCCTACCCAGCTAAACTACGAGTTCGTCAGGGGGCTAAGACACTGGTCTTTCAGGATCCTAGGGGTTTTGTTCCTCCAGGGAAATGGTGGTTTATTGTATTTGTTGTCAATTTCCTGCTTCTTTTTATAAATGCTGGTTCTGGTGCAGATAGGGCCCAGTCTTTATGGTCCTCACTTTGGGCATCTAATGTGCGATACTGTGCAATTTGTTATGTCTTTGGTCCATCACCTTTGCAGTCTCTTCGCTCTCACGTGCTGCCTTTGATGTGCTGGTCTTCTTCTGGCCCAAATGGCTCTCCCCCCCTCCCCGTCGGGGCTGGCGTTCCTCCTGTGATGGCCCCTCCTCTCTCTATGCTCCTGCCACGTCTGTGCTCTTCTGCCGGCCCTTCTTCCCCACCATGGCTCTGGTAGGCCGCTTGCTGCTTGGCCTCCTGTCCCACGCCTTTGATCTGATCGTCCAACATCTCCTGTCTATGGCTGATTTAATTTGTTGGTCCTGGAATGTCCGTGGCCTAAATGACCATCGCAAGGCCCGTCTGACACATGCCCACCTGCAGTGTCACAATGTCGGCATTTGCCTCTTACAGGAGACTCACCTGCTCCCCGCTTCGACCTCCGGGCTTGGCGCAAGATACTCAGGGGAGTCCCACTCCTCCACGTACTCTTCCTACGCCGGGGTTTGCCTCCATTCTGCTGCGCCGCGGTCTCCCCTGGCAGACCACTCGTGTTATAGTCGACCCTGAGGGTTTATATGTGATTCTTCACGGGATGCTGCTCGCTCAACCTGTTACTATTGCTTCGGTGTATGGCCCCAACACAGACAACCCTGAGTTCTTCTATACTGTTTGGCCTCTGATCTCCTCTTGTGGCCCTGTGGCAGTACTATGGGGTGGCGATTTCAACGTCACTCTATCTGCAGATTTGGACAGGTCGGGCTCTTACCAGTCTCATCTGCGCGCGGCCGCTGCTTTGTCTTCCATCTTATCAGACAACTTGCTAGTCGATGTTTGGCGTCACCTCCGGCCCGATGCCCGGGAGGGCACTTGCATCTCTGGTGCTAGGGGCTGTTGGTCGCGCATTGACCTGTGGCTGGTTTCGCCGGATGTCCTCTCTTGGACTTTGGACGCCACTCACATGGCGCGCACACTTTCCGACCACGCTCCAGTCCGCCTACTACTGCGCCCCCCGGACTCCCAGTGCTGCGCATTCACCTGGCGCCTTCCTTCCAATGCCCTTCGGGATGCTGTCTTTTGCGACGAGATTCAAACTGCCGTGGTTAATTATTTTGAGCTTAATGTTGTCTCTGTGGATTCGGCCTCCACCTTATGGGAGGGATTCAAGGTATACATTCGGGGTGAGTGCATATCCAAGCAGGCCGGTGTCCTTCGGTTCATTAGTTCCATACTTACCAGGCTTGAAGGGGAGATCCGGGACCTTGACGCCTCCATTGCGAATGGCGCTGACCCCGACGCGTTGGCGTTCCTGAGTCAAAACCACTCTGAATTCTCCAAGGAGGCTGGCCGCGAGCTATCCTTTCTGGGTAGGGAGGGTCCTGCTCGTCGCTTTGGGGAGGGGAACGCCCTGGACGCACAGTCGCCAACTTGCTGCGCCCACCGCGAGCCTCCTCTTACATCACTGCCCTCGTAGACGGTGGACCGGATCTCACCACCTCTTCCGAAGAGATAAAGTCCTGCTTCCTTTCCTTTTATTCCCGGCTATATTCAGCCGGCAACGCCCCCTCATCGGAGGACTTTGATCAATACTTCGAATCCATTGCTTTGGTCTGGCTGGCGGACAACCACCGCAAATTTCTTGATGAACCTTTTTCAAAAGAGGAAATACTGGCGGCGATCAACGGTCTGCCGTGTGACAAAGCGCCCGGCCTGGACGGCCTTACGGCCGCCTTCTATAAGCAGTTCGCCCCCATTCTGGTTCCACATCTAGCTGCAATGTATAACAAATCCTTTAATACTGGCACGCTCCCACCGTCGCTCCGCGAGGCCTCGCTAACGCTGCTCCTCAAACCGGACAAACCTGCAGACCGGTGTGATTCCTACCGACCCTTTCCCTCATTAATATTGATAATCTAATTTTCGCTAAACTTATCGCCTCCCGTCTACTTCTTTTAATGCCAACCATCGCCCTCCCCGACCAATCTGGCTTCATCCCGGGCAGGGCAACTTCCCATAATCTTCGTACTATTTTTTCGGTCCTACATCAAATTAATCTCGACCTTCCGGCCGTAGCCGCGCTGCTCGATGCCACCAAAGCGTTTGACACGCTGGAGTGGCCATTCCTCTTTTACCTTCTCTCACGTATGGGATTTAGCGCTCATTGTTTGAGGAATATTAAACTGCTTTACACTGGCCCACTCGCTCGATTACGCATTAATGGCCAAATCACTGACCCTATCCCCATTTTGCGTGGCACGCGGCAGGGCTGCCCTCTGTCGCCCATGCTTTTTGCCATCGCTATGGAGTCCCCGGCTGCCCGCCTCAGACAGCACCACACCCAAAGGGGCATCGGTTTCTCGTCCCGCTCCCTCTTGGTCTCCATGTATGCGGACGATATCACCCTCTACATTCGTCATCCTCAGGAAAATCTCAGCCCCCTGGTACGTGAGGTTATTCGGTTCGGAGGGCTTTCGCGGGTCCGAATTAATTGGAATAAATCCGTACTTTTCCCCCTCACGGATGCCACTCTCAGTTTGTGCCTGACTATCCCTTTGTGTGGGCTACGGGTCCTACCCGCTAACTCGGCATTTGGCTGAGCAGGGACCCGGACGACCTCTGGAGGTCCAATTTTGGCCGTGCTGTGGACTGGCTGGAGTCTAAGATTCCCCAGTGGACTCAGCTGCCCCTCTCCCTCGCTGGCCGCGTCGCCGTCGCAAAGATGGTAGTCCTTGTGAGAAGTTGGCCCGATATGCAACGTTCGCTATTCTAGCGACCGCTATGTATCGTTCCAACGACCCTTATGGTGATTGGTTGTAAGTCAACCTTAGACCAGCTATCCTAGTAGCGTGGATACGAGCAGTCTTCGGGCTAAACTCTAGAGGGCGTGTTAAGCCAGCTGTTATACCATCACATACCCCTTGAACCCCAAGTGAAAGGACACCACACAAGTGTTATGAAAATAAACAGAATATTTATTAAGAATCACAACAGCCCTGGACTCTTTATGAGGACAGGGTACTAAGCACAAACCAAAACTCTTGGGAGAATACTTCAAGTGCACAATTTAAACAAGTGTCCGGGGACACGGGAAGTTTAGTGGTCTCGGGCGGACCCGATAAGGCAAGTCGGAAGCGAGGGACTCGGGACCCTAGAGTAAGGAGGCTATGCAGGCACCGAAATGCCGAGGTTACCTAGCCACGACGGCTGCGGCTGCACAAGTCTTACAGGCGTCGGGGTCTTCGCTGACGAGCCAGGAGCCGGAAGAAAAGGAGTTGCTGGCCGGCGACCAGTGCTGAATAGTTCGTAGAGATCCAAGCCTGGATCAGAGATCGGTGATACCTGAAAGCAGAGGGGACCAAGTTCGTACTACTAGCCAGTAGTCAGAGGGTACCAGGAAGGCACCGGTTGGCCGTCACCTCGACTAGGTGAGTGGGCGACGCTAGGCTCTGCAGTCTCACGGACCAGGAGGCGTTGTCGGCGACCAGGATGGAGGTGCGAGCTGTCCCACGAAGGTTGATGCTGTCGGCGTCGCTGGGCCCAGGATTGGGGCAACAAGCCTTGGCAGATTTCAGGGCCACGTGGTGGGCCTAAAATGGCGTCTTGAGTGGACCGGGAGGGTCCGGGGTGCTCCTCTCAAAGATGGAAGCAAAGGCCAGTCTGGAGCAACCAGACCAGCAGCGTTGGTTATCGGGTGTCGTCAAAGAAGGGCACAAGCCAGCGGCTAGTGACCAGACAACGTACTGAGCAGCGAGCAGAAGGGCCCCACGCAGATCGTGGAGATGCTGGGAGACTGCACTTCGGTGCTGGAGCGGCTCAGGGTCGGGGTTTCTCGGACCCCAAAGCACTCACCAGAGAATTTCTTCGATGGTCGTGCTGATTAAGAAAGCGTGCAGGTTTTGTTGATGGCCGGTCCCTCGTCGAGCTGGGCTGTCGGATTCCTTGAGGAAGGACTTGCAGCAAACCGCAGAGTTCTTAGATGGTGCCCGCTGGTGCAGGGTGACTACTCCTTAGCCACAAGGGAGAAATCTTGAGAAGAGTCTCGAAGTCCTTTCGTAGAAAGTATTCTTGATTCAAAGATGATCTAATTTGGAAGGGTCCCCGCTCCGGCCTTTATCCTAAAGAAAGGGGTGGGTACATGACTAGGTCCTGCCCTAAGGGTGGGACCAGGAAGGGGGGTAGTTACACCCCTCTCCCCTGCCGGACTGTCCCCAGGTCAGGGGCTGGCGCCCCTGGAACTGGTTCTGACCGGCAGATGCGTAGTGAGCACCAGGGTGCCACTCCGCAGTCACCTTCTCGCAAAGCCCTACCTACCCAGAATACACAAACCCTGTCTGGGACGGTGCGAACACCGCCCTTGACAGGAAACCCTTTGTCCAAGCTCTCCTCGCTGGGAGGACTCCCAGCAGCAGGAGGTCGGACTCGTGTCTGTGGTGGCAGCATCCATTTTGTGGAGCTGAGGCTTTAGTTAACTTTAACCGGGGTTCACAGTTACATACATGTCGTGTCCCTCTAGAAGGGCGGAATGCAAACCTCGTCGCCAGAATTGGTGAGGGGGTAGCATCCCGATTCCTATGACACCTTACTTGACATGTCTGGATAACGCAATACCGAAGTTACCGATATGGCACGCGTTATCATGGAACAGCCATTGGGTCTTGGTTCCGCCAGCTGCAACCGGGCTCGGCTCGGGCCAGAACCCAATTCACACGATTCCAAGCACTCTGCCTTCAGGATTGTCAAGGCCTGCCATAGGAGTGTCTGATAGGAACTCGGGTGTCCATTGTGTGGTTAGATATAGGGCTACTATACCTAAAGCAACGAGCGGGTACGCTACGTTGCCCCAGCTGTCGTGCAGCCAGTTGTGTCAGATTTAGATGGCCATCCAGGGGTGGCATAATACATGCTTCAGCCCCTGGTAGGCCCTGGGTACACTGATGCCCTGAGTTACAGGGTCTGACAGGGTGGCCCAGTTCCAATTGGGTAATGCACCTAAGGTACAGGCATCAATTTAGAGAGAGAACAGCTAGGCGGTGGGTCTGATTAGCAGGCCCGCAGCCCGAGAAAGTCGTAAACCAGTGAAACAAAAGCAAAAAGTCCGGGTGATCATAGGATTGCAGACCCTACTCTCCTACATGACCCCCCCCCCAAACGTTGGGACAATAAGCTAACCTTGACCAGGTGAGTCTTCTTGTTCTAAGTGGAAATACCTGGAGAGCCCATCTGCATTGCCATGATCAGTACCAGGTCTATGCTCCACTGTGAAGTCCATCCCCTGTAGGGAAATGGACCACCTAAGCAGTTTGGGGTTTTCACCCTTCATCTGATTTAGCCATAAGAGGGGCTTATGGTCGGTCTGAATTTTGAAATGAGTGCCAAACAAGTACGGCCTCAGTTTCTTCAGGGCCCACACCACAGCGAAGGCCTCCCTCTCTATAGCTGACCAATTTTTCTCTCTGGGGGTCAGCCGTCTGCTTATAAAAGCAATGGGCTGGTCATTACCATCAAAATTCAGTTGAGATAGAACAGCTCCCACACCCAACTCAGAAGCATCTGTTTGGACAATGAATGGTTTGGAGTAGTCTGGACTCTTGAGGATAGGTGCCGTGCACATGGCCTGTTTTAGGTCATCGAATGCTTTTTGACAGCTCGCTGTCCACTGAACCTTTTTTGGCATTTTCTTACTCGTCAGTTCATTGAGCGGAGTCACAATCGATCCTTAATATCTGACGAACTTCCGGTAGTAACCAGTCAGGCCCAAGAAAGCTCGAACCTTAGTCTGGGTGGTTGGAGGAGCCCAGTCCCTGATTGACTGTATCTTGCTCTCCAGTGGCTGAACTTGACCTCCCCCAACGAGGTGGCCCAAGTATACAACCTGTGTCTGCCCTATCTGGCACTTGGTAGCCTTGATAGTGAGACCTGCCGCTTGCAGAGCCTCTAACACTTTCCGCAGGTGGACCAGGTGATCCTCCCAGGTGGAGCTAAAGACAGCAATATCGTCAAGATACGCCGCACAGAAGTCGTCCAGCCCAGTGAGAACGTGATTCACCAACCGTTGGAAGGTGGCAGGTGCATTTTTCAAACCAAAGGGCATCACC
The DNA here is from genome assembly GCF_964263255.1 of Lissotriton vulgaris. Classification (NCBI taxonomy): domain Eukaryota; kingdom Metazoa; phylum Chordata; class Amphibia; order Caudata; family Salamandridae; genus Lissotriton; species Lissotriton vulgaris. The sequence goes on along the minus strand of NC_141695.1, from coordinate 1,341,708,924 downwards.
ACAAACTGGTAGTGCCCACCAGGGGTAGAAAATGCGGTCTTGGGCTTGGCGTCCTCAGCTAACCTGATTTGCCAATACCCAGCTGTCAGGTCAAACGTACTTAAGTAGTTGGCCGAAGCCAATCTATCGATAAGCTCGTCTGCCCTTGGTATTGGGTGGGCATCAGTCTTAGTGACTGCATTGAGACCCCGGTAGTCTACGCAGAACCTCATCTCTTTCTTACCGCCCGGGGTGTGAGGTTTCGGCACTAGAACTACGGGACTAGCCCAGGGGCTGTCCGAGGGTTCAATGACTCCCAGCTCCAACATTTTCTGCACTTCGTTCTTGATGCAGTCTCTAACATGATCTGGCTGCCGGTAGATTTTACTCTTCACGGGCAAGCTGCCACCAGTGTCGACCTCATGGGTGCACCAATTGGTCTGACTGGGTGTTAGAGAGAACATATGCCGGAAGGATTGAAGAACCTGTTTACAATCCTCCTGTTGATGTTCGGAGAGGCTGCCACAAAAGACAACACCATCTACCGATCCATCGTCAGGATTCTGAGTGAGCAGGTCGGGGAGAGGGTCACTCTCCTCCTCCTGTCCCTCATCCATGGCCATGAGCAAACTCATGTCCTTCCTGTCGACATATGCCTTGAGCCAGTTGACATGGAGCACCCTGTGGGGGCTCCGGGGAGTTCCCAGGTCTACCAGGTAGGTGACCTCTCCCTTTTTCTCCAGGATGGTGTAGGGCCCGGACCATTTGTCCTTGAGTGCTGCCGGGGCCACTGGCTCCAGCACCCACACCTTCTGTCCGGGCTGATAAACAGTCAAGACAGCCTTTTGGTCATGCCAAGTTTTTTGGAGTTCCTGGCTGGCCTTAAGGTTTTCGGATGCCTTCTCCATGTACTCAGCCATCCGCGAGCGGAGGCCCAGCACATAGTCCACTATGCTGGTTGCAGGCTTTTTGAGAGGTCTCTTTCATCCTTCCTTCACCAAACACAGGGGTCCTCTCACAGGATGCCCGTACAAAAGTTCAAAAGGGCTGTAGCCAACCCCCTTCTGTGGGACTTCTCTGTAAGCGAATAAAAGGCAGGGGATCAGGACGTCCCATCTACGCCGAAGCTTTTCAGGTAGTCCGTGAATCATCCCTTTCAGGGTCCTGTTGAATCTCTCAACAAGCCCATTGCATTGTGGATGATAGGGTGTAGTGAATTTGTAGTTGACACCACATTCCTTCCACATAGCAGTTAAGTAGCTCGACATGAAGTTTGCACCCCTGTCGGAGACGACCTCCTTAGGGAAGCCCACTCTGGAGAATACTCCAACTAGGGCTCGTGCCACAACAGGCGCTGTAGTGGTCCTAAGGGGAATAGCTTCAGGATACCTGGTGGCATGATCCACTACCACCAGTATAAACTTGTGCCCTGATGCTGTTGGTGGTTCCATGGGACCGACGATGTCAATCCCCACCCGTTCAAAGGGCACCCCCACCACAGGCATTGGTATAAGGGGGGCCTTCGTTGTGCCACCTGACTTACCACTGGCTTGGCAAGTGACACAGGAGTGGCAAAACTCCTTGGTATCTTCGTTCATGTGAGGCCAGTGAAAGTGTGAGACAAGCCTGTCCCACGTCTTCGTCTGGCCTAAGTGTCCTGCTAAGGGAATCTCGTGGGCCAAGGTAAGGAGGAAACCACGCTGAGACAAGGGGACGACCAGCCTCCTGGTCATGCCAGGCTTGGGGTCTCTTGCCTCAGTGTACAGGAGTCAATCTTCCCAGTATACCTTGTGGGTACCTGTGGCGTTCCCAGCAGCCTCAGCAGCAGCCTGCTGTCTGAGGGGTTCAAGAGAAGGGCAGCCTAACTGGTCCTTCCCCAGGTCCTCTCGTGTGGGTCCCCCTGAGCCCAGAAACTCAACTTGATCAAGTTCGAGTTCTTTAGGTTCAGTTTCCCGCAATTCTTGGAGGTCAGCCTCCTCTGAGTCCTGATCCTCGACCTGGGGCAAGGGGGAAGGCGAAGCCTTAACCCGACTGCTCCTCTTCTTGGGAGGTGTCTGGTCCGTTGTTCGAGGATCCAGCACCTGCTCAGTGGGGCATCGTCTGACCTGTGACCTGGTCACAGCAAACACGTGTGCTGGCAAGCCTAACATCTCCATGTGAGTCCGTTGCTCCACTTCTGACCATCGTGATGACTCCAAATCATTGCCCAACAAACAATCCACTGGGAGGTCTGAACTAACAACAACCTTTTTCTGGCCATTTACCCCTCCCCAGGAGAAAGCAACAATCGCCATACTATGACTGGTAGTGGCGTTGCTGGCATTGGTCACCAGGAATTCTGTACCTGGCATGATCTGTCCAGGGTCCACAAAGTTAGGCGTCACCATGGTGACGCTGGCACAAGTGTCCCTATAGGCCTGAGCCATTCTTCCATTTATTAAAGGCGTCTGTCGGTATTTGCCCAAAGTATTGGGACTGATATCAGGGGATATATCCACATCCCCTGTACAGACAAGGACAGCCTGAGTGAGTGTACCAGCTAAGCCGTCACACCCCTCAGAACCCAAGGTTAACCCAACTAGTCCCTTGGGAGGCGCACTACTACTGCTGGCTGTACTAGGGGGCACAGGTGCCGTAGGGGCTGCAGTAGCAGGAGTCTGCCCTCCTTTCTTGGTGCACTCACTAAACCAGTGAGTTTTACTTTTACAGTATTGGCACCACCTTTTCGATTGACCTTCTTGATTCTTCTTTTTCTGGGAAGCCTGACCCCCCCCCCCCCCCTCTTTGGGTTGTTGGGGACCTGTCGAAGACTTCTGGTCAGTTTGTTCCCCTTTCGAATCTTTACCCTTCTGGTCTGCTTTCTTCTGACCACCCTGGTTCTGGCCCTGGTTTTGCTTAACCCTTGTTCTGACCCATCTGTCTGCCTTCTTTCCCAATTCTTGGGGAGAGGTCAGATCCGAGTCGACAAGGTGCTGATGCAACAACTGGTTCTGACAATTGTTTAAAATCTGTTCTCGCATGATCAAAGTATACAATCCTTGGTAATCAGTACCCTTACTGCCCAGCAACCAGCCCTCAAAAGCCTTAGTGGCACAATCAACGAAATCAGACCAGTCCTGAGACTGAGTTTTCTGGGTATCCCTGAACAGCAACCTGTACTGCTCAGTGGTTAGGCCGAACCCATCAATCAGTGTGTTCTTCAGGATCTGGTAATTGTTAGCGTCCTCGACCCTTGTGGTGAGGAGCTTATCTCTACCTTTACCTTCAAAGGAGAGCCACAAGATAGCTGCCCACTGACTCTGGGGGACGCACTGTACAGTGCAAGCCCGCTCCAAAGCAGTAATCCACTTGTGGATGTCGTCCCCTTGCTTAAAGGGGGGCACTATCTTATTCAGGTGCTTAGTGTCTAAACTCCTGGGTTCCCGTGGGGGAATGCTGCCACCAGTGGGGATCGTCCCGCTCAACTCTTGCTCTCGGGCAAAGGCGAGTCTCTCTTTGGCTAGGGCAAGTTCTTCCCTTTCGATCCGCAGATTGACTTCCCGCTCCTTTGCCTCGTACATTCTCCTCTGAGGTGATGTCATCCCTCTTCGAGCAGAACCTCGAGAGCCATTGGTTCGAGCGGATCTGTTAGAGCCTCTCGACAGAAACCTAACTCGTCCGTTCCCAATGTTAAGCTGGCCCGAGAGAGGCCCCAGGGGTCTCCTAGTACCAAACTCGTGCCGGCTTAAGTTGTCCTGAGTTAGCTGACTAACTATGACTGGACCTTTGTCTGCCTCGTCCCCAGATGTCTCTGGTTCCTCGTCCTCTTCTTCGCCCTCGGCAGAGAGGGGATATGGTCAGGGTCACCTCGGGTTCCCTCGAGGGGAGGCATTTCCATTTCGGGATGAGAAGGGTCGGTGTTACCCGCCTTCTTGGCATCATAAGTCTCCAAGAGACCAATCAGAAACGGAATGGTAGGGTTTGCACCCTGCTTAATCTTTCGAGACGTACAGATCTGTCGCATCTCATGAAAGCTAAGCGCAGCATATCTGGAGGTGACCTGTGGAAGGTCGACTGACACGAGGGGAGACTCAGAGTTTCCGCCTTTGTCCGACATGCTGTTTCTAGTGTGGTGTAAGTGATGCACCTACCTACACTATGGGTTTACCTACTGAGCCCTTGCTAAGAGTTGCAGCCAAGGTGTGCTAAGCCTTGAAGAGCTACAACAGCTGGTTCAGTAGAACTCAGAGTATTCTAAGCTAGGTTATATGTACCTGGAGTACTTATGCGATCTTTCACAAGATGTTCTTAGGATACGCGTGGTAAAACAACAGCAAGCTCAAATCCCAACCGCTGCTCACCAATGTGAGAAGTTGGCCCGATATGCAACGTTCGCTATTCTAGCGACCGCTATGTATCGTTCCAACGACCCTTATGGTGATTGGTTGTAAGTCAACCTTAGACCAGCTATCCTAGTAGCGTGGATACGAGCAGTCTTCGGGCTAAACTCTAGAGGGCGTGTTAAGCCAGCTGTTATACCATCACATACCCCTTGAACCCCAAGTGAAAGGACACCACACAAGTGTTATGAAAATAAACAGAATATTTATTAAGAATCACAACAGCCCTGGACTCTTTATGAGGACAGGGTACTGAGCACAAACCAAAACTCTTGGGAGAATACTTCAAGTGCACAATTTAAACAAGTGTCCGGGGACACGGGAAGTTTAGTGGTCTCGGGCGGACCCGATAAGGCAAGTCGGAAGCGAGGGACTCGGGACCCTAGAGTAAGGAGGCTATGCAGGCACCGAAATGCCGAGGTTACCTAGCCACGAGGGCTGCGGCTGCACAAGTCTTACAGGCGTCGGGGTCTTCGCTGACGAGCCAGGAGCCGGAAGAAAAGGAGTTGCTGTCCGGCGACCAGTGCTGAATAGTTCGTAGAGATCCAAGCCTGGATCAGAGATCGGTGATACCTGAAAGCAGAGGGGACCAAGTTCGTACTACTAGCCAGTAGTCAGAGGGTACCAGGAAGGCACCGGTTGGCCGTCACTTCGACTAGGTGAGTGGGCGACGCTAGGCTCTGCAGTCTCACGGACCAGGAGGCGTTGTCGGCGACCAGGATGGAGGTGCGAGCTGTCCCACGAAGGTTGATGCTGTCGGCGTCGCTGGGCCCAGGATTGGGGCAACAAGCCTTGGCAGATTTCAGGGCCACGTGGTGGGCCTAAAATGGCGTCTTGAGTGGACCGGGAGGGTCCGGGGTGCTCCTCTCAAAGATGGAAGCAAAGGCCAGTCTGGAGCAACCAGACCAGCAGCGTTGGTTATCGGGTGTCGTCAAAGAAGGGCACAAGCCAGCGGCTAGTGACCAGACAACGTACTGAGCAGCGAGCAGAAGGGCCCCAAGCAGATCGTGGAGATGCTGGGAGACTGCACTTCGGTGCTGGAGCGGCTCAGGGTCGGGGTTTCTCGGACCCCAGAGCACTCACCAGAGAATTGCTTCGATGGTCGTGCTGATTAAGAAAGCGTGCAGGTTTTGTTGATGGCCGGTCCCTCGTCGAGCTGGGCTGTCGGATTCCTTGAGGAAGGACTTGCAGCAAACCGCAGAGTTCTTAGATGGTGCCCGCTGGTGCAGGGTGACTACTCCTTAGCCACAAGGGAGAAATCTTGAGAAGAGTCTCGAAGTCCTTTCGTAGAAAGTATTCTTGATTCAAAGATGATCTAATTTGGAAGGGTCCCCGCTCCGGCCTTTATCCTAAAGAAAGGGGTGGGTACATGACTAGGTCCTGCCCTAAGGGTGGGACCAGGAAGGGGGGTAGTTACACCCCTCTCCCCTGCCGGACTGTCCCCAGGTCAGGGGCTGGCGCCCCTGGAACTGGTTCTGACCGGCAGATGCGTAGTGAGCACCGGGGTGCCACTCCGCAGTCACCTTCTCGCAAAGCCCTACCTACCCAGAATACACAAACCCTGTCTGGGACGGTGCGAACACCGCCCTTGACAGGAAACCCTTTGTCCAAGCTCTCCTCGCTGGGAGGACTCCCAGCAGCAGGAGGTCGGACTCGTGTCTGTGGTGGCAGCATCCATTTTGTGGAGCTGAGGCTTTAGTTAACTTTAACCGGGGTTCACAGTTACATACATGTCGTGTCCCTCTAGAAGGGCGGAATGCGAACCTCGTCGCCAGAATTGGTGAGGGGGTAGCATCCCGATTCCTATGACACCTTACTTGACATGTCTGGATAACGCAATACCGAAGTTACCGATATGGCACGCGTTATCATGGAACAGCCATTGGGTCTTGGTTCCGCCAGCTGCAACCGGGCTCGGCTCGGGCCAGAACCCAATTCACACGATTACAAGCACTCTGCCTTCAGGATTGTCAAGGCCTGCCATAGGAGTGTCTGATAGGAACTCGGGTGTCCATTGTGTGGTTAGATATAGGGCTACTATACCTAAAGCAACGAGCGGGTACGCTACGTTGCCCCAGCTGTCGTGCAGCCAGTTGTGTCAGATTTAGATGGCCATCCAGGGGTGGCATAATACATGCTTCAGCCCCTGGTAGGCCCTGGGTACACCGATGCCCTGAGTTACAGGGTCTGACAGGGTGGCCCAGTTCCAATTGGGTAATGCACCTAAGGTACAGGCATCAATTTAGAGAGAGAACAGCTAGGCGGTGGGTCTGATTAGCAGGCCCGCAGCCCGAGAAAGTCGTAAACCAGTGAAACAAAAGCAAAAAGTCCGGGTGATCATAGGATTGCAGACCCTACTCTCCTACAGTCCTCCCCAAATTCTTTTATCTTTTCTCTAACATACCCATCCCCCTGACTGCTTATTTTTTCCGCCGGTTGCGCTCTCTTATGGTGTCCTTAATCTGGGAGGATTAAGGACACCAGCCCAGGGTCGCTTATGAAATTCTGACCTTTCCGAGGGCCGCTGGTGGTCTTGGTGCTCCTGATCTCCGGTTGTATGCCCTCTGCGCTCAGGCTAGCTTCCTGCATTTCTGGCTGCATCCCACACACTATCAGCCTCACGTCGCGGTGGAGACCGATATCGCCACCCCCTGGCCCCTCACTTCTGCGCTGTTCGCACCTGCAGCGCGCCCCCGCTCAGAGGTTAACAAGGTGGAGACGCTGCGCTGGGCGTGGTTCTATCTGCGCAGACTGGCTCGACTCACCCTTCTATCAGCAGGCACTATGCCCATTACTAACCACCCGGACTTTCCCCCGCTCCAGTCATCCTGTATGTCTCAGCGCGCAGCGTCGGGGGGCCTTGAGACTGTGGCTGATCTATACCCCAATGATTCTTTCTATCCACTCCCGGAATCGCCATCCTTGATGGACACGCTTCTGTATTATCAGCTACGAGCCACCTGCCGGGAATTGCACCCGTCCTTTCCGCAGACTCCGCCTACTTTTCCCGCTTTGGATTTGTTATACACTTCCACTTCCCCGCGTAAGCTTGTTACCAGACTGTATGCCTCTGCCATGTCGTCCTCCACGACGCGGGCGCGTGAGGCATGGAGTGCCGACCTGGGTCTTGATATTTCGGATGCCGATTGACTCTACTGTTGTAATCAAACTACTAAACTTTCCCCAAATTATCGGCTCCGATGAATCCATTTTAAGTTTTTACACAGGTTCTATCGCACTCCACAACATCTTCACCGCTTAGGGCTCATTCCTGATGATTCCTGCGTTCGGTGTTCTGCCCCCTCCGCGGATTTTGCTCACTTGGCATGGCTTTGCCCCCGGGTACAGGTGTTCTGGCTGGAGGTCTGTTCCGCGATCTCCGAGATTGTTGGCGCTGCCGTCTCTCCGGATCCTCTTCTCTGTGTTCTGGGTTTTGTCAAGCCTTGTCCAGATGCGTCGTTCCAGCTGATTTCGATGCTGGTGCTGGCTAGACGCCGGGTGGCTATGTTTTGGGGCCGTCGGCCTGCCCCCTTGGTATCGGCCTGGCTGGAGGATGCGTCCCATTGCCAAACACTGCTATCGGAATTTTGCGATCTGCTGCCGGCTAGGTCACGCCCGCTCGATATCTGGGGTCCCCTGGTCGCTTACCTCCAATCCCGCTCCTCCCCTAGCGGGCATGCGTCCCCTGTCCCTCCTGCTGCCCCTGTGCTCGCGATTGCCACCGCTTTGGTCGATGTGTAGGTGTCATTAGTCGAGGCACTACACCTAGGCCCGCTCTCATCCTGTCCTATTAAGAGCCGAGTGGGCTCCAGTTGCTTCCCTATCCCCCCTCTGCGGTCCACGGCGGCCGCCGGGGTGCCTGTTAGTGGTCCTCTGCCTGGCATTCCCCCTTGCTCCCCACCCCCGCCTCACCAAGCCTACAAGCCTTTTCTTTTATATATGCACCTCTAGAAGAAACTGTATTAAATATGACGCCTCCTTGATAAGGGTTTATCGTTCTATGCCAGAGGCACTGTATTGCTGAAGACTGACCTTTATGTACTTGTATTGATCTGTACTTTGCCTCCCTGCACAGAACCATTACATGATGCTTCCTTATTTGATTGTATTGTTGTTCTGCACTTGCATCAATAAAAATTATATTAAAAAAAAACTTTACTTCGAAAACTGCCTTAGCTTGCCATTTGGAGAACAGGTATCCTCCTTTCAGCAGGCCTAGGAGGACTTAACATGGGAGCAATAGGTCCTTCAAACAGTAGTAAGGGGTATGCTATACCCTTCCTGTAGCCACCACCCCACATCCCATCCCTTCATTCCTTTCAGAAAGAGGCCCATCTTCAGATACGTCAGCAGGAGGTGGGCACCTTGCTGCAGAAAGGAGCAGTACAGTTGGCGCCACAGCAGTTAATTTTGCAGGCACTTAGTGGTTCCTAAGAAGGATAACAGTCTTCACCTGATCCTAGATCTTTGGTCTTTTACCTTTGCAAGGGAATTTCTAAGATTCTGTTCCTGGTGCAGGTTCTTCTTGAAAGACACATACTTCTACTTACGGATCCTGCGTTCACACAGAAGGTGCCTGACTTTGTGATAGGGTCCACTCTACCAGTTTGCAGTCCTTCCATTCAGACTTACATCATCATCTGGAGTCTCAACAAAGGAGCTGGCAGTGGTGACAGGCCATTTCAGGAGGTCATGGATCCCTTTGTCCCTATACCTTGATGACTTACGGTACAAAGGAGGGTAGAAGCATTTGGTGTTGCACCACATGCAAACAACATCCCTGCAGTGTGACTTGGGTGTTTCCATCCACATGCCAGATCCCACTCAGCATCTCCTTTTCATTGGAGCAGTACTGGCTACAACCTTGCTCCAAGCCTTTCCTGCTCCCCAGAAGATCCAGGGCTTTCGGGATATGATTTCCATGTTCCAGACAGAAGCTTGGGTTTCAGTCCTGATGGTTGTATGCGTGCACGGTCAGCGGGCTTCCTGCATCCTCCTGGAAACACATGCACGCTAGCACATGTGGTTGCAGCACGGTGAAGAATGGTTGGACACTACTGTAATGTCCAGGGACACTGCAGCGGACTTGAAGTGTTGGTCGGTACAAGAGAACCTAATTCAAGGGATGTCCTTTTGCTCCCCTCAAGCCATGGCCCTGGTTGCGATGTAGGCATCCACCTTTGAATTGGGTGAGCATTTTGGGAAACAAGGGCCCATGGTATCCAGAGAAGCAGGTACTGCACATTAACCTGCTTAAAAAATGATGGCAATTCAGCTAGCACTTAATGCCTTCCTCCGTTCCCCTTGTGCCTTTGTGGCCAGTATGGACAGATCTTGATGAGCAACACAGCACAATGTGGTATGTCAATAAACAGGGAAGAATGCAGCCTCACCTTCTCTGTCAGAAAGCTTTGAGGCTCTGATCCCGGGCACACCAGCATGGAATGTGACTAATCACCAACTGTCTGGCCAGCTTTCTGAGCACCAAGGTCATCAGCCTCAGTCAGCGTCATTTTGTCAGCCAGGAATGGCGACTCCATCCAGAAGTGCTTCAAGATATTTATGTCATGTGGCGCATGCCTCAGGTGGACTGCTTTGCTGCTTATATCAGGGCCAATTTCCCAATGTTCTTTGCTGTCCAGTATTAGATGTAAGGAACCTTATGGGATGCAATTCAATTGAAGTGGAATTTTCCACTTCCATGCAAGTTTCCTACCATATCCTTAACTTCTCATATTCTAAGGAAGAACCACCAAGAATAGGCTTCTGTCATCTCATAGCCCCGTTCAGGACAGACCTCCTCTCCAGTGGGAGGAGAAGGTTCTACAGTCCCAGCTTCTAGAATGTACACCTTCATGCCTTGATATTGAATGAGGACACCTAAGCTCTCTCCAGCTGCCATAATAGGTACTTGTTCTTGCATGTTGCCCCTCGTCAATGTTGCTCTATTTCAGGAGAAGGAACAGATTTCGCTCTTGGTTTGCTGAACAATATGTCGACCCCTTGAAGGTTTGTCCCTGAGATTGTCCAGTTTGCACTCTTGCTGGCCCAGCAGGGTTATGTGATGGGAAACATCAAAGGGTATATATCTGCCTTGTTGGCTGTTCTATGAGCCTGAGATTAGCCATTCCTCTTTAAGTCACCTTTACTGATGAAATTCCTGAAGGAAATTTCAAATATGTTTTCTGATCTTCCCTTTAGCATGTCCCAGTGGGATATTAACTTGCTTTTGACACTTTTGATTAGTGCTCCCCTTTTTATTTTGAAGTTTTTTTATTCCATTATTATTTATTTACGGTTATAGCATACTTGCAAACATTGACAGCAAAACAACACAGAGATCAACAACCTGTGCAGTACATTACAGTACACATCTCAGTAATATCATACCGTCCATCTGGCAAAGATCGCTGCCCAACACCACCTCCACCTTCACCTTCACCCATCAAGTTATCAACCACCCCACATATCAATCCTGTATCGCAGTATATAGTGTATCAGTTATAGCATCACAGGGTGTTCTAATAAATATGTCGGCACCAGGGCCCATATATCCTTGGGTTTAGATAAATCTGGTCGTTTTCTGCGTGAATATCCAATTGTTCTCTTCAGTAGACAACATCCTTTAGCCATTGTGCCACGGTAGGAGCCATTTTCCTATGCCAATTGTTTGCTACCAGCATCTTAGCTAGCATGGTAGTGATGGCCACTAATTTGCAGTTACATGGCTTAAGCGCTTTGACCAGTCCGAGCAGGCATATTTCCCATTACCATTATCAACAGTATTTGTGTCACATGGGTCCAAAATCTATACACAGGCCTAGAGCTCCAAGCAAGGTGTAAAAAGTCTGCGGCAGCACCACCACAGCGTTTTTACCCTGTATCATCCAGGAGCTCGCATCTATGGTGCCATACAGGAGTGTAATAAGTTTGTTGTAGGTATTTGAAGTGAATTATCCCAAGGTTGCAATTGGCTGTGATGTGCCCGGTGAGAGCACAACATGCCTCCCAATCTACTCGATTTAGTGGTGCTTCTAGCACCCCATTCCACCTCTCTAGAGCTACAGTTCCGTTTCCATGGTTTTCTCTGAGGGATATGTTATATATAATCTAGTTATTAACCCTTTTCTCGTCTCATTAGTGAGCTGCACCAGCAGCACTTTTAACATCGTTGGCTCGTTTGGGAACTCAGGATATACGGACGGAGCCTAGCATAAATGAATCCCAACATCGCCGTATAAGGCTGTTTAGGAGTGAGTGCTTCTAGTGTCAAAAAGTGCCCACCCTTATATAGATCTCCTAGCGTGTTCACCCCGGCTGTCCTCAGTTTCGCTAATGCCCTTGACTCGTGAGCAACAGAAATACTTGGGTGAGCAGCAAGGGGTATAGCCGGTACATAAATATAGGCCCTACCGCTCTATCACCAACCCCCTACAGGCCTTTAAAGAACTAGTTACAGTGTTTATCTCTAGTTGAGGAATCTTAGGCCTGATATGTAACACCATGGCAGAGAGCGTAATAAGGTGAATCCACTTCTACCGCCAGGTGTGACAAATATCACTGTGGGAAATGCCAATAGTGTGCAAATTGAGCTTGCACACATAGATAATATAAGTGCATTTCCAGGGCTCCAAACCCTCCCCTCACATACCCCTGTGTTAGCACGTCCCATCTCGGCTGCTTACCTTACCAAGCCAAGGTTATCATACATGTTTAGAAGGTGTTAAAACCTGCCTTGCTTAAGATTATATTTACAAACATATATAAAGGTTTGGTCAGTACCAACGTTTTATAAAGACAGTGGAACCCATACCCATCGGGCCACTTGGTCCGGCAGTTTTTTCAATTGCCCATCCATAATTCATGTAGACTACCGGATCTCTTTGTACCCAAAAGCACAAATACATAACAAGTTGCCTAACCCAAGTCAATGGAAACTCCAGGTCATGTGGGGTCGTACATTGTGTGAGGGGGAACAATGTGGATTTATCCCAATTTATACTTAGCCCAAATATCTTTTGAACCTCACATACTCCAGTATCAGCGGTGCCAAATGAATCTCAGGGTCCCCTCACATACAGTAGCACGCTGTCTGGATAATGGGATATGAAGAGTGGGCTCTGTCAAAACCTTAGCACAGCCTGCTATGCCTCTGCCTTATTATGCATGCCAAAGGCTCCAGAAGAAGAGAGCAATATCGAGGATAGTGGGCATCCCTGTCTAGTGCCCCTGCAGATCTCAATTGGGTCAGATATGAACTTATTGATTCATATGCTTGCTACTGGGTTGGAATACAGCAGGTGTATCTACCTCAGGAATGCTAGCAGCATCCCCATACGGTGTAATACTGTAAACATATTCCCCCATTGTTTGGAGTCAAAAGCTTTGGCGGCGTCCAAGAACACCGCCGCAGCCTTCATCTCCGTGTTTAGTCGGTTCTTAGATTATGCACTGTAGATCACTCAGCCACGAATCCTGATTGGTCCAGCAGGATTAGCAGCACTCGAAAACTTTTAAGTTTACCCTTAGCTATGATGTCCCCTATAGTAGAAATGCCTATGGAGTCCCACCCCTCAAAGCCCTTCAGTTTTTGGACTTCCTTTAACCAATGACAAGGCCAAAGAGGTGTCTGTTTAGTAGGTTTGCGAGCCCACCCCATTGCTCTCGACACTCTGTCCCATACCTCTAACGTGACTTGTGTGGCCGGGAGAAGTCGCCCCTTACCCCGTCCCTCATATACGTATGTGCGATTCGCCATAGTGTCTCTTTCCAGCCTATAGGTGGGGTGGTCCGCCGTGGCATGTATCCATTCATTCACCGGGGTTAGATGTTCCACCCAGTAGTAGGCCTCTACATCTTGCATGGAGATCATCCCATTCTACTGAATACGGTGTAATGTAGTCAATGCAATCCTCTGTTGTTTCCCGAGCCATAGAAGGTCACGTAGTTCCGCGTCCACTGCCCGAAAGGTCTGCCGGGAGAGGGGGAAGTGCTCATTGTGGAGGGCGTAAAGGAAACAAGGCAGAGTGAACATCTTAAACATGGCCACCCAGCCTAGGATTGTGAGGGGAAGAGATTTCCATCTCTGTGCTTCTACTGCAAAATTGGTTATGTTTCCCTGATACGAAATCCTCTTGTCTGTGGTAAGATAAATCCCTAGATATGTAAACCCAGTATGTGCTATCTATAGGGCCCCAGGGAGAGTGGGCCAAGCGGCCAAGGCTCTTGGGCTGTAGATGACCAACTTGTGCCAGTTTATGGTGTAACATGAGTATGTCCCATAGAGGTCGAATAAAGCGGGAATCCTGATAGTCGGGTGAGTGATATAGAGCAAGATGTCATCCGCATAGAGCAAGATATTTTCTTCCCCAGTGCCTTTTGGTGTAATTCAGAACCCCTGAATCTCCGGGCATTGCCTAATCACGCAAGCCACTATCTCTATTGTGAGAGCGAAGAGTAGGGGAGAGAGAGAACAACCCTGTTGATTGCCTCGTCTGATGGGGAAATCTCCAGAGACCTGACCATTGACCTTAACCATTGCCCAGGGATCTCTGTACAAGAGACCTATCCAGTGCAATAAACTTGGGGCCTATACCAAATTTAACCAATGTGGCCTCCAAAAAGGGGCCAATGTACCGCGTTGAACGCCTTTTTCACGTCTAGGCACAGGAGCAAATGTGGGTCTTCTCAGTTCTGAACCTCCATGAGCCAATTGTGGGTCCTTCAAAGATTCCCGTCTGGTCCTGATGTACTAGAGTAGTGATGACCTGTTGGAGCCACAAGGCAAGGTTCGTCGCCAATATTTTCACCTCTATATTAAGGAGGGAGATGGGGCAATAGGAAGTACAGTCAGTGGGGGGTTTCCCCTGTTTATGAATAGGGATAATTGTGGCCATTCGCAGGTCCAGGGGCAGGATTCCCTCTTGGGAAGCATCTTGGAAAAGCTTCAGCAGGTGTGTGCCTAAAAGATATGTGCACCTCTTATAAAGTTCTGCATGGAGGCCGTTCGGGCCAGGGGTCTTCCCAGGAGGTAATCTGGTTATGGCCAGTTTGATTTCTTCCACCGTTATATCCGAGTCTAGTCCCTCTCTACCATCATCGTTTAATAACGGGGTATGAATATCCGCTAGATAGTCTTTTATGACTGAGGGCGCCCTCAGGTCTCGAGCTTCATAAAAGCATTGATAGTAGGATGCAAACGTCTGTACTATCTGTGTATCCTGTGTCTGTGATATTCCCTGGGAGTCCCCCACACTCGCCACCCATCGGGCTACGACTAAGCCATGCAAAGAGCTTTCCCGACTTGTCACCCACATCATACAGCCTATGTAGGGTCGCCTGGGCCTGTGGCTTAGCCTCTTGCATGACCAGAGCCCTGTATTGATGCTGCGCATCCATTAACTGTCTCAGAGCCTGCGGGTCTTTGTGTGTGAGGTGCCGTCTTTCTAGGGTAAGAGTATGGACCCTTAAGGTGACGAGTTCTTCCCGAGCCTTCCTCTTTTCCCAGGCTATCGGGTTCTGGGCCCTATCCCTTAGCACCATTTTATATGCTTCCCACATCATCACTCCAGACTGCACCAAACCCAGATTTTCGGCAAAGAAGACTTTGGTGTCAGCTCGGAGACCCTGGAGCACCTCCTTATTCTGTAGGTCCCACGCCGACAATCTCCAACCCCCCCCCCCCAGTTCTGGTCCTCCCACCCACTCGAACATATTGGGGCGAGTGGTCAGACAAACCCCGGGCCATGTATTCGACCTCATAGATGGCGTGAATGGAGCCCTGGGGGAGCAACATGTAGTCTAGTCGCGAATGGACCCTGTGTGCCCCAGAGTAGTACGAGTACTGTCGTTCCCCCGGGTGCAAGTGTATCCCTACATTCACCAAACCCAGATTGGTGACTAGGCGGGCCAATTGTGTAACCGGGGGCAAATGGGCATGGTCACCCGAGCTGTCTGTAAGGAGACTTTAGTGTCAGCTCAGAGACGATGGAGCACCTCCTTATTCTGTAGGTCCCACGCCGACAATCTCCAACCTCCCCGCCCCAGTTCGGGTCCTCCCACCCACTCGAACATATTGGGGCGAGTGGTCAGACAAACCCCGGGCCATGTATTCAACGTCATAGATGTCGTGAATGGCGCCCTGTGGAAGCAACATGTAGTCTAGTCGCGAATGGACCCTGTGTTCCCCAGAGTAGTACGAGTACTGTCGTTCCCCCAGGTGCAAGTGTCTCCCTACATCCACCAAATCCAGAGTGTTGGCTAGGCGGGCCAATTGTGTAACCGGGGGCGAATGGGCATGGTCACCTGAGCGGTCTGTAGGTATATGCATTACGTCATTAAAGTCACCCCCAATGATGTGCATCGATCCTGGTGTCCCCAGCAATATGTCTGTCACCCCATGTAGAGTCATGGTCTGCAGCTTCGGTGGGGCATAAACTGATAGGATTGTAACATTCCCCCTACCCCATGACCCTGTCACTCCCACATAGGTTCCCTGGGGATCTATCCATGTACAGTTTACCATGAAAGGCAGTGACTTTTTAATCAGGATGGTGACTCCTCTAGATCCGGAGGTATATGCTGCATGCGCCAGGACCGTATATGCCCTCCGTGCAAGGAACCCGCATTTCGTGCCTTTAAGATGGGTTTCCTGCAGAAGCACCACATCCGGGTGGGTGCACTTTATGAATGACAACACCAACCCTCTTTTAATTTTGTCGCCAAGGCCATTAACATTTCAAGTAAGCACCGTAAAGGGGCCATCTTCCGAACCCATCGTGACCGGCTATTGTGTAATGGTGGGACACGTGTGTATGGGTGATTAGGTAACGCCCTATATAGGGAAAGTGGGTGGCTGTGCACGCTCTCCAGAATCTGTGACTGTACCTCAACAAAAACATAATGAACCATAAAAACAATGGAACTGGTTGTAACCCCTTACTCCCTTCACCCCACCCCCCTTCCCTCCTCCCCATTGTCACACCCCCTGCCAGACGCCATGGGTTGTGCATATGGGTGGTAGAGGTCTGTCGCCCGCCCCAAGCCCAACTTATGGTACAAGTTCAAACTCCTGCAGCAGCCCCAAGAGTTCCAAGAAAAGAACAAACCACAAAAAGGGAAAGACAAAGCCGAAGCTAAGGACAGAAGGTTCAAGAAATGGGGAGAGGAGAATAGAGTGAGGAGAAGGAAAGCAGGAAGGAGAAAAAGAAAGGGCTATCCAAAACCAAGTCTGTGGCCACTCCTGGCCTCTCGCCTGCGATGAAATGGAGCACTTCAGCCGCTCCGCAGGACTAGTAAATGGTGTGTCGGGGGGAAATGTCCAATCAACAAACTCCGTCTTAGTAACCTGATTCCACTGCAAGCCTCTGAGGCTCGTAATCAGGAGTGCGAGTCAGGGGGATCCCCCTGTGATGCCAAGGTTTCTGTTGCTGTGTCTTGCTCCATTGCCACTATTTCAGCAACCAGGGGATGAGAGAGGGCTCGTCTTCTCCTTCCTCTCCGGACATGCTGTCTCTAGTATCAGTTTCTGTGCCTGGTTCAGGTTGGTCAGAGAGGCGGGGGTGTGCGAGCCAGCTGACAGGCGAGAGTCCAGTGAGCGTCCACTACGCTGTCGTAACCTGCCACTGCCCCTCAGTGCATATGGCGTTGCCCCCTGCAAACAGTCTCTCCAATTACCCCGGGGTCACAGTGTTGTTTGAGGACCAGAGGGCCACGGGCGTTCCCTGTCAAACTCTGGCTGCGGCGCAATGGGACCTCTGGTTGCTTCAGTATGGGCCGCTCCTCAATCTAGTGCTATGCTTATTCCAGTGTTTGGAAGAAGTGGGTCTTCCCCATCAATAATACCTTCAGTTTTGCAGGGAATAGAGCATATATTGAATCTTGTGTTCCCTAAGTTTCGCCTTCACCTAGTCAAAGGTGCACCTTTGCTTCTAGACCTCCCTGCTGTAGTCCCGGAAGATCATTATACGTGTGTTCTCGAGTCTGATATCTCCAATTTTCCTAGCCTCTCGGAGGATTATGTCTCTATTTAGGAAGTTTAGAAAGCGAGCTATAACAGGACGTGGCTGCACCATCAGTGCCCTGTGTGCCCTTTCTATGACGAAACAAGTGGAGAATGTATCCGTCGGGAAGGTGCGGTGAATGGAGAAAGTCTGACATGTTTGTCCCTTCAATGCCTTCTCTAAAACCCACAAATCGAAGGTTTTTGTGCCTTGCCCTGTTTTCTGCATGATCGTTGTGCCACTGAAGGTCTTTGTTCGAGGACTGGAGATCTGCCATATCTTTGCAGAGGTCCTGAAGGGCATCCTCAGCCTCACCCAGTCTGGTCTCCGATTCCGTGACCCTGGCTGCCAGGTTTCGTAGGTCCTGCCTCAGAAGCTTCACCTCCATGCCCACCTCCCCTATCTTCACCTCCATTGCCGTCCTGGAGGACTGGATTGCCTGAAGGAGAGTGTCCATGTCGGTGCAGGTGGCCATTCGTTCCTCCAGGGGTGGGGGATGATCACCTTTGTGTAACGATCCATTTTCCCCTGGTGTGGTGGCTTCGGGTCTTTGTCCTTGCCCATGTTCGGAGGTATAGTAATGAATCAAGAGGAGGATCGTGGTAAAGCCGGGGTCAAGTGCTCTAACGGTGAAGGGGGGGGGGGGACACGTTCTTCACAACCCCTTGCTGAACAACCTCCCAACGTGGTTCCTGACTGCAGAGCACTGTAGCGTCTCGACTTGGTGCAATCCGTTCCCACTAAGGTATTATAGGCCCTCTCCAAACCAGCTGAGATCCGGGCCCTCCATCCGATGGGGAAGGTCAGGTGTAATCCACGCCACCCCCCCCAGCAAGCACACAGGGGTAAAGGCCGATCAGGGCCGTCTAAGTCCAATAGAAGCACCAACTCATGGTTGCAGGGCAGTGGAAGGGGGGCAGTGTCCTCACATCGGGCCCTCACGGCCCACCCCCCAGCTAAAGGGTGGAGGGAGACAGTGACGGTCTCCTGTCTACTCATGCAGGCCCTGAGGCCTCAGCAGGCCTGCTCAGCGTGTCGTCTAGGCCTTAATTCTTCATACACGTTCAGATCCCGCTCCAGCCCAGCCCCGGTATCAGCTCAGAGGAGGGGGCGAAGGCGCAACCACAGAGTGCGGACGGTTCGCCTTGCAGGCTGCGGTCAACCGGGACTCCACGGCAGTCTGCTGCGTTGGGCCGGTCTGATGATCCCCTTCTTTCTTTGACGCAACCCTCAGGCCTCACTACCAGGCGGTTCAGTGCCCCACAACCGCCCGGCTCACCTGGGGTCGCGACTCAGTGCACCGCTCATCCGTCTCTGACTCGGACTGCAGGCAGCCAGCGGCAGGGCACACCTTCCTCGTAGAGCCGGCGGCCGGGAGCTCCACATCGACGGGTGTGGCGCAGTCCAGTAGGGTCCTCCTTGATCAGGGCTGAATCAACCAAGGCACACCCCAGTCTTAAAGGCTTCTCACAGCGTCCTGGACCGTTCCACCGATCCCTCATTTTCCCAAAATAAGCATGCAATGGCCATACCTAGCCTTCCCTTAAACATTGGTTCTAGTTATGATGTGGCTGCAGCCTCCATTGAAATGGGGGTCTAGCATTTGTAGGTATCTCAAGTTCAAGCAAAACAGGGGCATGATCGGATAACATCCGGGCCAAATATGACACCCCCACTGCCCAATTACCGACCTCTCTAGATACCAGCCAATAATCCAGCCGGGACCATGAGCCACAAACTGATGAGACATAAGACCCCACCTTGGAATTGGGGTTCCTAAATCTCCATAAATCTTTCAGCCATTCGGCCTCCATAATTTCCTTAACTGTCTTAGCCGCTTGCTTCTCATACCATTCCGTAGTGGCTGAATGGTCTGTTAAGGGATCCAAGTATACCTTTAGGTCTCTACCCCCCCCCCCCCCCCCATGTAACTACTGAAGCAGACAGGGACTCCAGGCGCCTCCATATCATATTATAAAATGCAGGATCATCCACATTAGGTCTATATGTAGTAACTAGTATCACCCAAGTGCCTCCCAAACCTGTACCATCAGAAATCTACTGTGTTTATCAGTCTCTGCCTGGAAGAAAGTGAATGGTGTCCCTTTCTTCTGTAGTAACAGCATTACTCTGGATTCTGAGGAGTAGGATGAAGCCACCCTCACCGCCGCCCATCTATTCCCAACAGTATGCCCTTTGACTTTAGTGTGTTGTGTTTCTTGCAGCAGCGCCACTTGGACCCCATACCTATCCAGATATGCAAACACCTGCCTTATTTTTTGGGGGCTATTTATACCCCTCACGTTCCATGTTAGCAATTTAATTAGGCCCCCATGCCTTGACATTTCCCAGGTGTATCCCTCCTCTGGGTGGGCAGCAATATACTCAATATTGTACATGACATGCATTGTGTCTGCATCAGGAAACACACATTTACCCCCCCCCCCCCCTCCCCCACTTCATCATTCCCAACTTGCTAAAGCCATCCCTGTGTAACATAAACTAATTCAAAAAGAAAACAATTAAAAACATCTGTCGTAGGGGTGTACCCTTCAGGGGTCGCTTGCACCAATACTCCCTCCCGATGTTCGGGTGCTGGCCGATTGTCATCTTTGAGACGCCAGTGTAAAAAAACTGTTTATGTGAAAGTGTATAACAAATCATAAGTAAATTAAAAAAAGGGGTACAGTCATGTCCCCTGGGATCCTTGGTGTACTCCAGACAGACATCTAAGCCGTCTCAGGAAGGGTGTTGGAAGTTTGCTATTCACCTGTTAATTTTCACCTCAAAGTTCTATACAACTCAATTTGTCATTCTGTTTTGTTTATGTCATAGTGGCCAATCAATTCACATGCAGAGGAGCTGATGTACACCAAGGATCCCAGGTGACATGGATGTACCCCTTTTTAGGTCGAGGACCTAAAGGCTGCGCTTTCGCAGTCTGGGGTCGGAGAATTTATGTCCCTTAGTAGCGCTTTGGAACCCGCCTTCCTGCCCTGTCTCTCCTCCATTGGCTGGCTTCCTAAACGGAGGCCAGCCATTGGAGGAGAGATGCGTCACTCCGATTTAGCCCCGTCTTTTTCGGATTTGGGGGCGTAAGTTTTGCTGTTCTTTAGACAGTGACGTTGTCTGTCACTCAAAACAGCAAAACCACGCCCCGAATCCGAAAATGGTCGGAAGCTTGCGGCCGCCATTCTGCTGGTCGAGCAGCGTCTACTAGGACATGAGGTAAGCTTCTGCGCCCCTGTTTGTGCCTTTCTTCGTGCCCCTGCCCCCGTTTTTGTGCTGTTTTTCCTGCCCCCCCCCCCTGTTTGTGTCGTTGTTTCTTGCCTTTGATTCCCTGTTTGGCAACCTGTGACGGGGCATGTCGTACGGACAGTGACCATTATGATTGGTGGGAGTCTACTCCCCTGTTACCTGCTAACGTTACCTCTCCACAGCAGCCGGAACCCGGATGGACCGAGGAACCAGACTCCTATTGGACCCACCATCATGAGGACGGCGGTCCCTTTAACTCGGCAGCATGGAGTGACGGCGCCCCGCCCATACTAGACCCGGAAGGAAGTTCAAAAGCGAGCTCAGCGGTAGAGAGGACGTACAACGATCCCCTGGAGGAGACGGAACAGAGAGACGAGAACACCGGAGGATTGCGACAGGAAGGAAGAAGACGAGACAATGAGAGTCCCGGACCAGAGACGAAGCCAGGAGGCCAACAATACCACGACTCGCCCCGCCACGCACCCATGGGAGGGGCGTGGCTACAGCAGGTACGGGCCGTGTAGCGGGTTGGGTGGCTCAACGGGTCCAACCGTCTGATTAAGTGTGCTATCCCCGACTCCTTGCCTTACCCCCTTCCCTCACGAGCACTACCCGTCACGACTGTATAAAGTCAGCACCAACACTGGTTTCCCTCACTCCCGGCCCTCCGTTATCAGAGTATAATACGGCTGCCTGACGAGGTCTCTCTCTCTCTCCTTTGTTGCATATCCCGGAGTTGGAGGCGAGAAAGAGACGAAGACAGCCTTGAGGAAGATCCGGTGACGCAAACTGGAGACTCCGAAGAAACCCCCTTTTGACTCTGCCGCATTTGCACGTGAAAGCATCACTAGTAGACAAAGGCGCAGTTATATAAAAAATAAAACCCTCATTACGTTCCCTTATCAAAGAGTCTGTTTCCTCCTTGAAGACTACTCCCTGGGAGCCCGTAGGGACCACCGACCAAAGCATAGCTGATCCCCCCCTGGGACACAACCCCTTCCCTCCGCCCGCACGTCTGGTTTTCCCTTCCTCCCGTGTGCCGTTTTTCGTGCTTCTGTCCCCTGTTTGTATTTTTTGCCTGTTTACTTAATGACGCTGCTCGAGGTTGCTAGGACCAGACCAGGACCCGGCCCTTTCCCACGACCCTGCCTGACATTGCCCTGCATGCTCAGACTCCTGGAGCAGGGTCTCTCTTCTGCCTCAGGTGTACAACGCTCATAACACCTCCCCTTCCTCCCCGCCTCCTGCCCCTCGCTCCTCGGACATGAAAGAGCTTCTCATGGCGAGAGACCGCTGTGGACAGCATCGGTATTCAGCCCCTGGAGAGGGCAGTGCAGCAGCGGAGGCACTGGCGGTGATTGCTGGGCCCGAGGGCGCCGACCTAGGCTGCAAGATCCGAATGTAAAGACCATGGGACCCTATGATGCAAGTCGTAGACCTGTCTCGCGAGATTTACATCTCTCACTGAAGTGCTCCTTCGCCACTGTAATGAGTCGTGGAATGCAGGGGAGGAAACAGAGATGTCTGCGCTGATGACACATTTCAGCAAATTACTTTTTATGAACTATTTTCCCCAGGCCTCGAGATCTGAAATGGCACGGGTGGAGCACGCCGGCTTCTTTAGGGGTTCTCTCGCAAAGGCCATGGTCTCAAACGGGAAAATGTTACTAAGGCCCCATTTTATGAAGACAATGGTTCCAAATCCCCTTCCTTCCCCAGGGCTGGCTACCTTTGAGTAAAGAGCAAACCTTAGCAATTTCCCCTTCTGTTGTATAATTGTCATTTAATTACACGGTTTTCTCTAGCGCTTAAGCAAAAGTACTGCTTTAAAAGGGCTGTATTCAGTCCTTTATTTACTGTTGATTGGAAACGCACAAGCTTGTTGCTAAAGCCACTTCGCATGATGAAAGTTATCCACGAAGTGCACAAAATACAATTCGCAATACTAAATCCCAGCATCATATTGTAAAAAGAATGGATTTGGGTTACTTTCTGACAAGAATGATCTACCGGACTGATTGGAAGATGACATCAGAGTGAAATGAACCTGTGAAAGCCTGGGGGGCACCCGACGTGTGTTTTAGTCTAGGCTGCTGTAGCTCCCAGGGCACACACAGTTCTTTACCTCATGTCTGCTTGTCTGCGCTGGAGATGGGGCCTCAAAGACAGCCCCATACAAAGTATTTCGCAGGTCACCCATAGGCTGAATTGCTGGTGAGAAATGCATTCTTTTATGATTTGAAAGCTCATTTACTTATAGGGATCACTGCAGGTGGTCTCTACGTAAGCAGACAGATATGAGCTCCTCGTCTCTACTCGTGATCACCCTGTCGCCCCTCCCTTACAATTCCCTCCCAGAGGCTATTATGCCTCAGTCACCACCTTTTTTTTTTAAGGTGTTGTGCGAACCCTCCCAATCAACACAGTTACCCTGACCCATCATCCACGGACACCAGCAGCGGGTCGGAGCCAGAACTGCCATCACCTCTTGGGCAAAGACTCC
Source organism: Lissotriton vulgaris (assembly GCF_964263255.1). NCBI lineage: Eukaryota > Metazoa > Chordata > Amphibia > Caudata > Salamandridae > Lissotriton > Lissotriton vulgaris. The sequence goes on along the minus strand of NC_141695.1, from coordinate 1,341,685,804 downwards.
CCACCCATCCTCACGCCCACCCTTCGCCGCCCGACAAAAGGGGGGGGGGGTGGCAGGCTATCCTCCGTCTGTGGTGGGGGTTGCTGAGTGCGCAACACAGCTGTGGCGAACGAGCTGCAGCTTCTCTTTGACTGCCCAAAGCCTGTGTATCCTCCCAGCTGTAAGATCCACGCACACTTTGAGTGATTACGATCGCGCCCTCCCACCAGGACCGATCGTGGGTTTGAAAACAGCGCTTCAGCGGGGCTATTCTGGGCATGCTGATGCGAGCTCTTCTTTTCCGGTACAAATCGGAAGAGTCCCCTGACAAAGGAGGTTTACCGCGACTCCAGGACTAAGAGGATCTTGTTTTGGCTTAAGCCCCGCTGCGGAAAGTATAACTTTTTGGGGTTTGCGCAGGGATTTATTGAAATGTCTGTTTTAATGAAGACAGTTTGCATAATTGTACTGTGTTGGTCATTTGGCACATCGTGACAGCATTTTCATTGTCCTGACTTATTGTTCAACTTCTCAAGTTCTAAGCAATCCTCTCCAATAACAACCACAGGCGGGCACCCATTTTGTGCTCCTCTGCCCCCTGGCTGTGCTAGCTCCCCTGCCCCCTGGCTGTGCTTGCTTCCCTGCCCCCTGGCTTTGCTTGCTTCCCTGCCCCCTGACTGTGCTTGCTTCACTGCCCCCTGGCTGTGCTTGCTCCCCTGCCCCCTGGCTGTGCTTGCTCCCCTGCCCCCTGGCTGTGCTTGCTTCCCTGCCCCCTGGCTTTGCTTGCTTCCCTGCCCCCTGGCTGTGCTTGCTTCCCTGCCCCCTGGCTTTGCTTGCTTCCCTGCCCCCTGGCTGTGCTTGCTTCCCTGCCCCCTGGCTGTGCTTGCTCCCCTGCCCCCTGGCTGTGCTTGCTCCCCTGCCCCCTGGCTGTGCTTGCTTCCCTGCCCCCTGGCTTTGCTTGCTTCCCTGCCCCCTGGCTGTGCTTGCTTCCCTGCCCCCTGGCTGTGCTTGCTTCCCTGCCCCCTGGAGGTGCTTGCTTCCCTGCCCCCTCGCTGTGCTTGCTCCCCTGCCCCCTGGCTGTGCTTGCTCTCCTGCCCCCTGGTTCCCCTGCCCCCTCCCTGTGCTTGCTTCCCTGCCCCCTCCCTGTGCTTGCTTCCCTGCCCCCTCGCTGTGCTTACTTCCCTGCACCCTTGCTGTGCTTGCTTCCCTGCCCCCTCGCTGTGCTTGCTTCCCTGCCCCCATGCTGTGCTTGCTTCCCTGCCCCCTGGCTGTGCTTGCTCCCCTGCCCCCGGTTCCCCTGCCCCCTCGCTGTGCTTGCTTCCCTGACCCCTCGCTGTGCTTGCTTCCCTGACCCCTCGCTGTGCTTGCTTCCCTGCCCCCTCGCTGTGCTTGCTTCTCTGCCCCCTCGCTGTGCTTGCTCTCCAGGGTGTGTGTGTGTGGCTCTGGGTGTGTGTGTGTGGCTCTGGGTGGGTGTGTGGCTCTGGGTGGGTGTGTGTGGCTCTGGGTGGGTGTGTGTGGCTCTGGGTGGGTGTGTGTGGCTCTGGGTGGGTGTGTGTGGCTCTGGGTGTGTGTGTGGCTCTGGGTGTGTGTGGGGCTCTGGGTGTGTGTGGGGCTCTGGGCGTGTATGGGGCTCTGGGTGCGTGTGTGTGGGGCTCTGGGTGCGTGTGTGTGGGGCTCTGGGTGTGTGTGTGTGTGCGTGTGTGTGGGGCTGTGTGTGTGGGGCTCTGTGTGTGTGGGGCTCTGTGTGTGTGGGGCTCTGTGTGTGTGGGGCTCTGTGTGTGTGTGCGGCTCTGTGTGCGGGGCTCTGTGTGTGTGGGTCTCTGTGTGTGTGGGGCTCTGTGTGTGTGGGGCTCTGTGCATTTGCGAGCTATTAAGCTATTGGCATTGTAAATGACAATGCCATTTATTTAACGATTAAGCTATTGGCAATGTAAATGACAATGCCATTTATTTATGATAAAAAATGTTTTTTAAAAATGTCATGAGCAATGCCATAGCTCTACCTTTAATAATGCCGAGACCATTGCATTGTAAATGCTTGTTTTTATTTACTTATGATTTGTTATACACTTTGCAGTAGCAAACTAATTTAGGTTCTGAGGAAGGCAGAGGATACTTTTTCCTCAATTTGCTGAAACATGTCGACCTTTTGAAATACTCACCACAGTTATTTGTTGGAAGCTGTCTCTTAATTGCACTGTTTTTAGATTTGGGCACTGAGCAATATTAATAAATTGTTGTTTTCCCTCAGTTACCCAATTTTAAATCACACTATATGTTTCTCGCACTGCAAGATAGATTTTTCCCATCCTAAAAGGCAATTTTTTCACATCTGTAGGTTTTCCACTGTTTCGGAGGTGGTATGGGATATGAGTCTTAACATCAATGTTTTAACTATGGAAATATCAGGAGGAGACCCAGATGATGACTAAGGAAAGCACCGTTTGGTGACTGATGGGTATCCAAAGAGATCTTTGGTATTGTCTAAATTGTTGTGGCCTTTGAGTTGACTGTTCAGTGAGGTGGATTTTGATAATTTTAGACCCTTGAACACTCTTGTGTAGTATATGTTTAATATGCAGATGGTGTTCATGCCAGGTCTTTAAATATGCCCTAGGACCCTCTGTTAATGGTTTGTGTTTATTGAGTGTATTTTGTAGCCAATGGGCTACTTACCCCTGTGGTGACCATACATAATATATGACCACTTTTTTATATCCTCATGTTTATGCATTTTACCCAGCCTAGTTTTTTCCTAGCTGCTTAGCCAGAGTGAGAGATGATATCGGAATGTTGGTGTGACTGTGATGAATGGAATGCCTGGGTGCCTGTGTGGATGAGTGGTGACTGTTGGAGATGGGCTGAGCAGTAGGGAGCCTGCTCCTGGACCACACACTTCCTACTAGGAGTGGGCATAATCCTGACCCATAGCTCATAGTTTCATCAAAAACAGGATGGTGAAATCCTTTCGCTGTCCACTTCAGGCAGCCCACCTTAGGGGTGTGAGTAGCCAGAGAGTGAACATGTCTTCTGACTAGCTAATTTTCCCACCTGTCCTGGTGTCAAATGGGCCTCAGGGTAGCGGCTGGGATCTCCAAGGTAACATGTAATATAATGCACCCTGACCGAGGGCTAGAATATAGTCTGCAGGTTGTTTTTTGTGGGTTACTTAGGATGGCATAATACATGCCAAAGCTCTTAGGGACCCTCTTTCGTACCCATGCTCTAGGTACCAAGGATACAATTTTACTAGGGCATTACAGGGGTACTAAAGGCTTTGCCAATTGTGTTACAATTAGGCATTTACCTTGTTTTAAGGGAAAGAGCACTGGCACTGGGGGCATGGTTAATAGGGACCCGGTGCGCTTTCATTAAAAACGCATCAATACTAGGGCAAAAAGTAGGAGTGACCATGTCAAAAAGAATCATTTTCTTACAAGCATCACCTTGCAATTCGCATACTTCTTTCTGGACAAGCTTGCCTTTCAGACATAAAGCCGCTCTCCTCCACAAGATGGTGACTCCTTTCCATCTGTAGCAATCCATCACTCTTCCCACTTTTTATCCCCCACCCATCCAAGCAAAGGGGAATTGTGGCTGCACTGGCTGGACCCCAGGCAAGTGGTTAGGTATTTTATTAACATCACAGAGGTGAGGAATCTGCAGGTAGAAGCATCCAAAAGAAGATAAAGCTACTGGCCTATACTGGTGGATTCTCTGTCTAGCTGCAGATTTCTCACCAATCTACCATCCTTCCCACTCTGAATGATGGCCATAACACCAAGTAATACATTTCCTAATTAGATGGCTACACTGCACCTCTGTAATTCTTGGCATCTTTCCTCATCTCTGCCTCTTACATCATGGATACAAATGGATGGTGAACTTATGTAGGGCGGTGGGCTTGACCATTTTTGCTCCAGTTACATCACGACGACTCCACATCTGGCATTGAGATTGAGCCAGCACCCCCTAACACTGTGACACTGTGGGAGAGCTGCATCAGTAGTTTTCATATCCAGTGTATTGCCTGGGGCTATTCAGGAGGTGAGAAATCTGCGGGTAGAGTTTCCACCAGCAAAACTATTGCTAAAATTAAGCACATTTTTCGGCAAGATGAGACTCAAAGATGACTCTGCGGTACACCACGAGACCATTTTGGTGGTGGATCTTAATGGGGCCAATATCACTGTTTGGCTCTAGTCTTCTAAGTACTTTTTTTATCAGGACATGGAGTCCTGTAGAGGAAAGCACAAATTGCCATGTAAAGGATCTTACTTCAACAATTCATTGATGTGGAAAAAATCCACCAGGGACACTTTCCAAACTGACATTACTTCAGAAGAAAGTGTAGTTTCTTTTTCTAATGTCCATGCCAAACACCCTATAAAGAAATGCTACATTTATCTGAGCACAAGAAAGCCACCACACCTATCAAACCTGATAAAGTGGAAAATGCACAATGCTTTTTGTGCCTCCTTTGTGGCGACTTCAACAGATCACTCAACGCTCGGCTCTACAAGAGGATGGAGAGAGTTGATTAGTCTAGGTTTCCACTTGTGCTTCAAGTAAACTCCAGGAAAGAAAACATTTATGGATGGAATGCTGAGCAATGTCAAACATTCACCCGCAGTACAGAGATCTGGGCCATAATCCATCATTTATTTGCTCACCATGCCAATCCAGTTTTGACCCAACCATATGAAATCAGTCTTGACCCTGCGCCCAATGGGAACAGTCCAGACTGAACTACCATCACCCTTCCTCAGCCAGGCTAGCTTGAATCCAGTGGTGTAGTGAGCACGGACCCATGGCTGGGCATACCCTTCCCACTTAGGGCGACATATGCAAAAGAAACAATTGATGGACGGAATGCTAGACAATGCAAACATTCACCCCCAGTCATAAGGATCTGGGTTTAATCCATCATTCTTTTGCTCACCACACCACCCCAGTTTGGTCCAAGCCATATGCAAATCAGTCTTGACTCTGTTCCTTATGGGAACAGTCCAGTCCGAACTGCCAAGCCGGGGTCTCCCTGGATCGGAAACAAGCATCCTGAGACCGGTTTTGGGGTATCAGCCCTCAACTGCCAGGCTAGCTGAACTCCAGGATGAGCACAGGACCCACGTCTGGGCATACCCGTCCAACTCTGGGTGACAAATGCAAAAAGAACAATTGATGAATGGAATGTTGAACAATGTCCAAAATTCACCCCAGTACAGAGATCTGTGCCTAAATCTAAAGTTTTTGGGATCACCATGCCATTTCAGTTTAAACCTAGCCGTATGCAAATCAGTCTTGACCCTGCTCCCCTTGAGAACAGTCCAGCCCGAACTACAGGCCAGGTCCTCCCTGAACTTGAAAGAAGCATCCTGGGACCACCTGGCAGCACAACCTGTCATTAATTATATCCTTGCAAATCGGGGAATTCCAGATAGAAAAAGGCCAGATTTCAGTGGCAGAGAGAGTTTACAAGTTGCTTAGATACACGTAGTAAGAAAAAGGAGACGGGATTGTATTCCTGAATATTTGTGCCTTGTACCTGAACTGAAGATTTTTCATATCCCTAGGCTGTGAGTGGAGAATAGTGTGACGGAATGAGTGACTTGTAGCATTGAACTCCATCCAGGTTCTGCCACCGAGTTGTTCACAGGATTATCTTGGGTGCTTGGCATTGCCGGATCGAGCATGGGTACCTACCCTTTTTTATTGTTTGAGTTTGTTATTTTGATTTGACCATAAATTGTATTTTAAAGATTGTCTATTGAATCCTGATGTATGAATGTGTGTTTTTTGTGTATTCTCTTTATTCTTACATACAAATACATAGGCCCTTGGTATTGTACTAACTACTCTTTGATTTTTATTTGAAACCTTTATTGATTGCTGCCCAGTTTTGCTTCAATGCCCTTCATACATTGGTAATGAGAATTTGTGGGTCTCAGGACTTTGTCGGCCGCTCTTTTGGGCTATGTTTGTATGTTCACCCTTCATCTGTTTTGCAGGCATGTGGATAGAGACGAGAATCCAAGCTGTGAAGATGAAAGAGGCAGCATGATGCAGGGGCAAGGCTACCCTAAGCCCTTGAGCCACTGATATCTCACTCTTTTTATTATTTTATCTCTTCGTGGCCTGAACCACATCTGCATTTTCTCCACCTTCCCAAATCCTCCTTATACAGTTATCGGGGTTGATGTGTTCGATGTCACGTTATTTTAGCAGAGAATCAGTTTTATCTTTGTACTAATGTGAACCTGAACTATTGTTTTAGCAGAAGAATTTGGGTGGAGGTGGTCTTTGGGTAAAGTTGGCCTGTTGCCCTTCACTCTCAAAGCTTCTGAGACTTGACTACTTACTTTGAGGATCACAGTCTCTATCACCTACTACTTGTAAAAACTGTTCATAATTAGATCCCTGGAAGGATTAGACAGTGATTTTATTACCCCTTTTCTCTTTTCCAGGCCCTCTTCTGCTAGACATAGATAGGATGTTTTTAGATAATCGTTTAGGTGTCAGCAGTTTAATTGCTCTTTCTGAAGGTAAATGTCGCACGGACGACAAGGCAGCCTGTTGGTGCACAATGTTAGTAACAAGTAGTTGAATTTGTGTGCATCTTCATTTAAGGCGAAATCTCTAAAACTAGTGTCTTTTTGGCACAGTCTCTCTGTAATATACAGCGTAATTTTTAGGAAGTGATGCACACGGTTGCTAAGGTGGAGAACCGTCGCCCAAAAGCTCTCAGAGCAGGAAAAATAAAATGATAGTAATGTAGTTATTATCATTTTATTTGTCTCAAGGGCAGGGCTAGTGGCACAAGGGAAGAAGTTCTTTGAACACTCCAAGTGCGCCTGACTGCTTTGCCGGCCGTCTTGGCCCAGCCAAACAGTAATGCACACTTTGCATGTTTCCCACCAGTTTGCACTTCACAGCCTGTTTGGGAACATGCCCAGGCCCCCTGTCCCCGTCTGAGCGCCGATCCACGGCGCTCATACCAGTCACAACGCTTCATTGCAGCATTGTGATTGTCTAAGGGGAGCCTGGGAGCGTCCTGGTCTGGGGCTGCCGAGAAGCGGAGGAAAGACGCTGCCAGCAGAAGAGGTAGATGGTTTTTTTGTATTTTGTCCCCCCTAGCCAGCCACCCATCCCTCCACCCTCATTCCCTGCCAGCCGCTACTGATATTGCGTACACCACCACAATATGAAATAAATATTAGCAAGGAGCACACAACATTTCCAGTACTAAAAACTGAAAAACAAGCATATAGGTAATAGCGTTAATTTGACGACAAATGCCAAAAGAGGACAATCTGCCCCTGTCTGCTTACTCTGGTGATAGGAATGTATGTGATTCCCGCTCTTCATTTCCATCCTTCCCCAATTCACCACACCCTGCTTGAATGAATCTGCTGCAACAATATGTAGATACAAAAATGATTCTGTTCAACCCAGGTCAGGACACCACAAAACATCCATCACTGCCTTTTTTCACCTGAAGGACCTTGCAACTGGAGTCCAGAGGACAGACACGCTATTAGGTTGGGCCAGCCATACTTTGTGTCTAACTGAAGTCCTCTGAATGTCCTCGCTAGATATGTGTAATATTTCATTATGGAATTTTGTACTTCGTTTTCCTATTGCAAGCACATTCTGGCATAAGAAACAATTTGACAGAGAAAAATAATGGCCAGCTGTTTAGTGTAGAATATAACATCTGATAGAGACATTGAGCCACAGATTCCTTAATTTAGAATCCCCCCAGAACTTTTTCCCTTAGCACCTCCGTGCGTTGGTAGAGGGGATTGTGCAACTCTGTATCGATGCCGTCCACCGGATATGACATCAACGGAGTCCCTATAACCCCCTCACTGACCCGCTGTCACGTGGGGGTTTTATTTTTTACCCATTTTGACATTTTGTTGAGGAAATAGTGTGCTTTTTGTGATGTCTGTGGGGTTTAAACCCTGTGGATCTTTTGACCAACAGATGTCGATCACAGATCCTCATACTATCTGTTTGTGGTGCCTTGGAGAACACCATGACTGAGGACTGCGGTTCCTGTCAGCGTCTTCGTTCAAAGGTGTTGAGAGAGCACCGTATGAAACTTCAGGCGGTGCGACTATCTGAGGCACAGCGCATTATCAGTCGAAGTTGAAGTCCGGAGACCAGTCAAGGAGCTGTTCTGGTGAGGGGACATCTCCGTTGACGTCAAAGAAGGCTCCGAAGCACCAACGGTCAAAATGTAAGTTTGCTTGTGTCGCCATCTCCTAATTTTCTGTTGTTGAGCATCCATAGGAGTTCACTACACTCCTTTCTAAATATCCTTTAGCTGGGGAGACTCTAGCTCAAATGCAAGAATATTACATTTTCCTGCATGAAGTCTTTGAGCCTCCCTCTGGTGCACCTTCGAGCCCAGAGGAGGGAAGATGTGCCCTGACTGCATCCTCGCCAAAGGGTTCACCCTCAGTGACAGTTTGACCTTCGGAATCCATTACTGGATTTAAGGCAGTGCCGGTGCATAGCCCTTCGGGGTTCACACCTTCAGCGTCAGGGTCGGTGCAGCAAATTACGTCGATGCTGCCGATTGATGCTAAACCCATTACTCTTCCCGACGACGATACGACGCTGCAACTGAGCCAGATGGCGTCAAATGCAGCGCTAATGGAGTCGTCTGTTTTAGGCAACTCTCTATCTGCTCTTATGCAACCTGTTTGTGCTTCTGCTATGGGATTTGAAGGTGAAGGGGAGAATATACGGTATCAAAATCCTTTGAAAAAGGCTGTCAAGACCCCTTTGGAGGAAAATTGACTGACTGAGCTGGGTGAGGTTAGTGGACTTGAGTCCTCTTCAGTTTTCTATTTACTTTCTCCACCTGTCATGGCAACAGAGGTGAGTTCCTCTTATGTGGCAGTATTGAAGAGGGCAGCTGTTGTTTTAGGTTGCCAACTTCCCTCTGTGGAATTGTCCACTGACCCTTTGGTGGATATTCTACACCAATGTTAGAAAGGGGTGGAGCCTTTACTCCCTTATAATGAGTTTCTATATGACCTTTTTGTTAGGAGTTTGAGCAAAACCAGTATCAGGAGTTCTGATGGATACATCTGCCTGTGGATTCCTCACCTTTTGAATATCCCCTTTGGCAGCATTCCACAGAAACTTTTTCTTAGCTCTCGCACGTCGACGAGGACGTCCTAATGGCACAGCTGCGCTCGAGACTCCGTATCGCGTCATCGAAGCCATAAGAAGACCTTGTCGCGTGCTGATGTCAGTTCCCTTTTTTCCGCTCCCTCGATGCATACATTTTTTTTCAAGGACTCTCCATTTTACTGGGTTTAACTTTGTTGCTAGATTTCTTCATGTTGCACTAGAAATGGCTACTATGAAGAGGTCATGTTTCAAGCCCTGCAGAGAGTATGGGGGTCGTATGTCTATCACAGATCCCCATGAAGACTGTCTGTGGTTTCTGATGGATACATCTGCCTGTGGATTCCTCACCTTTTAAATTCTCCCCTGCGCCAGCATTCCGCGGAAACTTTTTGCCTAGCTCTCCCCCGTCCATAAGTACGTCATAATGGCATGGCTCTGCTCATGACACCGTCTGACGTCATCGGAGCCACAAGTAGACCTTGTCAGCGTGCTGACGTCAGTTCCCTTTTTCCCGGGCTGTCGACGCGTAACGGTTTTCTGGGACTCTCCATTTACTTCAACAGTTACTTTGTTATCTGCTGTTTCCCTTAGTGTAGTGCTATGGCATCGAAGAAGTCCGGTTTTAAACCTTCAAAAGAATGCGGGGACCATATGTCGATCACAGACCCCCATGAATACTGTTTGTGGTGCCTTTCCTCAGACCACGACGTTAATAGTTGTACCAGCTGTCGGAAGATGAACCCGAAAGCTTTGAAGGAGCATGAGGCTAAGCTAGTCATGGCAAAGGCATGGAAGGAGAAGAGGGGTCGAAAGAGATCAAAGTCGTCGACTTCGTATACTTCGAAGTCGAAGAAGCACAAAAAAAAAGGCATAGTTCTCGACATTGATCGTCAAAAGGTGGGGCTTCGAGATCGCCTTCTCTGGTTCTGAGGCGTTGCATTTGAGATGCCATCTCACCATTGCCTTCTCCTTTTCCTCCAGCAACTCCGGTTCGCTCTCCGATGCTGAGAGGTTCTCCGGCGCATTCACAGATGCCAAAGGGTACTCCTGTATACAGAATACTCTCCTCGATCTTCCGATTGATGGATCCAAGCTATTTGGGGAAAGGCTGATTTTGCGCTGCAGAGGTTTAAGGACTGTAGAGCCATGGCCAAATCTTTGGGTCTCCAGTCCCAAACTAGAGGGTTTGGATATAAGAGATATTATGGTTTTGGTAGGATGTCTTCCTTTCGAGGTCGTCAACAACGTCAGCAACAGCAGTAGCAGAATCCTCTGTACAAATCTTTTAGAGGAAAGAACAGAGGTCGTCTGAGGGGTGCGGCCTGACAACTCTCCTCCTCTTCCCCTTCTTCCCCCACCACTGGTGTCACTGGAAAGCAGCTCTAGATCCCCCATCCTGGAGGACAATTTGCTGCTTCTGAAGCAGGAGGTACTTGCTTTATTTCAGAAAGGTGCGATAGAGGTGGTTCCGGAGCAGCACAGGGGTCAATGATGCTACTCCTTGGATTTCCTAATCCCCAAGAAGGACAACAGGTTAAGGCCTTTCCTGGATCTCAAGGTCTTGATTTTTTACCTTAAGCAGGAGAAATTCAAGATGTTGACCCTAGCCCAGGTTCTTTTAGCGATGCAGAAAGAAGACTGGATGGTGTTGATCAATTTATGGGATGCATATTTTCACATTCCCATCCTGAAGTCGCATCGGAAGTATCTTCGTTTCACGGTATGGTCCCTACACTACCAGTTTGTGGTCCTCCCGTTTGGTCTTATTTCCGTGCCTCAAGTCTTCACAAAGGTGATGGCAGTGGTGGCAACACATCTCAGAAAGTCAGGGATTCCTGTTTTTCCTTACCTGGACTACTTGCTGCTCAAAGCAAAGTCGCCAGAGATGGTGCTGCATCATCTGCAGGTAACAGAACGGCTGTTGTACGTTTGAGCTTCTCAATAAATGTTCCCAAGTCTCACCTGGTGCCCTCACAGAGTAACCTGTTTATAGGGGCAGTACTGGATACTACAGTGTGTCGAGCTTTCCCACCTCCGCAGAGGATTCATATTCAGGAAATTATTCCCTTGTTTCACGATGGAGTGGTTGTTCCAGTCCTGAAGGTCTTACGCCTGCTCGGTCTGTTCACTTCCTTCATTCTTTTGGTCAACCATGCATGCTGGCACACGAGGGCACTCCAGTAGTTCCTCCGCAGGCAGTGGTATCAGCACTACGGAGATCTCAGGGAGATGGTCAGGATCTCCAGAGAAATTGCAGCGGATCTGTCTTGGTGGAGTGTGCAGGGCAACCTATCTCAAGGAAAACCCTTTCAGCCTCCTCCACCAGTGGCCACGGGGATCACGGATGCCTCCACTCTAGGGTGGAGTGCTCATCTGGAGGTCAAGGGTCTTTGGTCTTTAGAGGAAAGGTTGCTTCACATCAACCTTTTGGAATTGCGGGCAATACATTTGGCTCTCAATGCCTTCCTTCCATCCCTCCGCGGTCAGTTGGTTCAGGTCCTGCCGGACAACACTACCCCAATGTGGTACATTAACAAACAGGGAATTGTAGGGTTGTATTGTCTCTTCTGAGAGGCTCTGCTACTCTGGTCCTGGGCTCCAGGCTCAGGGCCTTCAGATTTGTGTGATTGCAAATCATCTGGCAGGGGTGCTGAATGTACGTGCGGACAGTCTCAGTTGACATTACTCGGCTGATCACAATTGGCGTCTTCATCCAGATTTGGTCCATCACATCTTCAAGATGTGGGGGTTTCATCTGGTGGACCTTTTTGCCACTAGGGAGAACTACACTGCCCATCATTCTGCAGCCTTCAGTATCCGATGCAGGGGCCGTTGGGGGACAAGTTTCAATTGGTTTGGAGCTTGCAACTCCTTTATACGTTTCCTCCTCCCTCCGTCGCTGGGGCATGTTCTACACCCCCACCTCCAGAGACTGAACCTTCATGCCTGGAAGATTGAATGGGTCAATCTGAGTTCTTTCTCTCTCCTACCGGTTGTGGTATATGTTATTTTATCATCTAGGAGACACTCCACAAAATCCATTTATTCCTTCAGGTGGTCCAAATGTGTTAAATGGTGTGGAGAGAGGTCCATGGATCCTTTGAAAGCCCATTTGTCTGACATTCTAGGGTTTTCTCTCTGGCCCAGCAGGGTTGTGCTGTGGCTCCAGTAAAAGGGATATTTGTCGGCCTTGTCGGCTATCCTCTGTTTGCAGGACCAGCCATCTTTATTTAAATCTCCCAATGTTATGAGGTTCATTCAGGGCCGCACCAATAGGTTTCCTTCCACTCCCTTCATTATGCCACAGTGGGATTTAAATCTTGTTCTCACATTCCTAATGGGCTCTCCTTTTGAGCCTCTTCATAGTTGCCCGTTGAGGCTACTTTCCTTTAAGACGATCTTTCTGATCGCTATTACCTCGGCCAGGAGGGTGAGTGAGCTTCATGCTCTTAGTTCCAAACCTCAGTTTTTAACCATGCATGCAGAATAGATGGTTCTCAGGAGCAGGGCTACTCTCCTGCCTAAGGTGGTTACTCCTTTACATTTAGGGCAATCTATTACCCTACCTACCTTCTAACCTCTCCCTCACCCTTCCAAGGAGGAGAAGAGATTTAATCGCCTGGATCCTAAGAGGGTGTCAGTTTCTATCAGGACAGAACCAAGGATCTGAGACTGAACGATCAGCTCTTCGTGTGCTATGTTGGACGAATGAAGGGCAAGGCTGTGCACAAGCGAACTCTCCAGGTGGATCATATTGTGCATCAAGATCTGCTACCTCTTGGCCAAGAAGGAACCGCCTGAAGGTATTATAGCTCATTCCACAAGTCTTCTTCTTCTGATTTGGCTAGAGGTTTTCCTGTTGTTGAAATTTGTAAGGCAGCACCTTGGGCCTCCCTCCACAACTTTGCAAAGCATTACTGATGGATTCGGAGGTTAGGAGGGATGGCCATTTTACACACTCTGTTCTTCAGGATTTTTTTGGTATAGGTTGGTGGACACCGTCCTCCGGGAGTGGGTCTGCTGTGGAATTCAATTCAAAAGGTGAGGAATCTACAGGCAGATGTATCCATCAGAAGAACAAGTTACTTACCTTTGGTACCGCTTTTTCTGGTGGATAGAGTATCTGCCTGTGGATTCCTCACTGACCCACCCACCTCCCCGTTGTCTACCTTCATATACCAAAGAAGTTATTGGTTATTTGACATGGTTGTTTCTCTATGTCTTTTAATTCCCTTGCTATTGGTTTGTAGGAAATACTTTGTTTTTTTAGCTTGTCCCATTTTTCTTTATATCTTGTGTATTTGTGTTTATATTGTATACCGTGTATTCTCCAATTATGTTGCCAGTCCACCAGTTTGCCTCAGAGGCACAGAAAAAATGGGTGGAACTGATGTCAGCACGGCAAACGAGGTCTACTTGTGGTTCCGATGACGTCAGACGGAGTCTTGAGCGAACCGTGCCATTATGACATACTCATCGATGTGGGAGAGCTAGGAAAAAAGTTTCTGCGGAATGCTGGCTCATGGGAGAATTCAAAAGGTGAGGAATCCACAGGCAGATACTGTATCCACCAGAAAAAGCATTACCAAAGGTAAGTAACTTGTTCATCTCTCTCAGACCATGACGTCAAAGGGTGTTTGTGCTGTCGGAGGATGAACTCGAAGGTGTTGAAGGACCGAGAGGCAAAATTCTTCATGGCTCATGCGAAAGAAGAGAAGAGAGTTCGCAAATGGTCATAGTCATTGACTTCGCATGCTTCCAAGAAGCACAAGAAAAAAAGAAGACATGAGTCTCTGCTTCGGTCTTCCAAAGGCAGGTCTTCGAGATCGACCTCACCTGTGAAACGGCTTCATGAGAAGGATGTTGTCTCGCCGTCACCTTCACCTTCTCCACAGGTGACTCCGTACCATACTCCGGCGTCGGGGTATTCACTGACTCCTAGAGGTTCTCCGGTTCTGAGAGAGTCTTCTCTGGTTCCTGCGGATTTGTCTGTGCCAGTGCTGGTTTCTCCAGCGCCGCAGTCAAAGCCCCCTGTAAGCCCTCGTGTGGAACAGGACCAAGGGGCGCCGGATCCTTATCCTCCTTTTCCAGGTCCTGAGCGGATCCATTTCATTTCTTGAATGCGATGTTTGGCATTTTTGCCAAGGCTTCTTACCCTACTGGTGCGCCGTCTGGCCCCATGGGTCCACTTGCCTTCAATTTGGATATTCCCCAACAGTATGCCCAGGCGCCTTTCGTGCCTTTTATGCCAACGTCCCTATCATGGCAGTTTCCGGTGCCGAGGTTTTCAACTCCAATACCTCGGTCACCGGCGCCGTCTGGTGTCGGCCCGCTGTAATTCTTTTTTTTTTTTTTTAAAGACCTTTATTGTACACTCTGGAAAAGACACAGCGTAAGGCCTACAACCCCAAGGGCCGGCAGCGAAAATTACATTTTCTCGTCAATATTGTGGATTAATCCCAGCCTTGTAGCCGACAACCCTGGGGTCTGGCAACGTAATACTAGTTAGTGTACTTGTTATTCACCAGGTAATGTGTCTGATAAGTCATAGGTCTAATATTTTTTTTTTTTGTGAACAATATGCAACTGAGTTCAAGATATCAAACATACACGTTGATTGTCATTAAGTCCATTGTGACACAATTTAGATACATTTGCGTATGGATACGGAGATGGAAAGTATTTGTGTTAGTTTGCCCATCACAATGCTTCCTACCTAGATCATAAATCCTTCTGCCCCCTTCCTAGTCTACCTCCTCTTCCTCATCTGAACTGATACTATCCTCTTCTGGTAACGGGTCGCATATTTCCCCTCTGTACGCATTCCAAGCAGACCACACCTTGTTCCATTTACGGGGGCATGCTCTAGTCACATATACCGCCCGTTATGTCAGCATCAGCATATCTATGTGTTTTCTCCACTGCGACATTGTGGGCAGTTCTGATGCGCCCCAGTTTTGAGCGATATCTCTTTTTGCTACCATAATGGCTAGTGTGCCCCATATGTGGCCATACCTGGATAAATCGGTCGGTTCCCATGTATTCAGTATGCATTTACGTGGTTCTGGTACCGGGGAGACCCCGAGAGTCTGTGGGAGAGTGCGGATCACTTGACGCCAGTAGTCAGCTATGAGTGGGCAGTCCCAGAGTGTATGGAGTAATGTACCTTCCTCGCCTCAGCCACGAAGACAATATGGGTGCGGTGCTTTGTGTAGTTTATGGAGCATGGTTCTAGTGTAGTATATGCGGTGTAGGATTTTAGGTTGTACTAATCTGAATTTAGACAAGATTCCCACCTTCCTTCGGGATGCCAGTGCTTCATTCCATTCTGAGTCATCCATATCACCAATCTCCTCCGCCCACCACTCCCGTAATTTCAGTGTAGGGTCTGTTTGGTTATTGAGCAGTTTCCGATATGTAAGTGAAGTTGCACCATGTTGCATATATTCAGTGAGCAATCTGTCCTCCAATGGTGAGGATTCCAGGATGTCGGTGTCTGCCAGTATTGCCTGTAGTAATGCATGTTGGACTTGCACATACCTGTAAGTTTCATTTGGTCCCAGGTCATATTGTTGCTGGAGCAGGGCGAACGGGTTCACGGTAACCTTATCCCACAAATCAACCACTGTGGATATGCCAATGTTATCCCACTGTGCAAACCCCTTACTCTGCCGCAGTCGCCCTAGTGCCTTCGTATCCCAGAGTGGGGTGAGTTTAGTGATCTTTCCCTTCCAGCCTAGCTTTGCCAGTGCCGTGTGCCACAGCGCGGCCGTGTGTTTCATTGGTCCTATCAGTTTTGTTACCTGGTGTTTGTTGTAAAGGACCGAAGGCATGATCTCGGTTCCTAATTGTACCCTGTGGGTCCTATAGGCTGGGTCTTCTCTCGGTGCGTGAATCCACTGGTTTACAATTTTGAGTTGTGCAGCCCAATAGTACATCTGTAGATTTGGCAGTGCAATCCCCCTCATACCAGCTCCTGTTCAGTTTGATATGGGCAATGCGCGCCGGTCGGTTACTCCACAATAAGTTAGAAACCGATGCTGTGACTTGTTGGAAGTATCGCGGCGAGACTGGATATGGAGTGTTTTCCAGGGCGTATAGGAATCTTAGGAGCGCCATCGACGAGAAGGGTCAGTGGCAAGGACGCCCAATGTTTAACGTCCGTACGTAGACATTCCAGGGGAGGTTTTAGGTTTTTATCGTAGAACTCCGTAGCATTGTTGGTGATATGTATGCCCAAGTACTTGAAGGAGACCGATGCAAGCATAAGTGGGCAATCTGCTGTGAGTGCGGGCTGTGGCCCCTTCAAAACGTGCGTCACCGATTTTGACCAATTTTTGCGTATACCCGACGTTTTTCCCGTGGGCGTCACAGAGTGCAAGGAGTGATGGGATGCCCTTGTCCGGTTCCGTTAAGTATATTAACATGTCGTCCGCGTAGAGCGATACTCAGTCCTCCCATCCCTCTTTCCAACTGATCCCTTTCAATAAAGGCGTGGACCTAATTAGCGCCGCCAGTGGCTCCAAAACCAAGGCAAAGAGCAAGGGGGACAGGGGACAACCCTGACGTGTTCCCCTCGCCAAAGGAAATGTATGAGAGATGTGGCCGTTAGCGGTGACTTGGGCGACCGGGTTGGAGTATAAGAGACGGATCCAGGCAATGTACTTGGGGCCAAAGCCCACAAGGGACAAGACTGCGAACAGGTATTCCCATTCAACCATGTCGAATGCCATTTTGGCATCTAAGGAGAGGATCACCGCTGATTCTGATAGTGAAGGAGCGCGCACCAGGATTCCGTGTACACGCCTGAGGTTGAGGGCCATGCTCCTATTGGGCATAAAGCCCGATTGATCAGGGTGGATCAACAGCGGGAGATGGTTCATTAGCCTATTAGCTAACAGTTTTGCGAGAATTTTTGCTTCTGCGTTGAGAAGGGATATCGGGCGGTACGACGTGCAATCCGCCGGTGGTTTACCGGCTTTCGGTATGGTTACGATCGTTGCTGTACGTTGCTCCAGCGGGAGTTACGCCTTCTCCAAGCTCTCATTGTACATTGCCAGCAGTGGTTTGCTGAGTTTTTCGGACATGAGTTTGTACCATTCTATGGGGATCCCGTTTGGGCCCGGAGCTTTCCCGGATTGTATTGCAAGGATCGCCCAGTGCACTTCCTCATCCGTCTCCAACTCTTGGATTGCCTCCGGCGGAAGTGTCGGGATTTCTATGTGACTGAGGGAATCTACTGCTGCCCGTTCTGTGACCTCTCTCTATGGGGTATAGACTGCCTGGAAATGTTCCGCTAGTGTCTGTACTATGTCCTCAGGGTGTGATTGTAACCATTCCTCATGGTTATATAAGTGCTGTATGCCTCTGTTGCTCCCTCCCCTTTTGTCCAACCAGGCCAGCATTTTCCCTGCTTGTCCCCAATATCATAGACTCTATGGTCCGTATTAGTGATGTCGTCGGTCACTTGCATCTTGAGATGGTCCTGGTATTGCTGCTGGTGCAGTTTCAGTGTATGTGCAGAATCTGTCGTGGGATCCGCCATATGGGCCACGTTCGCTGTGTGCAGCGCCAGTTCTAGCTGTGAGAGCTCCCGCCGGTATGCTTGTTTGTGTCCCGAAATGGAAGCGATTGCCTGTCCTCGCAGGACCGTTTGGAAGCTTCCCATAAGATCGAAGGAGAGGTTACCGATGGCGTATTTTCGGCAAAATAGTAGATCGTTGCTGTTTTAAAATCTTTTCTGATTTTGGGGACCCTCAGATAGTTGGGGTATATGGAGTAGATCCTTTTTCGGGTCTTCTCCCAACTGGAGAGTGTCAATACCACTGGGGAGTGGTCCGATATGCCCCATGGCAATATGTCTATGGTGTCTATGTCGCTCATGCTGTTGCCCAGCATCAAGAAATAGTCTATACGAGACAGACTATTGTGGACTGAGGAGAGGTAGGTGTCCTGCTTTGCTGTAGGATGCTTGTATCTCCAGACGTCCGCTAGGCCCATCGCGTCTAGAAAGCCCGGGAAGCTGGAGGGTCCAGACGCGCGCGACCTCACGGGGAATGTGTCTAGGGACGGGTCCACTATGGAGTTAAAGTCCCCCCCAATGATGGTATCCCCCCTCGGGAGATTCAGTAGAAACTCCCCCAGCGCTGGCAATGCGATTGATTGGAGGGCTGGTGGTATATAGACAGACACGACATTTAGAAGCCGGCCCTCCCATTGGCCATGGATCGCTGCAAAACTACCTTGATCGTCTACCTTGTGTTGTAGAATAATGAAAGGTGAGGACTTTTTTACCAGGATACCTGTCCCTCTTGAGCCAGAGGAGAACTCTGAGTGTGCTGCCATTTTATAGCCCCGTCTATCTAGTGCTTGGCATGTCTTCCCTGTAAGGTGCGTCTCCTGATGTAACACCAGTGTCGGGCCCTGGCGTTTAACCACATGCAAAACTAGTCCCCTCTTTATTTTGTCTCCCAGCCCTCGTACATTCCAGGTAAGTATTTTAAGTGGGGGACTGCAGTGTGATGTGCCGTGCCATCAGTGGCGGCGGATTGGGAGTGTTGTACCGTCATGAGATGTGAATGCGCCCTGTCTTTCTGTCGTAATCAGTGTAGTATACTTGTTGTTCCGTCGTAATGTGTGTGTGTTATCCTTGACCCAATTTGTCTCAATGTGTGGATCTTCAACCAAAACAATTGAACATCCCCCCCTAACCCACCTCCCTGCCCCTCTGCTCCACGGACATAGACCCGCCCGCCTCCCCAACTTAGCAGAGTGCTTTTCCCTTCCCCAACCCAAAGTACTTGCTTGCGGGGGTAAGGAGTCTCATGTCAGCAGCGGCGTAGTTCACCCTCCTCAACTTCCCCCGTTCTGGAGTCCGAGGGCAGCCCCCCACTGTAGGAAACTATAGTCGTCTCGGCTGCGGTTTCGCGATTTTCAGGAGTCCGGTGATTGTCTGCCGTCCTCGAAACCCACCTCAGACGTCAGCTCTAGATTTCCTGACCCCAGCGACTATGTCTTTGTGGGCGCTCCAGCCCGTTGGTTCGGTTGGCCTCTGTTAGAACGCCGAGGCTCTCCAACTTGTCGCCAGCACTCCAGCCAGTCCCGAGCTGTCTCTGGTGTATCGAAAAACCAAGTTTTCCCGTCAGCAACGACTCGCAGTCTCGCCGGGAATAACATGGAGTAAGGCAGCTCTTTCGCTCTTAGCGCTTTTTTGACCTCCAAGAAGGTTTTCCGACGTCAAGCCACCTCCGCTGTGTAGTCTGGAAAAAAGGCGAGCGTTGAGTTCTGTCTCTTGATGGGCGGCGAAACTCTCGCTGCTTGGAGTATTATATCTCTATCTCTAAAGTTGAACAACCGGGCCAATATCGGACGTGGTGTAGCACCCGGCTTCGGTGCTCCGCCGGGCACTCTATGTGCTCTCTCCACTGAAAAAAATTGTGACAGTCCCTTGGGCTGCAATTTAGCCTTTATCAGATCTTCAACATAGAGGTCCATTGCTCTTTTGCCTTGTGATTCCGGCACTCCTACAATTCGCACGTTGTCCCGCCTCGAGCGCCCTTCTTGGTCGTCCAGCTTCTCTTGGAGTTGTTTATTCACGGCTTCCATGCGTTCCATGGCCCGCTGTAGCTATGAGGTGTCTTCCACTAGAGATTTTTTGACCACTTCTACCTGTGCCACCCGTTCCGATATTTTGTGAAGATCTGACCGTAGTAGATTCACATCTGTAAAGATCGACCCCACCGTCGTTTGCACACTGGATAGTGTCTTCATGATGTCCTCCAGTGTCACTTTCTTGGCACCGTCAGAGTCTTGGCCTTTTCCCGTGGAGGTGCGTCACTCTGTGTGTGGCTGGTTGTTTTTCTCGTATGCGTATTTGTCCAGTTTGGCTTGCGTTGACGTATTTTTGGGTCCTCTGCCCGCCATGGTGACTGTCTTCACTGGTTTGCAGGGAGCGGGCTACTTTGTGTCGGTGCTAGTGGTACCTTCTGAATTCCGTATTTCGTTCCTTGGCAAGCAGCGCCAATCAGCGTCAGCCTTCAGTGGGGCGATGTTAGTCCAGCGTAATTCCGCCGACCCGCCAGTCTGGTGCCTCAGGGATGCGCCGAGTAGTCGTTGTTAGGGGCTGCGATCACACAGCTCCCGCCGGGAAGGGCTTCCTTCACTATGATTCTGGTAACAGATAATGCAAAGCTATAATGTCCGTCTCGGTAGGTCAGGTGCGCATGGACTTGTGTCCCGTTACGTGGCACTTTGTATTACTCCCGTTGGGCTACTGCGCTGTTTTCGTTCCTGGGTCCCTGGGTCCCTCCAGTTAAACCTATGTAGTCACACACGGAGCACCTCTCCGCCTGTGCGGCCCGATGTCATCTTTGATTAGAACAAATCCATTGCCTGCTTCCGAGGGGCCTCCTTCGACACCAGCACCATTGTCACCGGAGCACCGGCTGGCTCCGCCGACCCCGATGCAGCGTTCCAGGAGAGAAGCGCAGAGACTGCTGGAGGGGGAGTAATACCAGCAAGAGCATGAGGAGAAGGAGAGCCTCGACTCCGTAGACTACTTTCAAGGTCTGCCGGAGGCGAGTGGCCTGGATTCTTCCCCTTAATGGGAGCTTTCCTCTCCAAAGTCCTTGACTTCTCAGGATGTTGCCCTTTAACACACAGTCATCAGAAAGGCTGCTGATCTGTTGGACCTTCAGTTACCCTAATCTGGGTTGAGGTCGAATTTGTTGACAGAGGAGTTGCATTCCCCCTTCTCTACTGTTGTACCTCTGCTGCCTTTTAATGAGGAGTTGACAGAACTGGTTATGGAGGTGTGGCAGAAGCCCTTGTCTGCCCCTGCAGTTTCTAGGTCAGTGGTGTTCCTGCTCCTCGTGATTCTGCTTTTCTTTCTGCCCATCCTTACACAGAAAGCTTGGTGGTTCAGGCTTCTTGTTCCAAACAGTCTGCTGGATCTTTTCCTACTACAATGGGGGATAGAGACTTGAAGAAACTTGGTCAGCCAAAAAGATGTTCTCTCAGCAAGTATGGCTCTTAAGTCTACAAATGCCACATGTTTGCTTGGGAGGTACATTCATGCGCTGATGGATAGTGTCAAGCAGGTAGCTTCAAAGTTGCATAATGATGATCGTGTTCACATTTTGGAGGTACTATCAGACACCTAAGAGGCTGCCCGTCAAGTTATTCAGTCGCGTATGGACACAGCAGACTCTGTCACCTGGGTTTTGGGTTCTTCAGTGGCTACTAGGAGACATGCATGGCTTAGGTCTTCAGTTTTCTCTCCTATGGTCAAGCTGCTTAGCTCGACCTACCCTTCGATGGATCAAGACTGTTTGGTGCAAAGGCTGATTTGGTGGTGCTGCGTTTCAAGGACAGTAGGGCTACTGCAAGATCCTTGGGCCTGCAGTGACAACCTAGGGGCCATGGTTATAAAAGGTATCGAGTCTTTGAGAAGGTGGCTTCCTTTCGAGGCTGTCAACCGTCACAGCAGCAACAACAGCAGAATCCTTTCTATAAGTCTTACAGAGAGAAGGGTAGGGTACGTTTGCGAGGAGCTTCTCAAATAAAGTCTTCCTCCTCCTCCTCCTCCTCTCATCATCGGTTCCGCAGGAAAGCAGCTCTAGATCCCCCATCTTGGAGTATGCTGGTCTTGTAGGGGGTAGGATATCCCTTTATCTACAAGATTGAAAATCGGTTACTTCGGACCATTGTGTTTTGTGGAAAATGGGTACGCCCTTCCTTATCAAAAGTTTTCACCTCCTTACCTTCCTCGCCAGGGATGGTGTTCAGAGGACCATTTGCTGCTTTTACAGCAAGAGGTTCTGACTTTGTTGCAGAAAGGTGCAATAGAGGTGGTTCCGGAGCAGGAAAGGGGTCAGGGATGCTCTTCCTCTAATTTGCTGATTCTCAAGAAGGACGGTCCATTCAGACCGATCCTGAACCTCCGGGTTTTTAATTTTTACCTCAAGCAGGAGAAATTCAAGATGCTGATTCTAGATCAGGTTCTTCTAATGCTGCAACAGGAAGACTGGATGGTGTCGATCGACTTGCAGGATGCGTATTTCCACATCCTTATTCTGGTTCTGAAGTCGCATCAGAAGTATCCTCTGTTTACTGTAGGATCTCAACACTACCAGTTTGCGGTCCTGCCGTTTGGTCTTACTTCCTCACCACAGGTCTTTACAAAGGTGATGGCAGTGGTGGCAGCACAACTCGCAAAGTCGGGAATTCCGGTTTTCTTCTATCTGGACGACTGTCTGCTCAAAGCAAGAACGCCTGAGATGCTTCACTTGCAGGTAATAACGCGTCTGTTGTTCAACTTGTGCATCTCGATAAATGTACCCAAAGCTCACCTAATTCCCTCTCAGGCAAGCCTGTTCATAGGGACAGTTCTGGACACTACTCTGTGTGGAGCATTTCCACCTCCGCAGATGACTCTCGACATTCAGGAGATTCATTTGTTTCACGATGGAGCGGTTATTCCAGTCCTGAAGGTTCTACGCCTGCTCGGTCTGTTCTCTTCCTGCATACTATTGGTCAACCATGCACATTGGCACATGAGGGCACTCCAGTGGTGTCTCCGCAGGTAAAATTTATTAACACAACTGCAATCTCGTGGAGATAGTCAGGATCTCCAGGACACCGCAGCGTAACTGTCTTGGTGGAGTGATTCAGGCAAGCTGTCTCGAGGGAGGCCTTTTCAACCTCCTCCACTGGTAATCACGGTAATCACTGATGCGTCCACTCTAAGGTGGGGTGCTCATCTGTGGGATCCGGAGGTCAAAGGTCTTTGGTCGCCGGAGGAAAGGTTGCTCCACATCAACCTTCTGGAATTACAGGCAATACATTTGTCTCTCAAGGTTTTTCGTGGTTACTCTCTTCCAGTCCTGATGGACAACTATACTGCAATGTGGAACATAAACAAACGGGGTGGGGTTGTATCGTCTATGCAGAGAGGCTCTGCGATTCCGGTCCTGGGCTTAGGGCCTTCAGATTTGTGTGTTTGCAATTCTTCTGTCCGGGGTGCTAAATGTGCGTGAGGATAGTCTCAGTCGGCAAAACTCAGCCCACTACGTGTGAATGCTTCACCCGGAGGTGATTAGCCACATCTTCAGGTTGTGGGGGTAGCCTCAGGTGGACCTATTTGCCACTCGGGAGAATGCACACTGTCCAACGTTCTGCAGTTTTCAGCTTCCGATCCAGAGAGCATTGGCGAACATTTTTCTTTTGGATTTTAGCTCGCAACTTCTTTACGCGTTTCCTCCCATACCCATTCCTGGGGTTCTGAAGAAGATTTGCCAAGACCGGGCCCAAGCTATTTTGATCGCGCCGGATCGGCCAAGAAGGGTGTGGTACACAGATCTTCTTCAACTCTCATTGCACCCTCCGCTCCGTCTCTCTCTCAGGGCAGACCTCCTCTCGCAGTCTCGGGCACTTTCTACACCCCCACCTCCAGAGCTTGCACCTTCATGCCTGGAAATTGAACGAGGCAATCTGAGTTCTTTCTCTCACCCATCGGATGTGGTGGATGTTATTTTATCATCCAGGAGACACTCCACCAAATCTATTTATTCGTCTAGGTGGTCCAAGTTTGTGAAATGGTGTGGAGAGAGGTCCATTGTTCCTTTGAAGGACTATTTGTCTGGCGTACTCAGTTTCTCTCTTTCCTTAGCTCAATGAGGTTGTGCTGTGACTACGGTAAAGGGTTATTTGTCACCTTTGTCTGCCTTCCTTTGTTTGCCCAACCAGCCATCTTTGTTTAAGTTCCCCATTGTTATGAGGTACATTAGGGCCTCACCAATTGGTTTCCTCCCACTCCCTTCATTATGCCTCAGTGGGATTTGAATCTGGTACTTACCTTTCTGATGGGTTCGCCTTTGTGCCTCTTCATAGTTGCCCATTGAGGCTTTTTTCTCTTAAGACGGTCTTTCTGATTGCTATTACCTCCGGCAGGAGAGTAAATGAGCGGCAGGCTCTTAGTTCTAAACCTCCTTTTTTAATCTTTTATGCAGAAAAGATGGTTCTCAGGATTAGGGCTGCTTTCTTGCCTAAGGTGTTTGCTCCTATCCATCTAGGGCAATCTGTTACCTTGCCTGCCTTCTATCCTCACTCTCACCCTTCCAAGGAGGAGGACAGACTTCACCGCCTGGATCTTAAGAAGGCGGTCAGGTACTACCTGGATAGAACCAGGGACCTAGGACTGGATGATCAGCTCTTCGTGGGCTAAATTGTACGAATGAAAGGCAGAGCTGTCCACAAGCAAACACTCTCCAAGTGGATCATCTTGTGCATCAAGATTTGCTACGCCGTGGCCAAGAAGGAGCCTCCAGGAGGTATTGGAGCTCATTCTACTAGAGCTAAGTCATCTACATCTGCTTTGGCTAGAGGTGTTCCTGTAGTGGACATCTGTAAGGCTGCAACACCGACCTCCCTCCACACCTTCTCAAAGCATTATTGTTTAGGAGCCTAACACTTACCTGCCGCCACCGCCGAGAGTCTGAAAAGCTGCCAGAGACACTTGCCGCCACCGCCAAGAGTCAGGATAACCGCAAAGACCGCGCCGCCGCTCCGGGGACTTCAATACCCGGCAGGACACGCGGCGGCGCGCAGGAGGTGACGCCAGTCGCACGGGGAACGCGCCATGAGGCGGATTTAAACCCCGGACATACCCGCCTCGCGGGACGCGAGCCGGACGAAGCCCGGGCAAAGGGCGTGCCGTCTGAGGCCGTCCGAGGTCGGCCAAGGTTGGGTTGGGCCAGGGACTTTGCCCTACTCGTCCTAGGCCCACAGACGGACACAGTGTTCCTGAATCATCAAACCCCAGGTAAAACAATCACCTTTTATTTCCTGTGAGCCACGATTTTGCACTAAGTTCTCCATCCATCGGTATAAATGCCTGGAAGAAGGTTAACTCCAGTTACAAACACCATGGAGAACTATCTTGTCCAAGTTGTGGCGAAAATAAATAGCGATAGAAGGTCTTCTTTGGGCTTAGACTCATCTACACAATCTCCACTAGCAGACAAAGAGGCAGAGGATTCTTTTGCTCAGCTAAATAGCAGCCTCTCTGGTGTGGCACATGCTTCTACCCAGGACAATGTCACTATCCAGCCCAGTGGCATAGTAGCTAGCACTGAAGAAAACAGTGACAATGAAGTAGTGACTGTGACCCCTTCAAATAGTGAGTCCACCATCCCCACTGCTGTCCCTATTCCTGCACGGAGGGTTACAGGGGGCAAAAGAAAAGCCATACAAAAGCGGGGGGGATTAAGGTCAGCTAAAAATAAAGTTGCAACGCCACCAAGGAAAATACTTGATGAGGAGGAGGATGATTTGACTGGGGAAACTTATGTGACCTTTTCTAACGCTCAATTTCAGCAATTTTGCAGCTTGATGGATACAAAAATCAAAGGAATAGTTAAACCTTTGATAAGTAAAATCGACAAACTATCTGCCGAGGTAAGCAAACTTGAAGGTTTACTTGGAAAAACTTTGGGGGAGGTGGGAAAACTCCCAGAAGTCATCACGTCCAGTGTCCAGCCATTGGTGAGTGAAATTCAATCGAGCAAAACCAACGGACTGATTTCTGCTGTTGTGCCAAACCTCCCAATGGCTCCACTGATAAATTCACCTGATAACACCTTTGGTGCTGTACCCTCTGCCTCTCTTAATGGTGAACCTAATATCTCGAAAGGGCCATTTGAGCTTGTGGTGGAAGCCTCGCCACTAGTTCTTGTACTAGCAAATGTACCCCCACTAGCCCCTGGTGAAGCAGAAACAACATCTTCACTTCTAAATAAATCCTTATCATGGCTGACGAACAACATGGCCATAACTCCCTGGGGCAAACAGCAATTAGCTGAAGAACTGGTAAACGCTAGAAGAGTTGAGTGGATTGGGAGCAGGGAAAAAAAGTTCAAGGGAGATTGCGTCGTGCTCAACCTTTCTGACCCTGAGGTCTTACCAAACATCTTACCTAATATTTTCCCTCCACAGAGACGATCTACTTCTATTGTTCCACTGACTCTAGACTTCTTCTATCCCCGGAAAGGCAGAGGCCCCAATTCAAGCACCTTGAGAACAAAATGGAACGTCGTAACCAAAAGGGGCAGTAAGAATTTTGGCTCCGTTGAATGGGGTCTAGGTCTGGAAAACAGATTCTCTGCCCTCTCCAACTTAGATGCTTGTGATTGACAAACAATCAAATGTATGCCTCTGTTGCAAATCCCTCCGGCTGCTTGTATAACAGGGGAGCATAGCCGTTTTATAGGTTCACAAAATTAGTTACATAATTCTGATGCCGCAGTAGAACTATTTTCTTCTGCAAATGTAAATGATAATGCTAATGATGATGTCTTGTTGAATGGGTCTGATCATAGTCCTGAATCAAACACGGTATATGCCAACGGGAACCTATTGTCTTGGAATGTTGCTGGGCTTTGTTCCAAAATGGTCTGTGGTGAATGGTTTGGGTTTGTCAGCCAGTATGATGTTTGTATTTTTCAAGAAACATGGGCCTGTGATCCCGTTTTTGCTTTGGGGTATTTGAATTTCTATGTACCGGCTACTAAGGGCCCCAAAGTGCGTCCGATGGGGGGACTCACCATATGGGTCCGCCAGTCCCTGAAGATCGTAGTGAAAAATCTGGAGCTTAATCAAAAAGACATTCAGCTCATTAGACTTACGAGGGACGCATCCACCACCATTGACATTTATAATATATACGCTAGAGGTGGAAGCGCAGGAAAATCAGTGGTCTTATCGTCTCTGTATAATTTCCTAGACATCCACTCTTCTGGGAATAACATTATACTGGCAGGCGACCTAAACCGCACTTTTGAACCGCTAGACACTGGTGAGGCTTTTCTAGGTGCGGAGGAAGACGAGATCTGGGACATCCCCGCACTCGATACAACCCCAATAACTCGCTGGACCGAGGATATTCTTGGTTTAAATGCTATGTGCCTTGAACATGGGTTAAGGGCTTTGAATGGTCGTACTAAGTCAGACAGAGTACCAGCCATGACTTTTAACAATGGGAGGTATGAGAGTCGCATTGACTACGTTATATGTAGGATGCCCCTATGGTCATCTGTTACTGATATGGCTGTTAAGGAAAGGCACGAGAGTGATCATAACCCTCTATGTGTTCTCCATACATGGTGGCTGTCTGATGCTATTGCTCCTAGTATTTGCGCTGATTCCTTGCCCCCGTCGATTGTGCCAACTAATGACTTACGTAGGTTGAGGTGGACTAATGTTAGAACAGATCCGCTGGTTTTAGAAAAAATAAGCATGGCAACCGATAAGGCTATACTGGCCCTTGAGGGTGAGGCTGGGCATCCTCCTAGCCAAAACATTGCTACCAAGGTCCATGAAGATCTCTTTAATGAAATGAAATGCCATTTTTTGAAACCGGTAAATAAAAAAAGGATCTGTGCCTATAGAGCCGCTAGATGGTACAATCACGACTGTAGGGCGGCAAGAATCGCCTTGGGAGATGCAATTAAGCATAAAAACCTGGAGGCTATTAGATCAGCCAGGAAGCAATATAAGCAGTGCATAGCTAAAGCGAAAAAAGATTGGGATGAAGCCCACTGGAATAAGCTAAAAAGTGCAAGCGACCAAAATCATTCTAGGTTATTTTGGCATATAGTCAAATGGGGACATGACAAGTTGGAAGAGGCTAGTTCTAACAATGTCCCCCAGGACGCCTGGGTTAAATTCTTTAGTGAACAGTATGCTTCCAGAGATCAGACAGTAGACAGTAGATGCCTGCCTTTTTTACTAGCAGATGATGACATTTTCACGCAGAGCGAAATAGTGACGGCCCTTAAAACTGTTCGAAGTGGTCGCGCCCCTGGAATTGACGGGGTTCCTGCAGATGTTTTTTTGAATGATACTGAAAGATGGTCCAAATACATTCATCTGCTATTAAACTATATTACCAGAGGTGCAGATATCCCAGTAACCTGGCGGGGTGCTGTAATCATCCCGGTATACAAAAAAGGAGATTGAGCACAGCCCTGTAATTACCGCCCTATTAGTTTAATAGATACTATTAAAAAAATAGTGGGGCGAGTAATCGTTAATAGATTGCTCGATTGGGCCGATGATAACAACATTCTATCTCCCTTCCAGGCTGGATTTCGCAGGGCAACCAGCACTGTGGATCAAGTCTTTCGGTTTCAACTGATCCAGTGGAGGACCGTGGTGCTAGGCGGAGGCAGCCTGTATGCAGCATTTGTTGATCAGCGGGCTGCCTTCGACCTGGTACCAAGGGCAAAACTGTGGGAGGTGCTTGAGTCACTAGGGTTCCCTGGGGACTTGTTGACTTTAATTATGCTATTGCATGAGGGCAACTATGCCAAAATTCGATGGGGTGGGTATGGAAATGATACTGCCGATTTCCCCGTTGAGCGCGGGGTCCGGCAAGGATGCTCAATGGCCCCTACTTTATTTACCCTTTTTATCAATGGTATTGTTTCCCGCATGCAATCTCGGGCTGTGGATGCTCCTTTTCTTGCAGGTGACAAAGTTCCTATTTTAATGTTCGCCGATGATACCTTAATTTTATCCAAAACCCCAAGTGGTCTGCAAAAAGCATTGGCAATATTTGATGAGTTCTGTGTAGATCACGGACTGGAGGTGAACGCGTCCAAAACAAAACTCATGGTTTTTAATCCCCACAGAAATTTTAAATCAAAAATTTCCATAAGTGGTCGCATTCTGGAAGTTGTAAAATCCTTCACCTATTTGGGGATCCTTATCTCTAACGACAATAAGTGGCAGCAACATCTTAATATTGCTACATTAAGGCATAAGCAAATAGCTGGCACTATTATCAAGGAACATAGGAAATCACTGACTAAACCTATCAAACCACCCTTGATAATATATGAGGCAAAAGCAATTGGGTCTGCTTTGTACGGTGCGGAGCTATGGGGGCATGAAAATCACCAGGAACTCCAAACATCAGAAAATACATTCTTAAGGTTATTGACAGGTACCCCACAGAGCAGTCCGCTATTGCCCCTGCGTTATGAGCTAGGCAGGAGAGAAATTTCGGAAATGGCAAAATTACGTCCGATTTTATACTGGCGTAGGCTTTGGACTACGCCAGAGCTCTCCCACTACGCGGACGGCTTCCTAGATGTTATTAAAACTGCCCGTTATAATAAAATCAGATGGTTTAAAACATTAAAGATTGCATTGTTCGATTTTGGACTAAATGCTTTATGGACCGATCCAGCTGGGGCTTCATTTCCCTCAAAATCCACTTTAAAAAACATTTTCTGGGAATATGTTGTTAATAGGAGTATGCTCAGTACTAACAGTGGGTCCATGACCACCAGTTTCCTAGAAGTTAAGATGTACCCTATTTATGAAATGTATTGGGATTACATAACGAACCCCATGGACAGAAAACTGCTCTTCCAATTGAGGGTAGGTTCGCTCCCCCTCCGTAATTTAACATCTAAGTGGAAATCAGGGGGTGCAGCAATTTGTCCTGTCTGTGGGGTAGGAAAAGAAACTCTTGGTCATTTTTTGTTTTCTTGCCCAGCATATTCTGCCCCAAGGCGAGCTTGGTTGGCTCCTATGTGCAGGAACTTAGGCACAAAAAGTAGCATGGTAGCGCTGCGTATTGTAAAATCCACTACTGTAAATTGGATCATAATTGCCACCGCTAAGTACTTGGGGTGGGCGTGGGTTATAAGGCATAGACTGCTGGTAAGCTAATTACTCACTGCCAAGTTGATCAGAGACTGCTAGACAATTGTCTATTCTCTGTAACTGCTTACTATTAGTTCAGAGACTGCTAGACTAATGTTTATTCTCTGTAAATCTTATTTAGCTGATCAGAGACTGCTAGACTTGTGTCTATTCTCTGCAAACGCTCATTTTATGTATCATCGGTATGAAATTTTAATGGTATGAATTTTTGAGGATTTTTTACTGTTATTATGATTATCATTTCCTTGGTATCCTTAATAGCAATGAACTTTGCACCTGTATCTATGATGTGTTATAGTTCTTTTTAAACTCTATGTGCTGTGTCTAAATGACTCTGTAAATTTAATTGCTTTTTATTATATGTTTGTATGTCTCCTTTTATGAGTAATACTCGAATAAAGCACTTTTGAAATTGCATTATTGTTTAGATTCTGAGGTGAGGAGGGATGGCTATTTTGCACGTTCCGTGCTGCAGTTCTTTTTGGTATGAGTAGGAGGACACCCTCTTCTGGGAGCAGGGCAGCTGTGGGATTCAATTCAAAAGGTGAGGAATCCACAAGCAGATGTATTCATCAGAACAACAAGTTACTTACCTTCGGTAGGTCTTTTTCTGGTGGATACAGTATCTGCCTGTGGATTCCTCACTGTCCCACCCTCCTACCCGTTGTCCTCCTTCGTATGCCAAAAAAGTTTTTCATTGTTTGCCATGGTTGGTTTCCTAGGTCTTTTGCTTTCCATGCTGTTGTTTGTAAGGAAATGCAGTGTTTCTCTAGCTTTTCCTCTTTGGCTGTATATTGTGTATATTCATGATATTTTGTATACTGTGTATATTCCAATTGTGTTGTCGGTCCACCAGTTCACCGTGAAGGCACGGATGTGTTAGTGTGCAGACCCATTGGAGTGCTAGTCCAGTAGGTGGCGCCAGAGAACAGACTGCAGACTGCAGACTGAGGAGAGCGAGCAGAGTGCTACCAGCGGCGGATGCAGCGGCGGCGGTGATTGTGAACGCCAAACAAAAGCGCCGAAAAGCCCCAGAGGAAATCTGAAGTTACTTAAATACCTGAACACGAGAATCGGCGGTTCAGCGGTGGTGAGGCAGTGGTGATGAGCTGCGGAAAGAGCAAAGGGAGAGGACGAGGGACCTGGTGACCTGGTGAACTCGGGTAGCTCCGGACGTTTTGGGAGACACCGGTATTTCCACCACCCTTGAGCCCGCGCCTGTCCCGACCCCTACGATCTCCAGGGGCACACGAGCCTCCATGGCTCTTTTGTCTTTGTTTATGCCTCACCTGCCTCACCTGCCTCCCCTCGCTTTCTCTGACGAGCCTGTGAGCAATCCAGCAGGCAAATAAGCAGACGGGAGCTCAGAGCCCTCAGCCCAGAAGTGAGGTGCACGGAGGTGCACGGAGCAGATCACAGAGAGGAGAGTGTGCTAAACCTGCCAGCCTGCACCACCTGGACAGCGAGAGAGAGCACTAACAAAGACGTGGACCCCGGGACACCGTGGACACTGTGGACAATGGTCACGCACCACGGAGTTGAGGCACTGTGGCACTGTAGTCCCCCCAATTATCTTTTGACTTAGATAGCCACTCCTCAGCTGAACCTTCCAACTGGCTTCATCACAGCATCGCAGCATCGCAGCACTGCTTGTTCCGTAAGTGTTACGCAACGCAGCGCAGCGCTTAAAGCATAAAAGCATAAAAAGCTCAAAAAACACAAGTGACGCTCTTTAAAGTGACGTTCTTTAAAAAGCCACGAAATTATAGCCGAGAAGAAGTGGCATTTGCACGTCAGGTGAGGGGTGCCGGGGGGGTGTTTTCTACTGAAAGGACAGCGCAGCGTTGGGTTACGCCCCCCCCCCCCCCCCCTTGGCTGACATCAGCTTCTTTAGCCATCATGAGATCAGGTAAAGAAAGAAGAAGCATTTCTACACTAGTGAGCAATCGGAAGAAGAAAAACAAGCTACTTAATGCCTCCTCCGACAGCCTCGAAAAACTATCAAGGCCAACAAAACCTGGCACAAACACAGAAGACAACTTCTTAGTTACCCTTATGCATGAAGCTGAGGGTCCAGAGGGATCAGCTCTAGGTCAAACAGACCAACAAATTCATAACCATCAAAAATCAAAAAAACCTCTTGTACAACCTAAAATTTTCTCCAAGTTTGCCTTTGTAAAAGATGCTGGGGCCGTGTTAAACCATATGAGCCCCTCTCAGAAGGGCCTTCCCTCCCCTTTGCTTCCGGAAATATTCATCCTAACAAAACACGACGTTGCAGACTCGGCAAGAGCCCTAAAACCGGCTTCGGTATTGGCGAGCCATTTGGTCAATGAAAGTCCACCTAAACCTTACCGAAACTCAACGCCTAACTTAGTTACAGTAGCAAAGCACCTTCAATGTTCTGAAACCGACGAAAATAATCCCAGGTGGCAAAATAAAAGCTTTGAAGTGAACAAGGACACAACCGTGATAAGAGAACATAAAGAAGATGAGCCAGCAGATGAGCCTGATGATCAAGACAAAGAGCATTCTCCCAAGGAGCACTTAGAACAGTCATCATCGCTAAACTATTCACTCCACGCCACCTCAGCAAAAAAATCACAGGGGGAGTCCCCTGATTTGGCTTTGGAGTTAAACAGTTCACACCAAACAAATCATCCTGGTCCGAATACAACCCAGTATGTGCCAGCAAGTCCTGTACACCCCGCTGCGTTGGAGTCAAACATCTCACCTCAAACGAGACTCTCGGTTTCAACTATAACTCAGCACTCAGAGTTAGCATTAGCAAACAGCGCATTTCCCGTGATAATTGAAGAACGGGAGATAAAGGCGGAAACACCTGCCCATGGTAAAGGTGCCACGTTCCCTCATGATACAGAAACCAAAACGGTTGATTCCCCAAAGACTCTAAACAAAGCCCTCCAATATCCCCTACTCTTATAAGCCCAGAGGAAATGTCTGCCAAGAATATAGCAACAGACGCTGATCTTATAAGGGGCTCAGCTGAAGAAGCTCGTGTACAAGTTGACTTAGGGGCGACAAGCAAGTATTCAAAAAACCCCTTCTACATCGAGTCAATGAGGTTACAAACTGCGGACAACCTGGTGGTACAATCAACAGGAGGAACTAATCCTTGGAATTCCGCCATCTGTATCTCCACACCAGCAATGAAACACGAACATCACACAACTGCGGACAAGGTACCCCGCATTCAGAGAGAGCAAAACCCAGGTTCAACCCATAGTACAGCCCTAGAATTAACATTGGGGCAAAGGCAGGACAACAACAAGCACGAACCCCGTGACCCCACTGCCATCTTGGGCCAGCTGACGCAACCCCGTGATCCTACTGCCAACGTAGGTCAGCTGACGCAAAGTGAGCAAGCCCCCTCAGTCTACAGCAATTGCATGAATACAGCACGGGTATCAACAGCCAACTCGGGTCCGCCGAACCAAAGAGAGCCATACTCCCAAGAAAGCTCTCATGAATACAGTAACTGCAAAAGCATAGAATGGGCATTAAATCCCGAACAGAGGCAGGAGGACACCAACCACGAAGAGCCCAAAATAATACTCTTCATTCCTGACTACAGATCCAAAGGGCGCGAAGATATTTTAAATCGAAGAAATATCTTACGAGTGTTGAACTTTATTACATCTTTAACTACGCTAACTACTCAAGACTTGGAGGCTGTCGAATTCATCACTCTCAAACATCTTTCTGAGCAGGAAATAACAAAAACAATCTGGAACTCTAGAGAATCAGTGAAAAAAATCTTAAGAGAGGAAAAGCAATTAAAGGCATGGGGGATTCGAATCAAACCATTCTACAACCCAGGCTACCCAGCTCCACTACTCCGCAATTTACAAGAAAATGCCAACTTGAATTTGAGCAAACACCGTCCAGATATTCCCACAAAATCAATATTGAGAGGAGCACGAGGATGCTCAATCGAACGAAAGCTTGGTGCACCCCCTCTGCAAATAACCAACGGTCTTCCGACCCAAAAACAAGAATGGGACTGGATTGCAAAAACAATTAACTTCAGACAGTGCAGCCAATGACAATCTGAAGAACGAATTGGTACCCCCTTAAATACAAATCGGTCGCTTAAATTGTGTTCTTGGAACATAAACGGTCTAAGAGCAAAAATCACCAACAAGGATCTATTGCTATATTTTCAGCAGTATGACTTAATACTGTTCCAAGAAACCTGGTCAGCAGAACCGCTCCATCTTCAGGGATTCAAAACATACCACCTCCCAGCAAGGAGAACCTCAAAATGTGGCCATGAGAAAGGTGGTTTAACGATATACACCGCGATACAAACAATTAACCACGTAAAAGAACTGCTAAATAAAAATATTTCGGGAACTGAAAACGGGATCACTGCAGTTCAGCTGAAAATCTCAATACCGGGTTCCAATAGGCAAGATGTTATCCTGGTTAATACCTATCTGCACCCAAAGGGAAAACAAAAGGGGGCCACTGCCCTGGTGACAGAACTGAACAAACTAATAACGGTAGTGGATAATCCGAACCTTATTGTCTCAGGAGACTTTAATATGTTCCTTTCAAAATCATCAGGGAAGAACTATCCAAGGGAAGATTATTTGCATGTCAGGGGGATTCTACCTCTGGAAGTGTGCCCCTGGGGCAAACAAACTAATCTATCAAAAAGCTTAACAGAAGATCTAACCAATTTGGGTCTGATTGCGGCAAATGGGGGGACCGTCCCCAAGCAGCAACCTTCCACAACTCGGTTACATCATCGGCGATCGACTACACCTTCTTGTCTTTTTCACTGTTCGCATTAGTACAAGATTTTAAAATCGGAATATCTGACTGCAGTGACCATCTCCCGCAAGAACTGTCACTGAGGGCACAAGGGACAGCGCTAACACTTTTAGCAAATGGCCCAAAGCTGACGACCTCAGCAAAACACAACAGAATTAAGTGCAACACTAGCGACCCAGTACGATTAATGCAAGAAGCAAAGATGTGCTGGGAAAGTGCTGCTGAGCTGAACGATAACAAAATACTCGCCTGGGAGTCCTTCTTGAAATCCTTTGGCCTAAAGAACACTAAGCATAACGTCGCTAAAGAAAACAGGGTACGGACAAGCCAAAACAAAACATCGTCTAGCCCGACAAGCAACCCAAAAAATTACTCTCAATCCTCTCTAACGCCTAATCTAAGGGCAGTAAAAACAGCCATCAACAGAACACTTCGCGAGCTGCGGAAAGCCGGGAGCGACAATGACTTAGCATCTAAACTGAGATCACTAAAGTGTAAAAAGAATAAAATCCTGTGGCGAATCAAACGAGAAGCCGCGGAAAAAACATGGGCAAAACTTCTCTACGATTCAAAAAATAATAACAGTGCAAGATTTTGGAAAACTGTTAATAAAATAGATAATCCGAATGCCCCTGGAGTGAACTCCCACATCACAGAGGCATCCTGGGTAAACTATCTGTTCCAACACTTTAATGATGAAGTACCAAGCATGGGCCACCGAAACCCGGAACTCTGTAAGCCGATCGCAATGGCCCTTAAGCCCCTAGCTGCTGACACCGACTTCCCAAGTTCGATTGACCAACTGAAGGGACGAATTGCGAAAGGACGGAAAGAGGGAGCCCCAGGCCCAAACGGAATCCCTCCCATTGTCTATAAACAAGACCCAACCTATTGGGCGGAACAACTCCTCCCGCTCTTTGTAGAAATCTGGAAGGTTGAACAATTTCTGTCCTCTTGGAGGGGTTCAATAATAGCTCCAATCTATAAAAAAGGCAACAAGAATGAGGCTAAGAACTACAGACTGATAGCCCTTATAGATATAGATGCAAAATACTTCTCAGGGCTGCACTTTGAAGAACTAACCTCCTGGGCGTCAAACAAAAAATTAATCCCCATCAACCAGACTGGATTCCAAAAAAATCTAGGGACCTCGACAAACATCTTAGCCCTCTCCCTGCTGATAGATGCCGCCATCAAACACAAAAAACCATTATATGCGTGCTACATCGACTTCTCAGCGGCTTTTGATAGCATTGATAGAGGGAAATTGTGGTCAAAACTTTCAAAGTGGGAGGTGGACAACAAATTGCTCAACTTACTGATCTTACTACATTCAGATACTTGGATCCAAATAAAACTGGGGGCCGGCAATTGTTTATCAAAAGAGATTCCGACCACAAAAGGACTGAAACAGGGTTGCGTCCTCGCACCGACCCTGTTCAACCTTTTTGTGTCTGACCTTTCTAAAGATCTGGACAACTGCAACCATCACTCCCCAAAGCTAGGGGGTCTTACACTGTCGAACTTATTACATGCAGACGACCTGATACTAATCAGCCACACCCCAGTAGGCCTGCAACAGCTTATTAATACAACAAGTACCTTCTCGGATAAAAACGGCCTGACCATAAACATGGAAAAATCGAAGGTGATGGTTTTCAATCAAGAATCAAAAAAGCAAACATTTCAATGGTCTCTGCACGACCTAAAAATGGAAACAGTTAAGGAATACAAATATCTGGGGATAACTTTTGATTCCAACGGCTCATTCCAGCGACACGCAACAACAATAAAAAACAGAGGGACTTCACTGGCCATCGCTTTAAAAAACTTTAAGAACAAAATAGCGGGCCCAAGCCTAATCCCCTTGCTGGATATACTGCGCGCAAAATTACTACCATCAATAACATACGGCAGTGAATGCATGAGAGGGAGCGATGAGGTCACTCTAGACAATGTGGTCAGTAAAACACTCCGAATACTCTTCTCACTCCCCCCCTACACCTCCCCAGCACAGTTAAGGTTGGAGTTTGGTTTACAGAAGCAGCAAATAGCACGTAAAGGTGCATATGCTAAATGCTGGCACAAAATAAAGAATGCTGAACCAGACTCCTTGGACGCCCACCTTTGGAAAGAGCAGGAGACAAACAAGGGATCCCCCGCAACAGTGTACCTTCAAGCAGCTATAAAATCCCTTGCACTGGAAGACCTGTGGCACTCGAGCTGTTCACACAAGTGCTTCAAGCGCCTTGTCAACAAGTCAGTAAAAATTCTTTCCATGGAAGAAGACAAAGCCGCCCTAACCAGGAGATCACATGGGTGGTTTGTGATCCAAGGTTATACTAGCGCCCTACCTCAGCCATACCTCAACACCAGCTTCTCAAGGAAGGTGAAGGAAGATTTCCTGCGGCTGAGGATGGGGGTAATTCCGTCAAAAGTGCATCTTCCCCCATGGAAACGCTTGGAACTGAATTCCAATTGCAGGCTTTGCGAATATCCAAAGGAGGATGTTCTGCACTTGTTATGTAGCTGCAAAGCTCTAGACAGTGCTCGAAGCGGCAAGCTAACACAGCTCTGGAATCAAAAAGGTGTGCGAACTCGCAGGCAAGCCTTGCTGATCAGCTTCAAGGGAGAAGATACTCAATTAGCCTGCAGCCTAGTGCGCTTCATGAAAACAGTTAACACAATCCAAAACCCAGAGGCCAGCGATTGAACTTGACTCAATAAGACTCGCTTCTGCATCTCAAGATACTCTCTTTTGATTAACAAAGACTCAGTAAATCTCAAAATGCTTTTCTCTTTTACAAACACAATGTATTGCATCAGTTTGCACGGATCTTTCGTCCATATCTCTTACCCTCTTTTACTGTTTTAACTTTTTTTGTAAAACTTTTGATTATGTATCTACTCCAATGTTTTTTTAAGAGTCATTGCAAAGATTTTTATTAATCACGCAATAAAGTTTATTATTACTACCTTGAAGGCATGGAGAAAATGGAAGGGACTGACATCAGCACGCCGACGAGGTCTTCTGATGACGTCATATGGAGCTGTGAGCAGAGCCATGCCATTGTGACGTCCTCGTCGACGTGGGAGAGCTAAGAAAAGGTTTCTGTGGAATGCTGGTGCAGGGGTAATTAAAAATGTGAGGAATCCACAGGGAGATACAGTATCCACCCGAAAAAGTGTTACTGAAGGTAAGTAACCTGTTCTTCCAGTTGATCGGGCTATAGCCCATAGGCATCGACCCACCCCTGGGGACCCAGTTTGTCTTGTACGACATCCCACCACAGAAGGACTGGTCGTACAGCCTGCTATGGCTTCCCGGAACCCTAGTGTCCTTCCGTTGGTTCCATCAAATAAAGAATACAGATGGCTAGAGCATTGTGGGAAGAATATATTCTCTTCCGGCATTGAGGTCGTAAAATCATAAGCATGTGTTTAGGGCATATTTTGTCATATTTTGTGGGACTCTGTGGTGCACCAGCTGCCTTACCCTTCAGAGGAAGCTGGGAATGAACTCCTACAGGTGGTCAAAAAGGGCTGGGAAGTAGTGAAATTTGAGATACACAAATCTAGCAGAAGAGCGTACTCTTGCTACTGGAAGGGCCGAGAAGAACTCTTGTGAAGGAGTACACCCTCCTGTGTTATAACACTGATTCACAAACAGCACTCCCCCTGATATTCTAACTGAAGTAACCGGTTTAATGTTGTAGACAGATCTTGAACGAGCAATGGTGGAAAATCCCTATGTGAAGCTGTGGATCATGAGCCACTACGAAGTGGGAAAGGAGGCAAGTCCTTCTGTTTTACATTCCCTCACACTCCCTAGTGGTGTCATGTTTCATCATCGGGACACCCTGACGCCAAAATGTCAGGGTGGGCTCAACCGTAGTTCAGGGAGCTCTTAGAGAAGTATTTGGCAAGGGGGATAAAGATTTTAAAATCCACAGACAGATCCCATTTCCCTTTATTCTTGGATCTGCCTGGGGTATTAAAAAGGGAGAAAATATGGTCATATTGGATATTATGGTCCTAAGACCCTAATGCCAACATGTTTCAGTCCACTATATGCCCCTTAAAGGTGCTGCACTTTCTTCAGGGCGATGATGTGGTTACACCCTGGAATAACTGTAGTACGATAATTTTCTGATACTATTTATAAAAAGAGCAGATAGCTGCTCCTTTGTCTAATATCATAACCTCTAGTTATGTATAGTAACTCCATCTGTGTGAAGAAAAAAGAGACAACAAAAAGCCAACCAATGTTTAGCGTTCATTTTGGTATCTACAAATGCACGTGGTGAGTAGTGTTGTCACCCCCATGTGTCACATTTCCCCAAGGGTGATGAACACTACAACAGACATGCCCGCAAAGTGTGTGTGTGTGTGATGTAAATTTGTTTACCTTTATCACACTCTAATACGTGGTCAATCCATGTACATTGGCATGACAGGTAGAAAAATAAAGGTGCGCATAAGTGAACATAGAAGCACCATTAGAAGGTCAATCACAGCGACTAAGTTAACATACCACTATGTTGAGATGAAACACACCGACAGGGAGATGTGGTAGTCAGTTATTGAAAAACTCAAGGGAGACAGTGATCTTACCAGAATAAATCTCTGGATTGAATGATTTTATACCCCGGAATCAACTGAACAGGAATAGATGAATTAAAAGAATATTTTTTTTATAAACATTTTTATTTGGATTTTTCTATAGCGCAACAAAACAATCATGTCATCACTGGTCAACATTCCCCGACCTTCCACCCCCCCAGCCACACCTTTAAAAACCATACATCATCATATTGACCGCACCATGTCTCTAACACATACCATATCTCAAACCGCCGTGTCTCGTCCGAATACCCTTGTAGCCCTCCCGTCCATGTACCTGCCTTCCTCTCACTCCTTTTCTCACAGTCCACCATCAAGGCCACGATACTTCCTCCATTTACTCCATACCCTGCGAAACTTCTTAGGGCAGCCCCTTGCCTTGTACGTGACCCCCTCGGACGCCATATAAAGGTCCAGGCCTCTGCGCCATTCCTCTATCTGTGGTGCCATAGCCGCCCCCCAGTACTTTGCCACATCCCTCTTAGCTACTACCAAGGCCAGGACCAGGAAGATCAATAACGGGCGGGCGAGATCTACATCATTGGTCATACCCAGTAGGACTAGTTTTGGGTCTAACGGCAGAGGCGCTTCCAGGACCTCCCCCAGCTCTTTCAGAATCCCTACCCAGCAGACCTGAATCATTGGACATGACCAGAGTATATGGTAGAAGTCCCCTCCCTCTTGGCCAAATCTTAGGCAGTTTGTATCTCCAATCTTTCCAATTCTATGTAGACGTAGCCTATCGAAATAGGTCCTGTGTAGTACATTAAACTGTATAAGCCTCAGTCGGGATTTAATTGCTACCTCTCTTTGATGCATAAGAACAGTGTCCCAGTCTATTCCTCCATTGCCCCCACATCACTTTCCCACCTACTTCGAAGTGTACCCATTCCATCGGGCATGTTATTCATAAGGGTGCTGTATGTAAGGGACACTGCTCTCTTTGGTATTTGTTCTTGCAATAAACGGCCCTCTAGGGGTGCGTATTCGGGGAGTGTGCCTTCCGTGATCCCTTCCGCCCGCCACGCATGCCTCAATTGGATGTACTTGAAGTATTGTGTGGGAAGGAGGGCGAACTCTGCTCTCAAGGCTGGGAACGACTTCAGTGCCCCCTTCGCAATCACGTCTCCTAGGGTCGAGATGCCGATGTTATCCCACTTTTTGAACCCTTTCAGTTTGTTCAATTCTGTCAACCATGTGCAGT
Organism: Lissotriton vulgaris; assembly: GCF_964263255.1. Lineage (NCBI taxonomy): Eukaryota > Metazoa > Chordata > Amphibia > Caudata > Salamandridae > Lissotriton > Lissotriton vulgaris. Next base: position 1,341,645,321 of record NC_141695.1, on the reverse strand, counting down.
GCCATATGGGCGTTTGTCTGGTGGGCTTCTCCTCCCATCCTATGGACTTATTTGCTCTATTCCATATCGTCAACGTAAGCCTTGTAGCTGGCAGCAGTCTCCCCCTCCCTTTGCCCCCGTATAGATAGTAGTTATATGGGCGAGTACCCATAGAGTGCCTTTCTAATGCGTACGTGGGTGTGCAGCCGGGGGATGGAACCAATCATTGATGGCCTCCAAGTGCTCTGCCCAATAGTACGCCTCAGCGTTGGGAAGTGAGATTCCCCCCACTGTATTGGTGTCTCTGTAAGGTTGCCAGTGCTACTCTAGGTTGTTTACCGAGCCAGAGGTACGCGCGGACTTCCGAGTTTAGTCCCTGAAATACCTTCCGAGGGATGGGGTAATATTCATTTTGGAACGCGTAGAGAAGCTTGGGCAGCGTCATCATTTTAAACATGCTGCGCGCTCTAAGAGCGTAAGGGGAAGGAGCCGCCATCTACTTGCGTCCTCTACAAAATTACATATAATTTGTCCGACATTCTCGTCGTACGAGGTTTTCCTGTTAGCGTCATGAATATCCCATGGTAGGTGAAGCCTTCCGCCGTCGTTTGCAACCGCTCCGGTAGGGTCGTCCATTGGTCTCGGCCTCTAGGATCGTATATCACCAACTTATGCCAATTGATCTTATATCCCGCATGCTCTCCATAGCGTTCTAACTCCGTGAAAAGCACCGATATTGTCGTGTCAGGGCGCGTAATATAGAGGAGGACATCGTCCGCGTAGAGGGATTTCTTTTCCTCTCCGGCGTCCAACTATCCCATCTGAAAACCCCTGATGTCCGGATGCTGTCTGACCGTCGTTTCAAGCACCTCTATCGTCAGTGTGAAGAGTAAGGGGGACAGGGGGCATCTCTGCCTGGTTCCCCGTCTTACCGGGAAGTCCCCGGATATGATCCCGTTCACCTTGATCCTGGCTCTGGGGTCCGTATAGAGCAGGTGCACCCACTGCCTGAAATTGAGGCCAAAGCCAAGCCTTATCAGGACTCCTTCCAGGAAAGGCCAATGGACCGCATCAAACTCTTTCTCAGCATCAAGCGACAGGAACCAGTGGGGGAACCAGTGGGGGTCTTGTCTCTTACTCACCTCCTGTAGCCAATTATGTGATCTTCGGAGATTGAATCTTGTCGCCCTGCCCGGGAGAAATCCCGTCTGGTCCAAGTGGACCAAGTCTGGGATCACCCTCCGTAGTCTGAGCGCCAGTACCGTCGCCAGGAGTTTCACTTCGATATTTAATAGAGAAATAGGACGGTAAGAGGAACATTCCTCTGGCGGTTTACCTTCCTTAAATATTGGTATAATAGTGGCCATGCGGAGGTCCGGGGGAAGTTCCCCGTCCTGTAGTGCCCCCTCAAAGAGCCCCAGCAGGTGCCGGGCCAAAAGGTCCGACGATTTCTTAAAGAATTCTGCCGGGAACCCATTTGGGCCGGGGGATATCCCTGCTCGTAGTTTGGCCAGTGCCTGTGTAATTTCTTCTAGCGAAATGGGCACCTCTAGGTCTTTGAGGTCCGTGTCCGTCAGTGCTCGGAGTTCAAGATGTTCCATATAGTGCATGGCCGCCTCTTGTGTACCCAGATCTCTCGCCTCGTAAAATGACTGATAGTGTTGAGCAAAAGCGTCCGCGATCCGAACGTCAGAGCCCATTAGGTTCCCATGTGTGTCTCGCACTTGTTCTATCCACCTGGCATCCCCCTCTTTCCTGCTCAGCCACACCAGCAGTCTACCCGATTTGTCCCCTACATCATAGAGGCGATGCAGTGTCGCCAGTGCCTGCGTTTTGGCCTCCCCCGTTACTAGTCACCTGTATTGACTTTGGGTATCCACCAATGTACGCAGAGTCCCCGGATCTCTAGTACCCTGGTAGTCCCTTTCTAGCTCTAATATTCGAGCTTCCAACGTCTCCAGTTCTCTCCGTACGTCTCGGGCCGCCTCGGCCACCCTGTTTTGGGCCCTATCTCTCATGACCGCTTTCAAGGCCTCCCAGAGGACCACTTCGGACGTTACAGTGCCCTCATTTTCTTCTATGTAGACTTTGATAGCTGCTCTGATGCCTTTCAGTATTTTCGGGTTCTGTAGGTCCCAGGCCGCCAGTCTCCAAGTCCCCTGTCTCTTTGTCCGTCTTCTCACCTTAACCATGAGTGGGGAGTGGTCCAAGATCCCCCTGGCTTTGTACTCGGCCGTGTCTTCTCTCGATATAACGTGTCTGGCAAGGAATATGTAGTCTAGTCTAGAGTGGACCCTGTGTGCGTTTGAAAAAAAGGAATAGGCTCTATCTTCCGGGTGCAGCCACCTCCATATGTCTGTGAGCCCAATGGCATTGATCGTGTTAGCCAGGGCCGTCGGGTCTGGTCTCTAATCCTGTCGCCCGTTCTATCCATGTTCTGAGTCATCACATCATTGAAGTCTTCCCCCCCAATATCTGTATAGTGTCGGCTGAACTAAGGAGGACCTCCGTTATCCCTGACAGTGTGGCTGCCTGTAGTTTAGGAGGTGCGTACGCCAATATTATTATATATTCTTTTCCAGGTGCCCCTCACCCCCACATATGTCCCCTGTGGGTCTGCCCAGATCTGCGCCACCCTGAATGGTTGGTTCCGTCTGATCAGTATCGCCACTCCTCTTGAGCCTTTGGTGAATCCTGCATGTGCCAGAACTTTATATTGCCCTCTCGCTAGGAAACTGCAATTGCTACCCATAAGGTGTGTTTCTTGTAGCAATACGATATCCGGGCCTACCCTTTTGATGTACGTGCTCACTAGGCCCCGTTTGATCTTACTGCCTAGGCCATTCACGTTCCATGTTAGCACCGAGAACCCCTCCAAATCCTGTCTCTTATCCACGTGTCTATCTGACATCGTGCCACAACCTGCTGTGAATGGTGTGCTGGTCTCCCACTAGTGGAATGTTTCGTGGTGTGGCATATGTGACCTTTCTGACATGTCCCAACCCCTCCCCCTCCACTCTCCCTTTCTCCACCCTCCCTTTCCCCTCCCTTCCCCGTCTCCCAGCTTCCCCAACTTGAAAACATGTACAACTCCCCCCCTTCAGTCCCAACTTCCACAGAAATAGGACCGTCGGCGGAGAGGGTCTGTCGCCCTCCCCTGTAACCCCCCCTTCAGTTTACGCTTGCAATCTGCGTAGTGAGCAGGTAACACAATCCCACCCGATCTACCAGAAGGGTCAAATAAGAGAAACAATATTTAGAAAAAACAAAGAGCAATACAATAGTCAAAAGTGTGTTTCAACTTGCGTGCCCCTTTGGCGATGAGCTGCAATCTGTACTGCCTAGGTCCCACCAATCAAGAGTGTGAGTCCTGGGTATCAGTTCTCGGATTAACTGTCCGTCCCGATGCATCTTGTTCCATCTCTCGGATCGCTTCCACTAAAGGATGCGGGGAGCGCGTCTCCACCTCCTCCCCTCCGGAGGAGCGGCCCCCCATCTCGTCTTCTCCTTCAGAATGGGCATTCCTCTCCAAGCATCTGTAACGGGATCCTGCTTCACCTCTCGGCGAGGCGGAGTTCCTTCTCCGGCGTCCCGACGAGGCTCTGCCTGGATATGGGGTTGCCTGTTTTTGCCTCAGGCTTCTCGGTTTCTTCAGTCTCTGTGTCTTCGGCGAATCCCGCTGGGATCCACTCTCCGCCAACTTGTCCACTCCATGTCTGTCGGCCTCTCCTCCGTGGAATATAGGTCGTTCCTCCAGCCACTGCCACGCTTCTTCCGGACGGTTGAAGAAGTGTGTTCTGTCTTCGAATATCACTCTCAGTTTCGCCGGGAAGAGTAGCATATATGTGAGATGTAGATCTCTCAGCCTCGCTTTTACTGCATCAAAGGATCTCCGCTGTTTTTGCACCTCCTGGCTATAGTTCGGGAATGTCATAATGTTCGTGTTTTCCAGTCGGATCTCCCACAGCTTTCTGGCCTCACAAAGTATCAGGTCCCGATCTGCAAAGTTGAGGTAGCGTGCTATGACCGGTCTAGGTCTTGCTCCCTCCGGAGGCTTCACCAGCAGCGCCCTATGCGCACGCTCAATTACAAAGCAATTCGAGAAATGTGTTGTCGGGAAGGTTTTCTTTAGCCAGGCATAGAGGTAGGTTGCCATGTCCGCCCCTTCGATGCCTTCTCTAAAGCCCACAAAGCGCAGGTTGTTGCCTCGCGCTCTATTTTCTGCATCGTCCACCTTCCACAATAGCTGGCGATGGGAGGCCTGGAGTTCCGCCATGTCTTTCCGCAGGGTAATGAGCGAGTCTTCCGCCTCACCTATCTGCGTCTCCGCAGTGGTCACCCTCTCCGTTAAATTGCGGAAGTCCTGCCTCAGTAGTGTCACCTCTGAGCCCACTTCCCCAATTTTGACCTCCAGGGCTGCCCGGGACTCTTGTATGTCTGTCCTGGACGCTTGAATTGCCCCCAATAGTAAGTCCGTATCCGAGCGGGAGCCTGTGGTTGCAGCTTCCGCCAATGGGCGGGTCGTGGCGTAGCTGTCCATAGTCCCCTGTCTAGGGGTTCTAGCGGGCGTGTCCTTTTTCCCCATTTCCGACACTTCCTTGCACACCTACTTGTGATCTGTTCCCTTCCGCAGAGGTCCCCCCCTCTTCTCCGGGCAGTGGGGAGTGTTCGAATTCTTTCTCCACCTTTTCGTGGGTGCCGCTCGGCGTCCCTTCCTCTGTGGTCCTGCTGTGTCCTGTCTGCGTGCCTTTCTGCTTCCACTCCTGCACCCGGTCTTATCCTACGGCAGTAGCGTGTCTTCCCCTGGTCCTTCTCAGATTTCCCGGGGGCCTGTACTCAGTGGCAGGCCGGGCCCAGACCTGAGGGCTCGGATCTCGCCCCTCCGTTCCATCATACGTCTTGCCAGTGTTCTTACATTGGCAGGGAGGCCCCTTTCGCGCCTGGACACTTCTGATCCGTCCCGCTCAGTACAGCCCGATCTTTCCCCACTATCTTCCAGGGCTGCTCTGTCTCCACCCCTGTGAGTCGAACAAAGCTGCTGTTAACAGCCTGGAGACAGGGTGGGCCTATTCCCTCGCAGTGGCCGGGTCGGCCGTCTCCCCTCTCTCTCGGCAGATCTTGCTGGGGGCCGGCCTCAAGCTGCGTCCTGAGCCTTGGTCGGGTCCTGCTTTACTGTGGCTCCCACTATGCCGGGCTTATCTCCTTCCTCTCGGAGCCTTGCAGCCCTCTTGGGTCCCCCTTCCTCGTGCTCGCTTCTGCCACCTCCACTTTCGTGGCTTCCCCCAGGGTCTACCAGCGTAAGGGGGGGCCTTGTAGCTTTCAGGGGCCTAGAAGTGTCCCACGGGCCTGTACCACACTTGCGCCCCTCAATGAATCTCTGACTCTCTGCAGGTATGCCTCGCCGCCTTCCCCCTACATGCACCAGGCATTTCCGAGGGGCGCTAGTCCCCAGCTGTGTCTTTGAGCTCCACTACCACTCGGGGTTGTACATTGCTCCGTGGTCTCGGGCGGTTCGCGCTTCCAACCAGTGCCTTGTCCCGGATGTTCCGCCAGTCCCCCACGTCGTGCGCACTTGCCGGTGTCGTCAGGGCCGGTGCCTCTGATGTGCGGCCACTCGGTGCGGGCTCCGTAGCACTTTGGGCTGGGCCCCGGTCCGACTCTTCGGTCCCAACTCAGATCTCCCGTGCTGGCGTCCTTCGAGTCTCGGCTTACCCCCGGCCTTCATAGTCCGGGCGCCATCTTTGATTTCGGCGTCTTGAGGTCGTGGCAGCTCCGGCTTTTGATTTCCCCCCAGCTGGAGTCACATAGACTGCCTGCTACGGACTTCAGGGCTTTGCGGGTCCTTCCCGGTCTCGTCAGCACTCTCTCGGGCTTCTGAGGAGGCATGTAACGTCGGATCTGGAGCAGCTCAGCAGGAGCTACAGCGGCGCACGTCCTAACCGGCCATGCTGTTGGCCACGCCCCCAAATTAAAAGAATATTGGTTAGTACGGTCGAGCTCACCCTGACCTTTAGGCGTCAGGGTGTCCCGATGATGATGCATGACACCACTATGGTGTGTGAGGGAATATAAAACAAAAGGACTTGCCTCCTTTCCCACTTCGTCGTGGCTCATGATCCACAGCTTCACATAGGGATTTTCCACCATTGCTCATTTAAGATCTGTCTACAACAGTAAGCCGGTTACTTCGGTTAGAATATCGGGGGAGTGCTGTTTGTGAACAAGTAGTGAAATTCAATGTGGTATGGACACCAACGATTCCATGGGAAGAGCTATGGCTCAGTCAGCTGTGCTGGGCAGACATGCACGGCTGCATCAGTCGGGGCTTTCAGAGCCTGTGCAGGATAGCCTGAAAGATATTCCTTTTGATGGTGTAGGTTTATTTGGTGAATATGCTGATTCAGCATTACGGCAATTCAGAGCTGGTCGGTGTGACAAGCCACCTAGACAGGTAATTGATTGTTCCCTTGGATTCTTTCTCTCTGACTTGTGTAAAAATAAGTGTTTATACATGGCTGAGTTGCAATATGTATTTTATCTAGTGATAACCAGTGTGGTCTTTCTTCTTAATGCAGAAGTTTTTGGTTTTTTAGACAGGTGGGTTTTGCAAATAGTCCGAAGGGGCTACTCCCACCCCTTCGAGACTACAAGATACCACCGCATGTCAGAGGATCATCTGGCCCTTCTCCAGCAGGAAGTTACAGCTGTCTTGGCCAAGGGTGCCATCAAGCGCGTTCCTGTCCCAGAAGTAGGTCGTGGTTGTTACTCCCATTACTTTCTGGTTCCCAAGAAGGACAAGGGCCTGCCTCCTATCTTTGACCTCAGGGACATCAATCGCTTCCTCCAGAAGGAGAAGTTCAAGATGTTGACGTTTGCTCAGGTCTTGTCTGCCCTCGACCCGGAAGACTGGATGGTTGTGTTGGACTTGCAGGACACTTATTTTCACATCCTCGTCCTGCCGGCCAAGCGGAGTTACCTATGGTTCACGGTAGGCCGCGAGCATTTTCTATTTACCGTGCTCCCCTTTGGCCCTAAAAGTGCCCCTCTGGTGTTCACAAAAGTGATGGCAGTGGTCGCAGCTCATCTGCGCAGGTCAGGGGTTTCAGTCTTCCCCTATCTCGACGACTCGCTGTTAAAGGGTGTCTCGACCCAGGCAGTCTTCTCCCACCTCCAGACTACGGCTGAACTCCTGCATTCGCTGAGGTTCTTTATCAATGTGCTGAAGTGGCACCTGATTCCCTGTCGGAAGCTCCTCTTCAACGGAGCGGTTCTGGACACGACGCGGTTTCGGTCTATCCTCCTGAACAGCGAGTTCGGGATATTCGGCGATTATTCGAACTTTCGGCATCTATCCTGGGTTTCGGTCAGAATGACTCAGAGGCTGCTGGGCCTCATTGCCTCCTGCATCCTGCTGGTTGATCATGCCAGGTAGCATATGCGGGCTCTGCAGTAGAACCTGAAGTTCCAGTGTGCGCAGTATCAGGGGAATCTGTCCGATTGCGTACAGATCTCGGAGGGCCCTGCACAACAACTGCAGTGGTGGCTCACAAACCAGGATTATGTAAATGGCAGATCTCTCTCCGTTCCACAACCAGACCACACTGTGGATACGGTTGCATCCCTTCTGGGATGAGGCGGCCACATGGGAGAGGTGGAGATCAGAGGCCTTTGGTCTCCGGCAGAGTCTGGGCTTCATATCAACCTTCTGTAGCTCCGGGAGATTCGTCTTGCACTGAAGGCATTCCTTCCCTCTGTCCGGGGAAGAGTACTGCAGGTTTTCACAGACAACACCACCCCCATGTGGTACTTCAATAAACAGGGCGAGGTGGGGTCGTGGACCATCTGTCAGGAGACCCTTTGGCCCTGAACATGGTTGGAACATCAGGGCATATCCCTGGTCGTTCAACAACTGACAAGGTCCCTGAACGCCAGGGCAGACAAACTCAGCCACAGGTGCATGATGGATCAAGAATGGCGTCTTCACTCGGAGGTGGTGTAAGGTCTCTTTCGACAGTGGGTAGAGCCTTGGTTAGATCTATTCGCCACAGAAGAGAACGCGTAATGTCATCAATTCTGCATGTTGGCATTTTCAAGGCGGTGCTCACTAGGCTACGCTTTTCGCGGCAAATGGAATTGTGGTCTGTTGTATGACTTTCTGCCAATACCACTTCTGCCCAGAGTGCATGTTAGAATTGGGGGTCTCTGGTTGGCACAGGTAGGTATTTGTGACAAGCAGGGACTCACTCCTCTAGTCAGGGCAAGGGAATTACTCTCTCAAAATAACCCCTACTCACCCTCTAGGCGGCGTGGCGTGAGCAGTCAAGGCTTATTTCAGAGGCGATGTAAGATAAGCAGTTGTGACCACATACAGTAACCCAGTAGCAACACTACAAAAGGGCACCACACAGGTTTTATATAAAAAATAAGTATACTTTATATAGAGTTATCACAAGACCAATAAACGACAAAAAGAATCCACAGTACTATTAAGTTTCAAGAGTTCAGGTTAAAAAGGCTTAATTCAAGGTTCTGTGCGAGTCGGTAGCCTTGTCCGGCTACAGCGTTGCTGAAAAGAACACAGAGTCTAACAAATCCAGTGGACCGCGGCGGTCCGGGCCCACTCAAATGCCGACAGACTCAGTCACAGTACCTTTTCCTTGAGGCGGCTGGCACAGATGTGCGAGCCGGTTCTGGGGGCCGTCGCGGTTTAGAAAAAGAAAGCCTTGCAGGTCACGGTGTCCTTCCAGTCGCGGTGCAGGCTACGGCTCGTTGACAGCATTGAGATGGAATTGGTGAGCTCAGAGCATGCGTTGTTCGAGGCGGACGTTGCTCATTGCGGTGCTTCCAGCTTTACGGTGCAGTTCGGGACCTGGCGTCGGTCAGTTCGGACAGCGGGGCGAGTCGAGTGGTGCGTCGCAAAGCGTGCGAGGCGGTGCCCAACTCCGGTGCGGTCACAGTACTCGATTTCAGTAGCAGTGACCGCGTCGGTCAGACCAGTTCGATTCAGTGTAGCGAGGCATTGCACGTTGCGGTGTCCTACCAGTCACGGTGCAGGCTACGGCTCGTTGACGGCGTCAGGACGGAGTCTGTGAGCGCAGAGCTTGCGTTGTTCAAGGCGGACGTTGCTTGGTGCGGTGCCTACAGGACACCGGGCCGGTCGTGATAGTCGGTCACAGCTCCCTGCCTCTGTAGCCACTTGCATCCAGTAGCAACTCACAAAGGCTGGTGAAGTCCACTGGTCCTGGGACTTCGGTCAGGGGGCAAGCTCTCTTCCAAGCCCTTGGAGATCTTTGCACAAGTTGAAAGAAAAGTCCACAAAGTCTTTCTTCTCCCTTTGGTAGCAAGGCAACCACTGCAGGCCAATCCCCCAAGCAGCACTTCAGCTTGGGAATAGTCTCTCCTCAGTTTCTTCAGGTTCCTTCTCCTCAGCAGAGGTTTTGTCTTGTCAGTTCCAGGAGTGATCTAATTTCATGGGATCAGGGTCCCAATACTTATACCCCTAAACCCTTTGTTATCTGAGGGGAGAGGGACCTCTGCCCACTTCAAGCCAGTTCTGAAGTACTCTGGTTACCAGACTTCTCCTTTCCTTTCACCGCGCAGGGCAGGCACATCAGACATCCCACAGGAGGTGGAGCCAGCATTGTGGAAGGCAAGTACAGTCCAGGAGCACTTTGTTGACAGTCTTCCTTCTCTTCTTTCAGTGTGCAGGGCAGAGACATCAGACACACCACAGGGGGTGGAGGCAGCATTGTAGAGGGAATGCCCAGCCCTATTCAGGTCCCAGGTGCAACTCCTCCCTCCCATCTAGATGCAGATCTCCCTATTCACCACCGGGCAGCCCCAGCCTGTCTCATGGAATTCCACAGTCCTGTCACACACAAACCCAGACAAGGAATACACAACCTCGCAGAGGCGGGCTCAAATGGTTAGGCAAACAAATACCTACTTTCTAAAAGTGGTATTTGCAAACACAGAATATTAAAATAAACTTTACTAACATATGTATTTTATTATTCTGAGTCCAGGCATACTAAACTCGAATTTCTACCATGTTCCCTGAGTCTGCTAGGATTATAAACATGTAACAATCCAGCAGCCCATTCTGGCCTATGGAGAACAGGTTGCCTTGCAATAGTGAAAAACAAAAATGGCTGTAATTCACTATTAGGACATGCCACACTAATCAGGGCTTGTCCTACCTTACACTTACAATGCACCCTGCCCTTGGGCCTACCATAGGGGTGACTAATATGAAGAAAAGGGAAGGTTTAGGGAGCGGCAAGTGGGTGCACTTGCCCAGTCGGCATGACAGTACCAGACTGCACGCAGGCTCTGCAATGGCAGACCTTAGACACATTTTACAAGGCCGCTTCTGTGGGTGGCACAACCAGTGCTGCAAGCCCACTAGCAGCAGTTGGATTTACACGCCCTGGGCACACTCAGTGCACTGTATTAGGGTCTGACAGTAAACCAAACATCCAATCATGGAACCACTAATCAATACATCATTTACAGTAGGGAGCACTCGCACTGTGGCACTGGACAGCAGTGGCACAGTGCCCAAAGCATCTAACACCAGCAAAAACACATGAGGCAACAGCAAAAATAGAAGGGAGACCCACGCCAATGGTGCCAGGTCTAACAGTGCTGAAGAAGATCAGGCACAACATCGCCCAAGTCATTCTTGTGGCTCCGGATTGGGCACGAAGAGTTTGGTATCCCGAGCTGCTCAACATGGCCATCGATCCTCCGATCTGACTGCCTCTTCGGGAGGATCTTCTGTCGCAGCAGCAGGGGACGGACCTCCACCCGAACCTGTCCAGTCTCCAAGTCCTTGCGTGGAGATTGTGCGGCGGCAGTTGACGTCTTTCGACCTGCCTCCCAAAGTCTGTGACGTAATCTTGGTAGCCAGGCGTCCCTCCTCTAAGACGGTATACGCCTGCCGGTGGAACTAGTTTATAGCATGGTGCACAGCAAAGGCTGTGGATCCCCTTTCTTCCCCTCTATCTGAAGTTCTCTTGTTCCTTTTTTCTTTAGCCCAGCAGGGCTCTGCTCTGGGCACTATCAAGGGCGATCTTTCAGACATCTCTGCCTTCCTTTGGTTGCCAGATAAACCTTCTCTTTTCAAGTCTCCGGTGGTTAACCATTTCTTAAAAGGCTTAACGCTTCTCTTTCCTCCAATGTCTTTCGTTATGCCTCAGTGGGGTTTGAATCTTGTTCTTACCTATTTAATGTGCGCTCTCTTTGAGCCGCTTCATAACTGTCCTTTAAGACTTTAAGGCTCTTGACTCAAGACAGCTTTCCTGGTAGCCATCACTTCTGCTAGAAGGGTGAGTGATCTCCAGGCCCTTTCTTCCAAACCTCCTTTCTTGTCTATCCATCCGGAAAAGGTGGTTCTTAGGACCCATCCATCCCTCCTTCTTAAGGTGGTCACTTCCTTTCACATCGGGCAGACCTTTACTTTGCCCACTTTATTTCCGCCTCCGCATCCTTCGAAGGAGGAAGAGAGTCTCCACCGTCTGGACCCAAAACGTGCGCTCTCTTTCTATTTGGATCGCACAAAACAGTTCCGGTGGATGACCAACTCTTTGTTGAATAAGTGGGCGCCAAGAAAGGTCGGGCTGTACACAAACTCACCATTTCTCTATGGGTCGTTTTGTGTATTAAGGCATGCTATTCTCTGACTAAAAAGGAGCCCCCAGTCGGGCTACGTGCCCATTCCACCAGGGCGACGGTAGACGCTACTGCCTTTGGGAGAGGAGTTCCTCTAAATGACATCTGTCAGGCTGCCCCGTGGGCATCGCTGCACATGTTTAAGAAACACTACTGCCTAGACACCCAAGTCGGAGAGACTGCTTCTCTGACTGTTCTGTGCTCCAGGACTTTCTGGTGTGATCTTGGTTCGCAGACCCACCACTGGGGTTGGTATTGCTGGGGTATCTATTTTAAGGTAAGGAATCTATAACTAACGTGTTTCTTTCAGATAAACAAGCTACTTACCTTGGGTATCGATATATCTGTAAGAAACATTAGTTAGTTATAGGTTCCTTACCGCCCCACCCATCCTCTCCGTTATGCAAACTGATTTCTAGGGTTAAGAATATCCTTTCAGGGCCCTAGTTTTGTGCACCAGTGGTCAGTGCCTTGCACGGCTCTGCATTTCTGGCACGGAAAGTTGTGTACAGAACTGAAGTCAGTGCGAGAGGGCATCGTCTAAGTAGCTAGCGCAATGTCACCCCGGCGACCACGACAACGGTCACGGAGCCGACCGACGCCACCTTCCGAAAGGCAGAGGTACTGCTGACGAATAAACTTTCTGGATCCAGTCTGACACCTGTGGGTAATTCTAAGGTAAGGAATCTATAACTAACTAATGTTTCTTACAGTTGTATCTTTACCGAAGGTAAATAACTTGTTTGTCTGGTCTCCATATCAACCTGTTGGAGCTCCAGGACATTCGTTTGGAACTGAAGACATTCAGGCATTCCCTCCCTCAAGGGGAATTACAATACCACGCCCTGTGGTACTGCAACAAACATGGCGGGATGGGGTCAAGTACCCTTTGTCAAGAGGCTCTTCGCTTTTGGACATGGTTTGAACATTAGGGCATTACCCTGGTGGTTCAACACCTGCAAGGTTCTCCGAACATCAGGGTGGCCGAACTCAGCTGTCGGTGCCTGGTGGATCACGAATATCATCTTCACTGAGAGGTGGTGCAAGGTCTCTTTCAGCAGGGGTGAGAGCCTTGGTTAGATCTGTTTGCCACCGAAGTGAGCAGGCAATGACAGCAATTCTGCGCTTGGGAGTTTCCAAGGCGGCACTCGCTCAGAGACGCTTTTCGTCACCAGTGGAGCTGATGCCTCCTGTACGTTTTTCTGCCTGTACCACTTCTGCCTCGAGTGCTGAAGAAGATCAGGAGCGACCAAGCTCAAGTCATTCTTGTGGCACCTGACAGGGCACGAAGAGTCTGGTACCCCGAGCTCCTGAGCATGGCCATCGATCCTCCGATCAGACTGCCCCTTAAGGAGGATCTTCTGTCTCAGCAGCAGGAGACGGTCCTCCTCCCTACCCTGTCCAGCCTCCACCTCCTTGTGTGGAGCTTAAGCGGTGGCAGTTGACAGCTTTTGACCTTCCTTCTGAAGTTTGTAATGTCATTTTGGCAGTCAGGCGTCCCTCTTCTAAAACGGTATATGCCTGTTGATGGAATAAGTTTGTTGCAGGGTGCACAGCAAGGGCTGTGGATCCCCTTTCTACCCTTCTTTCTGAGGTTCTTTTATTCCTTATTTCTTTGGCCCAGCAGGGTTCTGCTCTGGGCACTCTTAAAGGCTACCTGGCAGCCTTTCTCATTTTCTTCAGCTGCCAGATCAGACCTCTTTGCTCAAGTTCCCTATTGTAAGTCTCTTTTTTAAAGGCATTATTAACCTCTTTCCTTCATCTCTTTTCATTATGCCTCGGTGACTCTTAAACCTTGTCTTGACTTATCTTATGTGCGCTCCCTTTGAGCCTCAACTGTCCTCTTGGGGTTCTCACTCTGAAGACTGCCTTTCTTGTAGCCATCACCTCTGCTCCCAGAGTGAGTGAACTTCAGGCCCTTTCTTCTAAGCCTCCTTTCCTTTCAGTCCATCCGGACAAGGTGGTGCTCCAAACGAGATCTTCTTTTTTGCCTAAAGTAGTCACTCCCTTTCACATCGGGCACACTATTACTCTGCCCACCTTTTTCCCGCCTCCGCTCCCTTCCAAGGAGGAGGAGAGACTCCACCATCTGGACCCAAAACGTGTGCTGTCCTTCTTCCTTGACCGCACAAAAGATATCCTGGTGGATGATGAACTCTTCTTTGGCTACGTGGGTGCCAAAAAAGGTTGGGCTGGTCAGAAGTGTTCCATCTCTCGATAGGTGGTCTTTTGTATCAAGATTAGTCGAGCTTTGGCTAAAAAGGAACATCCAGTGGGGCTGCGCACTCATTCCACTAGAGCTTTGACAGCATTCACCTCTGTGTCGTGGTGAGTTCCCCTCATCGATAACTGCCATGTAGCCATGTGGGCGTCTATGCACATGTTTACTAGACATTACTGCCTGGATAGTCAAGTCCGGATGGACGGCTACTTTGCCTGTTCTGTCCTCTAGGATTTTCTGGTGTGAACCTGGTTCGCAGACCCTCTTCCGGGGATAGTACTGCTGGGGCATCTAATCTAAGGTAAGAAAACAATAACTAAGTCTCTTTCAGATGAACAATTTACTTACCTTCAGTAACCAGGTATCTGTAAGTGACATATATTAGTTATAGGTTCCTTACCGTCTCACCCATCCTATATGCTTTATGAGCTGACTTCTAGGGTTCTGGACACCCTAATAGGGTCTAGTTTGATGCTCCAGTGGACAGTTTCTTTAATGGCTCTGTGCTTCTGCCAAGGAAAGTCGTGTCAGAACTGATGTCAGAGCGCTGGGGGGGTGTATAAGTAGACACCGCGACGTCAGCCCGGCGACTATGACGCCGACGGCGGACGCAGAGTGGATCGACACATCTACTGACGCACAGGGGTATTGCTGAAGAAAAATTCTCCAGATCCAGTCTGATGCCTTGGGGTAAGGAATCTATAACTAATATAGGCCTCTTACAGATACATTGTTACGGAAGGTAAGCAACTTGTTCTTTAATGATTTTCTTGTCGAATAGCAACTTGAGGTGAGGTTGAGTAGAGGATGTTAATCATATGCAATTAATTATGTTAATTACGTTATCAATTATCTATCGGTACATCGACATTTTTTATGATTTTTGTTTATCAAATAATAATTTGAGGGGAGCTGAATAGTGGATATTTAACAGCATGTTTTTTAATGGTTTGTCTAATTTGTAATTTTAAGATGATGTATTATGTTCGCCATATCTGTCTCTCTGTGGATTCACTGAGTATTTAAAAATATTGAATAGTTGCACTCAGATGGCTTAACATATTTTTTTTCATTTGATCACTTCCCTCCTGTATTTGGTTGTTCAACTTAGTTCTTCATAATTTCTCTTTTCCAGGAACACGTGGATTTGCTAGTGAACCTGGTAAGAGATCTTTTTTATTGCAGTCATGGGTTTATATGCATTGTCATATGTATGACAGTACATACGTGTATATTTGTTATTTTCACAATGTTCAGCAGTCCTGGAAGTTACTACAGAGAACCCAGGAATGGACATATGTGCCTTTGTGTGCTACTTGTGATGCAATCTAAGAATTCAGTGCTGTACAGTAAGTCTTGTAGTAAACACTGTACTCCAAGTGAAATAAAACACTTGCATTGTTTTATTTCAACCCAAACTGAAAAGCAGTTGTACTCCATCATAAAAGTCTGCAGAGTGACTTACATACTTCCACAATGGAATCAAAGATATATAACATTCAGGGGAACAAAAGACAGAGAGGATGCCTTTCATACATTTAATTTGAAAACAGTACGTACAGAAGACTTAGCCAATTGAATTGAGCCCTTAAGAACATAATGGATTATCTCAATCATTCCTTTACCACTTGGGTATAAAGTAAAGTAAAGTGTTTATTTGCTTGATACCAATCGTTTCCACTTACATCTCGGGCAGCTCTGTAGGCTGGTCCCACCCTGTTATCTTCTCTGGGCACCCTGGCCCATTGTTGGACATCTGTAGTTGTGGTAATGGAATATGGTGTGGCCTTTTGTCGATGACCTCAAACATTCTGGAACAGTCCAATGTCATCCTAGCTACCAGTGCCTCTAGCTCGATTGACCGTGGGTATATTCCGAGTTTGGGTTTATCGAAACCCGATATACACAAATGCCCAGGCTCTAACATTGGCCCATGGCGGTTCTTCATTGGCAGGAGGGTAGAAGTAGGTGGAGAGTCCAGGGAAGTCGGTTGGAAGCAATATTTGCCTTGAGCCACAGCCTCTGATCCCAGGCCCTCCATTGTAGTGCTGCAGGAGTCTGGGTCACTGGGTCTGGAATTGCCAGGAGCATAGTTTGGTGACCTGGTAATTATGGACCTAGAAACATCAGGCCACTCTTAATGGCAAGTGGCGGAAGTCCACCTGGAGTTACTGCTCCAGATGGGATACCACCACTCTTAATGAGTGTCTAAAGAGTGTAAATCATACCATAAAATCAATGTATTATTCTAAAAAGTCATCATTCAAAATCTGTATTTTCAAAGAATAAACTAAGGGCAAGCATAAAAGCAGTATGCAAGTTACAGTCAGGCAGAGGTCTGGACATTGCCTATTACCAGCCACCGAACCTGCAACACCCAGTTTGTTCCTCTGAAAATGGAAAGGACTTCTTGAAAATTGTCGGTAGTAGCTGGTGAATCCTACCGAAGATCTTTTACCTGTGTCATTGTAACTTTTGCCAGTCACATATTATTATGCAGTCAGGAGTGCAATATGCACAACGCGCTCAAACACATCCTATTACAGGACTGTATCTGAAAGAGACACGTTAGTGATAGATTCCTTACCTTAGAAGGCGTCAGACTGGATCCGGAAATTTTTGCGTAGCAATACCCCTGCGTGTCGGTAGGCGTCGTCTGCGGCTCCGCGTCCGTCGTCGGAGTACTTAGACGCAGCCCATGCGCGCTGACGTCAGTTCTTCTTTTTTCCACGCCAGCTAGCGCAGATCCGGAGAAGCTCTTCCCCTAGTCATTTTTTGACTAAACTTTTGATCTTTTTGATCATTCTTTTTCTTCGAGTCTTCGACTCTATCGGTGCCGGTAGGGATGCCCGGGTTCAAACCCTGCTCGAAGTGCGACCGACTGATGTCGGTCACGTACCCCCATCGCCGGTGCCTGAAGTGCCTAGGCCTCGATCACGACGACCGCACCAGCTCCGACTGCCGGGCCCTGACGTTGAAGGCTAGGCGGGAGCGGTCCCGCAAGCGGCTCGAGCTCCGGCAGTCGGCCGCGCCCCACTCCAGGTCCCGGTCCAGGTCCCACGGGAGGTCGAGGGACAGGTCGCGAGGTCGGAGTCATCGCAGCTCCGGGAGTGGACATCGTTCCTCCGACCCACCCCGACGCTCGCACAATGCGGCCGGGGGCTCGGGCGACACTGCCCACGCGGCTCCGCAGGAGTCACAAGCGTCGCCGCCTGCCCCAATGCTTCGGGTCCCTGGGCACGGCGCAACGCCGGAGGAGATCGAGCGGTACCTCATGGCCATGAGGTCCCTTCCTCCTCAGTCGGGTTCCGTGGCGTCTTTGGGCCCAAACGTTCCCGACTGGAGGCCCTAGCGGGTTGGGTGCTTCGGGCCGACGCCGCCGGGTGCTTCAGCCCCGGCGCCGCCGGCGACTTCGGTCCCGGTGCCGCAGGACCTCACTGGATCCGCTTCCGGATCCGGGTCGTCGCCGGTCGACCTCACAACCTCACCGGCGCCGGCCCCATGGGTGTGGCCCCCGGCGCCCGCTGTGGACGCCGCCCCCAATGTTCCCTACGGCCTGACTCTGGCGCCGGAACGGCGCCGCTGGGCGCCGCTTCCGACGGCCTTTGGAGATTTTTATTTCCACAAGGAGGCCCCGTCTACTAATTCTGTTTTACAGGTAACGGGTGATGAGGAAGATTGGGAGGGGTATGAGGACCCTCTGGCACTGGAGTGCCAGTCTCAACAGGCCTGGACATATGAGCTTGGGGAGGCCAGTGGTCTTGACACATCGCCAGACACTGGATTTGCCTCCCCTCCGACTGTGGCTTCGGAGGAGGGGTCTACATATAGTGTAGTGTTGACAAAGGCAGCCAAGGCCTTACACCTTGAGCTCCCCGTCGCGGCCGTGAGGACTAACCTCCTCACTGACGTCCTCAAACCGCAGTCAAGCTCCAGCGAGCCTCTGCTGCCGTTCAATGAGGCCTTATGTGACGTTCTTGTGGGCACTTGGTCCAAGCCCGCCACAGGCCCGCCTGTGGATAGGAACGTGGCCAGACGCTACCGCCCGGCCCAGGGCGACCCATGCTTTTTGTCCACCCATCCCACCCCCGAGAACCTGGTCATCCAGGCCTCCAATTCTCAGACCGCATTCTCGTCGGCCCTGCCCGACCATAAATCCAAGAGATACGAACAGTTCGGGAAGAAGGTGTTCTTGTCTGTAAGCTTAGGGCTGTGGTCTGTAAATACCGCCTGTCTCTTGGGCCGCTACACCCACCCTCTGTGGGACACGGTTGCGGAGGTGCTGCCACAATGCCCGGAGGAGGTCCGGGCTAAACTCGCCCAAACCCTTGCGGAGGGCTGAAATGCGCGTTACTCCATCCGGTGTGGGCTGGATACAACGGACTCACTCGGCAGGGCAATGGCAACGACAGTGCCGGTTCGACGCCACGCCTGGTTGAGGTCCGCCAACTTCTCGGCCGATGTCCAGGCCACACTTCTGGACATGCCGTTCGATGGCCGTCGCCTCTTCGGCGACAAGACAGACCATGCGCTGGAATGTTTTAAGGACTCCAGGGCTACGGCCAAGTCCTTGGGCCTCACGGCCCCACGCCAGCAAACGGGTGCCTTTCGCTCCTTTCGTGGCCACGGAAGGGGCGCCCCCATACGTGCTGCCAGCCACGCGCCGCAAAATGTCCAACAGCGCTGTGGCGGCCGTGGAAACCGCCATGGCGGCGGTCGGGGACAACGGTGAGGCCAGTCCACACCTCCCTCCACAGCACCCGCGTCAAAACCTTCCTAGTCCGAGTTTTCAGGCCCATGTGATGCCTGTGGGAGGCAAGGTTCGCCATCACCTCTCCCACTGGCGCACTATCACGTCGGACAAGTGGGTGCTGCAGATCGTTTGAAGGGGCTACTCCCTCCCCTTCGAGGCGACCCCTCCCTCTATGCCACCGCAATGTCACCGCGTGTCGGGGATCACTTGCAACTTCTGCAAGAGGAAGTCACAGCTCTTGGCCAAGGGGGCCATCGAGCGCGTTCCTGGGCCAGAAGTAGGGTGTGGATGTTACTCCCACTACTTTCTGGTACCCAAGAAGGGCAAAGGGGGCCTACGCCCTATCTTGGACCTGCAGAACGTCAACGGCTTCCTCCTGAAGGAGAAGTTCAAGATGCTGACTTTGGCTCAGGTCCTAGCTGCCCTAGACCCGGAAGACTGGCTGGTAGCGTTAGACTTGCAGGACGCTTATTTCCACATCCCCGTCCTGCCGGCCCACCGGCGTTACCTGCGGTTCAGGGTAGGCCAAGAGCACTTTCAGTTTACCGTGCTCCCTTTCGGCCTTCCCAGCACCCCACGGGTGTTCACGAAGGTGATGGCGGTGGTCGCAGCTCATCTGCGCAGGTTAGGAGTGTCAGTCTTTCCCTACCTAGACGACTGGTTGTTGAAGGCGGGCTCGCCCCAGACAGTCGTCAGCCACCTCCAGACTACGGCCGGCCTCCTGCATTTGCTGGGGTTCTCCATCAATGTGCCGAAGTCACACCTGTGTCCCTCTCAGAAGCTCCACTTCATCGGAGTGGTTCTCGACTCGGCGCAGTTTCAGGTTTACCCTCCCGAACAGCGGGTTCGGGATATACAGGCTCTGATTCCCATCTTTCAGCCTTTATCCTGAGTCTCAGTCAGGTTGACGCTGCGGGTTCTGGGGCTGATTGCCTCCTGCATCCTTCTGGTGGGGGATAGGGGCTCTGCAATGGGACCTGAAGTTTCAGTGGACCCAGCATCAGGGCAACCTGTCCGATCATGTCTCGCCTCGGGATATTCTAAGGTAAGGAATCTATCACTAACTAATGTCTCTTACAGATATATCGTTACACAAGTAGTAACTTGTGCATTCGTCTTATCTCACTTGCAAACAGTGTGACATACAACTGCTTATTAAGACATTTATATTCATTACAAAGATCATTTGCACTCGTCTGAGTACTTACTATATAAGTGTATGCTCCCATACACCAACTGTCCCTCACCCTTCCAAAGCTGATTTCCTTCTTTATGAAAAAATGTAGGAGCTACCCATATTACCCATAGCCTCCCCCAAACTTCCAGTTTCTTTCCGAATCTCCGAATTAATAGCTGGTGAAGGTAGCTCAGCGGGAGGGAGGGTGTTGTAAGTTCTGAAGTACGAAGAATTAGAGTAATGAAGATTACTGGTAAGTAATCCGACTATTACCTCATCTTCTTCTACCTTGTGCCATTACTTACTGTTCGAGGCTGGCTTAGTATATATCTGATAGAGACTTCTAGCTGCAGATTCCTTACCTTTGAATTTCCCTGATGCAGGCCATGTGCCCTACAAAATCCTCATTACTCCAAAATCTTCATTGTCCAGACAGATGCTTCTGAGACAGGGGTAGAAGCTGTGCTGAACAAATTACTTACCTTTGGTACTGCATTATCTGGTAGAGACTGTATCTATCTGCCTTAAGATTCCTTACCTTTGAATTTCCAAGGCCTCAGGCTGGATCCGGAAACATTTGCCGAGCAATATCGCTTGTACGCGGTATCGGGTGGCTCCATTTGGCTCCTCAAGATGTCTTTGGCGTCTGTAGTGTTGGTTATGAATTTTTTCCATCTTCGTTCGCGAATGATGTCTTCAAGGAAGACAGATTTCAAGCTGTACGGTGCCTGTCACGGCATGATGTCGGCCACTGACTCCCACCTCATCTGTCTCAGGTATCTCGAGCGCAACCATGACTAAAAGTCGTGCACGGACTATCGAGCCATGGCTTTGAAGGCCTCGAGGGAGCGGTCGATGATGCTCCTGGCGGCCCGGCAGTCGACACCATCGAGTGAGACTCCAAGGAGGTCCCAGTCCAAGAAGAGGAGGTCGCAGGACTGATACCAGAGCCTTAAGTACTCTTTGTTCCACTCGAGGTGCTTGGGACACTCGGGGAAGAGGCATAAGAAGAAGAAGTCCAGGCTGAGCTCATCTTCACCTCAGCTGTCGACCATCGACGAGAGAGGTAGGGAGCACCAAAGCTCTAGGCACGGTTCCTTGGAGCCGGAGCCTGGGTCGACTTTGGGCCCCCCTCCCTTTCTAGGAGCCAGAGCAACCCCTGCTCAAGTAAAAGAGTTTTCGAAGGCCATGCACCGCATATTCAATAGGTCCGACCCTGCTGGTGAGCCCTCGGGCCCTGCAAGGTCGGAAGAGACCCCATCGGATTCAACGCCGTCTGCTTCGGCCACAGTGCCGGTGGGGCTCAGTGGATCCGATCTTGGACTAGAACTACCCTCAGTGCAGGTCAGGACTAATCTAACTGAGGTGCTTCAACTTGGGGCTTCCACTTCTGAACCCCTGTTGCCCTTTAATGAGGCACTTACAGGGGTCTTTCTAGGCACATGGTCCAAGCGTAGCACAGGGCTCCTGTGAATAGGAAGGTTGCACGCCACCATCACCCAGCGCCGGGTGATCCGAAGTTCCTCAGCCAACACCCCACCCCTGAACGTTTGGTGGTGCAGTCCTCTATTTCCCAGGGTGCGTTTCCTTCTGCCCCTCCGGACAGGGAATCCAAGAGGTTGGATGCATTTGGGAAGAAATTGTTTTCTTCCTCCAGCCTGCCATTCCGGTCGGTGAATACTGCATGCTTTTTGGGCTATTTTTCCCACTCCCGTTGGGAAACGGTTGCGCAAGTACTTATTTATTTATTTATTTAGGAAGTTTTCTATAGCGCTGTCAAGACCCGGATTTAGCAGAGCGCTTTACAGTAATAGAATGACAAAAATCTGTATAAACATATGCATTACATAAACATGAACATGAACATAACATATGTAAGGTATAAGCATTCAAAGAGTGACATTGTAAGCGGAACATGGGTGAGTTGCTGAGCTTCTTTGGATTATGGGATTCACTGTAGTCACATAGTTCAGGGGTTGCTTGCTGACCCCGGTTATCCACAGCCAAGGGAGCGGATCAGGAACAAGGATTTGAGTTGCCTTTTGAATTCCACCAAAGAAGGAATAGTTCTGATGTGCGGGGGATGGAGTTCCAGATTTTGGGGGCGTTTCCAGTGAAGGAGCAGTCCGCTGTTCTTTTCTTTCTGGTTTTGGGTAGGATGAGCAGGAAGGAGTTAGAGCTTCTCAGATTCCTGGCTTGGCCTGCTTTTTTGAGTTTATTTGCCAGGTATTCGGGTTTGCCGGTATGGAGGGCTTTGTGTGTTAGGCAGGCCGTTCTGAAGTTACTACGCATTTCTACTGGGAGCCATTTGAGTTCCTTGAGTGCTGGGGAGATGTGATCCGATTTTTGATGCCGTAATCATTCTTGCTGCAGCATGTAGTGTTGTTTTGATCGGTGCCAAGTTCGATTTCGGGATGCCTGTTAGGATTCCGTTCCCATAGTCTAGCCTTGACAATACCAGAGATTGAGTGGCCAGTTTGAGATCCTTGTTAGGAATGTAGGGTTTGATCTTGTTCAACAGTCTGAGGTTAAAGAAAGCACCTTTGGCTGCATTCTTGATGTGTTTTACCATGTTTAGTTTGGAGTCTATGATGATGCCAAGAGATTTAACAGAGTCGGCTAGAGTAAGATTTCCTTTAAGCGCATCGATAGCTTTTAGCCATTCGGAGATTTGCGGGTTGTCTTCCTTGTTCGAGATGAGTAGTGTCTCAGTTTTGTCTGGATTCAGTTTCAAGTGATTGTTTGTCAGCTATTGTTGAACATCTTTCAGGACAGCATTTAGTCTATGTATGTCAGTGAGAGAGGAAGTTTCCAGATAGATTTGTGTATCGTCCGCGTAGAGGTGAAAGCGAATGTTGGCTTTTCTGAGTAGCTTGGAGAGTGGTTCCATATAGATGTTAAAGAGCTGGGGCGAGAGCACCGAACCTTGGGGGACGCCCTTATTGACCTGTTGGATTTCGGAGGTGATATTCTTGATTTTTATTATTTGTGTTCGGTTGTGTATGAATGAAGAGAACCATTTGAGAACTACTTCGCCGAGGCCTGCTCTTTCTTGAAGAGCCTTGGTGAGTAGTTTGTGATCCACCGTATCGAATGCTGCAGAAAGGTCAAGGAGAATGAGGAGGCAGCATTTGTCTGAATCCAGAGATCCGTGGATATCGTCTATGATGTTCAGCATCGCTGTTTCTGTGCTGCATCCTTGTCTGAAGCCAGACTGGAGGGGGTCTAGGAGATTGATGTTGTCCAGATGATGAGCCAGTTGCAGGAGTACACATCGTTCCAATGTTTTGGCTAGTAGAGGGAGGTTAGATATTGGTCTGAAGTTGTTCAGGTCTGTTGCCGCAAGTCCCGGAGTAGTCCCTGGCTGTGCTCTTCCAGGCAGTCAAGGATGGGAGATATGCAACAAACTTCACCATTCAGTGTGGCCTAGAAACGGCAGATTCACTGGGCAGATCGATTTCATTGACAGTGGCCTTAAGGTGCCATGCCTAGCTTAGGACAACTGGCTTCTCGCGCGATGTCCAAGCAAATCTGATGGACATTCCCTTTGATGGAACAAGTCTTTTTGAGGAAAAGGCAGACTGCCCTGGTCAGGTTCTAGGACTCTCAAGCTTCGGCCAGATTTTTGGGCCTCTACTCCTCTTGGCCAGTCAAATCAAATCAAACACGCTTTATTTGGTATATAAATATATAACCATGAAAGCATACTAGATATGTAAAAAATAAAAAGCAACCATCATAATCATATTGGGAGACTACAATCATGTGACAGATTTACACAAGAGCATATTTCATCATGAGTGTACGCAACAGTATCTTTAAAAATTGCCAAAAAAATATATAGAATAGATTATACAGAGCTACACTGAACTCAATAAAATACATACAGACCTAAAAAATCAAGAAATGACTGGACACTATTTATAAAAACATTGAATCGAAAATATGTAACAAACGGAATTATGTGGAAAGTTCCCACTAGTCAAATTCATAATTTAGCGATTCTAGATAAGTAAGATCCTTTCTCCGTTTAATTGCCATCAGGGTAAAAAGGATCACTGCATTGTATATCAATGAATTTTCCAAGTTACAAACATAATAAAAGGCAAACTTATGAAAATACGATTTATTTGATATAAAAAGGGGTCTTAAAATCGATTTTCTGATGTCCCTGTAAACGTTACAGAAGAGTATAAAGTGCAAAGTGCTCTGACTCCACTTTCCCATCTCTGGGAATGCTACTTGAAAGTGGAGTGTACCCAACCTTAATCACGTCAGATAAAATCTGTGCTGTACATTTCTTGTAAAAATGAGATATGGTTGTATACCAAAGAGAAGTGGTCCTTCACAGTATGATTTAATACCTGGTTTTGTACTAAGTTCGGTTAACTTCTTAGTTTCTCTGCATTTCAGGCATCTCCTCTTGAGCTACCATAAATCTGTATACTCACATGGTCTTTAAAGTGGGTTACCATATTGCACTCAGCCATAAGGCTACAATTGTAATGCAGCCAAGGTGTGTTCCTATGGTGGTCTAATGTGAGGCAGTCTAGAATTATTTCTTTAGTGAAATGAGCTTCTTCTTTAGTGAAGATTCGGTGCCACAATGCAAGAGCCGCTACACTCAGGTTGCTTATATACGGTGTATCTAGCTCCTTATGAACAATATAAGTCGATGTCGAATTGGGCACTGATAAAACCCGTCTCAGGAATTTATTCTAGAGAATTTGTAATGGCGAAATATCTGCTGTACCGCATAGTGCACCTCCTTAGCATACCCCATTTCACGTATGGGATTATTCCCTATTTTCTCTGAAAATCTGAGAATCGTCTCACTGGATCTCAAGAACTCTTGGCCAGTCTTCCTTTCTCTCCTTCGTGGCAACAGGAGGTGTTTCCAGCCGCGTCAACCCTAATCAAGACACTTTCCTGCGCAGGCTTCCCAAGTTGTGCAGGACATGGATGCTGTGCATTCCGATCTAGTAATGGAGGCCTGAAGTCGTTTGCCATCCTGTGAGAAGGTGGGTTGGTATATGCTGTCCATTAGTTAAAGTGGGTACCTTGTACCAACCTACACGACTCTTATGATGTATGAGGTCAAAGACAACCTTATTGAAAGCTATCCTAGTGGTTAGTATGGAGAGCAGCCTTCAGGCTTAATCTTTAAGGAATGTAAATCAGCTTGTTTTACCAGAATATCACCTCCTACATGAATAAAATAAAGGAGAACCACACAGTGTTTATATAAAAATATGTATTTATTAATATAACACTCTCTACTAGTCTCTACACGTGACTAGGACATAAACCACACCATACTAAATCAATAGAACATTCATAAATAGTGAAATACACAGCAGGCTCCAGAGGGAGACTTGAACTGTTTACTAAAAAAATGGTATAACAACAACGATTTCAATAGACACAGTGCCTAGAGCACGTAAAATCGCTGGGACCCCAAGGAACCACCCTATGGAGTGACACAGGGAGCCCACGGAGGACGGGTGCAGTGAGGAAACACAGATGCTCTGTACAGCTCTATGGGAAAGTCGCTATTGGAAATTTACAAGTTAAGGACACTTCTAAGAGGACTTCGAGCAAACCCTTTAGAACTTAGGAGGTTCTAAGGCCAACCCATCCATGAGTACCGAAGTACCCGTGTTACTTATCCCAGAGGAGATGGGTGCATAGGGGTCAAGTGGTGTCGGAAACCTTCGTCGTTTTCATTGGAGAGCTGCAAAGAAGTCCTGCTGCCAGGAGGGCTAAGAATGTCGGGTGGAATCCAAGCCTGTATTCGAGGTGAGATGAACCTGAAAGCAGAGGGTACAGAGTCCGGGTCACTTCAGGTGACCAGGGGCTTGGTGGTCGAATGCCCACGAATGTCAAGTGCTTCAGGAATGAAGAAGGGTTGCTTGACTCTGCAGCCACGGGGACCAGGAGACGTTGAGAATGACCAGAGTCTGGACGTGAGTTGTCCCACGGAGAATGTTGAGATGTGAGGAGCCGATGTACGGCTGGAGCACCAAAAAACCTTGGCAAATGCAACCCACGCTGTCAGAGAAAACTGATTACGGTGAGGTCCAGCAAGTCCAGGGGACACTCCAAGCAATGGAAAGTCAGGGCACATCTGAAGCTACCAGGTAAGCCCAAGAATTAGCAAGGTGACCCTCACAAGGAGCCACAGGCCAACAGACCAGGGATCACAAGAAGACCTCAAGCAAGTCTGCAAAGCACCAGCCCACAGGACCCTCGTGGAAGACAGATTTCAAGCTGTACGGTGATCTTCAGTGCAAATACTGCTCGGGGTCAGGACTACACTGAGTCCAAAGCACAGGCTCAGGAATCGAGGTTCGGGTTGCACAGTCCCCACAAGGGAAACTGGTCCCAGAATTGCTGAGAAAGCAGATCGACCTCGGGGACCTTTGGAAACCCACCTCCTGTGTTGCTGAAAGCTTTGGAGTCCTCAGGAGCTCGGGAGAAGCAAACCGGTCAGATGCGTTTAGGTGCCTCCTTTACTCCAAGGGAGATTCTTCAGTCGCCCAGCGTCGTGTAGGCAGTCAAAGTACTTGGTTTCTTCTTAGCAGAATCTTGTCCAGGTAAAATCTGAAGTCCTGTAGCCAGCTAACCCACTTTATACCCATAGGAAGGGGTTGGAAAGATTCTGTGGACCCTCCTAGGGGAGGGGCAGGACAGAGGGGTGGCTATACCCATGTCATTTGACCAGTTTTACGCCAGAGCAGGAGCAAATGGCTCCTAGAACTGGTTTGAGCTGGAATATGCACAGGGACACCAAATGTGCCCCCAGTGCAGACTTTCTGGCACTCTCAGAGTGCACCCACCCAGCCCCAATACACTAAATCCTGTCTGGGAGATGGTTACACCTCCCTGTGACAGGACGCCTATTGTCATGCCTTCCTCTGCACATCGTGTCTATGGCTGGCAGCCTCCATTGTGATGATTCCAAGATGTTTGACACCAATCACGACATGTTTCTAAGCAGCCGTTTTAAAGTTAGCAACTACCACAAGGTTATAATGCACTTAAACATATGTCCGGTGTGAGAAGTTGGCCTGATATGCAGTGCTCACTATTCTAGTGATCACTATGCATCAGTCCAAACGACCCTTATTGATGATTGGTTGTAAGTCAACCCTATAGACCAGCTATCCTAGTAGCATGGACAAGAGCAGTCTTTAGGCTAAACTCTAGAGGGCGTGTTAAGCCAGCTGTTATACCATCACATATACCCCTTGAACACCAAGTGAAAGGACACCACACAAGTTGTTATGAAAATAAAAGGATATTTATTTATAACACAACAACCCTGGACTCTTTATGAGGACAGGGTGCTAAGCACAATACAAAACTCTTAAAGAAATACTGAAAGTCGCACAATTTACACAAATGCCCGAGGGGCACGAAAAACCATATACTATGGAAGTGGAATGCGAATCACTAGCAGGTAAGTAACAGTTCTCAGAGACTTTAGAATCGCTAGGCCTACAATGCTGAACCCTTAGATTAGAAGCAGGAGGCTTAGGTGCGTCGTGTGCAGAGTGGGAACTCTCACGCGCAATGCAGGACAAAGTCTATGGATGCTAGTAAATGCAAAGTTAGTGTTCTCGGGCGAACCCGACTAGGTAGGTCAAAAACGAAAGTGGATCTAGACACTTAAAGAGTTGTTCTACGCTGGAGGACCGTGGTACTCGGTTTACCTAGCCCAGGGGCTGCGGCTGCATAGGGTTCAAGTGTCGTCGGGAATCCTCGTTGACGAACCGGGAGCCTGAAGTGGAAGTTGCTGGCAGGCGACCAGTGAAGATGTTCCGGGCTGATCCAGGGATGGATCAGTGAAGAAGAGTACCTGTAAGCAGAGGGGACCGAGTTCTGAATCACTAGCCAGTGATTAGGTGGGCACCAGGATGGCACCGGACACGGTCACTCAGCCAGGCGAAGCAGTGACACTGGATTCTGCTGCTGCACGGACCAGGGCGCTGATGTCGACCAGGCTGGAGGTCTGCGAGCTGTCCCACGTCGGATGTCTGCTGCTGGCGATGCTGGATCCGTTGAAGGAGGCAACAAGCCTTGGCTACGGCAAGCCCACGTGGCGACACAAAATGGTGTCTGGAGTGGACCAGGAGGGTCCGAGGAAGGTCCCCTTCAAGTGGAGACAAGGGCCAGTCTAGAGGAGCTAGACCAGCGGTGAAACAACATTAGGACATCGTCTGGAGGGTCACTAGCCAACGGGCAAGTGACCGGACAACGTGGCAAGCGACACAGAAGCAAAAGGGCCCCACGCAGATCTGGTGGATGCTGGGGGGCTGGACTTCAGTGCTCGTGCTGCTTGGGGTTGGGGCTTCTCTTACCCCAGTGCACCCACTCGAGGGTCCCTCGGCGGTCGTGCTGGGTCAGTGTTGTGCTGGTTCTGATGATAGCCGGGTCCTCTGGTCTTGTCGCACCCACGGTTCTCAGCTGTGCTATAGAGGCAGGTAGAGGTCAGAGAGGGCAGGGAGTCCGGGTCTCGTCGTGGTGGTCGGTCTGGTTCCGGAGGAAGGACGTTCAGCAAACCGCAAGATACTTATTTGGTGCCTGCTGCTGCAGGGTGACTACTCCTTAGTCACAAGGGAGAAATCTTGAGAAGAAGTCTTGAGTTCCTTTCGTAGAAAGTAGTTTCAGGATTCAAAGATGATCTAATTTGGAAGGGTCCCCGCTCCTACCTTTATTCTAAAGAAAGGGGCTGGCACGCGACTAGGTCCTGCCCATGGGTGGGACCAGGAAGGGGGGTGGTTACACCCCTCTCCCCTGTCCGGACTTTCCCCAGCTCAGGGGCTGGTGTGCCCCTGGAACTGGTTCAAGCCGGCTGATGCATAGTGAGCACCGGGGTGCCACTTGCAGTCACCTTCTTATTCAGCCCTGCCTACCTAGGATACACAAACCCCTGTCTGGGATGGTGCTAGCACCGCCCCTGACAGGAAACCCTTTTGTCCAAGCTCTCCTCGCTGGAAGGACTCCCAGCAGCAGGAGGTCAGACTTGTGTCTGTGGTGGCAGCATCCATTTTGTGATGCTGAGGCTCGAGTTAACTTTAACCGGGGTTCACAGTTACATACATGTCGTGTCCCTCTAGAAGGGTGGAATGCTAACCCCGTCGCCAGAATTGGCGAGGGGTTAGTATTCCAATTCGTATGACACCTTACTCGACATGTTTTGATAAAGCGATACCAAAGTTGGCAAATAACCGCGAGGATTATAAGGCACTTAAGAGTATATGGTACGCGTTATCATAGAACAGCTATTAGGACTTGGTTCCGCAAGCTGCAGACGGGCTCAGCTCATGCCAGAGCACCATCTCACATAATTCCAAGCACTCTGCCTTCAGGATTGTTAAGGCCTGCCATAGGAGTGACTGATAGGAATACATGTGTCCATTTTAGGGTTAGATACAGGTATACTATATCTCAAGCAAAGGGTGATTACACCACCTTGCCCCAGCTGTCGTGCAGCCAGTTGTGTCAGATTTAGATGGCCAGCCAGGGGTGGCATAATACATGCTGCAGCCCCTGGTAGGCCCTGGGTACACCTATGCCCTGAGTTACAGGGACTGATAAGGTGGCCCAGTACCAATTGGTAAATGCACCTAAGGTACATGGAATCCATTTTACAGAGAGAGCAGTAGGCCTGGGGTCCTGAATAGCAGGATCCCAGGTCAACTAAGTCGGAAAACCAGCAAAACACTAGGCAAAAAAGTTGGGGGCAACCATAGTCAGGCATCCACCCTCCTACATCGGGCTGCATCACAAAAGATCCCAAGAGAATGGTCTCCGAAGGCTGCAGAGGGGCTCTGCTCATGCAGGGGCACCCTCTCACGTAAAACCCAGCACCCCGCCTTCAGGATTGTTAAGGCCTGCCATAGGGGTGACTGATAGATATTTAAGTGTAGTGATTTAAATAGATATAGTGAACCTATGTCTTAAGTAAGTGGTGCAAGCACCAGCTTACACAGTCTGCTGTAGCAGGCTGGTCATGTAAATTTGGATGGCCTCTCAAGAGTAGCATAATACATGCTTCAGACTATGGGAGGCCTCTGGGGTACCTATGCCCTGGGTCCATGGTGTACCATATACAAGGGACTGATAAGGGTACCCCAGAATCCAATCTGGAGTGAAGCTAAAGTACATGCATATCAATTTCCAGGAGAAAACAGATAGACTGGGGTCCTAGATAGCAGGTTCCCAGTCAGACTAGGCTATAAGCAGTGTGACCGCAGAAGAAATTGGGGGTAACCATAAGAAGCAGATACTACTGTCCTACACACACACACCCACAGCCACAGCCTCCAAGCACTCCTAGGCTGACTCTGCAAGGCCACACTAGCCCAGTTGGTGAGAGAATTCGTCATCATCTCCCCCACTGGAGATCCATAACATTGGACAAGTGGTTCTTGCAGACCGTCCAGGTGGGTTACTCTCTGCCTTTCCTTTCTTTTCCTTCACCCATTCTGCCAAATCAGGAACGGGTGACGGGGAATCATCTGAAATTGATCCAAGACGAGCTATAGAAAGGATACCAGTTTCAGACGTAGGCAGTGGTTGTTATACCCGCTACTTTCTGATTCCAAAGAAGAACAAGGGGCTTCGGCCCATTTTAGATATTTGGACAGTCAATCTCTTTCTCAAAAAAGAGAAATTCAAAATGCTCACATTGGCTCAGGTCTTGTCTGCCCTGGACCAGGAACACTGTATGATAGCTTTGAACATGCAGGAAGGGCATCTTCATACATTCCCATCCTGCCGGGCCACAGGCGTTACTTGCGGTTCAAGTTAGGCCGCAAGCACTTTTAGTTTACCATGCTCCCCTTTGGCCTTACCAGTGCCCCTCGGGTGGTCACAAAGGTGATGGTGGTGGTCGTAGCTCATCTGCCCAGGTTAGGGTGTCCATCTTCCTCTACCTCGACTACTGGCTTTTGAAGGCGTCCTCGCCCCAGGCTTTTGTCTCCAACCATCAGACTAGGGCGATTCTCCTGCTTTCGCTGGGGTTCTCTATAAAAGTGCCGAAGTCACACCTTCTACTGCCCAGTTGCTCCCTTTCATCGGAGCTGTTCCGGACGGAGTGCAGTTTTGGGCCTATCCTCCCGAGCCGCGAGTCTAGAATATTCAGGTTATGATTCCGATGTTTCAGCCTCTATCCTGGATTTCGGTGAGACTGACTGTGAGGCTGTTCGGTCTCATGGCCTTCTGCATCCTGTATCCTGTTTGTAAACAATGCCAGGTAGTGTGTGCGGGCACTGCTGTGGAATTTGAAGTTCCAGTAGGCATAGCATTAAGGAAATTTCACTGACATGATCCCAATCTCAGAAGGAACTGCAAGAGATCTGCAGTGGTGGCTGAGGAACCATGATTGGGTCAACGACAGACCCCTCTCCCTTACTGAACCAGAGTTCACAGTAGTAACAAATGTATCACTTCTGGGATGGGGCAGTTATCTGGGAGAGGTAGAGATCAGGGGACACTGGTCTCTGGCGAAGTTGTGGCTCCACATAAATTTGTTGGATCTCCAAGCGAATTGAAGGCATTTCTTCCCTCTGTTGAAGGAACGCTAGTACAGGTGTTCACGGACAACACCACTGCCATGTGATACTGCAACAAACAGGGTGGTGAGGAGTGGTGGACCCTCTGCCGAGAGACCCAGCGTTTCTGGACACGCTGGAATAGCAGGGCATAACCCTGATTGTTCAACACCTAGCAGGTTCTCTTAACGCTGCGGCAGTCGAACTCAGCCGTCGATGCCTAGCTGATAATGAGTGGCATCGCCAGTCGGAGGTGGTCTAAGGTCACTTTCAGCAGTGGGAAAAGCTTGGTTAGATTTGTTTGCCTCCGAAGAGAATGCGCAGTGTCAGCAATACTGCACACTGGACTTTCTAAGGCGGCTATCGCTCGGTTACGATTTTTAGAGTGAGTGGAACTCAGGTCTGCTGTACACCTTTACGCCCATACCACTCCTGCCCAGGGTTCTGAAAAACATCAGGAGTGACCAGGCCCAAGTCATTCTTGTAGCTCCAGACTGGGCAAGGGGAGTCTGGTATCCAGAGCTTCTGAAAATGAGCATCGATCATCCGATCAGGCTGCCCCTTCAGAAGGATCTTCTTTTGCAGCAACAGGGGAGGCTCCTACACCCGAACCTGTCAACTCTGCGCCTCCATGCACGGAGAATGAGCGGCAACAGGTGATAGCTTTTGGCCCTTCTCCGAAAGTCTGTAACGTTATTCTGGCGGCCAGGCAGCCCTCCACTAAGAGGGTATCTCCCAACCCTTTCCTTAGGGTACTTAAGGGCTTACCTGTAGGGACAAGATTAATTTCAAGACACTACTTCTTCGACCGTCTGGGCACTCTGGACTTCGCTCTGGGCATCAAGACTGCAACTAGGAAGACTCCTGCTGCTCCTGGTCTTGTCGCCCTGGTTGTCTGCTGCAACGTCCATACCTGTGCTCCATACAAGAACCTTCCAAGGCCTATGGACATCCAAGACATTGGAATGAATCTCCCTTTCAATTGAAGGAGTTACTTTCCTGCATCTGCAGGCATCTCAACTAAGCTGATCGGTCTGCTGATCCTGAGCTCCGACAGACTACAAAAGGCTCAGCAACACAGGTGGTGGTTCGGCACATCCCTCTAGGCCTTCCTGGTCCTCTCACCTAGTTTGAGACCAATGTCCCTTGTGGGAGCCGCAGGAACCGAACCCCGGTAACTTTCAGCAGTGGGGAAAATCTTGGTTAGATTTGTTCGCCTCCGAAGAGAACACACAGTGTCAGCAATACTGTGCGCTGGAGTTTCTAAGG
Organism: Lissotriton vulgaris; assembly: GCF_964263255.1. NCBI lineage: Eukaryota > Metazoa > Chordata > Amphibia > Caudata > Salamandridae > Lissotriton > Lissotriton vulgaris. The sequence continues at coordinate 1,341,612,688 of NC_141695.1, read as the reverse complement.
CGGCCATCGCTCGGTGACGCTTTTCGTAGTGAGTGGAGCTCAGGTCTCCTTTACACCTTTACGCCCATACCACTTCTGCCAAAGGTTCAGAAAAACTTCAGGAGTGACCAGGATCAAGTCATTCTTGTGGCTCCAGACTGTGCAAGGAGAGTCTGGTATCCAGAGCTTCTGAAAATGAGCATCGATCCTCCAATCAGGCTGCCCCTTGGAGAGTATCTTCTTTTGCAGCAACAGGGGAGGGTCCTCCACCCAAACCTGTCAACTCTGCGCCTCCATGCATGGAGATTGAGTGACAACAGTTGATAGCTTTTGACCCTTCTCCCGAAGTCTGTAACGTTATTCTGGCGGCCAGGCGGCCCTCCACTAAGGGTATCTCCCAACCATTTCCTTAGGGTACTTAAGAGCTTACCTGTAGGTGAGTCCCTAGATTCGTTTTGGGACAAGATTCATTTCAAGACACTACTTCTTTGACCGTCTGGGCACTCTGGACTTCGCTCTGGGCATCAAGACTGCAACTAAGAAGACTCCTGCTGCTCCTAGTCTTGTTGCCCTAGTTGTCTGCTACAACGTACGTGCCTGTGCACCATACAGGAACCTTCCAAGGCCTGTGGACATCCAAGACATCAGAAGGAATCTCCCTTGAAGTGAAGGAGTCACTTTCCTGCATCTGCAGGCACCTCAAATAAGCTGACCAGTCTGCTGATCCCGAGCTCCCACGGACTCAGAAATCCTCGGGAACACAGGTGGTGGTTCATCACATCCATTGAGGCCTTCCCTGTCCTCTCCTCAAGTTTGAGGCCAATATACCTCATAAGAACCGCAGGAACTGAAACCCTGTTCACCGAGTCGACTTGCTGTTCCTTCATCCAGGATCTTAGGGCTCCAAGTAGGCCCCACTTCAAGCATCTCCTGTGACCAAGATCTTCGTCCTCACCGCATCACTGGCACTGTGGGCCTGCATCTTTGGTGAGCTGCTCAAGGTCCTCTCACAACTCCACTGCCTTCAGCCTGTGGGTCCTCTCGAGGGTCATCTTTGATTTGTGTGGGCTTCCTTGATTGCTCGAGGGCTGCACTGACTCCCCTGCTTGTCACCTGGACCTTGCTGGTCCCGACACTGCACCTACTTCTCTTTCCACGTTATTTGCAGTTGCCAAGGCTTGTTAGTGCTCCCAACTGACACTGATCCCTCATCTCTCGACATCTGGTGTGGGACTGCTCATGAATGACTCCTGGTCTTTCACAGTGTCGCCTGATCCTCACAGCTGAAGCTCCAAGGTCACCGTCATCTATCCTGCAAACATCCTACATTGGTGGGCATTCGTCTTCCATACCTCCCAGTCATTCCTGAGTGTCATAGACTTCCCTCTTCATGCAGGTACTTTTCACTTTGAATCGCCTTTTGGGTTCCACTGGACACTTTTGCCTTCTCCAGCAGCGGCATCTTCCTAAAGTCTCCCATTGGCTTTGACATCGGTTTCCGACGCACTTAGCACCTATGCACCTGGCTTGCCTGGTGTAGGTATCCTGGTTCCGAGGGTATCCACAGGTGGGGTGGCTCTCCAACCTTTTGTCTTTCACAGGGTTTCTTCAGGGTCGGTCCACTGGGAAGGCTCCCTGTTCTTTAAAACTGCAACTGCCACTTACCCATTGACTTGTATTGAGCCCGCAGTCATGTTCTCACTTAGCACATGGCCTCCCTGGGCTTCCTAGTTAGTTACCTCTGGTGGTTCCTTGTGTCCCCAGCACTTGTACGTCTTCTAGGTATAGTGTTGACTCGAGTCGTGGTTTGCATACCACTATTTTAGTACATGGTTTGGTCCCCCCATGACGACCACTGTGTAATACGTGCTTCTTACCTGTTTACTTTGCAAAGTTGTGTGTGCATTTCGTATATCTCCGGGTAGGAGACATTTGTATGTGTTAGTGAGTGTCTTATAATAAATACATATTTTTATAAACGTTTTCATTTGACCTATACCAATAAGATTATGCTATGGTAAAACAAGCTACTTTACACTACTTCTGGACTAAGCCTGAAGGCCGCTCTCTACAGCTACCACCCACAGAGCTTTTTATAGTTGTCTGAGACCACTAAAATCACCATAATTGTTGTCTGGAATAGTGCAGCATGCTACACTTACATAAGTGTGTACCATATGCTAAGCCAGCTTCTCACATTGGTGTGCAGTGGTTGGGATTCAAGCCTGCATTGTTTTCCCAGCTAATCTTGGTGTGGATTAATTAAGAAACCATCACTAATATTAGGCACATATAATACAGGTTAGAATAAGTAAGTGCTATTGAACTTCGGGTTGGGTAGTTAAGGATCTAGCACAACCCTTTCTCCAACCTTAGAGAGTTACGTTCCCACTAGGGTAGGTAGGTGCAACTCCTCACTACATCTAGAACCATGTCTTTGGTTGGGGTTTACCAGTGTACCCTAATCAGCTAAGTACAGTGGTCTATAGTTCCAGGAACTCTGAACCCTATGTAGCCTTTGAAAAATAATGACAGGTGGCAACACCACCATTAAACGTAGAGCTGCTGATTCAGGATGACGGCCATCCTGTAGGGGCAAAAGAACTGGATAATGTGGGTGGGGATGCTCTTGAAGAAGGAGCACCAGGGTTCCCCCCTGGTAATCTCAATTCAGAGTATGGGCAGGAGGCCTCCAATGATTTCAACCTGCTAGAATAGAAACATTCATGTTTCTATGTATGTTAGCATTCCCTGAGCCATATTCTATGTCGGCGCCATTTTGAGGAGTAATCAAAACGAACTCCTTTTTGTGTCCGAGAAAAAACCCTTGTTATGTTTCGTTTCTGCAATGTTAGGTTTTGCTTCACCAATGAATGGACTGTCCTTATTAGTGCATACCTTTCCTACTAGATAGTGGACTTCTCACACTTGTTTATTGGCGGGCATGGGCAGAACGACCTTGAGTAGTAGATAGTGTGTGCCTGGCCTTAGAATCAAAACTTATCTTCTGTGCTTCATTGTTAGCTGCATCTGCTTGGAAAATCCAATTGCGGGCATGCCTTCGTTGGTTCTGAAATGTACATTCATCTTTATGCTTGCTGATGTCAGTCCCTCTGCAGCACTCCTAGCGACTGGTCAGACAGGGCTCCACACTGAGTGTACCTGAATAAATAACTATTGTATTCTCTACTGTCTAACCAACTCTTTATTTGGTATGTAAGACTGAGAGGTGGTCGTGAGTGACCCTAATCGGGCCACTTCCTTCCGGTAGGGCCCAAACAGAGACTCCTTCGGGTGAGTGACACATCCCCTTCTGCAGACGGTTGGGGTGGGGGGTCAAAGCCATTGTCGGGTCAGACTGACGGATCAGGTATCCCTGTATGAGGAGCATTGATTGCTCACAGCTACCCCGTCCGACTTGCCGGACAGATGTATGTCATTACAACGCATGCTTTTACAACGCATGCCATTACGACGCACCTTTTACAACGCAAGTCGTTACAACGACTTGCGTTGGGGGGCGCTGGATAGTGAATAGTTTAATTTACTATTCCAACTCCAGTCCCCGTGGATAGTAGGGAAGGTGTTGGATAGTAATTAAACTATTCCCTATCCTAGAGCGCACTCCAGCGCAATTCGTTGTAATGACTTGCGTTTTAAAAGTTGCGTCGTAATGGTAGTGCGTTGTAAAAGTTGCGTTGTAAAGGATGTTTCCCGGCAGGATGGTACCTCGCCCAGCAGTCATCCCTACTGCATTCCTAAACAGCGAAACCCTTGGATCTGACCGTTTGGTCCGAAGAGTCGGCAGTAGAGAATTAGTTTGTTTGACCTGCATATATCAGGTGAGTTTGTTTTGGTTCTTTGTGGATATGGTCCCTTTTTGGTTTGAATTGGGTATATTCAGAGGACCGTCTTTGGGATAAAAGCATTTCCAATTGCTTTGACAGGCATAAATAGTGAACTTGTTTTCTTTTTGTGGATGCCTGGTATCAGTAAGCTGTTTTATTTGTGCTGTTACTGTTGTTCTGCAAATGCTCGATTGGAAGAAGCACAGCCGGCGCCTCCAGAAGGCACTGCTAATGTTGATATGTATGTAAAGCATGGTCTTGGCCCTATTATGTTTAGTACATTATGGCACAAATATACGAGGGACAATTCTGAGTTGCAGTGGCCGTTGATGGGCACTTTTGATGAACAAAAGATTGGGTACTTACAGGAGCAGTTGTTTATGAGGTGAAGTAGTACTCAATAAAAGCCCTATCCAAATGACGTAGATTGTGTCAGTTACTTGAATAACAGAACAGTCTCTGAGTCCTGATAGCTGCTATCTTCCCCTATATACTTTATTTCTACTGAGGGGATATATCACTGCTATACGTCCTGAGTACATTAAAAACAGAACCAACAAGCTAATACCTCTTTGACAGTTACACAGAACAAAACCCACAGAATGTCTGACACCATTAGTCAATAACAAAAGTCCACCTCATCAGTTTGGACAAATTCTGTGTAGAAAAAATGTGACAGAACCAAATGACACCTCACGGAAACACCACCAACGGAGTAACTGGTATGCAATCTCCAGACAGGACCCCTGTCTCATCATCGGTTGTCATCCGGTTCATAAAAGAAACAGAAAAAGCGTGTCCAAAACAACAAACCAAGACAGTGTGTGAAAGGGTAGAAGCAGAAAAAGTCTGCTAGTGACAACCAAAAAGTGCGTTAAAAGCAACAAACACTTTTCTGTATAGTTTTATTCATAGAGAATAGGTGTCTGCTGTGAGGATAAAAAGGCTGGTAGCTATTCATGCACACCATTACCTATTGCCAACATGTTTCACTGCCATATCAATTTTGTCAGATTCATCAGGGCCGCACAGTTTACTGCCACACCACTGTTGGACACTTGTTCTATGTTAACTATACACAGACTGTTTGCTCATACCAGCTGCTGTAGAATCCACAAATGGGGGATAGAGGGATACTCCTACGCCGTTGGTGGTGTTTCCGTGAGGTGTCATTCGGTTATGTCACATTTGTTCTACACAGAATTTGTCCAAACTGATGAGGTGGACTTTTGTTATTGACTAATGGTGTCAGACATTCTGTGGGTTTTGTTCTGTGTAACTGTCAAAGAGGTATTGGCTTGTTGGTTCTGTTTTTAATGAACTCAGGACGTATAGCAGTGATATATCCCCTCAGTAGAAATAAAGTATATAGGGGAAGATAGAAGCTATCAGGACTCAGAGACTGTTCTGTTATTCAAGTAACTGACACAATCTATGTCATTTGGAAAGGGCTTTTGTTGAGTACTAGTGTTTGAGTGGAGAGCAGCCCGGTCCGTTATTTCCCTCTAAGCTCCTATTACTGACAGACTAAGACGTGAAGTAGACAGTCTATGTATAACGCTCAGAACATGGCAGAAGGCAGCTAGGCAGAGACGATTGAAGTCGGAAAAAAGCACAGAAAAGGAAGATGCAGACACTAACTCAGAAAGCTGCAGCATATGATAGAGAGAAACAAGAGAAGGGAGTTGAATGTCAAGATAGGAGGTTTCGACTACATGTTGATAAATTGTTAGACAGCCGCCCCCCGGCCCCATATGCCCCGCAAAGGATATATCCTACTGTCCCTCTACCAACACAGCCGCCTGTTACAGCTGTTTCCACTGTCCCTGTATCTATTGCTGTCTTTTCGATGGCTGGGGCTTCGGCTCCTCCTCCTCCTTCGCTACCTTTACAGTCTGTGGCAACTGTAACTGTTAGCACACCAAGCACACTTATTGTTTCGGCATCCCTATCTCCATCTCTCTCTCCCCGGGTCACCTGCCTGCAACTATCCTACCTGGTGTTGCTTGTAGGAAGATGGATATCTGACTATATGGTTATCCCCACTTTTTGCCGGTGTTTTGCTGGTTTTCGACTTAGTTGGGATTGGACCCTGCTATTATATTAGGAAGGCATTAAAAACTTGGATTTTCTCTCTGCCCGACGCTACATGTAGGACTCTGGTGTAATCGTGGTGCAGAATGCAGGACTCCCCTTTCTCTTCCAACTCCTCCATCTGAGTTGTGTGAGCGCCAAGATACTCCTTGGAGTGAAAGCTGCGTGTTAGAAATGTCCCTTACATTACATTACATTACATTTACATTACATATTCAGGGCCCCAGTCTATCTGCTTTCTCTATAAAATGGACTCCATGTACTTTAGGTACATCCCAGATTGGTTACTGGGTCACCCTTGTGAGCCCCTGTATAGTGTACCCTAGGTACCCAGGGCATAGGCGCACCCTAGGCCTACCAGGGGCTGCAGCGTGTATTGTGCCACCCCTGGTTAGCCTTCCTAACTGACACCACAGGTCTGTACTTACAGCCTGGGTAAGATGGTGTAATTACCCCTTACTTAGATATAGTATATCTATATCTACCTTATATATAGACACATATTAACCTATAAGTCACTGCTATGGCAGTCCTTGATAATCCTGGAGGCAGAGTGCTTGGTTTTGTGTGAAAGGGTGCCCTAGCATGAGCTGAGCCCCTCTGCAGCTTTCGGAACCATCTCTTTATATATGTTTTATTATATAGCCATACCATATACTCTTAAGGGCATTATAATCCTCGCGGTCAATGCTAACTTTGGTTTGGCTTTATCAAAACATGTTGTGTAACGTGTTACTACACCCCCCCCCCCCCTCGCCTGTTCTGGCGGTGGGGGTAGCATTCCACCCTTCTAGAGGGAGAAGACATGTAGTTACTGGTTTACCCGTTTAAAGTTAAACAGAGCCTCAGCATCCCAAAATGGATGCTGCTGCCACAGACACGAATCTGCCCTCCTGCTGCTGGACAAAACTCCGACAGGGGAGGCTTGGACAATAGGTTTCCTGTCCAGGGAGGTGCTGGCACCTCCCCAGACAGGCTTTAGTGTATTGGGGCAGGGAGGGCTGCATTCAGTGAATGCTTTCCAGACACTGCCTGGGGTACACAAGGTGATCCATGCATTTTCCAGTTCAAACCGGTTGCTTGGGCACTCAGCCCCAGCTCTGGCGCAACACTGGACAAAGGGGAAGGGGTGTAACCACCCCCCTCCCAAGTCCACCCATAGGAGGGACCTTAGAGTTGGTCCAACCCCTAAACTTACTATTTGTATAGAACCCCAGTCCCTAGGACTTTAGATTACTCTGAACGAAACTCTGAAACATATATCCTGGACCTTCGACATTCCATTTTGACTGGAAGACGGAAGAAATCTCACTTGTGGTCAAGGATTGATCACCCTTGCGGGTTAGGGTTGGCTCGGGTAGTAGGTTTATGAGAGTGTTTAACTATAAATGATGCACGTTACTGCACTGATATTTGAATTGTACCGAAAACACTCCTCACTTGATATGCTGGGTCATGACCACGAAGTACCGCTCAGCTGCTGACGAGCCACAATGTACTACGCAAAAAATAATGCTATGTTTTTATTTGTATTACAGATTCGGGGGGGGTATAATTGAAAAAAAAAAGGAGTGACCACCATGCCCAAACAGGCACCAACAGCATCTTTGCCAATCTGCATTTTCGAGGCTCCCGTTGGATCCTGAAGAATCTGCGTCTCAGGACACGGACTTCCAGACATCTCTGACGCTGACATGTGTTCCTAGCAAAGCTGAGACCTGTGGCGGAGACGAGAAACGTGGGACCGGAACTCCTGGACATCCTGCATTTTGCTACCTGCATCGACTACCCGAGGTATCCTGAAGTTGTGCATTGGAGTGCTTGAAGCCCCAGCCCCGAGCACCTTTTGCACCGAAGCTCAGAGGCCCACACTCCATGAGTGTCCAGTGGGCCCGCTTTGTACATTTCAGTTGGACGCCTCTTCGCGGTTTCTAGTCCCTTGGCTAGTGAGCCCCCAAGAAGAACAATCCTTGAAATACTTTGCTCTCCTGGTTGCTCCAGGCTTGCTTAAACTTCTCCCCAAAAGAGAAGTTCCTCAGACCTTGCTGGGCTGCACCGAAGCCAATCTCGACATCTTGTGTGGATTGTGTTTGCCAAGGCTTGTAGAGTCCAATCCGGATACATACACCGCAGTCAACTAGATCCTTCGTGGGACAGATCAAATTCAGCTCCTGGTCGTCGTCGACGCCTCCTGGTCCTCGTGGTTGAAGAGACAAACTTCACTTTTTCACCTGAAATCACCTGACATCTAGTGGCATCTTCCTATCGCCGTCCTGGTCACTGGCTAGTGAGTGGCACAGACTCAGTCTCATTTGCTTTCAGGTTCTTCACATCTCCGATCCACCCGGACACTTTTCCTCTGGTCGCCTGCAGCACTTCTTCGCAGCTCTCCATTGGAATTGAAGACGAAACCCGACACGAAAAGACACCTATGCACCCGGCTTCCCTGGGTGAGGTAACAGGAGTACTCCGGTGCTCCCGTGGGTATTGATTCTCCAGGTGTTCTAGTCTAAAAGGGTTACATCGCAGTTCACCTCCTTGTACCCTTAATCTTTAAAATTGTAACTTGTTTGTTTCCCATAGAAAGGTAATGGTAAGCCGCGGCTGTGTTTAGACACTGCACTCATCTCTCGTGGGCCTCCTACATCCTAACATTTGGTTGTTCCTAGAAGCCCCAGCGATTCCCCAGGCCCTAGGCCTGCTTTCTATTCCTCATGTGGTTCTTATACCACTATTTTAGTATATGGTTTGTGAGGCCCCTAGGGCAAAAAGTATACTGTGCAACTTTTCGCATGCTAATTAAGTTCCTTGTATTGTACATTTACCTCTCACCTCATAAAGAGTGCAGAGGGGTTGTGTTTAGAATAAATACATATATATTTGATATATACCTTGTGTGGTGTGCTGTCATTTAGTACTCAAGAGATTATAAATGGTAAAACAACTTGCTTAACTCATCTCCAAGTCTTGACCTGAAGGCTGCTCTCCACAGCTACCACTAGGATAGCTTTCTATAAGGTTGACTTTATAACCTACTATCCATAATGGTCGATTGGACTGGTACAAGGTGCCCACTAGAATAGTGAACATCATATACCAGGCCAACTTCTCACATTGCTTCTCCGTCTAATGGTTAATCTTCCAGCACTATTATGTGCTGAGACACCAACATGTGGATTCGAGGATAGAGATTTGGCAAAATGTAAGGATCGTATGACCCCATTGTACAATCTGTGGCGGGGAATGAGGAGAAGCAGGTAATAGCCTTCAGTACAGAAAAGGTTGGAGACCCCTGCTATATATCATCCAGAGATATCAGAGTTAAAAGACCAGTGTGGTAATGTTACCCGAGCGGATGTAGCGGCCTGTTTCTAAGAACAATGGGTTTATACTCCGTGTAAAAGAAGTAAGGTTTTATCTCTTAATTCTCATTTGCCCGATCCTAGGAAAAATCCTACTTCTTGTTATAAGGAATTGACTGAAGCCGCCTCTTCGACGGTAATAAATCTTGCTGATATTGAAGTATTTTTTGGTCATTTTGTTCCGGTTGATAATTGGAGGCAGGTTCATACTCAAGATAATGTTGCAGAGTTGGGTGGTACATGGGATCAAATAAAAACATATGATCATGAAAGAAAGCGAGGTGATAAGCCCGAGCAGGTCGCATTATTACATGTATGCATTCTCTTATTTCACCGAGATTGGGACAAGTTGACAGCTTGCTGCCAAAAGAAGGAAGAGAGTGTGTCCGATTATGTCACTCGGTTCGAGGATACATTTTTTGATTACAGTGGGCAGGATCTTTCTATTGAGGGAGGTGTTTGGTTGTTTGTCAATAGGTTTGTTTCTAATTTCCTTCCTGAAATTGCGACTCATTTACAGGCTTCTGAAAGTACCTGGTCCACCTCTTCCCCTTCTGTGATTTTGAATATGGCTCATAATTATGAACATCATGACCACAAGGAGAATGAAAGAGAGGACAAAGAAAAGGCAAAAGGATTTGAAGACGAAGGTATTGTTGCAACAGGCCTTTAGAGGGAATGGTAGAGGCCGTGGTGGTCCTCGCGGACAGCTTCCACGCACTAGCTGGCAGCCAAATACGACGCCTTTGGGGCTTAATCAATGTGCATATTGTAAGGAGGAGGGTAAGTGGCGTAGCAAGTGTCCTGTGCTTTTGCAGAAGGTGGCGGTCCCAAGAGGACGAGGTCCGTGGGCGGGGTTGTAGGGCCGGTTGGGATGATAGGGCTCAGAACCCTGCAGCCTCACAGGGTCATTCTGATAATAGTTACTTTGATGACCCCCGCAATGGGCAGTACTACCATGATATGGATGAAGCAACAGGGATGTCTTACTGCTAGTACAGCCAGGGACAGAGTGGGGGACCAGTTCGAATACCTGTAGACAAGCATGGTCCTTGTGTAACAGCGATCTGCAAGGTTCAACTGAGGCAGTTTTAGTGGCTACAGGTGCAACAAAAAGTTCTGTTTCTCGAAATAAGGTCCCCGGGGCAGCTCTGTCTGGCCATAATAATGTTTTGGCAGGTTTTTCAGGTGTACCAGTTGTGAGCCCCAATTCAAGGCCCCCCCCCCCCCCCCCCCCCCCCCTTGCATTAACTATTGGTCTCTATACTGTGGATTCTCCATTTTTGTTGACATCCAATTGTGGTGAGAATTTGATGGGTTTGGACTTTTTGAAGAAATTGCATGCTACTATTTATTGCTCCCCAGAAGGTGTCTATATGACGATAGGCCCAAATGTGAGTACTAAACAGTGTTTGTCTCAACCTCTTCCACCTGATTTTACTGATGGACCATCTGTTGTATGGGCAACGGGTGATACGGATGTGGGACAGCTGCATATACCCCCGGTTATGATTTAGGTTAAAGATAATGCTGTTTTGCCTCATATTCCTCAGTATAAAATACCCCAAGCAGGAGGACAGGCCCTTTTACAGATTATTCAGGATTTGATATGCAAAGGTGTAGTTGAGGAGAATTCTGCCAATATTTGTAATAGTCCCATCATCCCGATTCTTAAGAGGGCACCCTCAGATTCTCCTGAAGATCTTAAAGATGTTTTCCGTTTTGTGATTGACGTGATTGACTTGTTCAAAGTTAATAAAATAGTGGTTCCTCAGTTTCCATTGGTTCACTACACTACACTACACTACACTACACTACACTACACTTTTGACAATGATTTCTTCCAATGCTAAATTCTTTCTGTTATTGATTTGAAAAACACATTATTCAGTATTCCTATTCATCAAGATAGTAGATATCTGTTTGGGGTCACCCTAGCTGGTAGGAGCTTTAGATTTTCTTGTGTGATCTTGGTTCGCAGACCCACCTCCGGGGTTGTTATTGCTGGGGTATCTATTCTAAGGTAAGGATCTATAACTAACATGTTTCTTTCAGATGAACAAGTTACTTACCTTCAGTAATGATATATCTGTAAGAAACATAGGTTAGTTATAGATTCCTTAACGCCCCACCCATCCTCCCCGTTCTGCAAACTGATTTCTAGGGTTAAGGACATCCTTTTAGGGCCCTCGTTTTGTGCACCAGTGGTCAATGTCTTGCGTGGATCTGCGTTTTTGGCGCAGAAAGTCTTGTACAAAACTGACGTCAGCGCGAGTGCGGCGTCTAAGAAGCTGCCACAACATCATCCCGGCGACCACGACACCAACGACGGACACGGAGCCGACCGACCCACCTTCCGACGCGCAGAGGTTCAGCTGACGAAAAAACTTTCCGGATCCAGCCTGACGTCTGGGAGTAATTCTAAGGTAAGGAATCTACAACCAACTAATGTTTATTACAGATATATCGTTACTGAAGGTAATTAACTTGTTCGTTAGTAGCTATAGTGCCGGGAAACCTACACAACTTTATGAAAACTCAGCCATGGGTCCTCTAACAGACAACTTCCCAAAACTCAAGGACAACTCTCATTTGGAGCCATGTCTAGATGAGATACAACCAGCACTAGCCAGGAAACTCTATTTACAGTTCAGACATGACTCGCTTCCGCTTCATGCATTTACTAATAAATGGGCTGGCAGCTCTGTCCTGCAGTAGCCTAGAGAAGACCGAACTATATGTATTTTTCTTTTGTCCTGGGTATAACCAAAGATGGTTGATTCAGCTGTGCAAGAACCTAGGTACAAGGTGCTGTGAAGAAGCATTTAATGACTTGTTAAATATATCACTCAGATGTCAATCGTATATGCTGTATTATGTTTTTTAATCTCTGTGTGGCGGGCGTGTAAGGTTTTTCCAGGAAATGAAAAAAGAAGTGAATGGCGATTGATTTTTTACACATGTATAGTATCAATTTTATCTAGTTTTATTGGGTTTTAGTATTTTAAATCTATTTTTACGTGCTGTGGGTTTTATTCTTTTATGGTACACGGACTGAATTAAAGATTTATTTGATGAAAATAAATCTAAGAAAAGGTTATTTATGACCCCGAATAGTGCCCCTAACCGCCTTTGTCATAAGGAACTAGGGGCCAGATGTACAACAGAAAATTGCATTCACTAACAGGTTATGCGACCACTTTGCGCATGCAAAAATCATCTGGGCCATGTACTAACACTCATTTGCAAGTTGCAAAATAGTGTTTTGCGACTCGCTAATAGGAAGGTGGGTTCTCTTCCTAATAACGACCCCACAAGCCACGTAAGACTGTTTTGCGACCGCAATTGCGGTCTCAAAACACTCGCAATTTACCGCCCTCTTCAAGAAGGTGTTAATGAAATCACAAAAGGGAAGGGGTCCCCACAGGACCTCTTCCCCATTGCAAAGGCAGGGTAAATTACTTTTTAGGGGCAGTCAGTGATCCCAGGGTCCACTATCTGCCCTTAAAAAATAAATGAAAACACTTCCTTTTTCATTTTTAAAATGCATCCTGTTTTCCTTTAAGGAAAACGTGCTGCATTTAAAAAATAAAACTGCTTTATTTAAAAGCAGTCCCAGACATGCAGGTATGTTGACCCCAGCATGCCATCATACCTTAGAGGGCCAGCCATTCTCAATGGAGTTGCAAATTGCGAGTACCTCATGAATATTGATGAGGCATGCAATTTGACACCCCATTGAGAATCGCAAACAGTGTCTCTGACACTGTTGTACATGTCATTTTGCGAGTCTCAAATTGCAACTCGCAATTGAGCGCAATTTGTGACTCGCAAACAGACATGGTCATACATCTGGCCCTGCGTCACGAGTTTGTAGAGGATTGCATATCTAGTGCTCCCTTGTTTCTATGGGCAAAAATCTGGCTCAGAAGAGTTAATGTTTTCACTTGAAGTAATCACAGATTGCCAAAATTTGGCTAATGCCCTAAAAATACCATGGCTTGTGTGAGAAGTTGGCCTGATATATGATGCTCACTAGTTCTAGTAATCTCCTTGTATCAGTCCAAACAACCCTTATGGTGATTGGTTGTAAGTCAACCTTATAGACCAGCTATCCTAGTAGCGTGGACAAAAGCAGTCTTTAGGCTAAACTCTTTATGGCATGTGAAGCCAGCTGTTTTACCACATATAACCTTTGAATACCAAATGAAAAGGACACCACACAGGTTGTTATGAAAATAAACAGTTATTTATTAACTAACATACACCTCTGATCTCTTTATGAGGTCAGAGGGCTAAGCACATGACAATACTAAAAAGGAAATACGAGTTCGCACAATATTTACAAGTGCGCCTTAGGGGCACGACAAACCATATACTCAGAACAATGGAATACGAGGAAAGAAAGTACTGTAAGGAGATCCAGAGGCTGGAGGATCGCTGGGACTACGCTACGAACTAGGTAAGTAAGGAGCAGGAGGCCCACGGGACTCACGTGCAGAGTGGGAACTCTCACGTGGGATGTGTACCAACGTTTATGGATCTTACAGTTTAGAAAGTTACGGATTCCGGACGAACCCGGCTGGATGGAGGGAAAACAACAGTGGACCTGGACACTAGGATAGTGTATACAGACTTCAGCACCTAGAAGCTTTAGTTACCTAACCCACAGGCTGCGGGTGCATAGGGCTGAATTTGCGTCGGGTTTGCTGCGTTGATCCCGGTGATGCCTGAAACAAGGAGTTGCTGGCAGGCAGCCAGATGGAGGAGTCCGGTGGTTCCAAGGATGGAACTGGAAGGAAGAAGTCCTGAAAGGGAAGGGGACAGAGTCTCGGTCACTAGCCAGTGACGGTGCTGGAACCAGGAGGAAACCAGATGCTGTCGCCGCAGTCAAGTGAAGGAAGGGTTGCTTCTCTCTGTAGCTGCGCGGACCAGGAGCTGCTCTTCACGACCAGGCTGGAGGCACGAGCTTTCCCACGTAGTCTGCTGCTGTCGGCGGTGTCGGATCGTCGATCTGGACAACAGGCCTTGGCTAATGCAAGCCACGCGGTGGAACAAAGATGGCGTCTGGCGCGGATCAGGAGGGTCCGGGGTGCTTCTTGTTCACAGGGAATCAAGGGCCAGTCTGGGGGACCAGACCAGCAGTGTTGAAATCTTCGGGTCGTCGTCTCAGAGGTCACAGGCCAGCCGGCAGATCTCGTGGATGCTGGGGGGCTGGTCTTTGGTGCAGGAGCTGCGTCGGTGGGGGGGGCTTCTCAAACCCCAGTGCACTCACTCGAGGATCCCTCGGTGGTCGTGCTGGAAGCGCTGTGCAGGTTTTCTCAAGATGGCCGTCTCCACGTTGCTCGTCGCACCCACGGGTCCCAGCTGTGCTGTGGATGTGGGTAGAGGTCAGAGAGGTCTGGAGGTCCGGGTCTTGTCGAGCTGGGTCGTCGGATTCCGGGATGGAAGGACTTGCAGCAAACCGCACAGGAGCTTGATGGTGCCTGCGAAGCAGGATGGTCACTCCCTGACCATAGGGGAGATTCTTAAGTCTTCTGGAAATCAGGAGGTCGAAGGTTAAGAGTTTCTTCGTGGAAGTTGTCAAGATTAATCTAATCTGGAATGGGACCAGCTCCTACCTTACACAAAATCCTGTCTGGGGTGGTGCTAGCACCTCCCAAGGCAGGAAACCCTTTGTCCGAGCCTCCCTCGCTGGAAGGACTCCCAGCAGCAGGAGGTCAGACTTGTGTCTGTGGTGGCAGCATCCATCTTGTGATGCTGAGGCTCGAGTTAACTTTAACCGGGGTTCACAGTTACATACATGTTGTGTCCCTCTAGAAGGGTGGAATGCTACCCCTGTCGCCAGAATTGGCGAGAGGGTAGTATTCCAATTCGTATGACACCTTACTCGACATGTTTTGATAATGCTATACCAAAGTTAGCATTTGACCGCGAGGATCATAATGCACTTAAGAGTATATGGTATAGCGTTATCATGGAACAGCTATTAGGACTTGGTTCCGCAAGCTGCAAACGGGCTCAGCTCATGCCAGAGCACCATCTCACATAATTCCAAGCACTCTGCCTTCAGGATTGATAAGGCCTGCCATAGGAGTGACTGATAGGAATATATGTGTCCATTTTAGGGTTAGATATAGGGATACTATATCTAAAGCAAAGGGTGATTACACCACCTTGCCCCAACTGTCATGCAGCCAGTTGTGTCTGTTTAGATGGCCAGCCAGGGGTGGCATAATACATGCTTCAGCCCTTGGTAGGCCCTGGGTACACCTATGCCCTGGATACCTAAGGTATGCTGTACAGGGACTGATAGGGTGGCCCAGTACCAATTGGTAAATGCACCTAAGGTACATGCTTGTCAATTTAGAGAGAGAACAGCTAGGCTGTGGGTCTGATTAGCAGGCCCACAGCCAGGGAAAGTCGTAAACCAGTGAAGCAAAAAGCAAAAATCGGGGGTGACCATAAGATTGCAGACCCTACTCTCCTACATAACCCCCCCCCCCCCAAACTTAGGGACATTAAACTAACCTTGACCAGGTGAGTCTTCTTGTTTTATGTGGAAGTACCTGGAGAGACCATCTACATTGCCATGGTCAGTCCCTGGTCTGTGCTCCACTGTAAAGTCCATCCCCTGTAGGGAAATGGACCACCTAAGAAGTTTGGGGTTTTCACCCTTCATTTGATTTAGCCATAAGGGGGGCTTATGGTCGGTTTGAATCTTGAAGTGAGTACCAAACAAGTATGGCCTCAACTTCTTCAGGGCCCAAACCACAGCAAATGCCTCCCTCTCAATAGCTGACCAACGTTTCTCTCTAGGGGTCAGCCTTCTACTTATAAAAGCAATGGGCTGGTCATGACCATCAATATTCAGTTGAGATAGAACAGCTCCCACACCCAACTCAGAAGCATCTGTTTGGACAATGAATGGCTTGGAGTAGTCTGGACTCTTGAGAATAGGTGCAGTGCACATGGCCTGCTTTAGGTCATTGAGTGCCTTCTGACAGCTAACTGTCCACTGAACTTTCTTTGGCATTTTCTTCATTGTCAGGTCATTAAGTGGAGTCACAATGGTTCCATAATTTCTGACACATTTCCTATAATAACCAGACAGGCCCAAGAAAGCTCTGACCTGTGTCTGGGTGGTTGGAGGAGCCCAGTCCTTTATGGCCTGTATCTTGCTCTCCAAAGGTTGAACTTGGCCTCCACCTACAAGGTGGCCCAAGTATACAACTTGACTCTGCCCTATCTGGCACTTGGTAGCCTTGATAGTGAGGCCTGCCTTTTGCAGAGCCTCCAAAACTTTCCTCAGGTGGATCAGGTGATCCTCCCAGGTGGAGCTAAAGACAGCAATATCATCTAGATATGCTGCACAGAAGTCATCCAGCCCAGAGAGAACTTGGTTCACCAACCTTTGAAAAGTGGCAGGTGCATTTTTCAGACCAAAGGGCATCACCACAAACTGGTAATGACCTCCTGGGGTAGAAAATGCTGTTTTGGTCTTGGCATGCTCAGCTAACCTGATTTGCCAATAACCAGCTATTAGGTCAAATGTACTCAAGAACTTGGCAGAAGCCAATCTGTCAATGAGTTCATCTGCTCTTGGTATTGGATGGGCATCTGTCTTAGTGACAGCATTGAGACCCCTGTAGTCCACACAAAACCTCATCTCTCTCTTACCATCCTAGGTGTGAGGTTTAGGTACTAGAACTACAGGACTAGCCCAAGGGCTCTCTGAGGGTTCAATGACTCCCAATTCCAACATCTTTTGTACTTCTTGCTTTATGCAGTCCCTGACGTGGTCAGGTTGCCTGTAGATTTTACTCTTTATAGGCAGACTGTCACCAGTGTCCACCTCATGGGTGCACCAGTTTGTCTGACTGGGTGTCAGAGAGAACATTTGTCTGAAGGATTGGAGAACCTGTTACAATCGTCTTGTTGATGCTCAGAGAGGCTGTCAGAAAAGACTACACCATCTACTGACCCATCATCAGGGTTCTGAGTGAGCAGGTCTGGGAGAGGGTCACTCTCTTCCTCCTGTCCCTCATCTGTAGCCATGAGCAAGCCCATGTCTTCCCTGTTGACAAATGCCTTGAGCCTGTTCACATGAAGTACTCTGTGAGGGCTCCTGGGAGTTCCAAGGTCTACCAAATAGGTGACCTCTCCCTTCTGTTCAATGGTAGTATGGGGTCCAGACCATTTATTTTGGAGAGCTGCTGGGGCCACTGGCTCCAACACCCACACCTTCTGTCCTGGGTGATACACAGTCAGGACAGCCTTTTGGTCATGCCAAGCTTTTTGCAGTTCTTGGCTGGCCTCAAGGTTTTTAGGTGCCTTTTCCATGTACTCTGCCATCCTGGAGCGGAGACCAAGTACATAGTCCACTATGTCTTGCTTAGGCTTTTTGAGAGGTCTCTCCCATCCTTCCTTCACAAGACACAGGGGTCCTCTTACAAGATGCCCAAACAGAAGTTCAAAAGGGCTTTAGCCAACCCCCTTCTGTGGGACCTCTCTGTAAGCAAACAAAAGGCAGGGTAAAAGGATGTCCCATCTTCGCCTAAGCTTTTCAGGTAACCCTTTTATCATCCCTTTGAGGGTCTTGTTGAATCTCTCAACAAGCCCATTGCACTGTGGGTGATAGGGGGTGGTGAATTTGTAGTTGACACCACACTCCTTCCACATTGCAGTCAAGTATCCTGACATAAAGTTTGCACCTCTGTCAGAGACAACCTCCTTAGGAAACCCCACTCTAGTAAAAACTGAGAGTAGGGCCTTGGCCACAACAGGAGCTGTAGTGGTCCTAAGGGGAATAGCTTCTGGATACCTGGTGGCATGATCCACTACCACCAGTATAAATCTGTGCCCAGATGCTGTTGGGGGGTCCATTGGTCCAACAATATCAATCCTCACTCTTTCAAAGGGCACCCCCACCACAGGTAGTGGTATCAGGGGGGCCTTTGTTGTGCCACCTGATTTGCCACTGGCTTGACAGGTGACACATGAGCAACAACACTCTATAGTGTCTTCAGACATATGAGGTCAGTGAAAGTGTGGGGCAAGTCTGTCCCAAGTCTTGTTCTGGCCTAAGTGACCTGCAAGGGGAATTCATGGTCCAAGGTGAGAAGGAAACCTCTCAGAGACAAGGGGATGACCAGCCTCCTGGTAGCACCAGGCTTGGGGTCTCTTGCCTCAGAGTAAAGGAGTCCATCATCCCAGTTCACTTTATGGGCACCTGTGGCATTCCCTGCAGCGTCAGCAGCAGCCTTCTGTCTGAGGGGTTCAAGAGATGAACAGTCTAATTGTGCTTGTCTCAAGTTTGACCTGGAAGGTCCCCCTGTCCCAAGAAACTCAACCTGATCAAGCTCAAGTTCTTCTAGGACAGTTCCTTCTGGGGTCTTTGGGTGAGTCTCCTGTGAGAGCTGATCCTCACCTTGAGGCAAGGGGGAAAGGCACTGCCTTAACCCTACTTTTCTTACTCTTGGTTAGTGTCTGGTCCATTGTTCCAGGATCCAGCACTAGTTCAGCTGGGCATTTCTTGGCCTGTGACCTAGTCACAGCAAGGACATGTGCTGACAAACCTAACATCTCCACATGAGTCCTATACTCCACATCTGACCATAGGGAGGATTCCAAATCATTGCCCAAAAGACAGTCCACTGGGAGGTCTGAACTAACAACAACCCTTTTGAGGCCATTTACCCCTCCCCAGGAGAAATAAACAAGTGCCATACTATGGGTGGTAGTGACATTGCTAGCGTTGGTCACTAGGTAGTCTGAACCTAGTATTACCTGACCAGGGTCCACAAAGGTTGGTGTCACCATAGTGACACTGGCACAAGTGTCCCTGTAGGCCTGAGCCAATTTTCCATTGATTAAAGGAGTTTGCCTGTACTTGCCCAGAGTACTGGGACTTATTGTAGGAGTCAAATCCATGTCCCAAGTACAAACAAGAACAGCCTGGGTAGGTACTCTGACTAGGTCAGAGCCTGCCTCAGATACCAATGTCAACCCCACTATAGCCTTAGGGGGAACACTACCACTACTAACTGAACTAGGGGTTGAAGGTGCCTTAGGGGCAGTAGTGGTAGGAGCTGGGCCTTTCTTGGTGCACTCACTAAACCAGTGAGTATTACTTTTACAGTATTGGCACCATGGTTTCTTCTGACCATTATTCTTCTTCTTTTGGGAATTCTGGGACCCACCCTCCTTAGATTGTTGGGGCCCTGTTGAAGACTTCTGGTTATTTTGCTTATTCTCATTACCCTTCTGGTCTGCTTTCTTCTGGCCAACACCCTGGTTCTGGTTATGCTGCTTGACCCTTGTCCTGACCCATCTGTCTGCCTTCTTTCCCAATTCTTGGGGAGAGGTCAGATCTGAGTCAATAAGGTGCTGATGCAACAACGGATTTTGACAATTACTTAAGATTTTTTCTTTCATAATTAGATTATATAATCCTGTGTAATCAGTAACTTTACTTCCCAGTAACCAGCCTTCAAAAGCCTTAGTGGCACAATCAACAAAGTCAGCCCAATCCTGAGACTGAATTTTCTGGGTGTCTCTGAACAGCAACCTGTACTGCTCAGTTGTTAAGCCAAACCCATCAATCAGTGTATTCTTCAGGACTTGGTCATTGTTAGCATCCTCAGCTTATCTCTACCTTTACCTTCAAAGGAGAGCCACAGTATAGCTGCCCACTGACTCTGGGGGATGCACTGGACAGTGCAGGCCCTATCCAAAGCAGTCATCCATTTGTGGATGTCATCCCCTTGTTTAAAGGGGGGCACTATTTTACTCAGGTGTCTAGTATCAAAACTCCTGTCTTTATCTCTAATGATAATGCTGCCACCAGTGGGGTCTGCCCCACTCAATTTCTGCTCTCTGGCAAAGGCAAGTCTTTCTTTGGCAAGGGCAAGTTCTTCCCTCTCAATCCTCAGATTGACTTCCCTCATCTTAGCTTCATGCTCTCTTCTCTGGGGGGATGTCATCCCTCTCTGAGAAGATGCCTGAGAGACATGGGTATGAACAGATCTGTTAGAGCCTCTGGAGTGAGACCTAACTCGTCTGTTCCCAAGGTTAAGCCTACCTGAGGATAGGCCTGGGGGTCCCCCAGTCCCATTCTCATGTATGCTTAAGTTGGTCCTGGTGAGCCCACTGACTACTACTGGACCTTTGTCTGCCTCATCCCCAGATAATTCCTTTTCCTCTTCCTCCTCTTCACTTTCTGTTTCATGGAGGTTAAGGTCAGGATCACCCAAGGTTCCCTCTAAGGGGGGCATGCTCCCATCTGGATTAGAGGGGCCTGTGTTAGAAGCCCTTCTGGCATCATATGTCTCTAAGAGACCTATCAGAAAAGGAGTGGTAGGGTTAGAACCCTGTTTTAGTTTCCTCGAGGTACACAATTGTCTCATCTCCTGGAAGCTAAGGGCTGCATATCTGGAAGTGACCTGTGGAGAGTCATCAACCACAAGGGGAGCCTCTGTGTTCCTTCCTGTGGTAGACATGCTTTTCTTTTTTTTAATTTTTTTTACATTTTATTTATTTATTTATTTTTTTATTATACCAGGCGTAAAAAAAAACAGGATACATTTACAATAATACAATAATGTTACAGAAATATAAAACAAATCAGATAATACAGCAGTACTAATAAATCGTTTTTGAGATTCAAAGAATGGTTCCAGATAAAAAAAAGAGGATAACATCAGGAAATAAAGTTATAGCGCAATGCAAATGAACCCAAAGATCGTTTCTAGATATTTTCAACAATCAACCAATACCACTGGGGATAATACAATTTTTCCATTCAGTTATTGGTCGCCAAAGTGTATCTCCGCGTAGCTTAGATTGTATCCCTCTTGTTTCAAATATTGCAATTTCATATCTATAAACTGCCAAAAAGCATACTAGCCACATCTGGAAGCTTGGAGGATCTACATCTTTCCATCTTGCGGATAGAAGTATCCTAAATACAGCCATGCCAATAAAAACTAATCTTTCTTCAGATTTCTTCAAATTTAAGGTATGGTCATGGCCAAGTAAGAATAAAGTTTCCGATTCTGGTATTTTGTGCCTGAAAATTTCTTCCCAAAAGGAGTTTATCATACTTTTAACTAGGGTCAGATCAGGACAAGTATAGAACATGTGGGTGAGAGTTGCCGGCCCTTGAGTGCATCTTGGACATAGGTCATTCTCACGTTTACCCCATGCAAATAATTTAGCAGGGGTAAAATATAGGTCAAAAACAGTTTTATATAGTTGTGCTTTAAGGTTACTCGCCATCAGTAGCTTTTGACTCATGTTTAATACTTGGTTGAGATCTACATTCGGATTATTCAATTTTAGTGCCCACTTTCTCTCTGTTTTGTCAAGATCATCATTCTTCATACTTAAAAGAATATTATATAAGGTTCCAATTCTAGTGTTTGATCTAGATATTGCATCCATAATTTCATGTTTATATAAACAAATTAGCGATTCTTTGGCTTTTAGTGTAGCAAATATCTGTGCAAACTTCAGAAAATCTCCGTTAGGTAATTTATATTTGACTTTTAAAGCTAGGAAGGTTGTATCATAGTCTTTTATTAGAAGGTCGCCTATTGTCCTAATTCCTAGCTTGGCCCATTGTTTTAAAAAGCCAACTAGATCCTGTCCCTGAATAGCAGTAGAATGTAAAAGTGGTGTATATCGATTAATTTTCTCAATTTGGGTATATTTAGCAATTTTATTCCAAGTTTTCCAGGCATTAATCATAATTTCTCCTTTAAACTCTTTATAATTTCTTGTCTCGGTCTTTCGCAGTAGTAAACCTTTTGCCTCCTGACCAACCAAAAGTTCATATATTGAGGGCATTTCAGCAGAGTCCTCTAAATTCTCTTCACTATATCCTTTAATCATAGGCGTAAGTTGTTTTAACTGTGCTGCCCAGCAATATAATATCATATTAGGTATGGTAAGGCCACCTTTATCAACAGGAAGAGATAATAACTCAAGAGATCTCCTAATCTTCCCATTCTTCCACACAAACTTAGATATGAGTGAATTGATCAGCATTAATGTTTCTTGTTTTATAGCTAATGGTATTGCTCGAAACAGGTAGGGGCATCTAGGTAGCGTATTCATTTTAACATAGTTGACTCTTCCTATAATGGATAGATGAAGGCTATTAACCCTTTCAAAATCATTCTTAATTTTTTTCACTAATGGATCAAAGTTGATTTGTGGGATTAGCTTAGTATTTGCACAAAGTTCAATGCCCAGATATGTAGCTTTTTCAGTTCTTCGTGGGTCCATAGAAACTGTGTTAGCTGTGCTTATTATAATCGTCTTTCCCTTATTGAGAGAATATCCAGAATAAGGCCCAAATTCAGAAGTAATTTCCTCTATTTCACGGATAGCCTCTGTCGGTTCAGATGTGATAATCGCGATGTCATCAGCGTAAGCCAGTATTTTTGTTTCGAAATGATGGCTAACAACAGGTTTAATATTAGTGCTTTCCAGTAGTTTCAGAATGAGAGGATTGATGTATAATGCAAATAGTAGAGGCGAGCATGGGCAGCCTTGTCTAGTACCTCTTGTTATGTTGATATATCCAGAAAAAAGTCCGGCCGCCAAAACTTTTGCTTTGGGGCGGTGATACATTGATTTAATTGAGTTAATAAATTTGGGGCCAAAATTATTACGCATCATAACTTCCCAGAGAAAATTCCAGGTGACCCCATCAAAAGCTTTCTCAGCATCAAGTAGGATCATCGACATTCGCTCCCCCCGGCAGTCATGGCATCAAATAAGGCAATTGCCCTGCGGATATGATCTGTAGTTCCCTTCCCAGGAATGAAGCCATGCTGCCAAGGGGAAGCGAGCTGTTCAATGACCCCACTGAGTCTGAGCGCTAGAATTTTTGCATATAATTTAGAGTCCGAATTGATAAGAGATATGGGGCGATACGAGGTAAGTTGTTCAGGAGATTTTCCCTTTTTCGGAAAGACGATTATATTAGCTTCCTCCCAAGAATTTGGAGGTATACCATTAAATTGTATCCCAAGAAACAAATCATGTAAAATAGGTATTAATTCATGACGAAGTAGCTTAAATAACTCAATCGGTATCTTATCGGGACCTGCTGCTTTGCCAGATGCTAGTAATGATAGTGCGGCACTGACTTCCGTAAGTGTGATTTCTTTTTCAAGATCCTCCCTTGTATCATCATCTAATAATTTCGTGGCCTCGGGATTACTGAGAAAGTTATTTAAGTAGACTTTTGTATCCTCCTCAGAACTTATAGTATCCTCAGTATACAACTTCTGATAATACCTCTGAAACTGAGAATTGATTTCGGTTGCATGAGTAAAGGTCTGCCCGTTTTCTACTATAGTAACGATATCTCTCCTTGTAGTTTTTTGCCGTGTACTAAGTGCCAGTTGTCTGCCCACTTTCTCTCCACTTTCATATACTTGTTTTCTATGTGACTGATATGTCTGGGCAGCTTTCTGGCTGAGTTTGAAATTCAATTCTGATTTCAGTATTGCTACCTGCATCATCACATGACTAGTATCTTGTCTTTGCCTAATTTTGAAGATATGCTCTTCCTCGGCTTTAGCTAAAGCTGCTATTCTTATTTCATATTCTTTTTTTTCCCTATTCCTAATTTTAGATTGGTAATTAATAGTTTCCCCCCTTAAACAAGCTTTGTAAGTATCCCAAACGATGTTTCTTGATGCACTGAATCGATCCATGTTAAAAAACTCCTCAGTCCAGACTTTAATATGATCAATATATTCTTTGTTGCATAGTAGTTTCCTATCAAAGGACCATGTTGTTTTTTGAATGTAATTAGTATCATAATCAATTAATAGTATTAAGGAATTATGATCTGATATTGTTTTTGGGAGTTTGTTTATATGCGAAGAAGGTGTTAAATCTTTGAAAGTAAAAATGTAATCTATTCGTACATATTTTTGGTGGGAATGCGAGTAGTACGTATAGCCAGGGTCTATCAGATTGTTCTGCACCCAAATATCAGTTAGCCCAAGGCTACATATTAGGCTATTGATAGCGCGATAAACCTTCGGTTTCCGGCCTATATACTTAAGTTTAGTTGTATATGGTGACAAGGGTGGCATTAAGGAGATGTTAAAATCGCCACAGAAAATTAGCGGACCTTGCCACATGGCTAATTCTCTTTCCAAAGTTTCAAAAATTATGGGGTCGTCCTGATTTGATCCATAAACAGTGCATATCGTAATTCCATTTGCTAATTTAGCGATCGCCCACCTTCCATGTGGATCAGATGAAAAGCCTGTTCCTTGCCCATGACAATTCTTAACCAATATTGCAACCCCCCTAATATTTGTTGTTTGCGATGATGCTACTATTAGATTATATCCTTTCAGTCTTAATAGTGCTCTTTTACTCCAGGGGATATGGGTCTCCTGCAGGCACAAAATGTCTACAGGGTACAGTTTAAGTCATTCCTCCAGTCGTGACCGTTTATCTCTAGCCAATAAACCTCCTATATTCCAGGTTTGTATACTAAGCTTACCCATTGTTAATGTAGTAACTTTGTCTATTAACATTGCTCAAATAATGCTCCATATGCATGTCCTGCTGTATCTTTTCCACAATTAATTTTGTTCCTGCTATTACACCTGTTTTTTTTTTCCATTTTCTGCTTCCCCCCTTCTTCCTGCCCCCCCCTCCCTCTTTGTTGTCCCTCCCTCTGACCCACCCACTTTCCCACCCCTTCTCCCTCCCCCCCCCTTGCAGAGGCATTCAGACTCAACCAGAGTCTGTGTGATGAAGTTGCTGCACTTCTACTGAGCTACCTTGCAAAAAATAAAGAAAGAAAAAGAATGAAAAGGAAAGGATTCTACATCACATATCATATCATAGCATATGTCATAACTATATTCATCCTATCGGTCATCTCTAATCTATGCCTAGGCATGCTAATCAGTCTTCAGTTAAATCGAACAAAACACATTCTTAAAGTATCAAGAGAAGTGGAAAAATAAAAACATATCTCATTCTATCCCTCCCCTACGCCCTCATAGTTCTTGTAATGTATGAGTTATTATTTGCGGTCATCAAGACTTATGTCCCAAATGAAGGAGATTTTATCTAAGATATTTCATCCAAATATGCTTTTGCTTTTATCTCCGACTGAAAAAACTTTGTCTGACCGCGATGGACAATCTTAAGGCTAGCAGGGTTATTCAAAAAGGCCAAAGCACCCTTCTCTTGAAAAGATTTAATCATCATTCGCAACCTCCATCGTCTTTCAACAGTTGCGTGACAAAAGTCAGGTCTTGAGAAGAAGGAAAATCCATTGCAAGTTATTTTACGATCTGGTCTCGCTTTCTCTGCCACCGCTTGTCTAAGTAAAAAATTACCAAAATATACTAAGACAGCACGTGGATATATCCCTGGTTTCGGTGGTGGATTAAAGGGGACTCGATGAGCCCGTTGGATTTCAACTTCCCAGTTCCAGTTCTGTATTTCAGGCATAGCTTCACTGAAAAGTTTAATAATGAAAGCTTGCATATTCTCTCCCTCAACTTTCTCCGGTACCCCCAGGATGCGAAGATTATTGCGGCGCTGCCTATTTTCAAAATCTTCAAGCTTCCATTTGATATCCATCAATTCTGATTCCTGAAGCTTAATTTTCTCATGATTTTCGGAAGAGTCTTTCTCTGCTGCCATCACCCTCAGTTCCATTTCAGTTACTCGTTCACCAATATGTGTACATGTCTTAGACAGTTTTTTGATAACCCCCTGCATTTTACGCAAAGCTGCGCAAGATCTTCTGCTATCGTGGGCAGTCTCTTCCCTGTGGGCTGCTATAGCTTGTAGAATAGTCTCCACTGCGGTGGGGGTTAGCTCTGAGTTATCTGGCATGTCTGAGGTAGTGCCTTGATTATATTCAAGATGACCTTTAGCTATTTTCTTCTGTGCGGTTCTAGCACTACTTTTAGGCTTAGTCTTTACAGTATTAGGCTTCTGTCTCCCCTCACCATAGCTGTCTTCTGAGGAATATATATGTGTTTCTGATTCCTCATCCTCACACTCCGTCGATTCAAAACTCTCACACCACTCCCCTAATACATCTACTCCGACCTCTCCGGTTTCATCAGAAAAGGAGTAAAACTCAGTGAGGTCTTTTTTCCCCTCTAGTTGTTGTCCAGTTTGTTCAGTTTGTTGTGGGGCAGTACTTGGTAGCAAGTCATTAACCCCCTCACTTGTTGTAATTTGCTTAGAAATTAGATGTAGGGATGTCCCTGGTATCCCTGGTGCCTCCTCCGAGGCTGTTGAGTCTACTAAACCTGGGGTTAGTGCAGGTGTTCTAGGCTCATTCTGATTGGTGACTAACGTGAGCGGCGTTGCTTCTGATATAGGATTAGTCTGATCATTTTGTACACCCAATATATTGCCTCCAGGGCCCGAAAAAGACATTGCCCGGCCCTCCTCAAATTGCTTCTCCTCATTCCCCGCTCTCTCTGTTGGCACATCCGTTAGTCCGATTTTAGAGACCTCGACAGTTGTAGTGCTATTAGTATCGGAAGTTCTCATACTTTGAGCTTCAGCTGCAATCGTTGAGTTATCAGGGGCAATAAGGGGGTCAGACACCCCCTCCTCTAAGTCTAGAGTTTTATTTAATTGTTCCACAGTTAAATTATTCTGTTCATCATTCATTATTGGGGTAGATACGGGCTCAGGCTGTAGATTATTTTGATTTGGGGGTTTTTTAAGCAGTAAATCAAGCACAGTCCTCCCCCCTGCACTGCTTAGCCTTCTACGAGATGCTAAGATTTCCTGCCTTGAGGTGCCAATGGGGGACGCAGTTGCAGTTACTTGCTTCTTAGCTCTTGCTGATGCTGCTTTTACCTGTAGTTGATCTTCACCGTCCATTAAACCTTCACGTTGTTGTCTCTCT
Organism: Lissotriton vulgaris; assembly: GCF_964263255.1. Taxonomy (NCBI): domain Eukaryota; kingdom Metazoa; phylum Chordata; class Amphibia; order Caudata; family Salamandridae; genus Lissotriton; species Lissotriton vulgaris. The sequence continues at coordinate 1,341,585,476 of NC_141695.1, read as the reverse complement.
GCTTCCTTGCGAAGCACCCTTGCTGCCTTCGCAATCCTGGCTCTAGTTGCAGCAGCTGAGGCACTCTTTGGTGGCATTGCTGTTCTGTTTTCTCCCCTCGGCGCTTCCCTTCTCAGAAGTTGCTCTGCTCGCCAAACAAACCCACAGACCGAGGAGCCGGCGTTTTGCCGCGCTGTTTTCCGTGACTGACACACCCCCAGTAGCGCTACTGATTGTGTTGATCCTGTTTCCTTGGAAACGCCGTGTAAGGAAGCCGGATTCCACCAAAGCGTAAGTGTATCCAAGCGTCGAAGGATTTTTGAAAGATTGTAGCAGTATCGCATTATCTCAGCCAAGGGGTCTGCCGAGGGGTTTGCCACTGTATCTCATGCCGGGAAAGAAATGTCTATTACAAAGGAAAGCCGCGTAGTCGTAATCACTCGCATTCAGTGCTTCCTGGCGCCGCGGGATGTCAGCGTGTCTCTCCGAAGGCTCCCGGACAAACAATCAAGGGGCTCTCTCCGTCACTCTTCGTATTTTATGAGCTCTCTGTGCTCTGCATTTCACAGCACCAAGGACGTAGTCTGCAAATTTGACTTTCAAAAGTAGAATCCGCCCAAAAAATCAATCCGGTTGTTCACTCCATCGGAGCTCAGTAGAGTGCTGCAATCGGCCTAGCGTCTAGGCCGCCATCTTGCCTCTCAAAAAATCAAGACTATAGTAGACATGCTTTTCTAGTGAGGTGTAAGTGGTGCACTTACCTACACTATGGGTTTACCTACTGATCCCTTGCTAAGAGTTGTAGTCAGGGTGGGCTACTCCCTTTCTACTACAACAGCTGGTTCAGTAGAACTCAGAGTATTTCTATGCTTGTTATATGTACCTATGGTACCTTATGTGATCTTTCAAATGATATCTCAAGATTATATTTGGTAAAAACAACAGCAAGCTCAAATCCCACCGCTGCACACCAATGTGAGAAGTTGGCCTGATATATGATGCTCACTAGTTCTAGTGATCACCTTGTATCAGTCCAAACAACCCTTATGGTGATTGGTTGTAAGTCAACCTTATAGACCAGCTATCCTAGTAGCGTGGACAAAAGCAGTCTTTAGGCTAAACTCTTTATGGCATAAGAAGCCAGCTGTTTTACCACCTATAACCTTTGAATACCAAATGAAAAGGACACCACACAGGTTGTTATGAAAATAAACAGTTATTTATTAACTAACATACACCTCTGATCTCTTTATGAGGTCAGAGGGCTAAGCACATGACAATACTAAAAAGGAAATACGAGTTTGCACAATATTTACAAGTGCGTCTTAGGGGCACGACAAACCATATACTCAGAACAATAGAATGCGAGGAAAGAAAGTACTGTAAGGAGATCCAGAGGCTGGAGGATCGCTGGGACTACGCTACGAACTAGGTAAGTAAGGAGCAGGAGGCCCACGGGACTCACGTGCAGAGTGGGAACTCTCACGCGGGATGCGTACCAAGGTCTATGGATCTTACAGTTTAGAAAGTTACGGATTCCGGAAGAACCCGGCTGGATGGAGGGAAAACAACAGTGGACCTGGACACTAGGATAGTGTATACAGACTTCAGCACCTAGAAGCTTTAGTTACCTAACCCACAGGCTGCGGGTGCATAGGGCTGAAGTTGCGTCGGGTTTGCTGCGTTGATTCCGGTGATGCCTGAAACAAGGAGTTGCTGGCAGGTAGCCAGATGGAGGAGTCCGGTGGTTCCAAGGATGGAACTGGAAGGAAGAAGTCCTGAAAGGGAAGGGGACAGAGTCTTGGTCACTAGCCAGTGACGGTGCTGGAACCAGGAGGGAACCAGATGCTGTTGCCGCAGTCAGGTGAAGGAAGGGTTGCTTCTCAGTGTAGCTGTGCGGACCAGGAGCTGCTCTTCATGACCAGGCTGGAGGCACGAGCTGTCCCACGTAGTCTACTGCTGTCTGCGGTGTCGGATCCTCGATCTGGACAACAGGCCTTGGCAAATGCAAGCCACGCGGTGGAACAAAGATGGCGTCTGGTGCGGACCAGGAGGGTCCGGGGTGCTTCTTGTTCACAGGGAAGCAAGGGCCAGTCTGGGGGACCAGACCAGCAGTGTTGAAATCTACGGGTCGTCGTCTCAGAGGTCACAGGCCAGCCGGCGAGTGACCAGACAACAGGAGGAGCAGCAACCAGGCAAAAGGGTCCCGCGCAGATCTCGTGGATGCTGGGGGGCTGGTCTTTGGTGCAGGAGCTGCGTCGGTGGGGGGGGCTTCTCAAACCCCAGTGCACTCACTCGAGGATCCCTCGGCGGTCGTGCTGGAAGCGCTGTGCAGGTTTTCTCAAGATGGCCGTCTCCACGTTGCTCGTCGCACCCATGGGTCCCAGCTGTGCTGTGGATGTGGGTAGAGGTCAGAGAGGTCTGGAGGTCCGGGTCTTGTCGAGCTGAGTCGTCGGATTCCGGGATGGAAGGACTTGCAGCAAACCGCACAGGAGCTTGATGGTGCCTGCGAAGCAGGATAGTCACTCCCTGACCATAGGGGAGATTCTTCAGTCTTCTGGAAATCAGGAGGTCGAAGGTCAAGAGTTTCTTCGTGGAAGTTGTCAAGATTAATCTAATCTGGAATGGGACCAGCTCCTACCTTACACAAAATCCTGTCTGGGGTGGTGCTAGCACCTCCCAAGGCAGGAAACCCTTTGTCCGAGCCTCCCTCGCTGGAAGGACTCCCAGCAGCAGGAGGTCAGACTTGTGTCTGTGGTGGCAGCATCCATCTTGTGATGCTGAGGCTTGAGTTAACTTTAACCGGGGTTCACAGTTACATACATGTTGTGTCCCTCTAGAAGGGTGGAATACTACCCCCGTCGCCAGAATTGGCGAGGGGGTAGTATTCCAATTCGTATGACACCTTACTCGACATGTTTTGATAATGCTATTCCAAAGTTAGCATTTGACCGCGAGGATCATAATGCACTTAAGAGTATATGGTATAGCGTTATCATGGAACAGCTATTAGGACTTGGTTCCGCAAGCTGCAAATGGGCTCAGCTCATGCCAGAGCACCATGTCACATAATTCCAAGCACTCTGCCTTCAGGATTGATAAGGCCTGCCATAGGAGTGACTGATAGGAATATATGTGTCCATTTTAGGGTTAGATATAGGGATACTATATCTAAAGCAAAGGGTGATTACACCACCTTGCCCCAGCTGTCGTGCAGCCAGTTGCGTCTGTTTAGATGGCCAGCCAGGGGTGGCATAATACATGCTTCAGCCCCTGGTAGGCCCTGGGTACACCTATGCCCTGGATACCTAAGGTATGCTGTACAGGGACTGATAAGGTGGCCCAGTACCAATTGGTAAATGCACCTAAGGTACATGCTTGTCAATTTAGAGAGAGAACAGCTAGGCTGTGGGTCTGATTAGCAGGCCCACAGCCAGGGAAAGTCGTAAACCAATGAAGCAAAAAGCAAAAATCGGGGGTGACCATAGGATTGCAGACCCTACTCTCCTACAGCTTGGCTTTGTGAGGGACACTTATCACGAGATAGGACTGGGGCACTTTTATGACAACCCTGGAAATATTCCATCAAATGCTAAAGCCATTATTAAAGAGGCAACAATTCCCTCTATCCTGATCAAGATGAGATGGTCCCACTACTGTTGCCCCTTGCCCCGTTGTCATACTATTTAACTTTTACTACTGATTTGCAGACTAGATTTTATTTAACCAGATTCTGTTTATGCACTGTGCACTTTGTATTGGCATTTCTACGTCAAAGAGGGTGGGCTGATAAGCTCACACCTTGTCCGTCTGACAACTTTCTGAGCCAAAGTACTATGCTTTTTATACTATTCTGCACTTTATATACAGCGGCAAGGAGTACATTTTTAGTCCCATTATTAAGGAAAATACCCCCTGCACATATGTTGATGGTTTTAACTTTTTGCACTCACTGGCTGCCCCTGATATTTGTATTGCGTTAGCCAATTACATAAAAGTTTCTTATGAGTAAGTGCTCTTGTATAATGAATGGTTTTTACTGTATTTTGTGTAAAATGATTATTATAGATTTAGAATTGTATTTCTTATAAAGAATGTTATGACCCATATATTACCATGTTGTTCCAACGTAATCACTTTATGTAAAGAATTGTTATCTCTCTGGTATTTTATGAGTTACTCTTCTCTTAACTTATTATTTGCAATTGTTATATACATTGTGTTAATTTTACTTTAAACTTTTATGGTTCAGATGAACCGAATAAAGTTGTTCTTGGACTTGGTATTCCCTAGGAACTCCTTGGAGTCAGCTTACTCATTGATTGTGAAGATCAGTTGCATGTCACCGCATAGTTGTAGATTTTTACCTTCTTTTATTGTAGCATATGTATTGGGGGTCGAATGTAAATGCTGAAGCGGTAGGGAGACAAAGAGAAACCTTGAGGTACTCCACAGCTCATGCTGACAATGGTAAAATTATAGGGCAATAGTCGGACAGATTGTTTACGATCCTTCAAGAAGGATTTCATCCAGTTTAAGGTGACACCTCTGAGACCCGCTGCAGCAATAGGATCCATAAGGATGTTGTGATCAACGGTATTGAACGCTGCGGATTGATCCAGTAGGATCAAGGTCTGAGTGCAACCCACTTCAGCCTTTCCTTTTAGGTCGTCCATGACGGAAAGGATGACTGATTCCGTTGAGAGGCTCAAAAACCTGACTGATGGGTCATCCAAGAAATTGGTTTCTTTTATGAAGGATGTTACGTATTTGGCTACATGTGCCTCTAGGATATTGGCCAGAAAAGGAAAGAAAGATATTTAGGGGGTCATTAGGATGGCAGGCGGACTTTGCCCGCCCGCCATCCTCCCGGGGATAGGGACCGCCCGCCATAAGGGCGGGGGTCTCATGGGGGGGAATTAGGATGCGCCCGCCCGCCGCAATGTTAAAAATGCATGGCATGCATTTGCATACGCAAAGTGGCATGTACCGCGCGGTACCGTAGGTACCCCCCATGTACACCCCCAACCTTGCCTTCAAGTAAAGACCGCCTGCCTTGCCACCATGGAAAGGCATCTCCCACAGCCCATCGTAATATGGCTGGCGGTGTCTGATAGACACCGCCACCATATAAACCCTTTTCTGGCCCGGTCCCCCTGCCATAGTAATATGGCGGGGGGAAATGGGTGGCGGGCAAAGATGTCGGGCGGATCGCCACCGCCCGCATGGCAGTTGCGATCCGCCCAACATTCTAATGGGCCCCAAAGTATTTGAGAGCAGTGGTGCTTTTATTTATATTGTAGTGCTATTGTCCTTTATTGTAGGGTGGTGCTCTATATTCTAGTGCAATTCTCCATGTCACTAACACTTCATTTCTCCTGTTCCCTAATCCCTGATTTTACACACTTTTCTCTTCTCTTCAGTTGAGTAACTTGTACTAATGTGTAATTTTCTATTTTTCCTTAGTTCGAGAGCTGTATGCTTCACCTCCTACGTGTCCAGGTAAGAAGGTCCCTCTTTCTTGTAACAGCTATATGAAATACACAAGCAATATGAAATTCACAAGCGCCTCACAGCATGTACAGATACATAAGTGGGTATTTTTGGCATGTGTTTAATACAAGTACATTTTGTATGTTCAACAGGAGCACAGTGATTGTTTTATGCACTGCCTGTGTCGTAGTTGTATTGAAGGGGTGCCCCTACAAAGCTCGTCCTTGATAATTCGCAATGAGACTGGAACAGATTTCTTCCTTCTTTACTCAGAAATGTGTGAAACACCTGATGGAGACTTCTAGCTGCAGATTCTATACCTTAGACTATTCCCCAGGCATCAGACTGGATCCAGAAAATCTTGAGCAATACCTCTGTGTGCTGGTAGGTGGTGCTGATCGACTCCGTGTTGACAGAGTCATCTGTGCTCGATGTGATGTGCATGGTGCATATATAAGCGCCACCCCAGCATGCTGACTTGCATTCTTTTCTTTTTACGCCATAAGTGTAGATCCGGAGAGAGCTACCTCAGTCTGGTTTTTGATTATTTTCTTGACATTCTGTTTCCCCTTTTTGAGCTGTTTGCTCCCAGTAGGCATAGTGTTGTCCCCCAAAAACCTGTGGGAATTAAACACTTATCATAGACAGAGATGTCTGTGACAAACCTCCCATTTGGTTCTACCTCTGTTGCTTGGAGCCGGGCGATGCTCTACGTCCTGGTGGCATGGAAGTTCCTAGGAACATTCAGGGAACTGTTCTCAGTGCTTGTCTCGTGTTCGAAGTAGCCTTCCTAGGGTAAGTCGCCCAAGGAATATAAAAAAATCTAAAACGCGGTCCCATAGTCTGGGTCCACCTCACACCTTCCAGAACTTCCTGGAGCTAGACCAAATCCTGCCCAATTTAAGAGTTGTTTGAGGCCATGTACGTCATATTTGCGTGGGTTGACTCATCTGGAGCGACTTTTGGCCCCACTAGTTCTGCAGGTGTTCCCACTTGATTCCAGCTGGTCCGTCTGTCCTTAGTGCCAGTCGGGCCACTTTGAATCCGTTCCTGGACTCAGCTCGTCTTCAGTAGCAAAATGTGACCTTCCCTGTAGTCTGTTCCAGTGACATCAATCCTGGTGCCGCCGATGCCCCACAGCGGCACCGACCCCATCATATCCATCTCCAATATGGAGCCGGATGGACTTCACTCAACACCAACTCTGGTGCAGGCCATTAAACAACCTTCTGAATCCTAGCCACTGCCTACTTTTTCCATAGGCCCAGTGGAGAGTCCGATTGTCAAGGATTGCAACCCTTGACCCTGTCACCAGGCAGGTCGCCCCCTAGCCACCGCGCGGTCCTCCCCGCGCAGTGCGCTGTGCCTCATTCGTCCGCTGTTGCTGTCCTGGTTCCCATGGTAACCTTGCCGTGGGATCGCTTTCTTTTGCATTTCTTCCCTCTTCTCATTTTTGTATCTGGTGTCCCCTTCTCCCTGTAATTGTCTCCCCGTTTGCCTGTTGTACCCTGTGATCGTTTTCCTTTTGCATTTCTTCCCCTTTCTCATTTTGTATCTGGTGTCCCCTGCTCCCTGTAATTGTTCCCCGTTTTGCCTGCTGTGCCCGCGTTGGTGTCCCCTTCGCTCCCCCTTTGCCTTCTGTGCCCCCCTCGACCTCTGATTCCCGCCGCTGCTCCCTGTGGCCCCGCCCCCCGCCGTTCCCATTCGCCACCCCGCTCCCGCCTCCCAGCTGCTCCTCCCTCCCTCAGCCCCTCATATGGAGGCCGCCTGGTGGTAAAGGGAGCGACCCATGACCCTGTCACCAGGCAGGACGCCCCCCTAGCCTCCGAGCGGTCCTCCCCGTGCAGTGCGCCCTGCCTCACTCGTCTGCTGTTGCTGTCCTGGTTCCCGTGGTAACCTTGCCGTGGGATCGCTTTCTTTTGCATTTCTTCCCTCTTCTCATTTTTGTATCTGGTGTCCCCTTCTCCCTGTAATTGTCTCCCCGTTTGCCTGTTGTACCCTGTGATCGTTTTCCTTTTGCATTTCTTCCCCTTTCTCATTTTGTATCTGGTGTCCCCTGCTCCCTGTAATTGTTCCCCGTTTTGCCTGCTGTACCCGCGTTGGTGTCCCCTTCGCTCCCCCTTTGCCTTCTGTGCCCCCCCTCGCCCTCTGATTCCCGTCGCTGCTCCCTGCGTCCCGCCCCCCCGCCGTTCCCATTTGCCACCCCGCTCCCGCCTCACAGGTGCTCCTCCCTCCCTCAGCCCCTCATATGGAGGCCGCCCGGCGAACGCGCCAATGGCAAGCCCGTCTGCGCCCGTCCGCGCCTGGCCCACGCCCAGCGCCAGAACCTCTGGCCCCTGCAGAGGCCAGGCCTCCCGCCGGACTTATTACGCCGCCACCCTCAACGCACTCAACACCGGCCGGATCCCCGGCTGCTACCGAGCCACCCCAAGACGCACCCACGGGGCCTTCATCCTGCAAATTCTCCTGCATCTGGACCTGTACTGCACCCGCCAAGCCGAGCACCAGCAGCAACCACCTGAAGTGCATCCTGCTCAACACCCGCTCCGTCCACAGACACGCCGTGGAACTCTGGAACCTGCTCGACACCACGTCTCCAGACGTCGCCTTCCTCAGGGAAACATGGATGAACGCCTCCTCAGCGCCCAACATCGCCATCGCCATCCCGGACGGATACAAGATCACCCGGAGGGACGCGTCAACCAGACAGGAGGAGGCATCGCCATCGTCCACAAGAACACCATCCGCATCACGACCAACTCCGACGACACCCTCAAAGCCGCCGAACATCTTCACTTCCAGATACACACCGACCCCAAGACCACACTCAGAGGCACCCTCATCTACAGACCCCCAGGACCCCGCACACAATTCAGCGAAGACATCGCAGACTTCATCAGCCCACATGCCCTCGCCTCTGCTGACTACATCCTCCTAGGGGACCTCAACTTCCACCGGGAGAACAACAATGACAACAACACCGCCGCCCTGTTGGACAACCTCGCCAACCTCAGACTCAAGCAACTGGTGAACACCCCCACCCACTACGCCGGACACACGCTTGACCCAGTCTTCTCCTCCAGCAAGTACATCTCCTTCAGCCACTCCACCGGACTCCACTGGACAGACCACAGCTGCGTCCACTTCAGCTTCAGAAGGAACACGACTCACTGCCACCCGCAACAGGCTCCCCGCAGGAGCTGGAACAAGATCACCACCGACCAGCTCACCACATCACTGAGCCAGAACCCACCCGCCAGCTCAACGGACCCCAACCAAGCAACCAATAACCTCACACAGTGGATCACCAACTGCGCTGACGACCTCGCACCTCTGAAAACCCATCCCAGCGGGCCCGGCAGCAAGAAAGCCTCCTGGTTCAACAACGACCTCAAGAACTTCAAGAAGAACCTCTGTACCCTCGAGAAAACCTGGCGCAAAGACCCGACTACAGACAACATGCCCGCCTCAAGCACGCCTCCCGCAAACACCACCAGCTGATCTGCACCACCAAGAAGACAGCATTCAAGGAACGACTAGACAACAACGCACACAACAGCAAGGAACTCTTCAGCATCGTCAAAGAGCTCACCAACCCCAGCGCCGGAAACAACGAGATCACTCCCTCTCAAGACCTCTGCGGCTCACTCGCCTCATTCTTCCACAGCAAGATCGCCGACATAAACAACAGCTTCGACGCACAGACCACACACGCAACCACCGAACCGACGCCCCCCACCACCACCCTCCGCGCCTGGACCCCGATCAGCACCGAAGACACCATCCACACAATGAACACCATCCACTCCGGATCTCCAACCGACCCATGCCGTCACCAAGTCTTCAACAAGGCCAACTCAGTCATCGCACCCCTACTCCGGGACATCATCAACTGCTCCTTCAACACCGCCACCTTCCCGGAGAGCTGGAAGCATGCCGAACTCAGCGCCCTCCTGAAAAAACCATCAGCAGACCCCACCGACCTCAAGAACTACCGCCCCATCTTGCTCCTCCCTTTTCCTGCCAAAGTCATCGAGAAGACCGTCAACAGACAGCTTGCCGTCTTCCTCGAGACAAACGGATCCCTCGACCACTCGCAGTCCGGCTTCCGGGCCAACCACAGCACCGAGACCGCCCTCATCGCAGCCACTGACGACATCCGAGCCCTGCTCGACAACGGGGAAACAGCGACCCTCATCCTCCTGGACCTCTCCGCAACATTCGACACTGTCTGCCACCGCAACCTAGTGCAGCGCCTCAGCAACATCGGTATCCAAGAGAAGGCACTAGAGTTGATCATCTCGTTCCTCGCCGGAAGAACCCAGAGAGTTCGCCTCCCCCCGTTCAGATCCGAGGCGACCGAAGTCATCTGCGGAGTACCACAAGGATCATCACTCAGCCCCACCCTCTTTAACGTCTACATGAGCCCCCTCGCAGCCATCGCACGCCAACACAACCTCAACATCATCTCATACGCCGACGACACCCAGCTGATCCTCTCCCTCACCAACAACCCAGCCACCGCCAGAACCAACCTACACGAAAGGATGAAAGACGTAGCCGAGTGGATGATGAACAGCCGCCTGAAACTGAACTCAGACAAGACGGAAGTCCTCATCCTTGGATCATCACCCTCTGCCTGGGACGACTCCTGGTGGCCCCCTGCCCTGGGCAGCGCACCCAAACCAACGGACCACGCACGCAACTTGGGCTTCATCCTGGACGCCTCCCTCTCGATGACCAGACAAGTCAACGCCGTCTCATCATCATGTTTCAACATCCTACGCATGCTCCAAAAGATCTTCCGATGGATCCCCACCAAAACCAGGAAGATGGTCACCCTGGCACTCGTCACCAGCCGACTGGACTACGGAAACACCCTCTACACCGGAACCTCAGCCAAACTATAGAAAAGACTCCAACGCATCCAGAACGCCTCCACACGACTCATCCTGGACATCCCCCGACACAGCCACATATCCGGACACCTGAGAGACCTGCACTGGCTCCCCGTCAGCAAGAGAATCACGTTCCGACTCCTCACCCACGCACACAAGGCCCTCCACGACCTGTGCCCCAGGTACCTCAACAACCGCCTGACCTTCTACACTCCCACCCGCCAACTTCGATCGAACAGCCACGCCCTTGCCGCGGTTCCACGCATCCGAAGAGCCACCATGGGAGGAAGATCCTTCTCTTACCTGGCAGCCAAGACTTGGAACTCCCTCCCCATCCACCTCCGTCAGACCCAAGACCACTTCTCCTTCAGGAAGCAACTCAAGACCTGGCTGTTCGAGCAGTAGCGGACCCCCCTCCCCCAAGCGCCTTGAGACCCTCTGGGTGAGTAGCGCGCTATACAAATATCTTGATTGATTGATTGATTGTGGGTGCTCTAAGGATCCTTATACTTACCTCAAACACATGGAAGAGCCCAAAGAAGTCTGTAACGAGGAACTGGCAGATGCCAGTGGTTTGTACACCTACCCAATACTGGCTTAGTTTCTACTCCTAGTGTGGCTAAAAAGGAAGGGGCCTAATTTGCCATGGTGGTGATGAGGTGGCTGAGGTCCTGGACTTAATGCTTGCCTCAATGGCAGGTAACACTAATGCCTTGACAGAGGTGTTTTAGCACAGAACCACTCCTTCCTTTTTTAAAAGTACTCACTGATCTCCTGCTTGTAGCGTAGGCCAAGTCCTGCACAGGGGATCCTGTCCATATGACAATTGCCCTCCTCTACCTCTCTGCTCCTGGGGACCCAGCTTTCCTCACCTAGCAACCCACCCAGGAGAGCCTGGTTGTCCTGGCCTCCACATCCAAAGTCAACCGTGTCGCATTCCCTACCGTACCACTGGATGGGGAATCCAAGAGGCTGGACACCTTCGGAAGAGGATGTTCTGATGAATAGATCTGCTTGTTGATTCCTCACCTTTTGAATTCTCCCCTGCGCCAGCAGTCCACTGAAGCTTTTTTTCTAGCTCTCCCACGTCGACGAGTACATCATAATGGCACGGCTCCGCTTGTGACTCCGTATGACGTCACTGGAGCACAAGTAGATCTCATCACAGTGCTGACGTCAGTTCCGCCCATTTTTTTCTGTGGCTCCGAGGTTCTCAATGCCGTTTTCTCAGTCTCTGGTCCATCTGGTGGACCTTCTTCCTCTCGGCTTCGATCAGCACCGATGCCTTCATAAAGGCTCTTCCATCGATGCCTGTGTCTCTGGTGCCCCGCTTGGCGCCGCCAACACCGGTCCCGAAGTTGCAGTCTAGAGAGGCTCAAAGGCTGTTAGAAGAGGAAGAGTTTCAGTGGGAGGAAGCTGAAGAAGGTGAAATTGATGAGACTGTGGATGAGTTTGAGGGCCTTCAAGACGCTAGTGGTCTGGACACCTCCCCAAAGTGGGAGCTTTCTGCTCCAAAGGCCTCTCCTTCTCATGATGTGCGCCTTATCACAGTGTGATTAGAAAGGCTGCTGAACTTTTAGACCTTCAGTTGACCATGGCTGAGTTCAGGCCTAATATTCTTACAGAAGTTTTGCTATTCCCATCTATTGTGATTGAGCCTCTTTTGCATTTTAATGAGGCTTTGACTGAGCCTATTATTGAGGTGTGGTGGAAGCCCCTTTTTTCTTCTGCCGTTTCAAGGTCGGTGGCAAGGAGGTACAGGCCTGCTCCTGGTGATCCTGCTTTTCTTTCTGCACATCCTACTCCAGAAAGTTTAGTTGTGCTGGCTCCATGTTCTAAACAGTCAACAAGATCATTTCCTCAGGCTCCTGCAGACAAACAGCCTTATTCATGAAGGCTAAATCGGCTCGCAAAGGGCCGGATTCTGAGAATCCGGCCCTTTGCGAGTGCGATTTTTGCATTTGGGATTCAGCATCCCAAATGCAAAAATCGCTAATTGCGATGTCGCAAATGTGCGAGGAATTACATTTAAGGAATCTCTATTAGAGATTCCTTAAATGCAATTCAACATCCAATTTAAATTTGCGAATTCGCAATTTTTTGCCGCAATTTACCGCGAGGTCAGACCTCGCGGTAAATTGCGAAAACTCAGAAAAATGCATTTAAATGCATTATTCTGAGTTGCATGTTACTCACACACATGTCCTTTGGACATGTGTGTGTGCAACACCTGTGTGAAATGTCATTTGAGGGGTGCTACACCCCTGGCACCCTTCAAATCGCAATCTTATTTGCGATTAGCTAATTGCTAATCGCAAATAAGGAATACTCCCCATTCATTCCTATGGGCCTTTTGGCCCATAGGAATGAATGGCGAGTTATTCCTTATTTGCGATTAGCAATTTGCTAATCGCAAATAAGGAATCAGTAGGAATCGCATTTTATTATGCGATTCCTACATGATTACCGTTTTGCGAGTCCTTAATAGCGAATCGCTATGATTCGCTATTAGGGGCTCGCAAAACGGCCCCTTCATGAATAAGGCTGAAAGACTCTAAAACAGTCTGCCTAGAAGGTCTTTTCTTCTTCCAGTATGGCATTAAAATCCACCATTGATACGTGCTTGTTGGGGGGATATATTCATGCCCTAATGGATTCGGCCAAGCAGTTGGCTCCCAAATTGCCGGATGGTGATCGTGGCTCTTTTTTGGAGATGCTGGCGGATACGCAGGCTGCAGCTCGTCTGGTAATCCAGTCTGGTCTGGATACTGCTGATTCCATGGCCAGGGTGATGGGCTCCTTTGTTGCTACCAGGAGGCATGCTTTGCTCAGGTCTTCAGGATTTTCACCAGATGTGCAGGCTACTCTCCTCGATCTGCTGTTCGATGGGTCCAAGCTGTTTGGAGAGAAAGCCAAGTCTGCGCTGCAGAGGTTTAAAGATAGTAGAGCCACTGTAAAATCTTTGGATCTTCAGTCTCAAACCAGGTGTTATGGATATAAAAGATACTATGGTTTTGGTAAGGCGGTTTCCTTTCTTGACCGACAGCAGCATTGACAGCAGCAGCAACAGAAGCCTCTTTACAGATCTTATAGAGGAAAGGGCAGAGGTCATCTGCAAGGTGCATCCCGTCGACTCTCCTCCTCCTCTTCTTCCTCTCCTGCACCCACCACTGGTATCACAGGAAAGCAGCTCTAGATCCCTCATCTTGAAGCATGCTGTTCCTGTAGGGGGTTGGGTGTCCTATTTTCTTCAAGATTGGAAATATAGGGGAAGAGCCAAGCGGACATCCGAAATGGCAGCATAGTCGCTCGGCACCGTGAACCCCTTCGCCCCACACGTATATCCTGGCGTTTATCCTAAGCTACGGAGGCATACTTTAGCAGGAGAAGAATAACGACCACTTACCGTCTGCTCCTGAGGCTCCTGCGTGCGGTAGGCCCTGAGAACTGTCCCCGACTGCTCTGCGGCCCACGTGGTGGAGAGACCGGGGCGTTGACCTGGACGTGCATCCGGCCGCGAATGCAACAACAACGGCCGCGGGTGGCGGTGAAGAGCCGGCCGGACGGTGCCGTTGACTTGAAGGGCCGCTAAAAGCGGCGAAGGCCCGGTCCACTTGACGGTGACCCTTGAGGGGCAATGTGGCGAAGCAGGGTCAGAGGGGGCGCATGACTCCTGCCCCCTCCCCAAACTCTTTGCCCGGGCATAGCCAAGGATTGCCCCTGATATAGGTGGGCGACACCCGGGGCGCGGCAGGGATGTTAGCCTTTTGGTGACTCTCCTTTCGGGAGCCTGCCTCGCTGTTTTGGGCCCCGGTGGTCTGTCCCACGGCGCCCCGCGCTGGTGTCTGGTCCCTGAGTGCGGTGAAGAGGGACGGGGCCAAATTGACTAACATGGCGGCTGGTGCCCCCCTCTGCGGTCCATGTCCGTGTCGGACAGTTGTCTCATGGAGGGGGCCGGGATGCTTGCAACGAGCGCAGGAGCCCACATCCAAGGACGTATTGGCTGCCCTAACGGTTTTGCACGAGTCCCTGATTTGGCATGCTCAGGACCTGGGTAGCAGAATGGCTGCCATCGCTGTCTCGCCGTCCCTAACAGATACAGTTCGATCCCATGGGACTGCAAACGAACCCGCAGCTATGTCTATAGTGGGAGTCCCGGTTCTGCCCGGGTACCGGGAGCCACTGGAGGACCCGGCTCCCGTGACCGCTCGGGCCGACATGGATCTACATGTGGATGTCTCCTCGGGACACATGTTCAACTGGCGGCTGGAAATAATATGCTATTCTCCTTATTGGACTGTCCCAGCTATGTCGTGGCGATTGCCGGACTGGGTGACTCTCCTTTCCTGGATGGTACTACTGTTTGTGAACTTTTGGAAGTTCTTGGGGACGACGTCAATACTACCGGATCTTCGTTGCCGATACTTGGATGGGTTTGGGATGCTGTACTTTTCTATCACTATGCTCCGACCTGACCCGCCCAGATCGTTTGGACCTTCCGGGCTGTTCTGTGAACCGATTGACGAGTGGACTTCTGGCGGTACCATTGCCAGACAGGGTCAGGGATGATGTGGTTCATAATCTATTGGCTTTATTGTTGACAGACGGTGTAGTGGGTATGTTTGACCGGGATTTCATCACTGTCGTTGCCGGGACTTGATGTTCCTCGTTATTGTATTACTTCGTTCTGGGATTTTCCTGGGCGTAGGGGCGAGGGGCGGGGTCGGGCGGCAAGATCAAGGGCCCTCCTCCGTTTATCCATTCCTTTTTCTTTCCTTTCTCTCTCTTTCTATATTTCGGGTCTCTACTAGGGCAACAGGCACGCTGTGGGGGGATAGGCCATGGCCTTCTGCGGGTGTGCAGGGTTGGGGGTTGGGGGTGGTCGTTTGTTCGGTATTTGTTTCTATGGCCCTTTAGTCTCTCTTCTCTTTTTAGTGTTGTTGTCGCTCATGGTCTCTGCAATCTGTTTAGTTTTGAGGGGTGGGGTTAAGCCTCGCTGTGTGCCAGGATTGTGCCTGCGTTTCTCCTGTTCTGAATATCCTACCCCCGATATTTCCTTTGTATCTGTACTGTTTGTAGATATCCTGATTCGTGGGCAGTATTGTAGGACTGAGTACGACTGTGAGACACCCTTTTTAGTTCCTTATTTTGAAAATGAACCTCTCAAATCCTGATTCAAGTTTGTGTACCGGATTACAAGATCTGCCCTTGTATTTTTATTACCCCGGATTTCGAACTGCTTTAACTTTCATATTGCTTGCTTTATTCTTGCTCTGTTTAGCGGCCGGCCGGGTTGGTTGTAGGCCCATACTTGTAAGTGCTTGTACTACTAATAAAGGTTCACAAAAAAAAAAAAAAAAAGATTGGAAATCTATCACTTCAGACCTTTGGGTTTTGAATCTTGTGGAAAATGGGTACGCTCCTCCCTTCCGGGAGTTTCCTCCTCCTTTCCCTCTTCGCCAGGGCTAGTGTTCAGAGGATCATTTGTTGCTTCTGCAGCAGAAAGTTCTTGCCTTATTGCAGAAAGGTGCGATAGAGGTGGCTCCGGAGCAGGAAAGGGGTCAGGGATGTTACTCCCGGTATTTACTGATTCCCAAGAAGGACGGCAGATTAAGGCCTATCCTGGACCTCCGGGTCTTGAATTTTTACCTCAAACAGGAAAAATTCACGATGTTGACCCTAGCTCAGGTTCTTCAAGCGCTGCAACAAGAAGACTGGATAGTATTGATCGACCCACAGGATGCTTATTTTCACATTCTGAAGTCGCACAGGAAGTATCTCTGTTTTACGGTGGGCTCTCAGCACTACCAGTTTGCAGTCCTCCTGTTCAGCATTACTCCTGCGCCTCGAGTCTTCACAAAGGTGATGACGGTGGTGACAGCTCATCTCAGGAAGTCAGGGATTCCTGTTATCCTCTATCTCAGTGGCTCCCAAACTATGCGCCGCAGCGCCCCGTTGCGCCATGAGGAGTAGCCCGGGGCGCCGCGCACAATGTGGGAAAGATAGCGGTGGCCGTGTGCTGAGCAAGCTAATGATGTTGTTAGAATGTGGGCCAATAAAATAATGTGCGTCTTTTGACGCCTACCTGAATGCAGCAAGTGAAGCTCATTCCAGCTGCAGCCCAACTCACGGGGGAGTTACAAATGCCACCTGCAATATCCGGGGTTTGGTCCAGGAGCGCAATGACGCCATAGTGCCTACGTGCTTTCACTGACGTAGCCTCCGCATACGCACCATGGCTGTCAGTGTTATTGCTGCCCGCCGTGTTCTGCCGTGCCTCGGACGACCCTCTTCACAAGTCACAAGTTGGTAAGAGGGCTGAATCACTGCTCGCTCATTAACGGTTTTAATATGACAAGTCGTATTTGAAAGACTGCTCGAAGAGACGCGCATTCCTTTTTATTACGGTCATCCGACATCAAGGAAATGCTTAAAATGCTGGCGGCGTCATGCGACATCTTGTAGGTAACAAGGACCCCCTGATGTGGATACGACTCCTGGGTCAGGGAGAACAATTTTTATGTAATGGCATATACCCAGGCAGACTTTAAACACAAAAGCTGGCTAAATGGTAAGATATAAACATAAATGTATACCAGATAAAAAGTAATGCAATGGACTGAAATGATATCAAAATAGATAGTTTTTAATAAAAAGATCAATAAATACAATTATCACATAAAATACATAAAAAAAGATCATGTGGCTCTTTTTTAAATATATATTAGAAGCACATCATGATACGTGAAAAAAGGATCTTTGTTTTCCTTTTTATGAAGAATAGGGCTGTGTGTCAACGCGTTTCGACAAAGTCTTTTGTCTTCATCATGTGACATGCCTGCTAAAGGTATTATATGGTTTCAAATGTGAAAAACCTGTTCAGAAAGCGTGCTATATAAATCGGCACCAGTGCAGTCAGTCTCTTTGGTAGACAGTGAGCTAAACATTTTCCCCCTCTGGATGGCCTGAAAGTGACTGGGACGGTGGCCTTGCAAAGTCATAAATATTCCCTTGGGTTAAGTGAAAAAAACATATTTCAAAGAAAAAAGCAGATGATCGGCAAATGTTAGGCTTTTAAGATAAAATTCACGTTATTTCAGCTACAAATAAATGTGCAGTGGCCCACAGTCTCGTCGGAAAACAGGAGTGCATCTTAATGAACACATAGGCTCCTCGCAGAACAACTCAAGCAAACAGGTGCATATGAAAGACATTTATGGCTCAGTAAAGCTTCACGGGGAACAAGAGTTATGTAGGGGAAAATACAGACTCGTGACATTTTCACTCCTGTCAACATAAAGATTTCAAATATTGCTACAACTTCACACAGCCCATGTATTTATATGCTGGCTGCTGTTCCTGCACTTACTTTGTAAAACAGAAATTCCAAGGGGGCAAATTCGCTTTAGAAATAGGCCACATTGCAGCCAGGAGTCATTTCCCGACCCCAGTCTGACCCTCAGCCAAGGCCAGGCAGGAAGCATGTAATAACTGCAATACCCTGTTTCCCTTTCAGCCTCAGTGAAAACAGTTCAGTGTTCCCTCCGTATTTTTCTCCATGTTATTGACAACATTATGCTGAGTATTTCTCGCAACCCATGGCTAGCGAGAGCTTGTTCATAGGGGCAATACTTGACACGTTGTGTGTCGAGCTTTCCCGCCTCCGCAGTCCTTAGTTTCACAATGGAGCAGTTGTTCCAGTCCTGAAGGTCCTTCGCCTGCTTGGTCTGTTCGCTTCCTGCATTCTGTTGGTCAACCATGCGCGCTGGCACGTGAGGGCTCTCCAGTGGTGCCTCCTCAGGCAGTGGTATCTGCACCACGGAGTTCTCGGTGAGTCGGTCAGGATCTCCAGAGACACTGCCGCGGATCTGTCTTGTTGGAGTGTGGAGGGCAATCTGTTGCAAGGAAACACCTTTTCATCTTCCTTCACTGGTGGCCACAGTAATCACGGACGCCTCCACTCTAAGGTAGGGTGCTCATCTGGCAGATCTGGAGATCAAGGCCCTTTGGTCTCCCGAGGAAAGGCTGTTTCACATCAACCAGCTGGAATTGCGGGCGATACGTTTAGCTCTCAAGGCCTTTCTTCCCTCCCTTTACCGTCGATCAGTTCAGGTCCTCATGGACAACACTACAGCAATGTGGTATAAAAACAAACAGGGAGGAGTAGGGTTGTATCGTCTCTGCAGATAGGCTGTGCGACTCTGGTCCTGGGCTCGGGACCATCAGATTTGTGTTATGGCAAATCATCTGGCAGGAGTGTTAAATGTTCGTGCAGACAGTCTCAGTCTGCAATTTATGGCCGATCACAAATGGCGGCTTCCTCCGGAGGTGGTCCATCTCATCTTCAGGATGTGAGGATTTCCTCAGTTGGGCTTTTTTGCCTATTTGCCACTCTCAAGAATGCGCACTGCCCGTCGTTCTGCAGTCTCCAGTTTCCGATGCAGGAAGCGTCGGGGCATACGTTTCAGTTGGAATGGATTTCGCAGCTCCTCCACGCGTTTGCCCCATACCCTTGATTCCTCGAGTTCTGAGGAAGATTCACCAAGACGGGGCCCAAGTTATATTGATCACCCTGTATTAGCCAAGAAGGGTTTGGTACATAGATCTACTTCACATCTCATCGCACCCTCCTCTCAGTCTCCCTCTGAGGGCAGACCTCCTCTCGCAGGATTCTACACCCCCACCTCCAGAGCCTGACCTTCATGCCTGAAGATTGAATGGGGCAACCTGAGTTCTTTCTCTCTACCACTGAATGTGATGGATGTTATTTCATCTTCCAGAAGACACTCCACCAAATCTATTTATTCCTCCAGGTGGTCCAAATTTGTGAAGTGGTGTGGAGAGAGGTCTAGTGATCATTTGAAGGCCCGTTTGTCTGATGTGCTGAGTTTTTCTCTTTCCTTGGCTCAGCAGGGTTGTGCTGTGGCCACAGTGAAAAGTTATTTGTTGGCCTTGTCGGCTATCCTATGTTTGCCGGACCAGCCGTCTTTGTTTAAATCTCCAGTTGTTATGTGGTATATTAAGGGCTTCACCAATAGGTATCCTCCCATTTCCTTCATTATGCCTCAGTGGGATTTAAATCTTGTACTCACTTTCCTTATGGGTTCTCCTCATGACCCTCTTCATAGTTGTCCGTTGAGACTTCTGTCTTTCAAAACGGTCTTTCAGATCCCTATTTCCTCAGTCAGGATGGTAAGTGAGCTTCATTCTCTTAGTTCCAAACCTCAGTTATTAACCATCCATGCAGAAAAGATGATTCTCAGAACCAGGGCTACTTTCCTGCCTAAGGTGGTTACTCCTTTCTATCTTGGGCAATCCATTACCTTACCTAGTTTCTATTCTCCCCCTCACCCTTCCAAGGAGGAGGAGAGACTTCATCGCCTGGATCCTAAGAGAGCTGTCAGTTTCTATCTGGACAGAACCAAGGATCTGAGACTGAACGATAAGCTCTTCGTGGGCTACGTTGCATATAGGAAGGGCTAGGCTGTTCACAAGCGGACACTCTCCAGGTGGATCATCGTGTGCATCAAGATCTGATACGCCTTGGCCAAGAAGGAGCTGCCTGGAGGTATTAGAGCTCATTCCACCAGAGCTAAGTCTTCTTCTTCTGCTTTGGCTAGAGGTGTTCCTGTTGTTGACATTTGTAAGACAGCAACTTGAACCTCCCTCCGCACCTTTGCGAAGCATTACTGCTTGGATTCAGAGGTTAGGAGGGACGGTCATTTTGCACGCTCTGTGCTTCAGTATTTTGTGGTATAGATTGGTGAACACCCTCCTCCGGGCATGGGACTGCTGTGGGATTCAATTCAAAAGGTGAGGAATCCACAGGTTAATGTATCCATTATAAGAACAAGTTACTTACCTTCGGTAACGCTTTTCTGGTAGATACAGAATCTGCCTGTGGATTCCTCACTGACTCACCCGCCTCCCTGTTGACCACCTTTGTATACCAAAGGACTTATTGGTTATTTGACATGGTGTGGAAAAGATCCTTTTTAGGGGCCCAGGGGTTCACTGGTCCTTCAACCAACAAATTTTAGAGATTGGCACTGAAGCTGGAAATCAAATAACAAGTTATTAATCACTCATGGGTGGGACTACATCAATACAACTCCTTCGGGCACTGTATGAGGTAGTACAAGGAATACAGAAACAGTTGGTTGCACAGTAAGCATGGAGACTCAAATAGAAGGCAGAAGCATACACAGGAATAGCTATCGACTAACATGGACAGATAGAAACCACTTTGTCAGCAGAGTGGAAGGGGAGACAGAACTGCTTACATCAGTTGGAACAGCCTTATAGTTACATTCTAAGGGCCATTTGTAGGAAGCCTAATTGTGCTCGCAAATGCTGAAATTCGCAATTAGGGCAGTGTGCTATGTAGCACACAAAAACCCACATGCAAAATAAGGAATCGCAAAATGTGTGATTCCTTATTTTGCTATTGCATTTAAGGAATCGCAAATTGCGATTCCTTAAATGCAATGTAGGAAGCATCCAAGTTGTGCAAATTTTGGCTTAAGGAATCGCAAAATACCACCAACTTCAGATTGGTGGTATTTTGCGATTTCTTTGGAAAATTCACTTTTTTCAAAGTGCCATATGGGTCACATACATGCCCTTAGGGCATGTATGTGGGCCACATGTGCACACATGTTAATTTCAGGGGTGCAAAAGGGTGTCCTATTGACCCCGTTAAAACCCTGAAATTGTATTCTCAATTTGCGATTCTCTAATTGAGAATCGCAAATAGAGAATGTCTTCCAATTCATTCCTATGGGCCTTCTAGCCCATAGAAAAGAATGAGAAGGTATTCCTTATTTGAGAATCTCAATTTGCGATTCGCAAATAAGGAATAATTGGGATTCGCAAAAAAATGTGCTAATCCTACCTACATTTCGTTCTGCGCTTCTCTAATTGCGATTCCCAAAAAATCGCAATTTGAAAATCGCAAAACAAAAATTACCTACATATGGCCCCAAGACAGGTGCATTCTAGCAACTACAGGCCTTTCTGAGCTCATACATTGCTCTGGCTCAGTACTGGAGGAGTTAACTACAGTTGATGACTCAAGCAGAATAGAAAGGCAAGCAACAGTGAAGATGGAAGAATCACATAGCTAACAAAATGGGTGCCACAACTAAATTGGCTTCAGGTTATGCTAACGGTCATTTCTGCTATTTCCACAATGGTTGTTTCCCTATGTCTTTTGATTGCTTTGCTATTGGTTTATGGGAAATGCTTTGTTTTTTTAGCTTTTCCTATTTTTCTTAATACTGTGTGTATTTGTGTATATATTGTATACTGTGTATACTCCAAATATGTTGTCGGTCCACCCATTCGCCTCGGAGGCACGGAAAAAAATGGGTGGAACTGACGTCAGCACGCCAGCGAGGTCTACTTTTGGCTCCAGTGATGTCATACGGAGTCGCTAGCGGAGACGTGCCATTATGACGTCCTCGTCGACGTAGGGGAGCTAGAAAAAAAGTTTCCGTGAAATGCTGGCGCAGGGGAGAATTTAAAAGGTGAGGAAGCCACAGACAGATACTGTATCCATCAGAAAAAGTGTTACCGAAGGTAAGTAACTTGTCCTTCTCTTTCACTAGCCTTGCACCACAGTCCGTGTACATCATTTGCCTGTTGAAAGTGGCATTCCAACACAGTTTGGGTTTCGGTTGCGCAAGTGCTGCCCATGGTCTTGAAGGAGGACAGTGTTTTTTCCCCTAAACAAGACAACTTGTCACTTGGGGCTAGATGTAGGTAATTCCCATTTACAGACTCTTAAATACCGAATTTTACCGAATCGGTATTTAAGAGTCTGTAAATGGGAAGGGGGCAGATGTAGGTATTTCAGAATTTAGGAATACCGAATCTGTAAGATTTGGTATTTACCGATTCGGTAAATACCGAATCGGTATTGCCCATTGATTCCTATGGGCCTTGAAGCCCATAGGAATCAATGGGAAATACCGATTTGGTATTTACCGAATCCTGCAAGGGTGCAGGGGGTGTCACTTTGACACCCTCTAGCACCCCAAGTACAAGCTTGTGTGACAAGTGGCACACATACATGCCCTAAGGGCATGTCTGTGTGTCACATGGCACAGGGGTGCATGCACAGATGTGCATGCACACCTGAATTCAGTATTTTACCACACAATAGGATTGTGTGGTAAAATACCGACTCTTAAGGGCCTGTGGCACTCTTAGGAGTGTCAGCTACATATGGATTTACCGATTCGGTAAATATACCGATTCAGTATTTTACCGAATTGGTATATTTACAGAATCGGTAAAATCAGCCGTTTCCGACCGGTATTAGGCTTTTCAGATGTAGGGGGCCTACCGAATCGGTAATTTTACCGATTCTGTAAATATACCAATTCGGTAAAATACTGAATCGGTATATATTACCGAATTAGGGCTCCTACATCTAGTTCAAGTTCAAGTTTAAAATTTGTATAGCGCACTACTCACCCAGAGGGTCTCAAGGCGCTTGAGGGAGGGGGGGTACTTACTTATCGAATATCGAAGTTTTTAGTTGTTTTCTGAAGGAGAGGTGGTTCTGTGTAAGGCGGAGGTGGGTGGGGAGAGAATTCCAGGTCTTGGCCGCTAAGTAGGAGAAGGATCTTCCCCCCATGGTGGATCTTTGGATGCGTGGAATTGCGGCGAGGGCTTGATTGGACGATCGTAGTTGGCAGGTGGGGGTGTAAAAGGCCAGGCGCGTGTTGAGGTATTCGGGTCCTAGGTCGTAGAGGGCTTTGTGTGCGTGGGTGAGGAGACGGAACGTTATTCCCTTGTTGACGGGGAGCCAGTGGAGGTCTTTCAGGTGACCGGAAATGTGAGCTTGGCGGGGGATGTCTAGGATGAGTCTGGCAGAGGCGTTTTGGATGCGTTGGAGTTTTTTCTGTAGTTTGGCTGTGGTTCCGGCGTAAAGGGTGATTCCGTAGTCCAGTCGGCTTGTGACCAGTGCATGGGTGACCATCTTTCTTGTTTCGGTGGGGATCCAACGGAAGATTTTTTTGAGCATACGTAGGATGTTGAAGCATGATGATGAGACGCCGTTGACTTGTCTGGTCATCGAGAAGGACGAGTCCAGGATGAATCCCAGGTTACGTGCGGGGTCCGTTGGTATGGGTGCGGTTCCCAGGGCCGGTGACCACCATGAGTCGTCCCAGGCGGAGGGGGATGATCCTAAGATGAGGACTTCCGTTTTGTCCGAGTTCAGTTTTAAACGGCTGTTCTTCATCCACTCGGCTACTTCTTTCATCCCTTCGTGTAGGTTGGTTTTGGCGGTGTTTGGGTCTTTGGTGAGTGAGAGGATCAGCTGGGTGTCGTCTGCATAGGAGATGATGTTGAGGTTGTGTTGGCGCGATGGATGCGAGGGGACTCTTGTATACGTTGAAGAGGGTGGGACTGAGTGATGATCCTTGTGGTACGCCGCAGATGACGTCGGTGGCCTCTGATCTAAAAGGGGGGAGGCGGACTCTCTGGGTTCTTCCGGCGAGGAACGAGATGATCCAGTCCAATGCTTTTCCTTGTATTCCGACGTTGCTGAGGCGTTGTATAAGAGTGCTATGACAGACTGTGTCGAAGGCTGCGGAGAGGTCAAGTAGGATGAGGGCAGCTGTTTCTCCGTTGTCCAGTAGAGTTCGAATGTCGTCTGTTGCTGCGATGAGGGCGGTCTCGGTGCTGTGTTTGGCTCGGAAGCCGGACTGTGAAGGGTCGAGGGATTTGTTTGGATTCGAGGAAGGCGGCGAGCTGACTGTTGACGGCTTTCTCAATGACTTTGGCAGGGAATGGGAGGAGCAAAATGGGGCGGTAGTTCCTAAGTGCAGTGGGGTCTGCTGTGGGTTTCTTCAAGAGGGCGCTTTCCGGGAAGGTAGCGGAGTTGAGGGAGCAGTTGATGACGTCTCGGAGATGGGGTGCGATAATGGAGTCTGCTTTGTTGAAAATGTGGTGGGGACATGGGTCGGTTGGCGATCCTGAGTGGATGGTGTTCATCAGGCGGATGGTGTCTTCAGTGGTGATTGGGTTCCAGGCGCAAATGTTGTTGGAGGGGGGTTTTAGTTCAGAGGTGGGTGGGGTGGACTGGTCTCCAAATCTGTTATGAATGTCAGCGATTTTGTTGTGGAAGAACGAGGCTAGAGAGTCGCAGAGGTCTTGGGAGGGAGTGATGTCGTTGGTGCCGGCGGTGGGGTTGGTAAACTCTTTGACGATGTTGAAAAGTTCTTTGGCGTTGTGGGCGTTGTTGTCGAGTCGATCCTTGAATGCTGACTTCTTGGTGGATCGGATCAGTTGGTGGTGTTTGCGGGTGGCGTTCTTGAAGGAGGCCAGGTTGTCAGTGGTTGGGTTTTTTCGCCAGGCTTTCTCGAGGGTGCGACAGATCTTCTTGGATTTCTTAAGGTCATCATTGAACCAGGGGGCTTTTTTGCTGCCTTGCTTGATTTGATGGTTTTTCAAGGGTGCTAATTCGTCAGCGCTGTGGGTGATCCATTGTGTGAGGTTGGTGGCTGCTTGGTTTGGGTCCGATGATTTGGCAGGAGGGTTTTGGTGAAGTGATCTGAAGAGCTGGTCGGTGGTAATTTTGTTCCAGTTTCTGCGGGGAAGTGGTTGTGGGTCGTAGTCTTTTTGTAGTTGAAGTGAACGCAGCTGTGGTCCGTCCAATGGAGAGCTGTGGTGTGATTAAAGGAGATGTGCTTGCTGGAGGTGAAGATAGGGTCGAGCGTGTGCCCGGCATAGTGGGTGGGGTGTCAACAAGTTGTTTGAGTCCGAGATTGGTGAGGTTGTCCAGAAGGGTGGTGGTGTTGCTGTCCTTCTTTTCCAGGTGGAAGTTGAGGTCTCCCAGTAAAATGTAGTCCTCGGAGGGGAGGGCGTGTGGGCTGATGAAGTCAGTGATGTCTTCTCTGAATTGTGTGCGTGGTCCTGGTGGCCTGTAGAGGAGGGTGCCTCTGAGTGTGGTCTTGGGGTCGGTGTGGATCTGGAAGTGAAGGTGTTCGGCGGCTGCGAGGTTGTCGTCGGAACTGGTTGTGATGCGGATGATGTTCTTATGGACGATGGCGAATTGTGTGCGTGGTCCTGGTGGCCTGTAGAGGAGGGTGCCTCTGAGTGTGGTCTTGGGGTCGGTGTGGATCTGGAAGTGAAGGTGTTCGGCGGCTGCGAGGTTGTCGTCGGAACTGGTTGTGATGCGGATGGTGTTCTTATGGACGATGGCGATGCCTCCTCCTGTTAGGTTGATGCGGTCCTTTCGGATGATCTTGTAGCCGTCCGGGATGGCTATGGCGATGTCGGGCGTTGATGAGGCGTTCATCCAGGTTTCTGTAAGAAAGGCGACGTCCGACGATGTGGTGTCGAGTAGGTTCGAAAGTTCAATGGCGTGTCTGTGGACCGAGCGGGTGTTGAGCAGGATGCACTTCAGGTGGTTAGTGTCGGAGCTCTGTTTGGAGTTTGTGGATTTGGTGTGGGTCCTGATGCAGTCGAACTTGCAGGAGTGGCAGGTGAAGGGTTCATGGGAGTGTCCTGGGGCGGCTTGGTAGCAGTTTGGGAGTGCACCGGGGTTAAGTGCTGAGAGGATTGTGGCGTCGTACGTTATGCGGGTGGAGTGGATTTTGCGGGGGCCAGGGTGTCTGGCGCTGGGCGCGGTCCAGGCGCGGTCCAGGCGCGGACGGGCGTAGACGGGCTTACCTTTGGCGCACCTTCGGCGCGCATGCGACGCGCATGTGGCGCGTCCACAGCGCGTGAACGCTGCGCGCGATTGCGTCTGTCATATGTGGATAGTGGAGGGGGGGCGGAGGGAGGGAGGAGCAGCTTGTAGGCGGGAGCGGGGTGAAGAGCCGGGCTGGGAGGCACAACAACAAACAACAAAATGGCAGCAAGCCAAAAGCGAAGCAGGACGAGATTGGGGCACAACCTTATTAAACGCTGAGAAATGGGCAAGTGGCACCGGCACAATCAGGCATCAATAATGTAAGCAGGCAAAACGAGCAATACACAATGTAATAATAATAAAACAACAGTCTAGCAGTGTAGCGCTACGATAACAGTAAATCAGGCACAAATAATTGGGCAGTCTGGCAGTATAGCGCTAAGATAGCAGTACAATCAGGCACAAATAATTGAGCAGTCTGGCAGTATAGCGCTACGATACCAGAGTATTGAGCAGGGAGCAGCGTGGGGAGCGACCGCTTCTGACCAGGGGACCAAGGCCAAGGGACCAGGCCTTTAGCACCTCTGTAAGTCCCTAGCAAGTGGTACCTTTGGCACCTAGGGCATGGGTACTGAAGAAGGTCCCTAAGAGCTGCAGCATATCTTGTGTCACTCTAAGGGACCCATCACCAAACTCATACAGACTGCCATTGCAGGCTGCGTAACAAGATGCTCTAAAAAGTGAAAACACAACGTGCCCTAACACTGAAAGTAATATTTGTAAGTCACCCCTACAGCAGGCCTTACATCCTTAAGGCTGGGTGCATTATATTATATGTGAGGACATATCTACATGATCAAATATGTCCCTGTGCTGGTCAGTTCCATTACTGCAAGTCTAAGTGATCAGGGATGCCATTTTAAAACATAAGCTGGACACAGGTAAAAATTAGTTCCCCCGATACATGATGGCTTCACTGAAACCAAGGATGTTTGGCATCAAACATTTCATATTAATAAACCCACAATGATTCCAGTGATGGATTTATCTGTTAAATACTTCTATCTGCAGATTCCTTACCTTTGAATTTCCCAGGTATCAAACTGGATCCGGAAACTTTTGCGTGAGCAGTCTCCCTATGCACTGTCAGGAGGCTATGTTCCGCTTCCATGTGGCGTTGTCGGCATCATTGGCACCGGAAGTGACAACGTGGTCACCTATATAGGCGCCACTCCAGCACGCGGATGTAAGTTCTTTCCTTTCCACGTCAGTTAGCGCTGATCCAGAGAAAAGCTACACCTTTGTTTCTTTTTGACAGACATTTTCAACCTTTTGTCATGGAATTTTTCTTCATGTGTCAAGGTATGACATCTAGAAGGGTAGATTTTAAACCGTGTGGTGCCTACCACTTTGCGATATCAGTCATCTTGTGTGCTTATGGTGTCTTGAGTGCGGCCACGACTCAAAGGTGCGCTCAGACTGCCAGACCATGGGGCTGAAGGCCTTAAGGGAGCGCTCTATGAATCTCCTTTCCTCTGTTGAGAATTGACGAGAAGAGGGAGGAGCATCGACCTTACAGGCATGGTTCTACAGAGCCAGGTTCAACTCCGCACCTCCCCCTGTTTCCGGGTGCCAGAGTGACCCCCTGTAGGAGGCTGGCTTGGTATATGGTGCACACTTATTCAAGTGTAGCACCCTGTACCAATCCAGATCAACCTTTTGGTTTTTTTGTTGGTTTAGATAACCTTAGAAAGATTTCTAAGTGGTAGCTGTGGAGAGCAGCCTACAGGCTTAGTCTAGGAGGAGTGTAAAGCAGCTTGTTTCACCAGTATCTAACCTTATAGCCCAGCTTAAGTGAAAAAGAACGACACAGTGTATTTATAGAAATTGTTATTTATTACAGACACTCACTAACCCAATGCAATATCTCCCACTCGGAAATATAATTACAATACCGTGAAAATACAGTGGGCTCTAGGGGGAGACCAAACCATATGCAACAAGCATTGGCATCGCCTATAGGTCTCGCCTTTGGGACCTTGTAAGTGTTTAGGTATCCAGCACAATATCCTTGGTGCAACAACATCAACTGTTGTATGGCTAAACACGTATAAGGTCCTAAAGGGGAGACCTATTGGCTATTCCAATGCTAGTTAATGAGTATGTGGTTTGTACTGAAGAAAATGGGAGTAGCTGACTAACCCTATCAATTAGACTCTTCCAGATTGATTTGCTGGCCCCAATGGTGATTGGAATATCGAGGTCTATAATGAGTATTTGGTGTGTACGGAAGAAAGCGGGAGTAGCTGCCTAATCTAATAAACAAAGAACTTTTAAGGTGTACAATTAATAATTACCAATTTTAAGATTTTAAATCATTTGTATTGACCTTAGAGAACTGTGTGGCATTGTAACACGTTTTTACATTTATTTTTTTAAGATTATGAATATATTTTAAGGTTATGAATGTATTATATGATAATGACTGTTCAATGATTTTACATGTATGTCTTTTATATGGTATTTTTAATTACTGAAATAAACAGTGTTGGTGATGACTGTGACACTACAGCCACGAATAAATAAACACTGCTGGCTTAACACATTGGGAGCAAAAGCATAACATGAGTAAGCAGGCAAGCACCCAATAAGGCGAACAAGGAGAGAATGAGAAAACGCACAGTTCAGTGAAACAAGCACCCGACCTGCTAAGAGCAAAGTTTAAAAGCTTGCATTTTGCTAGATCCTTGCATTCTTTTTCATATCCCATCCATGCTCCTTCATGGCCCTCCTACACCCAGAATCCTGGAACTGGGCCTGGGGCTAGGCATTAGGAGTGAGTGGTTGGCATAGCGGGGGCAGCGCAGAAGAGGGCAGGTAACAGAGGAAGGTTTTTTTTTTCATTGAAGACAAGAAAAGATGGAAGTAAACAGAGATGCTGGTCAAGGCGGAGAAGGCAGAAACGGATACTTCCCATGAAATTGACTTGAGGATCAAGCCTGGTAGAAAAAGGCTGGGGACAACGAACGGGCTACAAGGCACCACTAAAGTACCAGTAAAGGATTACGTGTCACGTGGCTGGCAAATAAGTGTTCCTCGTTGATTATGGCGGCGTCTTGTCAAACCAGGGTATTCAGTTGCTTGACTGAAGCAGCAACCGAGGCGGACATCAGACTCATTCCCGAGGGTTTGACTTATCTAGCAACCTGAAACGGCGGATTCAGAACACCGTTTTGTGAATTGAGTTTTGGATTTTTTCCACGCAAACAAGGAGTATAATACCCTGGTTTGACAAGACACTGCCATAATCAACCAGGAACGCTTGATGGTCTCATACAGACGGGCATTAGGAGGCAGTTTTCAAAGTGCTCCTACACTAAAATGTCCTGATGAAGACCCCAGAATGAGGCGTGACTAACCCTTTTATACAGCGGGGTCGAAACGTAGACTACGGCACTCTCTCGCAGCATAGGATTGAATGAAATTGATTAACCTATCCTATGTATGAAGAGACTTAGGGAACTACGGATCATATTAGACTGTAAAGGTCTTACTGTAGTGTAATGTGATTGTGTTATTGTCACACCACCTTTACCCAGTCCCTCACCTATCTCATCACCCCCCATCTTACCTAAATACCCTCCCTTTTTCCTTCTCACTGAGACCACGATATAGTATTCCAAAATATTAATGTGATACAGATGACTTTGAACCACATAAGTTGTTTATGAACTCTGGATTTATTGAAATCAGGTACTTTTGATTTATTCATTTGGAGTTATGAAAATATACTTTGAATCTCCAAACCTTTATGTCTATTAAATAGGAATTTTCTGACAAATAGAATTGTGGTGAACTTTTGAATTCTTGAATTTCGGAACTGTTTTTGAAACTTTCATAATGTTCTTTGTCTGAATCGAACAAACACTGACCCCTCTCTAACGTACTTACTCCATGTCCTAGGTCAGGTTGTTTTCAGGGTATACCCTGTTGAAACACAACACTTATATGTATTTAGCTATGCAGCACATTAGCCTGGGTGCTGAAACATCTACTGTTCTTTAACATGGAGGGAAAGTAAGCACCAAACTGCTTGACAAGTCAGGTATGGGAACACATGGAGTGAAATATTGCCTTCAGTGGGAAATGGTATAGTCCAAAGCTCTGTTTTTAATATAAAAGCAGGGCATTTGGTGGTCATATCACTGAAAATACAAGTTTTGAAAAAAATATTATTGTCTACGGGTGCTTGTGGAAGTCAATTTCTATGGACTGGAGTCTAGAGAATGCTAAAGTTATTCTGGTATTTTACTGACCTCTGTAGGTTGTTTTCTGTCAAGAAAGTTAGAGGCAGTTGAACAGAAAAAAAAGTCCTTAAGCGGAAGCCGAGAAGTCCAAAGGCTGATCTCCAGAGCCCACAAAAGTACATACACATATAAGTATATACTATAGTATATATTCCAAAGTATATACTAAAGAATATATGAAAGGTCTCAAATGCTCAAACTAACTACACCTATAAGTATATACTAAAGAATATACAAGAGGTCTCAAATGCTCGGCCTAAAAATGAGACACAGCACATCGGGAAGCCTAAAGTCCAACCAGTATTTAATGAAAATTATCAGATAGCAAAGTGTCAAACAATCCACGTCGTCCCTTACCTTGCCTTGGCTGAAGCCCTCTTGGATGATTTCGCAGAGACGCAAGGGACCAACTTCCCAAATCACTAACTAAAACTTACTGGTTTTGAAATTAACAGCAAGGTTTAAACTAGGAATTAGGGAGGAGGGCCGGTACTGGACGTTGAAGTGTAGAATTTAGTTCTTGCTGTCGACCTGCGAAGCAACAAGCACCAAAGACTTTAATATTCAGGTCTAAAGATATTTCTCCTAACTATTCTATGGCCTTTTAACTATTCTTATCTACTTTGTTAGAATACCTAAATCAGTGTGGGGTGTCTTGAAGTTCCCCTACCTGCGATCAGTAAGATGTTGGCGTTCGTCCAGTATTTCTTTCTAGGTCGAGATGATGAAGTCGTCAGACGTCCTCTAGGATTAGTGGTCAGCTTGAAGGATATCAGCTTGTATTGTCAAGTTGTAGTATGCTAAAATTAAAAAGGAAGGATTACTTTACATTCTTTAAAAGTCTCTTTGCAAACCTTCCTACCTATTCCTATCACTTACTTGAAATTAACTTCTTGCTTCCTTGTCTTGGGATTCGTGTATTTTCCTCTAGTTCAATAAAAGATAAGCATAGAACAAAGAACACAAAATCCTATATGTCTTTCTTCAATCACCTTACTTTAGGCACAAAATCTAAAACCACAATCTAAAATTATTTCACTGAGTATTACATACATGAAACTGTAAACAAATGTTCCTCCAAAAACGGAGATGCTTTCTTTAACTTAAATCAGGAATATCCAAAGTCTCTTCCTTGCATTTTCTTCTGCTAGTTAAAAGTCCCAAAAATTCTGTTGACCTTCTTGCGAAGGGCGCCTTTAAATAATGAAAGTACTTAGCTTTCTAACACTTGTCTTTCAGTAGAAGAACCGCTTTGAAGAGGAGTTGAAACGGAGTCCTGCCAGAATCGAAACGCCATCAGGTAAGTTCCACCTCCAGACGCGACCTTCTCCGGAGGAAATCAGAAGGCAAAGCGTCTTCTAGAAGGCTGGGTGCGGTTTAAGTACTGGACCGCACCCAGCCGCTCCCAGTTACGCACTTAGAACGTGCATGAAGACGTAGTCTTTAATCCCTTCCGGATGCGCACCAAAAGGAGCGTGCGAGGGATGCGGGGAGAGAAATAACAAGACCTTCACCGGGCTAAGTCTCAGTTGTACCCAACGCTAAGACCAAACCTCTGAAATACTGCAAAATCAGACCACAAAAACCAGCGCAAGGCACAATAAAAGCAAAATTGACAATAATACTATAAGTTATAAGGCATGAATCACTAAAGTATTAAACACACCCAATCACACTGACTATGAAGCGTGCGGGGCGCACGGGACAGGGGTGGGTTTCAATAAGGGAAATACTACACATGTCTACAGGGCATGTGTATTACATGAAGGGGTATGCAGAACCATGACAGTACTCCCTCCTCAAGATCCCCCCAAGAACAGTGGAAATGGGTTTTGGTTTCTCAGGATGTCTTAAATGAAAGAGCCGGACCAACCTAGGAGAATTTTTCAGATGTTCTAAAGGTTCCCATGATCTTTCCTCAGGGCCATAACCTTTCCAATCTATGAGGTAAAAAAGTCTTCCTCTAACTCTTTTAGAATCTAGGATTGTTTTTACTTCAAACTCAGGGTGACCTTCAATCATGATGGAAGGCGGAGACTTAGAAATACGAGTTTGAGGATGGAAAGGTTTAATCAGAGAGACATGAAAAACAGGGTGTATCAAATACTTGTGAGGAAGAATCAATCTTACGCAAACCGGGTTAATTACTTTTTCAATAGAAAAGGGGCCAATAAACTTCGGATTAAATTTCCTGTTTCCTCTTAATTTCAAATTTTTTGTACTCAACCATACTTTATCCCCAGCTTCATACTGAGGCTGTTCAGATCGATGTTTATCCTTGGCTTCTTTTTGGGATTCTTTTGCTTTGGCCAAGTTGAATTTAGCTTCTTCCTGAATGGTGAATACTTTGGATACATAGTCAGAAATTGCAGGTACGGAATCATCGTTGTTGTTGTTAGAACTTTCGGGAATACTTTTTGGATGAAATCCGAAATTACAAAAGAATGGGGACATTTTGATGGAAGAATGTTCAGAGTTATTATAGGCGAATTCCAAAGGACTTAAAAGATCGGACCATTCTTCGGAAACATTAGGCAACATACAACGAAGATATTGTTCGATAGTTTGATTAGTTCGTTCAGTTAAACCATCTGTTTGGGGATGATAACTAGAAGATAAAGGAACTTCCATCTGTAACAAAGAACTCAGCTTTTGCCAAACCTTAGAAATAAATTGGGAACCCCTATCTGAAATAACTACCGAAGGAATTCCGTGTAGTCTTATTACATGGGACATGATTAAATGAGCAAGTTCTAATGCAGTAGGAAGCTTTTTTAAAGGAATAAAATGGGCCATTCGGGTGAACTGATCTACAACTGTCAAAATAGTATTAAATCCCTTCTTGGTTTCAGGTAGTTCGACTATAAAATCCAACGATATAGTATGCCAGTGTTGAGGTGGAATCGGCAGGGGCATTAACAAACCACTAGGAGCTTGATGAGAAGTTTTGTGTTGAATACAAACGCTGCAAGTTTCTACAAATTGCTGAATGTCTTTGGACATAAAAGGCCACCAAAAGTTCCTCTTAATAAGTTCCATAGTTTTCAAAATACTTGGGTGAGCTGACAACATAGTGTCATGGTGAAGATGAATAATGGATTTTCGAATCTTCTCATTAGGAACAAAAATAAAATCATGGACCATCATCAAACTATCTTTCTCATATAGAAAAGGATGATCTTTTTTCCATATCTCAATATCCTTTTCTTTCAAAGCCTCCTTGATGTCATCAATGATGTCACCGACAGATAAACTTCCCTGAAAACAAGAAGTAGGGATTACAGGATGAATAATTTCAGGTTGTTCTGGGCCCTTATCTCCAATTCTAGACAAAGCATCCGCTTTTAAGTTCTCTTTTCCTGGACGATATGTAATTACAAAATTGTAGTCATTGAAGAACATTGACCAACGTAATTGTCTAGCAGACAAAGCCTTTACTGATCTTAGAGCTTGAAGGTTTCTGTGATCTGTATAAATAGTTACTGGATGACGAGCCCCTAACAGGTAATGACGCCATTCTTCAAACACAGCCTTTATTGCCAATAACTCCTTATCGGCAATCGCATAATTCTGTTCCGTTTCTGATAACTTTCTTGAAAAGTAAGCTACCGGGTGCATTTGGCCGGTATCAGAATTTCGTTGTGAAAGAATTCCGCCCAATGCATATTGAGATGCATCTGCTTCTACTATAAATGGTTGACTGGGGTCTGGATGGCATAAGATTGGAGCCATAGTACACCTCTTTTTTAGAATTTGGAAGGCTTCGTCAGCATCTGGGGTCCATAAAAATTTTACTCCTTTTCTCAATAACTTGGTAATGGGTGTAATAATCTGAGAAAAGTCCTGAATAAATCTGCGGTAAAAATTTGCAAATCCTAGGAAACTTTGAATTTGTTTCACAGAAGTGGGGCTTGGCCAAGTAGTTACTGCCTCTACCTTTTTTGGGTCCATTTCTATTCCTTCTGGGCTAATAATATAGCCCAGAAAGCCCACTTTAGAAACATGAAACAGACTTTTTTCCAATTTCACAAAGAGTGAGTTCGAAAGTAGTCTTTGAAGAATGGCGCGAACCTGTTGTACATGTTCTTCCTCAGAATCAGAATAGATGAGAATATCATCTATGTAGACTACACAACAGATGTCAATGAACTCATGTAAAACCTCATTTATAAAAAACTGGAAGGCGGCAGGAGCGTTACATAGACCAAATGGCATGACTTGGTATTCGAAGAGACCAAACTTTGTGCGGAAGGCTGTCTTCCATTTGTCTCCCTTTCTTACCCTAACCAAATGGTAAGCTCCTCTTAAGTCCAGTTTAGTATAAATCTTAGCCTTCTTTATTTGGTCCAAAAGTGTTGGAATCAAAGGTAGAGGGTACCTGTTCTTTATAGTTACATTGTTTAAAGCTCTATAATCAATGCACGTGCGCAATTCCCCTCCCTTCTTTGGAATAAAAAAAAAGAGCTGATGAAACAGGAGATTTAGAGTGTCTAATGAATCCGTTAGCAAGGTACTCATCTAAGTATTCTCTCAGATGGACATTTTCAGCTTCAGTAAGAGCGTAAATGCGACTGCAGGGCAAGGTTGCTCCAGGCATTAAATCAATCCTACCGTCAAAATCTCTATGTGGTGGTAGGGTGTTGGCTTTCTTTTTGTCAAATACGTCAGATAAGTCATTATATACCGATGGAACCCCATCCAAAATCAGTAGATTGGGTGATTCTATTCCAAAGTCAAAACCTTGAATCACATCCTTAGATCTATTAATAAGGAAGCAATGATCTGTACAAGTAGGAGATTTAAAAGTAATTAACTTGGTTACCCAATCTATGAACGGGTTATGTTTTACCAACCAAGGTATACCCAGAATCATTTTAAATTAAGGAGCATCTATAATGTCAAATTGTATCCTTTCTCGATGTATAGGAGAACAATCCATTTCCAATAATACGGTCTGTCTATTGACAGGACCTGAAGTCAATTACTTGCCATCCACAACTCTGACGGTTTCTGGGTGATCCTTAAACAAAGACTTAAAACCTAACTGGAGGAAGAAATGAGAATCAATAAAATTTCCAGTAGCTCCAGAATCTATAATGGCTTCTACTTTTCTAGTGTGAGATTCTGGAAGCAGACCTCGAAGTTCTACTAGAATAGAAAAGTGTCTACAACAGATGGGAGGAAGAGTTGAGGCCAAACTAGAGAATAAACCCGATAAACTGACCTCTCCCTTTACCGAGTTTTCTAGTTTTCCGACTTTTCCTGTGTGATAGCTAAGTCAGATGATTTGATCTTAAACTTATTAGGCCATGTGGGACATTCCTTTACAAAGTGTCCTGTCTTTCCACAATAAAGGCACTGATTTAATCGTCATCTCTTTTCCTTCTCCTCTTTTGATAAAGGACCATGGATAGAACCTATTTGCATAGGTTCTACCGAATCAGTTTTAGAACTAGTTTCTCGGTTAGGTGCGGATCTTTCCTTAAAGAAAACTACCTTATGCTCTGACTTCCCTCTTTCTCCCTTTCTCTCAGAAATGCGATGATTCAACTTAACTACTAAGTCGATGAAAGCACTTATGTCTTCTGGAGGCTCTAAAATTTGGGTTATCATATCCTTTAATTCGTCCCTTAATCCTCTGTAGAAGATAGAGACTCTTTTGTCGTACGGCCAATCTGCTTCTAAAACCAAACGGTTAAAGGTAGAAATGTAATGCAATAAATCAGAAGAACCTTGCTTTAATCCTAAAAGCTCATTGTCCGCTGACTGAACAAAAAGATGTTTTGCAAACATCTTCTTTAAAGCCCTCTCAAAATCTTTAAAGTTATACAAGATTTGATCATCGTTTTCCACTAAGGGGACTGACCAAAGAGCTGCGTCTCCACCCATGTAGGATAACATAAATGCTACTCTGGAGGAATCATCAGGAAAGGCTGAAGTTTTAGCTATAAAGTGCAAGTGACATTGTTGTAAGAACACTGAGAATTTGTTACAATCCCCATAAAACCTCTCAGGTGGGGCTAAAGGGGTGGGAACTGGAGTTACAACTTGGATTTGTGTTGGGGAATCAGAACTGGAAGATGAACCCTGAAAAGTGGCTGGTCTCAAGACTGATTTTTGCTGAACTGAGTCTTGGAGAGAGGACAAATCTCTACGTAATGCAGTGTTATCCTGTCTAATTGCGTCTAAAACTGTGGCCAAATCCTGCAGGTTGATTTGATCCATTGCGTCTGGGCGAAATTATCAACGAGGCTTTGCCTTCTGTCAAACAATCCACGTCGTCCCTCACCTTGCCTTGGCTGAAGCCCTCTTGGATGACGCAGATGATTTCGCAGAGACGCAAGGGACCAACTTCCCAAATCACTAACTAAAGCTTACTGGTTTTGAAATTAACAGCAAGGTTTAAACTAGGAATTAGGGAGGAGGGCCGGTACTGGACGTTGAAGTGTAGAATTTAGTTCTTGCTGTCGACCTGCGAAGCAACAAGCACCAAAGACTTTAATATTCAGGTCTAAAGATATTTCTCCTAACTATTCTATGGCCTTTTAACTATTCTTATCTACTTTGTTAGAATACCTAAATCAGTGTGGGGTGTCTTGAAGTTCCCCTACCTGCGATCAATAAGATGTTGGCGTTCGTCCAGTATTTCTTTCTAGGTCGAGATGATGAAGTCGTCAGACGTCCTCTAGGATTAGTGGTCAGCTTGAAGGATATCAGCTTGTATTGTCAAGTTGTAGTATGCTAAAATTAAAAAGGAAGGATTACTTTACATTCTTTAAAAGTCTCTTTGCAAACCTTCCTACCTATTCCTATCACTTACTTGAAATTAACTTCTTGCTTCCTTGTCTTGGGATTCGTGTATTTTCCTCTAGTTCAATAAAAGATAAGCATGGAACAAAGAACACAAAATCCTATATGTCTTTCTTCAATCACCTTACTTTAGGCACAAAATCTAAAACCACAATCTAAAATTATTTCACTGAGTATTACATACATGAAACTGTAAACAAATGTTCCTCCAAAAACGGAGATGCTTTCTTTAACTTAAATCAGGAATATCCAAAGTCTCTTCCTTGCATTTTCTTCTGCTAGTTAAAAGTCCCAAAAATTCTGTTGACCTTTCTTGCCAAGGGCGCCTTTAAATAATGAAAGTACTTAGCTTTCTAACACTTGTCTTTCAGTAGAAGAACCGCTTTGAAGAGGAGTTGAAACGGAGTCCTGCCAGAATCGAAACGCCATCAGGTAAGTTCCACCTCCTGACGCGACCTTCTCTGGAGGAAATCAGAAGGCAAAGCGTCTTCTAGAAGGCTGGGTGCGGTTTAAGTACTGGACCGCACCCAGCCGCTCCCAGTTACGCACTTAGAACGTGCGTGAAGACGTAGGCTTTAATCCCTTCCGGATGCGCACCAAAAGGAGCGTGCGAGGGATGCGGGGAGAGAAATAACAAGACCTTCACCGGGCTAAGTCTCAGTTGTACCCAACGCTAAGACCAAACCTCTGAAATACTGCAAAATCAGACCACAAAAACCAGCGCAAGGCACAATAAAAGCAAAATTGACAATAATACTATAAGTTATAAGGCATGAATCACTAAAGTATTAAACACACCCAATCACACTGACTATGAAGCGTGCGGGGCGCACGGGACAGGGGTGGGTTTCAATAAGGGAAATACTACACATGTCTACAGGGCATGTGTATTACATGAAGGGGTATGCAGAACCATGACACAAAGCAAATGTCAAACAACAGATGCTATTTCACCGACCAGAGCTCTAACGAGAAACGGTAAGTACAATTGTTCTCAGTATAAGTTCATTTAAGATGACAGAACGTGACAGAAACTCATCTAATGTGCTTGTGTCATGATCTTCCCCTCATAGAAGCACAGAGTGGCTTTGAAGGAAACATATCAATCATACGCACATTAGCACTCATTTCTTTCCATTATTCTTTCAAAGTCCCACTAACCTTGCCAGGTTTTGAAAACTAGGCTACATTACAGGAAAATATGCAATGCACAACATGGAGCATTATGGCGTTTGCGCTGTGAAAGGTTTGTGATTAATACAACGCCACACTCTCATTTGAGTAACAGAATGTGCATTAATGATTTTAAATATATATACATTTCTCTAGCTGGGTGTACATAGGCATAATACAAACACATTTTAATCTCGTTTTCACTTCTGTCTTTTTGTTTTCTTCTTTTGCACATACTTCATTTAATCTCCTTCACTTAAAAAGCTCTTCACACACACAGTCCGCCCTCTTCTCTTTAAAACTTAATTTTGTTTTCTTTTGACGTTCTCAACATTTCAACAGCTGTGTACTTTTTTCATACACTTCCCCGCTGTTACAATCGGTACATATGAGGCAATTGCACTGGGAGCTCTGCATAGAGGACATGTGTTGACGTGCAGTTGAAGGCCATTTGGTCACCTTTCTGTTGCTTATTGCTACATTTGGGTATTAAACTGGTACTAACGAGGTGCACCGAACACGCCCAGTCAATGTTAACAAGTGTAATAAGCATTTGCAATGCAATGGGTCTTGCATTTAGGAAGAGTTTAAACTATTGGCATTGAAAATGACAATGCCTTTTATTGATCTGTTTTGATAATTAATACATAAATAAAAGGCATTGTCATTTACTATGCCAATAGTAGCTCAGTCTTGTAAATGCAAGCCCTATTGCAAATCAAAGACGAGGCCACCATTGTCCCGAGCTGCTTGGTTAACCAACGAGTGACGACAGACTCGTGCAGTTTCCCCATCTTTTTCGAAGCCGACACACGCGACCTGCTCCTGTCATCCTGAAGTGATTCCTATACTGTAGCGCCTCCACACGAACTGTTGTGACTGGTTTTGAGTTATTCGCTGATGTCAGCGTCCCTATCTTTACCGCAGCCGACACATGCGGGCTGCTTGTGTCGTCCTGAAGTTATTCCTGTACATGAGCTCATCCAGCCACACAAATTTTCGCGACTGGAACAAGTATTAAGTAATTAAGCAGACGCCAGCGGCTTCTCGTTACCTCGTTTAAGTCACATTGTGAGCTTCATGGTGAAACAATGGATCCTTATGATTTCACCATTACATGCTCCCATTTGATGTAGAAAATTCAATTACGGAACACACACAGCTGTCAGTTCCTTCTCCTTCCCCTCGCTGGGTTCCCGGCCAGGTTCCCTGTGAGTACCTTTCCTTTTTCATACACGTGGGTGTTAGAAATGGGATCCCTGGCTGGCTAGGGCTTGTGCCAAAGTCAGTCAGAGACCACCACTCCTAAGTCAGGGCAAGGGAGTTACACGCCAAGATAACCCCTGCTCACCCTCTAGGTAACGTGGCGCGAGCAGCAAGGCTAAACTTGGAGGCGATATGAGTTAAGTATTTGCACATGTACCCCAGCAACAACACCCAAGGCCCACCACAAAGGAAACTCCACACAAGGTTATATAAAAAATAGCCTTTGTATTACAATAAACATACATTAGATAAAACACACACTTTACATTGTGCCAGGGGCACGGGCAGAATTTATAGGGGATAATGTACAGGACAGGGCCACCTGGACCACTGTCAAGGGTATGCACTTTTAGAAGTAACACTTTTAGAAATAGCACTTTTAGAAAGTAAAATCACTGTGGTACACAATATAAAAATAGAGCACACAACCAGTAATCACTGGTTACCAGGACCTCACTAGCACCACCTGTACTAGGGAGAAAACAACCACCTACATATCACACTACCTGTAGGGGTGTAAGAACATAACACATGATGCAATGCATAACATTCATTCAGAGGTGTAAGGAGGGAAAACACATGATGCATCGCAATACATTCAGAGGTGTAAGCAAATGAACAATTGCGCCAAACTCACGTAAGTCACCACCTGTGACTGTCCCTAGGCCAACTGGCCTCTCTAGGGCTAGGACGCCCATTGTCCCAATGTCAGGGGGCCTAAACGGAGCAGCTGCCCACGAAGTGCTGGGCAGCTGTGTAGCAAGTGATGGGGCCAACACGATGGGGGAGCTTCACAGGCTCTGCAGAATGACTGTCCCCTTGGAGCCTCGCTGTGCTCTGAATAAACAAATGGCCCCTGAGCCTCTCTGGGCTCTTAAACAACAATGGGGCCCAGGAGCCTCGGGGCTCCTAAATACAACTGCCCAAGAGCCCCTTGGACTCTGTAAAAAATGTGGCCACTGGTGGAGCCTTCAGGGCTCAAAACAAACAATGCCCCCTTCTGGAGCACTCGTGGTTCTGAGTAACCACTGAGCCTCTCTGGGCTCGAAAACAAGAATGCAGTTTGAGCCTCTCGTGGCTCCAACAAACAAAGATGCCGCCTGAAGCCCTCGTGGCTTCACAACAACTGCCCTGGCGATGGAGGGGAGGGGCGGGCACCGACAACGTGCCCCGACGCCCTCATCTTCCCAAATGGACACAGAGCCCCACTCACCGGACTCAGGACGCTGCAGCTCTCTTCTCTGGGGCTGCTCCTCGGCTTGGGGGGGGTGGCGGCTCTGCACAGGAGCTCCCGCTCCTCGGGGGCTCCCTCTCCTTCAGGCCGGTCACCGTCTCCTTTGGGGCAGCAGCGGGGCTCTCTTCAAAGCACCGGAGCCCTGCCTGCACCCTCGGACGACCTCCTCTCTTCGGGCTGCGGGGGCGGGACTTCCGGGCAGGCCGCTCAGCAATTGGCCGGCCCGCTAACTGCTTCCGGGTCGCTGTAGGCAGAGCGGCGGCCCGGCGATAAACAGCTGCAAATGCCGGGTGGGCACCGGCTTTCCTTTTAAATTAACTGGAACGCGGGTGGGCACCGGCTTTAAATCCACCCTGAGCGAGGTGGGCACTCGCTCGGCAGAAAAACAACGGCAATGTCCCAGGCAGGGTGGGCACCTGCCAGGGGACTCTAGAATCTGCAAAAGCGGCGTGGGCAGCCGCGGAAGGACAATGACAGCGCTCCCAGCGCTTAGCCGATAAATAAAGCGCTTCTAAGCGCTAGGGCCGCAAATAAAGAGCTTCCAACGCTTCAGGGGTAAAAGAAAGCGCTCTCCAGCGCTAAGGGCCACAAGGAAGCGCTTCCAAGCGCTAGAGGCAAAGTCCAGGCCCCAAAGTCCCTAAAAGTCAAGCCAAAGTCCTTGTAGGCAGGCAGGGGGGCAAGGCTGGGCCCAGAGCCAGCTCACTGGGTCTCCAGGCAGGGAGACAGTCCAAGTGGCGGTCCTCTGGCCCAGCAGCAGCAGCAGCCCCCCTCAGGCAGAATCCTGGAAGAGAACAAATTCTGTGGGGACACAGCCCCATTTTTATACACCTAAATCCTTTGTTTGGAGGTGCAGGGTGGGGGAGAAACCAGTCGCAGCTGGTTTGGGAGTACCCTTGATGGCCCAACCACCCCTTTCTTTCACTGGCAGGGCTAGGGTCATCAGTCACACCACAGGGGGGCGGAGCCAGCATTGTGTGGGGAAAACCCAGCCCATCCAGGACACAGGTACACTCCTCCCACACATCACTCATGCTAATCTCACACTCACCACCGGGCAGACCCACCCAGCCTTCCTGGAGCCAGGCTCACCAGCCAGCTCCAGCCAATCACACACCAGGCATATTTTATATTAATATGCCAACTCCTAGAAGTGGCACTTCTACATATGACACACTCATGCAACACACACCATTGCGAAGCATTCACTCTCACGAGTTCGCACATATCAGATTCGAACCTGTACACCCCACGCATCAGGAACTACCAGGGACACATACATTCCCCATGCATTCCTATCGGAGGGCAGGCCTATCTCATCACCTGCACTCAGAGTGCGCACGCACTTTCCACTGGGACACAGTGAAAGTGCGCAGAACCCAAAAATCACCATCACCAGGTCACCATTACAAGCAAAAAGTCTAGGGGTGAACCTGCCATAAGGGCCAAGTCCAACACAACCCCCTTCCAGCCAAAACGCAGGGTAGACCAATCACCACCGTGATGGACTTCCCTGCTTGGGGCGATAGAACACGGACGCGGGCTCGCAACTGCAGGGACACCCTCCTGTTCTACGCCACGGTGAACCCATGGGATTCCTTCTCAAACCACTGTCTGGACCAACTGGGCTACCCCACTGGTACTCCCAAGCTGTCCGCGGGCAGGACCAGGCCCTGGGCCACCCAGGTGCCACCGGTCCTTGCCTATTCGCAGAGCGGGGGGTAGTAACCCCTGGCACATAGTAGCCATTCTCCACTCTTCCTGTCTGCAAGACAGGACTAGACTGCCACTAGTTGTCCAGCCTAGGGTCTACAACCTCAGGTGGACCAGGAGTCTCGGGGAAGGCTCTCCTCCCCCTACCTCTTCTTCTAGGGTTCCTCCTCCTCCTGCGAGGGGTACCCTTACAACGCCACTCCAACC
The DNA here is from genome assembly GCF_964263255.1 of Lissotriton vulgaris. Classification (NCBI taxonomy): domain Eukaryota; kingdom Metazoa; phylum Chordata; class Amphibia; order Caudata; family Salamandridae; genus Lissotriton; species Lissotriton vulgaris. Next base: position 1,341,542,750 of record NC_141695.1, on the reverse strand, counting down.
CAGGGCTTATCCACTCAGGTTGTACCGGGGTCAGAGATGGGCTCTCCCACCTTCTGCACCCCCTTCCAGAGGTCTGCCCTCTCCCAACTGGAGAAGTTCCTCTGGAAGAAGAACCGGTCAGGACACTGGTTACAGTCGTCCTACCCTTCAGGTCAGGCTGAACCTGAACCTGGCCTCCCAACCTCTGGTCTAAAACCTTTGACGGAACAATTGCCTGGCACTCCAGGACTTCTGGGGACTCACACGCAATCCCCCTGAGGCTGACACATGACCCATGTGTCGTGTGACTGTCTGCCTGGCGCAGATCTCCCGCCTCCTGTCCACCTGACAGTGCGCAAAGATCCCCCAGCACAGAAGTGGCGCCACCCGGGTCCCCCCAAGAAGATCTAGCCCAACTGGCTAGTCCCTGGTCCACTGGTGCATCCACTAGGAAACTCATCCCCCAATCACTCCTCACTTCGGACTTCTGTGCACTCCCTCCTGGAGTAGCACTGCCGAACACTGGAAACCCTGGAGCTTTAGTTACAGATGCTCCAGGTTCCCTAGACACTAGTAGATCCTCCTCAAGTGTACTAACCGGACAGCCTAGGTCCCTAACCTGATGTTCCCTCAAGAAACCATCCAAGTCCTGAGGCAGGGCTTCGGGCGTCTGGGGACCCTCGGTCTCCCTCTCACTCCTGCTCCACTGAGCCAGGCAGTGAGCCCCTACACCCTCCTCGCTATTCTGGGACCTAGCTGGGCTACACTGAGCCTCCTCTACCACGCTGGGCTGGAGAATACCTGAACCACTACTTTTGGAGTCACTCCCTAATGACTCTAGAGAACCTCTGGCACTCTCCCAGCGGTCTGCTTCACTTGCAAGTTCCCAAGGATCCATGGTTTCACACCTCAACAAGTGTTGCCGCAACTCCGGCCAACAACGACTGAGCACCTGCTCCTTGAGAATAAGATCAAACAATTTGTCAAAATCAGGTCCCGTGGGAACCTCTAACCACTCAATCAATGCACACTGACAGTCACCTGCAAACTCCTCCCAAGACTGGTGAGACAGTTTCCTACTGTCCCTGAACTTCAACCTATTCTCCTCTTCTAGGGAAACAGGTACCATACTCGGGGAACTGGGGGTGGGACTTCCGGCACTGGGTTCTATATAGCTGCCACCACTGGACTCAACCCTCCCTGGGGAATCCAGACAATCAACACTGCGCGCAGGGGATAGTCTACCCTCCAGAGCTACTTTGCCTCTGGTGGAGGCCCTCCCAGCCTCCTCTATCCTTTCCTGCGCAAAGACCCTCTCAGTCTCTAGCTGTTGCTTCTTAACCTCCAGCTGCGCCATAGCCTGGGCATGCTCTAACCTGAGCTTCTCTAAGGCCAGCTGGTGCTCCCTTTCTCTCCTCCAATCTTCCAGCTCCTCTGGGGACAGGGAAAGGGATGAGGCGCTGCCTCCTATGCTGGACCCAGCAAGGGACTCCCCATCTATGGGGTCCTCACTATCTGCTGGCGTCCCCGTGCTATCATTTTCTTCCTCCTCTTCTGAATCTTCAGGGCTCCCCACAGACCCACCACCCTCCTGGTGTGAGGCCCGGGCCCTTTCCTCACTGCGCTCAAGATCCCATTGATCCTCTTGCCATTTGACCATGCATCTCCTAAGTGCATACCAGCCTGACTGATCCGCCCCTATGCCTCTCTCCACAGAACTTTCTCAGCTCCCACACACCGTATGTGGCTAGATCATTGAAATCAAAAACAAGCTCCCTTCTGGCAGACGTTCTGGTGAAAAGATTACACAGGGAACCTAGGGGTCTGAGCTAACACAGGAGTACACAATTCACAAAGGTTCAGCAAGCTCTCTACCCCAGAGAACTCACACTCACTTGTCTAGTGCCACACACCATTCATTCACACACAACCCCCCCTCGGACTAGTAAGGCAGTTTCTACCACCCCTGATTCCTCAACCTGACCACATATGACACAGGTACCAAACTCTGGGCGCGGGGCAGGGGAAGAAATGTACTTGACACAATTGCACACTGATACCTTTTGTAGAAGAAAATAATGGAACTTCAAAAACAATAATCCCCTAAAATGTGGTCATCTAAAATGCAGAGTTTTGTAGTGTGGCCTGTCGCCACTGTGGTACAACACAAACACAAATCCTTATCCTCACCGCTGCGTCCAATGTTAGAAATGGGATCCCTGGCTGGCTAGGGCTTGCGCCAAAGTCAGTCAGAGACCACCACTCCTAAGTCAGGCCAAGGGAGTTACACGCCAAGATAACCCCTGCTCACCCTCTAGGTAACGTGGCGCGAGCAGCAAGGCTAAACTTGGAGGCGATATGAGTTAAGTATTTGCGCACGCACCCCAGCAACAACACCCAAGGCCCACCACAAAGGAAACTCCACACAAGGGTATATAAAAAATAGCCTTTGTATTACAATAAACATACATTAGATAAAACACACACTTTACATTGTGCCAGGGGCACGGGCAGAATTTATAGGGGATAATGTACAGGACAGGGCCACCTGGACCACTGTCAAGGGTATGCACTTTTAGAAGTAACACTTTTAGAAATAGCACTTTTAGAAAGTAAAATCACTGTAGTACACAATATAAAAATAGAGCACACAACCAGTAATCACTGGTTACCAGGACCTCACTAGCACCACCTGTACTAGGGAGAAAACAACCACCTACATATCACACTACCTGTAGGGGTGTAAGAACATAACACATGATGCAATGCATAACATTCATTCAGAGGTGTAAGGAGGGAAAACACATGATGCATCGCAATACATTCAGAGGTGTAAGCAAATGAACAATTGCGCCAAACTCACGTAAGTCATCACCTGTGACTGTCCCTAGGCCAACTGGCCTCTCTAGGGCTAGGACGCCCTGTGTCCCAATGTCAGGGGGCCTAAACGGAGAAGCTGCCCACGAAGTGCTGGGCAGCTGTGTAGCAAGTGATGGGGCCAACACGATGGGGGAGCCTCACAGGCTCTGCAGAATGACTGTCCCCTTGGAGCCTCGCTGGGCTCTGAATAAACAAATGGCCCCTGAGCCTCTCTGGGCTCTTAAACAACAATGGGGCCCTGGAGCCTCGGGGCTCCTAAATACAAATGCCCAAGAGCCCCTTGGACTCTGTAAAAAATGCGGCCAATGGTGGAGCCTTCAGGGCTCAAAACAAACAATGCCCCCTTCTGGAGCCCTCGTGGCTCTGAGTAACCACTGAGCCTCTCTGGGCTCGAAAACAAGAATGCAGTTTGAGCCTCTCGTGGCTCCAACAAACAAAGATGCCGCCTGAAGCCCTCGTGGCTTCACAACAACTGCCCTGGAGATGGAGGGGAGGGGCGGGCACCGACAACGTGCCCCACGCCCTCCTCTTCCCAAATGGACACAGAGCCCCACTCACCGGACTCAGGACGCTGCAGCTCTCTTCTCTGGGGCTGCTCCTCGGCTTGGGGGGGGTGGTGGCTCTGCACGGGAGGTCCCGCTCCTCAGGGCTCCCTCTCCTTCAGGCCGGTCACCGTCTCCTTTGGGGCAGCAGCGGGGCTCTCTTCAAAGCACCGGAGCCCTGCCTGCACCCTCGGACGACCTCCTGTCTTCGGGCTGCGGGGGCGGGACTTCCAGGCAGGCCGCGCAGCAATTGGCCGGCCCGCTAACTGCTTCCGAGTCGCTGTAGGCAGAGTGGCGGCCCGAGGATAAACAGCTGCAAATGCCGGGTGGGCACCGGCTTTCCTTTTAAATTAACTGGAACGCGGTGGCACTCAAGCGGGGCAATGCCGGGTGGGCACCGGCTTTAAATCCACCCCGAGCGAGGTGGGCACTCGCTCGGCAGAAAAACAGCGGCAATGTCCCGGGCAGGGTGGGCACCTGCCAGGGGACTCTAGAATCGGCAAAAGCGGCGTGGGCAGCCGCGGAAGGACAATGACAGCGCTCCCAGCGCTTAGCCGATAAATAAAGCGCTTCTAAGCGCTAGGGCCGCAAATAAAGAGCTTCCAACGCTTCAGGGGTAAAAGAAAGCGCTCTCCATGCGCTGAGGGCAACAAGGAAGCGCTTCCAAGCGCTAGAGGCAAAGTCCAGGCCCCAAAGTCTCTAAAAGTCAAGCCAAAGTCCTTGTAGGCCCGCAGGGGGGCAAGGCTGGGCCCAGAGCCAGCTCACTGGGTCTCCAGGCAGGGAGACAGCCCAAGTGATGGTCCTCTGGCCCAGCAGCAGCCCCCCTCAGGCAGAATCCTGGAAGAGAACAATTTCTGTGGGGACACAGCCCCATTTTTATACACCTAAATCCTTTGTTTGGAGATGCAGGGTGGGAGAGAAACCAGTCGCAGCTAGTTTGGGAGTACCCTTGATGGCCCAACCACCCCTTTCTTTCACTGGCAGGGCTAGGGTCATCAGTCACACCACAGGGGGGCGGAGCCAGCATTGTGTGGGGAAAACCCAGCCCATCCAGGACACAGGTACACTCCTCCCACACATCACTCATGCTAATCTCACACTCACCACCGGGCAGACCCACCCAGCCTTCCTGGAGCCAGGCTCACCAGCCAGCTCCAGCCAATCACACACCAGGCATATTTTATATTAATATGCCAACTCCTAGAAGTGGCACTTCTACATATGAAACAGGAAATCAGGGCAGTCCCTATCAGTTAACTAGAGAAGGGGAATACTAATATCCCTACTATACCACCATAGCTCAAGAGATCCTTGCAGTTACATCCACTCAGAACGATTGTACATAATAGGCAAACAATAAAAGTAAAAATTATACACAATTTATTATAAAATATACAGGTACAAGTTTCAAATACAGTGCCACAGTGCAAAACATTAAAAATATTTGTTATGGTTTTTGTCAGCACCCTACCAATGGATCAATGGTGCACACATGATTAATACACAAGATCAGAATTAAAAAAGCAGTAAGCTTATTAAAAACAAGTTGTCGACGCAGCGTTTCGGTTTTTATGATGACACCTTCATCAGGACAGGGTTCTATACAATAAAGAAACACAGTATTAACACAAAATTTTCTTAAGAGCACAGCTGTATCTTCACTTTTTTGCACTCTATCTATTGCTCTTTTCTGTATTTAGTAAGCTTTATCACACATGTTACATAGTTGAGCAGAGAGACGCACTTCACATCAATACATTTTACTAAGGCATAGTGATGAAAGAAAACATTTTTATCAAAGACGATTTTTTGCATGCAGTGCTAGGGCACATAGAACAGTGGCAGGTGGATCTCTTGAGCTAGGAAAAGTTCAAGCATTATGAACTTATAGGTGAATTGCATTTAGAATGGTAATACACCTATGGGAGTAGTCTAAAACGATTCCAGTTTATATCGTTTCTAGAGGTGGAGATATTTTACTTATTAAAAAAAAACGCACTCTTTTAATTTTAGAGACGTCTTCCTCTATAATCAATTTGAGGTAGGTGTCCTTAGTTCATCACAGGACATCATATACACAAGTAGGTAGTGGACGATCAAAACATCTCTTAGTGTCTGAAATAATAAATACCAAGTTTTCAATTCATATTTTAGTTGGTATAAGGTCTGTGTATATTAGTGCTACACGGTCTATTAATTACCTTCACTTAATAGTGGATTTTCTTTTGTAATGTGGAAAAAGGAGCCACCGATATATTTTTTTAAGGTACTCCTTAAATTATGTTTTTTAAGGTACCCCTTAAATTATTTTTTTAAGGTACTCCTTAAATTATTTTTTTAAGGTACTCCTTAAATTATTTTTTTAAGGTACTCCTTATATTATTTTTTTAAGGTACACCTTACATAATTTTTTTAAGGTACTCCAAATAAAGGTTCCTCATATCGGTGGCTCCTTTTTCCACATTACAAAAGAAAATCCACTATTAAGTGAAGGTAATTAATAGACCGTGTAGCACTAATATACACAGACCTTATACCAACTAAAATATGAATTGAAAACTTGGTATTTATTATTTCAGACACTAAGATATGTTTTGATCGTCCACTACCTACTTGTGTATATGATGTCCTGTGATGAACTAAGGACACCTACCTCAAATTGATTATAGAGGAAGACGTCTCTAAAATTAAAAGAGTGCGTTTTTTTTTAATAAGTAAGTAAAATATCTCCACCTCTAGAAACGATATAAACTGGAATAGTTTTAGACTACTCCCATAGGTGTATTACCATTCTAAATGCAATTCACCTATAAATTCATAATGCTTGAACTTTTCCTAGCTCAAGAGATCCACCTGCCACTGTTCTATGTGCCCTAGCACTGCATGCAAAAAATCGTCTTTGATAAAAATGTTTTCTTTCATCACTATGCCTTAGTAAAATGTATTGATGCGAAGTGCGTCTCTCTGCTCAACTATGTAACATGTGTGATAAAGCTTACTAAATACTGAAAAGAGCAATAGATAGAGTGCAAAAAAGTGAAGATACAGCTGTGCTCTTAAGAAAATTTTGTGTTAATACTGTGTTTCTTTATTGTATAGAACCCTGTCCTGATGAAGGTGTCATCATAAAAACCGAAACGCTGCGTCGACAACTTGTTTTTAATAAGCTTACTGCTTTTTTTATTCTGATCTTGTGTATTAATCATGTGTGCACCATTGATCCATTGGTAGGGTGCTGACAAAAACCATAACAAATCTTTTTAATGTTTTGCACTGTGGCACTGTATTTGAAACTTGTACCTGTATATTTTATAATAAATTGTGTATAATTTTTACTTTTATTGTTTGCCTATTATGTACAATCGTTCTGAGTGGATGTAACTGCAAGGATCTCTTGAGCTATGGTGGTATAGTAGGGATATTAGTATTCCCCTTCTCTAGTTAACTGATAGGGACTGCCCTGATTTCCTGTTTCTCTGTACTCCTCGTCCCGACATCGGATCTGTGAGGAGACCTCCCTTTCTATTTTTTCACTTCTACATATGACACACTCATGCAACACACACCATTGCGAAGCATTCACTCTCACAAGTTCGCACATATCAGATTCGAACCTGTACACCCCACGCATCAGGAACTACCAGGGACACATACATTCTCCATGCATTCCTATGGGAGGGCAGGCCTATCTCATCACCTGCACTCAGAGTGCGCATGCACTTTCTACTGGGACACAGTGAAAGTGCGCAGAACCCAAAAATCACCATCACCAGGTCACCATTACAAGCAAAAAGTCTAGGGGTGAACCTGCCATGAGGGCCAAGTCCAACAGTGGGCCACACCCTTTTCACTCTGACTGCAGACTCTGTATTCAGGTGCCCCCACATTGCTAGGCCCTGAAGAGACCCTTCATAGTTGACAGGGTCGAAACGTCATCGACAATTTCAAAGTGAACCATATATCAGCCTGAGTTAATCCATTATTTATGTTTTGGTCAACTTTGTAAATATAGAAACCATTTTTGTATGTCACTAAAATCTCAGTATGTTGGTTTTATGTTGTCTGGGGACACTTTGCACCTGATTGTGATTATATATTGAAACTATATATATAAACATTTGAACTTATGAAACATCATGCAGTTTATAGTGTAATATCTCTCTTCCACATCCACTTAACCCCGTGTTTTGCCATTGTACTTATAATTAGTATTGTCTATTAATTACATTTGTCCACAGTAGCCATTGTCTCTGTTTATATAGTATGTACCCTGGTTCCGAGTGAGTAGTGTGCCCCTTATCTCTCATACACGACTGGAAAGCGAAGGTATGCATGGCACGCTGAATGATGCTGGAAAGCATGTCGTGGCTGTAATAGGAGAAACTCATTAAAGAAAATTGTGCTTTCAAACTAAATAAGAAGTATCATGTAACAAAAGAAGTAAAAGGCCCAATCCTCTTGGGAGGTTACACAAATGAAGAAAAGGAGGGACTAACAAGCCTATTAACGAATCAGAAGCCAGCATTTACAAAGGACAATGACACAAGCCAATGACAAATGTGGGCGGAGAGTGGGTGGGGCTTCAAGTCCAATCTCGAATACAGCAAGCCTCGCAGAGCAGCGAATGCACTGCCCAGGCTCGACCTAAAAAGCAAAGCACTTCTCTAAGGATTTTCATCCTGTGAAATCTGACAATGTTCGCCTTAATTCTCTTTCCCTAACTTGTCCTTTTTATGCTCCTTCTGTGCATGTACTTGTCTGGCCAGACATAGACCTCTGCCTCTGCTGAGCAAGAGAAATAGTAGAGGCAGGAGAAAGCAAGCATCTGCAACGCAATAGGTCTCACATTTATGCAAGTTTGAGGTATTTGCATTGCAAAAGACGATGCCTTTTATTTATGTTTTAGTTTTTAAAACATAAATAAAAGGGATGTCATTTACAATGTGAGTACCTTACACTCTCACAACTACAAGAGCTATTGCATTCCAAATACTTGTTTCTCACAGTTGCCCTCCCATCCAGAAGGAACGCCAACATTTCAGTAGGGTTCTTGCAATGTTGTTTATTGATCCACAGTGTATCTATATATAGAGCCACACACTACGCTACTGGAATGTCAATAAACAACATCGCTCGAACCCTACTGGAATGTTGGTGCTCTTTCTGGATGAGAGATATATATATAGAGCAAAAGGCTTCTTTTTTTTTAAATTGCTGTGAAATCGCTGGTGGATCCACAAATTCTGGCAAACTTTTTTTTTAAAACAAGCACAGTCTCCCATGCTTATTACTTTTTTAGCCCTTTCGGGTGAACCAGGTCCCCGGAACATATTTAAATTTTAAAAGGGGGTTATGTTTCAACACAAGGCCAGCTTACTACCTAGAAAAGGCAAATATGTTGTTATACATGGTCCATTTCTTCTGCCTCTAAGGAGGAAAGAGAGAGATGGCAGAGCCTCTAATTGGCGGACTTTGTGACCACAAGTCCTGGGGTCCAGTCCCAGTTCCCTAACGTCAGGTCTTTAAGTGGGCCGGGTCCTGCCGGTTCTCAGCACCAGCAGTTTTAAAAAGCTGGTGCTGAGACGGGTACTCCACGGGCTCTCCATTTTTACCCTCAGGGTGAAAAACTTCAAAGAGACTCGTTTTTCAGTTAGATATAACCAAACTTGGAGCACTTTACATGAGCACCAGTTACATGACACAAGGACAAATTCATGTTTTGAATCACAGGACGTAAGGCTCAAACCTTTTTTCTCAGCTCAAGGGTCAGTTGCTCTAGCCTTATGCCGCAACCTCCCCCACAAGAGCCAGTCGCATTTTCCATGTTATATACAATGAAGTGATAGTTGTTGCTTATTTATCTTATGCAGCTTACAACCATTGACAAAGCCAATAGTCATGGCTTGTTTTATGTGTAATGTGTCTTGTTGTGTCATATATCTGGATTAATGGACAGAAGCAGCAAAATACAAGAGCGAATGCTAAGTACACTATGCTAAGTACAGATTTTTAGCTTTAGTGTTTTAAGCCACACCATTATTTACAGTGGCCACGCCCCTATGAGAGACCCCCAGTTTTTTTTTATCCCACTTAAAGCCCTGGCTAACGTGCACAAACATCTGGGTCCCCCAGTAAATCACTTTATCTTCCACTCACTGTATGGGGTCTAATTGTTGCCATAAGTAAGGGGTGCGAGAAGGGTGATCACGGCTGCAGCTTGTGCCAAAAAAAAAAAATAATCTTCTGTTTGATGTGGGTGTTCACTTTTCTGGTTTATTTTGCTTCCACCTGAAATGTTGCATAAAAGGTAGGTATTTTTGATTCTAGTCACACAATAAAGGATGTAACATTTCCTTTGCCAGATGTTTTTTCAGGGCTGCCCTGTGCACCAATGTGTTTTGCTTGATCCTTACCACTGGGGTGTGTCCACAGGAGGGGGTAGTTGTTTGTCACAAACCTGTGAAAAGGCAACACCTTCGGGTGTTATGGGAAGTCTGTGCAGGCATCATTGACTGTAACAGGAGCGCATCTTTGAGAGACACAGGCGCATGCTCGTCGGAAACCTATGTGTTTTATCTTCTGCCAAAATCTGAAACCTTTCTGTTGGTGTGAACACGAGTCAGGAAAGGCGTCATGAAAACACAAGTGCAAACAGGATACGGCGATCTGAGGCTGCGCCGTGATGGGACAGAAGCACCTCCTGTGTGGCCTTCGATAGAGATCAAGCGATGTACGGGTAGGCCCCGGGGAGAAGGAGTATGTTTAAGCGTTGTTTGACCCAATTCATGCTGGGGGTTGAGCGCGTTGCTCCGCTCCTGTAGAGCATGCGAAGGGTGCGACACGGCCACAGAGCAGGGACCCGCATGGAGCCGCTTCCAAACTGCAGAAGCTGCATGCGGGGGGGGGGTTGGAGACGAGCTGGCTTAGGATTCTAAGTCGCTCCGCTGGTCTCCCTAGCTTCCCCGGGTCGTGGGTGAGGGGGAGTGAATGCTGCCCGAGCGAAGGGCACCCCTGGAGAGGCGGCGCCGGCCGCCGAGAGGCCCGTGGGGCGTGTGCCATGCCCCGGGCCGAGTCATCGATAAGAGGAGAAGTGGACCGGGCAGTGCCCACCTGCACCGGCTGCAACTGGGCCCAAAGCGGTCCGACCGGAGCCCACCCGGGTCGGCCATAGCAGCAGGGACCCCCACCGGAGCGGAGTGCTGGCCGGGCAGAGCCCACTCGCCACGGCCGCAGGAGGAGAATAGGCCCGTCTGTCGGAGGTGAGCCCGGGCACTGATGAATACCTGGAGAGCCGCGCAAGCAAGAAGCGACTCCCGGTCTGACTGTAAAAAAGCAGAGCCCACCCGCATGACCAGCGCGCTGTGCCGGGCGTGAGTGTGCCCCCAATAAACTGTAAATAAAGCAGCGCCAGCGGAGCCCACCCGTGGCCTGCCTGCAGCGTCTGCCGTCCCCCGCCGCGCCACATGTGTGATGAGAGGTGGCCGCGGCGAGGGCGAAAGGACTCCAAAGAGAAGTAAAACGGAGCATACCCGCTATCAAAAAGAAAACAGAGGCTCGTAATAAAGCACCACTCGCGGAGCCCACCCGCGGCCTGCAGGAAGCATCCCCTCTCCCCCGACCCGCGCAGCGTGTGAGCAGATGAGCTGCCGCGGGCGGGGAGAGTGAAAGTAATGAAGTGGAGCCCACCCGCCGTGGCCGGGAGATAACTTATGGCGGCTGCCAGCCTGCGCCGCAAAGGACACTCATGAGAGCGAGAGCCCGCCTCGCCCCTACGGCCGACAAACAGCAATGTGGCCCTATGGACTCTAAGGCCAGGGAGAGACCACCTTCACTGCACCCAGTCGAAGCCCGTACCGACTCCCAGCCGCGCAGTGTGTGAGCTTGGTAGCTGCAGCGGCAGGGGAGGGAAACAAGAGACGCTCACTGGACCGGAGGTGCTGTCTGGCAAAGGTGAAGGGGAGAAGACAACAAACACGGAGAGTGGAGTAGCTAACCACTCGCCCGCCCTCCCCACCTCCCGGTCAAGCAACCCGTGTCACCCGCCTTTTTTGACTCACCTGAAGCCAAGAGGGAGTTGAAGGTATCCTGCAGTGTGCCCGGCAGCCCATGTGTATCTGGGGAGCAGCGAGGCCTCATGTGAGAAGTGGCAGCGGCCAGAGCAGGGTCGGGAGAGCGCTGGTGACAGAAAGGCTCACAAAGTAGGGGCGGAGGAAGCACCCTCCACGAGCTGCTACCCAGCATTCTGCCCCCAATTAGGTCCCTGCCCTGACTGTGGAGAAGAGAGAGCAAGCCCCAGAACGGCAAAAGCAGGCCAGGAAAAGCAACACTGGCACATAGTGGCTAAACATGGAACTGCACCAAAACAAGCCACAAGAAAGCAAACAAGCACAAGTCAGCAAAAGGGAAAGCCTACGAGGAAAAGCAAGCCTGGAGACCCATCACCACTGCAGAAGTGACTCCTGTGGCCACAGCTGCTCACCGCAACCGCAGGAGAGAAAACAACCTCACGCTGGACGGCGAGGGAGAGTCAAGACGTCTACAGCAAGCAGCAAGATTCAAGGGCAATTGACTGGAAGCGCGCAAGTGTACCCCGGACGCTTACAAGAAAAGAATAGGGGGCAAGAGAGAAGATCGTAATGACCGGTCCAGTCACCGAAGAGTGGAGAGAAGACAGTGTCCTAAAGACAGGACAAGACCAGACGGAAACAGGCGGAGTGCACGCTGCTTGAAGAAGCCTGGTCAGCAAGACAAAGGAAGAAAGGTGACCGCATCGTGTCGCGAAAAGGATACGAAAAAAAGAATGAAGAAAGAAGTCATGTGGCACGACGCAATCAAGTACACCATCTGGAAAAGGTGAGGAGAGGTGTGATAAGTCTACACACTTGAAAGAAGAAGAGGTGATACACCACAACATCGTGTACAGTGACCCACACGTCCAGGAGAACACCGAGAGCACCAAGAACAGAACACGCACCCATTCACAAGACCCCGACGACCTGTGGACGGTAGGAGAGCACAGGCCGGACCATTGGCAACACCCACTTTCGGGATCGAGCGGAAACCTGGATGTGCAGGGAGCTCAGACGGCCTGAACAAGGAGAACTGACCAATCCACTTCAGCCCATGGAGATCCAAGGGGCAAAGGCAAAGGCCTCAGGGACACCGGTGGCAGAGGGTCCCGATACGAGAGATGGATCCATCGCCGTCTAACCTGCACGTCCCAGGAAGAAGACGAACTTGTGCGCAAAGGCAGGAGTCAACAACTACCCTTCAGATGGAGCTATGGACTTTGTGAGGTAGTACCCTCATCGTCTCCTCCATTCACACGCAGACTGTGGAGTTGGAGCAACGCTGTGAAATAATACTCGGCCCAGTGGAAACCTGATGTAAAGGGCCTCCGGTACATCTTGTGGCAGGAGAACACCCGAGAGAGGGGTGTCCTAGTGAGAAGAATGTCCTTCGGACACTCCATCCTTTGCAATGTGAAGCCAAGCTGCTGACAGTGAAGAAACCGACGGACCAGAGGAAGACAACATCATCCCAGTCTAACATCTGGTCATCCTGTTTGACATCATCCTCAAAAACAAGATCTCAGTGGACTGACCAACACTCTTCCACGGCGCAAGTCCACAAGCACACGCCCACCAAGAACCAAGACGTCAAGCCAAGAAGAACTAAAGTTTCAGCAGCAATTTCCACCGTCGTCATCAAGCAAGCTGCTGAAGAGACTTATTGTAAATTTGTAATTACTGTATATTTATGTACTTCCTCCCACAGGTTCGGACTTTTGTCTTTCCTTAATTTTTATCAAATTTTGGGAGGAATGTTGTGTCCTAGCAGACACAGTCTAGTTGTTGTAAGTGCATTCCTACTCTTAACACCCACCCACCACTGATGTCACGAGACCATGTGACACAGCTAATAAAGGGAGCAGAGCGCACGTGCTCGAGGCTCACTAACCCACTATAGATCCAGTGTCCGTGTCGCAGTCATTGCCACCATGTGGGCCTAGGGCCCACGACACAACAGGAGCCAGTGCCAGAAAGCAGCACAAGGCGCCTCAACCCTCAGCGAAGGCGCTGGATTTTATGAGTTGCCGCAATTCGATGGAATGAAGCATGTGGCCAAAGGCTCAAGTCTGAGCAGGCGAGTGCTGCCTTTTTGCTCTGACCGGTGCTCGCGCTTGCCTTCGGTGTATGGGAGGGGGGTGGGACAAGCGGGGTCCAGAGTCGCCTCCCATGGCGCAAGGGTCTTTCTGACCACATTGCCACTTTGCTGCCGGCAGGAGCAGAGGACCCGGTTGAGGGGTCTCACTGTTCCCGTGGCGCTGGGGGGTCAAGGATGTTTTTTGCTGACACCGGGCCCTTGGTGCTTCAGCGCACGCTTCGACATCCTGCACACCAACGAGGAGCCTACCACGATTGGGGTTTGCGCCGGAGCGAGCCGGAACGATTAGAATTTGCTGGGTGGACCTGCTAATCCCCGACGGGTTTACGTTGGGTAACGGGGCTGGTCTGGGGCACCCTGGGTCGCCAGCAAGTGTGTGTGCAACAGAGCGGGCTAGGGCAGGGGGAGTCCTCAGCCTGCCGGCATGCCGGGGGCCGCGCATTGAGCCGATAGCGGGTACGATGCCTGTACGGGTCACCACTCATTTACTATAGAAGTAAGGAACTAAGCAAATAAACTAATAGGTGGAACAGAGGTGAGACCTGACTTTTGCACTGCCAGGTCTGATGTTTGTTTTCCGGTTGCTAAAGTACTTAATTAAAATAATGATGCCATCAGAAGTGTCCCCATCACAGGCCTTAGAGGTGGTGCGGTTATACCTCAGTGTCATCATCTCCCAAAGCTAAAACCTGGGAGTGCAAGTACTAGGTGCATGACAGGTGCCCACGCTGTCCCATTCCTCGTGTCCTGCTAAAGTCTAAGCTATGTATTACAGGGTCCTGCCGGCGGATAGGTCATCATGAGGTCCTGTAGGTTGTAGGAGTCAGGGTATAAGCCTATATCTGAAAGAGACACGTTAGTGATAGATTCCTTACCTTAGAATATCCCCAGGCGTCAGACTGGATCCGGAAATCTTTGCGTAGCAATACCCCTGCGCGCTGTTAGGCGTCGTCTGCGGCTCCGCGTCCGTCGTCGGCGTCGTGAGCGCCGGGATGACGTCATCGGAGTATATAGACGGCGCCCATGCGCGCTGACGTCAGTTCTTCTTTTTTCCGCGCCAGCTAGCGCAGATCCGGAAGAAGCTCTACCCCCAGTCACTTTTTGACTGAAAACTTTTTGATCTTTTTGATCCTCTACTTAGTCGATTCTCGACTATCGGTGCCAGGGATGCCCGGGTTCAAGCCTTGCTCGAAGTGCGGCCGACTCATGTCGGTCACGGACCCCCATCGCCGGTGCCTGAAGTGCTTAGGCCTCGACCACGACGATCGAACCTGTGACGACTGCCGGGCCCTGACGTCGAAGGCTAGGCGGGAGCGGTCCCGCAAGCGTCTCGAGCTGAGGCAGTCGGCCCCGCGCCGCTCCAGGTCCCGGTCCCGGTCCCACGGGAGGTCGAGGGACAGGTCGCGAGGTCGGAGTCATCGACGCTCCGGGAGTGGTCACCGATCGTCTGGATCCAAGTCCTCAGGTAAGAGGCATGAGAGGTCGGAGCGCCACCATCGGTCCTCCGACCCGCCCCGACGCTCGCTCGATGCGGCCGGGGGTTCGGGCGACACCGCCCACGCGGCTCCGCGGGAGTCGCAAGCGTCGCCGCCTGCCCCACACCTTCGGGTCCCTGGGCACGGCGCGTCGCAGGAGGAGGTCGAGAGGTACCTCATGGCCATGAGGGCCCTCCCTCCTCAGTCGGTTCCCGTGGCGCCTTCGGGCCGATCGGCTCCGTCTGGAGGTCCTTCCGGGTCGGGCGCTTCGGCCCCGACGACGTCGGGTGCTTCGGGCCCGGCGCCGCTGGCGACTTCGGTCCCGGCGCCGCGCGACCTCGCTGGATCCGGCTCCGGATCCGGGACCTCGCCGGTCGACCTTACGACCTCACCGGCGCCGTCCCTTCAGGTGTCGTCCCCGGCAGCCGTAGTGGTTGCCGACCCCAATGCTTCCTACGGTCCGCCTCAGGCGTCGGAGGGGCGCCGCTGGGCGCCGATTCCGTCGGCCATCGGAGAATTCTATCTCCACGAGGAGGCCCTGGCTGTTCATCCTGGTCTCCAGGAGCTGGGTGACGAGGAGCAATGGGAGGGGTCCGAGGACCCTCTGGCACGTGATTGCCAGTCACATCAGGACTGGACATATGAGCTTGGGGAGGCCAGTGGTATTGACACCTCGCCAGACACTGGATTTACATCGCCCCCGACTGTGGCTTCGGAGGCGGGTTCTGCTTACAGCGTAGTGTTGACGAAGGCAGCTAAGGCCCTAAACCTTGAGCTCCCCGTCGCGGCCGTGAGGACTAATCTCCTCACTGAGGTGCTCAAACAGCAGTCCGGCTCCGCGGAGCCCCTTCTGCCGTTCAATGAGGCCTTGTGTGACGTTCTGCTGGGCACTTGGTCCAAGCCCGCCACAGGTCCCCCTGTGGATAGGAACGTGGCCAGACGCTACCGCCCGGCACCGGGCGACCCTTGCTTTTTGTCCACCCACCCCACCCCCGAGAGCCTGGTCATCCAGGCCTCCACTTCCCAGACCGCATTCCCGACGGCCCCGCCCGATCGGGAATCCAAGAGATATGAGCAGTTCGGGAAGAAGGTCTTCTCGTCTGTGAGCCTAGGGCTCCGGTCAGTCAACACCAACTGTCTCTTGGGCCGCTACACCCACACTCTGTGGGACACGGTTGCGGAGGTGCTGCCACAATGCTCTGAGGAGGTCAGGGCTAAACTCAGCCAAACCCTTGCGGACGGCCGAGATGCGGCACGATTTTCCATCCGGTGTGGGCTGGATACCACGGACTCACTGGGCAGGGCGATGGCAACGACGGTGGCGGTTCGACGCCACGCCTGGTTGAGGTCCGCCAATTTCTCGGCCGATGTCCAGGCCACTCTCCTGGACATGCCGTTTGATGGCCGTCGCCTCTTCGGCGACAAGGCAGACCATGCGCTGGAACGTTTTAAGGACTCCAGGGCCACGGCCAAGTCCTTGGGCCTTGCGGCCCCACGCCAGCAATCGGGTGCCTTTCGCTCCTTTCGTGGCCACGGAAGGGGCGCCCCACCACGGACCGTCAGCCACGCGCCGCAGAATGTTCAGCAACGCGGTGGCGGCCGTGGGAACCGCCGTGGCGGTGGTCGGGGCCAGCGGCGAGGCCAGTCCACACCTCCCTCAGCAGCCCCCGCCTCAAAACCTTCCTAGTCCGAGTTTTCAGGCCCATGTGACGCCTGTGGGAGGCAGGGTTCGCCATCACCTCTCCCACTGGCATACAGTCACTTCGGACAGGTGGGTGCTGCAAATTGTCCGAAGGGGTTTCTCCCTCCCCTTCGAGTCTTCCCCTCCATCCATGCCACCTCAATGCCACCGTGTGTCGGGGGATCACTTGCGACTTCTGCAAGGGGAAGTTTCGGCCCTCTTGGCCAAGAGGGCCATCGGGCGCGTTCCTGGGCCAGAAGTAGGACGTGGCTGTTACTCCCACTACTTTCTGGTACCCAAGAAGGGCAAAGGGGGCCTACGCCCTATCTTGGATCTGCGGAACGTGAACAGCTTCCTCCGTACGGAGAAGTTCAAGATGCTCACTTTGGCTCAGGTCCTGGCTGCCCTGGACCCAGGAGACTGGATGGTAGCGTTGGACTTGCAGGACGCCTATTTCCACATCCCCGTCCTGCCGGCCCACCGGCGTTACCTGCGGTTCACGGTAGGCCACGAGCACTTTCAGTTTACCGTGCTCCCCTTCGGCCTTACCAGCGCCCCACGGGTGTTCACGAAGGTGATGGCGGTGGTCGCAGCCCATCTGCGCAGGCAAGGGGTGTCAGTCTTCCCCTACCTCGACGACTGGTTGTTGAAGGCGGGCTCGCCCCAGACAGTCGTCAGCCACCTCCAGACTACGGCCGACCTCCTGCACTTGCTGGGGTTCTCCATCAATGTGCCGAAGTCACACCTGTGTCCCTCTCAGAAGCTCCTTTTCATCGGAGCGGTTCTCGACTCGGCGCAGTTTCGGGTTTACCCACCCGAGCAGCGGGTTCGGGATATTCAGGCTCTGATTCCTGTCTTCGGGCCGTTATCCCGGGTCTCGGTCAGGTTGACGCTGCGGCTTCTGGGACTGATGGCCTCCTGCATCCTTCTGGTGCGTCACGCCAGGTGGCGGATGCGGGCTCTGCAGTGGGACCTGAAGTTTCAGTGGGCCCAGCATCAGGGCAACCTGTCCGATCATGTCCTGATCTCGGAGGGCACTGCGAGACAACTGCAGTGGTGGCTCACGGACCGCGACTGGGTCAGTGGCAGATCTCTCTCTCTACCCCAGCCGGAGCACGTAGTTGTGACGGACGCGTCCCTCCAGGGCTGGGGAGGCCACATGGGAGAGGCGGAGATCAGAGGCCTCTGGTCTCCGGCGGAGTCCCGGCTCCACATCAACCTTCTGGAGCTGCGGGCGATTCGTCTTGCACTGAAGGCATTCCTCCCCTCTGTCAGGGGGAGCGTGGTGCAAGTGTTCACCGACAACACCACCGCCATGTGGTACTGCAACAAACAGGGCGGTGTGGGGTCGTGGACCCTTTGCCAGGAGGCTCTGCGCCTCTGGCAGTGGCTGGAACATCAGGGCGTGACTCTGGTGGTTCAACACCTGGCAGGTTCTCTGAATGCCAGGGCGGACGAACTCAGCCGCCGGTGCATGATGGATCACGAATGGCGTCTGAACTCGGACGTGGCGCAAGGTCTCTTTCGACAGTGGGGAGAGCCTTGGTTAGATCTATTCGCCACAGAAGAGAACGCGCAATGTCAGCAGTTCTGCGCGTTGGAGTTTCCAAGGCGGCACTCGCTCGGAGACGCTTTTCGTCGCGAGTGGAGCTGCGGCCTGTTGTACGCCTTTCCGCCTATACCACTTCTGCCCAGAGTGCTGAAGAAGATCAAGCGCGACCGGGCCCAGGTTATCCTTGTGGCTCCGGACTGGGCTCGAAGATACTGGTATCCCGAGCTACTCAGCATGTCAGTCGATCCCCCGATTCGTCTGCCTCTTCGGGAGGACCTTCTGTCGCAGCAGCAGGGGACGGTCCTGCACCCGAACCTGTCCAGTCTCCACCTACAAGCTTGGAGATTGAGCGGCGGCAGTTGAGGCCATTTGACTTGCCTCCCGAAGTCTGTGACATCATTCTGGCAGCCAGGCGTCCCTCCACTAAGTCGGTATACGCCTGCCGGTGGAATAGATTTGTGGCATGGTGCGCAGCAAAGGCTGTGGATCCCCTCTCTGCACCCCTTTCGGAAGTGCTGCTCTTTCTTCTTTCCCTTGCCCAGCAGGGCTCTGCTCTGGGCACTCTTAAAGGGTATCTCTCTGCTCTTTCAGCCTTCTTGAGGCTACCTGATCAGCCTTCTTTGTTCAAGTCCCCTATAGTGAGTAGATTTCTGAAGGGCATCACACACATGTTCCCTCCTGTTCCCTTCGTGATGCCCCAGTGGGACTTGAACCTTGTTCTCACCTATCTGATGTGTGCTCCCTTTGAGCCACTTCATAACTGTCCTCTTCGCCTCCTTACGCTGAAGACGGCCTTCCTGGTTGCCATCACCTCTGCCAGGAGAGTGAGTGAGCTCCAGGCTCTTTCTTCTTCTCCGCCTTTCCTGTCTGTTCACCCTGATAAGGTGGTGTTGCGTACACGACCTTCCTTTCTGCCCAAGGTTGTCACGGCCTTCCACATCGGGCAGTCCATCACCTTGCCCACCTTCTTTCCGCCTCCGCATCCCTCGAAAGAGGAGGAGAGGCTCCACCGTCTGGATCCAAAACGTGCGCTCTCCTACTACTTGGACCGCACTCGCCAATTCCGGGTGGATGACCAACTCTTCGTTGGTTACGTGGGCGCGAAGAAGGGAAAGGCTGTACACAAGAGGACCATCTCCAGGTGGATCATCTTGTGCATCCAAGCATGCTACTCCATGGCGAGGAAGGAGCCCCCGGCTGGATTGCGGGCTCACTCCACTCGGGCCACGGCAACGACAACTGCCCTGGGCCGCGGTGTCCCCCTGCAGGACATCTGTCAGGCAGCCACGTGGGCCTCGCTGCACACGTTCGCAAGACACTACTGCCTGGACAGTCAAGTCCGGAGGGATGGCTTCTTTGGCCGTTCCGTCCTCCAGGACTTTCTGGTGTGATATTGGTTCGCAGACCCACCACCACGGGGTTGGTATTGCTGGGGTATCTATTCTAAGGTAAGGAATCTATCACTAACGTGTCTCTTTCAGATGCACAAGTTACTACTTGTGTAACGATATATCTGTAAGAGACATTAGTTAGTGATAGATTCCTTACCGCCCTCCCATCCTCCCCGTTCTGCGAACCGATATTTAGGGTTAAGGTCATCCCCTTTCAGGGCCCTAGTTTCATGGCACCAGTGTTAGTTCTATCATGGCTCTGCGTATCTGGCGCGGAAAAGCTGTGTTATCAGAACTGACGTCAGCGCGCATGGGCGCCGTCTATATACTCCGATGACGTCATCCCGGCGCTCACGACGCCGACGACGGACGCGGAGCCGCAGACGACGCCTAACAGCGCGCAGGGGTATTGCTACGCAAAGATTTCCGGATCCAGTCTGACGCCTGGGGATATTCTAAGGTAAGGAATCTATCACTAACTAATGTCTCTTACAGATATATCGTTACACAAGTAGTAACTTGTGCGTTACTGTAAGCTAGCCACCTGGCACGGGCAGCGTCGGTGGGGGGGTCCACAATGCGAGCACAGAGCCTACTTGTCTTAAGCCGGTTGCCGGGGTCAGGCTGAAGGGTGAGGGCCGCGCCTGTATGCTAACTATGACATTTTAACTGTCTTCACAACAATGGACAATCCGGGATCTATTCCTAGAAGCTGGTCGCTAGGGACCAATAAGGAGGTTTGTTTCCAAGGGACAAGCAGGTATTAGTGAGGTGATTATTGTAGCATGAGGGCAACCCTACGCCTCAAATGCGCCCACCACACTGGGTGCCGGTGAGAAGAGGGGCAGTAGGTGAGGGAGGTGTCCTGACAAAGAGTGGGCGAAAACGTTTGGGCGAGGGGGCCCGCGGGGCAATATGAACCTTAAAGGAGGGGCTTGGATTGTGGTGAAGTGTCTTATTCTACAATTTGAATTTCAGCAACCAAATCACCCCTGATTCCGTTGTCGTGGACGCTTCACCCCACAAGTGAGCTGACCACCCACCGCTCCGATCCATTTCGTCCCGCGACCAGTCAAGAGGTTAGGTTGTCAGGAATCAAGAAGTGAAGTAAGTACCGGGGTACGAGTGGGTTGGACATGCACCGGGGATTGGGAAACTGTGCTCCCTGCGGCCCAGCAGTGTGGCGGCACCCTCAGGGAAGGTGGGGGGCAAGTCTTTCCGATTTTCTCTCCCACCAGGGCATGCCTAGACAGTCGGCTCGACAATCCGCAGCCATGGACAGCTAGGGAACTCCCGCCCCATTAGTCTCACAAATCAGCTGTGTAGATGAGTCCCAGACCAGCAAGTCGCAGGAAACACTATGGGAGAATTTCATGACAATGGCCAAGGCTAAAGGTGCGGAAAAGGGAACAAGGATTCCTCTATGCCCGAGGGCAGGAGGATTCCGGGGTGGTGGCTGACATCCCACCTGTGACACAGGTGGGGCTCATGGACCGGGGATCGGCCAGATCTAAGCGTGTGCGCAGGCCCACCAATAAGGACTTTCCTATGGACCCGCCCCCAGCGAAAGTCATTAATCACCCCGCAAGAACTAGGACCCCCAGGGGTACCGGCGGCTGAACCGAACACTATCACAGCAGGCGCCGAGAACTTTGAAAAAATGGGTAGGGTGATGGACAATATGCTGACTTTGATGGGGCAATTTTAGACGGGGTTAGGCGCCATCGCGCCTACTCCTCTATTGCCGGCTGCAATGCCTGCGGCACCGGGGGCACCCACAGTATTGCATGTTTTGGGGTGATAGGCAACCTGCACGAATACAGCCGTCAGGGCGTTCGGGTCTGGGGCCATTACGGGGGCCGGGCCAGGGTCCGATGCAGCGTTGCTCACCAACAACGCAGCACCAGTCCCTTCTACCACGGGTCAGGGGGACAACCAACTGGCGACACCCTCATCAAATGCTAATCACGCTGCAGGACTGAATTCGCCACCGACCAGCAGCCCGGGGGCGGTGACGACCACCCAACAACAGCCCAGCACATCACCTCCCCCATCGAACCCCCAAAATCAGCAGTGGTGACGGCTCCCCTACCACCCATTACTGTGGCACCCTTGGCGTTGGGACGTTGCTCACTGTCTAGGCAAGTGCCTCAGGTGGCCAAAGAGGTTATATTGAGGCGGGAATTTATTGATATCCTGACCTTACTAATGCACTGGGAAGCAGGGGCAGATACTAGGAAAATGGGGGGGAACAGGAGGTTAAGAAGGTGAGATACCAACGTTGGCCTGAGAAAACGATTGAGAACTGGGTGGAGGCATTCACCATCCTGTCAGCAGTAATTATGGAGAAGTATCCAGAGCAGGGGCGTTCATGCAATATTCTCACACCATACAGCAGGAGGCTAAAGTGTCAGGAGGGATCGGGTGGTTCCACTATGATCAGGACTTCCGTAAGAGAATGACCATATGCCCGGAGTTAGGGTGGGATAAAAAAGAGATCCAGCTTGGGTTCAAGACATGTGTAAATTCACTACTTAGCACAAGGAAGGGGCGGGCAAGAATCAGGAGTGGGACAATCAGAAAGGGACTAAGCAGACTGGAAAATGCTCTTTCAAACATCCTTTTCGAGGGAGACAGGAAGGGGGACAGAAGCAAGGGAGTAGGAAATTCAACTCCGGCACCGGCAGGCTATATAAAGCCGGGTCCTGCTCCTGGGGCAAGATCTGCAAGTTTACCCACAGCTGCAGCAAGTGTGGGGCCACACACCCGGCCGTGTCATGCACTGTCAGACGAGAGGGTCCACTGCCTCCCACTGGCAGACAAGATAGCTAGTAACATAGAGGAGACAGGACCACCCGCTGCCTCCCACCCCACCCCCGCTCATCCCCCAACGTCTGCGAGCACCATCCTGCCAACCTCAAATGTGAAGGGGCCTTCCCCCATCATCTTACGGAACCTCCTCCCCTGCCCAGGTCCTATCTCAACCCCAAAGACAGATTGCTCTTAACTCACTGCTTCGTCGAAGGCTTTAGGATTCCATACCAGGGCCCCCTGGGTTGCAGGGATGCAGAGAATCTCAAGTCAGCCAGGAACTTGCCGGGAGTAGTAAGGGAGAAGGTCGGGAAGGAGGGGGCACTGGGCAGGATAGCGGGTCCCTTCAATCACCCCCCCTTGGAGCATTTCCTAATCCCCCCGCTGGGTGTGGTCCCCAAGAACGAGCCTGGGGCCTACTGATTGATCCACCATCTGTGCTACCCTGAGGGCGACTCGGTGAACCACTGGTTGGAAGAGGGGTCATGTTCAGTCTCTTACTGCTCCCTAGACATGGCAGTGGACATGATAAGGAGAGCAGGAAAGGGGGCCTGGCTGGCCAAGGCTGACATTGAGTCTGCCTTCCGCCTGCTCCTGGTTCATCCGAACAGCTAGCACCTCCTGGGGTTCAAATGGCAGGGCGAAGTGTTCTTTGATCGTTGCATGCCCATGGGCTGCACAGTGTTCTGCGCATACTTTGAGGCCTTCAGCCCCTTCCTCCAGTGGGCACTCTCCTGGGCTTATGGCATAGAGGGAGTGACACACTACCTCGATGACTTCCTGTTCATCGGGGGCTTAGGGACCCCGAAGTGTAGTGAGGGTCTGCAGCGCTTCCAAGATTTGTCGGGGCACCTGGGAGTCCCCCTGGCACAGGGTAAGACTGAGGGTCCGGCCCAGGTTCTCACGTTATTGGACACCATCAAGCGTGTGTCCAGGCTCCCTGCCGAGAAGGTTGAGGATCTGGGGCAGGAAATCCAGGCGCTACTGGTCAAGGAAAAGGCCACCCTGGGCGCGTTCCAGTGTCTCCTGGGAAAACTGAATTTCGCAGAATTGATCAGGACCGGCTTACGCTGCAACATCGAGTTTAGGGCTAGGCACATAGAGGGGGTCAAAAATGTGGCAGCTGACACCCTCGTTTTCAGTGGCTCAGTTTCCGGGAGGCCTAGCCGCGAGCGAGAGTGGAGATGACACCCTTCCCAGAACACCTATGGTGCATCCTCCGGCATTGGAGCAGCGGTTGAGATCATTGGGGGAATGCTCCTTGGCACCGGGGACCAGGAGGAAGTACAAGGCCCCTCTTGACACATTTCTAAGCGTCGCAGAGACTCTGAGCACAAGCTCCCTTGGCCTTGGACCAAAAGGTTCAGGCGTTTGTATTGTGGGCCAAAGATCAGGGGAAGAGTCACTTGTGGGTCTGTGGCCACTTGGCGGCGGTGAGCCATGACGCCAAGCTGAAGGGGGAACAGGACCCCACAAAGTCCTTCTTGATCCGAGCAGCCCTCAAGGGGTGGGCCAGAGATGAGGTTAGGCCCCCTGACACTAGGGGCCCCATTGACTTTCGCACCCTCCAGGGGATGCTAGATGTAGTACATCAGGTTACCCACTTGCAATTTGAGGCCAAACTCCTCTCAGCAGCCTTCTGCCTGGCATTCTTTGGGGCGTTCAGGATGGGCGAATTTGATAGCCAGATCAAAAAACAAACGTGTCTGGTGACGCCTTAAGCAACCAGGATGTCAAACTAACAGACAAGTTAGTGATATATATTAGGAAATCCAAGTCAGATCAGGCAGGGCGAGGGGCTGATTTAGTTCTGGAACCGCTAGGGGGCCCAAGGTATTGCCCAGTGGCCAGTGTTCTGGATTATCTGGACCTCCAGCTCATCTTCCACCTGTCCTCTGCCCCAGAGTCCATGTCTAAGGTTCAGTCCATCATGACCTTTATCCAGGACTGGATGAACTTCAACCACCTGAAACTCAACCCCGATAAAACGGAGTTGGTGTTGACAGGTGGTTGCTCCAGTCCCTGGTCCCCCTCCTTCTGGCCCCCATCATTAGGTCCCCCACCCACTCCAGTATCCTCTGTCAAAACCCTTGGCTTCAAAATCAATAACCAACTTTCCTTACATTCCCAAGTCTCTGCTGTGGTGTCATCAGCCTTTCTGTCGCTCAGGACTATCCGTAGAGTCTCACGATTTTTCGCCCCAGACGCACTCAAACTAATTCTTCTGGCCATGGTGACATCTCGCCTAGATTATGGCAATGTCCTATACCATGGCATGCCTGACTACCTCATGAGGCGCCTCCAGCTGGTTCAAAACCAGGCCGCCCGGCTGGTTTTTAACCTTTCTAGATCGCACCATGTTACTCCTCTTCTTCTTTCCCTCCATTGGCTCCCTGTCCGGCAGCGCGTCTTATTCAAGCTCGGCTGCACTATCTTTAAAGCCAGGACAGGCTCCGCCCCTTCCTTCATCAACTCAGCTATACATTCCTATACTCCGTCACGAGACCTCCGATCCTCCTCCCACCACCTTCTCGTGGTCCCCCGTTTCAAACGGAAGAAATGGGGTGGTTCCAAATTTGCTACCACGGGCCCAGCTTTCTGGAACCCTCTCCCACTGTCCCTCAGATCCTGTACTCAATACCCCCTCTTCCGCAGAGATCTCAAGACTTTCCTCTTTACCCAAGCCTTCCCATCCTGAATCTCTTCACCATTCCCCCTTTTCCGACCGACTGAGTAGCTGTTATCAGTGAGCGCCAAGAAACCGCCAGGTGTACGAGCGCTATACAAATCCCTTCAAATTCAAATTCAAATTCAAATTATATGTCCTTGCGCCTTGCAGCACAGGGATTCTTCCTGATACATGCAGACTTGACAAAATTCCAGATAGACCGATCATGGGCGCCTGCCTAGCTCGCACAGGCCTTGCTTGCCCCAACAAAAAGTATTCCAGCCACTCATTTAGAATTGGGGCGGCTACAGCGGCATTCAAGGCAGGCATGGAGCCGGAGGGCATAAAGATAGTTGTGCGCTGGCAATCTCGTTGCTTTGAGCTTAACATTCACCCATGAATTCTCAGCATGTAAATATAATATTGAGTGCAGTTGTTTACATTGATCTTGATAAAGTGTGATTTATTAGACATTAAAAAAGTTTGTAAAAGATGGCGTCCGTTTATTCACCAGGTTCCCGAGTATGGATGATCGGCCATTCATTCGATGCCAGGATGGCTCAGTGGGCTGCATGCAGGCATTGGATTCCCTGGAATGAGATGGAGCAGCATCACTAACAGACTAGAGCAACGACTGTCTCTAGGGGGCACCCTCCCCAGCATCTTGGTGATCTACCTGGGGGGCAACAACCGTATTCCCATGGGGAGGAGGGCACTATTGCAAACTATGGAACCTGATTTGGGGGAAATCAGCAAACGCATGGGACAATGCGAACTCTGGTGGTCTGAAATCATCCCTCGCAGAACCTGTCTCGAAGCCAGGTCCAGCGAGGCAGTGGAACAATCTCGTAAGAGGGTCAATGGTTCCATGCGTAAGTTCACAGATCAGAGGGGTCTGGGTTTCATCAGGCACAAGCTGATTAAGTCCAAAGTTGAGGAATACTTTGAGAAGGATGGGGTCCAGTTATCTCCTGTGGGGATGGACCTGTTCCTGCTTGACTTGCAGGAGGCACTGAAAATGGCAGGTTGCAGGTGACATTAAAGCTTGTGTGGGGATGGGGCTCTGGCAACGACGGAAGCCGGCTCCAGAGCTGTGGGGAAATTACAGGGCGATCGGGAAGCAGATGGGTACAGTAAGGGTACCTCTGCGGCAGAGGAGTACAGTAAGGGTACCTCTGCGCGGCACAGTAGGGGTGCCAGAGACAAAGACCAGGAGCCTCAGGCAGGTTCCTAGGAAACCGCGACAGTGCCCCTTTAGTCCATCGGGCGGTTGTGGGCCTGACCAACCGGGGGTTTGCCCTGCTATGCTCTGCCCTGAAAAGGGCGTGAGTAGAAGAGACCAACATGTCACGTGATCCGAAAGAGGATCATCAAAGGTAGCACTGACTGGGTGTCCCACAGTGCTGGCTCATCAGGTGGGTAGGGGTAGTATAGGTTGGTAAAGCTATCTGTTTTTTGTATTGTGTGTAAGATAACCCACATATTGCATACTCTTGTATGGAATAAACCTGCAGCAATATTTTCCTTGAACAAAGTTGTGTGTGTATTTATTCATTCTTGCATGCTCAGACTGTGGGTGAGGGAAGTTGCAGATAATGGCACTATTGACCCTGCCTTGCTTTTAAATCAAATTTAGCCTCTTCTTCTGACGTAGGGCCTTGCTTAGTTACCATCTGGGGTGGTCTGTGTAAAAAAAATGTGAGCACAAACATGCTATATACTTTACAATTTTGCCCAGCGGTTCAAGAGATGCCCAAGGCAGAAAAGCACTCTACCAGCACACATAGAATAACAAATGCAACGTAACATAACACAACACATTACATCACAACATAACATAACATATCACTTCTGCTCCATAAATCCGGCCTCAAAACAAGCCGAAGGATACAGAAACATCTGTTTATGGACAAAACCTTCTATGAACTGCCAGTCGTTTCCCACCTTTATGTATTGTTGGAATTTCCTACTTAAATCTTCAAATAACAAGCATTGGCATAGCCAATAGTTCTCACTTTTGGGATCTTCAAAGTATTTAGTTATGCAGCACAATATCCTTGGTGCAACCACATCAACTGTTGCGTGGCTAAACACTTATAAGGTCCAAAAGGCGTGGCCAATTGGCTGTGCCAATGCTTGGTGTGGTTGTGTGTGTCTGATTGTGTGTGTGTGGTTGTGTGTGTTGTTGTGTGTGTAGCTGTGTTTGTGGTTGTGTGCATGTGCTTGTGTGTGTGTGGTTGTGTGTGTGTGTGGTTGGGTGTGTTGTGTGTGAGTGTGGTTGTGTGTGTGTGGTTGTATGTGTGTGGTTGACATTGTGAGTGTGTTGTGTGTGGTTGTGTGTGTGGTTGTATGTGTGGTTGTGTGTGTGTGGTTGTGTGTGGTTTTATGCATGCTTGTGTGTGGTTGTGTGTGTGTAGGTGTGTGTGTGGGTGTGGTTGTGTGTGTGGTTGTGTGTGTGTGGTTGTGGTTCTGTGTGTGGTTGGATGTGTGGTTGTGTGTGGTTGTGTGTATGTGTGGTTGTGTGAATGTGTGGTTGTGTGTGGTTTTGGTTGTGGGTGTGGTTGTGTGTGTGGGTGTGTGTCGTGGGTGGTTGTGGTTGTGTGTATGTTTGTGTGGGTGTGGTTGTGTGTATGTTTGTGTGTGTGGTTGTGTGTGTGTGGTTGTGTGTGTTGTGTGTGGTTGTGTGTGTGAATGTGTGTTTGGGTGTGGTTGTGTCTATGGTTGTGTGTGGTTGTGTGTGTGGTTGAGTGTGTCGTTGTGTGTGGGTGTGTGTGGTTGTGTGTTGTGTGTGTGGTTGTGTCTGTGGTTGTGTGTGTGTGTGTGTAGTTGTGTGTGTGGTTGTGTGTGTGGGTGTGTGTGTGGTTGTTTGTTGTGTGTGTGGTTGTGTGTTGTTCGTGTGGTTGTGTGTGTGTGTTTGTGTGGGTGTGTGTGGTTGTGTTTGTGTGTGTGGTTGTGATTGTGAGTGTGGTTGTGTGGTTGTGATTGTGTGTGTGTATGGTTGTGGTTGTGTGTGTGGTTGTGTGTGTGTGTGTGGTTGTGTGTGGTTGTGGTTGTAGTTGTGTGTGTGGTTGCATGGTTGGGTATGGTGTGTGTGTGGTTGTGTGGGTGTGGTTGTGTGTGTGTTTGTGTGGGTGTGGTTGTGTGTGTTGTGTGTGGTTGTGGTTGTGTGTGTGTGGATGTGTGTTTGGGTGTGGTTGTGTGTATGGTTGTGTGTGGTTGTGTGTGTGTGTGTGGTTGTGTGGGTGGTTGTGTGTGGTTGTGTTTGTGTGTGGTTGAGTGTGTCGTTGTGTGTGGTTGTGTGTGTTGTGTGTGTGGTTGCGTGTGTGGTTGTGTCTGTGTTTGTGTGTGGTTGTGTGTGTGGTTGTGTGTGTGTGGTTGTGTTTGTGTGTGTGGTTGTGATTGTGTGGGTGGTTGTGTGGTTGGGTGTGGTTGTGATTGTGTATGTGTGGGTGTGGTTGTGTGTGTTTGTGTGTGGTTGCGTGTGGTTGTGGTTGTAGTTGTGTGTGTGGTTGTGTGTGGTGTGTGTGTGGTTGTGTGTGGGGTTGTGTGTATGTGCGTGGGGTTGTGTGTATGTGTGTGGTTTTGTGTGTGGTTGTGTGTCTGCTTGTGGGTGTTGTTGTGTTAGTGTGTGTGGTTGTATGTGGGTGTGTGGGTGTGGTTGTGTGTGGTTGGGTGTGTGGTTGTATGTGTGGTGTGTGTGGGGTTGTGTCTGTGTGGTTGTTGTGTGTGTGTGGCTGTAGGTGTGGTTGTGTGAATGTGTGTGGGTGTGTGTGTGTGGTTGTATGTGTGGTTGTGTGTGTCGTGTGTGTGTTTTTTTAAAGCTTTATTTAATGAAAAAGAAGGCAATTACAAAACCAAAATACTCCTTCGTCATTTGTACAGTAGGTTTGTCCCCACCATCAGGTACCTGAAGAACTCATACGTCATCAAACACAGAATCCTACAATCTTAACAGAACACAAATTGCTTCCAACTTATATGTAATTAAGTATGAGCGTAAAATCCGTTCCGCTTGCGGAATATGCGGATTTTCGGCAAATTCGCAATCCGCGAATTCTCGCAAATTTGCCGACAATTCGCAAATTCGCGCGCTGCAGATTTTTTTTTGCTTGGTCACGCTTGACAAATACAATATTGCGGCGAGCGGCGTTCACTTACCGTCATTCAGCGTTTGAAGAGTTGTTTTTCTCCTTGTTTGCGTGTGCTGCGCCATTTTGGATCTTGCTGCGTGATCTCGCAGGAGTTTGTCGACCGCGATTACGTTATCGCGGCTCGCCTCCTTGCACAGCGAGAGTTTGTCATTGTGAGTACATCATAAAAGCTTGTGATCACGTATCGCGGGAGTAAACAATTGCGAACTCGTAGATGCGGCGGGCAGCAACAATCTCGCACTCGCAAAATTGCAAAATTTGCCATTCTGCACAAGAAATTCACCAGCAGGCAGCATAAACCTTCTGAAAATTATGATTTTTATCAGAATAACTCCTCAGGTTGACATTTGTCTGCACTTTTTTTTGCAAGGAGTCCATTTTGGGGGGGTGGGAGGAAGGAAGTGCCCCACAGTCTCCAACTTCCTGTTCCTGTCCAGCAGGCTCCTCCCAGTGCTTTGTTCATGTCCTAGTCACTTTTATTTTGATCTTGACCTGGAAGGATTACTTTTTGTGGATGCTGCTGGATATTTGGATTTGAGGCCTTTTTGACTTTCTTTGGATCACTTTTGGATTAGAAATTTCACAAGTAAGTTGATGTTGTTTGTTTGGGGGCATGGATGGCATTGGATTGGGGTGATTCTTGTGTGTTTTTCGATTTTTTGGCTGTTGTTGGGGCCTTTTGCCCATGGGTACTCAGTGGTGCATGGACTGAGTCTTTATGTGGGCTCTCTTTAATGTAAACATCATGGAGGGCATGGATGGCATTGGATTGCGTTTTTCGATTTTTTGGCTGTTGTTGGGGCCTGTCCATGTGGGTGGGGGCCATTTTGAGGCCTGGTCCAGGCAGGGCCTGGCAATGTGGGTGGGGGTCTAGGGGCTATTTTAAAGCCAGGCAGTGTGCTATGTTGTGCCATAGGCCTGCACCCAGTCTGCCATGCTTTCATCCATTATGCCCAGGGGTACTCAGTGGTGCATGGGCCTAGTCTTTCTGTGGGGTGTCTTGAATTTAAACATCATTGAGGGCATGGATGGCATTGGATTGTGGTGATTTTGTGTGTTTTTCGATTTTTTGGGGTGGTGTTGGGGCCTGTCCATGTGGGTGGGGGCCATTTCGAGGACTGGTACAGGCAGGGCCTGGCCATGTGGTGGGGTTCTATGGGCCATTTTGAAGCCAGGCATTGTGCTTTGTTGTGCCATAGGCCTGCACCCAGTCTGCCATGCTGTCATCCATTATGCCCAGGGGTACTCAATGGTGCATGGGCCTAGTCTTTCTGTGGGGTCTCTTTAATGTAAACATCATGGAGGGCATGGATGGCATTGGATTGTGGTGATATTTGTGTGTTTTTTTATTTTTTGGTGTGGTGTTAGGGCCTGTCCATGTGGGTGGGGGCCATGTTGAGGACTGGTACAGGCAGGGCCTGGCCATATGGTGGGGGTCTAGGGGCCATTTTGAAGCCAGGCAGTGTGGTTTGTTGTGCCATAGGCCTGCACCCAGTCTGCCATGCTTTCATCCATTATGCCCAGGGGTACTCTGTCAGTGGTGCATTTTATTGGTCTTTCCATTTTGGGGGGTGGGTATAATAAAAATGCTTACTTGCAAACTATTAATTGAAGTGCTACATATGCAACATTTATTTAACTGATGTTCCTCTGGCTTCATTTGCTTTTAGGTGCAGAAAGACGAATCATCAGCCTCATCGTTCCTCATCAGTGCCAGGAACAAGTCCTGCTGCGGTGTGTGCTGCACAACGTCACGTGTGTTACCACAGACAACTCTGCAACTTGTGCAACTGCGGCCTGCTGTTCTGACATCTGAAGAAGATGGCCCCAAAAAAAGTTGCCCGTAGCTGCTCTAGCAAGAAAGTTGCCAGTAAGGAGCAGAAGAAGCAAGTGGCGCCACTTACCAAGGAGACTGGTGTGTCGACCGCCGCATTTTTTGGGGAAAAAAGTACGCCTGCAGCAGCAGCGGGATCTGCTGGGGACCAAGCTGGGAGCAGCATATCCACTCCATTGGACTCAGTGCCACCACCACCACGCCAACTTAGGTCCAAGCCCTTGAGTGCTGCAGAGGCAGCCAGTATAGTTGTTCAATCACCATCGACCAGTGATGTTGGCTCATCGCAAGAAAGTAGCAGCATCCCTCAATCAACACAGGTTGTTGTAACTCATCTGACGAGTGTTCAACAACCACAGCCGCAACAACAACCACATGTGCAAGTACAAGCCCAAGTACATGTGGAAGGAGAGGCGGCGCAAGGAGAGGCGCACGCAGAGGTGCATGGAGCGGCACAAGTGCCCACAATAGTTGTTCCTCCTGAAGTAGGGGCACATCAGGAAATCAACATTCAAGCCGAGGTATCATTTGAGGAAGCCACTCCTCCTGATGATTCATGGTCTTCCAGATCCCCAGCAAGGAAAAGATCAAGGATGGTGTCTACATCTTCTTCAAGCCCCCTTCCTTCTGATGATATTGATGAAAATTGGGAACCACCAGCGCCGTCTGAGAGTGCGGCACACCATGATCTGACAAAGGTAGCTAAGCATAAAAGGAAGGTCCCCGAAAGTCTCATAGTTATGGAGTGTGATGATGACGCTGAACAAGAAGTGGCGTATACTCCTGCTGATGAAGACTCTCACGACGACGACGCAGTCATCATAAACGTCACTCCAGCCTCAGCTGGCATGCAGCAAACAGACATTTTTACCCTATCCCGAAATGCTGCTGAGCGTGATGTTGGCGACGTGTCAATGGGACCACCACCAATGCAGTTAACTAGTACACCACCTCCTACAGCTTCCATATTTTCTCGCCAGAAGGGACCTCCATCCACCTCGACCTCCATTTCCTTAATTAGTGGTGCTGTAAGTGCACAACGTAGTAAATTTCGGCAACACACATCCTCCACTTAATCTGGCATTAGCATTCCCAGTGTCGACTCCTCCGCCCCCCCACAGACATTTGAAGTCCGCAGTTTGGGACTTCTTAAGTGTTAACCCAACAAGGGAAAACATAGCCATTTGTACCATTTGTAAGGTTCGAGTTAGTTGTGGTAAGCTTGGTACCAACTATGGTACGGGAGGCCAGAGAGGTCATCTTGAGAGACAGCACACTGTCACATGGCATGCGCACCTAAGGGAGATCAAGGCAGACCGAATTGCAAGTCAACAAATTGTATCCGTTGATGTTTCATCTGATGATGACGAGGAGGAAGAAGCGTCAAACATTTCTTCAGTTACACTCAGTACCCCTGTCAGCAGCACACCCCCTGCAAGATATATGAGCCACACTAAGAGTGTGGGGGAGAGTGAGACACCAATGCGAAAAAGTTCATCATCACTGAGCGTAACTGGGTCAAAGAAGTCATCATCATCTCGTAAAATGGTCCAGCCCACCGTTAGAAGCATGTTGTTTTCAGATGCGCCATTTGAACGCAACCACCCAACGGCGCGTCTGTATAACACTAAGCTGGCTAAAATGCTAGCGCTGGACCTTCTCCCTTTTTCTTTTGTGGAAGGGGTGGGTTTTCTTGAATTAGTGGCAACGCTCTGCCCTAAATGGAAGGTTCCTAGCCGGTTCTATTTTGCCAGAGTTGCGGTTCCAGCACTACATGAAGATGTGCTGGAGGTGATTGGGGCAGCTTTGCAGAAGAGTGCTGTTCACACTATACATCTGACAACAGACATGTGGACCAGTTGCCAAGCCGTTGATAACATGTGCATCACTGCACACTGGGTCTCTTTTTCAGGGGTTAAAGCAAAGGAAACCGCAGGTGTTGACACGGACAAAGTTTATAAAGCTGCTCAGAAACATGCAACACTAGCCATGTTTGCCATGGAGAAAAATCATACAGGAGAACATTTTTTGCATGAGTTTAACACAAAGGCTGTCCCCAAGAAAACGCATGATTGGTTATGTTTCATCGGATAATGGCGCCAATGTAGTTAGGGCCAAGGATAAGGGTAACTATTTCAGAGTGCCGTGTTTGGCGCACTGTATAAACCTGGTTGTTAAAAAATTATTGAGTGAAGAAAGTCCAGTGTGCGAGTTATTGACCACCTGCCGAAGAAGGTGCACACATTTCAACCATTCTTTTTGGGTCCGGAAGCAGCTGAGGTGCCTGCAACATGAACGTAAAGTGCCAGTGAAAGCACTCATCCAGGAGGTGGTAACACGTTGGAACTCAACCTTGTACATGCCCGAGCGTCTGTATGAGCAGTATGAGGTAGTCGATCAGTATTTCTTTACACTGGGTACACCTATGATTGACCTGAGGATACAGGTGGAGCAATGGCAGCTAGTTAAAAGCCTGACAGACATGCTTCGTCCTTTTGAGGTCTTCACGCGTGCAGTCAGCAGGTAGGACTGTAATTTGGGAAAAGCTATCCCATTGTTGCGCAAGCTAGAACACCGACTGAAGGCGGTGTCTTCTACATTTCAAAAAGATGAAAAGCAAGAAGCATTTGAGTTGGCGGAGAAGTTATTACAGCGCCTACTTTGCGATGAACGTCTTCAAAAGATCCACACAGAATAGCATTACATTTGTGCTGCTATTCTGGAACCATGGTACAAAAAGGCAGTGGCAGGCAGAGTATTCTTTCCTTTTGATGACGCAGATGTTACAAAGTACAAACATTGGCTAGCTGTGTCAGCCAGTCGGCTTGAAAGAGAACAGCAGGAAATTGAAGGAAAAGGCAGTACATCAGCATCAGCAGGCCATCCGGAGTCAAAAAAATCCACTTCTGCATCTGTGGCTGTGGCAGAAGTGAGTGATTTTCCCTCTCAGCCATTAAAGACACCAGCAACCGTATCATCTGCACCAGACACAACAGTAACATTGTGCGAAGAAGAGGATTGGCTAACTCAGCTTGGGTTTGCTTCTCAAAAGGTCCCAGAAAAAGTAAGCAAAGTGGAGGAACCCTGGAGAACCTTGAGTCGATGGTGCAGGACTATCTGAATGACTCAACAGAGGTCTATGTTCATGATGACCCATTGGCGTATTGGCATGGGAAAAGAGATGTGTGGCCAGAGATCACCAACCTGCCTATAAATTACTTGTCTTACCCACTCGCAAGCGTGTCTTCTGAATGTGTTTTCAGTGCTGCTGGTGGCATTGTAACTTCCAAAAGGACCCGCCTCTCGCCCAAAAATGTGGAGAGGTTAACAATGATCAAGATGAATCAGCACCTCATACCACCAGATTACAAAATACGAGAATGCATGCAGGAAGAAGACAAGAGGACACCAACTTAGATGAGGGAAGTTCTTCTCTGTTAACTGACCTACTCCCGTTTGAATTCGCAGAGTTTGAGGACGAGCTCTTCTTCCCTGACACTGAGCCCTGAAAATGAGTCAATGAATCACTAACTTTCTTTTTCGTCCTTATTCACTTTTATTCCTGTGTGTCTGTCTTTCTTTGTTTTGCCAAATCTATATAAATAAAAACTTTAATCACCTAATCACAAAACAAGCCCATCAGCAGAACTGGCTTCACTTATTTGCTTATTGATTTGAAGGTGCTGCAGTCTGCATTCCTCGGGTTCACAAATTCACAAGAAAATGCTCCTCTATCCTCCTCCTCCAGACTCCTATTTCCCTCAAAGCAGATGGCTGGATTACGCCCAATGAAGAAAGACTCTGCACTTGTGGGGGTGTTCTGCTTTTTTGCGGGTGGCTGCAGGGGTCTGGGGGCATAGCTCGGAAGGTCTAATATCGGAATCAAGTGTTTTGGACCAAATCCATGGTGAAAACGTTTTTGCGCTTTTGCTCACTTGCCTGTCTTTTGGGTGCTGTTTGGGGGCTTCCA
This sequence comes from Lissotriton vulgaris, assembly GCF_964263255.1. Lineage (NCBI taxonomy): Eukaryota > Metazoa > Chordata > Amphibia > Caudata > Salamandridae > Lissotriton > Lissotriton vulgaris. The sequence continues at coordinate 1,341,507,649 of NC_141695.1, read as the reverse complement.
GGTTTTTGTGGGTGGGTTTTGGGGTCTGGGAGCACTGCTGGCACAGTCTATTGTTGATTGCATTTGTTTTTCAGGAAATCCATGGTGGAAAAGGGGAGTTAGGGCCTAGCTGCACAGCGTATTTGGACTGAATTGAAGGTAGGCCCATTTTTGCTTTTTACCTGTTTGGGGGTGTTCTGCTTTTTTGCGGGTGGCTGCAGGGGTCTTGGGGCATAGCTCGGAAGGTCTAATATCGGAATCAAGTGTTTTGGACCAAATCCATGGTGAAAAAGTTTTTGCGTTTTTGCTCACTTGCCTGTCTTTGGGGTGCTGTTTGGGGGGCTTCCAGGTTTTTGTGGATGGGTTTTGGGGTCTGGGAGCACTGCTGGCACAGTCTAATGTTGATTGCATTTGTTTTTCAGGAAATCCATGGTGGAAAAGGGGAGTTAGGGCCTAGCTGCACAGCGTATTTGGACTGAATTGAAGGTAGGCCCAAAGTTTTCTAAGTTTGGCTTTTCCCGGGTTTTGCCTTTTGGCTTGTTGGGGGTATTAAACTTGTTTTCGCCCGGGTTGACAGTTCGGGGGCCATTGCTGGGAAGGTCTAATACCCGAAAGAAAGTGTTTAGGAGACAATCCCTGTTTTTGCATTTTCTGAGATTTCGCTCACTATACCGTTTTTGGGGGGCGGTTTGTGGGGGTTCCTGGTGTTTGTGGGGGGGGGTGTTTGCGAGTCTTGGAGCAATGCTGGGTATGAATACTTTTGCTTGCTTGCAAGTGGTTTGAATGCAATCCATGGTGGGTAAGGGGCCTACTTTACTTTCAAAGTACGTTTTGTCACCATTTTCTACTAGGCCTCGTTTTTTGAGATCTGATTGGGGGTCTTCTACGTTTTTGCGACTGGGTTTAGTAAGGGTCTGGGAGCACTGCTGGGAAGGTCTCATTTCGTTCTAAAACACAGTTTACAGAACACCTAGCTTGAGGGGAAAGATCCGCTAAATTAATTCGCCCATACTTATTTATCCTTCAAAAGGAGACTCAGACAGAGTACGCACTTTCAAAAATATTGTACTGTCTATTAGGAAACTCAAAGTGTGACTTTTTGCACTACACAGCGTACATACCTTATATTAATTTTCAGTGGTGTTCTAATATCACTTCCTGTATTTCCATCAATAATTACAGGCCGGGTTTCAGCCTGTGCAATGGGAAAAAAAGGATGAAGTCAGGCTTCACATTAGCGAGCCGCAATTCAGCATCTGCCAGGCAGGCAGTGGACAGGGTGTCTTCTGGTCACCAACATTGATGGACGGAGCGTCAGATGGAATGGAGGAGTCCCGCTAATAAGAGGAATGGTTGGATGCATGCAACTTCCCAAATTCAACAGGACAACTACAACAACATACAGATACAGTATCCGTTCTTTTCTAATTATCTTTTAAGTAATGTTATTGCTGTGAACTTCTATGAGTGTGACTCTGCATTTCTTTGATCTCTGCTTCTAAATTCATCCCTACAGCCATTGTATAGGTTTTACTTCTGCTATTTTTCAAACCTAATTTAATGTACGAAGTGTTTCTCTGAGTGCAGAGATAGGCAAGTGAAAATGCATAATTATTACTGCAGCCTTGTACTGTTGCATTCTTTTATTCACGGTTGTCGAAAGTACTACTTACTATTCAGTAACCATGCATGCAGTAGTGCATGCACTTCCTTTATGTCACTTAAAAGATTTATGGATAGCTTTGTACCCAAAGATTTGTTTATCTTCAATTATTGTTTGTCCATGCTGTTTATTTTTTTTTTCTCTCAACAAAACTTTCCCCAAAACCCCCATTCCCATCCAGTGTCCAAACCCTAACCCTCTTCCCCCGGGCTGTGTGGTTTTGATTGATGTGTGACTAAATGACAGCAATAATTCCACACACTTGCTGGGGAGGATAAGGTCATAGCAACAGGCTGGTGAAGGAATCCAAGGATATATTCTTACTCAGCTTGACACAGAACCATGACTATTGGCAAATGAAAGCAGATTTTCATGTGCGCCATCAACTTGATTGATCATCAAGAACATCCTCCTCCTAGACGTGGCAAATGATTACGCTGCTGTGTCCTTCACCTTCAGTACTATTTCTTGTAGTAGTAGCCAATGTCAAAGAAATTCAACACAAGTATTAGTTATACTTTCAATACTTTACCATTTGTTAGGCTACATTGTGGCACTGTTCTAGTGTACTGTCACTTGCTATATTCTCTATCATACCGTTCTAATGCTACGGTACGGACAAACAAGGTTTCATTTTCTTTTTTTTCATATGCTGCAACTGCCACTGTGTAACACCACTAGTACCACCGCAATTATGACATTTCATCCGCCCAGGGATGCCAACCTTAATCGCCATTTCCCGTGCAGCCAGCCCTGTGCCTAGCCCTATTTCCAAACACAAATTACAGGTAAGATAAGCGTTTGGGGGGAGGTAGTATAATGGAGTATTAGGAGAGACAAGAGACTGACGGTGGTACTAGTAAAGTCCTAGGGCTATTGAATTCACTTACTCTGTGAGAGGCACTTAGTTTTGAAAACATTTGGGCAATTACTTACACAACTTGAATCAAGATGCCACTTAAGTTTCAGGAAAACAAACTTACTGTTAAACCCCCACCCACCAGCCTCAAAAGCAGTAAAAAAACACGTATGCTAAGATAAAGTTTAAAGTATATTTATATCCCTAACATAAATGATCTCCTGCAAGACCCAACCCCCCCCCACTCCCTAACCCCAATGAATGTCCGTGAAAAGTCCAAAAAACCCAACTCCCAATTCCCACCCCCAGAAGTCTTTAAAAAAGGGGCAAGGGACAGTCTCCTCCTACTGCTGCCTGCGGTTCACTTTTCGGGCCCGGTCGGCATGCTCCTTGCGGAGGGTCTCGAGCAGGGTTTTGGTGTTCAACAGCTCCTGCTCGAGGTAGGACACCCTGAGTGACAGGCGGTGCAACCTTTTTTGGTATTGCTGTGGGGGGCAGCTGATTTTTTTGCTGCTCGGCGGTGGCGGGTGGCTGCGGTACCCCGGCTCCGTACCGCTGGAGACCTGCTGCGCTGACTGGCTGACCCAGGGAGCGCAAATGAGGATGCAGGTGTCGCCGTGGATGTTGTCGACGTACTCTGCGTGTCCTCTCCTCCGGGGCCACCAGCCGCCGATATTCGGCGACAGTCGCCTCCAGCCTCCGTTGCGTGGCCCTTTTAACCAGCTCCTTCCGTGTTGGTTTGGAAGGAGCATCTGTATGAAGAAAGAAAGACATAGTCCGTAACCAATGCTCTTTAAGATTAACACAAAATGATTCAGCAGAAAGTTGTGTCACAGTAGAACTAGCAACTTGCAAGCGCAGTACATAACTATTGTGGCCAGTATCTATCTAACCTCCCACTTCTTCATCCTTGCTCTAACATTAGTGGGAGTTTAAGGAATCAATTATACGAGCACTATGGACTCACTCCATTAGAGCCTACTATGACAGTACACCAGTCTTATTCTTCTTCTTCTCTCTTGTTTGCCAAAATTGGTACGTTAACTTCTGCAAGCCGGCATAATGCCAGCGCAGTCAACTTGCACCCGAGAAAAACAGACGCCCGCCATGATGAGAGACAGACTTGCGTTACTGTACCAGTCCAGTATATGCAGGTGGTGATGCTCTTACTTTTGTATTACGAGTGGCACTGAGAATACTCTGTTACAAGGGCTACTGCTTAATTAATTTAACTTTCACCCTACAGTGCCTATGAATACTAGAAAAGGAAAATGAAGAAGATAAATAATCTGATTATCTATCACTGCACATGGTATGTATTTGCTTACATATGGGATGACATTAGGTGCTTTGCTTTTTATTGAGTGAACAGTGATACATCCACACATGAATGACCAAGTTCTACTACACTTATTAACAGAGATAGTGAGTGGCCATTGTAATAACCGGATATATGCTGTGCTTGCAATACAAACTACTGCTACTATTCATGGTAGTATTCGGACAACATTAAAACTTCTTTTCCTTGCCTTTCCTACACTGGGACGGACGTGTGGGTGCGGTGTTACATGCTCTTCAAAGTAACACTTAGTTCATCCAGTGACCGTCTACTCTCTCTAGATACACATATGCTATCTAAGAGTCAGATAGTACCATGATCCAGGCATCCATCCATTCAAACTATATGTCAATCATTCTTCTTCATGTCTCTCATCTGAACAAACCTTACGTTTTCTCACGGGAAAACAACCTTTTCATTTTATTTGGGAAACCGCAAGCCATACATCCGTGCTTGACTTGCATTTAAATTGCAACCAAAGGATATATTGCGCACACATACAGTTTCTGTTTCACCCACCCAGGCTGTTCCCCTTCCACCCGTCCTTGCTTCATCCTTCACCCAGCCATGCATCATATTCCTTCCCAGCAACCTCGGGCACCAATCAAACATGTATCATTCTTCTTTGTCAGTCATCATTACTTTTACCTTGCTCGTCCTTCCACACTTACTTACACCCTTCTTTCGCTTTCCGTTCATCCCATCCATCGAGTTCATCTCAGATCTGATTTGGATTCTCGAAAAAAAATTCACAGCTGAGTTGAAGTAAATTTAGAGGAGGCTACTACCTGGTTGATTAAAACTTTGTTCTAAATTTGAAAGTCTTCTTAACAGTATAGTAACTTAACTGTACAACATATATATACTACACCCGTGCAGAGAGCACACTCTGCAGTCTGCAATCTCAATAAGTAAGGAATATAAGAGCTTACCACTGCCCGCCACTACCATGGCAACCCTCACAGCAGTTTCTTCCGGCACTTGCACCGCCTCCTCCCCAGAAGTGTCCTCCTCCACCTCCGCCCAGCACCAGATGTTCCAACTACAAAGTACATTTAAGAATATTAGATGTCATAGACATACACCACTCACTAGTATTTTGTCTAGGAATGAAGAATTGTGAATACAGAAACCAATCTAATAATTTGTGACTGTCTACTCTAAAGTAAAAATGTCCCTTTTTCCAGGGAAGGGTGTTGTCTTGCTGCATTTTTTGACACAACTGATGAATGCTTGCTTTTTAACACGCACCATTTTTCTCATAACAGACAGAAGCTTCACTTCTAAGAACAAGAGCAAGATCAGATCATCATCACTAGGACGGAGTGACCAACGATTCAGCACCAAAAAGAAAAAATAAAGTTCAAACCAGGTGAGGACTCGGCTCGCCCACAATAAATGTGTGAAATAAATTACTAAGCACTTTTCCATTTTTAATTAACCGTTAACCGACATCGCCATCGCTATCCCAGAGGGCTACAAGATCGTCCAGAGGGACCGCAACGCCAACCAGATGGGAGGAGGCATCGCCATCATCCACAGGAACACCATCCGTCTCACGACCAGCACCGACAACACCCTGACCACCGCCGAACACCTGCATTTCCAGATTCACACCGACCCGAACACCACCCTCAGAGGCACCCTGATCTACCGACCTCCGGGACCACGCACCCAATTCAGCGAGGACATTGCCGACTTCGTCAGCCCGCATGCCCTCCCCTCCGCTGACTACATCCTCCTGGGGGACCTCAACTTCCACCTGGAGAACAACAACGACCGCAACACCAGCACCCTGCTCGACAACCTCGCCAACCTTGGACTCAAGCAGCTGGTGTCCACCCCCACCCACCTCGCCGGACACACACTCGACGCAGTCTTCTCCTCCAGCACAGACATCGACTTCAGCCACGCTACAGAGCTTCAATGGACGGACCACAGCTGCGTCCACTTCACCTTCAAGAGATCGACGACCCACCACCACCAGCATCAGGCCGCCCGCAGAAGCTGGAACAAGATCACAGCAGACCAGCTCGCCGCTTCCCTGAGCCAGCACCCTCCCGCCAGCTCAGCGAACCCCAGCCAGGCCGCCGACAACCTCACGAAGTGGATCAGCAACTGCGCGGACGAACTCGCCCCGCTGAGGACCCCGCCCAGCAGATCCGGCAGCAAGAAAGCCCCGTGGTTCACCGACGAACTCAAGAGCTCCAAGAAGAACTGCCGAGCCCTCGAGAAAGTCTGGAGAAGGGAACCTACACCGGACAACAGGACCACCTTCAAGCTGGCCACCCGGAAGCACCACCAGCTGATCCGCACCGTCAAGAAAACTGCTTTCAAGGACCGGCTGGACAACAACGCACACAACTGCAAGGAACTCTTCAACATTGTGAAAGAGCTATCCAACCCCAACGCAGGAAACAACGACATCACCCCATCGCAAGACCTCTGCAACTCCCTCGCTTCATACTTCCACAACAAGATCGCGGACATACACAACAGCTTCAACAACCAACCAACGCACACCAAGACCGAACAACCACCCCCCACCACCACCCTCCACACCTGGACCCCGATCAGCACCGAAGACACCATCCGCACGATGAACTCCATCCACTCCGGATCACCGACTGACCCCTGCCCTCACCACGTCTTCAACAAGGCGGACGCTGTCATCGCACCCCACCTGCGAGACATCATCAACACATCCTTCGACACCGCCACCTTCCCTGAGAGCTGGAAGCACGCCGAACTCAGCGCTCTTCTCAAGAAACCCACAACGGACCCCACCGAACTCAAGAATTACCGCCCCATCTCGCTCCTCCCGTTTCCAGCCAAAGTCATCGAGAAGACCGTCAACAAGCAGATGGCCGCCTTCGAGACGAATGGATCCCTCGACCCCTCACAGTCCGGCTTCCGAGCCAATCACAGCACCGAGACCGCCCTCATCGCCGCCACCAATGACATCCGAGCCCTGATGGACAACGGAGAAACAGCGGCCCTCATCCTCCTAGACCTCTCCGCAGCTTTCGACACTGTCTGCCACCGCACCCTAGTACAGCGCCTCAGCAACGTCGAAATCCAGGACAAGGCGCTGGAATGGATCATCTCCTTCCTCGACGGAAGAACACAGAGAGTCCGCCTACCACCGTACAAGTCAGAGGCCACCGAAGTTATCTGCGGCGTCCCTCAAGGATCCTCTCTGAGCCCCACCCTCTTCAACGTCTACATGAGCCCCCTCGCGGCCATCGCACGCCAGCACAACCTCAACATAATCTCCTACGCCGACGACATCCAGCTGATCCTCTCCCTGACCAACGACCCAGCCGCCGCCAGAGCCAACCTGCACGAAGGGATGAAAGAGGTAGCCGAGTGGATGACGACCAGCCGCCTGAAACTGAACTCGGACAAGACGGAGGTCCTCATCCTGGGCTCCTCACCCTCCGCCTGGGACGACTCCTGGTGGCCTCCCGCCCTGGGCACCGCACCCAAACAGACAGACCATGCACGCAACCTGGGCTTCATCCTGGACTCCTCCCTCTCCATGACCAGGCAAGTCAACAACGTCTCCTCGGCGTGCTTCAACATCCTGCGCATGCTACGGAAGATCTTCTGGTGGATCCCCACCGAGACCAGGAAGACCGTCACCCAGGCCCTCGTCACCAGCCGACTGGACTACGGCAACGCCCTCTACGCCGGTACCACCGCCAAGCTCCAGAAGAGACTCCAGCGGATCCAGAACGCCTCAGCCAGACTCATCCTCGACATCCCACGAACCAGCCACATCTCCGGACATCTGAGAGACCTTCACTGGCTCCCCGTCAACAAAAGAATCACCTTCCGCCTCCTCACCCACGCACACAAAGCCCTACACGACCAAGGCCCGAACTACCTCAACAGCCAAGTCAACTTCTACGCTCCCAAACGCCACCTCCGATCAGCCAACCACGCCCTCGCCGCCGTCCCCCGCATCCGAAGAGCGACTACAGGAGGAAGGTCCTTCTCCTACCTTGCCGCCAAGACCTGGAACTCCCTCCCGACCGACCTGCGCCTGACCCAAGACCACCTCTCCTTCAGGAAGAAGCTGAAGACCTGGCTGTTCGAGCAGTAGCGGCACCCCCCCCACCCCCAGCGCCTTGAGACCCTACGGGTATGTAGCGCGCTCTATAAATGTCATTGATTGATTGATGGTTTATGTTTTATGACAAGCTTGATTTAAATAAATGTTTTTACTTTTAATAAAGCTTTAAAACGTAAATAGACTCTGTGGTTTTTGGTCAAGAGTGACTGAGCAAAAGGTTTTGCAATTTGCAAGCATGAGTCCGTGCCTCTGACACTTCTGGACTCTGACTCCGTAATCTTGGCCTGCATGATGAATTTGGGAGCTAAATGTCTCTGCCACACTATCTAGTCAGTAAGGAGATTGGGGGTTCTTCAAAGTCTGATATCATTGAGGTATGTGGAAAGTCTACCTGCGCCTATTATAATTGATAAACAGTGCACTATTTAGTGTCCATAGTTCTGTTTGTGCAGATTTGTCCCTGCAACAGTAGTAGTATGGATGGATTGTCCTCCTATCCAAACCAAAAGTAAAGTAGTATCTTATTCTTTCTTGGTGGTCATTCACATTTTATTGTTGGGAATTGTCAAAGCATAAACATTTAGAAGACTTGAAAAGACATTATGGACAATCCCAGAGGACTGCACTCAGTGCATAGAGCTATTGCTGACTAGAATGGGAGTTTCGTTTAACACCTTTTGCCAAATGTGTAATCTTAGTTAGCTACACAGACAGACTAATAAGAATAATCTAGTAATACCACAGGGAGTCATAGTAGAGGCAGGATAAGAATTTAGATACAGTCTACAAGAAGATCAAAGACGATTTAGAAAAAATTGAATGAGGAACGCTAGGAAAAAATAGGTACTCTATATTAAAATGAAAACTTACCGGGGCCAGCAAAGGAGCCCTCGCCTCACCGATCCTGGCCTTCTACAGCAGCAGCAGCCGATACCTCCACCTCCTCTGTCCTCTTGCCCCTGGGGGGAGCTGATGTACAACATGAAAGAAAGAAAGACCCGAAAACATGGATGATTGTTGTCAACCAAATCAAACATTTCAAAAGAACAATAACAAAATATTTTGGCGAAATAGCAAATAGACAACTATTCCACGTGATATATTGACCTATCTCATGCGGTCTACTACGATATTAGTATTGCTTGATTTGTGGACCGTCGACTTGGAAAGTTATGTAACTCACTAAACAAACTACTAAAAAGGTTCGCCTAGGACTGGCAGGCAGAGTTCGCAGCACGCGAAGTGACAGACAAACTCCATCGTGATTGCAGATCAGTGACAACACTAAAAAGTTTCCTACTACATTAACCAGTCATTAAAATACTCAAACTATAAATCCACCACCACTATTTCTTCTTATTGCCAGGTGTACAAAGGAAGGACTGGACTTGAGTCTGTAGGGGCAGATTTACAAGCCACTTGTGGCTCTTTTGCTCCGTTGTTGCGTGACTTTAGTGACGCAGCGGCAGAACAAAAGAGGCGCCATGGTGCGGCGTATATTAACAACATGACGCATATGGGAGATGCATCACATTGTAAAGCCCTGCGCCATCAGGGGGCGTTCCGGCGCAAGGGAGGGCGTTCCTGCGCAGGAACGCATCCTAAAAGTGGCTAAGGGAAATCTACAAGATTTCAATCAGTCACTTTTAGGACAATGATGCGTCACTCAAACCCTGTGACTGCTTGAAGCAGACGTACGGCTTGACGCAGCATTGGGGAGATAGGGTACCCCAGAGCATTGCTGGAGCTGGGCCATCGTTGCGACACAACTCCAGCAATGCGCCGCCTTTATGGCACAGATGCATAACGCTTCGGTGACGTTTTGGGCCCATGGTGCGCCGCATTGTAAATACGGCGCACCATAGGTGGTGGTGGCGTGGCGCACAATTACTGGCGCCTCCCTGCTACTTTGCAGGGATGCGCCGGTAATTGTAAATCTGCCCCTTAGTGTCTAGCATCACGCAGTTCTGTAAACTACACTCATACATAATTTCTCAGGCCAATGAAATGAACACAAAATCGAAAACAAATAAGCATAGTAGCAACGCTACTGAGAAGGAGAGCAGTGCACCTGAAATGCACAGAAGATTTTGAAATACAATTTACCTACAATGTAATCGGCAGCATTATTGCTCTTGGTAAAAAACAAAAATTTGCAATATAATAACACACAGAGCAGGAGAAAACAGAGTAGTGATGAAATAGCTACTACTACTCACCAAGCACGGGAACCTCGACGCCGAGCAGATCGCGTTCCCGGTCCAGGAGATCCGTCCAACGGTGGGTGGCCTGGTTGTAGGTGCGCCGGACCCGAGAGTGTTGATACATGGCCCGGCACACCTTCTCCCACCGCTTCCGGTGCTCCCGGAGCCCATAGCCGCTTGCGATCTTGCCGCCTGCCACGATGGTCCTGGGAAGGCGGCGCTGTACATAATACACTAGTGCAGCCACCTCCTCCGCGCTAAAGATCTCCCGTGGCATCACTAGCTCCCCCCTCAAACGCCCGCATGGGAGCCGGGCACGGGGTGCGGGACCCTTCCCCTTCTCGGGCTGCTTCCCGGCTCCCTTTACCATGGTCTGGCAGAAAGGAAGGTAAATAAGAAATAAGAAATAGAATAGGGAAGAAGAAAAGAAAAGAGTTTAAAAAAGTAGTTTAAATTTAACCAAGAGTAGCAGAAAACACAAAAATATAGAGCTAGAAAAATAGAGGGATAGATAATAAGTAAAATAGATTTTAAAAAAACTTCAAACAAGAAAAGGATGGCAGAGATTGAGAGAGGCTACAGAAAGCATGCCCAGAACCATAGCAATGAATGAGAAACAAGATGGCCGCACCCGTTCATGACCGCGTGGGTACGTTCGCGCGAGATTTCCCTCCTGATCACACGCAAACTTGTACTAGCGAGCCGCACACTTTGCGAGATTACACATAGCGCCCGGAAATGGAAATACGTCACGCAAACAAGATGGCCGCGCCCATGTACGACCGCTAGGGTAACTTCGCACCGTTGCGCTACAAGCGGCTCGCTAAAACGCACAAAACCACATGAACTAACACGCCGCAAAAAACCAAATCGCATATTTGCACGAATTCACGGTTTCCGAATTCGATCTCGTGCAAATTTGCGCCCCGCGAATCCGGCGAAATTGCAGAAAAACGATTTTTGCAAAACTGAAAGCACTCAGCAGGTGCAAAAGTTCAAGCTCATCATTAATAACCATTCCCTGTAGTGCTTCCTGAGGGCCCCCTCCAGAGGTCAGTTGCCTACTTGCAACTATTCTCTGACCCTCACAGCAGGCTCAGAGAATAGCTAAAAGTATGCCACAAAGGTCCTGTTAAAAAAATTACACTGCAACAGAAAGCAATTACACATAAGGAAGCAGGTGCCAGACTGGAAGTTCAAATTCAGTGACACATTAATCAGCCCCTAATTCATTCATGTCAGTTGAGGCAGGGCAGGTGTGCTTTTCCCCCCATAATCTACAGTGATGAACCAGAGGGTGGCAGTGATGTACCAGAGGGTGGAATGGGTGAACCAGAGGGTGGCAGTGGTGAAACAGAGGGTGCTGTGATGAACCTGACGTAGAAACAACATGGTCGCGACCGTTGCGACCCGACAAGTAAGTTCGCGTTTGTGCACTGGTAAAAAACCCTTGCGAACTGGCAGAAACCCTTGCGAACACAAAAACAATTTTTTTTTTGCGGATTGCGAGTTCGCAAATACGCAAATTTTCGAATCGCAAATTCGCAAAATTCACCTATGCTTATATGTAATATTCCCCCATAAAACAAGGAGGACCCCCCAAACAGAAATAAATAAATAAATAAACGTTCCACATCAGCTACCATGTACTGTGTCTATTCCTACCATCCTGTAACAGCTGCAAGCTAAACCGAACATAGCGATTAGTGTACCCCTCTCCATTTAACACTAAACATCTGCAGATTCTTCCTGCTTTAGCAGATACATCCTCAACGGCTCCCGTATGTCCCTGGGCCTCGAAATCTCGGGCAACTCCTCGGCATATGCCACCAAATTGTCTCTGCAATAGACCAGGTCTTTGATCCATAAATATGCCCTTGGTCTGCTTCTGCCCCCCCGTCATTGCCACTCTCCGAGTCAGCAGTCCATCAGCAGTGCCAGGCGCACAAACTTACTGGTTATTCCTCTAATGTGTGGTACACACCAAAATAGACAGGCGAGCGGATCACAGCGCAGTTCCACACTCACCATTGCTTTCAGACAGTTCACCACTTTTTCCAAGAATTCCCATACTGTTTGACAGTCCCAAGCCAAGTGCATAAAATCCGCATTTTCACGACCACAACATTTACACTCCGCAGATGCATGCAATCCATACCCATGTAACCGTAGTGGGGTATAATACACTTGATGTATATACTTAAAATTAATTATCCTCAGATTCCCATTCATACTCCGCGTTCCTGTTAGGCCACATATATATTTCCAGTCTGTCTCAGTAATGGGTTCAGGCAAACAAGCAGACCAGCGCTACCAACTACGATCTTGGACCTCCACACTTTCGAGCTTTATCATTTTATACAATTTTGAAACTAAACTTTTATTGCAGGTGGTGGTGAGCGCATATTGCAATGACGCCAGCGCGGGAGGTTCTTGTGGGTATGTAGGGTAGTGTACCTTAAGTGCATGCCTCAAGCGGTGTATTGCGAATCGAAACAGAAATGATTGATTGTTGATATAAGCCAAATCCTCCTCTGCTAGAACAGAGCTATTCACATAGACATCTGACATATGTCTGAGGCCCGCCTCCTGCAAGAGACAGAGCGATGGCGTCTCCTGTGCCACAGACAGCGCAGCATGATGTTCCAGGTATAAAGCCGGTGCATAGAACTGTAGCTTCCGTGCCAGATGCCCAATGTTCCACCAAGCAGCAATAGTAGCGTCCACTGAGTTAATCTCTGCCTTCGGAGTGCCACGCCTGCGCTGAGTAATCACACTATGAAGCGGGATCGGGGATGCGTCTCCCTCCTCTACCGCGACATGCGGTGTAAAGGCGTGCAGCCTGTACCCTTTAGCCAGTATCGTCCACTGTACACGTGCATGTCTTCCTACCCATGCTAGCCTAATCAACTGACTCCTTACAGTCTTGAAAAACTGCTGTGTAAGCACTATGGGAATGTTAAGAAACAAATAGAGAAACCGCGGCAGCACCATCATCCTTATTAAGGCAATTCGGTCTGCTAGCGACAGTGGCAGCGCTATCCAAGCATCTACCTGGCTTTCCAGTGCCGAGTATGCCCTGCCATAATTCTCCCTAACCACTATCTTCGGGTCTCTGTGTATCCAGACTCCTAGGTATTTAACCGGATCTGTGGTCCATACCAATGGGAATTCCAAATCTGGGCAAGTAGTCGATGTAGTCAATGGTATTACAAAAGACTTATCCCAATTTATAGCAAGCCCGGATGGGTGACCAAATCGGACATATTCTCTGAGTAGTTGTTCCAGATATTTGGAAGGGTTCACGAACAAAGAGAACCATGTCATCTGCATAAAGTGATATAACCACCGGCCGTAAGTTAAAATTAAGTGCTGCCTCTCTATGCCACTGCCTGATCACACACGCCAAAGGTTCTAATATCAATGCAAAGATTAGTGGCCACAGGGGACATCCCTGACGCGTGCCTCTTCCTATGAGAAAGGAGTCTGATGTGAGACCACCTACCCATACCCGCGCGCTCGGTTTTGAGTATAGCACCGCCATCCACTGCATCAGCGCCTTCTGCAGAGTTGGAGGTAGCTCCCCAGATTCGTGAGCCTCCGCATACATTTCAAGGAGATGCGGCGCCAGAAGGTCTGCATATTTTTTATAAAATTCAGCTGTCAGTCCATCTGGACCAAGCGCTTTACCATTGGTCAGAGCTGCATTCGCAGTTTTCACATTTTGTTCATTTATCGGCAGACACAAATACTCTCTATGAACATCAGACAAGCAAGCGCACCCTAAATCGTCCAGGTAGTCATCGATTTCTGTCTCCGGCACCTTTCCATGAGACCTATACAGGTCTGCATAAAACCTCCGAAATTATTCCAATATGTCTCCTTGTTCAAGATGTACATCTCCCAGGTCATCCACAATTCTATCCACTCGTGGTTGTTCTATACCTGTTTTGATCCGAAGTGCTAGGTCTCGCCCTGGTCGACCCCCTTCCCCGTAACGTCTAGCCATGTGCCTTTGTGACAGGTACTTCACTTCAGTGCCAGCCAGTTCCTCAAAATCTTTGAGCAACTTCTGTAACTCCGCCAATGTATCCGCTCTAGGGTCTGCCTCATATCTGCGCTCCAGCTCTCGCAGTGTAGCCTCAGTGTTCCCCAGCTGTGTACGTATGTCTTTTATTATACCCACCGCTGTGCCAATGCAGACTCCTCGTATTGTGACCTTAAAGGCCTCCCACAGTGTAGCAGCCTCCGCAACCGAGCCCTTGTTTAGCTCAAAGTACTGCGTAATGGCATCTCTGACTGTCGATTCATATACAGGATCTAGCAAAGCTTCGGATCGCAGGCGCCATGTAAAAGGCGGGCGTCTTACTGAGGGGAAGAGCACTTCTAGCTTGATTGGGTTATGGTCTGATAACGTACGAGCTAGCGGAATAATCTCCCACACCCAGCCCATCACCTCCTCCCCCACTAACCAATAGTCCAACCTTAACCAGCTGCCTGCGCAGCCATCGCATGTGTTCCTGCCTTCACCTGCGGATTTCGAACACGCCACACATCCATCAAACCAAACTCTTCCATTGCACAGTTCAACATCTGGGCCACTTTAGGGGTGCGGAGGGATAAAGGGTTAGATTTGTCCAGTTCTACATCCAAATATGTCTTTAGGTCTCCTCCCAACAACACAGGGGTCTCTGGCCACTCTCGCAACACCCCACATACTCGCTTTACACAGGTCACATCATCTGCAATGGGACCATGCATATTCACTATAGTAACCACAAACCATGGCGCATCTACGTTCTTCATCCTTATACGTGTGCAGAGGTTGAAAATCCACTCCACTCTTTATCAGTATCATAACCCTCCTGGCATAGGAAGAATACGACGCGGTCAGCCTATACCCCGCCCACCTACTAGCCACTTCTCCATCCGTATATTTAGTTAGATGTGTCTCCTGCAGAAGAGCTATATGAATCGCGTGACGATCTAAGTACGCTATTACCTGTCTAATTTATTTCGGCGAATTCAGGCCCCTGACATTCCAGGTCAGCATTCTACATGCATCAGCCGTACTGTTCTAGTCATCGATAACCAATTCTACATCGCCCATTCCCAGAAGGGTACCTCACATGACGGTTCAGCTTTCTTAACACCCATCCACTCGCTGTATGTACCATTGTAGTCATGTGAAAAAATACATTGTGAAACATAAAACTCATAAATGACATCAAACCCCACTTCAATCCCTCCGTCCCTCCACCCACTCCAACCTCCCAATCAGGGCGAGAAAAAACCCCACTACCCTCCCAATGGTTTGTATTGAACTTCATGCAGACCCAACAGTCGGGGAGCACCAGCTAGGGGAAGCGGGTCAGCAGCGAACTTCATTTCGACCATGTAGACAGCGCTCATAGGATGTCTGATTTGCCCCCACAGAGCTCCGCTGTCGTCGCACTTCTCCAGCCTGACGATGGGGTTTCTCCTTCTACCTAGTCTGCGTCATTCAGTCCAGAGTCCTCGGGTGTCCTCTCATGCATATGACTCGCTGGTCTACCCTTGCAGATATGTCTGGTGAATTTTAACGCTGATTTCGCATCAGTAAAGAAGTGTGTCTGTTCTTCGTGAGTAATTTTCAGTTTAGCCGGATAAAACATGGCATACGGGACGGAAACATCTCGCAACAATTTTTTCACCGGCACAAACTCCTTCCTGGTCGCTTGAACTCCTGGCGTGTAGTCAGGGAAAAAGGATAGCTTGTCGCCTTTGTTCATCACCGTTTTTTTAGCCCTGGCCTCGCGTAATACCACATCCATGTCAGCATAGTTCAAAAGGTGCGCTATACTCGGGCGAGGCGGCGCGCCCGGTTTGGGCCTGGGCCTGGGCCTGGGCCTGGGCCCCAAGGATCGGTGCGCTCGTTCCACTATCATCACGCGGAAAGCGGAGGCCCAAACAGTTCACGCAGCAGCTCCTCAACAAATGTCTCCATTTTGGATATGGGTGTAGTTTCTGATAGGCCTAAGATGCGCAGATTATTGCGCCTAGAGCGCGCTTCCAAATCCTCATTTTTTGCGATAATAACCGCACAGATCTTTTCCATCTGCAGGATCTGCGTCCTGGATACAGCCTGCGCATCATGAGTGTCCGAGACTCGGTTTTCGAGGACATCTAACCTGTGCTCATGTTTTTCGACCTTCTTTTTTGACCATATCCAACCCAGTAGCCAATGCGTCTATCTTACTGTCAATCGTTTTCATGCCAGCTCGGAGTTCCAACAATATAGATCTGTTGTCATCAGCTGCGCTTTCCTCTGACCCGAGTTCCTCCCTGCTCACCATTTTCGCCCATGCCATCTGCAGCTCGTGTACTGCGCTTGTTCTCAAACTGTAGTTTAGCATGCTTGGGCTCCGATTTCCCCATGTTTAGTGCCGTTGCTGCGATGTGCACCAATGTGTCTCTATATGTATGCCCTAACCAGCTACCCGCAAACACAGCTAGCAGTTCGCCCGTCACAGCGCTTGGCTCCGAGCTGCACTGTCCACTTCACCACCATGCCGCGTGTTGTCCTAATGCCAGTTCCAATCCTTCTAGGTGCGCACTTTCACAACTCCTGGTCCATGCCTCTTCGGTCGCCCAACGCCGGAGCACCACGAGTCTTAAACCTTCCGGTGAGCTAGCCTCGGAGCCCGGTCATATCACCTAGTACCTCCACGCACTGAGTTTCCCCAGGCTGAGCCGCTGTCCCCCGTCAACCAGGCGACCCCCCAGACCCCCCCCCGACCTTCAATCCAGATCGGGGATGATCCCGATGTCCACAGAGCCCCCCAGCCTCCAGGAGTCGACCCAAAGCCAGCCCTGGGTCCTCATGCCCGCGACTTTAGGTCCGTACCCCACACTGTTCAGCGTCCCACACCGCACTGCACACCAGTAAAATGGCGCCCGTTACCAGCCGCGCCACCCAGCAGCCCAGGCCCGACCCGATCAGCCGCTTCACTTACCCCGTCCGGGCTCCTCCAGCCTTGCCCCCTAGGATCGCCTCTAAGCATGGGCGGAAAATCCGTTCCGCTCGCGGATTTTGCGGATTTTCGGTAAATTCGCGATCCGCGAACTCTCGCAAATTTACTGAAAATCCGCAAATTCGCATGCAGCTGATTTTTTTGCTTGGTGATACAATATTGCGGCGTGCGGCATTCACTTACCGTCATTCAGCATTTGCCAAGTTGTTTTTCTTGATATTTTGCGTGTGCTGCGCCCTTTTGGATCTTGCTGCGGGATCCCGCTGGATTTTGGCGACGCATCGTGAGAGTTTGCAATTGCGAACATGTAGATGCGGCGGGCAGCAACAATGTCGTACTTGCGAAATTACAAAATTTTCAATTCTGCACAAGAAATCCACTAGCAAGCAGCATAAACCTTCTGAAAATTATGATTTTTATCAGAATAACTCCTCAGGTTGACATTTGCCTGCACTTTTTTGGATTTGAGGCCTTTTTGACTTTCTTTGGATCACTTTTGGATTAGAAAGCAACTTTCACAAGTAAGTTTGTTTGGGGCATTACAGTTGCTGTTCTGCAGAAAAACGAGTTTTGCAAAACTGAAAGCACTCAGCAGGTGCAAAAGTTCACTCCTCATTAGTAACCATTCCCTGTAGTGCTTCCTGAAGGGCCCCTCCAGAGTTCAGTTGCCTATGTTTGTTTGGGGCATTACAGTTGCTGTTCTGCAGAAAAACGAGTTTTGCAAAACTGAAAGCACTCAGCAGCAGGTGCAAAAGTTCAAACTCATCATTAGTAACCATTCCCTGTAGTGCTTCCTGAGGAGCCCCTCCAGAGTTCAGTTGCCTACTTGCAACTATTCTATGACCCTACTCTGACCCTCACAGCAGGCTCATAGAATAGCTGCAAGTAGGCCACAAAGGTCCTGGGGAAAAAAAATTGCACTGCAACAGAAAGCAAATTACAGATAAGGAAACAGGTGCCAGAGTAGAATTTTAAAACAGTGACACATTAATAAATCAACCCCAAATTAATTCATGTCAGTTGAAGCAGGGCAGGTGTGCTTGCTTTTCCCCCCCATAATCTACAGCACAGCTTTCCAAACTGTGTGGCGCGACACATTACTGTGTCGCGCCCCAGCCGTAGGTGTGTCGCGGAATGAAATGAGATGACTTCGGCAATCGGCAGAGTGGAGCTGCAGGGGCTCTTAGAAGGGGTGAAACAACAACAAAGAAGCCCCATTAACACGCACAAGGTCTTTAAAGACTTGTGAAGTGCTCGGTGCTGCTGTGAGCGGTCCCCGGGATGCCAAACACGACGGGGGGTGGCTGTCTAATTTCACTTCAATTAACCCAAGTGGTCGTCGAGAGGAATCCTCTTCCAAAGCATTATCTAATCTTTAAGATAAATACACAATACGTGATGCCAGCGGACGGCAAAAATACAAATGTTTTTCTTCTAAACATCCCTTGTAGTTAAAAGTTTCTCTTTTGGTATCTACGTAGCACTAAGATTTACATTTTATTGTTATTTACATGGTTGCAGTTTTATATTTTGCTGAAACAAGAAAGTGTCATGGTGCATGGGTCACAGGTTCTTCCTCTTATTTATAAACTGCTAACCCACTTAACTTGTGTTTTAGGCTTCTCTCATATTTAGTATCAGAAGTAGGCTCAGGTGTAGATAACCGGAAAATGTACAATTCACCCTACTCTATGACTAAATGAAACGTCAAAGAATGTTCTTGGTGACCGAAATATGTACAGCTTTCTTAAATGAAGTGTATATTTTTGACCACCGTTCATCTTATATGTATATAATGTCTTTGAATGTATCCTATTGGCATACTTTATTTACAAGGGCAATCAACCAGGATTCGGTTATCATGCCTGAGAGTGCTAAAATATGTTGCTTAGAAACTAGCTTGACGTACATTTTAAGTACAGAGGTGAAATTGGTGCCTCACATGTGACGTGATTTTCGTGAGCAATTATTAGTGTTGCATGCAGAAAAATTGGCAAATGGTGCCTGCTCACACCGTTTCATTGAAAGCAAGGAGAAGTTGAAAAGGGTGAATATATATAGTTTAGGCAAAGAGACACCATGGCCTTTTTCTCTGTAGCTATTCACGCTGACCAAGGCATGGCATTTTCTGTGTTGGTTGCACAGACAATAGAACTGTTGTTTGTGTGCTGAAAAGACAATATTTCACCAGACATAATGCTCTTTCATTACAATTCTTACACTGCGTTTTTTTACAGTGCAAGCATATCTTTATAACTTCAAATATGATTGAATTGGAATTTCTCAGACTTTTCTACTTAAGAATGTGCCAACGAATGTGGTTGGGATAACTGTTGAAGATTTTTTCTCACACTTTTATTTTTTTTATTTTTTACTTTTAACTGCTTTTGGTCAAAGTCACTGAATTCTGCATTTTCAACCTAGCTACTGGGTGCAATGTGGTTCACTTGTGGCTAAACATCAAGTGTGGGGGTGTTTGATGACATAGAACTGCTCCAGAGTTATTGAAAAGTGGTGATTTTGGTCTTTCTGGTAATATGGGCGCCTTTTGCATTCACAGGAGCCACATCAATTGACTCCATCCTCTTCTATATTTGATTCTCTTTAAAAAAATTAACAGGGAATTTTATTTGTATAAAAGTAACATATTAATTGAATGAAAAAGCAAGTTAAAAAACATGAGTCTGGTGCAATTACAAATTGTGAAAGTATATTAGCATATGACTTTTCATAAAACAAAATGAACTATAACGACCACAGGGAATATAGTAAACCGAGTGCTAGGGTGTGGGGGTGTTTGTGTGGGGGGTGTGGAGGGTGTGTGTGGGGGGTGTGGAGGGTGTGTGTGGGGGTGTGTGGGGGAATGTGTGGGGTTGTGTGTGGGGGGGGGTTGTGTGTGAGTGTGTGGGGTGTGTGTCTGTGAGGTTGGTGTGTCTGTGGGGTTGGTGTGTCTGTGGGGTGGTGTGTGTGGGGCCCGAACCCACCATAGGTGGTTCAGGCTCGCTCACTGCGCTTCCTCGCATTACTGTGTCCCTGAACATTTTTTCACAAAAAGGTGTGTCACCAACATGAAAAGTTTGGAAAGCTGTGATCTACAGTGATGAACCAGAGGGTGGCATTGATGTACCAGAGGGTGGCATGGGTGAAACAGAGGATGGCAGTGGTGAAACAGAGGGTGCTGTGAACCTGTGATGATGAACCAGACGTAGAAACAACATAGTCGCGACCGTTGCGAGCCGACAAATAAGTTCGCAATTGCGAACTCGTACAAAACCCTCGCGAACTGGCAAAAACCCTTGCGAACACAAAAAAAAAATTCGCGAGAATTCGCGGATTTTGCGGATTGCGAGTTTGCAAATATGCAAATTCGCGAACTCCAGATTCGCAAAATTCGCCCATGCTTAATCGCCTCGCCTCTGCTCCTCCACGCCGCAATATCTTCTCGGGCTGTCGCTGTGTCTCAGGGGAGCCGCACACGATCTCTCACGCTGCTTCCAGCCGTAGGCCCCCGCCAACGCGCACAGCACTCGCTCTGCCCAGGCCCACGAAATGTCGGAGGCCCCAACACTTCCCGCAGCGTCTTCTTCAGTTCACACCGTGTTGCACATCCGTCTCTCCCGGCCCGTTGTCCCTTGCCACTTGGGTATGCAGTGCAGCCTGTGCACCTCCAGGGCTCCTCGGATCCCGATCTCGGCCGTCACCGCCCCGCCGCCACCATATTCTCCCCGAAGCTGTTCTGACCTTCGTGGCACAATACTTCTACAAGGGCACAATTTCAGCCGCTTTAACCGCTCCGATATGTTCCTTGTCCCGCAAGCCACATTCACTCCGCGATTTGTCTGCAGGTGGGGGCTCTGCAACAGGATGTTACTGCAGGATGAGATTGACTGCTAGCGGAGCTCCTTCACCAGGCATCCATTCCGCTTCGCGCCAAAGCCACACCCCCGTTGTTGTTTGTGGTTGTGTGTGTGGTTGTGCGTATGGTTTAGGTCGCGTGTGTGTGTGGTTGTTTTTGTGTGTGTGGTTGTCTGTGTGACAGTAACACTAAAAGCATCTCAAAATAAAGGAACACAAACATCGAGTTTGTGGAAAGAGAAAGCACGTTCTAAGTTAAACGGGCAGCAGCAAAGCATTAACACAACAACATGTTCTTTGATGTTTGATGTTCTTTGAACGAGAACATCAAAGGGGCACTGGGAAAGTGATCGCGGGTGAAAGTGAAAGAGATCGCGGGCGCTTAATGAGCATGACGAGGTTTGCCATATGGTGCGTCTACTCCTAAGCGCGCTCCCACGCACATGCACTGCAAGCTGTAGCCGGCGGTAGCATTTTTTGAAGCCCTTCTTACGTAAAGCCTGGCCACCCAGCGCTTGCGAGACCTAAAAACAGGTATCCCACTTCAAGGAGTGTCCTCCTCTTTAAAGACTGGTCGAACTCAATATCTTATTTTGTATGATGCGTTCTGTCACCCACTGAATGAGGCACTGTTCACCGTCTCAGAGAGTGGCAGAGGGCTGCTTCACTGCAAATTTCTAATCTGATCTTGGCATCGTGCTGACCCCGTGAAGAAGAAGCTGATGTAATTTGCTGCACACTTTGTTAATTTAAGGCCTACCTCTGTTTGCACTGGTATTTTAATCACAGCTAGACTAGCTAGGTCTCTGTGGAATCGGGAGATTGTGCCTAATTGGATAGCTCCCAAATGTTCACTTTATTGTAATTTCTACGTAAATTTAACTGCAATGCAAAACGTTACAATGACCCCCAATTGTGCGACAAACAGCTGCAACTTTAACAATCAAATGATAGGACGTGTTATCGACATCAGAAGCATGAAAAAATGAGTGCATCTGCTTGGAACATGTGACCTTGAGGTCAAATATAACAGGTTCCTGGTGTGAATGGATTGGTCGTCAAATCGGCTATCGGATCCTCTAGGGTCAATAAAATATGTCCACTAACCAGACCCACAAAAGAATTGCAGCTCCTACCGAATCTGAGATGGACTCTGCGGACCCATACTAATTGTAACACAAGTCATGTAATACACATGATTACATGTCCATGTCTCTTGACTTATATATGTAACAACAAGGGGTGGTGATGGACAGAGTTTCTGAATTAAGCAGAATACTCTCACCCAGTCAAGAGATCAGGGCTAAATCCAACACCGTTTTTTAGCTCACTGCACCATCCCAGCTCAGAACCTGGCTATATGCAAATTAGTCTGTTCCTGTCCCAGTGCATGATGGGAACAGGGCAAACCAAACTACCAAGCCAATTCTTACACTGGGAAGGAAACAAGCTTCCGGGGACCGGTTTCTGGCATTTCAGCCGTCGTCGGCCCGGCTTGCTTGAATCCTGATGGTGCAATGAGAATTGGCTTGGTAGTTTGGTCTGCCCTGTTCCCATGATGCACTGGGCCGGGGACAGACTAATTTGCATATAGCCAGGTTCTGAGCTGGGATGCTAAAAAACGGTGTTGGATCAAGCCCTGATCTCTTGACTGGGTGAGAGTATTCTGCTTAATTCAGAAACTCTGTCCATCACCACCCCTTGTTGTTAAATATCTTGACTTATATAGGCATGACGTGCAGAAAAGCAAAACAGAGAATCATTGAGCATCTCAGCAACGTCAAATGCAAAAAAGGAACGAACAAAATGGCGACGCACTACCTAGAAAAAGGCCACACAGTGGACAACCTAAAATGGGTAATCTTGGAAACTTTGCAAATCAAAGACCACAACGCAGACCGCATCCTTTTTGAAAAAGAACAAAGGTGGGTACACAGACTGGGCACTGATGTACAAGGTTTAAATGATAGTATTCTATGGGTCAGTCTGAACAGATGATAACAGGGGATCATTAATCTCAAGCATCTTCATACAGACTGTCGGCGACAAGTTTAAGAACTATTAGGGATACTCACAGTTAAACAACATGTAATAAATCCCACACACGAGATACTATCTATCAGTTGGTGCTATCAAGATGTATACTAAAATCCCTAGGCACCCTGATCAATCTTTGTAGATCTCAGCTACCCTCAATATGTGGCCAAAAGACAAAAAATTACGATTATTTTCACATACATTTTAATTTGTACGAATAAAACGTGTAATTATCACACAGCCTATATATATGGGAATCACGGTAACATGCTGGCTCAGCAAGGTTTATTGTCCAACATACCATGTGAGGTATTTAAACTGACACTGGAAATATAAACCGCGTTAGAAATGTTAAGAAAAGGATTAAAATCTATAAAGAGGTTCGTAGTGATCAAAACTTTATTAAAACTTCTCAAAAGCAAATGGAATGGCATTTTATAAAACACAGCACCTTCCCGTTCCATAGTCTTTTCACATTTCCCATATTGAGGAAGTTCTATAACTAACCTCTACAGCCCGAAAACCCTACCGGGTTCAGGACGGCAGAGTCAGCACAGGTAGCGCAGGAGGTGGAAAGTCACAGGTACACACGAGGTTGGAGCGTTCTGTGGCGTCCAAACGGATAAGTACAATAATCCTTTTTCTAATCCCTTACCCTTGTTTCTAGTAAAGGGACCGCTTCCTAGAGACCTCCTGGTACCAGAGGAAGCAGTTATTCTTTGTGTGGAGGTACGTAGCGGCACTGTTTTAAGTACGATTGACTGTTGAAATGTGTGAAAGTAAAAACCATCGCGGCAATTCTTGCCTTCCACCTATAGCGGCATGCACTTTGTAAAGCTAATCTTCTCAATAGATTCCGATTTGAACAGACAACCCTCCACCCTCTATGGTAAAAGATAGCCACAAGTAGCGCTAAATATTGGGAACCATGTTGATACCTATACATAGTTCCAGAGTAATTTTATAAACAACGCATAGACTAACGACAGTCAGCTCTTACCATCGCGTTTACACCATTGACCATTAGAACCACACGCTGTGAATGATAATTATGAACGTCACAAAGCCGGCAGTTTTTTGAGCACTAACAGTGATAATGAGTGCATGAAGGAATATAGCCTGTTCTATATGTGGCACTATCTTTAAGTTACACTCATTTAATTGAAACTTGGAAATAGAATGTAGACAACGAACAATGAACATGGTTCTAGCCAGAAATTTGAGTATGTGGTTTTTAATGCAAGTAGCGGTGATCGAGAGAGTTTTGCTTTCTATATATGTGATATGGTGCACTACAATATTATATGCACACTTATGTCCAACTCCCCCCCCCCCCCCCCCCCCCCAGGTTACCAAAACCTTTTGTATTTACAGGCACAAGATTGACCTCCAAGGAGTTAAAGGACTATACAAATTCACATATCACACGGTCCTGAAGAAAGCCCACTGACCTATATAGGCGACTAGGGCTGAAACATGTCGACCTTTTAATTTTCACGAAAATTGATAGCGTGAGAATCTTAACAATTCTCGTAACGCATATCTACTAGATTTTCACTGTTAACTCGAATCCAGAACAATAAATACTACAATCTGGCTGTCCGAGTTATTTTAATCTAACCACCACCACTTATCACTGGACACTACTGCTTTTAACCTTGGGTTAATACCTCCAGGTGGAGGCTGCATACCAAATAACCCCGTGATTATGCAGACAGGAGAGTAATATAGCGGAGAACCAAGATATACCGCTACCAAAAAACATCTACTCACGTGCATGAGGGTTTTTTTTTACCAAGGGACATCCCACTTACCTGTAAAATCCAGGTTAGCAGGACAAGTGATCCTTCCCCCCCCCAATTGAACTATGAGATTACATTTCAAGGAAACTGGATGGATCACATATCTCTTTCCTTCTCCCTCCTCAATGATTGATGAGAGGGCTGTTACAGCCAGTTTAGAGATGGTCATCACGTAATGACGCATGACCACTCTATGTATCTTAATGTAGCGATCGCTACCATCAACAAAGTACAAGGTAAAGGATTTCGTATCTCCAGTCCATGGCGGAAACACTACAAGTCCCAGAAGGCCATCCGGCGCTGGGGGTTGGCTCAGTGGGAGGACATTATATAAGCTCCACCTCCGGAACACAACAGGGCTTGTCAATCGTGTTCTGTACTCGCTCATTGTGGATGAGCCTTCCTTTGCTTCAGGTAAAGATCCTGGAGAACAACGCCGATCAAAAGCCAGCGTGGTCAGTTATCCTAGACTGCACGACGCCGATCAACAGCCAGCGTGGTCAGATATCCTAGACTGCACGACGCCGATCAACAGCCAGCGTGGTCAGATATCCTGGTGGAGAACCTTTGGTCCACAGCCATTTCCAGTCGTGCAAGTACCAAGAGGAGTGCGGGCTCGCCTCCTCTTTCTTTTGTGTATTGTTACTATTTAAAACGGCGTCTCTGCCGCCGCCATTTCTTGTTTACATTCCGGGGAAAACCTTGGTGCTTGTTGTCAGTGGCTACTGACAATTTCTGATAATGTTATATTTGTAACCACAAGGAAAAAGTGGGTTTACTACGTGGTGGTTCCACGTTTCGGTAGTGCGTAATTCAAAGGTTTATTTGAGATTACGAACTGAGAGATAGCGGAGTGACGTTAACTCCTCTGTACTTCTGGTCACCTATTTACTAGGGTTCTTTGAGGAGGATTCCTTTAAGGATAGATGGGGTGGAGAAACTGGTGAGTAGAGGGAAGAGGGAAGGGATCCTGGGTTCCTGTAAGTCTTACTGCGGAAATAATCCTTGGTTCTCTGTCTCCCTTGCCTGCAGTGTCCCTGTACCAGTCACCTCATGGTAACAAGACCAGACGATACTTGAAGTGCCATTCCCCGATGTCAATCTACCTCCCGGCCCCTATTCGTACAGGCTCAAACAGTGGGTATATTCCATTGTAGGGGTTTGTGCGGAGCGGAGTTGGAAGGACTATCGTCTATCATCTCTGCTGGCCATCAGAGTAAGGTTAGTGGCGCTTGCGTACTCTTGCGCTACTCTCAATCCTGACAGATTGACAAGCCCAAGAATACAGCCCAGCCTAGACGATGGATACGAATGCCACTCTCACCGCCCTGTTGGAGAGCTTTACAGGCCTTCAACAGGATGTCCAGAATTCCCGGTTAGAGATTCAGGCCTTATATAAAGAGATCTCTGAGTTACGTAAAGACGTATCAGACCTAGCCATGAGAGAGCCGGTGGCGAAACCATTGATTCGGCCGGCCACTCTGCAGCCTCCCCCTTCCTTCCAACCCGGGGGTTCACTAGCAGCCCCTTCCACTTCTGCGGAGGCCACACCGACTGTACATATCATCCAAAATCATGGTATACGCCTGGCTCCTCCTGAAAGGTTTTATGGGGACCCACGAAAATTTGAAACCTTTTTGAACCAATGCCGTCTGCATTTTTTATGCAAACCTATGGTCTTCCAGGACGAAGCATCCAAAACGGCTTTTCTGATGTCCTATATGGGGGGGAACGCGTCCAGCTGGACTATCCCTTTATTGGAAAAAGACGATCCCGTTCTACATGATTTTGCTGCCTTTTGCATAGAACTCAGGAAATTGTTTGACAGGAAGTCTCACATGTTGTCCTTGGATCATGAATTAATGACCTTGAGACAAGGGTCCCAAGATCTGTTGTCGTACATCACGACCTTTAACCGTCTCATCGTGGAAACAGACTGGCCGGCCCAGAAACGGATCTCCTTGTTCTACCAAGGACTCCGGGGTGAACTAAAAGATGTCTTAGCTCAGGTGGTACAATTACCTACTACCTGTGAGGAGTTAATAGACCTGACTGTCCAACTAGATCACCGGCTGTTGGAAAGAAAGGGGGATAGAAGAGGGGGAGATTACCGATACTCCTATCCTTTATTTAAATCCCGACAGGGGGTAGATGACAAAGCTAAAACACCAGAAGGACCGGAACCCATGCAAATAGGGGGAATACGTGGGCCCCTTTCCCGGGAGGAAAGAGATAGGAGAAGGAGGCTGAAACTCTGCCTCTACTGTGGTAAAGGGGGGCATTTCATCAATGACTGTCGGGCTAGGAATTATGTCCCTGGAAAAAATCCCCTTCCCCGAGGGCAGGCTGTTCTTAGTTCTGATGAACCGGCGGAAAACTGTCGGTCTTGAATCAGGTAGAGACCTCTGGTTTGAGACGACCTCATGATCCGGTCTCTCCTTTTGTAGCCAATACCTTACACCCTGCAGTCGCCCATATGAATGTGAATGTCGCTCTATGGGTGGCCAACCAGAAACCTGTAAAGGTAGATGCCTTGTTGGATTCGGGGGCGACAGGAAATTACATAGACCAGACCTATGCCTTTCGTATGGGTATCCCCTGTGAGAAGAAATCGATACCTGAAACAGTTAAAACAGTGGATGGTACCGTACTAACGTCAGGCCCAGTTACTTACCATACGTTGGCCCTCTTAATGAGATTCGGTGAAGATCACTGTGAATACATTCAGTTTGACTTGATCGATGCCCCTCAGTTCCGGCTCATTCTAGGCATGCCTTGGTTGACACTACATGATCCGGTGGTGAGTTGGGCTTCCCGTACCGTGAGCATGACCTCCGAGTATTGTAGGGAACATTGTCAAGAAGGAATGCATCACGATTTTCCCCTTGTTCCTTCGATCGCGACCTTCTTGGCTCATGAATGTGTGGTTGATGCCTATTGTTGTGCCAGCACTCTTCCTGAAGAGTACATATCCTTTCAGGCCTTGTTCGATAAACAGACCGCTACCCAATTGCCTCCACATCGTACATACGATTGTCGGATTGATCTCGTTCCAGGCGCTGATATCCCCTGTAGTAGGGTGTATGCCCTAACGGAAAAAGAAACATTGTACCTCAAAAAATATCTGGAGGACAATATCGCATCTGGGTTCATCAGACACTCTACATCCCCGGCCTCGTCGCCCATGTTCTTCATACCAAAGAAGGATTGCGATGAATTGAGACCATGTATAGACTACCGCGCCATTAACAGGGTGACCATAAAGAATCGCTATCCTCTCCCCTTAATTCCGGTGTTGATGGATCAGCTGAAAGGGGCGCGCTATTTTACAAAACTTGATCTCCGCGGGGCTTATCATCTGGTCCGCGTGATGAAAGGAGACGAGTGGAAAACTGCGTTTCGAACAAAGTTCGGTCTCTACGAATACCGCGTGATGCCCTTTGGCCTCTGCAACGCCCCCGCCGCCTTCCAGTTTTTTATGGATGAAGTGTTAAGGGGGTGTTTGGAGACATTTTGTGTGGTCTATATTGACGACATTTTGATCTATTCCGTGTCTCTAGCTGATCACATCACCCATGTGAAAATCGTACTGGAAAGGCTCCAACAGAACTCCCTGTACGCCAAACTGGAGAAATGCCTTTTTCATGTCCAGCAAGTAGCCTTCTTGGGGTATGTTATTAACGTTCACGGATTTCGTATGGACATGAGTAAGGTGGATGCTATCATTACATGGAAAACGCCACGGAACGTTAAATCGGTGCAAAGCTTTCTCGGATTTGCCAATTACTATCGGCGTTTCATACACGATTTCTCCAAGATCATCCATCCCATCACAGCCCTCTTGCGAAAGAATGTTCCCTTCAAATGGGGAGAGGAAGCCGATTCCTCTTTCCAACTCCTAAAAGAGAAGTTCACACAAGCCCCCATCCTTCGACATCCAGACCCCACGATTCCGTTTGTCCTGGAAACTGATGCTTCTCAGTTTGCTCTAGGGGGAGTCCTTTCTCAACGCCATCCTACCTCTGGTCAACTCCACCCGGTGGCTTACTACTCTAAGAAACTCTCTCCGTGTGAAATAAACTACTCAATCACCGACAAAGAGCTTTTGGCCATCAAAAGAGCATGCGAAGAATGGAGACATTACCTTTTGGGAGCGTTACATACGGTGGAAATCACCACTGACCACCGCAATCTTCTGTTCCTAAAGACGGCTAAGGCCTTGACTCCTCGACAATTGAGGTGGACACTCTTCTTTTCGGATTTTGATTTTGTGATCAAATATAGACCGGGAACTCGTAACGGGAAAGCAGATGCGCTATCCAGGTTGGGTGAAGAAGAAACAACTACCTTTACGGACCCCCCTTTTATATTGAAAGGAGCCGACTCCACGGATAGAGCTATCGCCTTGATCACCTCCGAAGATTTCCTGGACGACGTTCGGGTTGCCCTAACGGACCAGGATATTACTGCTTGGGTACAGAAAGAGCCCGATAATCGATGTGAAAAAGATCAATTGGCCTATCATTTCCATGCCTTATATGTCCCCAACCCTGCATTACAACGCAAAGTCCTGGAATGGTCTCACGATTCTGTTCTAGGGGGACACATGGGCATCTTTAAGACTATCGCTAATGTGGAACGCTCCTTCTGGTGGCCTGGGGTCAGAATGGATACCAAGGAATACGTGAAGAACTGTGCAATCTGTGCCCAGGGGAAAGCCAGTCACATCAAACCCCGGGACTGCTACAACCGTTGCCCATTCCACCCAAACCTTGGCACACGTTGTCCATGGACTTTATCGTAGAGATGCCCCCGTGTGAGAAACAAACTGTGATACTGGTAGTAGTGGACCACCTCACGAAAATGGGACACTTCATTCCCTTGCCTGGACTACCTTCCTCCAGTGAATTAGCCAAAGTCTTCCTCCAACACATCGTCCGTCCACACGGATTACCGAGGGTGCTGATCACGGATAGGGGGACACAATTCACTTCCCGTTTCTGGAAGGCTCTATGTGCCATATTACAGATTGATGCGCGACTCTCGACGAGCTTTCATCCGCAAACAGATGGCAAAACAGAACGTCTGAATCAGACGTTGGAGCAATACCTGCGGTGTTTCTCGCTACAGAACGCCACAGATTGGACCATTCTCTTGTGGTTGGCAGAGTTCGCCTACAATAACGCGGTACATACCACCTTGGGATGTTCCCCATTCTTTTGCCTCTATGGATTCCATCCTAACATGTTCCCTTTTGAATGGCCTGCTGAATCTTTGGTCCCTGCCATTCATGAACACCATGCTCATCTTCGAGCTATACTGATTGAGGCACGGAACAATCTCGAGCATGCCCAAGAATCCCAGAAAACCTACGCAGATAGGAGGCGTACTCCTGAGCCTGAATATAAGGTGGGGGACAAGGTATGGCTTTCTACGCGTAATCTACATATCAAGGGACTTACGAAACTGAAACCAAAGTATGTGGGTCCCTATGGCATTTGTGAGAGGATAAACGCTGTGGCCATGAAGCTCTCATTACCTGTATCTTGGACGATTCATCCTGTTTTTCATGTGTCACTCCTGCGTCCGTGCCTTCCGAGTGTGAGATTGCCTGATCGTCCCCTTCCAGTGGAAATCGAGGGCCACGAGGAGTATGAAGTGAGTTCTGTTCTGGACTCTCGTTTGGTACGAGGTCGCATACAGTACTTGGTGGATTGGAAAGGGTTTGGTCCCGAGGATAGAACCTGGGAACCCTTGGACCATCTGCATTGTCCCGAGTTGGTGGAACAATTCCATGAGCGATTTCCAGGGAAACCGGGACGTCCGCCGGGACGGCGGTCCACGAGAGGGGGTTCTGTAGCGATCGCTACCATCAACAAAGTACAAGGTAAAGGATTTCGTATCTCCAGTCCATGGCGGAAACACTACAAGTCCCAGAAGGCCATCCGGCGCTGGGGGTTGGCTCAGTGGGAGGACATTATATAAGCTCCACCTCCGGAACACAACGGGGCTTGTCAATCGTGTTCTGTACTCGCTCATTGTGGATGAGCCTTCCTTTGCTTCAGGTAAAGATCCTGGAGAACAACGCCGATCAAAAGCCAGCGTGGTCAGTTATCCTAGACTGCACGACGCCGATCAACAGCCAGCGTGGTCAGATATCCTAGACTGCACGACGCCGATCAACAGCCAGCGTGGTCAGATATCCTGGTGGAGAACCTTTGGTCCACAGCCATTTCCAGTCGTGCAAGTACCAAGAGGAGTGCGGGCTCGCCTCCTCTTTCTTTTGTGTATTGTTACTATTTAAAACGGCGTCTCTGCCGCCGCCATTTCTTGTTTACATTCCGGGGAAAACCTTGGTGCTTGTTGTCAGTGGCTACTGACAATTTCTGATAATGTTATATTTGTAACCACAAGGAAAAAGTGGGTTTACTACGTGGTGGTTCCACGTTTCGGTAGTGCGTAATTCAAAGGTTTATTTGAGATTACGAACTGAGAGATAGCGGAGTGACGTTAACTCCTCTGTACTTCTGGTCACCTATTTACTAGGGTTCTTTGAGGAGGATTCCTTTAAGGATACATGGGGTGGAGAAACTGGTGAGTAGAGGGAAGAGGGAAGGGATCCTGGGTTCCTGTAAGTCTTACTGCGGAAATAATCCTTGGTTCTCTGTCTCCCTTGCCTGCAGTGTCCCTGTACCAGTCACCTCATGGTAACAAGACCAGACGATACTTGAAGTGCCATTCCCCGATGTCAATCTACCTCCCGGCCCCTATTCGTACAGGCTCAAACAGTGGGTATATTCCATTGTAGGGGTTTGTGCGGAGCGGAGTTGGAAGGACTATCGTCTATCGTCTCTGCTGGCCATCAGAGTAAGGTTAGTGGCGCTTGCGTACTCTTGCGCTACTCTCAATCCTGACACTTAATGGCTGATGTACTTACAACCCAGTATAGTGAACTCCAAAGGTTGTAGGGGTGTTCTTTTCATGCAGGAACACCCTTAAATTTAGAACCGAGCACCCTACCTTCAGGATTGAAAGGCTTACCTTCGGGGTGACTTATAGGATTTAAGTGCAGTGACCTCAGTTATAGGGAAACCTATATCTGTTGTAAGTGGTGCTAGAACCATCTTACACAGGCTGCAATGGCGAGCCCGTGGTCACAATTTGAGTGGTCTCTCATTGGCGGCATGATACATGCTGCAGCCCATGGGAGACCACTGGTGTACCTATGCTCTGGGTACCTCAGTACCGTGTAATAGGGACTTATAAGGGTACACCAGTAGCCAAACTGGGATGTACCTAGGTACTCACCGTAACCCATTTAGGGGAGAAGCAAAGAGACTTGGGTCCTGAGTAGCAGGATCCCAGTCAGACTAGTCAGAAACAGCATAGCACCAGACAAAAAGTGGGGGTAACCATAGAAGCAGCTCCTACTTTCCAACACAAGCCCCCCCACAAACGAAAAGAGATGAGTCTAAACTTGCCCAATTGAGTCTTCCTCTCATAAGTGCAAATATCTGGAGAGTCCATCTGCATTTGCATAGTTACTCCCATGTCTATGTTGCACTGTATAGTCCATCCCCTGTAGACAAATGAACGACCTCAAAAGTTTGAGGTTTTCACCCTTTTTCTGTTTAAGCCATAAGATGGGCTTGTGTTCTGTCTGAACAATGAAGTGAGTTCCAAACAGGTATGGCCTCAACTTCTTCGAGGCCCATACCACAGCAAAGGCTTCCCTCTCAATGGCTGACCAACGTTTCTCCCTGAGGGTCAACCATCTGCTGATAAAAGCTACTGGTTGATGTTATGTTATGTTATTTAATCTTATACCGCGCACAGATACTCTGAGGAGTGTCACGACGCGAGCCCAAAGAAAGAAGGAGCAGATACAGAGAAGTGAGGTTAAATTAGTCTAACAGGTAGGTCTTCAGTTTTTTTTTTAAAAGACCAAAATCCTGAATACTGCGGAGAGCCAGCGGAAGTGAGTTCCAGATCGCAGCTGCTCTAACAGCAAGTGAGCTGCCCCCCATTCTTGTGAGCCGAAAACGATGAGTATGGGCCAGGACCTGAGATGATGATTGAAGGTGTCTGGCGGGTGTATAAAACAGGAACCTCTTCCGGAGGTAAGAAGGGCCAAGGGCACACAGAGTGCAATGGGCCAGAGTCAATGCTTTAAACTTGACTTGAGTGGCCACCGGCAGCCAATGTAGTTGATGCAGATACTGCAGAACCCTGCTTCGTATTCAGATGTTAAACACAAGTCTAGCCGTAGCTGATCCCGGCCCTCTGCATTTAGTTGTGATAACACAGCTGCACCCCTATCTGAGATGCATCTGTCTGGACAATGAAGGTTTTAGAGTAGTCAGGACTTTGCAGGATAGCAGCTGTACACATGGCCTGCTTCAGGTCATCAAATGCCTTTTGACAGCTTACTGCTGATTGAACTTTCTTGGATATTTTCCTAGATGTGAGATCATTCAGGGGAGTCACTATGGACCCATATCCCCTTACAAATCATCTGTAGTATTTAGTCAGGCCCAAGAAGGCTCTGACCTAAGTCTGGGTAATGGGAGCAGTACAGTCGACAATGAGCTGGATTTTGCTTTCCAGTAGTTAAACCTAGCCTCCACCTACCAGGTGGCCCAAGTAGTCTGCCCAATTGAGAATTCTGTTTTTGGCTTGGCATCCTCAGCTAGTCACACATTTGCCAGTAACCAGCAGTCAGGTCAAATGTACTCAGAAACGTGGCTGAGGTATCTATGAGTTCATCTGCTCTGAGAATAAGATGGGCATCAGTCCTAGTGACTACATTGAGGCCTCTGTAGTCCAAACAAAACCTCATCTCTCTTTTTCCACCCATGGTGTGGAGTTTTGGCACAAGGACTACTGGACTAGCCCAGGGGCTATCTGAAGGCTCAATGACCCCAATTTCAGCATCTTTTGGACCTTTGTCCTGATGCAATCCGTGACATGGTCAGGCTGTCTGTAGATTTTACTCTCAGCAGGCATTCTGTCACCTGTTTCCACTTCATGGGTACACCGGGTGGCCTGACAGATTGTCAGTGAGTGCATGTGTTTTTTACTGATTGATGACTTGCCTATAATCAGCTTGCTGTTGGTCAGTGAGGCTGCTTGCCAAGGCTAATCCATGCACTGACCTTTCGTCAGGGTTCTGAAAGAGGAGACCAGGGGGAGGGTCACTCTCTTCCTCCTGTCCCTCATCAGTTGCCATGAGCAAGCCCATGTCAGCCCTGTCCACCAAAGATTTTAGGTGGTTCACATGTAGTACCCTATGAGTACTTCTTGGAGTACTTAGGTCCACCAAGTAGTTGAGCTCACCTTTTTGGTCAAGGATAGAGTGGGGGGGCACTCCACTTGTCTTGGAGAGTGGCTGGGGCCACAGGCTCCAACACCCACACTTTCTGACCTGGCTAGTAAACAGTCAAGACAGCCTTTTGGTCATGCCAAGCTTTTTGAAGTTGTTGGCTGGTGTCCAGGATTTGCTTGCCTTCTTAATGTACTCAGACATGCGAGAACACAGGCCAAGGACATAGTCCACATTCTCTTGTTTAGGAGGTTTGAGAGGTTGCTCCCAGCCTTCCTTTAATAGAGACTATGGACCCCTAACTGGATGTCTAAACAGAAGTTTAAATGGGCTGCAGCCAACCCCCTTGAAGGCAAAAAGAAGGCAGGGTATTAATACATCCCATTTTCACCTAATATTTTCTAGGAATCCCATATTCATACCCACTGTGGATGGTCTGGTGTGGTATACTTGTAGTTCACTCCACACTCTTTCCACATGGCAGTGATTTAAATAGGCATGACGTTTGTACCTCTGTCTGTTAATACCTCCTTAGGGAAGACCACCCAGGAAAGGATCCCCATGAGGACCCTGGCCATTACAGGAACTGTAGTTGTTCTAAGGAAGATAGCTTCTGGGTACCAAGTGGCACGTTCCACCACAACTAGGATGTAACTGTGCCCAGATGCAGTTTGAGGGTTCAAGGGACCAACAATTTTAATCTCTACTCTTTCAAAGGGGACCCCAAACACTGGAAGTTAGATTAAGGGGCCTTTGTGTTGCCACATGACTTACCACTGGCTTGGCAAGTGGCAGAGAAGCTACAAATATCCGTGGTGTCTTCAGTTTTATATAGCGCTGGCTAGACCCGGAGGTATCAGAGTGCTTTACATGAGGTTCCAAGAAAATTACATCAGTTCCAATTTACATCAGTTGCTAGACAAACAAATGCAAGAGCATAGAAGACAAGATGATTGAAGTGTAGAGGGGAAGGGAGTAAGGGTAAAGGTATAGGAGGGAGATACGGCCAAGAGAGGAAAGGAAAGTCTGTCCAAAGTCCAGCTGGGTAGGTGACGGTCGAGGGGAAGTCCCAAAACCTATCTCCTCTATAGCTATTAGGTAGCTCCACCGGGCATTGGCCAAATAGCTTGGTCTGAATGGGAAAAACAATTAAAGAAACATGGAGGGCAAAATAAATGGAGCGTAGTGGGGAGGGGGCATGGAAGGAGAGAAAGGGGGGGAAAGGGGAAGAGACAACAGGGAGAGACCAAATGAAGTCTGTCTAACAGCCGACTGGGTAGGTGACGACCGAGGAGGGAGTCCATGGCCCATCTCCCCTATAGCTAAACCAGGTAGCTCCATCGGGTATTTGACAAAATAGTTCAGTCTCAGTACATTGAGAAGAGGAGAGAAGGCGAGACAAAATAGA
Source organism: Lissotriton vulgaris (assembly GCF_964263255.1). NCBI lineage: Eukaryota > Metazoa > Chordata > Amphibia > Caudata > Salamandridae > Lissotriton > Lissotriton vulgaris. The sequence goes on along the minus strand of NC_141695.1, from coordinate 1,341,472,090 downwards.
CGACAGGAGAGATGAAAGGAAGTCTGGCTGAGGACCGACTGGGTAAGTGACGTTCAAGGAGGGAATCCCCGAACTGTCTCCCATATAGCTAAACCAGGTAGCTCCATCGGGCATCAAACAAAATAGCTAGATCTCACATGACAAGGGAAACTACCTTCACCTGTCCTGGCCCTTAGTACCCACCCTGTCTATCTGTTAGAGGTCAGCAGCAGGCACGTGGAGAGGAGTAGAGCGAGGAGATAAGCAGGGTGGGAACTAAGGCCAAGACAGGTGAAGGCAGCGGTCAATAGCAGGAAGGTGGAGAGGAGTAGAGCGAGGAGGGGTAGGGGGAAGGTAGTTCGACAAGAAGTTCCCATGTATCTGGTGGGCTATAGTTGCCAGCTCAGCCAATGTGCGGGTACTCAGCTGATTCTCCGGTGCAGTCTCAGGTACAGTCAGGTTCTGCATGATTTTTGGTTTCCCCATTTTGCAGGCTGGGGTGGGTCTTTGCGTGCGGGGTGTTGCCGGTGTCTGGGACATGTGTGGCCAGTGAAAGTGAGGGACATGCCTGTTCCAAATCTTGCTTTGCCCTAAGTGTTCTGCTAGAGGAATATTCTGTGCGAGGAAGAGGATAAAACCTCTGAGCCTCTGGGGTATTACCAACCTCCTGGTGGCACCAGGCTTGGGGTCTCTACCTTCAGAGTGCAGAAGCCCATCTTCCCAATAATTTCTATCGGACCCACTGAGAGGGGCAGGTCTGCTGCTCCAAACTAAAGTCTCCCCTTAAAGGGGCCCCTGCCCCAAGAACTCTGCCAGAGGCAGAGTCTGGTCAGGCCCAAGTTCCTCTGGGACAATACATTCCCCTGGGCTGAAATCATCTCCCTCGGGAGGCTGATCTTCGCAGAGAGTTTGTGATGAGGATAAAGCTTTAACCTTCCTGTTCCTTCCCTTAGGAGGCAACTGGCCGTCATCTCTGCATGAGTCCTGGACTCTCCTTCAACCCAAGCTGACGTTTCTAGATTATTGCCCAACAGACACCCTACAGGTAGGTCTGGAGATACTGCAACCTTCTTAGTTCCAGTTACAGCTCCCCAGCTGAGGTTCACAACTACCAAGGAATGGTCAGTCCTGACATTGCTAGGACTTGGTAAATGTGTCTAATTATGATGTTCACTCATTTTGGTTGCTGACTTTTGACATGGAAGAATGAAAGGGGTTGTCATTGGGCAGGATATGTTTCTCTTCAAAGTCATAGACATAAAGTCCAGATATACTGTTAATCTGGAAAGGCGGAGAAACAGGAAAGATATGGACACAGAAGAGCCATACTAATTGCAATTCGACCAATGTCGTCTACATGGTAACCTGTCCCTGCCAGAAGAGATATATAGGGATGACAACTCTCAAAATTAAACAAAGGATCTGCGAGCATCGCAGCAACATCAGGTGTCAAAAGTCAGCAACCAAAATGAGTGAACATTTTCTTCAACAACACCACACGCCTAATGACCTACGGTGGACAATAATTGAGCAAGTCACTTCGGAGAGAAACACCACCAACATTCTCTTTGAAAAAGAGGAACGTTGGGTGTACAGACTGGGTACCCACATCAATGGGCTTAATGACCAGATTCCTTGGTCTTCTGTTCTCAAGCGGTAAGCCTACCACAGTCCTGAAAGCTAACCTCTGCATTTTTCTTGAGGTTATCGCCACGATCCAACGATCCTTTGCTCACCTTCACTTATGTGAACAATACCACTTACTGCCGCCATAGTTCTGGTCTCGTTGTTCCTGCTCTGTTTCTCCTGCTCTGTTTACCTAGAATCGAAAATATAATTGTCCACTTCACATTTCGATTCTGTCAGACTCGTCGTCATCTGACGAACGAGGCTTCCGTCACCGCAAGGAATGATCTAATCACTCACCATGACAACGCGAGTGTTTGTATCAGAAGCCTCGGTCTGATCCGTAACTCTGTTGGGATACTGAGGCGCATGCGTTATGTCACACCTTCTAAGCCTCCACAACAACGCGAGGGCTTGCATCCCAAGCCTCGCTTCTGTCCACCACTGCGATTGGGCATTGAGACTTGCACCTCTTCATACACACACCCCCCGGCACGCCTACCTTCGGCCACGGCTACGCCCTCTACCGCGCGCTTTACCGCGGAGAGAGTATTTCAATGCCATTCGATTTCCGGACATCCATCCACGGGGTCCGGTTCGAGGAGATCGTTAGGTGCCTAGCGGGTGTTTGGCGTTGCTGGCGTAAGAATCTTTCTGTTATGACCACCTGGCACCATCCCGCCCCACGCTCAGCTAAGTAACCTTTACATCATTCCAATCGCTAAGTAGGTTTGTGTTCCTTTATTTACCTTTGTAGGGTGTGCCATTGTCGCCACCAACCCCCTCCCGAGACCCATGAAGTGTGGATCTTTTAACACACAAGTGAGAAACTCGCCATTTTTATTTATTTTATTTTAAGTTTATTTATTTGTTAAAAATGGGTTGAACCGCTAGGGTCCAACATAGACACCGGCCCTCGATTTGGGCGCATTGATCGCACCAGCACGAATGGCATGAAGTCTGCTTTGCGATCGTCTTTCTTGCCCTAAAACTGCATGCCCTGAGACAGCCTGGCTCCCACAGCTTCAGGCTTAAAGTACCTCTAATTTCCACCTCGGGCAGGCAAATTTTCTCCTTAGTCCAAGCACAGCACTTTGAGATCAGTGTTTGCAAAAAGACGCTCCAGTCCATTCATTAACATTGTTTGTATTGTCTTCCATGTGTGTTTGTCATTTATTTCAGACCACAGGTTCATCAAAATTGTTTGAACCCCTTTTTTCTGGTTTGTTTTTTTGCACCTTTTTTACACATAATTCTGTTTTTTAACTGTCACGCCCTCTGGCTAGGGTGGGCCTTAGCGCGCCCACACCACCGAGGTACACAATTACATGGTCCTGACGAATGCCCAGTAATATCCATACACTTAAAGGGCAGAAACATGTTGACCCCACTGTAAAGGGGAAAACACCCAACACATTAGTTGGTATATTTCCCTACACATACTTTTTAACCAATACCCAGCTAACCACGGAATAAAGTTTTTTGTTTGGTAAAGCTGTTTGGTATTTTTTAATTCACTTTTTTTCATACACTCTGTCACAAAAAAATCCCGCTCCGCAGTAACCTGGCGTTGCAGCACACCAGGGAGGCATTCGGCTTCTCCTGGTGGGCCCGATGATGAAGCATGTCACCACCCAGGGTGGTGAGTGAGGGCTTCCAAAAAATCCCTGAGAAATTCTTGCTCAGGTTGATTTGATTCTCTTTTCTTTTCTGTGCTCGACACTACTATCCCTGTGTGGACACTCTTCTGTTGATTGTAACTAAACATCTTCCTGATGCAGCAGCTCTAAGAGCAGCTTAATGGTGGGGTTGCCACCTGTCTTTATTTTTCTAAGGCTATACAAGGTCCTTAGTTCCTTGAATTTTAAACCACTGTACTTAGCAGACTGGTGTACATTGGTATCCCCAACTAAAGACATGGCTCTAGGTGTACCAACCCTAGTGGAAGCAAAACTCTCTGGGGTTGGAGAAAGGGTTGTGCTAGACCATTAACTACCCAACCCTACGTTCAGTAGAACTTACTTATTCTAAATTATATGTGCCTAAAATTAGTGATGGTTTTTCAATTAATGCAGACCAAGATTAGCTGGTAAAAACAATGCAGGCTGGAATCCCAACAGCTACACACCAATGTGAGAAGCTGGCTTAGTATATGGTGCACACTTATGTAAGTGATTACCCTGCAGTAATCCAGACAATCCATATGGTGATTTATGTGGTCTTAGACAACCTTAGAAAGCTCTCTAAGTGGTAGCTGTGGAGAGCAGCCTTCAGGCTTAGTCCAGAACGAGTGCTAAGCAGAGTTTTTTTTACCAGAACTAATCATACAGTGTAGGGTAAAAGAAAAAGAGCCACACAGTATAGTTATAAAAACAGTTATATTTATTATACCCACTCACTAAAACATTGGTATATATCCTACCCGGAGATATCAACACAAAACACACAATATTTCAAATGTAAAACAGGTGAGTAAGCACAAATACACAGTAGTCCACAGGGGGAGACCAAACCATATACTAAAGAAATGGAATGCGAACTGTGACCAAAGTCGGGACTTGGACCAGAAGACATAGAAGAGCTGGGGACCTAAGTAACCACCTGAGATAAGTACCCAGGAGGAACCACACGGAGGCTGTGTGCGGAGTGGAAACACAGCCCCGTACTCAATGCAGGTCAATGGGGAAGTCGTGGTTGCAGTTTTCAAAAAGAAGGAACCTTCACAGTGCACCCTGAACAAACCCAGTCGATGACAGAAGGCTGGAGAGCCACCCCACCTATGGATACCCCAGGAACCAGGATACCTATGTAGGAAGGTAGTATCCTTCTGCATGGTTACCCCCTCATTTTGTTGTTATTGTTTCTGCCTGGAAGGGCTGTAGTCACGGTTTGAGTGGTTTTCACATTGTAGTATAGTTCCTATATTCCCAATTGGCTCTGTAGGCGTAGGACTGAGGTCGACTAGGTCTCTATCGAATATACTAGACTTAAATGTGTGTGCCAGCTAGCTCAGAGGTCACTAGAAACTTTCTCGAATTCACAAGAAGGGATTAGTCTCTGAAAACCGCATAAACATGACAACTTTGTTTCCCCAAGATAAAACGTATCTTCAGAGTTGAGGAAACAATAGATAGATATTTCACTCAGTCAATCGTGCTTGCTTCATTTAACTAGAGGTGCAGAGAAAGTAGAAAGACGGGCGTTTTCAATAAAAGGTTTCATTGAACAGTCTTCTTTCTCAAGCATAAGAAATGAACTGTTACAATAGTAAAACTGTTTGTAAAATATAATGCGTACAGAATAAATAGTAGAATAAAATGATACTGTAAGAGCATTGTGGGACACCCCCGCGCCGCACGGCCACCAGCTGCTGCGTGTGCCCCTTAGCCTTGTCCCTGCCGCGCTGCCTGCCTCGCCGCCGGCTGACTCTGTTGTCGTTTGTTTTGTTTTATTTTGATCGTCATTTGTGCTTGTTATTATTGTATTTCTTGCCCGTGTTAGCGCCTGTGTTTTCCATTAGACTCTGTTGTCGTTTGTTTTGTTTCTATTTTGATCGTCATTTGTGCTTGTTATTATTGTATTTCTTGCCCGTGTTAGCCTCTGTGTTTTCCATTAGTGCCCGTTTTTTTTCCAGCTTGTGTCCTTCCTGTTTGTCCGCCTACCTCGCCGCCCTCCGTCTTCCCTCCCCGCTCCCTGCTTCCCACCACCACCGCAGACCCCGCCCCTTTTTCTATTCTGTTCCCTCCCCGCCTCCCAGCTGCTCCGCCCACCCGCGCACTTCGCCTTTATATGGCGACCGTGCGAAAGCGCAGCGGTCACGCGCAGCGGGCGCGCCGTTTGTGCGCCGAAGGCGCGCCAAAGGTAAGCCCGTCGGCGCCCGTCCGCGACCGGATCGCGACCAGCGCCAGGACCCCTGGCCCCCGAAGACCCCGATCGTCCCGCCTGACGTACTCCGCCGCCACCCTCATCGCTCTCAACTCCGGCCGACTCCCAGAATGCCATCAGGCCACACCACGACGCACCCACGGACCTTTCAGCTGCCATACCTGCAAATTCACCTGCATCCGGACCTGCCTCACACCAGCACCCGCCAAGTCGAACACCAGCAGCACCCACCTCAAGTGCATCCTGCTCAACACCCGCTCCGTCCACAGACACGCCATCGAACTCTGGAACCTCCTAGACGCCACAGCCCCTGACGTTGCCTTCCTCACGGAGACCTGGATGAACGCCTCTTCAGCTCCCGACATCGCCATCGCTATCCCAGAGGGCTACAAGATCGTCCGGAGGGACCGCAACGCTACCCAGATGGGAGGAGGCATCGCCATCATCCACAAGAACACCATCCGTCTCACAACCAGCACCGACAACACCCTGACCACCGCCGAACACCTGCATTTCCAGATCCACACCAACCCGAACACCACCCTCAGAGGCACCCTGATCTACCGACCCCCTGGACCACGCACACAATTCAGCGAGGACATCGCGACTTCGTCAGCCCGCATGCCCTCCCCTCCGCTGACTACATCCTCCTGGGGGACCTCAACTTCCACCTGGAGAACAACAACGACCGCAACACCACCACCCTGCTGGGACTCAAACAACTGGTGTCCACCCCCACCCACCTCGCCGGACACACACTCGACGCAGTCTTCTCTTCCAGCACAGACATCGACTTCAGCCACGCCACAGAGCTCCAATGGACGGACCACAGCTGCATCCACTTCACCTTCAAGAGAACGACAACCCACCACCTCCAGCAACAGGCCGCCCGCAGAAGCTGGAACAAGATCACAGCAGACCAGCTCGCCACCTCCCTGAGCCAGCACCCTCCTGCCAGCTCAGCGAACCCCAGCCAGGCCGCCGACAACCTCACGAAGTGGATCAGCATCTGCGCGGACGAGCTCGCCCCGCTGAGGACCCCGCCCAGCAGACCCGGAAGCAAGAAAGCCCCGTGGTTCACCGACGAACTCAAGAGCTCCAAGAAGAACTGCCGAGCCCTCGAGAAAGTCTGGAGAAGGGAACCTACACCGGACAACAGGACCTCCTTCAAGCTTGCCACCCGGAAGCACCACCAGCTGATCCGCGCCGCCAAGAAAACAGCATTCAAGGAACGGTTGGACAACAACGCACACAACTACAAGGAACTCTTCAACATCGTGAAAGAGCTTTCCAACCCCATCGCAGGAAACAACGACATCACCCCATCGCAAGACCTCTGCAACTCCCTCGCTTCATACTTCCACAACAAGATCGCGGACATACACAACAGCTTCAACAACCAACCAACGCACACCATGACCGACCAATCACCCCCCACCACCACCCTCCACGCCTGGACCCCGATCAGCACCGAAGACACCATCCGCACGATGAACTCTATCCACTCCGGATCACCGACCGACCCCTGCCCTCACCACGTCTTCAACAAGGCCGACGCTGTCATCGCACCCCACCTGCGAGACATCATCAACACATCATTCGACACCGCCACCTTCCCTGAGAGCTGGAAACACGCCAAACTCAGCGCCCTACTCAAGAAACCAACAGCGGACCCCACCGAACTCAAGAACTACCGCCCCATCTCGCTCCTCCCGTTTCCAGCCAAAGTCATCGAGAAGACCGTCAACAAGCAGATGGCCGCCTTCCTCGAGACGAACGGATCCCTCGACCCCTCACAGTCCGGCTTCCGAGCCAATCACAGCACCGAGACCGCCCTCATCGCCGCCACCGATGACATCCGAGCCCTGATGGACAATGGAGAAACAGCGGCCCTCATCCTCCTAGACCTCTCCGCGGCATTCGACACCCTAGTACAGCGCCTCAGCAACATCGGAATCCAGGACAAGGCGCTGGAATGGATCATCTCCTTCCTCGACGGAAGAACACAGAGAGTCCGCCTACCACCGTACAAGTCAGAAGCCTCCGAAGTCATCTGCGGCGTCCCTCAAGGATCATCTCTGAGCCCCACCCTCTTCAACGTCTACATGAGCCCCCTCGCGGCCATCGTACGCAAACACAACCTCAGCATAATCTCCTACGCCGACGACACCCAGCTGATCCTCTCCCTGACCAACGACCCTGCCTCCGCCAGAGCCAACCTGCACGAAGGGATGAAAGAGGTAGCCGAGTGGATGACGACCAGCCGCCTGAAACTGAACTCTGACAAGACGGAGGTCCTCATCCTGGGCTCTTCCCCCTCCGCCTGGGACAACTCCTGGTGGCCCCCCGCCCTGGGCACCGCACCCAAACCGACAGACCATGCACGCAACCTGGGCTTCATCCTGGACTCCTCCCTCTCCATGACCAGGCAAGTCAACAACGTCTCCTCGGCGTGCTTCAACATCCTACGCATGCTACGGAAGATCTTCCGGTGGATCCCCACCGAGACCAGGAAGACCGTCACCCAGGCCCTCGTCACCAGCCGACTGGACTACGGCAACGCCCTCTACGCCGGTACCACCGCCAAGCTCCAGAAGAGACTCCAGCGGATCCAGAACGCCTCAGCCAGACTCATCCTCGACATCCCACGAACCAGCCACATCACCGGACATCTGAGAGACCTTCACTGGCTCCCCATCAACAAAAGAATCACCTTCCGCCTCCTCACCCACGCACACAAAGCCCTACACGACCAAGGCCCGAGCTACATCAACAGCCGGATCAACTTCTACGCTCCCAAACGCCACCTCCGATCAACCAACCATGCCCTCGCCGCCGTCCCCCGCATCCGAAGAGCGACTACAGGAGGAAGGTCCTTCTCCTACCTGGCCGCCAAGACCTGGAACTCCCTCCCGACCGACCTGCGCCTGACCCAAGACCACCTCTCCTTCAGGAAGAAGCTGAAGACCTGGCTGTTCGAGCAGTAGCGGCACCCCCCCCCCAGCACCTTGAGACCCTACGGGTATGTAGCGCGCTCTATAAGTGTCACTGATTGATTGATTGATTGTATGGTTCCTAAACCATATATAAATACATACATAAATAACAGAGGCTAAAAGTACTCAGTTGGTGCTTCTAAAATGCGCCTACCCCGGTGTACCTAACCTAAGCTTAGTACGAGGGAAGAAGTAAGTGAGGTGTAGCATAAATGTATTCTTTTGCCAAGAATCTGCACAAAATTTCTCTAAGGGTCTAATCTTCTCCGTACCTTAGTTTAGAATGGAGAAGGCTGGTCTCGATTCGACTCGACTCGATTTCCCAACAACCCACAAGGGTAGCTTGGAAACACTGGAGCTGGATTGCTTGGCAGAAGAAAAGACAGCCTCTCTATCAGTGCGTCTGCTGGAGGGTCGGCTTCCTTCGGCACTTGCTGTAGCAGGGCGCGTCGGGCAAGTAAATATTCGAACTGCTCCAAACCACGGTGTGTTTGCTTGGGCGAGTGTGGGCATATTTATACCTTGAAGGTGCCGACTTTGACGTACAGTTAGACATAATAACGTCATCAAAGAGTCTCAGTTCTTTGAAAACTCCATGAGTTCTTGGACAAATCCATATTCAAGCAAGGGGAAGTCCCTGACTGCTGAAGGCGGGTTTTTCCAAGAAATCATTGTGGATTTTCGGAACTAGTGGAAGTAGCCCTGCCGTATTTGGACTGCATGAGCAATGCCTAAATATGGTAATGATTTCTATGCCTATATAAGGATATGGTGATTTATACCTATATAAGGGCATGAATCGGGAAACTTACAATAGGGTCCTAAAATGATACATAACAACATGTGTGGCACAATACATGCTGCAGACCATTGGAGACCCCCCCGGTGTACCTATGCCCTGGGTACCTCAGTACCATATACTAAGGACTTATAGTGCTACACCAATAGTGAATTGTGGAGGTGCGGAAGTACAAATTTAGGAAGGAAGCACAGTGACTGTGGTTCTCATTAGCAGGATCCCAGTCAGACTAGTCAAAATAAACATACTGGCACTAGCAAAAAGTGGGGGTAACCATGAAAGCAGATCCTACTTTTCTACACTATACTAATGTCAATGAGTATAATATGCCATTGGCCTCATCACTGTCAACTTCAAAAGACTTAACTCGCCATTGACAACTTCACCATCAATTTTTGAAAAAAAAAGAGATTGTATACATCTCTATCATGCATCCTAAAGATTTGATTAATACTTTATTCGATATTGTCATATCATAAAAGTACATTCATTCATAAAAACATTGGAACTAAAAGTGTACATATCATGTTAAAAATTGCAAAAAATACTATATACATTTAAAATATAATTACATCACAAAATTGCATGACAATACTAAGTATAGCAATATTAAAAATATTATTAGTTAGTGACCGTATCCAGAGGGTCTAAGCTTTAATAGCATTAAACATCCTCATGCGAATGAGCCAAGCACTTGATAAATATTTTGCCACACCACAAACAATAAAGAGGGAGGACTTGTTAGTTGTGATGATGCGGAGGGCAACCCGGAAATCTCTAACCCCCAGCTCCCTACAAACTGGTCTCAGCCATCTATGTCTTGCCCTCTTATAAGCTTTACAGCCGAACAGAAAGTGTGGAAGGGATTCGGTTTGGCAGGGACAACAAGGGCATGCACCGTTTGGGGCCCTTGAGCCTTTCCAACCTTTGGTGAAATTGTTAAGTGGTAAAGTTCCATACCTCATCTTTAAAAAGATCACTCTATCTCTAGGTGTTCTGATGAGATCTAGAAAGGGTTCTAACTTCCTAATTGGTTTGTGTTCTAAGAACTGCATGGTTAAAAGGCCCCAACTTGGGTTCCTCTGTTCTTCTGCCTCCACCCACTCCCAATATATTTTCTTTATTCCTTGTTTTGGGGGTGGGGACTGGGAGGTCCAGGATTCAGTCAGACCCAACTTCAAAACCATCTGTTTAAGTTTATTTGTTCAATGTATTTTACTCCCGGTGTTCAATGCAATCAGTTCATTCAACACCAGGGCATAGTTTGCTAGCTCTGGGGTCCTCCTTAGGCGCACCCAGAACAGCAACGGGCACAGATGAACCACATCTGAGATAGAGCGTTTGCCCATATCCAAATACAGTGGTTTCAGCGGGGTTGAGGTCGGTAGGGCAACTAACTCCCTTATAAATTTGTTCCCAGCTCTGACCACGTCCTGGACATTTTCACCACCCCATAGTTCTGCCCCATATGTCGCAGAAGGCAGTGCCCTTCCTTCATACACATCAAGAGCCGGGGCAATAGGTCTGCTAACTGACATTCGCTGGCTCCTTAAAACGGCACCCGAGACTCTCTTGAGGTTTAGCAACATCTTGGCTATATGGGAATCCCACCTCATTTTACTATTGATCCTGATTCCCAGATAGTCAAATTCCTCCACTACCTCGAGAGGGGATCCATTAAGGGTAATCTGAAGTTTCCTTCCCTTTTGGGGGGGGGAATAACACCATCAACTTTGTTTTAGCCGTGTTGATGGTGAGTCCACGTTCATGGCAAAACAGGCTGAATTTATCCAATAATTTTTGAAGGGCCCGTTGGAGTTTTGGCCAACAATAGGGTATCGTCCGCGAAGAGGAGGGTAGGTGTTTTCTCCCCGGCCAAGACCGGGGCATCGGCACTGTCCTCCCTCAAATGGTCTACAACCCCATTAACAAAGAGAGAGAACAGTGTCGGGCCATCACACAGCCCTGTCGTACACCCCTGTTCACGGTCACCCTCCCTGTTAGCTGCCCCTGGCTCCCCCATCTAATACTAGCATAACTATCCTCATGGAGCTTAACTATCAGTTCCAGAAGATAGCGTGGGAACCCCATGTCCAGTAAGACCCTCCAGAGTTTTTCTCGGGGTACCAGGTCAAACGCACTTTTATGGTCTACAAAGGCCAGGTAGAGTTTCCCCTTCATAACGGTGACTGTTCATAACGGTGAGGTTAGACCACAACTTAGGTTCATGTAAATACAAATCACCTGGTATCCCATCCTGGCCCGCCGCCTTTGCAGGGGTTATATTCCTTATAGCTACAACTACTTCCTGGGCTATGAAGGGCTCAGTGGATATAGTCCCATTGTTGCAGCTGTAAGTTTGTCCCCACCAAGATGGAACCACTTCTTCCTCACAATAATACAGATTAGAAAAGTGTGTGTGCCATTGTTGTTCAGTTATGTGATTGGCAAGCGGGTCCACTCCTCTTCTGTCTAACTTATTTATCATATTCCAGAATAGCATTGTATTTTTTGAGCTTGCTGCCACCTTTAGTTCCTGCCAGTACTCCTCCTCCCAATCCCATTTAGCCTTTTGTATGCAGGTAATATATTCCCTTCTAGCCAGCCGTACAGCTGCATTATCCTTTCCCCTAATGGCACTTCCTATTTCCCTTCTCTTCTCCCTACATTGCGCCGTATACCAGGGGGTGCTAGCTTTTGGGAGGTGCTTCCTTTTTGAACCTCCGCTGCCTTTTACTACGAAGAAGGAACCTATTTTCCTCACTAAGGTATTATAAGAATCTGCAAGGCTAAAATTATTATTATTATTGTAGGGGACCATGATTTCAGAAACCAATTCCCTAGTTTGTGATTCCACCAATCCTCTAATAGAAAGAAGACTATCTTCTTGACCCAGAATCTTGTTCCACTTAAGCTTACAGTTACCATCAGACGGGATTAGTTCTTTTGTCATCATTATTGGTATCTCTACTAGTTCCCTCTCCCTCCCCCATTTTATTTCCATGCATAGTTGATTATGGTCGCTGTCCTGTGATTGTACAATTTCCATATCCACTAATCTGTTCCAGGAACTGGTATCGAGCAGGATATAATCAATACGGGAGGGGCAACTGAGTTTGTTATAAGTCATCGCCCCATTTGGGTCAGATAATGTTCTCCCGTTCAGGGCACGTAGATTGTATTCTACTGTTAGGGCATTTAGTTGGATCACTCTCTGGGTCCACTTTTTTATTGGTGCTAGAGACAACAGCGGGATTGACTTTTTACAATCATCCTCATTCATACACATGATGTCATCTGTGGCCAAAGGTTCGTAAGTACAATTGAAAACTCCCCCGATGACAACACTGGAGAGTGGGGGAATACCTGCCAGCGCCCCTTCAAGTAGAGCTATGTTGGATGACATTTGGCCTCCCGGAGTCCCACGTGCATATACATAAAACAGCTCAAAAGATTTGTGGCCCTTGGCAGAAATATGCAATATATCATGTGATAACAATGAGTGAAGGGTAATAGCCAAGTTAAACGCTATTTTAATCCAAATATGTAAGCCCCCAGAAGGTCGACCCCGCCCTGTACTAATAGCTGGGATAAAGTAGGTTGAGTAACCACATTTATATTGTGGAGATATACTCTATGTTTCATGGAACATACAGTTGTCAAATCCATCTATAAATTCATTCCATTCAGGTTTAGACATATTTTTCAAAAGCCCTGCTATGTTCCAAGAAATTAGCCTGATTATTCCTGTATTTGGGTTTACCTTGTTAATAATTACATCTGAGGATTTTCCTCCTATATCTGCAGTTGGGGGCTTATCTACTATCGGCACTATCCCAAGACTTCCCTCCCTGAGTAACAGGGTTGCCTCATCATTAACCACCCTAGCCTCTTTACCCGATGTTTGAGGGTAATTACTTTCATAAGGATCTAGCACACCAGGTCTAGGGTCATACCTGGGATCTACCACTGTGTTAGCTTCAGTCTCCTGAGACAATGTTGCTATTACATCACTTTCAGTGATCCCAAAGGTTTTCATGAGTAGATCCCTGTCTTTAATTAAATTACGAGATCTACCCTCAATTACCTCAGGACTATTACTATCTGCTACCAATTTTATCTTTGTTATTTGGCCTATTCTTGTGTACCCTGGCCCCAGGACGTGTGGTGGAATACCCCTCACTACATTGTTGTAAAGTTTGGTGTTATAACAGTGGGAATTAACCGGAGTGTCCCCCAGAGCCCAACCACACAGTCAGTCAATTCCTTCCATCCCTTCGAACATGGAATAGCGATTAAATGTGGGAACATTGAAGCTACGGGTGAAAAAATCACAGCCTTGTTTCGGTGGAGGACAGAGTGGTCTTTCCAACAGGGACTGGGGATAAAAGTAGGTCAGGTCTCGTGTTGTAATTCCCTCCCTGCCTCTCCCATCAAACCATTCCCCGATGTATTTAGAGACTCTGTGATCTCTGAAATTTACAATGATCACATTCCCTGTCTGATCCTTGGGTCTGAGGCCCAACCATCAGGTTCTTCTACCATTCAATATTTTCCCATTTAAGTTTGGTGGCAATGGCCTATTGTTTGCCAACCAATGTATCACCTTGTTCTTCAGGGTTTGGAAGTCTTCTCTTTTACCTTCTTCTAGTTCAGGTACCCCCATCATGATTACTACAAAGGGTGCTGCCTGAGGTGGAAGATCTACATTCCTCTTGAACACTCTGGGTGGGTTATGATAAGATTTACTCTTATTTTCTTGTGACCTGGTTGTGTTAGTTTGGTTGTTACTTGGTTTTTGGACCTGTCCTTCCCCTTTTTCTCTTCCAGCATTTGTTTGTTCCTTTGCTGTGTTACAAATAATCTTGATTCCCTTTTCTGATAGTGGCTGTGCTTCCTTGCTATTCTTATCACCTTTTGGGAGCGATGATGAAGCCAATTGACATTTATGGCTTTTGTAAATATTTATTATAAGCTCCCTGGTCTGTTCAGCATTCCTCTGTATCAGGGTTTCTATCTCCCCCATTTTTTCTGATATCATTTTTACCCTATGTATTAATGGGAGTATTAGGGACTTAACTAGATGCTCTATATTTCCCATTAGTTATTTTGTAACTGGAGGGTCCGAAGGTTGGGGCTCAATCTCTTTACTATTCGTTAGGGCACATGCCGCTCCCTCCATCCTTGATGGATTGTGAGCTACTTTTAGTGATTTGGCACTTCTACCTTGGCGAATGCCACCCCTACGTTTCCTCTTTTTCGGCAGGTTTGTGGGTGCCGGCTTCATTTTTGGAGGGTTATCTGCTACTAAGTCAGCAGAAGATCTCTCATCAGCAGATGAGATTTCTAATAACAAGTCCACATTTAAAACATCTTTATTAAGATCAGTTGACTTGTCATGGTCCCTTAACTGAAGCGGAATACTGATGTCACCTTCGTTTTTCCCCCTTTATTCGACTCTAATGGACTACTGGCGAGTTTAATCATTCCCAGAGAAGAGCGTTTGGGATACATAAGGGAAGTCACAGCTAATGCAGTAGGGAAAGCTGTGGTTTCTGGGTAACGTTGTCTATGATGGTTTGTCCGTTATACGTGCTCATGGCATGATGTATACCTTGGAGAGTTACAAAAGATGGAACAAGGAATGAGTCCAGAGTATTATTGGTGATTGCTGATGTATCCACTGTTGACAAAAGGGGTAGGGACCCAACCGGAAGTGAGAGGCGTCTCTCAGTATGCTCAATGGCATTTACCACCACCCCTATAGTCTTTTGAAGCATGCGATCTATCGCTGTTAAACTAGGTAAAATTGACTTAGATTCTTTCTGCTTCTTATTAGGTGGAGCAGGCATTTCGACAGTCAATATATAGTCAAAGCAATGCCCTGAATGAGAACCGCAACGGCCGATACCTTCTATCCAATGTCACAAAATAATTAATAATATCAAACAATAGTCCTTACTTAATACAGCTTGATGATCCAGGAATGTTCCAAGATGGAACCAAGCGGGGTGACCCAGCCCAGCCTCCTTTGGCCTCCGAACGGCCACAAAACGGCCCCGCCCTTGACCCGGGCTTCACCCGGGCTGCTCCCGCACGTGTCCCGCAGCGCGGGAGGAGCGCTGTTGCTTTTGTGCATCTCCGGGCGCGTCCAATGGCGTAGGTGGGCGGGGCTCCGAGGGATTGTGGGGGCTGTAGTCCCCCCGCTCGGCGGCCGCGAATGGTAGGCGGCGGCGTGGGGGGACCAGGTGCCCAGGTGATGAATATCCCCAGAGTCGAGCACCCAGCAAGTCTGCTTTTCGCCAAAGAATGGGCGGCAAGTAAGTTGGCAAGAGGTTCCCGCAAAATTCAATTTGTAAATAAAGGCTCCCGCTCCCTCAGCGGAACGCTGCTGCTTTTGTGCGCCTCCGGGCGCGTCCAATGGCGTAGGTGGTTGTATATAAAACAATATCCCAAAGGGTGTAATTCAAAAAACAATAACCAATAACTAATAAGGATATCTATACAGTATTATCCTAAAGGAAAAAATAAGGAGTCAATAATTTTGTTCATGATTGTGCTAAACAAGCATCAGTTTATGATTTTTCAGAAGTTATGAAAGGCAAATTGAATAAATACAAACAGTTACAGCACTGTTTGTGTCCATAGCAACGGACTGCTGCCATTGGATCTATCAGGTAGAGAGAAGACGATTTGCTCCTTCTTCTGGACACGCCACTCTCAACACGAAGATAATTGAATTTCGTGACGCCGCAGTGGACGTTTTCACGCCACCTCACGGCCCTTGTGCCCCCCCCCTCCCCCGGACCATCCAGGATTCTGTTGCGCTCCAGGACCCCGATCAAGATCTCCCCTTACCTGATTCATCTCAAGGCTACTCACTTTGGTCAGGAATTCACTGGACCTAGCACTGCACCCAGCCCTTCCCGTCCTGAAGATGATCCATAGTGATACGGATCGAAACGCCGTCGACTACACAGCCAGACTTTAGGCGCTTCCTCAGTGGTTTACCCAAATGAACTTTGAACCAAAATACTGAATTAATTGGAAACCATTGAATTTCACTGTATATATCTGCACTTTGCACTTTGCGCCGATCACGCTGTATATATTCCTTGTCACTTGCGCTGCCGTAGTGTCACCACTCACTGCACTCGTGCACCTTGTACATACCACTTGGGCTAATTTATTTACACAGTGCTGTAACTGTTTGTATTTATTCAATTTGCCTTTCATAACTTCTGAAAAATCATAAACTGATGCTTGTTTAGCACAATCATGAACAAAATTATTGACTCCTTATTTTTTCCTTTAGGATAATACTGTATAGATATCCTTATTAGTTATTGGTTATTGTTTTTTGAATTACACCCTTTGGGATATTGTTTTATATACAACTACCTATACCCCAATCCCAACTGGTTGATGGGTTTATACTCCTGTTCTTAGTATATACAATGGCGTAGGTGGGCAGGGCTCCGAGGGATTGTGGGGGCTGTAGTCCCCCCGCTCGGCGGCCGCGAATGGTAGGCGGCGGCGGGGGGACCAGGTGCCCAGGTGACGAATATCCCCAGAGTCGAGCGCCCAGCAAGTCTGCTTTTCGCCAAAGAATGGTCGGCAAGTAAGTTGGCAAGAGGTTCCCGCAAAATTCAATTTGTAAATAAAGCCATCCTAAAGGTTTGCTCTATTTCACCATCAACAGTACACCCTATATATTCTTCAGCTTCCCAAGCTCTGAGACCATATCCAGATGAGCAAAACAAATCCAGAAAAAGATGGAGAGAGTAACGAACAGCTCATCCTCAAAAAATATATCTTCTGATATTACTTCTAGCAACAGATTCCTCACCTTTTGAATATTCCCCAGGCATCAGATTGGATCTGGAAACATTTCAGTAGTACCTTTGTATGTTGGTAGGTGATGCCATGTGGCTCCACACTGAGGCTGTCCTGTTCTAGAAATTATGTATTTCGCCACTCCTTAGCCCTGACATCTGTTCTTTTCTTTCTGTGCAACTAGATGCTGAACTTGAGCATCCTCTTGTATCTTTGAGACGTTTACCTAGCTAACAAAAAATGATTTACATTGTGAAAGGAACATGTCACCTCCCAAAATGACTGGTTTTAAGCTCGATGAGGGCTGTCACAAACAAATGTCGGTGACAGACCCTCATCAGATTTTCCTGTGGTAAATGGAGTTGAGCCAGGACCCGCACGGCCTGCAGTGACGGTGTGTTGATGAACCTGCAAGCCATATGAGACCATGAGGCGAAACTGCACCTCATCAAGTACATTAAGACTCTGTGACAAGACCTCTCCAAGTTGAAACTTCGGACCCCTTTGACATTCAGAAGTCATCAGAGGCATTTCAAGGTCTTCCTCTCGGTCTAAATCTCTGGTTAAGTCTTTGGCTTTTGAGCTGTTCCCACTGCTTGTTCTGGCACAACCCGAGTTTCCGGGCTTGCCGCCACTTCTAAGCAGATCAAAGAGTTCCTTGCAGCCATGCTCTGGCTCTCTGGATACTTGCCGACTCCCTCTGGTGCACCTGCAGATCCCACAGAGTAGAGAGGTTCTCCACATGGGTTACCCTATGCAAGTTTGCCCTCAGCGCCAGCTGTACCTTCCGAGTACAAAACAGGACTATCTTCAGCTCCTCCTCCAGCAGCACTGTCCATGCTGGTTAATGCACCTGGATGCCAATGTTAACGCAGGAAGATGAGGCCTGAATTTTCCTCTGTAATGTTGAGTCGACACCTGTACAACCTCCATCTGAGTTGCCCCCCCTCAATTGAGACTCCGGGTCCCCCCGATTTAACTACCTCCACAACAACAACATATAACAACAAAGTTGGTCCCTACAGGGGAAGTGTAGCCCTTGACTTCCAAGGCAGGAGTCACACAAACCCTCCTTACAGGTACGCTTTGTTATACAATTTATGCATTTTATTCAGACAAATAATTGTTCAAGAGCAGTTTAAGATTCAAAAGAACCTCTCAACTTTAACTCATATAATAGGTGGTCCTTTTGAGTGACGACACAGTGCAAGTGAATAATGTGAATATAAAGTACACCAGTGTTATTTACAAGACACTATATACATGTAAGCCTGATGTTGTATCAACACATCCCAGGCACATCGAGACTCTTGCGTGAATTACTCTGGTGCCTCCTATAAAGCGTCTTGTTCTGATGATGACTCTTTAAATTTGCAATATGGATCGAAACATCAACAGAATTAAATGTGGATTGTGTTTTTAGCTGTTTTTGAATTTCTGACACTTATAGTACGTGTTGCTTAAAATATCCCTTGGGGGGGCGTGGCCGAACAGCCATGATGGCGGACGGCATTTGCTGAGCTCCGGGCCCGGCAGGGAGCATTATCCTGTAATGGCGGTGCTGCGTGTGTCATACGTGGCAGGAAAAGGACCGGGAAGCGCTGGATTCCGGTCACGACCCGCGACGTCCCTGCACCCCCTGGCCGCTTCTGAGATGAAGTCGGTCCCCCTGGCAGGATGGCCTGCGGAGCCGGGGAGTAGCGTGAGGAGGCGCCAACACGGGTTGCGACGCGGGCGGCGTGAGATTGACACCCAGCCCGGGCCTCAGGTACGAGCCGAGAATTCTTCATGGCGGGGGGCGCTGACTCCGGGGACCCCTTTCTCCCCCCGCAGGAGAATCGGACTGAGAGAGGACAGGTGAGGAGCAGAGGCCAGCGCTCCACTGGCTGGAGGACCCCCGGGAGGGCGCCCGGTTAATTTCTTCGGCGCCATTTCTGGTGTGGGGAAGACAGACGCGGACTGGGTCCTGGGGCCCCAGGAGAGACAGTTGTGACCGGTGTGGCAGGATGCGGCCCCGAACATAATACGGAGGTGAGGTGGTTGAGGGGGAAGCGCACAGCGCGAACTGGAGCAGCGCTACATTTACACCGGGTCCCCCTCGGCGCCATTATCTGCGAAGCTCTGAGACAGGGAAGCGCAGAGGACCTTCAGGGAACACGGCGAGAGTGGCAGATAAAGGGGCAACGTACTACTCTTGTCCCCCTTTCCCTTCCTTTTTCCCTCGCCCCATTGTCGGCCATGGGGGGCAGCTAATGGACTGTCTGGAGTTCTTGAGGGGCGAGGACTGCGTGTGAAGCGCCTGGAGGTCCCTGATCGGAGTGCATTGGAGACGTTGGAAGGCCGGATGCCACACCGGTAAGACCATAGTGAAGACCCACCGGGGGTTGACGGCCCTCTAGCATAAATTGGTGAGACATCTCCGACGGTCCCTCCTATGCGGATACCTAAGACTGATGCCTGTGAGTGGGAACTGGGCATTCGGGTGGCCCTGGAACAGCGGGAGTGAAACAGGAAGGTTCCTCCCCCAGGACAATCTTGCTTGGACCGCTCAGAGCCTCCATCCATACATTATACAGGGAATAATCAACCTGCGGTCAGCTGGCAGCTCCTCAGACACGGACTGCGCGGGAATACACTGGAAGTGTCGGTTGTATCCCGGAGGGAGCGAGGAAATAACATAACTCGCCATGGTGCGCAAAGGCACTAAAACCGTTAAAAGCCAGGGAGAGCCAGACGGTCCCCAACAACAGACCGGGACTGGAGAGGACGGAAACCGACCGGGGACCGCCGAGATGGCCCAACCGGGTGCGCAACAAATGGACAAGCTTGACCTCATATTGCAGGAAATCAGAGACTCTAGGACAGCGATGGAACTCCAATTGGGGGCCCTCACCACCAATTTCTCCCTCCTGAAGGCCGACCATGCCAAGCTGGGGGAGAAGGTCAAGGAACAAGGGCTGGCGGTCTCTGAGCTCACTCCAATGGTGGCGGAGCATACCACCTCTATCCAGGAGCTAAAGAATCAGGTCGCCACGCTGATGGATAGGGTGGAAGATGCAGAAGGGCAAAATCGCCAAAATAACATACGGGTGATTGGTCTGCCTGAACGCTGTGAGGGGACGAAGGCTGCGGATTTCATGGAGCAGTGGTTCCGAGATCAGGTGACATCAGATGGGCTGTCCCTGAACTTCTGTGTGGAACGAGCACACAGGATCCCGACTGGCCCACCTAGGCCGGGACGCCCACCTCGCCCTTTGATAGTCCGTATATTGAATTATCGGGACCGGGATATCTTATTACAGAAAGCCAGAGAGAAGTCCGACATTCATTTTGAAAACCAAAGAGTGTCTCTTTTCCCGGACTATACAAATATGGTGCAGAAACAGCGGGCGTTATACATGGAGGTGAAGAAAAGACTCAGAAAGGCGCAGTTACAATATGCGTTACTTTTCCCAGCCCGTCTGAAGGTAATACACGGCCGGCAGACCCACTTCTTTGAGAGCCCCTCGGATGCTGATGAATGGCTGGAGATGATGGACGTGGATGGCAGCCAGGGCAGCTCGCAGATGGCAGCTACGGACGCCTCGAAGACGGGATCGGACCACGACGACCAGGGTTACTCGGAAGTTTGAAAGAAAGGACACCGACAAGCCCCATCTCGAGAACAGCAGAAGAAAGGGCAGAGCGGGGCACTGTTGATGGCTGACAGCTTTAGAGAGGATGTAGGAAGGTGGATACCTGACTATGGTTGCCCCCAACTTTTTGCCTGGTGTTTTGCTGGTTTTCCGACTTAGTTGGCCTGGGACCCTGCCAATCAGGACCCCAGGCCTACTGCTCTCTCTGTAAAATGGACTCCATGTACCTTAGGTACATATCCAATTGGTACTGGGCCACCTTATCAGACCCTGTAACTCAGGGCATAGGTGTACCCAGGGCCTACCAGGGGCTGCAGCATGTATTATGCCACCCCTGGCTGGCCATCTAAATCTGACACAACTGCCTGCATGACAGCTGGGGCAAGGTGGTGTAATCACCCTTTGCTTTAGATATAGTATACCTATATCTAACCCTAAAATGGACACCCGTATTCCTATCAGTCACTCCTATGGCAGGCCTTGACAATCCTGAAGGCAGAGTGCTTGGAATCGTGTGAGATGGTGCTCTGGCATGAGCTGAGCCCGTTTGCAGCTTGCGGAACCAAGTCCTAATAGCTGTTCCATGATAACGCGTACCATATACTCTTAAGTGCATTATAATCCTTGCGGTTATATGTTAACTCTGGTATGGCTTTATCAAAACATGTCGAGTAAGGTGTCATACGAATTGGAATACTAACCCCTCGCCAATTCTGGCGACGGGGTTAGCATTCCACCCTTCTAGAGGGACACGACATGTATGTAACTGTGAACCCCGGTTAAAGTTAACTCAAGCCTCAGCATCACAAAATGGATGCTGCCACCACAGACACAAGTCTGACCTCCTGCTGCTGGGAGTCCTTCCAGCGAGGGAGGCTTGGACAAAGGGTTTCCTGTCAGGGGCGGTGCTAGCACCATCCCAGACAGGGTTTTGTGTATCCTGGGTAGGCAGGGCTTTAGAGGAAGGTGACTGCAAGTGGCACCCCGGTGCTCACTATGCATCTGCCGGCTAGAACCAGTTCCAGGGGCACACCAGCGTCTGAGCTGGGGAAAGTCCGGCATGGGAGAGGGGTGTAACCACTCCCCTTCCTGGTCCCACCCATGGGCAGGACCTAGTCGCGTGCCAGCCCCTTTTCCTAGTATAAAGATAGGAGCGGGCCCCCTTCCAAATTAGATCATCTTTGAATCCTGAAACTACTTTCTACGAAAGGAACTCTCGACTTCTTCTCAAGATTTCTCCCTTGTGACTAAGGAGTAGTCACCCTGCATCCGCAGGCACCATCCAAGCATCGCGGTCTGCTGTAAGTCTCTCCTCCGGATCAAGGCTGCCCAGCTCGACGAGAACCAACTTCCCTGGCACCTCTGACCTCTACCCACATCGTCAGCTCAGCTGAGACCCGTGGGTGCGACGAGACCTCGAGGGACCGGCCATCTTCAGGACTACACAGCGCTTGCCCAGCACGACCGCCGAGGGATCCTCGAGTGAGTGCTTTGGGTTCCGAGAAGCCCCAACCCTGAGCAGCTCCAGCACCGAAGTTCAGCCTCCCAGCCTCCACGAGATCTGCGTGGGGCCCTTCTGCCTGTTTGCTGCTCACCGCGTTGTCTGGCTACTAGCCTGCTGGCTTGTGGCCTTCCCGACGACGAACGACGACATCAACACCGCTGGTCTGGTTGCTCCAGACTGGCCCTAGCTCTCCTCCAAAAGAGGAGCACCCCGGACCCTCCTGGTCCACTCCAGATGCCATTTTGAGTCCACCGCGTGGGCTTACATTTGCCAAGACTTGTTGCCCCAATCCTGGGTCCAGCGACGTCGACAGCAGATACCATCGCGGGACAGCTCGCACCTCCATCCTGGTCGCCGACAACACCTCCTGGTCCGTGAGACTGCAGAGCCCAGCGTCGCCCACTCACCTGGTCGAGGTGACTCCATCCGGTGCCATCCTGGTGCCCATCTAATCACTGGCTAGTGATTCAGAACTTGGTCCCCTCTGCTTACAGGTGTCTTCCATCTTCGATCCAGGCTTGGATCCATCCGAATCTCTTCACTGGTCGCCTGCCAGCAACTTCTTCTTTCAGGCTCCATAGACTGCAAGGAGGATTCCCGACGTCTTTCCAGACCTATGCAGCCGCAGCCCCTGGGCTAGGTAACCTCGGCATTTCGGTGCCCCAGCATAGCCTCACTATCCAAGGGTCCAGATCCTTTTTCGTTTCAGCTCTACCTAGTCGGATTCGTCCGATAACACTAACTTTGTAATTCCTAGCAACCATAGACTTTGTTCCGCATCCCGCGTGAGAGTGCACACTCTGCACCCGATCTCCCTAGGCCTCCTGCTAGTAATCTGAAGGTTCAGTAGTCAAGTCCTAGCGATCCCAAAGCCTATTAGCGTAGTAATTACCTGCTAGTAATTTCGCATTCCACTTTTAGAGTATATGGTTTTTCGTGCCCCTCGGGCATTTGCGTAACTTGTGCGATTTTGAGTATTTTCCTAAGAGTTTTGTATTGTGCTTAGCACCCTGTCCTCATAAAGAGTCCAGGGTTGTTGTGTTCTAAATAAATATACTTTATTTTCATAACAACTTGTGTGGTGTCCTTTCACTTGGTGTTCAAGGGGTATATGTGGTGGTATAACAGCTGGCTTAACACACCCTCTAGAGTTTAGCCTAAAGACTGCTCTTGTCCAAGCTACTAGGATAGCTGGTCTATCGGTTGACTTACAACCAATCATCAATAAGGGTTGTTTGGACTGATACATAGTGATCACTAGAATAGTGAGCACTGCATATCAGGCTAACTTCTCACATTGGTGAGCAGCGGTTGGGATTTGAGCTTGCTGTTGTTTTACCACACGTATCCTAAGAATATCATTGTGAAAGATCACATAAGTATTTAGGTACATATAACTTAGCTTAGAATACTCTGAGTTCTACTGAACCAGCTGTTTTAGTTCAACAGGGCCTAGCACACCCTGACTACAACTCCTAGCAAGGGATCAGTAGGCAAACATATAGTGTAGGTAGGTGCATCACTTACACCACACTAGAAAAGCATGTCAGACAAAGGAGGAAACTCTGAGTCTCCCCTTGTGTCAGTTGACCCTCCACAGGTCATGTCCAGATATGCAGCTCTTAGCTTCCAGGAGATGAGGCAATTGTGTACCTCCAGGAAGCTAAAACAGGGTTCTAACCCTACCATTCCCTTTCTGATTGGTCTCTTAGAGAGTTATGATGCCAGGAGAACTGCTAACCCAGATTCTTCTAATCCAGATGGGAATATGCCCCCCTTAGAGGGAACCACTGGTGACCCTGACCGCCACCTCCAGGCAGCAGATGATGCTGAGGAGGAGGAGGAATTGGAGTTATCAGAGGATGAGGCAGACAAAGGTCAGGTAGAAGTCAGTAGACTCACTAGGACCAACTTAAGTAGGCATGAGAATGGATTTGGGGGACCCCCAGGGCCACTCTCAGGCAGACTTAACATTGGGAATGGACGAGTTAGGTCACTATCTAGAGGCTCTAACAGATCCATTCGAACCAATGGCTCTCAGACCTCTTCTCATAGAGGGATGTCATCCCCTAAGAGAAGGGAGCATGAAGCTAAGATGAGGGAAGCCAATCTGAGGATTGAAAGGGAAGAACTTGCCCTGGCCAAAGAGAGGCTTGCCTTTGCTAGAGAGCAAAAGTTAAGTGGGTTAGACCCCACTGGTGGCAGCATTCTCCCAAGAGAAAAAGACAGGAGTTTAGACACTAGACACCTGAGTAAGATAGTGACCCCCTTTAAACAAGGGGATGACATCCACAAATGGATGACTGCTTTGGAGAGGGCCTGCACTGTACAGTGTGTCCCCCAGAGTCAGTGGGCAGCTATCTTGTGGCTCTCCTTTGAAGGCAAAGGTAGAGATAAGCTCCTCACTACTAGAGCTGAGGATGCTAACAATTACCAAGTCCTGAAGAATACGCTGGTTGATGGGTTTGGTTTAACCACTGAACAGTACAGGTTGATGTTCAGAGACACCCAGAAAACTCAGTCTCAGGATTGGGCTGACTTTGTTGATTGTGCCACTAAGGCTTTTGAAGGCTGGCTACTGGGAAGTAAGGTTACTGATTTTAATGGATTGTACAATCTAATTATGAGAGAGCAAATCTTAAGTAATTGTCAGAACCAGTTATTACACCAGCACCTGGTAGACTCTGATCTGACCTCTCCACAAGAATTGGGTAAGAGGGCAGACAAATGGGTCAGAACCAGGATTAGGCCTAAGAACCAGGGTGGTGACCAAAAGAAGGAATCAACCAAGCCTCAAGAGAAGGGTGGGAATAAATCTTCTGATCAAACCACAGGGCCCCAAAATTCCTCTGAAAAGGGTGGGTCCCAAACTTCTCCCAAAACCCAAAAGAAACCTTATTGTCATACCTGCAAACAGGTAGGCCATTATAAAAGTGACAGCAGTTGCCCAAAGGCCAACAACAATAAGGAGAACATACCCCCGGGTAATACTCCCAGACCCCCTGTTACCACTAGTGGTAATCCCCCAGGTGGTGGGAGTGCCCCCAAGAATGTAGTGGGCATTACTCTGGGAAACCAGGTGGACTATGGCCTAGCCAGGTCCCCTAACACCACTCTTGTCTGTGAGACTGGCATGGGGTTTGCCAACTTCACTACTGGTTCCCACATTTTGGGAAAGTATAGACAAGAGCCCTTTATCAATGGTCAGAAAGTTGAGGCATATAGAGACACAGGGGCCAGCATCACCATGGTGATTGACCATCTGGTCCCCTCTGCTCAACTGACCCCTGGTTTCATTTATCAGGTGACAGACGTTCATGGAGTGAAAAGAAGGCATCCCATGGCAGTGGTCGAGCTCAGCTGGGGTAATGTCACCGGGCCCATGAGAGTGGCAGTGACAGACACCCTACCTGTAGATTGCTTACTGGGGAATGACCTGGAAATCTCAGCATGGGCTGAGGTGGAGCAAGAAACCCACTCCAGGATGATAGGCCTACCCAGAAAGGTTAGTGGGGCAGTAATAGCTACAGCCCCAGTCCAAGCACCCTTCCTCCCTGAAAAGGTTGGAAGAGCAGTGGTAGCCACTGCCCAGGCTCAGACAGACTTTCCTGAACAGGATAGGAGGGCTGTGACAGTCACAGCCCAAACACAAACTGAGTGCCTTCCTGAAAAG
The DNA here is from genome assembly GCF_964263255.1 of Lissotriton vulgaris. Classification (NCBI taxonomy): domain Eukaryota; kingdom Metazoa; phylum Chordata; class Amphibia; order Caudata; family Salamandridae; genus Lissotriton; species Lissotriton vulgaris. Next base: position 1,341,446,157 of record NC_141695.1, on the reverse strand, counting down.
GTTGGTAAGGCTGTAATGGTCTCAGCCTCTACTCAAACAGATAGCGGGGTTGTGAAGCCTGAAACAATGGATCACTCCACCCAAACTGAGAGCATTGAGGAGGAAGAAAAGTCTTCCCCCTCCCAGACACTAGGTGAGAGCCTGCCTCCTCAGGGAACTGACTCTACCCCTGGTGAAGGAACTGCCCCAGAGGTAGTCAGGCCTAGCCTGGCAGAGCCCCTGATGGCAGTGGACCCTTCCCAGGTGGGACCCAGTCTGGAGCAGGTAGCCTGCACCTCTCTACCCTGCCTCAGCCAGCCCAGGGCTGTAGAGGTCAGTGAGGCCAGTGGTGGACCCCAAAGGGCCCCCTGTCCAAAAGAACTCCCCAATCAACAGGTTAGGATCACTGAAGCTAGTAGCCCTAGCCAAGTGAAAATAAAACAGACTCCTGAGGGATCCCCCTTAAAAGTAGTTAGGGACCTCCCACAGCTGGACACTGTGGGCACAGCCAAACCTGGGGCCTAAAAACCCCAAACCTGACCTGTCCCTCCAGTAAGTCAAACAGAGGGACTCAGCCTCCAGCTTTAGGTAGCCAGAGGTTGACCCTGAGAGCTCATAGCAACTCAGTCATGGAAAGAAAGGTAGATTTGGTGAGTAGTGATTGGGGGAAGTTGAGCCCAAAAGTAGTGGAGCCTCACTTCAGTACTCCATCCCAGCACCAGCCTTTTTCTTTGCCAAAACACCCCACAGGTAGTGATTCCCTATGGTGGAGACCCTCAGATACCCTTAGGGTGAGGGATTGCTTAGTGGACCATGATACAGGGGGTAACAATGCCAGTGCATGTATCACCTCATATGGCCACTCAGGCAACATAGGCTTACCTGGTCAAGGATAGCCTTATCTCCTTTCGTTTGGGGGGGGGGGGGGGGGGTTGTGCAGGAAGGTGGATACCTGACTATGGTTGCCCCCAACTTTTTGCCTGGTGTTTTGCTGGTTTTTCGACTTAGTTGGCCTGGGACCCTGCCAATCAGGACCCCAGGCCTACTGCTCTCTCTGTAAAATGGATTCCATGTACCTTAGGTACATATCCAATTGGTACTGGGCCACCTTATCAGACCCTGTAACTCAGGGCATAGGTGTACCCAGGGCCTACCAGGGGCTGCAGCATGTATTATGCCACCCCTGGCTGGCCATCTAAATCTGACACAACTGGCTGCACGACAGCTGGGGCAAGGTGGTGTAATCACCCTTTGCTTTAGATAAATATACCTATATCTAACCCTAAAATGGACACCTGTATTCCTATCAGTCACTCCTATGGCAGGCCTTGACAATCCTGAAGGCAGAGTGCTTGGATTCGTGTGAGATGGTGCTCTGGCATGAGCTGAGCCCGTTTGCAGCTTGCGGAATCAAGTCCTAATAGCTGTTCCATGATAACGCGTACCATATACTCTTAAGTGCATTATAATCCTCGCGGTTATATGCTAACTCTGGTATCGCTTTATCAAAACATGTCGAGTAAGGTGTCATACGAATTGGAATACTAACCCCTCGCCAATTCTGGCGATGGGGTTAGCATTCCACCCTTCTAGAGGGACACGACATGTATGTAACTGTGAACCCCGGTTAAAGTTAACTCAAGCCTCAGCATCACAAAATGGATGCTGCCACCACGACACAAGTCTGACCTCCTGCTGCTGGGAGTCCTTCCAGCGAGGGAGGCTTGGACAAAGGGTTTCCTGTCAGGGGCGGTGCTAGCACCATCCCAGACAGGGTTTTGTGTATCCTGGGTAGGCAGGGCTTTAGAGGAAGGTGACTGCAAGTGGCACCCCGGTGCTCACTATGCATCTGCTAGCTAGAACCAGTTCCAGGGGCACACCAGCCCCTGAGCTGGGGAAAGTCCGGCATGGGAGAGGGGTGTAACGACCCCCCTTCCTGGTCCCACCCATGGGCAGGACCTAGTCGCGTGCCAGCCCCTTTTCCTAGTATAAAGATAGGAGCGGGTCCCCTTCCAAATTAGATCCTCTTTGAAATCTGAAACTACTTTCTACGAACGGAACTCTCGACTTCTTCTCAAGATTTCTCCCTTGTGACTAAGGAGTAGTCACCCTGCATCCGCAGGCACCATCCAAGCATCGCGGTCTGCTGTAAGTCTCTCCTCCGGATCAAGACTGCCCAGCTCGACGAGAACCGGCTTCCCTGGCACCTCTGACCTCTACCCACATCGTCAGCTCAGCTGAGACCCTTGGGTGCGACGAGACCTCGAGGGACCGGCCATCTTCAGGACTGCACGACGCTTGCCCAGCACGACCGCCGAGGGATCCTCGAGTGAGTGCTTTGGGGGCCGAGAAGCCCCAACCCTGAGCAGCTCCAGCACCGAAGTTCAGCCTCCCAGCCTCCACAAGATCTGCGTGGGGCCCTTCTGCCTGTTTGCTGCTCACCGCATTGTCTGGCTACTAGCCCGCTGGCTTGTGGCCTTCCCGACGACGAACGACGACATCAACACCGCTGGTCTGGTTGCTCCAGACTGGCCCTAGCTCCCCTCCAAAAGAGGAGCACCCCGGACCCTCCTGGTCCACTCCAGACGCCATTTTGAGTCCACCGCGTGGGCTTACATTTGCCAAGACTTGTTGCCCCAATCCTGGGTCCAGCGACGTCGACAGCAGATACCATCGTGGGACAGCTCGCACCTCCATCCTGGTCGCTGACAACGCCTCCTGGTCCGTGAGACTGAAGAGCCCAGCGTCGCTCACTCACCTGGTCGAGGTGACTCCATCCGGTGCCTTCCTGGTGCCCATCTAATCACTGGCTAGTGATTCAGAACTTGGTCCCCTCTGCTTACAGGTGTCTTCCATCTTCGATCCAGGCTTGGATCCATCCGAATCTCTTCACTGGTCGCCTGCCAGCAACTTCTTCTTTCAGGCTCCATAGACTGCAACAAGGATTCCCGACGTCTTTCCAGACCTATGCAGCCGCAGCCCCTGGGCTAGGTAACCTCGGCATTTCGGTGCCCCAGCATAGCCTCACTATCCAAGGGTCCAGATCCTTTTTTGTTTCAGCTCTACCTAGTCGGATTCGTCCGATAACACTAACTTTGTAATTCCTAGCAACCATAGACTTTGTTCCGCATCCCGCGTGAGAGTGCACACTCTGCACCCGATCTCCCTAGGCCTCCTGCTAGTAATCTGAAGGTTCAGTAGTCAAGTCCTAGCGATCCCAAAGCCTATTAGCGTAGTACTTACCTGCTAGTAATTTCGCATTCCACTTTTAGAGTATATGGTTTTTCGTGCCCCTAGGGCATTTGCGTAACTTGTGCGATTTTGAGTATTTTCCTAGGAGTTTTGTATTGTGCTTAGCACCCTGTCCTCATAAAGAGTCCAGGGTTGTTGTGTTCTAAATAAATATACTTTATTTTCATAACAACTTGTGTGGTGTCCTTTCACTTGGTGTTCAAGGGGTATATGTGATGGTATAACAGCTGGCTTAACACGCGTTCTAGAGTTTAGCCTAAAGACTGCTCTTGTCCATGCTACTAGGATAGCTGGTCTATCGGTTGACTTACAACCAATCATCAATAAGGGTTGTTTGGACTGATACATAGTGATCACTAGAATAGTGAGCACTGCATATCAGGCCAACTTCTCACAGAGGACACAAAGAAAATCACCACTGACTCAGAGGACAGTACCCTGCACTCGGATTCCTAAAATAGTGTGATACTTTTCCCTACGGTTACTCCCCGAGCGGCTGATGAACTGATGGACAACTGAAGAGATAGCCGGTGAAGCCTGACAGACTTTCCCATAGAGACACGTAACAGTATCCTTTTGATATGCATATGCGGGGAGATCTTTGTGGTGCCTCTGTACATTTATGCAATTGCGGTGTGGGAAATGGTCGAGAGTCTGAGTAAATATTGAGGTACTGTCACTTGGAATGTACCCCATTGCTAATAGAACTTTGTGGGGGCCACTTTTACGAAGTATGGAAGGCCTCACACTGATTGACCCGCGGCAACCGCTGTTGAAATGTTTCTTTTCACTTTATGTAACTTGTACTCTCTGGCTGGGTTACCGTTGAGCCGGCGGCCCCCGTTGTGAGCAACATCATGACCATGTGTGTGTTCAGCCACCCCCCTACAGGCGAATGCACAAGACTTTGGATCTTGTTCTTCCTTTGGTTCAGGTTGGGCTCAGCTAAGTTGCACTGCTGCGCCGAGATGTTCACTTTTTTGTTTCAAATGTTGGGGTATGTCCTCTCCTGGGCGCTTCTCTTGTGGAATCCTTGTATTCCAATGCTTACACTGATAGACCTGACAACGGACGACCATGGCTGAAAAAGTAGGGTCGTACCATTTCATTACCTGGAATGTGCGGGGTCTGGGTACAATACAGAAACGACAGAGTCCACTCCTTCCTCCTCCGACAGCGCACACACATAGCTTTCCTACAAGAATCACACTTGACTGGGTCTGAGGCGCAAAAGTTAAGGAAAAAGTGGAGAGGTACAGTTTATTCCACCTCTTACTATGTTTTCTCCAGGGGGGCGACCATATGAGTTAGACATGGAACACCCTTCGTAGAATTGGACCGAAAGACTGACGACCAGGGCAGATATATCCTTATCAAGGGCAGCCTAGATGGTGCACTATTAGTACTGGGAAGCATATATGCCCCAAATTACGAACAGGACATATTCCTACAAAAGGTTGGGTTGGCGTTGTCTGACTGGGCTGGGATTCCGTGGGTCCTCGGAGGAGACTGAAATGCAGTGCTGGACCTAGGGCTGGATAGGCCCCACCCCCCACTCCAGGCGACTGGGGCTGTGAAACTGACCGACACATTTACTACCTGGGCGAGAGGTTGGGGACTGAGCGATATCTGGCGAACACTACACCCCTCACACAGGGAATATTCATACTACTCTCCGGTTCACGACTTACATACCTGTATAGATCGATTTCTGTGCTCCGGTACCTTGGACACATCAGTCGGCTTCTCGTAGTACCTGGCGAAAACCTTCTCGGACCACAGACCACTAATGATCAACCTCCTCTGGGGTAGAGTTCCGACCCCGGTGCCCACCTGGAGACTCAACCCACACCTCTTGGAAGATGGCCCATTTCGGGCGACTTTGTCGGATGCCCTGACACATTACCTGGTAGATAACTGGGACTCTGCCTCCACTAACTTGGTGGTGTGGGACGCAATGAAGGTTGTAATACGAGGGAGGGCGATAGGCCAACAGGTGGGGGCCAGACAGGAATTACACAAGAAATTGTGTGAGGTGGAGGAACGGCTTAAGGTGCTGGAGCAGGAGGCGAGTGTGGACCCCGAAAAAAAGAAAGACCTGCGGGATAGCTATATAGTACACGCGAAAATGTTAGAGTCACTGCGCAATATAGATTATAAGACGTATCTACGGAGACAACACACAGAAGCGGACCGCTCCAGAGCCCTTCTGGCCCGATTGATGCGGGATAGCCCGGACCCACCGATCATTACCCAGATACGAAGCCCGGTGAGAACCTTAGTTCACACTCAGGCCGAAATCAACCTAGCATTCCATGATCACCTGAAAGCCCTGTACGCTTCTGATGACCTGGAAGATCCTGAGCAGATAGCTGAATTCATGCGCAAACTCCCCTTCCCATCCTTAACTGCGGACATGCAGAAGGCAGTAGAGGGACCCATTACGCAACACGAAATACGGGCCGCGATTAAGCCCTTAAATAGAAACAAGACGCCGGGCATGGACGGACTCCCCATGGAGTTCTACTCTGCCTATGCGGAGACCCTGGTACCGGCCCTGGAAAAGGTCTACAAAACAGCGTTTGAGGAAGGTCGCTTACCGAGGTCGACCATGCAGGCCTTAGTGATCTCCATACCTAAACCGGGCAGGGAGACCATAGATCTGGTAAATTACAGACCTCTATCTATGCTGTCCACGGAATATAAAATATTAAGCAAGGCGATTGCCCTGCGAATTCAGCCCTTATTCATCGAGACCAGTGAGAGTTTCTTCCTGGACGTAGTACTTCCATGAACACAAGACGCCTGCATGCCCTGATGGCCGCGTCACCGGTGGAGTTGAGCAGAGCGGGGTGCATTGCTCTGGATTTAAAGCAGGCTTTCGACTCCCTTTCTTGGCAATTTATGTTTGAAGCCTTGAGACGCTTTGACTTTCCTGCCCCCCTGTTGAGATGGATATGATTACTGTACACAGACCCCACTGCCCGGGCGCGAACTGGGAATTATGTCTCGGCAGAATACCCAGTGCACAAGGGCACCCGACAGGGTTGTCCTCTGTCCCCGATGCTATTTGTCCTAGCATTGGAGCCTCTGGCCATTGCTCTCCGGACACGTGCGGATGGACTGGGCATTCCAATAGAGGGGACGCCCCATCTGCTTTCCATATATGCGGATGACATATTAATATATCTTCGGGATCTGGAAACGGACCACACACTTTTGTTCGACACCTTTCGTAGATTTGAAATGGTATCAGGATTAGCTATCAATCTAGAGAAATCGGTTGGTTTTTATTTCCGGGATGAACCTCATCCCCCTGATATAACCTTCGGAGCCTACCAAATCCCGGTGGCACAATCAGCCTTTAAATATCTAGGAATCCGAATATATAGAATTACGGAAGATCAGATAGAAGGTAATATCTCTAGAGCTATCACCGGTCTCCGCAGCAGCATCGGGTTCTGGACTTCGCTTCCCCTATCGGTCATGGGCCGCGTAGCGATTGCTAAGATGGTCATGCTCCCCCGCTTACTTTACTTCTTTGTGAACCTGCCGGTATGTCTTTCGCAACAGATATTTAACACAATAAACAACTTACTAATTACTCTCATATGGGGGTCGGGCAGAAGAAGGATTAGCCTCCTTAAACGCCAGCTTGGCACTAAGCTGGGTGGCCTGGGAGCTCCGGATTTTCGCAGTTACTATTATGCTAGCCAGCTCCAATGGCTGTCCTACTGGTTGGCGGGTAGGAACCTACATGAAATCGGTTTTACGACTGACCGCGTAGGCCGAGGAGAACTACACTGTTTACTGCTCCCCAAAAGTAAGATTCCTCAAACATGTCACCCGCTGCTCCGCACCGCCTTATCCTGCTGGAGGAAGGCGTTCACATATACCGCAACAGTAAAACCCTACGCAGGGAACATCCCATTGCTAGGCATCCCTACCCCACTGGGAGGCTCACAAGACAAACGATGACTCGCTAGACTGAAGACGGAATAGAGGGAATAGGGAGTTTCTTCGGAGATGATACACTACTGGACCATGACACCTTTGTACAGATCACTGGGACTTCGAATAGACAGTATTTATTACATGCAACGGTATCCCACTACATCCGGACGACATGGGCACCACAACGTACCCAGCCACCACAACACGAATTAGTACACCTGATGCACTATATGGAGACAGGGGGCCACTTGGTGGGATGGTTATACACCGGGATTAGGACGCACGCAGCGATACCCCTCGCTTCATTATGGGATGCTTGGACACAGGACGCCCGAGAGGAACTGACTGATAAGACTTGGCAGACGATGCTCGAACACCCTAAAAAGGTCTCCCGGAATGTGAAATTCAAGTTCATCCAGACCATGGTCCTCCATAGGGCATATTTAACACCGGAACGGATCCATCGAATGTTCCCAGATTCTCCCCATCACTGCCCTCGATGCCAGGCGGACGTGGCGGGTCTCCTACACATGCTTTGGGCGTACCCACGACTGAGGGGATACTGGGGGAGATATGTCAGACGCTGAGAGAGATCACACAGGTACAAATACAGGAGACTGCCTTATATTGTTTGGTGGGTGCTCAACACCGCCCCAAGTCGCTGAAAGCCAAAAGAAGATATATAGACTTAGCTCTAATATTAGCCATCAGATCGATAACAATGAGGTGGAAATCCCCCAGGGTGCCTAGTGAGGAGACATGGAGAAGGGAAATGGGGACGGGCGGAGGGTATGGCCCTTAAGAGAGAGGAAGACACAGGGAAAAGAAAGATCCCCATAGCGATGGACTGGGAAGTCATGATACTGGATCTAGATAGGCGGGACCCAGCACAGTCACAGGTGAACAGGCCACACGACACTGACTGAGTAAAGACGCTTAGGATAGAGTCATACCAATGTCAGAGCAGGCAGTTATGTTTCTATTGTCGTATTAATAGAGGGCCTGTTAATATAAGCTGTAACATCATGATAATGAGAGGTTTTTGCGCTCAGGAGATGGAGAGGGCGGGGGAGGGATAGTTGGGGTGGAGTGGGTGGGTACGGGTCTTCTTTTATAAATTATTATGTGATGTTGGGGCGAAAAGAGAAAACCGGGATAGTGGAACAGTATGAAGAATGTGTTTTATTTTATTTGTATATGCAATCACGAATAAAGTTTAAAAAAAAAAAAGCATCCCTTGATCCCTGAAGGAAGGTAGGATCCTTCTACCATGGTTACCCCCATTTTTTGCCTGGTGTCAGTGTGTTTTTGACCTGGTCTGATTGGGATCCTGCTAATCAGGACACCATTCACTGTGCTTTTTCCCTAAATTGACCATGTAAGTACTTCTGTAAATCCACAATTAGCTACTGGTGTTCCCTTGCAAGTCCCTAGTATATGGTAATGAGGTACCCTGGGCATAGGTACACCTGGGGTCTCCCACGGGCTGCAGCATGTATTGTGCCACCCATGGGAGCCCACTCAAACTGTGACTACAGGTCTGCCTTTGCAGACTGTGAAGCTGGTGCTAGCACCACTTATGAGAGATATAGGTTTTCCTATTGCCAAGGTCACTACACTTACAAACTATATGTCACCCCTACTGCAGGCCTTTTAATCCTGAAGGCCCAGTGTTGGGTTACAATTGTGGGGGTGCCCCTGCATGAACAAGACACTCTACAAACCCCAGAGTTGCTTTGTAAGTGCGGCCATCCGTTTCGGTCAATATAGTGGCCATCCGTCATTATGCAATGGCTAACTATATACTGGCTGAGCCGAACCTGGGCATGTTTGGTATCAAACATGTTGGAATGATACCCCAACACCATTACCGGTGTTGGAGGTATGAATCCATGCACTTGGAGGCTCCTCCAGGAAGCCCCCTGTACTCCTGGTAACAGCCTTTCAGGGTCTACCAGCAAGGTAGTGCTGCTGTCGGCCCCAGAAACGATTCTGCCCTACTGCTGTTGAGCTGAGCTTGAGCAGGGGAAGGTAGAACAATATGTTTCCTGTCACAGGGAGGTGTGACCACCTCCCAGACAGGACTTTTCAGTACCACCAGACTGCTTTGAAGGGTACAATTGGTGCTTTCCCTCTATACTTTAATTGGAACTAGTTCTGGGAGCTCTTGGCTCCTGCTCTGGCACAAAGCTGGAAAAAGGACATGGGAGTATCCTCTTCTCTGTTCAGGCCCTACTTTGGGAGGGACCACTGAGTCATCCTAACCACTTTCTTAGGTTATACACAGTTTTACCTATGGGTGGGACCTTAGATTCGGTGTGTGACAAGACTCAAGCCTGAAACCACATCACTTTTTGACAGTCTGGACACTTGGACTTCACCGGAAACCGCAACTGCATCATGGAAAACTCCTGCTACTCCTGGTCTTGTTGTTCTGTAAGACTTTTTCGTTGTCTGTGTCTGTGCTTCTTCCAGGATCTTCAACAGACCTGTGGATATCAAGGACACCCAAAGTAATCTCTCCTTGAGTGAAGGCGTCACTCCCCTGCATCTGCAGGCCCCACAATGAAGTTGATCGGTCTGCTGCTCCTGACGTCCCATGGACTTCAAAAGGCTCAGCAGCACAGGTGGTGGTTCTGCAACTCCTTCGTGGTCTAACCTGTCCTTTCTGCAATTTTAAGGGTATTATCTCTCGTTGGAACCCCTGGGACAACCGTGTGTGCACCGCATTGACTTGCTGTTGCCGAGGCTTGTTGGATCTGTACTCCAGAGATCTTCAGGCTACAAGAAGCTCTAGCCTCCAGAATCTCTTCCTGCCAAGATCAGCGTCCTAACCCAAAATGGACACTGTCTGGGACTGGCTGGAGGAGACCGGGCAGTGGACGGGGACGCGGCCGACGGGCCCAGAAGACGTCGGATGGCAAGAGCAATGCTCCAGGAGGAGGAGGCGGAAGAGAGGGGCCCGGCGAGGAGCAGGCCTGGGACAGACAGCGCCCAGCCCGGAGAAGATGCGGCAGGAGGCGCTGGAGGCGGTCGCGACACTGGGAGCGGTGAATGGGCACGGAGGCCCGGACCACAGACCACAGAGTGGGATCGGAGCTAGCGGATCGTCCTCACCGTCCACTGTAATGTCGGAGGATGTTACGCTGCCTGTGGTGACACCCCAGACAGCGGACTACATAATGTGACTGATGGCGGATCAGGGATAGACTTCTGTATTGCCTGTGTTCAGTGCAAGGTCCATTGTATCCTTTATATGACCGCTGTAGCATACTGATATACTCCACTGCTGGCTCTGGAGCCTCATGTTTGCGCAAACTTAGAACTAGGAATTGTTAGTGCAGCGCAGTTACACAATCGCGCCTTCCTCTGGGACACAGGTTTAATTAACACTGTGCGGGGTGCTCTACATGGGTGACCCGGATCAGCCCGGTCCGCTGCATTGTCTGTGATTCACCAAGCACACCTCAGCAGCGCTAAGGGCCCTAGATGAGGGAGCAACCTGATGACATCACTGACTGCGCGTTCCCCCACATGCACGTAAAGTGCGGTCACAACACTTTAAACGGTAGTCACATTGCCTAGTCTGGACTCATTTCCCGTTGGGAATACGCCCATAAAGTTTCAATGTTAGTTCTGGTTCGCATGTTTCAGAAGCGGCACTTAGGAATCCCGCCCGAGAGCGTGTTAAGCCAGCTGTTATACCATCACATATACCCCTTGAACACCAAGTGAAAGAACACCACACAAGTTGTTATGAAAATAAAGTATATTTATTTAGAACACAACAGCCCTGGACTCTTTATGAGGACAGGGCGCTAAGCACAATACAAAGCTCTTAAGAAAATACGCAAAGTTGCACAATTTACACAAATGCCCGAGGGGCACGAAAAACCATATACTACAAAAGTGGAATGCGAAATTACTAGCAGGTAAGTACTACTCTATTAGGCTTTGGGATCGCTAGGACTTGACTACTGAACCTTCAGATTACTAGCAGGAGGCATAGGGAGATCGGGTGCAGAGTGTGCACTCTCACGCGGGATGCGGGACAAAGTCTATGGATGCTAGATTTCGTAAAGTTAGTGTTATCGGACGAATCCGACTAGGTAGAGCTGAAACGAAAAAGGATCTGGACCTTTGGATAGCAAAGCTATGCTGGAGCACCAAAATGCTGAGTTTACCTAGCCCAGGGGCTGCGGATGCATAGGTCTGGAAAGACATCGGGAATCCTCGTTGCAGTCTATGGAGCCTGAAAGAAGAAGTTGCTGGCAGGCGACCAGTGAAGAGTTTCGGAGGGATCCAAGCCTGGATCGAAGATGGAAGCCACCTGTAAGCAGAGGGGACCAAGTTCTGAATCACTAGCCAGTGATTAGATGGGCACCAGGATGGCACCGGATGGAGTCACCTCGACCAGGTGAGTGGGCGACGCTGGGCTCTGCGGTCTCACGGACCAGGAGGCGTTGTCGGCGACCAGGATGGAGGTGCGAGCTGTTCCACGATGGTATCTGCTGTCGACGTTGCTGGACCCAGGATTGGGGCAACAAGTCTTGGCAAATGCAAGCCCACGTGGTGGACTCAAAATGGCGTCTGGAGTAGGCCAGGAGGGTCCGGGGTGCTCCTCTTTTGGAGGGGAGCAAGGGCCAGTCTGGAGCAACCAGACCAGCGGTGTTGATGTTGTCGTTCGTCGTCGGGAAGGCCACAAGCCAGCGGGCTAGTAGCCAGACAACGCGGTGAGCAGCAAAGAGCAGAAGGGCCCCACGCAGATCTCGTGGAGGCTGGGAGGCTGAACTTCGGTGCTGAAGCTGCTCAGGGTTGGGGCTTCCCACACCCCAAAGCACTCACTCGAGGATCCCTCGGCGGTCCTGCTGGGCAAGCGTCGTGCAGTCCTGAAGATGGGTGGTCCCTCGAGGTCTCGTCACACCCACGAATATCAGCTGGGCTGATGATGCAGGTAGAGGTCAGAGGTGCCAGGGAAGCCGGTTCTCGTCGAGCTGGGCAGTCTTGATCCGGAGGAGAGACTTACAGCAAACCGCGATGCTTGGATGGTGCCTGCGGGTGCAGGGTGACTACTCCTTAGTCACAAGGGAGAAATCTTAGGAAGAAGTCTTGAGTTCCTTTCGTAGAAAGTAGTTTCAGGATTCAAAGATGATCTAATTTGGAAGGGTCCCCGCTCCCACCTTTATACTAAAGAAAAAGGCTAGTACGGGACTAGGTCCTGACCATGGGTGGGACCAGGAAGGGGGGTGGTTACACCCCTCTCCCATGCCGGACTTTCCCCAGCTCAGGGGCTGGTGTGCCCCTGGAACCGGTTCAGACTGGCAGATGCATAGTGAGCACCGGGGTGCCACTTGCAGTCACCTTCCTATTCAGACCTGCCTACCTAGGATACACAAAACCCTGTCTGGGTTGGTGCTAGCACCCTCCCTGACAGGAAACCCTTTGTCCAAGCTCTCCTCGCTGGAAGGACTCCCAGCAGCAGGAGGTCAGACTTGTGTCTGTGGTGGCAGCATCCATTTTGTGATGCTGAGGCTCGAGTTAACTTTAACCGGGGTTCACCGTTACATACATGTCGTGTCCCTCTAGAAGGGTGGAATGCTAACCCCGTCACCAGAATTGGCAAAGGGTTAGTATTCCAATTCGTATGACACCTTACTCGACATGTTTTGATAAAGCGATACCAAAGATAGCAAATAACTGCGAGGATTATAATGCACTTAAGAGTATATGGTACGCGTTATCATAGAACAGCTATTAGGATTTGGTTCCGCAAGCTGCAGACGGGCTCAGCTCATGCCAGAGCACCATCTCACATAATTCCAAGCACTCTGCCTTCAGGATTGTTAAGGCCTGCCATAGGAGTGACTGATAGGAATACATGTGTCCATTTTAGGGTTAGATATAGGTATACTATATCTACAGCAAAGGGTGATTACACCACTTTGCCCCAGCTGTCGTGCAGCCAGTTGTGTCAGATTTAGATGGCCAGCCAGGGGTGGCATAATACACGCTGCAGCCCCTGGTAGACCCTGGGTACACCTATGCCCTGAGTTACAGGGTCTGATAAGGTGGCCCAGTACCAATTGGTTAATGCACCTAAGGTACACGTGTCAATTTAGTGAGAGAACAGCAAGGCTGTGGGTCTGATTAGCAGGCCCACAGCCAGAGAAGTCGTAAACCAGTGAAGCAAAAAAAGCAAAAATCTGGGGTGATCATAGGATTGCAGACCCTACTCTCCTACAGTTACACTACAGCACAACACATGACGTGTACTAACATCATGACCGGGAACATCCACGGCATGCACACCCCGGCGCGTCGGTACTATGTCTTCTCATATATGCAGCATCACCAGGGGGGGATTGCGCTTCTTCAGGAGACGCAAATTTCTCGAGTGGAATTAGAGATACTTCGCAGGCAATGGAGGGGGCAACTTCATGGTACGACCTATTCAGCGCACGCAGGCGGCACTCTGATATTGGTGAGGGCAGGTGTTCCCTTTACATGCACTGACACGTTGGTAGATCCAGAGAGGAGGTACTCCTTTGTGAGGGGGAGGCTCCATGGACAGGAGATACTGTTGGGTTCTATTTATGCCCCCAACATGGAGCAACCTGCTTTCCTGGCGTCCTTAAATCACATACTTCAGCGGTACGCGGGTCTCCCCTGGCTGTTGTGCGGTGACTACAATTTGGTGCTGGACACGCAATTAGTCCGCTCCTTTCCGTCCCTTCGTGCAGTGGCAGCGACCTCGGCAGCGCAGGCTCACAGGGACTGGTTGGCAGACTGGGGCATCCACGACCTTTGGCGCACGCACCACCCTACAGACAAAATATACTCATACTACTCAGCGGTGCACGGTCTCCATGTCCGCCTGGACCGAATAGTAGGCTCCCAGTCCCTGCTCCCGCTTCTGACTAAGTCGGAATACCTATGTAGAACCCACTCAGATCACAACCCCCTATGGTTTCAGCTTAGCTGGGCGGCGGACGGACCCCCGGTGCCCGCTTGGCGACAACAGCCGGCTGCACTGGAGGACGCCGAGTTTAGGTCTTCATTGGGCACTGCCATTCTATCCTACTTTGAGGAAAATGAGGATTCAGCGAGCGAGCCTATGGTGGAGTGGGATGCCCACAAGGCGAATATCCGGGGGCACTGTATAGGGGCCACATGGAACATCCGCACACAGGTGTCCGCGTCTCTGACCCGCATAGAGTCCGAGCTTCTGCAGTATGAGCGGGAGGGGGAAGGAACGGGCAGGCATGCGCTAAAGCTTGAGGAGCTTTGTGGTGAGCATGCGGTCCTACTTGAGCGACTGCGATGCCATAACTATGCAGCGCATACTGCCAAGACGCACGCGAAGGCAGATAGGGCTGGCCGTTTGCTGGCCTGGCTGATACGGACAACAGAGCGCAATATCCCCATTGGTGTCATCCGCTCGGGGGACGGGACAGTGGTGTACACGTAGCGTGAGATCCACCGGGCGCTTACCGATCACTACCGGGACCTGTATAGAACTCGAGGTATGGGTCAGGAGTATGCGGTGACTGAATTCCTGGAGTCGGTGCCCCACTCACGCTAGAGGAGGTGGGAGATGCCATCCAGGCACTGGCAACGGGAAAAACGCCGGGGCCGGACGGCCTGCCGGCTGAATACTACAAAGCGAATAGGGACATTCTAGAGCCTCAGCTCCTTCAGATGTACAGGGCATCAATTGATGAGGGCCATCTTCCGTTCTCTCTACGAGAAGCGTTTTTGGTATCCCTACCTAAGCCTGACAGAGACCCCATGTCCCTGAGCTCCTATCGCCCATTGGCGATGCTTAACACTGACTATAAGATACTAGCCAAAATACTGGCACCCATGGTTCCGCATTTAGTCCACCCGGACCAAAATGGTTTCGTACCAGCGAGGTCCACATCTCTGAATCTCAGGAAGTATTTCCGAGTAGCGACAGAGGCGGGGGTGGTCTGGCCCAGAGCGGGGCGCCTGGTGCTGGACTTAGAAAAGACCTTTTATTGCGTCCGGCTGGGGCCGTACGTTTCGGAGGAAGTGGCGGTGGGCAGGGGCACCCGGCAGGGGTGTCCTCTGTCACCGCTGCTCTTCGCGCTAGCCATGGAACCCTTAGCTGCGGCCAGGAGACAAACTCCTGGCGGATGGTATCCCACTAGGCGACGGCGTCCACCAAGTATCTTTATACGCCGATGACCTATTGGTCTTTGTCAGAGACGTGGACCGCATGCCGGAGCAGCTGGCCCCACTGCTGAGTCGCTTTACCGGTCTCTCGGGGCTCCGAGTCAATGCAGGCAAGTCATGCCTCTATGCCTTTAACAGCGAGATTGCCGATCAGGAGTACAGCCTCCATGGCACGCGAGTCCAGTGGCGGGGGGACACGTTTAAATACCTGGGGATCCAGATCTACCCCTGGCCGGCAGACCTGATGGACGGGAACCTGGGAAGAGCGGTGACGGCGCTCAAGGCCCAGATAGGCTTCTGGCCCACGTTCCCCCTGACGCCCACAGGCAGAGTGGCCCTGGCCAAAATGGTGATGCTCCCTCCCCTTCTCTACTATTTTGCGAATCGGCCTTTATTCGTGCCTGCGTCCTTCTTCTCCAACTTTAACAGGATCCTACGCGACTTTATCTGGGGCACATCCCGACACTGCCTGGCTCTCTGGAAACTGTTCCTACCTACAGACAAAAGTGGACTAGCCGCCCCCTGCTTTGAGCACTACTACCTGGCAGCGCAGCTCCAATGGATTGCCAGCTGGTTAGCAGACAGGGGGAGAGAGGACACTGCCACGAGCGAGCCGCCTTACACCCTGGAATGGATCACCGCGCTATTTCACCCGTTAGCGGCCAGGGCACTCCCCACCCCGCTACTGCTAGGGGTGGCGTACAAATGCTTCCACAGGGCACTGTACCTCACGAGGAAGGTGCTCCCATACGCACCGGCGTTGCCACTGGAAGGCTCGCCAGGGGGTGAGGGTATCCTCACACACCACATGCTAGAGCAGTGGCAGGAGGCGGATGTCCAGACGTTAGGCGACTTATACCAGGATGGAGCTTTGATCCCCTCTGAGACACTAGTCGCAGAGGTTGGGCTAATGCACAGATCCCTCACGGCCCGAATGGCGGCTGGATGGGGCGAAATTGCGGAGGAGCCAGCGCAGCACTTCAGTCAGTCAGTCAGATAGTCAAAACTCTTTATTTCGATTAATTAAAATCATAAAAGAAGCAGCAACACATACATTCATTGTGCATAAAATCTGTAAAATAGATACGAATAAATAAATATGCGTACATTTGCAAAAATCATATATATACACTATTTACAATTCATGATTTGTACCAAACAATTAATAAGCAAACATCTCCACCTAACCTATGGAACCGCAATGTGAGCTGCAATATAAAAATCTAAAAATATCATTTAAGTTTCCATAATAAAAAGAACAAAAGTGCCCCCCCCCTCTCGATCTGCTGTTCTTAATGCATATGGATACTTTTTTTGTTATTCATTCTAACTGCGGCCACCAAAAAGCTTGCTACGCTAAAAATAACGCGCACACTACTCAGTAGTTGCAGATGTAAGAGTGCAGGCCTCACCTGCAGAAACCCAGCTTCGCGTAATATTGGACATAAGAATTTTTTACGTGCCTTGGAGAAATTTTCGCAAAACATGATCAGGTGGAGGGTGTCTTGTATCGAGAAATTATCACAAGAACATGGTGGGGACTCATCTGGTTTGCCCCATTGCGGAAAATTTCCTAAAATGAGGTAATGTGAGTTGAACCTAAATCTTGTCAACAAAAAGCGATGGAAAGGCTTAGTGACGATCTTCAGGTAAGGTTCAATGGATGGGGAGGTCTGTAAAACATAAATACTTCTTACTCCTGGTTTTTTAAGCTCCGCCTCCTCCCTATCTGCCTCCAACATGATCCGGAAATTATGTTTAATCCACACCAAATCCTCTTTCTTAATTCTCTCTGTGGCTGTATATACTTCAAGACATCCCAGTCTAGCACACGCCGCTCTAACGTATGCCAGCCATGGAATACTATCTGCCTTGTCGAGGGCCAAGCAGTCTTTTAGGATAAGGTGATTGAGAGTGATTTCCTCATTGAGCCACGTCTTTGCCCAACAGATCAGTGGGGCTGCTTTTAGGTAGTCTGTTATGTAACCCAAACCTAATTCAGAATGTACAGACAAAGTCGGAGACGACTGAGGTACCGCCAACAGCAATCTAAGGAACCTGTTTTCTGCTAATTGTATTTTACCCACAGGCGCGTAACCCCATATCGATGCCCCATAAGAGGCAATCACACAACACTTAGACTTATATATTTTAAGCATAGCCTCCATGGGCCTAGATCCCAGCCTTTTGGCGAAACTAAGGAGGGCAGCTGTGGATCTTGCAACAGCATTGCTTTTATGCTTTTGCTGAGGGCCCCAATTGCCCTTCTCATCGAAGAGTACTCCCAGATAGGTGAACACTGGGACCCTAGAAACTTCCGCACCCAGGCATCTGAATGTTTTTACCTTACTGATCTTCCTGCGGGCCCCAACGATCATTACATGGGATTTGTTGCTATTTACATTTAAGTCTAGGGACTCCATGAATGTGCCAAAGTTATCCAGCAGCCTCTGTAAACCCAGGCCTGTGCGGGCAATGAGTACAGCATCGTCCGCGTACAGGAGGACCGGATACCCGATCCCCCTGCACGTGGAATGTCGGCGCTGGCCCCAGCTAGAGATTTTTCCAGGCCATTGATATAGATCTTAAAAAGTAGAGGGGCCAGAATGCAACCTTGTCTGACCCCCCGCCTGGAGCTGAATTTGCCCGTACATCTGCCGTCCTGCGTGACCCTAACGGCAGCCGATAAGTCTTGGTGAAGGTCGCTAAGAAAGTAAACCAGGGGTGCATCTACGCCCATTTCCAGCAAAATATGCCATAACTTGGAGTGGTTCACCAGATCGAAAGCTGATGATAAATCAATGAACCCGAGGTATAAAAAACCCTCTTTTGCTATCGTATACTTATTAATCAAAAGATGCAAATTTAGGCATTGGTCCATGGTACTTCTGTGCTGCCTGAAGCCGTACTGGAGATTCGAGAGCACCCCCCTGCCATTCAGCCTTTGCTGTTCGACGGAGGGCTGCTGTTGGTGACACGGACCTTGTTCCCCTGTTTTGCTTCTCTGGCCGTTACGCCACTCCT
Organism: Lissotriton vulgaris; assembly: GCF_964263255.1. Lineage (NCBI taxonomy): Eukaryota > Metazoa > Chordata > Amphibia > Caudata > Salamandridae > Lissotriton > Lissotriton vulgaris. The sequence goes on along the minus strand of NC_141695.1, from coordinate 1,341,427,752 downwards.
CGCGGCCCCCGCTGCACGGGAGCCGCTCGCTGGCCTAGGAACTCTGATCTCTTTGTCTGACTGGGACTCCCGGGACTTTCCTGTACTGCCTGCACCACGCACGGATAGAGGTGGGACTGCGAGGACCAGCCTGCTCAGCGGTGCTGATCGGCCGCAGCTGGTCCTCTTCCCGCCCCCTCCTGCATAAAAGAACTTGTTGAGGGTGAATCCGGTGGGTGCATTTGCTGTTCGACGAAGGGCTGCTGTTGGTGACACGGACCATGTTCCCCTGTTTTGCTTCTCTGGCTGTTACGCCACTCCTCGCGGCCTAGGAACTTAGCTCTCTTTGCCTGCCTGGGACCCTGAGGACTTTCCTGTACTGCCTGCACCACGTACGGATAGAGGCGGGACTGCGAGGACCAGCCTGCTCAACGGCACTGATTGGCCGCAGCTGGTCCTCTTCCTGCCCCCTCCTGCATAAAAGAACTTGTTGCAGGGAAATCCGGTGGGTGCCTTGCTGTTCGACGGAGCGCTGCTGTTGGTGACACGACCTTGTTCCCCTGTTTTGCTTCTCTGGCCGTTACGCCACTCCTCGCGGCCTAGGAACTCTGCTCTCTTTGCCTGCCTGGGACCCTGAGGACTTTCCTGTACTGCCTGCACCACGCACGGATAGAGGCGGGACTGCGAGGACCAGCCTGCTCAGTGGCGTTGATCGGCCGCAGCTGGTCCTCTTCCCGCCACCTCCTGCATTTCCCCTTTAATAGGAGCATCCGGAACGCGCACGCGGGATGCGCGCGGGACTGAGCGTGGGGCTAAGCCCGGGCAAAGGGCGGGCCCTCTGTTGCCCTCCGAGGCCTGTAGGGACTGGACTGGGCCAGGACCCTTGATTCACCTTCTATGTCAAAGACTCCAGTATAGTAAGCACAACCCTATTGATGCGACTTTTCATTGACCCGTTTACTGGTACCCCTTTGTTTGTCTTATTCTATGTAAATTGGTATTCATTGTGAGTCCTAGCGCCTTGAGACCCTCTGGGTGAGTAGTGCGCTATACAAATGACTGAACTTGAACTTACCCTAACTGTTAGTAATTTGATTTTCCATTCTATTGTTAGCCTGTTACATTCTGCCAAAGATTGTGTCTACCCTTGAAACCCGAAGCAAGGCTGCGGCAGGTGCTTTAAACTTGACAGGTACATTGGATAATTTTATCCTCCGTACCAATTCCCTAATCGACCAGGGAATAGTACTTATGGAAAGAAGGGTGTCTCAGGACCTCGCGCAAGCTAAAAGGTCGTCATTGGGTAATATAGCCTCTGCGCGTACCCCAATCAAACCGTCAAGCATTTCTGAATCCAATTCTATGCAGGTCGACGCTGTGATCCATACCACTACCAGAACCCAATCAGTACTTTTGGACTCACCTCCGTCGATCCCTTTAATTTCGACCACTTTTGATAATAATTTAGTATCTCTACCAGCTGTGGTTCACCATGAGAACATCTATACCCAAAGGGATATATTGGAAGGTGCAATTCCCAAATCCAAACGAATAACCACCAAGGACAATGGCGACAGCACAGCCAAACAAGACACGGCAGGATGCTTTAGTGATGGGGCCAGCGCCAGTGGTAGTACTGAGGAGGGGAAGGATAATTTGGATCACAATACAGGGGGAGAAGAGGCAAAGCATGTAACTCACCCTTTACCATTGGGTATCCCGGATGATACAGCCTCGAATAGTAGTCTGGTTAGTATTCTTGATGATAGTAGCCTGGATGAAACTTTAGAGGAACTAGAGGATAAGAATGGCCCACTCATAAGTATTCTATCCGATCTTATCAAGTCTCTACTTTCGCCCTTGGAGATTAGACTCCAGGGCGTAGAACATCAGCTCCAGGCCCTTCCCCAGGATTTAAAATCCCGAAACACTAACCACGTCCAAAGGGCATCTAATGCAACGGCTCCCGCTCGTAGTCTCCCGCCCACGATTAAGAATGAATCAGTAGGGAAAAACTCCATTACCGAGCCCGCCCCCCTAAAACTCCCACTCCAAAGGGTAATAAAGTTTGCGCTAATCAGCCAGCCACTAATGCGCATATTAAACCCCAGAAAGTAGCTGGCCCCATCACTTCAGTCTCCAAACCCTCTCTATCCCATCCTGAGAAATCTAAGATGTGCCGGAACATTAGCCTACCACCTGACGTCTGTCCCTGAGCTTGCCCCTGCAACACTTGAATCCTTCTTGGCACTCAAAAATAAAGTATGTCATTGGTTAGACAGAAATTATCCTCTTCCCCCTAACATCCATAGCAAATTGCTTATGGTGGAGAGAGCACCGTGGGTGGGTGAGAATAAGAAAAGTCTACAGGGGGACTGTGTTGTTGTTACATTCGAGGACCCGCGATCGGTGGAGCACATTTGCTCTGGGCCCCCATGTAACAACAACTCCACAATTATGGTTAAACCCCTGTCTTATTTCTATATGCTTACGGAGCATCACAACAATAGGTGGAGCTGGTTGAGGGCTCCACACTATGTGAGGGGGGGGGATGAGGTGTGAGCCCTTGAGGGATCAGAATACACTCAACTGGGGCGGGGCGATGATTGAGGTTGGAACATAGTACGAAGAAGAGCAGGGAGGTCTATTCCTGATGGTAACCAGTTCAATGGGGAATGGCTTGGCCCAAAGCTCAATACTCCCATATTCTCCTGTTACAATCGTTACAGTGGATTGGAAGCAGTCGATTGACTTCCAATTCAGTCTCCTGGACAAATTGGAAAGAGAAAGGTAGCAGCTTCCCCACGGGATGGAACTGAAATCGGCCCAGCTAGTTTGGGAATCACCAGTCTTAGTTTGGGAGAGAAGGAACCTAGCATTCCAGTTACAACCAATGAATTAACTGTAGCTCCCATCTCCATTAATATTCTGTCCTGGAATATAGCAGGGCTAAAAAAAATCTTGCTAACCCTGATTGGAACAATTTTATTAACACGTTCCACATATGTATGTTCCAAGAAACCTGGTGTCTAACCCCGCAATATAAAAATGGGTACTCCACCTATTTTATTCCAGCAGTTACGGTGGGGAAAGGTCGCCCTTCCAGTGGCCTGCATATTTGCGTAAAGGTGAATTTGAACTGTGTTGTTACCATCCATAAAGTCTACTCCAACGACATTCTGCATATCACTCTAAAAAGCCCGTCCGGGGGTACCATTTTTGAACTCTTTTGTGTTTATGCAAAAGGCTTGCAGTGTGGTTTAATTTCGCCCACAATAGAGCTGTTAGATGTGAAGTTATTAGATCTTCCACCTAGGTCTAAAATACTAGTAGGGGGGACTTTAACTGCACTTTTGAACCCCTGGATGATGAAGAGGTATTAGGTTTTAGTTCAGAAGATTGGAGGCAGACCATACCTCCTTTAGTCCTTGCTCCCATTAAGAAATGGACAGCCAGAGCAATCCAGCTGAATGCTCTGGCCCTAGAACATAATCTACGGGCTCTTAATAGGCGGACTGTCTCAGATCGCGATGGGGTGATGACTTATAGCAGTGTAGGTTGCCCGTCTCGAATTGATTATATTTTCCTGGACATTCAATCTTGGGCAAGTCTAGTTGATATGGATGTTAGGCAATCATCAGACAGTGATCACAACCCATTATGCATGGAAATCCACTGGGTAAATGGGATTGGTAAGAGTGGAGGTCCAGAGATGCTTACTAAAGAGGTTCTTCCTTCGAACTGGAACCGGAAGCTAAAATGGAATGTGGTTAGGTGTGAAGAGGGGAAACTTAATGGTATTAAAGAGTTAGTTTTAGCTGAAACTTGTAGCCCTACAGCCGTTGCTCTAGTAGCGCCTCATCCTCCCAGATCAAACTTGCCAGTCTTGTATGAGAACCTAACAGACAAAATAGGAGAGTTCTTTCTTAAGAGGTCACAGGGGACATCCACGTCAAACAAAAGACCCCCCCAAGGGCAACCCTTGGTACACGGCAAATTGTAGATGAAAGAGGAAGGCCATTACGCTAGCTATAAAAAGCAAGGACCCCATAGCAGTGAGATTAGCCAGAAAGGAGGACCGCAGAAGCACAACCTCAGCTAAGAAGGATTGGGAGGAGGAGCATTGGCAGCAGCTTAAGGCTGCAGCCCGTGGGAAAAATTCTATTCTGTTCTGGAAACTGATTAATGCCCCTGATAGAAGGGGGCAGAGCCGATTTTAAATCACATAAATGACCACCAATGGTATTCCCATTTTTTAAAATTGTACTGTGAGGATAGTGTTCAACGTCAACTTATATCTCCAGAAGTGGAAATTCAGAGTGAACCGAGCATGGAAATAGGAAGCAAGGAAGAGCCATTCTCCCCGCGGGAAGTCCAAGATGCTATTTTAAAAATATTACCAGGGAAGGCGGCCGGCCCAGACGGCCTGCCTGGGGATTTATTACTGCATGACTCCAAAATATGGGCAGACTTTATAGCCTGTCTAATGAACTTAATTCAGCACGGCCATCCTGTCCCTGAATCTTGAAAGGGCGCAGAGGTTATCACCATATACAAGAAAGGTGATAGAGAGGACCCTGCCAACTACAGACCAATACGTTTAATTGATACCATTCAAAAGGTAGTTGGCAGGGTCATTATAAACCGAATAGAGTTATGGCTAATAGAAGATAGCATTTTGACCCACTTCCAGGTAGGGTTTAGGCGTAATGTTGGTGCGATGGATCAGGTATTTCGGTTTTGTGCGGTCTATTGGAAGTCAGTGTCCATCACCAAGGGTAGCCTGTACTTGGCTTTCATAGACCTGAAAGCAGCATTCGATGTTATTCCACTTGCCAAACTCTGAGGGGTCCCATTGGACATGGGTTTTCCTAGCTATTTGCTGCAATTCATCTTCAAGCTCCACGAGGATAATTATGCAAGGATTCGGTGGGGGAGCCAGGGTCAATTGACAGGGAGGGTACCAGTCAATAGAGGGGTACGGCAGGGATGTGTGATGGCTCCGACACTGTTCTCCCTCTTTATAAATGGGGTGGTGGACCATTTGAGGGAGGACCCTGCGGATGCCCCAGTCCTTGCCGGGGAGAAAACCCCACACTCCTCTTTGCGGATGATACCCTCCTGATGTCCAAGACCCCTAAGGGTCTCCAAAAATTGCTTGACCACTTCAGTATTTTTTGTAAAGATTGTGGGTTAACAGTTAATACCACGAAAACGAAGCTGATGGTATTATCTGCTAAAAGAAATCCTAGGAAAGTCTATCTTTCCTTGAATGGGTCCTCTCTAGAGGTGGTGGATGAATTTGACTACCTTGGGGTTAGGCTATGTAAAAACATGAGAAGGGACTCCCTATATCAAAAATGGTCCTAAACCTTAAAAGGGTCTCTGGAGCCATATTGAAGAATCAGCATCTCTCTATTAGTAGACCAGTAGCCCCCGCCCTGGCAGTTTACGAGGGTAAAGCTCTAGCCTCGGCAGTTTATGGCTCTGAACTGTGGGGTGCCGAGAATACTAAGGCATTGGTAACTGCAGAGAATAAGTTCATGAGAGATATAGTTTCACTTCCTCCCTCGACCCCCTTGAAACCATTATTCCTTGATATGGATAAAAGATCAATTTTAGAAATAGTTCAACTCCGCCCTTTGCTATTCTGGGTGCACCTTAGAAGGACCCCTGAATTAGCAAAATATGCTTTAGTGTTGGACGAGTTAATTATTTTGAATGTTTCCAACAAAATAAAGTGGCTTAATAATCTAAAGAAGTTGGTAGAGTCTATAGGTTTGGTTGAGTGTTGGGCCTCACAGTCCCCCCCTGCTAAACAAATTGTTAAAAAATTATACTGGGATTGGGTAGAGGCCAAGGACCTCAATAATATAAGTTGGGGACCTTTGACGAATAACTTTCTGGAACAAACCTTACAGAAAGCTAGAACCATTCCTGGACTTCATCCAGACCCGTGGAGATAGAACTTTGTTCCTGAAACTAAGATACTATACCCTCCCCCTCAAAAAATTCATGGAAGGATGGAAGGTCAGGAGGGTGCATGACTTAAATTGTCCAGGTTGTCCATGTCTGGAAGAATCCCTTGGCCACTTTTTGTTTGCATGCAAAGCCTATAAGCAGGTTAGAGCAAAATGGTTAAAACCCGTGTGTAGGGAGTTGGGAGTTAGGGACCATAGATCAGCTCTGCGTATTATTTTAACCAACACTACCTCTATGTACATTGTTTGCGGGGTCGCCAAGTACCTTGCCAGTGCTTGGTTTATCCGGTCAAGGTTGTTAACCAATGTCTGATCAAATTTTCACCAAGATTGTATTTTTAACTCTGTGTAGACCTCCCTATATTTTTTTCAACCTGTTTGTAGTGATGATTTTAATGAATTTGTAGTAATGCCTGGTAAATTGTCTTATGTATTTTTATGTCTGTACTTTTATGATATATTTATCGAATAAAGTATTACATCAACATTCATCCAATCTCCCAGTTTCTGAAGAATGACTCTGCCCATGATCTTAGCGGCAGAGTCCAACAGGGAGATTGGCCTATAGCAGGCGGGGTCCCCTCTGCTCCCCTTTTTGAAAATGGGCACAATAATAGAGGAGGCCCAAGAAGTAGGGAAACCCACTAGGGATGCTGCATTAAACACATTGGTTAAGATCTTTGCCCAGAAGTTAGGGTACATGATGTAAAGGTCAGCAGGAACCCCATCGGGTCCTGGAGCATTATTTTTAGATGTATCTCGAATGGCCCTTTCTACTTCAGCCAGGTCAAATGTAACCGGGTTTGTGGGACACCCCATAGTGGCTGTTCCTGATGTTGGCTCCTGAGGCTCCTTATCGCCATAAATGCTCTTGAAGTGCTGGAGCCAGGTGTCATCTGGAATTACGCATTCCGTATCCAAATTATCACTTTCTGAGAAGAATGGCTGATTTATTGTGGCCCAAAACTTTCTGCTGTCCCTTAATACATCAATAGACTGCAAATTGTCCCATGCATCCTCTTTAATTTTGTGTTTCCGCCTGGTGGTTGCTTGTTTATACTCCTTGCGGAGAACGGACACTAGAGCCCTGTCCCTCGGGGTCCTCTTAAGAGCATTGAGAAGAGCCTCATGGGCCTTTGTACAAGAGGAATCGAACCATTTCTGGGCCTTCCTGGGATGTGGCCTACTCCCTTTATGTAAGTTTTCAGCAACTTGGTTGCAAATTGCTGTAAAGGAAGTTATAGTTCCTACTCCCACGGCATGGTCATCCAGGCAGATGCCAATGTTGGTTTCTGCCTTGGTGACCAGATCCTCAAAAATGGCCTCCGGGACTACAGCATCCCACTTTATCCGTCTACCTTGATCTTTTGTAGATAAGTCCCGTACTATCTCCCTTCCTAGATCAATGATGGTAGTCTTAACCCCCAAATCAACTTCCAATACAAGGGGGTTGTGATCGCTGAAGGTTGACGTCACTACTCTATAGTCCAGGGTCTTAATCAGAACTAAGGGGGATAAGAAAATGTAGTCAATAACAGACTTTGCTCCCCGTCCTATAAAGGTGAGGACAATCTCACTACCACTTTCCTTGCCTGGTTCAAGTAAATTTAAATTGGAGAGTAGTTCCTCCAGGTCCTCGCCCTGTTTACCGTGTTCAAAGTGGGGTACCCCCCCATTCATATGCCCATCAAGATCATCACTGTAGCACCCCCACGGGCAAGGGTGTATATTAAAATCTCCCATCAAAAACATCTCTGGCACAAATTAATTATTGAGCTTATAGACTGACAAAAATTGTTCTAACACACTAAAATGCTCCATCAGTAAGGAGCCTTCCATGGCATTATACAAATTAATCAAAAGATAATACTTATCGGAGACAAACCATTCTAGTATGAGAAAATTATCTGACTCCCCATTAAGTTTTCTGAATGTTCCAGCAAGGTTTAGAGAAATAAGGAAGAGTAAACCCCCCTTAGGCCTCCCCACAGTCCCTCGAACTGCAGGAATAGTGAAACTATGGTAGCCATCCAAAATAAAGCTAGACTCTGAATCCCAGGTTTCCTGGAAAGCCAGGATATCGAATTGTTTTATAAATTGCAACCAGATGGGGTCAGTGTTTTTGGGTCTAATACCTGCCACATTCCAGCTTAGGATTTTACATGAGACTGTCCGATTTTTTGCTGTATAAGTTACGCCACCTGTCCCAGACCCCAGACCTGAAGTTTCAGGATCCAGTCAATCGTTGGACTCCATCTGGAACAGGGGTGAGAATCGGTTACAAAGCTCAACCTCCCCCCTAGGTTGGAGATGTACCGGGGATGCTGATGGTATAGTTATGGGTGCAGTATCCCCTCCCTGTGCAGGTCCCTGGGCAGATGTAATCTGTGCGCTCATCTTGGCCTGGTATGATGGGGTGCGTTTGTTATTAGGAGGGGTATAAGACCTGTTAGGTGGCTGCGGGTATCTATAAGCCCTAGCTGGAGGATAGAAAAACCCCAAGGGGAGTGGTCTGATGCCTTTGTTATCTAGATCTGAACCGTCCCAAAATAGTCTTTCAGCACTGTTCCTATTATTAAAATTCACCACCACACAGTCCCCCGGAATGTTCTTGGGGCGGTGCCCAACCCAGCGAACCCTCCTTGCCATAGTGACAGCACTTGCAACATAGGCTCCACCCGTGCTAAACTGATCGCACCACTGTCTAGCTTGGTACATCAGATCAGCGGTTGTTTCACTGGGGTCCCCCCAACAGGAGGCACTCCAATGAAAACAGCCACCAAAGGCGCTGCTTCCGGAGGCAGTTCCAGGGTGTAGCCAGGATGACGAGTACGTCTGCTACTGTCATATGCCTGGCTGCCTCTTACATTTACTTCAGGCATGGAGTTCCCTGTCACATCCCTTGCGGTTGGCTGCCCAACTGTATCTACAGCCCCTGCCGAACCACGGGAATGGCAAGGTATAGGGTTGATGTTACTGCTATCAGCTGTAGGCAGGTTATCAGCTGAGACCACTGGCTGACTCAAGCCCCCCTTTAGCCCCCTATGTTCTTTCAACAGTGCATCAATTTTATCACATTTGGACAGAAGCCCCGCTACACAAGTGTTTAAAGTGTCCACAATATCTTTGGCGACGGACACACGTGCTGGTTCCAGATGTGAGATAAGTAGGTCCTCTATTATTTTCCCGATTTGGCCCTTAAGACGATGGTCTATTCGGTTAGTCTGAACCAAATCTTTTCTCATCCTGCCCGTTGTGCTTAACAACTTTCGCTTCTTGTGCGACTTATGTGGAAGAACAGCAGGCGTTATGGGCAAAGGCTGACGTGAGGCCTCATGTGGTGTAGGTAATACGGTGTGGGTTGAGTTCACTTCCCGATTGGTAATGACAATGTTTGGCTCCAATGTTTTACGCTACTATAGTCTGTAGGTGGGACTGGGTCAATCTCCCCTGTATTTAAACCCAGCTCTTTCTCAGCATTCGCGATCTCTTTAGTCAGTACAGCCACTGCAGAGGTTAGGTACGAGATGATAGATTCAGACTTTCTAGGGTGTTTCGCTTTGGACCAATCGTCATCCCTGGCACATACATGTTTCCTCTTGCCCATTGTAGATGTTAGGGGGGTGGCCCGGCCCGGCCTCTTCCGGCCCCTGACAGCCTGCCCTTTGCCCGGGCTTAGCCCGCGCGCGTCCCGCGTAGCGGGGGAAGGTAGATGGTTTTAAGTCCTTCCGGGTGTCAAGGGGGAGGGGCGAGAGCTCCGGCCAGCCCAGCAGCGTCCTGGGGCTTGTGGTTCCCCTGGCGTGCCCCACAGCAGCAGTGTCTCCACAGGCACGATGCGTCTCCCGCGAAGCAGGAGGCGCGAGCAGTGTTTGAAGCCCCCGGTGTCAAGGGGGAGGGGCGAGAGGTCCGGCGAGCCCAGCAGCGTCCTGGGGCTTGTGGTTCCCCTGGCGTGCCCCACAGCAGCAGTGTCTCCACAGGCGCGAGCAGTGTTTGAAGCCCCCGGTGTCAAGGGGGAGGGACGAGAGTAAGCATGGGCGGAAAATCCGTTACGCTCGCGGATTTTGCGGATTTTCGGTAAATTCGCAATCCGCGAACTCCCGCGAATTTACCGAGAATTCGCAAATCCGCGAGCGGCGGATTTTTCCGGGGGCAAAAGTTCAAAACTTGAAGCCTGGCCTGTTGTAACTATTTTAGGATGGCGCCGGCAAGCTGCCAGCGCCATCCTAAAATAGTTACTAAGTTAGCTTCAACAGGAAGCTCTAATAGATAAAATAAAGCAGGTGCTCGATTTTATCTATTAGAGCTTCCTGTTGAAGCTAACTTAGTAACTATTTTAGGATGGCGCTGGCAGCTTGCCGGCGCCATCCTAAAATATTTACCATGCCCTTCCTGTGACTTCTACAGCACACTCAAGGGACCCCTGCGCCCTTCGGGGCGATTGCATAGTAGCACACACATGGTCACTCGAACTAGTTGATGCTCAAATTCAGTGACTCATTCATTAGCCCAAAAACAATCATGAGCGTCTTCGAGGATGGACAGGTGTGCCTCTTCCCAAATCTACCGTGGAAAGTCAGCTGTGATGCTGGGTAGAGGCCTTTGCATCCTTGACTTTCATGAGCGCAATCCCCGTGCTGTTCCTGTGACCAGGAGAATCTTTCTCTTCATATTATTGTGTTCGCACGGGTTGCTGCAAGTTCACACGCGTTTTGTACAATTTCTCAATTTGCAAAATTGTACAAAACCCTCGCGAACTTGCAGAAACCCGTGCGAACATAAAAAAAAATCTGCAAATTCGCGAGAATTCGCGGATTTTGTGGATTGCGAGTTCGCAAAATCCGCGAACGCGAGATCCGCAAAATTCGCCCATGCTTAGACGAGAGGTCCGGGGAGACCAGCATCGTCCTGGGGCTTGTGGTTCCCCTGGCGTGCCCCACAGCAGCAGTGTCTCCACAGGCGCGATGCACTTAAGGTTGCAATACCTGCATGTCATGGGCAGGGGCAGGCATCTAATTAAATGATTTGCCGCATCCTTACGGATACACACAGAGCTAGATCTGACTCCTCTCCGCGGAAAGTGGGAGCGTGATATGGGACGTACGTTGGCAGACAAAGAGTGGGAGAAGATACTTAAAAGCCCAGTGCGCATCCCCAGAAACATGCGCTTTCGCCAGATCCAAGTATATATAGTTCACTCGGCCTATCTCACCCCGACTTAATAAATAAATACTTTCACAGGGCGGACGCGTCTTGCCCCCAGTGTGGCGAGCTGAATGCGGACCTCCTTCACATTCTGTGGCACTGCCCGGGACTCGGCACCTACTGAAGAGACATCAGTGTCCTGCTCATGCAATGCACTGCCCGCACAATCCCTTGTAACTGGCCTTAATTTCTCTTGCATCATTTCAAGCGATCGCCTAAGGACAAGGTATCGTCCCGCTTTCTGGATCTGAGGATGGTAATAGCGGCTCCTTACAAGGAGGTGAAAGGCAACTGGCTCGCCCAGCGTGCAGGCATGGATCCTGTCCCTCCTGTCGTGGGCCCGAGCAGAGTGGACTGCCATTCGGAGAGAGGAAACAGTGGGGCTCCGCAGGGAGACCATGGCGGAATGCTGGGAGGGCATGCTTAACGCTCTGCAGGCGGCAGGGGCTAACACGGCTGAGGGGGCAGTGGGGGACTCAGTAGACATGGTGGGTAGTAGAAGGGAGGAGTGTTCAGAGAACGACACCACTGACACACAGGCTGGTGCACGCCATGGGATTGTGGCGAGGGTGTAATAGGAATGGAGGTACGCACACAGGCGGTGAGGAGAGTCGGTAAGATCGAGAAGGGGGATAAACAACATAAAGAAAGGGAGGGGAGGCGGGCCTTGGGAATGGGAACGGGGGGGGTGTTTTGTACTGTATCCTGGTGACAATGCCGTCTTTTGATGTTCTTGTTTTCTTGCAAATGTTTTGATTGCAATTGAGTTACGAATGTAAGACTTGTCTCTCCACGCAGAAATGGGACACAATGACTCTTGTATGCTGCAGGCATGTCTGGGCGCCAGGACTTAGCCACATGCCATGCAGTTGTAACTGTAGTAGCGCCTTATTGACTTGCCGCACTGTCAGTGCATTGGCAACTAGACACAGTTGTAGAATTACCTGGATGTTAATGGTGCACCCAATGTAATGTTAAAAATGAAAATGCCAATAAACAGAGTTTACAAAAAAAAAAGATCATCGTCCTAACCACATCCTCTACACCGAGGGCCTTAGTCTTTAGTAAGCTGCTCAAGGTCCTCTTGCAATTCCTGTGCATTTGACCTGTGGGTCCTCTTCAGGGTCTTCTCCTGATTCAGTGGGCTCCTCTGCTTGCTAGGGTCCTGCTATGACTCTCCTTCTTGTGGTGAGTCCCTTGGACCTTCCTGGTCCCTATGTTACTCCTTCTTCGCTTTCCATGCCTGTTGCAGCTGCCAAGGCTCAATGGTGCTTCTGCCGGACACCGACTTCCTGGTTCTCAACTTCCGGCATGGGACAGCTCATGCGCGGCTCCTGGTCTTCGTCAGCATTGCCTGGTCCTCCCAGCTCCAGCAACCAGGTCACCGTCATCACTCCTTCATCATCTGTCATCTGTGGGGATTGTTCTTCTGTGTCTCCTGATCACCTTCTATTGGCATAGACTCCATCTCCTCTGCTTGCAAATTCTTCTCTTCAAGAATCCACCCTTGGATTTCACTGGACTCTTGCACAATCTTTGACACCGGCATATTTACTTAAGTCCCCCAGGGTGATTTTCCAACCTTCTGTCTTTCATGGGGTTTCTTTAGGGTCCACTGGGAAGGGTCCTTCTTCAAAACTGCAACCTCAACTTTCCGATTGACTTCTACTGAGTACGGGACTGTGTTTCCATTCTGATGGATACATCTTCCTGTGGATTGACCTCTATTGAGTACCGGACTGTGTTTCCATTCTGATGGATACATCTGCCGTGGAAGATTCCTCACCTTTTAAATTGCCTCTTGTGCAGCATATCACAGAAAAGTTTCTCCATAGCTGTCCCACGTCGACAAGGACGTCACAATGTAATGGTTCCGATTGCAGCCCGCACAACGTCATCAGGCCCATTTGAAGACCTTGTCAGTGTGCTGACAACATTTGCCTTTTTTCTGCGCCATCGACGCGTATCGTTTTTTCCAGGGCTCTCCATTTCTTAGTGTTTCATTGTCACAGGCTCATCTGTAATTTTAGCAGTGCAATGGCTGCTCAGAAGAAATCCTGCTTTAAACCTTGTAGGGAAAGCGGGGGTCATATGTGTAGGAAGGTGGATACCTGACTATGGTTGCCCCCAACTTTTTGCCTAGTGTTTAGCTGGTTTTCAACTTAGTTGGCCTGGGATCCTGCTATTCAGGACCCCAGGCTATCTGCTCTCTCTGTAAAAAATGGACTCATGTACTGTAGGTACATACCAAATTGGATATTGGGTCACCCTTGTGAGTCCCTGTATAGTGTACCATAGGTACCCAGGGCATAGGTGCACCCAAGGCCTACCAGGGGCTGCAGCATATATTATGCCACCCCTGGCTGGCCACCTAAATTGACACAACTGGCTGATCACTCAGCTGGGGCAAGGTGGTGTAATCACCCCTTGCTTAGGTATAGTATTCCTATACCTACCTTATATATAGACACATAGTAACCTATAAGTCACTCCTATGGCAGGCCTTAACAATCCTGCAGGCAGAGTGCTTGGTTATGTGTGAGATTGTGCTCTAGCATGAGCTGAGCCTGTCTGCAGCTTTCGGAACCATGTCCTTATAGCCGTTCTATGATATCGCCATACCATATACTCTTAAGTGCATTATAATCCTTGTGGTTAATGCTAACTTTGGTTTGGCTTTATCAAAACATGTCGTGTAAGGTGTCATACGCTTTTGAATACTAGCCCCTCGCCAATTCTGGCGACGGGGGTAGCATTCCACCCTTCTAGAGGGAGAAGACATGTTAAGTCCAACGATCCCGGTTAAAGTTAACCAGAGCCCCAGCATCACAAAATGGATGCTGCTGCCACAGACACAAGTCTGACCTCCTGCTGCTGGGAGTCCTTCCAGTCACGGAGGATTGAACAATAGGTTTCCTGCTTGGGGAGGTGCGAGCACCACCCCAGACAGGAGGATGTGTATTGGGACAGGGAGGGCTGAATAGATTGAGACACTGCCTGAGGCACACTAGGTGCTTCATGCATACCCCAGTTCAAACCGGTTCCTGGGGCACTCCAGCCCCAGCTCTGGCGCGAAACAGGACAAAGGAAAGGGGGTGTAACCACCCCCCTTCCTGGTCCCACCCATAGGAGGGACCTAGTGAGCAAACCAGCCCCTTTTAGTTGTATAAAGGTAGAAGCTGACCCTGGAGACTTTAGATTAATCCTGGAATCAAACTGAAGACAAAACTCTGGACCCTTCGACATTCACTTGAGCTGAAGACTGAAGAATCTCCTTTGTGGCCAAGGAGTGACCACCCTGGGCAACCAGGCACAATCCAGCAACTCGACGGCTTGCTTTGTCCCCGTTCCCGCCGGAACCCGAGCACAGAGCCTGACAAGAGGTCGACTCCCGGACCTCTCTGACCCCATGGCACGGCTCCAGCACAGCTGAGCCCCGTGGAAGGCGTCGGAACCCGTGGAACCAGGCAACTTGAAAAGCCTTCAACTTGCTAACAGCGCAGCTCCTGAGGTCTCCTCGAAGCAGTGCACTGGGGACTGAGACAACCCGACACTGAGTTCCACCTGCACCGAAGACCAGCCCTCCACACTCCACGAGATCTGCGTGGGGCCCTTCTGCTTGTGTTCTGCTCTACGCTTTGTCCCGGTTGCTGGCCAGTTGGCTAGTAGCCCTGTGACGACGATCCTTTGAAAATCCATTGCTGGTCTGGGTGCTCCAGACTGGCCCTCGCTTCCCTGAAAAGGTGAAGTAAAGTAGTAAAGTAAAGTAACTGAGCTTATAAAGCGCCTGGTTACACTAGCCAGTGTGTCCCCGCGCTGTACCGCTGAGGAACCCATCCTGGCCTGTTCCTGTCAGGCGCCCACTCCTGGGCACCCCAAGGTGAAGCCAGGCATCCTTAGCGATTAGGGCCGGTGTGGAGATTAAGCAAGCTATTGCCCAGAGTTTCAGAGTGGGACCCATGATTAGAGTAGGCACTGTGGCGAGAATTAGCGGGTCCGCGGACATTGAGCCCAAGACCCTGCCGTGACGGGAATTGAACCCTGGTCCCGGGTCATATCTCTGCATCAGGGTCTGCCGCTCTAACCAGTGAGCGACACTTCTCCACAGTGAAGTACTTCAGACCCTCCTGGTCTGCACCAGAAGCCTTTTGCGTATCCTGCGTGGGTTGCCTTTTCTTAGGCTTGTTGGCTCCGATCTTGAAGCCGACCCCTCCATCTGCGAGAATCTTCGTGGGACAGCTCCTCTCCAGCACCTGGTCATCCTCGATGCCTCCTGGTCCGCGTGGCTGCAACAACAAGCTTCACGACAGCACCTGATTGCTCCTCAACGACGTCTGGTTTCTTCCTGGTTCCACCCGGTCACTGGCTAGTGACCTAGACTCTGTCCCCTCTGCTTTCAGGTCTCCTTCATCCTCGATCCACCCTTGAATCCACCCGGACATCTTCCTTCTGGTCGCCTGCAGCATCTTTCTTCACAGGCTCCATAGACTTCAAAGGCGAAACCCGACACATCTTCACACCTATGCACCCGCTTCCTGTGGGTGAGGTAACGTGAGTACTTCGGTGCTCTCAAGGGTATTGACTATCCAAGTGTCTAGGTTTTTAGTTGTTTCCTTCTAGCTAGAGCGGAAGTGTCCTAAATCTTCATTTACTTACTTTTTACGTTCCTATTGACTTTCTACTGACCCTCGCGTGAGAGTACTGACTCTGCACGCGCCGCCTGTGGGCCTCCTACTCCTAACCTAAGGGTCAGATAGTGTAGCCCCAGCAATTCCCTAGGCCCGAGGCCTTCTCCTTTCCCGAGTCGTGGTTCTTATACCACTTACTTAGTATATGGTTTTACGCGCCCCTAAAGCCTAACTGTAAATTGTGCTATTTAAAGTATTTCTGAGAGTAACTTGTTATGTGCTTTTGCCTCTGATCTCATAAAGAGTTCAGAGGAGTGTGTTAGTAAATAAATACATATATATTTTATATATATCCTGTGTGGTGTCCTTTCATTTGATATTCAAGGGGTTACATATGGTAAAACAGCTGGCTTTACACGCCCTCAAGAGTCTTTTAGCCTAAGACTGTTCTGTCCACGCTACCTCTAGGATAGCTGGTCTATAAGGTTGGCTTTACAACCATCACCATAAGGGTTGTTTGGACTGGTGCAAGATGTTCACTAGAATAGGGAACATCATATACCAGGCCAACTTCTCACATTGGTGTGCAGCGGTTGAGATTAGAGCTTGCTGTTGTTTTACCTCTTGTAATCTTGGGATATCATTTCAAAGATCGCATAGGTACCTGTAGGTACATATAAAAACAAGTCTTAGTATACTTAAGTTCTACTGAACTTAGCTGTTGTAGAGCCTGGGCCTAGCACACCCTGACTACAACTCCTAGACAGGTTCTGTGGGAAAACACATAGTGTAGGTAGGTGCAACACCCCACCTCACTAGAAAACATGTCTCAGACAGTGAACCCCAGTGGTTCTCTGCCTGCAGAAGTAGATCCCTTCAGGACTGCTTCGAGATATGAAGCCTTAGCCTTCCAAGAATTGAGACAATTGTGTACTTTTAGAAGGCTAAAACAGGGTTCAAACCCTACCCTCAGGTTCCTGGTTGAGCTCTTAGAAGAGTATGATGCTCAACAGCCACTTAAGACAGGTGACACAGGCAGTGCAGATAAAGTCCTTCCCTCCTCAGATGGTAATGCTGATACTGTGGTACCAGAAGAAGAAGAGGAGACAGAAGGAGGTGATTCTGATCTTGAGACAAACAGACAGGTCTTAGTCAGGAGACTTAGTCAGGCCAACTTAAGCATACACGGGAGTCAGTATGGGAAGCCCTCATACAGACCCACAAATGGGCTTAACCAGAGGCAGAGAAGAGGAAGATCCCACTCCAGGGAATCTCTTGTCTCTCATGCTTCAAACAGCTCTCATGGCCTTACTCAGAGAGGGATGACTTCCCCTCAGAGAAGGAAACATGAGGCAAAGATGAGAGAAGCTGTTCTTAGGATTGAAAGACAGGAACTTGAGGTTGCCCTGGCCAAAGAAAAGCTTGCTCGTGCTAGAGAGCATAGAGAGAGTGGGTTAGAACACACTGGTGGCAGCAATATCCCTAAGGATAAAGATAGGTTCTATGAGAATAGAAACCTAAGCAAGATTGTGCCTCCCTACAAAGAAGGGGATGACATCCACAAGTGGATAACTGCTTTGGAGAGGGCCTGCAAAGTGCAGCAGGTACCCCAAAGTCAGTGGGCAGCAATCTTATGGCTCTCCTGTTGAGAAAAAAGGTAGAGAAAGTTCCTCACAGTTAGTGATGGGGATGCTAACAATTACTCTGTCCTGAAGAGTGCTCTGATTGATGGGTTTGGCTTAACCCCTGAACAATATAGGTTGTTGTTCAGAGATACCCAGAAGACACAGACTCAGGACTGGACTGATTTTGTAGATTGTGCTACTATGGCTCTGGAGGACTGGTTATTGGGCAGCAAAGTACATGACTATACAGGATTGTATAATTTGATTATGTGGGAGCAGATCCTTAGTAATTGTCAAAAACAGCTTCTACACCAGTACCTGGTGGACTCTGATCTGACCTCTCCACAAGAATTGGGTAAGAAGGCAGACAAAATGGGTCAGAACCAGGATTAGGCCTAAAAATAAGGGTGGTGACCAGATGAAAGATTCTACCAAGCCTCAAGAGAAAGGTGGGGATAAATCTAAAGACAAGACCGCCCCAGGGCCCCAAAATTCCAATGGTGGGGGTGGGTCCCAAAATCCTTCCTCTACAGTTAAGAAACCTTATTGCCATGCCTGTAAAAAGCCTGGCCACTGGAAGACTGACAGCAGTTGTCCCAGGGCCAGCAATAAGGAAAATATTCCTCCAAATAATACTCCAACTCCTCCTGTTACTAATAGTAGTAATCCCCCAGGTATTGGGAGTGCCCCCAAGAATTTGGCTTTGTTTACTTGGGGAACTCAGGTGGACTCTGGCCTAACCAGGTCCCCTACCACAGCTACTCTTGTCTGTGAAAATGGCATGGGGGTTGCCAACTTCACTGCTTGTCCCAACACTTTGGGAAAGTACAGACATGAGCCCCTCATCAATGGCCAGAAAGTTGAAGCCTATAGAGACACAGGGGCTAGCATCACTATGGTGACTGACAGTCTAGTTCCCGCAGGACAACTTTTACCTGGGTTCACCTATCAGGTGATCAACATTGATGGAGTGCAGAAAGATCATCCCATAGCAGTAGTGAATCTCAGCTGGGAAGGTGTCACTGGCCCCAAGAGAGTGGCAGTGTCTACAAACTTGCCTGTAGATTGTCTACTGGGGAATGATCTAGGGCCAGATGTAGGAGCCTTAATACCGGTCGGAAACGGCCGATTTCGGCCGTTTCCGACCGGTATTTGGCTTTTGAGATGTAGGGGGCATTTAATTTACAGAATCGGTATATTTACCGATTCGGTAAATATACAGAATCGGTAAAATACCGAATCAGTAAATTTACCGATTCTGTAAATCAAGATGTAGGTGGCACTGTAATCAGTGCCACAGGCCCTTACCGAATCGTTATTTACCATGGAATACTATTCCATGGTAAATAACGATTTCCAGTGTACATTCACATCTTTGCATGTACACCTGTGCCATGTGGTACACATACATGCCCTAAGGGCATGTCTGTGTGTCACATCGCACACAAGCCAGAAACAGGGGTGCAACAGGGTGTCAAAGTGACACCCTGTCACCATTGCAAAATCGGTAATTTTACCGATTCTGTAATTACAGAATCGGTATTTGCCATTGATTCCTATGGGCTTCAAGGCCCATAGGAATCAATGGCAAATACAGATTCTGTAATTACAGAATCGGTAATTACCGAATATTTTACCTACATAGCAATTACCGAATAGTGAATACCGAATCTGTAAAATTCGGTATTTACCATTCGGTAAATTGCTATTACCTACATCTATGCCCTAGAGATCTTAGCCTGGGCTGAGGTAGAGCAAGAACCCCATTCCAGAATGGCAGGCCTTCCAGAAAAGGTTAGTGGGGCTGTCTACCAGCCCAGGAAAAATTCCTTCCTAGAGAGGTTGGAAGGGCTGTGATGGTCACAGCCCAAACTAAAACATATTTTAGTGTTGTGAAGCCTGAAACTATGGATCACTCCACTCAGACAGAGAGCATTGGGGAGGAAGAAAAGTCTCCCTTCCACCAGACATAAGGTGAGAGTCAGCCTCCTCAGGGAACTGACCCTACCCCTTGTGAAGGAACTGCCCCAGAGGTAGTCAGGCCTAGCCCGGCAGAGCCCCTGATGTCAGTGGACCCTTCCAAGGTGGAACCCAGTCTAGAGCAGGTAACCTGCCCCTCTCTACCCTGCCTCAGTCAGCCCAGGGCTGTAGAGGGAAGGAAGGCCAGTGGACCCCAAAGGGCCCCCTGTCCACAGGAACACCCCCATCAGCAGATTAGGGGCACCAAAGCTAGAAACCCTAGCCAGGTGAAAATTCCAGGAACTCCTGAGGGATCTCCTTTACACCTAGTTAGGGACCTCCCCCCAGATGGACTCTGTTGGGCACAGCCAAACCTGGGACCTAAGGGCCCCAAACCTGACCTGTCCCTCCAGTGAGCCAACAGAAGGGACCCAGCCTCCAGCTGTAGGTAGCCAGAGGTTGACCCTGAGAACACAGTGCAACTCAGTCATGGAAAGAAAGGCTTGTATGGTGGATAGCGATTGGAGGAAGCTGTGCCCAATATTAGTGGAGCCTCACTTCAACACTCAATTCCCACACCAGCCTTTTACTTTGCCAAAACGCACCACAGCTAGATATTCCTTATGGTGGAGGCCCTCTGATACCCTTAGGGTGAGGGATTGCTTAGTGGACCATGAGACAGGGGGTAACCATGCCAGTGCAGGTACTTCCTCATATGGCCACTTAGGCAATAGAGGCTTACCTGGTCAAGGATAGCCTTACCTCCTTTCGTTTGGGGGGGGGGGGGTTGTCTAAGAAGGTGGATACCTGACTATGGTTGCCCCCAACTTTTTGCCTAGTGTTTAGCTGGTTTTCGACTTAGTTGGCCTGGGATCCTGCTATTCAGGACCCCAAGAGTGACCACCCTGGGCAACCAGGCACCATCCAGCAACTCAATGGCTTGCTTTGTCCCTGTTCCCGAGCACAGAGCCTGACAAGACCTCGACTCCCGGACCTCTCTGACCCCACTGCACGGCTCCAGCACAGCTGAGCCCTGTGGAAGGCGTCGGAACCCGTGGAACCAGGCAACTTGTAAAGACTTCAACTTGCTAACAGTGCAGCTCCTGAGGTCTCCTCGAAGCTGTGCACTGAGGACTCAGACACCCCGACACCTAGCTCCACCTGCACCGAAGACCAGCCCTCCCCACTTAACGAGATCTGCGCGGGGCCCTTCTGCTTGTATTCTGCTCTACGCATTGTCCTGGTTGCTGGCCAATTGGCTAGTAGCCCTGTGACGACGATCCTTTGAAAATCCATCGCTGGTCTGGTTGCTCCAGACTGGCCCTCGCTTCCCTGAAAAGGTGAAGTACCTCAGACCCTCCTGGTCTGCACCAAAAGCCTTTTGTGTATCCTCCATGGTTTGCCTTTGCTTAGGCTTGTTGGCTCCGATCTTGAAGCCGACCCCTCCATCTGCGAGAAACTTCGTGGGACAGCTCCTCTCCAGCACCTGGTCGACCTCAACGCCTTTTCGTCCGCGTGGCTGCAACAACAAGCTACACGACAGCACCTGATTGCTTCTCGACGACGTCTGGTTCCTTCCTGGTTCCACCCAGTCACTGGCTAGTGACCTAGACTCTGTCCCCTCTGCTTTCAGGTCTCCTTCATCCTCGATCCACCCTTGGATCCACCCGGACATTTCCCTCCTGGTCGCCTGCAGCATCTTTCTTCACAGGCTCCATAGACTTCAACGGCGAAACCCGACACATCTTCACACCTATGCACCCGCTTCCTGTGGGTGAGGTAACGCGAGTACTTCGGTGCTCTCAAGGGTATTGACTATCCAAGTGTCTAGGTTTTTAGTTGTTTCCTTCTAGCTAGACCGGAAGTGTCCTAAATCTTTATTTACTTACCTTTTACGTTCCTATTGACTTTCTATTGACTCTCTCGTGAGAGTACTGACTCTGCACGCGCCGCCTGTGGGCCTCCTACTCCTAACCTAAGGGTCAGATAGTGCAGCCCCAGCGATTCCCTAGGCCCTAGGCCTTCTTCTTTCCCAAGTCGTGGTTCTTACACCACTTACTTAGTATATGGTTTTACGCGCCCCTAGGGCCTAACTGTAAATTGTGCTATTTAAAGTATTTCTGCGAGTAACTTGTTATGTGGTTTTGCCTCTGATCTCATAAAGAGTTCAGAGGAGTGTGTTAGTAAATAAATACATATATATTTTATATATATCCTGTGTGGTGTCCTTTCATTTGATATTCAAGGGGTTACATATGGTAAAACAGCTGGCTTTACACGCCCTCAAGAGTCTTTTAGCCTAAGACTGTTCTGTCCACGCTACCTCTAGGATAGCTGGTCTATAAGGTTGACTTTACAACCATCACCATAAGGGTTGTTTGGACTAGTGCAAGGTGTTCACTAGAATAGTGAACATCATATACCAGGCCAACTTCTCACAATATGTCCATCACGGAACCCAATGATGATTGTCTTTGTTGCTTGTTGTCTGACCACGCGTCGGGATGTTCATCGTGTCGGCATATGAATCTGAATGCCCTCAAGGAAATGGAAGCCTAATTGTTCATGGCCAGAGTGAAGATGCAGACAAGTGGTCTAAAAGGATGAGAAAGAAGTCAAAGTCATCGACTCCACACACCTTGAAGTAGTTGAGGAGACATAAGAAGAAGCCGTATCATTGCCCCAGATGTCGTTCTTTTAAGGAATAGTCACCAAAGTCGGGGTCCCCAGCTCTACAATGTTATATTGAGGATGAAGTCTCGCCTTCCCTTTCACCTAAGGTGACTCCGGCTCACTCTTCGACTCAGGGGTTTTCTGACGCCCGGGGAAGCAACACTTTTACCTCCAACCACTCTGCCTCCGGGTCCAGTCTTACACCCTTGAGCTGTTCCTGAGCAGGCGGTATCGAATCCGTACCCACCCTTTCTGACTCCAGGTATGGAGCCTTCACATTTCTTAAATACGATGTATGGCATGTTTGCCAGGACGGCTAACCCTTCTGGTGCACCTGTTGGCACCATGGGAAAGCTATCTTTTACTGTAGGCTTGCTAGCTCATTATGCCTGTAGGAAAGTAGGATCTGCTTTTATGGTTACCCCCACTTTTTGCCTGATGCTATACTGTTTATGACTAGTATGACTGGGATTCTGCTAATCAGAACCCCAGTATCTGTGTTTTCTCCCCTAAATTGGTTATGCTGAGTACTTAGGTACATCCCAGAGTGTCTACTGGTGTACTCTTATAAGTCCCTAGTATATGGTACTAAAGTACCTAGGGCATAGGTACACCAGGGGTCTCCCATGGGCTGCAGCATGTATTAAGCCACCCATGAGAGACCACTCAAATTGTGACTACAGGACTGCTATTGCAGCCTATGTAAGCTGGACCTAGCACCACTTGCAACAGATATAGGTTTCCCTATATCTGAGGTCACTGCACTTAAAACCTATAAGTCACCCCTAAGGCAGGCCTTTCAAACCTGAAGGCATAGTGCTCGTTTCTGAGTTTGAGGGTATCCCTGCATGAGCAGGACACCCCTAGAACCTTCAAAGTCCATTCTACCTGGTTGTAAGTGCATCAGCCATTACGATACATAGAGTGGGCGTGCATCATTACACGTTGACCATCTCTAAACTGGCTGTAAGGAACCCTGTCATGTTTGGTATCAAACATGTTAGAATCATAACCCCACACCGTACCGTAAACGGTGTTGGAGGTATGATTCCGTGCACTGAAAAGCTCCTCCAGGAGGCCATCAGTGCTCCCGGTACAAGTCTTCTAGACCCGGACAGCACAACATTGCTGCTGCCAACCAGAGACACGATTCTGCCCCCCTTCTGCTGAGCCAAGCTCAAGCAGGGGGAGGCAGAACAATAGGTGTCCTGACACAGGGAGGTGTGACCACCTCCCAAACAGGGTTTAGTATATTAGGGCCAGGAGGGTGCACTTGCCAGCGCCACTCAGTCTGCTTCAGGGCTCACATTTGGTGCCTTCCTTGCATAGTTCAGTTCAAACCAGCTCAGGGAGCTGTTGGCTCCCCCTCTGGCGCGAAACTCGACAAAGGACATTGGGGTATCCTCCCCACTGTCCGACCACTCCCCTTGGAGGGAACCCATAATTGTACCAACCCTTTCCTTATGGTACATAAGGGCTTCCCTGTAGGTGGAGCCCTAGATCCATTGTGGGACAAGATTCATATCAAGACACCACTTCTTCTTCGACCATCTGGGCACTTTGGACTTTGCTGGACCTTGCTCTGAGCTCCGAGACTGCAACTGGGAAGACTCCTTCTGCTCCTAGTCTCGTATTCCTAGGAGTCTTCTGCAACATCTATGCTCGTGCTCCATACAGGGGCCTTCCAGTGCCTGTGGGCATCCAAGAAACCTGAAGGAATCTTCCTTGAAATGAAGGAATCACTTCTCTGCATCTGCAGGCACCACAACGAAGCTGACCGGTCTGCTCATTCTGGGCGCCCACGGACTCTGAAAGGCTCAGCAACACAGGTGGTGGTTCTTCAAATCCCTTGACACCTGTCCTGTCCTCTCACCAAGTTTGAGACCAGTATCTCTCGTCGGAGCTGTAGGAATAGAACCCATGTGCACCGTGTTGACTTGACGTTGCAAAGGCTTGTTGGCTTTCTTCCTCCAAGATCTTCTGACTCCAAGTAGCCCCAACCTCAAGCATCTCTGGTGACCGAGATCCTTGTCACTTGCGGGTGCACCATATACTAAACCAGCTTCTCACAATGCCCAGGCACCTTTTATGCCATTTATGCCAATGACCCCGACTTGGCCTCTCCCAACACCGAGGTTCTCAATGCTGATGCAGTCCCAGCTGGGAAGGATGGAATTTTCTCTGGCGCTGTTGGGCTCTTGTCTGGTGCTGTCTTGACTTTGCGCAGCACCTACAAAAAATCCCTGAAGGACCTCCATCGATGCCGACCTCAATGTCACTGGTGCTGTGTCCGGCGCCGCCAAATCCTATTTCTAAGTTGAGATCAAGAAGGGAAGCTCAAAGGCTTCTGGAGATGGAAGAATTCCTGGAACAACAGGAAGAGTCTGAGGAAGGGGGAATTGTTGATCCCATGCATGCATTTGAAGGGCTTCAGGAAGCTAGTGAGTTGGACATGTCCCCAGAGTGGGAACTCTCTTCTCCTAAGGGCCTTCCTTCACAGGAGATCTCCTCTTACCACTCAATTATCAGGAAGGCAGCTGATCTTCCGTACTTGCAGCTGCCAACTGCGGATATTGAATCAAATATCCTGACAGAGGTTCTTCACTCTCCATCTGTGACAGAGCCTCTGCTCCCATTCAATGAGGCTTTAACTGAGCCCTTATTGGAAAAATGGCAACAGCCTATGTCCGCCTCTGCTGTGTCCTGATTGGTAGCAAGACGTTACAAAGTTGCGTCTGGGGATACAGCCTTTTTATCTTCACATCCATCTCCTGAGAGCTTGGTGGTTCAGGCGTCACGCTCTTTTAAACAATCTTCTGGTTCCTTTCCGTCCACACCTGGAGTTAGGGATTCTAAAAAAAAAAGTATTTTCCTCAGCCAGTATGGCTTTGAAATCAACAAATGCAATGTGCCTACTGGGTTGCTACATACATGCGTTGATGTATTTGGCTAAGGAAGTGTTTTCTAAACTTTCCAGAGGATGTCCATGTCCAGGGCCACTTTGCAGAGATTCTGTCGGGCAGTCAAGCTGTTGCCCATCAGGTTGTTCAGTCTGGGCCTGACATAGCTGACTCAGTTGCTAGAGTGATGGATTCCTGAGTGGTAACTGGCTAAGAGTGTCTGGATTTTCTCCTGATGTGCAGGCCACCCTTTTGGATTTACCTTTTGATGGCTTTAGACTCTTTTGAATCAAAGCTGACTCAGTGCTAAAGCACTTTAAAGACACCAGAGCCACTGCTAGATCGTTAGACCTGCTGTCCCAACGTAGAGGCTATGGTTACCGGAGATTTTGGGGCTTTGGCAAGGCTACTCCATTTCGGGCCCGGCAGCATCATCCGGCGAACACCACCACCCTCACAATACTGATCCCCTGCTACCAAGCTTTAAAACTCCTGCGGCTAGATACGGCATTACCCGCCGCCAGCGCAGCTTGAAATTTTGATAAATTGCCACACAACACGCACCGCTGAGTGCGCCATTTCTTGTGTGTCAAACCCGACTAGGACCGGGTTGGAATTATCTCCGGTTCCCCGACCCCTCTCTTTACGACCCATTTACAGCCCTGAAGAGTCACGGGTTAATACCCTTCTTGACGAAACACGTGTCGGCTGGTTTCTTGTTCCAACTATACGCATTCCAATAAAACGACACAAAAAGAACACGCTTGTGCGACTCCATCCTTGTTATTTGTCTGTGATCAATCATATCACACATATTTGTTGTGTGCACCGGACCTTGCTTAAAGCAACAACAACAGCAGGCAAATCCACTGCATAGTTCATACAGACGGCAAGGCAAAGGTTGCCTGCGAGGCTCAGCACGCCAGCAAGTCTCCTCCTCTTCCTCCTTTCCTGTTCCCCCAACTGGTTCAGCAGGGAAGCAGCTCTAGATCCCCCATCTTCGCGCATGTTAGTCCCGTGGGTGGTTGGGCGTCCCATTTTCTACAAAATTGGGGAATTGTTACATCAGATCTCTGGGTGTTGGATCTCGTAGAAAATGGGTTCACCCTTCCTTGCCGGGAGTTTCCCCCTCCTTTCCCCTCCCGCCAGGGTTGGTGTTCGGTTACCATCTGTTGCTTCTGCAACAGAAGGTTCTATCTTTACTGCAGAGAGGGGCGATAGAGGAGGTTCCAGAGCAGGAAAGGAGTCAGCGATACTACTCCCTATATTTTCTGATCCCCAAAAAAGACAGGCATTTGAGACCAATCCTAGACCTCAGAGCCTTGAACTTTTGCCTCAAGCATGAGAAGTTCAAGATGTTGACCCTTACTCAGGCTCTTCTGGCGCTGCAGCAGGAAGATGGGATGGTGTCAATTGATTTGTATTATGTGTATTTTCACATTCCCATCCTGAAATCGCATCAGAAGTATTACGGTGGGATCTCAACACTACCAGTTTGCTGTCCTTCCGTTCAGTTTTACATCCGTACCACACGTCTTCACAAAGGTGATGGCAGTGGTGGCAGCACATGTCAGAAGGTTGGGGATTCCTTTTTTCCCCTATTTGGACGACTTACTGCTCAAAGCAAAGTTACCAGAGATGATGCTGCATCATCTGCAAGTAACAACATGGCTGTTGTTCGACTTGGGTTTTTTCGGTTTTTTCGGTCAATGTTCCCAAATCTCACCTGGTGCCCTTTCAGCCCAACCTATCCATAAGGGCAGTACTGTACACTACTGTAAGTCATGCTTTTCACCCCCTCAGAGGAATCTAGACATCCAGGCTCTGATCCCAGTGTTTCAAGATGGAGCAGCTGTTCCAGTCCTGAAGGTTCTGCGCTTGATCGGACTGTTTGCTTCCTACATACTGTTGGTCAACTATGTTCGCTGGCCCATGAGGGCACTCCACTGGTGCATCTGCAGGCAGTGGTTTCAACACAACGGAGATCTCAGGAAGGTGGTCAGAATCTCCAGATACACTACAGCGGAGCTGCTGTAGTGGAGTGTTCCAGGCAGCCTGTCTCAAGGAAAGCCGTTTCAGTCTCTTTCTCTAGTGGCCACAGTGATACCGGATGCCTCCACTCTAGGGTGAGGAGCTCATCTGGGGGATCTGGAGATCAAGGGTCTGTGGTCTCCTGAGGATTGTGGGAGATACTTTTAGCTCTCACAGCCTTTCTTCCCTCCCTTCGTGGTCAGTCAGTTCAGGTTCTGATGGACAACACTACCTCAATGTGGTACATAAACAAACAGGAAGGAGTAGGGTCGTATTGCTCTGCAGAGAGGCTCTGCGACTGTAATTGCATATCATCTGGGTTCGTGTTGAATGTGCGTACCAACAGTCTCAGTCGGCAATAATCGGCCAATCACATGCGGTGCCTTCATCCAGAGGTGGTTCTTCACAATTTCAGGATGTGGGGTTTTCCTCAGTTCGACCTGTTTCCCACTCATGAGAAAGCGCACTGCCCGTTGTTCTGTAGTCTCCAGTATCCGATGCGGGGAGCGTTGGGGGTTGCGTTTCAGTTAGATTGGGGCTCACATCTTCTTTATGCATTCCCTCCAACACCCTTGATTCCTTGGGTTGTGAAGAAGATTTGCTAAGACCGGGCCCAAGTCATATTGATCACCCCGGATTGGCGAAGGAGAGTGTGGTACACAGACCTCCTTCCCCTCTCATCATACCCCCACCTCTAGAGTCTGCACCTTCATCCCTGGAGATTGAATGGGTCAGCTTGAGCTCTTTCTTTCTTTCTCTTTCTCTCTCCCACTGAATGTGGTGGATGTTATTTTATCCGCCAGAAGACACGACACCAAATCTGTCTATTCTGGTAGGTGGGCCAGGTTTGTTAAATGGTATGGAGAGAGATCAATTGCAGGCCCATTTGTCTGATATACTGAGTTTCTCTCTTTTTTTGGCTCAACTGGTTGTGCAGTAGCAACTGTTAAAGGCTATTCTTTGCTTACCAAACCAACCCATTTTGTTTAAATCTCCTACAGTCATGAGATTCATTAAGGATCTCACTCACATGTTTTCTCCCACTCTATTAATCATGCCTGAGTGGGATTTGAATGTAGGTCTTACTTTCTTGATGGGGTCCCCTGTGAGCTACTGCATAGTTGCTCATTAAGATTTCTAGCAGTTAAGACAGTTTTTCTGACTGCGATTACTTCTACCCGGAGGGTTAGTGAGCTACAGGCTCTTAGCTCTAAGCCTCCTTTTACCTCAATTTATGCGGATAAGATGGTTATCTGAAAGAGACAGTCAGTTATAGATTCCTTGCCGTAGAATTACCCCCAGGCGTCAGACTCGATCTGGAGAATTTTTTTCTTTGCAATACCCTTGCGCGTCGGTATGTGGTGGCAGTCGACTTCGGTGTAATGTTCAACTGGATGATGTTGCGGTGACTATTTAGATGCCGCCCCTGCATGTTGATGTCAGTTCTTTCATTTTCCACGCCAGCCCAATGCAGATCCGGAGAGAGCTACCCCTTTAGTCACTTTTTGGCTAAGCTTTTTTCGACTTTTGTTGAATTCTTTTGAGCCTTCGACTCCTGGTGTGCAAGAGATGTCCCATTGTTGGACTGGCTTCAATCCCTGCTAGGCCTGTCACAAAATGATGTCTGTTTGCCTCTAGTGCCTAGAGCATGACCTAGTGCCAAAGTCGTGCTCTGACTGCCGGGCCATGAATCCAAAGCCTTTGCAGGAGCAGTCCCGAAAGGTCTTGGAGACCCGTCAGTTACTCCACATCGTTCCTGGTTTCGTTTGAGAGGAAGGTCTCAAGACCGGTTGTGGAGCCCCCACACCTCGTTGCACTCCAAGTCTTCGGGTAAGTTGAAACACAAGAAGATGTCTTTGGTGCCTACTTCTAGGACGACTCTACTCCTGCCTCCATTTCCTGGAGCCAAAGCGTCTCCTGACCAACTTCGTGCATTTTAAGAAGCCCTCCATACCATCTTTGGGCAGCCGGACTCCGCCGGCGTGCCTTCAGGCCCTGCGGAGCCGGTGGGGGATCCTGGGCCTTTCGATGTCGGCAGCTCTGGCGGACCCCTGAGGATCCAGGTCTTACTCAACCTTCCCTGGTGCCGATCCCGGTGACGAAGCCCCTGGCGTCCGTCGTGCCCCCGACCGATGCTTTCCCCAACCTCACCCCATGATGGAACAGGAGCTGGTTTGACGTCTACCAATGTCCAATCCAATGCGGGAGGGTAGGTACTTTTGTTCCCCTTTTCATCCCTGGTGTTCCTTATGCGCCAGAAGGTGGTGATGAGGATTGGGAGAGGTCTGACCCTTTAACAGACCAGCTTGAAGAGCCGGGACCTGGGTGACGCAAGTGGTCTGGACTCTTCCCCAGACCTTGGCATGCTTTCTCCCCCTACCGAGGCTACGGAGGAGGGAGCGTCTTACACTGTGGTGGTGCAAAGGGCAGCTGTGGCCCTGGGTTTTTAGTGGCGGTCAGGACTAACCTCCTGACAGATGTGCTTCAACCTCCTCTGAACCCCTTTTGCTATTTAACAAAGCCCTCACGGACGTCCTTCTGGGCAACAGGTCCTAGCCCAGCAAAAGCGCTCCTGTGGAAGGAGCGACTGCCCACAGCCAACCCCAGGCTCAGGTAGACCCAGTTTTCCTCACTTAACACCCTTCCACTGAGAGCTTGGTAGTTCAAGCCTCGTCCTCCGAGGGCACAGGCCCTTCTGCTTCCCCAGATATGGAATCGAAGAAGCTGGATAATCTTGGGAAGCGCCTATTCTCTTCCTTCAACTTGGCACTGCGGTCCCTGAATACCGTGTGCCTCTTGGGCCGATAGTCCCATACCATCTGGGGTACGGTTGCGCAGGGGCTGCCTCATTGCCCGGAGGAGGCCCGGGCTATTCTCTCCTTAGCAGCGGCAGATGAGAGTGACGCAGCAAAATTCACGATTCGCTGTGGACTGGATACCACCGACTCACTGGGCAGAACTATAGCCACGCTGGTAGCCCTTCAACACAACGCCTGGTTGAGGACGTTTGGCTTTTCGGGGGATGTCCAGTTAACTTTGCTGGATGTGCCCTTTGATGGCAGTCGCCTTTTTGGCAACTTAGCAGACTCTAAGCTGGAGCGCTTTAAGGATTCTCGAGATACAGCCAGATCCTTGGGCCTCGCAGCATCACCCCGTCCACCTCAGTCTGCTCTTTCCTCCTTTCATGGCCACAAAATGTGCACCCCACCTGGTTCACGCAAGCTGCCCAGCCTCTGCGTGGCTGTGGACGTGGGACCAAGCGACACGTGTCTGGGAACCTGCGGGTGGGCCAGTGCACCCTTCACCCCCCCCCCCTGCAACTGCCTCCAAACCTTCTTAGTCCGACTTTTCAGGACCAACATCAGCCAGTGGGCGGCAGGATTTGCCAGCACCTGCTTCACTGGCACAATATCACGTCGGACAAGTGGGTTTTGCAGATAGTCCGAAGGGGCTACTTCCTCCCCTTCGAGGCTGCCCCTCCCTCCATGCCACTGTCTTTCGATCACTTTTCGGAGGATCATTTGCTGCTTCTCCGCCAGGAAGTTTCAGCTCTCTTGGCCAATGGAGAGGGATCCTACACCAGAATTAGGTCATTGTTGCTAGTCCTGCTACTTTCTGGTGCTCAAGAAGGATAAAGGCATGCATCTTAATCTAGACCTCAGGGCCCTCAACTTCTTCCTCCGGAAGGAAAAGTTCAAAATACTAACCTTTGCTCAGATCCTGTCTGCCCTGTACCCTGGAGACTGGATGGTGGCCCTTGTTCAGCAGGACACCTATTTTCACAACCCCGTCCTGCGCTTCTTGGTAGGCCACAAGCAATTTCAGTTGACTGTGCTCCTCTTTGGCCTTACCAGTGCCCCTTGGGTGTTCACGAAAGTGATGGCGGTGGGTGCAACTCATCTGTGCAGATCAGGGGTTCCAGTCTTCCCCTATCTCGACAACTGGCTATTGAAGGTGTGCTCACCCCAGGCTGTTGACTCCCACCTTCAGACTACGGCGGACCTCCTGCATTTGCTGGGGTTCACAATCAACGTGCCGAAGTCACACCTGACTCCCTCTCAGACTCTCCCTTTCATTAGAGCTGTTCTGGACACAGTGCAGTTTCAGGGCCTATCCGCCTGAGTAGGAAGTCCAGGATATTTGGGATATGATACCGATGTTTCAGCTCTATCCTGGATTTCGGTGAGAATGATCCTGTGCCTGCTGGGCCTCATGACCTCCTGCATCCTGCTGGGGAATCATGCCAGATGGCATATGCGGGCTCTACAGTGGGATCTGTAGTTCCAGTGGGAGCAGCATCAGGGGAAGCTTTCCGACTATGTCTGGATCTTGGAGGGAACTGCAAAACATCTGCAGTGGTGGCTAACGAACCAAGCTTGGGTCAGAGACAGATCCCGCTCCCTTCTCCAACCAGATGTCACTGTAGTGACAGATGCATCACTCCTGGGATGGGCCACCCTGATGATTCAACACCTAGCAGGTTCTCTGAACGCCAGGGCAGACAAACTCAGCCGCCAGTGCCTGGTGGATCACGAATGGTGTCTTCACTTAGAAGTGGTGCAAGATCCCTTTCATCGGTGGGATGAGACTTGGTGAGGTCTGTTTGCAACCGAAGAGAACTCGCAATGACAGCAATTCTGCTCGTTGGAGTTTCCAAGGCAGCGCTCGCTCAGCAACACTTTTTGTCGCGAGTAGAACTGCTGCCTCTTTTACTCCTTTCCGCCTGTACCACTTCTGCCCTGAGCGCTGAAGAAGATCAAGCGCGACCGGGCCCAGGTTATTCTTGTGGCTCTAGACTGGGTATGAAGAGTCTGGTACACAGAACTCCTGAGCATGGCCATCTATTCTCCATTCAGACTGCATCTTCAGGAGTATCTTCTGTCGCACCAGCAGAGAAGGGTTCTTCACCCGAACCTGTCAAGCCTTCACCTCCTTGCGTGGAGATTGAGCACTGACAGTTGACAGCTTTTGACCTTCCACCCGAAGTCTGTAATGTCATCTTGGCAGCCAGGCGTCCCGCCACTCAAACGGTATACGCCTATCAATGGAATACGTTTGTGGCATGGTGCACAGCAAAGACAGTGGATCCCCTTTCTGCCCCTCTTTCAGAGGTCCTTCTTTATATACTTTATTTGGCCCAGCGGGGCTCTGCCCTGAGCACTCTTAAAGGCTATTTTGTGACCATCTCTGCTTTTCTTCGGCTTCCAGATCAGCCATCTTTGTTCAAGTCCCCTATTGTAAATAGATTCTTTAAGGGCAATACTCATCTCTTTCCTCCATCTCCTTTCATAATGCCACAGTGGGACTTGAACCTTTTCTTATGTTATGTGCGCTCTCTTCAATCCTCTTCACAACTGTTCTCCCAGGCTCCTCACTCTGAAGACAGCTTTCCTTGTTGCCATCTCCTCTGCTCGCAGAGTGAGTGAGCTTCGAGCTCTTTCTTCTAAACCCCTTTTCTTCTTTATGCATATGGACAAAGTGGTGCTTAGGACGAGACATACGTTCCTTCCAAAAGTAGTTATACTTTTTCACATTGGACAAACCATTACTTTGCCCAGCTTTTTCCCACCCCGCATCCTTCCATGGAAGAGAAGAGACTCCACCATCTGGACCCTAAACGTGTGCTATCCTTCTACCTTTACCACACAAAAGTTTTGCGGGTGGCTGATCAACTCTTTGCTGGCTACGTAGGTGCCAAGAAAGGTCAGGCTGTTCAAAAGCATACCATCTCTAGATGGGTTGTCCTTTGTATTAAAATCTGCTACGATTTGGCGAAAAGGGAACCTCTAGTTGGGCTCCAAGCTCATTCCACCAAACCTACGGCTGCCACCACTGCTCTTGCACGTGGTGTTCCACTCTTTGACATCTGTAAAGCAGCCACTTGGCCATCCTTGCTCATGTTCACCAAACATTACTGCCTGGACCACCAAGTCCAGAGGGGTGGCTGTTTTGCCCGTTCTGTCCTCCAGGACTTTCTGGTGGGAACTTGGCTCGTAGACCCTCCTCCGGGTTCGGTATTGTAACTTGTTCTTTAGGACCCAAGCTGCTTTCCTGCCTAAGGTTATTGCTCCCTTCCTCCGAGGACAATCTATCACTTTACCCACTTTCTATCCTCCCCATTCCAAGGAAGAGGAGAGACTTCACCGCCTGGACCGTAAGAGGGCAGTCAGCTTCTACCTGGACAGGACAAAGGACTTCAGGCTGGACGACCTAAGCTTCATAGGTTACCTGGGCAAAATGAAGGGCAAGGCTGTCCACAAGACAACACTGTCCAGGTGGATCATCCTGTGCATCAAGACCTGCAACACCTTGGCCGAGAAGGAGCCTCCTGAAGGGCATTCAAGCTCATTCCAACAGAGCTAAGTCTTCTTCTTCAGCTTTGGCAAAAGGTGTCCTTGTTGCAGACATCTGCAAAGCAGCATCTTGGACACAACGCAAAAGCAGTTCTTAGAGCAGGAAATTACACAGGAAGAGGTTAAGAGAGCTATATGGGCCAGTAAAGGTGCTACAGCAATGGCCAGAACATGGACAAGTATTAGACAGCTGACGGGTCTCCGTTAATTTTTCAGCCTTGCCCCCCTCTGGGATTCCCCCGGTTCACCAGAATGCTTAAAAGATAAACTAGCTTTGCCACTTAGGGAGGTCCGATTTAGGATATGGGGTGATTTATCTCAAGAGGGCACAGTTGTACCCTGGCCAATGCTCCACACTATCTTGGAAGGGGGTGTCTCTAAATTTAAATACACCCAACTTCAAAGTTGGGCCCAAAACCTGAAATCACCTATAGGGATAGGAAACTTTTTAGAGGAACAACTGGTGGAAAAACTAAGGGGGAAATAAGAGGTCTCCATGTGGTATGGGAGCATTGGGATCGTTGCATAAGTAACGGATGTGGACTTCAAACTTGCAGAGGAACTGTGGGGCGCCTGTTTACCAGGAGAGCCCTGGGAACAACTCTGGCAAACATCATTTGGCATTTTGTTCCCAACAGTTAAACCGGCATGGTTAAGGAGGAATCATTTATTCACAATTCATAGGGCTGACCTTACCCCCTAAACGATATCAAGGATGACGACAGGACTCCCTGTCAGATGCAAGAAATGTGGCCTGGAAAGAGCATCTGATACACACATGTTTCAAGAATGTCTGGCCATTTCTGACTTTTGGGTAAAAGTTGGCAAAACCATCTCAGCCATCTTAGGTCTCCAAGTTAAGGTGAGCTTCTTCACGATAATCTTTGGAATTTCCAACAAAGTCACAGGCCCAGCAAGGGCCTTTCTTTTCTACGCTATACTATAAGCCAGGAGGGAAATATGCACAAAATGGGTGGAATGCTTGTCTCCCTTGTTTTCTAAATGGCTGGCTTTGGTTATTTCGACGACTAAGTTACATCTGAGAGGGATCCAGACTAAGAGGAAAATAGCTCATTGGAACCTGTTAATTGAGATGTTTGAACGCAGAGACAAGTGAAAGTTGTTGAGATTTTTTGTTTTGTTTTGTTTTTTATAATTCGTCCTATGATTATACCTCTCTTGATCACCATGGACTGTGATGTGCCTCTCTCGCTCCCTTTCTGCCATCATTAGCAGTCTCCGGTGTATACCGGACCATATTTGGGAGTGACCTTACCCTTTTTTTGGGACGGTACATTTTCGGTACGCAGGTGTACCCGCGACGGCGGCAAAATCCCACACCTGCTTTCAAGGCACGTTAGGTACAGGCGGCTGGTTTGGTCAAGGTGGTGTGAGCTGAATGAGGATAAAAAATTAATTTAAAAAAGCGGCATCTTGGCCCTCCCGCCACAGTTTTGTGAAGCATTACTGCTTAGATTCAGAGGGGAGGAGGGACAGCCACTTTGCAAGTTCTGTGCTGCAGGATTTTTTGTTATAAGTAGGCGGGCACCCTACTCCGGGAGCATGACTACTTGGCGATTCAATTCAAAAGGTGACAAATCCACAGGCTGATGTATTCATCAGAAGAACAAGTTACTTACCTTTGGTAACACTTTTTCTGGTGGATACAGTATCTGCCTTTGGCTTCCTCACTGACCCACCAATCTCCCCGTTGCCTGCGTACTTATGCCGAAAGGATTTTTGGCATGAAATTCATGTATTTCATTGTTATTTGAAATGATGTGATGCTTGTATCAGGGAAATGTCTATATTTTAGAATTACTGGCTACTCTTCTTTAAGTTGTATACGGTGTATACTTGAGGAAATGTTGCATACTGCATATACTTGTGAAATGTTGTTGGTTCAAGGATTTCCCTCGAAGGCACAGAAAAATGTGTGGAACTGACGTCAGCATGCCGACGACTTCTTCTTATGGCTCTGATGACATTGGGCGGGGCCGCGAATGGAGAAAAGTTTCAGTTGAATGCTGCACAAGGGATAATTCAAAAGTTGAGGAATCCACAGGCAGATACTATAGCCACAAGAAAAAGAGTTACCGAAGGTAAGTAACTTGTTCCTCTGCACACCGCCTCCGGGGTGTTCCTTGGTACTTACCTTGGGTGGTTCCTTGTGTCCCTAGCTTTCCTGAGTCTCCTGTTCCAGGTCCCGACTTCGGTCGCAGTTCGCATTCCACTTTTTTAGTATATGGTTTGGTCTCCCCTAGAGTCCATTGTGTATGGTGCTTGCTTACCTATTTGCAATTGAAGTATTGTGTGTATTTGTGTTCATATCTCCAGGTGGGAGATATACCAGTGTTTTAGTGAGTGTTGTGTTATAAATAGACATATATATATATATATAAACTGTGTGTTTATTTTTCCTTTAACCTACACTACATGATTAGATATGGTAAAACAAGCTGCTTAACACACGTAACGCTCTCCACAGCTACAATTTAGAGATCTTTCTAAGGTTCCCTAAGACTCCTAAAATCCCCATAAGAGTTGTCTGGATTTGTGCAAGGTGCTTCACTTAAATAAGTGTGCACCATATACTAACAGCCTCCTACATTGGTGTGCAGCAGTTGGGATTTAAGCATGCACTGTTTTCCCCAGCTAATCTAGGTGTGGTTAGATGAAAAATCATCACTAGCATTAGGCACATATAAAACACTTTTTGTAAAATAGTAAGTTCTTCTGAACATTTTGGATTTTTAGTTGAGGGTCAAGCGCAACCATTTTTTCAAATCCTTTAGAACTTTAGGTCTACTCAGTTAGGTAGGTGCAACACCACACTACACCTAGTTTACCATGGCTTTAGTTGGGGAAGCCAATGGGTCCTAATCTTCTAGATACAATGATCTTAAGTTCCAGGAACTTAGGACCCTGACTGCATCAAGGATGTTAAATACAGGGAACAATCCTAACACTCAGTAACTCTTAGAGCTGCTGGGTCATTTTCCATAGAAGCTGAAACATGTCGACCCTAATGCACTGCGCCGCTATGTAGTCATTCTTTAAGACTATTAGGCATTGCTTTTAAACCTTGACCCTTGGACAATATCTAATAAACATATTTTTTGTCTCAGGAGCCAATTTTATTTACACTTCACTTTCTTTTTCTTTTTCACTAGCACTGCACTCCATCAGTCCTACTCTTGAAACACTGTGGTCTGGAAAAGTATTTTCAAAATCCATCTCCGCATCATTACTAGGTGCGTTGGGAGAGATTTGGATTTATGATATGTATCCCACATGACGACACTCCACCATAATGGTGGGCTGATGGGAATTTTTTCCAACCCAGCGTTATCATAGTGGCGACATGTTGGTCTAATGGTCTTTTTTGCGCGACACAACACACAAGCAATCATGTGGACCAGGTAACTCTTGTTGTTTTCTCAATAGGCATATGGGTTTGAGCTACCGTGGTCGTTAAATATTCCCCTTCGACCCCCCTCATTTGTTTTTTTCGGTGCAGGATGACCTCCAGAATGCTGAGTGGTCAGACAGGCAGAACAATCTGGGTGGGGTAGCTTCCGAAGATGGTTCAGGAGTGGTTCACCCCAGTGACACTAATTCTGAGCATGACCAGGAGGAGTCTGATGATCCCACACTAGTGAACTCTGACTCTCGAGGGAATACTACAGATAGTACAGAGGGTGTCCCTAGAGGTAGGTCCCCCTTTATTCTTCCTCGGAGGGTGCAGAGAATGCAGGGGAGGTCTAGATCCTCCTCTGTTACTTCAAATGCTTCTGATAATTTCATAAGGACCTTCATCGCTGGTCAGAAGTAGGACTCCTTAAAGAGGGAATACCACCTGCTTAAGCTTGAGAGAGCCAAGCTAAGAAACAAGCAAGAGCAGCTGGCACTTGATAAGGAACCCTTGGAAGTACAGAGGGCTAGGAAGAATTTGGTACAACGGTCCCTGGGTGGCAGCATTTATCTCCCTAGGGTCAGGGAGCAATCTTTTGATGCTAGGAACCTGAGCAGGATAGTCCCTCCTTACCAGGAAGGGGGTGATATCCATAAATAGATCACTGTCTTGAAGAGGGCCTGTAAAGTGCAGAATGTCCCTCAAGGGCAGTGGGCCGCTATCCTGTGGCTTTTTTTTGCTAATAAAGGCAGAGGCAAACTTCTCACTGACAAAGAGGAAGATGCGGACAACTATACAGTCTTGAAGAGTGCCCTCATAGATATGTTTGGTTTGACCACTGAGCAGTACACGGTTAAAATCAGAGACACACAGAAGGCACACACCCAAGAATGGGTTGACTTTGTACATAGTGTTATTAAGGCTCTTGAAGGCTGGCTTCCTGGAAATATTGTGCATGACTATGAGGGATTGTACAATTTATTGCTGAGGGAGCACATCCCTAATAACTGTCAAAATCAGCAGCTGACTCTGATCTGACCTCTCCCCAAGAATTTTGAAAGAAGGCAGACAAATGTATCCGTACCAGGGCGAAGCCGAAAAACAATGGTGGTGGAGGTGACCAGAAGAAGCAAGATTCATCTAAGGCCCAAGAGAAGGGTGGGTAGAAGGGTAAGGACAAAAAGGAGTCTTCCTCTGGGGGTGGGCCCCAAAACATGTCTTCCTCTGGCACATGTGTAAGGAGAAAGACCACAGAGAAAGCGATGCCAATTGCTCTAAACACTACTACTACTGCCCTTAAGGCACCTAGCGCCCCTAGCACTAGTAGAAGGTACTAGTAGGGTTAGCCTTGGGTTCTGAAGTGGGTTCTGGCCTAGTCAGAACTCCCACTCAGGCTGTCCCTTGTGTGTGACAGTGACATGGAACTTGACACTTTACTTGTAAGCCCAACTAACTTGGGCAAGTACAGCAACCGCCTATGATTAATGGTCAGGAAGCTGTGACATGCAGGGACACAGGGGCCAGTGTCACTATGGTGACAGAGAAACTTGTGTCTCCTGACCAAATTATACTTGACCAACTTTACTTATTGACCAATGCAAGCAATCTCAAGACTGATCTTCCCTTAGCAGTTGCAAATCACAGCTGGGAAGGGGTACCTGTCGCTAAAAGCAGCAGCGGCTCAGGTAAGCGTGGTGGGGCGCGACAGGGAAGGAAAGCCGACAGATGACTAAATAGGTATTATTTAATTATACCAATTCCTTCGTCTGTCGACTTCCACCCACCGTGCCCCTTCACACTTCTGTGCTTACCCAAGCCGACAACCGCTGCTTATAAGATTTCAGGTTTCCCCAGACCTACCTGTGTACTGTTTGTTGGACAATTACTTGGAAACTTCAGCCTGGTGCGAAGTGGAGTTCACAACACATGCAGAGATGATGGGAATCTCTGTCAGTGCATGTGTTGTTACTAGGGATCAGGCCAAACAGCTAGGCACTGAGGGAGCAGTGGGTCCAGGAACAATGGTCCAGCTAGCTCCTAAGAGAAGGAACATGAAAGGTAATAAATGTATCCTCCTCCCAGACTCCTAGCGAGGATCAATCTCCTGAGGGAGATGATCCTAGCTCCTGAGAATGAACTGTTCTAGAGGAACGTGGGCCTGACACAGCAAAGTTCTTGGGGGCAGTGGGCCCCTCTTGGGCCGACATGAGTCTGGAGCAGAAATCCAGCCCCTCTCTTTAACATCTCAGACAGCAAGTTGCAGCTGAGGAGGGAAGGAATGGCAGTGTGCCCCATTGGATCTATTGGGTGATAGGATTCTTTTTCCTGAGTGTAGAGACACCAAAGCTAGTGCCACCAGGAGGTTGTTTATGCCTCAGAAGCTCTGTGTTTTTTTCTTTCATTGGCATATGACATTGCCCTTTTAGGACATTTTTGACAAAGCAAGACTTGGGAAAGGCATGTCTTTCGTTTTCACTGGTGTCACATGTTTGAAGATACAAAGGAGTTTTGTCACTACTGTATCACTTGCCAAGCCAGTGGAAAATCAGGTGGCACTACAAAGGCCCTTTTATTCCACATTCGTGGTTGGGGTCCCCTGTAAGAGGAGGGGGATAGACATTGTTGGTCCCTTAAACCCTCCAACAGCATCTGGACACAGTTATATCCTGGTGGTGGTGGTCCATGGCACTAGTTATCCAGATGCTATTCCACTAAGGACCAATCCAGCTCCATTGGTGGCTAGGGCCCTGCTGGGAGTTTTTTCCAGAGTGGGGTTTCCTACGGAGGTCTTGTGAGACAGAGGCACAAGCTTCATGTCTAGCTACATAACTGCCATATGTAAAGAGTGTGGTATAAACTACAAGTTTACCACACCCTACCATCCACAGTGCAATGGGCTTGTTGTAAGGTTCAATAAGACCCTAAAGGGTATGATTATGGGACTCCCAGAAACGTTCAGGCAAAAATGGGATGTCTTACTACCCTGCCTTCTCTTTGCCTATACAGAGGTTCCTCAGAAGGGGGTAGGCTATAGACCATTTGAACTTCTGTTTGGACATCCATTTAGGGGTCCATTGTGTCTGGTTAAAGCAGGCTGGGAGAAGCCTCTCAAACTTCCTAAGCAGGATTTTGTGCACTATGTCCTTGGCATGCGTTCACATATGGCTGAGTATATAAAGAAGGCCAGTAAAAACCTTGAGGCCAGTCAGGACCTTCAGAAAGCTTGGCATGACTAAAAGGCTGTGTTGACTTATTACCAGCCAGGACAAAAAGTATGGGTGTTAGAACCTGTTGCCCCAGCAGCTCTGCAAGACAAGTGGAGCCCCCACACCATCCTTGGAAAAAAAAGATGAGGTCACCTGTTTGGTGGACTTAGGCACTCCCAGAAGTCCTCACAGAGTTTTTCATGTGAACCGCCTAAAGCCTTTTATTAACAGGGCTGACATGAGCTTGCTCATGGGAACTGATGAGCGACAGGTAGGAAGATAGTGATCTTTTCTCTGATCTCCTCTCTCAAGACCCTGTTGAAGGGTTAGTTGATGGAGTAGCCCTGGCAGGCAGCCTCACTGACCAGCAGCAAGCTGATTGTAGGCAAGTCCTCAATCAATTTGCAAATGTGTTCTCTCTGACTCTCAGTCACACCACCTGGTGTACCCATGAAGTGGACACTGGTGACAGCCTGCCTGTCAAGAATAAAATCTACAGACAGCCTGATCATGTCAGAGACTGCATCAGAACTATGGTCCAAATGTTGCTGGAGTTTGGGGTTATTAAACCTTCAGATAGCCCTTGCGATAGTCCTGTAGTCCTTATGCCAAAGCCTAACAACCAAGATGGTAACAGAGAGATGAGGTGTTGAGTAGACACAATGCAGCCACTAGGAATGATGCCCATCCAATTCCCAAGGCAGATGAACTGATTAATACCCTGGCCTCAGCCAAGTATCTTAATACATTTGACCTGACTGTATTAAATATTACGTTTTATTGTTCAATTACTTAACATCGTTACAATATACTGTCATTATTAAAAAGAACAGAGTTAAAATCCATTTGACCTGACTGCTTGCTCCTGGCAAACCATACTCTCTGAGCCTGCCAGGCCAAAACCAGCATGTTTAACCCCTACTGGGCATTATCAATTTATTGTCATTCCTTTTGGTTTGAAGAATGCACCTGCCACATTTCAGAGGTTGGTGAACAAAGTTCTGACAGGTCTGGAAGCCTATAGTGCAGCATATCTTGATGATATTGCTGTCTTTACTTCCGTCTGGGAGGATCACTTGGTCTACCTCAGGAATGTTCTAGAGAACCTACAAAAGGCAGGCCGCACTATCATGGTCACAAATTGCCTGATAAGGCAGAGCAAGGGTTGCGTACTTGGGCCACCTTGTAGGTGGAGGAGAGGTTCAGCCATTTGAGAGAAAAATCAAGACCTTAACGGACTTGGTTTCGCCCACTACTCATACTCAGGTCAGAGCTTTCTTGTGCCTAGCTGCGCACTACAGGAGGTTTGTTAAGGGGTATGTGTCTATAATGACTCACCTTAATGATCTCATCTACAAAAGGATACCTAAGAAAGTTCACTGGACAGTTAGCTGACAGAAGGCATTTGATGACCTGAAGCAGGCCATGTGCTCTGCTCCCATTCTGCAAAGTCCTAACAACTCCAAAACCTTAATTGTCCAAACAGATGCTTCTGAGATAGGTATAGGTGCACTTCTGTCACAACTTAATGCAGATGTCCTGATGCTTTTATAAGCAGGGGAGAAACGCTGGTCAGCTATAGAGAGGGAGGCCTTTGTTGTGGTGTGGGCCTTAAGGTGTAGGAAAGTGCCCCTTTTTGCATGGTAACCCCCCACTTTTTTCCTGACATCTGATGCATCTTTCTTGATTTGCCCTGTGTCCCTGCCAATCAGGTTCCCCGGGCCTATGTTCTTTACTATTCAAATCAATTCAATATTTATTAAAGATTTGGATCTCAAATGAGGTCCACAAAAAATACACCCTCAACTTAATAAATAAAAAATTGTAAAACATCATGAGGCACATTAATGGCAACATATACATGTACACATTTTACGACCTATAACAGCTTCGACAAATAAAGATTGTGAATAGCAGCGATATTTATTTATTTATTTATTTAAACACTTGTTAAGCGCAGCAAAGGCCCGAGGGCATCTTGGCGCTGAGTATTTGCTAAATCTGCCTTAGAGAAGGATATAATTATTGATCAAATAGCCACGTTTTAAGATGCTTTCGGAAAGACCACAGAGAGGGGCTGCTCTTTATAGATAGTGGCAAAGTATTCCAGAGCTTGGGTGCTGAAACGAGAAATCTTCTGTCGCCCCATGAAACCAGTTTGGTACGGGGTATTTCCAGCTGGAGGAGGTCAGCAGACCTCAGGGATCTGGTGGGCCGATAGGGGACAAGTTGTTGCGTAAGAAAGGCTGGTCCTTGGTTATGCAACGCCTTATAAACAATACACAAAGCTTTGAATTTAGATCTGTTCCTGATGGAAAGCCAGTGAAGTTCTCTGATGGTTCCTGAGACTGATTGAAAC
This sequence comes from Lissotriton vulgaris, assembly GCF_964263255.1. Lineage (NCBI taxonomy): Eukaryota > Metazoa > Chordata > Amphibia > Caudata > Salamandridae > Lissotriton > Lissotriton vulgaris. The sequence continues at coordinate 1,341,385,441 of NC_141695.1, read as the reverse complement.
TTGGGGATATCACCCAGCAGTCTGGCAGCCGCATTTTGGATGGTTTGCAGCTTATTGAGAACTTTTTCTTGGGAATTCAGAAATAGGGCATTACAATAGTCCAAGGTGGACAGGACCAAGGACGTGATCAGGGTTTTACCAGCAGAGACAGGAAGGAAGGGGAGAATTTTTTTAATGATTCGTAGCTTAAAAAAAGCAGAGGAGGCAATCTGATTTGCATGGGGGAAAAACGTGAGACGATCGTCAAACATGACACCTAGATTCCTCACTTTGCTGACAGGGGTGGGGGGAGGACCCATAGACTGTGGCCACCAGCGAGAGGACCATTCTGGGGTTAAGCTTCCAAAGATGACCACCTCGGACTTATCCGAGTTCAATTTGAGGCAGTTGGATGCCATCCAATTCCCTATGGCCTGCATGCCCAGATTGAAATTATCGGCGATTTTTTGGCCGTCATTTTTGATGGCCAAAACCAACTGAGTGTCGTCGGCGTAAGATGTAAGGCTCATCCCATGGGCACGAATGGTTTTGGCAAGGTCCGACACATATATGTTAAAGAGTGTCGGACTTAGTGATGAGCCTTGAGGTACACCGCACGGCAAGGACAGTGTGGTGGACTGAAAAGGCCCTATGGTGACTACCTGAGTTCTCTCCGCAAGGAAGGAAGCCAGGAGAGTCCTAGCCCTGTGTCTAATCCCCAATGCTTCGACACGGTCGATCAAGATGGCATGATCGACCGTGTTGAATGCCGCTGATAAGTCCAGCAGTATCAAGACTGCTGTACCACCCGCATCGCGAATGGTTCTGATATCCTCAGTAGCCTTGATCAGGGCCGTCTCTGTCCCATGATTTAGGCGGAAACCAAACTGGGAGTCATCCAGTAGATTATGGGTTTCTATAAAGGCTGATAGTTGATTATTTAGGGCCTTCTCGACAATTTTTGCCAGGATAGGTAGATTGGCGATCGGTCGGTAATTTTTAAGCTCGTTCCTATCTAGGTTATGTTTTTTTAGTAGAGGCTTTAGTAGCGTCTTTTTTAGATCAGAGGGGTAAACACCTGTATTAATCATGGTGTTACAGATGGATGTAATAGCTGGAAGCAGTACTTCTGAGACTGGGAGCAGTACTTTGAAAGGGCAGGGATCAAGGGCAGAGCCTGATTTGATGGATGACACAATGTCCCTGACCTGATTAATAGAGACCTCTTTAAACTGGGAAAAAGATGGACCAGTCATGGAGGAACTCACCATCTCAGGAGCAATGTTTTGTTGTGTTTCTACACAGTTGGCAAAGACGGCATAAATATCATTGACTTTGTTGTAAAAATAATTAGCCAATGCATCACAAAATGATTGGGAAGAGGGGGGTTGTAGGTTAGGTAAGCATCCGGCCAACTGTTTAGTGGTCTCAAACAAAGCCTTGCTTGAGTTTTTAGAGAGTTCAATTTTCTCTGAAAAGAACTTCTTCTTAGCATCTAAGATCATATTTTTGTATATAGTGACCGATTGCTTGTATATTGATTTAACCTCTTCGGAATAGTGTCTGCGCCAGTTCCTCTCATTCCTCCGGCACAGCTGCTTTTGTGTCCTTAAAGTTTCCGAGTACCAGGGGGCAGAGGGGGATGATCTGTTTCTGGAGCATTGTTTTGACTGAACCAATAGAGTGGTCGCGGAAGCAACCCACTCATTATATTGGGAAATAGCCATTTTAGCATCATTTGACAGAGATGGACTGGTTTTAATCAAAAGTGATAGTAATGAAGTAACAAAGCATATCCCTAATTGTGCAAAGAGCATTTAAGTAGCAGTCAGTTTATGTGCAAAATACGATGAAAAGCCCAACTTCAGCAAAAAGTTGAGTTTAAAATTAGCAGTCAGTTCATGTGTAAAATACAATTAAAAGTCCAATTTCAACAGAAAGTTAGGTTTGAGATTAGCAGCAATAGAATAGGAGTACCAACGCATATCCTAACATATATAACAGAGGCAGTTGAGTTACAGTGGATTTGTATGCATAATATAATCCAGCATCAATAGAGAATTCGTTTTTAAAATTGGCAACAAGAAAGTGGACAAAAAGCAAAACTAACCAGTTATTCAAAGAGCAATTAAGTAGTAGCCAGAGCATGTGCAAAATACAGACATAAGAGGGAGAGAATATTAATACTCCATAATAGGGCGATAGGCTAGGAGTAACTGCCCATTTAGAGGAATGTATAAAAGGTTAAAATATATACAAAACCTCCTTAAAAATGTTGAAAAATTTTACACAGATAATATTGTTTTTCGGACTAAAGAGAAAGTCGCGGGCTGAAGCTACATCTTTAACACCATTTTGTAAAAACATCGGCTGAACCCAGCGGCGACGATTCGAAACCAATGCTGGACAGACAAACAAGACATGATCCAGGTTCTGATTTCTTAATGCACAAAAATTACATATTTTTCAATTTTTCATATTCTGAGACCAGCTGACTGTTAAATCGTTTAAAGGTAAAATATTCATGCGACTTACGGTGAGCAACGTCAAATTCCTTGTTCTAAGTTCCAAGATAAATATTTCTGGGAGATTCTCGGGAAGCTCATCTTAGTTATTATCTTTAATTTCTCTTTTATGTTACAGAATTTGATATCTCTATTGTAGCGGAGCTTACCACTTAGAATTTTTAAAAGAGATTTAAAATCTAATGGCAGGAGGGTAATCTCTGATTCTTCTTTTACAGAAAAAAGATTTAATGCCAGAGAGAAGTCACGATATAAGGAATATTTTCCCCAATACCGCCAAAGATTTCTTGACGCATAAAACCTCGCAATGAGTGCGTTTCGCTATTTTTAAGCGGATATCCCCAATGAAAAACCCTGGATATACCTTGGATATAGGAGCTTATCAGGTCAAATTCTAATCTAATAGCAGCTGATGGAGCAAACGTGTTAAAATTGCACAACTTCCGCAAAATCTGGCCTTCAATCCTATCTAAAAAACTCCGGTCCTTTACAGGGATTGATTCAATGGCATAAAGCAGAGTTGGAGGAATTTTTGCTTTAAATACCGTCAGCATATGTAAAAAATGCCTTCTGCCCATTGCACTGTAAAAAATGCGCAGACCATTAGCATGGGATACAGCTTTACAAGAACTGTGTCCAATGTGCAGTTTATTCTTCGTATTACCCGCTATTAGTTTCCCTAGGTAAAGGTATGAATCTACCACCTCCAGCTTTCCGGGACCAATTTCCGACTTAAACGTACTTGGTTTACTACTTCTGTGGCATTTCATGATTAAAAGTTTGCTTTTTGATACATTTATTTTAAAGAAATGAGCCATCGTATAATTCTGTAATGAAATCAACTTTCTACACACCCACTAGGGTTTAGGTCCATCACTATTATATCGTCTGCATAAAGGAGACATGCAAAAGGACAGCTGCCTATCTGTGGTGCATCTCCCTCTAGCTGGGAGAAACAATCAGGTAAATCTGCTGTATAGAAAGAAAATAGTAGCGGTGCTAGTAAGCAGCCTTGTTTCAGACCATATTCTATGGGTATTATGGGAGATAAGCCCAGCTGATCCGCGCCGCCAAGAAAACTGCATTCAAGGACCGGTTGGACAACAACGCACACAACTGCAAGGAACTCTTCAACATCGTGAAAGAGCTTTCCAACCCCAGCGCAGGAAACAACGACATCACCCCATCGCAAGACCTCTGCAACTCCCTCGCCTCATACTTCCACAACAAGATCACGGACATACACAGCAGTTTCAACAACCAACCAACGCACACCACGACCGACCAGCCACCCCCCCCCACCACCACCCTCCACGCCTGGACCCCGATCAGCACCGAAGACACCATCCGCACGATGAACTCCATCCACTCCGGATCACCGACCGACCCCTGCCCTCACCACGTCTTCAACAAGGCCGACGCTGTCATCGCACCCCACCTGCGAGACACCATCAACACCTCCTTCGACACCGCCATCTTCCCTAAAAGCTGGAAACACGCCGAACTCAGCGCTCTACTCAAGAAACCAACAGCGGACCCCACCGACCTCAAGAATTACCGCCCCATCTCGCTTCTCCCGTTTCCAGCCAAAGTCATCGAGAAGACCGTCAACAAGCAGATGGCCGCCTTCCTCGAGACGAACGGATCCCTCGACCCCTCACAGTCCGGCTTCCGAGCCAAACACAGCACCGAGACCGCCCTCATCGCCGCCACCGATGACATCCGAGCCCTGATGGACAATGGAGAAACAGCGGCCCTCATCCTCCTAGACCTCTCCGCGGCATTCGACACGGTCTGCCACCGCACCCTAGTACGGCGCCTCAGCAACATCGGAATCCAGGACAAGGCGCTGGAATGGATCATCTCCTTCCTGGACGGAAGAACACAGAGAGTCCGCCTACCACCGTACAAGTCAGAAGCCTCCAAAGTCATCTGCGGCGTCCCCCAAGGATCATCCCTGAGCCCCACCCTCTTCAACGTCTACATGAGCCCCCTCGCGGCCATCGTACGCAAACACCACCTCAGCATAATCTCCTACGCCGACGACACCCAGCTGATCCTCTCCCTGACCAACGACCCCGCCGCCGCCAGAGCCAACCTGCACGAAGGGATGAAAGAGGTAGCCGAGTGGATGACGACCAGCCGCCTGAAACTGAACTCGGACAAGACGGAGGTCCTCATCCTGGGCTCCTCACCCTCCGCCTGGGACGACTCCTGGTGGCCTCCCGCCCTGGGCACCGCACCCAAACCGACAGACCATGCACGAAACCTGGGCTTCACCCTGGACTCCTCCCTCTCCATGACCAGGCAAGTCAACAGCGTCTCCTCGGCGTGCTTCAACATCCTACGCATGCTACGGAAGATCTTCTGGTGGATCCCCACAGAGACCAGGAAGACCGTCACCCAGGCCCTCGTCACCAGCCGACTGGACTACGGCAACGCCCTCTACGCCGGGACCACCGTCAAGCTCCAGAAGAGACTCCAGCGGATCCAAAACGCCTCAGCCAGACTCATCCTCGACATCCCACGTTCCAGCCACATCTCCGGACATCTGAGAGACCTTCACTGGCTCCCCGTCAACAAAAGAATCACCTTCCGCCTCCTCACCCACGCACACAAAGCCCTACACGACCAAGGCCCGAGCTACCTCAACAGCCGAGTCAACTTCTACGCTCCCAAACGCCACCTCCGATCAGCCAACCACGCCCTCGCCGCCGTCCCCCGCATCCGAAGAGCGACTACAGGAGGAAGGTCCTTCTCCTACCTGGCCGCCAAGACCTGGAACTCCCTCCCGTCCGACCTGCGCCTGACCCAAGACCACCTCTCCTTCAGGAAGAAGCTGAAGACCTGGCTGTTCGAGCAGTAGCGGCACCCCCCCCCCCCCCCCAGCGCCTTGAGACCCTACGGGTATGTAGCGCGCTTTATAAGTGTATTTGATTGATTGATTGATTGGTTTCCCCCCATTAATACCTGGCAACAAGTTTGAAAATGTAATGCAATAATTAAGGATAGCAGGGGAGCTGGCAGTCCCACATTATGTAATTTTCTCCATAGTAATGGTTGGTCTACCTTATCGAAGGCCGATGAAAAATCTATTAAGGCCGCATAAACGTTTAATTTACGAGAGATCGTATATTTCTCCTCAATTAATTTCAACATGGAGATGCTATCCAGGGTGGAGCGGTTTTTCCTAAAACCTGCTTGTTCTATAGGGAGCGCCTTCTTCTCCGTCACCCATTCTAAAAGGTGATCGAGAATACTGTGTGCAAATATTTTCCCTACTGCATCTAATAAGGCTATTTGCGGATAGTTACCCGGATGGGATCTAGAGCCCTTTTTGTGCAAAAGGATTAAAATACTACCGGACCAAGATGGTGGTGCCTTCCCCCGGAGAGTGGTAGGTATAATGGGCAACCCAATCTACCCTTGAGGGCTCGGGCAAGATTAATGAACAGGTAAAATGTGCCTTCAGGGGATTTATTAAGGTACTAAGTTATGTTATTCTCAATCACAATTCAGTGTAAGGTTTCTTATTTGCTAACTAATTTATTTATTTTGGCAAGATGTTTGCTAACAATGCAATTTTTTATATTTATGAGCTAATCACATAAAGATATATCTCTAAAGAGTATATATCGCAAAGCAGGAAATAGCAAGAAACAATAAAAACAGCAGAAACCATAGGTGTGTATAAAAGTAGTGAAATTTATCTTCAGATTTCATAAAGGGTACTCATATGAAGCAATTATAAACAAACAAGAAGGGAGCATTCCATTATTTTACCTTCACTGTTATAATTAAATACACTTTTTCACAATTACAGTCAATGAATTTTGAGACAGAAGTGTACAAGTCGACGTTTTGGTCTTTAGACTTTCGTCAATAAGACCATCTTTAGGACTAAAAGTGTTTAGAGTGGTTGACCCCTGAGTTCTGTTGTTGGAGTATTACAACAGATTCGTAGGTACCAGCCGTGTTCACTCGTCCAAACGATAAAAACGAGTGATACTCGGCGCATACCTACAAAGACGTGCTGAAGAGTGCTCACAAACCTCGATTCACAGAGGAGACCACAGATTGAAAAACTGATTTGTGTGGATGTTCTTCTGACCATAAGTTAAGACGTCTAACCACACAGATTTCAATATAATAATTAGACCGCATTACATTTTGCCCTACGTGCGCTTCTGAAATTTAAGATCGACTCATTCAGTGACTGACATAACCGCCAAAGTGACAGCGGCTGGTACCTACAAATCTGTTGTAATACTCTAACAACAGAACTCAGGGGTCAACCACTCTAAACACTTTTAGTCCTGAAGATGGTCTTATCGGCGAAAGCCTAAAGACCGAAACGTCGACTTCTACTCTTCTTTCTCAAAATGCATTGACTGTAACACTGTAACTGTGAAAAAGTGTATTTAATTATAACAGTGAAGGTTAACATAATTGAATGCTCCCTTCTTGTTTGTTTATAATTGCTTCATATGAGTATCCTTTATGAAATCTGAAGATACATTTCACTACTTTTATACACACCTGTGTTTTTGCTGTTTTTATTGTTTCTTGCTATTTCCTGCTTTGCTATATATATATATATATATATATATATATATATATATATATATGCTATTTAGAGATATATCTTTATGTGATTAGCTCATAAATATAACAAATTGCATTGTTAGAAAACAGATTCCCAAAATAAATAAATTAGTGAGCAAATAAGAAACCTTACACCGAATTGTGATTGAGAATAACATAACTTAGTACCATAATAAATCCCTTGAAGGCATATTTTACCTGTTCATTCCCCTGAGAGTAACAAATATTAAACAATGGGGCTAGGTACGTGGCCAACAAAAGTGGCTCTTTTTTGATTACCGTCTTTGGGATTTCATCCGGACCCTTTGCTCCTGACGATTTCATTTTTTAATTGATCCAACCAGGTCATTCACTGAATGTACATAGTTGAAAATAGGAGTTTCAAAGGAGTCAGGTGCATCGTGGACAAAGCTGGCATATTTAGAATTCGCAGAGTAGAGTTCTGGCAGGTGGAGTTTCCAATCCTCTTCTTTAATAGGAATGGGAAGAGATTTCATTCTTGTGCCGCAACAGTCAGGGATTATTTTCCAATGTTTTGGGTTTATTTTTTGAGGCCGCCTCTTTTAACTGCACCCAAACGTCATCTTCCTTTATTTGTTTTAAAGAGCATTTTCTTCTCTGCCTTTTCCTCTTTAATAGGTTTAAAAGTGTTACTTTGTTTGAGAGAAAAATTCAAGTACTGGGCTGTCACTAATTTATTTATTTCCCTATATAAGGTGAGCACTGTATCAAAATACGATCTCTGTTTAGCCGGACCTTGCGTAGCTTTACAAAATTTGGCCAAAGAGACCATATTGTGGGAAAAGGCTTCTAGTATATCAAACTGAGGAATGTCACTCTCGGCCTTTACTAAATGCTGCTGTTCTTTTATCGAAGCTGTTAAGTGAGCTTTTAAATCAGCGGTCGCTAGAGTATTCCAATGAATTCTACCATTTGATGTCTTTAAAATTTCAGGGACCTACCTTAGCACTTGTAAGATTAAATTTGGAGCAGATCAACATATGATCACTAAAATCATTTCCCAAAAAGTCCATACTTATGAGATTACAGAAAAAATCTGCAGAGACAATTAGATAATCTATAATAGATCTCCCAGTTGGCGCCCTATGAGTATAATTTGCTGGAATATCATTTTCTAACCTCCCATTAGCGTTTACAAGGTCTAAACTTCTCAGACCTTCGAGTAGTGTGGCACCTCTTTTATCTGTCCTGCTTTTTTCGGAAATTGGGCAGTGGGGATATTTATGGCTTTGTTTTTTGCAGTGTTAGAAAATACCCTTATAATGTGAGAAGAGACTTTAGAATTCAAGTCTCCAACTAACATTAGAAACCTGCAATCTTCCCTTTCCTTTTAGTAAGTGAAAATTAGATGCATCAGGAGGTAAATATACATTTACAATCAGCAGAGAATTTAAATGATCCTGGGCATCCTTGAGGTCTATCTCAAACAAAGCTCTGCGCCAATGCGTTCTTGCTCAGCCGAGCAATAATGCGAACTTCGACTCCGCAGCCGCGGAGTCAAACGGCAACGTAGGAGTTCGGAGGATTCCGCAGCGTCTCCGCGGCCACAGTGCCTCTGCTGAACCGCAACACTGCAATGGACAAGAATCACGTGCGAGGACCCTCATGCCTCGCGAGACTATATATCTTCCTGGACCTCCCCTAGCGTTTAGCATTCTGGGAGTTGTAGTTTTTCCATGCAAGTGGATATTCGGCAGGCATGTATTTCTGATCCTGACACCTAGGGCACTGTGACCAGGGAAGGCCTCTAAGGGCTCCAGGACCTATTGTGCCACCGTTAGAGACCCTGTAACTTAACACCCACACACTGCCATTGCAGGCTGCATATTTTGGTGCAGAGAAAAATGAAGTGTCGACATGGCACACATCGCTGTGTGCCATGCCTGAAACCCACTGCCTGAGGCCTAGGTAAGTCACCTCTGTAGCAGGATGCACTAGCCCTCAGGTTAGGGTACAGTGGCATAAGCCTGGCACTCCTACAGTGCCTATGTCCATTCTTAGACGTTGTAAGTGTAGTGAAGAGATAAAGAATATGGTCTGGGAGTTGGTCATTATGAACTCCACAGGTCAGTAAAGGCCTGACTAAAAACTGGGAATTTTGGTAGCAAACTTCTCAGTACATTAAACCTACACTGATCACAGTGTGGGATTTATGTAAAATGTAACCAGAGGGCATCTTATAGATGCCCCCCTGAAAAACAACCAGCCCTGGTGTGGTTCCTGAATGGCTCTCCCCCATTTTCCACCACCAAACAGGTTTATGGACCCCTGGGTAGAGAGCCTCCGCTCTTTGGATCCAGAAATTAAGCCCATCCGGGCAGAGGTGTCATGCCTTCTCCCCCAGGATGCGCTGGATCCACAAAAGGGAAACCTACAAAGGCCTGCCGCCTTTGTAAGCTGTCCATGCCTTTTGCTGCCCCCAGGAACTGGCTCCTATTGATTGTGCCCCCCTTTTGGATTGGAGAATCGGTAGGAAAACCAAGCTAGGAGGGAAGGTGTGCCAGTATTTTCCAACCCAACCCCTCAGGTGGGGGAGTCGAGGTAAAACACACAACTCAGTCCCCTTCATCTTGAAGATGAGGGGACCTAACCAAGTAGGAAGTGGCTCATGCCCCCCTCCCACTGGACGGTGGCATAATAGGTTGTGTACTCACCCCAAGGAAGGGACCCATTGGTCCCATCCTGCACACCCCTTTTACACTCCTAAATTTAGTAATTTGGCGCGACCCTGAACCTTGCCTCCTCAGATTCGAGGATGAAATAAGAAGGGTTGAAGAGCTGTGCTGACAAAAAGAAGAGGATACCTACTGCTTTGGCCCCGGCCCCACTGGCCTCTCCTGACTTCAACCAGCCTACAGCGAGAACCCTGGCGAGTCCAGTAGACCCCTGTGCTGGGAGGACCTGCCCTGTGACCCTCTCAGGACTCTGTCTCCCTTGAACACCGGTTTCCTCAAGCAAAGACTCACCAACAGAATCCGGATCCAGGCAATTTCACAATTTTGCTCCACAGCGATCCTGAACTGGAATCTGGCAATCCTGGACCTCCCTCAATCCTCAAGTCAAAGCCTGCAGCCTCAACCTGAAGGATCCCCCCTACCCCAACTCTTTTTCCGGTCCAGGGAAGACATGGTTTGGAAGTTCGGCTGGACTGTTCCCATGAGGCACAGGGTCAGATTGATTTGCATATGGCCATGTCTGAACTGGGGTGGCGGAGTGAGCTAAAAAATGATGATGGATTAAACCCAGATCAGTTGACTGGGGGTGAGTGCTTGCAATGTTCAACACTCCGTCCATCATCCCCTTCTGTTTTGCTTTATTCGCCCTAAGTTGGCAGGGTATGCCCAGACGTGGGTCCCTTGCTCACTTTGCCACTGGATTCAAGCTAGCCTGGCTGATGACGGCTGATTAGCCAGAAACCGGTCCCAGGATGCTTTTGTCCGGTCCAGGGAAGACATGGTTTAGCAGTTCAGGCTGGACTGTTCCCATGAGGCACAGGGTCAGACTGATTTTCATATGGCCATGTCTAAACTGGGGTGGCAGAGTGATCTAAAAAATGATGATGGATTAAACCCAGATCAGTTTACTGGAGGTGAGTGCTTGCAATGTTCAACACTCCGTCCATCATCCCCTTTGGTTTTGCTTTGTTCTCCTTAAGTTGGCAGGGTATGCCCAGACGTGGGTCCCTTGCTCACTTTGCCACTGGATTCAAGCTAGCCTGGCTGATGACGGCTGATTAGCCAGAAACCGGTCCCTGGATGCTTTTTTCCGGTCTAGGGAAGACATGGTTTGGCAATTCGGGCTGGACTGTTCCCATGGGGCACAGGGTCAGACTGATTTGCATATGGCCATGTCTGAACTGGGGTGGCGAAGTGAGCTAAAGAATGATGATGGATTAAACCCAGATCAATTGACTGGGGGTGAGTGTTTGCAATGTTCAACACTCCTTCCATCATCCCGTTTTGTTTTTTTCCTTTGTAAGTGCATCAGCCATTACGATACTTAGAGTGGCCATGTGTCCTTACGCGATGACCATCTCCAAATTGGCTGTAACGAACCCTGTCATGTTTGGCATCAAACATGTTGGAATCATACCTCCCACACTGTAAACAGTGTGGGAGGTATGAACACTGTAAACAGTGTGGGAGGTATGATTCCCTGCTCTGTAAAACTCTACCGGGAGGCCCTCAGTGCTCCTGGTACCAGTCTTCCAGACCAGGACAGCACAACATGGCTGCTGCCGACCAGAGACATGATTCTGCCCTCCTGTTGTCAAGCCAAGCTCGAGCAGGGGAAGGCAGAACAATAGGTATCCTGTCACAGGGAGGTGTAACCACCTCCCAGACAGGGTTTTGTGTATTGGGGCTGGTTGGAGCGCTTGCCAGCCTCACTCCATCTGCTTGAAGGGCACACTTGGTGTGCTCCTTGTATAGTCCAGTGCATGGAGCAGTTGGCTCCTGCTCCGGCACAAAACTGTGCAAAGGACATGGGCGTATGCTCCAAGCTGTCTGACTCCTCCCCTGGGAGGGAACCCTGACTCGTCCTAACCCTTTCCTTAGGGTACTTAAGGGCTTACCTGAGGGTAGGTCCCTAGATTCGTTGTGAGACAAAATTCATTTAAAGACACCACTTTTTCTTGGACCGTCTGGGCACTCTGCACTTCGCTGGACTTTGCTCTGGGCATCAAGGCTGCAACTGGCAAGATTCCTGCTGCTCCTGATCTCATTGCCCTGTTTGTCTTTTGCAACGTCTATGCCTATGCTGTTACGTGGGAATCTAGGACCCTAGTGTAACTTTTCCTGATTCATGCCCATATATAGGTTTAAACCATCGAGTCCTTATATAGGCATAAAGAATCATTGCCTTATTTAGTTATAGCCGGTGCAGCCCTAATACGGCATGGCTACTTCCACTAAACTCTGAGAATCCACATTGATTTTGTGGTAAAACCAGCCCTCAGCAGTCAGGAACCTCCCCCTGCTTGAATACTGATTTATTCAAGAAATCCGGGAGTTTTCAAGGAACTAAGGCACTAGTGAAGATATTATGTCCAATCTTACGTCAGACTGGGCACCTTCAATAAATATAAATATGCCTACATTTGCCCAGTAAAACACACGGTGGTTCCGGAGCAGATCGACTAACTACTTGCCCGACGCCCTGCTGATGCAAGTGCTGAAGGAAGCCGACCCTCCAACTGACGCACTGAAAAGACGCTGTCTTTTCTCATGCTGAGAAATCCAGCTCCAGTGTTTCCAGGTTACCTTTGCGGGTTGCTGGGAGATCAATTCCCGAGAGAGAGATACCAGACCACTGTCATTCTAAAACCAAGGTACGGAGCTGATTAGATCCCTAGAGAATTCTTGAACAGATTCTTGGCAGAGAAATAGTCAAACTTAAACTACTCCTCCCTTACTCCTCCCTCGTACTAGGCTTAGGTTAGGTACACTGGGGTAGGCGTACGTTAGAAACACCAGTTGAGTACTTTTAGCCATCATTTTATCACTATATGTATTTTATGCATTGTATGTATTCTATGTTTATGGCTGAGAAACCATATCATGCTTTTTACAGTACTATTTTATAATACTGTTCGTATTATATGCCTCGTACTTCTTAACTAGCATTTGAATTGTAGCAGTGCATTTCTTATGCTTAAGAAATAAGACTGTTCAATAAATACTTTTATTGAAAATGCCCGTCTCTGTATTTCTAAAGCAATTCTGGTGAAATTAAGCATGCACGATTGACTGAGTGAAATAGCCGTCTATTGTTTCCACGACTCTAGAGATACGTTTCATTCTGGGGAAACAAAGTTGTCATGTTATATGGTTGTCAGAGACTAATCCCTTCTTGTTTATTTGAGAAAGTTTCTAGTGACCTCTGAGCTAGCAGGCACTCACAATTAAGTCTAATTATTAGCTCAGCTAAAACAATTAATTAAAATACATAGACAATTGGTTCAATATATTATGCAGACATTAACGGTCTAACCAGCTGTAAGAATTCCACAGCACACCCCTCATCAGGGGAACACAAATAAAATCACACCACAGACTATACAGTCAGTCATTGGTAAACTACCAGCGAACCGAGAACAGATTCCGTTCTGGTTAGCACAAAAAATTACTCAAATAGAGGCAGTATTTCCTGATAGTACACCTCATGAAAAACATAGGATTCTGACAATCTGTTCACCTATGGGGATTGCACCACACGTAGAGGATTGTGACACTTGGGGTACAGTCTTTGCTTCAATCTACACTAAAACACATGGTGTTCCGTCCATGACGTTCTAAGACAGATTCAAAATGAACACGGTCCTGAACCGGCCTTAAATTTAGGTATGAAACTACTGAAAGATTTCAAACAGGTCTCGGCTATACTATTAGCCAATATCAGAGGAGAAGCAGCATCAGTGGCAATCCGTCAGAAATTAAAAGAAACAGATATTTCTGAGCAACCTTATGAGCTTGCCAGAATTATTTAAAAATCCTATGAAGAACTAGGTAGAGATAGTTTGGATGGGAAACCAGTAAAACCTGAATTAACAGAAAATCCTGAAAAAGTGTTTATTAAAAATAATCTCACTACTTTAAAAAGAAGGGGAAGAACACTAAACAGACACCTCCTAGAGAGAAAAGTTTTCAGTCCAGAGGAAGGTCTCCCCAAAGGAGAGCTAGGTCTCCTGAACAGGGAGGTAGGTCTCCCCAATGGGAACCCTCTGAAAAAAGATGCAACCTTAGAAATAGGGATACTTTAAGAAAACCTGATAGATATCAAGATACTGACACACGTCCCTCTCGATCTTTTCAGACTTCCTTGCAGAAATCGGAAAGAAGAGGACGGTTAGAACCCAAAGAAGAACTCGTCAAGTCTAAAGACAAAGAACCCGTTCACCAAAGTAAAAAAACTAAATTTTTCAAAAAGAAGGTAGCAAGCATAAAGATCAGACATGCCGAGGATTCTGAGTACACAACTCAAGAACGGGGAGTGGGCCCAGACAATGCTAGACAGCGCAGCAGAAGTAACCATAGTTTGCAGGATCCTGAAGGATCATCTGGAGACAGTGGACTTGAATGAAAACATTAGAGTTGAAACTGCAGACACCAGGGTTAGTGTACCCCACAAGTTATATGAAGTAACACTCCGGATGGAGGGGGACATAACTAGAATAATAAAAGCTCTCTTCTGGGACAAGCTTTCCAAGGGTTATGACATACTTCTAGCTGAAAAAGACTGGCCACCTGCAGTTGTAAGGGAGTGCCCACACGGCAAAGAGATAATTATGCCAGCCTTCTCAAATCAAATTCCAATTCATAAAACATATACATATGCCAGGAAATGGGCAGTGGTCCAAGCCCCAGCATTATATAAGAATCATGTAGGATGGAATGAGGACTCTCCTCATCATAAAATCCAGTTAAAAAATCAACCTACTGCTCAAAGGCAGTATCCGGTCAAGCAAGAAGCTAAAAAAAAAGTCAGGGAGATCTTAGATCAACTTGAATATCAAGGGGTGATTGAAACATGCACATCATCTATGAACAATCCTTTGTTTCCTGTCTCCAAACCAGACAATACATATTGTCTAGTTTTGGATTACAGACACCTGAACTCTTGTTGCAAAACCTTTGCAGTTCAAAATTCACATAGTACAGCACTGATGAATAACATCGTGCGCAAAAAATATAAAACTGCATTAGATATTTCAAATGGGTTTTTCTGTCAAAACATTGCACCAGAAAGCAGGCATTTGACCGCTTTCTGAATCTTGGGGTCACAGCGGCAATTTTGCCGTCTCCCCTAGGGATTTAAGAATAGTCCGGGGTTGTTTTCAGCTACAGTAGCAGAAATACTACAAATGTATGATGTTGAGGAATTATCATATGTCAATGACATCTATCTTACAGATGACGATTTGAACAGGCTCTTGAAAAGAGTAAACACCACAATACTTGGGTTTGCTTCTGAAGGGTAGAAATTCAACTTTTAGAAATCACGAATTGCCCACCTCAATGTCCTATTTTTAGGTTACAAGTTATCAAGTGAAGGCAAAAGCCTGGCAGCAAACTTCTTAGAGAAATGTGCGCTGCTCCAACCTCCAAAAACGCTGAAAAACTTACAGTTAATTCTAGGTTTCCTGAATTGTGGAAGAATTTATGTTCTAAATTACTCAGAGAGGGTTAAACCTCTCTACGAACTAATCAAACCTGATTTCAAACCGACTAATTATACTCAAACACATACGGAGATTTTACGTTCAGTCCAAACAGACATGTTAGCTAAAAAACAGTTAAAGACACGCGAAAACTTTCGCAATCTTGTGATCCGAGTCATCCCAGGGAGATGTGGATTCACGTACCTGACCTTTAATGAGGGAGAAACGGTACCAATAGCATACAAATCACACTTGTACACACAAGCTAAAATGAAGTTCACTTCTACTGAGAAAATTCTGACAGCGGTTCAAACTGCAGTAGCAAAAGAGAGAGCTCTCGCGCAGGGTAAACGCATGATGATCGTTACACCTGTACCTGCCTTAGAGGCAGTGACAAAAGCAAGCATCCTAAATGCTAAAGCTTTACATCCGAGATGGATACAATGGGTTAACTCTCTTGCTGCAACAGACGTTGAATACATTTTTGATCCCAGCTTGAAAACACAAGAATTTCTCGAATGCGAACATGAATGTCCTCTGCCGACCGAAATTCTGCCTCTAGAACATTACGAATGTATAATATATACAGATGGATCAGCACAGCTCGCAATTGGGGGTAAACAAGCCTATAGTGCTGCATGCGCGATTGTGAAAGGTCGCCGGCGCGAAGGTAAATGCAGACCTTTGGTCACTAAAACTCAAATACACTCGGAGACTGTACAGCTCAGCGAGCTGAACTACAGGCTTTCAAGATGGCGCTTGAAAATACCGATCTCGAATTCCCCACACTAATAGTGTGCGATTCATATTTCTGCGTTGAATCTTACAACGAAAATTTGCAGAAACGGGTTCAAAAACGCAAAAGGTGGCACAATCAAGCATAAAACGCTTTGGGAACAAGTAGTTCTTTTACAAAAAGAACTACAAAAGACTCACGTGATTCATACACTGAGTCATCAGCGTGATGGCGTTCACGTTGCAGGGAATTCATTGGCTGATGAAGCCGCAAAGACAGCTGTGCAAACGGCTTCTGTAGCTACAATCAAACGCTCAAAAAAGTAATAGATGGTGAAACGCTATTAGCAGTAAAAGCCTCAATGGAAGGAAATTATGCAGAGTTACCTCTAAACTATCCACTCGGTAATACATACATAATTGATGCAAACTCCGTTCCTTTTGCTCAAAACCCTGGAGTGGGGGACAGAGTAATTCCAAACAGGAAACGGAGGGCTTACTTGGTTCAAGAAGCACATATGGGAGAGGGTCTGAGACATCAAGGGATCTTGAAATCTCTAATAGAATTAGAAAAGATGTACTGGTGGCCGGGAATAGGAGTTGGCGTGTACAATTTCACAATTTATTGCCCTAACTGCAACAGAGATCGCAGCAGCGAAAGCCACCAGATACCCTACTACAGCGTAGCCAGCCCAGTCCAGATACCATTACTAGACATCATTATGCTATCTACCTGCAAACGTCAGAATGGACGAATGCAGACCCACATCTGTTAGGACAAGATTTATTTGGTTATGGCCCCAGCGCTCGGCTGACGCCAGAACTGTTATAAAGGATTTTCGAGTCTTTAGCGGCACATACGCAATTTGCACACTACATTCTGACCAGGGTCCTGCGTTAGCTCTCGAGCTTACAAGGAGGCCATGGTTAGCTTGGGCGTTGCATTGCGGTATTCTAGTCCCTTCCATCCTGAGGGTAATGCGGTAGTGGAAAGAAAAAACCGTGACATAAAGCAATCCATAACAGCTAAGGTATTAGGTACGGGTGATGTCTGGGTCAAACATCTAACAAGTGTCCAACGTAGTCTTAATAATCTGCCAAGAATTTCTCTGGGTGGAGTCACTCCGTATGAATTAATGTTTGGTACTAGAATGATAATCGAAGACCTCGATAGTCAGACTTCAGGGGTGAAACACAAACCCTTTGATGTCAAAGATCGTTTGACTATTTTACAGGACTTAAATGAAACAAGAAGAAGTCTGAGTAATACCAAACAGAAGCAAACGCCCACTGAAGAAAAACCACCTGTCCCAGCAAGGCCTGTCTGGATTCCAAAAATTGGGGATCTGGTCAGGGAGAAAATGATGGTGAAGAAGGAATTTGGGCCTTCTTACAGAAAAACAGTACCGGTCTTGGCCGTCCATGGAACAAGATCAGTAGTACTACCGCCCATTGCTGGTAAAAGGAAGAACAGAGTTGTATCTATCGACTTGGTCAAACCACAATCATGGGACCAATAATAAGTAGTAGGCCCAGTGGTCTCCCGAAAAGTAGCAGACGACCAAACCTTGCTACAATCCAAGAGGTTCAAACTGAAAGACTTATCACCTTTGATAATCCAACAGTAAAAAAAGAAGGACTATGCAACAAAGCCATGGAACTTGTACCTCTGGAAACCCAAATAACAGTTCGTTAAGAAACACCTGTCTACAATGATGTACCATCTGAGTATACAAATATGACAAGGAAAGAGACAGCTCCAGTGACTTCAAGTAATCCTGATGCAATCCCAACAATTGACAGAACTGCTTCTGGCTACTTTATCAACTTCGATAACTTTTCTGAGGATCCCAGTGAACCTGAAGATGAGCCAGCAAACAAAACTATCAAGGAAAAAGTAACAGAACTCCTTCATCTACTAGAAAAAATATATCTGGTTTCACCATGGGTGGAATTTTGGATTGGATTGGGTGTATTTTTCCTCCTGCTATGGCTCGTGCTAGTATTGAGCTTGGGAAGGATGATTGATGGAAAATACAGTACTATGGACACAGCAAGTAAGAAAATCAACTTGGTCCTGAAAACCTTACAAATCATCTCATCGTGAAAAAAGAGGACTGTCAGCAGTGAACATCATAGCTGTTCCTATACCTGGTGGTATAGCATGGGACAGAACTGATTATGACATCTATGGTCTGGTTGAGCTTCTGAAGCTTCCACACCAATTTAAGGTTTCTTTGAGTGACTTTGTCGCACGCAGTGAATTTTCTGATGATTGGGACTTTGAGACTATTAACAACATGATGAAAAATGTGGAAACATCAGCTAAATTTACAGAACATGACTACTTAGAAGGGTCATCGGATTATGAAAAATTTTATTGTTTTAATCATTATAGTCATCATTATTTGCATAGATCTGCAAACCCTAGAGATGTTTTATATTACAATCAATGGGAACATTGTCCAACACCGCCAAAAGGCAGTTCGAAAAATTCTTGGAAAAATGTCCGTACTTCTCAGGGTTTAATGTTACAAATCCAGAAATGTATTATTTTAAAAATATAAATAACCCAGGTATGAAAACAATGTTGACTAATACTAAACACATTTATTCTGCAAACTTTTATGCTCAGCTGTCTACATTAGGTTTTGACTTTTGGGAAGACAACATAGAGACAAAAACTGTCTGGGGCACGAAAGATTGGCAAGTACAAGGTTCAGAAGCACTATTCAGTGCCTGCATTATACCAGAACAAATTTTGTTTTTGAATGACCCTGTTCAACAAACCTCTTGTCTTGGCTTAGCTAAGATAAAAGATTTAAATAAACCGTATTTACCAAAACCTGCACCTGACAGTAATAACTATTCGGATGAGGAGGTAGACGTAACTTATATATTAAAAGAGAACAGAACTGATCCTAACTGGAAAAAGTGGGTAATCTGGCAAACAGACACTAAAAACTGTCATGAAAGATTCCTGAACAAAACACAAGGCTTCAGATGGAATAGGCCAGATCCAAGATATTCCCAGAGACAACATCCAGGGATGGTAACTACGTACAGTGTAGGGAAGCTTTGCCTTGAATGGCTTCAGAAATCTACACTTCCAGAAATAAAACAACACTTGTCTTTACTTAAAGAAAGCAATGATTTGCGAGATTTCTTAATGGGACCTCGCAAGCCAAGGCAAACACGTTTCATATATGCGGCTAACAACGAAGCTTGGAAAGTGACGCAAACAGAAACTGCAGAAAAAATACGGGAAATTGATCATATTCATTTGGAGAAAGCACTTTCTGTAGTGGACAATGGTTAACGACTCTGTCCTCCAGAATATATTCTATTGACAGCATCGTGTCATCTGCTATAGACATCATTGAACAAGACTCACTAAAGTTACAACATGGTCAGTCTCAATTATGTTCTATCATGCTGTTAGGCTGGACGTTGCAAAATCTGCGTTCTGGCTATGTGCCATGGCATCTAATCAATACAACGTCATTGTTTGCTGTATTTAACCTTACAGATAAACAAATCTCTTTGGCACAAAGAGGAGCAGACTGTACGGTGCTGAGAATTGAAAAACTCGAAAGATTACAATTAACAGTTTCTGAGAAGCGTGTGATTGAGTGGATAATTCATGGCTCCATTTCAATTCCAGTCACGACATTCCAGTTTCAGTATTGTCTAGAGCATGTACCAGCAGGCCTGTATGAAAGGCTCGGTAAAGAATACATTAAGTCGACCTGGGCTTTACCATATACACACAAGTGTTGGAATGGGGGACATGAAGATTTCCTTAGTGGCAATAATTGCAAAAAGTCACTAAGTGGTACACTTCTGTGCAATGAAGTTAATTTGCACGGGGCCTATGACGGTTCTGCAAATAACCTTTCATGCCACCTACACGCCTCGCCCTCTCCTACGATAATACCGGTTTTCAGGCAGCTATCCAATTGCAGTTACATTATGCTCAATGATCACAGCTGTTGTGGCATGTTGCCAGGAAAAAGTTCTCGTAACTGTGTCGTCCACGGTCACTTGTTGTATGCAAATATTGTATCCAAAAACAGAGACAGAAAGGGAGACGGCTATATGGCCTTCACTGAATATCTCTTCTATACGAATTGATACTTTAAGCAGAATGAAAGCCATTCTTTTTTTTAAAAATGTGCCACTGACCTCGTCTAGAGATACGTATGATCTGCAAGTAGCAAGGTCTTTTGCAGAGATACGTGCATTATTATCAACAAACTGCCCAGTGCATTTCGCAGAAATGTTAAGCCAAATCTTAAACATGTCTGATACCAACGGCATCGCACATGTATTTAAGACTGTTTTTTTGGGACTGTTAACACCATTTGAAGCAGTCCTCTGCATTTTTCCTAATTTTGTGCACTCTGTGTTCGGCGTCCTGCCTCTCATCTTGGGACTAGTATCAGGAATCCTATTTTTATTCCTTCTGCTCCGATATGGCAAGTCCGGTCACCAGCAACACCGAAACTACCATGGAACAATGCCTCCTTGCAATGAGATATCGTGAAAGGATTTCACAGATTCTTGGCTTGGCTACCCGCCTCCCAGCTGACCCGCCCTCCCGGCCACTGATTCGCCCCACTACCCGCCTCCCAGCTGACCCGCCCTCCCGGCCACTGATTTAAGGGAAGCGCTGCTGGCGTTGCTGGAGTGACCACTGTGCCTTCTACGAGGCCGGGTCACCCCTCCTGCTGCCAAGCGCCTTCCTTCCTGTCTGCCTGCCTGCCTGCGCGACCCAGCCGCCGCTGAGCTGCCCCTCGCCATTGCCGATTCCCGCCGCTGCCTCCCTGCGGCCCCACCCACCTCCAGCTGACCCGCCCTCCCGGCCACTGATTTATGACACCCCCAGAGCGACCGCGCAGCGGACGCGCGCAGTGGGAGCGCCGACTGAGCACCGAAGGTGCGCCAAAGGTAAGCCCGTCTGCGCCCGTCCGCGCCTGGACTGCGCCCAGCGCCAGGACCCCTGGCCCCCGCAGACCCCAGCCCACCCGCCGGACGTACGACGCCGCCACCCTCAACGCACTCAACGCCGGCCGAGTCCCGGGCTGCTACCGAGCCACCCCGAGACGCACCCACGGACCCTTCTGCTGCAACTCCTGCAAGTTCACCTGCATCCGGACCTGCACCACTCCAGCAGTGCCCAAGACCTCGACGAGCAACAGCAGCAGCCACCTGAGATGCATCCTGCTCAACACCCGCTCCCTCCACAGGCACGCCATCGAGATCTGGAACCTGCTCGACACCACAGCCCCAGACGTCGCCTTCTTCACGGAAACCTGGATGAACGCCTCCTCCGCGCCTGACATCGCCATTGCCATCCCAGACGGCTACAAGATCATCCGAAGGGACCGCATCAACCACACCGGAGGAGGCATCGCCATCGTCCACAGGAACACCATCCGCATCACGACCAACACCGATGACACCCTCGCAACCGCCGAGCACCTGCACTTCCAAGTTCACATCAACCCCAAGACCACCCTCAGAGGCACCCTCATCTACAGACCCCCTGGACAACGCACACAATTCAGCAAAGACATCGCCGACTTCTTCAGCCCACACGCCCTCTGCTCCGCTGACTACATCCTCCTAGGGGACCTCAACTTCCACCTGGAGAACAACAACGACCGCAACACCACCACCCTGCTGGACAACCTCGCCAACCTGGGACTCAAGCAACTGGTGACCACCCCCACCCACTACGCCGGACACACACTCGACCCCGTCTTCTCATCCAGCAAGGACATCACCTTCAGCCATGCCACCGGACTCCACTGGACGGACCACAGCTGCGTCCACTTCAGCTTCGCAAGGACCACGATCCACCACCACCAGCAACAGGCTGCACGCAGGAACTGGAACAAGATCACAGCCGACCAGCTCGCGTCCTCCCTAAGCATGAACCCTCCCACCAGCACAACGAACCCTAGCCAAGCGGCCACCAACCTCACGAAGTGGATCAGCGACTGCGCAGACGAGCTCGCCCCCCTGAGGACCCCGCCCAGCAGACCCAGCAGCAAGAAAGCCCCATGGTTCACCGACGAACTCAAGAGCCCCAAGAAGAACTGCCGAGCCCTCGAGAGAACCTGGCGCAGAGACCCAACACCGGACAACATGACTGCCCTCAAGCTCGCCACCCGGAAACACCACCAACTCATCCGCGCCACCAAGAAAACTGCATTCAAGGAACGACTAGACAACAACGCACACAACAGCAAAGAACTCTTCAACATCGTCAAAGAGCTCTCCAACCCCAACGCCGGAAACAACGACATCACCCCTTCGCAAGACCTCTGCAACTCCCTCGCCTCCTACTTCCACAATAAGATCGCGGACATACACAACAGCTTCAGCACTCAACCGACGAACACCACGACCGAACCACCGCCCCCCACCACCACCCTCCGCGCCTGGACTCCGATCAGCACCGAAGACACCGTCCGCACAATGAACTCCATCCACTCCGGATCTCCGAACGATCCCTGCCCTCACCACATCTTCAACAAGGCCGACGCTATCATCGCACCCCACCTGCGGGACATCATCAACACCTCCTTCGACGCCGCTACCTTCCCGGAGAGCTGGAAGCACGCCGAACTCAGCGCTCTACTCAAGAAGCCATCGGCTGACCCCACCGACCTCAAGAACTACCGCCCCATCTCGCTGCTCCCGTTTCCTGCAAAAGTCATCGAGAAGACTGTCAACAAGCAGCTGGCCGCCTTCCTCGAGACAAACGGATCCCTCGACCCCTCGCAGTCTGGCTTCCGGGCCAACCACAGCACCGAGACCGCCCTGATCGCAGCCACCGATGACATCCGTGCGCTGCTCGACAACGGAGAAACAGCGGCCCTCATCCTCCTCGACCTCTCCGCGGCCTTCGACACTGTCTGCCATCGTACCCTAGTACAACGCCTCAGCAACGTCGGAGTCCAGGAGAAGGCACTGGAGTGGATCATCTCCTTCCTCACCCGAAGAACACAGAGAGTCCGCCTCCCCCCGTTCAGATCTAAAGCCACCGAAGTCATCTGCAGACATCGCACGCCAGCACAACCTCAACATCATCTCCTACGCCGACGACACCCAGCTGATCCTCTCCCTTACCAATGACCCCGCCACCGCCAGTGCCAACCTTCACGAAGGGATGAAAGAGGTAGCCGAATGGATGAAGAACAGCCGCCTGAAACTGAACTCAGATAAGACGGAAGTCCTCATCCTGGGATCCTCACCCGCCGCTTGGGACGACTCCTGGTGGCCCCCCGCCCTAGGCAGCGCACCCAAACCAACAGACCACGCACGCAACCTGGGCTTCATCCTGGACTCCTCCCTCTCCATGTCAACGCCATCTCCTCGTCGTGCTTCAATATCCTGCGCATGCTATGTAAGATCTTCCGGTGGATCCCCACCGAGACCAGGAAGACGGTCACCCAGGCCCTCGTCACCAGCCGTCTGGACTACGGCAACACCCTCTACGCCGGAACCACCGCCAAACTCCAGAAGAGACTTCAGCGGATCCAGAACGCCTCAGCACGACTCATCCTGGACATCCCCCGTCGCAGCCACATCTCCGGACAGCTGAGAGATCTGCATTGGCTCCCGGTCAACAAGAGAATCACCTTCCGTCTCCTCACCCACGCACACAAAGCCCTACACAGCCAAGGCCCAGGATACCTCAACAGCCGCCTCAACTTCTACGCTCCCAAACGCCAGCTTCGTTCGACCAGCCACGCCCTCGCCGCCGTCCCCCGCATCCGTAGAGCCACCACAGGGGGACGGTCCTTCTCCTACCTCGCCGCCAAGACATGGAACTCCCTCCCCACCCACCTCCGCCTGACCCAGGACCACCTCGCCTTCAGGAAGCAACTCAAGACCTGGTTGTTCGAGCAGTAGCAGATCCCCCCCCCAGCGCCTTGAGACCCTCTGGGTAAGTAGTGCGCTATATAAATACGATGATTGATTGATTGATTGTTTAAGAGATCTGAACACAACGTGGTTTCTTTCATTCAGACCAATCTGGCAAGATTGCATCTTACCTGTTCTTCGATGCCTGCTTTGCGGACAGGAATGCGTGTTGGATGTTTGTCTTACACTTCCATCAGTACTGCCATCGGATGTTGACGCTTTGCTAAGTTCAGTAACGGCTCATGCATTGTGTTGCCCCCAACGGCTGCCAATTCTGATGACGGCATTCATTGAGGTCTCACCGGCAAGTCTAACTGAGTGTGAGATACGAGAAACTACAGGCATACAGGTACCATCTACTACGGACATTGCTAATGCATCAAATGCTGATGGCGATGATCCACACTTCTGTACTTTTGATCTGCCAACTGAAGGGGTTCCACTTTCACCTACCACAGTAGTCGGTTTCTTTGCGAGCCTAGATGTTCTGATGTTTTCTCCTGACACTCCTGAGAATAAATTTTGATTATTTCACACAGCGTTCCCTGAACTCTGAAATCCGGCCTTCATTTTTCAAAACAATCCATTAATTTGAACTTCTTTTCCAAAATAGAACTTTTGGCACAGAGTAATCAGCTTAAAGTAGAACTATTCTTAGAGAACAAGATTTCATGTTTATGCTTTCTAATTAACAATATTTGGCTTCAACTTCAATTACAAAGATAGTTAGTCAATTATGCTATGGGATTGATCCCAGGTATCGATTAATGACTGTACTTTCATTTTATATAATGTGAAGATATATGCTCATAGTTTATATATTTGATTTCATGATGCCTATGATTTTTTACATGATGTATACTCCCTTAATGCAGACAAGCCTATTCGCAAATTCATTTTTGTATTTTGGGGTGGGATTATAAACACTTTGCTTTGAAATATGTTCAGTGCTTATGTATTATTGAACTTAACATTCGTGGAGTGGGTGTAATGTGGGAATCTAGGACCCTAGTGTAACTTTTCCAGATTCATGCCCATATATAGGTTTAAACCATCGAGTTCTTATATAGGCATAAAGAATCATTGCCTTATTTAGTTATAGCAGCGCAGCCCTAATACGGCATGGCTACTTCCACTAAACTCCGAGAATCCACAAAGATTTCGTGGTAAAACCAGCCCTCAGCAGTCAGGAACCTCCCCCTGATTGAATACTGATTTATCCAGGAAATCCGGGAGTTTTCAAGGAACTAAGGCACTAGTGACGATATTATGTCCAATGTTACGTCAGACTGGGCACCTTCAATAAATATGCCTACATTTGCCCAGTAAAACACACGGTGGTTCCGGAGCAGTTCGACTAACTACTTGCCCGACGCCCTGCTGATGCAAGTGCTGAAGGAAGCCGACAGTCCAACTGACGCACTGAAAAGACGCTGTCTTTTCTCCTGCCGAGAAATCCAGCTCCAGTGTTTCCAGGCTACCCTTGCGGGTTGCTGGGAGATCAAGTCCCGAGAGAGAGATACCAGACCTCTGTCATTCTAAAACCAAGGTACGGAGCTGATTAGATCCCTAGAGAGTTCTTGAACAGATTCTTGGCAGAGAAATACTAAAACTTACACTTCTCCTCCCTTACTCCTCCCTCGTACTAGGCTTAGGTTAGGTACACTGGGGTAGGCGTACGTTATAAGCACCAGTTGAGTACTTTTAGCCATCATTTTATCACTATATGTATTTTATGTATTCTATGTTTATAGCTTAGAAACCATATCATGCTTTTACAGTACTATTTTATAATACTGTTCGTATTATATGACTCGTACTTCTTAACCAGCATTTCAATTGTAGCAGTGCATTTCCTATGCTTAAGAAATAAGACTGTTCAATAAATACATTTATTGAAAACGCCCGTCTCTCTATTTCTAAAGCAATTCTGGTGAAATTAAGCATGCACGATTGACTGAGTGAAATAGCCGTCTATTGTTTCTGCGTCTCTAGAGATACGTTTCATTCTGGGGAAAAAAAGTTGTCATGTTATATGGTTGTCAGAGACTAATCCCTTCTTGTTTATTCGAGAAAGTTTCTAGTGGCCTCTGAGCTAGCTGGTACTCACAATTAAGTCTAATATATTCGGTAGTTCAAGTTCAAGTTCAGGAATTTGTATAGCACACTACTCACCCAGAGGGTCTCAAGGCGCTTGAGGGAGGGTGAGTGCATTACTTATCGAATAGCCAGGTTTTAAGTTGCTTTCTGAAGGAGAGGTGGTTCTGTGTAAGTCGGAGGTGAGTGGGGAGAGAATTCCAGATTTTGGCCACTAAGTAGGAGAAGGATCTTCCTCCCATGGTGGATCTGTGGATGCGCGGAATTGCGGCGAGGGCTTGATTGGATGATCGTAGTTGGCGGGTGGGTGTGTAGAAGGACATTCGTGTGTTGAGGCATTCGGGTCCTAGGTCGTAGAGGGCCTTGTGTGCGTGGGTGAGGAGACGGAACATTATTCTCTTGTTGACGGGGAGCCAGTGGAGATCCTTCAGGTGACCGGAAATGTGAGCATGACGGGGAATGTCCAG
The DNA here is from genome assembly GCF_964263255.1 of Lissotriton vulgaris. Lineage (NCBI taxonomy): Eukaryota > Metazoa > Chordata > Amphibia > Caudata > Salamandridae > Lissotriton > Lissotriton vulgaris. The sequence continues at coordinate 1,341,358,916 of NC_141695.1, read as the reverse complement.
TATGAGTCTGGCTGAGGCGTTTTGGATGCGTTGGAGTTTTTACTGTAGTTTGGCTGTGGTCCCGGCGTAAAGGGTATTTCCATAATCCAGTCGGCTGGTGACCAGTGCGTGGGTGACTGTCTTTCTTGTTTCAGTGGGGATCCAGCGGAAGATTTTTTTGAGCATGCATAGGATGTTGAAGCATGAAGATGAGATGGCGTTGACTTGTCTGGTCATCGAGAGGGAGAAGTCTAGGATGAAGCCCAGGTTACGTGCGTGATCTGTAGGTATGGGTGCTGTACCCAGGGCCGATTGGCCACCATCATGGGTCGTCCCAGGCAGAGGGGGATGATCCTAAGATGAGGACTTCCGTTTTGTCCGAGTTAAGTTTTAAACGGCTGTTCTTCATCCATTCGGCTACTTCTTTCATTCCTTCGTGTAGATCGGTTTTGGCGGTGTTTGGGTCTTTGGTGAGGGAGAGGATCAACTGGGTGTCGTCTGCGTAGGAGATGATGTTGAGGTTGTGTTGGCGCGCGATGGATGCGAGGGGACTCATGTATACGTTGAAGAGGGTGGGGCTGAGTGAAGATCCTTGTGGTACACCACAGATGACTTTGGTGGCCTCTGATTTGAATGGGGGGAGGCGGACTCTCTGGGTTCTTCCGGCGAGGAACGAGATGATCCAATCCAAAGCTTTTCCTTGTATTCTGACGTTGTTGAGGCGTTGCATGACTGTGCTATGACATACTGTGTTGAAGGCGGTGGAGAGGTCGAGTAGGATGAGGGCAACTGTTTCTCCGTTTTCCTGTAGCGTTCGGATGTCGTCTGTAGCTGCGATGAGGGCGGTTTCGGTGCTGTGTTTGGCTCGGAAGCCGGACTGTGAAGGGTCGAGGGAATTGTTGGATTCAAGGAAGGCGGCGAGCTGACTATTGACGGCTTTCTCAATGACTTTGGCAGGGAATGGGAGGAGTGAGATGGGGCGGTAGTTCTTAAGTTCAGAGGGGTCTGCTGTGGGTTTCTGCAGAAGGGCGCTGAGTTCGGCATGTTTCCAGCTTTCCGGGAAGGTAGCGGAGTTGAAGGAACAGTTGATGACATCGCGGAGATGGGGTGCGATGAAGGAGTCTGCTTTGTTGAAGATGTGGTGGGGACATGGGTCGGTTGGCGATCCTGAGTGAATGGAGTTCATCAGGCGGATGGTGTCTTCAGTGGTGATTGGGTTCCAGGCGAAAAAGTTGTGAGCGTGCTGTTTTGGTTCGGAGGTGGGTGGAGTGGGCTGTTCATCGGACTGGTTTTCAAAGCTGTTATGTATGTCGGCGATTTTGTTGTGGAAGAAAGAGGATAAAGAGTCACAGAGGTCTTGGGAGGGAGTGATGTCGTTGGTGCCGGCGGTGGGATTGGTAAATTCTTTGACAATGTTGAATAGTTCCTTGCTGTTGTGGGCGTTGTTGTCTAGTCGATCCTTGAATGCTGATTTCTTGGTGGATCGGATCAATTGGTGGTGTTTGCGGGTGGCGTCCTTGAAGGTGGTCAGGTTGTCAGAGGTTGGGTTTTTTCTCCAGGTTTTCTCGAGGGTACGACATAACTTCTTGGATTTCTTAAGGTCATCGTTGAACCAGGGGGCCTTTTTGCTACCTTGTTTGATCTGATGGTTTTTCAAGGGTGCTAATACGTCAGCGCTGTGGGTGATCCATTGTGTGAGTTTGGTGGCAGCTTGGTTTGGGTCCGATGATATGGCAGGAGGGTTTTGGTTTAACGATGTGAAGAGTTGGTCGGTGATGATTTTGTTCCAGTTTCTTCGAAGAATAGGTTGTGGGGGGTTATGGGTCGTGGTCTTTTTGTAGCTGAAGTGAACGCAGTTGTGGTCTGTCCAATGGAGAGCTGTGGTGTGATCGAAGGAGATGTGTTTGCTGGAGGTGAAGATAGGGTCGAGCGTGTGTCCGGCAAGGTGGGTGGGGGTGTCAACAAGTTGTTTGAGTCCGAGATTGGCCAGGTTGTCCAGAAGGGTGGTGGTGTTGCTGTTGTTTTTCTTTCCCAGGTGGAAGTTGAGGTCTCCCAGTAGAATGTAGTTCTCGGAAGTGAGGGCATGTGGGCTGATGAAGTCGGTGATGTCTTCGTTGAATTGTGTGCAGATTCCTGGTGGTCTGTAGATGAGGGTGCCTCTAAGTGTGGTCCTGGGGTCGGTGTGGATCTGGAAGTGAAGGTGTTCGGCGGTCGCGAGGTTATCGTCGGAGCTGGTCGTGATTCGGATGGTGTTCTTATGGACGATGGCAATGCCTCCTCCTGTTTGGTTGGTGCAGTCTTTTCGGATGATCTTGTAAGCGTCCGGGATGGCTATGGCGATGTCGGGCGCTGATGAAGCGTTCATCCAGGTTTCTGTAAGGAAGGCGACGTCCGGCGATGCAGTGTCGAGTAGGTCCCAGAGTTCAGTGGTGTGTCTGTGGACCGAGCGGGTGTTCAGCAGGATGCAATTCAGGTGGTTGGAGTTGGAGCTGTGTTTGGAGGTAGTGGATTTGGTGTGGGTCCTGGTGGAGGCGAACTTGCAGGAGTGGCAGGCGAATGGACCATGGGTGTGTCCTGGGGCAGCTTCGCAGCATTGTGGTGTGCGTCCGAGGTTAAGGGCAAAGAGGGTAGCGGCGTCATACGTTATGCGGGAGGAGTGGGTTTTGCGAGGACCAGGGGGTCTGGCGCTGGGCGCGGTCCAGGCGCGGACGGGCGTAGACGGGCTAACCTTTGGCGCACCTTCGGCGCGCTAGGGGCGCGACCGCTGCGCGTAAACGCTGCACGCAAATGCATCTGTCATAAGTGGAGAAGTAGAGGGGGGAGGGAGGATCAGCTGGGAGGCGGGTGCGAGGTGTAGGGGACGGTCTCCGAGGCACAACAACAACAAAATGGCCGGATCAGCAAAAACGAAACTAGAGAGAGGCTGGGGCACAAAGCCAAAATCAAGCAGCTTCTACGATCTTTCAATAAAGCGCTACAAATAATCAAAGCACAACACAAGCAATGCACATATGAACCAGAGCAACACAGCGAGCGCTGAAGGTATAATTATTACTACAATTTGGCAAAGCTTATCGCAATATAGCGCGATTCTACACAGCAGCCAGCAGATGAACACTTCTCTGATGAGGGCAAAGAGCGCAGCTCAAACGATACCAGGAGTAGAGCAGGGAGCCCAAACGATACCAGGAGTAGAGCAGGGAGCTTGGGGAGCGACCGCTACTGAGAGCGTCAGGACGGTCACAGCGCTGCCGAGGGCGGGAGCAGGGCTATGCAATCAGTGGGAGGGAGGATCAGCTGGGAGGCGGGTGCGAGGTGTAGGGGACGGTCTCCGAGGCACAACAACAACAAAATGGCCGGATCAGCAAAAACGAAACTAGGGAGAGGCTGGGGCACAAAGCCAAAATCAAGCAGCTTCTACGATCTTTCAATAAAGCGCTACAAATAATCAAAGCACAACACAAGCAATGCACATATGAACCAGAGCAACACAGCGAACACTGAAGGTATAATTATTACTACAATTTGGTAAAGCTTATCGCAATATAGCGCGATTCTACACAGCAGCCAGCAGATGAACACTTCTCTGATGAGGGCAAAGAGCGCAGCTCAAACAATACCAGGAGTAGAGCAGGGAGCCCAAACGATACCAGGAGTAGAGCAGGGAGCTTGGGGAGCGACCGCTACTGAGAGATCAGGACGGTCACAGCGCTGCCGAGGGCGGGAGCAGGGCTATGCAATCAGTGGTAGGGAGGATCAGCTGGGAGGCGGCTGCGAGGTGTAGGGGACCGTCTCCGAGGCACAACAACAACAAAATGGCCGGATCAGCAAAAACGAAACTAGAGAGAGGCTGGGGCACAAAGCCAAAATCAAGCAGCTTCTACGATCTTTCAATAAAGCGCTACAAATAATCAAAGCACAACACAAGCAATGCACATATGAACCAGAGCAACACAGCGAGCGCTGAAGGTATAATTATTACTACAATTTGGCAAAGCTTATCGCAATATAGCACGATTCTACACAGCGGCCAGCAGATGAACACTTCTCTGATGAGGGCAAAGAGCGCAGCTCAAATGATACCAGGAGTAGAGCAGGGAGCCCAAACGATACCAGGAGTAGAGCAGGGACCTAGTCGACCTCAGTCCTACGTCTAAACTACCAGTATATATTATTCCAATGCGCAGAGCCTATTGGGAATATAGGAACTACACTACAATGCTCAATACATGAACCTCGCAAGGCCAATGGGTATCCAAGGCACCTGAAGGAATCTCCCTTGAAGTGAAGATGTCACTTCTCTGCATCTGCAGGTACAGCAATTAAGCTGACCAGTCTGCTGATTCTGGGCTCCCACGGACTCCAAAAGGCTCAGCAACACTAGTGGTGGTTGTTCACATCCCTTAAGGCCTGCCCTGACCTCTCACCAAAATGGAGGCCAGAATCCCTTGTCGGAACCGCAGGAACGAAACTCCTGTGCACCGCGTCGACTTGTTGTTGCAAAAGCTTGTTCACTTTCTTTCAACAAGATCTTTGAACTCCAAGTAGCCTCCCCCTCAAGCATCTCCTGTGACCAACATCTTCATCCTTACCGCATCACTTGAACCGCGGGCCTGCATCTTTGGTGAGCTGCTCGAGGTTCTCTTGCGACTCCAGTGCCTCCGGCCTGTGGATCCTCTTGAGGGTCTTCTTTGATTTCTGCGGGCTCCCCAGATTGCTCTGGCTTGCCCTGACTCCCCTGCTTGTGGTGAGTCACCTGGACATTGCTGGTCCCGACACTGCACCTTCTTTGCTTTCCATGTCGGTTGCAGTTGCTTGTTGGGGCTCCCAGTGGATACTGACCCCTCAGTTCCCGACAACCGACGTGGGACAGCTTGTGAAGGCTTCCTGGTCTTCCACAGCATCGCCTGGTACTCACAGCTACCACTCCAAGGTCACTGTCATCTCTCCTGCAGCACCCAACATCTATGGGCATTCGTCTTACGCGCCTCCTGGTCACTCCTGAGTGCAGTTTCTTCACATCTCAAATCCACCTTTGGGTTCCACCGGACACTTTCACCTTCTCCAGCAGAGGTGCCTTCCTGAAGTCTTCCATTGAGTTCAAAGGCAGTTTCCAATGCCACTTTGCACCTATGCACCTGGCTCCCCTGATGTAGGTATCCTAGTTCCTAGGGTATCTACAGGTTGGGTGGCTCGCCAACCTTCTGTTTACCACTGGGTTTCTTCAGGGTCCACTGGTAAGGGTCCTTCTTCTTTAAAATTGCAACCGCTACTTACCAGTTGACATGTATTAATAACGCAATTGTGTTCCCACACTGCACACAACCTCCGTGGGGCTCCTAGATACTCACCTTCGGTAGTTCCTTGGGTCCCCGGCACCTCTACTTTCCCTGGGTACAGTCTTGACTTGAGTCGTGGTTTGAAGACCTTTATTTTAGTTTGTGGTTTGGTCTTCCACGGGTGACCACTGTGCATTTCGTGCTACTTATCGTTTCAATTGAAAAGCATTGTGTATATCTCCGGCTAGGAGACTGTGTGGTTCTTTTTCACTTAATCTATACCTATAAGAGTATGTTCTGGAAAAACAAGCTGCTTTACACTTTTTCTGGCCTAAGCCTGAAGGCTGTTCTCCACAGCTACCACTTAGAGAGCTTTCTAAGGTTTTCTAATACCACTAAAATCACCATACTGGTGTTCTGGATTAGTGCAGGTTGCCCACTTACATCGGTGGGCACCATATACTAAGCAAGCTTTTCACAGCGACTGTGTTTCCACTGTGCCCACAGCCTCAGTGGGGTTCCTAGGTACTTCTCTTTGGTGGTTCCTTGTGTCCCCAGCTCTCCTGAGTCTCCTGGTCCACATCTTGACTTGAGTTGCACTTCGCATTCCACTTTTGCATGATATGGTATGGTCTCCACCCAAGATCACTGTGTATTGTGCTTACCTATTTGCAATTGAAGTATTGTGTGTATTTGTGTTTATATCTCCAGGTAGGAGATTTACAAATGTGTTAGTGAGCGTTGTGTAACAAATAGTCATATTTATATATATACACCTTGTGGTTCTTTTTCAGTTAACCTACACTACATGAGTAGATCTGGTAAACCAAGCTGCTTAACAGTCCTTCTAGATTAAGCTTGAAGCCTGCTCCCCATAGCTACCACTTAGAGAGCTTTTGAAGGTTGTCAGTGAACATTAAAATCACCATAAGGGCCGGCTGAATAAGTGCAAGGTGCGTCACTTAAATAAGTGTGCACTATGTACTAAGCTGTGCTTCCTGGTCTCCTCCAGTTGGTATAGACTATGTCCCCTCTGTTTGCAGGTTCTTCACTTCAAGAATCCACCCTTGGTTTCCATAGGACTCTTGCACAGTCATCTCCTGCTGTATCTTTCTTGAAGTCCTCCTTGGTAGTCTACGGCTGTTTCCGATATCACTTTCCACCTATGCACAGAGCTTCCCTGGTGTAGACATTCTGATTCCTGGGGTATTCGGATGGGGTGACGTTTCGCCTTTCTGTCTTCCACGTGGTTTTGTCAGGGACCACTGAGAGGGTCCTTCTTCAAAACTGCAATGGTGACATCCCTGTAGACTTTTATTAGACACACGGCTGTGTTTCAACTCTGCACATAGCCACCATGGGGGTTCCTGTGCTTTACCTTGGGTGGTTCCCTGGGTCCCTAGCTCCTCTGAGTCTCCTGATCCAAGTCCCGACTTTGGACGCAGTTCGCATTCCACTTTTATAGTATATGGTCTGGTCTCCCCCTGGACACCACTGTATTTTTTTCTTAATTGCCTATTGCAATTGTAGTATTAATGTGTATTTGTGTTTATATCTCCTTGTGGGAGATATACCAGTGTATTAGCAAATGCTTTGTAATTAACAGACATATTTTTATATATACGCTATGTGATTGTTTTTTATTTGACCTACACTACATGATTAACCTGGTAAAAGAAGCTGCTTAACACTCCTTCAAGATAAGCCTGAAGGCTGCTCTCCACATTTACCACTTTGAGAGCTTTAAAGGGTTATCAAAGGCCGCTAAAATCACCACAAGGGTTGCCTGGATTAGTGCAAGGTGCTTCAGTTAAATAAGTTTGCACCATATACAATGCCAGCCTCCTACAACATTCCTCTGTTTTCTTTTTCACTGGCACAAGTGCTTCCTGTGACCATAGTTAAAGGTGATTTATTGTCCCTGTCAACATTTCTGTGCTTACTGGATTAATCTTCTCTCCTCAAATCACCTTTTTTGATACACTTTTTGAAGGGGTTGACCCACCTGTTCATGCTAACACCATTTCTGATGTGGCAGTAGGACCCTAATTTGGTTCTCATCTATTTCATGCGCACTCCTTTTGAGCCCAGGCACAATGGTCCTCTTCGCCTGTTAGCCTTCAAGGCCGTTTTCTTCATCACCAGAACATCAGCCAGGTGTGAGTAGGTGCACTGCTTTTGTTGCTATTCACAATGTGAAGAATCTGCAGTCAGACTTCTCTATAAGAAGAACTATTTACTTAATTTTGGTACCACCTTTTCAGCATATTCCTTTCTGATCCACCCTCCTCACAGTTTTATGTGGAATTGACACGTACTGTCTATTATTAAGGTTCCATCAATTGAAAATATCTGCACAATGTCACATGTTGGTTTCTATAGGCTCTATGTCTGTTTGAACAGACGGAGTTCAGAAAGAAATTGAAGTCAGCATGTGGAAGTGTTGCATCTTTAAGGGGGCCAACTCTCTAGCATGGGAGGGATGACTCAGCCACAGAGCCACACAATGCCACCTTTTAGACAAGGAGGGAATTGCCTCAATTGGTCCAGATCCAGTCTGATGTCTGGGGATATTCAGAAAAAGGTGAATCTGGAATGATATGCTCTCCTCTGGAAAAGGCATTACCAAAGGTAAATCATTTGTTCTTTTAAAATAAACAGGAAATTACCTTGGTTAACTCATTCAAAACGCACACTATAAAGTAACACCAATTAATCAAAATAAGCTATAGTTTTATTTAAATATGATCTATATATTTCTAAATATCCACCATTAGCCATTCTCATCATCCTGACATAAAAGGATATGGCTTCCCTTAGCTTTTGTCACCCCAGGAAAATATCTTATTTTTATGCTGCTGCAGGTCTCTTTACTCTTGATATTTCAAGTCCAATCCTCCATATGACAATGGAATTCTGTGTACTCGATATTTCAGTGCATTACTCTTTATTGCTCTTTAAGCTTTATATTCATCTATATCATTTTCGTTTAATGCTGTTTTGCAGTGTAGTGTGCTGCGCTCCAGAGTAGGTCTATGTATTTCAGTTCAGCACTCTGTCTATGTACTACTAGGTTTTCATCTGATAGAGACATCCAGCTACACATTCCTTACCTTTAAACTTTCAGGTGTGCCGTAGTGGGCATCAGGTTCATCGTCATCATGCCATCCGCGTCGTCTATATAGCTGCCACCACAGCACACTGACATCAGTTCTTTTCTTCCTGTGCCAGCCAGTGCAGATCCGTCGAAGAGAGCTACCTCCTACCACTTTTTGACAGAGTTTTTTCAACTTTTTGTCGAATCCTTTTGGTGTGTAGGATGTCAAGCAAGAAGACCTCCGGGTTCAAAACCGTGCAGTGCCTGTCACTGTCACCACGCCATGTCGGTCATGGACCCAATCTGGTGTGTCTTTGGTGCCTGAAATGTGAGCATAACCTAAAGTCATGCTCTAACTGCTGGCCATGGTGCCGAAGGCTTTGAGTGAGCGGCCCCTAAAGCTAACGGCGGGCCGGTTTACGGCACCACGGAGCTCCCCTCCTCGATTTCGCTCCCGGTCAAGAGGCAGTTTCGAGCACCGGTCCTTCCAGTCAAAGTCATTGCGGTCAGTAAGAAGCACCATAAAAAGCATCTGGAAGTTGAAGTGTGCTTCTACTTCGCCCCATTGAGAGGAATTCCAATGTTCGAGGCCCCGCTCCACGGAGCAGGTGCCTGAGTCAGCTCCGCTTCACAAAGCGGCTACCTAAGTCAGCTCCGCTCCACGGAGAGGGTGCCAGAGTCGGCTCCGCAAAGCCCTCTCTTTTTGAGACCGGAAGCTACCCCCCACCCAACTAAGGGAATTTTTTGACGTCCATGTGGCCATTGCTGGGCGGCCTGACCCTACCGACGTGCCTTTGGGCCCCACAGGTCCAGCAGAAGGAGACACCGTGGCTTACATGTCTCTGGCCTTCAGCTTCATGCCATACACCTTCTCATATTCTGAAAGATTAGGAATCAATGATGATGATTCCCACAACCAAACCAAGAACTGAACTGGTATTAGGACCTGGGTGATGCCAGCGGCCAGGACACCTCCTCCTAACCTGGCTACAGAGTAGGGGGCTTTTTATGCATTGGTGGTTCCTAGGGCTGTGGAGGTCTTAAACGTCCAGTTTCCTATGATAGCCGTCAAGAAGACTAATGTCTCGACCTCAGAACACTGGATGCCTTTCTACGAGGCCTCGAACGGCGTTCTACCGGGCACCTGGTCCAAGCCCAGCACATGTGTTCCTGTGTATAGAACTATTGCCTGCCACCACTGCCCTGCACAGGGCGACTCAGCTTTTCTCTCCATCCATCTCACGCCACAGAGCTTGGTGGTCCAAGCCTCCATGTCGCGTTCTCTTCCCCACCCCCTTATAGGTAATCCAAAAGCCTGGACAGCTACGGCAAGAAGATATTTTCTTCCACCAGTCTAGCATTGCGGTCCGTAAACACAGCATGCCTTTGTATTGCTTTGCCCTCCCAAATAATAGAAAATACCACCTGTCCACATGGAGGCACAAGCAATAAAAACACAACTAGGAAAGGGATTTCACTCATAAAATGAGACACATCAAAAGACTGTTCTCAGAATAAGGCATGGGTTTTTTTGTGTAACACTCTCTTACAAAAAGGCTTTCCCAGATGTCAAATGAACAACATTCAAATGTATATCGAGATATATATATGCATATATATGTGTAAGCAATAATAACATTTATAAGTATGCAAATGAAACTGTTAAATGCATGGGATATAATTCATGAAATGAAATACTAACAGATAATATTGGATGTCTGCTGCATGAAATCAAAAAGATATATACACTAAATACATCAGATGATCATAACCACTGAAGACTTGAATGTGCACACAGACACACTCACATCACAATGAAAATACCCCAGATGATTATAACCACTGGCGACTTGAATGTGCACACAGACACGCTCACACATCACAATGTCAGTAAACAAAAATAAAACACCTCACCTGCTGCAAATACTGCATCTTAGCCCTCTGCTGACTGGGGGATTCACAGCCAGGGTTAAGAGTCTCAGCAAACCGTGTTATGCTGAAGTAGATGTATCCGTCCCCATTCAGATTCAAAATCCCGGTTTCTAAGTCAACAAACCCCAGCTTTATAATCTCAAAGCACACTTGAGGTTTCCGAGAGGCCCTCCTCTGTGCCAAGGAAACTTACCGGAGTTGGCCACTCTCCATGCAAGCATTCCAAAGGCAAAAAAAGTTCTAACGTTCCTTCTGCGCTCCCACATGTTTCAGTCCCTTATCTAAACGAAGCTTACAAAAGTCTCCAAAAGTACAGAAAACAATCTTCTAAAACAAAACAACCTTGCACTTGAATAGCCTAAACAACTTGAGCAATCTGGGGGCATGCCTGTGGGCAAAGCTCAATCTAAACAGAGTCAGAATTCAATATGGCATGAGGGCATGTCAAAGCCAATAGTAAGAACTTCATAATACGTCCCTATATGCAACATAATGCTCATTTGTGCACCATTGCCTATAGCACTAAACCCTACATCTCCCAATGTACAGCATAATGCACATTTAAGCACCACTGCTTATAATACTGCACTTCGAGACCAAGAAGTACATTCCACACCTCTCTCTCTCATGCTTTCAAATGCACATCCCACTCTTTCTGTTCCTGGCAAGGATGTTCTACCCTGTGAAATCTCTCCCACTCTAAAACTATAATGTTACACATAAGAAATCTTCAAGGAAACGTGCACATGAAGGAAAAATTATGTCGCACATTCAAGCTAGGATAAAGGTAAACATCAAAAGTCAATTCAAATAATGGTAAGCAAAGGTAATCACGTGGTCTCAATACATGGGAGTGTCTACAGCACTACAGCGTCCTAGGCTGTTACTTTCATTCGCTATGTGATACGGATGGGCAAGTACTGACCAGAGTCTCGGAGGAGGACCACACAACAGACTCACTAGGCAGAGCGCTTTCCTCAGTAGTGGCTGTTAGGCGGCATGCCTTGCTGAGGACCTCGGTTTTTTTGAGGGATGTCCAAGATAATCTCATGGCCATGCCCTTTGATGGCTCCCATCTCCTTGGGGACAAGGGGGTTTGCAGCCCCTGAGTGCTTCAAGAACCCACAGGCTACGGCCAAGTCCCTGGGCCTTTCCACTTCATCCTGACCGGTGTCTGCCTTTCGTCCCTTTTGTGGCTACGGAAGGGACCTCCAACTGCCCCAATTATTCCAACCAGAGGACCCCGTAAGTCCGACAACCTCTTTGAGGCAGCGGACCCGGTTCACCTCGACCTGGCGGGTTGGGCGGCCAGAAGCCAGGTCAAGCCAGAAACCCCTCCTCCACTGCAAAATTGTCCAAGTCCAATCCATCCAGGTCATGGCTGTCGAGTTGGTGGCAGATTACGCCATCATCTCCACCACTGGCTGGATATCACCTCGGACAGGTGGGTGTTCAAATAATCCAAAGGGGCTACTCCCTCCCCTTCAAAACTACCCCTCCCTCCATGCCTCCAACTTGTGATCGGCTGGCCGGGGATCACCTTGCCCCGCTCCGCGAGGAAGTCCTGTTTCTGATGGATACATCTGCCAGTGGATTCCTCACCTTGTGAATATCCCCTTGCGTGAGCAACGTTCGGAAAATTCTTTTGTAGCACGCCGGCGTGGACGACGTCATAGGAGCAGGACATCGCGCCCGACTCCGACTGACGTCACTGACTCCTTATTAGGCCTACGCCGGCGTGATGACATCAGTTCCCTTTTTTCCACGTCGTTGACGCTAATGGTTTTGAGGGATCTTCTGTTCAGTTGATAGTAACTTTGTTACTATTGAGAGTTTTTCTGTATCTCTTCGTGTTGCTGTCTTCTGTCGTGATGTCGTCGAAGAAGACTGGGTTTAAGCCGTGTGATTCATGCGGAAAGATGATGTCCATTACGGATCTGCATGGTGACTATCTATAGTGTCTGGATTCGGATCGCGACATCCAAGGTTGTCGATCCTGTTTGAAGATGAACCCAAAGACTCTTCGGGAACGTGAAGCAATACTTCTTGTTGCCAAATTGAAGGGTAAGAATGCCAGGAAGAGATCCAGATCCAGACGCCCAAAGTCGAGGTTGAGGTCCCGGTCGGGGTCGGCTTCGAAGTCGACTTCGGGACATGCTTCTAGATCGTCAAAGAAGAAGCATAAGAGAAGGAAGCATAGTTCGAGGCACCATTCCGGTAAGGAGTCGGATTCTAAAACGAAGTTGTCTTCTAGAAGACATTGTAAGGGCATGGTATCTCCCTCTCCAGTTCAGAATCCTGAAGGTGGGGTCTCGCCTTTAGAGTCTCGAGAGCATTCACCGGCTCCGGTGTCGAATCCGTCTCCAGATCAGTCTCGATCTTCGGGACATGAAGAGGAAGAAGAGGTAGAAGAGGCTCTGTTGCCAGAGGGTTTGTCGACCCCGGTGCACCAGCCTGAGGTAGAGGTCGAGAAGACTCCGGTTTCTCGAGAGCAGCCTGTGAGCTCTTATCCTGCTTTTCCGGCTGCAGGTCAGGACCCTACTCAGTTTCTGAATGCAATGTATGGAGTGTATTCCAGAGCTATGTACCCCTCTGGAGCACCGGTTGGTCCCACGGGTCCATTGGCATTCAATCTGGGTATTCCCCAGGCATATGCTCCTGCGCCTTTCATGCCGGCTCCAACGCTGCCTTGGCATTTCTCGGCGCCGCCGAAGCCTTCGACGCCAAGATCTTCAATGCCGATGCCCTCGACGCCGATGCCGAATATGAACCGACCTCATGAACAACGGTCTGGCCCTCCGGCTTCGAGTTCGACGCCAGCTCCGGCTCCGTCGGAGTAGCTTCAGGATCCGTCGACGTCATTCCGGAAGGAGAGGTCGAGGCGTGAAGGCCAGAGGCTTCTGGTGGAGCAGAGGTACAGTGATGCAGAAATGGAAGAGGGTGAGCTGCAGGATTCAGAGGATCTTTTCGACGATTTAAGGGAGGCTAGTTGTCTTGAGCTGTCTCCTGATTGGGAATTGGCCTCTGTTTCTGACACCCCTTTCTAAGGATGTGACTCCATATCACGTAGTTATAAGGAAGGCTGCAGATTAGTTGAACATAACACTTCCTACTGCAGAGTTCAAATTGAACATTCTGACAGAGGTCCTTCATTCGCCATCCTCTGTTGTGGAGCCTATGCTCCCTTTCAATGATGGCTTGGCGGAGCCAATATTAGAAGTGTGGAAAAGACCACTTACATCCCCTGCTGTTTCATGGGTTGTTGCGAGAAGGTACAGGGTGGTTCCTGGTGACCCGGACTGTTTGTCTTCGCACCCTTTACCAGAGAGCTTGGTTGTGCAGGCTGCCTGCTCGAAAAGACGTGCAGGCGCTTTTCCACAGGTTCCTGGGGATAAGGAGTCGAAAAAGCAGGACAAGGCCGCCCCAAAAATTATTTTACTCTGCAAGTATGGCACTCAAATCGACAAATGCTACTTGTCTCATGGGACGCTATATCCATGCTTTGATGGATTCCGTCAAACAGCTGGCTCCAAAGATTCCTGAGGGGGATAGGAAAGACTTTCAAGAAGTGATTGCTGACACCCAAGCTGCTGCTCTGCAGGTCATTCAGAGTGGGTTGGACACTGCTGACTCGGTGGCAAGAGTGATGGAATCTTCAGTGGCCACCAGAAGAGCAGCATGGCTGAAGTCCTCCGAATTTTCTGCGGATGTCCAGGCTGCCTTGATGGATTTGCCCTTTGATGGGTCAGGTTTATTTGGGAAAAAGGCTGATGCTGCGTTAGAAAGGTTCAAGGACAGCAGAGCGACAGCAAGATCTTTGGGCCTACAGTCCAGGGGTACTGTGGGTAAAAGGTTCAGAGGATTTGGCAGGTCTTCCTTTCGGACCTACAAACAGTCGCAATAGCAGCAGCAGCAAAATACGCTGTACAAGTCGTACAGGGGCAGGCAAAGAACTCGGACTAGAGGTCGTCAAGCTTCCTCCTCCTCCTCTTTCTCTTCCCAACCACCTACCACCACAGCAAAACAGCCCTAGATCCACCATTCTGGATCATGTGGATCCAGTGGGGGGCCGACTTACCTATTTTCTGCGGGATTAGGAATCGGTCACTTCGGACCTTTGGGTTCTCAATCTCGTGGAGAACGGGTATGCTCTTCCCTTTCGGGAATTCCTTCCGAATTACCCTCCTTGCCAAGACTTTTGCGCAGAGGACCACCTGCTGCTTCTGGGGGAGGAAGTCCTGGCGTTGTTAAGAAAAGGCGCAATAGAGGTGGTTCTGGAGCAGGAAAGGGGTCAAGGATGCTACTCCCGGTATTTCCTGATACCCAAGAAGGATGGCAGACTTCGTCCAATCCTGGATCTCAGGATCTTGAACTTGTATCTGAAACAGGAAAAGTTCAATATGCTCACCCTTGCACAGGTTCTTCAGGCGCTGCTGGCCCACACTTTCGGGCCCACACCAAGAAAGTTGCCGGCACCTGCATTGGCCTGCTGAGAAGCCTCAGCCACATACTAGGTTTTTTTGACGCCAAAACCCGCCAACTAATTATCCAAGCCACCATCCTCTCGCGTCTAGACTATGCCAATGTGCTACTTCTTGGTGCCAACAAATGTGAGATAGCACGACTCCAACGTGTGCAGAACTCTGCGGCCAGAACTCTGGTCGGCCTCCCCCGCAGATGCTCAGCCAGAGCGACAATCAAAAAATTACACTGGCTACCTGTTGATTCCAGAATCAAATTCAAGACCCTCATCTTGTCCTTTAAAATTCTCAAACTCAACAACCCCCCTTTGCTTCGACCCCTCCTCACTCCCTACGCCCCGACACGGAACCTAAGATCTTCCAACCAAAATCTTTTATGCATCCCTCGCATAAAACTCAGCCGCATGGGCGGCCGCTCCTTTAGGTTCCTCGGAGCCAAGATTTGGAACGACTTGCCACAACATATCCGCTCAATAGACAATCTACCAGCTTTCCGGAAAGCTGTGAAAACATTCCTATTCCCTTGCCTGTAACCCCCCCTCTGTCCTGTCCCCTCCCTCAGACCAGGCTCTGGGTTCCTAGCGCCTGGACGCCTCATTGCTGGGGCAGCTGTCGCGCTCTACCAAAACTATAGAATAGAATAGAATAGAAGAAGACTGGATGGTGTCGATCGACTTGCAGGATGCGTATTTTCACATCCTGATCCTGAAGTCGCACAGGAAGTATCTCCGTTTTACGGTGTGGTCGCAGCATTACCAGTTTGCGGTCCTTCCGTTTGGTCTTACTACTGCGCCTCGAGTCTTCACCAAGGTGATGGCTGTGGTGCACATCTCAGAAGGTCAGGGATTCCGGTGTTCCCTTATACGGACGATTGGCTGATCAAAGCGGAATCTCCAGAGACAGTGCTCCATCATCTGCAGGCACAACTCAGTTGTTGTACAGATTGGGTTTTTCGATAAATGTACCCAAGTCTCACCTGGTGCCCTCCCAGCGCATCCTGTTTATTGGTGCGGTAATGGACACAGCTGTATGTCGGGCATTCCCTCCTCCTCAAAGGATTCACGACATACAGGAAATGATACCTTCATTTTCCAATGGAGTGGTCGATGCAGTCCTGAAGTTCCTGCGTCTGCTGGGTCTGATGGTCTCCTGCATTCTGTTGGTCAACCATGCATGCTGGCACATGAGGGCACTCCAGTGGGGCCTCCGCAGGCAGTGGTTTCAGCACAACGGAGATCTCAGGGAGTCAGTCAGGATCTCCGGAGAAGCTGCAGCGGATCTGATTTGGTGGGGCGTGGAAGGCAATCTGTGTCAAGAAAAGACCTTTAAACTGCCTCCATCGGTGGCCACAGTAATAACGGATGCATCCACTATAGGGTGGGGTGCTCATCTGGGGGATCTGGAGATCAAGGGTCTTTGGTCTGCAGAGGAAAGGTTGCTTCACATCAACCTTCTGGAATTGCGGGCGATACGTCTAGCACTCAAGGCCTTCCTCCCTTCCCTTCGCGGTTGGTCGGTTCAGTTCCTGACGGACAACACCACCGCGATGTGGTATGTCAACAAGCAGGGAGGAGTAGGGTTGCAGTGTCTCAGCAGAGAGGCTCTGCGTCTCTGGTCCTGGGTTCAGGATCATCAGATTTGTCTGATGTCAAATCATCTGACTGGAGTTCTGAACGTGCGTGCAGACAGTTTCAGTCGGCAGTTCTCAGCCGACCACGAGTGGAGGCTTCATCCAGAGGTAGTTCGTCACGTCTTTCGGACGTGGGGAACACCTCAGGTGGACCTGTTCGCCACTCACGAGAATGCTCACTTCCTGTCATTCTGCAGTCTCCAGTTTCCGATGCAGGGAGCCTTGGGGGAGGCATTTCAGTTGAGTTGGAACTCACAACTCCTTTATGCGTTTCCTCCCATACCCTTGATTCCTCGGGTTCTGAGGAAGATTCGCCAAGACCGGGCCCAAGTCATATTGGTCTACCTGGATTGGCCAAGAAGGGTGTGGTACACAGATCTTCTCCACCTCTCCTCGTGCCCGCCGCTCCGTGTCCCTCTCAGGGCAGACCTCCTCTCTCAGATGGAGGGGCAGGTTCTACACCCCCACCTCCAGACCTTACACCTTCATGCCTGGAGATTGAACGGGGCAACCTGAATTCCTTTTCTCTCCCACATGACGTGGTGGATATCATTTTATCGGCAGGTGTGTTTCCACCAAATCTATCTACTCTTACAGATGGCCTAAATTTGTTACTTGGTGTGGGGAGAAGTCTGTTGATCCTTTGAGGGCTCGGTTGTCTGATATTCTTCAGTTTGCACTTACTTTGGCTCAGCAAGGGTTTGCTGTGGCTACGGTCAAGGGTTATATATCAGCCTTGTCGGCTTTTATCTGCCTGCCAGATCAGCCGTCCTTATTTAAATCTCCTGTGGTTCAAAGATTTCTGAAGGGTCTTACAAATAAATTTCCTCCTTCTCCCTTTATTGTGCCTCAATGGGACCTGAATCTTGTGCTTACTTTTTTTTTTTGTAATGTTTTTATTATAATCAACCAACACATAGGCAATTCTGACAGTAATCAGAAACTTGTATACCGGTGACAGGTAGGGTCAAAGTTATATCCACAGTTGCCCACATGGTACCATTCAAATCGTTTTGACCCCCTGAGTACTTTGGCTGAGGTCGATTGACTTCAATCTGAGAGTTTTGAGATAAATGTTAACACAGAAATAACACTCTCCCCCCTGATCCTTTGGTTAATAATGGCAATTTGCTGATGTCCTCTAATACTATTAACAAAATCCAGGGCTCAACAAATGATAGTAAGGAGGATTCAAATATGACATAAGTAGAATATATAATGGAAAGGAAGCAATCTAGTAAACCCCCTAATTTAGCAAATAACAAGCCAGATGGTGGTACTATCCGCCTGATATCGTGGAATATAGCAGGCATACGTAGGCTATCGGACGAGGCATGGATAGAATACATCAAATCCTTTAACATCATCTGTCTCCAAGAAACGTGGAGCAGAGAGGACCTTTTCCTGGATGGTTATAATACCCTGACTGTTCCTGGCGAACCGTCCCCCTCTGAAAGGGCAAAGGGTGGTTTGATGACTTCAATCTCATTATGCAATATGTCGATAAGGATAGAAAAAATTCCTCTCTTCCCCCTGGTACCAATTGACCCTGTGTACTAACTTGATTGTTGTACCCCTACTTATGATTAATTGGTACTATAACATCTTTCATACCAACACGTCTCTTATTATTGATTCTTTGCAGGTGGATATCGCCAAAGCAACTGAGAACATTTATCCCTTATGTATTATGTGGCTTGGGGATTTTAATTGCACTTTATGCACATTTAGTGGGAGCCATGTCTGTGGGTTACTGGACACTGATGAACAACCTCTGGCACACTTTAAGCACACTAAACAGGGAGATGCCTTAAATAACATAATTGTGGCAAATGACCTTTGCATACTTGATACCCCCACTGATGTGTCAATGGTGCCCATTCCAACTTTTCAGGGGGTCAGAGGGTCTATGAGTATAATAGACTTTATGCTAATTTCTAGTAGATATGCCCACTTAGCTGCTGATTTTAGGGTGGAACCGAATCCGGCCAGTGATCATAACCCTCTCACTTTATCACTGAACAGAGTAACACCAAGGATAAGCCCCCTAGAACGACCTACAATATATAATCATAACCAAGGGATTAGAATAAAATTGATCATAAAAAGATGGAGGAATACACCCTTAAAGATAAGTCACTAGAAATAACAACTTGTTTAACGGCCACCTCTGATCCAGAGCTTATAGTACAAAATTTTGAAGCCGTATGTAAAAGTGTGGCCACAAATCTAATCAAACCCGCCAAAAAATGTGTTACCAGTGATAAGAAATGGTATAACAGGGAATGTTCCAAAGCGCAAATAGCGTTGAGGACGGCTCTCCGTGTGGTACCTCGGGACAAAGAAATGGTCAGGACCGCAAGACAAATGCCCAAAAAGGTAGTTGAAAAGAGAAAAATAGAACTGAAGGAGAAAGCCTGGGACGATTTGGAAAAAGCCAGTGACCTTCGAGACAGCAGGTTGTTCTAGGAGCTCATAAATCGCCCACTTTTTATTAGTTAAGAAAGGTCTATGGTATCTTACATAATGGGGGAGGTTTGGGAGGCCCATTATTCAAAGATCTTTAACCCGAAGGGTATTTTATTATCAAATAATTCTGAGGATGGCGTTCCCTTGAATGTTGAGACCTCGCGGCAGCTTAGCCTATCGCTTTCCTTGGAGGAAGTGGAGGAGGCGCTGAGAAAAGGCATTACTCTGAAGGCCCCTGGGCCAGATACCGTACCATTGGATTTGTTTAAAAACAACCCTCAATGTTGGGCACCTCTCCTGTTAAATGTTTTCAAGGCAATTATTGTGGGACGAATTCCATCATCTTGGAAAGAGGCGATAAGCGTACCCATTTTTAAAAAGGGAGATAAAAATGACCCACGTTGCTATAGACCGATCTCCCTAATAGATGCTTCCTGTAAACTACTGGGGAGAGTAATATTGGCGCATCTGGAGACATGGGCGGATGCCACTGGCATCATTGTGGACTCCCAATATGGTTTTAGAAGAGGCAGGGGGACCACAGAGCAGTGTCTAAATCTGGCCATGATCATGGGTAAGTACATGAAGTCCAAGGGTGTGTCAATCCACTTGGCCTTCATGGACTTATCCAGTGCTTTCAACACTGTATGTAGGGGAAAGCTCTGGTCATTAATGGAGTCTATGGGATTTGAGGAGCCATTGATCACCCTGTTGCGTAGATTGCATGCTGCAACATCTGTTGCGGTACGATATTGCCCAGGCGGCGAAAGAACTGGGAAAATTGCCTCATCTGAGGGTGTCCGCCAGGGCTGTATCTTGGCACCTTTTCTGTTTTTAATCTACACAAATGGTCTGGAACAGTTTTTATTGCAAAAATCCTTAGACTTTCCTAAGATAAACAGCAATTATGTGCTGTTATTGTCATATGCGGATGATACTGTCCTGATGACCCTTACGGCAAATAGTATGCAGAAATGCCTTGTTGCTTTTATTGAATTTATGTTGGGTCTAGATCTTAGGGTCAATTTTAATAAATCCTACGCTATGGCCTGCGGTCCAGGTAGAATTAAGACCTGTACATACATTGTGGATAACATGGTCATTGAAAAAGTTACAAATGTTAATTATTTAGGAAAACTTTTTAATAGAACATTGAACTGGGACCACCTGATAACGACTCGGATTCAAAAAACTACTAGATCTGTAGAGGCCCTTTTTCGCTTCGCTAGCAAATTGGGGCAAAAAACAATAGGGGATTTGATGACCCTGTATAAACCTAAGTGTCTGCCTGTGGCGACCTAAGGGGCAGGGGTATGGGGATGTCATAAAAGTGAACAGATTCAAATAATGGAGAATACATTTTTAAAGCGATTATTATCAATCCCCAGTAGTTCTCCAAATATTTTCTGCTTCTCAGAGGTGGGCTTGCAACCCGTGAAGGACAGAATCTATGTGTCCCCTTTGCTCCTCTGGGGGAAAATATGGACCTGTGAGGATCTGTCTTTTACAAAAGACATTTTAAAGGATTGCATGAATCTTGACAAAGCCATGATGATACCCTGGTTACGTTATGTGAAGGAAACTTTCTATAAAATAGGCTAGAAAGTTTTTATACAAAGTTATATCCACAGTTGCCCACATGGTACCATTCAAATCGTTTTGACCCCCTGAGTACTTTGGCTGAGGTCGATTGACTTCAATCTGAGAGTTTTGAGATAAATGTTAACACAGAAATAACACTCTCCCCCCTGATCCTTTGGTTAATAATGGCAATTTGCTGATGTCCTCTAATACTATTAACAAAATCCAGGGCTCAACAAATGATAGTAAGGAGGATTCAAATATGACATAAGTAGAATATATAATGGAAAGGAAGCAATCTAGTAAACCCCCTAATTTAGCAAATAACAAGCCAGATGGTGGTACTATCCGCCTGATATCGTGGAATATAGCAGGCATACGTAGGCTATCGGACGAGGCATGGATAGAATACATCAAATCCTTTAACATCATCTGTCTCCAAGAAACGTGGAGCAGAGAGGACCTTTTCCTGGATGGTTATAATACCCTGACTGTTCCTGGCGAACCGTCCCCCTCTGAAAGGGCAAAGGGTGGTTTGATGACTTCAATCTCATTATGCAATATGTCGATAAGGATAGAAAAAATTCCTCTCTTCCCCCTGGTACCAATTGACCCTGTGTACTAACTTGATTGTTGTACCCCTACTTATGATTAATTGGTACTATAACATCTTTCATACCAACACGTCTCTTATTATTGATTCTTTGCAGGTGGATATCGCCAAAGCAACTGAGAACATTTATCCCTTATGTATTATGTGGCTTGGGGATTTTAATTGCACTTTATGCACATTTAGTGGGAGCCATGTCTGTGGGTTACTGGACACTGATGAACAACCTCTGGCACACTTTAAGCACACTAAACAGGGAGATGCCTTAAATAACATAATTGTGGCAAATGACCTTTGCATACTTGATACCCCCACTGATGTGTCAATGGTGCCCATTCCAACTTTTCAGGGGGTCAGAGGGTCTATGAGTATAATAGACTTTATGCTAATTTCTAGTAGATATGCCCACTTAGCTGCTGATTTTAGGGTGGAACCGAATCCGGCCAGTGATCATAACCCTCTCACTTTATCACTGAACAGAGTAACACCAAGGATAAGCCCCCTAGAACGACCTACAATATATAATCATAACCAAGGGATTAGAATAAAATTGATCATAAAAAGATGGAGGAATACACCCTTAAAGATAAGTCACTAGAAATAACAACTTGTTTAACGGCCACCTCTGATCCAGAGCTTATAGTACAAAATTTTGAAGCCGTATGTAAAAGTGTGGCCACAAATCTAATCAAACCCGCCAAAAAATGTGTTACCAGTGATAAGAAATGGTATAACAGGGAATGTTCCAAAGCGCAAATAGCGTTGAGGACGGCTCTCCGTGTGGTACCTCGGGACAAAGAAATGGTCAGGACCGCAAGACAAATGCCCAAAAAGGTAGTTGAAAAGAGAAAAATAGAACTGAAGGAGAAAGCCTGGGACGATTTGGAAAAAGCCAGTGACCTTCGAGACAGCAGGTTGTTCTAGGAGCTCATAAATCGCCCACTTTTTATTAGTTAAGAAAGGTCTATGGTATCTTACATAATGGGGGAGGTTTGGGAGGCCCATTATTCAAAGATCTTTAACCCGAAGGGTATTTTATTATCAAATAATTCTGAGGATGGCGTTCCCTTGAATGTTGAGACCTCGCGGCAGCTTAGCCTATCGCTTTCCTTGGAGGAAGTGGAGGAGGCGCTGAGAAAAGGCATTACTCTGAAGGCCCCTGGGCCAGATACCGTACCATTGGATTTGTTTAAAAACAACCCTCAATGTTGGGCACCTCTCCTGTTAAATGTTTTCAAGGCAATTATTGTGGGACGAATTCCATCATCTTGGAAAGAGGCGATAAGCGTACCCATTTTTAAAAAGGGAGATAAAAATGACCCACGTTGCTATAGACCGATCTCCCTAATAGATGCTTCCTGTAAACTACTGGGGAGAGTAATATTGGCGCATCTGGAGACATGGGCGGATGCCACTGGCATCATTGTGGACTCCCAATATGGTTTTAGAAGAGGCAGGGGGACCACAGAGCAGTGTCTAAATCTGGCCATGATCATGGGTAAGTACATGAAGTCCAAGGGTGTGTCAATCCACTTGGCCTTCATGGACTTATCCAGTGCTTTCAACACTGTATGTAGGGGAAAGCTCTGGTCATTAATGGAGTCTATGGGATTTGAGGAGCCATTGATCACCCTGTTGCGTAGATTGCATGCTGCAACATCTGTTGCGGTACGATATTGCCCAGGCGGCGAAAGAACTGGGAAAATTGCCTCATCTGAGGGTGTCCGCCAGGGCTGTATCTTGGCACCTTTTCTGTTTTTAATCTACACAAATGGTCTGGAACAGTTTTTATTGCAAAAATCCTTAGACTTTCCTAAGATAAACAGCAATTATGTGCTGTTATTGTCATATGCGGATGATACTGTCCTGATGACCCTTACGGCAAATAGTATGCAGAAATGCCTTGTTGCTTTTATTGAATTTATGTTGGGTCTAGATCTTAGGGTCAATTTTAATAAATCCTACGCTATGGCCTGCGGTCCAGGTAGAATTAAGACCTGTACATACATTGTGGATAACATGGTCATTGAAAAAGTTACAAATGTTAATTATTTAGGAAAACTTTTTAATAGAACATTGAACTGGGACCACCTGATAACGACTCGGATTCAAAAAACTACTAGATCTGTAGAGGCCCTTTTTCGCTTCGCTAGCAAATTGGGGCAAAAAACAATAGGGGATTTGATGACCCTGTATAAACCTAAGTGTCTGCCTGTGGCGACCTAAGGGGCAGGGGTATGGGGATGTCATAAAAGTGAACAGATTCAAATAATGGAGAATACATTTTTAAAGCGATTATTATCAATCCCCAGTAGTTCTCCAAATATTTTCTGCTTCTCAGAGGTGGGCTTGCAACCCGTGAAGGACAGAATCTATGTGTCCCCTTTGCTCCTCTGGGGGAAAATATGGACCTGTGAGGATCTGTCTTTTACAAAAGACATTTTAAAGGATTGCATGAATCTTGACAAAGCCATGATGATACCCTGGTTACGTTATGTGAAGGAAACTTTCTATAAAATAGGCTAGAAAGTTTTTATGATAACCTGGATACTATTAATTTGAACATGAAGAAGACCATTAAGACTGCCTACTATACTGTTGTAGGATCGTATAGGCAAGAAGCAATACCAGCATTTAATCATGTGGTTACTTTACAACAACAGTTCTATTTGACCTTTACCACACATACCTATTGGCGCTTTTATTTGACCAGATTCCGGTTGAAAATATTGCACTTTTTGGCTGCTTTTCCTAAGCAAGGGGGTTGGTGTGAGAGGCTGCCCTCTTGCCCATGTAATAATGTAGCTCAACAATGCACAGTGCACTTTGTACTCTTCTGTTCACTTTACAAAGCCCCAAGAGATCGTTTTATTAAACCCCTTGTTGAGGGATATTAGAACTTGCACATATATGGAAGGCTTTGAGTATCTGAGATCATTGTCAACTGCTGCTATATGCAGCTCCATGCTTAGTTTTATCAGATCTGCACTTTTAATTAGGAGACGTTATGAATTATGAACTTTTATTGATTTTATGTATTTTTAACATGACTTTTTGTATACTGTGTAAAATGGTGCTTCCATTTGACTTGACCCGGGTTGAAAATGTTGTACTCTTTTGGCATCCTTCCATGAGCAAGGGGGCTGGTGTGAGAGGCTGACCCCTTTGCCCATGTAATAATGTAGCCTAAATAATGTACAGTGCAATGTTCACTTTACAAAGCACAAAGAGACTGTTTTATTAAACCCCTTTCCAGGGATATTCGATCTTGCACATACATGGAAGGCCTTGAGTGTTTGAGATTACTGTTAAAGGCTGCTATATCTAGCTTTATGTCTAGCTCTATTAAATTTTCACTATAGATTAGGAAATTATATGAATTACAAATTTTTAAACGATTTTATGTCTTTTTATACATGATTTTTTGCATATGGCGTACCTCTTCTATGAAATTTTTGTGAGAATATGAAATATTATTAGCGGACTTGGAGATGAGAAATCTATTCTAATGTACTGCACTTTTTGGACTTCTTCAACGACCAGCGTGAGAGTCTATAACCAGGACTAATCACCGATCTAGCCCACCAATACATAGCGCGTTTTGTTTTTGTGTTCGTCAATATTGGACTTGTGAATGTGATCTGTGAAATACCATTTGTGATCCGAATGTATAATGTTTGTCATTGACAATTTTATTAGTATACTTTTATGATTCATTTCTTTTGAATCGAATAAAGTTATTTGAACTGAACTGACAGGTTACATAGTTCCAAATATAATATCCTTACAGAATCAATATTACACTGTATATCCAGTAGCAGTTCCTGCGGTACCTCCTTCCCCTTCATGATTCCCCCCTTACTCTTAGTCTTCGTCCGAACTCTCTACATCAGACTCTGGCAGCGGGTCACAGATGTCTCCCCGAAAAGTATTCCAGGCAGTCCAGATTTTAGTCCATTTTCGGGGGCTTCCTCTAGTTGTGTATACCTTCCGCTCTGTGATCATAGCAAGATCCATGTCTCTGCACCAGGCTGCCAACGTGGGCAATTCTACTGCCCCCCCATTTCTGCGCTATATTCCTCTTGGCAATCATGAGGCCCAGCGTGACCCATATCTGTCAGTGGCGTGTGAGGTCATTGGGTTCCCATAAATTGAGTATACATCTACGCAGCTCTGGTAGAAGTGACGCCTCCACTGTCTGCGAGATTGTACGAGGTACATGCCCCCAATAATCTACAATCGCTGAGCACTCCCATATAGTGTGTATAAAAGTACCCTCTTCTCTGCACCCTCTAAGGCAGTATGGATGTTGTGCCCTCTGTAATTTATGTAAGGTGGTTCTGGTGTAGTATATTCGATATAGGATTTTAAGCTGTACTAGCCGCAGCTTAGTGGAAATTCCCACCTCCTTGGGCGACGCCAGGGCTTCCTGCCACTCAGAGTCATCCATTTCTCCCACCTCTGTCACCCATTTACCCCGTAGTGACACTGTCGGGTCTGGTAGGTTATTAACTAACTTCCTATATGTAAGTGATGTGGCGCGTTTGTGCATGTGGTCAGTAAGTAGTCAGTCTTCCAAGGGGAGGCTTCGGGGACTTCGGTGTCTGGCGGGATCACTGCCAGTAATGCATGCCTTATTTGCACGTACCTGTATGTCTCAGTTGGGCCAAGGTCATATTGTTGCTGGAGTTGGGCAAATGGTAGTACTGTTCCTCTGTCCCACAAATCCCCTATTGTGGAGATGCCTATAGTGTCCCATTGCGTGAACCCCTTGCTGTGCTGCAGATGTCCTAATTCTTTTGTGTCCCAAAGCGGGGTAAGTTTAGTTATATCCCCTCTACATCCCAACTTTGCCTGTGCCGTGTACCACAACTTGGCCGTATGTGTTGTGGGCCCCTCCAATTTTGGTGTCAGTCCTATGTCATAAAGTATGGCTAACATGTTATTCGTGCCCATCTGTGCTCTATCTGCCCTATACGCTGGATCATCCTGAGGTGCATGGAACCATTGGTTAATGACCTTAAGATGTGCCGCCCAATAATATAATTGCAAGTCCGGGAGCGCTATACCGCCTTCGTACCAACTTTTATGTAATTTCGCCTGTGCTATGCGCGCCGGTCGGTTGCCCCATAGAAGTACCAATACCTGTGCCGCTATTTGCTTAAAGTATCGGGGTGGGACCGGGAAGGGTGTATTGTCAAGTGCATCATTTTATATAACGCCGCCCTGCCCAGGAGTGTAAGGGTCAAAGACGCCCAGTGCGTCACATCGCACTTTAAGCGCTCCAGAGGGGGTGCCAAGTTTCTAACGAAAAAGTCTGTTGCATCTCTTGTGATATGCATTCCCAAGTATTTAAAGGAATCCCTAGCCACCACGAGCGGGCAATCGGTGGGGAGTGGTGGCTCTGGCCCTTTCAGTATGAAGAGAACTGACTTGGACCCATTTATTGTGTATCCTGACACTTTCACGAGGGTGTCGCAAAGTTTAAGAAGTTCTGGTATGCAGTGTTCTGGATCCGTGAGGTATACTAGCAAGTCATCAGCGTAAAGCGAGAGACTGTCCTCCCAGCCCTCCCTCCACCGGATATCTTTTAGTAACGGGGTCTTTCGAACCAATGTTGCCAGAGGCTCCAGTACCAGTGCGAACAGGAGCGGCGACAGGGGACACCCCTGACGCGTCCCTCTTGCCAGCGATATTTCAGTCGAAATATGTCAGTTGGCCGTAACTTGAGCCAAGGGTCTCGCGTACAGGAGTCGTACCCATGCACAAAATTTAGGCCCAAATCCCATATGTGGTAGGACCTCAAATATGTATTTCCATTCCATCATATCAAAGGCCATTTTCGCATCTAGAGACAATATCACCGCCGGTTCTGACAGCGATGGGGCCTTTGCCAGTGCCCCAGGCACACGTCGAAGGTTAAGGGCCCTGTTCCTACTGGGCATGAAACCCGATTGGTCTGGGTGTATCAAGTGGGGGAGGTGAGTCATCAATCTGTTTGCTAACAATTTCGCCAAAATCTTGGCTTCTGCATTTAGCAGTGATATGGGGCGGAATGAAGTGCATGCCCCAATGCTTTGCCTGATTGCATCGAACGGATTGCAGTTTGCAATTCTTCATCCGTTAGGTCCGCTTCCAGTTCTAATGAAGCTTCCAGTGTCAGATTTGGCATCTCTATATTTCTGAGGGAGTCCACAACCTCCGACTCCGTCACCTCCAAAGTCGGAGTATAGACTTCCCGAAAATACTCTGCTAAGGTGTGTACTATGTTTTCTGGGTGCGTTGTGAGCTGTCCCTCCCTCGTCCGTAATTGTTGTATTCCTCTAGGGCCATCCCCTCTCTTATCTAGCCAGGCCAACATTTTACCTGCTTTGTCTCCTACGTCATATATTTTATGCCTCGTTGCTGTTAGGTTTTCTACTGTTTGTTTGTGTAGGTGGTCCCTGTATTGCGGTTGTCTGAGGTGCAGGGTGTGTGCGGTATCCGGTGAGGGGTCTGAGGAGTGGTCTGTGTCGGCTGCTTGTAGTGCTAGCTCTAACTCTAATAGTTCCTTCTGTTTTGTCCGTTTGTGTCCTGTGATGGAGACAATTGCCTGTCCTCTAAGGACAGTTTTGTACGCTCCCTACACTATTGATGGTGATATCACCGACGCTGTGTTTTCTGCAAAGAAATGCTTAGTGACTCTACGGAGTTCTTTATTAATGACAGGTACTCTAAGATATCCAGGGTAAATAGGTTATATTCGCAGGCGGGACTTCTGCCGGCTGGAGAGGGTTAGCAACACCGGGGAATGATCTGAGAAGCCCCTGGGCTTGATGTCTACCTCTCCCACGTTTTGGAGTCTAGCGCCTAGCATCAGAAAGTAATCTAACCGGGACAGACTTGTGCTTACTTTTTTGATAAGTTCTCCTTTCGAACCTTTGCACAAGTTTCCCATGAGACTTTTATCTTTTAAATCGCTCTTCTTGGTTGCAATTACCTCGGCAAGGAGGGTAAGTGAGCTTCAAGCTCTTAGTTCGAAGCCCCCATTCTTGACCATTCATGCTGAAAGAATGTTACTTAGGACCAGGGCTGCGTTTTTCTGCCTAAGGTGGTAACTCCCTTCCATCTAGCACAGTCAATTACCCTTCCTACCGTCTATCCTCCACCTCACCCTTCCAAGGAGGAGGAGCGACTTCACCGCCTGGACCCTAAGAGGGCGGTGAGCTTTTATCTTGATAGGACAAGAGACTATCAAGTGGATGACCAGCTCTTTGTTGGTTTTGCTGGCTGCAGAAAAGGAAGAGCTGTGCACAAGCGCACACTTTCAAGATGGATTATACTATGCATCAAGATCTGCTACTCCCTGGCGGGTAAGGACCATCCTGAGGGTATAAGAGCTCACTCCACTAGAGCAAAGTCTTCTACATCTGCTTTGTCTAGGGGTGTACCTGTAGAGGACATTTGTAGAGCTGCGACTTGGGCTTCCCTCCACACTTTCGCGAAGCATTACTGATTGTATTCCGTAGTGAGGAGGAACGGCCACTTTGTGCGTTCTGTCCTCCAGGATTTTCTGGTATAGGAGAGTGGACACCCTCCTCCAGGAGTGGGGACTGCTGTGGGACTCTATTCACAAGGTGAGGAATCCACTGGCAGATGTATCCATCAGAAGAACAAGTTACTTACCTTCGGTAATGCTTTTTCTGGTGGATACAGTATATGCCTGTGGATTCCTCACATGCCCACCCGCCTCCCCATTGTCCACTCTTCTATACCTGTGTTTATGACATTATTTTAGTGTATATATATATATATATATATATATATATATATATATATATTTTTTTTTTATATTTGTATATATATTGTGTTTTTCATGCATTGGCTATGTGTGTAATTGTGGGTATTATGTACTGTGTACACTGTATATGTATATATCTACTGTCATTGGTCCGTCCGGGTGCCTCGAAGGCACAGAAAAAAGGGCAGAACTGATGTCATCACACCGACGTAGGCCTAAGAAGGAGTCAGTGACGTCAGTCGGAGTCGCGCGCGATGTTGTGCTCTTTTGACGTCGTCCACGCCAGCGTGCTACAAAAGAATTTTCCGAACGTTGCTGACGCAGGGGGATATTCACAAGGTGAGGAATCCACAGGCAGATACTGTATCCACCAAAAAACGTGTTCCTCTTGGCCAAGGGAGCTATAGAGAGGGTACCCAGGCAAGAAATAGACTCTGTTTGCTATTCCCGCTATTTTCAGGTTCAAATGAAGGACAAAGACATTCGTCCTATCCTCGACGTCAGAGACCTCAATTACTTCCTGAAAAAGGAGAAGTTCAAGATGCTCACCCTTGCTTAGGTCCTGCCTGCACTGGTCACGGGAGACTGGATGGTAGCATTGGACTTAATAAACACTGCCAAAAGTCATCATATATCTGAAACATTTTTATCACGTATGACAAATCGGTCAGAGTCCCAATGTAAATAAGTAGTCTAAACAAACTGAGAGACTCTGTTTAGGACTAATGAGGCATATTTAATGTGAATGTTTACAATAATAATTTGTGTAAATAGCCGTATATTTATTGTACATTATGTAAATATATGAATTTAGATCTCTATATATATATATTTTTTTTTTACAAAAGGATTGGTTTTAGAACTCTTTCTAAACATTAAGCTTCATGAACTTTTTGCCTCTTGTTGTATTCTAATTTTGCAACTTTGACTGACTGTTTTAGCACAAATGAACAGTGTTATCGTGAACTATTTTTGATACATGATTGTGGTGTTAATGAGGGCACTGCGCCCTTGATAAATGATTTGATGTATACCCCTTTAAGAGTAACAGGAAATACTACCGGTCATGTGACCAACTTTGCTATTTAAAAGTTACTTCCCTCCTTCTTTTCATGACATGTGATCAAGCCTCGGCTGAGGTGAAACGCGTCATGGCGACTGGTGGGCTGTTTATTCATCACGAATAAAAGGCACTGATAACGAGAGCACGGAGTCTGTGGCTTTACTCAACTTTCTGGTTTTGCTGTGTGGTGTGGCTGCGCTCTGCTGTGCTGCATCGGACTAAACGCGATATTGTGTACGTAACAACTTCCAAGGTACGAGTAAAGCCCCTCCTCGGTGTGTGGCGAGAAGCGGCAGGAAGTAATTGGTTTCGTGACCCGGGACCGGATTCAGTACTCTGGTGTGGAGGAAGCCGCGAGAAGCCCCTGCGTAGGAAGCACACGCCAAACTTTGACTGAAGGAGCCAGGTGTCTGAACGCTACAGGGACACTTCGACAACCGAGTTAAGGTACGGCGGCTAAAATAATGCAGTGTGGAGTGTGCACGTATTCAGTCTTAGGGATTATCTCGAGCTGACTGAATTTGTTTGTTATCAGGAGTCATCGACTAGCCTTATTCACCATGTCGGCCGCCGTGTTAAGAAGTAGGGAGCAGGCTGCCGAACTTGTATTTGTCTCCCCGGCTGGGGGGGCAACAGCATCAACATCGGTGGGAAGTGCTGCAAGCGCTTTAAATCCAACGGCGCGCGATCTGTATCGCAAACTGGAGAAACTAATGAAAAAAGAGACTTCCAAATGGTGGGGGAACAAGTCCCTGTCAATGTATTTGGAAGTCGGTCGTGTACCACGTGGCCTCCGAATTACCCTGGCCCCCAGTTACGAAACTCCAGACCCCCTCATGCTCGAGGAATGGGCAGCGTCAAACTTAGAGTCCTCGGCCAAGTTAATGAAGATCTTAATAAAATATGCCGAAAGCGACCGGATTAAAATCCAAAATGAAATTGAATCCGTGGAAGCGGAACTGGAAAAACTGGGGAATGATGAGGCCAATGTAAAAAGGATGAGAGAGGAAATGGAATCCCGGCTACAAAAGGAGGAGGAAGTTATAAAAAAGCGCAAAGCGTTTAAGTTTGAGAGGGACAGGTTGGACTATTTAAATGGGCGCATTTTCACCTTCGCACGGAGATTTGAGAAGGACGGAAATACTAAAAGTTTGCTGGGAAGCAATAATCGTGCAAACACTACAAAGGGAAATGTAAGCTCTGCCTCATCAATTAGTTTAAGCTCTACTGAAGGAAGTGAAATGGAAGGTGAAACACATAATGCGTCTCTGGGGTTTACAGCACTTACACCCGCGCAGGAGGTGAGTCGCCTGTGCGAGGCCAGACGCGAAACTTTAAGGCCAAGAGTGAATTTTGCTCAAACAGGAAAAGTGCAAACCGCAAGCTATCAGAGCGACGCAAACGCCACAAAGAAAAGTGGAACAACAAAAAGAGAAACCAACGGAAATGGTCCAACAAAAAACGGGGGAATCAACAGGGAGCCCCTCAATAATCAACTTGACCAATATAACTTTGAGCCCTAAGGAAACGAAAATCCTTGGCCTAGGGCTTTCCTACTGCCCACCACAAACCTTTGATTATGCAGGCACACGCATGGACGTATATAGGTTTGTAAGAAAATTCAAACTGACCAAATTTCATCGCTTGCGACCTAAAAACAACAAAGACGCTACCAGCATATCCTTGAGTCCTAATTTGCTAACAGCCGGAGATGCCTCCTCCTTTGAGGAAATTTGGAAATTGCAAATTGAACAAAACACAGCGAATTCAGATACACCACCTACTGTTACCATCGCCAGCACTGGTAAAGACAAGGTAACAACACCTTTTAGGCCGGAATCCACTTTTAATCCTATTTCGGATATACTAACACGAACAAAAAGAGCCAAGCCATTGCACGACAAAACCAGAACTACAATCTACTGATCAAGAATTTGAAATCAGATGATAATTTAGTTGTGAAGCAAGCAGATAAGGGGGGCAACATTGTCCTATGGGCAAGAGACAAATATGTAGCTGAGGCCGAAAAACAACTCAGCGATACTGCCTGTTATCGGAAAACCAACATCACAACTATTAAAATGGCCTGTATTGATCTTATTGCTAAACTTATGGGATGGCGTAGCTGTGGATTGATTTCTTTGGCTGAATTTAAATTCCTTAAAAAAGAATTCCCTGTGATTCCTACGTTCTATCTTTTGCCAAAGATCCACAAGGACCCCCTTGTTCCACCGGGGAGACCGATAATATTGGCAATCGATAGCGCAACAGAAAACTTGTCCAGGTACATTGATTTCTTTTTACAAGAATGGGTTAAAGGATTGAACTCTTACATTAGAGATACAAGTGACTTCTTGAGTAAGTTATCTCGGCAGAGTTGGAATGATGACTATTTACTTATGACATTGGACATCTGCTCTCTGTATACATCTATCAGGCATGTTGATGGCTTCAAAGCAACCCAATTTTTCTTGGATAAACACCCCATACACAACGCACAACACAACAAAATGCTTATGGGGATGCTTAACATATGCCTACAACAGAATTTCTTTATGTTTGGGGGCCAGACCTATCAACAATTGAGGGGGGTGGCCATGGGGTCTTGCTTCTCCCCCAGTTTCGCATGCCTACACATGGGGCTGTGGGAGGAGCAAACCCTAATGGGACAACACAGAACAACAATGGAACAACATGAAATTCTGTACCTCAGGTATATTGATGATTTGTTTTTTATCTGGAGGGGTTCCATGAAAAGTGCTACTGATTTTGTTGACAAACTTAATGTAAATGATTTAAATCTTCAGTTTACCTCTACAATCAGTAATGTCTCAGTGAGTTTTCTGGACGTAGAAGTATATGTTAAGAACAGCAAAATAGAAACCAAGCTACACAGAAAGATTACCGCTGGTAACACTGTGTTACATGCCTCAAGTTGCCACAGAATCTGCCTGATATCCTCGTCCCTGAAGCGCCTCTGCCGAATTGGACTTGGTATCGTACACACAGCGCTCTGGTCGCGACTGCATTAGACTTTAAAATCATAGCGCATTGAATTGACACAGCGCCAAACCTCGCATGCTAATTCACTTTGAAGCGCAACGTTGTCTGTTTTAATTGTAACTACTGCCACCAGTGACTCTATATCTCGTGCTGCTTTACTGTGTGCATTAATTACAGCAATTCCGCCTTATAGTAATCTGCCCCCGTTTCACGTGCCATCCTCCATTTTGTCATCCTGTTTGTTTGTTGTTGACCCCTTGGCCCGCCTACCCTCCCCTGCTACCGCCTCCCAGCTGACCCTCCCACCCACGAATACAGCGCTCACCTCCTCCTGCTCGCAGCTGTGACCGTCTGGATCTGCTTCTAAGAGGTCGCTCCCCCCACGCTCCCTGGCCACAGAATCTGCCTGATATCCTCGTCCCTGAAGCGCATCTGCCGAATTGGACTTGGTATCGTACACACAGCGCTCTGGTCGCGACTGCATTAGACTTTAAAATCATAGCGCATTGAATTGACACAGCGCCGAACCTCGCATGCTAATTCACTTTGAAGCGCAACGTTGTCTGTTTTAATTGTAACTACTGCCGCAAGTTACTCCATATCTCGTGCTGCTTTACTGTGTGCATTAATTACAGCAATTCCGCCTTATAGTAATCTGCCCCCGTTTCACGTGCCATCCTCCATTTTGTCATCCTGTTTGTTTGTTGTTGACCCCTTGGCCCGCCTACCCTCCCCTGCTACCGCCTCCCAGCTGACCCTCCCACGCTCCGCCCCCTCCACTCTCCACTTAAGACCGATGACCCAACGCGCAGCGGTCACGTGCTACGGTCACGCCGAAGGTGCGCCAAAGGTAAGCCCGTCCGCGCCGAGCCCGCGCCCAGCGCCAGACCCCCTGGCCCTCGTTCCACCCACCCCACCCGCATTACATACGACGCCACCACCCTCTTAGCCCTAAACCGTCTCCCCAACTGCGTCCAAGCCGCTCCCGGACAAACCCATGGACCCTTCTCATGCAACTCCTGCAAGTTCGACGGCACCAAGAACAACTCCTCATCCACTGACACCGAACAGATATCTGACACCAACCACCTACAATGCATCCTGCTCAACACCCGCTCGGTCCACAGGCACGCCATCGACCTCTGGAATCTACTAGACACCATCTCCCCGGACGTCGCCTTCCTAACAGAGACATGGATGAACGCCTCATCAGCCCCAGACTTCACCATTGCCATCCCGGAAGGATACAAGATCATCCGTAAGGACCGCACCGACCAAACAGGAGGAGGCATCGCTATCGTCCATAAGAATTCCATCCGCATCTCAACCAGCTCAGACGTCAACCTTGCCTGCGCCGAACACCTTCACTTCCAGATTCACACCGACCCCAAGACCACACTCAGAGGCACCCTCCTCTACCGGCCTCCAAGGCCCCGTGCACAATTCAATGACGACATCACTGACTTTATCACCCCACACGCCCTCCCCTCCGAGGAATACATTCTTTTGGGAGACCTCAACTTTCACCTGGAAAAGAGCAACGACAGCAACACTACCACCCTTCTGGACAATCTCGCCAACCTTGGACTCAAACAACTTGTCACTACCCCCACCCACATTGCAGGTCACACACTCAAACCTATCTTCACTTCCAGCAAACATGTCTCTTTCAGTCACACCACAGCTCTCCCTTGGACGGACCACAGCTGCGTTCACTTTATCTACAATAAGACCACAACACACAACCATCCCCAACCTACTCTGCGAAGAAACTGGAACAAAATCACCATCGACCAGATCTCCTCAGCGCTTCTTCAAAACCCCCCTGCCCACCACTCAAACCCCGATCAAGCAGCCATTAACCTCTCCCAATGGCTATCCAACAGCGCCGACATCCTAGCACCGCTGAAAAAACGTCAAACTAAACTAGGCAGCAAAAACGCCTCCTGGTTCAACGATGATCTTAAGAAATCGAAGAAACTGTGTCGCTCCCTCGAGAAGGCCTGGAAAAAAGACCCAAACACCAGCACCAGGGATGCCTTCAAAAACGCCACCCGCATTCACCACCAACTAATCCGGTCTGCCCAGAAAGCCGCTTTCAAAGACCGACTAGATAATAACGCCCACAACAGCAAGGAATTATTCAACATCGTCAAAGAATTTACCAACCCTTCAGCCAACTCCAACGACATCACTCCCTCTCAAGCCCTCTGCGACTCCCTAGCCTCATTCTTCCACAACAAAATCGCAGACATCCACAACAGCTTTAACAACAGACCCGGAGACCAACCCACCCAACCTTCTGCAGGACCCTCACCCCCCTTGAACATCCTTAATGACTGGAACCCAATCTCCACTGAGGACACCATCCGCCTGATGAACTCCATCCACTCAGGATCCCCCACAGACCCATGCCCTCACCACATCTTCAACAAAGCAGACTCCATCATAGCACCACACCTCCGAGACGTCATCAACTGCTCCCTCAACTCTGCCACCTTCCCGGAAGCTGGAAACACGCCGAACTCAGCGCCCTTCTGAAAAAACCCACAGCTGACCCCACCAAACTCAAAAACTACCGCCCCATCTCGCTCCTTCCATTCCCAGCCAAAGTCATCGAGAAAGCTGTCAACAACCAGCTCGCCGCCTTCCTCGAAACCAACAAATCCCTCGACTCCTCACAGTCCGGCTTCCGAGCCAAACACAGCACTGAGACCGCACTCATCGCAGCAACAGACGACATTCGAACTCTACTGGACAATGGAGACACAGTCGCCCTCATCCTCCTCGACCTCTCCGCAGCCTTCGACACAGTCTGTCATAGCACCCTGCTACAACGCCTCAGAAACATCGGAATCCAAGGAAAAGCTCTGGAATGGATCACCTCGTTCCTCACCGGAAGAACCCAGAGAGTCCGCCTCCCACCATTCAAGTCTGAGGCCACTGAAGTCTTCTGCGGTGTACCACAAGGATCTTCACTCAGCCCCACCCTCTTCAACGTATACATGAGCCCCCTCGCGGCCATCGCACGCCAACACAACCTCAACATCATCTCCTACGCTGATGACACTCAACTGATCCTATCACTCACCAAAGACCCTAACACTGCCAAAACCAACCTACATGAAGGAATGAAAGAAGTAGCCGAGTGGATGAAGCACAGCCGTCTGAAACTGAACTCAGACAAAACAGAAGTCCTTATCTTAGGTACCTCCCCCTCCGCCTGGGATGACTCTTGGTGGCCAGAGGCCCTTGGAAAAGCACCCATCCCGACGGACCACGCACGGAACCTGGGCGTCATCCTGGACTCCTCACTCTCTATGAACAGACAAGTCAACGCCGTTTCATCATCCTGCTTCAACATTCTTAGCATGCTCAAAAAAACATTTCGCTGGATCCCCACCGAAACTAGAAAAACAGTCACCCACGCACTGGTCACGAGCCGCCTGGACTACGGAAACACACTATACGCCGGTACCACCGCAAAACTCCAGAAAAAACTCCAACGCATCCAGAACGCTTCATCCAGACTCATACTAGACATCCCGCGTAAAGACCACATCTCTGGTCACCTGAAAAACCTCCACTGGCTCCCCGTCAATAAGAGGATCACTTTCCGCCTCCTAACCCACGCACACAAAGTACTTTACGATCTGGGTCCCGAATGCCTCAACGCACGACTCTCCTTCTACACCCCCCCACGCCAGCTACGATCCTCCAACCAAGCCCTTGCTACTGTACCTCGCATCAACAAAACCACCATGGGAGGGAGATCCTTCTCCTACCTGGCAGCTAAAACCTGGAACTCACTCCCTACTCACCTCCGCCTCACTCAGAACCACCTAGCATTCAGAAAGCAACTTAAAACTTGGATATTTGACAAGTAATTCCCCACCCTTCCTCAAGCGCCTTGAGACCCTCTGGGTATGTAGCGCGCTATATAAATCTTTTGACTTGACTTGACTTGACCCTCGCCATCTTATTCATAGCATCCCCTACGGGGAGATGTTAAGAATAAAACGTATCTGTAGCAATGAAGAGGAATGTAGAACAGCTCAACTACAGTGTAAAATGCGTTTTTTGGAAAGAGGTTTCAGCTCAAGAATGATAGATGAGGCTATCAAGAAAACTAAAAAACTACAAGACTTGAAAGGGAACAGTTATTAGATAATTGTCCTGACCCTACTGATTTAACTGAAACCATGATTCCATCAACAGAAAAAATCCAGTGTAGGGCAATAGTCACTTACAGCCAACAACATGCTGAGATTCGTAAAATCTTCTCAAGAAATTGGAATCTTGTACAAGGAGACCCAGTCATTGGTGATCTAGTGAAAAGAAGACCAGAGATCACATTCAGGAAATCTCCCTCCTTAGGCAGTGCTATTGTAAGCAATACCTTAGACGTTCCTAAAAAGTGGTGGGAACGTATCACAGGTTTTAAAAAATGTCAAGTTTGTAAAGCCTGTAAGCACGCCATCAATAAAACCCACTATACAAGTCCTTTCCATGACAAGCCTATTGCCATTAGACAAAAGCTGGGATGTAAAACAGAATTTGTGGTATATGTATTGGTATGCCCATGTGGCCTACAATACGTGGGAAGTACTCGTCTTCCAGCCCACAAACGCATCCTCCAGCATCTTAGGGCAATCTCTGGAAAGGACCAAGCTTATCCAGTAGCGACGCATTTCGAAAAGTGTCATCATAGCAACCCAGAAGTGCTGCAGTATTATCTGGTGGACTCTGTTCTACCTTTGAGGAGGGGGGGAGACAGAGACAGCAAATTGCGTCTACTGGAAACCCGATACATCCTCGAATTAAACAGCAAACAGCCTGGGGGGGCTTAACAGCACGGAGGATCTCTATACATGTTTATGAAGGGATCTCTGTACTTTCCGCTAGTATTCTTAAAGCTGATGAAACATTATAAGATCTGTATGTTGTGTTCGGCAGCCAATATTTCGATACATGAAACTTATAGCATTAAGTTTAGTTTATATATATTTTTGCACAGTCACTTTAATTTCAGTTTATATTAACAACCCGCAGGGAGGTAACTAGTATGAATTATACATTTAATATGGCACTGGTAGTTAACATTAGGTATCATCCTTACCCACTTGGGTACTATTTAATAAACACTGCCAAAAGTCATCATATATCTGAAACATTTTTATCACGTATGACAAATCGGTCGGAGTCTAAATGTAAATAAGTAGTCTAAACAAACTGAGAGACTCTGTTTAGGACTAATGAGGCATATTTAATGTGAATGTTTACAATAATAATTTGTGTAAATAGCCGTATATTTATTGTACATTATGTAAATATATGAATTTAGATCTCTCTCTATATATATATATATATTTTTACAAAAGGATTGGTTTTAGAACTCTTTCTAAACATTAAGCTTCATGAACTTTTTGCCTCTTGTTGTATTCTAATTTTGCAACTTTGACTGACTGTTTTAGCACAAATGAACAGTGTTATCGTGAACTATTTTTGATATATGATTGTGGTGTTAATGAGGGCACTGCGCCCTTGATAAATGATTTGATGTATACCCCTTTAAGAGTAACAGGAAATACTACCGGTCATGTGACCAACTTTGCTATTTAAAAGTTACTTCCCTCCTTCTTTTCATGACATGTGATCAAGCCTCGGCTGAGGTGAAACGTGTCATGGCGACTGGTGGGCTGTTTATTCATCACGAATAAAAGGCACTGATAACGAGAGCACGGAGTCTGTGGCTTTACTCAACTTTCCGGTTTTGCTGTGTGGCGTGGCGTGGCTGCGCTCTGCTGTGCTGCATCGGACTAAACGCGATATCATTGACCATGTCATGAATGATGTAATATGTGACATCATCAGCAGTGGATTGCGGGTGCGCGATATATAGTTAGCGCATCTAACTATATATGCGAATTTCAATGGTTTTATGCGAGTAAAATAAGGTTTTGTAAATGCAAATCCCTAACTATATATGGCCTAAAACCTATGTTTTTTTCTGTGAATTTCAATGGTTTTTTAATACCAAATATCAAATGCTGTCAAATGTCAAGTACATGATAGGTAAAAACATTTTCGTGTTTATGCACGCTGATGTGCTTTGAACGCTGCCCCCCCCCCCCTCTTTTCTCTTAGCAGTACTCTCTCTTTGCAGATAGTGAAGGGTAGTTAACGCAGGCCTTTGCCCCCGTTGTAATCTGTCGTGCCTGCTTCTCTCTCTATTTGATTGATTGCTATCCAAGCATTTACTGTTTTAGAATTGGTTCTCTTTGGTTCATTCTGTATTTACAAACAAGCACAGAGTCGCAATACTCTGTTTAGTCTTTGCAGATAGTGAAAAATAGTTTAAAAAAACAAAAGGAATCGAGCAAAATCAGTAGGCCACTAATGGGATCTGTTTTTGACCTCGCTAAAATAGAAACATTAAGAACAACCCCTAATGAGAAATACGAAACTAGTAAGATGAACTTAGCTCCACACCATGATGGCTGCAAGACAGCTCGACTCCGCCGCCCACCCCACCCCACCCAAAATAACGACAAACCCTATGCAAATATTATAAATATATACAACACACCAGCAAAGTAACAGGGTAAAACGTTTTATTAAATAACTATATACATGGCAGCCTGCTGCAACATCGATCCAAATGCCTTTTGGTGACTCTTCCATTGTGAACATTGTCCCACAATCCGTTTGACCTGAAACGATTACACAAATAAAACATTTGTGAGTTTTAAATTTCCGGAGAAGTATAATTCACCAATAGTTTTCTCTGTAGATCTTTTTCCATTAACAATCCCAGTTCCATCACCCGCCCAGGATATCACTACTGTTAGTTGTCATTGTTGCTTCTGTTTTAATACAAAATGTTTTAAGGTGTTTACTGTTTTTGTTGCGATGTATATATTTATAAGTTATTAAAGTGTTATAATCCTACTATTTTTTTTATCGATTATTGCTGTTTGAGATATTCCCTGTCTACAAACAGAGAAGAATAGAAATATTCTGTCTCCCTTTGCAGATAGTGAAGGATAGGTAATGCGGACTTTTGTCCCCCGTTGTAATCCGTCATGCCTGATTGATTGATTGGCTGGAAATTTATTGTTCAAGGAATAGTTCTTTCGAGGTACTCTCTGTTTGCAAATAACGTGGAATAGAAATATTCTGTCTAGTCTTTGCAAGTAGTGAAGGGTGGGTAATGCGGACCTTTGTCCCCCGTTGTAATCTGTCACTCCCCACTGATTGAGAAACTACTTCCACCCGGACCATTTATTAGAGGTACATCATCTGACTCAACCGGAGAGAACCCCTAATAAAGAAGACATATGTAAAATACAAAGTAATCCCTGTATCCTGTTAAACAGAAACTTTAGCATGAAACACACTTGAAAAGGAAAGGAAAGAAATCGAACAAAATCAGTAGGCCTCTGATGAGTTTTTGACTTCGCTAGAAATAAGAAACATGAAAATGGTGAAAGAAGCCAAGCTTGACGTTACGGCAGCCACAAGGTAGCTAGGCTCCGCCACCCCCCCACTGCTCCAAGCATGTCTGTCCCACCGCCCGCCACGCCCAATAACGGTAACATGAAACAAATACAAATCAGCAGATACCTACCCCCATTCCGGAAACTCCCGAAGTGCAACAGGTTCGCGGCTACGCCCATCCGGAAGACGAGGCCTTCGGCACGTGTAGGGCGGGTCCTGCTGGTAGCCGTCGGCCGGGGAGGTCATCCCGTAAGGTGGGCCAGGAGAGGAGCCGAGGCCGACAGGATTCTTCTTCTTTCTTAGATAATGACTGCGACAACGGGGGGGATGTCTTGCATATGCCACCGACCCCCCCCCCTCGTATCTCCTGGTCTGGCCCCGGCTTGATATGAGCTCCCTGTTCGGGCCTGAAGCGGCGCCCTGCAGGCCACGGGGGGGATGTCTTGCCTCTGCCTCCGACCCCCCCCCTCTTATCGCCTGGTCCGGACATCACGGATATCAACGCCAGGGGTGCGCTGGGAGGGAGAGGCGGCATGAACGAGCCTCTCCCACCCCCCCCCCCCCAGGTGGGGGCCCCTCAGCTGCACCCCCAACGCTCCACTCACCCAACAAAAGGGTTCGTCCACTTTTGCGATACAGCGACGCTCCACTCGCCCAACAAAAGGGTTCGTCCACTCTTGCGATGCAGCGACGCTCCACTCACCCAACAAAAGGGTTCCTCCACTCTTGCGATGCAGCGACGCTGCACTCACCCGACAAAAGGTCTCGTCCACTATTGCGAGGCAATGATGCTCCGCTCACCCAGCGGGGGTCTCGTCCACTGTTGCAGTGCAACGGCGCTTCTGAGTTCAACTAGAAAATAAGTCCTGCATCCAGAAACGTTCTCCTCAACTTTGAAGATTCTATAAGAGCCACGGGGCCCCCGACCCCCGATGGGGAATGACTGCCATGATCACCCACGGAACGACCACGACGTAGCCGAGGGACGTTGGCGCGCTCATGCCGGCGCCGGCCTCAGTCTTGAAATCACCAAAATCCTGCAAGACTACCAACTTGATCAGTTCTGGTGGGACACCAGTATGACCCGGTAGGAGAGATTTTTGCCTCCCACCCCTCTTTGACTGATGGTTCATGTCGCCAGTCCCCTCTACTACCCTTCAACGAAAACTTTTAGACTGCCGAAAGAGGTCCCGGTCCAACCACGAGTTGGTGGAGACATTTTGACTATACTTGGACCTTCCTGACCTCACCCAAAATGGCGCCGGTACAAATGAAACTATTGTGCCCCGATTGCTCAGCCTTGATATCATGAGATATGTATGCAGTTTTTAGCACATGAATTGATATGGGATAAGACTGATTATATGTTCGGACAATGAATTGATCCGGGATGGGTATTGATTATACGTTCGAACAATAAATTGACATGGGACTTGTACTGATTACACATTCGGACAATGAATTGATATTAAGTTCTAATGCATCATTGATTACTGTATTTATTGAAGGTTAGAATTGTCGACACTTTTGGTACTTGCTCACAATGAATTATCGATATGATTTTGTCGCACTTGTCGCACTTTTTACTGATTATATGTTCGGACAATGAATTGATCCGGGATGGGTATTGATTATACGTTCGAACAATGAATTGACATGGGACAGGTACTGATTACACGTTCGGAAAATGAATTGATATTAAGTTCTAATGCATCATTGATTACTGTATTTATTGAAGTAATACTGATCCCTCCGCATGAAATTAATTTTCCACATGCTACACAAGTAAATCTCATCTGCCCAAAGTTCTTTTGCAGATCTGGGACCGGTTCCCTTGCCTCTGACTCACTTATTGCTAAGTCATTGGTGGATGTTTTTGCCGGTCGGGGGTTATCCCCCAAATCTCGAAGTTGTGCTTTAGAATAATTAAAAGGGTGCCACCTCTCCATGTGCCGATGCATGGTATGATTACCATAGCAATATTTTTTTTCGGTCCCTCTCGAGAGTTTTTTTTTTGCAGATGAGGCAGGTAACGAACCTGGCATTAACTTTCTTTTCATGAGAAGGAAAAGAAAAAAATTGCCAGATAAAATTCACTTTCACATGGGACGTTCTTGGCATTTCTTTTAGTTTTTTAATGTACATGTTCAGAAAACGATTACACAAATAAAACATGATGGTTATAGTTCTGGTTAATTTCCATTCAGAATGTCCTACACAGCACCACTCTAGGTAAATATGCTGCCTTGGGACTATTCGCACAACAGACCGCTACTGACCATTGTTGCTTCTGTTTTATTAAAAAATGTTTTAAGGTGTTTACTGTTTTTGTTGCGATGTATATATTTGTAAGTTATTACAGTGTTATTTTCCTTCTACTTTTTTGCGAGTGCTATATATTTTTAATGTGACACATAATTGTGAAGACTTTGATGTACAAAAAGGCATCCCTGGAATCTTCCGCTTCAGGCTCGGTCCCACACACCCTCACAGTGAGAATCCCCTCTCCAATCACAATACAGGATGGTTATCAGATTACAGGAAAGCGTGTAGTGTGACGGATCTCATCGGGTGGGGGCCTTGATCTACTGTAACTTCTTTGAAGAGGGGTGATTCTTTACAGTTGAGGCCATAAACTACATCTGCAGGGCTAGGTGATAGCCTGGGACGGGCCTGGACAATCGGACACAGAGGAAGAGGAGTGTCAGAGGGTGCGGTAGTGAATAGGGTGAAAGGCAGGTGTCGGGCGGGTACAGGGTGTGATTCTCAGAGAAGAACAGCGCAGATGGGAGGAGGTTTCTAGCCCATACATGAGAAAGAGAGCGGGAGTGACCAGTGCGTGGGGGAGATGCTTGCGAGGGTGCAGACAGTGGGTCTGGTCAAGGCATCTAAAATGGCTGCTGTGCTCGACAAAAGTGTGGCATTGCAAAAAAGGCAAGATGGCGCAGACAATGTTTATCAATAATGATTTATTTATAACAAATAAAATATTTACTCGCAGTGACAAAATGGCGGTCAACACTTCCTGATTTCCATCGAATCGAACGTTAACAGACGTCACGCAGCAAAAAAAAAACGCTCACGCACAGCCGCTGGAAGACATGTATCAACATATATGAGCCTCCTCAGCCACCCTCAGAAAACAAAAGGGGTCAGGATACGTCTCCCGTACCCCCTTATACCTAGTA
Source organism: Lissotriton vulgaris (assembly GCF_964263255.1). Classification (NCBI taxonomy): domain Eukaryota; kingdom Metazoa; phylum Chordata; class Amphibia; order Caudata; family Salamandridae; genus Lissotriton; species Lissotriton vulgaris. The sequence continues at coordinate 1,341,315,324 of NC_141695.1, read as the reverse complement.
ATTTAATGAAATCGAAACCCAAAATGGCGAATTCATGTTTCGCTACCAGTTTGCGACCCGGTTCGCGAACCGAGAAGCGCTTCTACCGCGAAGAATCAAATTTTTATTATTTGCCCCACGGGACCCTTTAATAACCCCAACATCATTCCTAGGGGGTCAAGAGGGGTCTACCTAGCCCCCTTTCATTAAATTCCCCCTTCGTTTTTCTCCTCCTCTTGTCTCTCGATCCTACCGACAGACAAGATGGCGGCCGCACCGGACTGTTTAGAATGTTGACAGACACCGGAGAGCCAATCAGCTTCGCTACGCAAAGCTCCGTTACGCGAAAAGTACGCGATCTGGAGCGCTATCTGGGACGCTGTCACAGATATATCTGTTTTTTAAACGTTCATTTCTCAAAATCCACTGGAGAACATATATTGAGACCCAGCAAAGGCACATCGGGCTAACAGTCCCTATAATTTTGCCAAGTTTTGTGCAAATCCATTCAGCCGCCAATGGCTTACTCGGATGAGTTTAATGCAGAAACGCGTCAGGCCAACATCGACATCGCTGAATGCACATCAGAATGCAGTAGCAATCCTACCTTATGAAAGCTTGAAGCTAACCGCTGTCGGAGTGCGTCCTTAACCTGCGGGCAACCTGGAGCTTTGATATTACACGCGACCAGCCCGGCCGCGGAGGACTGCACCACCCCGGGAACAAGGGGGTCACAAGGCTTCGAATCATGAGGAGCTCGTTATGTGAGGCTGCAGTTACAAGGATCTAAGACTGCCACTCATTCTGAGGCCCATCGACGGGCTTTGAAAAGGAAACTTCTGACATGAACTACATGGCCCAGAAAGCATTAAACTCATCCGAGTAAGCCATTGGAGGGCGGACTAATGGTAATTGATAGGGCGTGTCAGATGCAGCACGTGAATATGTCGAGCCTCTGATGAGAGCAGGAAGCTCAGAAGCGCGTCAGGCCAACATCGACATCGCTGAATGCACATCAGAATGCAGTAGCAATCCTACCTTATGAAAGCTTGAAGCTAACCGCTGTCGGAGTGCGTCCTTAACCTGCGGGCAACCTGGAGCTTTGATATTACACGCGGCCAGCCCGGCCGCGGAGGACTGCACCACCCCGGGAACAAGGGGGTCACAAGGCTTCGAATCATGAGGAGCTCGTTATGTGAGGCTGCAGTTACAAGGATCTAAGACTGCCACTCATTCTGAGGCCCATCGACGGGCTTTGAAAACGAAACTTCTGACATGAACTACATGGCCCAGAAAGCATTAAACTCATCCGAGTAAGCCATTGGAGGGCGGACTAATGGTAATTGATAGGGCGTGTCAGATGCAGCACGTGAATATGTCGAGCCTCTGATGAGAGCAGGAAGCTCAGAAGCACGTCAGGCCAACATCGACATCGCTGAATGCACATCAGAATGCAGTAGCAATCCTACCTTATAAAAGCTTGAAGCTAACCGCTGTCGGAGTGCGTCCTTAACCTGCGGGCAACCTGGAGCTTTGATATTACACGCGGCCAGCCCGGCCGCGGAGGACTGCACCACCCCGGGAACAAGGGGGTCACAAGGCTTCGAATCATGAGGAGCTCGTTATGTGAGGCTGCAGTTACAAGGATCTAAGACTGCCACTCATTCTGAGGCCCATCGACGGGCTTTGAAAAGGAAACTTCTGACATGAACTACATGGCCCAGAAAGCATTAAACTCATCCGAGTAAGCCATTGGAGGGCGGACTAATGGTAATTGATAGGGCGTGTCAGATGCAGCACGTGAATATGTCGAGCCTCTGATGAGAGCAGGAAGCTCAGAAACGCGTCAGGCCAACATCGACATCGCTGAATGCACATCAGAATGCAGTAGCAATCCTACCTTATGAAAGCTTGAAGCTAACCGCTGTCGGAGTGCGTCCTTAACCTGCGGGCAACCTGGAGCTTTGATATTACACGCGGCCAGCCCGGCCGCGGAGGACTGCACCACCCCGGGAACAAGGGGGTCACAAGGCTTCGAATCATGAGGAGCTCGTTATGTGAGGCTGCAGTTACAAGGATCTAAGACTGCCACTCATTCTGAGGCCCATCGACGGGCTTTGAAAAGGAAACTTCTGACATGAACTACATGGCCCAGAAAGCATTAAACTCATCCGAGTAAGCCATTGGAGGGCGGACTAATGGAAATTGATAGGGCGTGTCAGATGCAGCACGTGAATATGTCGAGCCTCTGATGAGAGCAGGAAGCTCAGAAACGCGTCAGGCCAACATCGACATCGCTGAATGCACATCAGAATGCAGTAGCAATCCTACCTTATGAAAGCTTGAAGCTAACCGCTGTCGGAGTGCGTCCTTAACCTGCGGGCAACCTGGAGCTTTGATATATATATATATATATATATATATATATATATATATATATATATATATATATATATATATATATATATATATATTTTTTATATTTGTATATATATTGTGTTTTTCATGCATTGGCTACACACTATGTGTGTAATTGTGGGTATTATGTACTGTGTACACTGTATATGTATATATCTACTGTCATTGGTCCGTCCGGGTGCCTCGAAGGCACAGAAAAAAGGGCAGAACTGATGTCATCACACCGACGTAGGCCTAAGAAGGAGTCAGTGACGTCAGTCGGAGTCGTGCGCGATGTTGTGCTCTTTTGACGTCGTCCACGCCAGCGTGCTACAAAAGAATTTTCCGAACGTTGCTGACGCAGGGGGATATTCACAAGGTGAGGAATCCACAGGCAGATACTGTATCCACCAAAAAACGTGTTCCTCTTGGCCAAGGGAGCTATAGAGAGGGTACCCAGGCAAGAAATAGACTGTGTTTGCTATTCCCGCTATTTTCAGGTTCCAATGAAGGACAAAGACATTCGTCCTATCCTCGACGTCAGAGACCTCAATTACTTCCTGAAAAAGGAGAAGTTCAAGATGCTCACCCTTGCTTAGGTCCTGCCTGCACTGGTCACGGGAGACTGGATGGTAGCATTGGACTTAAAATATTCCTATTTCCATATTCTCATCCTGCCTGCCCATAGCCACTACCTGCGGTTTATGGTGCACCAAGAGCACTTTTAGTTTACTGTGTTCCCCTTTGACCTCACCAGTGCCCCTCAGCTGTTCACAAAAGAGATAGCGGTCGTCGCAGCCCATCTGTGGAGGTCTGGGGTTCCAGTCTTCCCCTACCTCGACGACTGGTTGTAGAAGGCGGGTTGTCTCAGTCAACTCCTACCTTCAGACTACGGTGAACCTCCTGCATTCATTGGGGTTCCCTATCAACCTGCAGAAGTCACACCTGACTACCTCTCAGATGCTTCCTTTCATCAGAGAAGTTCTGGACACAGTGCAGTTTTGGGCTTATCCTCCCGAGCGGCGAGTCCAGCATATTCAGGATTTGATACCGATGTTTCAGCCCCTATCCTGGATTTCTGTGAGAATGACTCTGAGGCTGTTAGACCTCACGCCTCCTGCATCCTGCTTGTGGACCATGCCAGATGGCACATGCAGGCTCTTCTGTGGGACTTGAAGTTCCAATGGTCACAGCTTTGGGAAAATCTCACCGACCAGGTATTGGAGGGCACCGCAAATGACCTGCGTTGGTGGCTGACAAATTGCAATTGGGTCAGAGGTAGACCCCTCTCCCTTCCCCAACCAGATCTCACATTAGTGACGTAGGTGTCACTTCTGGGATGAGGCGGCCGTCTGGGAAAGGTGGAGCTCAGAGGACTCAGGTCTCTGGCAGAAGTCAGGCTCCATATGCACCTTCTGGAGCTTTGTGTGATCTGTTTGCTACTGAAAGCCTTCTTACCATTTATCAACGGAATGCTAGTGCAAGTGTTCAGACAACACTGCCACCGTGTGATACTGCAACAAACAGAGCAGAGTGGGGTCATGGATCCTCTATCAAGAGGCCATACGTCTCTGGACTTGGCTGGAGCAACAGAGCAATTCCCTGGTGGCTCAACATCTGCTCGGTTCTCTGAACGCCAGAGCGGAAGAACTCAGCCGTCGATGCCTTGAGGATCATGAGTGGCGTCTCCATCTGTGGGTTGTGCAAGGTATTTTTCAAAATTGGGGAGAGCCTTGGTTAGATCTGTTCACTTCCGAAGAGAACGCACAATTTCAGCAGTTTTGCACGTTGGAGTTTTCAAGGGAGCTCTCGTTCGGCAACACTTTTCATCGCGAGTGGTGCACCGGCCTTCTGTACAACTTTCCGCCCAAACCACTCCTGCCCAGGGTTCTCAACAAGATCAGGAGGGTCTGGGCCCAAGTCATCTTTGTGGCTCTGGACTGGGCACAGAGCATCTGGTATCCTAAGCTTTTGCAAATGATCCTCGATCCTCCTATCAGGCTGCCTCTTCGAGAGGATCTTCTGTCCCAGCAGCAGGGGAGGGTTCTCCACCCACACCTGTCTACTCTCCGCCTCCTTGCGTGGAGATTGAGCGACGACAGTTGAAAGCTTTTGACTTTCCTGCTAAAGTCTGTGAAGTTATCCTGGGAGCCAGGGGTCCCTCTATAAAGCTGGTAAACGCCTGCTGATGGCAACATATTGTAAATATTGCACAGAACGGTCTGTTGACCCTTTATCTAGTTCCCTCTCAATAATTCTCCTGTTTATTCTTTCTCTGGCCCAGCAGGGCTCTGCTCTGGGCACCATGAAGGGCTATCTTTCAGCCTGTCTGCTTTTCTGAGGTTACCAGACCAACCATAATTTTTTTAATCACCTCTGGTACAGAGATTTCTAAAGGGGCTCCGTCACTTGTTTCCTCTTTCATCTTTTATGATGCCCCAGTGGGACCTTAATTGGGTTCTCACTTTCTTGATGTGTGCACCTTTTGAACAATATCATAACTACCCCCTCCGCTGCTCACTATCAGAACAGCCTTTTTAGTGGCAATAACTTCTGACAGGAGGGTGGGTGAATTGAAGGCTCTGTCATCTCAGCCTCCTTACCTGACTGTCTTTCTGGACAAAGCAGTGCTCTGCACTAGGGCTTCCTTTCTACCCAAGTAGTAACACCTTTTCACATGGCACAATCTGTCCCCTTGCCCACCTTCTATGCTCCTCCGCATCCTTCTAAAGAAGAAGAGCGTCTCGACCTTCTGGACACAAAAAAACAAAAAAAACGATGCGGTTCTTACTTGAGCGCAATAAAACGTTCCGGGTGGACGATAAGCTTTTCACGGGGTATGCTGGAGCAAAGGAGGGATGTGCTGTTCAGAAGGGGACCATATCACATTGGGTCATCCTCTACATTAAAATATGCTATGCCTTGGCGAAGAAACAGCCCACTGAAGGTATTAGGGGTCATTTCACCAGGCCAAAGGGAGCCACCACCGCTCTTTAGAATGGTGTTCTGATCCATGACATTTGCCAGGCAGCCACGTGGTCATCTCTGCACTCATTCACCAAGCATTATTGCCGAGATAAGTGAGTAACTTGTCCTTTATTTCATTAACCCTCATATCTACAGGAAGTTAAGTTCTGTTCTTTACTCACCTGTTTTCTTGGGTATCCAGTATTAATTTATAAATTTCCCCTTTTCAGGATTCGAAAGACCAGCTACACAAGCTCCTCTTTCAGGTAAGAAACTTTCTGCATGCTTTAAAATGTATTCTGTGAATTAAAAACCTTTCCACTGCCTCAGAATGTAGAGTTGTTAGCACAGTTCTGAGTTATAGTGGTAGTAGATAGTTATGCGTAGCTGCCAACTTTTCAACATCTATTACGTTGCCCTAAAACTAGTTCCATGCTAAAAATGTTAGTGTTGATTTAGATAAAGTGCAGCAGTGGAATTTTCATAAAAATATAATGTCAAACATATGTGAGACCTTTTTTATGTTTACATTTTTTTTTTTTTTTTTAAAACCTTTATTTACAAATGCACAGTACACAGCGTCTGCCTACAACCCCGCAGGGCCGGCCGCTATGACAAAGACAGGCTAAGCGAAAAGTGGATTATGAGGCAGTCCGTTGCTGGAGCGATCCATTACATCAACATTGTCGGCGAGAGCACAGTATCATACAATAGGATACGAAAGGTTTAATTTTATGTTTTTGTTGAAGTGAACACAAACAGACAAACACATGGTATCATAGTGGCAAGGGTTGCTGGAGGCGGGGGAGAGGGGAATTGATGCAGGAGAAATATCAAAGGCAAGGGGGGGGTGACGCGCGCAAGTGAGCAGGGCATGTGGTAAGTAGCGGAGAGGAACGTAAATCACGGAGAGGAGGGGAGGGTGATCTCGTACTCAAGTGGAGGTGAACAGATGTCTCCACGATAGGTATTCCAGGGAGCCCCAACTCTGGACCATTTCCCTGGACGCCCCCGGGCCTCATATACCGTCTTCTCTCGGAACATGGACCAGTCCATGTTCTCTTTCCAGGCACTCAGAACTGGTGGTCTAGGGGAGCCCCAGAGCTGCGCAATATCCCTCTTAGCGATCATATTGCCTAGGGTGACCCAAAGTGTCTGGGCAGCAGTACAATCAGTCGGTTCCCACACATTCAACAGACAGCGACGCGCCTCAGGGAGCAATAGGACCCCCGTGACACGACTCATAACATCATGCACCCTGGACCAGTACGCTACAATCATTGGACATTCCCACATAACATGAAGAAAGGTACCATCCATTCCACAGCCACGCTTGCAGCGTCCGTCTGTAGCCAGACCCATTCGCACCAGTCGCATTCCAGTGAGGTACACACGATGAAGGATTTTCAATTGAACAAAGCGAAGTCTAGCAGGAATAGCCACCTCCTTAGGAGAAGACAAAGCGGACTGCCAGTCCTCGTCATCAATTTCGAGACCGTCAGCAGTCCAGGCAGCCCGGAGCTTCTCGAGCTGGTCAGCTCTGTTATTTATAAGCTTCTTATAAATCAAAGAAATGGTACTGTCTGGGACGTGGCCATCTAGAACTCGATCCTCCAGCGGGGAGGACTGCGGAACGTCCGTACCAGAGGGGAAGACAGAGGACAAGGCATGTCTCACCTGCATATATCGGAAGTGCTCCCTATCGTCAAGCCGGTATTCCAGCTTTAGTGATTCAAAGGACTTAACCGCGCCACGTGTCCAAAGGTCCCCCACAGTACTAATCCCAATCATGTCCCATTTCTCAAACCCTTTCGTCTTCCACAGATTGCCCAGTCGTTCCGAGTCATACAGTGGCGTCATACGTGTCAGTCTACCACCCCAACCCGTGGCCACTGTAGCGTCCCGCCATGCACGCACTGCGCATTTCGTCGGGCCCGTGAGGAGTCGAAAGGGGGCCTTAGAGTACAGCGCCCTATTAAAGTTACCACCGGGCAGCTGCAGTTTATCTAATGCAAAGGCAGGGGCAGGCTCCGGAGAATAAGTCGCATGGTTGATGGCGCACAGGTGTGAGGCCCAGTAATATCGTCTGATGTCTGGTAGCGCAATACCTCCGTCGTACCAGGAGAGCGTGAGCTTGGATAAGGCAATACGGGCACGGCCATCCCAGATAAGTTGCCGCTGTAAACTCTCGACTTCATGGAAATAGCGGGCCGGAACGGGGTCGAAGAAATTTTGCAGGGCGTAGAGAAAGCGAGGAAGCGACATCATTTTAAAAAGCGCCGCCCGGCCCAGTGGAGATAGGGGGAGATCGCGCCATCTCCGAACATCCTGCTTCAGTCTGCGGAGCGGAGCATACAAGTTCCGCTCATAGCGGACCGAAGAGATCATGGATACATGGACCCCCAGATACTTAAATCCGTCGGTCGCTACCAGGATGGGAAATCTGCGGGGAAGAGGCGGTAGGGTACCAGCTATGGCGTAGACACAGGACTTGGTCCAATTAATGACCAGTCCCGAGTTCTTGCCGAAGGAAGTGAGGACGTCGAAAAGAACATTTAGTGACTTCTGAGGGGAAGTAAGATAAAGGAGGATATCGTCCGCGTATAGGGAGACACGATCCTCTAGGTCCGGGGACCATCGGATCCCTTTGATCGAGGGTTCCCACCGGAGCCATGCGGCAAGTGGTTCGAGTGCCAGAGCAAACAGAAGCGGAGAAAGGGGACATCCTTGACGTGTGCCGCGGCCCAGGGGAAAGGGGTCTGAACATCTTCCATTCACCGCGACCTGAGCTAGCGGCCGTTCATAAAGAAGTTTGACCCATGCGATGAACTTGGGGCCAAAGCCAAATTTGGCGAGGGTTGCCCATAGGTAGGGCCATTCAATGGTGTCGAATGCCATCGTGGCGTCCAGGGAGGCGATCACTGCCGGCTCGGCGAGAATAGAAGCTCTCGCGAGAACACTGTGGAGCCTGCGTAAATTAAGAGCAGTGTTCCTGTGGGGGATGAAACCGGATTGATCCGGGTGGATCAGGTCACAAATCACAGTAAGCATACGGTTAGCCAACACCTTAGCGAGGATTTTGGGTTCCGCATTAAGGAGGGAGATGGGGCGGTACGAGGCACAACGATCACGAGGTTTGCCATCCTTATAAATGACCACTATAGTAGCTAGGCGCTGCTCAAGGGGGAGGCACCCGGCCTCAACCGCCTCGAGAAACATGTGACGCAAGTGGGCGGCCATCTTGTCGGGACAAAGTTTGTAAAGTTCAATGGGGAGTCCATTAGGGCCCATTGCTTTACCCGAGCGAAGGGAACGAATTGCGAGGGCAATCTCGTCAACAGTAAAGGGGGCCTCCAGAGCGAGGTGGTCCGCTTCAGACACAGTAGGCAGGGCAATGTCACGCAGGAGCAACCTGGAGTCGGCCTCATCACGATCACTAACAGGCGTATAAACCATACGGAAATGGTCAACAAAGCACTCAACAACTTTACCCGGATCAGAGACAGTCACGCCAGAATCACAAACAATGGAGGGAACAACCCGACTAGCACGCTCAGTCTTATCTAGCCATGCGAGAAGCTTGCTAGCCTTGTCACCCACATCATACAGTCGACCAAGTTGATTGGACCTCATCAATTTAGCAGCGTCCGTGACACAGGCTTTATAGTCTGCTTGTTTCAGTTCCAATTCATGCAACAGTGCAGGTGTGTCGTTCCCACCCAGCTCACTTTCAAGTGCAATGATTTCGGTTTCAAGAGCCACAACAGCCTCCCTTTTGACCCTACGCTCGGTGGCAATGAGTGAGAGGGCTGAACCCCGAATAACCGTCTTGAAGGCCTCCCAAAGAACAGTGGGGGAAGTGACTGAGCCCAGATTCTCAGAAAAATAGCAGTCTATTGCCTTAATCAAGTCTGAGCGGAGCCGGGGGTTTTTCAAATGCCAGGGAGGGATCGGGGGAATTCTATTGCCAGGTGGGCCACCCACAGAAATCGTAATCAGCAAGGGAGAGTGATCCGAGATACCCCGGGGTAGATGCCGGATCTCACGTACAGTGGACAAAGTGGAGGCTAACATAAGAAAATAATCGATACGGGAGAGGCTGCCGTGCGCTCCAGAGTGAAAGGTGTATTGCTGGAGTGAGGGATGTAGTGAGCGCCAGACATCAACTAAGCCAAAAGTGTCAGCCATTTCACTGAGCCACATCTGGGACTGCGGCAACACCCTAGGGGGTAGTCGGTCGCAGTCACCGGACATGACAGAATTGAAGTCCCCACCCAGGATCAACAAGCCGTCTGGCAGCCCAAGAAGAGTCCTGCCTAAATCAGCATAAGTGGTCGCTTGCAGTCCCGGGGGGATATAGACAGCAACAAACACGACCTGTTTACCCTCCCACCTCCCCGAAACAGCAGCATACCGCCCGCGCCCATCAAGGATAACATCGTCGACAGCAAGAGGAAGGGAAGATTTTACCATAATACCCACACCCCGGGAACCCGAGGTGAAACCCGCATGTGCAATCAGTCGATAACCCCGGCGGTCTAAGGCCTTGCAAGCATTGCCAATCAAATGGGTCTCCTGAAGAAAAACAACATCAGGGGCATGGCGCCTCAAAAATTGCAATACAATGCCCCGCTTAATCCTATCACCCAGACCATTTACGTTCCAAGAAAGAATCCGCATCTCACCCCCCCCCCATTACAGCAGAGACACTTCACACCCACCCCCCAGCAGAGCCCACTATAAACAGTCATTGCAAAATATAGAATACCATGAAACAAAGAACAGAACCAATTAAACGAAACACAACTCAGTCCCCAAACACAGACCCCAAAACCCAAACCCGTTACAACACCCCCCTCCCTGCACCCCTGCTGACTAAGAAGCCACCCCCAACTGCAGTGTGCCTGTCGCCCCGTACTTCTACACAAAGAACCCCCCGAGGAGGAAGGGAGAAATCACCCGTTACCGCACCGCCACGGGCAGAGTCAATAGGGAATAAGTCAATTTGTACAGTATATTACATAGTCTCAATCAGAACCTCCAGGGCATCTGTTACTCCTGGGCCGCTGCACCACCTTCCGCACCACCAGGGCTTCCGCTCCCAAAGTCGTCTGCCGGCAATGAGTCTAGCCAGTCGGCTGCACGTTCAGGTTGATCGAAGAAGTAGGCACGTTCCCGATATTCGATCCGGAGCCGGGCCGGAAATAGCATGGCATATTTTAGTCCCCGATCCCTCAGGCGACGCTTCACCCCAAGAAAGCCTGATCTTTGCCGCTGCACTTGAGGAGTGAAGTCAGGATATATGGATACAGAGTTATTGTCATACTTCAGGGGACCATGCTTACGGGCGGCCTGGAGGATAGCATCTCTGTCTCGGTAGTGGAAAAGCCTGGCGATGATAGGCCTCTGTGGGTTTCCAGGCTTCACTTGGCCTCCGGGAAAACGATAGGCACGCTCTACGGCAAAAAACTTACTAAGTCCTGCCGGAGCCAGCTGGGCGACTATTAATTCCTCGACCAAAAGGTCGGTCGCTACCGCACCATCGCCTTCCGGCACTCCGACGAGGCGTATGTTGTTCCGCCTGGCCCTGTTATCATAGTCCTCCATCCGCTTGAGCAGTAGGTCGTGCGATGCACGCAGATTGCCAATTTCGGATTGCGCCTCGGCCATGTCGTTCACCAGGCTCGACGTTTTAAGATCCAGCGCCTTCACCCGCTCATTTGTTTTGGCCAGGTCGGCTCGAATCAAAGTCACATCCACCGCCACCGTATCTATTTTGGTCACTACGGCTTCGAATTGTTGGCCCATATCAGCCTTGAGACCAGCAATGGCAGCCATGAGGTCTTGGAGCGACACTTCCGACGTGGACGATGTGTCGGTCTGAAGTCCTTCAGCACCCATGCATACGGCCCCGGGGGAGCCTTTCGGTAGGGTATAGCGTTCGATCATGTTCGTCTGGATCGATCCCCCCCGGGTCGTAGTCTTACGACGTCTTTCGGCCTCCACTTTCGTCGCCATCGCGCATTCAAGTCTGCCGATTAGCCGGAGAGGTGACGGACAGGCTGAAAAGTCTAGAAAACTCCGATGTGTCACTGGCACAGAGGTGTCGCAGCCTCCTTGCAAGTCCAGCGGAGGAGCGTACGACTGAACAAGCAGCAGGCGAGGCAGGGTAGGAGGAGACAGGGACAAAGGGAAAGAAACCGAAAGTGAAAGCAATACACCTCCGGCGGGCCAGATGCCAGGCAGCCGTTGTTGTTCAATTACAGGTCGGCTACAGTGGGCAGCCGAGTCCCCGGCCGCGCCCGTGGGCAGGCCAGAAAGTTGCAAGTTGTAGAAAAGTGGTCCCCAGGGTCCGATTTCGACCGGAAAAGGATCAACGGCCTCAGCGATGGTAGCTCTACAAAAGCCCGTCAAAATGACCAGGATAGGTGAAGGATAGATAAAGGAGGACGGCGCGGGTCTCGGGAGCTCTCTGCTCACGCGACCATCTTGGATGCCCGCGTAGCTCCTCCCCCATGTTTACATTTCTTTATTTGCATTTTTATATTATTGTTACAGAATTCAAATGGTACTTGGTATAAAATATATGATGAGATCAGACAGATGGAGTCCGCACATACTTAACTTGATATTAAGTCATGACAATTTGAATATGATAGCTCTGTCAGGCACATGTCTTGTTTCTCAGTTTGTTGGTAATAATTACAATATTCTGCTTTCTGCCCAGCGAAAATGTTAATAAGTAGCACTTATTTCTGCTATGTGCCATGACCTGACAGAATCATGAACCAATCTGCCCACGGTGACCAGGTTGGACCCATGTGGTCTTTATTACAAGTAATAGTGCAATGCATAGTAACATAGGAATAAACTTGTTACAACATACCATACACAAGGATCGTTTCAGGTTATTATTGATAGTTGTGCCATGAGAGTACCCATCCCTCAGTCCCGAGCCCCATCCCCACAAGAAACAGAGTAAACAGAAAGTTGAAGTAATCCTGGTTCCCAAATATATCAACGGTACTCTCTCATATAGTATGAGTGCCAAATTAATGTGTGTGACACCTGAGTCGTGGATCGCTTAGATGTTTGCTTCTGGCCCAGTCACGTCGCCAATAAGCAAATTATTACCATCTAAATTTTGGTCTATTTGTTTTAGCTCCAACAGTATTGTATCCCAGCATTGCGCAATAGGGTATTTATGCCAGCCAGCTGTCTCCTCCCTTTGCAGTGCCGTACTTTCCGCCTGTGCCCATACCACTAGAGAGTTTTTCCAGCTGTAAAGGGCAGGAGGCTGCCTGTTTTTTCATTGTTTGGCGATTAACCTTTTTGCTACAATAAGACCTAGATCTGTGAATCTGGAAGTGACTTTGTGTTTTTTGGGTCTGTGAAATAAACCTAGTATGCATTTTTTCCATATGTGCAATTGGGGTCTATCAGTGTATGTTGCCAATGTCGCCGTCACATATTCCCAGTGTTGTTAAAGTGTAAGGCAGGACAATAACGTGTAGTAAGCGGGCGCCTACCTGCAGGCATCACGGGCAGGCGGAGTTAGTTAGTTGAATGTAGCTGTTTAGTTTGTTTAGGGATAAGTATGCCCCATATAGGTATGTCTGAATAACTCGAAATTTGGCATTTCGTGGTATCTGCGTGAGGCAGTCCAGGATCATGTCCCATTCCCTATCCGTCCATTGAGTTCTCCTATCCTCCTCCCACCACGTACGGAGGGACGTCAGAGGGTGTAGAGTGTGCATTAGTTAAGCCTCTGTCAGCCAATGTATAATGTATTTTTGTTGCCCATTACATGTAAGTACTGAATCATCGGGAGAATTTCTAGTTCAGTGTTCATGTCCCCCATGCCAATGTAAGTGATCTAATGATTGAATTGTGTAATAGGAATTGACCAACCAGCAAGTCGTATTTGCAAGACTGTCTATCAAAAGGTATCAGAGTACCGTCAGTGTATAGATCACCTAGCGTGTGTATCCCGGCGGCATGCCAGTGTAAGAGTGTACTATTGGGGAAACCCATTTTATTTCTCGCGGTCCCCAAGAGGAGCAGCGCTGGGGCGTATGGAATTTTGTTCCTGGTGAGATGTAGGCTGCGTTTGTGACAGCAAAGAGCCAAGGCTAGGTAGGTCGGGATTGAGGTGGGGGGTCAAGCCATTGGGTTAAACAGATGGTAAATCTGGGAGTGACACCATGGTGGTAGTGTTGAGGCTGGGTCATCTAGAATAAGTCTTGCGAGCCATTTCATCACCCACTGAAGCTGTGCTGCTAAATAATAGAGCTCCATGTTTGCAACAGCTAGTCCACCCCTATTTGAAGGTGCATATAATCTCCAGAGCACTACTCTGTGGCGCCCTGAACTCCAAATAAAGCCCTAAATCAGCTGCTCCAGTTCACAAAATATTTTAGTTGGGACATAGACTGGGAGGTTGGAGAAATAGTATAGGAGCCTAGGCAATATTACCATTTTGGTCAAGGCAATTCTGCCCATCATATTCAGTGGTAATGTTTTCCAAAATTTTACTTGTGACCTGATGGAGGTTATGGCTTGGATCAGATTGCCCCTCAAAATGTCGGCAGGACTACAGTAGATAAAAATGCCTAGGTATCTGAAGGTGGAAGGTTGCCAGTTAAGAAGTGAATTGTTTATGAGAAGTTCTGGGTTTCAGATCTCTCTTCTGAAAAGGTAGAGACACGACTTAGCCCGAGTCACCCTCAATCCCGACATCACCTCAAATTGCCCTAATGTTTCTACTAAGGCTTGGTATACTATGTAAGTCCCTGAGGTAAAGTAGGAGCTTGTTCGCATATAGCGAACCCATATGTAAAGCATCTCCCAGTTGAATGCCCCAATCTTCACCCCTGACACGCAATTGTGTTGCTAACGGTTCCTTTGCTAGCGAGAAGAGTAGCGGAGACAAGGGGCAGCCCTGTCTGGTAACTCTATTAATGGTTATGTTCTCTGATATTATTCTACCTGATCAATTGAAGAAAGTTTCCTCCAAACGCATAGTCGCTTAACACCGCAAAGTGATAGGGCCACTTGAGCGAATCGAAGGCCTTCTCCAGGTCCAGGACCATGCAGCCCGAGTTGGGCCAGGCAACAGTGGCATATTCCTGAATTCTGAACAATCTTTTTTTTTTATACATTTTTTATTGAGCAGAATACATACATACAAGAAGGTACTAAAAAGTAAATATAAAAATACTATTCATTCTATACAATCCTTTTCATTAAAGAGAAGATGTAATCACCACAAGTATTCTACATTAGAAAAAAAAACATTTCATGCATACTAAAGTGCGAGTGCTAAAGTGCCATAAACCCGACAAATATGTCAACCCTCGGAGATTCTTTTCTGTTTGATCAAGATACTTCCATAATGAAATACGTTTTCTAGTAGCTCCCACTCTTTTTGCATAAACGTATTCATAGGTTTTTACTCGTTTCATTTTGTTATACCATTCGAGAAAGGTCAGGACTTTAGTTGTTTTCCAATTCTGGAGGATCAGTGAACGTGCCACCAAAAAAGCGATTGATAAAAACATTTCCCCCCCTCTAGTTAAAAACTGGATTTGCCTCTGTTTTGATAAACCAAACAGTGCCAGCTCAGGCTCGGGTTGTATCCTACTCCAGAGGGCACGGCTAAGCTAGGCACTCATTTTCACCCAGAACTGGCTCAGCCTTGGACATGTAAAAAAACATGCAGCCAGCCACCCTCCCCGACCTGTTGACACGAAACACTTATTTCCAAACTCGGGATACATGTTATGCAAAGCTTGTGGGGTGTAATAAGCCGTCCATTGGGACAGAAACGCCATTCTTTTAAAGTTTGCGCCTCTCAATGCCTTTTTGCCGTGTTGAGAAATAGTTTGCCACTCTCCAATTGAAAAATTGCAAGATAATATTTGTTTTATTTTTTCAAGAAAATTGGTAACCAATAAAGGCTCACAATGATTTTGAAATGCTCTATACCAATTCCCTATACCTCACAATTTGGTTCTAAACATAGCAGCTAAAACCGGAGGGGTACCTATATTTCCTGGGAACATATATTTATTTATCAGTGATCTAGCCTGGAGGAAACTAAAAAAGAGTAGCCTGCTCTGATTGCCGCATCTAGCCTCAACCTCCTCCCACTTAATGCATCTACCTCCTAATATGAAGTGGGTTAGCTCCTTAAATCCTTTTATTTCCCAAAGTTTAACATGGCTATTCCGGATATAAAGGCCCAAGCTTCTGGACTTTGTCAAGCCCAGATATTCAAATCTCGAGAATAGAAATTCTGAAGTCTACTGGTAAACACATGAAGCGTCTTGTATCTAACTTTTTGGGAAGTTTTGATGTTTTTAAAAAGACCGGAAGCTGTGATCCAGCTTCATGGATAATTGAACAATCAACTCAGTGGCGGCTGGTGACATTTGAAAAGTGGTGAGGCGAAAAATTAGTGGAGGAGCACACCGAGCGAACCTGAACCTCCTACGGAGGGTTCGGGGGGGGGTACCCCCTCCACCCCTCCCCCGAGAACATTTTGAAAAATTACTAGGCAAATGGTGCATTTTCAAGACTTTCGGAAGCCATTGTGCTAAACAGAAACAGGCCACTGCCTCCCCTCAAACTATCATCATGAATAAACCATTCAAAATTGCAATAAACCACAATTAATTTTAACAATATTGCATGAATAGGTTGGATCTGTTTACTGGGCCAGTGCCTACGTGAGATAAAGTGGCATATAAGATGGCCCTTCAGAGTAAAATGCCTACCTTTTCCTCATAGAATTGAATATCATATAGTGTTCATTTTTTGAAACTTAATATCATGCATAAAGGCACCTTGTATAAACAAAAAACACAAGCATACAGAAAAAAATATACATACATGCAACACATAAAATGTTTTCCCTACCTGTGCTTGTCTGTTTCCTTTATGAATCATTTGTTCAAAGCCAAGTACACAGGAGGTGAATGAAATCTTCATATGATATAATTGGCTACAGATAGAAATATTAATTTGAAGAAAAATAAAATTCAATCTTATAGACTGTCAGCCAAACTTTGATCCGGATAGCTTTACAGTTGAAAAACGATCCGTAAATATCCATCACCCCATAGCCAATTGTTCAAACAGTAATGTAGAATTCTTTATAAAGATTTACATTTAAACAATCAAGTATGGTAAAATCCTTTCAAAAAGTATTACTTAGGAGCAGGAAGATGACCAAAATATTTGTGTAGAGAAGGTTTAATAATACAAGAAGTAAGTTTTATATATTTTACATTTAAATACTTTGTACATCACTGCTAAAGTGTCTGGTTAACCAGTACTTTAGAAAACTTGTATAAATAATTACATGAAATATGTATTTGTGCATATAAGAAACATAACTTTCTCAAAATTGTATGGGTTCACACATTTATATTATCTAACACCCATGAGACCACCAACAAAATATTACTAGTAGTTAATTCTATATGTTCCAACAAGAAAACAAACATTGTTATATCGTTTATCAAACTGAAATGAGCCAACATTCAGACCCCTTGCATGAAAATATAAGTGCACCCTTATAGATGTTGCATCACTGCAGATGGCAATTTGCACAGATTCTGCTAAAGTAATGTTCTTGATCAACATGAAGTGCTGCTGCCTAAATATAATTGTTTGAACTTTATGATGTGTTGAGTATTAAGTTTGAGGTAATGAGTCATGCGTAGATCTAAAGATATGCAATGGTGTCAAATCTAGTATGCTCTTCAGTTCAGAAATGAATCCTATCATTAGAAATGAAGTAATATTATTAACAAATCCACTCAGTATCAGTCCATATGATGGTCAGTGAAAGATACTGTTTAAAAAAATTACGTAGAGGATTCTACAGGCCTCTACCACACATCAACACTACAGTGTATCAGTTTGCAATTAGGAAACGAGCAAACAAACTACAGCTTCATCATTGCGGCTGCGGCGAGAAGCCTTTGTGACTGTGACTGTGCCTGTTTCTCTAGCCCGGACTTGCTCCCCTTCTGGCTTCTTTACCCGCGGGAGCTGAGGAATGTTCACGCTGACTGTGTGAACCTTTTGGGGGCTTTTTGGAGTCCTTCGGAGTGTTTTTGGCAGCTGCGGCGGCGATTAAGGCTCCGATCGGCTCACGCTGATTCGGAGCTGGGCGGATTGGAACCTGCTGTTTGGAGGCAGGACGGGCTTCGAAGTTGTTTGGCGCGCTGCTCGAAATCTACACCGAGGCACTCCACTCCACGAAACTCGGACAGACACACCGGCTTGTTCTGCCCTCTCCCAGCAGCAGCAGAGGTCCTGGGCCCTCCATGCTCATTCGTGCACTTGTGGCTGGAGATTCGAATCTGGCTAGGATTGAGCTTATTATCTTATAGCTCATTTTCCGAATTTCGGACCAGGATCCTACGCACAGCCCCGATTCGGCGGGAGCCACTATTACTGGCATAAGGTATTCTCAAGCGGCAATACAAAGGTGAGAGAATACAATAATAATATCGCTGGAGGGGGGCTGGTACGGTGGGCAAAGGCAGCCTCGGAAGTGAAGAAGCGGATGAAAGCAGCCTCAAGGATCTCCTATGTGGGTAAAGATCTTGCCTCCACACAGTTTAAACTACATAACCCACAATGCACTGGGGCAGGCGCTCAAGACAACTTCATTAATGCTGGGGGAACCTTATCGGTGGAAATAGTTACTTGCCGATTGTACCTGAACCTAAGGGGAGCTGCTGGACGAACGGCCGCTGTATTCCCGCCGCCCGCCGCCGCACCTCCAAGATCTTACGGTGTGGCCGCTGTGTGGCGTGCGGGACCACAATACCCAGAATCCCGGGCGGCTTGCTGCCGCGCATGCTCATCACCGCGCTAGGAGGCGCACAAATACAGGGATGCGAGCGGGACGTCTACGGCCGGACAAGGCTGGGCTGGGCTGGGCTCTCTAACCTCTATGCTCTCGGGTAAGCCCTTCCTCGTTCTGCCTATTTATTCCTTGAATGCTCTTGATACACCCTGTGGCCATGGAGGGTCGGCGTTGCCTAACACCTGCCCCTACAGGGGGCAGACCTACTGGGACCCTTGATGACATTTTTACCAGAGCAGCCGGGGTTGTGGGAAGAGAAATTGCTTTGACAGAAAAGCGTTTGTCTATTGAACTTTTGAGTGCCAAACGCTCCTCTTTAGGTGGTTTGATAAATGCCGTTTCACCAGCCAACATCGCACCTACTACCCTACTCTCGTGTAGCCCCATTGACTTGGAAAAACTCAGTCTACAATTTGACTACCTCTCAGGGGGCGAAGCTGCTCCCCCCTTGAATGTTTCTTCTAGTAGTAATGTTTCTTCAGAGGGGTTCTATCCAATTGAACCAAGGAAAAGCCTTCAGCCACCAGATACTCCATCGGTTTTGGAAAATGCCTCATCATGTTCAAAGCTAAATGGGAAAAGGAAGAGGAGAGGGGGACGTCATGTGGGCAGAAAACTTAAGGTTTCTAGAATTTCCAGCTGTCCGAGTATAATTTGTTTACAGAAACCTAGTAATACATCCAAAAAACCGAAAAACTCCACCAAAGTCCCAAGTGCCTACACTAAACCGACGGAAAATACAATTACAGACTCCAAGGAGGAGGAAGAACTAGTGCTATCCTTTAACAACTTGACGCACTTGTTGCGTTCATTTACTCTACCACTGATTAAGAGGTTGAAAACTATTAATAGGAAGATTGATGCCCTGAGTGAACTAGCTAATGACACACGCAGGCTCGACACACTAACATTACCTAAGTTTGCTCCTGATAAGGGGAACATGTCTAGTACTAACTTAGACTCCAAAGCATCTTCATCAAGTTCCATAAAATAGACACGTTCGGGCCGCAAAAGAAATACTGCCCAAAGTCTGCTCCCACCAGCAAGTAAACCTCAAGAACTTAATTCACCCACCACACAATCATCTGAAATAGACAAGAATAAGGATAGGGGGAAGGAAACAACCGAACCAAATACAAGAGTTACAGCTTCCTTGCCAGTAATTAATCTTCCGCCAGAATCGACACCCTTGGTTCTAGTGCTAGTGAACGTCCCTGCTCTGAATGAGGGCACGAGGGAGAACTTTGGCCAACTAAAAAACAAGGCAGTTCACTGGATCACTAACAACACATCAGAGGGCAATAATATCTGGCAGGATATTATTATGGTCCGTAGAGTTTCCTGTATAGGGAGAACAAAAAAGAACAAAGCAGGGGACTGTATTGTCCTGAATTTTAAAAGGCCTGACCCTGTTAGACGTATCCTGAGTGAGGTGTTGTTCAATGCAAAGTTACAAAGGACGGGCATTGAGATTCTCCCACTAGAATATTTTTATAGGGAGCTGAACAGATTCAACTCAAACAGAGGAAACAATCAGAGTTATAACAGGTACGCGCAAAAATCAACTAGACAGGGATGGGAATATCCTAAATTCTACTCACATCAACAAGGTAGAGGAGTGGATGGCCAACCCCCCAGCTTTGAAGGGGTTAATCGCTACTCGGCTCTGAGGGGACTAGAAGGATTCGACTGACGACGAATCGATGAAGACAGGGAGGTTTCAAGATTGGGTCTAGAAACAGTGGTAGTACGAGATGAGGTACAGAGTGAGTGCGATCCATATAGGGAA
Organism: Lissotriton vulgaris; assembly: GCF_964263255.1. Taxonomy (NCBI): domain Eukaryota; kingdom Metazoa; phylum Chordata; class Amphibia; order Caudata; family Salamandridae; genus Lissotriton; species Lissotriton vulgaris. The sequence goes on along the minus strand of NC_141695.1, from coordinate 1,341,295,306 downwards.
AAACCCATGGTGGAGCATTTGGAGGCTTCTCTTCAGACAAGGACAGAACATCTAGTGGTAAATAACGAGGGCGACTGCACATCAGAAAATCAGTCTAAAGATCCACCGGGAGTATTCCCACAGCAAGGAACTAGGATCGCCTTCTGAAATATTGCAGGACTCCGCTCGAAGATAAATAATCCAAACTGGTCTGATTTTATTAAGGACATAGACATTCTCTGCCTCCAGGAGACCTGGTCTCGTGAAGCAATTCACATCAATAGCTTTAAAACATTCTATGTACCAGCAAGCCCTTCTAGACACGGGAGGTAAAAAGGTGGATTGATTGTCTATGTTTCAAACCTGTTGAAGGCATCCTCTTTGAAATCAGTGGGCTCATCTAGTGAGTATCAAATTGTTGCAATACAGGTGACCAATAAGTTAGAGGTAATAATCATCAACATGTACAATAATATCGAAAAGGGGCTGGTAAATAATATGATAAACACCCTTAATAAGGAAATTAGAATGTTGATGGATAACACAGCGAGGGATTCTATCTTGATATGGGGAGGTGACTTTAACCACCATCTTTGCAAGCTGTATCAGAGTGGATGTCGGGACCATGAAATGTATAAGTCGACGAATCAACCCCATTTTGAGCACAATAACGGGGGAGACGCCTTTAATGATATGATGGCTTCATATGATTTGGATTTTGTCAACTTGCTATGTAGCCCCCTATAGAATTTAGCCCCACATATGTAGGGAGAGGGCACAGTACACTGATAGATTTTGTGACCATTACCAACTCCCACTCTAACTGTCTAACGGACTTCTATACTTACACTATAGGCCTGAGCGACCATCTTCCTCTCTGCTTTGGATTACAGCTCCCTGTAAACAAAGACTGTTCCATGATTGAAAGATTGGCCTGGACAAATAATTGTATCTTAAATAGACAGAACGGGTATGCCCTCAGGTGGTCCTCGACTAATTCAGAGGTTACAAGTAGTAAGATAATTAAACAAGCACTTGTGCCTATCACCAGATGTCTTCAGGATGAGGTCTTACACACTGAGGTCTTGGATTGCTTTTCTGATATTACTAGGATTATTAAAATGAATCTTCTACGCCCAGCTAGAGACAGGAAACCGGCCAAAAATGGGTGGTTTGACTCAACATGCACGAAAACTCACGTACAACTCAAGAGGGCATTGAGTAAAAACCCAAGAAACCAGGCAGAAATAACCCAGTGCAGGCGCGGTTATAATCTGGCAAGAAAAGCCCGGAAACGTAATATAAAGAACGAAGCGTGGGTAAATCTACATGAGGCTTCTTTGAAAAGGGATAGTTGTGCCTTTTGGGCAGCAGTCTAGGCCCCGTTTTTTAACCCAGGAGACAATGCAAGATTGGAAGTGGCAATATCAGAAGATTCCTGGATAGACTTTTTTGCAGAGGTTTATAACCCGGATGGAGTGCATAAATTAGCTGTTACTGGGGAAAAATCATTGGGGCTTGGTGAGGTCGGTTTTGTCCCAATTGACCTACAGGTATCCGTAACTGAAATCCAAAATGCCATTGCCCAGAGTAGGGGTAACAAAGCACCGGGTGAGGATGGTATCCCTATTGTCCTATTTAAAAATCAGACCGACTTATGGTCCCCGTTACTTAAGCGAGTCCTTGATGCTAGCTGTGAATTAGGATTTATTGATACCTGGGCGGGATCTATAATTATTCCTATATTTAAAAAAAGGTGACCCGGATGATCCCGCCTGCTATCGCCCAATATCCCTGCTGGACTCTTTCATGAAAGTTACCGGGAGGGTAGTTTTAAATCGTTTACAACAGTGGGCGGATGATGCAAAAATCTTATCCCCTGTTCAATATGGGTTTAGGGAGGGCCGTGGTACCGTTGAACAGGTATTACATTTCTCTATGCTCCTAGGAAAATACACCCAAGCTAAGGAGGGCAAGCTTTACGCAGTGTTCGTCGACTTAAGTGCGGCGTTTGACTGTGTCATACATGACCGCTCATGGGAGATCCTGAGGGAATTGAAGGTGGAAGAAGTGATAATTTCCTTTTTAAGACAACTCTACGCCGGGGCCAGGGCTAAAGTGAGGTTTGGCACTAAAGGAGAATGTACCAAGCCTTTCCTTGTAAAGAGGGGAGTGAGGCAAGGGTGCGTACTCGCCCCATTTCTTTTTAATCTGTACACCAATGACTTAGAAAAAGAATTAGTGACTAAAGTGCGCGACTCCCCCCAGGTGAACCATCAACAAATTGCGTCCCTCCTATATGCGGATGATGCCGTGATTATGTCACAAACCCAAATAGGATTACAAGCGGCCTTGGACACTTACTTAAAATTTATGAATAGTAGGGGCCTAAAGCTTAACGTATCCAAAACATTTGTAATGACGTGTGGTAGATCGGGGAATAAAGATTGCCGTTTGTTTGCCGGGAAAGAAAAAATTGCAACCACCAAATCCTTTTCTTACTTGGGCATCATACTCAAAGAAACTGGGTTTTGGGGGTCTGCCATTAGAAATAGAACTTTGATGTTTAAGAGAGCTACTGCAGCACTTATGTCGTTTTCGAAAAAGATGGGAAAGAGACCCCCAGAAATTTTGCTTAAAATTTACCAGGCCAAGTGCATCAGCACAGCAATATATGGAGCAGGTATTTGGGGCATCGAAAAGTGTAATGAAATACAAAAGGTAGAGAATGTGTTTTTAAGATTTATCCTGGCCAACCCTGCAAGCTCCCCTGTGTTCAATTGTCATGCTGAGTTGGGGACTCGATACATTATTGACCTGATTAGTATGCAACCTGTTTTGCTTTGGCACCGTATTTGGACTACCCCTGACCTTTTGCTAAATAGAGATATTATTAAGGAATGCATGAGCTTGAATAAGGCCAGTAGGATACCTTGGCTGATGTATATTCTTAAATTTACCAGGGATCTAGGAAGACCAGAGTTCTACCATCAACCAGACTCTTTGCTTAAGATCTCAAGAAAGGACTTGAAGCAGTTGTGCTGGTATCATGTTGAATCCCTGAGACTAGGTGTGGAAATGAATAAAAAACTTGTAATACAGCACCAACTCACCCTAGTCACTTATAGCATTCAGCCCTACTTAATATGGTGCTTGGAGGCTTTTGACCGATATTTGTTGACAAGATTCAGGTTCGATATTTTCTTTAGTCTAATTTCATTCCCTAAAGTAACCGACTGGGGAAGAAACCTGTGCAAATGCCCATGTGACAATCTGTCTACCCAATCTACGTTGCATGCAATATGTTTTTGTAAATTTTATACATTGGAAAGGTCTAGATGGATCAAACCATTTTTATCAAAATATGGTACTTGGAGGCATTCCGCCCAGCTTTACTATTCTTGCTATCCTTAAATGATGTGACATGTGTAGCAGTTATGCTGGGTTTTTTAAAAAGCATTTTAAAGAAAAGGAAAAGCTTAACTCTGTGCTAAAATGTATGTATTTTAAATTATACTCTTATTGTAATGAATTTGTTGCTTTTATGATTTTATGTATTTTAAAGTCGAATAACGCTTTTTCATATACATATATATATATATATATATATAGGGTGCTAGCTGTCTTAATGGTCCATTCAATGCTTGAACGTTGTCATGTGATCAAGCCACTCAGGTGGTGAAACGCGTTATGGCTGACTAACGAGAAATAAACGCTACTTTCTGCACTCAACCTGGGCTCGTGTCTGCTTTTCATTGCATGCTGGAGACAACACGCTGCATCTGATTTCCCTAAGCGGCTCCTGGGATAGATAGATAGATATATATATATATATATATATATATATATATATATATATATATATATATATATATATATATATATATATATATATATATCTGCATCAAACGGATAGCCAGAAGAAAATTGTTACTCCTAAAGGACACTGCTGTACAGCAAAAGTTTGTAAAACGAGACTGTAATCAGGACTTACTATAATACCTGGATCAGGACTGACTATAAAGATGAAACCAATAAACAATATCCTGTAATTCTTACAAGACTAACTGTAGCCCAGTATGCAGCATCTTTAAGTATGTCATGGAAGGTACATGGTATCAGTCTGTCAGGCTATAGTTTGTAAGTTAGTCCAAAGCTTGCCAGAGTGTAGGATATTCACAAAACTGGGTCCTATTTGCTGGGGAACTTTGAAAAAAGGCTGAAAGAGAGGTGCATTAACTAATACCCTGAAACAACACCAAGCTTATGTGCCTTTATAATGATAAGTCTGAATTCCTCTTAAGTCATGCAAGATACTGAAACATACATTTAATACATGGTGCATTTACTTTCATAGGTTCCTACAGTATACTTGAATGACTGCTTGCAATAAAAAGTAAACAAAAACTATATTTGTTAGCACCAATGATTCACAGCACCACGTGCATTTCCATGGTTTCTATTTATACAGAAAGTTTGCATGCCGTTCTTTAATGTGAGCAAACTTTTCAATAGTTCTCTTGTTGAAATCTGAAATCTGATTTATTAGTTCCTTTTCCATTGACAGCATGGCCAATGCATTTAGTCGAGCTTGGGTCATTGTGTCCTTAAAAATGTTTTTATCCTTTTCAGTGTGAAAAAGCCATTTTCAGCCTCAGATGTTGTCATAGGTGTTGTAATGACAATTCTCATCAATTTAAGAGTCTCACAAAAAGAAGTCTGCAAGTTGTTTTGACATAAAAATATACATAAAGCCATGGCACCACCTTTAGCCTGCTGAAAGTCCTGTCTTCCATACAGGATGGATAGTTCAGTGCGCAATCTTGAATTGTTTAGCATTTGATATGCTTCCACTGTTTCATTGAGAGCTACAGTAGGAAAACATTTGCTATGTTTTTGAAACAGGCCACTATGCAGTGTTGACTAGATGCCTTGTAAATGCAAAGCACTCCTTGGCATGCACCACAATAGTGTTGCATACTTCTTTTCCTTCCTGAATCAAGGTGTTTATCTGCAGTTTGCGGTTTGTAAATCGAGAATCATCTGGCAATTCAGAGTCCAAATTATCAATGGATTCTCGTACTTTGTTGATGCTGATTATAAAGGCTGAAGTGTCCTTTTGGGCAGATACAGTATCAATGTCTCGTTTTTGTAATTGATCATACAAAATATTGACGTGTGGCATTATGCCGTGGAACAAATAAAGAAAAAAAAGAAACTCCCTGTCTTCCAGAGTCCTAGTAAAGCCCTTTGCTTCACACACAGAATTGGAATCAAATGTACGGTCTTCTGTGATAGATTTCATGCATTCTACAAGGTCATCTCTGTGTTCGTGAATTATATTGACAGCTCGGATGTTGAAGTTCCAGCGAGTTGTGGACCCTCTTGGTATTCTGTTCAAGCACTTCAGTCCGTTTTGGCGAACAGGAAAAAAAAGCAGTAATACCACCCAACTCTTTAAAGAAAATTCTGATCCTGGATATTTTTATAGCAGCCTGTTCCATGATTAGATTTAGTTGGTGGGCATAGCAATGGGCATAGTGCGCATTTGGATAGATGTCTCTGATCTTTTTTTGAACTCCACCAGAGGCACCACGCATGACGCTGGCACCATCATTGCTCTGAGCAATTAACTTCTTTTTACCACAGTGCTCTGGGAAAATATGTTCAAGTTCATTAAGAATAGATGCTGAAATTGTATCTGCAGTTCAATCTTTAAGATTCAAAAAGCAATAAAATCTTTCCACTGCCTTAGAATTGCCAACAATGTAGCAGAAAACAAGTACTGACTGCGTCTTGGTAGAGACATCAGTTGTATCATCGGCCTGGATAGCTACGTAATCAGTGCTTCTTATTTGCTATACAATAGTTTCTTTTGTTACCTCCAGCATACAGTCAAGCAACTCATTCTTAATTGTCTTGGAAGTGCCTTGAAATACAGTTTCACTTTTTAAGTGTGCTTCCATTGCACTGTCTATACTGGACACAAAATCAACCAGCCCTTTGAAGACTCCAGGAATTTCGGGAATGTTCAGTTTCATCGTGGCCGCGCAATGCCAATTCAAAAGCTCCACAAAATTTTACACAGTCAATCAATTTGGATAATATATAAAGGTTCTTATCAACCTCCTCATTGTGTTTGATTACCCCCTTGCGGTAGGCTTCATTTAACTGCAGTGCAATATTTGATTTTCCAAACAAAGACAACTTTAATACATTGGTCAAGTGGGCTTCACTGGAATCATGCCTCTTTATTTTTTCTGCCAGATATTTAAGGTCAGTAACTCCTGTTTTAGACCAGCTAACTTCACCCCCAAAGAGCAAGCAGGGGAAACAGAACAAGGCATTCTTAGAAGAGCTGACAGTTAACCACTCCATTTTATCAAACCAGCTTCGTGTAAATCTACGTGTGTAACCCTTGCCCCGGTCTTTTGTAGACTGTTCAATTTTTATTTCAGGTTTATCAGGTCCTAGTCCTTTCACCCGAAGTTTATCTTTGTGTGTCATTCCCAAAAATGGTTTTGTGAGTAAACTGTCAACTGTGTTCATTTTGACAAACAATAAAATGAACAGTACAAAGAAAGCCTAAACTAGATTATAGATGTATCACCTAACAGAGGTCACCCACGTATATTATGTAAAATACCATAGATGTACTAAACAAGAAATATCAACAAGTACACAAGTAGCAGCAGTAGTTAGTTGTGATTTGTATATCACTTGTGATACGGATTTGCAACTGTACTTCAAGTTCCTTTTTAGTGATTGGTGGATGAACTTTCAGCTGATTTAGTAACTGGTGCCTCCTGGTAAACTATCTGCTGAGTTGATCTGTAACCTGGAGACAACCTTCCTGCTGAGTTCCTCTCTTGTTCCTGTTGATAAACTTACTATCTGTTGATTTATTTCCTTGTGCTTATCAAACTATCTCTTGATTTCCTGTTGGTGACTGTAGAACACCTTTCTGCCGGTTTCCACTCTGCTGCCTGTAGTTTATTTTGATAAACTATCTGTTGATTTCCTCCCTGGTGCTTGTCGAACTATCTGTTGATTTCCTCCCTGGTGCTTGTCGAACTATCTGTTGATTTCCTCTGGTGCCTGTTAAAAAGCTTTCTGCTGGTTTCCTCTCCACTTAAGCTTTGAGAATAAAGTCCATCGGATACACAGCAGAAACCACTGAACAGCTTGAACAGTTTGAAAGCAGCTGTTAATTTAACATTTGCATCAAAACTAGATGCCCCCACACCACAGGGACTGCAGTGTGTGGGTTCCTCAGTAATATAGGGTGAAATGCATTCTTAAAGGTTTCATGTACATTGACGTTGGGGTCTGTGGTGGAAGCATATGAAGTAATATAGGCAGTCACGGAGTAGTGCTCTGTGGCACTTCTCCTGGGACATGGTGGACCTGCACCACAACTGAAACCTACAGTTCTGTATACACTCAGAGGGTGAAAAAACTGTTGAAAACAGGAATATCCTGGGGGCGCTCGCATGCTTAATGCACCTTGCATGGGGCCTCTTTAGGTTTCATTACATCAGTGTACTGCAGTCAACTCACCAGCCTTAGTGTCAAAATCTCAATTGCGTGCATTTAGGTGTAGAAATGTAAGCAGGCATGCTAAAGTATATTCAACAATTTCCATGTCATCACATTCAATACTGCTTTAAAGCTGTCTGAATCATTTTCAGTAGTATCTTCTTCCCTATTGTGCTTTCCGTTAACATACACCTATCACAAAATGAACAGTTTACTAAGTTAAACACCATAATTCTATAGCAACACATTTCAAATGTCATTTACTCTATCATATTCTGCAACTAAATTCTCTTTTGTAAATAAAGCCATCTACAAGTAATTAGCCAAGCATTATCCTTTCTACACCAGTTCTACATCCTCTTTGTTGTGATATGTAAGGTTGTTTCTCCAGTATTAGGGTGTCTTTCATAGATTCACATGCTTGAATATTCCCCGTCGTCGGAGTGGGAGTCCCACCATAAATAAAATAGCAATAAAATGCATACATAAATATATATATGTAACAACATAAAACCTGAAATATGGATCTGAAAAGGGCATAACCTGCCTACACATTTCTACATAGGAATGCATGGGAAAGGAAAAAACCATTTGCAGTCTATCCCTGTCATTATGTTGGTCCAAACCGCAGCCAATCAGGCGAAAGTATCCCTCTAGAACCTTCTCCTCAGAGCTCAGCACCTCAGATTTTCTACCGCACGTCGTGTGTAAGGGAGTCTCCCGGAGCTCTGCTCAGTTTTCTCTTTTCTTGAGGTGTTTCCTGGTTCAACAAACATGTCTACAAGTAAGAAGTCTCTTTTCAGAGCTTGTTCATCGTGTGGAAAGCTGAGGCTTTTTTGAGGACCCACACAGTAAGTGTATTTACTGTCTTTACCCGGACCATGAGGTGGGGAGCTGTAAGTTCTGTAGAACTTTCTCCAGAAATACTTTAAAGGACAGGGAAGGCCGTTTACTCATCTGGCTTCAAAGACAAAAGGATAAAGATAATGTACTTTCTGATGCTGAAAGTCTTGTTTCTGGTCATTCCCAAGCAGCCTCCAAACGTGGTAGTGTGCAGGAGTTGCCTTCTCCATATTTAAAGAAAAGGAGAATGTCTCTTTCCTTGGCCCCTGCGGTGTCTTCACCACTTCCTACCACTTCTGGGCCCACGAGATCTGGCTCTCAGGCTCCTGCTGCATCTTCCTCAAGTTTTTCTGTGAAGAAAACTGATTTTCCGTCGACGACGGTGTCGTCTACAGCTCCGTCGCCGAAATTTGCTGTCTCTGGTTCGAAATCGACGACGACGGTCATGACGAGGCTTGCTTCTGGATCGTCTACAGCCCTTTCGTCGACGTCATTGTCGTCAATGAAGATAACTCTCAGTTCAAAGACTGTCGTCGATTATCCCTATTTCATCATCGTCGACGAAGAAACCTCTGCCGTCGACGGTTCGATTGACGTCGACGAAGGGTGTGAAGACGTTGGTTTCGTCAACGCCCTCGACGGCGAGTGTTCTGTCGACGAGTGTTCCGTCGACGAGTGTTCCGTCGATGACTGTCCCGTCGACGATTGTCCCGTTGACGAAGAAGATGAAAACGAAGGTTCCGTCGACAAATACGTCGACGAAGGTTCCATCGACGGCACCATTGCCGTCGACGACGTCACCGTCGACGACAGCCTCGTCGAAGAAGTCTCCCTCGACGACGGTTTCATCGAAGAAGACCGCAAATACCATAGCATTGTCTATGTCTCCAACAGCACCGTCGACGGAAGGATTACCATCGACAAATGAGTCTAAAACTGTAGAAAAGGCAGTACCGCCTACTTTTGCCTCGCTACCTTTGCTGCCACTGTCTTCCAGCAAGTCGGATAAGGTTACAACCTTTCCTGAAAGTAGTGTGGCACTACCACCCTCTCCTTTGTTGGCAACAGACTCGGATCAGGAGTCTGAAGAGGAAGTGCATGAAGCTTTTACTGAGGCTCGTAGTCAATCAGACTTAATTATAAAGTGTCAGGAGTTGGGGGCATGGCTAGCAGCCATCTATGGCGGCGGTGTAATAGAGGAGCTCCGAGGGGAAGGCGGCCCTACCACATAAATCCGGTCAAATATCCGAACAATCTTCATCACTGGGGGCGTGCTCTGCATTCCGGGATCAAGAGGCACCGTCTGGTGAAACCCCGGACAAGCTCCGCTGCTGGATAGCGGGTACGACGCATCCTCTCCGGCAGCGGCCTACAGGCAGAACTGAGACGCCGCGCTACAGTCCCCGCCAGACCGACCGGAAGTGAGGGCCGGATGGGAGAGATCACCGGAAGCTGACCCAGCGGTCTAAGAAAGGAGCTGCCCTTGCTGTCACCCGATCCGGTCAGCTGGTAGGACATCATACGTCTTACGTAGACCCCGAAGGGCACTACCGAGGCTGCTGGGCGCGTCGGGGGTCAGCGAGAGAGTGAAGGCGATGCACAAGAGTCTCCAATGGGCCCGGGACACACAGAACAGACGGCAGAGCACGGAGGGAGAGAGGGCCTCGTCGGAGTCCTACACGGCATCGGCACACCTCCCCTGCCTTCCAATCTGCCACGACACCGCGGAGGGCTGCCCTCCCCTGCCGGACACCATATTAAGCATCAGGGGTAAGAGGCACGGTGGCAGGAGTGGGCGGTTGCCAGCGCCGATGATCACAGGCCTGGGCCTCTTCGGAATCGCCGGATACGCCACAAGGTACCCTCAGGCAACACCATGCCAGAAATGAACGTGAAGCTACTCGCCACAATCTAGGTGCTGCGGGAACTGAACGCGACGCAGGGACCCCCAGGAACCTCGGCCTATGCCTCTTGGACATAATGGTTCAAACTGTGCCACCCCAAAAGATCACTTGCGGGGAACTTTGCGGCCTTGTGACGGCCCGGTAGCGGCCTCCCCTGCTGGTGCAGGTGTAACAGTGACCCTGAGATCTGGCCGCGCACACATCGCACTGGGGCGGACGCCAGCGACGCCTGTTGAGCAAGAGCCCAGTCGCAGAATCACCTGCAGCACTGCCCCCACGCACGATAAGCGAGGCTCCGACCAGCGCACAACTCTGAAATTCCAGGCAATCCTCGACGCGACCGCCATGGCGGGCAGAGGGCCCAAACACGCCACAGCACAGGCGAGACTTGATAAATTCGCCTATGACAAAAACGCTCTATCGCAAATGGGGGTCCGCCCCTCCACCGGCAAACGCGCAGAGGAAAACGGGGGCAAACAAGTCACACTAGAAGACATAATGCATGCCCTCACTAATGTCCAAACAACGGTAGGATCGATTTCCACGGATGTCAATCTTCTGCATGCAGACTTCCATAAATTGACGGAGCGTGTGAAGCAGGTTGAAGTGGTCACAAAGTCTCTAGTAGAGGACACCTCAGAACTGCAGCGAGCAATGGAGCGCATGGAAACCGCGAACAAACACCTCAGGGAACGACTGGACGATCAGGAAGGGCGCTCTAGATGCAACAAAGTTCGCATAATTGGAGTGCCGGAGACGGAAGGCAAGCGAGGGATGGACCTCTACATTGAGGATCTTATTAAAACCAAACTCCAAACCAAAGGTCTCTCACATTTCTTTTCGGTGGAGAGAGCACACAGAGTCCCGGGTGGGGCACCTAAGCAGGGAGCGGCGCCGAGACCAATACTTCGTTGATTGTTTAATTTCAGAGACCGTGATGCCATACTTCAAGCGGCAGGCTGTCGCCACCGATAAAGATACAAAATTCAACGATAGCCTTCTTTCCAGATTATACAGCCGAGTTGTTCCGCCGCAGGAGAACCGTCCTAGATGTAAAAAGGGCATTAGGGGCAAAAGAAATACCCTGATCGATGTTATTCCCGGTGCGCCTACGAGTAATAGCTGATAAAAAAACCTGGTTCTTTGATACTCCGGATGCTGCTCAAGACTGGCTGGAGGGCTGGCGCCAGGTGGGCACTCCACACCGGCCCAACTGCACCCAACGGAACCATCGGGGCGAGGACTTAACAGATGCGCAGACACCGAACCGGCAAGAGGTGGAACACACGTCAGAAGCGGGCTCAGCAAACGAAGAACAGTAACGGCGTCTTAGTAAAATGACTGACTCATAGCACTGGACTATGATTAAACCGGACATGTTGCCCTTGGTTCCTGGACGGGGTATGCCCCTAGAAGCACGGAGGGGCCGCCGCCTCGAAGGGAACCCTAACCCCAGCAAGCAAGTAAGATAGTTTGCGGATGGGTAAAACACTCTGCAAAGTTGGGGAGGCGGGCGGTTCTATGTCCGTGGAGCAGGGAAGCAGGGAGGAGGGTGGGCAAGGGAGGGGAGTTCTTGTTTATTGTTGTTATAGAAATGCTCATGATGTACGAATATGATGGAACACACACACACTCTACTCCACAAACTGACAAAAGTATGGCGCAGCGGTGGAGAGACGAACATAAGGGACACACATCACCTCTTGATGGCAAATCACATTCCTACCACTGCGCATGACGATGCGCCACTGCGTGCCTCAGTCCCACCTTTACGACTCCTAACCTGGAACGTGTGGGGGCTGGGAGACAAAATTAAACGAGGGCTGGTATTAACGGCAATTAAGCGGCAGAACCCGGCTCTGGTCCTACTACAAGAAACACACCTCACTGGTCGGGCACACCGGGCACTAGATGAAAGGGGCTACAAAATGGCGGCACACTCCGAATTCACCACAAGCTCAAGAGGGACAGGTATCCTACTGAAAAAGTCGTCCTTGTTCATTCTCTCACAGTCCAAGGTGGACGACCAAGCACGCTTTGCGGCAGTAAGCGGCCAGTGGGAGGGCAAGTCCCTCAACATAGTATCAGTTTATGTACCTCCAGCCCTACACACAGTGGCCCTGCTGGCACTGGGTGACTTTCTCCTACATCTCCCAGACGGTGACACCATCATTGGGGGTGACTTCAACACAATAGTTGACATGACATTAGATAAATTCCCGACTCAACCTCACACTATTGGTCCCTCCAAACTCCGAGGCGATGGGTCTATCAGACCTATGGAGAGAGAAACATCCCACTGCACAACAATATACATACCTTTCGACCGTTCACAACAGCCTGTCCCGCATTGACTACTTCCTGATGCTAGGGACCGATACGCACACTATAGATACCGTAGATATCTTGCCCAGGGGAATTTCTGACCACTCTCCAATGGTAATGACTCTATCTAGCAGGGAGAAGACCTGTAAGAGGATATATCCCATCTACCCCAATTATTTACAAATCCCCCAAATTAAGAAAGCACTTAAGACACTGACTACTTACTACATTGAAGAAAATACAGATTCAGTAGACTCACCCTCGACTCTCTGGGAGGCCTACAAAACGGTCCTGCGGGGCCAAGCGATAGCTTCCATCGCGCGCCACAAAAAGTCGCGACAGCAACAATTAGCGGAATTAGAATTGTCTTTACACTCGGCAAATGCGGATCATATGGCCGATCTCACGGTACACAATACACACATCTTACAATTGCACCAGCAGCAATACAAAGACCACATTCGACAGCAAGTGCTCACCAACATCTCTTCCACGACACATAAAATTTATGACGTAGGTGACAAGGCCGGGAAGCTGTTGGCTTGGTTAGACAGGAGGGAGGGTTGCTCTAGGGGCATACGACAAATGCATACCAAGGAAGGAATGACTCAGTCGCACCCCGAAGACATAGTACACACACTTGCCGAACACTTTGAAAAGGTCTATACACCTGACCAAGAAATCTCAGAGGAGGCAGCGCTGAACACCCATGACCATATAGTGACCCGGACACTTTCACCAGACGTAGCCCTAGAACTAGACTCTGATCTCACGACGGAGGAAATACATCTAGCCATACAAGCATTACCCTCCGGTAAAGCCCTAGGCCCGAACGGTATCCCCATAGAATGGTTCAAAACCATGTCAAACGCACTGGGCCCCCCACTCCTAGCAATGTACGAAGAAAGCCTCTCACGTGGAATACTACCGGTAGACCAAAGAACTGCACCGATAGTGGCGATCCCAAAGCCTGGGAAACCACAGGATGACTGTGCGTCATATCGCCCGATTTCCCTTCTTAATGCGGAGGCGAAAATCCTAGCAAAATTACTAGCTACGAGACTGATGACCCGCCTTCCACAACTGATACACCCGGACCAATCCGGTTTCATGCCCAATAGAAGCACAGCGCTTAACCTCAGGCGAGTTCACGGAATTTTAGCGTAGGCCCCGCTACTGCTGGATCCAGCAGTGATCATTTCCCGCGACGCCAATATGGCGTTTGATATGGTGGAATGGGGGCACCTCTACGCCGTACTGACGTATATGGGATTTGGCCCTAAATTTATTGCATGGGTCCGCCTTCTATACGTCAACCCCGTGGCACAAGTTGCGGCCAACGGTCACTTGTCCCGCACATTCCGACTGGCAAGAGGCACCCGACAGGGTTGCCTCTTGTCACCGCTACTGTTTGCACAACACAAAATTGCACAACTGTGGTCATAATTATATGTATACGATAAATGTGCTAAGTTATCTCTCTCATAACCAATGTGAAGCTACAAACCTGACTGGGGGAGACATCCCTTAGGATAAGAACCCTCACTCACCCGAGGGTGACATGCTTCATCATATGGTCCTCCTTACCAGTGTAGAAATCCTAGTCAACACTGGGAGCTACTACTCCGGAGTTTAAAGGAGGAGCTCAGAGATTTTTTTTGGACAAAGGGATGGTAATCCCATATGTGAGTAAGTAGGTGTAGTGAGGTTAGCAGCGCTGTGTGAAAGAAAAGAAAGTGAATATTAAAACTATCTCAGTGGATACACTAAAGTACTTTATTAATGTGTTTCGCTTGACAGGGTTAAAAAGTAACAGCACAGTGGTATAGAGGTAGAACCACTGTCACTAGATGGTCAACAGGTTTCAGCCTATTGATCCAAAGGTATCATCGGCTTTCTTCAGGACCAGATGGAAAAATCATGTGATATTGCTGCTGCAATTTGTATGTGACAACAAATAAAGTGAATTTATATATACTCCACCGGTATTCCTGTCTTTATTAGATGATCAGGTCATACCCAGGTATCTGCAAGGTAAGTAGCAAAGCAAAGAGAGACAAGAGAAAAACATATACACATTTGTTTAGATTACATATATTGCATGAATGATATGTCATTGATTTAATGGTGTACTGTAGGTTTACACTCATAAGGACTTACCCTCACTAGTAGGAAAATCCTGCCTCACCTCTACCTGGCTGGCTGCTCTGGGAGGAGGCCCTGCGCTATGGGGAGGAAAAATATAGGTATTTATATATCTATATGTTTATTGCAAGAGCTAAGGTGTCTAGGCTAGTACACCATGCAACTTTCAAATTTAGGCTCAACATAAAGGAAAGGTGTTCAAAGCACTCAAAAGGGTGCTGAAGACACTGACCGAAATTGTGTATGTAAATATAAAAAAAAAAAAAATAGTAAGTTTAAAAGCTAATTGGATTCTAAACAGTTTAGAATACTAAAGAAGCCAAAGCCTTTCCTCTAACTCCAACAATACCCCTAAATACTAGTAACACGATTTTAGTGCCCCAAGAAGTCTTACCTGTCCGTAGGTACCTTGTTGCTCAAGTAGAGCTAGACCCGGGAGGTACCGAATGGCAGGAAGACTCTGCGTTTTTATAGCATGTTTGTAATTGCCCGCAGCTGCAGAGGCGGGGTCCTGCTCTCTCAAGGCGTCTAATCATATCGCCTGTGTGCGAAATGCGCATGTGCCGGGAACAAGTGTAAACGTCCCGCGCATGCGCGTAGGTGAAAACTAGAGTCACATTTCTGATAGTAATCGCGCATGCGTCAAGGAATGCTAATAGACCGGCATTTACGCGTTATATGTATCGAACGCGAGTATAATGCGTTCAAAACAGTGTTTGTGTCTGGACCTAGCTGTGGGTATTTTGGCCCAACACTAAAGCCGGTAGTAGATGGAAAGACATAGCAGGGAGAACTGGCAGAGTCCCTAAAAGGGAAGGGATGTTGTCAACACCGAATAGAAAATGCAATAGGTGCCATGACTGTCTTAAGGGGTTACCCACGCATCTGCATCTTCCTTGAAGATCAGAGTTATATTGTTGTGGAAAATGACAGATACAATGCAGTGATAAACATTCCTGCTATATTATTATGTTTGATAATGCAGCATATTCTGTCATGTATACTGCTGTGATGTGTATGCCAATACAGAATCCAGTATAGCTAGAGACTAATTGGGTGGTCATAGATCCTAAGGACTCTGCAGCATCAATTTAAATGTCTACTGTATAGCATACAGAACTGTTGTTAACAATTTCTCAGGGGAGTGGCATATACATATATATATATATATATATATATATGTATATGTATATAGTGTATGCTTTCTATGGTGTCAAAGAGTGATGTCCCTTACTCACTCGTTGAGATGGGAACTTCTCATTAGAGTGATGGTAGCCTAAAGTAGTCAGAATGTCACATTCATATAGAGCCACCCATGGTATGTCATCGTTCAGACCTGAGGTATCTGTTTTTAACTTGTACACCCACTTTTGCTCTCTACGCAATAAGAATTTAGTAGAGTCTGTCAAATGGGGGAGTATCCAAGGCTTTTCCAAAACCACCCACTGTAAATCAGTGTCCTGATGTCCTTTATCGAGGAAATGATTAGTCAGTTTGGTTGAGCGTTTGCCGCATCTAATAGTACTCTTATGCTCTTGGATGCGGATCTTGACCCTTCTAGTGGTCATACCCACATATCTGAGTAAACATGGACACCAAACCAGGTAAATTAAATGATCACTATTACAATTCGTGTGTTTTTGTATTTTCCAAGGTCTGGATGTACCTATGTCAATCTCTAATGTTTTTTCTGTCTGTAGACACATAGAGCAGGAGCCACATGGGAAATGACCAACTACCGGTGGTAGATTCCAGAGTGTGCTCTGTGGCTGATTGGGCTTAATGCTGAGAGGACGAGTGTGGACCAACTTGTCACGTAGATTAGGACTACGTTTATAGGCAAACAGAGGACGAGGAAGTGTTTTGTTTGCCAGATTTAAGATACCCCAGTGTTTATTGATGCTCTTCTTTACTGAATTGGAGAAGCTAGAGAAAGTGTTGACAAACGTGATACGCTTGTTGGTTTCCTTGGGAACACTCTTCTCTAGCAACGCATCTCTGTTGTTGTTGGCTGCTCTTTTCTTAGAGTTTCGAATTAGGTGTGTAGGGTATTTCTTTTCTTTCAGGTCAAGTGACAGAGCCCTTGCGTGTTTATCATATTCTGCCATTCCAGTGCAATTACGTCTGATACGGAAAAATTGACCGAATGGTAAATTTTCGCGAAGAGCTCGTGGGTGGTAACTGTGGAAAGGTAAGAGAGAGTTACACGAGGTGGGTTTTTTGTATAACTCTGTTACCAGTACACCATTGCTTGGTTTGATCAGCAGATCTCAAAATGGAAGACTTGATCTTGAGCATTCTAATGTGAATCTTAGAAAATCGTTCTGCTGATTCAGCCATTCATGAAATGATTTGAGGGTATCTTCATTGCCACGCCAGATGACAAAAATGTCATCTATGTACCTTTTCCAGGTACACAGATAATTGACAAATGGATTGGTGGGTGTTAGTATGGTCTCTTGCTCGACTTTGTGGACATATAAGTTCGCCAGGCTGGGGGCACAAACACTCCCCATGCAGGTACCAGTGATCTGTAGGTACAATTGTTTCTCAAACTTAAAAAAGTTTTCTTTGAGCACCTTCCTGGGACAGAACATCAAGAAATCGATCGGTGTTATGCTATCCCAGTCCTGGTTTTGCAGCATTAATTTGATGGTGTTTAGAGTCTGTTCTTGTGGGATAGACGTATACAGGGACTCCACATCGAACGACACCAGCCAGTCTTCTTCTACATCAAATGTAAGCTCCTGAATCTCTGTCAGAAAATGCTTGGTGTCCTGGATGAAAGTAGGCATTAGTTGCACCAATGGTCGAAGAAATGAATCTACAACTGTCGAAAGCGGTTCCAGTACCGATCCGATGCCAGAAACAATTGGTCGTCCTGGTGGTGGTCTAGTGGCTTTGTGTATTTTGGGCAGAACGTAAAAATACGGGGTAATAGGGGTAGTAACAATTAGGTACTGTGCCTCATGGTCTGTGATCCATTTGTTTTCCTTAGCCTCTTCCACTTTGGCAGAGATCTCATTGATCAAACGTTTGGTTGGATCCATAGTTAATTTTTGATATGATTTAGGATCATTTAGTTGACGCAGACATTCTTCTCTATATGTATCTTTATTCAAAAGAACTACTGCACCACCCTTGTCCGCGGGTTTTATGACCAGATCTTGGTTTATTGCCAAGTTATTGAGGGCTGCTTTCTCCATCCTGGAGAGATTCTGAAACTGATTCCGATTACTGGTCTTAATGGTGTCGAAATCATAAAGCACTGCTTCTTCAAAAGCCACAATACGTGCTGGAATCAGGTGCATCGGAGGATTGAATGTAGATTTTGGGCGTAATCCAGTGTTAGAGTTGTAATTGTCACCTAGATCTTTGTCCTTAAAAAAGGCATTGAGACGTATTTTCCTAAAGAAGGCCGCTAATTCCAAACGTGTTTGAAAAGCGTCTCCTTTGAATGTTGGTACAAATCCCAACCCTTTCTTTAGGATTTGTGACTCTGTTTCATTTGGCTCGTATGAGCTCAGATTGACAATTACTTGTTCGTGCCGCTCATCGATGCCGTTCCTGACGATTGACCTGTCTTTGTTGTGGACACTGGTGAGTTCCAGTTCACTCTGTTCTTTTGTCCTCTTCTTCTGCCTCTTTGGTTGTTGGGGCCAAACCCTAAAAAAAGCTGCAGTGGCATCATTTGTGTGTATGGAGGATAAGGAATGAACTGGTTTTGTGGATGATTTCCAGGTGGAAAACCAAATGGTGGTGGTTGCCACCATGGATTGTATCCTTGTCCAAAGTTGTTATCTCTTCTAGGACCTCTTCCTCTTCCACGGCGATTGGATGATCTGCCAGTTTGGGCTCCATGGGTCGTATTATCATCAAAAGTCTGGTCGTCTTCACTGGACGATGTTGAGTAATTTGACCCCTGTCTTCCCCCTCTCCGATTGAATTGCAGCGGAACATAGTCATCGCTGGTATATGGATATATTCTGTCCATCGCGAATTTGTCTAGATCCTTCTTAAATTTCGCGATTTTTGTGGCTAGTATGGACTCTCTGAAGTCCCCATTGTCTTTGTTGGTGTCTTCAATTTGTTTTTTACAAGTTTCCTCGGCTTGTTTTTTGTCTGCTTGTTTTTTATAAACTAGACTCACAATGGCTTGTTTGATGCTTGCCTCAAGTGTTTGGATTTCAACCAAAATGAGATCTGCTGCTTTCTTAGCCGTCGTTATAATCAAGATTAACCAGTCTCTAGTGCATTTCCATGCGATAAGAGACCAGTCACGTAAGAAGGTTTTGTCGTTTAGGAAAAGACGTGGAGCATTGGTTACTATTAGACCCGATGGTGCACAGTTGGCCCTAAAATATTCGATCATAATAAGCCCATGTACTTCAGTCCTAGAATGAGATTTTTTTAGGAGATTCAATTTAGTCCAGTCATCATTGACTTTTGAACCAGTGGTTGGGATGGTGTCTAAGATACTCGGAGTGCTTAGTATTTCTCGTGTCATTTCCTCATCAAAGGACAAACCCAGTCTCTCTGCCATGTCTAAAGTTCAGTGTAGGGTACAGGCGCCAAGCCCAAAGAGACAATGAAAAACTTCTCCAAACTGAGAGCCTAAAGAAGGAAGTGTTCAGTCAAAGTGATGACCGAATCAGTGTGTTAAAGACCCACGACCGAAGGCCGTACTAAATTATGAAAAAACTACCGTAGATTGGGGGTCTGTAGGGATATTTATAGACCACTCAGTGTGCGTTCCCCAATTAAAGCACAACACAAAATTGCACAACTGTGGTCATAATTATATGTATACGATAAATGTGCTAAGTTATCTCTCTCATAACCAATGTGAAGCTACAAACCTGACTGGGGGAGACATCCCTTAAGGATAAGAACCCTCACTCACCCGAGGGTGACATGCTTCATCATATTGGTCCTCCTTACCAGTGTAGAAATCCTAGTCAACACTAGGAGCTACTACACCGCTACTGTTTGCCCTGGTCCTGGAACCATTAGCAACATTAATTAGAACGACTCCATTATTGAAGGGTATTGAGTGGACAGAGGGAAGATCGAGTGTCGCTCTATGCAGACGACATGTTGGTTTACTTATCAGACCCAGATCGGGGTATACCGGCGCTCCTTGAAATTTGTGATACCTATGGGAAGACATCGGGCTACACAATAAACTGGTCAAAGTCGGTGATTTACACCTTGAAAGGACCGGCCCCCTTCCTTGCGGAGGATTGCCCTCTATTGCATGCCTCGGGTTTCTTTAAATACCTGGGCATATATGTCACAGCCGACCCGGCGGCATTTTTTGAAAAGAACTTGAAACCCCCCCTGGAACGTCTACGCAGGGATGTGAAGCATTGGGCGACTCTGCCATTGACCCTTCTCGGCAGAGCAGCTCTATACAAAATGATGGCGCTCCCGCGTTTTTTGTATGCTCTTGAAAACACATCTTACCCAGTCTCGCAGAGATATTTTCAACAAGTCACAGCACTGGTCTCTAACTTACTGTGGGATAACTGCCCAGCGCGCATCGCGAATGTCAAGCTTAATCAAAGCTGGTATGACGGCGGGATTGCGCTACCCAACCTACAAATGTATTATTGGGCGGCACAACTCAAAATTATAAACCAATGGCTGCACGCGCCCCAAGAAGACCCAGCATATTGTGCCGACAGAGCACAATTAGGCACAACTGGCATACTTACGACACTCTATGATAAAAGCAAGGCGAATAAATTGATTGGCCCCACGAAACATACGGTCACTTTGTGGCATACAGCTCAGGCGAAACTGGGGTGGACAAATAAGATCACTAAGCTTACCCCGCTCTGGGATACCAAAGCACTGGGACGGCTAAGACTTAGCAGAGGGTTCGCACAATGGGACAGTATCGGCATATCCACAGTGGGTGACCTATGGGACAGGGGGGGCGGTGCTCCCGTTCTTGTTACTCCAACAACAGTACGACCTAGGACCGAACAAACTCTACCGCTATGTACAGATCAGACCCGCGCTCTTGCAGGTCATACCGCCAGAAACCGAACTCACGGAATCCTCACCGTTAGAAGACAGGCTACTTACGGACTTTATGCAACGTAGGGCAACTTCCCTCACCTATCGTAAATTACTTAATAACCTACCAACCCCCACACTGAAATTAAGGGAGAAATGGACGGAAGAGGTGGGGGAAATGGATGACAATGAATGGAATGAAGCGCTAGCGTCCCCTAGAGAGGTGGGAATCTCGGCAAAATGTAGGCTAGTTCAACTCAAGATCCTACATAGGATATACTACACGCGAACTATGCTGCACAAACTGAACAGAACACCACATCCCTTTTGCCTGCAGGTCTGTGGGGAGGAGGGAACACTGCTCCATACCCTGTGGGACTGCTCCCTGATAGCAGAATACTGGAGACAGGTAATGCGAACAATTTCGCAAGCGCTTGAAATTTCACTAATACCAGAACCACGCAAGTGCATTTTAAACATATGGGAACCTAATGACTTATCCAGATATGGTCAACTGTGGAACGCGCAAGGCATCATGGTGGCAAAGAGGGACATAGCACAAAAATGGGGCGCTTCAGAAGTACCGACCCTGACGTTATGGTCCAAGAACATGGACATGCTTATGGTTACGGAACGTACAGCCTATGTCACCAGGGCCAGCCCGCATAAATGGAATAAAATATGGGCACCCTGGAATATATATAGGGGTAACTTATGCGAACCACTACCAGAGGATGATGACACCATCTCTGATGAAGAAAGTTAGGGCAAAGGTACAATATGAATCACAGCTGGGGGGAACTGAACCAGATACAGGGGAAAAACAGTGGCACGTATATTGATGTCTACCAAATAGATAATAGAAGGTACTGTCCAGAGCCAGCTTACTATATAGATTACCGAGGAGGAGGACCCTGTGTGTAAACATCATGTAATACAGTAAATATAAGTTGTTTTATGTTTCAAAAGTTAGAAAAACCCTAGACCTATACCTTGTCTAGTTCACGACATGCCTGTGTTGTATACACGTAACTTTACTGCGCCGCTGGACCCCAGGGTTGTCGGCTGAAGGGCGAGGTATTCATACTCACGATGAACGGATGTTGAATATTACAACGGCCGGCCCCCGGGTTGTAGGCCTTACACTGTATATTTCCAATACTGCGTATAAAGGTCTTTAAAAAAAATTTAAAAAAATAAAAAAGTGTCAGGAGTTCAGTAATGATGAGGAGGAGCAGTATAGCCAACATGATGTGGTTCAGACTCAAATGCCGGCTGCGATGTTGCCTTTGTCGATGATTTCAAACCTCCAAACTATGTTGGACGACTATAATCGGCGTTTCCTGCCATCGACACAGGTAGCTACAGTTCCATCAGTCTTGACCCCTATCACGGAACCGCCAGCTGTTCCTTCATTACCTTCACCGCCTGCTACCATTCAGAGACACACATCAATTCAAGTACACGCTACTGTGTATCCTGATGAGGACGAGGAGAACCCTCCGGAGCGAGAAGATCGAGAGGTTACGGATGTGGATGGTGATGATCAGATGGTGGAGTGGGACGAATATCGGGCACAGACACCATCCCCATCTCAAGTGACGCCGGGGGATTCTCCTCCGGTGGATATTGCAAGCTTCCATCAATTGATGGATAGAGCGGCTCAGCGTTTTAAGCTGCCACGAGTGCAAAGAGAGGAAGATTGTTTCCTCTATGATTTCAAGAGCCAACCATTCAAACAAATTCAGACTGTTCCAATTATAGATTTCATCTGGGCAGAAGGAGTGAACCTCATGAAGACGCCAAATTCTTTGCCGGCCCAATTGCCACGGTTGGAAAAGAAGTATAAGGCGCCGGTCGGATCTCCAGCATGCCTCATTGGCGCCGAAGCCAGATTCGGTTGTTACACAGGCAGCTCAGAGGGGATCTCGGAATCCTGCATCTACTATCACAGCTCCTCCGGACCGGGATGGCCGTCGCCTGGATGCTATAGGGCGCAAGTTTTCATCGATGTCTTCCACTACTGTGAGGGTGGCTAATGCTATGGCCATCTTGGGTCGTTATGACCGTCAAGTTTGGGCAGATATGTCCGCCTATGTAGCGTTGCTTCCGGATGCTTCCAAGGCAGAAGCTTTGCAGCTTCTTCAGGAAGGAGAAAGAACATCTGAAGAATTGATTGATTGTGCTGTAGATGTGGCCTGCACTGGATTTCGGCAGCTCGCTGGTGCTGCTGTCTTACGTAGGCAAGGTTGGTTGCGCTTGACCTCCTTCCGTCAGGAAGTTCAAGCAAAAATTCTTGATATGCCATATGATGGCGAATCACTCTTTGGAGCACACATTTACGAAGCGTTACAATCTATTAAAAAGGACACGGACACTGCACGTGCCTTAGGAACTCTGCAGTTTAAGAAACAGCCCTTTCGGGGTGCTCGAGGACGAGGCACCAATTCCAATTTTCGAGGAGGAAGCAATCAGTACCGCTCCTATAACTAAAGCAATCAGCGTTTCTCCAGTAACCGTCAGCAGTCTTCTCGTCAGCAGCCAGCCAAGACCTATCGAGGGAAGTCCTCTTACAGAGGATCTTCAAATAAACGACAATGACTTGCCTTTAACCCAAGAAATTGGAGGTCGAATCTCTCTGTTTGGTTCTCAATGGTCCTCCATCACTACGGACCGTTGGGTGCTAGACATCGTGGAAAAGGGCCATGCTTTGGAATTCGACGAAATCCCTCCTCCAACTCCACCTTCCGGGCCGCCTCCTCCGCACCTCAAGGAACTTTTCCAACAAGTTCACCTCTTGCTTCAGAAGGGTGCAGTAGAGGTAGTGCCAAAGTCTCAAAGAGGAAAGGGGTTTTATTCCCGTTTTTTCCTGATCGTCAAGAAGAACGGAGAATGGAGACCAATTTTGGACTTGAGAGTGCTAAATCAATATCTCAAAACTCAATCCTTCCGTATGCTAACGCTTACAGAAATCTTGCGTTTGCTCTCAGTCGGAGATTTCATGGCTACTATCGACCTCCGAGACGCCTACTTCCATGTCCCAATACTCCTAAGTCATCGAAAGTTCCTACGTTTTCAGGTGGGGCAACAACATTTCCAGTTCAGAGTGTTGCCATTTGGCCTTCGTTCCGCCCCTCGAGTCTTTACCAAGATATTGGCTCCTGTCATGGCCTATCTACGCCTCCAAGGTGTCCAGATATTCCCATATCTCGACGATTGCCTCCTGAAGTCGCAGTCCCGCTCACAACTGCTGTGCCATACCTCCCTTTGTCAGAGGGTGTTTCGCTCCTTGGGTCTGTCTTTCATCCTGGAAAAGTCCCAGCTACTCCCTGCAACTTGCAAGGATTTCCTAGGAGCCACATTGGATACCTCGCTGGCAAAGGCGTTTGTGTCCCTGGAACGTCAACAAAGGATCCTGCGCCTAGCGTTTCTTCTACTGTCAAAACAGTACGTTTCAGTTCGACTGCTGAAGTCATTTCTAGGGATGGCATCATCGTACATCGCTCTCATCCCATATTGCAGACTACAGGTGCGTCCTATTCAAGAAGAATTAGATGGTCAGTGGCGTCAAGTCACCGGATCCTTCAACGATCTAATCTGTGTCACGACTCGCATGAAAGCGGCGCTCAAATGGTGGACACAGCCATTACATCTTGCAGCAGGGATGTCATTCCTATCACTCACGCCAGATCTTACACTCACAACGGACACATCTCTGGAGGGATGAGGGGCACACCTCCAGGACCTGTCCATAAAAGGAAAATGGACTTTACATCAAAAGACCTGGCACATCAACAAATTGGAACTCATGGCTATTTTTCTAGCGCTCAAGTAGTTTCTACCCGTGCTGCAAGGAGAGTCCGTCCTTATACAGACAGACAACACAACCTGCATGCACTACATAAACAAGCAGGGCGGAACGAACTCTCCGGTACTGTCTCGACTGGCGCAAGGAATTTGGGACTGGTCACTCAAGCACCAGATCACAATCACTGCAGTTCATCTCCCAGGCTTGTTCAACATCTTGGCGGATTCCCTAAGCAGGTCCCGATCATCAACTCATGAGTGGGAGCTTCATCAATCAACACTCGAAATGATCTTTCGTCGCTGGGGTCGCCCGCCACTGGATCTCTTTGCCACGCCGGAGAACCGGAAATGCCCAGACTACACAAGTTGGCATCCCCACAAAGGGTCACAGGGCAATACCCTTTTGATGAACTGGTCAAATCTCTTTGCTTACGCCTTTCCACCGCTCCCTTTAGTACCTCGGGTGCTCTGGAAGATAAAGAGAGAACCATGCCACATCCTTCTCATTGCCCCCAGGTGGCCACGACAAGCATGGTTCTCGGAGTTGCTTCTTCTATCCCAGTACGAGCCCATCCTTCTACATCCTCGGATGGATCTTCTTTCCATGGACAGGAGTCTAATTTATCATCCGGACCCCTCTTCTCTGAGCTTATCAGCCTGGAACCTGAACACTGCAAATTTGCACATCTAGCCATTCCTCAAGAATGCCGAGACGTCCTTGCTCAGGCCAGAGCTCCTTCAACTATAAAGACTTACAAGTTGAAATGGAAACGATTCTGCCATTGGTGTGCTGCTGCCGGTATTCATCCCATTCGTGCAACGCCGACACAGCTTCTTCCTTTCTTCTTACAGTTGGCTCAGTCAGGATTGTCTCATGCCACTTTAAGAGTTTTTCTGGCGGCAATTTCACGCTTCCGCAAAGATGGCTCCACCTCCCTTTGTTCCTCTAGGATAATACGTTGTTTTTTCAAAGGACTGTTTCATAAATTTCCACCAATTTGGCGCCCTCCTCCTGCTTGGCACCTTAACATTGTCTTAACACAATTAATGAAGACGCCATTTGAGCCAATACATAGAGCTGACCTCAAGTATCTCACCTGGAAGGTCGCTCTTCTCCTTGCATTAACGTCTTCTCGTCGAGTAAGTGACATTCATGCATTTACAATCAATCCACCCTTTCTTCAGTTTCAATCAGATGGTGTGGTGCTTCGCACTAACCCTACTTTTCTACCTAAAGTACCTTCAGATTTCCACATCAATGAACCTGTTATTCTGAAGACTCTCTTTGCTAACCCACAGTCTCCTGCGGAACAACGCTTGCACTCCTTGGACATTAAACGGTGCTTTAAGTTCATCATCAGCAGGACGGCTCAGCTCCGCGCATCTGACTAACTTTTTGTGGCTTATGGACGTTTTCACAAGGGGCGTCCAGTTACCAAACCTACTATAGCCCGTTGATTTCAGTCTTTTATATGCTTTGTAACTTTGGAAACATTTTTCTTTGGTGCTGACTGCTATCTATTCTATATTCAAGCATGTGAATCTATGAAAGACACCCTAATACTGGAGAAGAACAATTGTTACTTACCTGTAAACAGGTGGTTCTCCAGTATTGGTGTCTTTCATAGATTCACATGCGACCCTCCCCCCTCCCCTCAGAGGCGCTCTTCTCCTCATAGACTCTTGAGTCACTTCTGTGCTACGAAAATCTGAGGTGCTGAGCTCTGAGGAGAAGGTTCTAGAGGGTTGCTGTTGTCTGATTGGCTGCAGTTTGGACCAACATAATGACAGGGATAGACTGCAAATGTTTTTTCCTTTCCCATGCATTCCTATATAGAAATATGTGTAGGCAGGTTATGCCCTTTTCTGATCCATATTTCAGGTTTTATGTTGTTACATATATATTTATATATGCATATTATTGCTATTTTATTTACCATGGGACTCCCACTCTGACGACGGGGAATTTTCAAGCATGTGAATCTATGAAAGACACCAATACTGGAGAACCACCTGTTTACAGGTAAGTAACAATTGTTCTTTTGTTGCCATGGCTATCGGAAATACCCCATATGCATGTTTTTCTCGTGATTAACTAAAGTCAAGGGGGCTCAGACTCAGAGTTCCCAATGTGGCTGAGTTCGTGATTTCAAAACTACCACATTATGAGGGGCAGACGGAATAACAGACTGCGCCAGTTGCCAATCGCAAAATGACAACCCACCACAGGCCTCGAACAAGGCAAACAAATGCTGCACAGCACTTCACGAGAGCTACAGTGCAATAACATTGAAATGATTCTACATAACATTTCATAGCAGTTAATCTGACCTCCAGTTAAGTATTCATATTTGTAATTGCAATTGCATTTAAATAGCGCTTACTATCCCTGACGAGGCATTGAAGCGCTTTTTCGGCAAGTAGCACACTACTTTGGAACACATAAAGGATTAGTGTTGAGTTAGTAAAGTGAAATATGAAAGTAATTTGAGTGGTAGATAGGTTAGTCAGTTATTTGGATTCAGAAGAATAGTGGAGGGATAGAAGAAGGACAAAGGTTTGCATATATATGTAGCGCTTGTTACCCCAATAAAGGCATTGGCGCTGTTTTAACAACATGACGTGAGGTCCCACAATGCATTTTCCGGTATCACTTAAGCATGTTATTTGGTATGCAAACTAGTAGTGGCAGACAAATATGCAACACTTTTCAGTGTTATCTCCTGCTTTCAAAGCTATACTATAAGGGCGTAATGTGCCAAATGCTTTTACACCTTCCATGTCTTGGAGGAAATGGGTCGATTGGCTGCCTGCAGTGGTCTGCCTACCCCCTACTTGTCCATCTATCCAATTTGGAGTGGTGATGAATTTAATCTTGTGTTGTGACTTGAACCACGCTTATAGCACTGACTACATTTCAGTATTTTCAAGCCAGAGAACGAGAGGTTACGGTGTGGGGAGGAGCTGAAGCGATCCCCAACCCTGTCTGGTGTCAGATTTAAACTGATTCCCTGGACACCAGCAGTGCCCTCTCCACCACTTCACTTTTGTATGTCCTACTTAACTTCCTGTGCATATGAGAGTGTTTGACTGGATCGTGTTTAGTGAACTGAAATAATTTTGCGGCACTAACTGCACAGTAGAAGCTGAAAAAGAGGTCTACTGTGCAGCCTGTGGAGGGAGTAGACAGCTTGAGTGCTCACTTACTTGACTTTAGATTCAAACTGGGTTCCTGCTGCATGAATTATGCGCAAAGTGAGTCCTCGATGGGCCAAAATGTAGACCAGACAACTGCTAACCATACATTTTCGAAAGTTAGACCCATAGTTTATTTAATTAATAAGGAATATCTACTTAAATGTAAATCGAAAATACCTCATATGTCAGTCATTCTCTTGATTAAATAAACTGAAGGGGGCTCAGACTCACAGAATTTCCAATGTGGCTGTGTTCTCTGTGTCCACGTCATGGGTACGCAGGTAGGTAATCCCAGGGATGAGGGAGAACAAGGAAGAGTACTGCTCCAATACCTGGCGGCAGACCCTCTGTTGCTCCAGCATCAGGGACGGGAGAGGACCACTTCCTCCACCGATCCATCTTTCTCTTGGGACGCCAGAAGGTCCGGAAGAGGCTCACTCTCCCCCTCCTCCTCGCTCCCATCAGGCACCATCAGAAGGGAAAGCTCAGATCTCTCATGGTGCGGCTTGAAGCGGTTGGCATGCAACACTAGGTGGGTTGCCTTGGGGTCTTTAGATCCACCATGTATGTGGTCTGGCCCTTCTCAGTATCTCGTATTGGCCAGTCCACCAGTCCTGGAGTGCGCAAAGCTTTCCGGGCTCCATGACCCACACCTTCTGCCCCGTATCCAACTCCACAGGCTGGGCATTCCTGTCATACCACTCTTTCATGATCGCTTGGCTGGCCTCCAAATTGTCAGATGCCTCTTTCCACGACTTAGCCATCTGGCTGCGGAACGCCGACATGTAGCTCACTACATCTTGGGGAAGCCTCCTAGGAGTCTTCTCCCACCCCACCTTCACCAGACTGAGGGGTCCCCTAACAGGGTGTCCATACAGAATCTCGAAGGGGCTGAAGCCTAACCCCTTCTGTGGCACCTCCCTGTAGAAAAACAACAGATAGGGCAAGAGGACGTCCCACTTCTTCCTCAAATCCTCAGGCAGACTCCTGATCATTCCTTTTAGGGTCTTGTTGAACCGCTCTACGAGCCCTTTGGTATGGGGGTGGTAAGGGGTGGAGAACTTGTAAGTCACCCCACACTCCTTCCACATGGCCTGTATATAGGCGGACATAAAGTTGGTGCCCCTGTCCGACACCACGACCTTGGGGAAACCCACTCGGGTAAAAATCCCCATCAGGGCCCGCGCCACCGCAGGTGCAGTGATGGTCCTCAGAGGGATTTCCTCTGGGTACCGGGTGGTGTGGCTAACCAGAACTAGGATGTACCGATGTTCAGAAGAGGTCGGCAAATCCATAGGCACGACAATGTTGATGCCCACCCGTTCAAAAGGGTTACCAACGACCGGTAGTGGTTCCAGGGGGGCCTTCAACTTGGTCCCTGTCTTCACACTCGCTTGGCAAGTCATGCAAGTCTTGCAAAAGGCATCAGAGGCAATCCTTATCCTGGGCCAATAAAAGTGTGGGACCAAACAAGCAAAAGTTTTATCTTGGCCCAGGTGTCCCGCCAGGGGGATCTCATGTGCTAATTCCAGCAGAAAGGCTTTATAGCTTTGGGGAACCACTAAGGCCCTAGAGGATCCATGCACCAGAGCCTTGGGCTTACTGTAAAGAAGACCATCCTCCCAGTAGATGTGGTAGTTTCCAGCAGCATTTCCGGCTGCTTGGGCTTTGGCCTGTCGATGCATGCCCTCAAGGGTGGGGCACTCCCTCTGTGCCCGACAGAATTCCTCCCGGGTTGGCCCTCTATCCACCTGCCACTCTGCAGGGGTCTGCAAGTCCCCCACGGGAACAACGTCACCCTCCGTGGACTCTGCTCCAACTACAGCTGGTGCCCCAGCCATCTCATCTCATGGGATGCGTCCTCCAAGGAGTTTTCCTGGTCAGCAGTGGGCTGGGCCATTGTCCCAGGTTCCAGCCCTGGTTGACTCCCTCGCCCGGCAGCCATGGACCAGGTGATAGTACAGGTCCATTCTGGTAGTCCCAGCATCTCTGCGTGTGCTGTGAACTCCACCTCCTTCCAGGCAGTATGCTCAAGATCTTTCCCAAACAAACAATCAGCTGGCATGGCAGGGCTCACCGCGACTCAAGAGGCCTGAAACTCCTACCCACTGAAAGGGAACTTGTGCCACGGAGTAGTGACCCACGCTGTTGTCAGCCATCACAACCGAGTGGAATACATCAGGAATCACTTGCTCCGGGGACACCAGCTGTCTCCTTACCATCGTCATGCTGGCACCTGTGTTCCTCAGAGTCTCCACGCCCTGCCCATTGGCAAGGACCCTCTGCCTGTACTTGGCAGTATTCGAGGGTACCTGGGTATGGGGGACCATCTCCCTGTCTCCCACGGATACTTGGGTCAAGCCTGCCCACTCACCCCCCCTTATCTAGGGACAACTCCTCCCCCAGCGCTACACTCACCACCTTGGGGTTCTTACCTCCAGTAGGGGCTTGGGTCCTTTTATGACACTGGGAATCCCCCTTGTAGTGTTCAACCTCCACACACTCATAGCACCGGACAGTTTTGTGCTGCTGACTTCTGTCAGGATAAGTAGGCTTCTGGTGACCAGATTAGGACTGGGATCCAAACTGCGGTGACTGAGTGCCCCACAGGGACTGACCTGGTGCTACAAGGTGTTGAACCACTAGGGAAATGCCCTGTTGTTCCAGGCAAGTCCATGGCCCTTGCGGTCTGTTTTCGGGGCCTTTGGAGAACTCCTTCTTTTTATCTCCCCCTCTCTCTTCTGGGGGAAACCCTGTCCACCCTTCTGGGGGTCCCACCCAGATCCCCTGTGGGACACCTTGGTACTTGTCCAGGTATCTGCCTCCTCCGCAAGCTCCCACGGGTCGGTCAACTTGCGGTCCACCAGGTCTTAGCGCAGCTCTGGAAAACATTTATCTAGAAGGTGCTCTCTTAAGAACAAATCGTACAGCCCTTCATAGTCAGTCACCTCGCTGCCCCGCACCCAACACTCCAATGATTTGTGTGTGTAGTCCAGGAAATCTACCCAGTTCTGTGTGGGAAGTTTGTGGTTATTTCTAAATTTCTGCTGATATTTCTCAGGGGTAAGACCAAACTTCTTAAGTAACACTTCCTTCATCATAGAATAGTTGGTCTGATCTGCCTTGTCTAGTGTCAAGAGTGTGTCCCGCCCCACCGGAGGCATGTACCTATACAGGCTACCCCCCAGTAACTCTCAGGGACCCAATGGGCTGTCAGGGACACCTCGTAGGCCGCTAGCCACTTGTCGATATTGTCCCCCACATTAAAACTGGCCAACACATCTTTGGGCATATAGAACCTAGACTCCCGTGAAGCCTCAGTAGGTACGCTGCCACCATTTGCGTTGCTGTTAGCCCCTATTTGATTTCCAGCTCCTGTAGGCTAAGCTCATTGACAAGCTTTCTTTCCTCCATAGCCAGCCTCTTCTCCTCACGCTCCTTCTCTAGCCTGGTAAGCTTTAGCTTAAGTTGTCTCTCCACCCTCCTGTCCTTGAACTCCTCTGCAGATAAGCTCCTTACCGAGACACTACTACCTGCCCTGGAACGTCTTTCTGGCAGCACATTATCGCTAGCATCTATGTGCA
Organism: Lissotriton vulgaris; assembly: GCF_964263255.1. Lineage (NCBI taxonomy): Eukaryota > Metazoa > Chordata > Amphibia > Caudata > Salamandridae > Lissotriton > Lissotriton vulgaris. The sequence continues at coordinate 1,341,263,958 of NC_141695.1, read as the reverse complement.
GTAGGTCCAGCTCTCCTGGAGCGTCATGCTCTCCCTGACCCTCGTCGCCCTCCCTTCCGGGTGGGCCAATGCCCATGCTCTCAAGGCTTTTTGAAGCTCCTCTCTCTTGGCACCTCGCTTGAAGAACACCCCCTTCCCTGTCAGAACTCCCTAAGCTGCGCCACCGTGTACGTTTCCAGGTTGGCCAGCTCGAATTCCATCCTGCTAGGTAGGGCCTTGTACAATTTTCAGGGGAAACCACTAGGACGTAGGTAACAGGCTTAACACAAGAGCATGTACAATCAGGGGGAATTCTGAGCTTGTATTACCACAGGTGATCACTGAGTCACTGTAGGGTGCTGCACAAGCACAAGTCCTAATCCCACAGCTGAACACCAATGTTAGAACCATGGTCCCAGGGACCACTGACTCCAACACGGTAGTTTGGCGCGAGGCAGGTAGGCCCGCCCAAGGCTAAGTGTGAAGTAGTTGTGCAGCACACTCTCACACTGACACAGTAAAGCACACACAATGAGGAGACACCACTCCAGTTCCATTTACAAGAATAAGTATCTTCATCTACTTCTGGTCAGGATTAGAAATACAAGGTTCTCACAGTATGCAGGTTAAACGGTTTCTGTAACATTAGGTCAATGGAGGCAACATTTCCTATGCGAATATTCACTACAGGTAGTCATTCTTATGCACATATTCTATGCGGGAAAGCATTCTTAAACATCTAGGAAATACAGGTAACAATTCTATTGCAGGTATAGGTCCTATTCAGGTGTGCAGAAAAGGTAGTGGATCTTAGGCAGACAGCTATTCAATATAAGCACCATGCCTCATGCAGATATATCTTCAATATGGGTGACATATTCTATACAGAGATATTCAATATAGGCAACAGGTTTTAGGCTGTTATATATTCAAAGTAGCTGACACTTTTGATGCAGAGATTCTCTACAGGTGACAATCCCCTGACAGACGCTCAATAGGAGGACATTGCAGCAGGGGGACAGTTCCCCGACAGTTATGACGCGTGCCTGAGAGTCTTTTACTAGGTATTTCAGGCCCCAGGAGCCCCTGGGGCTATCCCTGCGGCGCACTGGATGGGGACTCGGCATGGGCGTAGGCCTCAGATCCCTCCAACTCACCGGGTCAGTCCCTGTGGGGCACTCAGTCACCGCAGCAGCGCCGGCCAGGGCAGGCGCAGGCCCCCCCCCCCTACCCCCAGTCAACCTGCTCCTCCCTTCGCTCTGTGCTTCAACTGGGGGGGGGGGCAGGGGGAGGGGGGTAAATCACTTCTCTGCCTTGCGGAGGTTGGTCGGAGGACTACCGGGGCAGAGGCCACCGCGGTGAGTCCGTCCCAGCTGAGCTTTTGCCCCCAGAGTTCTCCGTTGCCTCACTACGCGGGGAGCTGGTCAAGCCTAGCGCTTCACTACTGCCGCAGCGCCTCGTAGCACAGCCCGGTCCTGGGCAGCAGCGGTGATTTTGGCCACAACGTTTCGGAGCTCGCAGCACTTCCAGCTCCCAGCGCATTCAGGTCACAGCGCCTTTCAGTCACAGCACATTTAAGTCTAAGTCACAGTTGTCAGAACCCTCACTCCCCGTTTGTCCGCAATAACGCACTACCAGCCTGAGAAGGGTAGCAGAAAGTCAAAAGGTGCTTCCTGGTCCACTTTAACGTGATCTCGGCTCACTAAGATGGCTGCCGAGGTCGTTTTGCATTACATTTCCACCGCAGCTCTGGTGAGGCACGCGATGTCAAAGAACTGCGCACTTCACCGAGGAATTCAGCCTGGGCGGTAATGGTAATCGAGTCACCTGAATCCTGAAGAGAAATAGCAAGAAGACAAGCGGAAAAACAAGAGACAATGAGAGGTTTTAGGTAAACCTTACTAACGTGAAAATATCAGGCGGTTCGCTGCATTTTCTGTGAGAGTTATCGAGTGTTTGCAGTCAAGAAGAAAAGCGAGAGGTCAAGTCCGGTGCAGTCACCGCTGATGGGAGTGACGTGCACTGTAATCTTGTTCGGAGCATCTAAGGAAGAAGAATTAAAGAAGACCAGATAAGTGATTTTTCTAAGACGTAATAGCAGGCAAGAGACATAGTGTTGTAAATGAGAAAATCTAAAAGCAATAGAATTTACCTATAAAGTCTCACACTTCGAGTCAATTCTAAGGAGAAAAGAAAGACGATAAAATTGTAGAGAAAGACAGACATTCAAATGTTATGCAGTTGAGAGTTTCTAAGAAGTAAACTTACCTGAAGACCACCAGTGATACGCCTGACCTAAGGAAGAAAGAGAGACAGAAAAAGATTAGCGAGTGACAGAAGAAATACACCAGAGAAGTCACATTAAGTCATTATAATAATATTCCAAATCAATAATAAATAGTAAGTACCTTAGCAAATATACCCCAGTAATTCTAGGCTAGGGATAAGAATAAACACTAATCTCTTTTGCTTAATTAAACAGGAATAGGCAAGACCAGAGAGAGAAGGCGTAGGATAATATTCAAGCCAGTTAGCAGCTACGCAGAAAAGAGGCTAGTTCCTGGAAGACAATAGGTAGGTTAGTAGTAAGTAAAAAGAGTAAGAGTTAAATAGGGCTAAATAGAATAGAAATAAATAATCTTTTCCTTTTCAGGTTCCAAATAAGATTAAGTCTGCAGGTCGGACAGGAGAAGAAGGAACCAACCAGAGCAGTCTCTTCTCTTCTCTCTCAGTTTGTTATTTTATCCAATATCCCCCTTCCCCCTCGGATAATAATCGAGAGTCTCGTATAATTCGATCTCTGGGTTGTTGTTCAGGGAGGATTCGGGAAAAGGCATCTCTGTTCCTGTGCAGTCAAGTTATACTGAGTTTTCTCGCATTCTGACAGAGTGAAGTGCCCAAGTTGCATTTAGCACCCGAACAGAGATGGCGGAGGGAATAGATATGCAAAGTCTAGGAGCTATATTAGACACCATTCAAAAAGAGTTAAGTGCAGTTAGGGAGGAAAATCAAAGTCTTAGGTCAGAGATAATAAGTTCCAGAATAGAAACTGCAGAGTTGGCACAAAGGGTTTGTCAACCCTTTAGTTCAGGGTCAGAGGTACCGGGGTCCTTAGCTGAGAGCTCAAATAGAATGACAACCCAAGTGATTCATTCCTTTTCCCCCATTATTCCTCTATCCGCCCCGGAAAAATTTAGCGGAGACCCACAAAAGGCGCAAATATTTATTACACAGTGTTCTTTGCATTTCTTGTGCCGCCCTTCATTTTTTCCAGACGCACAGTCAAGAGTCGCATTAATCTTGTCATACTTGAGTGGTGACACAGCATCGTGGTCTTTGCCCCTAATCACAACAAAATGACCCAATTCTATGAAATTATGAAGAATTTAAACAGGAGTTTCTCCGAATCTTTGACAGAAGAAGAATATCTCAAGCAGTAGACAACGAGTTGCTTGACTTAAGGCAAGGAAATCGGGATTTAGTGTCCTATCTAGCTCAATTTAACAAACTTGTTGTAGAGACAGATTGGCCAGAGAGCAAGAGAGCTGCAGTGTTCTATCGTGGTCTGAAAGATGAGTTAAAAGATGTTTTGGCTGCAATACCGAATAGACCAACTGAGATTTCAGCGCTAGTGGACCTGGTGCTAGAAATAGATTTTCGACAAGGAGAAAGAAAGGGTGAGAAACGAAAAGACTTCAGGTCAGCAGTACCTCAATTTGACAGAGTCCGGTCAGAGAATAATCGAAGCCATAATGGAGAAACAGGGTCGGAACCTAGGCAAATAGGAACTATACGTGGTCCTCTGTTGAAGGAGGACAAAGAGAAGAGGAGATCCAATAATCTCTGCATGTATTGTGGCTCTCGAGGCCACTTTGTTAGATACTGTCCTAAAAAACACAAGACGGCTTTCAAGCCGAAGGAAAACTAGTGGCACCACCTGTTGGAGGAGTTGAACAGGTGGATGCGTTACCCAAGGAAACTCCAGAAGAACATAGAGTGGCCAACACCTTGCAGTCGGCAGCACCTCATTTAATTCTGTCCATGGAAATAAGGTTTCGAAACAAGACATTGACAGAAGTTTCGGTGATGATTGATTCAGGGGCCACAGGGAACTTCTGCGATTTGAAATTCACGGATAAATTTGGAATACAAGCGATCAAAAAATCCAAGAGTGAACCAATCAGGGCCGTAGATGGAACTAATCAATCCTCGGGCCCAATAGTGAGTCATACGGAAATAATTCACCTTATTTCCAATGATGGACATGAAGAGAAGGTTCAATTCAATCTAATTGACGCTCCTCAATTCGAATTGATTTTAGGTCTTCCGTGGCTCACTGCACATAATCCGACAATAAACTGGAGCACAAGAACGATCAGAATGTACTCAAGTTATTGCCTAGAAAATTGCTTTGGATATCATAAAGGAATACAAGAATTTAATCCAGCCTATTCGTTGTGTAAAACAGGAGAGTCCATATGTGTCATAGATGTTAAAGAAATACCGGAAGAATATAAGGACTGTGAAGAAGTGTTTAATGAGGTAGAGGTTGAACAACTCCCTCCACATCGAGTCTATGACTGCAAAATCGAGATAGAACCTGGTTCCAATCTACCCTGCAGTAGAGTGTACGCTCTCACTGAAAAGGAACACCAACACTTGAAGGAGTATCTGGACAAGTATCTAGCCAATGGATTTATTCGACCCTCCCAATCCCCTGTATCTTCGCCATTGTTTTTCGTGCCCAAGAAGGAAGGGGATTTGAGGACGTGCATCGACTACCGTGCCATCAATAAAATCACTAAAAAGAATCAATATCCATTGCCTCTTATTTCTGTTTTGCTAGATCAGGTTAAAGGAGCCCAGATATTCACCAAACTAGATCTTAGAGGAGCCTACCATTTGGTCAGAATGCGGGAGGGTGACGAATGGAAGACAGCCTTTCGGACAAGATTCGGATTATTCGAATACCAGGTAATGCCCTATGGGTTGTGCAATGCCCCAGCAGCCTTTCAACACTTTATAAATGACATCCTGATAGAGTACATCGATGAATGCGCTATTGTATACATTGACAATATCCTTATTTATTCCTCAAATACCGAAAGACATCAAGAGCAAGTCAAGGGAGTTTTACAGAAATGAAAAGACAATCAACTGTTTGTGAAACTAGAAAAATGTGCATTCAGTGTAACTCAAGTAGAGTTTCTGGGTTTCGTCATTTCCCCTAATGGAATACTTATGGACAGAAAGAAGATTGAAGCGGTAATTAACTGGAAGTCCCTAACCAGCGTCAAGGAGGTGCAGAGTTTCATTGGATTTGCGAACTTCTATCGGCGATTTATCAGTGAATTCTCGAGAAAGATATTGCCGCTCACCAAACTATTGAAGAAAGGATGTCACTTTAAATGGTCATGGGAAGCTGAAGAAGCCTTTGATGCCTTGAAGCAGGATTTCACATCAGCCCCAATTCTGCAACATCCGGATCCTATGGAACCTTTCTATGTGGAGAACGACGCATCGGACCAAGCGGTTGGAGGAGTTTTGTCCCAAAGAAATAAGGTAGCTGGGCAGCTACACCCGGTTGCCTATCGATCCAGAAAACTGACTCCCGCAGAAATAAATTATACCATCACCGAGAAAGAGTTGTTGGCAATCAAAGATGCCTTTAAGGAATGGCGCCACTACCTCATGGGGGCACAGCATCAAGTGACGGTGTTCACGGACCATCGTAATCTCAAATTTCTGAAAACAGCCAGAACTCTCACACCTAGGCAGTTGAGATGGTCACTATATTTTGTGGATTATGATTTCGTGATCACCTACAGGCCTGGAGCTCAAAATGGTAAGGCAGACGCCTTATCCAGTATAGATACGGAGAATCAAAAGACCCCTCTGGAGAATCAATCCATCATTCCAGAGGATAAAATAATTGGGGCGATTTCGTCAGTCAATCTTGAAAAAGATATCTCAGAAGAGATGGATTTAGAAGCCATGCAGAAATGGGTGAAGGAAAGAGATGATAGAAAAATCATCTGTCAATTACCGTACTATCAAGAAACTTTATATGTACCCACCAAGAACTTACAGCAGCAAGTCATGCAGAAATGCCACAATGCTAAGTTAGCAGGACATAAGGGAGAAATAAAGACAAAAGAACTAATCAAGAGACATTATTGGTGGCCGGAAATGTCTAAAGATATTGAAGAATATGTCAAGACATGTGAAACTTGTGCTCTGGGAAAATCTGAACGGCAGGCCCCGAAAGGTTTACTTCAACCTTTACCAACTCCACCTTATCCCTGGCATATAGTCACATTAGATCTTATTACTGATTTACCACTTAGCAGGGGTACAACACTATTTTAGTAGTAGTTGATTCATTTACCAAAATGACCCATTTCACTGCTTTAAAAGGGGTTCCAAGTGCCAAACAGTTAGCAACCCATTTCAGTACCCAAATTGTCAAGATACATGGAATCCCCAAAATTATAATCTCAGATAGGGGGGCCCAATTCATTTCCCATTTCTGGAGATCTTTTATTTTCTTTTATTTGTCAGAATAGCAAAATACAAAACATACAGAGCCGCTTGCCTACATCCCATCTCGGGCCGGCGTAATTCCAAAATGTCTTGTGAGTTACTTATGCCCAGAACAAGAAGACCAAGGATCACATAAAGCATATATCCAGCTAAAGACGGGATCTCTCAGGCGAAATGTCACTGTTGGCAGATGTGTTTTGCTCTGTGCATGCGTGACCGGATCAGTACATTTTTAACATTTTCTCCCGCCCCGCCCTCCCCCCCAAAACATCCATCCCACCCCAACAATTCCCCAGTTGCTGCTCCTTGCTTGCAATGGTGTGTACTCTATGAGTGCAATGTGGCCTGTGCTGAGCGACCCGTCCGATAGCCCCAGGGAACCTCTCATGTATCCTCACCCCTAAGCATGCTGTGACCCCCCCAGTGAGTGTCGCGCTGCAGTGTAGTCGCTGTCCTGGCTGCCCCCACTGATGTCCGAGTCCGAGGTGTGCCCTGACCTCGCCACATCTCCCTGCACAGTCTGTGCCTCCCCCTCCTTCGCAGTGGGTTCGTCATCCACGCCCCTGGAGGTTAAGTAGGTCTGATATAGTCCCCAGAAGTTCTTGGGCCGACTCCGGGGTGGGAGCAGCTCACTATAGAGCTCTGCTTGCGTATTGCTGAACAGCAAGTCGTTGGACCACCGTTTCAGCGCCGGTAACGGGCCCCTCAGCCAACACCTCGCCACCACTCGTGTGGCGAGGAGCAAGCCCATGCTTACCATTTTTCTCACGGGTAAAGGAATCTTTCTCGCAAAGCCTAGCAGGGCCAGGGCCGGGTCCATAGCCAATTCCATTTCCACTATAATGCTCATTTCAGCGAACACCTTCCACCAGAATCTCTGCACTCCCGGGCACGTCCAGGCCACATGCATGAAATCCGCAACCGGGGCATGACATCTCTCACAGTGCGGCGTGTCTTGGAGACCGTACCTGTGCAGGCTCTCTGGCGTGTAATAAACGCGTTGCAAAAATTTTAAATGGACCAAGCGATGTCGTCCGTTCAACGAGATTTTTCTGGAGGCCGCACAGCAGTACGCCCACATGCTGTCATCTATTTGGGTGTTCAGGTCAGTCTGCCAGGCCAAGCGCGCTCTCGTGTATTGTAGCGCCGAATGTTCGTGTCCTATCTTATAGAGCTTCGATATTAGCTTTTGCGGTGTCTTGGTGGCTATAACATATGCGAGTTCCGGTATCCCGGGGGGTTCCTCCATGTCAGGGCCTAGCAGTTCAAGAAGTGCACTTCATACCCTATGATACTGGAAGCGATGGAGCAACGAGGGCCGCTCCCTCCCCTGAGCCAACTGCTCCCATGTCTTGACTTTCCCATGTTCGAACAGGTCCCCCAGAGTGTGGGCGCCCAGTTCGCGGAGGGCCCTGCAGACTCCTGGCTCAGCCAAATTGGGGAGCCATAGCGCCCAGTGTATCGGCATATTCGGTGCGTACATTAGCTCTTTGTCTTGCCTCTGTAATATGGAGTGCCAAGCATGGTTAGTAGACAGGAGGGAGTCCAAGGTTCCCACCCTGCGGTCCCTTGGGCCACAGATTGTAGCTGGGAGTGGGGTCGGGTCTGCAAAAAGCCTCTCCAGTATCACATGCGGGACGTCCTGATTACTGTGGATCCAAGTGTGGAGGTGGGAGGCTTGCGCGATTCTATAATACCGCTCCATATCGGGCGCTGCCAGTCCCCCTTATTCATACGGTAGCTTAAGGACCTCCCACTTCACTCTGGGTTGCTTTCCGGCCCAGGCTAGTCGTATAAGAAGTTTGTCAAGAGTGGCAAAGAAGGCCCTAGATAGGACAATCGGAATGTTAGTAAAGAGGAACAGAAACCTCGGGAGGACTACCATTTTCATCATGGCTAGGCGTCCCATCAATGACAATGGGAGTTTAATCCAGAGTTCAACATCGTCTGCTAGTTTGTTATAGGCAACTCCGTAGTTTTCACTGATCATAATTTCGGGGTCAGTGTGGAGCATTATGCCCAGATAACGAATCAGTTCTGTGGACCATTGGAGTGGGTATTCCATCTCGAAAGGTTCAGTGACGGGGGTCAGGGGAAACGCCACTGATTTGGGCCAGTTAACTTTCAACCCCGAGAGTGCTCCAAAACGGACTACTTCCCTCAGGACCGAGGAGAGATTATTTGCCGGGTCCCTGACGTACAGCAAGGTGTCATCTGCGTACGTGGATATCCCAATCCTGTAGGTGGGGTAATTGATGGCTTCATAGGAGTGATACTCTCGTATCGCGCAAGTCAATGGTTCCGCTACCAGAGCATAAAGTAGCGGCGAGAGGGGGCATCCCTGTCTCGTGCCTCTGCTGATGGCAAACGGGTCCGAGACCGCATCGCCCAGTCGGACTCGCGCTGTGGGTTTGTAATAGAGCGCGCCTAAGAGTTGGAGGAAGAGGTCCCCCAGGCCCAACTTCTTAAGGACTCTGCGCATGAACGGCCACTCTACGGAATCGAACGCCTTCTCCATGTCCAAGAAGACTGCTATGGCCTTGGCGTCTTGTCTTGTGTGCTGTATGGTCCCCATCACAGTGCGTATATTGTATGTGAGATTTTGTGCCGGTATAAAACCTGCCTGCTCGGGTGCAACTAACTCAGGGGCCACAAGTGCCAGCCTGGCCGCCAGTACCTTAGCGTAGAGCTTGGCGTCCACGTTTAGAAGGGACAGTGGGAGGTATGAGCCTGGAAGGTCATGGGGCTTACCTGGTTTCAAGATAGTCACAATTATTGCCTCTCTCACAGAGGGCGGCATAACGCCTTCCTCGCAGATTTCGTCAAAGAGAGTTGAGAGGTACGGCAATAGTTTATCCTTGTATGCCTTATAAAAGGACACTGTTAAACCGTCCGCCCCGGGGGCACTCTCAGACTTCATGCCATCCAGCGCGTCTGAGATCTCCTCCTGCAGTATGGGGGACATCAGGAAGTCCCTCTGCCAGTTCTCAAGGAACGGCATGTTGATATAGCTCAAGTAGTTATCAATTTGGTCCTCCACACCGGAAGTCTTATTAGTGTATAGCTCCGCGTAAAAGTTCCTGAATTCGGTTAGAATGTCCCCCTCCACTGTTAGCAAGGCTCCCCCAGCTGATTGCAGTTCTGTAACTGCCTGCCTTCTCCTGGCGCCCTTCATTATCCTGGCAAGGAGTGAGCCAGGTCGTTCCCCTTCACCATATATGCGCGCCGTTGCAGTACATTTTTAACATTTTCTCCCGCCCCGCCCTCCCCCCCAAAACATCCATCCCACCCCAACAATTCCCCAGTTGCTGCTCCTTGCTTGCAATGGTGTGTACTCTATGAGTGCAATGTGGCCTGTGCTGAGCGACCCGTCCGATAGCCCCAGGGAACCTCTCATGTATCCTCACCCCTAAGCATGCTGTGACCCCCCCAGAGTGTGTCGCGCTGCAGTGTAGTCGCTGTCCTGGCTGCCCCCACTGATGTCCGAGTCCGAGGTGTGCCCTGACCTCGCCACATCTCCCTGCACAGTCTGTGCCTCCCCCTCCTTCGCAGTGGGTTCGTCATCCACGCCCCTGGAGGTTAAGTAGGTCTGATATAGTCCCCAGAAGTTCTTGGGCCGACTCCGGGGTGGGAGCAGCTCACTATAGAGCTCTGCTTGCGTATTGCTGAACAGCAAGTCGTTGGACCACCGTTTCAGCGCCGGTAACGGGCCCCTCAGCCAACACCTCGCCACCACTCGTGTGGCGAGGAGCAAGCCCATGCTTACCATTTTTCTCACGGGTAAAGGAATCTTTCTCGCAAAGCCTAGCAGGGCCAGGGCCGGGTCCATAGCCAATTCCATTTCCACTATAATGCTCATTTCAGCGAACACCTTCCACCAGAATCTCTGCACTCCCGGGCACGTCCAGGCCACATGCATGAAATCCGCAACCGGGGCATGACATCTCTCACAGTGCGGCGTGTCTTGGAGACCGTACCTGTGCAGGCTCTCTGGCGTGTAATAAACGCGTTGCAAAAATTTTAAATGGACCAAGCGATGTCGTCCGTTCAACGAGATTTTTCTGGAGGCCGCACAGCAGTACGCCCACATGCTGTCATCTATTTGGGTGTTCAGGTCAGTCTGCCAGGCCAAGCGCGCTCTCGTGTATTGTAGCGCCGAATGTTCGTGTCCTATCTTATAGAGCTTCGATATTAGCTTTTGCGGTGTCTTGGTGGCTATAACATATGCGAGTTCCGGTATCCCGGGGGGTTCCTCCATGTCAGGGCCTAGCAGTTCAAGAAGTGCACTTCATACCCTATGATACTGGAAGCGATGGAGCAACGAGGGCCGCTCCCTCCCCTGAGCCAACTGCTCCCATGTCTTGACTTTCCCATGTTCGAACAGGTCCCCCAGAGTGTGGGCGCCCAGTTCGCGGAGGGCCCTGCAGACTCCTGGCTCAGCCAAATTGGGGAGCCATAGCGCCCAGTGTATCGGCATATTCGGTGCGTACATTAGCTCTTTGTCTTGCCTCTGTAATATGGAGTGCCAAGCATGGTTAGTAGACAGGAGGGAGTCCAAGGTTCCCACCCTGCGGTCCCTTGGGCCACAGATTGTAGCTGGGAGTGGGGTCGGGTCTGCAAAAAGCCTCTCCAGTATCACATGCGGGACGTCCTGATTACTGTGGATCCAAGTGTGGAGGTGGGAGGCTTGCGCGATTCTATAATACCGCTCCATATCGGGCGCTGCCAGTCCCCCTTATTCATACGGTAGCTTAAGGACCTCCCACTTCACTCTGGGTTGCTTTCCGGCCCAGGCTAGTCGTATAAGAAGTTTGTCAAGAGTGGCAAAGAAGGCCCTAGATAGGACAATCGGAATGTTAGTAAAGAGGAACAGAAACCTCGGGAGGACTACCATTTTCATCATGGCTATGCGTCCCATCAATGACAATGGGAGTTTAATCCAGAGTTCAACATCGTCTGCTAGTTTGTTATAGGCAACTCCGTAGTTTTCACTGATCATAATTTCGGGGTCAGTGTGGAGCATTATGCCCAGATAACGAATCAGTTCTGTGGACCATTGGAGTGGGTATTCCATCTCGAAAGGTTCAGTGACGGGGGTCAGGGGAAACGCCACTGATTTGGGCCAGTTAACTTTCAACCCCTAGAGTGCTCCAAAACGGACTACTTCCCTCAGGACCGAGGAGAGATTATTTGCCGGGTCCCTGACGTACAGCAAGGTGTCATCTGCGTACGTGGATATCCCAATCCTGTAGGTGGGGTAATTGATGGCTTCATAGGAGTGATACTCTCGTATCGCGCAAGTCAATGGTTCCGCTACCAGAGCATAAAGTAGCGGCGAGAGGGGGCATCCCTGTCTCGTGCCTCTGCTGATGGCAAACGGGTCCGAGACCGCATCGCCCAGTCGGACTCGCGCTGTGGGTTTGTAATAGAGCGCGCCTAAGAGTTGGAGGAAGAGGTCCCCCAGGCCCAACTTCTTAAGGACTCTGCGCATGAACGGCCACTCTACGGAATCGAACGCCTTCTCCATGTCCAAGAAGACTGCTATGGCCTTGGCGTCTTGTCTTGTGTGCTGTATGGTCCCCATCACAGTGCGTATATTGTATGTGAGATTTTGTGCCGGTATAAAACCTGCCTGCTCGGGTGCAACTAACTCAGGGGCCACAAGTGCCAGCCTGGCCGCCAGTACCTTAGCGTAGAGCTTGGCGTCCACGTTTAGAAGGGACAGTGGGAGGTATGAGCCTGGAAGGTCATGGGGCTTACCTGGTTTCAAGATAGTCACAATTATTGCCTCTCTCACAGAGGGCGGCATAACGCCTTCCTCGCAGATTTCGTCAAAGAGAGTTGAGAGGTACGGCAATAGTTTATCCTTGTATGCCTTATAAAAGGACACTGTTAAACCGTCCGCCCCGGGGGCACTCTCAGACCTCATGCCATCCAGCGTGTCTGAGATCTCCTCCTGCAGTATGGGGGACATCAGGAAGTCCCTCTGCCAGTTCTCAAGGAACGGCATGTTGATATAGCTCAAGTAGTTATCAATTTGGTCCTCCACACCGGAAGTCTTATTAGTGTATAGCTCCGCGTAAAAGTTCCTGAATTCGGTTAGAATGTCCCCCTCCACTGTTAGCAAGGCTCCCCCAGCTGATTGCAGTTCTGTAACTGCCTGCCTTCTCCTGGCGCCCTTCATTATCCTGGCAAGGAGTGAGCCAGGTCGTTCCCCTTCACCATATATGCGCGCCGTTGCATATTTGCCTAGGTGACGTACCTCCCTGTCCGCCTCCTCGTGGAACTCTTTCAGGAGCTCCTGTAGGGTCCCATCCTCTGTGGTGATCAAGCCCGCTAGATGTTGCCTCTCCCGTTCTGCTATTTGCCCTTCTAGGTGTGCCAGTCTGTGTCTGATGGCCTTCAGGACGCTGGAATGTTTAGCCATGGCAACCCCCCTAATGTAGACCTTAAAGGTCTCCCACACCGTCCCGAAGCTGTCCACTGAGCCAACATTCGTTGCAAAGAACATATCTATTTCCTCGCCTAGTTCGGCCCTAAAGGCCTCATCCAGTAGTGAGTAAAGTGGGAAGCGCCATGTGAATGGGGGTATCCTCTGCTTGTGGGTGTTAAGTACCAACAATATAGGGGAGTGGTCCGACAGTGTGCGGGGGAGCACTCTACAGCCTTTCACAGTCGCAAGGAGTGGGGGCGTGGACAACCAATAGTCTATTCTGGTGTGAATATTGTGATACGCAGAGTAGTGTGTGTACCCCCCCCTGTCTCGGTGTCTCTCCCTCCAAACATCCAACAGCCCCAGTCTCACCATTTCAGCTTGCACTTGCTGCGCCGCTGCCGCCGGGCGTCTGGGCGGACCCGCTGATCTATCCAGCTCCGGGTCAAAGATAAAGTTAAAGTCTCCCCCCACAGCATCCTATCTGAGGACCACTCCGCGCAGTGCCCTGCCACTGCCGCATAAAAGTCGGGAGAGTCATAATTTGGTCCATACACGTTCATGACTATGAAATTCTGCCCCTTGCCCGTGCATCAACTTAGCACATACCTCCCATCCGGGTCAGCTCGTATTTGTGTTAGGGACAAATTGGATCGTGGGTTAACCCATGTGAGAACACCCCTAGCATGCGTGGTAAAGCCCGCGTATGTGGAGTTACCCTGGAGTCCCTTGTGTGAAAGCATCTTACTGGTGTTGGGTTGGTGTGTTTCTTGTAGCAGGGCCAAGTCTATTCGATGTCTTTGTAGGTAGTGCAAGACTTTGCGGAGCTTACGATAATCATTCAGTCCCCTCGCGTTCCATGTTAGGGCTTTAAGAGTCTCAGTGTCGCCTATCAGGTCCCCATGTGGCAGGTCAGGCATTCTCAGTGTAGTAAGGTATCATGTGTGGACCCATTTGTATACTTCGCAATTGAAACAACTGTTTACATTCCCTGGAGCCAGAAAAGGCTTGCGGCTTGGACAGTGAGCAGCAAGTTATTATTATTATTATTATTACTGAGTTTTATATCGCGCCTGGTTACCCTTGGGCATCCCCGCTCTCTTCCAGAGAGACGCACCATAACAAAAGACAGAAGCATTAGGCAGGGAACAGGTGGGTCTTTAAAAGTTTGCGGAAACGTAAGGTACTCATTTCAGAGCGCAGGTATAACGGAAGGGAGTTCCACAAAGTTGCTACATTTATGGAAAATCTTCTGCCGCCAGTCCTGGACTTCCTTACTCTCGCAACTTGCAGCAGATGTTGGTGATCCGAGCGCAAGGCACGAGGGGCCTTGTAGGGTTGAACCATCTCCCGTAGGATAGGTGGCCCTTTCCCCTGCAAGATTTTGTGGGCCATACAGAGTGCTTTAAAATTCACCCTCTCTCTGACAGGAAGCCAGTGAAGCGCCTTAAGCGCCGGGCGGGCAGATTGACGCCTGGGAAGGTCCGTCAAGAGCCTAGCAGCAGCATTTTGTACTTGCTGCAGTTTATTTAGGGTTGTTTCTGGAGCCCCCAGAAACAACGCGTTGCTGAAATCCAGCCGTGAAATAATGAGTCCCTGGATTAGTAACCTCCTGGAAGCCATCGGGAGGAGGGGTAAGATCTTCCGGGCAGACCGGAGCAGACCGAAGCACACGCCTGCTGTCTTTTTAGCGTGTATCTTAAAGGAAAGGTCCTGCTCCAACCACACCCCCAAGCTCTTAATCTCCTGTTTGGGGGTGGGTGCCACTCCCAGGCAGCTGGGCCAGCTGCTAGGAGAGAGGGAGGGAGGAGAGTTCCCCAGCATCATCAATTCAGTTTTTGAACCGTTAAGTTTGAGTGCTGAGCTGCACATCCACGTAAAGATCTTAGATAAACAGGTGTGCAGCCGGTCGGGTTGGTTTGCCGACTGGGGGAGCCCTACCACCAACTGGGTATCATCAGCGTAGCTGATGATCTTGATACCCAGTGGCAGCACCACACTCTCCAGTGGGGCCATATAAATGTTAAACAGTGTGGGGCTCAACGATGAGCCCTGTGGCACACCACACTGGAGAGGGACAGATGGTGACTTCTCCTGGCCTTCCCAAACCTCAAACGTCCGGTCTTCCAAAAAGGACGCGAACCATTTCAGGGCCATCCCGGAGACCCCCACCCCCGACAGCCGTTGGAGTAACACCTGGTGGTCTACGGTGTCAAATGCCGTCATAGCGACAGTCATATGGTACACGCAGCAGTCGCCAAACACCCATTTGTAATGCAACAATTCGGAGCGCGCTAAGAACCCCCCCCCCAAACACACCCCCTCCCATAACTTCCAATTCCCCCCACCTCCCACAGCCAACCAACCCCAACCTGGTCTGACCGAGTTCCCCGTGCCCCCTCCCCCCCCCCTGCAAAAAACTCATAACAAATCCCCAAACAGGGCCCAAGTTGAGCCATAACTGCTGACAGCGCTGGGGCAGAGGTAGCCAGTCTAGTTCCTCTGCTGTCCCCACTCCTACTGGGACCTCTGTGTAATGTCCTTAGTCTGCCCCTCCGCCATCGCCCCGCCAGTAGAAGTCCGCAGTGGTTGTAAAGCAAGACAGTCTGCCAACAGTCCAGTGTCCCCCCCCCCCCCCTCCCCGGGACCTCCGGGGTCCTAATCGCCCCTCGTGTTCAGCGCCTGGACTCTAATTCCAACTTAAGGCTGTCACAATAACTTAAATGCAACCCCACAGCAGTACAAACGCATAGTGCATCAATCTCACCCACAGTCCATCGTGCAATGACCCAGCGGCTGCATCTAACTTCTCGGTGAGGGCGTCGTCCGCTACCCCATGGGTGGGCCGCGGGGGTTCTCAGGCAGTAGGCTCCCTGCAATGTTCCAAAAAGTCCCCCCCTTCCTCAGTCTTGCTCCTCGAGGTCATCATTACCGCTCTGCTCCGTTGATCGGGTCTCTGGACTCCCTCGGCGCTCTCTCGCCCAAACCTTCAGGGATTTTTGTAGTTCTTTAGGGTCGGTGAAAAAATGCGAGTGTCCCTGTCTGTTGATACGGAGCTTCGCTGGATATAACATAGCGTAGTCCAGGCCAAGTTCTCTGAGTTGCTGTTTGTACGGGCAAATCTTCGTCTCTCCTCCTGTACTTTCGATGTGAAATCAGGGTATAGTGATATGTCCATCCCCTCGAACTGAAGTTTCCCTTTCTCGCGGGCTGCCCGGAGGGCTGCATCCCTGTCCCTGTAATTTAGTAGTTTCGCTATGATCGGCCTGGGGTTGGCGCCTGGAGGAGGCCGCGGTCCGAGAGTGCGGTGGGCACGCTCAACTATGAACATTGGCGAAAAGGTGTCCTCTCCCAGGAGCGTTTTCAGGAGCTTTTCGACGAACAGTTCCATTTTGCCTGTTTGGGTCGTCTCTGCCACTCCCGTGACGCGTATGTTGGAGCGCCGAGAGCGCGCTTCCAAGTCCTCTGATTTTTCTTGGATGACTTGCAACAGACGTCCGAATTGCTTGCGGTTGGTGCCCCACTCCAATTGCGCTTCCTCTGCCTCAGTCAAACGGCACTCCTCCATGTCTAGCCTTTCCGCATGTTTGTCTATCCTTTCAGACATCCGGTCCATCCGGTAGGACAACGCATCGATCTTGGTACCAATGGCAGACATGCCTTCCTGCAGACCTTTTTCCATAGTCGTGAGCATTCCTTTTATCTCCGCGCAAAGCGAGGCACCCGGGTCTCCAGAGGCACTCGGAGATTGGGTAACCTGCTGATCCGGCTCCTTATGACGCCGCTGGTCAAACGACAGTTTAGTTTGTGTTCTGTCCCCTTTGCCCATAGCTGTTTCTGGGGGGGTCTGTGACCTCGCAGGCTGCGTCCGATTCAAAGGCTAGTCGCTGCTCGCCGCCGCCGCCGGTGCTCTGGGGGAGGGTAGCACCCCACGTGGAAGCGGGCCCCCCGGTTACCAGCGTCTCCTGCGTACTTGCCCGTTGCTGTCGGTCACTTTCAGGGGTCCAGTGGCTCAGGTGCGGAATTATGTGGGCCCCGCCCGATCGAAGGTCTAATCGCTCGTGCCTCCTGGTCAGGATATCAGCAGCAGGCTCTTCACCCTTCAGCGCGGCCGGGACGGCCTAGGGCGGTTTTATTAATCAATGTGTGGGGGGTCCTCAACACTCGGACGGCCGCACGCTCCCCAGCTCATATATTGCACCCCAGTGTAGTGGCATTCACGATCATCAGGGGGCCAGGGGCAAGCGTGTAACCAGGGGGGCCATGGCAGCAGCTATGCGGTTCCCTTCCGGCCCTTCCGCTGCACCGCCGCCGCCACCGAGGCGCCCGTCGCCCCCAGCGTCCTGCAGTGTACCTCCGTTGTCCTATTCCCGGTTCTGGGGCTCAATGAAGCAGGGTCTCCACGGGGCTCCGTCCGCCCCCGAAGCGTGTGGTTCGCCGCGGCCGCACGTCGGGTGACGCAGCGTGGCCTCCCACTCAGGAAAGACCGGGGTTTCAGGCCTGGTCCGGCGCCCGCCAGAAATGTTGCCGGAATGAGGGTTTTCGGAGTCGGCTCACGCCCAGTGTTACACCGGAGCTCAGCCGAGGTGAGGGGCAGCGATTCCCACCGCTCTTGCACGGCGGCCACTGCGGGGAAAAGGATTACAAGAGGATAGTGTCAGGCGATGGCGAGGAGCTTCGCTCTTACGCGTCCCCCATTTCTGGAGATCTTTTATGGAGGGCCTGGGAACCGAGGTGAGATATTCTTCGAGTTATCACCCAGAGACTGATGGCCAAACGGAGAGGGTGAATCAAGAAGTAGAACAGTATTTGAGGCTGTTTCTTTTTAGTCAGGAAGGAAATTGGCCAGATTACCTGTGGGCAGCAGAGTTTGCCCATAACAATGCCAAGAATGTGTCCACTGGTTACTCACCGTTCTATATGAATTATGGCAGGCACCCACACTCAACCATCAGGCAGATTGAAATATCTGTTCCAGCCCTAGCAGAAATTGTGTCTCATCTGGAGCAGGTTCATCTAAGTGCAAAGGAAAACTTGAACCTGCTAAGGAAAAGTATAAGCTTTATGCAGACAAGAAGAGACGATAAGGTCCTCTTATTGAGATTGGGGATCGGGTCTGGCTGAACACTAAGAATCTACGACTAAACGGAAACCGAAAGTTTCAGCCGAGATTCATAGGTCCATATCCCGTGGAAAAAAGGATAAACCAGGTGACTTATCGAATCACACTACCGTCCAATCTAAAGATCCATCCAGTTTTCCATGTATCTTTGCTGAAGAAAGCTCCAACTAACCTACGGAAGACTCTACCTCCTAAACCTGTGCAAATGGAAACCGGGCTGGAGTTTGAGGTTAAAGAGATTCTAGATTCCAAATGGTCCAAAGATCAATTGTATTATTTGATAGATTGAAAGGATATGGACCAGAGGAAAGATCCTGGGAAAAAGAAGAAGACGTCCATGCCCCAGGTTAATAAAATTGTTCCATCAACGTTTCCCTACCAAGCCAAGAAGGAAGGGATCCACTTTGTTGGGGGGTACTGTCAGAAACCTCACTCCCCGTTTGTCTGCAATAACGCACTACCAGCCTGAGAAGAGTAGCACAAAGTCAAAAGGTGCTTCCTGGTCCACTTTAACGCGATCTCGGCTCACTAAGATGGCTGCCGAGGTCGCGTGGTGTTAGCAGTCTAGTGTTGCATAAAATTTCCACCGCAGCTCTGGTGAGACGCGCGATGTCAACAAACTGTGCACTTCACCAAGGAATTCAGCCTGCGCTGTAATGGAAACCGAGTCACCTGAATCCTGAAGAGAAATAGCAAGAAGACAAGCGGAAAAACAAGAGACATTGAGAGGTTTTGGGTAAACCTTACTAACGTGAAAATATCAGGCAGTTCGCCGCATTTTCTGTGAGAGTTATCGAGTGTTTTCAGTCAAGAAGAAAAGCGAGAGTTCAAGTCCGGTGCAGTCACCGCTGATGGGAGTGACGTGCGCTGTAATCTTGTTCGGAGCATCTAAGGATAAAGAATTAAAGAAGACCCGATAAGTGATTTTTCTAAAACGTAATAGCAGGCAAGAGACATAGTGTTGTAAATGAGAAAATCTAAAAGCAATAGAACTTACCTATAAAGTCTCAGAATTCGAGTCAATTCTAAGGAAAAAAGAAAGACTATAAAATTGTAGAGAAAGACAGACATTCAAATGTTATGCAGTTGAGAATTTCTAAGAAGTAAACTTACCTGAAGACCACCAGTGATACGCCTGACCTAAGGAAGAAAGAGAGACAGAAAAAGATTAGCGAGTGACAGAAGAAATACACCAGAGAATTCACATTAAGTCATTATAATAATATTCCAAATCAATAATAAATAGTAAGTACCTTAGCAAATATACCCCAGTAATTCTAGGCTACGGATAAGAATAAACACTAATCTCTTTTGCTTAATTAAACAGGAATAGGCAAGACCAGAGAGAGAAGGCGTAGGATAATATTCAAGCTAGTTAGCAGCTACGCAGAAGAGAGGCTAGTTCCTGGAAGATAATAGGTAGGTTAGTAGTAAGTAAAAAGAGTAAGAGTAGAATAGGGCTAAATAGAATACAAATAAATTATCTTTTCCTTTTCAGGTTCCAAATAAGATTAAGTCTGCAGGTCGGACAGGAGAAGAAGGAACCAACCAGAGCAGTCTCTTCTCTTCTCTCTCAGTTTGTTATTTTATACAATATCCCCCTTCCCCCTCGGATAATAATCGAGAGTCTCGTATAATTCGATCTCTGGGTTGTTGTTCAGGGAGGATTCGGGAAAAGGCATCTCTGTTCCTGTGCAGTCAAGTTATACAGAGTTTTCTCGCAATCTGACAACAGCGCATTGAAGCCACAGCGCAAGTATCGTACCTCATGGGCCTCCAGGTGGCGGTAGTACTCCCAGGCTCACAGCGCGTTGCAGTCCCAGCGCTGGGTAGAGATTTCAGGGCTCAGGCACACAGAGCTTAGGAGTCACGACACTGGTTGGGGAGTTTCGGGTGTCTGGCCCCATAGCGCTTCCCAGTCTCAGCATTGGCAATGGATGGCAGGTGTTAGTTGTAGGGGAAGAGATTATGGTAGTCCTGGGCAGGCACACTGGACCTGGTGTCCCTGGTTCCCCTCACACACGGCAAGGTCAGCAGGCAGACAGGGTAACTCATCTGACTTGGGGCAGCAGGTCCTAGGATCAGTCAGCCTCAGTAGTGTAGCATCCCCCTAGCTCAGCAGCCTTCACTCCATCGGAGGGTCCCCAGGTCCAGTAGTGCAACTGACTTGTCAGGTTTCCCTCCTTTACTTTTACACTCCTAGGTCAGGTGACCCTACAAAAAGGCGGCAAGTTCTGGCGCCAACCTGGGGTGTTGGAAGGTTCTAGAGGAATCTGGGGACTCTGTGGTGTCTGTCTATGTTGACAAGAGGCGGGATGTTCAAGGTTATAGTATCATTAAGTCCCAGCCTTATCCCAGCTACTAGTGCGCAGATATGACAGTGGCCACACCGTAGTAGCAGGGGCCTGTGGCAACTATGTTGTTAAGAGAGAGCACTTGCACCTCAACATTCTTCAGCAGCGGTAAGGCGCCCAGAGTCCTATGTCCAACAAAAATGACAATCAGTAACGAGGCAAAAAGGGGGAAAAATAATGAGGAAGACCCCCCTAGGGCTGTCAGGTCTACCACCCACCTACAGGTAAGCTTTTAAGTACCTAAAGGAAAGGGTTGGGACAATTCAGGGTTCCCTCCTAGCGGGGGCAGACAGTGGGAAGGATACTTCCATGTCCTTTGTACTGTTTTGTGCCAGAGTGGGAGCCAACCGCTCCCCGAGCTGGTTTGAACTGGACTATGCAAGGAGGGCACCAGATGTGCTCCTCAGGCAGACTGAGTGGTGCCGGCAAGCACTCCCAACTGGCCCCAATACACTGAACCCTGTCTAGGAGGTGGTCACACCTCCCTGTGACAGGATACATATTGGTCTGCCTTCCCCTGCTTGAGCTTGACTCAGCAGCAGGAGGGTAGAATCGTGTCTCTGGTCAGCAGCAGCCATGTTGTGCTGTCCGGGTCTAAAAGACTGGTACCGGGAGCACTGAGGGCCTCCCCAAGAAGCTTTACAGTGCATTGAGTCATACCTCCCACACCGTTCACGATTCCAACATGTTTGATACCAAACATGACAGAGTTGATTACTGCCAGTTTAGAGATGGTCATCGTGTAATGACGCATGGCCACGCTATGTATTTTAATGGCTGAGGCACTTACAACCCAGGAGAATGGACTCCAAAGGTTGTAGAGGTGTCACACTTGGATCTGAGCACCCTGCCTTCAGGATTGAAGGGCCTGCTTTAGTGGTGACTTATAGGTTTTAACTGCGGTGACCTCGGATATAGGGAAACCTATATCTGTTGTAAGTGGTGCTAGCACCAGCTCACACAGGGTGCAATGGCAGGCCTGCAGTTACAGTTTGAGTGATCCTCCATGGGTGGCATAACACATGCTTCAGCCCATTAGGGACCCCTGGTGTACCTATGTCCTGGGTTCCTTAGTACCATATACTAGGCACTGATAAGGGTACACCTGTGTCTAATCTGGAATGTACCTAAGTACTTACCGTAGCAATTTGGGGGAGAAAGCACAGAGACTGGGGTCCTGATTAGCAGGATCCAAGTCATATTTGTCAGAAACAGCGTAGTACCAGGCAAAAAGTGGGGGTAACCATAAAAGCAGATCCTACTTTCCTACACTTGTGCTACTGGGTTCAGAGACCCTTGCCACATGGGGGTCAATGACAAGTATGAGTATTGGACCTAAAACCCAAAGACTTTAGATTGCTTCAAGAAACAAGAAGACCCTTCCAAGAAGAAGAGTGGAAGAACTGTGTGAGGAGAGTGCAGGTTTCCGTGGTAAACAGAGAGCCGCAGCAGAGACCAGCTGACAGGAAAAAGAGAGTCCCGTGCCAGAGGGAGGCGGGGCCCAACTGCTGGAGAAAGCCAGAGCATCGCAGACTCTAACCGGCCTCATCCTGCCATGGAAAACAGACAGATGGCACTGGGAGTCTGCTCCCAGTCTTGATGAGAGCCAAGAGGTGAGGAATGCGGAGGAACTCTACAGTTTCCTCGCTGCTGTGTGGCAAGCTCGGTCTGTGCAGAAAAAGCCAATGTGGCTCTGGGGACAGTAGTCCCTTCTTTCCAGGGCTCCGGACATGCTGCAACCTTGTAAAGGCCGCCTGGTTCACCAGTGGCTTCACGAGGTCCCAGCAGCTGTCCATTGCATTTTCTACCTGTGGGGGACCAAGTGAGATCTCCCGCCCCCACGCTAGTGCATACCAAGAGGGGGCCCTTTAGGAAACCAAAACTAGCCGCAGAACAGGAAGGAAAACCTAGACGGAGGCCCGTTCCTGTGGCTCCAATTCAAAGTACTGTATTACTGCTAAGTGGCACGCAGGTGCTGCTAGGCCTCGTATCTGGTGCCTAATTACTATAGAACATGTAAAAGAAGCACCAGGGCACTATGTCTTTTGTGTTTAGGGTATAAAAGTGGTGACTCCTGTTCCTTTTTAAAAAAAAAATCTTTTTATTCTTTCAAAAGACAAACAAAACAGAAGGAAGGACCATCATGAATACAAAGAGTCCCCCATTCCGAAATGAGTAAAGGCTCGACAATAACCCAGCATTTCCACAAGGCACTTTAGATCTCAAACCAGATCTGGCGCTGCAACGTCAAGCCCCCTCCCTCCACATGATAGTAGTAAACAACCCGGGGTTCTAAGGCATTATACAGTACCCCATGAATGTCCCTCCTCAATACCCTTCGTCCCCCCCTTACCCCCACCCCTGCTGCTAGCGCTGTTACCTAATTAACGAGTGTCATCGATATGCTACCCTAGTGTGTGCTGAGCATCTCATTCAGGATACTAAAAGTCTCCGCAACCACCTGGAAGTCAGGGACCACTCCCCTCGCCAAACTCCCCAAGACCTGAAGATGTCGCTTACGTCTGCTCCTCCTCCGTCCAAGTGCTGGTATCCGAGCCAGTGTCTTCGTCCGGCGTCCGGAGCATCAACACTAAAGCCTCCCACGCCTGCGCCGCCTACAGCGCCCTATCGCTATGGGATCTATGGGCCTGTTGCAATCGAACGGAACCCTCGCTGCCCGCCCACATAAGCATTGCGGCTTTCCATCTAGCATAGCTAGGGCCAGCTGCTGCCTTCCAGTGTGATGTGATTTCCCTCTTGGCCAGTACGAGCCCCAGGTCCATAAATTTGCTAGTTATTTTAGTTTTGCTTGTGTGTGGGAACCAGTGTAACAGGCACACGCCTTTATCCAGAACAACCTGACGCTCAGTCACCTTACAAAGTGATTCGGTCACCTCCTCCCAAGATGGTCCCAGCTGGGGACAGTCCCACAGCATGGGGCTCAGGTTCGCACCCTGTAGCCGGCATCGGGGACAGATCGCAGTATCAGTGCGGAAATACTGGTGAATTTTAGCTGGCGTAAGGTATACCCTATTGAATACGTAGAATTGGATTAGCTCAAACCTAGCGCTCCTGGTACCCTTCCATGCTCTTTTAAGTATCTGTAACCAGGCAGCATCCGGAATTGCTTTATCCAAATCCGTCTCCCAGTGTTTCCGCAGTTTTTGTAACAGATTGAGCTCTTCCCCTAGCATCCGTTCATACAGACAGGTAACCGCCTTGTACGTGCCTACTGCCATCACTACATATTGACACGCTCCGCTTGTTGGCGGTTCAGAGAGGCCGGCACCCCAATACTTCTGTAAGGCCGCAATCAATGCTGCGTGTAGCAGGTAATGGCCTCGTGGAAGACCAAAGGGGAATAGCACGCCGTCTGCATAGAGGTCACCCACCATCTGTAGGCCTAGGTCCTCCCATTCCGCTTTCCGCCAAGGCGGACCAATCGCCACCATGTGGAAACGCTGTGCACATGCCAAGTGGAATCTCAGGCGCGTAAGGACGCTGCACTCCGATTCTATTGTGGAGCTGTTTCCAGCAATGCCTCAGCGCGCCCTCCACCATCGATAAGTCAGCAGTCCTCAGTCGCTGCTGCAGGATCACAAAGGACAGGACATGCCTCGGCACCTCCGGCACTGGCCCCCCCCACTGGTCCCCGAAATTCCAACACCACCACCTGAGTAAGAAACTGAAATTGCACAGCCAAATAATACAATTCAAAGTCTGGGGCGGCAAGGCCTCCTTCGGCTCTCGGCCGCATCAGTGTGTCCAGCGCCACTCTATGCCGTCCTGCACCCCAAATGAAACTGCCCACCGCGGAACTGAGCTGTAGGAAAAAAGCAACCAGTACCCGTATAGGTAGGGTCCGAAAAAAATATAATAGGCGGGGAAGGGCCACCATCTTCAGCAGTGCTACACGACCTGCCACCGATAATGGTAATGTCCCCCAAAGCCTCATGCTACCCCTCAGGCCTCTCATCGCTCTCCCAACGTTGCCCTCAAGGAGATCTCCCTGATCGTGATACACCTGCGTACCCAGATAGGGAAGGCACCTCGGTTCCCACGCCAGATCAGGCATTAATGTGGGCGGGTCACATGTACTAGTTACTGGGAAAACGCAGGTCTTAGCCCAGTTAACCCATAGCCCCGAGATCTCCCCGAAACGGTCCAGGAGGGTGCGTGTCCCTACCATATCATCCCCGCATCTCTCAGAAACATCAGGAGGTCGTCTGCATAAAGTGAAATATAATGTGTATGACCCCGGAGCTGGGGTCCACAGTATACCCCCACTTTCTAGCGCACGCTGCCAAAAGCTCTATCGCAAGGGCAAACAACAGCGGGGAGAGCGGGCAGCCCTGCCTAGTGCCCCGTCCCACCGGGTATGAAGAGGAGACAACCCTACCCACCCTAGCCGTCACCGACGAGTATAGTATTGTATCCCAGCGGACGTAGCCAAACCTAAATGCTGTCATAACGGAAAACATATAGGGCCATTCCAGGCTGTCAAATGCCTTGGCAATGTCAACGGAAAGGACCATCGCCTGCCCCTCCATTCCATGGCTACCATCCAATATTCCTATCAATCTACGTATGCTACTGGCAGTGTTGCGCTTCGGGATAAAGCCAGCCTGATCCGGATGTGCCAACCGCATCATTAAGGGAAGGAGCCTAGTGGCCAGCACTTGGCTCAATATTTTATAGTCAGTAGTGAGCATGGAGAGAGGCCTATACGCAGCTGGGTCAGTCGGCGGCTTTCCTGGCTTGAGGAGCGGAACAATAATGGCTTCCTTAGTAGAAGCCGACAACCTTCCCTTTCGCCAGGCCTCCCGGTACATCACCAGCAATCTGGGGGCCAGGTGGTCAATGTACGTCAAATAGAATTCAATAGGCAAACCGTCACTGCCCGGTGTTTTGTTGCGTGCCAATTGCTTAATGGCGCAGCGAATCTCAGCCAGAGTAATATCTTGTCCAAGCTCCTCCACCTCCTCCTCATCAAGTGCGGGCAGTTCCAAGCCCTCTAGAAACGCCCACGTATCTTCCTTGCCAGTTCGCAACTGGCTGGTATAGAGAGTCGCATAGAAAGATCGAAATCGGTCATTGATGAGACGTTGCACATATTCCAACCATCCCGAGGAGGAGGCTAATGCTAAAATGGGTATGCACCGATGAGTAGGATCAGCCAGCCAAGCCAGAATGTGCCCACCTTGTCCCGCTCCGCATGCACACGAGCCAAGAAAGTTCTGATCAAAACACCGGCGGCGCTCCACCCCCACTGCCACCCCCTCCTTCTGGGCCAGTACCTTGTCACGCGTGCCAGAGCCATCCGAATGAGCCCTCTCAGCTTCACGAAGGGGGAGGTCGCTCGTCTCGATTTCCTGCAACAGCAGCTTCCGAACTCCCACCCTCTTGGCTATACAAATCCCGCGGACCACCACTTTAAAAGCGTCCCATTCCAGGGCCACCGTCGTAGCAGAGCCCGCATTCTCCGCAAAGTAGTGTTCTATCCCTTCTCCCAACTCGGTGCGAAAGACCTGATCCTCCAACATCTCCGGACGCAATCTCCAAGTCGGGACTCTGGGGCGTTCTGCCACCCAACAGAAGTTTACCAGTAACGGGTTATGGTCCGATATGGTACACGTTAGATACTCGCTACCAGTTGACAGTGACGCCAATCCGGCACTGCACAAAATGGCGTCCAACCGAACGTGAAGATCGTGCAAGGCCGAGTAGTACGAATAGTCCCTATCGGCCGGGTGCTGCCGTCGCCAGAAGTCAATGAGTCCCCAATTGTCTTGCCAGTGTGCTCGAGCCCTAGCTAGTTTATTGATCGGGGCTGTGGGCAGCGGAGGGTGGGATCTGTCTATGGTGACATCTATAACCGAGTAAAAATAACCCCCCCCCCCCCATCACTACTGGTGTCGTGAAGTAATCCGCGAGGGCAGGGGACAAGGTCTCCAGGAAGGACGCCTGCTCCACATTGGGAGCATAGATAGAACAGAGGGTCACCTCGCGCCCATAGAGGCGACCTCTAACTGCGACATAGCGGCCATCAGGGTCAACCAGTTGGTCCAATACTTGGAAGGGGACCCCAGCCCTAACCCAGATAAGAACCCCCCGTGCAAAGGCTGAATAAGTGGTGTAATAAAGCTGCCCTCTCCACCTACACTGCAGCGCAAGCCCCTCAGTCTTAGTCAAGTGCGTCTCCTGTAAGAGAGCCACCTGCACGCCCCTACGGACCAAACAAGAGTGGACCTTATACCTACGCTGCATGGAGTGCAATCCCCGAACATTCCAGGTTATACATTTCACATCAGGTGACGGGCCAATAGCAATAATGTGATAGCCACTCAAAGCAGCCCCCCCCCCCTCCGGCCGCCAGGCGGCGACATCAACAAACAAACACACAACACTTGGTAGTTCCACGCTCTTGAGTAAGTTCACCAGCAGGCAGTGTCCCCTAAACAAATAAGTTCCATCCTCAAACAACCCCGCACCACCCAATACACCTCCCTCCCTCCCAAGAACAGGCACCAACATAGTGAATCCCATCCAAACTATCCCAACTGTGTGCCTCGTACAAAGCTAAGGCGAACTAACCAATACCATCCAGTGGGGTTTGGATGGGGCCTAGGAAACTACCTGTAACAAAACAAAAGCGCAGCCAGTAGCCACCCCCGATTCCCCCTAAGATGTAAAGCCTCCCCGATCCCCCTGGAGCCCTCACAACCCCAGCGCCAATTCAATCCTAGTCCCTCTCAATACAGTCACCCCGCCCCCCGCGTGCCCAGTGCACCATTACAACCCCCATTTAAAAGGGAAAAACGAAAACTGCAATACAGCATTCCAGGGCAGAACCCCCAATCCCACAGCCACCCCAATATCTACTCATCCAGCAGTCCATCTGCAGTTCCAGGAGTGACCGTCGGTATGCGTGGATCATCCGATACCGAAGACTCCGCCTCCGAATGGCCCTTGTCACTGCCAAGTTCTGAAGCCTCCTGTGTGGTCTTCAACAGTTCCCCGGAGATCGCCGTCACCGCTTCCAGAGCACCCCTACGCTCAATAGCCGTCTGCGAGGTCGATGATTTCCGCAGTCCCCGTCTGCGGCGACGCAGTCGCTGTGACCTGCGAGGTTGAGAGTCCCCAGCCAGCTCCCTCGCCTCCACTTCCTGCCCATCCTTTCCTACTCGGTAGGACTCTAGCCACTCCCAAGCATCCTCCGGAGTTTCATGGAAGTGAGTCTTTCCGTTGAGTACAATGCGCAATTTAGCTGGGAAGAACAAAGAGTACTGAATCCCTTCCGCACGCAGCTCCTTCTTGACAGTTTGGAAGGACATGCGGTGTCGCTGCGTATCAATCGATTAGTCCGGAAAAAGAGTAACACTGCTATTGTCCCCTGGAAAGGGCCATCGCTGCGGGCCCTCCGAAGGAGCAAGTCGCGGTCCCGAAAATGCAACAGCCGCGCCACTACCGGCCACAGGGGGCACCCCTGCAGCGGCGGCTTAGCCGGGACCCAATGTGCCCGCTCCAAGGTGTAGAAACTCGATAGTCCCTCAGGAGCCTCTACTGTTTGAAGCCAAGTTTACAAGTAGGCCACCATGTCCGATCCTTCAATTTTCTCCGGCAGTCCCACCATGCGTATGTTATTGCGTCTGTTCCTGCCCTCCGCGACCTCAGCTTTACTCTCCAACACAGCGAGACGGTACAGGACTCCCGCCATTGTCGCAGACATCGCTGTCTGCGCAGGGCCAACCTCCTGAAGTGTAGTTTCTGCTTGCTTCACCCGATCAGCAAGCTTCGAGTGGTCTGCTCGTAACAATCCAAGCCCGGTCGCAACCTGCGCTATGTCCTGCTGGAGGGCAACTCGAGAATCTGCTATGTCCGCCAGGATTTTGTCCAGTTGAAGTTGAATCCCCGGGTCTCGTTGTGCTTCCGGTTCATTCCTGCTTTCCTGAGGAGGGGAGTTGGACCCAGACAGCGGCGGGTCTTCCTCCTTCCGTGCGCGGGGTTTGCCCATGGCCGCGGCTGCCAGCGCACTCCAACGCTGCGTTGCAGAGCCCGTAACATCCTCTAGTCTAGGCTGGTGGGCAATACCACTCCCGTTACAAGTAGGCAACGCCCAGGAAAAGCCCTTGCTAGACTGTACCTGCCAATGGGTGCAATGCGTGGAGTTTCGAACCCCACTTCGCCGGGCGCCAGATCTTGCAGCTTGCCACTGCTCCGTAAGGCTCCCCCCCCGGTGCTCTCCAGGCCAATACGGCCTCCATTCCCCGTTCCTAGATGGTGAACCCAGGGCCACCACCTATCATCATGTGGCTGTGCTCAGTCCATGGCCCGAGTCCGAACAGTTGCCGCGCCACAGTTTCTGTGCAGCCCCTCTCCAGGGCGTCAGGCTCCCATGGAGATACTGCCAGGCCACCGCCTGCACCCCCACGCAACAGCTCCATGCAGGGGGGTTGCCGCTAATCCAGTTAGCTCTGCCCAATCAGCACCACCCTGTGACCTCTTGCAACCTTCTTTATGCGCACCATCACCCGATTTCATGGGCCTTTAGGTGATCCTACCCCCAATCCACAGTTCGCAACGACGAACAGGGGGGCGTTATTTCGGGGGGAGCAAGCCCCAGCCTCCGCTAGTTTTCCCGTCAGAGCGGGGGCCCCCCCTCAGGGTCCAGCTACCACTTAGCCTCTCCCAAACAAGCCGGAGGGGCGCCGTCCTGTCTTCAGGCTGATCGCACCCCCACACTGCTCTGATCTTTCTCGTGGTCCTCCGCGGGTGCGGGGGGCGGAACCTCCGTCCCTGGTCGTCCCGCAGCCGCGGCACTCTCATCCCCCTCTCACCGCAGTTTGGCGCGCTCCGCCGCTCGGCAACACCGCCACAATCGTCCTCGGGGCACCGCGCTTCCACTCACAGCGCGTCCTTCACAGCAGTCATCTGCCCCCTCTCATGGCCCCAGCGCCGGCTGCTAGCTCCCAGGGTCGGCGGTGGGGTCGGTGCCATCTTGGTCTCGTCAGCGGCCGGGGACCCCGCTCAGGCAGGCAGTCGCCGCCGCCGTCCTAGGCTCAGTAGCGGGCTAAACTCAGCAGCCGCCGCTCCCTGGCCGCCCCCCCGCTCAAGCGACTACACCTGGGGGTTCAGGAGATGTCGGGAACAGGATAATGTTGGGGGATCGGGCGCGGAGCTCAATGCTCACACAGCCTGTCCCATCGGCTCCCAAGCCACGCCTCTCGTGACTCCTGTGCCTTGTTCACTATTGTTGCATTGCCTGCACCAATGTTTTGTTGAAGGTTGTTCCCCCTGGTTTTACTTGATTTCCTAACCTGCTGCATTTCATGTTCTGATGTAATGAGGTATTTGGATGATATGATGTGCCCCGGCATTATGTTGTCATAATGTTTTCATGACTTGTGCAACTTACGAGTGTTTACTTATTTGCACTACCTGTATTGTAATGACTATTGCCTAGTTGGCAAAGTAATTATTGATTTATGTGATTGTGGTCAAAGGTGCTTTATGTATAATACAAAGGATATTTTTATATAAATGGGTGTTGGGTCTCTTTTGTGTAGTGCCTAGTGTATCACTGATGTGTATGTGTGTTTTACAGATGCTTTTCACATTGCATCTGGGATACGCCTGACTGCTCTGCCAATCTACTGAAGGACTGGGTTCTGTAGGACCCAGCGGTGCCAGGGCACAACACCTGAAACCTTCGTGGGTAACCTGCTCCGGCGTACAAATGACAGAGACACGGGACACTTCCTTCGGCGTCAAAGATTCAAGGTTTATTTACTGCAGGGAACACAGAAGTCACGACAAGCAACACACGTGCAACTTGGGGAGACTGCTTCAAATTGGTTCTGTGGATCGCTCCTTTTATACACAATTTCCTCATAGGGTTACATTGAACACAAAGTTTATGACCCGGTTCCCACAGTCATCCCCCAGAGGGGTCGCTTTGGTCACTCTGAAACACACAAGGTCCGAGACATAAGTACGGAAACATTTGGCGGTTCCCAACTGTAAAAACCCATCTTCCCAACATTAGTGCATTCCGATCAGTAATAAACAGATCGAAATAGGAACAAGAACAGGTGTAGAGGAAGACGGAGGCAGTGGGGAAATCGGAAAGGGTGTAAAAGGGGAGGTATCGAGAAACACGAGATACAGGCATCAAAGGGACGTGCCTAATGAGATGCACGGCTGAGACAATAAGTCCGTGCGGCAAGATGAGCCTCGAGCGGCACCATCTGCTTTACAGTAGCAACCTCCTCATCATAAAGACACTTACAAAGGACATGTGTCTTCCGCAAATATCTTAGGAGTCCCAGGGTCGCGAAGCGGACATCGTCCGTTCGCTGGCTACTTGAGGGCAAGAGACAAAATGGATGCCGTATCTAAGATGGAACCCGTGGGTACAGATAGAAATACCCACGTAACAGACGAACGGTTTAAGTTAGCACAGCGAAACTGCGCATACTTACTAAACTCGTCATTTGCGGTTCATAGATACCAGACTCAACCATATTCGTGCGAGTCGAAAGCACCACTTACAATTGTCACGGAACCTCAGACGCTCCTTTTGCCCTCATGTAGGTAAGCACTAGTCGGAATCATACTCGATATTCATCAAACCATCTAGATGTTGTTGTAGCATAGCTCTGTCCAACCGAGTCCCATTGGTGACAGGCGGCTGTCTCATACACGTTGTAGCACAGAGGCCACATAAGGCAGGACCGCACTGCACGCAAAGGCAACACGTGAACAGGAACACCACGACAACTCCGATGATCATCAGAATCGTCCAACCCCAAGTCGACATCAGGCCCCAAAACCACCCAAGTAGCGTCCAATCCCCTACATCCACGTGTATGGATTCGGAGATCTTATGCAACTTAGAGATGGCTTGATAGACAGTTGGAGCATTATCTGGAATGAAAATGCAGCAGCTCGAATGGATCACCTTACATACCCCACCTCGATCTGCTAAGATGACATCTAAAACCATACGGTTTTGTAACGTCATTAGCCTATCCGCCTGAAGTTCTGTGGTGATATTACCAAGGGCACTGGCAGTAATATTAGCTGTCGATTCTACCACTCGAGTCAACTGTCTCAGGTTCCTACTATTAACCATAGGTCCCCAAAACGGGAGGAAACCCTTGAAAAAGTCTCCTGCCTCTTGACCGGCAGTATCCTCTTCGCTAATTACGCCTCTCACAACTCTAGTCTTGTGATAATCGGCATCTACAGTGAACGTCGGAGGCAACAAATTTGCAATGAAACATGAGCCCATGAAGTCAGCGGGCAACCATGCATATGCACGATCATGGCAGATGAAGTATGTACCCTTGGCAGCCAGAAACACAGGGGACGAGAACATCGGCAGAATGTAATTTTCAATGCAAGCACTTGCTCCAAGTCGGGCTTGCGATCTTCGGCCACGACCCATAAGACAATAATTACCAATGTGGGGTACGACCCATATCGGAGGTGAGCTTTTAAGCTGCTTTTCACTCGTGAACGCACTATACTCGCCTCTACTCAGGACCCTATAAGCTTGTATCTCTTCTTCAGGAATAAGCGAGGGATCATAGATGTCGCTGTCTAAATCCTCTATTGCTATTGACAAAGGTTTCTGATACGAGGTAGGACCAGAGTAGGGGGAACGTGGTTCTCGAATGGGGTGGAAACCCAGTGCGCTTCGAAACATTGTTTGAAATGCTCGAGCAGACCCTTGGGAACTATACGGTAACACCAAATACGGAATTCCCTTATCCGTAGTATGTGGCATCAACCCACACACCCAACAATTTGTAGTGTTAACCACTAACTGATGCTGATGAAGGAGCTGAATAAAGGAATTATTGCGGAATTCTGCACGTCTAGCCTGCTCCTGTTCAGGTAAGATATGAAAAGAATGAGGGGAAGCAGTGGAGGTAAGTTTAGGGTCAGGAGTAGGAGTAGGTGTAGCAGAGAGTAAGAAGTAAGACATCGTGTAATACACCCCACCCGCCAATAATGCAGAAACAGTCAAAAACAATACAAATATTTGAAATATAAAACATTTGGTACGACTAAGTTGCTGCAGCTTGAATCTATGAGCCTGTGCTCTTTCCAAATCGTTCAGCTTCGAGAATGCCATTCCCTATGGCCGTCCGCAACGTTTCTTGACGCACTTCGTTCTGTGTAGCAATAGTCAATCCCTAGGAGTTCCCAGGAACTGACGGTCTTCAACCTAGCGTCAAGACCTACTAACCAGAAGGAAGTACGCGCGCGGCACTACGGCCTTTTATGCAATATATAGATATATATACAAAAACAAAGTCTCTCAGCTGTGGAAACAAAAAGTATAAGGAATGAAGCTTAATATATATACATACACAGGAATAATTACAGTAATACGAGTGTTCAAAACTAATCACGGAAAACGGGATAATGCAGTTATCAATACAGCAAAACAGGATCTTTTATTAGTTCTTAGTACGAGATCGTAGAAAGTATCGCGTTTTCCCAGGACGTGTCTGCTCGTCGAACAAAGGATCCGTTGAAGAGACAGCGCCCTGCTGATCAGTTGAGTGTTCTGGTCTCGAGTCTTTTGATGACAATTGTTCAACAGAGTCTTTCTGCTGTGCTGAGGATTCTCCAACAGGCTGCGCGTCGCTGAAAGGTACAAACGCCGGCAATCCTTCTGTTTCAGTTGATGAAATACCTTTTCTCACCCACGAGTCTGCTGGCAACGGGATGGGGACTTTCTTCGTGTGGGTGGCGTGCACCCAATTCTTCCGTCCCTCAAGACGAACAGCAGTCCTCGTGGCGAGGAGGACCTGGTAGGGTCCGGTGAACCTCGGGTCCAAATTATTCTTGCGCGAAAAATTCCGCGTCACCACCCAGTCTCCGGGCTGGAGCTGGTGGCCTGGACCCTCAGTCTGCGTCGGCAATGCTTCGTGAACCTGTTGGTGAATTAACCTCAGTTTAGCAGTCAAGTCATGAAGGTAATCGATCAACATTGGATACTCAAGATCACAGAACATTCCTGGCCTAGGAACCCCCCACACATTCGCAGGACGGCCGAACACTATTTCATAGGGACTAAGCCCTACTCGGGAGTGTGCAGTCGCCCTAGTTGACAGTAATGCTAAAGGTAAAGCGTCAGGCCACGAAAGACCAGTCGTAGCCTGAATCTTTGCTAGTTTTAATTTAAGGGTACCGTTATACCCTTCAACCAAACCAGCTGACTGGGGATGATTGGCACTGTGGAATTTCTGATTAATTCCAAGGCCCTTACACACACTCTTCATCACACTACCCACAAACTCACTTCCGTTATCTGACCACACGACTCTAGGCATTCCGTACCGAGGAAAATATTCCTTCAGTAGGATTTTCGCAGTAGACAAAGCAGTATTGTCTTTGAGAGGATAGGCCTCGATCCATCGGGAGAATGCGCAAACCACAACTAAAACATATTTCAGGTTATTGCATCGCTCCATATGGATGAAGTCCAATTGGATCACCTCAAAGGGACATGAAGGGGGAGCAAAACTGCCAGGGGGAGTTGGGGTTCCTTTGCCAGGGTTGTACATCATACACACCATACAATTCTTCACCAGACGTTCAGCACATTTCGTGATACCATCATTCTTCCACACAGGAGACAACAACTTACAAATACCTTTCGCGCTAATATGTGCTAAACCATGCGCCATTGTCACAACGGCCAGCACATACGCATCGGGCAACAACCATCTTTTCTGATCCGACAAATCAATCCAACAACCATTCGCATCCAACTTTCCCGTACTTTCTTTCCACTTTGCTTTTTCAGTCTCGGTGGCCTCATTCTGAATTTCTTTCACACTCTCGATAGTGTCCTCACACATGCTCAATTCTGTAGGCCACCTAACCGAACTCATCACATACATTCGAGTGCTAAGGTTCCGGGCAGTCTCCTTAGCGATCTCGTCTGCAAACGCATTACCACGACCAACATCGTCCGTCACCTTACGATGCGCACTACATTTAACAATCGCCACTTGCTTAGGCAACGTCAATGCATCCAAAAGATCATTCACAAGTTGGCCATGCTGAATCTTCGTACCGTGCGACGTCAAGAAACCTCTCTCTCTCCACAATCGTCCAAAACTATGTGCAACGCCAAATGCATACTGACTATCGGTATACACATTCACACGTTTCCCTTTCGCTAACACACACGCTCTAGTGAGAGCGATCAACTCTGCAGCTTGGGCAGAATTCTGATTCAACCTTGCAGTCTCAACAACAGTATTCAACGTTACAACAGCATAAGCAGTAGTCACATCACCATTCGGCAGCTTAAAACATGACCCATCCACATACAGTATACCATCCGGATCTTCTAATGGAGTGTTTTTAAGGTCCACTCGACCTTTTGTTTCTTCTTCTGTCCTCAAATAACAGTCATGTTCTGTTATTTCATCTGACTCTGAGCTAATTGGTAACAAAGTTGCCGGGTTCAGGACATTACAACGTTTTATTTGAATGTGGCTTGCCAACAACGTCAACTCGTACCCAGACAACCTCGCACTCGTCAGGTGCTGAGTTTTCGTACGATTTAAAAGAGTATCAACTGCATGCGGAACCATCACCGTAAGCATATTATCCATGACCAATCCTGCTGATTGTCGGATGGAGACCGCAGCTGCCGCTGTTGCTCTCAAGCAACTCGGCAATGCTCTAGCTACTGGGTCCAAGGTCGAGGAAAAATATGCACATGGACGTTGCTTACCACCAAAAGGTTGCGTTAAAACACTTAAAGCACAACCTTCCCTCTCGTGAACATATAATGTGAACGGTTTACTGTAGTCGGGAGTACCCAACACAGGAGCCGAACACAATGAATCACGCAGTTCAGAAAAACTTTTCTGACATTCATCCGTCCATGGTAAAGGAGTTGAAACATCCTTGCACGTAAGAGCCACTAATGGTTTCGCTAGCAATGAAAAATTTGGAATCCATTGCCTGCAGTACGACGTGATACCTAGAAAGGCACGCACATCTCTTTGGGTTTTTGGCACAGCCATTCGTGCAATTGTAGCAATTCTCTCTGGGGTCAACCTCCGTCCCTCCTTTGACAATAAGTGACCTAAATAGGTCACTTCTTGACAACAATATTGGAGTTTAGAAGGGGACACCTTATGATTCAACTCACAGAGATGTTGCAGCAATTGCACCGTAGCAATTCTACAAACGTCCTGAGTATCAGCAGCCACCAATAAGTCGTCGACGTATTGGATTAAGGCCGCACCGACCGGCAACCTAAACGCATCCAGTTGACCCTTCAAGGCTTGACTGTAAATCGATGGACTTTCACAGTAGCCCTGAGGAGCGCGTTTGAACCGGAAACTGCGTCCACCGAGAGAGAAACCGAATAGGTCTCTGCTCTCTTCGGCAATCGGGATGCTGAAGAACGCATTCTTCAAGTCAATCACCGAAAACCACGATGCAGAAGCTGGAATCAGAGTCAGTAGCGCCGTGATGTCAGGCACAACAGGGAATTGAGGAACCACAATTTTATTCACCTCCCGTAAATCGATAACAAAACGATAAACGGGTGGTTTCGAAGGATCAGTACGTTTAAGAATGGGCAATACGGGGCTGTTGCACACGTTTCCCCGAGTCTCTTCAATAACATCTTTCTCGATCAGATCATAAATGATCGCTAACAATGCTCGTTCACCATCAAGAGAGATACGATACTGGGGAATGCGTGGCAACCGCACATTAGATTTCAACTGAACAACATAAGGGGAGATGTCAAGCAGGCCCACATCATTGGGACCTGTTGCCCACAAAGACGCAGGAAGAGAACTCAATTCCGGTGGAAGCTTATCAAGAGATAAGTACATAGGAGAGACAACCTTCTCACCTAACGTAAGCTTTACACCCGTAGGGGAACAATACAAAGTTGCATACAAACGTTTAAGCAAATCCAGGCCCAAAAGGTTTTCACCACAGCCAGTAGTCAAAATTAACGGAGCTTGAAGCTCGCGTGGCCCAATTGTAAGGGGCAAAGGGCACGAAACTGGATTGCTAACGGGGGCGCCAGAGAATCCAACAGAAACATTTGTTAAGCCAGACAAAGGTGCGCCAGGGAGTTTCGAATGCATGATAGAACTTTTCGCTGCACCAGTGTCCAACAGAAAAGGCTCAACGACGCCCGATGTAGCAACTGCGACGTAAGGCCCTCTCTGATCAACCGGAACTGATACCACTCCCTCTCCTTGTCTTTGGCTGTCCTAGTAATTACTGTCGTCATTTCCCTGATCGACGTAATAATCGTCTACATTGTACTGCGCAGATCGTCCTTGCGATGATCCACGTTGATCAAAGCAATTATTAGAATTAGAGGAGTTATCGGAACGATCAGTCTGAGCACCACGACCCCTACCACGTGATACCTGATGTGAACCACCACGACCTCCTTTAGACGAATTACCGCCATTGCGATCGTTCAAAACAGGGCAATTGAATTTAATGTGTCCCTCCTGTCTACAATAAGCACATTGATTATACCCTAAAGATGATCTTTGGGAGGAGGAATCATTACGCGGCTGTGCTCGATTCGATTGCGACTGCGACCTATTCTGTGGGGATGCATTCTGATTTGAACGCGGAGGATACGCTTGTTGAAGCAACACTTTAGTCTTAAGCTCTTTCGTCTTTTTATCAGCGCGGTCGTTCTCTTCTTTCTCTCTGTTCTCATAATATTGTGCTGTAGCCAATATCTGAGCTGAGGTAGAAACGGCCCACGCACTCTCTGAATTCTTTAGTTTATTGCTCAAATCGGGCAATAAGTTTGAGACAAATTTATCCACAAACAATCGCTGACCACCCTCGGTACCCATATCCTGTCCACTGTGGTCAATGAATGCTTCCTCGAACCTCGTGAAGAAGTCGGAAACACTCTCGTCCTTCTTTTGCTTACAAGCTGATAGTTTGTCCCAGTTCACCCTCATAGCCGGCATAAGAGTTTTCATTAACGTTATTATTCGCTGGGGAAGAGCAGTAATCATCTGCTCAGGTTTAGCCCCACCAGTTTGTAACCCATCCGCCGCCACAATGGCAGCCCAATCACCACCTAATTCATTCGGATGATTTTCCTGCCGAATCTTAGCCCATACAGGTTGCGGTACGACATTGCCGAACAACATATCAATATCGGCAAGATTCATTATCGTAGCGTCTACAAGCTGCGATAATTCCTTGTAATACCCTGTAGGATTTTTGCGAGGGTCAGGCAAAGATTGCTTCACCTGTAGCACTTCCGAGCGTTTCCATGGGAGATGAATCCATACTCTCTGAAAATAGGGCGGAACGGGTGGAGCAGCTGCAGGATTACCAGGCATCCACACAGGTGGTACTTCACGCATAGGAAATTGACCAGACTCATCTGGCAGTCCTTCAACATCCTCAACAAACAAAGCTTGAGGTATAGGAGCGGGACGGAAAGATAACAACCGCTCAACAGCCCGTCGAACGTTGGTATCCACTATCAGTCCATTCGAGAACTGAAGTTGAAGATCAGACAAAGCGGCCAGCACTTCGTCAGGCGCATCAGCCGATATCTGACCGCGAAGAAACTTACACATTTCTTCGAACACATATCTCTGTATTGGTATATTGAATTGACAAAACGTTTCGAGTACAACACGAGGTGGACTTCTAAGAGGATTCACCATCCAACCCATCGCCATATTATATAGCGCAACACGCTCTCTGTTACCAGGAAGCTGACTACGTCTCTGAGGACCATCAGAACCAGCGGACCCATGGACAGGTCCGAGCGAATGAAAGAAACTAGCCGCAAGAGGAGAATTACGAGAACGAATCGAAGGAGAAGTAAAGGACACAGGACTAACAAGTGAAGGGGTAGAAACAGTAGCAACAACAGGAGTTAATAAGACAGGAGCAGCAGCGGGAGCAGGAGTATGCGGAAGCGGAGGAGCTGTAGGGATAGTAGTAGGCAAAGGAGCAGGAACAGTCGGAAGAGCGGGTGCGGGTTGAGGAACAGGCACACGAAGAATAGGCGGAGGAACAGGTACAGCAGGAACCGCAGGAACTGTGGTACCCTGTACATACGGAGGTGGCGACTTCATAAGATAAGACATTAAGGGATCCTCAACTGACTCTTCCTTCTTTTCCGACTCCGTAGGCAAAGCGGGATAACATTTATCCACGGTCATACGCTGTAATCTATCAAACACTTCCTTATCCCTAACCTCCTTGTCGCGCTGAAATTGCTCTGCTTTCTTCACTATTGTAGCAACATTATCTCGCTGATTTCGTTTAGTCTGTCTGATTTCTTTCTGTTTGGCCTCTTTTCGCCACAACCGAAAGGCATCAAACATGGCCGGCCTTGACTTTCTTTCGAGCAATTTAATCTCTAAATTATCTAAGATCGGGGCCTCGAAGCTACCATGAGGTGGCCAACGAAGGTCACCATCTTTCTTCGTGTACTTGATCCAATAATCATTAAAAGTAATCGGGCCTAGCCCATGTTTACTGTACAGGTCATAAGTCGGAGTTCCAACCGGAGGTATCGGACACGAGTCCTCCAGTCGGGAATCCATACCACAAGGTCTGAAGCAACTAAACAAAGTACTGCGACCAGGCATCTTGCACACTAGCCGAGTTCCACAAACTTCAAGGGTTACGGGATTTACCAAGTCCCAGCAAAGAACAAAACCCTCGGTTTTTGGCGGCTGCAGTCGTCAAACAACACAACAACAACAAAAGCGCTAGAAAAGTGTCATCAACAAAAACACTCTCACAGCGTCAACAACAAAAACACTCGCTAAAGTGTCAACAACTAAGGACTCTGGGAGCGACCCACAAATACTTAA
Organism: Lissotriton vulgaris; assembly: GCF_964263255.1. NCBI lineage: Eukaryota > Metazoa > Chordata > Amphibia > Caudata > Salamandridae > Lissotriton > Lissotriton vulgaris. The sequence goes on along the minus strand of NC_141695.1, from coordinate 1,341,224,643 downwards.
CTCAAAGATCGATGGCGTCACCAGGAAGGCCCGTCTATCGTCTCGCTCTACCAAGGTCTACGCCAGGCGCCAAAACAGGTATACAGTCAGGGCAGCAGTCCGTCGCAGCCGTCAGGAGGCGGGAATCTTCGCGGGAAAAGTCTTCGGGCCACTTATTTCGACAACAGGATCGATGAAGCGGGGTGCACCTTCCCTCGGAGATTTCACACGAAGTTCCTCACGATCGTCGGGCTTGGACCGGTACCACTGATGCAGCCCCACGTTGGGCGCCAACTGAAGGACTGGGTTCTGTAGGACCCAGCGGTGCCAGGGCACAACACCTGAAACCTTCGTGGGTAACCTGCTCCGGCGTACAAATGACAGAGACACGGGACACTTCCTTCGGCGTCAAAGATTCAAGGTTTATTTACTGCAGGGAACACAGAAGTCACGACAAGCAACACACGTGCAACTTGGGGAGACTGCTTCAAATTGGTTCTGTGGATCGCTCCTTTTATACACAATTTCCTCATAGGGTTACATTGAACACAAAGTTTATGACCCGGTTCCCACAGTCATCCCCCAGAGGGGTCGCTTTGGTCACTCTGAAACACACAAGGTCCGAGACATAAGTACGGAAACATTTGGCGGTTCCCAACTGTAAAAACCCATCTTCCCAACATTAGTGCATTCCGATCAGTAATAAACAGATCGAAATAGGAACAAGAACAGGTGTAGAGGAAGACGGAGGCAGTGGGGAAATCGGAAAGGGTGTAAAAGGGGAGGTATCGAGAAACACGAGATACAGGCATCAAAGGGACGTGCCTAATGAGATGCACGGCTGAGACAATAAGTCCGTGCGGCAAGATGAGCCTCGAGCGGCACCATCTGCTTTACAGTAGCAACCTCCTCATCATAAAGACACTTACAAAGGACATGTGTCTTCCGCAAATATCTTAGGAGTCCCAGGGTCGCGAAGCGGACATCGTCCGTTCGCTGGCTACTTGAGGGCAAGAGACAAAATGGATGCCGTATCTAAGATGGAACCCGTGGGTACAGATAGAAATACCCACGTAACAGACGAACGGTTTAAGTTAGCACAGCGAAACTGCGCATACTTACTAAACTCGTCATTTGCGGTTCATAGATACCAGACTCGACCATATTCGTGCGAGTCGAAAGCACCACTTACAATTGTCACGGAACCTCACTACCAAGGGGGTGAGCAGGGGTTATCTAGGGTTTGTAACTCCCTTACCCTGATTACAGTGGTGGGTTCTGCCTGGCTTATATGAATATCCTAGCCAACCAGAAGCCCCATTTTTAAATCAGCATCTCTTTGATTACACCCTTTCTCCATTGGATAAGATTGGTGCCAAATTCCAGATTTGAACCCTGCACCCAGCCACCCCTGTGCCACTGATATGTTATTTGCCTGAACCTTGCCTGGTGTTGATTCTTTATCCCAAAAAGCTAGATTTTAAGTATTTTACTTACCTGTAATTTGTTCAATTTGTTTCCTCCCAAAGGATGATATTATATTTCTGAATATTCCATTTTTTATCCTGAAAACTAAGATTATTGAAAAATGTATTAACATGCCACAAGGTATCTTTGGTTCTATAAAACAAACATGCTAAAATAATTATTTTTTACAAACAATTGGTCTCAGATTTAGTCATTGAGTGTGTGTATCATTTATTGCTTATGTGTGTATAACAAATGTTTAGCACTGCACTCCGATAAACCTAACTGCTCGCCAAACTACCACAAAAGAGAGCATTAGTATTATCTACTTGAGCCTCTGTAAAGACCCGAGAGCAGAGGACGGCCCGGGACCAGGGTTCAATTCCCGGCGCGGCAGGTTTCTGGACCAGGGTCAGCGGACTCGATAATTCTCTCGCCTCGGTGCCCACTCTGATCAGCGATCACACTCGGCAACTCTGGGCATTAGCTTGCCTCATCTTCACTAACGGCCCCACCAGACCGCCGGGGATGCCTGGTCTCACCCTGGAGATACCCATTAAGGGACCATCTCTCAGGGAAGCTAGGAAGGGTTTCGCAGCGGTCGAAGCGCCTTGGGACCCTCCGGGTAAGTAGCGCGCTATATAAATGCCTATACATTTACATTTACATTTACTAGTCTCTGTGGACATTATACCTCTTTTTTCTGTAGTATATACAGAGCGAGCTTCCTACATTCCTGTTTTGCCAAACACCTTTTGTCTTTTAATTTCTTTAAGGTAAATTTATATCTGATCAACAGCTGCCTTAGCAGTTCAGTTACTTACTTTGCAGTCCTGTTTGCTTGTGTGTATTGTACTGATTTAGATTTTTCCTTTTTCCACTGAATCAAATCTATTGCCTAAAGACCCTCCTCAGCCAGGTAAGACAGCCTGTTAAAACATTGCTTTGGGTAAAGGTAAACAAGACCCAAAATGAACACAGAAAATATTCTGTTGTTTCATTGAGCTCTTTTGTCCTTTTTATGACAGCAGTCCTTCAAGTACAGCAGTGGTTCACATTACTCTTCTGTTTGCTTGTGTATATTGCACTAATTTTAGATTTTTATTTTTTCCACAGGATCTGGTCTATTTCGTCCAGCCCCTCCTCAGTCAGGTAAAAGCTGTATTTAAAGTTAAATAAGACCCAAAGGCACAAACTGGTTAAAGAAAATTATGTTTTTCAGTTGAATTCCTGCTTTCCTTTTATGACAGCAGCCCTTCCAGTATGTCAGTACTTCACGTTGCTCTCTATTATGAGGTGCCAAGCAGGCCAAAAATCTGTTCCCGTCCTATATGACACATATTGGTGTATATCAGCCATAGTGGTTCACATTTGTTGGGACAGAAAAGTGCCCTGAATGGTGACAGTTGTGCAATCTTATCCCGAGTGACCCAGCGGTGTGGAAATTTAAATCCCTGTTATTGATCTTTGCTTTTGGGTGAACATGGATGATGCATTTGCAGTGTGATCTAGCCCTGTCTCATAGTAATGTGATCTTGTTAGATGAGGAGTGGCATATCAAGGGCTACCCACATTGTGGTAGAGGGCTATTGCCCTTGCCAAAAGTTAAGTGAAATGAGTGCAGTGGTAACAGCATACCTGTTTTGATAGTTGAGAATCAATAGAGTGTTTAGACTTTTTTATCTGTGCCACTGGAATGTTGCCTAATTACCCACTCATTTAAAGTTCTGCTGATGTGTACTTAACTCTCCCTCAGCCTACATGATAACTCTATGTAGAGCTGTGCAGTGAGTGATGCATGTGTGTGCTGTGTTGTATGAATACCTGTGCTTGGTAGACAAAATTGAGATCTGTGGGTTCCATTTTGGAAGCCCAGGGCCTGGAAAGGTTAGTTGGAGGTGAGAACTACAATCCCAGACAGGAGATGTGGGTTACTGATATTCCTGAGGACAGGGGCGGATGGAAGGAGATCAGAGTATCTTCTTTGCATATTAAGGGGTTGTTTGATCCAGGAAGCTGCTGGCAGTGGAACATGGGCTCATTGTCAAGCGACATAGTGGGTCTGATACGATTGGCACTGAAAGACCCGGGAATCACAATAGAGGGTAGTACTTAAGCCTTTGCATCTCTCTGAGTTATTCCAACAGCCCATGTTGTGGGACATTTGGAACTACAGAAGTTCGTCCTGTGGCTGACCCTTTGATGAAGGACAGGGCAGTGAAGAAAGCACTTCAAAGGAGTTAACTCCCACAACATGAATTTCAAATCGTCAGACACTAAATCACATCTGTGTCTGAAAATAGACTCCAAAAGTGGCAGCAGAAGTCCCATTAGCCATTTGCTAGCGTAGATAAGATCATGACTTAGCTGTTGCAACAAGGACTGGGGACCAAGGCCTGCTGGGTGAGGAGGCATTACCCATCAAGACAAAGACACTTGCCTGGACATCTGCCCGCCTGCCAGCATCAGTGCATCCTGTGATGAGGAGAATAAACTTTGAGGGAGCGAGGCCCAGTAGGATCCTGTATAGTGGATCCTAGCGAGTGAAATCTGAGGCACCTGGTCCAGTCAGGAGACTGTTACAAGAGAGAGGTATTTGTCCACTTGAAAAAGTTTTAACCCATGTTGGAGCTGCCATGAAATTTTGGGGCGTTCGTTGAAGTGACACTGTTGGGCCATCACTATGACCCCTGTATGTTAGGAGTGGCAACTAGGACTGTTGGGGCCATCACCCGTTTCGGAGAAATCCCCTCAACCATCATAAGAACTCGATGTGAGAAGCTGGCTTGGTATATGATGAACACTTATGTAAATGGGCACCCTGCATCAATCCAGCCAACTTTTATGGTGATTTTAGTGGTTTTAGACAACCTTAGAAAGCTCTCTAAGTGGTAGCTGTAGAGAGCAGCCTTCAGGCTTAGTTCAGACAGAGTGTAAAGCAGCTTGTTTTACCAGACAATAATCTTATGTTAAAGATTAAGTGAGAAAGAACCACACAGTGTATTTATTATAAGACACTCACTAACTCATACAGATATCTTCTACCCGGAGAGATACACAATGCACACAATACTTTGTAATAAAAACCGGTAATTAGCACAAATACACAGTGGTCGCCAGGGGAGACCAAACCATGTACTGAAATTGTGGTATGCCAACCACGACTCTTACCCAGACTATACCCAGAAGACGTAGATGTGCCGGGGATCCAAGGAACAACCCGAGGTAAGTTACCAGGAACAACGGAGGCCATGTGCAGACTGGGAACACGACCGTGGGCTCAATACAAATCAATAGGTAAATAGTAGTTGCAGTTTTAAAGAAGAAGGACCCTTCCCAGTGGACCCTGAAGAAACCTTGTGGAAGACAGAAGGTTGGAGAGCCACCCCACCCGTGGATACCCCAGGAACCAAGATGCCTACACCAGGGAAGCCAGGTGCATAGGTGCGAAGGGGCGTCGGAAACTGCTGTCAAACTCAATGAGAGACTTCAGGAAGATATAATAAAATTGTGATGCCTTTGCACTCTTTTGATCCAAGTTTCTGAAGATAATTCTACTTGGGGTGGCGCTGCATCTGACACACGGTGCCTGACTGTGCCTTTACCGTATAGAATCCTTATATGTGAAAGGGAGGAAACCCTCTCACGAAGACATGCGCTCTGTAAACTAGAAACTACTAGGTTTCTTCTCTTCTGTGTTGTTGAATAATTCAAAGAGTAATCAATGAGGCTTTTTTCATAGTTCATCTGATGTTTATTGCATCCAAAATATTTATTTCTTATTGTACTTCATAAGAATTTTTTTTTCATTCTTCCACATCTATACACTTTTACATTTTATCCTTTGCCCGATGCATTTCGGGTCGGGATGACCCTTCTTCAGGGGCCTACAAATAGCATAATACAGGACCTTAGCAAACACAATTGTAGAACAACAGTTTATGTATATGTTCAGGTAAAAGTAAACATGCCCTGTGTGTAAATTTAATGAGTGATTTTGACATGCGTTCGGTAATAAAGAGATGATTGCCGTGATGAAAAAACACCATCAGTGAAGATAAATACGGTTGAAGCTAAGCTTCACTCAACATAGTGCTCAAATCAATAAATAAGGGTGATGGAACAGTGCTCCGTGAAAGAAACCAAAAAGATAAAAAGCAAAATTGCAATGTCCTGGCGGTGGGGGACGGGAGGGTTAGGGGACGAAACTACGTAAGATAGAAAAGTAAGGCGGCTAAGCTTGTCAACGGAATCATAGACTTACGCGGCATAAGTAAGAACACTGGCGTCCGATACTCGTATCGAAGTGGAAGTGCAGGAAGCTACCGGAAAGGTAATTCGACACAGCTGATGTAGCCGAGGGGCTAGTCACGTGATCTGAGTCAGGAAGCTTCATACGGAAGCGGAGAAGCGCATAAAGGGCGGTGCAATGATAGTGTGAATATAGTGAAAATAAGTACACAATATATATGAGAGTCTTGCAAGAACAGCGTAGTGCGTGCAACGAATATAAGTCATTGCGGACATAAATAAAACTAAAGACATGCCGAGATTACGAGACCTCAATCAGGTGACGATCACATGATATGAGTACGTGTGCTTCATGCGGAAAAACAAGTACGAGTGTGTTAGTGTGGGTTCAATGAACGAATAAAGTTGAATCAGAAAGGTAGGAGCAGGGAAGATGACTCAAAAACAAGGAAAAAAATTAATAGAAAACTCAATGCAAATCGATGAATATGTATGGAAATAATGGGTGAAATGGTATCTGATGGTAAACTCTTGAGGTGTAAAACCATAATCAAACTCTGAGATATTACTGATAGCTGTCGATGTTCTCCTTGAAGCGGTATGTTACAGGGACATGTACATGTGCCTGGAAATCACATATATAACATGAATAACAGCAAATAACACACTGATATGAATTCTTAGAATAGTTATGTGTGGGGATCAGAACAGTCCTCTTGACAATGAGATCATAGTGTCTATTTACAAGGAACACGAGTATTCTATCCTGTCGTTCATCCCTGCTGGTTGCAGGGTATTCAATTTTTTGATCCAGAAAAATTCTGCCTTAAGTCTCTGTTTTACAGGATCCATGTTGCAGCGTTGTGACACTACCTCCAAAATGGTAAATTTGAGCTGCGCTATTTGGTGTTTAGCTTCAATCAAATGTGTCGCAACTGTGGATTTGACATTGCATGCTCGGATATTGCTTTTATGTTCTGTTATTCGAACTTTGATTTTTCTTTCGGTCTGTCCAACGTAAATTTTGCCGCAGGGGCATTTAATTGCGTATATTGTATTTTTGGTATCACATGTACTGGTATGATGTAAATCTATTTTATATCCCTTGGTAGGGTGCATGAGAATTTTGCCAACCATGACGTTATTTCAATGTACGCAGTTTAAACATCTAGACATCCACTTGTGGACGATCTTGTTTTTTTGTGTCGTAGTTAAAATTTCTTTCAAATTTTTGGACCTTTGGAAGGCGAAGGTTATGTGATCACTGTACAGTCCTTTAAGATCAGGTTTCATGTTGATTAGAGACCAATTGTTGTTGATTATTCTTTTGATTTTAGACGCCTCTGTAGAACATTTTTAATACACAAACTGTTTTATGTTCTGTTGTAGTGGGTCTCGGTGTTAACAGTTGTTCTCTTGGAATATTGGTAACTCCTTTTATCGATTCTCGAAGGACTTCCTGGGGATATCCTCTCTGTTGATATTTTGTGGTTTGTTCAGTGAATACTTCTTGGAGGTTATTCGGGTCAGATGTTATCCTCTTAAGTCTAATGAATTGAGAGGTTGGAAGATGTTTCTTTAATGTTTCGGGATGGAAACTTATATAAAGTAGACTCTAATTTTTGTCCGTTATTTTTGTATGTACTCGAGTGACCAACTTGTGATCAGTTATATTGACTGTCACATCCAGAAATGCTATGGATTGGTCATCTATATTGTACGTAAATTTGATTCTCTCATTCACTGTGTTGATCCTGACAATGTTTCTTTCAAGTTTATATTTGTCGCCTTTCCATAGGATGAAAATGTCATCGATGTAACGTTTATAGATAATCAAATTTTCTATCCATTCTAGATTGTGGAAAATATGATCAGTTTCAAATTTAGACATATAGATGCAGGCATATGAAGGGGCCCCTCCGAAGCCCATGGATGTTCCATTACATTGGTTGAAAAAGTTACCTTGGCATTCGAAATAACTGTGGAACAATGCGAAATGCATTAGTTCAAGTAAAAAGATTTTTTGAGTGTCTTCAATATCTTCATTAGGTAAACCCCATTCTAGGGCTTCAAGTCCTTCGTTGTAAGGGTTTGAGGTATATAATGCTGTGACATCCACAGTACACAGCCAATATTTTGATCCTGAATCAAGAATTACATCCTTAAGGAGGTTTAGAAAAGCTGTGGTATCCTTGATATATGTGCTGCCTTTTTGTACTATGGGTTGTAGATGCCAATCTATGTATTTTCCGATGGGTTCAGAGATGGAGCCACAGGCTGAGACAATGGGTCTGAATGGAGGGTTTATGGGGTCTTTGTGAATTTTTGGTAGCATATAAAGTCTTGGTCAACGTGGGAATTATCCGCCATATTCATGAATATCGGCATTTGCGATTCTGAAATAGCGAAAAATAGCGAATCGCTATTCAGAAATTGCAAATCCGAATTCATGAATAATTGCGATTAAAAAAAGCGATTCGCACGCGATCGCAAAATCCGATAGCGATCCGATTGAAATTGCGATTAATCGCAGATTAATCGCTATTTCCACCTACCCGCGCCTGGACTGCGATCTCGCAAATAGCGATATCGCTATTTGCGATATCGCTATTTGCGAGATCGCAAACTCGCGAGATCGGGAAAACGGGAAGTCGCATTTCGAGCCCAGTGATGACATCACAACCAGGAAGCTGCCGGTTCCCACCACCATTTTGCACATTGAGGCACAGAGAGAGGGAGCACATTGGAGAGCTGCAGCACATCTTGGCAAGTACACAGATCCACAGATCCACAACCCTATACCATGGCTGAGGAAGCTGCACCTGGGACCAGCAGCTCGTCTGGGAGAAAGAGAAAACTCAAATTCTCTGAGCAGGAGCTGGAACACCTAATTGAGGGGGTTGTGGCCAACCACGACCAACTGTTTGGCGCTAATTCACGGAGGGTCCCAGAAATGGAGAAGCGGCGCATATGGCAGGGGATAGCCTCAGCAGTGAACTCGGTGGGAGTGGCGGCCAGGTCCCTGGAAGAACTCAAAAAGCGGTGGTACGACCTCCGAGGCCGTGCCAAGGAGAAGGTGGCGGCGCGCCTTGGGGAGTCCTCGGGCACAGGAGGAGGAGGACCAACGGTACCACCAAACACCGCCATGGAGGACCAGGTTGAGAACACCCTGGAGAGGGAGGCCTGTGTCGGTTTCACTACACTGGACTCATCCCGCCCCACCCAAGACACCCAAGGTAAGTGGCATGCGACTGCGACCCTGCCCCCTATGGATGTCCATGACCAAATAGGCTCCCCCAATGTCCCATAGGCATGCCATAGTTGCACATCAAGGAATGTCCTGAAGCATTGTGGGAGATGTAGTCTGGCCACAATGTTGTAGTACCACAATGCAGCCAGTCAGGTCCCAATGCACACAAAGCCACTGCCATTCAGGGAATGTCACCCAGCATGCATGTAGCAACTGCACGTCTGCCAGATGCATGCAACTAATGGTCCACCACTTACCCCCACAGGTGGCGATACCAGTGACAGCGACAGGCTGGAGATCGATGAGGGCGTCCCGGAGGTGGAGGTGCCAACACCTACCCAGGCACCAGCCCCTGCCGCTGCATCTGCACCAGCATCAACTACCACCAGCAGCGTCCCCCCTGCAACTGGTGCAGCACCCACATCCGCTGGCATGGCAGCCCCCATTGTGCCTCCTGCCACCGCTGCTCCTCCCAGAGCCGCAGCCAGGGCAGTCACTCCTGTGCCCCCTGCATCAACTGCTACTGCCACACCAGCAGGCACACCCCCTGCGACTAGCTCACCTGCAACACCGGCGGCCTTACCCCCAGCCGCTGTCGCCTCAACATCCGGGGCTGCGCCACTGTCCACTCAGCGGCCAGCCTCACAATCAGGCCAGCAGGGCAGGCGTGGCAGGTCACGCCAGCGCTCCACAGCAGCTACCAGGCGGGCCAATGCTGATGGACTGGCGCGGCTCAGCATCGAGAGACGGATGCTGCGCATTCACCAGCGCCAGGCTCAGCAGCAGGGAGCTATACAGCTCCAACTACACATGATTGGCCGCAACGTGGCATCTGTTGCAGGCCACATTGAAGGCATGAGGGCCGACCTGGCAGGTGTGGGAGATGGAATGGCCCGCATTGCTGCAGCCGTGGAGGCCAACACCCGTGCCATGTTGAGAGTGCGCAGTGGGCAACGCCGGCACCACCGCCAACTATTGACCCGGCTTGGCACTTACAGCAGGGCAAGCTATGTGTCGGCAAATGCGACATCTCTTTTGGCGCGGCGCAGTCTGACCCAGCAGCACGCTATCATCCAGTGCAGTGAGGACATGACGAGGGTGCTGGAGACCCTCACCACGGCCGTCGTTGCTCTTCACCCTCCACCTATTCCATCTGTTGTGGGGGGTGATGATGCGAGTGAGGGGGCGTCCAGCCTCAGCTCACAATCTGCTTCACAGGCCCCACTACCCACCCGCAGCACCAGGACCCCCCCATTGCCTGAAGCCCCGGAGGAGGATGCCCCTCAGAGGCGCTATGGAGGAACGCGCACTAGGCGCACCTAGAGAACTGCACTTCACCAATGGCACAGGCTGAGGTCAAGCCTGCCATGCAGTCATGCACAGCAGTATGGCGTAATACTGTTTGTTGGACTAATTTGGACAGTAACCTTATATTTCATTTTGTGAATTTAACAAATACTTTTTATTTGCTATTTGGACAGAAACCTTATATTTCATTTTGTGAATTTAACAAATACTTTTTATTTGCTATTTGGACAGAAACCTTATATTTCATTTTGTGAATTTACCAAATACATTTATTTTGCTATTTGGACAGAAACCTTATATTTCATTTTGTGAATTTAACAAATACATTTATTTTCCTACACACATTAGCGTTGTGTCATCATTACATTTTGCATGCATTGTTGATTTGTGGGGTGATGGAAGTGGTTGTACTAGAAACTGTTCACTGTGATGTGGTTGCGACGTCTGTGCCCTTCTGCTGGGTTCTCCCCTTGTGCATGGCGCGCATGTGCAGGTGGCCGGTTGTCCCCCTCAGATTCACTGCCAGAGATGTCAACAGGTATCCGGCGCTTGGTTGCAATGTTATGTAGTATTGCGCAGACAGCCACTATGCGGCAGCACTTTTCAGGACTGTAATACATGGCCCCACCTGTCTTGTGCAGTATGCGGAACCTGCTCTTGAGCAGGCCAAATGTCCTTTCTATGCAATTCCTTGTCCGTATGTGTGCAATATTGTAGCGCCGTTGCTGGGGTGTAGCAGGGTTGAGGTATGGGGTCAGGAGGTATTCACGGAGGGCGTAGCCACTGTCACCTGAATGAGAGGAGCAGATGGTGATTGCCTGTGCTGCGCTGTTACATCTTTGCAATGTGACATTTCAATCAAAGTGTACTTACCAAGTAGGTGTCCTTCCCCAAACTCTCCCCTGACCAGTCGTGTGTGGAGTCCGCTGTGCCGGAAAATGAAGGAGTCATGGGTACTCCCTGGGTACCGTGCGACGATGTCAGTGATGTATGTCTTGGCATTGCAGACCATCTGGATGTTGAGGGAGTGGTAGCACTTTCTATTGCGGAACATATACTCCATGCCAGCTGGTGGGCAGATGGCGACGTGGGTACAGTCTATACATCCGAGCACATGTGGAAAATGGGCTACATTGTAGAATTGTAGCTTTGTCATGTCCAATTCCTGTTGGCTGGCGGGGAATTTGATGTGACGGTGTAGCTGGGTGAGCATGGCGTCAACAAAAGTGTGGAGGCAGCGTGACATGGTGGGCTGGGATATTCCCCCAGCAGCCGCTACTACCCCCTGGAAACTTCCGGAGGCCAGGAGGTGCAGGCTACACAATACCTGCACATGTGTAGGCACAGCATTGGTACGGCTTGTTGGGTGCTGCATCAGGGGGTCAAGGTCCTGTATTAGCTGCATTATCATTTCCCCATTCAGCCTGTATTTAGCATATATCTGCTCTCTGGTTTGGCCCAGCAAGGTGACCCGCTGGCGGAATATCCTGTCCTGGATCCTGCGTCTCCTCCGTGCTAATCGCTGTAGCCTGCGACGCCTCACCACCATGTACATTCCTGGCATTGTGGGACTCCTAATGCTGCTGATGATGATGGTCCTTATGTGTGATTGGTCAGGCCAGTGCCTGTTGGTGATAGGACAACGGTTTTTTGAAAGTTTTTTTTCCATGGCTTTCATGGTTACCACCTGCTTTGAGTTGTCCTTATTTTGCGCGGTGCAAAATGCGATTTTTGTGTTTTTCGCTAATTGCGATTTTTCTTGAATACCGATTGCGATTATTTTGCGAATTCGCTATTATTTTCGCAGAATCCGTGGTGTGTCGCTATTTCCGAATCGCTAATGCTAAGCGGCAGGGATTCTGCGAATATATTAGCGAATTCGCAAATATGTGTTTGCGAATTCGCTATTTTGTTGTTGAATGCCGATTACGGAAATTGCGCCCGCATTTGCGTTTTCGCAGCGATTGCGGGCGCAATTTCACTTCATGAATCAGGCTGTTGGTCTCGAAGAATGCGTGTGTTTTTTTGTTGATCCATTTCATTTCAAGAGCGTGGTCGCCTATTGATTGTAAAGTTTTTTGATATTCGTTGGTAGGGTCTGATTCCAGTGGTATGTAAATTTGTTCGTTTTGGACATGTAGGTTGACACTTGTAACATAGAAAATGGTGTCCATCACTATAAGTGCTCCTCCCTTGTCTGCTCATTGGAAGGTTAAGTCACTGTCTTGACTTAGATTTTTCAGAATATTCCATTTGTGTGTAGAAAGATTTGACTTCTTAGGTTTAATGAAGTTAATCTGCTGAATTTCTGTGAGGAATGTTCTTTCGAAGGCTTCAATTGTTTTGTGGGTAAACAGTGCACAAAAATAGCTCTTTGGTTTAAATTCTTTAAGGGTAGAGTCTGACTCTGTCTCTGGAATAGTTTGACTCTCTTTAAAAAAGTAGCGTAGTTTCAATGTTCTGAAAAATTTGAAAAGGGTTATTTCAGTTTCAGGTAAATTTGATGTATAGGTGGGGACAAAACCGCAATCTGTGTTTTAGTAAGTTCTTTTGTTGAGATGTTGATGACTAGGTCACCTTCATTTGGCTTTTAGACTCTCCTGACTCGTTCTTCTTCTGTTTCTTTTTCCTCTCCTTGTTTTTCTAATTGCGGAGGTGCGTTGGCTGCAGGGCTATTTTCTAAAAAGGCCGGCTGTTGTATCTGAGTTGGTTGCAATTGTTTCTCTAATGGTTTTAATGTAGTAGAGACCGGTTTTCTTGCCTGAGTGATGTCTGATTCTGATACTACACTTTCCTGTGAAGAGCCCATGTTTGATTTTTGCTGGGGTTGCTGCCATTTCTTCTGATTGTAGAGTTCTGCCCACGTATACACTTCTTCAGGTTTATAGTCTATAGTAGCGCGACGATACTTCCTCACTTTTCAGTCGTTTACTTCTTTGGTGTATTTTTCTAATTTGTTATTAATGTCCTCAAGAAGTGTTTGAAGATCTTCGTGTTTATTCTATTCTCTTTTGATATTTGCTAGTTCTTCCTCTAGTTCTTTGAGTACTTTAGCTAGTTCTTCTATAATTAAGAGAATGAGGTCCAATAAGCATTTTGTTGAGAATTTGGTACCACTTTTCGAAAAATGTCTTGTTATTTTTGCAAAGCATTGGTTTGACGTCTATTCACAATCCCCTTGGAATCCTTTGATTCTTGTGATAGTGGATTAGTGTGGTGGCATGCAGCCTTTGGTTTATCTCTTTCTTGCTGATGTATTCAAGTTGTCGCAAAAGTTGTGCGGTTGTTGTGATTTGTGGTGTGAATGCTCTGGTCTCCTGTATTAAGCCATAGATCTCTTTGGCTGCTTCAGATTTGAATCCTAAAGTTTCCGCTTTATTGGTTGTTATCTGAGCTATGTCGTTGAATTGAATGTTTTAGGTAAAGTCATCAGCGTCTGAGAAGGAGGTTCACACCTTCAAAAAGCCTGCGCCGTCGTCGACGACGACATCGTCGACGCCCTCATCTGCGTAAAGGAAGACTGTCTCTCAAGTCTATGTCTCGACGTCGACAGTATCGACGACGTCAGCATCGTCTGCGTTTTCATCATCGACGACAACTACACCTTCGTCGACGGCGGGAAAGCCTTTGTCGTCGATCAATGTTATGAAGAAATCGCCAACGACAGCGTCGTCGTCAGTGTCGACGACGAGACCAGCGCCGTCGACGCCTGTGCCTTCGACGAAGCCCTCATCGTTGACGAGTGTGCCGTCGGCGAATTCATTGTCGTCGACGAGTGTACCGTCGACGAAGTCATCGTCGTCGACGAGTGTACCGTCGACGACGGAATCGACGACGAGAAAGATACCGTCGACAGTGCCATCGTCGACGAGAGTATCGTCGACAAAGTCATCGTCGACGTCAACATCGACAACGAAAGCAACAACAGGCATACCGTCGAAAGCGGCACCGTCGACGAGGACATCGTCGACGCCACAATTGAAGCAGTCTCCGACGATTCCACCGTCGATGAGACAGACACAAGACCTACGCTCCGTGGGCAATAAATCGTCTAGAATCCTATCGTCGACGAGTCCTTCAATGGAAATTACACCAGAATTGACGTCCCCAAGTAGGGTGCAAAGATTACCACCGGCTCGTCTCCTACAAGATGAGGAGTCGGAAGAGGATGATAGCACGCAGGCTACCAGTCCGTCTCATCTAGTGGTCAAATGTCAAAGTACGGATGAAGATGACAATGATGTTGAAATTATCCAGGAGCATAATGTTCAGGCACAGGTTCAGACTCAGGTTACGCCCATGGTATGTTTACCAGCATCTATTGTGTCTGATTTAAGGTTCTTAATAGAGGACTATAAACAACGATTTCCTGAGTCCTCGGCTCCAGCGGATAGGCAGATTCCTCCAGCGGCAAGGGCAGCTGCGTCTCCACGGTCCAGAGCACCATCTTTAGTGCTTCATCAGGAATGGGAGCAAGTACAGGATTCACCATCATCTGAAGATGAGAAAGAACCTCATGAAGAAGGGGAGATCCAAGATGTCCTTTCCAATCATGATGACGGAGATGATTATATAATTTCTTCTCCAGCGTCCCCAGAGCCAACAACATCAGGTTCACCACTGGCGGACATAGGAGGGTTCCACAGTATGATGCAGAGAGCGTCCAAAAGGTTCCACATAACGATGGAGTCTCAGGAAACAGATTTTTACCTTTATGATTTTAGGGAGCCACTTAGGAAGACAACTAAATCAATTCCCATCATTGAATACATATGGAAAGAGGGTCTACAATTGATGCAGACACTAGCCTCAGTTTCTACGGCGGTTCCAAGATTAGACAAAAAATATAAGGCCCCAGCATCGGCGCCAGCCTGTTTTACAGGGCACCCCAAACCAGACTCGGTGGTTACACAGACGGCGCAGAAAAATTCCAGAAATCCCTCTTTACCGCTAACAGCCCCGCCAGATAAGGAGGGCAGGAAGCTGGATAACATCGGAAAACGATTCTCAACCACATCGGCAATGACAATAAAGGTGGCAAATTCTATGGCGCTGCTAGGAAGATATAATAGACAATTATGGGCAGACATTGCTCCGTATCTGTCTGAACTGCCGGACGACACGAAGGAGGAGGTTCAAGCTCTGCTCCTAGAAGGTCAGTCTTCCTCCTCTGAATTAATAGACTATGCTCTGGATGTTGCAATGACTGGTTTCAGACAACTAGCAGGAGCAGCTGTATTGCAAAGGAAGGGATGGCTCAAGTCTACCTCATTCAGACAGGAGGTGCAGTCTAAAATCCTAGAAATGCCATATGATGGACAACAACTGTTTGGCGCAAAGATTGATGAAGCCTTACAAACGATAAAAAAGGACACGGATACAGCCAGAGCACTTGGCACGCTGCAATTTAAAAACCAGTCCTTTCGAGGGAACAGAGGCAGCGGACAATCCTCTTACAGAGGCAATTATTAAAATAGATCCTCATATTCTTATGGCCACGGCAAGTCGCAGTACCAGCCGCGCCAACAACAACAGAACAGGCAGTCCTCCTTTGGAAAGTCCAACTTTAGAGGAAAGACCCAACGAAAGCCAGCCAGTCCATCCCTCATCTCCTTCTTTGAAAATTGGAGGAAAACTGACCCATTTCCTAGACAACTGGAGGAGGATAACAACGGACCGGTGGGTCCTCCAGTTAATTCAATTTGGACATTCTCTAGACTTAGAAATTATCCCTCCAACAACCCCTCCTCGCCCTATGCCTCACAAGAACCTACGATTTCTTCTTCAGGAAATCTCGATCATGCTACGGAAAGGGGCAATAGAGCGAGTACCGTCAGCTCACAAGGGGAGAGGATTTTGCTCCTGCTTCTTCCTCATTCAAAAGAAGGACAAGAAATGGAAGCCCATTCTAGACCTCAGGGCGCTCAACACATTCTTAAGGAAGCAATCGTTCCACATGGTCACGATTCAAGAAATCTTGGGCCTACTAGAGGAGGGAGATTTCATGACGTCTTTGGACCTGCAGGACGCATACTTTCACGTCCCAATCCACAGGAGTCACAGGAAATTCCTAAGATTTGCAGTGGCTGGCCAACACTATCAGTTCTGTGTCCTCCCTTTTGGCCTCAAGTCTGCACCCCGGATCTTCACCAAATGTCTTTCCCGGTGGCAGATTTCCTCAGACAGCACAGGCATCAAGTCTTCGCGTATTTGGACGACTGGCTGGTGAAGGCACCATCCTTGTCAGGCGCAACCAAATCCTCCAACGCCTGTCTCAATCTCTTCAAAAACTTGGGTCTTACACTCAATCGGGAAAAATCCACCTTGCATCCCTCTCGAGTCATTACCTTCCTCGGAGCAACACTAGATACAAAAGCTGCGAAGGCTTTCCCGTCTCAGGAGAGAAAACGCAAGCTTGTCTCCCTAGCCGCATCGGTGGCTTCGAAGAAGACTTTATCAGTCCGGACCTTTAAATCCCTCCTGGGCATGATGTCCTCGTGTATCCTACTCATACCGCACTGTCGGCTATGGATGCGTCCTCTCCAAAAGGCTCTGTCCAAACAGTGGATGCCGTGTATGGGATCGTTTGACGACCGCATAAAGATCACGAGCCAGATCGTCAGGACATTGCAGTGGTGGAGGTCACTCAAGAACCTCTCACAAGGGTTGCAGTTCCTGCTTTCTGCAGCGCCCCATGTCATTACAACGGACGCCTCACTGGAGGGCTGGGGAGCAGTCCTGCAAGAATTGCGGATCAGTGGCAGATGGTCGGAGCAGGAGACACAGCTCCATATCAACCGGCTGGAGCTGAGGGCAGTCTTCCTAGCCTTGCAGGCCTTCTTGCCAAGGATCAAGAACTCCCTAGTGCTCGTCAGGACCGACAACACTACGACGATGCACTACCTGAACAAACAGGGACGGACACGTTCACTAACACTCTCTTGCGAATCGCAGAAGATCTGGAATTGGCTCATTCTCCACAACGTATCGTTGAGGGTGGAGTACGTCCCAGGCAAGGACAATGTCATTGCAGACGCCCTAAGCAGACGGATGTCTTCATCACATGAATGGGAGCTAGACATGGTACCACCGTTCACATCTTCTCAAGGTGGGGAACACCGCAAATCGACCTATTTGCGACCAGGGAGAACGCCAAATGCCAAAGCTTCGCCAGTTGGCATCCCCAACCAGGGTCTCTCGGAAATGCATTTTCCATCGCATGGCGCAACATCTTTGCGTATGCATTTCCGCCATTTCCAATGATTCCCAGAGCCCTCAGAAAGATGAAGGCGGAGCCTTGCACTTTAATTCTGATAGCCCCATTCTGGCCGAGGCAACATTGGTTCACAGACCTTCATCGCCTCTCACAGCAGCCGCCAATCCGTCTACGTCAGCATCCATCTCTACTCACGAAGAGCGACAAGCAGATTCAACATCCGGATCTGAAATCTCTCAGGTTATCGGCTTGGCTCCTGAGTACCGAGAATTCAGCAAGTTAAACATTCCGCAGGATTGTAAAGATATCCTAGCCAGGGCACGAGCGGACAGCACTAACAAGACTTATTCCCTGAAGTGGAAACGTTTCTGCATCGGGTGTTCGGACAAAGGTCTACGTCCCTTCGCTACCTCTCCAGAACAAATATTACCCTACTTGCTTCATCTGGCGCAGTCGGGCCTAGCCCACTCCTCCATAAAAGTACATTTGGCAGCGATATCACGATTTAAAAGGACACCTAGAGAGCCCTCTCTCTGGTCTAGTAGACTGATAAAACAATTCCTTAAAGGTCTCTATAGATCTTTTCCTCAACCACAAATGGTCCCTCCAACATGGCATCTAAATGTGGTTCTTAACCAACTAATGAAACACCCTTTTGAACCCATTCACAGGGCAGAACTAAAATACATTTCGTGGAAGACAGCTCTCCTCCTGACGCTTACATCAGCAAGGAGGGTCAGTGAACTGCAGGCTCTTTCCATCCAAGACCCCTTCCTGCAGTTTAGGGATGACAGAGTAATTTTAAGGACCAATCCTAGGTTTATTCCTAAGGTTCCGTCGGACTTCCACTTAAATGAGCTGGTCATTCTCCTCAGATCATTCTTTCCAAATCCCAGCACCACAGCTGAGAGATCGCTGCACTCATTGGACCTTAAAAGATGTCTAAAATTTTATATTGATAAAACCAAACATTTCAGGAAATCCAACCAACTGTTCATAGCCTTCAGTAGACCTAGAAAGGGTCTACCGCTGTCCAAACAAAGCATCTCCAGATGGATCTCTTCGGCAATTGCCTTCTACCACGACAGAGCCGGACATCCATTGCACTCTAAAATCAGGGCGCACTCTACAAGAGCCATGTCGACTTCTATGGCACTATTTTCTGGAGTGCCAATTATTGACATCTGCAGGGCGGCAACATGGAAGTCGCTGCATACCTTCACCAGGCACTACTGCCTGGATACAGAGCTGATGAAGGATGCAGCAGTGGGACAAGCAGTGTTACGCCATCTATTCAAGTGAGGTGAGCCTTCATCCATCCCTCCATCCTTTTATGAAATGCACATTTCTCTGTTACTGCTTCCTGTTGATATCTATTGATGGTTCATAGTAGCATGATATGTATTATCTAATGACTTGTATATGCTGTTCCATCAGAAATGTGCACAAGGTATTGCTTGCTACTCTGATTCAGGCATGTGAATCTATGAAAGACACCCATAATACTGGATAAGAAATGCGTTACTTACCTGTAACTGCAGTTATCCAGTATTGGTGTCTTTCATAGATTCACATGCAACCCTCCCGCCTCCCTGGGAAGGACTCACCTATCTCTCTATCAGTGCTACGCCTACTTAGCTTGGTGCGTACGAAAATCTGAGAGACTGAGGCTCCTGACAGGAAGGTTCTAGAGGGAGGTGTTAGCTGATTGGCTCTCTTCTAGAGTTTGGTCCTTTTTACAAAAGGACATAGATAGGCTACTAAGGTGAGGCCCTTAGGCCTAATTCTCTCTATATATGTCTATAGGACATTACTTTTTTATGTACCGGAGACTCCCGTCTCGACGAAGGGGACTGATTCAGGCATGTGAATCTATGAAAGACACCAATACTGGATAACTGCAGTTACAGGTAAGTAACGCATTTCATCGCGTTGTACTGATATACATCCGATAAATACCAGTGATCCATACAAGACCAA
Organism: Lissotriton vulgaris; assembly: GCF_964263255.1. NCBI lineage: Eukaryota > Metazoa > Chordata > Amphibia > Caudata > Salamandridae > Lissotriton > Lissotriton vulgaris. Next base: position 1,341,205,192 of record NC_141695.1, on the reverse strand, counting down.
GTCTAGTGTGGGGCTGAATAGAATGAAAATCCTTTATCAAAGGAGTGTTGAGTACGCCAAGCATCTACGAGGAGACAGGATTGTAAAAGAGTAGTGAATTCCCTAGTAGAGTGTGGTTTGGTGAACTGCCCAGAACCCGTTATGTCAAGGATTGGGTTTAAGGTAAGACTGAAATTGCCAACCATTAAAATAGAATCAAAAGAAAGTTGAGAGATATGTGTGGAGACGTTAGGAAAAACATCTGGTTTTTCTATGTTTGGGGCATAAATGTTAACCAGGAGTAGGTGTTCTGTCCTAAGGATATCGGCTTTCGGGGTACACAACCATTTTATGTACTTGAAAAGGTACTGCTTTGTGGATTAGGTTACAAACCCCCTGGTGTAACTACTATAATTAGCAAAAAAATTATTATCTCCATAATTGGAGGAAAATCAATTGGCAGAGTTCGGGGTGTAGTGAGTCTCTTGCAGAAATGCCACTTGGACTGCATTTAGGCCATGGTAGAATACCACCTGTCTGCCCTTTAGAGGGTTGTACAGTCCTCTGATATTCCATGACATGCTCTTTAGTTCCATCGCCCCAGGCCTTTTAACTGGCAACGTCATTGGGGCAATGAATAGAGGTATGGACTTGAATCAATGTACCATGTGTGCTAAGCCAATCCATAGCATAATCAATGCCCTTTATAAAACAATCATTAAACATGAAACACATAACCCAAGGCCCCCCACCCATATTGGATAACAAAACAAGCAGTATCCTTTGATTCCCATAATTGTCCCGTCAAACAGTAGGAGTACTCCTTGGGGGGAAGCAACGCTCAAAGGAAACCGCCAGAAAACACTATTAAATACTGATGAAATCATGTACAGCCATTTTTGTCAAAATACTAAAAAGGATACTGAGGAGGGACTGACATTTTACAATAAGCAAGTATAGCATCAGTCAATAGACCATTCAGCGTTTATGAGTCTGCGGAGAGTCAATGTGGGAAGCTGCCTCTCCATTAGTAGGGGAGGCAGAGCCCGGTCTAATCTGCCTCCAGAAGTTAGCCTCATCATTGGGCGAGTCGAAAACGTGATTTTTTCCATTGATTTGAATGCGCAATTGCGCCGGGTAAAGCATTGCATCGCCTTTTGCTGTGTTCGTTTTGTGTCCCGGAATTTGCAACAAACCTCTTGCATGAGTGGAGTGAAATCAGGTAAGAAGGGGAGTGACATGCCCTGATGTTGGATAGTTCCCTTTATAACGGTCAAAGGAGAGAGTGACGTCTCAATCATAGTAATGAAGGAGCCGGGCTATGATCAATCGTGGCATGAGTCTCTCTCTATTGGCTGGGTCCCCTCATCTTCAAGATGTGTGCTTCACCTCGCCTCCCTCACTTGAGGGGTGGGGTCAGCAAAGGTTGGCACACCTCTCCTCCTAACTTTTTTTTCCTGCTGAGTCTCCCTTCCAAAGTGCAGGCCAGAACCGGTAGGAGTCAGTTGCCGGAGGCAGCAAAATGCAGGGACAGCTTGCAAAGGCAGCAGGCCTTTGAAACTTACCCTTCTTGAACCTAAGTCCATCCTGGGGGAAGAGGCATGACACGTCTGCCTAGGATGGGCTTTGTTTCTAGACCCAGAGAGCAGAGGCTCTCTACACAGTGGTCCAAAAACATGCCTGGTGGTGGCAAATGGTGGACAGCCATTCAGAAACCACATCATGGCTGGTCATTTTTCAAAGTGCATGTTTAAGATTTTCTCTGATTGAATTCTACATAAAATCCCACACTGGCATCAGTATGGGTTTAATGTGATGAGAGGTTTACTGCCAAACTACCCTGGTTTCAGTAAAGCTATTATGGATCTGTGGAGTTAGTAATGACCAACTCCCAGACCATATACTCTTCCTAGATTTACTGCATTTGCAATGTCTAATAATGGACTTAGACACTGTAAGGGTACAGTGCTCATGCAACTGTACCCTCACCTGTGGTCTGGTGCACCCTGCTAGAGGGGTGACTTACCTAGGCCACAGGCAGTGGATTGCCGGAATGGCACACAGGGATGTGTGCCATGTCGACTCTTCACTTTTCTCTGCACCAAAACATGCATCCAGCAATGGTAGCCTATGGATGTCAATGTGCAGAGTCTCTCACCACCCCCCTTTTGTACCGCTTTTGGCTGCCATAAGTGTGGCAGGGTATGCTCAGACGTGAGTCCCTTGTTCACTTTGCCACTGGATTCAAGCAAGCCGGGCTGAAGACGGCTGGATTGCCAGAAACTGGTCCTCGGAAGCTTGTTTTCGGTCCAGGAAAGACATGGCTTGGCAGTTCGGGCTGGACTGTTCCCATGAGGCACAGGGTTAGACTGATTTGCATATAGCCATGTCTGAACTGAGGTGGCAGAGTGGGCTAAAGAACAGTGATGGATTAAACCCAGATCCTTTGACTGGGGGTGAGTGTTTGATTGATTCAGATGCTCCTTCCATCACCACCCCCTTTTGTACCGCTTTTGGCCGCCATAAGTGTGGCAGGGTATGCTCAGACGTGAGTCCCTTGCTCACTTTGCCACTGGATTCAAGCAAGCCGGGCTGAAGACGGTTGGATTGCCAGAAACCGGTCCTCGGAAGCTTGTTTCCGGTCCAGGAAAGACATGGCTTGGCATCACCACCCCCTTTTGTATCGAGTCTCTAAGGGTGGCACAATATGTGTTGTACCCCTTAGAGACCTTCCCTGGTCACAGAGCCCTTGTTACCAATGGTTCCTTTTACAAGGAGTTTACCTGTGGCCAGAGATGCACTAAATGTAGGTCCAAAGGTACAGTTTTTTAGTAAAACAGCACAAGCCCTGGGAACCTGATTGGCAGGGAGCCAGAGCACTTCCAGTCAAAGTGCATCAGAAACCTGGCATAAAATGGTGGGATTAATGTCGTTTAAACCTACTTTCATGCACTGGGTGAAACCACTTCCTGTGAAACCCTTAACTTTAGCCCCCGGAGAAAAATGCCTTGACACTTTTCCTTTTTTATCTGTTGACAACTCTAAGATTATTGGCCTAATTATGATATTAGTGGATGGGATAATCCTTCAGAAATGTGATGGATATACCATCCGCTGTATTACAAGTTCTTTAGGAAATAATGTAATCTGTAATACGGCTAACGGGATATCATTCATGTTTGTGACAGAGTATCCCATCCATCAAGATCCATCAAGATCGAAATCAGGTCCATATTTTTTTTTACACAATATTTTACGTTTTTAAACTGTTTTGGTTTGTCTGTTTGAAGTGTGATTTAGCACTCTTTGAAATAGCAACCACTATTGTCAGCAGTATGGAAGTCTGGTAGATAAGCTCTACATTAAAAGTAGAATCAGCTTCACTGTCAACATGTGTATATGTAGGAAACAAATTACTATACAAATTACCTGGCATTCAACTGTTCCTTCTCAGTTTTACCAATTCTTGTAATTTTACAGAACACCACATGGTGTTTTTGAGGTCACTGTTAGGTGAGATTGTCTTAAAAGCACAAGCACGCTGATTTGTTTATTGTTGTTTTGCTGAAAAAGAGGACACATAATTCTGCAGGTAAAATGAAGATACCAATAATTGTTTTTGCTTTGAAAAAGTCAGCTGTGTACAGGATTTGGTAATTGTGAGAGATAGGTGAATGGTATTCAAAGAGGACTTCCTACCTGACCACAGCTAGACGTGAAATGTAAGGTTCAAGACTCGAGGCGTGAGGGAGGAGCGTAAAAGGACCTAGCACTGGACCGCGCAGTGTGGAGCCCCGGGGCCCCAGTGCCTGCGTTCACTGTTTACCCATCATTTGCCGCCCAATCTCGCCAGATTTGCGCCACAGGTCGGACCACCCCCACTCAGCCTGGCAACTTTGGCCTTGCCCTCAAACACCGCTTGGGGGCAAGGATTCTAACTTGCATTCGGGAGCCAAGTAGAGGGCGGAGGTGTTAGCGGCGGGGAGCTTGGCCCAGGAGATCGGCGGGCTGCGTGTGGGCTGCATGGTGGAGTTGAGTGAGGCAACCTGTAAAATAGCGGGCTCGGGAACCCAGCGGAACCCTGTGGAACCCAGCGGAGTCTATAGAGCCTGCAGAACAAGCGGAGCAAAGTGAGCGTGCACACCAATAGGAAGGAGGGAAGAAATCTGGGGCTTGGGACCTGCACTTGGACCTGGAACTTGGAGAGAGCCACAACAAAGCCACAACAAAGGCAAACAACAAGAACAAGAGGTGAGCAAAGAGCAGTGAGCGCGGCCGTCTTTAGTGGCGGCCAATGAGCGTTGAGCCCAACAGACTGCGGAAGCGGCCCAACTAGTTTGTGTGCGGCTTGAGGTTTGCCATAGTGCCCTGCTCCTGCTCAATTCCAGCATGCTCCCTCTGTTATTCATTGCTTTCCACTCACCTACTTCCTCCCCTACCCCGAGCCCTCCCCGACCTTTACCTTCACCTACTTTTACCCTCTTGCAGTCATTAAGTTGGAGTGCAAACTGCGAGTTTGGTCACCGGACATTGCTCGAGCACTGTTGGTGCTGAATTAGCATGAGTTTTTATTTACTTGAAGAGAAAAGCGGCTTCACCTTCGCAACCAGTGAATCTAGAAGTTAAAGAAGTATGAGCCTCTATGGGAGCTTCTAGATAAGAGGTCCGAAATGAGATCTGGGAGTACTAGATCTGAGGTCAAGCCAAAGAAAAAAACTCGCCAGAACACCAGGAAGATCAGGAAGACTAGTAAAGGAGTCCCCGCCCAACCCACAGAAGTGACACAACTGGAAATAATCTCGGAATTTTGCCAACACTGTCACCAACGCAAAGAAAAAAACAGTTGGCAGAAACCAAAAAATAACTGACTTCCTACTCTCTCCAGGTCCCTGATCTCAGGAACCAATTAAAGTTATGCCATCTTTAGCTGGATCCACACCAAATATGGTGCGTGTACGGACCAAAATCCCGCTAGAGGACAGCCATAGTACCACAAAGTCTTTGAAAACACCTGGCAATAAAGTAATTGTGACAGCTCAAATAAATGCGAATGTAAGCGAAGCACTACAAACAAATCAATCAAACGTAATGAAAGCAGCACTCCAAGCACCAATAGAGCAACACCTTGAGAGTCTCTCGCCATCCCCCGGACCCTCGGGGCTGGATTAGGCGAAAGCCAGGCACTCGTTTTGTCCAGGGTCAGCAGGGATAGCACGGCCATGCACTCTGTTGAAAATGAAGATGTAATCGTTTTAGGGTGTAAGTTAGAGATTCCGCCCAAACTTATTTTGGAAACTCAGGAATGCTGAATAAGTTCTTTTGGACCAACACACGAAGCCCAAAAGGTTGCAACTCTGCCTCTCTTCGCAAATACATAAGTGTCCTTAGGGCCTTTCTATGATTACAACACTATTCTCTCCCCAATAAAGACTAGTTCAGGGGGGCTCATTTATGAAAAGTGACGCATCGCTGCGTGAAAACAGTGATGCGTCACTTTTCACTGCGCACTCCTTGCGACACCAATGATGCGTCATATTTAATGTATGACGCATCATGTCGCAAGGACTTACAGATACGTCAGTATTTCTGACGCATCTGTAAGCGTCAAAGTGACGCATTGTTGGAGTGTGTCACAAAAGTGACGCAACTCCAGCAATGCGTCCTTTCACATGGGGAAAGCCCCATGTGAAAGGGCTTGCGTCAGTCTTACGCCTGCTGTGAGGCAGGCGCAAGATTTTGACGCAACAGCATCCTAAAAGTGACGCAGTGAAATCTCATAGATTTCACTGCGTCACTATTACGAGGCTTTTTGCGGGGGAACGCCCCCTCTGCATACATTATACCTGACGCAGGTATAATGTGGCACAGGGATTTAAAAAGTGACGCATCTACCTAGATGCGTCACTTTTTAAATATGGCGCAACAAGGCACATTTTGTACGCAGCTGGTGAGTCACAAAAAGTGACGCACCGGCGGCGCAAAACTGACGCAAGGCCTCATAAATAAGGGCCAGGGTTTGGCCTTACCACCCAATTAAGTAACGGACTGGTGGAAGGCGTCATGGACAAAATCGCAAATAAATCAGGAGACTATAATCTAGTAACCCAACGAACAGATGACCAGGCAAGTTGTGTCATGGATAAAATGGAAAACAAACACGAAGAAGATATCCTTTTAAGCCAGCAAACGGATGAGCACCAGGTAGATCATTTTTCACCCCTACAAGCTCCATTATGGTCACCTTTTATCAATATCATAGAGACCATTTCTTCAGTATTATTTCAGCATTCAGAAAAACTAGAGTTGCAAGTCAACCTTCTGCAAGTCCTGGTGTTACATGTCTCTGGCATAGAACGAAAGCTTCAAGATTTAAATTCTATAATTGAGCGGGTGCAAAAAGACCCCCAAACTACGTAACACGAATGCCAATGTTCTAGCACTATGACCCAACTGAACTCCATCTTGGTGATTTTGACAGACGGTAGAAGTAAAAAACACGATGAACACCTTCACAAGTAATCGCGCTGTTGGTGCTTCCGCCAAAACCAGTTCAAGTCGACACCAGCTTTCCACCCTTCCGGGTACTCCGGAAAGCATAGTTGAACTAGACGGTACCCAAAGAGACTCAGACTCAGATGACTTTCTGCCTGAAACTTCAAACAATACTTCGATGCAAAGTAACCAACAACATGATGCACCATCGTTTGATGTAGCAGCTCCAAAACTGGAGTGAAAAAACCCAGCAATCCACTAACTAAACGGGAACAGAAGAGACTGAGAAAGTCAAGGAACAACAAGCAAAAGAGAGGCCAAACTATAGTATAGGCTTCCCTAAATCAGGCACAAGGGTGAACCGTTGAAAGTGGTGTGCACGCTAATTTGCCAGAGGTAGGCCCTGGAAACGGGCTCGCAGGAAATACGGCAAAAACTTGTTCTCTCGCAAAGTCGTCTGAACACAGACACAAACCTGATCACAATTCAACGAATAATCTCCAGTCAGTTTCAACATCACCAGAGACATGCAGCTATAAAGGCTCCCGGCTAGCACTCATCCCCATAAAAGATCAAAAAGAAGATGGCCCCATAATTAACCATGGGCGGAAAATCCGTTTCGCTCGCGGATTTTGCGGATTTTCGGTAAATTCGCAATCCGCGAGATTCGCAAATCTCCCGCAAAATCCGCAAATCCGCGAGCAGCGGATTTTGCTCGCACTGTTCGCGTGAGTTCACGCCCCGCGAATAAGTGCAAAATTGCAGAAATACGATCTTAGCAAAACTGAAAGTAACTACTTACCAGGTTCAAAAGTTCAGGCTCATCATTAGTAGCCATTTCCTGTAGTGCTTCCTGAGGGGCCCCTCCAGAGTTCAGTTGCCAGTTGAAACTATTATGTGACCCTGCTCTGAACCTCAGAATAGTTACACATATTTATTTATTTATTTATTTGAAACATTTGTAAAGCGCGAACGAAGGCCCGAGGGCATCTCGGCGCTAAAGAACTGCTGTGTTTAACCCAGGGAGACAGAAAGTACGAAGGTTAAAAAGGATCAGAGGTTAAAAAGCCAGGTTTTGAGATTTTTTCGAAAGGACCTGAGAGAGGTGCTGGCCTTAATTGAATATGGAAGTGTATTCCACAATTTCGGTGCAGCTACTAGGAACCGCCTATCACCCCAATTGACAGTTTTGGTTCGGGGGACCGCCAGATCAGACGAATTGGAGGAGCGCAGTGTTCTAGAAGGGCAGTAGGGAATTAAATTTTGAGTGAAGACACTGGTCCGACATTATGTAAGGCCTTGTATGTCAAACATAGTGCCTTGAACTTTATCCTCTTTTTCACTGGGAGCCAGTGAAGTCGCCTTAAAGTTGGTGAAACCGATTGGTATTTAGTGATTCGCCCTAGGAGCCTTGCAGCGGCATTCTGAATGGCCTGCATTTTAGCTAGCACTCTCTCCTGGGCACCTAGAAACAGGGCGTTACAGTAATCTAGGGTGGAGAGAACCAGGGCGCTTACCAATGTTTTGGCGTGATGCTCAGGTAAAAAGGGCAGAATTTTTTTTATAAGCCGGAGTTTGAAAAAGGCAGAGGAAGAGATCTGGTTAGCATGAGGCAGGAAGTTCAGACGGTTATCAAACAGTACACCCAAGTTCCTGACCTTGTCGACCGGATCTGGAGGCTGGCCCATAGACGACGGCCACCATAAGGGGGACCAGTCTGGGGAAAGATTGCCGAAAATTACAACCTCTGATTTTTCAGAGTTCAATTTCAGGCAATTATGGCCCATCCAACTGCCTATTGCCTGCATACCTTGGTTAAGCATTTTCGCTTTTTGTGGCCCATCGTTCTTAACAGCTAGGATCAATTGGGTGTCATCTGCGTAGGACGTTAGGCTCATCCCAAATGCCCTGATGACTTTGGCAAGGTCCGACACATAAATGTTAAAAAGTGTCGGACTAAGGGATGAGCCCTGAGGAACTCCACATGGTAAAGACAGTGGGGAAGACTCGAAAGGTCCCACAGTGACAACCTGGGTCCTATTAGCCAGGAAAGAGGCAATCAGATTTTTTGCGTTGCCTCGGAAACCTATGCTCTCGACACGGTCGACCAAGGTGGTATGGTCGACCGTGTCGAAGGCCGCCGATAGGTCCAGTAGGATCAGGATGGCAGAGCCCCCTGCATCCCGGATGGATCTAATATCATCTGCCGCCTTGACCAGAGCGGTCTCTGTTCCGTGGCATCGGCGGAAACCAAACTGCGATTCGTCGAGCCTTTTGTTTTCCTCGATAAAGAGGGAAAGTTGGGTGTTCATGATTTTTTCCACCACTTTCGCTAAAAATGGCAGACTGGCGATGGGCCGGTAACTTTTAAGTTCCTCTTTATCGAGGGAAGGTTTCTTCAGAAGCGGTTTTATGAGTGTTTTCTTTAGGGTGTCCGGGTAGATGCCTGTGGAAAACATGGAGTTACAGATCTCGGTTATGGATGGGAGAACTGTGTCCATCATTGGCCGCAGAACCTTCAGAGGGCACGGGTCCAAGGCTGACCCAGATTTAATAGAGGATATGATGTTGAGTACCTGAAGGCAGGTCACCTCTCTGAACTGCTGAAAGGTTGGTCCTTCAGGCTGGGTAAAGGCCTCATGGGAGCTGATTGCGGTATTAGCAAAGTTTCGATAAATGTCATCCACTTTGCTGAAAAAGAAACTAGACAATGCGTCGCAGAGGGTTTGGGAAGGGGGGGGTGTAAGATCCACCGAAGAGCCAGCTAACTGTCTGGTAGTCTCAAATAGACATTTATTTGAGTTCTGAGCATTTTCTATTTTGTAACAGTAATATCTTTTCTTAGCGTCTGTAATAAGATTTTTGTATATTGTTACCGACTCTTTGTAGAGAGATTTGGATTCCTGGGAATAATCCTTACGCCAGTGTCTCTCTCTGTTCCGGCACTGTTGTTTTTGTGTGCGTAGTTCATCCGTGTACCATGGGGCCGAGGGGGTCGCTCTATTGCGTGACCGCTGTTTGACTTGAACCAGATCTCTGGCTGCTGAACTGACCCAGTGGTAAAATTGAGAGGTGGCGGTATTAGGGTCAGTGGATAACAAAGGAGTAGTATCTGTGAGCAGATTTTTTAAGCTGCATTCATCTATGTTATCCCAAGCCAAGTATGTTTGGTGAGGGTTACCGTTAGATTTATTAATCGGGAGATCATAAATTTGTAGCGATGAAAGAATAAGATGGTGGTCAGACCATGTTAGAGGCAGTATTTTTGTAACTTGAAAGCCGGTGGCATTTGAAAAAATGCCATCTAACATATGACCTCCTTCATGCGTGGGGGCATGAACCAAAGTGGCCAAGCCAAAGGTAGATAAGTCTGCTAATAGAGTGGCTGTGTCAGGATTATCAAGGGCATCAAAATGAAAGTTAAAATCGCCTAGAATGGTAAAAGGGGTATCTAATGCAGATACTTCCAAAAATGACCTGAAGGCGCCAATGAAGTCACCTCTAGGCCCTGGAGGACGGTAAAGAAGAATCCCTTTAAAAGTGTAAGATGGGGACATTTTAATAGAAAACTCAAAGGCTTCACACGAGGTCTGTACAATAGTGGTAAACCTTACAGTGTAGGTGTCACGGGCGATAATGGCGATGCCACCTCCCTTTTTCTTGGTTTGCCTATCTAATCTGTGGGTGGTATACCCCATCGGGACTGCTATGACCAAATCCGGGTCGGATGCTGGGCCCATCCATGTTTCAGTCATGAACAGGAGATCTATTTTGTGGTCATGGATCAACTCATGAATGTCTTGGCTATGCTTGCCAAGCGAGCGGACATTTGTGAGTGCTATCGTGTATGTTTCCGTAGTACGCAGTTTACTTTGCGGGGGTTTATGGATAGCGGGAATCATGGTGTGACAGCCCGAGCAGTAGGTTACAGGGCTAGTGAGCAGGGAGATCGGGAGGGAGATATAACAGGTTTCACTAGTCGTGGGGCGTAAACGCATAAGCTGTGCGGCCGAGTAATGAATACGAGGGGACTGGTCAAGTGGGCCAGGGGGGGTGGCCCTAGGCCCGGGCCAGGCGCGGACCACAAAGGTCCTGAATTACAGCTAAGGGAGACAAGCAGGAGCCAGGCTGGAAGTTCAAATCCATTAATCAGCCCCTAATGTATTATTGTCAGTTGGGGCAGGGCAGGTGTTGTAACTAATTTTGCAACAATGAAAGCACTTAGCAAGTGCAAAAGATCACTAATCAGGAAGCACTAAGGAAGCAGGTGCCAGCTAAAAAAATATTCTGTGACACATTAATCAGCCCCAAATTAATTCAGGTCACTTGAGGCAGGGAAGGTGTGCTTGCGTTGCCACAATAATGTACACTGACTGGACAACCAGAGGGTGCTGTGATGAAACAGAGGGTGGCATGGGTGGGCCAGAGGGTGGCATGAGTAGTCAGAGAGTGGCAGTGGTGACAGAGAGTGGCAGTGATGAAGAAGAGTGTCCCAAACAGGCTGGACACGTAGAAACAACAAGTTCGCGAAACTTGCGACCCGACAGGTAAGTTCGCAATTTGCGACATTGTAAAAAACCCTCGCGAACTGGCAGAAACCCGCGCAAACACAAAAAAAAAAATCCGCCAATTCGCGAGAATTCGCGGATTTTGCGGATTGCGAGTTCGCAAATCCGCAAAATTCGCGAACGCGAGATTCGCAAAATTCGCCCATGCTTACCCATAATGCGCGCATCTCGGTTAGAACAACCAAGTATATCTCAATACTTTACCAAACAATCAAATGTCCATAAAAGCAAACCATTGGCTGAAATCCATCAACCACTAAAAACCAGGCATCCCTGGGTAACCCAGTCTGATCAATCCCCTCTATTGGGAGACCAAACCGAACCTCAGAACATAAACTCAGGTTTGACAAAAACAACCGGACTTCAAATTCCAAATGAAGGAAAAACTAAATTCAGTGGAATTTCTGCAGGATTATATTACCACAGAGCTGATCCCTCACTAAGTAATGATGGTCAAAAACTCCCAGAAGGCAAACTATCGCTTGAATTGATTTCACACTATAATTCAAGAGGACGCCTTGACATTCTCAACCACAGCGCCATACTCAAGCTTGCAAGTTCCATTGAAATGCTAAAACATCTAAATACAAATCATATTGAAAGTGTACAATTCAAACCACTCCCGATGGCAGATGGGAGAGAAATGACGGTTGTTACTTGGAGCAGTGGGATCCACCGTCAGCACCCAGGAGAGCTGGTCTAATCTGCGCATTATCCACCAGGTAGCAATTGAAGTAGCCAGCAAAAGCCAGAATGTCCTTTTCCAACCATCAGGGGCATTGAGACCAAGAAAAATGAGGCATGAAAAAGCAACTTAAAAGTGTGCTCCTGGAACATCAATGGGCTCGGCAGCAGTACAGAGGAGGCAGACCTCTTAATTTTTCTAGAAAAAAAATTGGATATCTCACTATTTCAAGAAACTTGGTCTATGGCACCCACATCGATTAATGGCTTTAAATAATTCCATCAATATGCCACCAAGAGAAAATAATCTGGTGGTTCATCAACTTATCTCAGTACTAGCATACCATGGTTCTATGAATTAATTGAGTTAGGACAAAAATTGATCCAATGCATTAAAATGTTATTACCACAAGATCCTCCCAATGACTTGGTGTGCAACCATGTGAAAAATTCACTATTAATATGTAATGTATATATCCACCCAGGAGCAAAGGCAAAACAGGAGAAAATTGTGACCCTTAAAGCCTTGCTCAAATCATTGCAATCCCCCTTTCCACATCCAGGCATTGTGCTGTCAGGGGACTTCAACATTTTTTTATTACAAGAGGACCAAGATCAAATCAAACAACAAAACAAATTTAAAGGGAAAAGCATCCATACTGTAGACACAAATTATTGGGTGCCGCTCGCTGAGGAGACTTTGGAGTCTGTGACCGCCTGTAACCCTGCTGGGAAGTCGCCGCTGGAGAGGAGAAGCTGCGCCAGGGGAGAAAGCTGCTGACACGGAGGACGGGACTGCGAGGCCCACCAGGCTGTGCGCGTAACACCTGGCACACCTGCCGCCTCTTCCCGTGACTCCTCCCCTCTGTTTCCGCCCTTGATAACTCCTCGCGGCCCCCGCTTCGCGGGCGCCGCTCGCTGAGGAGACTTTGGAGTCTGTGACCGCCTGTAACCCTGCTGGGAAGTCGCCGCTGGAGAGGAGAAGCTGCGCCAGGGGAGAAAGCTGCTGACAAGGAGGACGGGACTGCGAGGCCCACCAGGCTGTGCGCGGGACACCTGGCACACCTGCCGCCTCTTCCTGTGACTCCTCCCCTTATTCATATTCCCGTATAAGACCTGGTGCCGCAACGCGTGAGCGGGACGCGTGTGCGGGACATATCCCGGAACAAAGCCCGGACTAAGGGCGGACCCTCTGAGACCCTCAGAGAACCGAGGAGACTGGACTGGGCACGCCCCCTTGATCGACAGGTACTGCTCACCTCTGAATCTGTCTATTATCAGGTCTGATTTGTTTGCCTTGTCGGACTATCTTATATAAATGTCTTCTACAAACACAGATCAGCCCGTGCCAGACAAACAGGGTGTACTGTTAAATAGAACCCTTGACAACTATTTCACCAAATCCTCCCCTGATTTCTCAAGGGAAATTGCCATGGCGGAGCGGCGGGCGGAACGCCGCCGTTCCGTGGAAAGCATAAAGAACAGGTCAGTTTCACTGGCATCGCTTCCCGCCACTAGTTCTACCGACACTGATACTGATGTAATAGCTAATGAGGGAAAGAGAAAAAGGCTGGGTCCTGTCTCTGACCGGCTGGACCACTCTTTTATAACAAACACAAGAAAGTGCCGGACAGTCTGGATAGAAGCAAACAAATGCACACCTAGTATAAGTAATTACCAGGTGGACAACCCATTCGTGATTGATCACTTGTATTTTATAGAAACCTTTTCTGAAATGTTTTTGGCATCAAAAGTTACACACCACATTCACAGAAAGTACACAAATGCATTGAAACCAAAATACAATACATAACATAACATTATAACATACAAATATAGTGATTATGAATACAATAAACAACTGTGCTATGCCTCACAATGCAGTGTTATACTGAGGCACCAATCCTGAATTACAAATGAACAAGTGGACAGAGAAATGAAATACTAGCCTACTTGTTTCCACCACCCTAGACACGTGTTAGTTTTAACAAATGGTACAAAAATAGGAACACACAAAAAACTAAGCAGACATGTCAAATTTGTGCGAATCCTGTTCCTATTATGCCCTAATATTCGCAGTGTCTGGGTGGAGCAGGACGCCGACGCGTTTCGAACCCATAGAATTAGTGGAGGGTTCTCCTCAGGACAAGGATTGGGGGTCGTTGTTGCTGTGAATTTAAAAAAATGGAATCAATGGAATGTTGACTACCACCTTACTGAAACTTCCACACTGTACAGACACGTAAGGGTACCTTAGACTTGCAATGTCAGGAAACTCTCTGTGGGTTTTCCTGTGGGCTAGATGATATAAACCAGCCTTTGGAAGTGAGTGTGATTGCGCTCACACCAAATACTCCCCCAAAGACGGACATGAATGGTTTACCCTCAACTACTCATACAAGTAGTCCAAGTATCTTGAAGGGAAATGTTCTGCATTCTGCGAAATTACTCCGCAATAGGGCAAAAAAAACGATACCCGTGCCAAAAAACTATGGACCACCGCCGAACAAAAAACGGCGGAAAAGGGGGGATCTGTTACAACCCAAGTTGAGTTGCTCTGATTTCGGAAAAAAGGCTAACAATACTGCTGAGAAACCTAGTATTCTACAAGCAGATATAGAGGGGACCCATACCTCATCGTCATCCTTACCAAATTTGCCTGCAGATAAAGAGGACAGTATGGACACTAGTGTGGCTGTTAATGTGCCCATTGAGGATAAGGGTCTTGTCACATTATTAAACATAGAGAGTCTGATTAAATCCTACTCTGCATCTATTCTGGAGAGGTTGATGGAAGTAGAATGTAGACTGTGTAAAATTGAGTATGCATTGGGAAGTAAGGATGCTGTGCTTAACAATGGTTTAAATAATGCAACTAGTTTAGTACCAAATAATGCATCACAAAATAGATTAACACCAGCTCAACCACCCTTAACCATCCCTATTGCCATTCCTTCTTCATCAGCATCTACCTCTAAACCCACGGGGAACACAGTGACAGCGATTGTCCAACATAATCCACCCCCTAAACCGTCCCAACAAAAAATTCAAGACCAACCGTCGGCTAATGCTGCAAACACAACCATTGATAACACATCTAATACACTCCTGGGGAAATCAACAAGGGAGGTGGGGGAAACCAGACATACCTGGGGGAAACCTAGAAGGACTCCTTTGCCTGAACTCCCGCCAGAGGCAGTACCCTATGTGGTCGTCCTAACAGGGGTGCCTGTGCTGGAACAAAACAAGAGGGAGGGTTTCGCACAACTAAAGAACAAGATCATGCATTGGCTGAGTCTATACAGGCCAATTGCAAATCATATTAATGGTGAAATTGTCCATGTTGGACGTCTTCAATGGTTGGAGGGTAGACCCAAAGATATCGTTGGCGATGTGGTGGTCGTGAACTTTAGGGATCCAAATGCTGTCCAATTTATACTAAACTGGCAGATAGGTAGCTCTAATAACACCATAATCCCTAAACCATTAACGTATTTTTACCCAAGGTCAGTGGTGTTTCCACCCCAGCACCATCCACCTCAGTATATAACCCAAACCCAGCCAATTAATCACCCTATTGCACAGAATGTTGGGAGCAATCAATATGCCCTGTACCCTCCGATTTTGCAGAGCACAAGGAATTTGCATTATGTTCCCTGCCCTGTGACAGCCCCAGACTCCATGGGATGGAACTACGCACCAGCTAAAATACATAACTCCCAGAACAGAAGGATGGATCACCTAAAACCCTTCACACCTCTAGAAACTTCTAATAGATTTGATATTTTTAGCGGTCTAGATGATTGCGACTGATGTTTCTTGAGCCGGGGGGGGTGAGGGAAGAGAAATAAGGAGTCTTGTTGATGTGGGTGTTGTTAACAAACCTGATGTATTGGTGAATCCTGTGCCTTCTTTATTGGGCAAAACTGTACCTCATGACATAAACACTCTAGAAGAACTGGTAGTACCCACAACCATTCTGAGCAAAATGCCATCTCTAGAGGAAACATCCTTGGTAATACAATCTGTGGTTCCCATTAGTTGTGAGGAGATGCCAAGGGCTTTCCCCAAGAGGTCATCTGCACTTGGGGTGCCGGTAAAATTGGTCTGTTGGAATATAGCTGGAATTGCAAAAAACCTGAGGGATCCGGAGTGGGCTAGCTTTATAGAGTCTTTTGATTTCTGTTTGTTACAGGAAACCTGGGCAGTGGATACACCCCACAGGGTGGGTTACAAGACTTATGGAATTGGTGCGATCCCCTCTAGAAGCGGAAGGTCGTCGGGGGGACTCTTGATCTGGGTGAAAATAAATCTAAGGGTAAATATTGAGGTGATAGTTACAAATTCTGTAGATATACTAGCTCTAAAAGTCACAATCTGTAATGGGAAGAAATTATTTCTAATAAACATCTATAATAGGCCTTTACCCTCTTCAAAAGAATCACCAACCCTTTCTAAACTAGATTGCTTTCTGAGTGGATTGGACCCCAGGGAGGATTTTGTTATCTTGGCTGGTCATTTAAATTGTAACTTTGAGCCAGTTTTGGGTCTTAGTGAAATCTTTGATGAGGAAGATCAGGCGAATAAAATCCCTATTTTGGAGAACATTAAATCGGTTAAATGTTCAACACTGGCTCTCCTGCTGACTAAATTATGCACGGAGCATTTCCTTAGGGCTTGTAACGGACGGTTACCATCCGACAGCTCGAAGAAATCAACATTCATTAGGAATAACTACAAAAGTAACTTAGATTTTGTGATCGCTTCCATACCCCTCTGGCCACATCTTTTGGACCTCGAAGTAACGGAACGGATCGAAAGCGATCATCTTCCCTTAAGCTTGATTTTAGATCTTTCACTGTTTAACGATATAGTTCAACCATTTCCACATGAGGAAAGTGGTGTTGATAATTTCGAGATCCATATTAGTAACAATAGGAGATCACTTAAATGGCCATTTATATTGGATCACAGTGACATCCTCAGTGAAATATATTCACTTTTCGCTGGGACCTTTGGACCCTACTTAGCCTTAACGTCCGAGGATGAAACCAAAACGTCCTTTTTGACAATACATCAGAAATTTTTTGCTGACCTAAAATCATTAGTCACCAGAATGCCCAAAAAAAACCAGCAAAAGATCCAGAATCTGTCCCATAGTAAGCCATGATACGATAGATCCTGCAGAGAGTCAAAGAGGGAACTATTAATTGCGATTAAGACCAAGTCTCCAATAGATGTACAAAAAGCAAGGAATAACTATAAGTCTGTTCAAAGGGCCTCAAAAATAGCATGGGAGGAAGATAAATGGGCTGAACTGTTGCTAGCCGCCAGATCGCGTGATAATGTGGCCTTCTGGAGGCTAGTCGCAAATGGGAACCATGTAGGTAGGGTGGTTAAAGATGCTTTTCTGGACGAACAAACGTGGGTTACTCATTTTACAAATTTATACAAAAAATATGATGATCCCCAAATGGACACGAATGCGGTAAGCCACGAAACACCAGCAGACTACCTTGTCTTTACCCTAGGGGGAACAGAGCTGGCAATAAGCCAAATAAAATCTGGCAAAGCCCCAGGTCTGGACAAGATTCCGGGCGACCTATACAAGCATGACTTAAAAGTATGGGCACCTTATATCTATCACTTGTGCAATAAACTATCCCGCACTTTAGAATTCCCTGAAAGTTGGAAGGGAGCTGAAATTGTTTTAATTTTTAAAAAAGGAGATAGGATGGACCCCTGTTACTACCGGCCAATTAGTTTAATGGACATCCTCCAGAAAATCTACTCACGACACATTTTACTACGTGTGAGTGGTTGGTTGGAGGAAAATACAATTTTAACCAAATTCCAAGCCGGATTCAGATCAAAAGTCAGCACAATAGACCAGATTTTTAGATTCTGCTGCCTTTACTGGAAGTACGTAAAGATTAAAAGGTGCCACTTATATGTTGCTTTTGTTGATTTAAAGGCAGCATTTGATTTGGTGCCACGCAATCTTTTATGGAAAACCCTGAGTGCCGCAGGTATGCCAAATAACTTAGTAGTTCAGATTAAAGAGTTACACGAAGGGAATTTTGCGAGAATTAGATGGGGCCCAAATGGCGAACTAACCCAAAAAATACCTATCGAACGTGGAGTCCGTCAAGGCTGCGTTTTGGCCCCTACGCTCTTTTCCCTTTTTGTGAACGACATCCCTTTATACCTAGAGGGATGTAAAAATGACTCCCCCAAACTGAACGGCGAAAAGGTAACATCCCTACTATTTGCTGACGATACTATTCTGATTTCCCAAACAAAAAATGGCTTACAGACACTATTGGACACTTTCAGTGATTATTGTAGCCAAAAGGGGTTGGAGATTAATGGGAAAAAGACCAAATGTATGGCCCTAAATCCGACTAAACCGGACAAGGGCTGCTTAACATTGAAAGGAGTAAAGTTGGAATCGGTGCCCCATTTCTCATACTTAGGGGTGACGCTAGATTCAAACTTCACTTGGAAAGCCCAAATGGATAAAAGCAAACTGATATTTGCCCAGAATGTTAAACCAATTCTCAGGGAGCAAAGCCTGAGCACCAGTAAAGCGGTGTCCCCAGTGATGGAACTATTTAAATTTAAAGTCCAACCATCAGTCCTTTATGGCGCAGAAATATGGGGCCCTGGGTCCAAGGAGACTTTCAGTGTCCTAGATAACAACTTCATGCGAAGTCTGGTAAGGGTCCCGAGAGGCACCCCACTTGGAATTGGACCTAAACTTCAAAAGAACTGATCACCAAGTTCTGCTCCGAACTTTAATGCTATGGGTTAGATTATGGCATGTTCCCGAACTCCAAGACTATAGAGACGGGTTAAAAGAAATCATGGCACTTGACAGCCAGAAAGCTATCCCATGGCTGAGGCACGTTAAAGCTTGGTTTGGCAATATAGGACTGAAACATTTCTGGGAGAACCCTGAGCAGTTACCCTCCAACCCCAAATTAATTTTAAAAAGGGCCTTTTGGACCGTTATAGTAAATAGGACTGCAAGCATCACAACTAGTGGGACCTTAGTTTCAAAATTCTTAAATTTTAAGGATGAACCACTTTATGACAGTTTTATGGATGAAATAGAGCCCCCACTTGCCAAGACACTATTTTTAAAACTCAGATATGGAAACCTTTTAATAAAAACAACCTTGGCACGCTGGGCTAGGAATTGCGATCCATCGCCCTTAGTATTTGACGAAATTTGTCCCATGTGTGAACATAACCAGATAGAAAATGAGCAACATATCCTCCTTTTCTGCCCTTTTTATGCCCAGGCCAGAAAAAGATGGATTAAACCAATATGTCTATTGCTAGGCCTGAGGTCATGTTCACAGGCTCTGAGAATCCTAACAACAAATACATCTCAACAGATAACATTTAGTGTCAGTAGGTTTTTACTTTCTATTTTCTTTCAAAGGAAAAACATGGGGCATCAACTGTAATTGAGTTTTCTTTCATGGGCTCAAATTGATTTGCTTGGAATTGATGTGGTGGTCCACCCTATGATTTTATGATTGTATTGTTCTGCTCAAATGGTCTTCCAACATGAATCGCATTGTCCTAACTAATGATTTTAATATTGCAGTGAAATGTTTATCTTTTATTCAATGAAATGCAATGTAATGTATGTATTGTTCTTTTATGGCATCAAGCCGAAATAAAGAATTTTGAAATGAAATGACTTCAACATTTTTTTATTACAAGAGGACCAAGATCAAATCAAACAACAAAACAAATTTAAAGGGAAAAGCATCCACACTGTAGACACAAATTATTGTAAAAAAGACTGTCATGGCAAACTTTCTACTTCACTATTATCCGGAATAGGGATGATAACTTTAAATGGACGTCTTCCGCAGGATCAACCAGCTGCACAAACTAGAATATCCAAGCAGGTACACTCAGTTCTGGATCATACAATAGTGGATATAGAACTACTACAAATTATTTCCATCTATCGAATAATCCATAGACTAGAAAGCGATCATAGTCCTCAGGTAATCGACCTCTGTATTCATATTTAAAGAGTGGCTGAAAGCAACAATCTGTTGGAAGTCCCTAGTCGGTACAATCTAAAGAGGTTTGCGTGGAATGGCAAAAACGCTTGTGCATTAACGAATTATCTAACAAATCATATAGCGAACACACAAGAATAAAATTTGATACAGCCATGGGCTAATTGGGATAATATGATAGTGATGCTTATCTCCAAATTCTCATCACAAAAAAAGCACCATGAGACTAAACCCAGGATAACAACATCAGAGTCTCATAGCTCATTCGCAGGAAAAAAAGGGCACTAAATCGGGACATAAGAAAATGACGTGGTAATACCCCAGCAGCGAGTGAAAGTACAAAGCACCGAATTTATCACCTAAGGAAGACCTACAAACAAGATGTTTGAACAGCAAACAATTTACACAAAACAAAAATTTGGCTAAAGTTGCTGCAGGCAAGCAAATCAAATAATAACAAGGAGTTCTGGGAGGAAATAAATAACATAGCAAAGGGTTCCTTCCGCCAACACAATTAAATTTTTTTAGAGGCATACTGGATAGCCCATCTAACCCAAAATTACAAGGATGCAATTACCAAATACTCAGCGATGAATATAGATCAGCACGCCCCGTATTACCTATAAAATGATCATTTTGAAACAATGCCTTAGGGAAATTGGCTACGAATTAACCTGGTTGAGACAGTATTAAACAACTCAGATCCAGAGGAGCACCAGGCCCAAATGGCTTGCCAAATGGGCTTTTCAAACAAGATAAATCTTTTGGGACAGAATTCTTCACTCCACTGTTCAACTACGCCTTCCAATCAAACAGCATACCGGCATCATGGAGAAGCAGCATTCTACATCCCATATTTAAAGCTGGCATCAGATCGAAACTAGCGAATTACAGGTTAATTGCTCTTATCGATGTAGATGCTAAAATATATGTGTCAAATCTCCTCAGAGACTTGGAAGAATGGGTTACATCCAGCAAGAATATTCCAATCACACAGACAGGCTTTAGACCTGGCACAAGTACAACGTGAAATCTTCTGGCATTGAATCTGCTAGTCGAAAAAGCAAAGCGAAAAAACATCAAATTGTACACATGCTTTGTTGACCTAAAAGCAGCATTCAACATGGTACCCATAGATGTCTTGTGGCAGAAGATGGCAAAATGGGGCACTCCTCCACCACTACTACGGGCCATAGTTAATTTCTATACATCTACCTGGGTTCAGATAAAACTAGGAAACGGGTAAAGAACTACAGCAAGGATTCCAACGCATATTGGTTTAAAGCAAGGATGTGTGCTAGCTCCTAGTCTTTTTAACATTTTCACCTCAGATTTAGACAAGAGGCTATCAGTAGTCCAAAGTGACTCTCGAAAAACAGCCCACCAACAATTTAGAAGTTTGCAGTATGCAGACAGTATTGTTCTATGCAGCCATACCCCAGTAGGTTTACATCGCCTGATTACGAAGCTGATGGAATATACTAAGTAGCTCGGTCTGTCACTAAACTACAACAAAACCAAGGTCATCTGTTTCTCAGCAAATACCGGGCCCAACAGAAAATACATAAGTGGTATGCAGCAGGAAACAGCATATAGCAGTGTGCCTCCTACAAATATCCGGAAGTGGTGGTTGACTCAAGATTCACACTCAAGGATCACTTAGTCAACAGAAGAGCATAAGCAAACAATTTACGATTTGCATTAAACACTCTAAAAGTGAAATTAAAGTGTCCATCGAATTCCCATTTGCTAAAAGTTGTTGCTGTCAAATTCCTTCCAACCCTCAACTATTAATCCGAATTCTTCAAAGGCCAAGATGCCAATTTTTTTAATCTCCAACAATCAGGCCTATTCAAATAAATTTGTGGGATTCCGCAGTTCACATCTCAAGCACAGGTTCGCTTGAAATTTTAGTTATTAAATCAACATCCGGTAAGGCAAGCGGCAATAATAAAAATGTGTTGGAAATTAAAAGCAGCTCAAGAGGAAACCTTGCTTGGGCATTGCTGGACAGAAATGCAAAGCCAGCCGAAAGGAAAGAATGACTGGCAAACAGTACCCGATCAAGCCCTAACAACGCTCAATATGCATGATGCCTGGGCCACCAATCACAGCTTAACTGCATTAAAAAAAATAGTCAACAACGCTGCAAAACAAAAAGCTTGGCTATTGGACAAAACTGAAAGAAAAACACGGCTGGATGGTTTTATCCACATACGAGATCCGAGCACCACAGCAGTACCTTGTCCAACACATAACTCCATCAGTCCAGCATTAGCTACTTTTTATTTGACTGGGTGCTTTTTGCTCAAAAGACCATATCTCAACTTGGAAACAAACATGGTCAACTATGCAGTGCAGACTCTGCGACCAGGCGGAATAAACTATTTTACATTCCTTGTGTATTTGCTCAGCTGTGAATAATCTGAGACGCAAATATTTACTCCACGCATTCTACTTTCCACAAGTTAGATCATGTCGACCGGCCGTAATGTCGTTGCTAAATAGCCCGTCACTCCAGATTTTATGCAGAGCAGGCCGATTTTTGCATAAAGTTAGCACACTGTTACAAAAATCAAATAAATTGTACTCGCATCGTATGACCGCTATATCACACTTATATACGTTATACACTTGGAATTCTGGTGGTGGATACCAAAGGCCTAGTATGGAACCATAGTGCATGAATATTGACAGAACTTTGATGATGATTAATTATATAGATATCAGCAATCCTTTTTTTTTTTTAAATATATCTTTTATTGAAATCACAGAATAAAAGGCAATTCAGTTGTTACATCATGCAGGTGGTCACATCTCGAGGATGTCTGTCATAGTCGCGGGACATATCACAATTTACTATGGTACTGTGTTGCATACAGTTCAACTATGCTGTAATATAGCCGCTCCTGTCGTTTCAGTATAGTGCACAATGTTATATCAAGAAGAAAAAAGAAAGAAATGAATAAACAACACGAAACAGGAACTAAACCTGAAGGGGGACTGAGATGGGAGTATGGTCATCTAACGCTTGGATGTGGAGTGTATTATCTAGGACTGGGATCCGCCATTACATTGTGGGGCCGTGGATGCCTTGGGGTGGTATGTGCGGGTTATCTCTCAGTGTCAGGGAGGGCCGAAGGCCCGGGGCAGCGGGCGCAGTGCACGCTCAGGGTGTCAGGTGGGGTTGCCCTGTGTCGGTCGCGGTGTGTCTACGCCAGCGGGTGTTGCAGTGGTGTCCCGAGGTGGAATATGCAGATCCCTATCGGGGGTATCAAGGTCGCGGTCTGCGGTCGCCGTTGTGGTAGGCTCTGTTTGGTTATCTTTGTGTAAAGATTTCAGCATTTCATCCCATAATGTCGCAATCGGGAACTTCCGCAGTCCTGCGGTTTCCTCTGTGTGTAGTGTGATGCTTTCTGCTTTCGCCTAGTTGTCCAGGGAAGCACGCCAATGTGTCGTCGGGGGGGGGGGGGTGGGTCGTTTCCAGTGTTTCGTGATTAGTCGTTTGGCTGTGATGAGGCCCAAATCCCAGAAACGAGAGGGGACTTTATTGTGTTTGGTTCTTTTGTATATGCCCAGTATGCACGCCTTCCATGTGTGTGGTATTTTCATGTCGGTACAACGTTCCAGCATCGGTAGTAGCGTTTGCCAATATGCTTGGAGGTGTGGGCAGAGCCATAGCATATGTAATATGTCCGCGCCCTCCAGCGCACACCGCGGACAGCCAGCTACGGCACCCGGGAAGTATGAATTAGTTTTGTCCGGAGATAAGTACGCACGGTGCATTATGTAGAATTGGATCAGCTTAAATCGTGCATTTCGCGGGATGTTCTTCGGGCCTGTTAACATCATTGCCCACTCCCCGTCTGTCCAGTCCTTACCCCTGTCAGCCGCCCACTTGTCTCGCAATGGCTGTAGGTTATGCTGCGTGTGTGACAGCAGTGCGTGGGTCAGCCAGTGTACCACATGCGTGCCGTTCCCCATTACATGCAGGTGTTGTATCAGTTGGTGCGTGGGTGGTTCCTTTGCTATTGTCTCCCACTTTTGCGTGTATGCCAGTATTATGGAGGCATGTTGTAGAAACTGCCCCGCTGGGAGACCAGTATCGTCAGCTAGTGTCACAAAGGGTATCAGTGCGCCGTCGGCATACAGGTCCGCCATGGTGTCTACCCCTGTGCGTGTCCAGTGTTCTAGTGCTGCTTCTGTGATAATGGACGGAGCTGTGGGTGTGCCCAAGAGTGGGAACGCTGGGGCGTACGGCTTAGTGTGTTTAGTGATTTTTAGGCTCCTGGTGTAGCATGTGACAGCTACCGCCGTGTGTAGTTGAGTCGCTCTCCTGGCGGCTGCCAGGGGGTGGAAGAGGGAGTGGATCTGGGAGTGTGTCGACCTTGGACATTACTACCGTCTTGACGTTTAGTATATTTGCATTTTGCACATGAATCCAGCTATGAAATTGAGGATCACTAATATGTGGTATCAATCTTTATACAGTTCGTACTTTTTGCACACGTTTTTAGTCAAGAAATCGAGGAGCCGTAACATCTAGTTTACATTTGTAGTTTTGCACATGAATCCAGATATGAAATTGGGGACAATTAAGACGGAGCATTGACCCGTACACAATTTTTTTTCTTTTACTGTTAGGCCGATCTTAGAGACTATCGCTTCGTCACGACATGTCTTTGTATTTTTGTACTAGTTGTTAAATTAGAAAATCGAGGATGAGTAACACCCAGTAGTAACCTGTATCAGCTTACATTTTTCATGGACTACAGAGCGATTTAGCTCATTTTAAATTTTGGTGCAAAGGACTGAACAATTACAAGAATGCACAAACAAGTTTTTGCACATAACCAATGAAAACCGGCTATCTGACTTGCACACAATAGCAGCTAAATCGTGCCGCCCTGGGAGTCAATACGCTAGGTAAAAGTGTCTTGTGTATTAACAATAAATGACTTTTGCTTGTAAATAGGAAAGTTCTGACAAAATTGATGATTTTTAATACAAAATTGTAATGGTTTTAATTAACTTTACACAATAACATATTATTATTATTATTATTAGTATTATTATTATTATTATTATTACAGGGTAGTAATAATACCTTTATGGGAAAGTAACCAATTGAAAACATTGCAAATAAAAACTGTTAATGTGTTTCTACTTTATTGACCCTCTTAAATCATTCTTCTGAATCCATTTTAATAGAGAAATATCATTTATCCCTCTCTCACCCAAGTATATTTTTACTTTTTTTCAATTCACAAATATTCATAGAAGTATTCAGAGAAAGCAGTGCCAGGTGCAGATTTCCAGGCAATCTTTTGGGAATGCCACTAGGTTTGGCCTATTGGCCCCTGTCCCTCTCCCCGTATGAGGACATTTACATAGATGATTGGCAGAGGCCATTTCACCAGTGGGAGTTCTACCAACAAAGACTTTGCCAATGGAGGGCTTACAACTTTCTTCACACATTGTGGATTTACAATTGACCTCCAATTTCAAACGAAACCTTTAAATTTGAAAACATACTGAATGAATGAATAAAAACTTCATTCGGTTTCAAAATTCATAAAACCATAAAAGTACATGTTTACATATGCATAATGCTACAATCATCTTATCAGTTAAACATGAATTTAAAGCTGTGGCTGACGGTTTTTACCTAAAAAGGTCTAGACATTAGAAATACATGTTATACATTCTTCCTATGTCTAATACAAAATTTGAAGAACTTAACAATGGGTAAAACAAAAAGTTTGTTATCTAAAAATTGGAGTACCAAGAGGGCAGGGCGACATTGACGTAGGCCTAAGCTTTTTAAAATTGGTTTCAGGTATGCTTTTCTTGGTGCTGTATAAAATTTGCAAAAAAAAGTCATATGAATAATCGATTGGGGGAGGAACCATCACAAGGGCATTCGGGGAGTGACCTGGACCAATCATTTACTGTCCGGAAAGTGGTCAACCTAAACATAATATTTAATCTGAATCGGGTGAGGAGCAGTCTGTCATAGGAGCCTATGGGACATCTTAAGCAGGGTTGGAGGCTCATTGATGACTGCATCATTAATGCATGCTGTGTGGAATGTTTGTGGATTTCAACACTCACACGGAGCTCCATCAGGTGAGATAAGCATTTGGTTTTAAGTGCTTTCCTTGTAATTGTTCTCTGTTCTAGAGGGAATAGATAGAACCGTTCTAAGCCCATATCATAGAGAGACCTTTTAACGTAATCAAGGCATCTTATTTTTCTGGCATTATCTAACAGAAGGCAGTCCCTCACGATGGATTGGGTGAGGGACAACTTATCTGAGGTCCATATGTGGTGCCATAACAGAATGGGTTCTGCCTTGATGAGGTCGGTGATATACGGCAGGCCCAACTCAGAATGGCAGCTAAACGTGGACGTTCCCGGGGGGACTGCTAAGAGATACCTTAGGAAGTTGTTCTCTACTTTTCGGATGCAAGCTACTTGGACATAGTCCCATACCCCCGCCCCGTAGGTTGCTGTAGTGATACATTTAGCTTTGTAGATTTGGAGAAGTTCTTCTGGGGCTCTTTGTCCCAACCTTTATGAGAATTTGATCAGAGCCATGGATGATTTTAAAAACTGTAGCTTTCTGGCTTCGATCGCTTGTTTCCAGGTACCCTTATCATCTATTAGTACACCTAAGTAAGGATAGGTTGGGGTATTCTCTAAGCTGGAATTGGTGATATGTATCCTTTTTGCTGCCCCTCTTTTGGGACCACAGTGCATGACATATGTTTTTTCGATGTTTCTTTTTAGGTCCAGGTTAGACATAAAGTTGTTATAACAGGACAGTGAGAGCTGAAGTTCATTTGTGGTACGAGCTAAGATCACAGCATCGTCCGCATAAAGCAGAGAAGGGATAAGACGACGGTGAATCATGGGTATGTCCTTTGCCCCCTCTAACATTGCCAATTCCAGGCCGTTGGTGTATAGAATAAAAATGAAGGGCGCCAGGACGCAACCCTGTCTTACCCCACGCTCTACTTTAAATGAATCAGTCAGCTCTCCCCCGTACCAAATCGCACCCTCGCTGTGGCGTTCGAATACATTTCCCGAAGGAATAGGACTAAGGGTTCCTCTACGCCCAAGGTGGTTAAAACAGACCATAACTTCGAGTAGCCCACGCAGTCGAACGCTGCTGTTAGATCTACGTAGGCCAGCCGAAGGTGTCCATCTTTTGCATCCACATATTTCCCCCTTATTAGTGATAGAATCTGAAAGAGACACGTTATTGATAGATTCCTTACCTTAGAATATCCCCAGGCGTCAGACTGGACCCGGAAATTTTTGCGTAGCAATACCCCTGCGCGTCGGTAGGCGTCGTCCGCGGCTCCGCATCCGTCGTCGGCATCGTTAGCGCCGGAATGACGTCGGAGTACTTAGACGCCGTCCATGCGCGCTGACGTCAGTTCTTCTTTTTTCCACGCCAGCTAGTGCAGATCCGGAGAAGCTCTACCCCTAGTCATTTTTTGACTAAACTTTTTGATCTTTTGATCATTTCTTTCCTCGAGTCTTCGACTCTATTGACACCGGTAGGGATGCCCGGGTTCAAGCCCTGTTCGAAGTGCGACCGACTGATGTAGGTCACGGACCCCCATCGCCGGTGCCTTAAGTGCTTAGGCCTCGACCATGACCACCGCGCCTTCTCTGACTGCCGGGTGCTGACGTCTAAGGCTAGGCGAGAGCGGTCTCGCAAGTGACTGGAGCTCTGGCAGTCGGCCCCGTGCCGTTCCAGGTCCCGGTCCCACGGGAGGTCGAGGGACCGGTCGGTCCCGGTCCCACGGGAGGTCGAGGGACCGGTCGCGGGGTCGGAGTCATCGCAGCTCCGGGAGTGGACACCGGTCGTCTGGATCCAAGTCCTCAGGTAAGAGGCATGAGAGGTCGGAGAGGCATCATTGTTCCTCCGACCCACCCCGACGCTCGCACGATGCAGCCTGGGGTTCGGGCGACACCGCCCACGCGGCTCCGAGGGAGTCGCAAGCGTCGCCGCCTGCCCCACACCTTCGGGTCCCTGGGCACGGCGCGACGCCGGAGGAGATCGAGCGGTACCTCATGGCCATGAGGTCCCTCCCTTCTCAGTCGGGTTCCGTGGCGCCTTTGGGCCCAACGGTCCCGGCTGGAGGCCCTAGCGGGTTGGGCGCTTCGGCCCTGACGCCGTCGGGTGCTTCGGCCCCGACGCCGCAGGCGACTTCGGTCCCGGCGCCGCAGGACCTCACCAGACCTCACCAGATCCGCTTCCGGATCCGGGTCGTCGCCGGTTGACCTCACCGGCGCCGGCCTCACGGGTGCCGCCCCCGGCGCCCACTGTGGACGCCGCCCCCAATGTTCCCCTTGGTCCGACTCTAGCGCCGGAACGGCGCTGCTGGGGGCCGCTTCCGACGGCCTTTGGAGATTTTTTATTTCCATGAGGAGGCCTCGTCTGTTCATCCTGTTTTACAGGAGACGGGTGACGAGGGAGATTGGGCGGGGTCTGAGGACCCTCTGGCACTGGAGTGCCAGTCTCAGCAGGACTGGACATATGAGCTTGGGGAGGCCAGTGGTATTGACACTTCGCCAGACACTGGATTTGTCTCCCCTCCGACCGTGGCTTCGGAGGAGGGGTCTACTTATACTGTAGTGTTGACGAGGGCGGCCAAGGCCTTAAACCTTGAGCTCCCCGTCGCGGCCGTGAGGACTAACCTCCTCACTGAGGTCCTCAAACCGCTGTCAAGCTCCAGCGAGCCTCTGCTGCCGTTCAATGAGGCCTTGTGTGACGTTCTTGTGGGCACTTGGTCCAAGCCCGCCAGAGGTCCGCCTGTGGATAGGAACATGGCCAGACGCTACCGCCCGGCCCCGGGCGACCCTTGCTTTTTGTCCACCCATCCCACCCCGAGAGCCTGGTCATCCAGGCCTCCACCTCCCAGACCGCATTCCCGTCGGCTCCGCCCGATCGGGAATCCAAGAGATATGAACAGTTTGGGAAGAAGGAGTTCTCGTCCCTAAGCCTAGGGCTGCGGGCTGTCAATACCGCCTGTCTCTTGGGCCGCTATACCCACACTCTGTGGGACGCGGTAGCGGACGTGCTGCCACAATGTTCGGAGGAGGTCCGGACAAAACTCGCCCAAACCCTTGTGGAGGGCCGAGATACAGCACGATAATGCATCCGGTGTGGGCTGGATACCACGGACTCACTGGGCAGGGCAATGGCAACGACAGTGGCAGTT
Source organism: Lissotriton vulgaris (assembly GCF_964263255.1). Taxonomy (NCBI): domain Eukaryota; kingdom Metazoa; phylum Chordata; class Amphibia; order Caudata; family Salamandridae; genus Lissotriton; species Lissotriton vulgaris. Next base: position 1,341,176,182 of record NC_141695.1, on the reverse strand, counting down.
CGACGCCACTCCTGGTTGAGATCCGCCAACTTTTCGTCCGATGTCCAGTCAACACTTCTGGACATGCCGTTCGATGGCAGTCGCCTCTTTGGCGACAAGGCAGACCATGCGCTGGAGCGTTTTAACCGCATTGCTGCTGCGCGAATTTTTTGCGCTGTGCGGCTTTTTTTTAAAAGCCGCGTTACATGGCGAGCTCAGCTCGTCATCAGTACACGCCACCCGTGGCTGATGACGAGCTGAGCTCGTCATCAGCATCGAAAGGGTTAAGGACTCTAGGGCTACGGCCAAGTCCTTGGGCCTCTCGGCCACACACCAGCAATCGGGTGCCTTTCGCTCCTTTCGTGGCCACGGAAGGTGCGCCCCCACGCGTGCTGCCAGCCACGCGCCGCAGAATGTTCAACAGCGCGGTGGCGGCCGTGGAAACCGCCGTGGCAGCGGTCGGGGACAACGGCGAGGCCAGTCCTCACCTCCCTCCGCAGCTCCCACCTCAAAAACTTCCTAGTCCGAGTTTTCAGGCTCATGTGACGCCTGTGGGAGGGAGGGTTCGCCATCACCTCTCCCACTGGCGCACTGTCACGTCGGACAGGTGGGTGCTGCAAATCGTCCGAAGGGGCTACTCCCTCCCCTTCGAGGCGACCTCTCCAGCCAGCCATGCCACCGTAATTCCACCGCGTGTCGGGGGATCACTTGCACCTTCTGCAAGAGGAAGTCACGGCCCTCTTGGGCAAGGGGGCCATCGAGCACGTTCGGGATATACAGGCTCCGATTCCCATCTTTCAGCCTTTATCCCGAGTCTCGGTCAGGTTGACGCTGCGGCTTCTGGGGATGATGGCCTCCTGCATTATTCTGGTGCATCACACCCGGTGGCGGATGCGGGCTCTGCAGTGGGACCTGAAGTTTCAGTGGGCCCAGCATCAGGGCAACTTGTCTGATCATGTCTTGATCTCAGGGGGCACTACGAGACAACTGCAGTGGTGGCTCACGGACCGCGATTGGGTCAGTGGCAGATCCCTCTCCCTACCCCACCCGGAGCACGTGGTGTGACGGACGCGTCACTTCAGGGCTGGGAAGGCCACATGGGAGAGGCGGAGATCAGAGGCCTCTGGTCTCCGGCGGAGTCCCGGCACCATATCAACCTTTTGGAGCTGCGGGCGATTCGTCTAGCACTGAAGGCATTCCTCCCCTCTGTCCGAGGGAGTGTAGTGCAGGTGTTCACGGACAACACCACCGCCATGTGGTACTGCAATAAACAGGGTGGGGTGGGGTCGTGGACCCTATGCCAGGAGGCTCTGTGCTTCTGGCAGTGGCTGGAACATCAGGGCGTGACCCTGGTGGTTCAACACCTGGCAGGCTCTCTGAATGCCAGGGCAGACAAACTCAGCCGGCGGTGCATGATGGATAACAAATGGCGTCTGAACTCGGATGTGGCGCAAGGCCTCTTTCAGCAATGAGGAGAGCCTTGGTTAGATCTATTTGCCACAGAAGAGAACGCGCAATGTCATCAGTTCTGCGCTTTGGAATTTCCAAGGCGGCACTCGCTCGGAGACGCTTTTCGTCGCGAGTGGAGTTGCGGTCTATTGTACGCCTTTCCGCCTATACAACTTCTGCCCAGAGTGCTGAAGAAGATCAGGCGCGACCGGGCCCAGGTTATCCTCGTGGCTCCGGACTGGGCATGAACATACTGGTATCCCGAGCTACTCAGCATGTCAGTCGATCCCCCGATTCGTCTGCCTCTTCGGGAGGACCTTCTGTCGCAGCAGCAGGGGACGTTTCTGCACCCGAACCTGTCCAGTCTCCACCTACAAGCTTGGAGATTGAGCAGCGGCAGTTAAGGCCATTTGACTTGCCTCCCGAAGTCTGTAATGTCATTCTGGCAGCCAGGCGTCCCTCCACAAAGACGGTATACGCCTGCAGGTGGAACAGATTTGTGGCATGGTGCACAGGAAAGGCTGTGGACCCACTCTCTGCATCCCTTTCTGAGGTTCTCCTCTTCTTTCTCTAGCCTAGCAAGGCTCTGCTCTGGACACTCTCAAGGGGTACCCTTCTGCCCTTACCGCCTTCTTACGGCTACCTGATCAGCCTTCTTTATTCAAGTCCCCCATTGTAAATAGGTTTTTGAAGGACATCACACACATGTTTCCTCCTGTTCCCTTCGTGATGCCCCAGTGGGACTTGAATCTTGTACTTACTTACCTCATGTGTGCTCCCTTTGAGCCGCTCCATAACTGTCCTCTCCGTCTTCTTACTCTGAAGACTGCTTTCCTGGTTGCCATAACCTCTGCCAGGAGAGTGAGTGAGCTCCAGGCTCTTTTTTCTACACCTCCTTTCCTCTCTGTTGATCCGGACAAGGTTGTGTTGCGAACAAGACCTTCCTTCTTGCCCAAGGTTGTCACGGCCTTCCACATCAGGCAGTCCATCACTTTGCCCACCTTCTTTCCGCCTCCGCATCCCTCGAAAGAGGAAGAGAGGCTCCACCGTCTGGACCCAAAACGTGCGCTCTCTTATTATCTAGATCGCACACGCCAGTTCCGGGTGGATGACCAACTCTTCGTTGGTTATGTGGGCGCTAAGAAGGGAAAGGCGGTGCACAAGAGAACCATCTCGCGGTGGATCCTCTTTCGTATTCAGGCATGTTACTCCATGGCCAAAAAGGAGCTCCCTGCTGGATTGCGGGCTCATTCTACTCGGGCCACGGCGACTACAACTGCTCTGGGCCGAGGAGTGCCCTTGCAGGACATTTGCCAGGCACATATGGTGGCCTCGCTGCACACGTTTGCACGACACTACTGCCTGGACGGCCAAGTCCGGAGGGATGGCTTCTTTGGCCGTTCCGTCCTCCAGGACTTTCTGGTGTGAATATTGGTATTGCTAGGGTATCTATTCTAAGGTAAGGAATCTATCACTAACGTGTCTCTTTCAGATGCACAAGTTACTACTTGTGTAACGATATATCTGTAAGAGACATTAGTTAGTGATAGATTCCTTACCGACCCACCCATCCTCCCCGTACTGCAAACCGATATCTAGGGTTACGGTCATCCCCTTTCAGGGCCCTAGTTTCATGGCACCAGTGTTGGTTCTATCATGGCTCTGCGTATCTGGCGCGGAAAAGCTGTGTATCAGAACTGACGTCATTCCGGCGCTAACGACGCCGACGACGGACGCGGAACCGCGGACGACGCCTACCGACGCGCAGGGGTATTGCTACTCAAAAATTTCTGGATCCAGTCTGACGCCTTGGGATATTCTAAGGTAAGGAATCTATCACTAACTAATGTCTCTTACAGATATATCGTTACACAAGTAGTAACTTGTGCTTCAATACCTGTTCCACGGTACCCAAACCTTCCCTAAAGCCGTACTGAATGTCTGTAATAATGTTTTTATCTATGGACCAGGTCTGAAGCCGGTCCAGGATAATACGGCCCACTATTTTTCCAAAAGAATCTAAAAGGGAGATGGAGCAGTAAAAGGATGGATTTGCACGATCGCCTTTTTTAAAAACTGGAATTAAGATAGATTTGGACCAAGATTCTAATAGACCAACTTGGCAAGTAGTGTTTAGGACCCTCAGTAAAATAGGAGTCCACAGGTCTGGATTATATTTAAACAAATCTACGGGAACTCAGTCTGGGCCCGGAGCTTTCCCACCTTTACTAACAGCCAGTGCATTTTCCACTTCTTCCAGAGAAAATGTTAAATCAAATGGAGTCGATGTAATGAGATTCAGGTTTTCATCAGACTGTTGACAGAGGGCATCTAGTAAATGGGCATTATCTAATCCAAATATTTTTGAAAAGTGGGCAATCCATGAATGTTCATCTATAACAAAATCTATCTTATTTGTATTTTTCGCTCCTACCAGGAAGGGTGAGTTTATTACTTGCCACAACGCTGCACTGTCCTTTGAGTGACAGCTTTTTTGCAATTCCGCCCATAGTTCTTCTTTGAGGTTGATTTTTCTTGTCTTTATTGCTTTATTATAGATCTTTCTAAGTAAGGCAATCTCCTTTCCATTCCTCACTGAAGCGTTAATGCATTTTATATGTTTTTATAGGCTTTTGTGCAGGTAGAATCAAACCGCCTTCCATGATCATTTTTTGGTACTTTATGTTTAGAAGTTAGAGCTTTTTGAATTGATTGGGTTACCATCAGAGAGTTGTCAATAATCTCCTTGGGGGAGGAGGTATCAGCTAGACAAACATTTATTTCCTTGAGTGAATTTCTAACTATTGTTTCTGTGATATGGGCCGGATCTATTTTTGCCCATTTCAGTGCATAACCATTTGGCCGCACCAATCTAATACATTCTTCTCAATGGAGGATCTGTTGTTTGCGCCTTACTTCCAATGTGGAAAAGTTAAACTAACTGTTATTGGAAAATGGTCACTGAATGGAGAGTCATGGGTATGAAAATTATGTACCAAAGCAGAGGCGCTAGAGGACATAAGGATAAAATCAATGCAACGAAATGCACCCTTTCCGTGAAAAGTTGATTTTAAGCTGACCATAGGGGACACCAGTTCATTGGTCAAGGTTAACTGTAGGCTCATGATCGACTCATTCAAACAACCCCCACTTTCTGAACGAGAAAAATGGGTAATGTTAATACCATTTTCATCTTTAAGGCCACATATATTCTGCTCATTTTAAGGACATGGAGTTAAATTAAAGTCGCCTCCCCATATGATTATCGGATTTAGACCTTCATGACTATTTTGATACTCCAATGAATAAGTAGTTATTTTTTTTTAAGTAGCTATCAGCTGAGTTTGAGAAAGATTATTATAAAAATGTAATATTAAAATCGGCTCCGTCTTGCTTACATTTATTTCGACGACCCAATAGTTAGACTCATTTTTTAATCGTCCAATTTTTTGAAAATTAAATTGATTGGTGAGATATACCACTAAACCCCCCTTTGCACGGCCCGCTGGGGAAGGAATGGCGGGGGCAGAATAGGTTTTATAGCCGTTTATATGAATAGGAGATACTGCCCAAGTTTCCTGGAGACAAATAAGATCGTACTCCCGCATAAGAGTTTGCCAACCGTCCAGCATCACCTTTACAGCAAGGCCCGCTATGTTCCAAAAAATTAGATTAAACAAGGTTGATGGTAAAGGTTTAGTACTACCAGGGGTCCCCACTCCTGGAGTAGAGATTAGCCCAGCTTCTACTATCCTCGAGGAAGAGGAGTCATCGTAACTACTCTGCACTGTGGAAACTTTCACAGGAGTGGGTTTACGGAAAGTACAATTATGCACTAGATTATTGGGAACTGCCAAGTTAGAAAAGAGGATCAATGTGAGAAGTTGGCCTGATATATGATGCTCACTAGTTCTAGTAATCACCTTGTATCTGTCGAAACAACCCTTATGGTGATTGGTTGTAAGTCAACCTTATAGACCAGCTATCCTAATGGTAGCATGGACAAAACCAGTCTTTAGGCTAAACTCTTTTGGCATGTGAAGCCAGCTGTTTTACCACATATAACCCCTTGAATACCAAGTGAAAGGACACCACACAGGTTGTTATGAAAATAAAACAAGTATTTATTAACTAACATACACCTCTGAACTCTTTATGAGGTCAGAGGGCTAAGCACATGACAAACTCTTAGGAAAAATATGTTTAAGTTGCACCATTTACAATGGTGCCTTAGGGGCACGACAAACCATATACTAAGTAAGTGGAATGTGAAAGTCAATCAAAGGAATGGAGCTGTACAGAGGCTGTAGGATCGCTGGGACCACGCTATACTAACTTGAGGTTAGTAATAGGAGGCCCACGGAACGCGTGTGCAGAATGTGAACTCACACGCGAGATGCGTACTTGGACGAGGATGCCTCTGAAGTCACGCTGGAGCGAAGTGCTGCTTCTTTCAGGATGGCCGGTCCCACGTGTCTCGTCGCACCCACAGGTCTCAGCTGTGCTACAGATGTGGGTTGAGGTCGGAGAGGTCTGGGAATCCGGGTCTCGTCGGGCTCTGAAGTCTGGATCCTTGCAGGAAGACGACAAAGGGAAGCCGCTGTACGCTGATGGTGCCTGTTTGTGCAGGGTGGACACTCCTTGCCCACAAGGGAGATTTCTTCAGTCTTCTGTGGAGCAGAACGTCGAAGTCCAGAGTTTCTTCTTGTAAAGTTGATCAGGATAATCTAATTTGGAATGGGACCAGCTCCTACCTTTATCCGGCTAAAGGGGGCTGCACTACGACTAGGTCCCTCCTCTGGGTGGGACCAGGACGGGGGTGGTTACACCCCCTTTCCTTTGTCCGGTCTTGCACCAGCTCTGGGGCTGGAGTGCCCCAGGAACTGGTTTAGACCGGTGTATGCACAGGGACACCTTGTGTGCCCCAGGCATGTCTCATTCCTTTCAGCCCTGTCCTACCTAATACACAAAATCCTGTCTGGGGTGGTGCTAGCACCTCCCAAGGCAGGAAACCCTTTGTCCGAGCCTCCCTCGCTGGAAGGACTCCCAGCAGCAGGAGGTCAGACTTGTGTCTGTGGTGGCAGCATCCATTTTGTGATGCTGAGGCGCGAGTTAACTTTAACCGGGGTTCACAGTTACATACATGTCCTGTCCCTCTAGAAGGGTGGAATGCTACCCCCGTCGCCAGAATTGGCGAGGGGGTAGTATTCCAATTCGTATGACACCTTACTCGACATGTTTTGATAATGCTATACCAAAGTTAGCATTTAACCGCGAGGATTATAATGCACTTAAGAGTATATGGTATAGCGTTATCATGGAACAGCTATTAGGACTTGATTCTGCAAGCTGCAAACGGGCTCAGCTCCTGCCAGAGCACCATCTAACATAATTCCAAGCACTCTGCCTTCAGGATTGATAAGGCCTTCCATAGGAGTGACTGATAGGACTATATGTGCCCATTTTAGGTTTAGATATAGGGGACTATATCTAAAGCAAAGGGTGATTACACCACCTTGCCCCAGCTGTCGTGCAGCCAGTTGTGTCTGTTTAGATGGCCAGCCAGGGGTGGCATAATACATGCTTCAGCCCCTGGTAGGCCCTGGGTACACCTATGCCCTGGATACCCAAGGTATTCTGTACAGGGACTGGTAGGGTGGCCCAGTACCAATTGGTAAATGCACCTAAGGTACATGGTTGTCAATTTAGAGAGAGAACAACTAGGCTGTGGGTCTGATTAGCAGGCCCACAGCCAGGGAAAGTCGTAAACTAGTGAAGCAAAAAGCAAAAATCGGGGGTGACCATAGGATTGCAGACCCTACTCTCCTACAATCAATGTGGTAGCTGAGTCCGCAATTTGGTTTAGTGAAATGGGTACACTTGTAGTAAGACTAAGATTTTCATGTGTTAGAGGTTTACCTCCCACCGTCTGACTTAGATTGCAATTTGGTGGTCAATCCATTTCGTCTAGAGAGGATAGCTGGAAGAACCTATTTGAAGTTTCGATTTGTCTAATCCTTCCTTGTTTATGAGTTAAAATGGGTTTATAAAAGAATCCTAGCGGGACAGCCATGATTAGTGTTTCAATAGGTGAGGCAAGCTCTTTGTTATGTAGGAGAGAATAAACCATGCGTGGGGACCTGAAATTCACGACAATACAGTCGCCCTCAATTGTTTTGGGAGATGAACCAATCCACCCCACCCTTCGGGCCATAAGAATTTCTTTTGAGTTTCGATGTTCGAAGCGTTTATATTTATTCAGCCATTTAGTTACTTTGTTCCCAAGAGACGGCCATGATTCTATTTGGTCTTGGTTCAAAGGTGGTACCCCCATCAATATTAAAACGTAGGGACATGACGCCGGCGGGAGGTCCAAGTGATCTGCGTTTAAGGATTGTGAATTTGAAAAATGGGCCTTGAGTTGTGAATGGCGTTCGGGGTAGATATTGGTAAATTAGTTGCTAAGGCTATGTTTTCCTATAGTCTAAGTTATGGTTACTTAAGATTCCCCTCCGGTCCTGCTGAGTATCCCTCCCTTGAGCTAAATTTGGAACGATTTGTGGAACCTTCCCTTGGTCTCTTTTTTGGGTATATAGATCTTCTCTGTCTTCTTGTGGTTGTAATTGCGGTGTTACCAAGGATTTATATGTCTCAATATCTGCTTTGAGTTCTTCTAATTTCCATTCTATAATGATACATCGTTCTGAGATAGCAGTATTAACCAGAAGGGACATGGCCTTTGTGTCTTCTTCTAGGAGTCCATTAATGAGGATTTCAATGTTTAAATTTAAATTAGTTGTACTCCTCCTTTTAGCCAGGCTAGGGTTGGGAGACTCCTCTATTCGTATGGAATCAGACTCCTGAGTAGATGAGGCAGACTCCAATTGAGATGCATTATGTGGAACCTTTGATCCCTCTTGTTGTTTCCCCTTTCTACCCCTCTTCTTTGTAGATGTTTTCAGTTCTGTTCCTCTTTTTACTTTTTGTTGTTTCCGAGTTAAATGACCCGGGCGTACTGGGGTTGAAATAGCCGCCCCTCTAAGATCATTTTCAAGAGCTTTGGCTACAACAGGGGACTTTAAACTGGCTACTCCGTCTTGTGTGATGACATTTGGTGAAAGAGGAATGCAGTTTTCTACCCCCCTAATTAGTGGGAAAAGAGTGGGGTCAAGGGAGAGCCTACGTTCCGTGAGTTGAATTTCATGAATAAGCAGAGAATCAGCTCTACCCAGGAATGTGTCCAGGGTACCTGCTGCCCCCTTACGTTTCTCCATTCTGTGCTTATCAAAGATGGCAGGATTCGCCCCTAGCAAGTTTTTCCCTAACTGTTTTTTCAAATCAGAAAGAAAAGCTAAATAGAAATAAAAAGAACTGATGAACCCTCAGAGGCAATGGAATAGAAAATGAAGAAATAAAACCAAGGGCGGCGGCCCTGTCCTGTCCCCTTCTGGCCTTGACGGGCACAGACGGGCCCGCCCTTGGCCCGGGCTTCGCCCGCGCGCGTCCCGCGACACGGTAGACAACCTCAAGGATATAGGATGAGGAAGGATATGGGAGGGGCACACGTGCTATCAATCAGCGTTGCTCCTGGAAGATGTAGTCCAGCTTTGCTTCAAGGATGTCCATCACACGACAAGGACCCAGGTAAGATAGAAACTGCGGCGTGCAGGAAAGGAGGCACAAGTACTTTCAATAGTCCAGGCTCCTGTAATGATCACCACGCATCAAGGTCCCAGGCAGAAAGGAAACTGCTACGAGCGGCACATACTGTAACTTCATATATACAACACCTTCTTCAACCAGCATTTTTCATGAAGGGTCAAATATTCAGCTAAACACGAGAATGATATGCTTGCTGAACAAGTTAGTTACATTCTGTAACATCTTTTCTGGTAGAAATTCTGTCTGACCACAAATTTCTCACCTTTGGAATATCTCTAGCGATCAGGCTGGATCTGGAAACCTTTGCATAGCAATATTTTCCTGCATCAGCAGGTGGCACCATGCATCGTCATGGTACATTGTGCCTCTCCCTCTCACATGCACATGACATCAGGGCCAGTATATATATCACCTACTCACTTTGGCGTGAGTTCTTTTATTTCTGCACCAACTGACATGGATCAGAGCTTCAACTATCATTCAACAAGGTGGCCAAGCCGCGGACTAGGCTGGCCGGGCGGCTCTGAAGCTCTGTCAGCCGGTCCCGATTACCAGTGTCTGTCTCCCGGTATGCTGCCTGCTGCGGCATCGTATCTTGCTCCAGCGATCCCGCTAACACTGGTGCAGCCATGATGCTTTCCCGACTCGTCGTAGCTAGCTGAAAACAGGAGAAATTTGCTCTGTTGTGTTGAGGGGTGCCAGTGCCGTAATCACGACTTGGCTCAGGATGGCCTCCACGGCCGGAATCGGACTACACTGCGTTACGGAGGAGGCATCGGCCCACACCAGTTTTCTGCACAGGGATGAGTGATCCACTTGGGTGGCCTCCCCCCCCCCCGCCTGATCAGACTCGTTGAGCCATTGCTGCACCCCTCCACTCCAGTTCCACCAAGGGCGCGTACGTGTCATCCCTAACGAAGGCCCCAAGGTGGCAGGGACCTCGGGTGCACCTGGGATGCAGCCACCGGCTGTGCTTTTGGGACTGTGGGCGTGGAAAGTGGCTTTCCCGTGAGCCTCACCCGGATCCTGCCCCTATCTATATCCTGGACCACCGTGGTGATTGTGCGCAGCTACCAAATGGAATGACTATCGTGGTGTGGGGCCTAAGCTGAGTTCATTGCAACGCGCCTGGTGCACCGACCCAGCTGGTTGGACTACCAGTGACGCTGCATTCTGTGTGGAACTCCCTAACTCTTTAATTGCCTGACTCATCGGTGCCTTTTGGCGCCAGCACGCGGCAACCCTGCTGAGGCACAGCGGTGCTCTTGTCCCAGTTGTGCCCTCGGGCGAATACGCAGACCAGATGCCTCCATAAGCTCGGTCGTGAGTCTCCAGCTTGTTCCCACAGCTGCCCCCATGCTGCCATTTCAAAGACCGCCCCCTGCCTCCACCCACGCCACACGTTGTAGTCATCTAACCGGACTCTCTGGGTTGGTCCACAGTAGCGGGCTGTACAGCTTTTTCCGCTATGCGCCTGTAGGAAGGCATGAGCAAGAAAGACCCACAGCAGAAGGGTTTATCATTTAGCAAGGCAAAAGACAAGGCACAGGGCTCCAGCAGTACAATGGCGGAGGGTGGCCAGGAGATTACCACCGCAGCGGACCTGGCCGCCGCCCTGTTGGCAGAGATGAGAGTTGGCTTCAAATCGCTAGATGGCAGGTTTGACTCACTAGATAAACATTTGGACGCTATGGGGGCTAAGCTGGACATACATGAGCGGCGGCTGGACACAGTTGAAGGTAGAACTTCTGATCTTGAGGATGGGGCAGCTCAGTCCCTCAAACAGCTCAAACGGTTGGAACGTGTGGAAAAATTCCTTAATGACGTCGCCATGAACAGCGAGGATTTGGAAGCGCGCAGTCGGTGCAATAATCTTCGAATTCTCGGGGTCCCGGAGTCCACGAACACGGGGAGGATGGATATTTTTGTCGAAACACTGCTCACTGACATATTTGGGAAAGAGGCCTTCACCACCGACTTTGTAGTTGAACGTGCCCATCGGTTGCTGGGCCCCCGCCCCAACTCAGGTTGCCCGCCAAGGCCCATAATAGCATGTATAATGAACTATCAGGACAGGGACACTGCACTCCGCTTAGCTAGGGAGCGTGGGTCGCTTTACTGGCAGGGTACCGCAGTGACTTTCTATCCTGACTTTACCATGATGGTTCAGGAAGCACAGCGTAAATACTCTGGAGTGAAGACTACTTAACGCAACCTGGGTTTGCGATATGACATGTTGTATCCTGCTAGGCTACGAGTGAATGTGAATGGACTCTCCCGTATCTTTGAATCTCCTGCCGCAGTGCAGGAGTTCTGAGGATCCTACAAGAGCTCGAGCATTCAGCAGACTAAGGATGGTGCCGGTTCGTCCCCCCCTCACAGCGGATCTGTTGCCAGGGTAGAACTATTCTCTCATGACTGACTTCTCAGCTGGTGTAATAGCAATACTGATGTCTTGAGACTTATGTTATTAAGGTTGAGACAGAACTATGATGTTACATTACCATGTTTTCCAAATTACCGCACTCTGTCGAATTGTTGCCACCCCCCATGTGCGTAGCACATGGAAATGTCACTGATTGTAATGTATTGTTTAATTTATTTGCAATTCCACTTGGGTTGGTTACAGGATGCGTTTGGTAAATGTTTAAGTGGATTGGTTCCTTGCGTATTGGGATGCGAGGATGGGTGGGGTTGGGGATGTTTCCCGCTTTGTTAATACCGCATTGGTTACCAGTTGTTCGCATTACATGCAGCTATTTTATTACGCTAGCCGCACATACATTATGCAATCCAAGAGTCCTTATGGCCGTGACACTTGATCTCTTCGATCATTCCACCCTCTCACTCAACAATCCCAGAAAAGGGAAACACGTACTGCATTACCTACACAGGCATCAGGTAGATGTAGCCTTTTTGCAGGAAAGGCACTTGCCTAAAACAGACATCATACGTTTTGCAGCTAGCTGGGGCCCACATCGTTTTTTTTCAAACTACAGCACATATGCCAGGGGCACGGCAATCCAGATCCATAAAAGGCTCCCTTTCTTTCTCCATAAAAGCTACTCCGATGGTGAAGGCCATTATGTTATAGTGGTGGGTACCTTGATGAGTCACGTGGTGACACTTGTCTGTCTCTACGTCCCCAACGTGGACTGCCCTGAATTTTTTCAGGACCTGCATGCACGTGGACTAGGCTTGATTATTGGCTAAACACCTGCAGCCCATTACATGGAACAAGACTACTAATGTTGTGAACCATTTTAGGACACTATAGTAAATTTCCGGATTCATGCCCTTATATAGGTATAAATCACTATGTCCTTATATAGGCATAAGAATCATAACCATATTTAGTCATAGCTAATGCAGTCCAAGTACGGCAGGGTTCTTCCACTAGTTCTGAAAATCTACAACGATTTCTTGGAAAACTCGGCTGCAGCAGCTAGGGACTTTCCCTTGCTCGAGAACTGACTTGTCCAAGAACTCATGGAGTTTTCAAAGAACTGAGAGTCTTTAATGACGTTATTATGTCCACCTTTATGTCAAACTCAGCAACTTCAAGATATAAATATGCCCACACTTGCCTTACCAAACACACAGTGGTTTGGAGCAGTTCGACTATCTACTTGCCCGACGCACCCTGCTACAGCAAGTGCCGAAGGAAGCCGACCCTCCAGCAGACGCACTGAGAGAGACGCAGTCTTTTCTCCTGCCGAGAAATCCAGCTCCAGTGTTTCCAAGCTACCCTTGCGGGTTGTTGGAAAATCGAGTCCTGAGCCTGACCTTTTTCATTCCAAATTAAGGTACAGAGCTGATTAGACCCTAAGAGAAATCTTGGACTGATTCTTGGAAAAAGAATACTACATTTATGCTACATCTCACTTACTTCTTCCCTCGTACCAAGCTTAGGTTAGGTATATCGGGGTAGGCGTATTTTAGACGCACCAGTTGAGTACTTTTAGCCTCTGTTATTTATGTATGTATTTATCTATGGTTTAGGCACCATACAATGCTCTTACAGTATTATTTTATTCTACTCTTTATACTATATGCATTGTATTTTGCAACCAGTTTTACGGCTGTAGCAGTTCATTTCTTATGCTTGAGAAAGAAGACTGTTCAATAAATCTCTATTTCTCTGCACCTCTGGTGAAACGAAGCATGCACGATTGACTGAGTAAAATATCTATCTATTGTTTCCACTACTCTGATGATCAGTTTTATCTTGGGCAAACAAAATTGTCATGTTTATGCGGTTGTCAGAAACTAATCCCTTCTTGTTCATTCGAGAAAGTTTCTAGTGACGTCTGAGCTAGCTGGCACTCACAATTAAGTCTAATGTATTCGATAGAGACCTAGTAGACCTCAGTCCTACATCACATCTATAAGACATGTTATTCCAATGCGCAGAGCCTATTGGGAATATAGGAACTACACTACATGGTGCCCAACGTTTGCTAAGGCACTAATTTAACGCTAGATACTAGAGTAACTAAGTCGTGCTTTTCATAGAGACCCCTTTATCCCGTAAAAACTCCAATAGACATCTGGAGTGGGTTAAAGGACAAAATATTCGCCATAAACTGAGTAGGACGAAAAATCCTATGTATTAGTTTTGGTTTTGTTCAACATTGAAGGATACAGGATCCGAAGATGCTCCGGAAGTTTCTCCCGCTGCTGTCCCTGCAACACAAAAAAATTATTGTTCAGGCGCTAATAGGATCGCGACTGGATTACGCCAATGCCCTATATTTAGGGCTGCCTAAATATCTGCTGGCCCGCCTGCAAATTGTGCAGAATTCAGCGGCAAGAGCCATTTTTGGCCTTCCACGCAGAGCAAAAGCATCTGAATTGCTCAATAGGTTGCACTGGCTGCCTATCTCTAAAATAATCTCATTTAAGATCTTGACCCTGGCGTTTAAGGCCCTTCATTCTATTGGCCCGAATTACATCAGTAAGCGCATGGCTTTTTATGCGCAGAGGAGGACTCTGCGGTCGGCCTTGTTGGCCAAAGCCGAGGTTCCTCCTATTAGACTTGCCTGGATAGGAGGACGATCCTTCCGTTATCTGGCCGCACGCTGCTGGAATGAGCTCCCGGTCGCCCTCAGAAAAGCCAACAGTCTCCTTTCTTTTAGAAAGGGGATGAAGACTTGGCTTTTTTCTGTTTGATTCTTACGGACCACTGTGAGTAGCCGTGTTGTGTCTTTTGGTTTCAGCTCTCTTTGCCAAAGCGCCGGGACACCCCTCGGGGTAGCCGTGCGCTATAGAAGAGACATTACATAACATAACATAACAGTTTTCCAAAATATTGTGCACCTTATCTTTATTTCATTCAAACTTTCTCTGCAAACTTCTTAAACAAAATGGCAGATGAAGACAATCCTGGGGGCAGTGGAACTGCAGTAAATACAAACCAACCAGGTTTTGTCACTACAGGTTTCCGACATGACGAAGTCGATGCTAGAAACATCCCGGAAAATGTGCGGAAAGCCATAGCTATAAAGCTTATAGAAAATGGCCTATCACCAAAAGGTGGTAGAGTCATATTTGTCATAGAGGCTCATGAATATCGGCAGACAGAGGTATTCTATTCATGGATTATCTTTCCACAAGCAAATCCAACAACACATGTGTTCCACTTCTACAAGATGGAGGAACCTCCAGCGGAATAAGCTCCGTTTGAGGACGTTGACATTCCACTAACTTATCAAGAGCATAAGCTCTGGTTTAAAGGCGCCCTACAACATCAAAATCACATTACCAGGCTCGGTCCACTAGGTAGACCAGGAGCAACATGGCCGGTACTAGCCAGCTATACACCACATCCTGCCATAGAACAAATGACAGGACCAGAACTAATAGCTCAGCTAAAACAATTAATTAAAATACATAGACAATTGGTACAATATGCCATGCAGACTTTAACAGTCCAACCTGCTATAAGAATTCCACAGCACACCCCTCATCAGGGGAACACAAACAAAATCACACCTCAGACTATACAGTCAGTGATCGGTAAGTTGCCCGCAAAAAGGGAACAAATTCCATTCTGGTTAGCCCAGAAAAATTACTCAAATAGAGGCAGTATTTCCCGATAGTACACCTCATGAGAAACACAGGATTCTAACAATCTGTTTACCAATGGGGATTGCACCACACGTGGAGGACTGTGACACTTGGGTGTACAATCTTTGCTTCAATCTACACAAAAAAACATGGTGTCCACTCTATGGCGGTGATACCAGACGTTCTGAGACAGATTCAAAATGAATATGGTCCAGAACCAGCTTTGAATCTTGATATGAAATTACTGAAAGATTTCAAACAGTTCTCTTCTATTTTATTAGCTAACATTAAAGGTGAAGCAGCATCTGTGGCAATCCGGCAAAAATGAAAAGAACTGGATATTACTGAGCAACCGTATGAACTTGCCAGAATTAATGAAATATCCTATGAAGAACTAGGAAGAGATAGTTTGGGAGGGAAACCTGTAAAGCCTGAATTAACAGAAAATCCTGAAAATGTTTTTATCAAAAACAATCTAACTACTCCTAAAAAGAAATGGGAAAATAGTAGACAGTCACTTCCTAAAGAGAATCACTCTCAGTCCAGAGGTAGATTTCCTCAAAAGAAGCACTCTGAAAAGAGGGATAACCTTAGAAATAGGGATAAATTGAGAAAACCTGATAGATATCAAGATATGATACACGATCCTCTCGTACCTTTCAGAATCCTCGCAGAAATCCGAAAGAAGAGGACGATCAGAACATAAAGAAGAATGCTTGAAGTCCAAAGACGATCAGCACGTTCAAAAAAATAAGAAAACTCAATTCTCCAAAAAGAAGGTAGCAAGTATTAAAATAAATAATAATAAAAAAAAAATAAAAATAAAAATAAAAAAAAATAAATAAAAAAAAAAATGTTTTTTAAGATGTATGAAATGCTTTTATGATATGTTTTTATCGAATAAAGCTATTACTACTATTAAAATCAGACATGCCGAGGACCTTGAGGACACAACTCAAGAACGAGGAGTGGGCTCAGACAATGCTGGACAGCGCAGCAGAGGTCACCATAGCTCGCAGGATCCTGAAAGATCATCTGGAGACAGTGGATCTGAATGAATGCATTCAGGTTGAAACTGCCGACACCAGGGTTAGTGTGCCCCATAAGTTATATGAAGTAACACTCCGAATAGAGGGGGGCATAACTAGTAAAATAAAAACACTCTTCTGGGAGAAGCTATCAAAGGGTTATGACATTCTTCTGGCTGAAAAAGACTGGCCACCTGAATTTGTCAGGGAGTGCCCACATGGTGAACAGATCATTATGCCAGCCTTCTCAAATCATATTTAGATTCATAAAAAATACACCTATGCCTGAAAATGGGCTGTGGCCCAGGCTCCAGCATTATATAAAAATCATGTGGGATGGGATGAGGACTTTCCTCACCATAAATTCCAGTTAAAAACTCAACCTACTGCTCAGTGGCAGTAACCAGTAAAGCAGGAAGCTAAAAAACAAGTCAGGGAGATCTTAGATCAACTTGAATACCAGGGGGTGATCGAAACATGCACCTCGTCCATGAACAATCCTTTGTTTCCTATCTCTAAACCAGACGAATCATATATTCTAGTTTTGGATTACAGACTTTTAAACTCTTGTTGCTAAACTTTTGCAGTACAAAATGCACACAGTGCAGCACTGAGGAATAACATTGTTCGCAAAAAATACAAAACAACATTAGACATTTCAAACAGTTTCTTCTGTCAAAATATCGCACCAGTCAGCAGGTATTTGACTGCTTTCTCAATAATGGGGACACAGCGTCAATTTTGCCGTCTCCCCCAAGGATTCAAGAATAGTCCAGGGTTATTTTCAGCCAGCATAACAGAGTTACTACAAACGTATGATGATGAGGCATTATCTTATGTCGATGACATCTTTCTTACAGATGATGGTTTGGACAGGCACTTGAACAGGGTGAACACCATAATACTTGGATTGGCCTCTGAAGGGTATAAATTCAACTTTAAAAAATCAAGAATTGCCCACCTCAACGTCATATTCTTGGGATACGAACTTTCAAGTGAAGGCAAAAGCCTAGCAGCCAACTTTTCAGAAAAATGTACGCTGCTCCAACCGCCTAAAACGCTGAAAAACTTAGTCAATTCTAGGATTCCTAAACTTCGGAAGAACTTACATTCTGAATTACGCAGAAAGGGTTAAACCTCTCTACGAACTAATCAAACATGATTTCAAACATACAAATTGGACTCAAAAACACACAGAAATGTTGCGTTCAGTGCAAACAGACATGTTGGCAACAACACACTTACAAACACACGACAATGTAAGCAACCTTGTAATCCGAATCATCCCAGGGAGATGCGGATTCACATACCTAACCTTTAATGAAGGTGAAAAGGTACCAGTAGCTTACAAATCACACTAGTACACAAGCTGAAATGAAATTCACTTCAACACAAAAAATTCTAACAGCGGTTCAAACTGCAGTAGCAAAGAAGAGAGCCCTCGCACAGGGTAAACACATTAAAGTCATTACACATGTACCCGCCTTAAAGGCAGTTGCAAAGGCAAGCCTTCCAAATGCAAAAGCTCTACATCCAAGATGGATACAATTGGTTAATTCTCTTGCTGCAACAGACGTTGAATACGTTATTGACCCTTACTTGAAAACACAAGAATTTCTCCAATACGAACAAGAATGTCCTCTGCCTGCTGAACTTCTACCTCTAGAACATTACGACTGTATAATATATACAGACGGATCAGCGCAACCTGCAATTGGGGGTAAACAAGCTTATAGTGCAGCGTGCGCGATTGTTAAAGGTCGCTGGCGCGATGGTAAATTCAGACCTATGGTCACAAAAACTCAATCTCTCGGAGACTGTACAGCTCAGCGAGCTGAACTATCACTCAATCAATCAATCAGTACATTTATAGAGCGCACTACTCACCTGCGATAGTTTCAAGAAGCTGGGGGGGGGGTGCTGCTACTGCTTGAACAGCCAGGTCTTGAGGTGTCTCCTGAAGGTGAGAAGGTCTTGGTTCAGTCGGAGGTGGGTGGGGAGGGAGTTCTGGATCTTGGCGGCGAGGTAGGAGAAAGATCTGCCACCTGTTGTTGTTCTTCTGGTGCGTGGTACGGTGGCGAGGGCGAGGTTGGCTGAGCGGAGTTGGCGGTCGGGGAATAGAACGAGAGGCGTTTGTTGGGGTATTCGGGTCTGGCGTCGTGGAGCGCTTTGTGTGCGTGGGTGAGGAGCTTGAACGTGATCCTCTTGTGGACTGGGAGCCAGTGCAGGTCTCTCAGGTGGGTGGTGATGTGGCTGTGGCGGGGGATGTTCAGGATGAGGCGTGCAGAGACACTCTGTATGCGTTGTAGTCTTTTCTGTAGCTTGGCCGATGTCCCTGCATAGAGTGTGTTGCCATAGTCGAGCCGGCTTGTGATGAGGGCTTGGGTGACATTCCTTTTTGTTTTCATGGGGATCCATTTGAAGATCTTTCGTAGCATGCGGAGGGTGTTGTAGCAGGACGAGGAGATGGCGTTGACTTGCTTGGTCATAGTGAGCGATGAGTCAAGGATGAACCCAAGGTTGTGTGCGTGGTCGGTGGGAGTTGGTGCTGTGCCCAGGGCGGCGGGCCAACAGGAGTTGTTCCAGGCGGAGGGGGATGGTCCAAGGATGAGGACCTCCATCTTGTCCGAGTTCAGTTTCAGGCGGCTGATCTTCATCCATTAGGCGACGGCCCTCATTCCTTCTTGGAAGTTGGATTTGGCGGTGACTGGGTCTTTGGTCAGGGAGAGGATCAGCTGGGTGTCGTCGGCGTAGGAGATGATGTTGAGGTCGTGTGCGCGGACGATGTCGGCGAGGGGGCTCATGTAGATGTTGAAGAGCGTCGGGCTGAGTGACGAGCCTTGGAGTACGCCGCAGATGATCTTGGTGGCTTCTGAGTGGAACGGGGGTAGGCGAACTCTCTGGGTTTTGTCGGTGAGGAAGGAGGAGATCCAGTCCAGGGCCTTTCCCTGGATCCCTGTGTTGTGGAGACGTGTTTTGTAGGGTGCGGTGGCAGACCGTGTCTAAGGCAGCTGAGAGGTCTAGGAGGATGAGGGCTGTGGTTTCTCTGTTGTCAAGCAGGGTTCCGATGTCGTTGGTGGCGACGATGAGGGCGGTCTCGGTGCTGTGGTTGCTGCAGAAGCCAGACTGTGATGGGTCGAGTGAGCCGTTCGCTTTGAGGAAGTTGGTCAGTTGCTTGTTGACTGCTTTCTCGGTGACCTTCGCCGGGAAGGGGAGCAGGGAGATGGGAGATGGGCCTGAAATTCTTGAGGTCCTTGGGGTCTGCTGTCGGCTTCCTAAGGAGGGCGTTGATTTCAGCGTGTTTCCAACTCTCAGGGAAGGTGGCAGATTCGAAGGAGCTTTTGATGATGTCTCGGAGGTGGGGTGCGATGATGGTGTCTGCTTTGTTGAAGATGTGGTGAGGGCAGGGGTTGGATGGAGAGCCGGAGTGGATGGTGTTCATGATCTGGGTGACGTCTTTGGTGTTGATGGGGTCCAGCGACTCAGGAGGACGGTGGGGAGCGTTGGTTCTGTGGCTGGTGGAGGCGTCTGGTTTGTGAAGCTGTCGTGTATGTCGGTGATCTTGTGGTGGAAGAAGGCTGCGAGGGAGTCGCAGAGGTCCTGTGAGGGGGGGATGTCGTTCGAGTTGGAGCTTGGGTTGGAGAGTTCCTTTACGATGCTGAAGAGCTCCTTGCTGTTGTGTGCGCTGTTGTCTATGCGCTCTCTGAAGGCCGTTCTCTTGGCGATGCGGATGAGCTGGTGGTGTCTGCGTGTGGCGGTCTTAAGTGCCTCGAGGTTTTCCGCTGTCCGTTCTTGGTGCCAGGCTTTCTCTAGAGTTCGGCGGGATGTTTTGGAGCCCTTGAGGTCTGTGGTGAACCAGGTGGTTCCCCTTCTGTTGTCCTTATTCGGAGGGTTCTTGATAGGGGAAAGGGTGTCGGCGCAGTTGCTGATCCACTGTGTGAGGTTTAGGACGGCGGTGTTGATGTCTGAGGGCGTTGGCCGGGGGGCCCTGGGCGAGGTAGGCGATCAGCTGGTCAGTGGTGACTTTTCTCCAGCATCTTCGGGGGATCCGCGGTGGTAGGATGTGTGCGGTGAGTTTCTTGTAGGAGAAGTGGATGCATCAGTGGTCGGTCCAGTGGAGAGTGGTGGTGTGGCTGACCGTGACGTTGATGCTGGTGGAGAAGATGGGGTCCAACGTGTGGCCTACATGGTGGGTCGGGGTGTTCACTAGTTGCTTCAGTTCGAAGTTGGAGAGGTTGTCGAGCAGGGTGGTGGTGTTGTTGTCGTTGTTGTTCTTCAGGTGGAAGTTCAGGTCCCCCAGGAGGATGTAGTCTGTGGTGGCGAGGGCGTGCTTGCTGACGAAGTCTGCGATGGATTCGCTGAATTTTGGGCGTGGACCCGGTGGTCTGTAGATGAGTGTTCCTCTGAGGGTGGTCTTGGGGTCAGTGTGGATCTAAAAGTGTAGGTGCTCGGCGGTGCTGAGAGTTTCTTCGGTGCTGGATGTGACTCTGAGAGTGTTCCTGTGGACGATGGCGATTCCTCCTTCGGACTTGTTGGTACGGTCCCTCCGGATGATTTTGTAGCCGTCCGGGATGGCAATGGCGATGTCAGGGGCCGAGGAGGCGTTCATCCAGGTTTCCGTCAGGAACGCGACGTCCGGGGCTGTTATGTCGAGGAGGTCCCAGAGTTCGATGGAGTGCTTGTGTACGGAGCGGGTGTTGAGTAGGATGCACTTGAGGTCGTTGTTGTTTCCTGGGCTGGTGTGGGAGGCGGTGGTTCGGGTTCTGGTGTAGCAGCAGTTTCGGCAGGAGAATGGTCCGTGAGTGCGCTTCGGGTGGCTTGGTAGCAGGCAGTTGAGCAGCCGGTGTTGAGTACGAGGAGGGTGGCGTCGTTGAAGGTCCGTCGTGCGTGATGGGCCTGTTGGGGGCCAGGGGTTCTGGCGCTGGGCGCGGTCCAGGCGCGGACGGGAGCAGACGGGCTTGCCTCTGGCCTGCCTCCGGCGCTCCAGCAGCGCGGACGCACAGCGGCCTGCATTAAGAACGAGTGGAGGGAGGAGGAAGCAGCTGGGAGGCAGGTAGCGGGAGCCAATGGGGGTGGGGACGCAGCGGCAGGAAAGAGCGAGAAGCGGGCGGCGGGCAAAGGAGGAAAGGACGGCGAAAAAAGCAAAGAAGACAAGGCGGCAACTTTATTCACTCAGGGGGGGAGGCAGAGGGGAGCAGAGGCAGCACAACGGGGCATCACGAATAACGGAAAGAAAGCGGGGTAAACAGGGACACAACACAATAAGATGGACCGAAAACCAAGCGCAGATGAGCAGAGAGAGTGAAAGCAGACAGAATACAATCGAATGGACAGAGCAAGCGCAAATGAGCAAAAAAGAGAGAAAGCAGACAGAAACAGGCAGAACAATACTTACAATACTTATATACCACCACTGGGCCACCAGGCATGAGGCGCAGGCGGGAGCCTGTGGGTGGAGGAGGGCCTTGAACTTCCAACAGTAGCAGCAGTGGCGAGGGGCAGGGACACTGCACCAGCAGGGTGTGCTGATGCGATGGGGGAGCGGCCTGGCCTGAACAGGGTCAAGGGCTTTCTGGGTCAAGGGCTTTCAAGATGGCGCTTGAAAATACTAACTGTGAATTCCCCACACGTATAGTGTGCGATTCGTATTACTGCGTCCAGTCTTACAATGAATATCTGCAGAACTGGGTTCAAAATGGATTTAAAGACGTAAAAGATGGCACAATAAAGCATAAAATGCTTTGGGAACAAGTAGTTCTTTTACAGAAAGAACTACAAAAGACTGACGTGATCCATACACTGAGTCATCATCGTGATGGCGTTCACATTGAAGGGAATTCATTGGCTGATGAAGCTGCGAAGGCAGCTGTGCAAACGGCTTCCGTAGCTGCAATTACTCGTAAAAAAAAAAATAGACAGCGAAATAATGCAAGCAGTCACTGCTTCTATAAAAGACAGTGATAAAACACTACCAAAAGGCTATCCACTCAAGTACTCATATATAACTGATGTAAATAATGTTCTGTTTGCTCGAATCCCTGGAGTGATAGAGCAATCCCAAACATGGAACACAGGTTAGGACTAATCTTAGCAGCACATGAAGGGCTTGCCTCTGCACACGCAGGTGTTTCTGCCACAGTTTCATGATTAAAACAGCAATACTGGTGGCCATGCATGAGGAAACAAACCAGAAACTTTGTTTTGGAATGTGAAATCTGCCAGAAAATGAAAATTTCAACAGTGACACCCCTTCTGATTTCAGATAAACCACTAGCGTGTGTTTACCTGGACCACTGTGGTCCCTTACAAAGGGATGGCAACTATAAATATATTATGGTCGCAGTGGATTCATGCACAAGATTCATTTGGATGTGGCCTCAGCGCTCGGCTGACGCCCGAACTGTTATAAAAGATTTGCGAGTCTTTATCGGCACATACGCAATCGGCACGCTACATTCTGACCAGGGTCCTGCGTTTAACTCTAGGGCTTGCAAGGAGGCCTTGGCCAGCTTGGGCGTTGCATTGCGATTTTCGAGCCCATTCCATCAGGAGGGAAATTTGGTTTGTGGAGAGAAAAAAACATGACATAATGCAATCTATAACAGCTAGGGTATTAGGTTTGGGTGATGGGTTGGTTAAACATCTAATAAATGTCCAACGTAGTCTTAATAACCTGCCAAGAAATTCTCTGGGTGGAATCACTCCATATGAACTCCTTTTTGGTACTAGAATGCTGGTTGAAGTCCTCGATCGTCACACTTCAGCGGTGGAACAAAAACCATTTGATATCAAAGATTGTTTGGCTGTTTTACAGGACTTAAATGAAACAAGAAGAAGTCTAAGCAACACCAGTGAAAAGCCAACGACCACTGAAGAAAAACCACCTATCCCAGCAAGACCTGTCTGGATTCCAAAGATTGGGGATCTGGTCAGGGAGAAAATAGCGGACAAAAAGGAATTTGGGCCTACTTGCAGAAAACCAGTACCTGTACTAGCAATCCACGGATCAAGAACAGTGCTACTGCCGCCCCTTGCTGGAAGAAAGGAGAACCGGTCTGTTACAATTGACCTGGTAAAACCACACCATGTGTCTGATAATAAGTAGTAGGCCCAGTGGGCTCCCAAGATGTAGCAGACAACCAAATCTTGCTACTATCAAAGAGGTTCAAACTGAAAGACTCATCACCTTTGAAGATTCTAAAGTAAGAAAAGAAGGACTATTCAACAAAGGCATGGAACTTGTGCCTCTTGAAACCCAAATAACAGTTCGTCAAGACACTCCCGTCTACAATGATGTAGCATCTGACTATACAAACATGTCAAGGGAACAAGCAGCTCCAGTAATTTCAAATAATACGGATGCGATACCAAAAATTGACAGAAGTGCTTCTGGCTATTTTATCAACTTTGATAACTTTTCTGAGGATCCCAGTGAGCCAGAAACAACGCCAGCAAATAAAACTTTCAAGGAATAATTAACAGAACTTTGTCACCAGCTTGCAAATACATATCTAGTTTCACCATTGGTTGAATTTTGATTATGTTAGGTGTACTTTTTCTCCTGCTATGGCTCATTCTTGTTTTAAGTTTGGGAAAGCTGATAGATGGCAAATATAGTAAAATGGACACAGCAAGTAAGAACATCAACTTGCTGCTGAAACCACACAAATCATCTCATCGTGAACAACGAGACCCGTCATCAGTAAACATCACAGCGGTTCCTCTACCTGGTGGAATAGCATGGGATAGAACTGATTATGACATTTATGGCCCTGTCGAGCTGCTGAAAATTCCACACCAATTTAAGGTTTCCTTGAGTGATTTCATTTCACCCAGCACATTTTCTGATGATTGGGACTTTGAAACTGTTAATAACATGATGGCAGACTTAGAAATGTCAGCTAAATTTGCAAAAATGAATACTTAGAAGGTTCATCAAATTATGAAGAAATGTATTGTTTTAATCATTTTGGTCATCATTACTTGCACAAATCTGCAAACCCTAGAAATGTTTTAACTTATAATCAATGGGAACATTGTCCAACACGTCCAAAAGGTAGTTCTAAAACATTTTGAAGAAAATGTCCATATTTTACAGGTCTTAATGTTACAAACCCAGAAAGTTTTTACTTTAAAAATGTTAATAAGACAGGCATGAAAAGTATGTTGAGAAATACTAAACAAATTTATTCTGCGGCTTTTTATACTCAATTGTCCACCTTAGGCTTTGACTTTTGGAAAGACAACATTGAGACAAAAGCTGTCTGGGGCACAAAGAACTGGCAGGTACAAGGTTTAGAAGCATTGTTCAGAGCCTGCATCATCCCAGAACAAATACTGTCCCTAAATAAAACTGTTCAACAGACATCTTGTCTTGGCCTGGCTAAGATAAAAGATTTTAAAAAAACGTCCATACCTAAACCTACACCTGATATTAATTTAACTACAGATGAGGAGGTAGACGTACATTACATTTTACTACAAAACAGAACACATCCTGATTGGAAAAAATGGTTAATCTGGCCCACAGACAAGAATAACTGTCAAGATAGATTCCTGAGCAAGACACAAGGGTTCACAGTAACTCGGCCAGATCCAAGATATATCCAAAGACAACATCCATAGATAATAACAACTTATAGTGTAGGAAAACTATGCCTTGAGTGGAGATCCACACTTTCAGAAATAAAACAACACTTATCTTTGCTTAAAGATGGCGTTGATTTACGAGAATTCTTACAGGGACCTCGTAATACATGTCATAAACATTTCATATACGCCGGTATATACGCTGCATACAATGAAGCATGGAAAGTCACGCAAATGGAAACAGCTGAAAGAATACGGGAAATTGATTGTATTAATTTAGAGAAATCACTCTCTGTAGTTGACAATGGGTTAACAACTCTGTTGTCCAGAATATATTCTTTGGACAGCATTGTATCCTCTGCCATTGACATAATGGAACAGGACTTGCTAATGTTACAACATGGCCAGTCTCAATTACGTTCTATAATGCTGTTAGGCTGGACGTTGCAATACCTACGTTCTGGCTATGTGTCCCGGCGTTTAATCAACACTATGTCATTGTTTACTGTGTTTAACCTTACAGATAAAAAATCTCATTGGCACAGAGGGGAGCAGACTATACGGTGCTGAGAATGGAAAAACTGGAGAGATTACCTTTGACCGTTTCTGAGAATCCATCGGTTGAATGGATAATACATGGCACCATCACGATACCAGTGACAATTTTTCAGTTTCAATACTGCTTAAAACACATACCAGCAGGCCTGTATGAAAGTTTGGGTAAAGAATACATTAAGTCGACCTGCTATTTACCATACACACACAAATGTTTGAGTGGGGGAAAAGAGGTATTTCTTAGTGGTAAAAATTGTAAAAACTCACTAAGTGTTACACTGTTATGTCAAGGTATTAATTTACATGGAGCCTGCGATGGATCTTCCAATAACCTTTCTTGCCACCTGCAAGGTTCGCCCAATTTTAGGCAGCTTTCCAATGGTAGCTGCATTATGTTAAAAGATCACAGCTGTTGTGGAATGATGCCAGAAATAGGCTATCTGGTTAGTGTGTCAGCCAGGGTCACTTGTTGTATGCAAGTATTGTTTCCTAAAAGCAAGACAGACGGGGAGTCGCCGCTATGGCCTTCACTGAACATCTCTTCTATATGAATTGATACTTTAAGCAGAATGAAAGCCATTCTTTTGCAAAAAAACTGTGCCACTGACCTCGTCCAGAGAGACGCATGATCTGCAAGGTGCAAGGTCCTCTGCATAGATACATGCATTATTATTGACAAACTGCCCAATACATTGCGCAGAAATGTTAGGTCGTATCTTTAACATGTCTGATACCAGCGGTATTCGACATGTATTTAAGACGATTTTTTCGGGACTGTTAGCACCCTTTGAAACAGTCCTGCGCATTTTTCCTAACTTCGTAGACTCTATGTTCGGCGGCCTGCCTCTCATTTTGGGACTCGTAGCAGGGATCTTATTTTTTTCCTCCTGCTCCGTTATGGCAAATCCGGCCAACAGCGATACCCAAGTCAGAATGGAGAATGCGCTCCTGGTCATGCGGTATCGTGACAGAATAACACAGATCCTTGGCTTGGCTCGTTTGAGAGATCTGAATACCACATGGTTCCTGTCATTCACACCAATCTTGCAAGATTGCATCCTACCTGTTCTACGATGCCTGCTTTGGGGAGAGGAATGCATGTTAGATATCTGTCTAACACTACCATCGGCTATGCCAATGGATGTTGAAGGACTGGGTTATTTAAGACCCAGCGGTGCCAGGGGACAACACCTGAAACCTTCGTGGGTAACCTGCTCCGGCGTACGAATGACAGAGACACGGGACACTTCCTTCGGCGTCAAAGATTCGAGCTTTATTACTGCAGGGAACACAGAAGTCACAGCAAGTACAGCACGTGCAACTTGGGGAGACTGCTTCAAATTGCGGCAAGTGGGTCTCTCCTTTTATACATGTTTCTTCCACAGGTTTACATGGTGCACAAAGGTTTACGACTCGGTTCCCATAATTATCCCCGAGAGGGGTCGCTTTGGTCACTTTGATACATTCAAGGTCCGGAACATAAGTGCGGAAACATTTGGCGGTTCCCAACTGTAAAAACCCATCTTCCCACCATTAGTACATTCCAATCAGCAATAAAACAGATCGAAGAAGGAACAAGGACAGGTGTAGAGGAAGATGAAGACAGTGGGGAGATTGGAAAGGGTGTAAAAGAGGAGGTATCGGGAAACACGAGCTACAGGCATCAAAGGGACGTGCCTAATGAGATGCACGGCTGAGACAATAAACCGGCACGGCAAGATGAGCCTCGAGCGGGGCCATCTGCCTTACAGTATCATCCCCCTCGTCATAAAGACATTTTCAAAGGACATGTGTCTTCCGCAGATATCTTGGGAATCCCAGGGTCGCGAAGCGGACAACGTCCGTTCGCTGGCTACTTGAGGGCAAGAGACAAAATGGATGCCGTATCTAAGATGGAACCCGTGGGTACAGATAGAAAAACCCACGTAACAGACGAACGGTTTAGGTTAACACAGCGAAACTGCATACACCCACTAAACTCGTCATTTGCGGTTCATAGATACCAGACTCGACCATATTTGTGCGAGTCGAAAACACCACTTACAATTGTCACAGAACCTCAATGTTGACACATTACTGGGTCCGGTAACGGCTCATGTGTTGTGTTGCCCCCAACGGCTACCAATCCTGATGACAGCATTCATTAAGATCTCACCGGCAAATCCAACTGGAGGTGAGATACGCGGACCAACAGGCACCATCTGCTATGAATATTGCTAATGCGGCTGGCGCTGAGGGCGATGCTTCACATCTGTGTACAATTGACCTTCTTAAATGAAGTAGTTGAACTTTCATCTTCTGTGGTAGACTATTTCTTTGCCAGCCTTGACGACTTAATGTTTTCTTCTGACACCGAGAATAACTTTTGAATTTAGCACACAGTGTTCTTTCAAACTCTGAAATTCGACCTTCACTTTTTTCAAAACAAAAACGTCCAAGTTTGGAACTCAATTTCACTACAATTTAATTTGACTTTTTTCCAAAACCGACTGAACTTTAGCACAAAGCAATCTGCTTAAAGTAGAACTATTCTTAGAGAACAAGAATTATTTGCCTACTTCCTAATAACAATATTGACCTAATGCACAAAGAGAACTAACTTGTATATTCTGCTATGGGATGGTCTCAACCTTTTTTCTGTATCTAGAGCCATTTCATAAATGTAAATTTTGTGATTCATTTGGTTAGCATTTCTAATGTCATATCATATGCTTACAATGAAATCATTGCCCTTAGATGCATATTGTACAAATACTCATTTTGTGTACGACCATTTTTTTAATACCTTTATGTATTTTTAGGGTGGGATTGTACAAACTAATGCTCTAGCTTTTATGTTTAGTACTTAATCATAGATGAACATGATAACGTGGAGTGCGTGTTGTGAACCATTTTAGGACAATATTGTAAATTTCCTGATTCATGCCCTTATATAGGTATAAATCACTATGTCCTTATATAGGCATAAGAATCATAACCATATTTAGTCATAGCTCATGCAGTCCAAATACGGCAGGGCTACTTCCACTAGTTTTGAAAATCTACAACGATTTCTTGGAAAACTCGGCTTCAACAGCTAGGGACTTTCCCTTGCTCGAGAACTGACTTGTCCAAGAACTCATGGAGTTTTCAAAGAACTGAGAGTCTTTAATGACGTTATTATGTCCACCTTTACGTCAAACTTGGAAACCTCAAGCTATAAATATGCCCACACTTGCCTTAGCAAACACATGGTGGTTTGGAGCAGTTCGACTATCTACTTGCCTGACGCACCCTGTTATTTATGTATGTATTTATCTATGGTTTAGGCACCATACAATGCTCTTACAGTATTATTTTATTCTACTCTTTATACTATATGCATTGTATTTTGCAACTAGTTTTATGATTGTAGCAGTTCATTTCTTATGCTTGAGAAAGAAGACTGTTCAATAAATACTTTTATTGAAAACGCCCATCTCTCTATTTCTCTGCACCGCTGGTGAAACGAAGCATGCACGATTGACTAAGTAAAAAATCTATCTATTGTTTCCACGACTTTGATGATCAGTTTTATCTTGGGGAAACAAAGTTGTCATGTATATGCGGTTGTCAGAAACGAATCCCTTCTTGTTCATTCGAGAACGTTTCTAGTGACCTCTGAGCTAGCTGGCACTCACAATTAAGTCTAATATATTCAATAGAGACCTAGTAGACCTCAGTCCTACGTCACATCTATTGGATATGTAATTCCAATGCGCAGAGCCTATTGGGAATATAGGAACTACACTACACTATGACACTCCCCAGGACATTCTTGGATCACTCCCATGTGACACTTAAGCTGTGTGTACCCTGACCGGAAGGGCACGAACATCAGTAGAGGTTCCCTGGCAGAGCACTGGGAGATGACCTCTTTGAGTTACAACTTAGAGAGGCCATAGAAGAGTATTTTGAACTGAACACGGGGTCGGTGGATTCCTGGGCGGTTCTTTGGGAGGCCTTTAAGGCTTATATTAGGGGAGTCACAATTGCTAAACACGCGGGTTTTGAAAGACCTCAGGGGAACCTCGGCACGCACAGAACAGATGATGCAATGATGATTTCCTCCGACGTGGAGGATGGCGTTGCTGTCTGAATTTCGAGAGGCAGCAGATAGGGAAACTCAGTTTCTTAGCAAATATGCCATGGCATGTAGATATGGGGAGGGTGAGAGACCTGGTCACACTTTAGCATGGTTATTGCGACCCCCCTGATGCCGAATCGTACATTACAGAACTTAGCACCGAGGCGGGACAGCACCTCATGCGCACACCTGAGATTTGCATGGAATTACTTGCCTATTACGAGTCCTTGTATACGTTAAAAGTTACTCACACACCGGCGAAATTAGAGGACTATTTTCTGAAATCGCTTTGGTTTACATGGAGAAATCTATGCAGGATTTCCTTCCTTGCCCATCTAAAGTTGGATGACATGTTTCTATCAAGTTTCTGCCTGCAAGAAGACGTCAGTTTACGGATCCCACTTTAGACACCTTCTCATCCTCTGTGCTTCTGGCTGTGATCTCGAAAAGAAAAAGCACCTAAAGGCCTAGGGCATCGAAGTAACAACCTATCATGGAGATAGCTATCCCCACATATTGCTTGCAGGTCCACCATCAAGTGAGAAACCGGGGCCCACTGTGTCTGTAGTAAGAGGAGCTGGCGGAAGGACCTCCCCTGCGGTCTATTACAAATCAGACTCAGATCTCACCAAAATGTCTGTTAGAATAACTAATGACATAACTGCTGAGCGGCAACAAAGATTGGTTACAACTAACGAGCAACAATCCTCTCGGAGTTGGTTACCGCAGGCGTTGTCTCGAGCCGGGAGTGCCCAAGACTGAGGCGAGGGCAGTCCGCCAAAATTAATTCAGAGCGGCCTTGAAGTGTGCTCATGGAACATTAATGGCTTACAAACAACATTTTCAGACCCAGGTTTCACAGGTTTCCTACGAACCTTTAATATCCTAATGTTCCAGGAAACTTGGGCGCAGACGTCTATCCCTCTCATTGGCTACAAGGAATACACAAAATTAGCTGAATGAAAGAGTGCATATGGTAAGGCAAAAAGGGGTCTGGCAATTTATATAAATACAAATATAATTCTTGAAACTGTGGAAGTGTATGTGGACGACTCAAATATGCTGGTAAGAAATCTGGAAGGTCGGGACAGTAACCACAAAGAATCAATTATCATCGCAAATCTGTACATCAATCCCAAGCAGACAGCCACATCTTCCAGGAGAATAGCAGCTCATCTATCCCAGTTAAAAGATAGCCACAACAAGGCACAATGGCTAGTTTCTGGTGACTTTAATCTCAACCTTTTTAATTTTCCTTCGAAAGAACATAGCGACGCAGTGGGCCCCCTCCCAGAGCAAGCAAGGCCATCAATTTTACGGAAGGACATCTCAGGTGAGGAACTCATAAAAGCCTGTGAACTATGGGCCTGCTGGTATTAAATGGCCGAAAACCATCTGATATTTCACCTGGCTGGTCAAGGTTTGTGGTGACACGGTCTCAATCATGACCATGCCCTTGTTTCAATGCTCCTTTGCCATCAGGTCTGTGAGTATAGGATATGCCATTGTGTGGAAAGCGACCACAACCCTCAAGTAATATGGTGAACACATCCCTGGGCAAATTTGAGGCTTTTCGTACATTGTTGGGAGAAACATACTCAGAAAATCTGAAACGCCTGAAGTGGAGCCCTAGCTCCATCAAGTCATTTGCGCAGTATGGGTTCACAAGTCTACAGGACCTGGCCCAATGTGAGCTTAATCCAATAGCGACTTAGGAGACCTTCGCTAATAATATGACTAATATCCAAAGTGAGAGGAGTCACATGTAGGGAACTCGACTTGATCATAGCAAATCGTTAATTCTGCCTGTTCAAATTCGAATCATGAGAAAGGAAAGAGGCAGACTCTTTCGGCAAGTACCCCAACATCCAGAAGACCCTTACCTACTACAACAGTTCCGTAATTAAAGACGGAAGCTAAAAAAAGAGATCTGGAAGTACAAATAAGCAAACCAGGAAACACTATGGGCCCAGTTACAACATGCCTCCAAAACGCACGACTCAGATTTTTGTGTATAATAAATCGGAACGAGAAAGGCTCAGCAGCTGCAAATAATGCCAATATCAGTGAGATATTACATAAGGGGGGGTTTTACCCATGCAGTCACGGGGACCTGGGCGCAATATGTTACATATAAGAGGGGGTCCCCGTAGGAAAGGGATGTGTCTTGTAAATAACAAACACAATATATTACAAAAACCACAAATTAAGAATTCTGTAAGCAAAAATCTGATTGGCATATATTATTTAATGACCAATGCTATATGATTAATAACTGCAATCTGGAAATCATGTAAATTAAGGGCCCCGGAGGGGGGAGAAAAGAAGGGGAGGGGTAGTGCTCAAGGGAGTGTAAAAAAGTTATGACAAAATGTAAGGCAGTAACAATACAGATTGACAAAAGTTATCAAAGGATAATCTGAATACAAACGTCCCAAATCAGGACCAATTTGAGCACTACCCCTCCCCTTCTTTTCTCCCCCCTCCGGGGCCCTTAATTTACATGATTTCCAGATTGCAGTTATTAATCATATAGCATTGGTCATTAAATAATATATGCCAATCAGATTTTTGCTTACAGAATTCTTAATTTGTGGTTTTTGTAATATATTGTGTTTGTTATTTACAAGACACATCCCTTTCCTACGGGGACCCCCTTCAATATCAGTGAGATAGACTTGGTAAATTCTTTAAATTCACATTTCAAGAGTGATTTGATTCATCCCGCTAGTACATTCTGCCCAAATAAAACCACTGTGGTACTGCAAAAATTACAGCAGCTAAATTAGAGATGGTCATCAAAAAGTTCCGGGCCAACTGTGCCCCAGGTCCAAATGAGTTACCACAGGCTTTATTCAAACATCTTTCCCAAAAATGGGCTGTTTTTCTAGCATCAATGTTCAATTTCATTTTGGAAAACAACGTTATTCCCGATAGCTGGAGGGGCTCCATCCTTCATCCCATTTTCAAAAAAGGCCTGGCTTGTTCACTTAACAACTATAGGCTAATAGCACTGATGGATGTTGAGTTAAAATATTTTTCAACTGTAATACTTCACGATCTGAAATTCTGGGCACATGGCAATGGAAGAATTCCCCTAACTCAAACTGGCTTCCAAAGGGGCCAAGGTACTTTAATCAATCTTATGGCCCTGAGTCTAATCAGGAATAGAGCGAAAGCATCCTGGACACCTCTTTACTTTTGCTTTGTTGACTTTAAAGCAGCTTTTGATGATGTCCCTCTAGACAAATTATGGGCTAAGCTTCAGCAATGGGGCATCCCATTGAGCATCCTACAAGCAATTAGGCTAGTATATTCTGACACCTGGGTCAAAATCAAAATCAGAGACAGCTCTTGCGTATCAAGTGTGGTCCAAATAACTTTAGGCGTGAAACAGGGCTATGTCTTAGCCCCCTTCCTTTTGAGCTTATTTTTGGCAGATCTCTCCACTGAGATTGACGAACAGATTGCCCACGCTCCGTCTGTAGGAAGTAAACAATTGTCACGTATCCTCTATGCAGATGACCTGGTGTTGTTCGGCAACATGCGAATAGGACTCCAAAGGTTGCTGAACACACTGGGAGCTTACACTGAAAGAAACAGCCTGGAAATACATTTTTCAAAAACAAGTGTGATGGTATGCAATCGTCCCGTCAAGACAAATCGAAAATGGGTTATTAATGGAAACAAAATTGAGGAGGTCAAACTCTACGTATACCTAGGAGTGAAAATAGACCCAAATTCCTCCTTTGTTTCCCAGAAGAAGGCGATTAGGGCGAATGCGCAGGCCCTAAATTACGGCTTCTTGTCACTGACCAGATCTATTAAAGGTCACGTTCTAAAGCCCATGGGATCAGTTCTAAAAGCCAAACTTTTGCCAACCCTTGCATGTGAAATGTAGATTATGTTGGGCGATGATGCTCTTTTATTAGAAAAACTGATGCTAAGAGCCTATAAACACATTTTTAGGCTCCCCAAGTCGGCTTCTCTGGCGCAAATCCGGCTAAAATTTCTGCTTACAAAACAGATACTCGCTAGGATGGGGGTGTTTCTAAAGCTATGTTATAACTTGCGGGCAGCAGCAGAAAACCCTCTGGCAAATCTAGCCTGGACTGAAATTAACTTGCAAAGGGGCAACTGTGCTTACAAGACATTTTTAGAAAACAGCATTACAACGCTTGATCTGGGTGACCTTTGGAATTCTAATATCTCTGGGCAAATCTTTAAGAAGCTCGTAAATACATCTACATAATTGCAAAGTTGGATGGCAGACAAAGATACCCTGTCAAAGTGTCGCCACGGGTGGCTGGTGTTGAAATCATATTCCCCTCTAAGTGAAGCAGCCTTGCTAGCCGCACCTTACCACTGGAAGATCAATGAGTTGTTTTTGGCCCTAAGATTTGGAGAAATACCCACGCTAGCCCTCATGCCAAAATGGAGGATGTCCGGTCAAAATGAAGACCAGTCCTGCCGTCTATGCCACCAGAGGCCTGAATCTCTGCTTCACATTGTCTGTGTTTGTCCTGCTTTGATGGTTCAACGAAGAGTTCTATTAAGGCGGGAGTTCCTTGAGCGGGAAATTAGTTCCTGCAGGCATGCACAGGTGGAGTCCATGGAACCAATCAACACCATGCTGTACATTAGATTTGTTTTAAGAAAATGATTAGCTAATAGGATATGCGATGTGTAATCTGGAGGTGGTCTCTGAATGTAATCCTAAATTGTGATAACTCGGAAACCTTTAATGTTGACCGAGCACGCACAGTAACTATGAAGGACGGGCTGCTAGGGACTGAAACTAGTAGTTCCATATCCGGTTAGACTCAGATACTTGCTTTATCTATTTCTGTATTCTTAATGATGTGAATATTTGTATTATTGTTTTTAATAGTGGGTTTCACAGTCCATCTGGCACCGTATTCATACTTTTCTTAGTCCCACTTATAGGCATTTGAATTATATATATTAATGTACCTAAGGGACATTTTAGTTATCTGTGCGGAAAGCTTGCTTTTTAGACATCAGTGTAACGAACGATTCTTGTTTAGTCACTTTTTATCTAACATAGATTAGTGTTGGTATCCCGACTAAAATTTCTAGGAAGGAAAGTTGAAGAAAGCAAATGGTACGTAGCGTGAAGAGTCGAGGTTGTACTAGCTGTATTACATACCCATTTTAAATCCATTTAACTTTTTATTCGTTGTGTACTTTTTAACCGTGTGATTTTGTTTATAGTTTTAATTGACTAATAAACTAAACTAAACTGTGGATGATAGGGTGTGGTAAACCTATAGTTAACACGACATTCTTCCACATAGTAGTGATGTAACTAGACATGAAGTTGGTACCTCTATCTGAATTCACCTCAGGACATATTCACAGGAGGGCCCTGGCTACTATAGTTGTCCTAAAGGGAATAACCTCTGGATATCTAGTGACATGGTCCACTAAAATAAAACTATCTCCAGATGCTGTTGGAGGGTTTAAGAGACCTATAGTGTATATCCCTACCCTCTCAAATGGAACCCCAACCACTGGTAGTGAGATTAGGAGGGCCTTTTTAATGCCACTTGAATTACCTCTGGTCTCACAGGTGGCAGAAGATTGACAAAACACCTTAGTGTCTTCAGACATGTGGTACCAGTGAAAATGAGGAACAAGTCTGTCCCAAGTCTTACTTTGCCAAAGATGTTCTGCAAGGGGAATTTCATGTGCAAGTTTCAATAAGAATCTCCTGTACTTCTGAGGTATGACCAACCTCCTGGTGGCACTAGGCTTGGGGTCTCTACCCTCAGAATACAGAAGCCCATCTTCCCAAATGTCCTTTCTGACCCACTGACATTCCCTGCTTCCTCATGAGTAGCCTGCTGTCTGAGTTGTTCACGAGAGGGGCTTGCCTTCTGCTCCAGACTCAAGTTTTCCCTGGAAGGTCCCCCTGGCCCCAATAGCTCTACTGTGTCAGGTCCAAGCTCCTCTGGCACAGTTGCTTCACAGATGCTGAGATAATTTCCCTTAGGAGGCTGATTCTCACTTGAAGTCAGAGAGAATGCTAAATCTTTACCCTTCCTGCTCCTTCCCTTGGGAGCTGGCTGGTACATTTTTTTCAGGATCCAGGACTCTGTTGATGCCTAACTTCTTGGCCTGAGCACCTGAGACAGCAAAGACACTGGCTGAAATTCCCAAAATGTCTGCATGGGATCTAAACTCCACCTCAGACCAGGCTGAAGTCTCCAAATCATTGCCCAGTAGACAGTCCACAGGTAGGTCTGAGGGTACCACAACTCTCCTTGAGCCATTTACTCCTCCCCAGCTGAGATTGACAACTACCATTGAATGAGCTGTCCTGCCATTGTTAGCATTGGTCACTTGGTAAATCTGACCAAGGAAAATCTGCTCAGGAGACACAAGTTTCTCTGTCACCATAGTGACACTGGTAGACTTGGTGTAAAACTCCCCTCTGCTAGTGTAGTTTACGGTATTCAACAACACTGCATTCCATGGAGCACACTGAGTTACCGATAAACTCCGCTCTCAGCAGCGGAGCGGAGGCTTTTATTTGTTGGCTTGCTCAAAATTTCCTTTCGCGCTCGTGGGAGCAACGTGCCGGGAACTCGCAATTGCCCATGAGTTTTCCTAGCCGTTTGGGAGCGCCATGAGATTTTTTAGATGCCCGCGAGCTCCTGCAAGAATTTATGGTCACTAACACATCTTTTGGCCAGCCAACGACTTCTGGCGAATGACTTGCCACCTGGAGGAGCTCTGGAGCACCTCCCTGGGGAAGAGCTGGACAGGGGGGGTTGGGCATTCCCCTGTCCTTTATGTGGTTTTGTGCTAGAGTGGGAGCCAACAGCTCCTGTACTGGGTGAAACTGTTCAAAAGTTCAAAGATCTTTTATTTGTTTCGAAGGTTGAAAACCATCATGAAAATACATAGTAATAATAATACATTATCTCATAAAAAAACATTCTGTACATCATGACAAAAAAGAGCATCTGGTTAAAAGGGTTTTTGTGCATAGTAGACCCCAAAGTGCAAATATGATACAAGACCCCATGTAACATTTTAGGTACCTCTCAATCCCTCCAAATTCATCAGCCCCTTGTGTTTCTCAATTTAAAAGCAATTTTAAGAAAACTTATGACAGCAAATAGAGTTCGCATTTCAGTGGCTCTTTGCAAGAACAGTAAAGCAGATTTGGCATGGATAATGTTTGAATCCTTTAAAACACCCACTAAGAATCTTTGACGCGGTGTTTTATAAAAAGAGCACAATAATACAAAATGAAGGGTGTCCTGTGGAGACCTATTGTCGCAGCCGCAGGCACCCTTCTACTCAATTGTTTGAGTGAACCCAGATGGATAAGCTAAAATATGATGCAACAAATTGAGCCTAAAACGAGTCATTAAAAACCTCTCGTGTTGACTGTACATTAAAAAGAGGTACGGTTCCATACCTGCTTGATTAGATACAAGCGAATGAGCAACTGCCGAGGGTTTAGTAGAGTCAAGCTCCCTCCTCCTACCATCAAATTTTTCCAGCAATTGCCTTTGTGCAGAGTGTCTGGTGTATATGTCCACCATAGAGGGGTCCAAAAATAGCCTTTGTTCGTCAATATCCCCCAAAGTATCTTTAACATATTTCAGCCAGGGAATTTGAAGCCATTTCTCTTTCATCATGCAGTCCTGGATGATCTGTCTGGATAATTCCGCATTGGGATTTGACCAAATTTTGAGCCAGGCCAGTATAGGTCTCAGTCTAATCAGGTCGGATATATATGTGGTTCCCAGCTCTTCGTGTGTTATTGCTGCGGGGATGATCGGTGGAAGTTTTAGCAATTTTTTTAGGAATTTATCTTCCTCTCTTTGGATTGGTGTTGCATCTCTAAAACCCCACACTTCAGCACCGTAGATGGTCTTTGAGATGCTGACTGATCTATACAATGTCATCACCTGCTCTGGGGACCAGCGTCCCATTCGAAGATCAAAGTTTAGTATAGCTCCATTAGCTGAGACTAGTCTCCTCGCCCTCTCCTCTATCAGAGGGGCGAACTTTAACTTCTCATCGAACAAAAGGCCCAAATATGGAAATGTTTTGACAATGTCCAAGACATGATCCCCCAGTTTAAAAACAAATTTCTTCTGTGGTTTCTTCCCCACTATCATGATGAAAGATTTTGTCATATTGACGGAGAGGTCCAAATACCTCATGAAATCAGAGAAACCCTTGATTAAGAGCTGCAGGCCGACGGCCGTTCGTGCTAGGAGGACCGCGTCATCGGCGTACAAAAGTACCAGCAGATGACGCAAGCCCACCTTTGGGCAGTCAGTTCTCAGTGCTATCAGGGCGCTCTCCAGGCCATTTATATAAAGGGAGAACAGGAATGGCACCAAGATACACCCCTGCCTCACCCCGCCCGAGCACGGGAAGGGATCAGTACACACCCCCCCGCACTGTAGCGGACCTTGGCAGTGGTGTTCCAGTGAAGCTCCCTCAAGATGTTAATGAGATCCGGATCAATTCCCAGGTTAAACATGAGTGACCATAGTTTGGCTCTGTTAACATTGTCGAAAGCCGCTGCTAAGTCCATAAACCCCATGTATATGGTGCCATCCGTCGCCTTGGTGTACTTAGCGGTAAGAAGGTATAGGTTAAGGCATTGGTCACTAGTTGACCTGCCTGTTCGGCACCCATACTGGGTGTCCACCAAGATGTTGTGGGTGTCAGTCCATTCTATTAGGCGATTGAGAAGTGCCCTCCCAAGTACTTTGGCGGAGACATCAATAAGCGAGATTGGTCTGTAGCACTGCGGGCTGTCCCTACAGCCTTTCTTGTAAATCGGGACAATCACTGCAGTGGACCATGATCTCGGCAGACCCGATTTGATTGCTGCATTCAATACTCTCGTTACCATTGGGGCCCATAGCTCAGTGTTGCTGAAAAATAGATCTGGGGGGGTCCCGTCCGGGCCAGGGGCTTTGTTTCGTGTCAGCCCTAAGATTGCTTTGAGTACTTCATCCAAAGATAATTCAAATTTTTCTGCCCTTGGCCCCCTCCATATTCCATCACCAGTATCTACCTCCTGTTGGTTGTACAAGGATTTAAAATGAGCGATCCATTGTTCCGGAAGAATATTTGAGCTGATGACTGGGGAGCTTGAATCGTGGAAACATGGTCTATTTATAATTTTCCAGAACTGAGCATAGTCCTTATTTTCACCAGCCTCCCTTAGGTCGGCCCAGACTTCTTTTTGAAGAGTCCTTTTCCCAATCTTTAGCTGGGTTTTGTAGTTCTGTCTGCAGCGAGTGATTTCAACCTTGTCCCTTGGGGTCTTTTTTAAACTCTGTTTTAAGTCTCTTAGCGCTTTGGAACAGTTAGCGTCAAACCATCTTGGTGTGGATAATTGTTTTGCGGGCTTCTTGGTTTTCAGTAGTCTCTCAACAATTTTAGTTAAGGATTCGAACGCCTCTACTACTCCTCTCCCCTCTATTGTGTGATCTAAACAAATCTCTATATGGGCTTTCCCTTCATCTACTAATTTGACATAAAACTCTTGGGGATTAATCACTGACCATTTTAGGCGTCTCCCTTGGTCTATTGGTTGGATTTCTGTTTGATGGATCACCCCTAAGTCTTTTCTAATTAAATCATTCCCTTTGATTTCTATTAGAATGGGGTTATGATCACTAAAGGGACTCCACTCTGTCCTGGTATTTAAAATCTGTTCTCTAGCACAAACGGAAATCATTATATAATCTATTATAGACCCAACACCTTTACCCTTAAATGTCGGTGTTGGAGATTCGCCTACCCTGAGTGCGGTTAGATCCATAACATGAGTGAGGTCAAAATTATCTAGTAGCTTCATCAGAGTTGTACCCTCTTTACTGTGTGTAAAATGGGGGCCCTTTTCTAGTGGACAAGCTGACCAATCGGGAGTTAGAGGAAATAGTTTGGGGCATAGGTGACAATTAAAATCCCCCATCAACAGGACAGTTGGTTCTGGTCCCTTCGTCCTTTGATCCAGTTCCTCATTTAGTCTGCTCTCCAGCTCTGCTAAGATTGGGAAGTTCCCATCCACCGGCCCGGAGTTATAGAAATTTACAAATAGTAGACTCTCCCCCTGGTGTAGAAGTCTAACTGCTTGTATGTTATCTGACAGACAGTCTGGGTATGACCAAGTACCTTTCAGGTCTAAGTCTACATATAATACTAGGCCTCCTTTTGCTCTTCCCGAATTTGTCCCTTGGGCAGGTCTAAAGAAACACTTATAGCCCTCCAATTGACATGGGCCCGAATCCCGTGCCCAAGTTTCCTGGAGCGCTATAACATGGAAGCGCCTTATAAATTCTAGCCACTCCTTGCTTTTTAATTTGGCTTCCAGCCCTGCGATATTCCAAGATAGGATTGAGGTTTCGTGACGATCGTAAGTGGTGTTTTGGACTCGCACGAATATGGTCGAGTCTGGTATCTATGAACCGCAAATGACGAGTTTAGTGGGTGTACGCGTTTTCGCTGTGCTAGCCTAAACCGTTCGTTTGTTTCGTGGGTTTCTACATCCGAGCCCACGGGTTCCATCTTAGATGCGGCATCCATTTTGTCTCATGAGGACTAGATGTTCTCATTTCCTAAGACCCAAGGGTATAGTCACATAGACCGAATGCCTCCAGTAATGTACCAAAGAGAATGTTTTTGTGATCATTTTTCATTTTTTTCAAAAAAAACCTCCCCTCATAGTGTGTCGTAATGTGTGCCTAGATATCAAGAAGAATGTTATAAATAAAAAGGTAGAATATGCCAGCCTGTCATATCATGGCATGTTTCTAATTGCAATGTTCTTTTATAGAATTGTTTGTCCTGAAGAAGGTGTTATCACCGATTCACCGAAACGCTGCGTCGACTACAAGAACAACTGTGACATTCGTGATGAAATGTTTTTTTAAATAAACTGTGATTTTTAACTGTTTTTAACTAATAAGAAATTGTATATTTGGGCACATTTATTGTTCATACCACTTGTTTTTATATCTGAATTGTAATAAATTGTATATTTTTATAAGACACACATTCTTTATGGTTTATATTTTTTCTCAACATTTGTTTAAGTTTACATGGTGTATAGCTTAAGCCAGATCTGGTACTTAGAGGAATATGTGAACTACACTTGGGTTCTTTCTTTCTTGAGCTGATTTGCTGTGGGACCCCTTCTTGTTCCTCCATCTTAGATGCGGCATCCATTTTGTCTCTTGCCCTCAAGTAGCCAGCGAACGGACGCTGTCCGCTTCGCGACCCTGGGATTCCCAAGACTCTTGCGGAAGACACGTTTCCTTTGTAAGTGTCTTTATGATGAGGGGGATGACACTGTAAGGCAGATGGCCCCGCTCGAGGCACATCTTGCCGTGTCGCTCTATTGTCTCAGCCGTGCATCTCATTAGGCACGTCCCTTTGATGCCTGTAGCTCGTGTTTCCCTATACCACCCCTTTTACACCCTTTCCGATCTCCCCACTGTTTCTGTCTTCCTCTGCAACTGTTTCTGTTCCTTCTTCGATCTGTTTACTACCGATTGGAATGTACTAATGGTGGGAAGATGGGTTTTTACAGTTGGAAACCACCAAACGTTTCCGTACTTATGTTCCGGGCCTTGAATACATGAAAGCAACCCCTTATGGTTTTTATGATGGGAACCGAGTTGTAAACCTTTGTGTACCATGTTAACCTATGAGCCAAAACTGTATAAAAGGAGCGACCCACAGTAGCAATTCGAATCAGGCTCCGTGAACTTACATGATTTGTACTTCTCGTGACTTCTGTGTTCCCTGCAGTAATAAACCTCGAATCTTTGACGCCGAAGGAAGTGTCCCATGTCTCTGTCATTTGTACGCCGGAACAGGTTACCCACGAAGGTTTTAGGTGTTATCCCTGGCACCGCTGGGTCTTAGAAGAACCCAGTCCTTCAGCTGGCGCCCAACGTGGGGCTGCATCAGTGGTACCGGTCCAAGCCCGACGATCGTGAGGAACTTCGTGTGAAATCTCCGAGGGAAGGTGCACCCCGCTTCATCGATCCTGTTGTCGAAACAAGTGGCCCGACGACTTTTCCCGCGAAGATTCCTGCCTCCTGACGGCTGCGACGGACTGCTGCCCTGACTGTAGACCTGTTTTGGCGCCTGGCGTAGACCTTGTTACAGCGAGACGATAGACGGGCCTTCCTGGTGACGCCATCGATCTTTGAGTTAAGTATTTGTGGGTCGCTCCCAGAGTCCTTAGTTGTGGGTGCTTAGTTGTTGCATGGTTCCATTGCATTTGTGGTTCTTAGTACTTGGTTCTTTGTTGTGATATTTGACGTCTGCAGTCGCCAAAAACCGAGGGTTTTTGCTCTTTACAGGGACATTGTTAATCCTATAACCCTTGAAGTTTGTGAAACTCGGTTAGTGTGCAAGATGCCTGGCCGTAGTACTTTGTTCAGTTGTTTTAGACGTTGTGGTGCGGATTCCCAATTGGAGGACTCGCGTCCGATACCTCCGA
The DNA here is from genome assembly GCF_964263255.1 of Lissotriton vulgaris. Classification (NCBI taxonomy): domain Eukaryota; kingdom Metazoa; phylum Chordata; class Amphibia; order Caudata; family Salamandridae; genus Lissotriton; species Lissotriton vulgaris. Next base: position 1,341,134,226 of record NC_141695.1, on the reverse strand, counting down.
TTGGAACTCCAAATTATGAGCTGTATAGCAAGCATGGGTTAGGTCCGATTACATTCAATGAGTGTTGGATGCGCTATACTAAAAATGATGGTGCCCTTAGTTGGCCACCTCATGGTAGTTTTGAGACCCCGATTCTAGATAATCTTGAAGCCAAATTGTTTAAAAGAAAATCAAGGCCGGCCATGTTTGATTCCTTTCGGTTGTGGCGTAAAGAAGCCAAACAGAAAGAAATCAGACAGATTAAACGTAATCAGAGAGATGGAGTTGCTACCACGGTAAGAAAAGCAGAGCAGTTCCAGCGAGATAAGGAGGAAAAGGAAAAGGAAGTTTTCGATAGATTGCAGCGTATGTCTGTAGATAAGTGCTATCCCGCTTTACCGGCGGATACGGATAAAAAGGAGGAAGGTACAGAGGACCCTTTAATGTCTTATCTTATGAAGTCACCACCTCCGTACGCACAGGGTTCCGCAGCTCCTGTGATTCCCCCTGTACCTGCTCCTGTACCTATTCCCCAACCTGTTCCTCAACCTGTACCAGTTCTTCCGACTGTTCCTGCTTCCTTGCCTACTTCTGTTCCTACTGCTCCTCCACTTGTACTTCCTCATACTCCTGCTCCCGCTGTCTCTACTATTCTGGTTTCTCCTGCTGTTCCCTCTGTTTCTGGTACTTCTCTTGTCACCCCATTAGGTTACTCTGCTACCCCGTCTACTGGACGACGTGTCCCTTCTGTTGCTGCTAACTTCTACAATTCTCTTGGTCCGATTCTTGAGTCCGCTAGTTCGGATGGTCCTCAGAGACGAAGTCAGCATCCCGGTAGTCGGGAACGTGACTGTCTATATGATATGGTGATAGCTTGGATGAAATATCCCCTTAGGAATCCACCACGTGTGGTGCTTGACACGTTTTCTCAGTTTAATATACCGACACAGAGGTTCGTATTTGAGGAAATGTGCAAGGTTTTGCGAGATCAAATATCAGTTGATGCATCTGAAGAAACGATGTCTGCTCTAACTAACCTTCAGCTTCAGTTTTCGAGCGGAATGGTAGTGGGCAGCAATGTTCGACGTGCTGTCGAGCAGTTGCTGTCTTTTCGTCCTTCTATAATGCCTCGAGCATTGTTCGTTGAAGACATTGAGGGACCGCTAGAAGAGCTTGGTCAGTACCCCATGCGCGAAGTTCCACCAGTGTGGATGCCAGGTAACCCTGGCGCTGCTCCGCCGATCCTGCCACACTTTCAGAGAGTGTGGATACATCTCCCGTGGAAACGATCGGAAGTTTTGCAGGTGAAGCAATCTTTGCCTGATCCTCGCAAAAATCCTGCAGGATACTACAAAGAATTATCGCAGCTCGTGGATGCTACGATAATGAATCTTGCCGATATCGATATGCTGTTCGGTAATGTCGTACCGCAACCGGTATGGGCAAAGATCCGGCAAGAAAACCATGCGGCAGAATTAGGTGGTGACTGGCCTGCTCTTGTGGCAGCAGACACCCGTCAAATTGGTGGGGCTAAGCCTGAACAGTTGATTACGGATCTTCCTCAGAGAATTATCACTCTTATGAAAACGCTTATGCCAGCCATGAAGGTGAATTGGGACAAACTGTCCGCTTGCAAGCAAAAGAAGGACGAGAGTGTCTCTGATTTCTTTACGAGATTTGAGGAGGCATTCATTGATCATAGTGGTCAGGATATGGGTACTGAGGGTGGACAGCGATTGTTCGTGGATAAGTTTGTCTCAAATTTGCTGCCTGACTTAAGCAACAAATTGCGTAATTCAGAAAGTGCTTGGGCTGTTTCTACTTCTGCTCAAATATTGGCCACAGCACAATATTATGAGAACAGAGAGAAAGAAGAGAATGATCGCGCTGATAAAAAGACGAAAGAGCTCAAAACAAAAGTGTTGTTGCAGCAAGCATATCCTCCACGTTCGAATCAGAACGATTCGCAACAGCGGAATAGGCCGCAGTCTCAGTCGAACAGATCGCAATCTCGGAATGACTCCTCTTCTGACAGATCTTCATTGGGGTACAATCAGTGTGCCTATTGTCGGAACGAGGGTCATCTGAAATTCGATTGTCCGGTTTTGCGTGATCGAAACAGCGGTAATTCTTCTAGAGGAGGTCGTAGCGGCCCCCAACAAGCATCACGTGGTAGAGGTCGTGGTGTTCAAACTGATCGTTCCAATAATTCTTCCGATTCTAACAATTGCTTTGATCAGCGTGGATCATCACAAAGCAGATCTGCTCAGTATAATGTAGACGATTATTACGTTGATCACAATATCGACGATAGTAATTACTAGGACAGCCATGTACAAAGAGAGGGAGTAGTATCAGTTCCGGTTGATCAGAGAGGGCCTTACGTCGCAGTTGCCACCTCGGGCGTCGTTGAGCCTTTTCTGTTGGACACTGGTGCAGCGAAAAGTTCTATCATGCATTTGAAACTCCCTGGCGCACCTTTGTCTGGCTTAACAAATGTTTCCGTTGGATTCTCTGGCGCCCCTGTTAGCAATCCGGTTTCGTGCCCTTTGCCCCTTACAATTGGGCCTCGTGAGCTGCAAGCTCCGTTGATTTTGACCACTGGTTGTGGTGAAAATCTTTTGGGCCTGGATTTGCTAAAACGTCTGTATGCAACTTTGTATTGTTCTCCTGCGGGAGTAAAGCTTACGTTGGGTGAGAGAGTTGTCTCTCCTACGTACTTGTCTCTCGATAAGCTTCCACCGGAATTGAGTTATCTTCCTGCATCTTTGTGGGCAACAGGTCCCAATGACGTGGGCCTGCTTGACATCTCCCCTTATGTTGTTCACTTGAAATCTAATGTGCGTTTGCCACGTATTCCCCAGTATCGTATCTCCCTTGATGGTGAAAGGGCACTGTTAGCTATCATCTACGATTTGATTGAGAAAGACGTTATCGAGGAGACTCGGGGAAACGTGTGCAATAGCCCTGTACTACCCATTTTGAAGCGCACTGATCCATCGAAACCCCCTGTTTATCGTTTTGTTATCGATTTACGGTAGGTGAATAAAATTGTGGTTCCTCAGTTCCCTGTGGTGCCCGACATCACGGCACTACTCACTCTGATTCCAGCCTCTGCATCTTGGTTCTCAGTGATCGATCTGAAAAATGCGTTTTTCAGTATACCGATTGCTGAGGAGAGTAGAGATCTTTTCGGTTTCTCTCTTGGTGGTCGCAGCTTCCGGTTTAAACGTGCTCCTCAGGGCTACTGTGAAAGTCCATCGATATACAGTCAAGCCTTGAAGGGTCAACTTGATGCGTTTGTGTTGCCAGCCGGTGCGGCCTTAATTCAATATGTCGATGACTTATTGGTGGCTGCAGACACTCAGGACATTTGCAGAATTGCTACGGTGTCGTTGTTGCAACATCTCTGTGACTTACATCACAAGGTGTCACCTTCTAAGCTACAATATTGTTGTCAAGAAGTAACCTATCTAGGTCACTTATTGTCAAAGGAGGGAAGAAGGTTGACCCCAGAGAGAATTGCAGCGATTGCCCGAATGACTGTGCCAACAACTCAGAGAGATGTGCGTGCCTTTTTAGGTATCACGTCATACTGCAGGCAATGGATTCCAAATTTTTCATTGCTACCGAAACCATTGGTGGCTCTTACATGCAAGGATGTTCCAACTCCTTTGCCATGGACGGAAGATTGTCAGAAAAGTTTTTCTGAACTGCGTGACGCATTGTGTTCGGCTCCTGTGTTAGGTACCCCTGACTACAGTAAGCCGTTTACACTATACGTTCACGAGAGGGAAGGTTGTGCGTTGAGTGTTTTGACGCAACAATTCGGTGGTAAGCAGCGTCCATGTGCATATTTTTCCTCGACCTTGGACCCAGTAGCAAGAGCATTGCCGAGTTGTCTGAGGGCAACAGCGGCAGCTGCGGTGTCCATCCGACAATCTGCAGGATTGGTCATGGATAATATGCTTGCGGTGATGGTTCCGCATGCAGTTGACACTCTCTTGAATCGTACTAAAACTCAGCACTTGACGAGTGCAAGGTTGTCTGGGTATGAGTTGACGCTTTTGGCAAGTCACATTCAAATAAAACGCTGTAACGTCCTGAACCCGGCGACTTTGTTACCAATCAGTATGGAATCAGATGAAGTAGCAGCTCATGACTGCTACCTACGAACTGAGGAGGAAACCAAGGGTTGTGTGGACCTAAAAAATACTCCTTTGGAAAATCCCGATGGGACTCTGTATGTGGATGGGTCGTGTTTTAAGTTGCCGAACGGTGATGTAACGACCGCGTATGCTGTAGTGACATTGAGTACGGTTGTGGAAGCTGCAAGATTGAATCAGAATTCTGCCCAGGCTGCAGAGCTGGTTGCTTTGACTAGAGCGTGTGTGTTGTCGAAAGGGAAACGGGTGAATGTGTTTACCGACAGCCAATACGCTTTTGGCGTCGCGCATAGTTTTGGACGATTGTGGCGAGAGAGAGGTTTTATGACGTCGCATGGCACTAAGATTCAGCATAGACAGCTTGTGAATGATCTTCTGGATGCACTTACATTGCCTGAGCAGGTGGCGATTGTTAAATGTAGTGCGCATCGCAAGGTGACGGATGATGTTGGCCGTGGGAATGCGTTTGCGGATGAGACTGCTAAGGAGACTGCCCGGAACCTTAGCACGAGAATGTATGTGACAAGTTCGGTAAGGTGGCCTACAGAGACTGGTATGTGTGAGGATACCATCGAGAGTGTGAAAGCGATACAGAATGAGGCCACCGAGACTGAAAAGACGAAGTGGAAAGAGAGTACGGGAAAGTTGGATGCGAATGGTTGTTGGATTGATTTGTCGGAGCATAAGAGATGGATGTTGCCAGACGCGTATGTACTAGCCGTTGTGACGATGGCACACGGGTTAGCACATATTAGTGCGAAAGGTATCTGCAAGTTGTTGTCCCCTGTATGGAAGAATGACGGTATCACCAAATGTGCTGAGAGACTGGTTAGGAATTGTATGATATGTATGATGTACAACCCTGGAAAGGGAACCCCTACACCTCCTGGCCATTTTGCACCCCCTTCATGTCCCTTTGAAGTAATTCAGCTAGACTTTATCCATATGGAGCGATGCAATAACCTGAAATACGTTTTAGTTGTGGTTTGCGCATTCTCCCGATGGATTGAAGCCTACCCTCTCAAAGATAACACTGCTTTGTCCACTGCGAAAATCCTACTGAAGGAATACTTTCCTCGGTACGGAATGCCACGGATTGTATGGTCTGATAACGGAAGTGAGTTTGTGGGAAGTGTGATGAAGAATGTGTGTAAGGGCCTTGGAATTACTCAAAAGTTCCATAGCGCCAATCATCCTCAGTCAGCGGGTTTGGTTGAGGGTTATAATGGCACGCTCAAATTAAAGCTGGCGAAGATTCAGGCTACAACTGGTCTTTCATGGCCTGACGCTTTGCCTCTAGCTCTGTTGTCAACAAGGGCGACTGTACACTCCCGAGTAGGGCTCAGCCCCTATGAAATAGTGTTCGGCCGTCCTGCAAATGTTTGGGGGGTCCCTAGACCGAGTGTGTTCTCTGATCTTGAATACCCAATGTTGATCGATTATCTTCATGATCTGACTGCTAAACTGAGGTTAATTCACCAACAGGTCTTTGAAGCACTGCCGACGCAGACGGAGGGTCCAGGCCACCAGCTCCAGCCCGGAGACTGGGTGGTGATTCGTAATTTTGGAAGAAAAAGAAATCTCGAACCCCGCTTTACTGGACCCTACCAGGTGTTACTCGCCACGAGGACTGCAGTTCGTTTGGAAGGACGTAAGCACTGGGTGCATGCCACCCACACCAAAAAGGTACCTATACCTTTATCAGCAGACTCGTGGGTGAGGAAAGGCATTGCTTCATCGGAAACAGAAGTTGCACAGACTTTCGTTCCTTTTAGCGACGCTCAACTTGTTGGAGAGCCCTCAGTGCAGCAGAAAGACATTGTTGAACACTTACCATCGAAAAACTCAAGATCTGAACAATTGACTGATCAGCAGAACTCTGTCCCTCCATCGGATCAGTTGTTTGACGAAGAGACACGTCCCGGGAAAACCCGATACTTTCTGCGATCCAATACCAAGGACAAATAAAAAAAGCTTTTGCTTTCCCCTTTTTGACATCCGCATTGCCCCATTGATACCATTCAGTCTGAACACACTCGTATGATTTTGGTTTTTGTAAATATTGTGAGTTTGTTTCCACATGTGTTTTTGCTTCCACAGCTAGGAGATTTTGTATGTACTTGTAAATGAAATACCTTGCATTCGGGTGAGCCGTAGGGCCGCGCATGTACTTCCTTCTGGTTAGTAGGTCTTGACACTAGGCCGAAGGCCGTCGGTCCTGGGAACTCCTGGGGATTGACTACTGCTACACAGAACGAAGTGCGTCAAGAAACGTTGCGGACGGTTTTAGAGGATGCCGTTCTCTAAGCTAGTGGATTTGGAAAGAGCTCAGGCGCAAAGATTCAAGTTGCAGCAAATTACTCGTACCAAATGCTTCATGTTTCAAGTGTTTCTTTTGTTTTTAACTGTTTCTTCGCTATTGGTGGGTGGGGTGTATTACCTGATATTGACGTTCTTGCCTTCTGCCTCACCTACCCCTTCTCCCGAGCCTAAACCTACCTCTACTGTTTCTCCTCATTCCTTCCATATCTTACCCCAACACGAGCAGGCTAGACGTGCGGAATTTATGAACAATTCCTTCATTCAGCTCCTTCATCAACATCAATTGGTGGTTAACACTACTAATTGTTGGGTGTGTGGGTTGATGCCACATACCACCGATAAGGGAATTCCGTACCTGGTCCTTCCTTACAGTTCCCAGGGTTCAGCTCGAGCATTTAAAACAATGTTTCGAAGTGCACTAGATTCCTACCCCAATCGAGAGCCACGTCCTCCGCACTTTGGTCCCGGTCCGTACCACAAGCCTTTGGCTATAGCGATCGCTGATTTAGATAGGGATATCTATGAGCCCTCGCTCATCCCAGAGGAAGAGGTGCGAGCCTATAGGGATCTGAGTGAGGCTGAGTATAGTGCGCTCGTGGGTGAAAGACAGCTTAGAAGCTCGTCTCCAATATGGATCGTACCCCACCTTGGTAATTTCTGTCTAAAAGGTCGTGGCCGAAGACCGAGAGCACATCTTGGAGAGAGTGCTTGCTCCGAGACGTATGTCTTACCGATGCTCTCTTCCCCTGTGTTTCTGACTGCCAAGGGTACGTACTTTGTTTGTCATGATCGTGCGTACACGTGGTTCCCCTCCGACTTTGCGGGCACATGTTACATTGCAAATTTGTTGCCACCGACTTTTACAGTCGCCTCCGATTACCACAAGACTCGAATTGTGAGGGGCGTGATTAGCGAAGAAGACACTGCCGGTCAAGAGGCAGGAGACTTTTTCAAGGGTTTCTTTCCGTTTTGGGGACCTATGGTCAACAGTAGGAACCTGAGACAGTTGACCCGAGTGGTGGAATCGACAGCTAATATCACTGCCAGTGCCCTTGGCAACATTACGGCAGAACTTCAGGCGGATAGGCTCATGACGTTACAAAACCGTATGGTTTTAGACGTTGTTTTAGCAGATCGAGGTGCAGTATGTAAGGTGATCCATTCGAGCTGCTGTATTTTCATTCCAGATAACGCTCCGACTGTCTATCAAGCCATTTCAAAGTTGCATAAGATCTCCGAGTCCATACACGTGGACGTAGGGGATTGGACGCTACTTGGGTGGTTTTGGGGCCTAATGTCGACTTGGGGTTGGAAGATTCTGATGATCATATGGGTGGTTGCAGCATTTCTGTTCACGTGTTGCCTTTGTGTGCAGTGTGGTCCTGCCTTATGTGGCCTCTGTGCTACAACGTGTATAAGACAGCCGCCTGTTACCAAAGGAGCTCAGTTGGATAGAATGATGTTGCAGCAGCATCTGGATGGTCTGATGAATATCGAGTATGATTCCGACTAGTGAGAACAGAGAGAAAGAAGAGAATGATCGCGCTGATAAAAAGACGAAAGAGCTCAAAACAAAAGTGTTGTTGCAGCAAGCATATCCTCCACGTTCGAATCAGAACGATTCGCAACAGCGGAATAGGCCGCAGTCTCAGTCGAACAGATCGCAATCTCGGAATGACTCCTCTTCTGACAGATCTTCATTGGGGTACAATCAGTGTGCCTATTGTCGGAACGAGGGTCATCTGAAATTCGATTGTCCGGTTTTGCGTGATCGAAACAGCGGTAATTCTTCTAGAGGAGGTCGTAGCGGCCCCCAACAAGCATCACGTGGTAGAGGTCGTGGTGTTCAAACTGATCGTTCCAATAATTCTTCCGATTCTAACAATTGCTTTGATCAGCGTGGATCATCACAAAGCAGATCTGCTCAGTATAATGTAGACGATTATTACGTTGATCACAATATCGACGATAGTAATTACTAGGACAGCCATGTACAAAGAGAGGGAGTAGTATCAGTTCCGGTTGATCAGAGAGGGCCTTACGTCGCAGTTGCCACCTCGGGCGTCGTTGAGCCTTTTCTGTTGGACACTGGTGCAGCGAAAAGTTCTATCATGCATTTGAAACTCCCTGGCGCACCTTTGTCTGGCTTAACAAATGTTTCCGTTGGATTCTCTGGCGCCCCTGTTAGCAATCCGGTTTCGTGCCCTTTGCCCCTTACAATTGGGCCTCGTGAGCTGCAAGCTCCGTTGATTTTGACCACTGGTTGTGGTGAAAATCTTTTGGGCCTGGATTTGCTAAAACGTCTGTATGCAACTTTGTATTGTTCTCCTGCGGGAGTAAAGCTTACGTTGGGTGAGAGAGTTGTCTCTCCTACGTACTTGTCTCTCGATAAGCTTCCACCGGAATTGAGTTCTCTTCCTGCATCTTTGTGGGCAACAGGTCCCAATGACGTGGGCCTGCTTGACATCTCCCCTTATGTTGTTCACTTGAAATCTAATGTGCGTTTGCCACGTATTCCCCAGTATCGTATCTCCCTTGATGGTGAAAGGGCACTGTTAGCTATCATCTACGATTTGATTGAGAAAGACGTTATCGAGGAGACTCGGGGAAACGTGTGCAATAGCCCTGTACTACCCATTTTGAAGCGCACTGATCCATCGAAACCCCCTGTTTATCGTTTTGTTATCGATTTACGGTAGGTGAATAAAATTGTGGTTCCTCAGTTCCCTGTGGTGCCCGACATCACGGCACTACTCACTCTGATTCCAGCCTCTGCATCTTGGTTCTCAGTGATCGATCTGAAAAATGCGTTTTTCAGTATACCGATTGCTGAGGAGAGTAGAGATCTTTTCGGTTTCTCTCTTGGTGGTCGCAGCTTCCGGTTTAAACGTGCTCCTCAGGGCTACTGTGAAAGTCCATCGATATACAGTCAAGCCTTGAAGGGTCAACTTGATGCGTTTGTGTTGCCAGCCGGTGCGGCCTTAATTCAATATGTCGATGACTTATTGGTGGCTGCAGACACTCAGGACATTTGCAGAATTGCTACGGTGTCGTTGTTGCAACATCTCTGTGACTTACATCACAAGGTGTCACCTTCTAAGCTACAATATTGTTGTCAAGAAGTAACCTATCTAGGTCACTTATTGTCAAAGGAGGGAAGAAGGTTGACCCCAGAGAGAATTGCAGCGATTGCCCGAATGACTGTGCCAACAACTCAGAGAGATGTGCGTGCCTTTTTAGGTATCACGTCATACTGCAGGCAATGGATTCCAAATTTTTCATTGCTACCGAAACCATTGGTGGCTCTTACATGCAAGGATGTTCCAACTCCTTTGCCATGGACGGAAGATTGTCAGAAAAGTTTTTCTGAACTGCGTGACGCATTGTGTTCGGCTCCTGTGTTAGGTACCCCTGACTACAGTAAGCCGTTTACACTATACGTTCACGAGAGGGAAGGTTGTGCGTTGAGTGTTTTGACGCAACAATTCGGTGGTAAGCAGCGTCCATGTGCATATTTTTCCTCGACCTTGGACCCAGTAGCAAGAGCATTGCCGAGTTGTCTGAGGGCAACAGCGGCAGCTGCGGTGTCCATCCGACAATCTGCAGGATTGGTCATGGATAATATGCTTGCGGTGATGGTTCCGCATGCAGTTGACACTCTCTTGAATCGTACTAAAACTCAGCACTTGACGAGTGCAAGGTTGTCTGGGTATGAGTTGACGCTTTTGGCAAGTCACATTCAAATAAAACGCTGTAACGTCCTGAACCCGGCGACTTTGTTACCAATCAGTATGGAATCAGATGAAGTAGCAGCTCATGACTGCTACCTACGAACTGAGGAGGAAACCAAGGGTTGTGTGGACCTAAAAAATACTCCTTTGGAAAATCCCGATGGGACTCTGTATGTGGATGGGTCGTGTTTTAAGTTGCCGAACGGTGATGTAACGACCGCGTATGCTGTAGTGACATTGAGTACGGTTGTGGAAGCTGCAAGATTGAATCAGAATTCTGCCCAGGCTGCAGAGCTGGTTGCTTTGACTAGAGCGTGTGTGTTGTCGAAAGGGAAACGGGTGAATGTGTTTACCGACAGCCAATACGCTTTTGGCGTCGCGCATAGTTTTGGACGATTGTGGCGAGAGAGAGGTTTTATGACGTCGCATGGCACTAAGATTCAGCATAGACAGCTTGTGAATGATCTTCTGGATGCACTTACATTGCCTGAGCAGGTGGCGATTGTTAAATGTAGTGCGCATCGCAAGGTGACGGATGATGTTGGCCGTGGGAATGCGTTTGCGGATGAGACTGCTAAGGAGACTGCCCGGAACCTTAGCACGAGAATGTATGTGACAAGTTCGGTAAGGTGGCCTACAGAGACTGGTATGTGTGAGGATACCATCGAGAGTGTGAAAGCGATACAGAATGAGGCCACCGAGACTGAAAAGACGAAGTGGAAAGAGAGTACGGGAAAGTTGGATGCGAATGGTTGTTGGATTGATTTGTCGGAGCATAAGAGATGGATGTTGCCAGACGCGTATGTACTAGCCGTTGTGACGATGGCACACGGGTTAGCACATATTAGTGCGAAAGGTATCTGCAAGTTGTTGTCCCCTGTATGGAAGAATGACGGTATCACCAAATGTGCTGAGAGACTGGTTAGGAATTGTATGATATGTATGATGTACAACCCTGGAAAGGGAACCCCTACACCTCCTGGCCATTTTGCACCCCCTTCATGTCCCTTTGAAGTAATTCAGCTAGACTTTATCCATATGGAGCGATGCAATAACCTGAAATACGTTTTAGTTGTGGTTTGCGCATTCTCCCGATGGATTGAAGCCTACCCTCTCAAAGATAACACTGCTTTGTCCACTGCGAAAATCCTACTGAAGGAATACTTTCCTCGGTACGGAATGCCACGGATTGTATGGTCTGATAACGGAAGTGAGTTTGTGGGAAGTGTGATGAAGAATGTGTGTAAGGGCCTTGGAATTACTCAAAAGTTCCATAGCGCCAATCATCCGATATGCAACGTTCGCTATTCTAGCGACCGCTATGTATCGTTCCAACGACCCTTATGGTGTTTGGTTGTAAGTCAACCTATAGACCAGCTATCCTAGTAGCGTGGATACGAGCAGTCTAAGGCTAAAGACTCGAGAGGGCGTGTTAAGCCAGCTGTTTACCACACATGTACCCCTTGAATACCCAGTGAAAGGACACCACACAAGTGTTATGAAAATAAACAGGATATTTATTAAGAATCACAACAGCCCTGTACTCTTTATGAGGACAGGGTACTAAGCACAAACCAAATCTCTTTAGCAAATACTTCAAGTGCACAATTAAAACAAGTGTCCGAGGACACGGAAAGGTTAAGGTCTCGGGCGGACCCGATAAGGCAAGTCGGAAGCGAGGGACTCGGGACCCTAGAGTAAGGAGGCTATGCAGGCACCGAAATGCCGAGTTACCTAGCCACGAGGGCTGCGGCTGCACAAGTCTTACAGGCGTCGGGGTCTTCGCTGACGAGCCAGGAGCCGGAAGAAAGGAGTTGCTGGCCGGCGACCAGTGCTGAATAGTTCGTAGAGATCCAAGCCTGGATCGGAGATTGATGAAACCTGAAAGCAGAGGGGACCAAGTTCGTACTACTAGCCAGTAGTCAGAGGGTACCAGGAAGGCACCGGTTGGCCGTCACCTCGACTAGGTGAGTGGGCGACGCTAGGCTCTGCAGTCTCACGGACCAGGAGGCGTTGTCGGCGACCACGGTGGAGGTGCGAGCTGTCCCACGAAGGATGATGCTGTCGGCGTCGCTGGGCCCAGGATGGGCAACAAGCCTTGGCAGATCTCAGGGCCACGTGGTGGGCCTAAGATGGCGTCTTGAGTGGACCAGGAGGGTCCGGGGTGCTTCTCGCAAGGATGGAAGCAAGGGCCAGTCTGGAGCAACCGGACCAGCAGTGATGATTCTCGGATGTCGTCACAGAAGGGCACAAGCCAGCGGCGAGTGACCAGACAACGTGCTGAGCAGCGAGCAGAAGGGCCCCACGCAGATCGTGGAGATGCTGGGAGACTGCACTTCGGTGCTAGAGCGGCTCAGGGTCGGGGCTTCTCGGACCCCAGAGCACTCACCAGAGAGTTACCTCTATGGTCGTGCTGGTTTTTAAGAGCGTGCAGGTTCTGATGATGGCCGGTCCCTCGAGGTCTCGTCGCACCCACAGATCACAGCTGAGCTGATGACTTGGGTAGAGGTCAGAGGTGCCAGGGAAGCCGGTTCTCGTCGAGCTGGGCCGTCGGATCCTTGAGGAAGGACTTACAGCAAACCGCAGAGTTCTTAGATGGTGCCCGCTGATGCAGGGTGACTACTCCTTAGTCACAAGGGAGAAATCTTGAGAAGAGTCTTGAGTGTCCTTTCGTAGAAAGTAGTTCTTGATTCAAAGATGATCTCATTTTGAAGGGTCCCCGCTCCGGCCTTTATCCTAAAGAAAGGGGTGGGTACATGACTAGGTCCTGCCCTAAGGGTGGGACCAGGAAGGGGGGTAGTTACGCCCCTCTCCCCTGCCGGGCTTTCCCCAGGCCAGGGCTGTCGCCCCTGGAACTGGTTCTAACCGGCAGATGCGTAGTGAGCACCGGGGTGCCACTCCGCAGTCACCTTCTCGCCAAAGCCCTACCTACCCAGAATACACAAACCCTGTCTGGGACGGTGCGAACAGCGCCCTCGACAGGAAACCCTTTGTCCAAGTGCTCCTCGCTGGAAGGACTCCCAGCAGCAGGAGGTCAGACTCGTGTCTTTGGTGGCAGCATCCATTTTGTGGAGCTGAGGCTTTCGTTAACGTTAACCGGGGTTCACAGTTACGTACATGTCGTGTCCCTCTAGAAGGGCGGAATGCTAACCTCATCGCCAGAGTTGGTGAGAGGGCAGCATCCCGATTCGTATGACACCTTACTCGACATGTCTTGATAACGCGACACCGAAGTTACCGATGTGGTACGCGTTATCATGGAACAGCCATTGGGTCTTGATTCCGCAAGCTGCAACCGGGCTCGGCTCGGGCCTGAACCTAGCTCACACGAGCCCACGCACTCTGCCTTCAGGATTGTTAAGGCCTGCCATAGGAGTGACTGATAGGAACTCGGGTGTCCATTGTATGGTTAGATATAGAGCTACTATACCTAAAGCGAAGGGTGGTTACACGTCTTCGCCCCAGCTGTCGTGCAGCCAGTTGTGTCAAATTTAAGAGGCCAGCCAGGGGTGGCATAATACATGCTGCAGCCCCTGGCGGCCCTGGGTACACCTATGCCCTGCGTTACGGGGTCTGATAAGGTGGCCCAGTACCAATTGGTAAATGCACCTAGGGTACATATCGTAATTTAGAAAGAGAACAGCCAGGCTGTGGGTCTGATTAGCAGGCCCACAGCCAGAGAAAGTCGTAAACCAGTGAAACAAAAGCAAAAAATCTGGGTGATCATAGGAGTGCAGACCCTACTCTCCTACAGGAAGGTTGTGCGTTGAGTGTTTTGACGCAACAATTCGGTGGTAAGCAGCGTCCATGTGCATATTTTTCCTCGACCTTGGACCCAGTAGCAAGAGCATTGCCGAGTTGTCTGAGGGCAACAGCGGCAGCTGCGGTGTCCATCCGACAATCTGCAGGATTGGTCATGGATAATATGCTTGCGGTGATGGTTCCGCATGCAGTTGACACTCTCTTGAATCGTACTAAAACTCAGCACTTGACGAGTGCAAGGTTGTCTGGGTATGAGTTGACGCTTTTGGCAAGTCACATTCAAATAAAACGCTGTAACGTCCTGAACCCGGCGACTTTGTTACCAATCAGTATGGAATCAGATGAAGTAGCAGCTCATGACTGCTACCTACGAACTGAGGAGGAAACCAAGGGTTGTGTGGACCTAAAAAATACTCCTTTGGAAAATCCCGAAGGGACTCTGTATGTGGATGGGTCGTGTTTTAAGTTGCCGAACGGTGATGTAACGACCGCGTATGCTGTAGTGACATTGAGTACGGTTGTGGAAGCTGCAAGATTGAATCAGAATTCTGCCCAGGCTGCAGAGCTGGTTGCTTTGACTAGAGCGTGTGTGTTGTCGAAAGGGAAACGGGTGAATGTGTTTACCGACAGCCAATACGCTTTTGGCGTCGCGCATAGTTTTGGACGATTGTGGCGAGAGAGAGGTTTTATGACGTCGCATGGCACTAAGATTCAGCATAGACAGCTTGTGAATGATCTTCTGGATGCACTTACATTGCCTGAGCAGGTGGCGATTGTTAAATGTAGTGCGCATCGCAAGGTGACGGATGATGTTGGCCGTGGGAATGCGTTTGCGGATGAGACTGCTAAGGAGACTGCCCGGAACCTTAGCACGAGAATGTATGTGACAAGTTCGGTAAGGTGGCCTACAGAGACTGGTATGTGTGAGGATACCATCGAGAGTGTGAAAGCGATACAGAATGAGGCCACCGAGACTGAAAAGACGAAGTGGAAAGAGAGTACGGGAAAGTTGGATGCGAATGGTTGTTGGATTGATTTGTCGGAGCATAAGAGATGGATGTTGCCAGACGCGTATGTACTAGCCGTTGTGACGATGGCACACGGGTTAGCACATATTAGTGCGAAAGGTATCTGCAAGTTGTTGTCCCCTGTATGGAAGAATGACGGTATCACCAAATGTGCTGAGAGACTGGTTAGGAATTGTATGATATGTATGATGTACAACCCTGGAAAGGGAACCCCTACACCTCCTGGCCATTTTGCACCCCCTTCATGTCCCTTTGAAGTAATTCAGCTAGACTTTATCCATATGGAGCGATGCAATAACCTGAAATACGTTTTAGTTGTGGTTTGCGCATTCTCCCGATGGATTGAAGCCTACCCTCTCAAAGATAACACTGCTTTGTCCACTGCGAAAATCCTACTGAAGGAATACTTTCCTCGGTACGGAATGCCACGGATTGTATGGTCTGATAACGGAAGTGAGTTTGTGGGAAGTGTGATGAAGAATGTGTGTAAGGGCCTTGGAATTACTCAAAAGTTCCATAGCGCCAATCATCCTCAGTCAGCGGGTTTGGTTGAGGGTTATAATGGCACGCTCAAATTAAAGCTGGCGAAGATTCAGGCTACAACTGGTCTTTCATGGCCTGACGCTTTGCCTCTAGCTCTGTTGTCAACAAGGGCGACTGTACTCTCCCGAGTAGGGCTCAGCCCCTATGAAATAGTGTTCGGCCGTCCTGCAAATGTTTGGGGGGTCCCTAGACCGAGTGTGTTCTCTGATCTTGAATACCCAATGTTGATCGATTATCTTCATGATCTGACTGCTAAACTGAGGTTAATTCACCAACAGGTCTTTGAAGCACTGCCGACGCAGACGGAGGGTCCAGGCCACCAGCTCCAGCCCGGAGACTGGGTGGTGATTCGTAATTTTGGAAGAAAAAGAAATCTCGAACCCCGCTTTACTGGACCCTACCAGGTGTTACTCGCCACGAGGACTGCAGTTCGTTTGGAAGGACGTAAGCACTGGGTGCATGCCACCCACACCAAAAAGGTACCTATACCTTTATCAGCAGACTCGTGGGTGAGGAAAGGCATTGCTTCATCGGAAACAAGTTGCACAGACTTTCGTTCCTTTTAGCGACGCTCAACTTGTTGGAGAGCCCTCAGTGCAGCAGAAAGACATTGTTGAACACTTACCATCGAAAAACTCAAGATCTGAACAATTGACTGATCAGCAGAACTCTGTCCCTCCATCGGATCAGTTGTTTGACGAAGAGACACGTCCCGGGAAAACCCGATACTTTCTGCGATCCAATACCAAGGACAAATAAAAAAAGCTTTTGCTTTCCCCTTTTTGACATCCGCATTGCCCCATTGATACCATTCAGTCTGAACACACTCGTATGATTTTGGTTTTTGTAAATATTGTGAGTTTGTTTCCACATGTGTTTTTGCTTCCACAGCTAGGAGATTTTGTATGTACTTGTAAATGAAATACCTTGCATTCGGGTGAGCCGTAGGGCCGCGCATGTACTTCCTTCTGGTTAGTAGGTCTTGACACTAGGTCGAAGGCCGTCGGTTCCTGGGAACTCCTGGGGATTGACTACTGCTACACAGAACGAAGTGCGTCAAGAAACGTTGCGGACGGTTTTAGAGGATGCCGTTCTCTAAGCTAGTGGATTTGGAAAGAGCTCAGGCGCAAAGATTCAAGTTGCAGCAAATTACTCGTACCAAATGCTTCATGTTTCAAGTGTTTCTTTTGTTTTTAACTGTTTCTTCGCTATTGGTGGGTGGGGTGTATTACCTGATATTGACGTTCTTGCCTTCTGCCTCACCTACCCCTTCTCCCGAGCCTAAACCTACCTCTACTGTTTCTCCTCATTCCTTCCATATCTTACCCCAACACGAGCAGGCTAGACGTGCGGAATTTATGAACAATTCCTTCATTCAGCTCCTTCATCAACATCAATTGGTGGTTAACACTACTAATTGTTGGGTGTGTGGGTTGATGCCACATACCACCGATAAGGGAATTCCGTACCTGGTCCTTCCTTACAGTTCCCAGGGTTCAGCTCGAGCATTTAAAACAATGTTTCGAAGTGCACTAGATTCCTACCCCAATCGAGAGCCACGTCCTCCGCACTTTGGTCCCGGTCCGTACCACAAGCCTTTGGCTATAGCGATCGCTGATTTAGATAGGGATATCTATGAGCCCTCGCTCATCCCAGAGGAAGAGGTGCGAGCCTATAGGGATCTGAGTGAGGCTGAGTATAGTGCGCTCGTGGGTGAAAGACAGCTTAGAAGCTCGTCTCCAATATGGATCGTACCCCACCTTGGTAATTTCTGTCTAAAAGGTCGTGGCCGAAGACCGAGAGCACATCTTGGAGAGAGTGCTTGCTCCGAGACGTATGTCTTACCGATGCTCTCTTCCCCTGTGTTTCTGACTGCCAAGGGTACGTACTTTGTTTGTCATGATCGTGCGTACACGTGGTTCCCCTCCGACTTTGCGGGCACATGTTACATTGCAAATTTGTTGCCACCGACTTTTACAGTCGCCTCCGATTACCACAAGACTCGAATTGTGAGGGGCGTGATTAGCGAAGAAGACACTGCCGGTCAAGAGGCAGGAGACTTTTTCAAGGGTTTCTTTCCGTTTTGGGGACCTATGGTCAACAGTAGGAACCTGAGACAGTTGACCCGAGTGGTGGAATCGACAGCTAATATCACTGCCAGTGCCCTTGGCAACATTACGGCAGAACTTCAGGCGGATAGGCTCATGACGTTACAAAACCGTATGGTTTTAGACGTTGTTTTAGCAGATCGAGGTGGAGTATGTAAGGTGATCCATTCGAGCTGCTGTATTTTCATTCCAGATAACGCTCCGACTGTCTATCAAGCCATTTCAAAGTTGCATAAGATCTCCGAGTCCATACACGTGGACGTAGGGGATTGGACGCTACTTGGGTGGTTTTGGGGCCTAATGTCGACTTGGGGTTGGAAGATTCTGATGATCATATGGGTGGTTGCAGCATTTCTGTTCACGTGTTGCCTTTGTGTGCAGTGTGGTCCTGCCTTATGTGGCCTCCGTGCTACAACGTGTATAAGACAGCCGCCTGTTACCAAAGGAGCTCAGTTGGATAGAATGATGTTGCAGCAGCATCTGGATGGTCTGATGAATATCGAGTATGATTCCGACTAGTGCTTGCCTACATGAGGGCAAAAGGAGCGTCTGAGGTTCCGTGACGATCGTAAGTGGTGTTTTCGACTCGCACGAATATGGTCGAGTCTGGTATCTATGAACCGCAAATGACGAGTTTAGTGGGTGTACGCGTTTTCGCTGTGCTAGCCTAAACCGTTCGTTTGTTTCGTGGGTTTCTACATCCGAGCCCACGGGTTCCATCTTAGATGCGGCATCCATTTTGTCTCTTGCCCTCAAGTAGCCAGCGAACGGACGCTGTCCGCTTCGCGACCCTGGGATTCCCAAGACTCTTGCGGAAGACACGTTTCCTTTGTAAGTGTCTTTATGATGATGGGGATGACACTGTAAGGCAGATGGCCCCGCTCGAGGCACATCTTGCCGTGTCGCTCTATTGTCTCAGCCGTGCATCTCATTAGGCACGTCCCTTTGATGCCTGTAGCTCGTGTTTCCCGATACCACCCCTTTTACACCCTTTCCGATCTCCCCACTGTTTCTGTCTTCCTCTGCACCTGTTTCTGTTCCTTCTTCGATCTGTTTACTACCGATTGGAATGTACTAATGGTGGGAAGATGGGTTTTTACAGTTGAAAACCACCAAACGTTTCCGTACTTATGTTCCGGGCCTTGAATACATGAAAGCAACCCCTTATGGTTTTTATGATGGGAACCGAGTTGTAAACCTTTGTGTACCATGTTAACCTATGAGCCAAAACTGTATAAAAGGAGCGACCCACAGTAGCAATTCGAATCAGGCTCCGTGAACTTACATGATTTGTACTTCTCGTGACTTCTGTGTTCCCTGCAGTAATAAACCTTGAATCTTTGACGCCGAAGGAAGTGTCCCGTGTCTCTGTCATTTGTACGCCGGAACAGGTTACCCACGAAGGTTTTAGGTGTTATCCCTGGCACCGCTGGGTCTTAGAAGAACCCAGTCCTTCAGGATGGTCAAACCCTCCCTCTTCTCTATGCCTCGTGCTATGTGGGTTTCATTTAACCCATCCTCCCCAGCTTTTAGAGTGTCTGTGATGTTTATTTTATTTTCCCCCTGGCTCCGAAGTGAGTCTAATCTCCCAGTTTGTGCGCTCTCCTCACTCCCTCGTTCGCCCCCTGTTTCTGGGCCTGGACATCTACTAGTCGCCAAGCTTACTACAGAGTTATTTTCTGTGGGTATAAGTCAATCAATATCCTCTAGAGATTGGATTGGGGCAAATCTGTTTCTCCATTGTGCATAATCTCGGGGGGAAGAAGGCTGTTCGGGGTGGCTTACTAGTCTAGGTCTATATGGACGCTGTGGTCTGCCCAGCGTCCACCTTCCCTCATCACCCATACGATTATTATTCCGGGCCCTTGGGTAAAAATACCCAAGTGGGAGTGCGCAGATAGTACTGGTTTGATTCCTGTTAGGATTCTTCAGGATATACTCAACCAGACTAGTGTCCGTAAAGTTTGCAACTATACAGTCTCCTCTTATATCTTTGTTCCTCCCCCCTATCCAGTTTACCCTTCTTACATGTGCTATCTCTCCTCTTTCCCCATTATTTAAGGGTCTGTGAATATTCAGCCACTTGGAGATTTTGGAAAGCAATTGGTAGTGTGATTCTCTCTCGTTGGGCCTAATTTCTGGTACCCCTGCAAAAATTATTACAAAAGGACTTGCCTCGGGGGGTAGATCTATGTGTGAGGCGTGACTATTGGTGTTATGAAAGGGGTCGGAGTCTGTATAACAGTGATTATAATTCCCTTCCCTCTGAGAACGATCTTCCTGTCTCCATTGCATTAGTGGTTGTAGGGGGGGTTTCTCCCTCTGTGTGTTATTCGCACCTTGATTGTGTCTCCCTCTAGAGTTGTCGTTAGAACCCCCTTTAGGATTTTGAGCGGTTTTGGGGGCCTCATGTATCTGCACAATAGCATGTTGAGCGTGGCTGACACAGTTGTTATTTAGCACTCTCTTTGTGTTTGCGTTGTCATTTGTGGCTTCCTCAGTTGATTGGGATGGGTCAGAGGGGGTCTTTGCCAGTGTCTGCTCTAATGCCTTAGATTGTTTAGAGAGCTCACACATTATTTTATCCACCTTACTTATTATAGGCTTTAATTGTGCCGCAATGAAGGATTCTAGGTGTTTTTTGAGATCTGTAACTAATGTCTCGATCCACCCTGGTGGAATGGCTTCTACTTGGGAGTTATTTTCAGCTGTTATATACTCTTGTGTGCCTGTTGGAGGATTGTTTCTTACTAGTGCTTTCCTCTGTCTCTGGGACCCCTTGTTCCTCCCCAGTCGTTTCCTTTTTTTCCGAGGGGTCGTATCATTGTGCTCTGGGGTTTCTGGGCCTGAGGCTTGTGCACAGGGGACATCCTCTATTTCGATGTTTGATTGGGATACACTGCCCTGGGTATTTGGGCTCTCTGCTATTAATAAATCTCTAGAGGGTGTTTGATTGATAGCAATGAGGTTGGGCGAGGAGGATAAGCTCCGTTCCATACGTTCAATTTCCCCAGAGACTTTCTTTAATATTAGGTCAATTGCAGTGGGTTTGGTCCCCTTTGCGAGGGCGCCATCCTTTGTTTCCACCCGTGTTGGTTTAGGGGTCGCTCTTTTGTTTGCTTTGTTCCCAGCCAAGCGTGTATTGGGATGGGTAGACATTATTCCCTTATAAACTCCAGTCTTATCACAACAGCTCTGTACTACGTGGGTTTCTACCAATCCTCTTGAGTGATGCCGTAGGGATTGTCTAATTGCTTTGAAAGGGATTCAATATCCTGTGCAGATTCCCTGTACACACAATGCAGTACCTGGGTGTATTGTCAGAGAAGCGAAGGGGCCAAGAGGGGTGGCCCGTCCCGTCCCCGGACGGCCACAGACGGCCCGCCCTCTGCCCGGGCTCCGCCCGGCGCCGTCCGCGCGCGTCCGCGATGCGGAGGAAGTGCCCAGTTTTAATTGCGCCTCCGGGCGCTCTGCGAGAGGAAGTGGGCGGAGCGATGTGGCGTCCCGCTGGTGTGTCAGGCGTGGTTGGGCTGCCTGCGTGCTGGTAGGTATGGTCCCCGCTCCGCCGAGGAAGTGCCCAGTTTTAATAGCACCTCCGGGCGCTCTGTGGGAGGAAGTGGGCAGAAGTTGTCGCTCTGCCCTCTGGGAGCTGTAGTCTCCAGCCGCCGCGATGGAGTAGGGCGGCGAGACCACAGCGTCAGGGCCCCAGGAGCGATGTGGCGTCCCGCTGGTGTGTCAGGCGTGGTTGGGCTGCCTGCGTGCTGGTAGGTATGGTCCCCGCTCCGCCGAGGAAGTGCCCAGTTTTAATAGCGCCTCCGGGCGCTCTGCGGGAGGAAGTGGGCGGAAGTTGCCGCTCTGCCCTCTGGGAGCTGTAGTCTCCAGCCGCCGCGATGGAGTAGGGCGGCGAGACCACAGCGCCAGGGCCCCAGGAGCGATGTGGCGTCCCGCTGGTGTGTCAGGCGTGGTTGGGCTGCCTGCTTGCTGGTAGGTATGGTCCCCGCTCCGCCGAGGAAGTGCCCAGTTTTAATAGCGCCTCCGGGCGCTCTGCGGGAGGAAGTGGGCGGAAGTTGTCGCTCTGCCCTCTGGGAGCTGTAGTCTCCAGCCGCCGCGATGGAGTACGGCGGCGAGACCACAGTGTCAGGGCCCCAGGAGCGATGTGGCGTCCCGCTGGTGTGTCAGGCGTGGTTGGGCTGCCTGCGTGCTGGTAGGTATGGTCCCCGCTCCGCCGAGGAAGTGCCCAGTTTTAATAGCGCCTCCGGGCGCTCTGCGGGAGGAAGTGGGCGGAAGTTGTCGCTCTGCCCTCTGGGAGCTGTAGTCTCCAGCCGCCGCGATGGAGTAGGGCGGCGAGACCACAGCGTCAGGGCCCCAGGAGTGATGTGGCGTCCCGCTGGTGTGTCAGGCGTGGTTGGGCTGCCTGCGTGCTGGTAGGTATGGTCCCCGCTCCGCCGAGGAAGTGCCCAGTTTTAATAGCGCCTCCGGGCGCTCTGCGGGAGGAAGTGGGCGGAAGTTGCCGCTCTGCCCTCTGGGAGCTGTAGTCTCCAGCCGCCGTGATGGAGTAGGGCGGCGAGACCACAGCGCCAGGGCCCCAGGAGCGATGTGGCGTCCCGCTGGTGTGTCAGGCGTGGTTGGGCTGCCTGCGTGCTGGTAGGTATGGTCCCCGCTCCGCCGAGGAAGTGCCCAGTTTTAATAGCGCCTCCGGGCGCTCTGCGGGAGGAAGTGGGCGGAAGTTGTCGCTCTGCCCTCTTGGAGCTGTAGTCTCCAGCCGCCGCGATGGAGTACGGCGGCGAGACCACAGTGTCAGGGCCCCAGGAGCGATGTGGCGTCCCGCTGGTGTGTCAGGCGTGGTTGGGCTGCCTGCGTGCTGGTAGGTATGGTCCCCGCTCCGCCGAGGAAGTGCCCAGTTTTAATAGCGCCTCCGGGCGCTCTGAGGGAGGAAGTGGGCGGAAGTTGTCGCTCTGCCCTCTGGGAGCTGTAGTCTCCAGCCGCCGCGATGGAGTAGGGTGGCGAGACCACAGCGTCAGGGCCCCAGGAGCGATGTGGCGTCCCGCTGGTGTGTCAGGCGTGGTTGGGCTGCCTGCGTGCTGGTAGGTATGGTCCCCGCTCCGCCGAGGAAGTGCCCAGTTTTAATAGCACCTCCGGGCGCTCTGCGGGAGGAAGTGGGCGGAAGTTGTCGCTCTGCCCTCTGGGAGCTGTAGTCTCCAGCCGCCGCGATGGAGTAGGGCGGCGAGACCACAGCGTCAGGGCCCCAGGAGCGATGTGGCGTCCCGCTGGTGTGTCAGGCGTGGTTGGGCTGCCTGCGTGCTGGTAGGTATGGTCCCCGCTCCGCCGAGGAAGTGCCCAGTTTTAATAGCGCCTCCGGGCGCTCTGCGGGAGGAAGTGGGCGGAAGTTGTCGCTCTGCCCTCTGGGAGCTGTAGTCTCCAGCCGCCGCGATGGAGTAGGGCGGCGAGACCACAGCGTCAGGGCCCCAGGAGCGATGTGGCGTCCCGCTGGTGTGTCAGGCGTGGTTGGGCTGCCTGCGTGCTGGTAGGTATGGTCCCCGCTCCGCCGAGGAAGTGCCCAGTTTTAATAGCGCCTCCGGGCGCTCTGCGGGAGGAAGTGGGCGGAAGTTGTCGCTCTGCCCTCTGGGAGCTGTAGTCTCCAGCCGCCGCGATGGAGTAGGGCGGCGAGACCACAGCGTCAGGGCCCCAGGAGCGATGTGGCGTCCCGCTGGTGTGTCAGGCGTGGTTGGGCTGCCTGCGTGCTGGTAGGTATGGTCCCCGCTCCGCCGAGGAAGTGCCCAGTTTTAATAGCGCCTCCGGGCGCTCTGCGGGAGGAAGTGGGCGGAAGTTGCCGCTCTGCCCTCTGGGAGCTGTAGTCTCCAGCAGCCGCGATGGAGTAGGGCGGCGAGAACACAGCGCCAGGGCCCCAGGAGCGATGTGGCGTCCCGCTGGTGTGTCAGGCGTGGTTGGGCTGCCTGCGTGCTGGTAGGTATGGTCCCCGCTCCGCCGAGGAAGTGCCCAGTTTTAATAGCGCCTCCGGGCGCTCTGCGGGAGGAAGTGGGCGGAAGTTGTCGCTCTGCCCTCTGGGAGCTGTAGTCTCCAGCCGCCGCGATGGAGTACGGCGGCGAGACCACAGTGTCAGGGCCCCAGGAGCGATGTGGCGTCCCGCTGGTGTGTCAGGCGTGGTTGGGCTGCCTGCGTGCTGGTAGGTATGGTCCCCGCTCCGCCGAGGAAGTGCCCAGTTTTAATAGCGCCTCCGGGCGCTCTGCGGGAGGAAGTGGGCGGAAGTTGTCGCTCTGCCCTCTGGGAGCTGTAGTCTCCAGCCGCCGCGATGGAGTAGGGTGGCGAGACCACAGCGTCAGGGCCCCAGGAGCGATGTGGCGTCCCGCCGGTGTGTCAGGCGTGGTTGGGCTGCCTGCGTGCTGGTAGGTATGGTCCCCGCTCCGCCGAGGAAGTGCCCAGTTTTAATAGCGCCTCCGGGTGATCTGCGGGAGGAAGTGGGCGGAAGTTGTCGCTCTGCCCTCTGGGAGCTGTATTCTCCAGCCGCCGCGATGGAGTAGGGTGGCGAGACCACAGCGTCAGGGCCCCAGGAGCGATGTGGCGTCCCGCTGGTGTGTCAGGCGTGGTTGGGCTGCCTGCGTGCTGGTAGGTATGGTCCCCGCTCCGCCGAGGAAGTGCCCAGTTTTAATAGCACCTCCGGGCGCTCTGCGGGAGGAAGTGGGCGGAAGTTGTCGCTCTGCCCTCTGGGAGCTGTAGTCTCCAGCCGCCGCGATGGAGTAGGGCGGCGAGACCACAGCGTCAGGGCCCCAGGAGCGATGTGGCGTCCCGCTGGTGTGTCAGGCGTGGTTGGGCTGCCTGCGTGCTGGTAGGTATGGTCCCCGCTCCGCCGAGGAAGTGCCCAGTTTTAATAGCGCCTCCGGGCGCTCTGCGGGAGGAAGTGGGCGGAAGTTGTCGCTCTGCCCTCTGGGAGCTGTAGTCTCCAGCCGACGCGATGGAGTAGGGCGGCAAGACCACAGTGTCAGGGCCCCAGGAGCGATGTGGCGTCCCGCTGGTGTGTCAGGCGTGGTTGGGCTGCCTGCGTGCTGGTAGGTATGGTCCCCGCTCCGCCGAGGAAGTGCCCAGTTTTAATAGCGCCTCCGGGCGCTCTGCCGGAGGAAGTGGGCGAAAGTTGTCGCTCTGCCCTCTGGGAGCTGTAGTCTCCAGCCGCCGCGATGGAGCAGGGCGGCGAGACCACAGCGTCAGGGCCCCAGGAGCGATGTGGCGTCCCGCTGGTGTGTCAGGCGTGGTTGGGCTGCCTGCGTGCTGGTAGGTATGGTCCCCGCTCCGCCGAGGAAGTGCCCAGTTTTAATAGCGCCTCCGGGCGCTCTGCCGGAGGAAGTGGGCGGAAGTTGTCGCTCTGCCCTCTGGGAGCTGTAGTCTCCAGCCGCCGCAATGGAGTAGGGCGGCGAGACCACAGCGTCAGGGCCCCAGGAGCGATGTGGCGTCCCGCTGGTGTGTCAGGCGTGGTTGGGCTGCCTGCGTGCTGGTAGGTATGGTCCCCGCTCCGCCGAGGAAGTGCCCAGTTTTAATAGCGCCTTCGGGTGCTCTGCGGGAGGAAGTGGGCGGAAGTTGTCGCTCTGCCCTCTGGGAGCTGTAGTCTCCAGCCGCCGCGATGGAGTAGGGCGGTGAGACCACAGCGTCAGGGCCCCAGGAGCGATGTGGCGTCCCGCTGGTGTGTCAGGCGTGGTTGGGCTGCCTGCGTGCTGGTAGGTATGGTCCCCGCTCCGCCGAGGAAGTGCCCAGTTTTAATAGCGCCTCCGGGCGCTCGGCGGGAGGAAGTGGGCGGAAGTTGTCGCTCTGCCCTCTGGGAGCTGTAGTCTCCAGCCACCGCGATGGAGTAGGGTGGCGAGACCACAGCGTCAGGGCCCCAGGAGCGATGTGGCGTCCCGCTGGTGTGTCAGGCGTGGTTGGGCTGCCTGCGTGCTGGTAGGTATGGTCCCCGCTCCGCCGAGGAAGTGCCCAGTTTTAATAGCGCCTCCGGGCGATCTGCGGGAGGAAGTGGGCGGAAGTTGTCGCTCTGCCCTCTGGGAGCTGTAGTCTCCAGCCGCCGCGATGGAGTAGGGCGGCGAGACCACAGCGTCAGGGCCCCAGGAGCGATGTGGCGTCCCGCTGGTGTGTCAGGCGTGGTTGGGCTGCCTGCGTGCTGGTAGGTATGGTCCCCGCTCCGCCGAGGAAGTGCCCAGTTTTAATAGCGCCTTCGGGTGCTCTGCGGGAGGAAGTGGGCGGAAGTTGTCGCTCTGCCCTCTGGGAGCTGTAGTCTCCAGCCGCCGCGATGGAGTAGGGCGGTGAGACCACAGCGTCAGGGCCCCAGGAGCGATGTGGCGTCCCGCTGGTGTGTCAGGCGTGGTTGGGCTGCCTGCGTGCTGGTAGGTATGGTCCCCGCTCCGCCGAGGAAGTGCCCAGTTTTAATAGCGCCTCCGGGCGCTCGGCGGGAGGAAGTGGGCGGAAGTTGTCGCTCTGCCCTCTGGGAGCTGTAGTCTCCAGCCACCGCGATGGAGTAGGGTGGCGAGACCACAGCGTCAGGGCCCCAGGAGTGATGTGGCGTCCCGCTGGTGTGTCAGGCGTGGTTGGGCTGCCTGCGTGCTGGTAGGTATGGTCCCCGCTCCGCCGAGGAAGTGCCCAGTTTTAATAGCGCCTCCGGGCGATCTGCGGGAGGAAGTGGGCGGAAGTTGTCGCTCTGCCCTCTGGGAGCTGTAGTCTCCAGCCGCCGCGATGGAGTAGGGCGGCGAGACCACAGCGTCAGGGCCCCAGGAGCGATGTGGCGTCCCGCTGGTGTGTCAGGCGTGGTTGGGCTGCCTGCGTGCTGGTAGGTATGGTCCCCGCTCCGCCGAGGAAGTGCCCAGTTTTAATAGCGCCTCCGGGCGCTCTGCGGGAGGAAGTGGGCGGAAGTTGTCGCTCTGCCCTTTGGGAGCTGTAGTCTCCAGCCGCCGCGATGGAGTAGGGCGGCGAGACCACAGCGTCAGGGCCCCAGGAGCGATGTGGCGTCCCGCTGGTGTGTCAGGCGTGGTTGGGCTGCCTGCGTGCTGGTAGGTATGGTCCCCGCTCCGCCGAGGAAGTGCCCAGTTTTAATAGCGCCTCCGGGCGCTCCGCGGGAGGAAGTGGGCGGAAGTTGTCGCTCTGCCCTCTGGGAGCTGTATTCTCCAGCCGCCGCGATGGAGTAGGGCGGTGAGACCACAGCGTCAGGGCCCCAGGAGCGATGTGGTGTCCCGCTGGTGTGTCAGGCGTGGTTGGGCTGCCTGCGTGCTGGTAGGTATGGTCCCCGCTCCGCCGAGGAAGTGCCCAGTTTTAATAGCGCCTCCGGGCGCTCTGCGAGAGGAAGTGGGCGGAAGTTGTCGCTCTGCCCTCTGGAAGCTGTAGTCTCCAGCCGCCGCGATGGAGTAGGGTGGCGAGACCACAGCGTCAGGGCCCCAGGAGCGATGTGGCGTCCCGCTGGTGTGTCAGGCGTGGTTGGGCTGCCTGCGTGCTGGTAGGTATGGTCCCCGCTCCGCCGAGGAAGTGCCCAGTTTTAATAGCGCCTCCGGGCGCTCTGCGGGAGGAAGTGGGCGGAAGTTGCCGCTCTGCCCTCTGGGAGCTGTAGTCTCCAGCCGCCGCGATGGAGTAGGGCGGCGAGACCACAGCGCCAGGGCCCCAGGAGCGATGTGGCGTCCCGCTGGTGTGTCAGGCGTGGTTGGGCTGCCTGCGTGCTGGTAGGTATGGTCCCCGCTCCGCCGAGGAAGTGCCCAGTTTTAATAGCGCCTCCGGGCGCTCTGCAGGAGGAAGTGGGCGGAAGTTGTCGCTCTGCCCTCTGGGAGCTGTAGTCTCCAGCCGCCACGATGGAGTACGGCGGCGAGACCACAGTGTCAGGGCCCCAGGAGCGATGTGGCGTCCCACTGGTGTGTCAGGCGTGGTTGGGCTGCCTGCGTGCTGGTAGGTATGGTCCCCGCTCCGCCGAGGAAGTGCCCAGTTTTAATAGCGCCTCCGGGCGCTCTGCGGGAGGAAGTGGGCGGAAGTTGTCGCTCTGCCCTCTGGGAGCTGTAGTCTCCAGCCGCCGCGATGGAGTAGGGCGGCGAGACCACAGCGTCAGGGCCCCAGGAGCGATGTGGCGTCCCGCTGGTGTGTCAGGCGTGGTTGGGCTGCCTGCGTGCTGGTAGGTATGGTCCCCGCTCCGCCGAGGAAGTGCCCAGTTTTAATAGCGCCTCCGGGCGCTCTGCGGGAGGAAGTGGGCGGAAGTTGTCGCTCTGCCCTCTGGGAGCTGTAGTCTCCAGCCGCCGCGATGGAGTAGGGCGGCAAGACCACAACGTCAGGGCCCCAGGAGCGATGTGGCGTCCCGCTGGTGTGTCAGGCATGGTTGGGCTGCCTGCGTGCTGGTGGTGAAACTGGTTTATTCAAGGAGGGCACCAAATGTGTCCTTCAGTGCAGTCTGGTGGCACTTAGAAGCACCCCACCCTACCTAATTCCAAAGAAGAGGTGGCCAAACCTTTCAGTAGCAGGAAATCCTTTATTCCGCTTCCCCTACCCAAGTTAGGCTCATCAGCAGGGGAGCAGTACAGTGTCTGAAGCTGACAGCAGCGCAGGCTTGCACGCAGACCCTTTAAGGCTACACAGGTAGCTATGGGGGCTGCTCTAAGGAGCCCCCCAGTACATGGTATCATGCTGTCTACACTGGAATCGATGTAGTTGCATGATTCCAACATGTTTGTTACCAAAGATGACTAGGCTCAGGGTAGCCATTATGTAACTGGACATCTCAACATGCAGTATCCACTGCATACCTTAAGATGGCTGCCCCACACTTACAAAGCCCAGAGGATAGAGTCCGGGGTTTGTAGGGATACCACTGCTCATGCAGGAGTACTCCCACACGTAGACCCGTGCACCTTGCCCTTGGAATGAAAGCTCTACCTTAAGGATGACGTATAGGTTTTAAGTGCAGTGACCAGTATATAAGGAACATCTTATATCCTGAGTGAAGGGTGCCACCATCTTGTCATGCAGTGTGTAATGGCAGCCCTGCAGACACAGTTTGCATGGGCTTACATTGGTGGCATAATACATGCTTTAGCCCATGGGGGACCTCTGGTGTACCAATGCCCTGGGTACCTCAGTACCATATGCTAAGGGCTTACAGTGGTACCCCAGTATGCCAATTGTGGGGTGTACAGAGTACGTATCATCAAATGTAGAGGAGAGAACACAGTCACTGGGGTCGTGATTAGCAGGATCCCAGTGAACTACAGTCAAAACACACTGACCCACCCAAAAAGTAGAGGTATCTATGCCAGAAAGATTCTACTTTCCTACATGCATGAACCATGCAATTATGCAGGTCTACCAGTACATTATGCTGCTAATTGCTATGGGTTGTATTTAAAGCAGAAGGGTATGCATGGGAATCAATACATCTTATATATAAATCAGTATATATTTCTTTTCAAGCTGTAGGTTGTACATGTGAACCAATAGATCAGATGTACAAAGCAGCATAACATAACATGTGTATTTCGAAAGCGCACGTTCACTTTCGGTATTTTAGTGCTGAATAACAGATGTTTATTGTTACCTAACTGTACTCATTTTATCCACCTCAAATGGATGAAAGGCTGAGAAGGCCCACTGGGATTTGAACCTGTGACCATGAAGTTGAAGACAGGCTCCTGCAGTGTGTGCATTAGTCCACTGGGCACTAGACCCGACATTAAGAGCACATTACAAGAGTGTGCCAATGCAGTATATATCTGATGGATACATCTGCCAGTGGATTCCTCACCTTGTGAATATCCCCTGCGCCAGCAACATTCGGAAACTTTTGTAGCGCTCCACGCCGACAAGGACGTGGATGACGTCACAGAGGCACGACTCCGCTCGCGACCTCGCTGACATCACTAGATCCATAATAGAGCCTCGTCGGCATGATGACGTCAGTTCTCTTTCTTCCGTGCTGTCGACGCCAACGGTTTTTTAGACTCTCCGTAGCTTATTACTTTGTGTTTTCTAGTTTGTATCCTGTTCTCTCTTTTACTCTTTTCAAGGATGACGTCAAGAAAATCAGGATTCAAGCTATGCAGGGAGTGCGGTGGACACATGTCCATAACGGATCCGCACGACGATTGCGTATAGTGTTTATCATCGAACCAAGATGTTGAGGATTGTCCTTCCTGCAGGAAAATGAACCCGAAGGCTCTGAAAGAAAGGGAAGCCAAGTTGTTTATGGCGAAGATGCATAAAGAAAAGAGAGGTCGGAGGAGATCGAAGACCAGGTCGAGGTCGAGATCGGGCTCAAAGTCGACGTCGGGTTATGCTCCAAAATCCAAGAAGCGTAAGAAAAAGAAGAGGCATGGCTCTCAACGCCGTTCGGATAAAAAGGAAGCTCAGTCGTCTGCTTCGAAAGCACATCGGCATCGAGAGGACTGTGTATCTCCTTCTCCTTTCCCGGTGAGATTATCTTCTCCTGTGGCTTCACCGTCGCCGAATCCTTCTCCATCTTTGGAGCACTCTCCCGCTCCGGTCGAAGAGGTACTAGTTCCTGTAAGGCCACCGTGGGCGCATTCAGGCCCTGAGTCTAGTGATGCCTACGCCTGAGGGCATTCCAGGCGAGTACCCTCCTTTTCCTGGTCCAAGGCAGGACCCGAAGCATTATCTTAATGTGATGTACGGTGTCTTTGCGAGGGCAATGTACCCCTCTGTGCACCTTTGGGTCCCATGGGTGCCATGGCATTCAATTAAGGAGTTCCTCAAGCGTATGCTCCAGCTCCCTTCATGCCATTTCTGCCTGCGGCTCCATCTTGGCATTTCCCGGCGCCGAGGACCTCAATTCCTCCACCCCCTTCGGCCTCAGTCGACTGCAAATGTGCCCCTGGATCCGAGCTCGACGCCGGTTCCGACTCCGTTGGATCCATGTGTGACTCCATTGGCCCGAAGATAAGGTCCAGACGGGAGGCACAAAGATTGCTGTAGGAGCAGCATTATAGAGAGGATGAGATGGAGGAAGGAGAACTACAAGAGTCAGAGGACTTTTTTGAAGACCCAACAGAGGCAAGTGGTTTGAAACTTTCACCAGAATGGCAACTCTCTCCTCCTTCAGCGGTTCCCTCCAAAGATGTGGTTCCTTACCACACTGTGATTCGTAATGCGGCAGATCTTTTGGATTTGCAACTCCCTGCAACGGAATTTAAATCTGATATTCTGACAGAAGTGCTTCATTCTCCTTATGCAGTAATTGAACCTTTACTTCCTTTTAATGAGGCTATCACTGAGCAAATTATGGAGGTTTGGCAAAAACCCTTTTTGGCTCCTGCAGTTTCGAGGTCAGTTGCCAGAAGATATAGGATGGCTCCAGGAGATCCGGAGTTTTTATCCTCGCATCCTGCACCTGATGGGTTCTCCCTTTGAGCCCTTGCACAAGTGTTCCTTGAGACTGTTGTCTTTTAAAACTGTCTTTCTAGTTGCTATTACCTTGGCTAGGAGTTCAAAACCCCTATTTTTGACCATTCATGCTGAAATATTGGTACCCAGGACCAGGGCTGCTTTTCTGCCTAAGGTGGTTACTCCCTTCCATCTAGGGCAGTCCATTACCCTTCCTACCTTCTATCCTCCCCCTCACCATTCCAAGGAGGAGGAGCGGCTTCACCTCTTGGACCCAAAGAGGGCGATGAGCTTCTATCTTGACAGAACTAGAGACTATTGTGTGGATGACCAGCTCTTCGTGGGTTTTGCTGGCTGCAGAAAAGGCAGAACGGTGCACAAGAGCACACTTTCCAGATGGATTGTTTTGTGCATCAAGATTTGTTATTCTTTGGCCAGTAAGGAACCTCCTGAGGGTTTAAGATCTCATTCTACCAGGGAAAAGTCTTCTACATCTGCCTTATCTAGAGGTGTTCCTGTTGAGGACATCTGTAGAGCGGCAACTTGGGCCTTCCTCCAAGCTTTCGCAAAGCATTACTGCTTGGATTCCAAAGTGAGGAGGGATGGCCATTTTGCACGTTCTGTCCTTCAGTATTTCTTGGTATAGAGGAGTGGACACCCTCCTCCGGGAGTGGGGACTGCTGTGGGATTCTATTCACAAGGTGAGGAATCCACTGGCAGATGTATCCATCAGAAGAACAAGTTACTTACCTTCGGTAACGCTTTTTCTGGTGGATACATTATCTGGCTGTGGATTCCTCACTGGCCCACCCGCCTCCCGGTTGTCCACTTTTCTATACCTATTAAGTGTTTATTTTATGATTGTGTCTTTCTATGGAAATGTTTATCTGTTTTTAAATTGATTTCACACTATGTGTGTTAGTTAGAATACTGTGTACTATGTATACTGTACCTATTTATGTTGGTCCGTCCGTGTGCCTCGGAAAAAAGAGCGGAACCGACGTCATTACGCAGACGAGGCTCTATTATGGATCCAGTGACGTCAGCGAGGTCGCAAGCAAAGTCGTGCCTCTGTGACGTTGTCCACATCCTCGTCGGCGTGGAGAGCTACAAATGTTTCTGAATGTTGCTGGCGCAGGGGATATTCACAAGGTGAGGAATCCACAGGCAGATTCTGTATCCACCAGAAAAAGCATTACCGAAGGTAAGTAACTTGTTCTTATGGACAGTTCATTAAAAGGTTGTGCCAGTGTGTTATTCATGCAAAGCAGAATTAGATGCACGTGAACCCAAATGCATTACAAGCAATCATTACATTATGAGGAAAAACTGATATATATATATAACAACTGATATGTATGGACAAGTGTGTAATTCATGCACAGAAGCAAGTTTGCAAGCCATAATGGTCAATGTATTGCAGATAAAAATAATGTAATATGACTATCAAACAAAAAGTTATGTTTCATAATGCACACCTTAGGCCATATGCTTTCATGATGGTTGTATCATTACCTTACCTTACCTTACCTACGCTTTAACCAACATATTGATTCAACAAACCAAAATTACTTCAGTAATGTATGTATGGAGATACAAAGGACCAAAAACGTACAGTCTATGTGATGCTCCAAATGAGGATTTTGTGCACTTGGTCACCATATGTCCTAAATTGAATAATGTACGCCGCACACTCTTAAAACACCTATTTAATGAGAGAGGGATACGTACATGCAGAACAGCCATCCCAAGAAGCCTGTTCCCTACAGATCCCCAGCTAAACTGCAAACTTCTGAAATGTTTACAAATTCACTATAAAGCAGTTAAGCAGAGTTATAAGCTGCTTACCATAGCATGAGGAATTTGCCTCGTACAATGAGTACACAACATTTATATGCCGTTAAAACAGTACTAAGATGTTGACACTAAGAGTTGTGGAATTTTATATTAAGGTATACGTCACTTTATAGCAACGGTGAAGAGTATCCATATTAATGACTGAGTACATTTTACAATGATAATGTTTTTAACGAGACAACAAGATTTCCCTGAGATGTGTCTAAGATAACTGGTTATTTTAAAACGGATTGCTTTTATATGTATATTGTGATGGTTTTTATTAACAATAAACTCTTATCTTAACTGATCTGATATTTGATATAATGTTTGCACACCAGGATTACTTGTGTGAACCAGTGCAGTATTTACAAAGACACATCAGATTTGTTTCGTACATAAACCAATGTATTTGGAATGTCGGGCAACTATGGTTCATGTAGACCAATATGTGTTTGATATGAAGCAATCAGATTTTAGTCCATTTGCCACCTCAAACTCCTGTTTGCTTGCTTCTAGTGTTCTAATTTATAGCTTTTTTCTTTCCTTCACAGGATCAGATGTATTGTCTCCAGCCCCTTCTCAGTCAGGTAAAAGATTTGGTTAAAGTTAATTACCTTACCTTACCTACGCTTTAACCAACATATTGATTCAACAAACCAAAATTACTTCAGTCAGATAACTATAATGTATGCATGAAGATACAAAGGACCAAAAACTTGCAGTCTATGTGATGCTCCAAATTAAGATTTTGTTCACTTGGTCACCATACGTCCCAAATTGAATAATGTACGCCGCACACTCTTAAAACACCTATTTAATGAGAGAGAGATACGTATGTGCAGAACAGCCATCACGAGAAGCCTGTTCCCTACAGATCCCCAGCTAAACTGCAAACTTCTGAAATATTTACAAATTCACTATAAAGCAGTTAAGCAAAATTATAAGCTGCATAGCATAGCATGAGGAATTTGCCTCGTACAATGAGTACACAACATTTATATGCCGTTAAAACAGTACTAAGATGTTGACACTAAGAGTTGTGGAATGTTATATTAAGGTATACATCACTTTATGGCAAACGTGAATAGTATCCATATTAATGACTGAATACATTTCACAATGATAATGTTTTTAACGAGACAACAAGATTTCCCTGAGATGTAGCAATAATAATTCATGTTTCTAAGATAACTGACTATTTTAAAACGGATTGCTTTTATATGTATATTGTGATGGTTTTTATTAACTAATAACAATAAACTCTTATCTGAACTGATCTGATATCTGATATAATATGTTGCACACCAGGATTACTTGTGTGAACCAGTGCAGTATTTACAAAGACACATCAGATTTGTTTCGTACACAAACCCATGTATTTGGAATGTCAGCAACTATGGTTCATGTAGGCCAATATGTGTTTGATATGAAGCAATCAGATTTTAGTCCATTTGCCACCTCAAACTCCTGTTTGCTTGCTTCTAGTGTTCTAATTTATAGCTTTTTTCTTTCCTTCACAGGATCAGATCTGTTGTCTCCAGCCCCTTCTCAATCAGGTAAAAGATTTGGTTAAAGTTAATTACCTTACCTTACCTTACCTACGCTTTAACCAACATATTGATTCAACAAACCAAAATTACTTCAGTAATGTATGTATGGAGATACAAAGGACCAAAAACGTACAGTCTATGTGATGCTCCAAATGAGGATTTTGTGCACTTGGTCACCATATGTCCTAAATTGAATAATGTACGCCGCACACTCTTAAAACACCTATTTAATGAGAGAGGGATACGTACATGCAGAACAGCCATCCCAAGAAGCCTGTTCCCTACAGATCCCCAGCTAAACTGCAAACTTCTGAAATGTTTACAAATTCACTATAAAGCAGTTAAGCAGAGTTATAAGCTGCTTACCATAGCATGAGGAATTTGCCTCGTACAATGAGTACACAACATTTATATGCCGTTAAAACAGTACTAAGATGTTGACACTAAGAGTTGTGGAATTTTATATTAAGGTATACGTCACTTTATAGCAACGGTGAAGAGTATCCATATTAATGACTGAGTACATTTTACAATGATAATGTTTTTAACGAGACAACAAGATTTCCCTGAGATGTGTCTAAGATAACTGGTTATTTTAAAACGATTGCTTTTATATGTATATTGTGATGGTTTTTATTAACAATAAACTCTTATCTTAACTGATCTGATATTTGATATAATGTTTGCACACCAGGATTACTTGTGTGAACCAGTGCAGTATTTACAAAGACACATCAGATTTGTTTCGTACATAAACCAATGTATTTGGAATGTCGGGCAACTATGGTTCATGTAGACCAATATGTGTTTGATATGAAGCAATCAGATTTTAGTCCATTTGCCACCTCAAACTCCTGTTTGCTTGCTTCTAGTGTTCTAATTTATAGCTTTTTTCTTTCCTTCACAGGATCAGATGTATTGTCTCCAGCCCCTTCTCAGTCAGGTAAAAGATTTGGTTAAAGTTAATTACCTTACCTTACCTACGCTTTAACCAACATATTGATTCAACAAACCAAAATTACTTCAGTCAGATAACTATAATGTATGCATGAAGATACAAAGGACCAAAAACTTGCAGTCTATGTGATGCTCCAAATTAAGATTTTGTTCACTTGGTCACCATACGTCCCAAATTGAATAATGTACGCTGCACACTCTTAAAACACCTATTTAATGAGAGAGAGATACGTATGTGCAGAACAGCCATCACGAGAAGCCTGTTCCCTACAGATCCCCAGCTAAACTGCAAACTTCTGAAATTTTTACAAATTCACTATAAAGCAGTTAAGCAAAATTATAAGCTGCATAGCATAGCATGAGGAATTTGCCTCGTACAATGAGTACACAACATTTATATGCCGTTAAAACAGTACTAAGATGTTGACACTAAGAGTTGTGGAATGTTATATTAAGGTATACGTCACTTTATGGCAAACGTGAATAGTATCCATATTAATGACTGAATACATTTCACAATGATAATGTTTTTAACGAGACAACAAGATTTCCCTGAGATGTAGCAATAATAATTCATGTTTCTAAGATAACTGACTATTTTAAAACGGATTGCTTTTATATGTATATTGTGATGGTTTTTATTAACTAATAACAATAAACTCTTATCTGAACTGATCTGATATCTGATATAATATGTTGCACACCAGGATTACTTGTGTGAACCAGTGCAGTATTTACAAAGACACATCAGATTTGTTTCGTACATAAACCCATGTATTTGGAATGTCAGCAACTATGGTTCATGTAGGCCAATATGTGTTTGATATGAAGCAATCAGATTTTAGTCCATTTGCCACCTCAAACTCCTGTTTGCTTGCTTCTAGTGTTCTAATTTATAGCTTTTTTCTTTCCTTCACAGGATCAGATCTGTTGTCTCCAGCCCCTTCTCAATCAGGTAAAAGATTTGGTTACAAGTTAATTACCTTACCTTACATTACCTACGCTTTAACCAAAATATTGATTCAACAAACCAAAATGACTTCAGTCAGATAACTATAATGTATGCATGGAGATACAAAGGACCACAAACTTGCAGTCTATGTGATGCTCCTAATGAGGATTTCGTGCACTTGGTCACCATATGTCCCAAATTTCATAATGTAAGCCGCACACTCTTAAAACACCTATTTAATGAGAGAGGGGTGCGTATGTGCAGAAAAGCCATCACAAGAAGCCTGTTCCCTACAGATCCCCAGCTAAACTGCAAACTTCTGAAATTTTTACAAATTCACTATAAAGCAGTTAAGCAGAATTATAAGCTGCATACCATAGCATGAGGAATTTGCCTTGTACAATGAGTACACAACATTTATATGCCGTTAAAACAGTACTAAGATGTTGACACTAAGAGTTGTGGAATTTTATATTAAGGTATACGTCACTTTATAGCAACGGTAAAGAGTATCCATATTTATGACTGAATACATTTTACAATGATAATGTTTTTAACGAGGCAACAAGATTTTCCTGAGCTGTAGCAATATTAATTCATGTTACTAAGATAACTGATTATTTTAAAACGGATTGCTTTTATATGTATATAATGTTTGCACACCAGGATTACTTGTGTGAACCAGTGCAGTATGTACAAAGACACATCAGATTTGTTTTGTACATAAACCCATGTATTTGGAATGTCAACAACTATGGTTCATGTAGACCAATATGTGTTTGATATGAAGCAATCAGATTTTAGTCCATTTGCCACCTCAAACTCCTGTTTGCTTGCTTCTAGTGTTCTAATTTATAGCTTTTTTCTTTCCTTCACAGGATCAGATGTATTGTCTCCAGCCCCTTCTCAGTCAGGTAAAAGATTTGGTTAAAGTTAATTACCTTACCTTACCTACGCTTTAACCAACATATTGATTCAACAAACCAAAATTACTTCAGTCAGATAACTATAATGTATGCATGGAGATGCAAAGGATCAAAAATGTGCAGTCTATGTGATGCTCCAAATGAGGATTTTGTGCACTTGGTCACCATATGTCCTAAATTGAATAATGTACGCCGCACACTCTTAAAACACCTATTTAGTGAGAGAGGGATACGTACGTGCAGAACAGCCATCACGAGAAGCCTGGCCCCTACAGATCCCCAGCTAAACTGCAAACTTCTGAAATGTTTACAAATTCACGATGAAGCAGTTAAGCAGAGTTATAAGCTGCATAACATAGCATGAGGAATTTGCCTCGTACAATGAGTACACAACATTTATATGCCGTTAAAACAGTACTAAGATGTTGACACTAAGAGTTGTGGAATTTTATATTAAGGTATACGTCACTTTATAGCAACGGTGAAGAGTATCCATATTAATGACTGAATACATTTTACAATGATAATGTTTTTAACGAGACAACAAGATTTCCCTGAGCTGTGGCAATAATAATTCATGTTTCTAAAATAACTGACTATTGTAAAACGAATTACTTTTATATGTATATTGTGATGGTTTTTATTAACTAATAACAATAAACTCTTATCTGATCTTATGCACATCAGGATTACTTGTGTGAACCAGTACAGTATATACAAAGGCACATCAGATTTGTTTCGTACATAAACCCATGTATTTGGAATGTCAACAACTATGGTTCATGTAGACCAATATGTGTTTGATATGAAGCAATCAGATTTTAGTCCATTTGCCACCTCAAACTCCTGTTTGCTTGCTTCTAGTGTTCTAATTTATAGCTTTTTTCTTTCCTTCACAGGATCAGATCTATTGTCTCCAGCCCCTTCTCAGTCAGGTAAAAGATTTGGTTAAAGTTAAATAATAATCAAAGGCACAAAATGTATCCCGAAATGAAGTGGAATAATAAGTTTACATGCACACAAGTTTAATGTTTCTCAGATTGCTGTGTGCCGCCCAGAATTTCCCAGAGCCAGAGTGACTCCGCCCAGTTAAAGGTTTTATGAATCCATTAAACTTGTATTTGGTTGGTCTGACTCTTGTGGAGCACCTTCGGCCCCCATGGGTTTGGCAGGTGCCCCTACTGGATTGCCACCTGAGGGTATACACTTGGTGCCAATTGGGCCCTTTGGATGCATTCCCAGCTCCATATTACCTCTGTTCACAAGGCCTCAAACTTCCCCTGCGCCTGTTCCTGTGGCGCTGTTTCCAACCTATGGATGGGCTGCCCCCATCGTCATATCAGACTCTGATACGTAGTCAGAGCGCCATCGCCTGATGTCTTCCGAGTTGGAGCTAGGGGCTTCTTTTTATGATAGGCCTTGTGGGAAGTACAGCTGTTATACCAAGCCCATTGATGAGCCTGAGGATATCTGGAATGAGGAATTGACGCATGCCAGTAGTTTAGACAGTTTCCCAGACACTGGTTTAGTCTCTCCTCTTAGTGTGTCTACGAAGGAGGGGCTTCATTTGCCATGGTGCTGAGAGAGAGGCTGAGGTCCTGGACTTCACGCTGCCCTCGCTGGATGTGAAGACAAACATTTTGACAGAGGTGCTTCTGTCGGGAGTTGCCCCCATAGAACCTCTCCTCCCGTTTAACAAATCCCTCATGGATGTCTGCTTGGGGCATTGGCCAAGCCTCACACATGGACTACTGTGCACAGGACAACTGACAGCCGACATTGCCCAGCTTTCCTCACCCAGTACCCAACCCTGGAGAGTTTGGTTGTCCAGGCTTCCACATCCAAAACTACCCCTGTCGCTTTCCCTACTATTGCAAAGGATGGAGACAGCTTTGGGAAGAAGATGTTCTCTTCTGCCAGCTTTACACTGTGGTCAGTAAACACCACATGCTTCTTGGCCGACATACCCTCACAGTTTGGGATTCGTTTGCCCAAGTGCTGCCCATGGTCTCGGAGGAGGCCTGCGCCATCCTGACCCCAGGCTATTGCTGATGGCAGGGACACAGCAAAGTTCACCATAAGCTGCGGAGTGGATCTGACCAATTCACTTCGTAGAGCGATTGCATCGTCAGTGACATTCAGTTTCCACACCTTTTAGAGGACCACTGGTTTCTCAGGGGTGTCCAGGTATACCTTATAGACATCAACAACACCCACTTTTTTGGTGATAAGGCAGCCTTGAACCAGCACCACTTTAAAAACAGCAGGGCCACCGCCTGGTCATTGGGACCCTCCATAGCCCATACCATTCAAACTTTACCTTTCGTCCCTTATATGGCTACAGTAGGGGCTACCAACTGCATCTTTTTCCATCCTTTTCCAACAAGTTCCCCAGTCCTTTTGTGGCTGCGAACGCGGTTCTCCTAAGTCCTGTGGGACCAAAGGCCAGAATCTACCAAGTACACTCCCTTTCTCTCTCTGCTGCCAAATTCTCAAAGCTTCTTTAATTTACCCTTGCACCATTACGGGCAACGAGTTGGTGGCTTGATCAGGCACCTCTTACTCCAATTGTAGTCCATAACGTGGGACAAATGAGTACTTCAAATTGTCCAGTGGAGTTACATCCTCCCATTCACAAAAACCCTTCCATCCATGCCACTATCCATAGAATGGCTGATGCTGGACCACCTCTACCTGCTGCGTCACAAAGTGCAGGCTCTTTTGGGCAAAGGAGTCATTGAGAGGGTGCTGGCATCAGAAGTAGATCATGGTTACTATTCCTGCTACTTTCCGGTGCTGAAAAAGGATGGAGGACTAAGGGGGTCTGCCCTGGACCCCAGAGAAAGGATGATTGAGTTGGACTTGCAGGGCGCCTATTTCCACATTCCTGTCCTACCAGCCTACATATGTTACCTATGTTTCTCAATAGGCCACAAACACTTTCAGCTTGCCATGCACCCCTTTGGTTTTACCAGCTCCCCGTTTGTGCTCACGAAGGTAATGGCAGTGGTTGCGGCCCATCTACAGAGATAAGGGGTCCCAGTTTTCCTCTACCATGACCACTGGCTGTTGAAAGCAGGCTCACCCTGACCTCCTGCATTCTCTGAGTTTCATTATCAATGTGCCGAAGTCACACCTTACTCCCTCTCAGATGCTCCCTTTCATCTGAGCCATTCTGGACACAGTGCAGTTTTGGGACTATCCTCTGCAGTGGCTAGTCCAGAATATTTAGGCTATTATTTCGCTATTTAAGCCTCTATCCTGGATTTCGGTGAGACTGACTCTTAGGCTGCTGGGCCTCATGGCCTACTGCATCTAGCTAGCAATTTATGACCACTGGCATATGCTGGCTATGCAGTGATACCTGAAGTCCCAGTGGGCGCAGCATCAGGGGAATCACTCTGACCTGGTCCAGATCTCGGAGGGAACTGCAAATGACCTGCAGTGGCAGCTGCCGAACCGCGATTTGGTCAGCGACAGACCCCTTTCCCACCCAGAGCTCAGACAGAGGCCTTCCTTCTGTTTTGTTTGGGAGCGGATATCTGAGAGAGGTGGAGATCAGAGGACCTTGGTCTCTGACAGAGTCTCAGCTCCACATTGGAGTTGAGAGCAATCCACTTGGCATTGAAAGCCTTCCTTCCATCAAAGGGCGACTGTTTCAGGTGTTCATGGGCAAAACCACCACCATGTGTTACTGCATCATGCAGGGCAGGTGGGCCATGGACCATGTGTGAAGAGCCTGCATGCATCCAGACATGCCTGGCTTGCCAGGAAATCTTCCTGCTCATACATCATCTGGCATGCACTCTGAATCCCAGAGCAGACAAGCTCAGCCAACAGTGCCTAGCGGATCATGAATGGGGTGAATTTTGGTAAGAATTATTCGCCACTGCTGAGAATGTGCAATATCAGCACATCTCCAAGCTGGAGTCTCCAAAGTGGCCCAAACTTGGAAATGCATTTGATGTCAAGTGGAATTCAGGTCTCCAGTACGCCTTTCCTAGATCAAGAATGACTGGGCCAAAGTTATTCTTGTAGCTTCAGATTGGGCTCCTAGAGTGTGGTCTCCTGAACTCCTAAATATGACAATCGGTCCGCCGATCAGGCTACCCCTTTGGAAGGATCTTCTGTCACAGCAATAGGGTAGGGTTCTGCACCCAAACCTGCGGACACCCCACATTCATGCATAGACATGGAGTGACGACAGCCGATGGTCTTTGACCACCAAACCATAAGTAAGTGCTATCATTCTGGCAGCCAGGAATCCCTCAACTAAGACCGTATATGCCTGCATTTGGGTCAAGTTTGTGACTTTTTACTCTGATGAAAATGTTGATCCCCTTTCTTCACCTTTGAGGTTTTGTTGTTTGTTCTATCTTTAGCCTGGCAAGGCCTTGCCCAGGACACAGTTAAAGGGTAGCTTATTTTGGTTGCCGGATCCCTGTTCAAGTCACCAGTTGAGACCCATTTCCTAAAAGGACTCTGCTAGAAACGGGCTCTCTAGTTGGCAGAGGTATGCACCCTTGTCCAAATCAGGACCATGCTCCTAGTCTGAAGTGAGTCACAACACAACCCAAATTATCCTCCACTCACCCTCGATAGCTTGGCACTGAGCAATCGGATAGCGACATCTAACAGCACATTCCTCACCTTTGATTTATCCAGAGGAGCCAGACTGCAACTAGGACTTTTTCTACAGCAGTACCTTTGCTTGTTGGTAGAGGTTGTCAAGTGACTCAGGAGCAACGTTGTCCACCGGATGTAACATTGACAGAGTACATGTACGCCCACCCCTGACGCGCTGACGTCAGTTTCTTCCTTTCCGCACATGTCCGGAGAGTGAGACCTCTGGCCATTTTTGGTCTATCAAGACGTTTGTCAGTGACATTGTGTGCTTTAGGGGTCCTGTGGACTATGATTTCGACCTTGCACCCTCATTTTATTTCCAAGTTGGGACTGGGTGTGTACGGTGACTCACAGGGGTGCGTCTCATGCACGAGCACAGCATGACACTGTATTCGGCAGAGTCATCCAAGGTCCCTCGTCAGTCAAGGTCCTCTTCTCACACCAGGACCGCTCGAGGGACAGCTCCTGAAGTCCTTTATCTTCGCTGTCATCTAGTAAGTAACGCCATAGGTGGTCGTAGTTGCTGTCTTCCCCAACTTTACTGGGACGTGTGGTGTCTCTGACACGCATCCAATTCCTCTGTTGCGGAGTGGGAGCGAGAG
Organism: Lissotriton vulgaris; assembly: GCF_964263255.1. Classification (NCBI taxonomy): domain Eukaryota; kingdom Metazoa; phylum Chordata; class Amphibia; order Caudata; family Salamandridae; genus Lissotriton; species Lissotriton vulgaris. The sequence continues at coordinate 1,341,091,776 of NC_141695.1, read as the reverse complement.
TCTGCCCCGCGCCTTCCAGTATTCCCCGGTGCTGAGGTGACTCTGAATCAGATGAGGGAATACTATCTCTCCCTTCATGCTATTTCTGGTTCTCCACCTCCCTCTGGTGTGCATCTCGGCCGCAAGGAGATCAGACAATACTTTTTTTTTTGCAGAGTTTTGTATAGCGCGAACGTGACCCGAATCGGGAATCGGAGCTCTTTACATAGCACCAATTACGTTGCATGAGGACAAACATTCATTTTTGTTAGGCACGGGAGATTAAGTGATTTGCCCAGAATCACAGGATGTTCAGCGCCATTGCAAAGACTCAAACCCAGTTCCCCAGATTCGAGGTCGACCGCCCTAGCCGTTAGGCCAGCTCTTCTCCCCAATGACTGATTCCAAGTCGAGGGACCTCTTTAGGTGTCAGTGAGGCCCTATGGATCCGTGAACTAATCCATATCACCCCCGGTGCACAGCTTTTCGGGATTCCCACCTGTGATGCCAGTGTTGGATCCACCGGCACCAATGTCGGCATCAATGGTGTGGATCGCCTCTACTATGTCTCTCCTCCTTATGGCAGAGGTGTCCCCTCTTTGACGCTGTTCAACGTCAGGGACCGAGTCGGCAGAACAGTTCTTTTCGGGCTACCTTCCTCTGCCTTCAAAGGAGTCCCCTGCTATTTTCTCCATGGGAGACTTCATTGGGTGTCTGACCTTGGTGAGGCTAGTGCCTTGACTCTTTCCCATCCTTGGGCTTGTTTTCTCCTCCTAGCCTCGCTACTGAGGCTAGGTCTGCTTTTGCTGAGCTTCTGCGAAGGGTTGCTGTGGTTCTGGAGCTGCAGCTCCGTCTGTAGAGGTGGCCATTGATCCCCTAATTGGGATGCTTCATCAGGGCCTATGCTTCCCTTCAGTGAAGCCCTATAGGAAGCTGGCTCTGTATATACTATACCAAAATGAGGTATAGGGTGCACAGAACACATATATTAAAAAACAAATGCAATACTTAGACAAATAATAGAGCACATACATTTAAAATACATAACACTAACTAAAAAAATGATATTTTTTACAACTATATTTTTGCAAATGATATTTCTTACCTGAATTTCAATATTCTTGACCACGATATTCATACAGTAGATAGTTATGTATCTCGATATTTTGCACTCAATATTAGTGCAAGTCATCATTTCCTACTAGATATTCTGATTCTTTACCTTCCCTTATTTTGCTGCGATTTCTTGCCGATGTATGCAGTGCGTGCTTACATTTTGAATACGCTTTTGTGCATTTTGTATGAATCAATCCTTTCTTATTGGCTTGTGCTTTTTTTATTCTCAACCCTCAAAGCGTTTTTTATTTCAGATGTGATTTGAGCATAAGATCCTAAAATATCATTGCAGGCGATTGTCTCATCCAGACATAGTAAGAAGGATTTTGGGCACTTTACCACAATTTTCTTTGTAAATTCCGTAGGTTCTATCTGAGACCATCGTAATGAGTATCCATTTAATTTATCCAACACTATGTTTTGGGCCGTGTAGTTGCGCCGGGTGGTTCGCACGTAATTCAGAGAGGATAAGATTATGCTCTGTGGTAAATGATCGCTCACTGTATTCTCATGAGTTCTAAGCTTTATAAGTTTTGCAGAATGCCTATTGGGCAAGATGATGTAATCGATAGTTGAATTCATACCTCTCCGATTGAATGTCTGTGTAAAAGGGACTGGAGGGGAACAAAGAATATTTGCAAATCCTAAATCAATAAAAAATAATATCTCTTTGTAAGCTGGGATACTAGCAATCTCAGGGCGCTCCTAAATTATATCAGGGATAAGTAACTAAAAACTAATTGTGGTGCATCTAGAGGAGGGGCAAGTATCCAACACCCCTGATTTTCTGTACACACAGAAATGAACAGTCTGATATGCCTCTGAGCACTCAACTACAATAGCATTGCAATATAACCAAATCAGTACGTATGTCTTCAAATATTTCAGTAGACCACAACAATCGACAGTTCCAAGTAAAGTTCAAGAGATTAGTGTCTCTTAATTCTCTCAAGGTTTATTTTCAAAGTTCCATGTGATTTCCAGAGTTCCACAGTTTCTTCAATACATCATTTCAATAAGGTTGATACTGTTGTCAATACTGTTGCCAACACGTGTTTCGTCGTGTGTAAATTCCACACATTGACTTCCTCAGGGCTGTAATAAGGAAATACAAGGCCCAAAAGACGGAGAGTGGCGAGATTGACCACTACAATATGGCGCCTGTCATTTCTTAAATAAATAGACTCTCTAAGATGGCGCCCACGCAGAAGGCCGAGAGACAGCGATGACACTTGCCGCTGTAATACGGGTGAGCTAAGTTACAGTTAGACCGCTATTATGGCCGATTATAGAATTTCTGTTGTTTTACTTACAACAGATTTCCTTGTGTTGCAGGTAAAGAATTGAGAACCTGGACATAACCGGATAAGAATAACTGACGGTAAGGTCGGAATCATAGTATAATGGCCAACGTGGTTATACTTAATATCCCAGCATGACTATCACTCACATGGGCTTTACTCGCTTTATTGTGATATATAGGTCTTAAGCCAATATCGGAACACGATTTAAAGATTGAAGCTATACAATTGGAGAACACAGGACTGGGGAATTGGATTGATCGATAGGATTCGAGGGTAAGATAAGTAAGAGTAATTACTTGGTTAGTGATAATGGTGACTGAATAGAAGAGGGGGCGTGGCTAAGCACGCAATGGCGGAGGACGTGCTCGGGTAGAGCTCTGTGAAAAGCTCCCCTTCCCCGAGCCAATTATCCGCCGATTTGCATCGAGGCCGCCAGAAATTGCAGGCGGACACCCGCGGAGACCATCACGACGGACTGGCCGACTTTTGTCCCGAGGCTCCGCCGGGCCGGACCCCGGCCTGCCCTACGGCTCTCCAGCGGACTTGGAGGCCACCTTGCCAGCAGTGCAGCCAGGAGAGACCCCGGCCTCGGCCCAGCGTGAAGGCCCCGGCCTGCACTCCTCGAGGGCCGCCGGCGGACCCCCGGCACACCGGCAGCGACCACCCTCGTCACCACTGCCCCGGCCGGCAAACCACGGCAGCCCAGCATCCGCGCTGCAGCGCAGCTTGACCCGGTGAGGAGGGGGGAGTCGGGAGGCCCCCGGGACGCCGCACGCCGCCAGGCGCTGCCCGGAGAGACACAGGCTCACGGACTGCCACGGAGGGACCGGGGCGGAGAGGCCGCCCACAATCTGCCACCGCACCCGGCCCGTACACCCTGGGGGCCGCCAGCAACCCACCACCGCCCAGACGAAGCCCCAGCACCCAACGCCCCAGCCACGAGCCCGGTAACGCTGCCTCCGGAGCGCCGGAGAGGGCTGTGCAGCGCGTATTGTGAGTCACGCGGAGGGGCTGGGGCGGAGAAGCCACACTCATCACGCCGCCACGGATCGGTGGCGGGCGGCACAGTGGACACCCCCCCCCCCGCAGTGGAGGCACACGCAGGGACATTTGCAGACTCCCCCCCCCCCCCCCTCTGCACAGGCACACGTGCGGGGAGGAAGGAGGGACCGGCCTCACGCGAGACGCCCGGACCCTTGAGACACCCGCTACACCGGGGCCTGCGTGGCGGAGCGGGGCCACGGAGGAGCGAAGACCTGCCGCAGTCGGGAGTGGACCCCAGACCAACGTACCACCAACGTACCACCAACCCGGGCCGGGGTGACCCCAGAGGTGCCACCAGAGAAGCGGGGACAATCAATCTACTGGTCGTCCACCACGGCACATGTCAGGAGGGGTGCGGACCCGCACCGGGACTGGTGGGGCCCTGCAGAAGGGGAAAACGAACAAACAGCTCAACAAAATGGCTGCCGAGCAGCTGGCCACGAGGCTGGACAGCGTCCTGGCGGCCGTCGAACGGATGGAACAATCGCTCCAGCAGACCAGGACCTCCCTAGAGACCAAGATAGACGGCGTGGCCGTGGACCTAACCCTCCTGAGAGACGACCACAGGAAGCTGTCCGACCGAACCAAGGTCCTGGAAGGCGCAGTGAAGGAGATAGAGCCCAAAGTCACCCAAACGGACAGGCACGTGCAGGACCTCCTGAACAGAGTAGAGTTCCTGGAAGACAGGGCCGAAGATGCGGAAGGGAGGGCGAGACGCAACAACATCAGGCTAGTGGGTGTCCCGGAAAAATGGGAAGGGAACCACCCGGCACAACATGTGGAAGACTGGCTGCGGACCCTGCTGCCTGAAGGCACGCTCTCGCCCCACTTTGTCGTGGAACGAGCACACCGGGTGCCGACCAGACCCTACACGACCGGCGCCAACCCAAGGCCACTGCTCTTCAGGATACTGAATTACAGGGACCGCGACACAGTGCTACGGGAAGCCAGGAAGATGGGTGAAATCCGCATCGACAATGCGACGATCATGTTTTTCCCCGACTACACCATCCAGGTGCAACGCCAGAGACATGACTTCCTGGAAGTTAAGAGGAGGTTGCGCACTGCAGGCCTCAAATACTCCCTGCTCTTCCCCGCAAAGCTGAGAGTGGTGGCAGGGGACAACACGTACTTCTTCGGGACCCCCGGGGAAGTCAGCGAGTGGCTTGACGGAGGCACGGACGCGGCGCCCAAGAACCATCGTGGGGGCGAGACAAGGCCCAAACGACGCGGCCCACGACACCGCCGGAGGCACGGCACGCAACAGTCCCAGCGGGCAGAGGGAGGGTCGCGACACTCTCCCCCGTTGGATCAGATGCTCCAGGAACAACGCGACGCGCTGCGGAAAGTTTCCCAACTCAGCAACCCACCCTCCCAGGAGTCGCAACCCGAGGACGGCCAACAGACGGCGCCCAGTGACGACGACGAAGCCATCTACGGGATCCCGAACTCTCAGATCTCCGTGGAACTGCCGGTGGTCACACCGCAAACCTCAGACCTGGTCCACTAACTCCACAGAACGGTCTGGAACGTGACCGTCCAGGCGAGGGGGATGCGACAATGGCCGACGGGATGCTGAGGCGCGGCCAGCGCCAGGTGCAGCCGGGAGTGAGCTCCGCCCCCCCCCCTGCCTGCCGGATGGACAGCAGACCACGGACACAGTGAGTACTGCCCAAGTGGCGTTGGAGGCTGAGGGGACTGGTGATGGTGGGGTTGCCCCTTGACCCATGCTCATCCTTGACCACCTGCAGATGCGGCCTGGGGGGGGGGTACCCTCCCTGACTGGGGCCGAGAGCTCGAGCAGGACTGCGACCCTTCGCCCCAAAAGGACGGGGTCCACACAGGCGGGCCCCCATGGGACCAGAGCTACGTAGCGTGTCAGTGAACAGCCGGTGGCCAGCGAATGGCCTGCACCCTGAGGCTCGGGGTTGGAACTGGAACCCCTTTAACTGACTTAACTTCCTCTTAGCCTCGATCGTGCTTATGCGCACTGCCCCTTAGACTGGAACTGTTGTCCCTCTCACTTGAGATTATGGACGGTGGCTCGTTTCGCCACTGCCCCTTTGGTATTTCAGTGGGTCTCACCCACAGTTGGTTAATGTTGGTTATTGTTTATTCCCCGCCTAATGTTTACCTGAACAATGCAAAGTGTACTACGGGGAGTGGGGATGGAGGTGCTGAGTGTGGAGATGGGAGGGCCCCTGGTGGAGCGGCTGTTTGTGCGAGAGAAGGGGAGGAGTACACACCGCTAGTATGACCTCGGTTAAGATATGCACCTGGAATATTAGGGGAATGCACACACCCGCGCGCAGATACCAGATATTTTCCTATCTGAAAAGACAGCAGGTACAAATCGCGCTCCTGCAGGAGACGCACCTATGTGGGGCGGAGGTGGCTGCACTGCGGCGCAGGTGGAGGGGTCAGCTGTACGCCACAGAATACTCCTCGTTTGCCCGAGGGGCACTACTGTGGGTCAGGCCGGGCACTCCCTTCACAATGTCTGAAGTGATCACGGACCAGGAGGGGAGGTACGTACTGGTGAAGGGCCGGATGGACGGGCAGCCAGTAGTCCTGGCGTCCATTTACTCTCCAAACACAGACCAGGGAAGCTTCCTGACACATCTTTCGGAAAGATTGGCACCCTGGCACGGAGTCCCCTGGGTACTGGGAGGTGACTACAACACAGTGCTAGACCCGGTACTGGACCGCTCGACCCCACCCAGGCCAGATGCTGCATCTTTAGGGGCTGCAAAGGCGTTCACAAGGTGGGCGACACAGTGGGACCTCAGGGATGCATGGCGCGCGCACAACCCAGACACCAGGATATACTCATATTACTCGGGGGCACACACGCTACATGTCCGCCTGGACAGATTCATGGTGACAACGGAAATGCTGCCGCACATTACGGAGTCGCAATACCTCGGCCGGACACATTCAGATCACAACCCACACACGATGGCAATAGCGTGGGAGCGCCCACACCCGCCCATACCCACGTGGCGGCTACAGCCTGCCCTGCTGCTCGACGCACCCTTCAGAGACGCTCTGCAGGCCCGAGTGGCACAGTACTTCACCGACAACTCGGGCACGGCGTCCTCCCCAAGCGTGGAGTGGGACGCATTCAAAGTGGTGATAAGGGGCCACTGCCTGGGCACACAAGGGAGCATACAAAAACAGTTAGAGGCGGACCTACGCAGGGTGGAGGCGGACCTGCTCCGCTGGGAAAGGGAGGCGGTGATCGGCGCGGATGACCGGCTGAGGGAGGCCCGAGAGGAACACACTGCGCTACTAGAGAGACTGAAACACGTCAACTTCGCGGCCCACTCGGCGCGGGTCCACCAACATGGCGACAAGCCGGGGAGATTGCTGGCTTGGCTGGTCAAACAGGAATCCCGCACGGAACCAGTATCCGCTATTCGGACAACTGGAGGGGAGATCGTATACACACAAAGTAAGATACACCAGGCATTCGTGGGGCACTACCAGGCCCTATACAAGTCACAGCTGAGGGTCTCAACGGCCACCATTGAAGGTTTCCTTGCGGACATCCAACTGCCCTCCCTGGCGAACGCGCAGCAGGAAGACTTGGGGGGTCCATTCACCCAAGAGGAATTGCGAGAAGCCATCTTCGCAATGTCCAACGGCAAGTCTCCCGGCCCTGATGGCCTGCCTGCCGAGTTCTTCAAGGCCTGCTCGGACGTACTGGTCCCGGAGATGCTCAAACTATATACACATGCGATTGAGGACTCGGCGCTCCCGCACTCCCTAAACGAGGCGAACCTGGTTTCGCTGTTGAAGCCAGATAAGGATGGCACGTGCATGGGGTCCTACAGGCCTCTAGCCATGTTGAATACAGACTACAAAGTGTTCACCTCCCTGCTGGCCCGCCGCCTGACCCTGGAGGTCCCGGCACTGGTACATACAGACCAGAACGGGTTCATGCCGACGAGGAGCACTTCCCGTAACCTGAGACGTCTTTTCCGAGTCCAGGAGGCGGCCGCAATACACTGGCCGAGGTCGGGCTGCCTCGTCCTGGACCTGGAGAAGGCCTTCGACTCGGTGGAGTGGCCGTACTTGGGAGCGGTGCTAGACAAACTAGAAGTCGGGGATGCCTTCATGGACATGGTCGGGCTACTATACCAACGACCTAGCGTCCGAGTACGGACGGGCAGGCTGCTGTCGGAGACGGTGCGGGTGCGCAGAGGCACCAGACAAGGCTGTCCTCTGTCGCCCCTTCTCTTCTCCCTGGCAATGGAACCCCTGGCGGCTCTACTGAGGGACAAGGGAGTGGAATGGGGGATCCCGCTGGCTGACGGGGTGCACACGGTCTCGCTATACGCGGATGACCTATTACTGTATGTGCGTGACCTCACGTCGGTGCCAGCGACACTGTCGGACATATTCCAGACCTTTGCAGAGGTGTCAGGCCTCAGAGTCAATTGGACCAAGTCCGGAGTATACGCCTTCAGCCCGGACCTGGAGGAATGCGAGGTGCACCTTGGTGGCGCCCGGCTTACCTGGTACCCGACTACGTTCAAGTACCTCGGGTTGCACATTTACCGAGACCCGCAGAATATACTGGAAGGCAACCTGGTGCGTGCCGTGTCCTCGCTGAGGGCCCAGATGAACTTCTGGAAGACCTTGCCATTGAATGTACCTAGCCGGATCGCTCTGTCCAAAATGATCGCGCTACCGAGATTACTCTACCACTTTGCAAACATCCCACTGTATGTCCCCACAAGGATCTTCCGCGACCTGGAGGTGATGCTCCGAGGCCTGATCTGGAACACGGGGCGCCCGCGAGTAGCCCTGGCGAAGCTGTACTCACCGACGGCAGAGGGGGGGCTGGCAGTCCCCAATATGGAGTTGTATTACCTGGCAGCACAGCTGCAATGGGTCACATACTGGCTTAGCGACTCCCACCTCGACGACACCGCCAACGCAGACTACCAATGGACACACCCGCAGGTGTGTGCCCTGTTTCACCCACTGACCAAAGGTCCCCGACCCCTGCCCCTGCACATGGCCGTAGCCCGCAAATGTTTCCTTCGCTGCCTAAAGCTGACAAGGAACGTCAAACCGTATGCTCCAGCCCTCCCCCTGCTGGGCACCCCCCGGAGGAATGGGATGGTGTCGCCACGCAGCATGGAAACCTGGGTCGCAGCCGGAGTGGAGACTATGGGAGACCTCTACACGGATGGGGGCCTACTTCCTTTTACGGAACTATCGGAGGGCACTGGCCTGCCGCCAGGCCAATTCCTGCTCCACGCGTCAGTGGTGAGGGCCTACACGGAGTCCTGGGGGGACATCCAGGAGGAGCCACCGCTCCATCACTTGATCCAGTACCTACACGTTATGGGCAGAGGATCACACATTACACACTGGCTGGCGCAGGCGCTCCTCATACACACTCAGCGGTCCACACAACCAATTAGAGACAAGTGGGCGGCCCACCGGGGGAGGGATTGGACAGACAAAGAATGGAAGCTAGTCCTAGCCAGCCCTGTGAACATCCCACGTAACTCCCGATTCCGCACTATACAACTGTATATACTGCATCAGGCATACCTGTCGCCAGACAGAATAAATAAGTACTTCACGACAGACACAGCGGCCTGCCCCAGGTGCGACCTGCTAGACGCCGACGTACTGCATATGCTTTGGAGCTGCCCGACTCTGTCCACATACTGGGGGGAGGTGACATCGCTCCTGACGCACAGCACAGGCCCGGGGCTACCTAACACGTGGGAGGCATGCGTTCTTGGGCTATACAAGAGGACTAAACAAAATAGAACACTGGCTCGGTTCTGGGACCTAGGCCTCATCACGGCCAAGCGCCTACTCACCAGGCACTGGAAAAGCAGAGATCCACCGACTCCCGCACACTGGTACACATCCTTTCTCAACTGGGCCAGAGCAGAGGGCACGGCACTGCGAGGTGAGGAGATTGCGGGGTTGAGGCAATTCCCGATCGCACACGTCTGGGATGATATCCTGGGGTCCCTGCGAGGGGAGGGCGAGGCCAGAGGACTCACGCAGAGACAGCTGGGAAGGGCAGGAGCCCCGCGAGCGGCGACACCATAGACGGGGCCACACGCCGCGATGACCCCCGCCACCCCAACTGAGTGCGCGGCACTGACCCCCCCCAACACACATGCCACGACCAACAACCGGCCGCGCACACGAGGGCCCTCCACCACATAATAGATCGAACACTGCTCTTAGCAACTCTGCCTTGACCCAGTCCCCTAGAGTACACTTTCCCCCCCTTCCCCCCCCATGTCCGACCCCCCCCACGCAACCCCAAGTTAAGAGTTTCACACTCCTGTCCATGCCAGCCGCGTGAATACCCACCTCCACACAGCGGCGGTCAAGTACCACTGCCTGGACACTCGGCAGGGAACACGGGAGCGGGTGACACCCACCGACGGTACAACAGGGGCGACGCATACGTCTGCCACACGCGCCGCACACTGACTTGACAGATGGGGGGTCACCACCGCTCACCGAACCCGTTCTGCACCAGCTCTGCAGCTACATACATAAGCGAGCCACTGACCCCACATTTCATTGATGCGCCACCGGCGCATACCTAACACGTCGATGGGACGTTGGTGCCGTGCGCACCGATGGTACGTGGCGCGGCACTGGCATCACAGACACGCTGGGAAATACTGATATGGTCATCCCTGTTTTATGTTGAAAAAGTTACTGGTTGAATTATAGAAAAATGTAAAAATGAGACGTCAATTTTAGAACTGACTGTGTGCGTAATGTGAAGAGTATACATATTCCACCAGTGAAGAGGCACGCCGGACCACGAGCGAGAAGATGCATAATGCCCTCCCCTGTAACACTATGTCCCTACCATACACAGATTTCTTGCAGCCGGCCCGCAGGGTTGTAGGCTCAGCTATATGTACTGCACCTTTTTTTTTCTCACAATAATAAACGTCTTCAAAAAAAAAAAAAAAAAAAAAAAAAAAATGGTGACTGAATAGAAGAGTGAATATTACTTTTTATGTTACAGTGTCCCCAGTCAAAGATTATTAACTTTGGAGTCGGTGAGTGGAGACGCTTCTTATTATTGGTATCTTCTGTACATGTTACGTCAACAGTGCGGAACTGATTGAGCTTTAATTTATCTCTAGGATGCTCTTTTGATTTTGAGAAGAGCACAATTCTGTGCGAGACATTAATTTAGGACATAATTTGGTGAGTGAAATTTCTTTACCCCAGCTAGGGTAATGAAAAGAGTACGCGTATTACATTGGTTGAGCCGTGTTTGGTTTTACTGACTGTGACGAACTTGTTTTTCATTGGTGGAGTTATACACTTGTGCTTTACTTTAGTATACATTACAATGCTGACTTCTTATGTGAGCAAAGGGTATTGCTGATTATATTAACCAGTGTGTGACTTTTAATGTCTGGCTTTCATTACACAGACATTTGTTATATTCACACCGGAAAGGAGATTACATTTGGAGAGGATTGAATAATTTCTCAGGTGAATTATGACACTTCCTCCTTTTCAGTGCTTTTGGGTTATAAGGTAGTCACGGATTTTTTTAATTGGTTTATTACCTTTTGGTTCTGTGGGTGTGATATTTCCACTCTTATGTTTCTCCGGCACTACGCCTACATTTATGTTGCACACAATGATGTGTTCGTGAGGTGGAGGGGACTATGTCTATTTCTCCTGACAACCTTTTGAATTGATTTGAAAGATTGTAATATAGGGCCTTGTATTTCCTTGTTACAGCCCTGAGGAAGTCAATGTGTGGAATTTACACACGACGAAACACGTGTTGGCAACAGTATTGACAACAGTATCAACCTTATTGAAATGATGTATTGAAGAAACTGTGGAACTCTGGAAATCACATGGAACTTTGAAAATAAACCTTGAGGAAATTAAGAGACACTAATCTCTTGAACTTTACTTGGAACTGTCGATTGTTGTGGTCTACTGAAATATTTGAAGACATACGTACTGATTTGGTTATATTGCAATGCTATTGTAGTTGAGTGCTCAGAGGCATATCAGACAAAAATAATATCTCCTTTAAAAGCTCCCCATACATTATGTGGGAGGAATGGGGGTATGTGTTGTCATCCTCAGCTGGTAAACCACAACTTTTCCATCCGCTCAACGTGCACGCACCAATATTAAAATTCCCGCCCCATACAATAAACACATCCTTCATATTATCACATTTTACCTTGTTCAGGTCACTGGTTAACCTTTTCAATACTCCTACTATTTGATCCTCAGGGGCATAGTTGTAAAAATTAACCAGTGATGTTTATCCATGTGCATGATCACGATTTGATAATAGCAATCATATATCAATAAAATGATCTTGTCTAAATTCACCTTATTAGACACAAATGTCTTTAAACCCCCTGTAGGTCTCCCATGAACAGAAGGGACTGCAGCAGTGTGAAACGTCTTCTAGCCATTGATATGGATGCTGTCTACCGCCCAAGTTTCGTCGAAACAAAGAACATCAAATTTTCCAACAAAGTCAAGCCATATTGGGTTTAGCAATTTTATGTCAGGCTTACAATATTCCAAAATATTACAGATATATTTTCCATCTTATCATTATTGGCATTGATATCTGGGCTGCAGATAATGCTGTGGTGGTTGATGGCGGTTTGTTTATCTTGCCCCTATCTTTGGACGATCTTATCCCCTAGGTGAGAGGTGGAGTGGCGGGGGTTACAGATATGATATCTGAGGAATTATCTCTGTAGACAACAATTAAGCACTTTTCCTGATTTACACCAGAAACCAGAAACAAACTAGGCGCATCTGCTGGGGTGAGTGAATCATATGTCTCTCTGGGCGGTTTTATTTGTATCTCTGATGTTTAGTCAATCAATTGCGTCTAAAGTAGGGAGAGAGTCAAACCGATTATTCACTGGTACATTATATGTGTAGTGGCTATTCTCATGGATTCCTCTTCTATCAGCTCTTAGACCCATATCTGGAGGAGGTTGATAAAAATAGCCCAAAGATAGCACATTGATACTACAGCATGTTATATTCTTATTTCCTACTCTCCAGAGTATATTATCCACTAATTGTGGAGTTTTTAACGTTAAGACCCTACGGTTCCCTGGCAGGTTTTTATAATCCTTGCCAAGCCAGCTTACTCTTCTGGCCATTTTGAATTCCATAAAAGTTAACCCTGTTTTTATCTCCAACGAATGCAGCGCCTTGTTTCTCAAAGAGTCCCAAGGTTCCTTTTCCTCCGCCATTGATCTTGGGACATTAGCAAGTATTACTGAATATGGTGTAACCGTTGGGGGTAAATCTAGATGATTTGAATTGTCTTGGTAATTACTTTGAGATGGAGGGTAGATAAATCTTGATTAATTAACTGTGTGGCACTACCCTTCGGTATAGTTGTACCTTTCCTCCCTTTGCCCCGTTTAACATTTAATCGATTGAAGTTCTGGGGATTTTTTGAGGGTTCATCTATTGTCCTTGAGGCTTTCGTTACATGATACACAGTGTATCGTAACCAAAGCCTCAGCTGGTGATTTCTTGCTGCCGTGAGGGCACGGCTCCACTCACCTGCATTTTTCTTGTCCTGCCGTGAGGGAAGCAGCATTTCCATCCTTCGCTTCGTGCCGTGAGGGAAACGGCTGCAGGGTGACCACGCCGGACCCACTGGCAGCGGGCGAACCACAACTCCCAGTAGCCCCGGGGTCCGGCACAACGGTAGTGATGACATCGACGCGCCCGGAGGCGCATTAAGAGCAGGGAGCGCCGAACGCGCTCGGGGGCCTCAGCTGGTGATTTATTTCTGCCGTGAGGGCAACGGCTCCACTCACCTGCATTATTCTTGTCCTGCCGTGAGGGAAACAGCATTTCCATCCCTCGCTTCGTGCCGTGAGGGAAACGGCTGCAGGGTGACCACGCCAGACCCACCGGCAGCGGGCGAACCACAACTCCCAAAAGCCCGGCGCAACAGTAGTGACGACTTCGACGCGCCCGGAGGCGCATTAAGAGCAGGGAACGCCTCCCGCCCCACGGGACGTGCGTAGGTAGCGCCAGGAGAAGCCCAGGACAAGGGCGGGACCATCTGTGGCCATCAGGGGCCAGAAGAGGCCGGGCTGGGCCACCCCACTAACATTTCCTACGAAGAAAAGGTACTGTTGGTATTGATTCCCTATCAATGGGTAGGAAGAGACCTGACGGACCTAAGCAAAATGGGGGGCGGGGGGGGCGCTACACTGGACTCATACCTAGTAAAGGTGACCAGCCTGATAAATAAGGAAATCGAACGGACTGATAGACGTCTCTCAATAGATCCGGCCCAAACTACTGTAGCTATTGTACATGATGTTCCTGAGGGTGCTGCTTCTCAGCAACAAATGTTAACACCTGGGATCCCTCGAGATTTTGTAGATTTAGCCCAGACGCCCAGTCCTCCCCCAAGCTGTCAAGACCAGCCCCCAAATGTATCTATAACAAGTTCTATTGATGAAGTTATAGTTTCCAACCCTCCATCACCTGTGCAGAATAGTAGGAGATGTACTAGAGCTGGGGGACATGCACAAACTTCCAAAGTGAAACAACAGAGGGTGGTAAGGAATCTGAGATCTAAGGCTAAATCTACTAAATTACCCCTTAATAATCAGCCTTCTATGGAGGATTTGCCCTACTTACTTTGGGAATCAATCAAAAAAAAATTGGATCTAAGCTTGGGTCCGATTATCACCAGGCTTACTTCTATTGAAGAAAGGGCTATGGTTCTAGAACTAAACAGTGGCTTAGCACGCCCAAATATTCTTACTATTAGCTTAGCCTCACTACCCCAAGAAAACCACAGTATGCTAGATTCGCCCATGGGGCAGAATGCCCAGGAGCCCCTACCAAAGGCTGCAAATCACCAACTTGCCACCTTGAACATTGCATTAACAAAGGATGCAGCCATAAATAATGCTCCTCAAAATGGTAACAATATACAAGTAAATTTAGAGAAAGTTGCCCCCTCACCAAATTCCCAAGTACCCACACTAAATGGGCATATGTCCCACCGAGCGAGAGAATCTTTCCAGTTTATACCAGAGGCTGTACCACTAGTTCTAGTCTTGGCCAACGTTCCTAAATTAGGTCCAGGGCAAGTTGAATCTTCTGTTACTCTAATTGATAAAGCGCTTCACTGGCTGGTTAATAATATGAAGATATCTGGGAGTGGAGGCCAGCAACTTGCCATGGAAATTATTATGGCTAGAAGGGTCTCTTGGGTGGGCCAACATAAGAAAAGTTTTGGGGGTGACTGTGTAGCCATTAACTTCTCTAATTCTGGAGTACTACCAAATGTCCTGGCAAATCTACTACCGCCCCAGCAGAGGAGTTCTGCGATTATGCCACTAACTCTAGAATTCTTCTATGACAGGATATGGTGTATGAGGGAAAATAAGAGAATTATGCCAAATTGTCTGCCTGTATGTCCACCAGGTGGGAGGGGGACTCCAGGTCTGTTAGATGGCTTCGGCCTGAGAAACCGTTTTGGAGCCCTAACCGACATGGAGGAATGCGACTGACTTCAGGCTGAGACTGGTGATGTCTTGGGTGGGTCCCCATATAATACACAAGTATGTGAACATCAAGCACTAGATTATATGGCCTTGGATCAGGTTATTATCCAGTGTGCTGCCAACTTATCTGATGTAGTGACTGCTGAGAAAAACATCCACAAACCTAACATCTTTCTATTGCCCCTCTCAAACTCTACCTTAGATCCTGGTGCTGGGAGTAGTATTTTAACTCTCGCTTCTGATATCACTGAATTCCCCACTCCTATTGTTCCAAGGTTGACATCAGAGAGTGTGATTGCGATCCCACCAGATATAACAATATTAAGTATTTTATGTATATTAATCTATCATGGAACATTGCAGGGATTGGTAATAAACTTCTTTCCACTGATTGGTGCACATCTATAGACCAACATGACATATGTCTCTTCCAAGAGACTTGGGCAGTGTCCCCTGTTTTCCGGGTGGGCTTTCTAAATTACTATATCCCAGCCATCAAAAAATCCGAAGGCCGACCCATAGGAGGATTGGTGGTATGGATACGTCAGAATTTATCCTGCAAAATCCAGCAAATATGGTCCCCAAATAACGATATCATGATGGTCAAATTAGGTTGGAGGAATGACTATTAGATGGCCATTTTTAATGTCTATGCTAGAGGGGTAAATCGGGGACACAGTTCTGAAGTTATATCGTCCCTTGATTCCCAGCTAGAAGATCTTCCACACCAAATAGCTACTATTGTGGCCGGAGATTTTAACACTACTTTTAAACCGCTTGGCCAAGAAGACCAGGAATTAACAGCTGACCAAGACACCAGCTGGGGTATCCCTAAACTTGTAATTCCTGCTGTCAAAAAGTGGACAGCAGCTGCCATCCAATTAAAAGCTATGTGTCTAGAAAGAGGCCTCAGAGCGGCAAATGGGCGAACCCCCTCAGATCAGTGGGGAGGAAATACATTTGATAATGGGCGTAATAGTAGCCGTATTGACTACCTGCTGGTTGACCTAAGGATATGGCATAACCTAGTCGATATGACTATCACTCCAAGGCTGGAAAGTGACCATAACCCTCTTTGTTCATCCTTTTCACTACAAAAAGGGGCTAGAAAGGTCCCGTCACAGGGTGGGGTTGTGACACTAGACATTGTCGCTTCAAACGATATGCGTCATGTCAAGTGGAGCAAATTTATTGAAAATCCTGAGTAATTGGCAGCACTTAAAGCAAAGGTGTTGTATGAATTAAACGACTTAGCCATCCAAACTGAAGGTCCAGATTTTTCCCTAATCATGGTAGAAGCTCATTCCCGACTCTTCTCTAGCCTTAGAAGTTCTTTTATAAAAAGGCCAAAAAAAACGAGGAATCAGGGCACAATATTTACTGAGGCTAGGTGGTACAACGAGGATTGCAGATCAGCACGCCGCAATTTGAGTGTAGAATTAAAATAAAAAAATCCCGCTTAGGTAAGAGAGGCAAGGGATTCTTATAGGCGCGCCCAGAAGATGGTTAAAAGAGAGTGGGACGAAGAATCTTGGAGAGATTTGAAGCATGCTTGTTATGCTAAAGATTTTTTTAAAAAATGGAAAATTGTTAAATGAGATAGAGGAGGACAGCCAGAGCCCCCCCCTCCCCAAAATAATGTAGCAGAATCTCAGTGGATTGATTTTTCTAAGCCACAGTATGCCTGCAACCAGGCAGGAGATGTCCATCCTACACCTCCGCAGATTTTCTATAAGAATGAAGTGTTTACTGAAAAAGACGTTAGTCTAGTATTAGACTGTGTCTCTAGTGGTAGAGCCCCAGGTATGGATGGCATTCCTGCAGATTTCTTCTTAAGTGACAGACCAACTTGGTGCCAGTATTTTGCACTTTTGGCCAATGCAGTGGCTAGGGGTGCTCCCATTCCATCTTCTTGGAAGGGAGCAGAAATAATCCCTGTATTTAAAAAAGGTGACAAATCACTTCCCATTAACTACAGGCCTATTAGCCTAATAGATTGTGCCCAAATGTTAGTAGGTCGACTGGTCCAAAATAAAGTACAGCTCTGGATAGAGGAATTCAACATACTATCTTCATTTCAAGCTGGGTTCCGACCCTGTACAAATTCTGTAGACCAGGTCTGCCGCTTTATAACAATCTATTGGAGAAATGTGGTCCTGACAAGAGGCACTCTTTACGCAGTGTTTGTTGACCTAAAGTCGGCTTTCAACTTGGTTCCACACAGCATACTCTGGAGAGTCCTTGGTGAACTGGGGATGGCACCTGAGTTACTAACTCTTCTCGTCCGCTTGCATGAGAACAATTTTGTGAGGATCAGGTGGGGGACAAAGGGTGAGTTTACGGATTCATTCCCTGTCAAATATGGTGTTCGGCAGGGATGTGTCTTGGCTCCCACCCTGTTTTATTTATACATCTATGGAATTGTTGACCATCTCTCCAGATCCCCCACTGATGCCGCAGTCCTTGCTGGGGCCCGCATAGCCTGCAGAAGGCTGTTAATGCATTTGGGGAGTTCTGCTCCATTCGTGGGCTTGAAGTAAACACTACTAAAACAAAGTTTATGTCCTTTAACCGTAATAAACCATTTAAAGGTAAAATCCACTTGAACATTATCTCCTTAGAACAGGTGGATGCCTGTACCTACCTAGGTATCCTGCTACAGAACAACATGGGGTGGAAAAGCCACAAGAATTCGACTATCTTAAAATATCATCAGCTAGTAGGTGTACTAAACTCCAAATATAAATCCTCCTTCACTAAACCAATAATACCAGCTTTGGAAATATATAATATGAAAGTGATTAGCTCTGCCCTTTATGGTGCGGAGCTTTGGGGATTCAGCAATTTAAGCCACCTTCAAAAAGCTGAAAACAAATTCCTACGTGGCTTATGTGAGGTTCCACAAAGTACCCCGTTGGTCCCACTTCGTCTAGACCTAGGTGGGAAAAATATGATGGATATGACAAGATTACGCCCACTGTTGTATTGGAGGCATATTTAGACTACTCCAGAACTTGCACACTATGCCCAGGGTTTGAAGGACGTGATTTCTGTAGATCGTTTCCATAAAATCCAGTGGCTAAAAGAGATAAGGTCTCTTCTGGTAAAGCTGGATCTAAGCCTTTTATGGGAGAAACCAGAAGCTGTAACTTTTCCTTCAAAGAGTCAGCTGAAAGATAGTTATTGGGAAATGGTACTTTGCTCCTCCCAGCTGGGAGGTATGAACACCAATCTGACAGGCCGCTTTTTGGTCCATAAATCACGGCCGTCCTATGAAGCTTATTGGGACGTAATAGAGAGACCTATGGATCAAAAACTGTCCTTTCAGTTTAGAACAGGAACTTTGCCTATAAAAGCATTCACCAATAAATGGGCTCCTGTATCAGAAGATAAATGTCATAATTGTAGGGACATGGTGGAAAGTACAGCCCATTTCTTATTTGTATGTCCCCTTTACTCAGCCCCACGATCCAAATGGTTGAGACCTGTTTGTTCCTTGCTGGGCACTCAGAGGTGCACAGAAGCTTTGAGGATACTTGAATCGGATTGCTCTCCCCACTTGGCCATTGGTTTAGCTAAATTCTTAAGGTGGACCTGGATAATCCGATCACGCACTTTATTGCCAAGCACTGTTAATCCGTCATAAGAGTTTTTTTGTACAGGCTCATGTTTTTAATATGGAATTTTAATATATATTATGGTTGAATCCTTTTACACTTTTTTTAATTCGGCAGTATAAATCAGAATTTAATACAATTTTAATTACATGTAGCGTATATGTTCTATTTATTGTGTATTGTCTAGTTCTGTGTACTGTATCTGCTTTTATGACTTACTGTTGAATAAAGCCTTTTGAATTGAATTGAATTGATACACAGTGTCCTGTGTCCCTACGCTTACTCGATCTAACTTTTGGAGCGTCTGTCTGTTGGTGCTGCCTATTCTCGCACCTTATTTGATTCACCCAAGCCCACTTGATTATGGAGACTTCTACCCTGATTGTCAGTACTCTCCTACCTCTCCGATCTCTGTGTATAATTCATACTCTCTTCAATCCTGGTAACTCTTTTGGTTAGGCTAGCTAATACATCTCTTAGAAATGTATCTAATTCTACCACTTATGGGGTTAGGTTGCCAAGATCATTAGCTGATCATTAGCTGAGGTGGTGTGTTGAATTTTGGTATGGGCCTTCCCTTTTGCCCTTTGTCTAGGGAGGTTAGTGTTTTAGTTTGTCTAGCTTGTTTTGTCACTTTTTTGCCATTTTCCAAGGGTAAAGCCTTGGGTTCCCTTGGAGTTGTCTGATTTTGTGCCTCCTTTATCATTATCTCTTTTGTTGTCTCTGGATTTCTTGGGCGTTTTAACGGGGGCTGGAAGTCAGACTCCTGATCGCTGACTAGTATTTCATCAGGGACAATTTGGATGCATCCGGTTTGGGGTTGAATACCCTGTGTTACCTCTGTGCTATTAGCCAGCTTGTCTTTTGGCTTGTTTTTGTTTACTGAGACCCCCATTTTTCCAAGTTCAGAGTATCTTCCACTGTGGTAATCTGTCTTTTAATAGGCCACATTGGCCTGGTGAGATAGTTCAATAGTCTTGAATGAGATGACCCCCTGGCCTTTGTCTCTGGCAATATCTGGTTGGTTGTGATCATGGCCTTCCTTTTTCCCATCTTTTGGAATACAGTTCTCAGGATCAGTATGGAGGGCCTTGTATATATTCTATGGGCCTCTCAACCATGTGGTATTTTTACTTGTACTCTCCTATGTCTCCACGGAACCCAGCAGTAACATAAACAGATGTAAAATAAATAAAATACTTTAGTATAACACTTGCAGTTCCAGCTCATCGACAATGTCTTGTCTTTAAATTCGCAGTTCAGCAGGTGACTGGATCACAAGAATCTCTATTAGGTGACCAAACCAATGTTTTAAAAAGGTTCCAATTTTGCCGGACCAAGAAGCCAAGAGGGAGGGCCCAGCCCCGTCTCCTCCTGGCTCTGAAGGGTGCAGACGGGCCCTCCCTTTGCCCGGGCTTTGACCGTGCGTGGCCCTGGCACGCCCACGCTGCGGCCTGTGCTTGCACTATAAGCGCCTCCTGGCGTGGACTGGTGACGGCGGCAAAGGCCGCAAGGCTCCTGGGGCTTGAAGTTCTGCTGGCCCCTCCTTCCGCTGCTCAAAATGGGCTCATACGCTGCAGGGCCCGTTTGTGCACTATAAGCGCCTCCTCGCGTGGACTGGTGATGCCGGCAACAGCTTAAGGCTCCTGGGGTTCGAAGTCCGGCTGCCCCCTCCTTTCTGCTTATCAAAAATGGGCTGCCACATTGCGGGCCGGTGCACATAAGCACCTCCTGGCGCTGACTGGTGATGGCAGCAATGGCCACAAGGCTCCTGGGGCTTGATGTTCGGCTTCCTTCTCCTTTCCTCTGCTCAAATCGGTCTCCCGCGCTGAGGTGCCCGTGCGTGCACTATAAGCGCATCCTCGCATGGACTGGTGATGGCAGCAATGGCTGCATAGCTCCTGGGGCTTAAAGTTCAGTTGCCCCCTCCTTTCTGCTGCTCAAAACGGGCTACCGAGCTGCGTTGCCCGTGCATGCCCTCGAAGCACCTCCTGGCGCTGACTAGTGATGGCGAAACAGCCGCAAGGCTCCTGGGTTTTGAAGTTCGGCTCCCCTACTTTCCGCTGCTCAAAACGGTCTCCCCTAAACCGGAAAACTGCAAGACTGAGTCCATGCACACTATCAAGATATGTTGGCCGTATTCCTGGCTAGCTCACAGTGTACCATCTGTACCCCTAACCTAGCAAGGTAATAGGTGGTATGTGCAACCTCAGAACATGACAACCCTGACTGCCCAAGGAAATTGTGGAAACAGATCTGAAGCTCTTTCGTTTGGTAACTCATGCATGCCCAAAGGGAAACACAAGAAATCCTTGAATTAGTATTTTCAAATATTTATTGTTGCAATAAGACTCTTGTGTACAATACATGCACTGCAATTACTAATAGTAGGAAACAAAATAAAGGAATCAGCATCACAAGAATGGTAAATAAAATGAACAGTTCAAACATTGTGCAGAATTTATGTTTGTATATGAGTATAGTTATGCTTCTACCTAGCACTCTCTATCCTAGTGTGCCTAGGTGAATCTGTGAATCTGCCAGAATCCCTGCGGGTAATCTAACTCCTCAGTCCACTGTGGGTATGTTTAATCTGGGGGCCCATCTTGGTGTAAAGCTGGGCTTCATCCTTTTCAGGAGGTAGACAGGATTCAGCTGGGCTGAAATTCCGCCATGGAGCGACCTAGACAGTGTCAGCGAAATGCTCCTCTCACTAGAAAAAGAAGTGATGTCATTTATATAACAAAGTCCCAGTCTGGCCACCATTATTGATTCTATCCTGACAGAGCTGTTGCTGAGCGGAAAATGACATTTTGAACTTAGCTCTCGTACAGGAAGTTCAAGGCTCTGGTAATGTGCCTTTGAAGAAGTGTAAATGTATGCAAAATCATTTCGGAGAACATTATCCTTCACATGCACGCAAGTAAATGTGTGTCAAATATCGACGTTCAAGAAAGATGTCAACTTTAAACGTGAACATGTAAAGTGGTGATGTCCCTGACCGGATCTAATGTGACTACATAACAATGGTAGGTATATGGCCCACGATTCAAGAAATCGACATCAGGCAGGAAGGGACCTAGTAGTCCATTGGTTAGTAACTGTCACATTCCCCCAAGGTCACTTATTGTTCATAATTATGGCTGAACAAAAATACAAAAAATATGGCAGAAAGGTAAAACTTTCCCGCAATGATTACTGTTCATTATTTGGTATAAATCTGTTCAGATGTTGAGAAATTTGCATTTAATGAGCTGTCAAGGGTGGTCATGAAAGGTTTAAAAGAATCAATATACCAGGACGCTTGGTCCTACAGGGGTCCCTTGGACTCGTCCGGTACCACAAATTAAAAATATACAGCGGTCTAATTGTCCTTGGCCAACTGAGTTTTTTCCCATTGGCCATTTCGTTCTCGTGAGACCGGTACCAGTCCAGCAGAGACAAGTGACACGATTGGCTGTCAACAACATGAAGAAAAATGTTGCATCCATCATTACAGGATTCGCTGCGTCTTGTAGTTGAAAAATAACTTATAAGGCGGCAGGGTAGGGCTATATCATAATGCTTTTATTTTAATGACAGTGTTCCATATTCTTGTATGGTGCAGTCTACTTTAAATAAGTGTTTGATATTATAGTGCAGTACTCTAAACCTCAATGTAGTGCTCAGTATGCATATATTGCATTCACGCTCTTACACATTAGTGTTCTAGAGTCTCATGTTTCACTGCAGTGTCTTACAGTCTAGTGTTGTGTCATATAGTCAATTTTCCTCTAAACTCCTATTTTTCTTCTGTGACAGCATCCCTTTCAGTCCCTCAAGAGTTTAACTACACACTTTGCTCTCCTATTTGTTTGTGTATATTATGTTAGTTTATATTTTTCTTTTTCCACAGGATCTGATCTATTTCCACCAGCCCCTCCTCAGCCAGGTAATATTTCTGATGTTGAAGGAAAGAGTGCATTTTTCACTGTTGAATATATGTATATATGTATGTTTTCCTTTTTTTAGGTCTAGCTAGAGACACACGTAATTTCTTCAAGAGCTTATGTAGTCACCAAAAAGAATTTTAAGAATTGGTATTAATTAAGGGGTTTTGGCTCTGCTTTTATTTTTTTTGGTAAGGACATTTGATTTGAAAGCAGTAGTTATACCTCCTCCATGAAGGTGTTCTGTTGCTAAAACCTGATATACGTATATTATCTGATAGAGACATCTAGCTGCAGATTCCTTACATTTGATTTGTTCAGGCATCAGACTGGATCCAATAGATTTTTCTTCGAACAATACCACTGAACCCCGGTACGTGGCACCAGTCTGCTCCGTGCGACATTGTCGGCGTGATCTGCACTGTTGTGACGTCTGCGTCACCTATAGAGGCACCACCAGTTCTTTTCCATCCACACCAGTCAGCGCAGATCTGTAAAGAGAGCTACCCTCTGTATTTTTTGACAGGATTTTTTTAATGTTTTGTAGACTCCTTTTTTGGTGGGGAGGTTTTTCCCTTATGTTCAAGAACCCTTCTGGTTTCACGCTGTGTGAATGCGCCACGTCGATGAATTACCTACACCAACATTGTCTCTGGTGCCTGGAGTGCGACCACGACTAAAAGTTGTGCTCTGACTGCCGAACCATGCCTCTGAAAGCTTTGAGGCAGGGGTCTCTAAACCTGCATGGGATCCCGCGCTCAGCGCTGCGTCGTTCACGGTCCTGGTTGAGAAGAAGATACAGGCACTGCTCTGGAAATCCCAAGTCTTCGTCCTCCCAGTCGAAATCATTGAGTCTGTCAGGTGAAAAGCACGAGAAACATAAGAAGTCGAAGCGTGCTTCAACTTCTCCCCGTCCATTGGCTGATGCAACAGAGGAGTCTGGGCACTTTAGGACTTGTTCCTTGGAGCCTGCGCCTGGGTTAGCTCCACGCTTCTCATTCTTCCCAGGAGCCAGAGTATTGCCCGCCCAGCTGAAGGAATTTTACGATGCCATGTGCCTCATATTTGTGCAAAACATGAGCAATGGGACCCCCTCAAAAAAGTAGATTATGGCCCAGGAACCGAGGGGAGAAAGAATACACAAAACTAGAAGGGTGTTCCTGCAGTGGCCGTATAATTCAATAATGTGAGTACATCTCTAATGAATCAACACAAATAGTGACAGAAGGAGATGAGGTACAAACGAAGTTCATTCAAAAAATATATATTTTTATTTACTTATTCTATTTTATTTTTATGTGAATATAGATACATATAGATTAAATTCTTGATCAACGAATCTTCTTTTATAAAGTTCATAAGAAATACATGGAGTGTTTGAAAAAATTCATAAAGGACACAAAAACAATTCTAAAATCCATAACAAATTAGTAGGAATTCCCCTGAAAAACAATCATACACAGCAACTCACTCACGTGCTAACAATCATTCTGCATTCATACTACATACAAAGATGAAAGAAGGAACTGGATTCCAATTAGCAAGATGGCTACGCTAATGTGGTTCAAGGGCACCAAGGTGTAGTTGTTGGCCCTTGTGGCGGGTCTACGCGCGTTTCGGTGGGCAAGCCACCTTCATCAGGACCTTGTACATCGAATTGTGCAGATAGCAGGGGATCAGATAAGAAAGCAATTGGCCTAAAAAGAAAAAACAAGTCTGTCACTATCACATACACAAAAGATCTATAAACAATTGAGCATTAATACATTCACTGTTGGGTAAAACCCATGGTTCGTTACTCTAATAAGAGAGAAAGTCTACTTCTTAGACAGGAGAACAGAGAAATCTAATAGTATAAAAGCAAGATATTGTATTGACACAGAGTCACGGGTTACACTATCATTTCATGGGGGACCAATTGTGCAATAAGATATCTTATTCTGCACAGGCTGAATGTAAGGGTGCTCTATATAAAGACATGTCCAATCATTTAGTCATACTTACAAGGTGATAGATCAGCTATCATCAAAAACGGGTTCTTTATAAGAGTAGAATGGTAGGGTCACTCAAATGGCACTGCATCTATAAAGGGGCCAGGGGAAACTGTTACAGTGTGTTCAGGTTTGCTGAATTCCATGGTATACATGCATGGTCCCTAGTAGTTGAGCTTACCCAAATTGCCAAGTCAGATGTGTTAGGTGACCCTCAAAGCTTCATCTTGGTGTCTTAAATATCAAATTCTGTGTAATAGGCTAAAAAAGAAATGTGTGAAATCCCATGTCAAGGTTATGTCTGGGAGGACCTTAATCTTCTGAATTAACCGGACTGCCTTTAAGAGGCGCTAAAAGAAGAGAGACATACCGAAATGGGCAAGATGTTTCCATTGCATAGTGGATTCTGAAGAAATACTCCTATTAAATACAGGGTCTCAGGATAATGTGGTCCGCGTAGTGCATGAACTCATATGTTATTTCGGTCTCTAATGTAGAAAAGAGATACCAATACGTCTGTCAGGGACAACATGGAAGTCATTAAGTTGTAATACACATAATAGGCTAGAAGTGCTATATGAAAGACTTACAATTATTAGTGGCGATTATTTGTCATAGAGAACAGGCATTCTGCGAGGTAATTTGATACTGTAAGGCCACCGCGACCCTGCAAGACAAAGGTAATATGTATAAGGTCCTGATGAAGGTGGCTTGCCCACCGAAACGCGCGTAGACCCGCCACAAGGGCCAACAACTACACCTTGGTGCCCTTGAACCACATTAGCGTAGCCATCTTGCTAATTGGAATCCAGTTCCTTCTTTCATCTTTGTATGTAGTATGAATGCAGAATGATTGTTAGCACGTGAGTGAGTTGCTGTGTATGATTGTTTTTCAGGGGAATTCCTACTAATTTGTTATGGATTTTAGAATTGTTTTTGTGTCCTTTATGAATTTTTTCAAACACTCCATGTATTTCTTATGAACTTTATAAAAGAAGATTCGTTGATCAAGAATTTAATCTATATGTATCTATATTCACATAAAAATAAAATAGAATAAGTAAATAAAAATATATATTTTTTGAATGAACTTCGTTTGTACCTCATCTCCTTCTGTCACTATTTGTGTTGATTTATTAGAGATGTACTCACATTATTGAATTATACGGCCACTGCAGGAACACCCTTCTAGTTTTGTGTAGCCTCATATTTGTGCAGCCTGACCCTACTGGTGCACATTCAGGCCCTGGAGACTCAATGGGGGCTCCATCGAGTTCCACGCTGGCAGCTCCAGCTTGGCGCTGGTGTCCCCCCATGGATCTGGCCTGACACTGGTCGTACAAGCTGCGACCTTCCCCAGCGCTGGTCCCAATGCTGAGTCTCTAGATGCTGCCGGTGCCGACTGACAGTGCCAGACCCATTCTTATCACTGATGACTCAAAGCCGATCAGCACCTACCAGTGTTACAGGGCCCTTAGGTTCTATGCCATTCATCAGCCTCATTCTGAAGGGCTAGGAATTGAGGAAGATTGGAAGGGTTCGCTGGACCTTTTACAAGACCAGCCTCATCAATAAATGGACTGGTATGAGGAATTGGCTGAGGCCAGCGGACTGGATACCTCTCCAGAATCTGGCCTGATTTCTCCCCCTACCACTGCTACAGAGAAGAGAGTTTCATACACTATGGTGGTGCAACGGGCAGCTTCAATACTGGGCATTCAGCTCCCTTCCATGGCAGTCAAGACGAATATCTTGACAGAAGTCCTACAGCCTAGTGTCTCCCCTCTGAACCCTAGCTGCCTTTCACTGAGGCCTTAACTGATGTCCCACTGGGAACCTGTTCCAAGCCCAGCACAGGGGCTCCTATGAATTATGCAATTGCCCTTGCCCTTGCCCTGCAACGGGTGACCCAGATTTCCTCACTAGTCATCCTACCTCTGAGAGATTGGTGGTCCAAGCCTCTACCTCTTAAGGCACATTCCCTTACGCACACCCGGATAGGGAATCCAAGGGGCTGGATAGTGGAGGTAAGAAACGTTTTCCTTCCATCAGCCTTGCATTGCGGTCGGTAAACACTGTATGCATATTGGACTGTTATTCCCACACTTTGTGGGAAACAGTTACCCAAGTGCTGCCACGGGTTCCAAGGGAGGCCTAGGCAATCCTCTTCGGTGCAATATTAGAAGAGATATATGTGGCAAAGTTCCCATTCTCTGTGATCCCGACACACCCTTACTTGCTGTGTAGAGCAGTTTCATCAACAGTGGTTGTTCGACACCACACTTGGCCGCGGACTTCTGTTTTTTCAGGGGATGTCCTGGCCTCTATAATGGACATGCCCTTTGATGGCAACTGCCTCTTTGGAGGTAAGGCAGACATGGCTCAGGAGCGCTTTAAGGACTCACGGGCTACCAGCAAGTCCTTAGGCCTCTTAATGGTCACACAATCCATCTGCTTTTTGCCCCTTTCAACGCTACAGAGGGCGCTTTCAGCCGGGCCAGCCATACCCCCAGCCACAAGACCGTTCAAGTTCAACAACCTCTGCACGGCCGTGGGCATGGCTCATTCTGACCCCATGGGTCGGGCAGCCAAAAAGTCAACCATTCTCCCTGCAACCTCAACTTCCAAACCTTTTTATTCTTGGCTATCAAGATCATGAGCGACCAGTTGGTGGCAGGATCAGCCATCACCTCCACTGCTGTCACAACATCACCTCTGACAAGTGGGCCCTCCAGACAGTCTGAAGGGGTACTCCTTCCCCTTTAAGACTACCCCTCTTCTATGCCTCCAACTTATGACGGGCTGATGGAGGATCATCTGACTTTGCTTCAGGAGGAAGTCATGACTCTCTTGGGTAAGTGGGCCGTAGAGAGAATTCCGGCACCTAAGTAGACTTTGGTTGTCATTCCACACTACTTTCTGCTCCCAAAAAAGGAAAAGGGTCTGCGCCCTGGCCTAGATCTGCAAGCCCTCAACTTCTTCCTTAAAAAGGAAAAGTTCAAGATGTTTACATCTAGCTCAGGTCTTGTCTGCCCTCGACCCAGGAGACTGGATGGTAGCGTTGGACTTGTAGGACGCCTATTTTAACATTCACCCCCTGACTGATCATCGGTGCCACCTCCTGTTTACTGTAGGCCACAAGCCCTTTCAGTTCACTGTGCCACCCTTTGGCATTACCAGCTCCCTTTTGGTGTTCCCCAAGGTGATGGCAGTGGTTGCAGCATGTCTGTGCAGATCAAGGGTGCCATTCTGCCCCTATCTTGATGGAAGTTACAAAGTCCCACTGTCACGGGCCCCTGAGTGGTTGTAGGCACAAGGGAATGTTGAGTCAGGAATGAAGATCTGGAGACCCTGGAAATTTAGTAATATGGACGTTTTTTTATTCAGGGTGAACTGTGGTTCATAAAGGAACAGTGTCCATCCAGTGTTGCCATGGACGAGGAGAAGGGGGGAAACGGAATTGTCTCTACAGTCCGGTGGAATCTTATTGGCAGGAAAGCTTCTGCGGCACTCCGCGTTGTCTCAGGTCCGGCAGGCGGATGTCCCGGACAGTGTCAAAAAGAAAAGAAAAACAACAGATCAGTGGAATACTCGAGGGAGCCGCTTTTGACCAGGGCAGCGGGGTGCAAGGGGGTCACCGCAAACTACCATCACCTGTGCTCAAACAATAAAGAGAATCGGTGACCACCCTCACAAACCTACCTGTTGCCTCCCCGTGAAAACAAAAGCACCGGCAAACGACTACGTACCTGCTCCAGCCACACTCCTCCTGGAGAGTGGAGGGGCTACGGGTAGGATCGTTGTCCTTCTGGTGTCGGGTCCTTCTCCGGCTTCTCATCCTGGGCGTCAGGAACACCGGATGACACGGGATCCAGCAGCTGCTTCTCTGGTTCTCTTCCACATTCGTCTTCCCCAGGTTGTTCGCTTCCTGGTTCTGTCTCCTCCCTTTTCATCCCGGTGGGGCCTTCTGATAGGAGGAGAGGGTCCAATATCATGCTCCCAAATACGTCCTCCCGTAGGCTCCAAACCTTCATAAAGGGGTCAGGCCATTCCTTTGCACGGATGAGGATTAAAGCGTCAACATCGGACGAAGCTTGTGGGGCCCACTCCCCAGGGAATCCGTGATACATACCTGCCTCCCTTTCAGACTCTTCCTATCACTGGAGCTGCTCTAGACAGAGTGCAGTTTTGGGCCTAGTCTCACGAATGACGGGTCCAGGATATTCAGGCTATGATACCAATGTTTCACCCTCTGTCTTGGTTTCCGGTGAGAATGACTCTGAGGCTGCTGGGCCTCATGGCCTACTGCATCCTGCTAGTGACACATGCCAGATGACATATGCAGGCTCTGCAGTGGAATTTGAAGTTCCAGTGGGCACAGCATCAGGAGATTCTCCACAACATGGCCCAGATCTCGTAGAGAACTGCACTGGAACTGCAGTGGAGGCTAACCGACTGCGATTGGGTCAGAGACAGACCCCTTTCCCTTCCCCAGATATAACACACTGTAGTGACTGATGCATCACTCCTGAGCTGGGGCGGCCATCTGGAAGAGTTGGAGATCAGAGGACTTTGGTTTCTGGCAGAATACGAACTCCACCTCAACTTACTGGTGCTCCGAGCACTTCTCTTGACATTGAAAGCCTGTCTTTCTTCAATCAAGGAAAGCTGGTTCAAGTGGTCACAGACAACACCCCCACCATGTGGTACTGCAACAAACAGGGTGAGATGGGGTAATGGACCCTTTGTCAAGAGGCCCTGCATCTCTGAATTTGGTTGGAAAAGCAGGGTATATACCTGATGGTTTACTACCTGGTAGGTTCGCTGAACGCCAGGGCGAATTAACTCAGCCATCGATGCCTAGTGGATTACGAATGGCATCTCCGACCGGAGGTGGTGCAAGGTCTTTTTCAACAGTGGGGAAATCCTTCGTTAGATGTGTTCGCCCCCACGGGGAATGCACAAAGTCAGCTTTTTTGCGTGCTGCAGTTTCCAAGTGGCTCTCACTCAGAGATGCTTTTCATCTTGAGTGAAGCTCAATCCTCCTATATGCCTTTCTGCCAATACCACTCCTGTCCAGAGTGCTCAAGAAGATCAAGAGCGACCAGGCCCAAGTCATTCTTGTGGCTCTGGACTGGCATGTAGACTCCGGTATCCAAGCTTCTCCAGATCAACATCGATCCTCCGCTTAGGCTGCCTCTTGGGAGGATCTTCTGTCACAGCAGCAGTGGACAGTCCTCCACCCAAACATGTAAACTCTACCCCTTCTTGCGTGGAGATTTAGTAGCGGCAGGTGATAGCAGTCGACCTCGCTGCTAAAGGTAATGGTAATTTGGCAGGCAGGCGCCCCCTTGCCAAATCCATGTACTCCTCAAGGTGGAACAGATTTGTAAAATATTATAAAGAAAAGTCTATTTATCCTCTTTCTGCTTCCCTTTCTCAGGTTTTGCTTTTTATTTTGATCCGTGCCCATGGGGCGCTGCACTGGGCACTGTCAGAGGGTACCTTTTGGCACTGTCTGTCTTCCTGAGGCTGCCAGACCAACCCTCTTCATTTAACTCTCCTATTGTCAATAGATTCCTTAAAAGATGTGTGTATATGTTTCAACCTTCCCCTTTCATTATGCTTCAGTGAGACCTTAATTTATCTTTCTCATGTGAGCTCCATTTGATCCTCTGCACACTGGCCCACTGCTTACTATCAAAACAGTCTTTTTAGTGGCAATCACTTCAACCAGAAGGGTGAGCGAATTGCAGGCTCCGTCAACCAAGCCTCCTTACCTGACCATCTCCCCTGATAAGTTGGTGCTTCCCACTAGGGCCTCTTTCTCACTGAAAGTGGTAGTAACATTCCATTTAATCTGTCATCCTACCCACTTTCTACATTCCTCCCCACCCCTCTAAAGAAGAGGAGCAACTTCACCGTGTGGACCCGAAAAGAGCATTGACATTCTACCTTGACTGCACTAAAGAGTTCTGGGTGGACAACCAACTCTTTGTGGGGTACTTTGGAACAAAGAAAGGTTGTGCGGTGCAGAAGAAGACTACCTTGTGATGGGTCATCCTCTGAATCACAATTTGCTGCACTCTGGCCAAAGGCAGCCTCCTGAAGGTTTAAGGGCTCACTCCACCAGAGCTAAGGCTGCTACCATGATATTGCAAGATGGAGTTCTAGTCCTTGACATTTGTAAGCCAGCAACCAGAGCATCCCTGGACACATTTAACAAGCACTACTGCCTGGACTGTCAAGTCCGCAGGGACGGCTATTTTGGCCACTCTGTCCTGCAGGACTTCCTGGTTTAAACCTGTCCGCAATCACTCCGCCATTAATGGTGTTGCTTGAGTATCTAGTCAAAGGCAAGGAATCTGTGGCTAGATGTCTCTATCAGTACGAGAAGCCCGAGCCCGAGCACAATTTCCACCAAAGCCCAGGCCCCCACACCCCGCGAGTGTCCTGTGGGCCCCGCCTTTGCATTTGAGCTCGACACGTCTTCCCGGTTCCTTGCCCATTGGCTAGTGAGCCCCCTAAAGACGCCATCTTGAATTTAACTTGCTTTCCTGGTTTCTGCAGGCTTGCTCCAGCTTCCCTGAAAAGGAGAAGCGCCACAGACCTTGCTGGTCTGCAACAGAACCAATCTTGACATCCTGCATGGGTTGCGGTTGCCAAGGCTTGTTGGCTCCAATCGGATACCGACACCGCAGTCATCTAGATCCATTGTGGGACAGCTCGAATCCAGCACCTGGTCATTGTCGATGCCTCCTGGACCTCGTGTCTGAAGAGACAAACTCACCTTCTTCACCTTCAAGCACCCAACATCGCCTGGTTCCTTCCTGGTACATTCCTGGTCACTGGCTAGTGACCCAGACTCTGTCCCCTCTGCTTTCAGGTTCTTCACATCCCCGATGCACCCTTGGATCCACCCAGACACTTTTCCTCCTGCCGCCTGCAGCACTTCTTTGCAGCTCTCCATAGAAACGACGACGAAACCCGACACAAAAGGACACCTATGCACCCGGCTTCCCTGGGTGAGGTAACACGAGAACTCTGGTGCTCCCGTGGGTCTTGACTCTCGAAGTATCCTAGTTTAAAAGGGTTCCATCCTAGTCCATCCAGAAGTGTCCTTAAATTGCATATTTGTAACTTCTTCGTTCCCCATAGAAAGTCAATGGTAACCTGTGTTTGTGTTTAGACACTGCACGCGTCTTCTGTGGGCCTCCTACTTCCTAACCTTTGGTTGTTGAGTGTAGCCCCAGCGATTCCACAGGCCCCAGGCCTGCTTTCTAACTTATACCACTTTCTTAGTATATGGTTTGTGAGGCCCCCAGGGCATAACTTATACTGTGCAACTCATTGTATATTAACTGTGTGACTTGTATTGTATTTTGACCTCTGACCTCATAAAGAGTGCAGAGGGGTTTATGTTTATATTAAATACATATATATTTAATATATACCTTGTGTGGTGTCCTTTCATTTGGTACTCAAGGGATTATACATGGTAAAACAACTTGCTTAACTTGCCTACTGAAGTCATAGCCTGAAGACTGCTGGTTCATGCTACCACTGGGATAGCTTTCTATGAGGTTAACTTTACAACCACCATCAATAAGGGTCGATTAGACTGGTGCAAGGTGCCCACTAGAACTAGTGGACATCGGGGGGCGCTAGAGGGCGCCGAGCAAGATGGCCGCACGTAAGTGAGGCTCCGCCGAGACCATCCAACATTTGCTCATTTATCCTATATAACCCGCCTAACCTGAACCCCATCTACGAGCCACACACCACCCGCTATCTCTGGGGATCCGATGAGGTGATTTTTGTCTGCCGGAAAGCTGGTGCGACCTTCTCCAAAGTCGAGCTGTCCCGCGCTGTGATCGCGCCTGTGGAGAACCGGCCTCCCATCTTGAGCCCGCCCTGAAGTTGACCGGACTGGGGATCTCCTCCGCTGCCTACGGAGGGAATCCGGAGAAAGCGGCGCCCAGTGCCTGGGATAGCGGCGCTTGTATGGATCATGCTGTGCGGCACCTGGAAATCGAACGGCCTGACCCGGCCCTGCTGGTTGCGGTGAGTGGGGCGGGGTACTACGCGAGCCCGGGGCTGCGGAGGCGGCGCTGGGCCGCTCTGGGCCGCGCCGTGCGAGCTCTGGCCGGCGGGGGTACGGGGGGGAGGCCTACATAACGGCGGAGTGGCGGCGCTGCGATCCCCAGTTGACGGAGAGGCCGCCGGACGAGCTTTCTCCACATACGCTTGACGGCTGGGGGCATAGACATTTTGGCGCACTTTCGCCTCCGGGCACCATTGCTGCTTCTATCCCAGGCTGGGGATAGTTGAGGGGCCACAGAAACATACTTTGGCACGGGGCCACTGGTGCGTGCTTTGAGACTTCCTGGGGCGCCTTTCACGATATCCCTCCTATATAATTGCGGTGCCTTGGCAAGGGTACCGCACTGATCGCCGCCATGGGCAGGCCGGAGAGAAACCAACCGAAGATAACGTTTGAAACCAAAAAAACGGCGCTCACGTCTTCACAGGCGCCACCTGACTCTGAGCAAGGGGGGGCAGTTGGGGGCACCCCGAATTTAGAGACTACATTGGTGGCCATGCAAAAAACCCTACAGTCCATCGAAGGCACCATGGAGCCGGTTAATCATCGCCTTGACCAAATGGCAACTCAATTCGACCGCCAAAACGAGCGGATGGGGGAAGTGGAGCAGAGAGTGTCTGCCACGGAGGATGGACTCGCCACGGTTACGACTAAGGTGTTTAATATGGAGAGGGTGTTGGCGTCATACAGGCGAAGAATGAGGAGTTAGAAGGGAGGTCCAGAAGGAACAATATACGCGTCACAGGCCTGCCGGAGTCCACAAATGTTGGCCGGATGGAGGACTTCATGGAGCGTATGCTGGTGGACGTTTTTGGGGTGGACCAGTTATCTCGCGTCTTCATCGTGGAACGCGCCCATCGCTCCCTGGCGAAGCGTCCAGTGCCTGGGGCGCAGCCACGTCCTATTATAGCTCGGATCCTGAACTATAGAGACCGGGATACTATACTGCGCCTTGCAAGGGAAAAGGGCACCATTGAGTACCAAGGTAACAAACTGGAGTTCTATCCTGACTTTACCATGGCGGTGCAAACGGCGCGCAAAGAATTTGCCACAGTGAAACGGCTCTTACGCGCCGAAGACATCCAGTACGCCATGTTGTATCCTGCACGGCTTCGGATAGGGCCTCCGTCAGACAACAAAATCTTTTCCTCCCCTAAGGCGGCCATGGATTACGCCAAAAAGCAGAAAAAACGTAAAAGAGACACAAATGGGCATCGGGATGGGGAGGATGACAGGCAGGACGAGGTTGCTTAACTTGTCGCACATAGTCCACCGAGCGCGAGGCGCAGCCATGATGTCCTGATCTGATACACACTGTTTGCTGTCCTACTTGTAAATGCTGCCCATCCCTAAAGCGACCTGTTACCTGGGTTATTAATTGACGTGCCCGCGCATGTTGCCGCGTGATATACGTACTGGCCCGTATTATCGACATTTGCTAAGCAATGCGTGCTATTGACTGGGCCATGAATCCTACAGAAATTGTTGGGACCTAGCTTGGTGGCTGCGGCCGAAGAGGGATGTACACGCATACTGTGATGTCTGCTTGTGACACTGACCACATATGTTGGCGCCTCTGCTGAACCAAGAGTGTATAGATAGGAGTCTTATGGCGGTGTATTGATATTTGACTGCTGTTTGTTTTTCCTATGACCATGCAGATGGGGTGAATGGGCTGGGTTGTTCATTATTGAGCATGGTCTGCACTCTCGTTTGTTCTCTGACGGGAGTTGTGTGCCGCTGCGCCCCCGGATATGGGAGTTCCCCACACACAGTTGTTTGCAATGTTGGGGTTTGTAAGGGGGGGGGAAGGGACGGCTTTGGCAGGTTGGGAATGCTGAAGTGGGTGGAGGGATGGGGGGGGGGTTTGACATTTGGGGTAGGGTTGCTGTATTTCCTGGTCAGTGGTGGGGGATCTGAGATGTCTAAAAGATATTTGGAACATTGTAGGTATATGTACGGTTTAACTTGCAAAGAGGTTCATGACATTTCTGGATTGCTGGGTGGCGGATACTGGGTTATCGGGAGGGGGTTGGGAGGTGTCTACTGGCTGCTGGGTAGCTTGAAGGTCGGGAAGTATGGATAGGGGAGGTAAACTCACTTGTATTACTTGGAATGTTCGGGGATTGAATCGGCCGCAAAAGACTAGACAGATGCTTGCGTTCCTGAATAGGCATGGTGCACAGGTAGTTTTTCTTCAGGAAACGCACCTTCGGGGAAAGGCGGCTGAAATTGTGGGTAAGCAGTGGGCGGGGGTACGGCTGGCTACGGCCTATTCTTCTTATGCACGTGGGGTGATGATCTTGATTAAGAGAAATGTACCATTTGAAGTGCTCCATGAGGAGATTGACCAGGATGGTAGATATATCATTGTGCAGGGTAAATTGTGCGGAACGCTGGTCACCCTTCTTAATGTATACGGGCCGAATGTGGATGATCCTGACTTCTATGTTACACTTTGGAACAAAATCTATATGCTTCCCCTGTCGGCTGTACTCTGCGGAGGAGATTTGAATGTCACGTTGGATGTTGAATTGGACAAGAAACAGGATAGGCCTTGCGTGCGAAAGAAAGCTGTGGATGCGGTCTGTGAGGGTATGCATGGACTAGGGTTGTTGGATGCCTGGAGATTGAGGCACCTGAGCAGACGGGAGGGAACATGCTACACGTCGGCGCATGATACATGGTCGAGATTGGATTACTGGCTGGTGACTCGTGATGTGAGTGGATGGGTACTGGATGTGGAACATCTACCTCGCACGATCTCTGATCATGCGCCGGTTCGACTGGTGATACAATTGCCGACACATGCACCGGCTCCTTTTCCTTGGCGCCTATCCCCTGGTGTGTTGTCTGATCAGGTACTACGTGAGCGATTGCGTCAGATTATTGAGGAGTTTTTCACCAACAATGTGGGATCTGTTGATAATATGAGTACAGTGTGGGAGGCCTTTAAGGTGACTCTGAGAGGGGCGTGTATTGGCCTCCAATCAGGGGTGCTTACGTCACTGAGGGACTCCATGGTTAGGTTGGAAAGAGAATTGTTGGTCCTGGAACGACAGCTGGAGGAATGTTCGGGGGAAACATTATTAGCCGAAATTAGATCGAAAGTCACTGAATATAACGAGCTGGCGGAGCAGGAGGTGAAATTCCTGTCCAAACACACTAGAGCTAGATATTATGGTGAAGGGGGTAGACCGGGGAAGGGATTGGCGGACCGGGTAAGGGATCCCTGGGTGCGTCACTGCACTGTGCAAGAAATAGAAGACGGTGAGGACGTAGTGACTAGCACGGATGGTATTCTGGCTTGCTTCACAAAACACTACGCACAGCTGTATGAGCACAGGGACACAGCAGATGAGGAGGAAATAAATAGGTACTTCGAGGACATCGCTTTGGTATGGTTATCGAGGGGGCAACAGGAATTCCTTATGCATCATATCACGGAGGAGGAGTTTAGAGAGGCAATAGCTGCTCTCCCAAATGGCAAGGCAGCTGGCACGGATGGTTTGCCCTCTGAATTCTATAAAGAATATGCAGATCAGTTGCTACCACACTTGGCGATGGTCCTGGAAGAAGCGGTTTACTGCGGCCAGTTACCAACCACAATGAGAGAGGCGCTACTGGTAGCGCTGCCTAAGCCGGGAAAGCCCCCGAATCAATGTGATTCGTATCACCCTCTCTCCCTCATGAATACAGATGTAAAAATAATAGCTAAAGTTTTGGCC
Organism: Lissotriton vulgaris; assembly: GCF_964263255.1. NCBI lineage: Eukaryota > Metazoa > Chordata > Amphibia > Caudata > Salamandridae > Lissotriton > Lissotriton vulgaris. The sequence goes on along the minus strand of NC_141695.1, from coordinate 1,341,055,400 downwards.
ACAAGACTGCGCTTACTCCTCCCAGTCATGGTGCTGCCGGATCAATCGGGATTCGTACCTCTCCGGTCCACTACTCATAATCTGAGGGCTCTGTTTGCTGTGTTACATCTGCTTAAGCGGGAGCTGGCTGCGGTGGCTGTCATGCTTGACGCTGCCAAGGCCTTTGATTCGGTGGCATGGAGATATATGATAGCCATACTACACCGAATGGGGGTGCCTTTTTTTTTTACATCACTGGTAACTCTCCTATATACTGAGCCCATAGCGAGAGTGAGGGTCAATGGTCATATCTCCAGCCCATTTCCGGTTCAGAGGGGGACGAGGCAGGACTGCCCTCTCTCGCCCTTGCTTTTTGCTATTGTGATGGAACCGCTGGCCTGTATCCTGAAGCAGAGGTATGCAGAGGCGGCGCTGAAGTTCCCTCTCAGGTCTTTGGCAGTGTCCATGTATGCTGATGACATGGTCCTTTATGTGCGCTAACCTGCTCTACACCTAGAAGCCATACTTCGAGAGTTTATCAAGTTTGGTCGTCACTCCGGTCTGACCATCAACTGGGACAAATGTGTGGTGTTGCCCCTCACGGATGCTACCCACCAGATTCCCTTAGAATTTCCGTTGGAATGGGCGACAGAGTCAGTTCGGTATCTGGGCATCTGGGTGCACAGGGACAGCCAAGAAATTATAAGGGCTAATTATGGAGTGGCCATCTCTAAGTTGGAGGATCAGGTGGCGCGTTGGACGCGACTCCCTCTAACTCTGGCAGATCGAGTATCTTTAATTAAAATGGTGGTATTGCCGAAATTCCTTTATCTCTTTGTCAACATCCCTGTCCCGCTGAAATTGCACTTTTTTGCCAGGCTAAGATCCCTACTGATTACTCTAACCTGGGCTGGTAAGAAGCCGCGTGTAACATGGGAGGTATTGACCAAGCCATACGAGCTGGGGGACTTTGCTGTACCAGATATGAAGTTATACTATTTGTGTGCGCAAGCACATTTCGCAACTTACTGGCTGTATGCTCCTCCATATACCCCGCATGTAGCACTTGAAGCCAGTGCTGTTCTGCCACATCCGCTGAGGGCTATGATAGTTAATGATCATTCGGTGTTTGATAAAGGAGAGGTTGACACGGTGAAATCCACGGCGACCGCCTGGCGGGAACTAGGCAGACGAGCAGCCAGGTTGCCATTATATGCGCCTGCTATGCCACTTCTCTATCACTCAGAAATCTCGGTATCAGGCGAGATTGGAGGTTTACAGATTCTGCAGGGAGCTGGGCTACATACTATTCCCTGGGGCCTCGTTCCTCTCCTTACAGGCTATGACAGACCACTCGGCTAATGCAGTTATGTCTACCTTTACATACGTCAGGCTTCGGGCTGCTGTTCATGCTCTGTATCCTACATATCCGGAGGAACCGTTGACACTCGGAGCCTTGCAATTGCTTTACACCACTACGGACAGGGCTAAGTTGCTTTCTAAACTGTACCGAGCTGCGCAGGAAGATGAGGGGGGTGGCGCGGTTCTGGCCAGGGCTCGATGGGATAGGAGTCTCCCAGAACCACTGAGTGATGATGAATGGAATGAATGTTGCTCTATGACTGGGGGATACGTGGCCAATGGCAATATTCGTCTTCTTCATTATAAGTTTGTGCATCAGTGGTACTACACGTCGGTCCAGCTGGTTCGGTATGGCCTTCGAGTGACTGTTCAGGGTGTCCGGTGTGGTGAGGATGACGCTGACTTTGTACATCTGGCCTGGGGATGTTCACATGTGTATGCCTTCTGGAAGGCTGTCTCTGAGGCGCTCACTGCCATGACGTCAATTGAGGTTGTGTTGGATGTGCGCCTATGCCTCCTGGGAATAGCCTCTGGTATATCTGCAAAATCGAGACGTTTCATTGTGTTGGCGCTCCAATTGGCTAAACGGAGGGTTGCTATGGAGTGGGGGGGGGGAGAAGAGCACCTGATGTACAACTGTGGCTGAATGACATGGCTTACTGCAGAGATCAATTGAATTGTTACTATGAGGGACTGCCAGCGAAGGCACGACCACGAGATATATGGGCTCCGTATACGCAATATATGCTTTCCCTAGCTGATGATGATAGCGCCAGGAGTAGGAGTACCGGATCGTTGGACGGAGGGGGTGAACCTGAGTGAGTGTTTCCCGCGAAAGTGAATGCCGTGTGTCATGCTTAGTCCGAGTGATCCACGTGTCTGTCTAGGAGGTCCACATGGACCTTGTGAGTTTATCACAGCCCAAATGCCATTTGTGTACCTGCTATTTATTGTAAAATGATGGGAGTACTTACCAAAGACTGTAGGCCCTGTCTGATAGCTTTCTTGCCACTCGAGGGTCGAGTGTTTCTTTGTCATTCTACCTCAAAGACTCGGAATACTCACTAGGACCGGGAACCAGGATTGACCAGGTGGGAGTTGGGGATTGTTGTTACTTGAGTTTGTTTAAAAAAACTGTAAAATGAGACCGAGATTCCATAAGGGCGATATGGCTGCAGTCTTATAATGAACACTGAACATTACCTCTTGACGACTTGGTGTGCCTTTCCATGCTGGGCCTTTCCATGCTGTGCACTTGTGCTAATGATGACTATTTGCGAATTCAGCTACTTCAGCTGGTACACTGATTGCGGCCGGCCCTACCAGTGGGTTGTAGGCACACCGCTGTGTATATGTATTATGTGCAATAAAGGTCTACAAAAAAAAAAAAATAACTATTGGACATCATATGCCAGGCTAACTTCTCCCAGGAACATTTCTGGGAATTAAACGAGATCAGTTTCGAACAGCCTAAAATGGCACCCAAATAGAAAATGGCGCAGTGAATGCCAACTTACATAAACAGTGTGTGAGCATAAACGTTTTTATTCTAACAGACCCTCCTTTTAGCATGAGCTCAAGCATTTTCTAATAACGAGTAAAATTACAAACAGTTAGGAGAAATCACATGAATAAGCAATTAGGAACATACCATATTATCAACATCAGGAAGTGAAACAGTGAGGAAGTCTCAAAAATCATTATGGCGGCATTGGTGTCATGAATTGATGTCTTACGTTTAAGGGTGAGAATAGTTGTACAGAAGGGAAGACACTGAATAAGAATACAACTGAGCACTAATATCGCAATAAGATATATCACCTTTTTAAAAATACAACCCCAGCTGTCAAAAAGAGACCAACTCCAATTCCCTCTCTCCATTCCTTTGACATTTTCAAGGATATCCAGAATATGCTTAGTAATATTTTTTTCCATATTTGTTATCCCAACTACACACTGATCACCAATTACTGCGCGTACACCACCATGTCTACCTCTACATACGTCAGGCTTCGGGCTGAAATCCACTGCATAACTAGCATATCTAGTCTGTTCCAAATATATTTGCATACTCTCCAACTGAGTGGTCAGGTCGCGTAAAGCTGCTACGGTAGTATTGGATAAAATATTTAGCTTACACCCAAAATATTCTCTGGCCTTTTCACCTCTAGCCATGGAAGCACCACCCAATGTGAAAATAGAGGAAAGGAAATATCCAAAAGTAATACCATTGCTGTAATTATTGACCTCTATAGCCGTCACCCCCTTACCCTTACAGAACTCTTTGGTCAGTGTTCTTTTGACCCATCTTACCTTGGGCTTCGCACGTTTACAAGGCACACCCAACTCTGTATCACAAGCGATCAAGAGGTTGTCAAAAATACTGAACCAATACATTACCTGGAGGAAGTGACAATAAATCCAATTGACTCTTTAATGCCTGACTATAGATACTAGGACTTTCCATATAGCCTTGAGGAGCCCAACAGTATCCGGCCACTGTAAATTCAAACAAATATCTACTATATGGGTGAATAGGAATACTAAAAAATGCATTTTTGATCAATAACAGAAAACAACATAGCAGTAGATGGAATCATTGTTAAGAAGGTAGTGATGTTAGGAACCACTGGAAACTGTGGAAACCCAATTTTATTAACCTCTCGCAAAGCAATCACAAAACGGTAAACATCATCAATAACATCAGGGGAACCCAAAGGTGGAACGGAAGAATAGGACTATAGCAAATATTGGCAGACGCCTCCTTAACTACTCCCTTTCGTATCAAATCCTGAATAATCTGAAGAAGAACCGTTCACCTGCCTGTGGTATTTTATACTGAGGAATACGGGGTAAAGTAGCATTTTCTTTAACTTGTATAAAAAACTGGTGATATATGCATCTGAAAAAAAACATAAGTTATAGATTCCTTACCTTAGAATTCCTTACCTTAGAATTACCCCCAGGCGTCAGACTGGATCCAGAAAGTTTTTTGTCAGCAGTACCTTTGCGCATCGGAAGATGGCGTCGGTCGGCTCCGCGTCTCTCGTTGGCGTTGTGGTCGCCGGAATGACGTTGCAGTAGCTACTTAGATGTCACCCTCATGTGCTGACGTCAGTTCTTTCTTTTTCCGCGCCAGCCAGCGCAGATCCGGAGAGAGCGGTACCTCCAGTCACTTTTTGACTGACTTTTTGAGCGACTTTTGTCATTGTCTTTTTGAGTCTACGACTCCTGGTGCACGAGGGATGCCCGGTTTCAAGGCATGCGGTTCCTGTCCCTGACTGTTGTTGGTTATGGATCCACACCACCTATTGCCTCTTTTGCCTGGAGCGCGACCACGATCCCAAGTCGTGCTCCGACTGCCGGTCAGTGGTGCCGAAGGCTATGCAGGAATGGTCCCGAAAGCTGCTTGAGCCCTGGCTGCCGGCTCCTCGCGAGGTCCCAGTCGCGAAGCCATCAATACTCGTCCAAGTCATTGAAGTCTTCGCATTCGGGGTTGGGTAAGTCGAAGCACAAAAAGAAGCCAAAGAAGCATCGTCGCTCTTTGACTTCTCCCTGTCGGTCGGCTGACGTGATGAGGACGCGGGTGGTGCCCCTCCCGCGGCTCCACATACGGATGCCGAAGAGTTGATTCCGGGCTTCCTTCCTTTCCCGGGACCCGGAGCGTCTCCCGCTCAACTTTGTAAGTTTTACGAGGCGATGCATGTCATCTTTCGGCAGCACGAACCCGCTGGCGCACCTTCGGGCCTGCAGACTCGGTTGGGGTGTGGTATTGGGTTCCCAAGGCCTACATGCTCCGCAGATAACCCACTTACACCGAAAGAACTGTTGGCACGGAAACTGAAAAGTACAAAAGACAAGTTTATTAAGACCCCATGGGGTGGTGGTACATTCCTACAGCACCCTTCGGCAATGCAAGAAGTATCACACCGAACGTTGGTGTGAATCCTTCTTGTATACAATTTACAGGTAATAAAAAGATAGGCGGTACAAGGTTACAGAGTTTAGGTACATATATGGTCATTTTTGGAGCACAGCCAACTCATGGGAGGGGTTACAACTCCACTGGTCAGTTGTGGCGGAACATTCCTGAGGGGTGACTGGTCAGTTGGGACTGCGCATGTACAGGCTTGACCGTTACTAAAAATAGCCTGTTGCTGGGCAAACTCGAGTGGTCAGTGACACCGACAAAGGACAAAAGGGTATGCTGACCACGAGGCCGCTCATTCCCTAAAATGGCCGCCGTAGCATACAAAATGGCGTTTTCGAGTAAGGCCAAGTTAAGGGAAATAACGTGTAGCAAAGCTAAGCGCTAACCCGGCCATTGTCAAATTACGACAGACGACCCTTTTAGCGTTTAGCTGAAGCTACCTCATAGTGCACGAAGTCGGGATGTAGTGTAGTTCCTAGTTTCCCACTAGGCCCTGCGCATTGGAATAACATAAACAGTAGTATCGACGTGGAACTGCGGATATTCCAGGCCTCCACTGACTATGCTAAACTTAATTGGGTGTGTTACCAACTAGCTCAGAGGTCACTGGAAACTTTCTTCTCTGCATGGGAAGTGATCAGCTTCCCTGGCACAGACAAGAAGGGATTCAGCTTTCCAACAACCGTGCAACATGACAACTTTGCTCCTCAGATCAAGAGTCAATCTCTAGGGTCGTGTGAAACAATAGACATGTATTTCACTCAGTCAGTTTAGTGCAGTTTACTTTCACAAGATGTAGAGAATAGAGAGACGGGCGTTTGTCAATAAAGGGTTAACATTTATTGAACAGTCTTTCTTCTCGTACAAGAGAAATGTATTGCCACAATTGCAAGACTTGTTATTATAAAAAGTACGTACAGTAAGATAAGTATTGCGAAATAGAACTGTAAAAGCATTGATATGGTTTCTTAGCCATGCAATGGTTTAAAAGTAATAAAACATATATACAGTCATATATACATTAGGCTAAAATACTCAACTGGTGCTTCTAACTATGCCTACCCCAGTGTGCCTGACCTAAGCCTAACACGTGGAAGGGGAGTAAGTAAGTAGCTTTAAGTTAAGTTGGTTTTGCCAAGGTTTGCTTCAAGAATTCTCATCTAAGGGTTTAGTCAACACCATACCTCTGAATAGAATGATGGAAGTCTGGTATTTCCTTCAGGGGGCACTCGATATCCCAGTCACCTGCGAGGGCAGACCGGAAACGCTGGAGCTGGATTTCTCTGCAGGAGAAAGGCAGCGGCTCTCTTCTCAGCGCGTCGAGGAGGAGGAGGCGGGGGACAGCGTCCGCGGCAGCTGGAATCTGCTGGATGTCTTCGCAGAGGGACGGCTGTTCAGCTCCTAAGCGTACTGCACCATCGTTCGCGCTTTAGCAGCGATAATGGTATCAGTAGCTTCACCACCAAGGGGACAGCAGTCTGCAGCGACAGGGTGCTAGCTTCACCAACACGGGGTCTTGCAGACAGCTAACAACAGGCAACGAGCAACGAGCTATTGCTTAAGGCAACGTTGGTAATATTTATACCTGACAGGTGCCGGGTTTGACGCAAGTTTGCTGGACATAAGACGTCAATTAAAGATGTCACTAGGAAGTGATAGTTATCAGTTGCTCATTAGAGTTCCATTACTAATCAAAACACAGCAAGCGGGGATTTCCAGGTTTGCTGAGTTTTTATCTTGTTGAAGAACTCTGAGTGTTAATCTAGGAATATCAGATAGTGACTCCTGCCCTGTCATTGCACTAATTGGTCGCAAAGGAAGTGGCAGAGAGCTATGCTGGAATGTGGCTCTGTTCGTGTGAGGCCAGAGATGACTTTTCTGAAAATCGCACTTGAACGGTTATGCTAATATAGGGAATAAATGGATTTATAGCCGAATAGGGGCATAAGGTCACAGTATCGATCAGGAGCCTAGATAAACACATAACACCCACTCCACGTATTCATGTCCATCAAATTACTAAAACTAGAGCAATAGGATGCATGTGTAACATTGCCCACCCCAAAATACATATATGCATTCGAAATAGGCGTATTTGTCATACGTGAAATTTAGGTACTGTACGTTTTTTGAAGCATAGAATCATTCAAAAAATTATTTCATATGAAAATAATGAACGATTATGCAAAAGAATTACACATGAAGTATCTCTGACAGAAGAAGGGCGAGATAAATCATCACATATAAATGCATTGTAATAACATGTGCTAGAGGCTGATGTAATGTTGTTATGTCTCTAGATGTGTTTAGAAATAGAAGTTTGAAGCTTCTGTTCTCTAAGAATAGTTTTTACGTTAAGCAAAGAATTGTTCGTGCCCAAAAAAAAAGGTCAATATTAAAAATATCCAATTCAAAAAGAATTAATGCTTGAACGGGGAAATAGAGTTCCAACACTTTCTGCAGTTTTTGTTGATCAAAACTGAAGGCCGAATTCAGAGTTCATGAGAACGCTGTGAGTCGGAAAGCTTCTCAAAAGTTATTGTTTCTGTACGGGTGAGAACATCGTATCAGACAGGCTCTCAAAGAATTGGTCTACAAAATCAGGTGATAGTTCAACCAAATTAGATAGTGCTGTAACTTGGCAGGTGTGAGAATGATTGCTGTCATCGTAGTCAGGAGCAGCAATGCTCACAGAAGGTCGTACCTGGGTGATGTTGCTTTTGTCACTTGCTCCACTGTTACCACCTAGTCGTAGTACAGGAGTCTGAACGAATGCTGTCATCAGGATTGGTAGCCGCTGGGGACAACACAATGCGTGAGCCGTTATTGGACTGAGCAAAGTATCAACGTCCATTGGTACTGCTGATGGAAGTGAAAGACAGATGTCCAACACGCATTCATCTCCGCATAGCATACATCTTAGTACCGGTAAGATACAGTTCTGCCATATAGGTCTGAATGAAAGGAACCAGGTCATGTTTAGATCTCTCAGCCTGGCCAATCCAAGGACGTTAGTTATCCTGTCCCGGTAGCGCATTGCTAGGATTGTCTCTTCCATTCCCATGGGAGCTATGTCTGAGTTTCGGCTTGCCATAACGAAGCAGGAGGGTCAAAAATAAAATCCCTGCGACGAGTCCCAAAAATAATGGTATGCCGCCAAAAACAGAGTGTACAAAATTAGGAACGATTCCCAAAATTGCCTGGAAGGGTGTTAGCAGTCCCGTAAAGACTGTCTTAAATATGCCTGGGATGCTTGTGGCACTAGACATGTTAAGGAGTTGGCTCAACATTTCTACGAAATGCACGGGGCAATTTGTTGATATAAGGTAATGAACTTCGGTAGCTGTCCTTGCAACTAGAAGATCATACGTCTCTTTTGATGACGTTATAGGCACTGTTGTCTGTAAAAGTACAGATTTCATTTTGCTTAAAGTATCAATTCGTATAGAATAGAGACTCAGACGAGGCCAGATGGGAGTCACTGTGTCTGCAGTCCCACTCGGAAACAATGCTTGCATACAGCATTTGACCATGGACGTTACTTTCACTAGATAACTTTTCCCTGGCACAAGGCCACAACATCTGTGATCCGTTCTAAGAATGTAACTCCCCTTTGAAAGTTGCATAAAGAAGGGCTCTATCTGAGTTGCAGGTGTGACTAGCTGGTGGCATGAAAGGTTGTTAGAATTTCCATCACATGCTCCGTGTAAATTAATACCCTGACACAAAAGTATACCGCTTAGTGAATGTTTACAGTTTTCACCACTAAGAAATACATTTTTGTCGCTGTCACTATAGCAAGAATGAGTGTATGGTAATTTCCATTCTGATTTTACATATCCTTTACCCAATTGTTCATACTGGCCAGCAGGTATGTACTCAAGGCACTTTTTAAATCGGAAAGTTGTTATCGGAATTGTGATAATTCCGTGTATTATCCATTCAATGACAGGACTCTCTGACATTGTCAATGGTAATCTCTCGAGTTTTTCGATGCTCAGGATTGTATAGTCTGCTCCTTTCTGTGCCAAACTGATCTGTTTATCAGTAAGGTTAAAACTGGAAAATAATGACGTTGTGTTGATTAAACGCCAAGGCACATAGCCTGAACGAAGATTTTGCAGCGTCCAGCCTAATTCTATAATAGAACGTAATTGCGACTGGCCATGTTGTAACATTAGCAAGTCTCTGTCTATCACATCAAAGGCAGAGGATACAATATTGTCCAACGAATATATTCTGGAAGACAGAGTCATTAACCCATTGTCTACTACAGAAAGTGATTTCTCCAAATTAATACGATCAATTTCTCGTATTTTCTCAGCAGTTTCAATTTGTTTGACTTTCCAAGCCTCGTTGTAAGCAGCATAGATACTGGTCGCTATGAAACGCTTTTGACGCTGTTTGCGTGGTCCAAGAATGAAATCGCGCAAATCAGCACCATCTTTTAGTAAAGACAAGTGTTGCTTAATTTCAGCCAGTGTGGATGATGTTAGCCATTCAAGGCAGAGTTTCCCTACACTGTATGTTGTTATAATCCCTGGATGTTGTCTCTGGGAGTATCTCGAGTCTAATCTGGTCATTTTTAACCCCTGTGTTTTATTCAGGAATCTATCTTGACAGCTGTTTGTGTCAGTAGGCCAGATTAACCACTTTTTCCAATCAGGATGTGTTCTGTTAAAATGTAAAATTTGTGATACGTCCAACTCAATATCTGTTGTTGTATTTTCAGGTATTGGCTTTGGTATAGACGGTGTTTTAAGGTCTTTGATCTTAGCTAGGCCAAGACAAGATGTTTGGTGTATTGTGTCATTTAAAAACAACATTTGTTCTGGTATCATGCAGGTTCTAAATAGTGCTTCAATGCCTTGCACCTGCCAATCTTTTGTACCCCAAATTGTTTTAGTTTCAATATTATTTTTCCAATAATCAAAACCAAATGTCATCATTTTGTCATAAAATGCTTCTGAATATATCAATTTAGAATTTGTCAGCATTGTTTTCATTCCTGTTTTATCTAACAGTTTGTAATAAAACGTTTCTGCATTACTGGTGTTAAACCCTGAGAAGTATTTGAATTTCTCAAAAAATGCTTTAGAACTGCTTTTAGGTGGTGTAGCACAATGTTCCCATTGATTATACATAAAAACATTTCTAGGCTGTGCAGATTTATGCAAGTAGTGATCACCATAGTGTGTGTAACAGAATAACTGCTCATAACTAGATGAACCTTGTAAATAATCATGATCTGTGAATCTAGCTGACATTACTAAATCAGACATCATGTCATTAATACTGTTAAAGTCCCAATCATCAGAGAATGTACTCGGTGTTACAAAGTCACTTAAGGAAACCTTCAGTTGATGAGGATACTTCAGGATTTCGACCGGACCATATATCTCATAGTCTGTTTTCTCCCATACTACCCCACCAGGTATTGGAATTGCTGTGACATTTACTGTTGACAGTTCTCTTTTCTTCACGTGGGATGATCTGTGTGGTTTCAGGACTAAGTTGATGTTCTGACTTGCTGTGTCCATTCAATTGTAATGAACTTCCCTAAAATTAAAACTAAAATTAGGCATAGTAGGAGTATGAATACCCCTGAAATAATCCAATGCTCAATCAACGGTGAATCCAGATATAATTCTTTGATTTGTTGAAGGAGTCCTGTTGTATTTTCTTTAGAATACTTTTTTGTTTCTGGCATCACTTCGGGGTCGTATTGATCTTCAGAGAAGTTGTCGAAGTTGATGAAATAACCAGAGGCAGTTCTGTCAATTGATGGGATTGTTCTTTCAATCTGTCTCTCGGTAGCACTTTCTGATGCCACATTAGTGTAGACTGGTGTTTCTGACGAACTGTTTCAATCTGTGTTCCAAGAGGCACGAGTTCCATGGCATTATTGCATAGTCCTTCATTGTGTACTGCAGGCTGATCGAATGTGATTAGTCTTTCAATTTGAACCTCTTGGATTGTTGCAAGTTTGGGTATTCTGTTGTTTCTTGGGAGTCCACTGGGCCTACTGTTGATTATAGGCCACATGCTTGTGGTTTTACCAGTTCGATAGACACGACTCTGTTCTCCTTTTTACCAGCAAGGGGCGGTAGCACAACTGATCTTGTTCCGGTGACTGCCAAGACAGGTACTGCTTTTCTGTAAGAAGGCCCAAATTCCTTCTTAACCGCGATCTTTTCTCTGACTAGATCCCCAATCTTTGGAATCCAGACAGGCCTTGCTGGGGCTGTTGCTGGTGGTGCCTTGTCAGTGGTATTTGGCTGTTGCTTTAACTTTATGTTGCTTAAGGATTTTCTTGTTTCGTTCAGTTCCTGTAAAACAGCCAAACGATCCTTTATATCAAAGTGCGTTGTTTCTTCTTGTACCACTGACATCTGACTATCGAGGTCCTGAATACGCATTCTAATTCCGAACAATAGTTCGTATGGGCTGAAACCTTTTAGAGAATTTCTTGGCATGTTATTAAGACTAGTCTGGACACTTATTAAATGTTTGACCCACCCAGCGCCTGAACCTAATACCTTCGCTGTTATCGATTGCTTTATGTCCCGGTTTTTTCTTTCTACCACACTATTCCCTTCGGGGTGCGACGGACAAGAATACCGCAACCCAATTCCCATGCTGGCCATGGCCTCCTTATAGGCTCGCGAGCTGAAAGCAGGACCCTGGTCAGAATGGAACGTGGTAATTGCGTATGTGCCGATAAAGACTCGCAAATCTTTTATAACCGTTCTAGCGTCAGCCGAGCGCTGGAGGCCTCATTATTTAAGTGCTTTTAGTCTTAATGGTGTACACTGGGACGCGCTTCTCTTCTTTGATTGCGCAGATAGACCGCCTTATGCTGTCTAGCAGGGATCCTGAAACTACACTGGCCTGTTCATTACTGCGATCTCTGTTGCAGTCTTCACAATTTTGAGCAAAACATTGAATATCTATACTCATTCCTGGCCACCAGTACTCTGATTGTAATTCTTTCAGAGAGGCTTTGATTGTTTGGTGTCTCAGACCCAACCCCATGTGTGCTTCCAGTAAGAGGAAGCCCCTCCTGCTCCTGTTTGGAATTACTCTGTCCCCCACTCCAGGGATTCGAGCAAAAGGAACGGAGTTTGCATCGATTATGTATGCATAATTGAGTGGATAGTTTACGGGCAGTGCTGCACAGTCGCCTTTTACGGTCGTTTTTACTGCCAGCATGGTTTCCCCGTCTATGTATTTATCTGTACGCTTTTTTGTGGCTACGGAAGCCGGTTTAGTTGCTTCCGCTGTGGCTGTGTTAGCCAATGAATTCCCTGCAACGTGAACGCCATCACGTCGAAGACTCTGTGCGTGAATCACGTGAGTCTTTTGTAGTTCTTTGTGTAAAAGAGCTACCTGTTTCCATAGCAATTTATGCTTTATTGTGGCACCTGTGTCATCTTTGTAGTCGTTTTCGATCCAACTCTGCAGTTTATAGTTGTAAGAGTTGACGCAAAAATGAGAATCGCACACGATAAGTGTCGGGAATTCACGTTCTGCATTTTCGAGCACCATCTTTAAAGATCTGATCTCAGTTCTCTGAACCGAACAGTTTCTTACAGATTCAGTTTTTGTTACTTTCGGTCTGAATTTACCGCACAGCCAACGACCTTTAATAATCGCACATGCTGCATTGTAGGATTTGCTCTCTACGTTGAAATGCTGTACAAATCTATCTGTATAGATTATACAGGCGTATTGTGGGAGAGGCAGAATTTCGATTGGCAGAGGATATTCTTCTTCATATTCTAAATCATTCAGTTCTTCAAATTGTGGGGCGAAATAGTATTTCACGTCTTCCACTCCTAGAGAATCTATACACTGTATCCATTTCGGATCCAGTGACACTGTAGGCAGGTTTACTGGGCTGAATAGCGCTTCGAAGGCGGATTCCGCTGTAAGGATATTAATCCGTTTGCCGTGTGCTAGTTCTCGTTCATTTGCTAATGCGATTTGCACTGCTTTCACAGTTCTTTCTGTGTGACTGAATGTTTTTTCTGCTTGTGTGTACAAGTGAGTTTTAATTGAAATAGGTACCTTTTCTCCCTCATTAGAGGTCAGGTACGTGAATCCGCATCTTCCTGGGATGACTCGGATTACAAGATCGATCGTGTTGTCACGTGTATCTAATTTTGTTTTTGCTAACATGTCTGTTTGCAGTGATCTCAAAATTTCTGTGTGTTTTTGAGTCCAATTGATTTGTTTAAAATCAGGTTTAATTAGTTCGTAGAGAGGTTTAACCCTCTCTGCGTAATTTAGAATGTATGTTCTTCCGAAATTCAGAAAACCTAGAATGGATTGTAAATTCTTCAGCGCTTTTGGAGCTTGGAGTACAGCGCACTTCTCTAAGAAGTTGTCCGCTAGGCTTTTCCCTTCATTTGATAATTCGTACCCTAAAAATAGTACTGTCAGATGGGCAATTCGGGACTTTTTAAAGTTGAATTTGTAACCCTCTGCTGCGAACCCAAGTATAATGGTGTTCACTCTTTTCAAGTGAGTATCCAAGTCGTCGTCTGTGAGATAGATATCATCTGCGTAAGATAATGCCTCATCATCATAGATTTGTAGTAACTCTGTTACCCTAGCTGAGAATAGTCCTGGGCTGCTCTTGAACCCCTGTGGGAGTCGACAGAATTTTTTCTGTGACCCAAATGCGGAGAAAGCGGTCAAATATCTGCTTTCTGGTGCAATGTTTTGACAAAAGAAGCCATTAGATATGTCTAATGTCGTTTTATATTTTTTCCTAACTATATTATTCATTAGGGCTGCACTATGCGAGTTTTGTACTGCAAAAGTTTTACAACATGTATTAAGATGTCTGTAGTCCAAAACTAGACGATATGAATTGTCTGGCTTGGAGACAGGAAACAAAGGATTGTTCATTTGAGAGGTGCATGTTTAAATCACCCCCTGGTATTCAAGTTGATCTAAGATCTCCCTGACTTGTTTTTTAGCTTCTTGCTTTATGGGATACTGCCGTTGGGCAGTTGGTTCACTTTTTAATTGGATTTTGTGAGGAGGAGAGTCCTCATCCCATCCTACATGATTTTTATACAATGCAGGTGCCTGGGCCACTGCCCATTTCCTTGCATATGTATATTTTTTGTGAATCGGAATGTGATTCGAGAAGGCAGGCATAATCACTTCTTCGCCACAAGGGCACTCCCTGACAAACTCTGGGGGCCAATCTTTTTCAGCTAACAGAATATCATAGCCTTTTGAGAGCTTATCCCAAAATAGACCCTTAATTTTCCTAGTCTTATCACTCTCTATACGCAATGTTATTTCGTATATTTTATGGGGCTCGCTAAGTCTGGCGTCGGCAGTTTCAACTTGAATGTATTCATTCGTGTCCACTGTCTCCAGATGACTCATCAAGATCTTGCGCGCTATACTGATTTCTGCTGCACTGTCCAACATTGTCAATGCCCACTCCCCGTTTTTCAACTGTGTCCTCAGTATTCTCGGCATGGTTGATTACTCTAATACTGGCTACCTTCTTTTTCTGAAATTGAGATTTCTTATTTTGAGCAGGTTCCTTGTCTTTGGACTTGGTGTGCTCTCCTGGGTCTGACCGTCCTCTTCTTTCCGAATTCTGTGGAAGAGATCGAGAGGGACATGTATCAATACTTTGATATCTATCAGGTTTTTTCAGATTATCCCTATTTCTAAGGTTATATCTTTTCTCAGAGGGCTCCCTCTGGGGAGACTGGCGTTCTCGAGTCGGAGTTCTTTCCCTCCGTCGAGGAGACCTTCCTCTGGACTGAAAAACTTTTTCCTTGGGAGTGGATTGTTTATTTCCATCCCAGCTCTTTTTAGGAGTGTTTAAATTATTTTTAATAAATAATTTTTCAGGATTTTCGAGCAGTTGGGGTTTTACCGGTTTCCCACCCAAGCTGTCTCTACCTAATTCTTCATAGCACTTTTCTATGATTTTTGCAAGCTCAACAGGATCTTTTATATCTGTTTCCTTCAACTTCTGGCGAATCGCCACAGATGCTGCTTCTCCTTTTATGTTGGCTAGTAATATAGCCGAGACCTGCTTGAAGTCTTTCAGTAATTTCATACCTAGATTTAAAGCGGGCTCTGGACCGAATTCATTTTGAATCTGTTTTAGCACTTCTGGTATTACCGCCATAGACGGAACACCGTGTGTTTTTGTGTAAATGGAAGCAAAGACTGTACCCCAAGTGTCACAGTCCTCTATGTGTGGTGCGATTCCCATAGGAAGGCAGATGGTCAAGATTCTGTGTTTCTCAATAGGGGTAGTATCAGGAAATACTGCCTCTATTTGAGTGATTTTCTGTGCTAACCAGAAAGGAATTTGTTCCCGTTTTACGGGTGTTTTACCAAAACATGACTGTATGTTCTGTGGTGTAATTTTATTTGTGTTCCCCTGATGAGGGGTCAGCTGTGGTGTATTAACAGCTGGTTGGACTGTTGCAGTCCGCATTACATATTGGACTAATTGCCTATGTATTTTAATTAGTGTTTTGAGCTGTACTAACAGCTCTTCCTTAGACATTTTTACAATGTCAGGATGTGGTGTGTAGCTGGCTAGAACCGGCCACGTGGCTCCTGGTCTACCTAGAGGACCGAGCCTAGTTATGTGATCATTGTGTTTTAGGGCGCCATTAAACCAGAGCAAGTGCTCTTGAAATTTAAGTGGAATTTCAATCTCCTCGAAAGGAGCGTACTCTTCCGGAGGTTTCTCTATTTTGTAATAGTGAAACTCTTTTGTTATAGTGTTTACCGCTGGAAAGTTTATCCATGAATAGAATACCTCTGTCTGCCGATACTCGTGAGCCTCTATCACGTAAATTACTGTACCACCTTGAGGTGTCAGTCCGTTCTCTATAAGTTTTAAAGTTATAGATCTTCTTAAGTGTGCCGGGATGATTATTGCACCCGGTACCTTATCGTCGGAATCCTGCTGAGTTGCATTTACTGCGGCCCCAGTGGTTCCGTTATTTTCTGGCATTGTAAAAATGCAAGGTTTGCAGAGTAGGTCTCCAAGGAGACAAAGATTAGCTGCACAATATTTTGGAACACTGTATCCTTCAACGTTGAATAAACCAGAGCTTTACATAGGAATCTCTTCCTACTAAGGTCCGGCGGATTTTAACCTTTCACCCACTCCAGACGTCTATTGGAGTATTTACGGGAGAAAGGGGTCTGTGTGAAATATGCACGACTGAGTTACTCTAACGTCTTGCGTTAGTTTATCGCCTTACCAAACGTTGGGCGCCATGTAGTGTAGTTCCTAGTTTCCCACTAGGCCCTGCGCATTGGAATAACATAAACAGTAGTATTGACGTGGAACTGCGGATATTCCAGGCCTCCACTGACTATGCTAAACTTAATTGGGTGTGTTACCAACTAGCTCAGAGGTCACTGGAAACTTTCTTCTCTGCATGGGAAGTGATCAGCTTCCCTGGCACAGACAAGAAGGGATTCAGCTTTCCAACAACCGTGCAACATGACAACTTTGCTCCTCAGATCAAGAGTCAATCTCTAGGGTCGTGTGAAACAATAGACATGTATTTCACTCAGTCAGTTTAGTGCAGTTTACTTTCACAAGATGTAGAGAATAGAGAGACGGGCGTTTGTCAATAAAGGGTTAACATTTATTGAACAGTCTTTCTTCTCGTACAAGAGAAATGTATTGCCACAATTGCAAGACTTGTTATTATAAAAAGTACGTACAGTAAGATAAGTATTGCGAAATAGAACTGTAAAAGCATTGATATGGTTTCTTAGCCATACAATGGTTTAAAAGTAATAAAACATATATACAGTCATATATACATTAGGCTAAAATACTCAACTGGTGCTTCTAACTATGCCTACCCCAGTGTGCCTGACCTAAGCCTAACACGTGGAAGGGGAGTAAGTAAGTAGCTTTAAGTTAAGTTGGTTTTGCCAAGGTTTGCTTCAAGAATTCTCATCTAAGGGTTTAGTCAACACCATACCTCTGAATAGAATGATGGAAGTCTGGTATTTCCTTCAGGGGGCACTCGATATCCCAGTCACCCGCGAGGGCAGACCGGAAAGGCTGGAGCTGGATTTCTCTGCAGGAGAAAGGCAGCGGCTCTCTTCTCAGCGCGTCGAGGAGGAGGAGGGGGGGGACAGCGTCCGCGGCAGCTGGAATCTGCTGGATGTCTTCGCAGAGGGACGGCTGTTCAGCTCCTAAGCGTACTGCACCATCGTTCGCGCTTTAGCAGCGATAATGGTATCAGTAGCTTCACCACCAAGGGGACAGCAGTCTGCAGCGACAGGGTGCTAGCTTCACCAACACGGGGTCTTGCAGACAGCTAACAACAGGCAACGAGCAACGAGCAACGAGCTATTGCTTAAGGCAACGTTGGTAATATTTATACCTGACAGGTGCCGGGATTGACGCAAGTTTGCTGGACATAAGAGGTCAATTAAAGATGTCACTAGGAAGTGATAGTTATCAGTTGCTCATTAGAGTTCCATTACTAATCAAAACACAGCAAGCGGGGATTTCCAGGTTTGCTGAGTTTTTATCTTGTTGAAGAACTCGGAGTGTTAATCTAGGAATATCAGATAGTGACTCCTGCCCTGTCATTGCACTAATTGGTCGCAAAGGAAGTGGCAGAGAGCTATGCTGGAATGTGGCTCTGTTCGTGTGAGGCCAGAGATGACTTTTCTGAAAATCGCACTTGAACGGTTATGCCAATATAGGGAATAAATGGATTTATAGCCGAATAGGGGCATAAGGTCACAGTATCGATCAGGAGCCTAGATAAACACATAACAGGGATACTCATCTTCGATATCAATTGACATTATTTGAGCTACTTCTTTATGAAGCATCAATTCTTTTTGGGCAAGAGCTCGTCTAGATGGAATGCAAGCTGATAAACACATAGAACATAAGGTAGGGCCACATTGTATACATAAACACACAAAGAATAGTATCCCAACTATGATACATAAAATCGTCAGTAGCTTCCAGCCCCAAGTACTAAGCATTGACCAGAACCACCCCGAAAGGGTCCATGTACCATTGTCCGGGTGTATTTCAGCAGCGATTTTGTGGAGTTTGGAAATCGCATCATATACAGATGGCGAGTTTCAGGCACGTAAACGCAACAACTACTTCCGATAATTCTACATGCCCCCCCTCGATCAGCTAGAACCACATCAAGAACCATTCGGTTCTGAAGCGTAACAATTCTGGATATTTGAAGTTCTTCCGTTATATTTCCTAATGCTAAAGCAGTGTCATTAGCTACAGCCTCAACAACACGGGTCAGTCGTTGTATTTTCCGACTGTTCAAAGCAGCCCCCACAAAGGAAAACAATCCCAAATTAAAGTCTACATATTGCTGTAAGGCAGTATCGGTCTGGTCGATATTATCCAAGACCACAGCACGTCTAACTCTATTTAACACAAAATCATGATAGAGCACATAATCATTGTGGTACATTGGTGGGGCAATGAATACAGGGGGCAATACAAAAGAGATATAGCATGTACCTAGCCATCCTAAAGGGAGCTGATGATAGCCTTTATTACCACAAATGAAGTATGTATTTCGAGATGCGACAAATGATATGCCATTTGGACTGTCAAATGTAAGTGTAGTGTTACATTCACTTTTTCCAACCGGGATTTACCTTTATTGCGTATACAAAGATCAGCCTTAGTATCTATAACATTAATGACATGCAAACTGGACATGTTAATGTTCCTTTGATTGCTGTAAATTCGGGGTGCAGACACATTGTCGGGGCGGTACTCTTCCCATTCAAATCGAGTACCCTCAGCTCGTGGATAGCCATCCCGGTCATGATAACATATCTTGTTTAAACGGAATAGCACCCCCCCTTTTGTTGGCCATCGTAGAGTGAATAAAAGAGTATACCAGGCATTACAGGAACCATTGTGGGAAAATGGGAGTGGGATGAGCGGGGTGCCCCCTTTCTTCTGATGCCCAGGCAACATCCCACACACCCAACAGTTAGAAGTGTTCGTCATATTGTGAGTATGATGCAAAATTTGAATGAAGCTATTGTTCAAGTAAGTCTGTCGGTGCCGTTCTTCATGGTAGGGTAAGGTGAAGTGAAAATGTTCAGATGGAGCCGGGGTAGTCGGCAGCAAATGTTCTCGTACAGGCACCACAAGTTCTACTACCCAGGCTATCACTGCTATCACCACAATTGTCAATACAAACAAGAGGGCACCAAGAATTCTCTTGTCTCGTGATGCAGAAGACGCCATAGTTCAAGAGTTCACAATGTCTCAAATACACAACTACAAAAAAAAATAAAAACGTTGGTGCTGAGCTCCGAGGTAGCCGTTGTTTTCTTCTCCGGGGTCAAGACGGGTGTCGCTACTCTTGGCAGAACTGATCCCCCCCCCCTTGAGATTCCCGGCTTCCGTTTCACAAACCCCAGAGCGGTAACCAACCAGTCTCGCACACAAAAAAATCTTCTTCCTATCTTGGCCGCAGATCGTAGCGCTGTCGTCCAGAAACGGTGTGGTCCGGGAAGGCTCCCTCAGGTTCGGCCGACGTCACAGCTGGGCTCTTTTCTTTGTCCAAGATCTCTTTGTAGTCGGACAACACAGTAGGATTCACCAGGTCCGGAGAGACGCGACGGCAGTGAGTTGAATGCACCCACCGCTTTCTGTTGGTCACTCGCACAGCCGTTCGAGTCGCCAAGAGGACCTGCTCGGGGCCACGCCACCTCGGTTCCAAGCTGTTCGCTCTCTCAAACGACTTCACCATGACATAATCTCCAGGACGGAGATTATGGGCCTCTCCAATGGAATTGTCAGGGAGCGCTTCTCGAACCTGTTGATGAATAAAAAGCAAATCATTTGTTAATCGTGCCAAATAATCGCTCATCATTATACAAGGCACATCATGTAACAATCGCGGCTTAGGAACTCCCCATATGTTCATAGGCCTTCCAAACACCACTTCATACGGTGTGAGGCCAGTTCGGGAGTGGGGCACTGATCTAAGAGAGAGTAATGCTAGCGGCAAGGCATCCGGCCACTTCAATGACGTGGACGCCACAATCTTAGCCAGTTTCAATTTCAACGTGGCATTGTACCGCTCGACAAGACCTGCTGACTGAGGGTGGAACACAGCATGAAACTTCTGCTGGATCCCCAGTCCCTTTAGCACATACTCCACAATTTTCCCGACAAAATGAGGACCATTATCGCTCCACAAAAATTTGCAAACTCCAAATCGAGGGAAGTACTCTTTGAGCAAAACCTTAGCTGTTGTCAAAGCTGTATTATCTTTCGTGGGGAAGGCCTCGACCTATTTACTAAAAGCACACACCACCACTAAGACATACTTAAGGTTATTGCAACGCTCAAGCTGGATGTAATCCATTTGAAGTACTTCGAATAGTGCAGAAGGTGGAACGAACCCTCCTTTCGGAGTATGCGTCCCTTTTGCAGGATTGTGCTGTAAACATATCAAACAGGTCTGTACTACTCTCTTAGCAGTATTGGCAATCTCAGGATGCTCCCAAACTCGTGTTAACAATCGAGTAATTGCAAGAGCTCCCACATGTGCTAACCCATGTGTCATCTGGGCCATCGCCTGCAAGTAAGCTGCAGGCAATTTCCATCTCTCCATGTCCTTACTCCTCCAACAACCCTCGTCATCCAGTACCCCTTCTGCTGCCCATGTTACAAGTTTATGCTTCAGTCGCTGATTTTTGGATGTCTAGTATCTCTGCTCTAGCATCATGCCATCGCTCGGCCTGCAACTTCGCTACATACATGGGGGAGTCATTTCGAGACATAGCTGTTTGTCTTGCTATACTGTCTGCAAAAGCATTGCCTTGTCCCACTTTGTCAGTGACCTTTTTATGTGCACTGCATTTAATTATCGCTACTTTCTTTGGGCAAAGCAACGCGTTTAGGAGATCACGCACTAGTTCTCCGTGCATAATGTGTACTCCATGCGAAGTCAAAAACCCACGTTCTCTCCAGAGTAGGCCAAAGTCATGCGCTACTCCGAAGGCGTACCGGCTGTCTGTGTAGATGTTCACACATAAGCCTGCACTCAGTTCGCAGGCTCTTGTCAAGGCTATCAGCTCTGCTGCTTGAGCCGATTTCTGTGGTATTCGTGCTGTTTCTACCACTGTCTTGAGTGTCGTGATCGCATATGCTGCAGAAGTCGTGCCATCTGGCAGCCTCAAACACGATCCATCAACCCACAGTTCCCCATCCACATCTGGAAGTGGCATATCCTGTAAGTCTACACGACCCTTTGTTTGTTCCTCAGTCAGGAAAACACAATCGTGATGTTTTTCCTCCTGACCCTCTTCGACCGGATAAGGCAATAAAGTGGCAGGGTTCAGGGTAGCACATCTTTTCAGTGTAATATGCGGCGCCAAGAGTGTGAGCTCATATCCTGTTAAACGTGCGCTCATAAGATATTGAGTCTTTGTTTGATTTAACAGGGCATCTACTGCATGGGGAACTAGCACCAACAGTTTGTGCGATAAAACTATTCCCTCACTCTGTCGTATAGCTACTACTGTTGCTGCAACTGCTCGAAAACACCCAGGTAACCCTCATGCTACAGGATCAAGAATGGCTGAGAAGTACGCGCATGGCCTCTGCTTGTCCCCGTGTGCTTGCACTAACACTGATAACGTGCACCCATCTTTCTCGTGCACGTACAATGTGAAAATCTTTGAGTAATCTGGTGTACCTAGCACGGGTGCAGAGCAAAGGGCCTGTCTCAACTGTTCGAAAGCATTTTGACATTCATCTGTCCATTCAAGGGGCATTGGTGTAGTTTTGGACAGTAACGCTAACAAAGGTTTTATAATGTGTGAAAACCCCATGATCCATTGTCTACAAAAGGACGTTAATCCTATGAAGGCGCGTACATCTCTCTGAGTGCGGGGGACTGGTGTGTCTAAAATCGCCTGAATTCGATCTGATGTTAATGCACGCCCCTCCTTAGACAAAAGATGACCGAGGTAGGTCACCTTGGGTCTACAGTATTGAAGCTTCTTCTTAGAGACTTTATAGTTGTTCTGAGCCAAAAAGGAAAGCAAAGCAAGTGTACTCTCCTCACATTGTGCGTAAGTGTCTGCAGCCAACAGGAGGTCGTCAACATACTGTATAAGGGCTACTCCGGATTGCAGTTCAAAAGAATCAAGCTGTCTTTTTAAAGCCTGGCTATAGATGCTAGGACTCTCTGTGTAACCTTGAGGAACACGACAAAATCTATACGATTTATTATTTAACGTAAAGCCAAATAAGTATCTGCTGTCGGGATGGATGGGAATGGAAAAGAATACATTTTTAAGATCAATGACAGAAAAGGTCGTCGCTGTTGGAGGGACCAATGTAAGCAATGTCGTGATATCAGACACCACTGGGTATTGAGGGATGACAATTTTGTTAATTTCTCTCAAATCAATAATAAATCGATAGACTTTATCGTCAGTGTCTTTCTTAAGAATCGGTAGAATAGGACTATTACAGACATTGTAAGGAACTTCCTCCACTACTCCTGCAACGATCAAATCCTGAACAATGTGCGTCAGGGCAATTTCACCTTCCCTAGAAATCTTATACTGTGGTACACGTGGCAAAAGTACTCCCTCCTTGACAGTAATTCGAATAGGTGGAATAAGCATCTGTCCCACATCCGTATCTGAGGTCGCCCACAACGTATGAGGGAGAGAGGCTAATGCTTCGATTTCCTTTATTGTACAAAATCTGTCTGAATCTGGGTAATTGTCATTCAAAATAACCCGCACTCCTTCAGGAGCGCAGCGTATCGTTGCTCGAAAATATTTGAGCAAATCAATGCCCATAATGTTATCTGGAGTGTGAGGTGACAACAAACATGGACAAAAACTGAAAAATTTGTCAATGCAAAGTGCAAGAGGTTGTGATAGTGGGCTAGGAGAGGGTGTGCCATCAAACCCTATACATATTATCGTTTCGCCAGACAGGGGAGCCCTTGGAACCAAGTTTTTGGACAAAGCACTACGAGTAGCTCCTGTGTCAACTAAAAACTGATCAGTAGAACCCAAAATGCCAGCTGATACATATGGACCTCTTTGATCTACTGGCATTTCAACTGATTCCGTACCCCATCCTACGCAGTCCTATGCATGCACATAATCCTGATGCTCCACATTCTCACCCCCCGAGATCTGATATTGATTTCGTCTATCAAAAGTATTTCGTTCATCCTGACCACGGCCCCTCGTTTCAAACCTACCACGATCACTTCCGCCACCTCTCGCTCCTGAATAATTATTCCTCGACCTTCCACCTCCTCGACCACGCTGACTACGTTGCTCACGAAGCACCGGACAATCTTCAGCCCAATGCCCAAACTCTTTACAATATGCACATTGGTCCTCAGCAATGTCGGTACGACCATACGACGCATTACCCCCTCCTCGCCTGCCTCTATCATTTCCTCTAAATTGCGCACCACGAACCTGAGCCAGCATCACCTTCGTTTTCAATTCCTTCGTTTTCTTATCTACACTTTCTTTAGCCTCCAATTCCTGCCGCTCGTAATACTGAGCCATTGTTAACAAAGACGCAGGGGCCGCCGTGGTCCAGGAACTTTCACTCGTTTTTAACCACTTTGCAATCTCCGGTAGGAGATTAGCCACGTACTTATCAACAAACAGATGCCTACCCGTATCATCTGTTAACGATTGACCACTGTAATCATGAAACGCTTCTTCGAAACGTGTAAAGAAATCTGATACCGATTCATCTAGCTTTTGTTTGCACGAAGCTAACATAGTCCAATCGATCTTTTTGGAAGGAACAAGCGTTTTTAGTTTGTTCAGAATAGCCGTTGGCAGTTCTAAAATCAAATCACATGGTTTACATGCAGGTTCCCTGTCTAAGTCAGCCTGGTTTATTTCTTTCCAAGTTGCCCCAAACATCGTTTGATCATTAGTTTTACGAATCGACCTCCACATATCAGGCGGAAGAATTAACCCAAAAAAGAGATCTATATCAACAAGAGTCATAACACAAGAAGAAATGGCCCCTTCCACCCCTTCATAGAATGCGGCTGGATTTTTACGAAGATCGGGTAAAGCGTTTTTTAGTGCCATAACATCTGCTCTATTCCAAGGCCTATACACCCAATTATATATAAAATACCCCTTTGCGTTTGCCGATGTTTTATCGTCATCTGTACCGGCCCCTTTAGGGGGAACATACAAAGGTGCTGCTTCACGCATAGGCATAACATGCACTTTAGAATTCTTATCTGAACCCCGGAGAGAACACTCCTTGAACTGCTCCGTCGACCCCGGCACGGACTCCTTATATTTTTTTCTTTCTTCCCGCAACCTGGACGCCTCATCCCGTAGCTGGAGCAGTTGTTTGAAAAGGTCATCGACATCTGCAAGAACAAATAAACCTTTATCCAAATTCTCACGATGGACTGACACTACCTTAGGTTCTAACGTCTCTGAATATTTACGAAATCGAGTAACAACTTCATCTGCAAAAGTATTCAAAAAACACATCAATTCTCGTTCTGTCCATTTACTCCTTTCGGCTACAACGTCTGACACAGTTATATGATTCAAATTAAATTTTCTAGCATAACTACGCAAATCCGCGGATCTCTCCGCAGATAACCTGACACTTGACTTATCCGTCTTATCCGACTTATCCTGTTCTTCATCACCAGAATCTTCAGTCGGAGCCGTAGGAGGAACGTACGGAGGCGGAGATCGATCTAATAACAAAAAATCGTCAATTTCATTATTAAGGACAGGATAAAGCGGTCGTCGAATAGGAAATTGACCGGTCGTTTGCAAATTACGTTCTCGTGCCTCCCTCTCTTTCTTTTCTTGCGCCTCCTTTTCCTCAAGCTGTAAAGCTTTATCTCGAGCAGCCTTGCGCTGCTCTTTGTCCGCCAAGGCAACTTCACGCTTCATACGTTCACGCACCGCTTTCTCCCACATTCGCACACAATCAAACATATCCTGTCTAGACCTGCGCTGAAACAAACATTGCTCCACAAACTGAACCTTTCGCAAATCAAACGACCCATGTAGTGGCCATTGCAACTCGGGATCAGTTCTAGTGTATTTATGCCATAATTTACTGTACAGTATAGGGGGAAGGCCGAATTTCACATACATCTCACGGTTGGGAGTTCCCTCTGGAGGAGCCGGCTGAGATTCCGCTAACCTAATTGTGGTACCATTTCCAAGACAGCACATCCCTCGGAGTGTGCTTAAAACAGGCATGTTCAAAAAGTACCACGAAAACGTGATACCGTAAAAAATGGCACTTACAGTACTTCACACAAATGTGCCGCTCAGAGTACAAACAAAATTAGAGAAACATCTCTACATGCCTGCCTATGTGGAGTGCACTACACATATATATTCAAAGTTCACAAAGTCAAAATGTTAGCTAACTCAAATCGTAGTCACAATCATAGAACTTCAGTAAGCGTCCGTAGACTACCTTACCGATCACAAATCTTACCCAATCTCAAATATCCAGATTCCAACTGCCAAGGTCTTTAATCGAATCAGCCAAACGGGCACTGTACAGCAACGCAGACGATCAGGATCTCAGTCGGAGACCGGCGCCACCTGGAAGGTCAGATCAGAAGGAAGGGAAGAAAACACCGTGGGTGCCAAGACTCGGGTCACTCAGTGGCAGCGTACGCGTCCATGGCGAGTTTCCAATCCTTCGTCACGACCTCTCCTTCGGGCATCCGAGTCGCCGATGAGTCCCTTCGTGGTCGCCAATTTGTGGTATTGGGTTCCCAAGGCCTACATGCTCCGCAGATAACCCACTTACACCGAAAGAACTGTTGGCACGGAAACTGAAAAGTACAAAAGACAAGCTTATTAAGACCCCATGGGGTGGTGGTACATTCCTACAGCACCCTTCGGCAATGCAAGAAGTATCACACCGAACGTTGGTGTGAATCCTTCTTTTATACAATTTACAGGTAATAAAAAGATAGGCAGTACAAGGTTACAGAGTTTAGGTACATATATGGTCATTTTTGGAGCACAGCCAACTCATGGGAGGGGTTACAACTCCACTGGTCAGTTTTGGCGGAACATTCCTGAGGGGTGACTGGTCAGTTGAGACTGCGCATGTACAGGCTTGCCCGTTACTAAAAATAGCCTGTTCCTGGGCAAACTCGAGTGGTCAGTGACACGGACAAAGGACAAAAGGGTATTCTGACCACGAGGCCGCTAATTCCCTAAAATGGCCGCCGTAGCATACAAAATGGCGTTTTCGAGTAAGGCCAAGTTAAGGGAAATAACGTGTAGCAAAGCTAAGCGCTAACCCGGCCATTGTCAAATTACGACAGGGGGGCCTAGGCCTTCTCCCCAGTCGGCTCCGACCACGATGCCGCAGGCCCCCTTAGGATTCAGGCCTAGATCCGGAACTGCACCAGTTGACCTTATTAAACCTCCACTGGTGCCTCTTCCTCCGGCACCACAACCGTAGCAATGCCGGTCGTGTCTCCGGCCGGTGTCGACCCCGGCCTCCATCCTGAGGTGGACCTGGAGCCGGACCGGCGTCACCCGACGCCGGATCCGGTGCCGAGTTGGGTTTTTGTGCCCCTGTTAACTCCTGGGTCCCTTTTTGGCCAGATTGGCAACCTGAGGATGAGGAAGAGGACTAGGAGGGGTCAGGTGACCCTTTAACTGATGAGATGTAATCGGAAGAAGGACTGGAGAGAATAACTGGGGGATGCCAGTGGCCTGACACATCCCCTGACCATGGCATGTTGTCTTCTCCTACCGTGGCTTTGGAGGAGGGAGCGTCATACGCAGTGGTGTTGCGTAGGGTGGTCGAGGTCCTCAACCTCCAGCTTCCTACGGTGGCAGTCAGGACTAACCTCCTGACAGAGGTGTCATTTAATGAGTCCCTTACAGACATCCTTTTGGGCACGTGGTCCAGGCCCAACACGGGGGCGCCTGTGGATAGAATTCTTACCCGACGCCACTGCCCGGCTCTGGATGACCCCACTTTTCTCTCCCAACACCCCACCCAAGAGAGCTTGGTGATCCAAGCCTCCACTTCCAAGAGCGCATTCCCTATCTCGCCACCGGATAGGGAATCCAAGAAGCTGGGCCATCTTGGGACTACGGTTGGTAAACACCGCATGTCTATTGGGCCGTTATTCCCGCTCGATGTGGGATACGGTTGCGCAGGTGCTGCCTCAGTGTACGGAGGAGGCCAAGACAGTGCTCTCCCAGGCTGTCGCCGCCAGGAGGAATTCGGCAAAGTTTACTATCCGTAGTGAGCTGCATACCGTAGACTCTCTTGGCAGGACGATTTCCATGTCTTTAGCCCTAAGTCGCTATGCCTGGATGAGATCGACTGGATTTTCGAGGGATGTCCGGAACACCTTGATGGACATTCCCTTTGATGGCCAGTGCCTTTTTGGCGAGAAAGCGGACAAAGCTCTAGAGCGTTTCAAGGACTCACGGGCTACGGCAAACACCTTGGGCCTCTGCAGCCTCCCAGCACAGTCTGATTTTTACTCCATTCGTGGCTCCGGAAGGGGTGCCCCACTACATCCCACCCAGAGCCACAGGCAGCAGCAAGTTTCCCAACCATCGCGCAGCCAGGGACATGGGAACCAACGCCGTGGTTCAGGGGGCCAGTGGGTGGGCCAGTCCATGAACCCCCCCTCTGCAGCAGCCTCCAAACCCTCCTAGTCTGACCTTCCAGGCCCATCAAATGCCAGGGGGTGGCAGGATTAGCCATCACCTTCCCCACTGGCGCACCATCACGTCAGACATGTGGGATTTGCAAATAGTCCCAAGGGGCTACTCTCTCCCCTTCGAGGCTCCCCTTCCAGCCATGCCACCTCAATACCACTGCATGTCGGAGGATCACCCGGCACTTCTCCAAGAGGAAGTTTTGGGTCTCTTGGCCAAGGGAGCCATTGAGCACGTTCCTGCCCCAGAAGTAGGGTGTGGTTGCTACTCCCACTACTTTCTGATACCCAAGAAGGACAAGGGCCTGCGTCCTATCTTGGATCTCAGGAACATCAACCGCTTCCTCCGGAAGGAGAAGTTGAAGATGTTGACGCCCTCGACCCTGGAGACTAGATGGTAGCCTTGGACTTGCAGGATGCTTATTTTCACATCCCCGCCCTGCCGGCCCACTGGCGTTACCTGCGGTTCACGGTAGCCAGAGCATTTTCAGTTTACCATGCTCCCTTTTGGCCTTACCAGCGCTCCTCGGGTGTTCATGAAAATGATGGCGGTGGTTGCAACTCCTCTGCGCAGATCAGGGATTCCAGTCTTCCCCTATCTCGACGACTGGTTGTTGAAGGCGGGCACGCCCCAGGCAGTCGTCTCCCACCTCCAGACTATGGCTGACCTCCTGCATTCTCTGCGGTTCTCCATCAATGTGCCGAAGTCACACCTGATTCCCCCTCAGAAGCTCCTCTGCATCGGAGCGGTTCTGAACACAATGAGGTTTCGGGGTTATCCTCCCGAACAGCGAGTCCCAGATATTCGGGTTATGATTCTGCTCTTTCTACCTCTATCCAAGGTTTTGGTCAGGATCACCCTAAGGCTGCTGAGCCTCATGGCCTCCTGCAGCCTGCTGGTTGATCATGTCAGGTGGCATATGTGGGCTCTGCATTGGGACCGGAGGTTGCAATGTGTGCAGCATCAGAGGAATCTGTCTAATTGCGTCCAGATCTCGAAGGGCACTGCTCGACAGTTGCAGTGGTGGCTCACAAACCAGGATTGGGTCAACTGTAGATCCCTCTCCCTTCCCCAACCAGAGCACATGGTGGTGATGGACGCGTCCCTTCTGGGATGGGCTGGCCACATGGGAGAGGCGGAGATCAGATGCTTCTGGTCTCCAGTGGAGTCCGGGCTGCACATCAAGCTTCGGGCGATTCGTCTTGCACTCAAGGCATACCTTCCCTCTGTCTGGGGAAGAGTAGTGCAGGTGTTCACAGACAACACCACCGGCATGTGGTGCTGCAACAAACAGGGCGGGGTGGGGTCATGGACCTTATATCATGAGGCCCTTCGCCTCTGGACATGGCTGGAATAACAGGGCATATCCCTGGTGATTCAACACCTAGCAGGTTCTCTGAACACCAGTGCAGACAAATGCTTCTTCACTCAGAGGTGGTGCAAGGTCTCTTTCGACAGTGGGGAGAGCCTTGGTTAGATCTATTTGCCACCGAAGTGAACATGCAATGTCAGCGATTCTGATGTTGAAATTTCCAAGGCGGCACTCACTAGGTGCCACTTTTTATCTTGAGTGGAGGTGCGGTCTGTTGTACATCTTTCTGCCTGTACCATTTCTGCCCAGTGCTGAAGAAGATCAGGCACGCCTGGGCCCAAGTGATTCTTGTGGCTCCGGATTGGGCACGAAGAGTCTGGTATCCAGAGCTACAGACTGCCTCTTTGGGAGAATCTTCTGTCGCCACAGCAGGGAATGGTCCTCCACCGGAACCTGTCCAGCCTCCACCTCCGTGCATGGAGATTAAGCGGCTGCAGTTGATGTCTTTTGACCTGCCTCCTGAAGTTTGCGATGTAATCGTGGCAGCCAGGCGACCCTCCACTAAGACGGCATATGCCTGCCTGGTGGAACACGTTTGTGGCATGGTGCACAGCAAAGGCTGTGGATCCCCTTTCTGCACCTCTTTCTGAAGTTCTGAAGTTCTCTTGTTCCTTCTTTCTTTAGCCCAGCAGGACTCTGCTCTGAGCACTATCAAAGGCTATCTTTCGACCATCTCTGCCTTTCTTCGGCTACCCGATCAGCCGTCTCCTGTCAAGTCCCTGGTTGTTAATCGTTTCTTTAAAGCATAACTCATCTCTTTCGTCCTATCCCCTTCGTTATGTCTCAGTGGGACTTTAATCTAGTCGTAACTTTTTTTATGCGTGATCCGTTTGAGCCGCTTCACTACTGTCCTTTAAGGTTTCTAAAGCTTCAAACGGCTTTCCTGGTAGCATCACATAAGCCAGATGGGTGAGTGAGCTCCAGGTCCTTTCCTCCAAGTCTTCTTTCCTGTCTGTCCATCTGGACATGGTGGTTCTCAGGGCTCATCCATCCTTCCTGTACAAGGTTGTCACTGCCTTTCACATCGGGCAGACCATCACTTTGCCTACCTTCTTTCCGCCTTCGCATCCTTCGAAAGAGGAGAGGCTCCACTGTCTGGACCCAAAACGTGCACTTCGCTTTTATCTGGATCGCACAAAACAGTTCCGGGTGGATGACCAGGTTTTTGCTGGCTACGCAGTCACCAATAAAGGTCAGGCTGTACACACAAGCGGACCATCTCCTGATGGGTCGTTTTGTGTATCAAAGCCTGTTATTCTCTTTGCAAAGAAGGAGCCTCCAGTAGGGCTGCGCGCCCATTCTACCAGGGCGACGGCAGCAACTACTGCTTTGGGACGTGAAGTTCCTCTGAATGACATTTGTCAGGCAGCTACGTAGGTTTCATTGCACACCTTTTCCAAGCACTGCTGCCTTGACGATCAAGTCCGGAGAGAAGGCTTTTTTAGCTGTTTTGTTCTCCAGGACTTTCTGATGTGATCTTGGTTTGCAGACCCACCTCCGGGGTTGGTATTGCTGGGGTATCTATTCTAAGGTAAGGAATCTATAACTAACGTGTTTCTTTCAGATGAACAAGTTATTAACCTTCGGTAATGATATATCTGTAAGAAACATTAGTTAGTTATGGATTCCTTACCGCCTCACCCATCCGCCCTGTTCTGCGAACTGATTTTGAGGGTTAAGGACATCCTTTCAGGGCCCTAGTTTTGTGCACCAGTGGTCAGTGTCTTGCATGGCTCTACGTTTCTGGTACGGAAAGTTGTGTATAGAACTGTTGTCAGCGCGCGAGGGCAGCAACTAAGTAGATACCACAACATCATCCCGGCCACCACAACACCAATGTCGGACGCGGAGCCAACCGACGCCTTCTTCTGACACGCAGAGGTCCTGCTGACGAAAAACACTTTCCGGATCCAGTCTGATGCATGGGGGTAATTATTATTTTTTTTTTTTTAACATATTTATTAATTTTTCACAATTTTTCGACATATTCCAACATATGTATTACAGCACATACCAATTTCTCAGGTGGTTATATAGTACATATACATTTCAGTGTTTTATACAAATTTTCATATCATAAGCAGATATCATAAACCAAAAAACCATCCTCTAATACAAATCAAATCAAGCTTCTGTTTCACTATACTGTATTTATCCTGCTAGTCTTCCACGTCGTGATTGGTTGCCATATTTTTTTGCCTAAGGCCTTGGCCCTTTTACCTTTCCTGTCGTATATTGCCTTTTCTAAATTATATATAGTAAGGAGGCTAGCAATCCAATCTGCAAATATTGGAGGAGTCTTATTCAGCCAATTCCTTGCTATACAAATGCGGAACACTGCTATTGAAACAAAAATAAACTCTACTGGCGCGGCTTCCATCATGTCGACCACCCCTAAAATGATTAATTCATCTAGAAGCTTAATCTTGATCCTAAGCGTTTTATCAAAAAATTCTTCAATCGCCATTTTTAAAGTAAATAATTGTGGGCACTGCGAAAACATATGTACAATATCTGCTCCGCTCGCATTACACCGTGGGCAAGTTATTCCTGTTGTTCCGCCCCACTGGGCAATTCTAGCCGGTGTATGGTAAAGTGAAAATACTGTTTTGTAGTGTTGCGATTGGAGGGTTGCTGAGCATAGCACCGTTCTACCCAGATCTAGTGACTCCTGAAAGATTTCTGAGCCTGACCCCAATTTTTCCATCCATTTTTGTGCAAATTTTGCCCTTTCATCTGACTTAGTTCCTTTCAGTTCTGCATAGAGATGTCTTATTGTACATTTGGTGGTTATTTTTATATAATCTATAATTTTGCACTGCCGCATTCCAAGCGGACCACCTTGATTTCGAGGGTTAAGGACATCCTTAAAGGGCCCTAGTTTTGTGCACCAGTGGTCAGTGTCTTGCATGGCTCTACGTTTCTGGTACGGAAAGTCGTGTATAGAACTGTTGTCAGCGCGCGAGGGCGGCGTCTAAGTAGATACCACAACATCATCCCGGCCACCACGACACCAAAGTCGGACGCGGAGCCAACCGACGCCTTCTTCTGACACGCAGAGGTCCTGCTGACGAAAAAACTTTCCGGATCCAGTCTGATGCATGGGGGTAATTCTAAGGTAAGTAATTCTAAGGTAAGGAATCTATAACAAACTTATGTTTCTTACTGATATATTGTTACCGAAAGTAAGTAACTTGTTCAACAGACCCACATCTATATCACCCGTGGCCCATAATGTAGGTGCCACCTGAGAAAATGTAACTGGAAGCGGCACATCCTCGGGTAAACACTGCTTAGCACTCATATCCAGACCCATAGTAATATAAACACCTGTAGGGCAATAATAAATATTAGCATGCAATTTGTTCAATAAATCTAAACCCTTCAAACTTTCACCACAGTCAGAAGTAAGAAAAAACGGAGGATCTACAGTAAAAGGACCAATGGTAAGGGCAAAGAGGCGTGAAATGGTGCTTACAACCGGTACTCCTGAAAAGCCAACGGAAACGTTATGCTGGCCAGATAGAGCCGCCATAGGCACCATATGGCAGGAAACAGAATTTTTAGTAGCGACTGTATCCACCAAAAATTCTTTAGTCTATCCTTGCAAATCAGCCTTGACTTATGGGCCACGCTGCAATACAGGTATTTGTACTGGTCCTGAACCCAGGCCCTGGCTGTCCTAGCTGTAAGACATCCCAGTCATATCATCAAAATCATAATCATCATTAAAATACCGACCATCTTTAAAATTGTCAAAATAATTGTCAGAACGGCCCATGGAAGCTGTGTTGTCGTGCTGTCTGCCTGTTCCACGTCCTCTATTACCAGAACCCTGTCCCCGTGGGGATGAAACCTTTTGCAAAAGTAAGGGACACTCGCTGCACCAATGGCCCTCCTCCTTACAATACGCACACTGATTCTGCACCAACGGTATTGCAGAAGGCTGCTGAGTACGTGGCAGCTGTTGAGAAGGAACTCCCTGTCCCCTACTATTTCCACTAAACGTTTGCTGCAACAACACCTTCGTTTTTAAATCCTTATGTTTCTACCCTTTTCCTCCTGATCTCGGTGTTCATAATACTGGGCAATATTTAAAATAACAGAGGGGGAAGACGTGGACCAAGTATTCTTAGATACCTCGAAATGAGTCGTAAAATCCAGGAAGAAGCTTAGAAACAAACCTGTCAACAAACAATCAAACTCCTCCCTCAATAGACATATCCTGCCCACTATAGTCCAAAAACATATCTTCAAACCGAGTAAGGCAATCAGACACACTCTCATCCTTCTTCTGTCAGCAAGCTGTCAATTTGTCCCAGCTTAACTTCATAGGTCGAATAAGTTAATGCATATATTTAATATTATGGCCTGGCAAAGCAAGTATCTCGACCTGGCTTCCTTTCCTGATCCTTTCCTTTATTCACATCCCATGTACCACCCAGCTCCGCAACATGATCTTGAGTATAAACCTGTCGCCACACATGAACCGGAACGAGAAGACCAAAAAAAAATTTAATATCAGCAAGAGTCATTACAGTCGAAGAGGCAACCTCTATTAATTCTTTATCATAAGCTGTAGGGTTTTTCCTAGGGTCTAAAACCTCACTTCTTTTCCAGAGTATAAACCCATTGCTCCTGGAAACAGGCCGCTGCAGCCGGTCTAGTGACAGTACCACGCTGATCCTTTAACTGAGGTATTTCTGGGTGATATATGGGATGGACCTCACGCATCGGATACTGAGTTATCGGGGTAGGGCTCCTCCCATGTAATCTACCCCTGTAGGCAACTAAGGTTGTAACATTCCCAAACACTTGGCCTGGCTCCAAATCAGTAACATATACACCATCACTAATATCAAATAAAATTTTGGGCGCTTCTGTCCTAATGTGTGTTTGCCAGAGACTAATCAATGTAGCAGACATATGTTTAAGGGCATGTTGCTGTATAAAGGTTTAAAATCTCCCATAACTTCCCAAACATCCGCAACACTATAAATTGCATTACGAGCACACCGTGCAGCCTGGTTAGCTATTACTTGTTTCTCTTCATCCCCTACCCCAGATCATACTAAGGAGCCCATTCGCTCCCTGAATTTCACCCAATCCCTATCCTCAAAACCTCATGCTGCCGTGGCAGCATTCAAAAATGAGGAGGGATGAATAAGCATAAAAGGAGAAACAACAGACTTAACAGGTACAACCGTAGCTGATGGTTGCACAGAAGGAGAAAGAACAAAAGACACATGTGTTGAAACAGTAGAGGTACTAGAGGTCAGACATCAGGGGTGATGAGGACAAGGAAGAAGCAGGGTCACTGTGGCCGCAGCAGTCAAAATAAAAGCCTTAGACACGGGAGCAACCGGAACAAATGAAACAGACTGTTGTGGTTGTAAAGGAACAGTGGGATGTATCTTCTGCGGGCATAAGGAGGCGGGGGTCAAGTATCTAACAACTCTTCTACGAAAGTATCATCTTCTTCTTTGGCCAAATAAAAGTGATCTATATGCAACCAAAATCTCCTTTCTTCACATTCAATTCCGGAATCTTGTTTTTCTCTATCATATGTCACAGCTTTCTGTGTCAATGTTTGCATTTTCTCGTTTGTGCATCTCTTTCCATCTTTAACCGTCTCTGTCTGGCATCCTTCTGCCAAGTCCTGAGGGAGTCAAACATGGACTGTCTGCTTCTTTTCTTAAATAACTGCTCCTGTAAAACCCCAATTGTTTGTTCATCATAAGTGTCCGTCAGAGGCCACTGCAACCCGGCGTTGTTCTTCGTATATTTGTGCCATAATGTACTAAACATAATAGGGCAAAGACCATATTTCACATACATATTAAAATTAGGGCTGCCTTCAGGAGGCGCAGGCTGAGCTTCTTCCAATCGAGCATTTGCCGAACAACGAAGACAACACACATTCAAACTTTACTTAGGCCAGGCATTTTGAGAGAAAAACAAAAACAAAAGTTTTACCTGGCGAAGTATTTTCAAATACTTTTTTTTATCAAAACAGTCCTCAGACCGTACCAAACTCAAACCCAAATGGTACCATATCCACAAAGAACCAAAAAAACTCACCTGTTATCAGTGGTACAAACAAACTGATTTCTTCACTGCCGACTCTTCAGACCAAATAGTCAGATCCAAGAGTTTCGCCGTTCAGGACTCTAGTCGGGATGACCCCTGGGCGAGGCTCCTTCTGGTGGGACTGAGGCAGCAGCTGCGAACACCAAACTCTTCATGCAGGGATCACTGAGCCTTCAGTCCGACCTGACGATGCGTCCGTCCTCCCCTCCGACTACAGACAAGGGATGGGGCATACCCCGAAGGAGTCCCTATTCAGGCGCTAACTGAAGGAAGTGACCCATTTAGGGTCACCCGGGTCTCTAAGACCACCACTCAGCTTTCCGTACTAAATGAAGAGTCGGTCAGACAGTAGAGAATACAAACCAATAACTGTTTAGTAATATACACTCAGAGCAGAGCCCGGTCTGCCCTGTCTCTAAGAGTGCTGCAGAGGGGACTGAAATCGACAAGCATAAAGATACATTATGTATGTTTCATGACCGGGAAAGGACACACCCACAGTGGAATTTTCCAAGTAGGTGCAATCAAACAGTGAAATACAGGAAACACAGTTCAAAGCTCATATCCTATACACAGTACACAAGCCCAAGGTCGTTCCTTTCAGAGCCCGCCGCTAAAAAAGGGGGAGAGGGCCTCTATCTAGTGAGAAAGCTTTGTGCTGACTTAACGATGATCTCATTACTAAAACAGAACCTAACAGTAGAAACGAAACTCAGAGGGGAACATTTCTGGGAATTAAACAAGATCAGTCTTGAGCAGCCTAAAATGGCACCCAAATCGAAAATGGCGCAGCAAATGCTAACTTACATAAAACAGTGCTTGGGCATAAACGATTTCTGTTCTAACAGAAGCTAGCCTGCTCTTGCCTGAAACTCTATCACCTAGAATTCCCTGCTCACTGATTAGTCTCCACCCCTGCAGGTCAAAGATGGGTGGATGAATTCAGTTTACCTGTGACTGGCTGCTGTCAGCCTGCTTACTCCTGATGCATGTAATTACTGTGAGCTCTTTTAAGCCACAGCTCCATTCAGTCCGGAGTTGGTCACTGTAGCTGTATACTGGTGAGATCGATCCTTGTTTCCTGAGCTTTTGTTATCCTTGTTCAAGGTGTTTCTGCGCTATAGTTATTCCTTGTTGCTGAGCTGCAGCAGTTTCCCTTTTTCCTGACCAAGCACTTCCTGCAGTCCTACCTTGACTCCTGAACTTAAGTAATTTCTTGTTCCTGAACTAGCACTGCCTGCAATGCTAGCTTGGCTTTTGAGCTTTTGCTCAATTCTTGTGCTCCAACACAGCCTTCTGTACTACTTTGTTTTCTTGACTCCTGATCCAGCACTATTCTTGTATACTCTTGTAGCCTCCCCTTCTGTACATCCTTATTTGAAAGAGACCGTAGTTATAGATTCCTTACCTTAGAATTACCCCCAGGTGTCAGACTGGATCCAGAGAATTATTTTGTAGCAGTACCCCTGCACGTCAGTAGGTGGTGTAGATCGACTCCACATCCGTCATCGCGGTCTCTAGGATGACGACGAGGTGTGTAATTAGACACCCCCCTGTGTGCTGACGTCAGTTCCTTCTTTTTCCGCGACAGCCAGGCAGGTCCGGAGAGAGCATGACCCTTAGTCACTTTTTGGCTTTTGTCAATATCTTTTTTGAGTCTTCCATTCCTGGTACATGAGGGATGTCTCATTGTCGGACCGGCTTCAAGCCTTGCGACTCGTGCCACAAGCTGATGTCAGTCACCGATCCGCACCTCGTGTGCCTCTGGTGCCTGGAGCGCGACCACGACCTGAAGTCATGTTCCGACTGCCGGGCCATGAATCTGAAGTCTTTGCAGGAGCGGTCCCGAAAGCTCCTGGAGGCCTGGCAGTCTGCTTCCCGTCGTTCAAGGTCTCGGTCGAGAGGAGGTCTCGGGACCGGTCGCGGAGCAACCACCACTCGTCCTTGAAGTCTTCGCACTAATCGGGTAAGTCGAGGCACAAGAAGAAGGCAAAGAAGCATAGTTGCTCTTTGCCTTCTCCCCGTCAGTCAACTGTCGCGACGCGGGACCCGTAGCGTAGTTGCTTTCCATCTCCTTTTTTAGAGCCCAGTCCTGGGACAGCTCTGCGCTTCCCTCCATTTCCCTTTCCAGGAGGGTTCCCTGCACAGCTTTGAGCTTTCTACGAAGCGCTTCTCAGCATTTTTGGGCAGCCCGACTCCTCAGGGGTGTCTTTGGGCCCCACGGACTCAGCTGGGAGCCCTGGGCCCTTCGATGCTATCAGCTCTGGTCCTGGCACAGGAGGGCCCCTGAGCATCCAGGCCTGGATTTCGATGGGCGCTGGTTGACCTCAATGTACCTTTCCCGGCGCTGATTCCAGTGAAGACTCCCCCGATGATGGTTGTGCCCCAAACCGATGTTGACGCCGGCCTCACCCCTGCCTTGGAACTGTGCCAGACCGACGTTGGTGCCGACGTTGGAGGGTACTTTTGTACCGCTGTTCATCCCTGAAGTTCCCTATCACCCTGAGTAGCAGCCAGAGGAGGGTGAGGAGAACTGGGAAGGGCCTATTGACCCTTTAGTTGACCAGCTTGGGGAGCCGGACTGGTGAGAGGAGTTGGGTGATGTCAATGGTTTGGACACCTCCTCAGACCTTGGCATGCTCTTCCCCTCACCGTGGCTGCAGAGGAAGGATCTTCCTATGCGGTGGCATTGCGTAGGGCGGATGAGGTCAGGGCCGCGAGCTTCTTATGGTGAAAGCCAGGACTAACCTCCTGACTGAGGTGCTTCCTTTCAATGAAGCTATCGCAGACATCCTTCTGGACACTTGGTCCAAGCCCAGGACTGGATCTCCTGTGGACAGGCTGATTACCCGATGGCACCACCCGGCCCCAGGTGACCAACTTTTCCTCTGCCAACACCCTACCCCTGAGTGCTTGTGGTCCAAGCCCCATCTTCTAAAGGCGCATTCCCTACTGCTCTCCGGGATAGGGAATCCAAGATGCTAGACCATATTGGGAAGAGGATCTTTTCTTTCGCCAAGTTAGGGCTTTGGTCGGAGAACAGTGCATGCATCTTGGGCCATTATACCATACGGTGTGGGATACGGTTGCGCAAGTGCTGCCCCAGTGCCCAGAGGAGGTCTGGGCTGACCTCACCCATGAAGTTGCTGAGGTTCGAGACGCAGCTAAGTTCATCATCAGATGTGGGCTGGATAACGCAGACTCTCTCGGCACAATGGAAGGGCACCGGTTGACCTTATTAAACCTCCACTGGTGCCTCTTCCTCCAGCACCACAACCGTAGCCATGCCGGTTGTGTCTCGGTACCGGTGTCGACCCCGGCCTCCATCCTGAGGTGGACCTGGAGCCGGACCGGCGTCCCCCGACGCCGGATCCGGTGCCGAGTTGGGTTTTTGTGCCTTGTTAACTCCTGGGTCCCTTTTTGGCCAGATTGGCAACCTGAGGATGAGGAAGAGGACTAGGAGGGGTCAGGTGACCCTTTAACTGATAAGATGGAATCGGAGCAGTACTGGAGAGAATAACTAGGGGATGCCAGTGGTCTTGAAACATCCCCTGAACATGGCATGTTGTCTTCTCCTACTGTGGCTTTGGAGGAGGGAGCGTCATACGCAGTGGTGTTGCGTAGGGTGGTCGAGGTCCTCAACCTCCAGCTTCCTACGGTGGCGGTCAGGACTAACCTCCTGACAGAGGTGTCATTTAATGAGTCCCTTACCGACATCCTTTTGGGCACGTGGTCCAGGCCCAACACGGGGGCGCCTGTGGATAGAATTCTTACCCGACGCCACTGCCCGGCTCTGGATGACCCCACTTTTCTCTCCCAACACCCCACCCAAGAGAGCTTGGTGATCCAAGCCTCCACTTCCAAGAGCACATTCCCTACCTCGCCACCGGATAGGGAATCCAAGAAGCTGGACCATCTTGGAAAGAAATTTTATTCTTCCGCCAGCTTGGGACTGCGGTTGGTAAACACTGCATGTCTATTGGGCCGTTATTCCCGCTCGATGTGGGATACGGTTGCGCAGGTGCTGCCTCAGTGTCCGGAGGAGGCCAAGACAGTGCTCTCCCAAGCTGTCGCCGCCTGGAGGAATTCGGCAAAGTTTACTATCCGTAGTGAGCTGGATACCACAGACTCTCTTGGCAGGACGATTTCCATGTCTTTAGCCCTAAGTCGCTACGCCTGGATGAGATCGACTGGATTTTCGAGGGATGTCCAGAACACCTTGATGGACATGCCCTTTGATGGCCAGTGCCTTTTTGGCGAGAAAGCGGACAAAGCTCTGGAGCGTTTCAAGGACTCACGGGCTACGGCAAACACCTTGGGCCTCTGCAGCCTCCCAGCACAGTCTGATTTTTACTCCATTCGTGGCAATGGAAGGGGTGCCCCACTACATCCCACCCAGAGCTACAGGCAGCAGCAAGTTTCCCAACCATCGCGCAGCCAGGGACATGGGAACCAACGCCGTGGTTCAGGGGCCAGCAGGTGGGCCAGTCCATGAACCCCCCCCCTCTGCAGCAGCCTCCAAACCCTCCTAGTCTGAGCTTCCAGGCCCATCACCCAGGATTAGCCATCACCTTCCCCACTGGTGCACCATCACTTCAGACAGGTGAGATTTGCAAATAGTCCAAAGGGGCTACTTTCTCCCCTTCGAGGCTCCCCTTCCAGCCATGCCACCTCAATACCACCGCATGTCGGAGGATCACCCGGCACTTCTCCAAGAGGAAGTTTTGGCTCTCTTGGCCAAGGGAGCCATTGAGCGCGTTCCTGCCCCAGGAGTAGGTTGTGGTTGCTACTCCCACTACTTTCTGATACCCAAGAAGGACAAGGGCCTGCGTCCTATCTTGGATCTCAGGAACATCAACCGCTTCCTCCGGAAGGAGAAGTTCAAGATGTTGACGCCCTCGACCCTGGAGACTAGATGGTAGCCTTGGACTTGCAGGATGCTTATTTTCACATCCCCGTCCTGCCGGCCCACTGGCGTTATCTGCGGTTCACGGTAGGCCAGAGCATTTTCAGTTTACCATGCTCCCCTTCGGCCTTACCAGTGCCCCTCGGGTGTTCCCGAAAATGATGGCGGTGGTTGCAACTCCTCTGCGCAGATCAGGGATTCCAGTCTTCCCCTATCTCGACGACTGGTTGTTGAAGGCGGGCACACCCCAGGCAGTCGTCTCCCACCTCCAGACTATGGCTGACCTCCTGCATTCTCTGCGGTTCTCCATCAATGTGCCGAAGTCACACCTGACTCCCCCTCAGAAGCTCCTC
Source organism: Lissotriton vulgaris (assembly GCF_964263255.1). NCBI lineage: Eukaryota > Metazoa > Chordata > Amphibia > Caudata > Salamandridae > Lissotriton > Lissotriton vulgaris. Next base: position 1,341,014,658 of record NC_141695.1, on the reverse strand, counting down.
TGCATTGGAGCGTTCTGAACACAATGCGGTTTCGGGGTTATCCTCCCGAACAGCGAGTCCCGGATATTCGGGTTATGATTCTGCTCTTTCTACCTCTATCCCAGGTTTTGGTCAGGATCACCCTAAGGCTGCTGAGCCTCATGGCCTCCTGCAGCCTGCTGGTTGATCATGGCAGGTGGCATATGTGGGCTCTGCATTGGGACCGGAGGTTGCAATGTGTGCAGCATCAGAGAAATCTGTCTAATTGCGTCCAGATCTCGAAGGGCACTGCTCGACAGTTGCAGTGGTGGCTCACAAACCAGGATTGGGTCAACTGTGGATCCCTCTCCCTTCCCCAACCAGAGCACATGGTGGTGACGGACGCGTCCCTTCTGGGATGGGCTGGCCACATGGGAGAGGCGGAGATCAGATGCCTCTGGTCTCCGGTGGAGTCCGGGCTGCACATCAAGCTTCGGGCGATTCGTCCTCGCACTCAAGGCATACCTTCCCTCTGTCTGGGGAAGAGAAGTGCAGGTGTTCACAGACAACACCACCGGCATGTGTTGCTGCAACAAACAGGGCGGGATGGGGTCATGGACCTTATATCATGAGGCCCTTCACCTCTGGACATGGCTCGAATAACAGGGCATATCCCTGGTGATTCAACACCTGGCAGGTTCTCTGAACGCCAGTGCAGACAAATGCATCTTCACTCGGAGGTGGTGCAAGGTCTCTTTCGACAGTGGGGAGAGCCTTGGTTAGATCTATTTGCCACCGAAGTGAACATGCAATTTCAGCGATTCTGATGTTGAAATTTCTAAGGCGGGACTCACTAGGTGCCGCTTTTTATCTTGAGTCGAGGTGCGGTCTGTTGTACACCTTTATGCCTGTACCATTTCTGCCCAGTGCTGAAGAAGATCAGGCACGCCTGGGCCCAAGTCATTCTTGTGGCTCCGGATTGGGCACGAAGAGTCTGGTATCCCGAGCTACAGACTGCCTCTTTGGGAGAATCTTCTGTGTCCGCAGCAGGGGATGGTCCTCCACCGGAACCTGTCCAGCCTCCACCTCCGTGCATGGAGATTAAGCGGCTGCAGTTGATGTCTTTTGACCTGCCTCCTGAAGTTTGCGATGTAATCGTGGCAGCCAGGCGACCCTCCACTAAGACGGCATATGCCTGCCTGGTGGAACACGTTTGTGGAATGGTGCACAGCAAAGGCTGTGGATCCTCTTTCGGCACCCCTTTCTGAAGTTCTGAAGTTCTCTTGTTCCTTCTTTCTTTAGCCCAGCAGGACTCTGCTCTGAGCACAATCAAAGGCTATCTTTCGACCATCTCTGCCTTTCTTCGGCTACCCGATCAGCCGTCTCCTGTCAAGTCCCTGCTTGTTAATCGTTTCTTTAAAGGCATAACTCATCTCTTTCGTCCTATCCCCTTCGTTATGTCTCAGTGGGACTTGAATCTAGTCGTAATTTTTTTTATGCGTGATCCCTTTGAGCCGCTTCACTACTGTCCTTTAAGGTTTCTAAAGCTTAAAACGGCTTTCCTGGTAGCATCACATCAGCCAGATGGGTGAGTGAGCTCCAGGTCCTTTCCTCCAAGTCTCCTTTCCTGTCTGTCCATCTGGACAAGGTGGTTCTCAGGACTCATCCATCCTTCCTGTACAAGGTTGTCACTGCCTTTCACATCGGGCAGACCATCACTTTGCCTTCCCTTCTTTCCGCCTTCGCATCCTTCGAAAGCAGAGAGGCTCCACCGTCTGGACCCAAAACGTGCACTTTCCTTTTATCTGGATTGCACAAAACAGTTCCGGGTGGATGACCAGTTTTTTGCTGGCTACACAGTCACCAAAAAAGGTCAGGCTGTACACACAAGCGGACCATCTCCTGATGGGTCGTTTTGTGTATCAAAGCCTGTTATTCTCTTTGAAAAGAAGGAGCCTCCAGTAGGGCTGCGCGCCCATTCTACCAGGGCGATGGCAGCAACTACTGCTTTGGGATGTGAAGTTCCTCTGAATGACATTTGTCAGGCAGCTACGTAGGTTTCATTGCACACCTTTTCCAAGCACTGCTGCCTTGACGATCAAGTCCGGAGAGACGGCTTTTTCGGCTGTTTTGTTCTCCAGGACTTTCTGATGTGACCTTTGTTCGCAGACCCACCTCCGGGGTTGGTATTGCTGGGGTATCTATTCTAAGGTAAGGAATCTATAACTAATGTGTTTCTTTCAGAGGAACAAGTTATTAACCTTCGGTAATGATATATCTGTAAGAAACATTAGTTAGTTATGGATTCCTTACCGCCTCACCCATCCGCCCTGTTCTGCGAACTGATTTCGAGGGTTAAGGACATCCTTAAAGGGCCCTAGTTTTGTGCACCAGTGGTCAGTGTCTTGCATGGCTCTACGTTTCTGGTACGGAAAGTCGTGTATAGAACTGTTGTCAGCGCGCGAGGGCGGCGTCTAAGTAGATACCACAACATCATCCCGGCCACCACGACACCAAAGTCGGACGCGGAGCCAACCGACGCCTTCTTCTGACACGCAGAGGTCCTGCTGACGAAAAAACTTTCCGGATCCAGTCTGATGCATGGGGGTAATTCTAAGGTAAGGAATTCTAAGGTAAGGAATCTATAACAAACTAATGTTTCTTACTGATATATCATTACCGAAAGTAAGTAATTTGTTCAAAAGACCCACATCTATATCACCCGTGGCCCACAATGTAGGTGCCACCTGAGAAAATGTAACTGGAAACGGCACATCCTCGGGTAAACACTGCTTAGCACTCATATCCGGACCCATAGTAATATAAACACCTGTAGGGGAATAATAAATATTAGCATGCAATTTGTTCCATAAATCTAAACCCTTCAAATTTTCACCACAGTCAGAAGTAAGAAAAAACGGAGGATCTACAGTAAAAGGACCGATGGTGAGAGCAAAGAGGGGTGAAATGGGGCTTACAACCGGTACTCCTGAAAAACCAACTGAAACGTTATGCTGGCCAGATAGAGCCGCCATAGACACCATATGGCAGGAAACAGAATTTTTTGTAGCGACTGTATCCACCAAAAATTCTTTAGTCTATCCTTGCAAATCCGCCTTGATTTATGGGCCACGCTGCAATACAGGTATTTGTACTGGTCCTGAACCCAGGCCCTGGCTGTCCTAGCTGTAAGACATCCCAGTCATATCATCAAAATCATAATCATCATTAAAATACCGACCATCTTTGGAATTGTCAAAATAATTGTCAGAACGGCCCATGGAAGCTGTGTTGTCGTGCTGTCTGCCTGTTCCACGTCCTCTATTACCAGAACCCCGTCCCCGTGGGGATGAAACCATTTGCAAAAGTAAGGGACACTCGCTGCACCAATGGCCCTCCTCTTTACAATACGCACACTGATTCTGCACCAACGGTATTGCAGAAGGCTGCTGAGTACGTGACAGCTGTTGAGAAGGACCTTCCCGTCCCCTACTATTTCCACTAAACGCTTGCTGCAACAACACCTTTGTTTTAAATCCTTATTTTTCTTCCCTTTTCCTCCTGATCTCGGTGTTCATAATACTGGGCAATATTCAAAATAACAGAGGGGGAAGACGTGGACCAAGTATTCTTAGATACCTCTAAATGAGTCGTAATTCCAGGAAGAAGATTAGAAACAAACCTGTCAACAAACAATCGAACTCCTCCCTCAATAGACATATCCTGCCCACTATAGTCCAAAAACATATCTTCAAACCGAGTAAGGCAATCAGACACACTCTCATCCTTCTTCTGTCAGCAAGCTGTCAATTTGTCCCAGCTTAACCTCATAGGTGGAATAAGTTAATGCATATATTTAATAATATGGCCTGGCAAAGCAAGTATCTCGGCCAGGTGTTTATTACCTGGCTTCCTTTCCTGATCCTTTCCTTTATTCACATTCCATGTACCACCCAGCTCCGCAACATGATCTTGAGTATAAACCTGTCTCCACACATGAACCGGAACGAGAAGACCAAAAATTTTTTTTATATCAGCAAGAGTCATTACAGTAGAAGAGGCAACCTCTGTTAATTCTTTATCATAAGCTGTAGGGTTTTTCCTAGGGTCTAAGACCTCACTTCTTTTCCACAGAGTATAAACCCATTGCTCCTGGAAACGGGCCGCTGCAGCCGGTCTAGTGACAGTACCACGCTGATCCTTTAACTGAGGTATTTCTGGGTGATATATGAGATGGACCTCATGCATCGGATACTGAGTTATCGGGGTAGGGCTCCTCCCATGTAATCTACCCCTGTCGGCAACTAAGGTTGTAACATTCCCAAACACTTGGCCTGGCTCCAAATCAGTAACATATACACCATCACTAATATCAAATACAATTTTGGGCGCTTCTGTCCTAATGTCTGTTTGCCAGAGACTAATCAATGTAGCAGACATATGTTTAAGGGCATGTTGCTGTATAAAGGTTTAAAATCTCCCATAACTTCCCAAACATCCGCAACACTATAAATTGCATTACGAGCACACCGTGCAGCCTGGTTAGCTATTACTTGTTTCTCTTCATCCCCTACCCCAGATCATACTAAGGAGCCCATTCGCTCCCTGAATTTCGCCCAATCCCTATCCTCAAAACCTCATGATGCCGTGGCAGCATCCAAAAATGACGAGGGATGAATAAGAATAGAAGGAGAAACAACAGACTTAACAGGTACAACCATAGCTGATGGTTGCACAGAAGGAGAAAGAACAAAAGACACATGTGTTGAAACAGTAGAGGTACTAGAGGTCAGACATCAGGGGTGATGAGGACAAAGAAGAAGCAGGGTCACTGTGGCCGCAGCAGTCAAAATTAAAGCCTTAGACACGGGAGCAACCGGAACAAATGAAACAGACTGCTGTGGTTGTAAAGGAACAGTGGGATATATCTTCTGCGGGGCATACGGAGGTGGGGGTCAAGTATCTAACAACTCTTCTATGAAAGTATCATCTTCTTCTTTGGCCAAATCTCCTTTCTTCACATTCAATTCCGGAATCTTGATTTTCTCTATCATATGTCACAGCTTTCTGTGTCAATGTTTGCATTTTCTCGTTTGTGCATCTCTTTCCATCTTTAACCGTCTCTGTCTGGCCTCCTTCTGCCAAGTCCCGAGGGAGTCAAAGATGGACTGTCTGCTTCTTTTCTTAAATAACTGCTCCTGTAAAACTCCAATTGTTTGTTCATCATAAGTGTCCGTCAGAGGCCACTGCAACTCGGCGTTGTCCTTCGTATATTTGTGCCATAATGTATTAAACATAATAGGGCAAAGACCATATTTCACATACCTATTAAAATTTGGGCTGCCTTCAGGAGGCGCAGGCTGAGCTTCTTCCAATCGAGCATCTGCAGACCAACGAAGACAACACACATTCAAACTTTACTTAGGCCAGGCATTTTGAGAGAAAAACAAAAACGAAAGTTTTACCTGGCGAAGTATTTTCAAATACTTTTTTTTATCAAAACAGTCCTCAGACCATACCAAACTCAAACCCAAATGGTACCATATCCACAAAGAACCAAAAAAACTCACCTGTTATCAGTGGTACAAACGAACTGATTTCTTCACTGCCGACTCTTCAGACCAAATAGTCAGATCCAAGAGTTTCGCCTTTCAGGACTCTAGTCGGGATGACCACTGGGCGAGGCTCCTTCCGGTGGGACTGAGGCAGCAGCTGCGAGCACCAAACTCTTCATGCAGGGATCACTGAGCCTTCAGTCCGACCTGACGATGCGCCCGTCCTCCCCTCCGACTACAGACAAGGGATGGGGCATACCCCGAAGGAGTCCCTATTCAGGCGCTAACTGAAGGAAGTGACCCATTTAGGGTCACCCGGGTATCTAAGACCACCACTCAGCTTTCCGTACTAAATGAAGAGTCGGTCAGACAGTAGAAAATACAAACCAATAACTGTTTAGTAATATACACTCAGAGCAGAGCCCGGTCTGCCCTGTCGCTAAGAGTGCTGCAGAGGGGACTGAAATCGACTAGCATAAAGATACATTATGTATGTTTCATGACCGGGAAAGGACACACCCACAATGGAATTTTCCAAGTAGGTGCAATCAAACTGTGAAATACAGGAAAGACAGTTCAAAGCTCATACCCTATACACAGTACACGAGCCCAAGGTCGTTCCTTTCGGAGCCCGCCGCTAAACAAGGGGGAGAGGGCCTCTATCTAGTGAGAAAGCTTTGTGCTGACATAAACGATGAGCTCATTACTAAAACAGAACAGTAGAAACGAAACTCAGAGGGGAACATTTCTGGGAATTAAACAAGATCAGTTTTGAGCAGCCTAAAATGGCACCCAAATCGAAAATGGCGCAGCAAATGCTAACTTACATAAAACAGTGCTCGGGCATAAACGATTTCTGTTCCAACAGAAGCTGGCCTGCTCTTGCTGAAACTCTATCACCTAGAATTCCCTGCTCACTGATTAGTCTCCACCCCTGCAGGTCAAAGATGGGTGGATGAACTCAGTTTACCTGTGACTGGCTGCTGTCAGCCTGCTTACACCTGATGCATTTAATTAATGTGAGCTATTTTAAGCCACAGCTCCATTCAGTCCGGAGTTGGTCACTGTAGCTGTATACTGGTGAGATCGATCCTTGTTTCCTGAGCTTTTGTTATCCTTGTTCAAGGTGTTTCTGCGCTATAGTTATTCCTTGTTGCTGAGCTGCAGCAGTTTCCCTTTTTTCTGACCATGCACTTCCTGCAGTCCTACCTTGACTCCTGAACTTAAGTAATTCCTTGTTCCTGAACTAGCACTGCCTGCAATGCTAGCTTGGCTTTTGAGCTTTTACTCAATTCTTGTTCCTGCTCCAACACAGCCTTCAGTACTACTTTGTTTTCTTGACTCCTGATCCAGCACTATTCTTGTATACCCTTGTAGCCTCCCCTTCTGTACATCCTTATTTGAAAGAGACCGTAGTTATAGATTCCTTACCTTAGAATTACCCCCAGGTGTCAGACTGGATCCAGAGAATTATTTTGTAGCAGTACCCCTGCACGTCAGTAGGTGGTGTAGATCGACTCCACATCCGTCATCGTGGTCTCTAGGATGACGACGAGGTGTGTAATTAGGCGCCCCCCTGTGTGCTGACGTCAGTTCCTTCTTTTTCCGCGACAGCCAGGCAGGTCCGGAGAGAGCATGACCCTTAGTCACTTTTTGACTTTTGTCAATATCTTTTTTGAGTCTTCCATTCCTGGTACATGAGGGATGTCTCATTGTCGGACCGGCTTCAAGCCTTGCGACTCGTGCCACAAGCTGATGTCAGTCACCGATCCGCACCTTGTGTGCCTCTGGTGCCTGGAGCGCGACCACGACCCGAAGTCATGTTCCGACTGCCGGGCCATGAATCTGAAGTCTTTGCAGGAGCGGTCCCAAAAGCTCCTGGAGGCCTGGCAGTCTGCTTCCCGTCGTTCAAGGTCTCGGTCGAGAGGAGGTCTCTGGACCGGTCGGGGAGCAAAAACCACTCGTCCTTGAAGTCTTCGAACTAATTGGGTAAGTCGAGGCACAAGAAGAAGGCAAAGAAGCATAGTTGCTCTTTGCCTTCTCCCCGTCAGTCGACTGACGCAACGCGGGACCCAGAGCGTAGTTGCTTTCCATCTCTTTTTTTGGAGCCCAGGCCTGGGACAGCTCTGCGCTTCCCCCTATTTCCTTTTCCCTTTCCCGGAGGGTTCCCTGCCCAGCTTTGAGCTTTCTATGAAGCGCTTCTCAGCATTTTTGGGCAGCCCGACTCCTCAGGGGTGTCTTCGGGCCCCACGGACTCAGCTGGCAGCCCTGGGCCCTTCGATGCTATCAGCTCTGGTCCTGGCACAGGAGGGCCCCTGAGCATCCAGGCCTGGATTTCGATGGGCGCTGGTTGACCTCAATGTACCTTTCCCGGCGTTGATTCCAGTGAGGACTCCCCCGATGATGGTTGTGCCCCAAACCGATGTTGACCCCGGCCTCACCCCTGCCTTGGAACTGGTGCCAGACCGACGTTGGTGCCGACGTTGGAGGGTACTTTTGTACCGCTGTTCATCCCTGGCGTTCCCTGTCGCCCTGAGTAGCAGCCAGAGGAGGGTGAGGAGAACTGGGAAGGGCCTATTGACCCTTTAGATGACCAGCTTGGGGAGCCGGACTGGTGAGAGGAGTTGGGTGATGCCAATGGTTTGGACACCTCCTCAGACCTTGGCATGCTCTTCCCCTCACCGTGGCTGCAGAGGAAGGATCTTCCTATGCGGTGGCATTGCGTAGGGCGGATGAGGTCTTGGGCCGCGAGCTTCTTATGGTGAAAGCCAGGACTAACCTCCTGACTGAGGTGCTTCCTTTCGATGAAGCTATCGCAGACATCCTTCTGGACACTTGGTCCAAGCCCAGGACTGGATCTCCTGTGGACAGGCTGATTACCCGATGGCACCACCCGGCCCCAGGTGACCAACTTTTCCTCTCCCAACACCCTACCCCTGAGTGCTTGTGGTCCAAGCCCCATCTTCTAAAGGCGCATTCCCTACTGCTCTCCGGGATAGGGAATCCAAGATGCTAGACCATATTGGGAAGAAGATCTTTTCTTTCGCCAAGTTAGGGCTTTGGTCGGAGAACAGTGCATGCATCTTGGGCCATTATACCATACGGTGTGGGATACGGTTGCGCAAGTGCCGCCCCAATGCCCAGAGGAGGTCTGGGCTGACCTCACCCATGAAGTTGCTGAGGTTCGAGACGCAGCTAAGTTCATCATCAGATGTGGGCTGGATAACGCAGACTCTCTCGGCACAATGGAAGGGCACCTGTTGACCTTATTAAACCTCCACTGGTGCCTCTTCCTCCGGCACCACAACCGTAGCTATGCCGGTCGTGTCTCCGGCCGGTGTCGACCCCGGCCTCCATCCTGAGGTGGACCTGGAGCCGGACCGGCATCACCCGACGCCGGATCCGGTGCCGAGTTGGGTTTTTGTGCCCCTATTAACTCCTGGGTCCCTTTTTGGCCAGATTGGCAACCTGAAGATGAGGAAGAGGACTAGGAGGGGTCAGGTGACCCTTTAACTGATAAGATGGAATCGGAGCAGGACTGGAGAGAATAACTGGGGGATGCCAGTGGTCTTGACACATCCCCTGAGCATGGCATATTGTCTTCTCCTACCGTGGCTTTGGAGGAGGGAGCGTCATACGCAGTGGTGTTGCGTAGGGTGGTCGAGGTCCTCAACCTCCAGCTTCCTACGGTGGCGGTCAGGACTAACCTCCTGATAGAGGTGTCATTTAATGAGTCCCTTACCGACATCCTTTTGGGCACGTGGTCCAGGCCCAACACGGGGGCGCCTGTGGATAGAATTCTTACCCGACGCCACTGCCCGGCTCTGGATGACCCCACTTTTCTCTCCCAACACCCCACCCAAGAGAGCTTGGTGATCCAAGCCTCCACTTCCAAGAGTGCATTCCCTACCTCGCCACCGGATAGGGAATCCAAGAAGCTGGACCATCTTGGAAAGAAATTTTACTCTTCCGCCAGCTTGGGACTGCGGTTGGTAAACACCGCATGTCTATTGGGCCGTTATTCCCGCTCAATGTGGGATACGGTTGCGCAGGTGCTTCCTCAGTGTCCGGAGGAGGCCAAGACAGTGCTCTCCCAGGCTGTCGCCGCCGGGAGGAATTCGGCAAAGTTTACTATCCGTAGTGAGCTGGATACCGCAGACTCTCTTGGTAGGACGATTTCCATGTCTTTAGCCCTAAGTCGCTACGCCTGGAAGAGATCGACTGGATTTTCGAGGGATGTCCAGAACACCTTGATGGACATGCCCTTTGATGGCCAGTGCCTTTTTGGCGAGAAAGCGGACAAAGCTCTAGAGCGTTTCAAGGACTCATGGGCTACGGCAAACACCTTGGGCCTCTGCAGCCTCCCAGCACAGTCTGATTTTTACTCCATTCGTGGCTACGGAAGGGGTGCCCCACTACATCCCACCCAGAGCCACAGGCAGCAGCAAGTTTCCCAACCATCGCGCAGCCAGGGACATGGGAACCAACGCAGTGGTTCAGGGGGCCAGCGGGTGGGCCAGTCCATGAACCCCCCTCTGCAGCAGCCTCCAAACCCTCCTAGTCTGACCTTCCAGGCCCATCAAACGCCAGGGGGTGGCACGATTAGCCATCACCTTCCCCACTGGCGCACCATCACGTCAGACAGGTGGGATTTGCAAATAGTCCAAAGGGGCTACTCTCTCCCCTTCGAGGCTCTCCTTCCAGCCATGCCACCTCAATACCACCGCATGTCGGAGGATCACCCGGCACTTCTCCAAGAGGAAGTTTTGGCTCTCTTGTCCAAGGGAGCCATTGAGCGCGTTCCTGCCCCAGAAGTAGGTTGTGGTTGCTACTCCCACTACTTTCTGATACCCAAGAAGGACAAGGGCCTGCGTCCTATCTTGGATCTCAGGAACATCAACCGCTTCCTCCGGAAGGAGAAGTTCAAGATGGTGACGCCCTCGACCTTGGAGACTAGATGGTAGCCTTGGACTTGCAGGATGCTTATTTTCACATCCCCGTCCTGCCGGCCCACTTGCGTTACTTGCGGTTCACAGTAGGCCAGAGCATTTGCAGTTTACCATGCTCCCCTTCGGCCTTACCAGCGCCCCTCGGGTGTTCACGAAAATGATGGCGGTGTTTTCAACTCCTCTGCGCAGATCAGGGATTCCAGTCTTCCTCTATCTCGACGACTGGTTGTTGAAGGCGGGCACACCCCAGGCAGTCGTCTCCCACCTCCAGACTATGGCTGACCTCCTGCATTCTCTGCGGTTCTCCATCAATGTGCCGAAGTCACACCTGATTCCCCCTCAGAAGCTCCTCTGCATCGGAGCGGTTCTGAACACAATGCGGTTTGGGGTTATCCTCCCGAACAGCGAATCCCGGATATTCGGGTTATGATTCTGCTCTTTCTACCTCTATCGCAGGTTTTGGTCAGGATCACCCTAAGGCTGCTGAGCCTCATGGCCTCCTGCAGCCTGCTGGTTGATCATGGCAGGTGGCATATGTGGGCTCTGCATTGGGACCGGAGGTTGCAATGTGTGCAGCATCAGAAGAATCTGTCTAATTGCGTCCAGATCTCGAAGGGCACTGCTCGACAGTTGCAGTGGTGGCTCACAAACCAAGATTGGGTCAACTGTAGATCCCTCTCCCTTCCCCAACCAGAGCACATGGTGGTGACGGACGTGTCCCTTCTGGGATGGGCTGGCCACATGGGAGAGGCGGAGATCAGATGCCTCTGGTCTCCGGTGGAGTCCGGGCTGCACATCAACTTCGGGCGATTCGTCTCGCACTCAAGGCATACCTTCCCTCTGTCTGGGGAAGAGTAGTGCAGGTGTTCACAGACAACACCACCAGCATGTGGTGCTGCAACAAACAGGGCGGGGTGGGGTCATGGACCTTATATCATGAGGCCCTTCGCCTCTGGACATGGCTGGAATAACAGAGCATATCCCTGGTGATTCAACACCTGGCAGGTTCTCTGAACGCCAGTGCAGACAAATGCTTCTTCACTCGGAGGTGGTGCAAGTTCTCTTTCGACAGTGGGGAGAGCCTTGGTTAGATCTATTTGCCACCGAAGTGAACATGCAATGTCAGCGATTCTGATGTTGAAATTTCCAAGGCGGCACTCACTAGGTGCCGCTTTTTATCTTGAGTGGAGGTGCGGTCTGTTGTACACCTTTCTGCCTGTACCATTTCACCCAGTGCTGAAGAAGATCAGGCACGCCCGGGCCCAAGTCATTCTTGTGGCTCCGGATTGGGCACGAAGAGTCTGGTATCCCGAGCTACAGACTGCCTCTTTGGGAGAATCTTCTGTTGCCGCAGCAGGGGATCGTCCTCCACCGGAAAATGTCCAGCCTCCACCTCCGTGCATGGAGATTAAGCGGCTGCAGTTGACGTCTTTTGACCTGCCTCCTGAAGTTTGCGATGTAATCTTGGCAGCCAGGCGACCCTCCACTAAGACGGCATATGCCTGCCTGGTGTAACACGTTTGTGGCATGGTGCACAGCAAAGGCTGTGGATCCCCTTTCTGCACCTCTTTCTGAAGTTCTGAAGTTCTCTTGTTCCTTCTTTCTTTAGCCCAGCAGGACTCTGCTCTGAGCACTATCAAAGGCTATCTTTCAACCATCTCTGCCTTTCTTCGGCTACCCGATCAGCCGTCTCCTGTCAAGTCCCTGGTTGTTAATCGTTTCTTTAAAGGCATAACTCATCTCTTTCGTCCTATCCCCTTCGTTATGTCTCAGTGGGACTTGAATCTAGTCGTAACTTTTTTTATGGGTGATCCCTTTGAGCCGCTTCACTACTGTCCTTTAAGGTTTCTAAAGCTTAAAACTGCTTTCCTGGCAGCATCACATCAGCCAGATGGGTGAGTGAGCTCCAGGTCCTTTCCTCCAAGTCTCCTTTCCTGTCTGTCCATCTGGACAAGGTGGTTCTCAGGACTCTTCCATCCTTCCTGTACAAGGTTGTCATTGCCTTTCACATCGGGCAGACCATCACTTTGCCTTCCCTTCTTTCCGCCTTTGCATCCTTCGAAAGAGGAGAGGCTCCTCCGTCTGGACCAAAACGTGCACTTTCCTTTTATCTGGATCGCACAAAACAGTTCCGGGTGGATGACCAGTTTTTTGCTGGCTACGCAGTCACCAAAAAAGGTCAGGCTGTACACACAAGCGGACCATCTCCTGATGGGTCGTTTTGTGTATCAAAGCCTGTTAGTCTCTTTGCAAAGAAGGAGCCTCCAGTAGGGCTGCGCGCCCATTCTACCAGGGCGACTGCAGCAACTACTGCTTTGGGACGTGAAGTTCCTCTGAATGACATTTGTCAGGCAGCTACGTAGGTTTCATTGCACACCTTTTCCAAACACTGCTGCCTTGACGATCAAGTCCGGAGAGACGGCTTTTTTGGCTGTTTTGTTCTCCAGGACTTTCTGATGTGATCTTGGTTCGCAGACCCACCTCCGGGGTTGGTATTGCTGGGGTATCTATTCTAAGGTAAGGAATCTATAACTAACATGTTTCTTTCAGATGAACAAGTTATTAACCTTCGGTAATGATATATCTGTAAGAAACTTTAGTTAGTTATGGATTCCTTACCGCCTCACCCATCCGCCCTGTTCTGCAAACTGATTTCGAGGGTTAAGGACATCCTTTCAGGGCCCTAGTTTTGTGCACCAGTGGTCAGTGTCTTGCATGGCTCTACGTTTCTGGCACAGAAAGTCGTGTATAGAACTGTTGTCAGCGCGCGAGGGCGGCGTCTAAGTACATACCACAACATCATCCCGGCCACCACAACACCAAAGTCGGACGCGGAGCCAACCGACGCCTTCTTCTGACACGCAGAGGTACTGCTGACGAAAAAACGTTCCCGATCCAGTCTGATGCATGGGGGTAATTCTAAGGTAAGGAATTCTAAGGTAAGGAATCTATAACAAACTAATGTTTCTTACTGATATATCGTTACCGAAGGTAAGTAACTTGTTCAACAGACCCACATCTATATCACCCGTGGCCCACAATGTAGGTGCCACTTGAGAAAATTTAACTGGAAGCGGCGCATCCTCGGGTAAACCCTGCTTAGCACTCATATCCGGACCCATAGTAATATAAACACCTGTAGGGGAATAATAAATATTAGCATGTAATTTGTTCAATAAATCTAAACCCTTCAAATTTTCACCACAGTCAGAAGTAAGAAAAAACTGAGGATCTACAGTAAAAGGACCAATGGTAAGGGCAAAGAGGCGGGAAATGGGGCTTACAACCGGTTCTCCTGAAAAACCAACTGAAACGTTATGCTGGCCAGATAGAGCCGCCATAGACACCATATGGCAGGAAACAGAATTTTTTGTAGCGACTGTATCCACCAAAAATTCTTTAGCCTATCCTTGCAAATCCGCCTTGACTTATGGGCCACGCTGCAATACAGGTATTTGTACTGGTCCTGAACCCAGGCCCTGGCTGTCCTAGCTGTAAGACATCCCAGTCATATCATCAAAATCATAATCATCATTAAAATACCGACCATCTTTGGAATTGTCAAAATAATTGTCAGAACGGCCCATGGAAGCTGTGTTGTCGTGCTGTCTGCCTGTTCCACGTCCTCTATTACCAGCACCCCGTCCCCGTGGGGATGAAACCTTTTGCAAAAGTAAGGGACACTCGCTGCACCAATGGCCCTCCTCTTTACAATACGCACACTGATTCTGCACCAACGGTATTGCAGAAGGCTGCTGAGTACGTGACAGCTGTTGAGAAGGACCTTCCCGTCCCCTACTATTTCCACTAAACGCTTGCTGCAACAACACCTTCGTTTTTAAATCCTTATGTTTCTACCCTTTTCCTCCTGATCTCGGTGTTCATAATACTGGGCAATATTCAAAATAACAGAGGGGGGAAGACGTGGACCAAGTAGTCTTAGATACCTCTAAATGAGTCGTAATTCCAGGAAGAAGCTTAGAACCAAACCTGTCAACAAACAATCAAACTCCTCCCTCAATAGACATATCCTGCCCACTATAGTCCAAAAACATATCTTCAAACAGAGTAAGGCAATCAGACACACTCTCATCCTTCTTCTGTCAGCAAGCTGTCAATTTGTCCCAGCTTAACTTCATAGGTGGAATAAGTTAATGCATATATTTAATAATATGGCCTGGCAAAGCAAGTATCTCGGCCAGGTGTTTATTACCTGGCTTCCTTTCCTGATCCTTTCCTTTATTCACATCCCATGTACCACCCAGCTCCGCAACATGATCTTGAGTATAAACCTGTCTCCACACATGAACTGGAGCGAGAAGACCAAAAAAAAATGTAATATCAGCAAGAGTCATTACAGTAGAAGAGGCAACCTCTGTTAATTCTTTATCATAAGCTGTAGGGTTATTCCTAGGGTCTAAAACCTAACTTCTTTTCCACAGAGTATAAACCCATTGCTCCTGGAAACGGGCCTCTGCAGCCGGTCTAGTGACAGTACCACGCTGATCCTTTAACTGAGGTATTTCTGGGTGATATATGGGATGGACCTCACGCATCAGATACTGAGCTATCGGGGTAGGGCTCCTCCCATGTAATCTACCCCTGTCGGCAACTAAGGATTTAACATTCCCAAACACTTGGCCTGGCTCCAAATCAGTAACATATACACCATCACTAATATCAAATAAAATTTTGGGCGCTTCTGTCCTAATGTGTGTTTGCCAGAGACTAATCAATGTAGCAGACATATGTTTAAGGGCATGTTGCTGTATAAAGGTTTATAATCTCCCATAACTTCCCAAACATCCACAACACTATAAATTGCATTACGAGCACACCGTGCAGCCTGGTTAGCTATTACTTGTTTCTCTTCATCCCCTACCCCAGATCATACTAAGGAGCCCATTCGCTCCCTGAATTTCGCCCAATCCTTATCCTCAAAACCTCATGCTGCCGTGGCAGCATCCAAAAATGACGAGGGATGAATAAGCATAGAAGGAGAAACAACAGACTTAACAGGTACAACCGTAGCTGATGGTGGCACAGAAGGAGAAAGAACAAAAGACACATGTGTTGAAACAGTATAGGTACTAGAGGTCAGACATCAGGGGTGATGAGGACAAGGAAGAAGCAAGGTCACTGTGGCCGCAGCAGTCAAAATAAAAGCCTTAGACACGGGAGCAACCGGAACAAATGAAACAGACTGTTGTGGTTGTAAAGGAACAGTGGGATATATCTTCTGTGGGGCATAAGGAGGCGGGGGTCAACTATCTAACAACTCTTCTACGAAAGTATCATCTTCTTCTTTCGCCAAATAAAAGTTATCTATATGCAACCGAAATCTCCTTTCTTCACATTCAATTCCGGAATCTTGTTTTTCTCTATCATATGTCACAGCTTTCTGTGTCAATGTTTGCATTTTCTCGTTTGTGCATCTCTTTCCATCTTTAACCGTCTCTGTCTGGCCTCCTTCTGCCAAGTCCTGAGGGAGTCAAACATGGACTGTCTGCTTCTTTTCTTAAATAACTGCTCCTGTAAAACCCCAATTGTTTGTTCATCATAAGTGTCCGTCAGAGGCCACTGCAACTCGGCGTTGTCCTTCGTATATTTGTGCCATAATGTACTAAACATAATAGGGCAAAGACCATATTTCACATACATATTAAAATTAGGGCTGCCTTCAGGAGGCGCAGGCTGAGCTTCTTCCAATCGAGCATTTGCAGAACAACGAAGACAACACACATTCAAACTTTACTTAGGCCAGGCATTTTGAGAGAAAAACAAAAACGAAAGTTTTACCTGGCGAAGTATTCTCAAATGCTTTTGTTTATCAAAATAGTCCTCAGGCCATACCAAACTCAAACCCAAATGGTACCATATCCACAAAGAACCAAAAAAACTCCCTGTTATCAGTGGTACAAACAAACTGATTTCTTCAAAGCCGACTCTTCAGACCAAATAGTCAGATCCAAGAGTTTCGCCGTTCAGGACTCTAGTCGGGATGACCACTGGGCGAGGCTCCTTCCGGTGGGACTGAGGCAGCAGCTGCGAGCACCAAACTCTTCATGCAGGGATCACTGAGCCTTCAGTCCGACCTGATGATGCGCCCGTCCTCCCCTCCGACTACAGACAAGGGATGGGGCATACCCCGAAGGAGTCTCTATTCAGGCGCTAACTGAAGGAAGTGACCCATTTAGGGTCACCCGGGTCTCTCAGATCACCTCTCAGCTTTCCGTACTAAATGAAGAGTCGGTCAGACAGTAGAGAATACAAACCAATAACTGTTTAGTAATATACACTCAGAGCAGAGCCCGGTCTGCCCTGTTGCTAAGAGTGCTGCAGAGGGGATTGAAATCGACAAGCATAAAGATACATTATGTATGTTTCATGACCGGGAAAGGACACACCCACAGTGGAATTTTCCAAGTAGGTGCAATCAAACAGTGAAATAAAGGAAAGACAGTGCAAAGCTCATATCCTATACACAGTACACGAGCCCAAGGTCGTTCCTTTCGGAGCCCACCGCTAAACAAGGGGGAGAGGGCCTCTATCTAGTGAGAAAGCTTTGTGCTGACATAAACGATGAGCTTATTACTAAAACAGAACCTAACAGTAGAAACGAAACTCAGAGGGGAACATTTCTGGGAATTAAACAAGATCAGTTTTGAGCAGCCTAAAATGGCACCCAAATCGAAAATGGCGCAGCAAATGCTAACTTACATAAAACAGTGCTTGGGCATAAACGATTTCTGTTCTAACAGAAGCTAGCCTGCTCTTGCCTGATACTCTATCACCTAGAATTCCCTGCTCACTGATTAGTCTCCACCCCTGTAGGTCAAAGATGGGTGGATGAATTCAGTGTACCTGTGACTGGCTGCTGTCAGCCTGCTTACACCTGATGCATGTAATTACTGTGAGCTGTTTTAAGCCACAGCTCCATTCAGTCCGGAGTTGGTCACTGTAGCTGTATACTGGTGAGATCGATCCTTGTTTCCTGAGCTTTTGTTATCCTTGTTCAAGGTGTTTCTGCGCTATAGTTATTCCTTGTTGCTGAGCTGCAGCAGTTTCCCTTTTTCCTGACCAAGCACTTCCTGCAGTCCTACCATGACTCCTGAACTTAAGTAATTCCTTGTTCCTGAACTAGCACTGCTTGCAATGCTAGCTTGGCTTTTGAGCTTTTGCTCAATTCTTGTTCCTGCTCCAACACAGCCTTCAGTACTACTTTGTTTTCTTAACTCCTGATCCAGCACTATTCTTGTATACCCTTGTAGCCTCCCCTTCTGTACATCCTTATTTGAAAGAGACCGTAGTTATATATTCCTTACCTTAGAATTACCCCCAGGTGTCAGACTGGATCCAGAGAATTATTTCGTAGCAGTACCCCTGCACGTCAGTAGGTGGTGTAGATCGACTCCACATCCGTCACCGAGGTCTCTAGGAAGACGACGAGGTGTGTAATTAGACGCCCCCCTGTGTGCTGACGTCAGTTCCTTCTTTTTCCGCGACAGCCAGGCAGGTCCGGAGAGAGCATGACCCTTAGTCACTTTTTGACTTTTATCAATATCTTTTTTGAGTCTTCCATTCCTGGTACATTAGGGATGTCTCATTGTCGGACCGGCTTCAAGCCTTGCGACTCGTGCCACAAGCTGATGTCAGTCACCGATCCGCACCTCGTGTGCCTCTGGTGCCTGGAGCGCGACCACGACCCGAAGTCATGTTCCGACTGCCGGGCCATGAATCTGAAGTCTTTGCAGGAGCGGTCCCGAAAGCTCCTGGAGGCCTGGCAGTCGGCTTCCCGTCGTTCAAGGTCTCGGTCGAGAGGAGGTCTCGGGACCGGTCGCGGAGCAACCACCACTAGTCCTGAAGTCTTCGCACTAATCGGGTAAGTCGAGGCACAAGAAGAAGGCAAAGAAGCATAGTTACTCTTTGCCTTCTCCCCGTCAGTTGACTGACGCAACGCGGGACCCGTAGCGTAGTTGCTTTCCATCTCCTTTTTTGGAGCCCAGGCCTGGGACAGCTCTGCGCTTCCCTCCATTTCCCTTTCCCTTTCCCGGAGGGTTCCCTGCCCAGCTTTGAGCTTTCTACGAAGAGCTTCTCAGCATTTTTGGGCAGCCCGACTCCTCAGGGGTGTCTTCGGGCCCCACAAACTCAGCTGGGAGCCCTGGGCCCTTCAATGCTATCAGCTCTGGTCCTGGCACAGGAGGGCCCCTGAGCATCCAGGCCTGGATTTAGATGGGCGCTGGTTGACCTCAATGTACCTTTCCCGGCGCTGATTCCAGTGAGGACTCCCCCGATGATGGTTGTGCCCCAAACCGATGTTGACCCCGGCCTCACCCCTGCCTTGGAACTGGTGCCAGACCGACGTTGGTGCCGACGTTGGAGGGTACTTTTGTACTGCTGTTCATCCCCGGCGTTCCCTGTCGCCCTGAGTAGCAGCCAGAGGAGGGTGAGGAGAACTGGGAAGGGCCTATTGACCCTTTAGCTGACCAGCTTGGGGAGCCGGACTGGTGAGAGGAGTTGAGTGATGCCAATGGTTTGGACACCTCCTCAGACCTTGGCATGCTCTTCCCCTCACTGTGGCTGCAGAGGAAGGATCTTCCTATGCGGTGGCATTGCGTAGGGCGGATGAGTTCTTGGGCCGCAAGCTTCTTATGGTGAAAGCCAGGACTAACCTCCTGACTGAGGTGCTTCCTTTCAATGAAGCTATTGCAGACATCCTTCTGGACACTTGGTCCAAGCCCAGGACTGGATCTCCTGTGGACAGGCTGATTACCCGATGGCACCATCAGGCCCCAGGTGACCAACTTTTCCTCTCCCAACATCCTACCCCTGAGTGCTTGTGGTCCAAGCCCCATCTTCTAAAGGCGCATTCCCTACTGCTCTCCGAGATAGGGAATCCAAGATGCTAGACCATATTGGTAAGAAGATCTTTTCTTTCGCCAAGTTAGGGCTTTGGTCGGAGAACAGTGCATGCATCTTGGGCCATTATACCATACGGTGTGGGATACGGTTGCGCAAGTGCTGCCCCAGTGCCCAGAGGAGGTCCGGGCTGACCTCACCCATGAAGTTGCTGTGGTTCGAGATGCAGCTAAGTTCATCATCAGATGTGGGCTGGATAAGGCAGACTCTCTCGGCACAATGGTTTCCACGTCGGTAGCCCTGAGGAGCTACACCTGCTTGAGGACATCTGGTTTCTGGGGAATGTCCAATCTACCCTTTTGGACATGCCCTTTGATGGCCGTTGCCTGTTTGGTGACACAGCGGCCTCACCGCTCAATCACTGCAAGTATTCTAGGGATACGGCCAGATCCTTGGGTCTGACAGCAGTCTCTTGTCCCTCGCAGTCTGCCTTTTGCCCCTTTCATGGCTACGTAAGGGATGCCCACTGCATTGCACTCAATCAAGCCACAGGGTCATGCAAGCTACCCAGTCTAATTGTGGCCGTGGATGTGGGACCCATCGACTTGGGTCTGGGGGACTGCGGGTGGGCCAGTCCACCCATACCTCCCCTGCAACATCCTCCAAACCTTCCTAGTCCGACTTTTCAGGGCCACCAGAGGCCAGTGGGCGGCAGGATTCACCAGCACCTCCACCACTTGCACAACATCAAATCAGACATATGGGTTTTGAGATAGTCTGTAAGGGCTCCTCTCTCCCCTTCGATACTACCGCTCCCTCCATGCCACAAGCTCCCCATCACATGTCAGAGGATCACTTGGCCCTTCCCCACCAGGAAGTTACGTCTCTCTTGGCCAAGGGAGCAATGGAACGGGTGCCTGTGCCAGAAGTAGGTTGTGGTTGCTATTCCCACTACTTTCTAGTACCTAAGGAGGACAAAGGCCTGCAGCCAACTTCGACCTCATGGCCCTGAAACGCTTCCTCCGGAAGGATACGTTAAAAATGCTCACATTGGCTCAGGTTCTCTCTGCCCTCGATCCCGGAGACTGGATGGTAGCGGTGGACTTGCAGGACGCCTATTTTCATATCCCCTTCCTGCAAGCCTACATGTCTTACCTACGGTTTACGGTAAGCCACAAGCATTTTAAAATTATCGTGCTCCCCTTTGGCCTTACCAGCACTCCACAGATGTTCACAAACGTGATAGAGGTGGTCACAGCTCATCAGCGCAGATCAGGGGTTCCAGTCTGCCCCTATCTCTACGACTGGCTGTTGAAGGCGGGCTCGCCCCAGGTTTTCTTCTTCCACCTCCACCCTACAGCGGACCTCCTACATTCACTGGGGTTTACTATCAATGTGCCAAAGTCGCACCTGATTCCCTCTCAGAAGCTCCTTCTCATCGGAGCGGTTCTGGTTAGAGAACACTTTCGGGCTTATCCTCCAGAGCATCGAATCCGGGATATTCAGGCTGTGATACCGATGTTTCAGCCTCTATCCCGGAATTCGGTGAGAATCACCCTGAAGCTGCTGGGCCTCATGGCCTCCTGCATCCTGCTGGTGGATTATGCCAGATGACACATGTGGGCTCTGCAGTGGGACCTGAAGTTCCAGTGGGCGCATCATCAAGAGATTCTTTCCGATGTCGTCCAGATATCGGAGCGGACTGCACGTCAGTTGCTGTGGTGGCTCACGAACCAGGATTGGGTCAACGGCAGATCCCGCTCCCTTCCCCAACCAGAGTTCACAGTGGTGCCAGACGCGTCGCTCCAGGGATACGGCGACCACATGGGAGAGGCAGAGATCAGGGGTCTGTGGTCTCCGGCAGAGTACGGGTTCCACATCAACCTTCTGGAGCTTCAAGCGATCCGGCTTGCACTGAGAGTATTCCCTCCTTCTGTCAAAGGGAGAGTAGTGCTAGTGTTCATGGGCAATACCACCCCATGTGGTACTGCAACAAAAAGGGCGGGTGGGGTTTTGGACCCTATGTTAAGAGGCTCTTCACCTTTGGACATGGCTGGAACATCAGAGCATATCCCTGGTTGTTCAACTCCTGGCAGGTTCCCTGAACGCCAGGGCTTACAAACTCAACCGCTGGTGCATGATAGATCATGAATGGCGTTGTTGGACCTGGCCCTTCAGGCAGGTTCACCCCTGAACTTTTTGCCTTTTGATGTTACATAATTATAGTGATTTCTGGTCTCTGCGCACTTTGACACTGTGTCCCAGTGTAAAGTGCGTGCCCTCTCTGAGTGCGTATATGAGATTGGCCTGCCCTCCCATAGGAATGCATGGGGGATATGTGTGTCCATGATAGTTCCTGATGTGTGGAGAGTGCAGGCTCGGGTTTGGTATGTGCGGACTTGTGTGATTAAATGCTGCGCGATGATGTGCGCAGATTTATTGTGTCTAGTGTGGAAGTGCCACTTCTAAAAGTTGGCATGTCTGTGTAGTGAATGTGAATGGACTGTCTGGCTTGTGATTGGCTGGAGCTGGCTGGTGTGCCTGACTCCAAGAGTCAGGATGGGTCTGCCCCGGTGGTGAATGAGGAGATCTGCATGTTGATGGGAGGGAGGAGTGCACCTGGGACCTGAATAGGGCTGGGCCTTCCCTCCACAATGCTGGCTCCACCCCCTGTGGTGTGTCTGATGTCCCTGGCCTGTCCTGTGAATAGGGAGAGGGGCTGAGCAAAACAAAGTGCTCAAGAACCAGTTGCATCTGGTTCGCCCCTTGCCTGCACCTTTGACAACAAAGGATTTCTGTGTATAAAGAGAGGCTGTGACCTCATGTAAAAAGTTCTTGTTTCCTGACTTGAATCTACCAGGGGCGTGCTGCTGCTGGAGGCCCAAGGGAAGGCTTGCCTCCCTGGGCCCTGCCCAGCCCCTGGATGCCTGGATACCTGGAGTTCTTGCTTGGGTCCGAACAGGAGGGGGCTTGCTGCTAGTGGGGCCCAGGAGGGACACTATGGGGGCTTTCTCCTTGCTGGAGTGCCCTGTGTGCTGGCCCCTGGGCCCTGCATTGCCCCTCCTGATGCCAAGGACCTCTGGGACCTATTTTCCCCCTTTGTGGATCGTGCCCAGGCTTGGAGCAGCCTCCCTGCACCTTATTTTGGGCTGGGTGTGCGTTAAATTGATTTCCCTAGAGAAGGGAGAGCCTGGGGGTTGATCAGCACGGCGCTTCAGCCCCTGCTGATGGAATCCCCCTGTCTGGGGATTCCCCCCCCTTGTGTGCCCCTGCGGTGCCCACCCCGCGTACTTAATTATTTGTATGACGGGTGCCACCCAGTTTATAGGAGTTTTAGAATATGCCCATCACGCTTCTACTTTTATTTTGTTCCTCGAGGGTGCCTACCCCTCATTGTGCCCCAAAAAGCGATTGCCGCCGCGGCCAAGCCGGAAGTCAGGCAACGTGGTGCCTGACGGCGGGCGGGACTTCCGGTTTCGAGAGGAAGTACCGCCCCGCCGCCGAGAGAAGAAGAAAAGCTGGCTTTGTCATGGCCTCCCACAGCCTGGGGCTCCCGTGAATTGGGGAGAACCCCGGGGCCGCCAGCGGAAAGGAGCCCAAGGGTAGCGGGGCTCCTGTGTGCTGGAGGGAGCCCCGGTCGAGGAGTCAGCCGGAGCCGTGAGGGCTCCGCATCCCAAGTCCCGGTCCCGAGATGGGGTACTGGGTGAAACGTGGCGCCTGCTCCTGCCGTGTCCAGACCGAGGAGTCCCCGGCGAACAGCCCGGTAAGTTGAGGAGGGCTGGGGGACTCCCTAGGGGATGTTCGTTCGTGCCGACTGCGGCACTAAAGAGAGACAGTGTCATTTCGGCCCTGTGTGCTAAGTGGGCCGCTCCAATGTGACAGCATTGTTTAGAGGGCCCCAGCGGGAGTCGCAAGGCCTCGTGGGCCCGTGCCGCCCATGATGGGCATTTGTCACCACTGCCCCACTATCGCAGGGGGTCAGCTGGAGCGCTTGATGCCCCTCCCTTTTCCAGAGGGGGGCATGCAAGATTTCCAGAGCCTTGAGTGGCTCCACCAGCGGGCATGATGATATTAGAAGCTAGCGAGCTCCACTAGTGGCACAGAGTTGTTCTAGGAGCCCGTATGCTCCAGGGGACATCTATTTCTTAAAGGGGTTCAGAGTGGCCCGATGTTCTTGCCCATAGTCTTGCCCCCCCTGTTTCCAGAGCCAGATGGCTCCCACATGCGCAGCATGTACCGTCAGAGCCCAGTGTGGCGCCAACGTTGGGCGCAATTGATCCTGAGGGCTAGTGGAAGCCCATTATTATTATTATTATTATTATTGCATTTATTGAGCGCACAGCTACCCGGAGGTTTCCCGGCGCTTGCCTTGGGAACCCGTCCTGGCTTTTCCCTGTGAGATAGCCCCTACAGGGCATCCCCAAGGTGAAAGCCAGGCATCCCGCTGCAGGGGGCCGTTGTGGAGATTAAGCAAGCTTAATGCCCAGAGTTGCAGAGTGAGAACCCATGATTAGAGCAGGCACCGAAGCGAGAATTATCGAGTCCGTGGACGCCCATGTCGCAGTTCTGATCCCCAGCTGCCCAGCAAGTAGTGGGCAGCTGCACAGTTTAGGTTTTTTCTTCCTAGGAACCTGCTCTTTGTGAACTCAGGAGTGGGACACACTCCTTTTGCCCTACTTTGGCCATCCACAGCTGCGCAGCACTTAGTGCCAGCTGCAGCGTTTAGGCCCTGTTCTTGTCCTCAGCTGCCCAGCAAGTAGTGGGCAGCTGCTACGTTTAGGTTTTGGCGCAGTGGCGCAACCTGGACCTTGATGTGATTATGTGCTAATGCTTTGGGTGTTAGGAAATGTACTGGGTGTAGTATGTTTTGCGCACCCTGTGTTTGATGCCTCTAGATATGATGTATGCATAGGAGGTTGTTGTACCTGTTTAGGTTTGTGTTAGGGAGATTATACTTCCCTGTGTGATTTACGCCCCTAGTGTAAGGTTTTACTTAGGTGGTGAGGGTCTGATGTAGTTAGACCGGTGGGCTACTGTGTATGATGGATTTCATGGCACAGACTATTGCAAGTGCAGTGATTATCAGTGTTTACTGACTGTACGTTCTATGACCTATTTTCACTTGTATATTTTAGTTCACCTTTACCAAGTTCACTTTGTGATGACCCTGACAGTGGTCCATATGGTCCTGTCAGGTGTACATAATCTCTTGTATATA
This sequence comes from Lissotriton vulgaris, assembly GCF_964263255.1. Classification (NCBI taxonomy): domain Eukaryota; kingdom Metazoa; phylum Chordata; class Amphibia; order Caudata; family Salamandridae; genus Lissotriton; species Lissotriton vulgaris. Next base: position 1,340,990,119 of record NC_141695.1, on the reverse strand, counting down.
TTACCTGTGCCAGTTGGCACAATGTATATGGTGTGATTACTATCTGATGTGTTTTGATAATACCAAGGCTATTTTTTTTTTTTTTTTTTTAATTTTTGAAAACCTTTATTGCGCATGATACAGAAGACAAATACGGGCCTACAACCATCTGGCCGGCCACAAAACGTTTGAGCGCAGGTGCCAACAATACAGTCCCCCCTTGGTGTCAGGCGATATAGCAACAATTACTAACGTACATAACGAGGAATCACATCGCCGGGAGGAAGGAGAAGTACAGGTTAATTTTCAAATTTTTTCAAAAGAACAAAAAGCAATGAAGGATAGGTGCAAAGGAGATCCGAGTCCGTACATTAACCTCCACATGAGTAGGCAGCAATAATAATGTCAACAATTGCGCGAAGTACCCCTTCAGAGCAGCAGTATAATATAGCAACAAGTCAAATGACAGGAATCAAGCACAAGCCACTCCCAGCGCCACCCACTCCCAACCAACCTCTACCGCAGACCCAGAAAGGAAAACAGTGTAAGAAAGCGCAGAAAAGTGAGAAAAAGGCCCATAGAAACTAAATAAGAGAAATAAAATCTACCCCCCCACCCTACACCAATGCGGAGGCTACGGCCTACCCCCCCCGACAATGTGCCTGTCGCCCCATAAAGAACCCGAAATGTAGTAAAGGTAAAGCAAGAGAAGAAGAGAAAAAGAAAGGAAAATAATAAAAGTGTTACTCTGAAATATAGAGAGTGAGATTAGACCTTCTAATCTACGACTCCCAAAAACTATCAAGGACGCGGGAGGAGGAGCCCATCCAAACAGTCCCAGCCCCTCGGTCAAGAACACTATCCCCACTCAATTCGCGAGATTAAAAATCAAACATTAATACAAAAGCAGTCAGGGGAAAGTCAGTATAGCGTGTGCGACGTAAACAGATATGCACCAGTCTCAATCCCGGTCCAACCAGCCCAGCAACCGACCATATATACAGAGTCTAGCCCTGACCCGACCTAATGCAGATCCCAGATCGAAGCACATAAAGAAGGCCCGCCCCCACCCAGACAAAGGACCAACATGGCCGCATACTGAAGGAAAATAAAGCAATCCCACAAAATGGCCATTGAGCGTCACCAGTACTTCCTTCGTCCTGAGCCAGCAAGGTCCATAGTCCATCAGGAGAATATGGGGTCTTCGAAGCGCAGGCTGTAGGCAACAGAAGAGAAACCACCAAAGGGGCCAGCTGGTGCGAGTCCCGGGCATGAGGCAGCAACATTGTTTCAGCCGGCTGAGTTTCGAGCCCCAGAGACAAAGGAAACAAAGTATCACAGGCACACACTCCGATCGGTCGGTGGCAGACATCCACAATGGCAGGGAAAGTCACTGCTTCTCCTTCTGTAGGAGGCAACACTGTACCCCTCATAGATGCAAGTGGAGGCAGTCCCAGGGTCGATCGGTCCACCGCAATATGGTCTCCCCGTAGATCAGCCGCCATGATGTTCAGGCAGTCACCCAATGCTCTAAAACTCGCCCTCATTTCCAGCCTAAAGTCGGTCAGGGCGGTCAGGATAGATTTGTACGAGAGCGGTGGTTGGGGCTTTCCGCCGTCACGTTCCGGGAGAGGAACAAGCAAACCGGCCCCCAGGCCTCTATGAGCAGCATCGCCAGCACACAGGGACGGGCGTCCACCCCCACTCTCCGAGGCGGCGGACCCCATCCGGGTGGTCGAGGGACAGCGCCAATTACAGCGTGGGTGTACGCGATCCAGCAGTCTTGCAGGGCTCCAAACACGGAAGATCAGGGGGAATCGAGCCGGCAGCGAGGAAGAATGCGGAGTTACCGGCCGCTCTCCAGGTCGAGGGGGCAGGCAGCAGGCAGCATCTCAAAATGGCCGTGTGCTCCTTCTCTCTCCACACCAGCCTCAGGAGAAGACGCCCCGTTCAAATTGCAACCTGAGGGGCAACAGAGCGCCGAGCACAGTGTTCCGCAGTGGGCTGCACAGCAGGGGTCCGAGCCGAGAGGAAAGTGCCGCCCTCCCAGCAGCAGCGGGTCCCAGGCAGAGCGGCCGCCGCGCAGCCTCTCAGACTCGGGGACGCGCGGCGGCGTAGTCCCGGGGCCAGGGCTCAGTATTGTCACCCAGATTTCTCCGGTTGCCGGGCGAGCTGGAAGGCCCGGAAAAGTCGAAACAAGTCGGCACAACGTGATGCACCGTCCGCCACCAAAAGTGAAGGATAATATACAGGATATTAAGCGCGGAAGAAAGGTGAGCGCCGGAGCCGGGAGCCTACACGTCCTCACTAGTCGCCATCTTGGCTCCTCCCCCCCCAAGGCTATTTTTGATATAACCATTGTGTGGAGTTCCTTTTGTGGGGGGCCTGAGATGTTGTTGCTGGTGGGTGCGTGCGCAAATGCTTAACATACAATTCTTCCAGGATAAGCCTTGACTGCTCTCGCGACGCTACCTAGAGGGTGAGCAGGGGTTATCTTTGGCGTGGAACTCCCTTGCCCTGACTAGAGTGGTGGTTTCTGCTGGCTTTGGTGCAAGCCTCAGCCAACCAGAAATCCCATTTCTAACAGGCGTCTTCACTCAGAGGTGGTGCAAAGTCTCTTTCAGCAGTGGAGAGAGCCTTGGTTGAATCTGTTCTCCACTGAAGAGAGCGCGCAATGTCAGCAGTTCTGCATGTTGGAGTTTCCACTTTCGTCCTCCTGTACATCTTTCTGCCTGTACCACTTCTGAAGAAGACAAGCGCGACCGGGACCCAAGTCATTATTTTGTCACTGGAGTGGGCATGAAGAGTCTGGTACCCCGAGCTCCTGAGCATAGCTATTGATCCTCCGATCAGACTGCCCCTTTGGGAGGATTTTCCTCGACCCCAACCTATCCTGCCTCCACCTCCTTGCATGGAGAATGAGCTACAACAGTTTAGAGAGTTTGACCTTCCTCCCAAAGTCCATAATGTCATCTTGGCAGCCATACTTACCTGTACGAAAAAGTTATAGACCTGTTCATGGAACACGTTGGTGGCAGGGTGCACAGCAAAGGCTGTGGGTCCCCTTTCTGCCCCTCTTGCAGAGATTCTGTTGTATGTACTTTCTTTGGCTCAGCAGAGCTCTGCCCTGGGCACTCTTAAGGGCTATCTTTCGGCCAGCACTGCTTTCATTTGGGTTCCAGATCAGCCTGATTGTACAGAGATTCTTCAAGGGCATTACTCATCTCTTTCCCCCTTCTCCCTTCATAATGCCACAGTGGGACTTGAACCTGATCTTAACCTACCTTATGTGAGCTCCCATTGAGCCTCTTCACAACTGTCCTCTCAGGCTCCTCACTCTGAAAACAGCTTTCCTTGTTGCCATCACCTCTGCTCGCAGAGTGAATGAGTTCCAAGCTCTTTCTTCTAAGCCCCCTTTATTCTCTGTGCATCCGAACAAAGTGATGCTTAGGACAAGATATTCGTTCCTTCCCAAATTAGTAATGCCCTTTCACATTGGACAAACCATTACTTTTCCAACCTTTTTCCCACCTCCGCACCCTTCCAAGGAGGAGGCGAGACTCCACCGTCTGGACCCCAAGCATGCACTGTCTTTCTACCTTGACCGCACAACAGATTTCCGGGTGGATGATCAACATGTCTTTTGCTATGTAGGTGCCAGGAAAGGTCGGGCTGTTCAAAAGTGTACCATTTCTAGATGGGTTTTCTTTTGTATCACAATCTGTTATGCTTTGAGGAAAAAGGAACCTCCAGTGGGGCTCCGTGCTCATTCTACTAGATCTATGGCGGCCACCACTGCCCTTGCTCACGGAGTTCCCCTCCTTGACATCTGTCAGGCGACCACGTGGGCATCCTTGCACACGTTCACCAGACATTACTGCATGGGCAGCCAAGTCCGGAAGGACAGCTATTTTGCCCGTTCTGTCCTCCAGGACTTTCTGGTGTGAACTTAGGTCGAAGACCCTACGCGAGTGTTGGTATTGCTGGACTATCTAGTCTAAGGTAAGGAATCTATAACTAAATACCACAAAACACACCTCTAGTCTTGTCCATGTGTATTAAATCAGTTTATGCAGTTTTTTGCCATATCTCTCTCGAAACTAACTAAAGTGATATATATCACACCAAGGGGGAAGACATCCCTTAAGGACAAGACCCCTCACTCACCCGAAGGTGACATGCTTCATCATATGGGTCCTCCTTACCAGTATTGAAAACCTAGTCAACACTGGGAGCTACTACTTCAAGTTTTAAGGAAAGAGCTCAGAGATGTTTTATAGTAAGGAGAAGGATAGTAATCCCATATGTGAGATGATGGGTGTAGTGAGGTTAGCAGCACTGTGTGCGAAAATAGAAGGTGAATTAAAACTGCCTAGGTAGACTCCACTGTTACTCACTTTATTCTAGTGTTCTACCTGACAGGATTAAAAATTAACAGCACAGTGTTATGAATATATAACCACTGTCACTTATATGGTCAACATGTTTCAGCCTATTGATCAAAACCCTTCTGGCTCATCACAACTACGCACTGCGCTCGCATTTAGAAACGTTAGCGCTTTTAATTTACCCGTTTTGTCTTATTATTCTGCTGTTATTTTAGAGCACAGTTCTCCCCTGTTTTTAATCCCCCTCCGCATTGCCGCATTATAATTGTGCCATCACCGCTATTCAGGCGGGCCGGACCCTCGCGCTTTCAAATTGGTGGGCGCCATCTTGGGTGGGTGCTAGGGAAGCGCTGCAACACTCCGCGCTCTAGCAGTCAGGTGGACTGGCTAGAGGCAGTTCTTTGCACTCTCCATTTAACTGGCTTGGGGTAGGAGCGTTTCTTCTGGCTCATCACAACTACGTGAAATAATCAATTAAGGGAATGGACACTGGTATCTACAATAACCATTGGTTATTCTTTGACAACCCTCATAGACGCTGATTGATTCGGATGTAAACTGTGCGGTATATCTTTTCGTCCGCCCCTTGTCAAGCGTCAGGGCATAGTCATTGGGTTGTCAAATGTCGTGCTATATGCCTGCCTCACCCGAGGCAACCTCAAGTTAGTGTAGAAGTGTCCAGAGATTGGGGGACAGATCTCAGGAGGTAGTGGGTAGAAAAAACGATTAAAAAACGGTGACTCCCCAAAAACAAGGTTTATTAAAGCAAAAAGGTGAGTACAATTGGTTAAAAAGTGTTGGTTATATTGAGTAATTGAGTTACCGGATTACCATATAACTCTTAAAGACAAGTCGACATGTTTCAGCTCACCTTGGGCCAGAAGGTCTATGGAGCTTTCGTCAGGACAAAAACAAAAAGACAGGACAAAGAAATTGGGTTGGAAAGTACTTACACAACTTGTGTAGTTTTCATGGATTTGTACGAAGATCTCATATTGAGATTCCTGTAATATGGGAACAAAAGATAATACAAATGTACGTTTACATAGAATAATGGCATATAACACGCTTGCGCAGCTTGGGGCTTCAAGCTGGGAGAGAAGAGCATTAGTTCTTCAAGTATAGTGCACCTAATTGCGGGCACTGTTGGGGGACGGGGGTCTAGAAGAGTAGAACAGAAGGAGGTTCAGTTCACTGGAGTTAAGGACAATTGTAAAGATAGTTAGGTAGTGCGCAGCAACAAGTTTTTAAGTATTAAGGAAGGTCACAGGTTTCAACATGTCTAAAGTAACGTACTACGGGGAAGGTAGTGCTAGAGTAGCAATATCTCACATACCTTCGTAAATAGTTAATTTCTCCACATCAGGTTGCAATAGAGTCGCAAATTAACGAGGTCTTTGCTACAAAGATGAAACAAAAAGTATTATCAAGGTTTGGGCATCACAGATGTAGACTAGTACCAAAGGTCTAGAGATGTTTGTAAAAGTAGCTGGCCGCCATTCTTACCCGCGTGTAGGAGAGCATTTGCTCCTAGTGCTGACTCTGCCCCTGGAAAGTGAGGAGGATCAACTCAGGTCACTATTTATAGCGGAAAAATAGAAAAGGGGTTACCAAGTAGGAATGACCTACTTAAAGATGGTGGGTCTGCGGAGGTAGGTAGTGCACTCATTTATATGCGATGTAAACATGTATGAAACCTGTCATTAAAAGAACAGTTTCTACTGGAGAGATTCGTATAGGTCGATGTTACATACGGATTCTCTAGGATCAAGATTTACAAGGGCTACTCTTTTCAGTGATCAAAAGAAGTTTATAGGGAACAGATTAGGAGAACTGGTGCCAAGGAATATTGTCGTTCAACCCCGATATATGGGTTTTGAGGCAATTGACCCATCGCTGTTCCTTTTCAAAAAGGATCTGTTCAGCATTTTGGTTTTTGTCATGGAGCATCTCAAGGATTGTCCAACTTAGGTCATCGCATGTGTGTCCCGCCTCCACAAAATGTGTACAGAGTTTCGTGGTGTTTTTCTTCAGTCTCACATTGCTTCTGTGCTCACCTATGCGTATTTTAACTTTTCTGCATGTCATGCCCACGTATTTCAGTTGGCAGGGGCATGTGACCAGGTACACCACATGTGTTGAATTGCAATTCGTGTGTGATCTTTGGGTCCAGATTAAGTCATCGGTCAGCTGTAATGTCTTAGTGGTCTTGGTAAATTTGCACACGCCGCAGGTGCCACAGGGAAAATGCCCCGTTACTGGGGCCATGTTGACATTTCTGATGGTCGACACGGTGGGATTTTTCTTCTTTGGTCGAGTGTGCACCAGCACATCCCTCAGATTCTTTGTTCTTTTATTCGCGAATCTTGGTTTCGGCCAATTGAACGTCCCTGAAGTCACTATTCTCCAATTTTTTCTTATCAACTTTTGAATCTCGTAACTGGCTGGGCAGTAGGTTGTGACGCAGGTGACCAGATCTTTTATTGGTTCTTTGTCATGCATCTGTAGCAGGCATTCACGTGGTTGGTTCTTGGCTCTCTTTCTGCATTTTGCAATCACCCGAGGCGTATAGTCTCTAGCTCGCAGTTTTTTACTCAGGACTGTGGCTTGTTCTTTATAATCACATTTTTTGCTGCAATTGCGTTTATGCCGGAGAAATTGACTGTATGGAAGATTGTCTCTGAGTGGACGCGGGTGGTAGCTCTGGTAGGACAATAGACTGTTTTTGGCCGTTGGTTTTGTGTAAGTCTTCGTCTCAAGTTTACCGTTTTCTGCGAAGATAGTCAGATCAAGAAAGTCAATGCTCGTGTGGCTGGCGGTGAAGGTGAATTTGAGCCAGCGATCTCTCCTGTTCAACCATTCTATGAATGTAGTTAGGTCTTGTTTAGTTTCCCAGATCAACAGGATGTCGTCGATGTATTGTTTCCAGTATTTGATACTGGAAACGTACGGGTTCTCGTTGTTAAGGTCAAACTTCTGTTCGAATTGGCTGACGTACAGTCCTGCTACTGATGGCGCAAAGGCGCTGCCCATGGAAGTCCCGTGGCACTGTAGGAAGAGGAGTCCATTGTATTCAAAATAGTTCTCCTTTAAGGCTAGCCTACAGCATTCTAGGACAAAATGACGGGGAGTCCGGTGGGACCATTCTTCTTGGAAGAGTAGATCCTCAAGCATTTGCATGGTGTCATCTTGTGGTAAGCTCGTGTACAGCGATTCGACATCTAGTCCTACTAGGATCATGCTCAGCGGGTCGAATTCTTTATCTGCAATCTGTATCAACAGATCGCGGGTGTCTTTAAGGTATGTCGGGGTTTTCTGGACGATCGGTTTCAGATATTCATCCGCGAATTTTGAGAGAGGTTCGAGGAGCGAGCCAATCCCCGACACAATTGGGCGACCTGGCGGTGGTAACTTGTTTTTATGAGTTTTAGGGAGTGAGTAGAAAAATTGTATTTTCGGTACTCGTGGGGTCAGAAAATCAGCTTCTTTTTTGGATATCCATCCGTTAACTTCTGCCTCATGAATCATTATTGCGATGGTATTTGTAAGTCTTGCGGTTGGATCAGAATCCAGTCTCCTATAGAAAGTTTCATCGGATAATAGAGCAAGGCATTGCTGGTTATATCCTTCCTTTGTGAGGATCACTACCCCACCACCTTTGTCCGCTGGTTTGATGATTATATCATCATTATCTCGTAGCTCCTCGAGGGCATGTCTTTCTTTTTTGGTAAGGTTTTGAAAGGGTTTTTTCTTTTTGTCAAGATTGTCTATTTCTTTCAAAATGCTCGAAAGCTAGTATTTCGATTGGTACATTGTTTGTGGGGGGTAAGAATTTGGACTTCCTCCTTAACGTAGTGTCTCCTTCATTGGTAGACTGGGGCGAGCCGTCAAAGAATGCTTTGAGTTTTAATGTCCTACAGAATTCAGACAATTCGCATTTGAGTTTGAAGGGATCCAACGTGGGGGTCGGGACGAAACCAAGACCTTTGTTCAGGACTATAGTTTGTTCTTGGGACAGGATAGTATCTGTTAGCTTCACTATTAGTGATTCTTCTTGTTCTGTTCCGTCTGTGCTGATGACATGCTGCGGGTTTGTACATTGGGAGGACGATCTTGCCAAGTTATGTTTTTCTTTCTGCCTCTTGGTTGATTTTGGCCTCTCCCTAAAAAAGGCTGCGCTGATTGATGTGGTGGAATCTGGTTATGTAACATTTGGTTCCCCATTTGTTGTTGTTGGTCACCTCCCTGGGTGTAGGGGTTCATGGGGTTCATCCAGCCTCCGTATGGGGGCATGAAAGGTTGGAAGAAGGGCATTGGGTTTCCCGGAAAGAATGGTGGTCTATGCCATCTGTTACCTCTATTTCCACGTCGTGGGCCTCTAAACCTCGAGTTGTTATGTCCCCTCCTCGACATTTGTTGATCCGGATTTCCCTCTGAGCCATCAGAGGACCACCCTGCAGAGTCTGTATCCGAGGTGATCTCAGTGACAGTATAATCCTCCTTGGAGTAGGGGTGCATACGTTCTTGGCTGAATTTTTTGAGATCTTTCGCTAGTTTCTGTAGATTGTTTTGCATCAGGAACTGCTGGGTTTCGTCCATTTCTTTGTTGATCTCGTCTAATCTTTTTTTGTAGACTTGTGGGTTGATGCCATTCTTCAATTGAGTTTCACAGGTTAGGATTTCCGCTAGTAACGCGTCTTTTGGCTGTCTTGACTATGAGCACTAGATAGTCCAAGGTACACTTCCAGGATATGGAGGACCAGTCTCTGCGGAATGCTAAATCATGTAGGAAGATTCTTGGTGCATTGGATATCCATAGGCCTCTCGGTGCTGATTTTGTTCTCAAATATTCGGTCATGATAATACCATGTATAGCAGTTCTTATCTGTTCTCTCTTCTTATTTGTTAGGGTATCCCATTTGTCTGTTTGTGCAATAGCTTGTGTAAAATCTGCGTTCTGTAGTAAGGATTGTGCTGCTAGAATTTCATCTATGTCGCTACCAGTGAAGCTGAGACCAACATTGTCCTCCATCATTCAAGACTCGTAATCCCAGTAAAAAGAAAAAGAAATACACCTCAATGCTAGCAGAATAGTGAGCAAGGGTGTTGTATTCCCGCAGCTGTGCGCTGCTTAAAGGCTTTCATCAAAAGGGAGGGAAGAGGAATTGAGGTCCATTCAGTTCCCCTGGGTAGATCATGAAATAATCAATTAAGGGAATGGACACTGGTATCTACAATAACCATTGGTTATTCTTTGACAACCCTCATAGACTCTGATTGATTCGGATGTAAACTGTGCGGTATATCTTTTCGTCCGCCCCTTGTCAAGCGTTAGAGCATAGTCATTGGGTTGTCAAATGTCGTGCTATATGCCTGCCTCACCCGAGGCAACCTCAAGTTAGTGTAGAAGTGTCCAGAGATTGGGGGACAGATCTCAGGAGGTAGTGGATAGAAAAAACGATTAAAAAACGGTGACTCCCCAAAAACAAGGTTTATTAAAGCAAAAAGGTGAGTACCGTTGGTTAAAAAGTGTTGGTTATATTGAGTAATTGAGTTACCGGATTACTATATAACTCTTAAAGACAAGTCGACATGTTTCAGCTCACCTAGGGCCAGAAGGTCTATGGAGCTTTCGTCAGGACAAAAACAAAAAGACAGGACAAAGAAATTGGGTTGGAAAGTATGGGTTGGAAAGTACTTACACAACTTGTGTAGTTTTCATGGATTTGTACGAAGATCTCATATTGAGATTCCTGTAATATGGGAACAAAAGATAATACAAATGTACGTTTACATAGAATAATGGCATATAACACGCTTGCGCAGCTTGGGGCTTCAAGCTGGGAGAGAAGAGCATTAGTTCTTCAAGTATAGTGCACCTAATTGCGGGCACTGTTGGGGGACGGGGGTCTAGAAGAGTAGAACAGAAGGAGGTTCAGTTCACTGGAGTTAAGGACAATTGTAAAGATAGTTAGGTAGTGCGCAGCAACAAGTTTTTAAGTATTAAGGAAGGTCACAGGTTTCAACATGTCTAAAGTAGCGTACTACGAGGAAGGTAGTGCTAGAGTAGCAATATCTCACATACCTTCGTAAATAGTTAATTTCTCCACATCAGGTTGTGTCAACCAACACCACCTACCGATGCGAGAAAAAAATCTCCAGATCCAGTCTGATGACTGGGGTATTTCTAAGGTAAGGAATCTATAACTAACATATGTTTCTTACAGTTACGTTGTTACAGAAGGTAAGTAACTTGTACTTCTGGTGCAAGAATTAGAGCTTGGTTGCAATTCTCACTACTTTCTGGCCCCCAATAAGGACAAAGGCAATTTGTTTTATTCTAGTGCTCCGAGCTGTTAAAAGCAGGCTCGCCCCAGGCGGTAATCTCCCTCCTCCAGACTACAGCGAACCTCCTGCACTCTCTGGGGTTAACCATCAATGGCCAGGTTACACCTGACTCCCGCTTAGACCCCCCCTTTCACTGAGCTGTTCTAGACACAGTGCAGTTTCCTTCTTATCCTCCTGAGTGGTAAATCCAGGATACAGGATAATCAGACTATGACACCAGTGTTTCAGCCTCTATCTTGGTGTCAACTGCCCAATGCTATATGCATGCTCTGTAGTGGGACCTGAAGTTCCAGTGGGCGCAGCATAAGGGAGTCTGTCAGACATGGTGCAACTCTCGGAGGGATCTGCAAAAGATCTTCAGTTTGGCTAATGAACCGCAATTCAGTCAGATAGAACTCTGTCCCTTCTCCACCTATATCTGACAGTAATGACAGATTTGTCACCCCTGGGATAGAGTGGCCAACTAGTAGAGGTGGGAATCAGAGGACTCTTCTCTCCGGCGGAGTCCAACTCCTCGTCAACATGCTGGTGCTCTGAGCGATCCAAGTGGCATTGAAAGCCTTTCTATCTTCAATCAAGGGAAGGCTAGTGTAGGTGTTCATGGACATTACCATCACCATGTGGTACCGCAATAAACAGGGCGGGTGGGCTTGTGTACCATTTGTCAAGAGGCTCTGCACTTCTGTGTGGCTGGAATAGAAGGACAAATCCCTGGTGGTTCAATACCTGGTGGGCTCTCTTAACTCCAGGGCAGATAAAATCAGGCATCGATGCCTAGTGGATCACAATTAGCATCTCCACCTGGAGGTGATGCCAGGTCTCTTTCAGCAGTGGGCAGACCCTAAGTTAGATCTGTTTGTTTTTGCAGCAAACACTCAATGTCAGCAGTTTTGCTGCTGGAGTTTCCAAGGGGCTGAGAGACGCTTTTTGTCTAGAGTGGAGCTCAGGTCTCCTGTATGCCTTTCCGCCCATACCACTCCTGCCCAGAGTTCTCTGGAAGATCAGGAACAACCGGGCTCGTGTGAGAAGCTGGCTTAGTATATGATGCACACTTATGTAAGTGGGCACCCTGCACTAATCCAGATAACCCTTATGGTGATTTTTGTGGTCTTAAACTTCCTTTGAAAGCTCTTTAAGTAGTAGCTCTGGAGAGCAGCCTTCTGGCTTAGTCCAGAAGAAGTGAAAAGCAGCTTGTTTTACCAACATAATCTTATTGATATAAATTAAGTGAAAAAGAGCCACACAGTGTATATTACAAAAATATGTATTTATTATAAGACATTCACTAACACATACAGATTTCTCCTACCCAGAGATATACACAATGTACACAATACTTTGCAATAAAAACAGATAAGTAGCTCAAATACACAGTGGTCACCAGGGGGAGACCAAACTATATACTAAAACAGTGGTATGTGAACCATGACTTGAGTAAAGACTATATCTAGAAGACGTAGAAGTGCTGGGGACCCAAGGAACCACCCGAGATAAGTAACCAGAGACCCCACTGAAGCAGTGTGTAAAGTGGGAACACAACCGTGGGCTTAATACAAGTGAATGGGTAAGTCACGGTTGCAATTTTAAAAAAGAAGGACCCTTCCCAGTGGACCCTGAAGAAACCCTGTGGAAGACAGAAGGCTGGAGAGTCACCCCACCCGTGAATACCCTAGGATACCTACACCAGGGAAGCTAGGTGCATAGGTGTGAAGTGGCGTCGGAAACCACCATCAAACTCAGTGGGAGACTTCAGGAAGATACCGCTGCTGGAGAAGGTAAAAGTGTCCGGTGGAACCCAACGGTGGATTAAAGGTGATAAGTACCTGCAAGCAGAGGGGACAGAGTCTATGCCACTCAGGAGTGACCAGGAGGCACAGAAGGCAAATGCCCACTGATGTAGGGTGTTGCAGGAGAGATGACGGTTACCTTGAAACTGCAGCTGTGAGGACACTGTGGAAGACCAGGAGCCTTTCCTATGTCGGATGTCGAGAGTTGAGGAGTTGGTGTCCGCCTGGAGCACCAACAAGCCTTGGCAACTGCAAACAATGTGGAAAGCGAAGAAGGTGCAGAGTGGACCAGCAAGGTCCAGGTGACTCACTACAAGCATGGAAGTCAGGGCAGGCCAGCGCAGTCAGGGGAGCATGCAGAAATCAAAGAAGACCCTTGAGAGGACCCCCAGCCTGGAGGCACTGGAGTCGCAAGAGAACCTCGAGCAGCTCACCAAAAATGCAGGCCCATGGTGCAAGTGATGTGGTGAGGATGAAGATCTTGGTTACAGGAGATGCTTGAGGGTGGGGCTACTTGGAGCCCAAAGATCATGGAGGAAGGAAGGCAACAAGCCTTTGCAATGGCAAGTCGATGCAGTGCACAGTGATTCCATTCCTGCGTCTCTGAAGAGGGATACTGGCATCAAACTTGGTGAGGGGACAGGGCAGGGCTCGAGTGTTGTGAGGAACGACCACTTGTGCTGCTGACATTTTTGGAGTCCATGTGAGCTCAGGATCAGCAGACCGGTCAGCTTTGTTGCGATGCCTGCACATGCAGGGAACTGACTACTTCACTTCCAGGGAGATTCCTTCAGGTGTCTTGGATATCCACAGGCCTTGTAAGGTTCCTGTATGGAGCATTGGCACAGACTTTACAGCAGACTTGCAGGGCGAAGAGACCAGGAGCAGCAGTAGTCTTCCCAGTTGCGGCTCGGAGTCCAGGGCAAGGTCCAGTGAAGTCCAGAGTGCCCAGACAGTCAAAGTGGTGTCTTGAAATAAATATTGTCCAATGATAAATCTAGGTGTAACACAGGCCTCCCCATCCCTTGCAGTGCGGGGAGGGCCCTGAGCTGCAGGGAGCCCCTCACCACAGTAATCAGGCCTGAGAGTTCCGGATTAAATCTGGAGCGGGTCCCTCCATGTACCTCTCAGGGTGGCCCCCTCAACTTTCGTTCCACCACTGGGCCCACCTACATGTAAACCCTTAAGTGCCCTAAGGATATGGTTGGGACCATTCAGGGTCTCCTCCCGGGGAGGGGTCGACAGTGGGAAGGATACTCCCATGTCCTTTGTCCAGTTTCACACCAGATCAGGAGCCAACATCTCCCTGAGCCGGTTTGGACTGGGCTATGCAAGGAGGGCGCTAAAGGTACAGCTCAAGCAGACTATTTGGGGCTGGCGGGCGCTCCCACCCGGCCCCAATACACCTGTCTGGGAGCTGGTCACACCCCCACAGGATACCTATTGTTCTACCTTCCGCTGCTCGAGCTTGGCTCAACATCAGGAGGGCAGAATCTTGTCTCAGGTCGGCAGCAGCCATGTTGTGCTGTCTGGGTCTAGCAGACTGGCACATTGAGCCCTGAGGGCCTCCCGGAGGAGCTTTACACTGCATGGAATCATACTCCCACACGTTTACAGTGTGGGGGTATGAATCCAACATGTTTGATACCAAACATGACAGGGTTCATTGCAGCCATTTTAGAGATGGTCATCGCGTAATGGCCACTCTATGTATCATAATGGCTGATGCACTTACAACCCAGGAGAATGGCTGAGGGTTGTCATGATTGAAAGGCCTGCCTTAGGGGTGACTTATGGGTTTGGAGTGCATTGACCTCAGTTATAGGGAAACCTATATCTGTTGTAAGTAGTGATCGCATCAGCATACACAGGCTGCAATGCCAGGCCTGTAGTCACAATTTGAGTGGTCTCTCATGGGTGGCCTAATACTTGCTGCAGCCCATGGGAGAAACCTGGTGTACATTTGCCCTGGGTACCTCAGTACCACATACTAGCGACTTATAATGGTATATCAGTAGTCATTCTGGGATCTACCTAAGTACTCACCATAAACAATTTAGGGAGAAAGCACAGAGACTGGGGTCCTGATTAGCAGGATCCCTGTCAGACTAGCCAGAAACAGCTTAGCACCTGGCAAAAAGTAAGAGCAACCATAAAAGCAGATCATACTTTCCTACAGTGTCCCTGTTGTAGACATCTGCAGCGCTGCAACTTGGGCCTCCCTCCACACTTTTGCAAAGCATTACTGCTTAGACTTTGGTATAGGTAGGCGGGCACGATCCTCTGTGAACAGGACTGCTTGGGAATTCAATTCAAAAGGTGAGTAATCCACAGGCAAATGTATCCATCAGAAGAGGAAGTTACTTACCTTCGGTAACGCTATTCATGGTGGATACAGTATCTGCTTTGGATTCCTCACTGACCCACCTCCTCCCCGTTGCCTGCTTGTTTATACCCCAAAAATGCAATGGCATGATACTCATGTACTTTGTTATTCGAAATAATATTATGCTTGTCTCTGGGAAATGTCTATACTTTAGAATTTCCAGTTTATTTTCTTTTTTAAATCGTATACTGTGTATACTTGTGGAAATGTTGTATACTGTTTATACTTGTGAAATGTTGTCGGTTCACCTGTTCACCTCGAAGGCACTGAAAAAAATGGGTGGATCTGACGTTAGCACGCCGATGAGGTCTTCCTATGGATCTGATGATGTCACATGGGATTGCGAGCGGAGCCGTTCCAATGTGACGTCTTCGTCGACGTGGGAGGGCTATGGAGAAAAGTTTCTGTGAAATGCTGAGTAAGGGGTAATTGAAAAGGTGAGGAATCCACAAGCAGATACTGTATCAATCAGAAAAATTGTTACCGAAGGTAAGTTACTTGTTCTTGATACTCACCCAGTTGGTCTGGATTCTGTCTCTGCGTGTGTGCCATCAGTCTTGATTAAGTGAATACAATAAATGCTTAACACACCCTCCTGATTTTTTTTTGTTTAAATTTGTTTTTATTATAGTTTGTAAGCTTTTTGCGACATCTGGTACATCTGCAGTTCAATATAATCTGCACATTAAAACCGTATAAACAGTGCAATTGTGGCAGTAGACATGTCAGCCGTTATCACCAATTTCAAGTCAGATAGCGTAATGTTTTGGCATTCAAACTTAACTATAAGTAACTGAACATGAATATAACATAACATGTTTACCCTTCCCCTTGATCATTTACATTATACTTGTGCTTCACCACGTGCATCATGCCTGGTGTTACTTCATATCCAGGGGCGTAACACAGGCCCCCGCAGCCCCCGCGTTGCGGGGGGGCCTCGCTCTCCAGGGGGCCCCGCTCTCCAGGGGCCCCTCACTCAGCCTGAGCCAGGAAGTGCGAAGCGGCCGAAGCCTCTTCATTGTGATGATGCGCCCGTGCCTCAGAGGTGGTGTGCTGAGCATGCCCGGGCCTTAGCAGGGCCTCTGAGGCAGACAGAGCTCTTTATTAATGTACCGCCACTCTGATGAACTACGTGGACCACAAGAGTCACACTGACGCTTGGAGGGCAGGGGGGGGTTGTTGAAGGTACGGACGGTTTTGAGGCTTGGCATCTAAATTTCAGTGAACGACCCCTACCTGGTTCACACGCCGTCCCGAGTGAATTTTGCAAAGCCCTTTCTCTTGTTACACAAGTGGCACGTGACCTTCCCATACATTATTTGGCCCTACAGATGCCGGCATCAGGCTCACAGTGTGAGGTGAAGTATGTTGAAACTATTGACGCCACTGAAGTAAGGAAGTCCAAGAAGCGAGCGCAGATTTTTTTGGTTGTTGCATATTTATATAGTGAAAACTCGAACCCAAGGTATTGGAGCACTTTGCATGAGCACCGGTTACTTAGACATTCAGGCACTGGAGGGAGATTAACGGATTTCATAGCTACCAAGGTTTCAGATTGCTTTGTGTGACTTTCAGAATTTCAGTGTGATTAGGAGTGACTTTCAATGATTATGAGCGACACTATCTCGAGAGCAAAATAAAGAAATGAATAAAAGGGAAACATATAAATATCAGAATGTACAGCCATTTGAACAAGGAGAAAAAGATTTTAAAACTGCTGCAAAGCATCACAAGAGATTAGAGGGCACAAGTGCCCTTGTAATCTGATCACAATGTAAAGCTGGGCAGGATAGCCCCCCCCACCCCACCCTGCTGGAGAGGTCCATGTTTTATGGCACAGGGCACTGCACATGGCACTATAATGAGGCAAACTGCATGCAGAGCTAGTCAATTAGCACAGCACCCCCTCCATTCCAAACCTATTACACTCTAGTATGTGCACTAACATGTCACTGCTGAAGAAGAGAAAGGCTCCTTAATTCCTAGAGTACAGGAGATCGTAGGCAGCTCAGTAAGTAAGTAAGTAAGTAATCTTTATTTAGCATAGTTACTTAAAACCATTGCAATATAAAAATGAATTAAGAACAGAAAGGATAAAACTACAGTTTTAAAAGACTCAAAAATTTTAAATTGAAAATGTTCACATTTCCTTATGACCGATGTGCTTGTATTTGGACTTAATATTTGTAAGTTATTGCTCAGTGTCCTCATGAGCTCATAAAGTCGGTGAAACAGTCAGCGAAGTGATGTCAAGTCGGTTGAATTGGGGCAGTTATGGATTGAGTTTTTTGGCATCTTTTTTTCAACTGCCTTCAGGAATTTTACAAAGCTGCAGTTCAAGCCAGGGTCATTAGGGTGAAAACATGCAAGGACCGCCGCCCTTCTAGTGCGGATCCCTTGCCGATTGAAGTGGTGTTTTAGCCAGCGTTTCCGTTCGTCCCGTAGTTTTTCACAAGAGCATATCAAATGCAGCATGTCCTCTTGTGCCAAGCCGCATAGCCGACAGAGGGGGTCAGCTTTGATTTTGAGCCAGCGTGGGAGATTTTGAGGCAGCTCAGAATTAACCCAATTATCCAGTATTAGGGGTGTCTTTCATAGATTCACATGCCTGAATCATTCCCCGTCGTCGAGACGGGAGCCTCCGGTAAATAAAAAAGTAATGTCCATAGACATACATGGAGAGAAAGGGTCCAAGGGTCTCCCCTTAGTAGCCTTTCCTTGTCCTTATGTAAAAAGGACCAAACTGACATAGTCAGCCAATCAGCTCCGACCTCCCTCTAGAACCTTCCTGGGAGGAGCCTCAGTCCCTCAGATTTTCTACCGCACGTTGTGCTAGGGAGTCTCCAGCCTGAGCTCTCCTCAGGATTATTCTAAATTCAACAAAATCTCTTGGAAGTGTTCTCTGAACCTAAAAACTCTTCAAGGACTTCTTCAACACACTATCCCTGAAGTAAGTGTGTGTGTTTATACTGCCTTTTCCATGTCTGACTCGGGGAAGAAAGCCCTGTTCAGGGCCTGCTCTTCCTGCAGCAAGAAAAGGATTCATGTGGATGATAGACACGACCTGTGCCTGTATTGCCTTTACCCGGATCATAATTCGGAGACATGCACAATCTGTCGGTCTTTTCCCAAAAAGACTGTGAGAGACAGAGAAGGTCGCCTTCTGATCTGGTTGGACAGGCTTAAGAACAGAGACAATCTGGAGTCCTCTGTGAGCAGCGTTTCCAGAACTTCTGCTGTCTCAAACAAGAGGCCAAGGGACGCTTCCCCGGGCCCCTCAGACACTCCTCCTGCGAAGACCCACAAAAAGTCTTCAGAGGCGAGATCTGCGTCATCCTCAGTGTCTGCTAAGGAGGATAAAACCTTCAAAATGCCTGCTCCGTCCTCCAGACAAAGCCAGAGGACTACTTCAGTCAAAACCACAGTGTCTACCACATCAGCATCGTCGCCCTCAGCTTCGACGACGATGACTACTTCCTCCTCCTCGTCAGGTAGGCCTGTTTCTTCAATTATTCTCCTGACGTCATCGTCGTCGACGACAAAGACCATGTCGACAACGAAGACTGCACCGTCGACGACGCCGGCAACAGCGACGAGCCCATCGTCGTCAAAACCGGCGACGACGAGAGTGTCGACGAGAGACTCGTCGACGAGACCATCGTCGACGAAGGCACCGTCGATGAAGACGACGACTTCGCAGTCGTCGACGACCAAGATCCCTACGTCCACCCCTCCGTCGACGAAGACCTCGTCGACGACCCCGTCGACGAGAGGCTCGTCGGCGACGAGCCCGTCGATGAAGAACCCGTCGACGAAGACCCCGTCGACGAAGACACCGTCGACGACGACCCCGTCGACGACGACCCCGTCGACGACGACACCAAAGGCTCCGTCGACAGACTCGACAACGACACCGTCGACGGGCGATTCGTCGTCGAATGAACCATGGAAAAAATCAAGACTGGTGGAGACGCCGTCCATGATGCTACCACCGTCGACGGTCCCCTCGACGACTGCAAGCTCTACCATTCAGACTGGCAAACAGGGCAAGCCAATAATTACCCCGGAAACAACGTCTCCTAGCAAGGTGGAAAAGCAACCACCTCAAGAAATTTTCCAAAGCGAGGAATCCGAAGAGGATGACCATCTGGATCCCGCTACTTCAGTCTCAGACCTTCACATAAAATGCCAAAGCACTGATGAGGAACAGGAGGAATTCACCTATCAGGAACACTCCGTCCAAGCCAGTGTCCGCACCGAAGTCACCCCCATGATATGCTTACCAGCGGCCCTGGTGGATGACTTAAAACTTCTTGTGCAAGACTACAAGCGGCGCTTTCCGGAGCCTAGCAGAGGCGGTCAAGCGCCTGAGAGTCCCGCACCAGGGGACAAGGGAGATCAGACACCTCCAGCTCATGTACAGGTGTCCGCACCGGAACGCCCTCATCCTCACCATCAACCCCACCAAGAAGTCCAACCTCAAGTAGTGGTTTCTTCGGACGAAGAAGAGGAAGAGGAAGAACTGGAGGAAGGGGAGGTCCAGGAGGTTCACTCAGACCACTCGGACCAGGATGATGAAGACGAATATATTGCATCATCCCCAGCTTCACCACAACCACGCCAAGCGGACTCCCCACCGGTGGACATTGCGGGCTTCCACAAGCTGGTGGAGAGAGCGGCGAAGAGATTCCACATGGCGGTGGAATCCACGGAAACGGACTGTTTCCTCCACGACTTTAAGGAACAGCCTCAAAAATCTGCAAAAGCTGTTCCAATCATAGACTTTTTATGGGAACAGGGAAAGAAGCTAATGCTCACTCCTGCTTCTGTGCCAGCGGTGGTCCCACGCCTTGATAAAAAATACAGGGCACCACTCACTGCAGCGGCTTGCCTTAATGGTCACCCCAAACCGGACTCGGTAGTGACGCAGGCGGCCCAGAAAAACTCCCGCAACCCTTCCTCACCACTGTCAGCTCCCCCGGACAAAGAGGGCAGGAAACTGGACACGATTGGCAAGCGCTTCACATCCACGTCGGCCATGTCCATCAAGGTGGCCAACTCCATTGCCTTGCTGGGGCGTTACAATCGCCAGCTGTGGGAGGACATTGCCCCTTACATAAAGGAACTACCTGACAACGTCCAGGGTGAGGTGAAAGCGCTCCTCGTTGAGGGTCAATCTTCTGCAGCGGAACTCATAGACTGTGCTATCGACGCAGCCATGACAGGCTTCCATCAACTTGCGGGAGCTGCCGTACTGAGACGCCAGGGATGGCTCAAAGCGACTTCATTCCGCCAAGAAGTTCAGGCAAAGGTTCTAGACATGCCCTTCGACGGCCAACACCTGTTTGGAGTACAGGTCGACGAGGCTCTGCAGGCCATTAAGAAGGACACAGACACGGCAAGGGCACTGGGCTCTCTACAGTCTAGAAACCAGTCCTTTCGGGGCAACAGGCCCAGAGGTCAGTCCTCCTATCGAGGCTCATATCAAAACAGGTCCTCGTCCTCATTCTCGTACAATCACAAAGGCCAGTACCAGAACAAGCAACAGCAGGGCCGACAATCTTCATTCGGAAGATCGTCCTACAGAGGTAAAAATACCAAGAGGGGCGCTGGCGGCCGCCAGTGACCACCTACTCCAGCCAGTCCAAACACCATCTCCATCCTTTCAAATTGGAGGAAAGCTGACCCATTTCCTTCACAATTGGCAGTACATCACCACGGACCGGTGGGTTCTTCAAATTATTCGATTTGGCCACTCCCTCGAGTTCACCTCCATCCCTCCCAATACCCCTCCACGCAGACGGACACACAAACATCCACGCCTGCTTCTGAAGGAACTTTCGACAATGCTACAAAAAGGAGCAATCGAAAGGGTTCCGGCATCCTCGAAGGGGAAAGGATTTTACTCCCACTTCTTTCTTGTACAACAAAAAGAAAACAAGTGGAGACCCATCCTGGATCTCCGGGGACTCAACACCTTCCTACGGAGCCAATCGTTCAGGATGGTGACGATTCAGGAAATCCTGGGCATTCTAGAGAAAGGAGATTTCATGGTCTCACTGGATCTCCAGGATGCATACTACCACATCCCTATCCTCAAAAATCACCGGAAATTCCTAAGATTCGAGGTGGCGGGCCGTCACTATCAGTTCAAAGTCCTGCCGTTCGGCCTCAAGTCCGCGCCGCGCATATTCACGAAATGCCTTGCGCCTGTGGCAGCCTTCCTGCGCCAACTGGGCCACCAGATATTCCCCTACTTAGACGACTGGCTGGTGAAAGCACCCTCACCTGGGGACGCGGTCACGTCCTCCAACGCCTGCACCAATCTCTTTCAAAATCTGGGATTGACGCTCAATATCAAGAAATCATGCATGGTCCCCGCAACAAAAATTACCTTCCTAGGGGCCATGTTGGACACAGGGTGCACGAAGGCCTTCCCTTCCAAAGAAAGGGCAGACAAGATCTTATCTCTGGCCACAGCTGTGGCAAAGAAAAAGCACCTGAAAGTTCGGACTTACACCTCCCTCCTGGGGATGATGTCCTCCTGCATACTCCTCATCCCGCACTGCAGGCTCAGAATGCGGCCCTTGCAGGAGGCACTCGCGAGCCAATGGACCCAAAGCACTGGCTCATTCGAGGACATCCTTCGGATCACACCGAAAATTTCAAAAGGTCTACGATGGTGGACACGTCGCCACAACCTGACAGTGGGCTTACCGTTTCTCCTCCCAGCATCACCGCTAGTGATAACAACAGACGCCTCCCTAGAGGGATGGGGCGCTGTGCTCCAGGACCTACAGATCAGCGGCAAATGGGACTCTCAAGAGCAATTACTCCATATAAACCTCTTGGAGCTGAGAGCAGTGTTTCTGGCTCTACAAGCCTTCCTACCCCGCATCCAGAAATCCCCAGTGCTCGTCAGGACGGACAACACCACGACGATGCACTATCTAAACAAACAAGGGGGAACGCGTTCACTCTCGCTCTCACGCGAATCACAGACGATCTGGAACTGGCTGGTGCTCCACGAAATCCAACTCAAAGCGGAATATGTCCCGGGGAAGGACAATACCATCGCGGACGCCCTGAGCAGGCAAAAGTCCCTCTCCCACGAGTGGGAACTATCAGACAGCGCCCTCAAGCACATCTTCTCTCTTTGGGGAGTCCCATACATCGACCTCTTTGCCACCAAGAGGAACGCCAAATGCCCGTGCTACGCAAGTTGGCATCCCCAACCAGGATCACTAGGAAATGCGTTCTCCATCGGATGGTACAGCGTCTTTGCATACGCCTTTCCTCCATTCCCGATGATTCCACGGCTCCTCAGAAAGATGAAAGCGGAGCCATGCACCCTGATCCTGATTGCCCCGTCCTGGCCGAGGCAACACTGGTTCTCGGATCTGCTTCGACTATCCATCAAATCACCGATCCGCCTGAACCAACACCCAGCCCTACTGACAATGTCCGACGGGCAAGTGCAACACCCGAACCTCCAATCGCTCAAATTATCAGCATGGCTCCTGAGCACAGAGAGTTCGGTGGCCTGAATATCCCACAAGACTGCAAGGATGTGCTAGCCAAAGCAAGAGCAGACAGTACGAACAAGACCTACTGTCTCAAATGGAAGAGGTTCTGCATATGGTGCTCGGAACAGGGCTTACGGCCACTCACCATCACACCAGAACAAATATTACCATACCTCCTGCATTTGGCCCAGTCGGGACTGGCGCATGCGTCCATCAAAGTTCACCTGGCAGCAATCTCGAGGTTCGTCAGATCGGTCACGGGACCTTCTCTGTGGTCTAGTCGGCTAGTCAAGCAATTCCTCAAAGGACTATACAGATCCTTCCCAAGGCCTCGAAAAGTACCTCCCACATGGCAGCTTAACCTGGTACTCAACCAGCTCATGCGTCACCCGTTTGAACCCATTCACAGGGCATCGCTTCAACACCTCTCATGGAAAACAGCGCTCTTGCTCGCTCTAACTTCGGCCAGAAGGGTTAGCGAGCTGCAGGCCTTGTCCATTCAAGAACCATATCTGCAATTCAGACATGATAGGGTGATACTGCGACCAAACCCTAAGTTCATCCCAAAGGTACCTTCGGACTTCCATCTCAACGAACCATTGGTCCTTAGGTCATTCTTCGCCAACCCTTCCACAGCAGCGGAAAGGTCGCTGCATTCTTTGGACCTTATGAGGTGCCTGAAGTTCTACCTGGACAAGACTAAGGATCTCAGGAAATCCTCACAGCTGTTCGTGGCATACAGTAGGCCACGAATAGGCCTACCCCTCACGAAGCAAAGCATCTCCAGATGGATCTCCTCGGCGATTTCCTTCTGCCATGAAAAGGCCGGCCGGCCTTTGAATGACCGTGTTCTGGCTCACTCAACCAGAGCGATGTCTACGTCGGCAGCACTGTTTGCTGGAGTGCCGATCCTGGACATCTGTAGAGCGGCGACTTGGAAATCGCCGCACACTTTCTCCAGACACTACTGCCTGGATATCGAACTCCAGAAGGATGCGGCAGTGGGCCAAGCGGTGCTTCGCCATCTCTTTCAGTAAGGTGAGCCTTCCTACATCCCGCCTTCCAGGTATGCACATTATTGCTCTGATGAGATTATGTCTAAGCTGTCTCTTTATTGTATGATATTATATGTATTATCTACTATGACGGCAGAGCAACTCTGTTTTACAAATGTGCTACTGTGATTGCTAGCTACTCTGATTCAGGCATGTGAATCTATGAAAGACACCCCTAATACTGGATAAGAAATGCGTTACTTACCTGTAACAGCAGTTATCCAGTATTGGTGTCTTTCATAGATTCACATGCAACCCTCCCGCCTCCCCTGGAAGGACTCACTTCCCTCTCGGAACTATACTACGCCAAACCTAGCTGGGTGCGTACGAAAATCTGAGGGACTGAGGCTCCTCCCAGGAAGGTTCTAGAGGGAGGTCGGAGCTGATTGGCTGACTATGTCAGTTTGGTCCTTTTTACATAAGGACAAGGAAAGGCTACTAAGGGGAGACCCTTGGACCCTTTCTCTCCATGTATGTCTATGGACATTACTTTTTTATTTACCGGAGGCTCCCGTCTCGACGACGGGGAATGATTCAGGCATGTGAATCTATGAAAGACACCAATACTGGATAACTGCTGTTACAGGTAAGTAACGCATTTCTTTTATAGCAACCACATACCTGGCAGGCACGGGACCTGAGAGCCGTCCATCCGTGGTGAAATAAGTGTAAAGTCGTGTAGTGGTAAAAATCAAGTAATTTAAGGGGCTTTTACAGCAACTCCTGCTGCTTGTGACAGCGCTCGGCTCAGTGGGACAGTTTAGCATTGATAGGAGATAACCTAAGTGACCCTGAGTTTGTGTGGGGCTCTCACCAAACAAGCTTATTCTGGCACCCATACCTTTGAAATTCTTGTATGTCGGGATCTGCAACGCGGCTGCATAGAAATGCTTATACATAATTGGACTCAGCAAGGATTGAATAAGTAATTACTTACTGCGGACCCTGGAAAGGATTCTTCTAAAGGTACTCACTGTGAGAAGTTGGCCTGATATGTAGTGCTCACTATTCTAGTGATCACTGTGTATCATTCCAAACGACCCCTATTGATGATTGGTTGTAAGTCAACCGTTAGACCAGCTATCCTTGTAGCAAGGACAAGAGCAGTCTTTAGGCTAAACTCTAGAGGGCGTGTTAAGCCAGCTGTTATACCATCATATATACCCCTTGAACACCAAGTGAAAGGACACCACACAAGTTGTTATGAAAATAAAGTATATTTATTTAGAACACAACAGCCCTGGACTCTTTATGAGGACAGGGCGCTAAGCACAATACAAAGCTCTTAAGAAAATACGCAAAGTCGCACAATTTACACAAATGCCCGAGGGGCACGAAAAACCTTATACTCTAAAAGTGGAATGCGAAATTACTAGCAGGTAAATACTACTCTAATAGGCTTTAGGATCGCTAGGACTTGACTACTGAACCTTCAGAATACTAGCAGGAGGCCTAGGGAGATCGGGTGCAGAGTGTGCACTCTCACGCGGGATGCGGGACAAAGTCTATGGATGCTAGAATTCGTAAAGTTAGTGTTATCGGACGAATCCGACTAGGTAGAGCTGAAACGAAAATGGATCTGGACACTTAGATAGTTAAGCTATGCTGGAGCACCGAAGTGCTGAGTTTACCTAGCCCAGGGGCTGCGGATGCATAGGTCTGAAAAGACGTCGGGAATCCTCGTTGCAGTCTATGGAGCCTGAAAGAAGAAGTTGCTGGCAGGCGACCAGTGATGAAGTTCGAAGTGATCCAAGCCTGGATCGAAGATGGAAGACACCTGTAAGCAGAGGGGACCAAGTTCTGAATCACTAGCCAGTGATTAGATGGGCACCAGGATGGCACCGGATGGAGTCACCTCGACCAGGTGAGTGGGCGACGCTGGGCTCTGCAGTCTCACGGACCAGGAGGCGTTGTCGGCGACCAGGATGGAGGTGCGAGCTGTCCCACGATGGTATCTGCTGTCGACGTCACTGGACCCAGGATTGGGGCAACAAGTCTTGGCAAATGCAAGCCCACGCAGTGGAATTAAAATGGCGTCTGGAGTGGACCAGGAGGGTCCTGGGTGCTCCTCTGTTGGAGGGGAGCAAGGGCCAGTCTGGAGCAACCAGACCAGCATTGGAAATGTCGTCGTTCGTCGTCGGGAAGGCCACAAGCCAGCAGGCAAGTAGCCAGACAACGCGGTGAGCAGCAAAAAGCAGAAGGGCCCCACGCAGATCTCGTGGATGCTGGGGGGCTGGACTTCGGTACTGGAGCTGCTCAGGGTTAGGGCTTCTCACACCCCAAAGCATTCCCTCGAGGATCCCTCGGCGGTCGTGCTGGGCAAGCGTTGTGCAGTTCTGAAGATGGCCGGTCCCTCGAGCTCTCGTCACACCCACGAATCTCAGCTGGACTGATGATGCAGGTAGAGGTCAGAGGTGCCAGAGAAGCCGGTTCTCGTAGAGCTGGGCAGTCTTGATCCGGAGGAGAGACTTACAGCAAACCGCGATGCTTGGATGGTGCCTGCGGGTGCAGGGTGGCTACTCCTTAGCCACAAGGGAGAGTCTTCTGAAAGGTTCAAGAGTTCTTTCGTGGAAAGTCATCAAGATTCGGAATTATCTCATTTGGAAGGGTCCCCGCTCCCACCTTTATACTAAAGAAAGGGGCTGGTACGCGTCTAGGTCCTGCCCATGGGTGGGACCAGGAAGGGGGGTGGTTACACCCCTCTCCCATGCCGACTTTCCCCAGCTCAGGGGCTGGTGTGCCCCTGGAACTGGTTCAAACTGGCAGATGCACAGTGAGCACCGGGGTGCCACTTGCAGTCACCTTCTTATTCAGCCCTGCCTACCTAGGATACACAAAACCCTGTCTGGGTCGGTGCTAGCACCGCCCCGACAGGAAACCCTTTGTCCAAGCTCCCCTCGCTGGAAGGACTCCCAGCTGCAGGGGGTCAGACTTGTGTCTGTGGTGGCAGCATCCATTTTGTGATGCTGAGGCTCGAGTTAACTTTAACCGGGGTTCACAGTTACATACATGTCGTGTCCCTCTAGAAGGGTGGAATGCTAACCCCGTCGCCAGAATTGGCGAGGGGTTAGTATTCCAATTCGTATGACACCTTACTCGACATGTTTTGATAAAGCGATACCAAAGATAGCAAATAACTGCGAGGATTATAATGCACTTAAGAGTATATGGTACGCATTATCATAGAACAGCTATTAGGACTTGGTTCCGCAAGCTGCAGACGGGCTCAGCTCATGCCAGAGCACCATCTCACATAATTCCACGCACTCTGCCTTCAGGATTGTTAAGGCCTGCCATAGGAGTGACTGATAGGAATACATGTGTCCATTTTAGAGTTAGATATAGGTATACTATATCTCGGGCAAAGGGTGATTACACCACCTTGCCCCAGCTGTCGTGCAGCCAGTTGTGTCAGATTTAGATGGCCAGCCAGGGGTGGCATAATACATGCTGCAGCCCCTGGTAGGCCCTGGGTACACCTATGCCCTGAGTTACAGGGTCTGATAAGGTGGCCCAGTACCAATTGGATATGTACCTAAGGTACATGGAATCCATTTTAGAGAGAGAGCAGTAGGCCTGGGGCCCTGAATAGCAGGGTCCCAGGTCAACTAAGTCGAAAAACCAGCAAAACACCAGGCAAAAAATGTGGGGGTAACCATAGTCAGGTATCTACCTTCCTACACAACCCCCCCCCCCCCAAACGAAAGGAGATAAGGCTATCCTTGGCCAGGTAAGCCTATATTGCCAGAGTGGCCATATGAGGTGGTACATGCACTGGCATGGTTACCCCCTGTATCATGGTCCACTAAGCAATCCCTCACCCTAAGGGTATCTGAGGGTCTCCGCCATAGGGAATCACTACCCGTGGGGTGTTTTGGCAAAGTAAAAGGCTGGTGCTGGGATGGAGTACTGAAGTGAGGCTCCACTACTTTTGGGCTCAACATCCTCCAATCACTATTCACCAAATCTGCCTTTCTTGCCATGACTGAGTTGCTATGAGCTCTCAGGGTCAACCTCTGGCTACCTAAAGCTGGAGGCTGAGTCCCTCTGTCTGGCTTACTTGAGGGACAGGTCAGGTTTGGGGTTTTTAGGCCCCAGGTTTGTCTGTGCCCAGCAGTGTCCAGCTGTGGGAGTTCCCTAGGTAATTTTAAGGGGGATCCCTCATGAGTTTGTTTTATTTTCACTGGGCTTGGATTGCTAGCTTCAGTGCCCTTAATCTTCTGATTGGGGAGTTCTTTTGGACAGGGGGCCCTTTGGGGTCCACCATGGCCTCCCTGACCTCTACAGCCCTGGGCTGACTGAGGCAGGGTAGAGAGGGGCAGGTTACCTGCTCCAGACTGGGTCCCACCTTGGAAAGGTCCACTGACATCAGGGGCTCTGCCAGGCTAGGCCTGACTACCTCTGGGGCAGTTCCTTCACAAGGGGTCAGATCAGTTCCCTGAGGAGGCTGATCCTTTCCTAGAGTCTGGTGGGAGGGAGATTTCTCTTCCTCCTCAATGCTCTCTGTTTGAGTGGAGTGATCCATAGTTTCAGGCTTCACAACACTATCTGTTTGAGTAGAGGCTGAGACCATTACAGCCTTACCAACCTTTTCAGGAAGGCACTCAGTTTGTGTTTGGGCTGTGACTGTCACAGCCCTCCTATCCTGTTCAGGAAAGTCTGTCTGAGCCTGGGCAGTGGCTACCACTGCCCTTCCAACCTTTTCAGGGAGGAATGGTGCTTGGACTGGGGCTGTAGCTATTACTGCCCCACTAACCTTTCTGGGTAGGCCTATCATCCTGGAGTGGGTTTCTTGCTCCACCTCAGCCCATGCTGAGAGATCCAGGTCATTCCCCAGTAAGCAATCTACAGGTAGGTTGTCTGCCACTGCCACTCTCATGGGCCCTGTGACATTACCCCAGCTGAGCTCGATTACTGCCATGGGATGCCTTCTTTTCACTCCATGAATGTCTGTCACCTGATAAATGAAACCAGGGGTCAGTTGAGCAGTGGGGACCAGATGGTCAATCACCATTGTGATGCTGGCCCCTGTGTCTCTGAACGCCTCAACTTTCTGACCATTGATAAGGGGCTCTTGTCTATACTTCCCCAAAGTGTGGGAACCAGTAGTGAAGTTGGCAAACCCCATGCCAGTCTCACAGACAAGAGTGGTGTTAGGGGACCTGGCTAGGCCATAGTCCACCTGGTTTCCCAAAGTAATGCCCACCACATTCTTGGGGGCACTCCCACCACCTGGGGGATTACCACTAGTGGTAACAGGAGGTCTGGGAGCAGTACCTGGGGGTATGTTTTCCTTATTGTTGTTGGCCTTTGGGCAACTGCTGTCACTTTTGTAATGGCCTACCTGTTTGCAGGTATGACAATAAGGTTTCTTTTGGGTGTTGGGAGAAGTTTGGGACCCACCCTTTTCAGAGGATTTTTGGGGCCCTGTGGTTTGATCAGATGATTTATTCCCACCCTTCTCTTGAGGCTTGGTTGATTCCTTCTTTTGGTCACCACCCTGGTTCTTAGGCCTAATCCTGGTTCTGACCCATTTGTCTGCCCTCTTACTCAATTCTTGTGGAGAGGTCAGATCAGAGTCTACCAGGTGCTGGTGTAATAACTGGTTCTGACAAGTATTTAAGACTTGCTCTCTCATAGTCAGATTGTACAATCCTGTGTAATCAGTAACCTTACTACCCAATAACCAGCCTTCTAGAGCCTTAGTGGCACAATCAACAAAGTCAGCCCAATCCTGAGACTGAGTTTTCTGGGTGTCTCTGAACATCAACCTGTACTGTTCAGTTGTTAAGCCAAACCCATCAATCAGTGTATTCTTCAGGACTTGGTAATTGTCAGCATCCTCAGCTCTAGTAGTGAGGAGCTTATCTCTACCTTTGCCTTCAAAGGAGAGCCACAAGACAGCTGCCCACTGACTCTGGGGGACGCACTGGACAGTGCAGGCCCTCTCCAAAGCAGTTATCCATTTGTGGATATCATCCCCTTGTTTAAAGGGGGGCACTATCTTACTCAGGTGTCTAGTGTCTAAACTCCTGTCCTTCTCTCGAGGTAAAATGCTGCCACCAGTGGGATCTACCCCACTTAATTTCTGCTCTCTAGCAAAGGCAAGTCTCTCTTTGGCCAAGACAAGTTCTTCCCTTTCAATCCTCAGATTGACTTCCCTCATCTTAGCTTCATGCTCTCTTCTCTGAGGGGATGTCATCCCTCTGTGAGAAGAGGTCTGAGAGCCATTGGTTCGAATGGATCTGTTAGAGCCTCTGGATAGAGACCTAACTCGTCCATTCCCAATGTTAAGTCTGCCTGAGAGTGGCCCTGGGGGTCCCCCAAATCCATTCTCATGCCTACTTAAGTTGTTCCTGGTGAGTCTACTGACTTCTACCTGACCCTTGTCTGCCTCCTCCTCTGACAGTTCCTGATCCTCCTCCTCACCTTCACTAACTGTTCCATTGTTTTGGAGGTCAGGGTCCCCAAGGGTTCCCTCTAAGGGGGGCATGTTCCCATCGTGATTAGAAGGATCTGTGTTGGCAGTCCTTCTGGCATCATACGTCTCTTAGAGACCAATCAGAAAGGGAATGGTAGGGTTAGAACCCTGTTTTAGCTTCCTGGAGGTACATATCTGTCTCATCTCCTGGAAGCTAAGAGCTGCATATCTTGAGATGACCTGTGGAGGTTCAACTGACACAAGGGGGGCCTCTGAGTTCCCTCCTTTGTCTGACATGCTTTTCTAGTGAGGTGTAAGTGGTGCACTTACCTACACTATTTGTTTGCCTACTGATCCCTTGCGAAGAGTTGTAGTCAGGATGTGCTAGGCCCTGTTGAACTACAACAGCTGGTTCAGTAGAACTCAGAGTATTCTAAGCTAAGTTATATGTACCTGGGTACTTATGTGATCTTTCACAATGATATTCTTAGGATACGTGTGGTAAAACAACAGCAAGCTCAATTCCCAACCGCTGCTCACCAATGTGAGAAGTTGGCCTGATATGTAGTGCTCACTATTCTAGTGATCACTGTGTATCATTCCAAACGACCCTTATTGATGATTGGTTGGAAGTCAACCACCAGCTATCCTAGTAGCATGGACAAGAGCAGTCTTTAGGCTAAACTCTAGAGGGCGTGTTAAGCCAGCTGTTATACCATCACATATACCCCTTGAACACCAAGTGAAAGGACACCACACAAGTTGTTATGAAAATAAAGTATATTTATTTAGAACACAACAGCCCTGGACTCTTTATGAGGACAGGGTGCTAAGCACAATACAAAGTTCTTAAGAAAATACGCAAAGTCGCACAATTTACACAAATGCCCGAGGGGCACGAAAAACCTTATACTCTAAAAGTGGAATGCAAAATTACTAGCAGGTAAGTACTACTCTAATAGGCTTTAGGATCGCTAGGACTTGACTACTGAACCTTCAGATTACTAGCAGGAGGCATAGCGAGATCGGGTGCAGAGTGTGCACTCTCACGCGTGATGCGGGACAAAGTCTATGGATGCTAGATTTCGTAAAGTTAGTGTTATCGGACGAATCCGACTAGGTAGAGCTGAAACAAAAAAGGATCTGGACACTTAGATAGTTAAGCTATGCTGGAGCACCGAAGTGCTGAGTTTACCTAGCCCAGGGGCTGCGGATGCATAAGTCTGAAAAGACGTCGGGAATCCTTGTGGCAGTCTATGGAGCCTGAAAGAAGAAGTTGCTGGCAGGCGACCAGTGATGAAGTTCGAAGTGATCCAAGCCTGGATCGAAGATGGAAGACACATGTAAGCAGAGGGGACCAAGTTCTGAATCACTAGCCAGTGATTAGATGGGCACCAGGATGGCACCGGATGGAGTCACCTCGACCAGGTGAGTGGGCGACGCTGGGCTCTGCAGTCTCACGGACCAGGAGGCGTTGTCGGCGACCAGTATGGAGGTGCGAGCTGTCCCACGATGGTATCTGCTGTCAACGTCGCTGGACCCAGGATTGGGGCAACAAGTCTTGGCAAATGCAAGCCCACGCGGTGGACTTAAAATGGCGTCTAGAGTGGACCAGGAGGGTCCGGGGTGCTCCTCTGTTGGAGGGGAGCAAGGGCCAGTCTGGAGCAACCAGACCAGTGTTGGAAATGTCGTCGTTCGTCGTCGGGAAGGCCACAAGCCAGCAGGCAAGTAGCCAGACAACGCGGTGAGCAGCAAAAAGCAGAAGGGCCCCACGCAGATCTCATGGATGCTGGGGGGCTGGACTTCGGTGCTGGAGCTGCTCAGGGTTAGGGCTTCTCACACCCCAAAGCGCTCACTCGAGGATCCCTCGGCGGTCGTGCTGGGCAAGCGTCGTGCAGTCCTGAAGATGGCCGGTCCCTCGAGGTCTCGGCACACCCACGAATCTCAGCTGGGCTGATGATGCAGGTAGAGGTTAGAGGTGCCAGGGAAGCCGGTTCTCGTCGAGCTGGGCAGTCTTAATCCGGAGGAGAGACTTACAGCAAACTGCGATGCTTGGATGGTGCCTGCGGGTGCAGGGTGGCTACTCCTTAGCCACAAGGGAGTGTCTTCTGAAAGGTTCAAGAGTTCTTTCGTGGAAAGTCATCAAGATTCGGAATTATCTCATTTGGAAGGGTCCCCGCTCCCACCTTTATACTAAAGAAAGGGGCTGGTACGCGACTAGGTCCTGCCCATGGGTGGGACCAGGAAGGGGGGTGGTTACACCCCTCTCCCATGCCGGACTTTCCCCAGCTCAGGGGCTGGTGTGCCCCTGGAACTGGTTCAAACTGGCAGATGCACAGTGAGCACCGGGGTGCCACTTGCAGTCAACTTCTTATTCAGCCCTGCCTACCTAGGATACACAAAACCCTGTCTGGGTCGGTGCTAGCACCGCCCCCGACAGGAAACCCTTTGTCCAAGCTCCCCTCGCTGGAAGGACTCCCAGCTGCAGGGGGTCAGACTTGTGACCGTCCGGACTCGCTCCTGACCGGTTGCTCCTTCCTTGCTCCTCTCCCTGTACTGCTGCTATCTTGCTGGGGATCGCACTGCTGAATTCAACCTCACGGTATCGCCTGCATTATTTATCTCAGTGGTATCGCCTGCATTAGACTAAATAGCGCCGTGTTTAAAATCGGCTCGCCTGCTTTTCTCAAATTTGCGCAGTGTTTTGCTTAATCTCATTGCCCTCAGCGCTTGTGACTGTAGCGCCGCCCGCCCTGCACTGCATTTCACTGTATTGGCCCACCTGGCAGCAACGTGCATTATTGGATTTATTTTCTTCGCTGGCGACCTACTGCCCCTGCCTCGCCTCCCCTCTGACCTCCATCTTGCTTGCTGTTGTTGTTTTCCCTGCCCCTCCTCCCCGCTACCGCCTCCCAGCTGCTGACCCTCCCACCCACGTTCACAGAGCCTACCTCGTCCTCTCAGCCCCTGTGACCGCCCGGACTCGCTCCTGACCGGTTGCTCCTTCCTTGCTCCTCTCCCTGTACTGCTGCTATCTTGCTGGGGATCGCACTGCTGAATTCAACCTCACGGTATCGCCTGCATTATTTATCTCAGTGGTATCGCCTGCATTAGACTAAATAGCGCCGTGTTTAAAATCGGCTCGCCTGCTTTTCTCAAATTTGCGCAGTGTTTTGCTTAATCTCATTGCCCTCAGCGCTTGTGACTGTAGCGCCGCCCGCCCTGCACTGCATTTCACTGTATTGGCCCACCTGGCAGCAACGTGCATTATTGGATTTATTTTCTTCGCTGGCGACCTACTGCCCCTGCCTCGCCTCCCCTCTGACCTCCATCTTGCTTGCTGTTGTTGTTTTCCCTGCCCCTCCTCCCCGCTACCGCCTCCCAGCTGCTGACCCTCCCACGCTCCGCCCCCTCCACCCTCCATTTATGGCCAATGCCTCCACGCGCAGCGTCCACGCGCTTCGGACACGCCGAAGGTGCGCCAAAGGTAAGCCCGTCTACGCCCGTCCGCGCCTGGACCGCGCCCAGCGCCAGACCCCCTGCCCCTCGCGCTCCACAGCCCTCCCGCATTACCTATGATGCCGCCACCCTCCTAGCCCTTGACCCCGGCCGCGCCCCCAACTGCGTCCAAGCCGCTCCTGGACGCACCCATGGACCGTTCTCCTGCTTCTCCTGCAAATTTAGCGGCACCGACAACATCTCCGCTACAACCACACCACAGATTCCCGACCCCAACCACCTAGAATGCATCCTTCTCAACACCCGCTCGGTCCACAGGCACGCCATCGACCTTTGGAACCTACTTGACACCATCTCTCCTGACGTCGCCTTCCTAACGGAAACATGGATGAACGCTTCCTCCGCCCCTGACATCGCCATCGCTATCCCTGATGACTATAAGATCACACGCAAGGACCGCACCGACCATACAGGAGGTGGAATCGCTATCGTCCATAAGAAAACAATCCGCATCTCAACCAGCTCTGATGCCAACCTCGCCAACTCCGAACACCTTCACTTCCAGATCCACATCGACCCCAAGACCACACTCAGAGGCACCCTCCTCTACAGACCACCTGGACCACGCGCAAAATTCAGTGAAGACATCACGGACTTCATCACTCCACACGTGCTCCCCTCCAAAGACTACATCCTGCTGGGAGACCTCAACTTCCACCTTGAAAAGATCAACGACCGCAACACCGCCACCCTCTTGGACAACCTCGCCAACCTCGGACTTAAACAACTGGTCACTTCCCCCACCCACATCGCAGGTCACACTCTCGACCCCATCTTCACCTCCAGCAACCATGTCTCCTTCAGCCACACTACGGATCTCCTCTGGACTGACCACAGCTGCGTTCACTTCATCTACAACAAGCCCAAACCCATCAACCACCCCCAACCAACTCTGCAAAGAAACTGGAACAAAATCACCACAGAGCAGATCTCCACATCACTCCTTCAATCCTCCCCAGCCCTCTCTTCTAACGCCAACGAAGCCGCCTCCAACCTCACCGTTTGGCTATCCAACACCGCCGACACCTTAGCACCACTGAAAAAACGTCAACACAAACTTGGCTCCAAGAAGGCCTCATGGTTCAACGACGACCTCAAGAAATCCAAGAAACTGTGCCGCTCCCTTGAAAAGGCCTGGAAAAAAGACCCATCCACCAGCAACAAGGACGCCTTCAAAAGCGCCATCCGTACTCACCACCAACTGATCCGAAAAGCCAAGAAAACAGCATTCAAAGATCGACTTGACAACAACGCCCACAACAGCAAGGAACTTTTCAACATCGTCAAGGAATTTTCCAACCCCTCGGCCAACTCCAACGACATCACCCCCTCTCAAACCCTCTGCGATTCCCTAGCCTCTTTTTTCCACAACAAGATTGCTGACATCCACAACAGCTTTGACAACCAACCCGGAAGGCAACCCACCCTACCATCAGCTGACCATCCTCCCCCCGTTAACACCCTTAACGCCTGGAACCCAATCTCCACTGAGGACACCATCCGCCTGATGAATTCCATCCACTCTGGATCCCCCACAGACCCATGCCCCCACCACATCTTCAACAAAGCAGACTCCGTCATAGCTCCGCACCTCCGAGACGTCATCAACTGCTCCTTCAACTCCGCTACCTTCCCAGAAGACTGGAAACACGCTGAACTCACCGCCCTTCTGAAAAAACCAACAGCAGACCCCACCGAACTCAAAAACTACCGCCCCATCTCGCTCCTTCCATTCCCGGCCAAAGTCATCGAGAAAGCTGTCAACAACCAGCTCTCCGCCTTCCTCGAAGCCAACAAATCACTCGACCCCTCACAATCTGGCTTCCGAGCCAAACACAGCACTGAGACCGCCCTCATCGCAGCAACAGACGACATTCGAACTCTACTGGACAATGGAGACACAGTCGCCCTCATCCTCCTCGACCTCTCTGCAGCCTTCGACACAGTCTGCCACAGCACCCTTTTACAACGCCTCAGAAACATCGGAATCCAAGGAAAGGCACTGGAATGGATCACCTCGTTCCTCACCGGAAGAACCCAGAGAGTCCGCCTCCCACCATTCAAGTCCGAGGCCTCTGAAATCATCTGCGGCGTACCACAAGGATCCTCACTCAGTCCCACCCTCTTCAACGTATACATGAGCCCCCTCGCGGCCATCGCCCGCCAACACAACCTCAACATCATCTCTTACGCGGATGACACTCAACTGATCCTATCTCTCACCAAGGACCCCAGCACCGCCAAAACTAACCTACACGAAGGAATGAAAGAAGTCGCCGAATGGATGAAACAAAGCCGTCTGAAACTGAACTCAGACAAAACAGAAGTCCTCATCTTAGGTAAATCCCCCTCTGCATGGGACGACTCCTGGTGGCCGGAAGCCCTCGGAAATGCACCCATCCCGACAGACCACGCACGGAACCTTGGCGTCATCCTGGATTCTTCACTCTCAATGAACAGACAAGTCAGCGCCGTATCCTCTTCCTGCTTTAACATTCTTCGCATGCTCAGAAAAACATTTCGCTGGATCCCCTCCGAAACAAGGAAAACAGTCACCCACGCTCTAGTCACGAGCCGACTGGACTACGGAAACACCCTCTACGCAGGTACCACCGCTAAACTCCAGAAGAAACTACAACGAATCCAAAACGCCTCAGCCAGGCTCATATTAGACATCCCACGCAACGAACACATCTCTGGTCACCTTAAAGACCTCCACTGGCTACCCGTCAATAAGAGGATTACTTTCCGACTGCTTACCCACGCACACAAATCACTCTACGACATCGGACCAGATTGCCTCAACTTTCGACTGTCCTTCTACACCCCCTCCCGCCAACTGCGCTCTTCCAGCCAAGCCTTCGCCACTGTACCTCGCATCATCAAGACCACCATGGGAGGCAGATCCTTCTCATACCTGGCTGCCAAAACTTGGAACTCACTCCCCGCTTACCTTCGCCTCACCCAGAATCACCTAGCGTTCAGAAAGCAGCTTAAAACGTGGATATTTGGCAAATAATCCACCTCCCCCTCCTAAGCGCCTTGAAACCCTCTGGGTATGTAGTGCGCTATATAAGTGCTATGACTTGACTTGACTTGACTTGTCTGTGGTACCAGCATCCATTTTGTGATGCTGAGGCTCGAGTTAACTTTAACCGGGGTTCACAGTTACATACATGTCGTGTCCCTCTAGAAGGGTGGAATTCTAACCCCGTCGCCAGAATTGGCGAGGGGTTAGTATTCCAATTCGTATAACACCTTACTCGACATGTTTTGATAAAGCGATACCAAAGATAGCCAATAACCGCGAGGATCATAATGCACTTAAGAGTATATGGTACGCATTATCATAGAACAGCTATTAGGACTTGGTTCCGCAAGCTGCAGACGGGCTCAGCTCATGCCAGAGCACCATCTCACATAATTCCACGCACTCTGCCTTCAGGATTGTTAAGGCCTGCCATAGGAGTGACTGATAGGAATACATGTGTCGATTTTTGGGTTAGATATAGGTATACTATATCTACAGCAAAGGGTGATTACACCACCTTGCCCCAGCTGTCGTGCAGCCAGTTGTGTCAGATTTAGATGGCAAGCCAGGGGTGGCATAATACATGCTGCAGCCCCTGGTAGGCCCTGGGTACACCTATGCCCTGATAAGGTGGCCCAGTACCAATTGGATATGTACCTAAGGTACATGGAATCCGTTTTAGAGAGAGAGCAGTAGGCCTGGGGCCATGAATAGCAGGGTCCCAGGTCAACTAAGTCGAAAAACCAGCAAAACACCAGGCAAAAAATTTGGGGGTAACCATAGTCAGGTATCTACCTTCCTACACTCACCAGCTGATCCAGGGTCCCGTGAGTTGAGAGCCCAGTCGTCGAGAATCGCAATGTTGATTCATTAATTTAAATTTGACCGCGACGGTGCGAGTCTTTGCCATACAGAAACATTGCTGCCTGACCCGTGGTGCGCCACAGGCGCCAACAGGATGTGACGTATCACAGTTATCAAAAGTCGGCTGCTGACGCGCTGGGCACAAATTATTACATTGTAGCGCAAATCACTGCTCAGACAGCCAGCCCCAGCATGCCTGAGCAGTGTGCTGCCACTGTCCAGCTTTACGTTTCAGACAAGCATTGGAATTAGCAATGCTATGGCTTGACATTCGGGGGCAGGCGCAAATGCCAATAATGGGTGACAATGCATTTCAGTGCAATGATGCGGACCACCACACTGAAATGCGTTAGTCTCCGTGTGATACTTGGCAGAGCTGGGATTTGCCCAGAATCACAGGATGTGTATGCGACCCAGAGGCTCAGAACCCTGGTTTCCAGCCCCAAAGTCAGCAGCTCCAGCCGACACACCACATCCTAACCTCATCAGAGGATGAAGAGCGCCTTGTGGAGCAGACACACACGAGGAACTAAAATGACTCCGGGCTTAGAAGCCTTTGACAGAAGCAAATTCTGCTTTGAATCCCGGCTCCCCACTGACCCGTATGTGTGCTCTCAGGAAGGTCTATTTTCCTTCTATACCAGTCCCCTTAAATGGCAAAATATTAAAATGTGCACAGAAGCACCTTAGTTTTCAGTAACGTATTCATAGTGTGGCGCAGTGTCATGCCTCACAATCTGGAGGAGAGTGTGCAAGAGTTTGCTACAGCTAAGGTTACATGCCAGTCTGGGCCGGATTTCTCCTAAATCTCGGTTTCTCCTAACACGTTTTTTTTGTTGGCATGTAAAATTTACATATATGGATTTTCCCTGCATTGTGGAAAGGAAGGGTAATTCTAACGCGGTTTACGACAGTTACTACTAGGCCAGGCGGTAGTGTTGCCACCCACAGACACTGAGGAGTTCCACTGGAAGTAGGGACTGCAGAATGTAAATGTAAATGTATTGGCATTTGTATAGCGCACTACTTACCCGTAGGGTCCCAAGGCGCTTCGACCGCTGCGAAACCCTTCCTGGCTTCCCTGAGAGATGGTCCCTTAATGGGTATCTCCAGGGTGAGACCAGGCATCCCCGGCGGTCTGGTGGGGCCGTTAGTGAAGATGAGGCAAGCTAATGCCCAGAGTTGCCGAGTGTGATCGCTGATCAGAGTGGGCACCGAGGCGAGAGAATTATCGAGTCCGCTGACCCTGGTCCAGAAACCTGCCGCGCCGGGAATCAAACCCTGGTCCCGGGCCGTCCTCTACTCTCGGGTCTGCCGCCTCTAATCAGTGAGCCACACTACTACTTCAATTCTTGGCTGACAGAGGCACCTAAAGCCTCATGTGGGCTTGTGACCAGAGAGCCCTGGTCTCTGTCAGCCCCTCCTACTTCTGCCTGGGAGAGGCTACCTGGACCCTACTCCTGCCTGAGTCTGGCTACATCATTTCAGCCGCCCCTCCCTATCCACCCTCTACCTCTTTAAATTTGTTTCTCACTCTTTGACCTCCGTTTTGTTCTAAAAGATCACTGCGTGCCAGGCCCTGCATGCTGGGAGCCATGAAGGTACAACCTGCCAGCAGCTGCTCATGCAACCCTGGCCGTTAAGAAATTGTCGATAAGTTGTAAATAATGCGGAAAATCGATCCCAGGTCCACCAGCGCCGGCTGAGAGGGACTCAGTATGAGGCAGGCCATTATTACTACAGGCAGTAAGTGAAGTAAGTGCAGCAAATATAGGTCTCAGGGGGGGAGGAGCCAGGCCGGCGACCGCGATGGCCGCTTAGGCGTGCGGCTCCGTAAACCTTTCTGCATTGCACCCTCATCCTGAATGTCATCCTCTGCCCGCATCACAGTGTTGTGCGTGTGAACAGATGCAGCCGCCGACCGTGTGCCTCCGGGATCTCTACCTGCCCTGACGCCGGAGATATGCTCCGTCTTTTCCCGCGGCCTGGACGATCGTTGGAGCCGGGACCTGGACTGGGGCACTGTGCTGACCGCCGACACAACAATGGCGGCCATCAGATGTGAAGTCCGGCCGATAGCCCCGAGCGGGGATGCAGCTAGCTCCGATTCTCTGCCTGTGTCTATATTCTAGCGTCGGAGCCGTGGAGCGATCCCGACCCACCATCGCACGGACTGCTGCTCCCAGAGGGAGACTGCTAACTGCAGCGGCCATCGGATTTACAACCCGGCTGTTCCTGAGGCGGGTAAGACTTCCCCGAACTGCGTGGGGAGCGCTTTCATTGCTGGCGGGATCCGCCGGGTGGTCTCGGTGGCCCGGATTGCTACACTCGATCTCCCTGGCCTGTCAGTGGCATCACGTCTTTGTTTGGTGCACGCTCCCGGTCTTCCATAGTTTTGGATGCTGACCGAGAGGCAGTTCGAGATTGCTACTTATGGCTTTGGCCGCCTCTAGGAGAAGGACTTAATGTAACGGGGAGGAGTGCTTGCATCGAGATGCATAGCGAAGGGTTGATGGTTGGCGACCAGGTTCTGGCCCTTTGTGCCCTCCGGGGTGCCCTACAACAAAACGCACAGGACCTGGGGGACAGGCTGGACGCCATTATTGTCACCCCGAGGAGGGAGGCGCCATCCGTATCCTGTGCGATTGCCACTTTGCCTGTTCACACATCAGTGGGCTGTGTCTTTGATACCCGATCAACTGTGGAGGCTGGGAGAGACCCGACTTCTACAACTCCTAGCTGGACACCGGGACTTTCCCTTAAATCGTAGATCGCTGGAGATGTGATGCAGAAGGGGCCAGCTGTCCATGTACCGACTTCGAGAGCTCCGACAAGGTTCCGACAGTGCAATGGAATTGTTCCTATTACTCAATCACTGAAGGCCCCGTACACAGTCCCGCAGCTACGTTTGGTGGACATATTGGTGCGGCTTGATCCCCGCGATTACTCTGCTCAACATGGCCAACTGTTCTTCTCCCTTGGGATGTCTGAGTCTCCCGGCACTATTTCATCGGACACTGACTGGTTGCTGTACATGGGTGAGCTTGATAGGGTGGACCAGGGGTAGAGGAGATTCCACTGGGCAGAGACTGCTTCCGGACTGATGGAAATGGTGGCGACCTGGAATATTTTCACTGTGTATCTTTGCGGGCTAACAATGTATCTTATTACCCTCTTGCGGATAGATTGTCTTTGATTTAGTAACATTTATTGTGTATAGGGTTGGCGCGGGGTGTGGTGGGGCCGGGGGCTGGCCTGGGGTTCCTCCTCCACTTCTTTCGTGACTACTTTTCTTATCTTTATGTACTCGTTTCTTTTGGGGGTTTTGTTTCTTTAGGGCGACAGGCACACTGCCGGGGGGGGGGGGGGGCCATAGCCGTCTGCAGAAGTGAGGGGTGGGGGGTTGGGGGGATGGGTCTTCTTCGCTTTGTCCCTTTTTTGTTTCTATGGCTTATTTTTTGTTTCCCTTTCCTTTTTTTCTGGGATCTGGGTAGTGTATTCCTGTAATTTCTCCAGTTTGTTCTTATGGGGTGGATGTTTCTGGGATGTGCCTAGGCATGATGGTCGGATTGTTATGGCGATGCAACGTGTAAAGTCCCACTGCTTATCCTGATTAATACGTATTGGCGGTATTCTTCTCACCATAATCATCCTGACGTTGAATATCCTACAATATTGTAATTACGTCCTTTGTTCTTGAATGGATATACGGTTCCGGATCCTGTTCTTCTTTACATTTTAAAAATGAACCTTCATTGATCCTGTTATATATACGGCGAGCTGTGGGCGAATTTTAATTTGTTTCAGTTTTGTGCTGGCGGGTGGCGGATTACTGTTTTTATGATGTACCTGACTTGATTGGATTAAATCGTACTAGCGGCCAGCCGGGATGGTTGTAGGCCCATACCTGTACCTGCCTAATATAATAATAAAGGTTCACCAAAAAAAAAAATATATATATAGGTCTCAGCAGACAGTGTAACTGCACATTCGAGCTGGATGAACCAAATGTCACCTGACCCCATCCCGCGGCGCTGCCTAGGCAGCTGCCATGAGGAGTCTGCATGCTGCATTACAAGTGCCTGAGAGAGTGAGCGCAGGTAAAGTGTATTTTGTATTTATCCTGATTAAACTAAGTTAACATTGTCTGTGCCACAAATTATGTGATAATTGCTTATAGGACTATTAAGGTTGTGCAACTTATTCTTTTATTTGTGTGTCTTTTTGTAAAATACATTACAGCCTGCGGCCAGGCTGTAACCCCAAGGCTGTGACTGTGCCTTTCCTGCCTTTACATTTCAAGTGTGTTGTAGAAGTTCTAAGTTCTTCTTAGTGTTTCTTGTTACTCAATTGGATGTATATTCTGATATTTATGTGTTTCCCTGGTCTTCATTGCTTAATTTTGCTTGTGACAAAGTGTCACTCATTGTCGTTGTAATGTCACTCATAATGACACTGAAATTATGAACATGTCAATCATAGCAATTTGAAACCTTGGCAGCTATGATGGTGGGTGGGTGCATGGTGGGCAATTGTCTCCATGTCTGAAAAAGTCCAAGGTGGGGCGAGTGACCAATTCCATTGGATGTGTCATGCAATTAAAGAGCGCGTGACTTGTGAGGTGGGGCATCCCAGGAGCAAGCCACGACAGGGACTGAGAAGGGCAGACCGTCACTCACGGGCCATAATTTAAATTATTACTAGAGCCCCTGCCTGCCTGGCTAGCCTTGCCATGCCCCTGCCCTGTCTTGCGCCTGCCTCTGAAGCTGAAGGCCAGGCCTCAGCCCTTCAGATGAGTCCGAGTCTGTCCGAGTCCTAGGCGCTTCCATTTATCTTTGTGTTGCAATATTCACTTTGATCTTGTAGATTTAATAATGTTTCTTACCTCACTGTGTTTTTCCCCTTGTCATGCAGCTTTATATTTCTTCTTTCCCTCAGTGTTGTGTTTTTGGTCCTGTTCTCCGAGCGGTCAAGGGCCTTTGCAGCAGATTACTTTCTGCCATTTTGATTGATTTCCAGAATTACCCGTAGAGATCTGGGATTTAGGAAGAGTGGATTAACAAACTAGGCCTTGTTGAATTGCCTGCCTTAATCTTTTTTTCCATGTTATTTTGTTCGCCTTACCACCAGAGATCTCCTGGTTATCTGCAGTGAATTAATGGAGTTCTGATAGGCAGAGCTCTTGATGGTGTGCCTGAAAAGCATCCAAATAGGCCATTAATTTCATCTCCATTGAATAACCTACCGATTGTGACAAACAGACAATTGCTGCATTAGTAGTGTCTACGTGTTGGATCTACTAGGTACACCGACTGTTCGAATAAATAAATCTTATTTTAAAAGTGAGAGACAGAGTTCAACATTTGCTTTATGTGTTGTCTTAAATTACCCGTGAGCGTTGCTAAAAGCCTTCACCAATGTTGTAATAGTTAACATTGACCACTACTTTTACTATGTATTTGCGTGGTGGTGTTTGGGTGTCCTGCTCTCTGATCACCTGTCGAGCATAAAAAAAGAAATCTGTGCCATTATATGGTGACTCATTTAAAGTAAAACGTCTTCCAGTAGTCAAATTAATGTTTGCGATGTATCTGTAGTTTAGCTCATAAAATTCCTCTTCTACCTCTGAGCAACTAGTGGGGAGCCAGGTCTATTGACTACAAAGCACCTTTCCAGCCAGTTCTCATCTAGTTGTAACTGTGAGTGAATCGAATAATCGGTGAGCTTATGGATATGAACAGTAAGCAGGATCTATGTCATTCCTGTCTGTAATACATTGCAGCTTATGTTTTTTAGGGCATCAGTCTAAACTCCATTTGAATAGAACCTGAAAGTATACTTATAATAACACTAATATTAAAAGATTTTTGGCCACTTGTAAAAATCAGTTAATCAAGCCGAAATATTAATAGTTCTTGAAGCAGCTTACTTGAACAAAGTGCCAAGGGTAATGGAACCCTATGTGGATTGGCTCACTGAGCATTAGAATCTTGTTCATACTTGGTCTTGGTATTCCCCCTTTGCAAAGGTTCATGGTAGAATTCGACATGATAAAATAAGCAGTTGGAAATAAAAGTGAGTTCAGTTTTTCTCTTCACCCTCCACACGCTTTCAGAAATTATGAGATTTATTGGTACGGACGTTTTTTTTTCTTTTTTAAGGATTATGGAATAAAATCACAGAAACGGTTTGTGGCTTTGTACAGTACACGATAATATGCACTTTGGCATTTTAAATCTGTGGGAGATCTGGAGGTTAAGCAGTAAAGAATTTCTGGGGTTATAGAAGGTAGATATTTCATTAACTTAGAACCATATTTTGCAGCAAGTAACCTGTGCATACCTTCTCTTCTGG
Source organism: Lissotriton vulgaris (assembly GCF_964263255.1). Taxonomy (NCBI): domain Eukaryota; kingdom Metazoa; phylum Chordata; class Amphibia; order Caudata; family Salamandridae; genus Lissotriton; species Lissotriton vulgaris. The sequence goes on along the minus strand of NC_141695.1, from coordinate 1,340,946,458 downwards.
CTGGAGTGGACTGTGATATTGCCCTCCTGTGAGGGGGTTCTTGCAGATTTATCTGCTTAGGGATGTAACTGCGCTTTTATAATTATACTGAATACAGTTTTGCTCTTTATCCTGTGCTCCACATCATTCTCACTTTAACTTCCTGCAAGTGATTTTTTAAAATCCCTGTATCTCAGAGGGAACTGTGCCTGAGGGGCTCTGAAATGACAGCTGCTTGACTTAACTGTTATAACTTATGCACATACCTGTATGGGTGTCTTTGTTGTTGTTTTTGAACAAGAGACTTTTATTTTTAAGAGTTGAATGTTTTCGCACTGTTGTGAATCTTATTTATGGGATTATACTGGTTGGATTGATTTTATTTCTGAAATAAATTCAAGACTACAAGAATGACTAAGGTTCTTCTATAGTGCCACCCTTTATTATCCAGGTTTGTGGGATAAAGCTGCACGTTTGTGTCTGTCCCCTACTAGAAGTAGTAGTGTTGTCACTGTAAGCTGCATCTTTTGAGCCAGATGTTGTGGAATGGATTTTCTTTAATAGATGTTTGACTTGAGGATCATATGAACTCCCTCTGACATCAGGTCCACCTGTTTTCATGCTTGAATTCTTGCAAAACACCCTTTGCTGGTTGACTTGCCACTTGAATTTTGAATGAAAGTTTTTTGTTGATTGCAGCTGGGCCTGTGAGCAGCTACTTAAATGAATTCTCGTCCCTTTAGTCCACTCTCATGTAGTGCAATTCACTTCACATGAATGTAGAGTGGCATGATGTCAGTTTCCTGCCACATACAACAGTTGGGCTTCGACCTGATTTCAGTGCCTGCTGTTTGGCCGGTCATGGCACCACAAGTTGCCTGAGCACTTAGAGAATGTTGGCATCATCCCACAGATCATTGTCTTGACCAAGAGACTTGTGATGCCTTTGTAAGGGAAGTCCATTCTATCCACGATGGAGAAGCTGGTCCGGTGGACGAGAAAAATCCAAAATGCTACCGATAACACAGAATAGCCAGTGTCTGGTCTGTGCTTCTCATCCCTCAATAGCCTTGAGGAAGAGTAGCCTGTGTATTACACTTGGAACACTATTCCCTAGGAACTATCCCTCCTTCCTCTTTTTTCCCGAGTAGGGAACCACCAGCTAAAGTTTACAGCTAGGATATATAGCTCTTTAAATTTAGCTTGTTTGCCATAATTCTGAACAAGGCTCACAGCTCCCGAAATCCTAAGCCCAAATGTCCAGTTCTGAGCTGTCTGCCTGTTTAAAGGTATTTCCAAATGATTGGGATACCGGTACCTGGGATACAAAATAAACCCTGGCACTTAAGTAGTCTGTTTAGAGCGATTGGCTACCCCATTTGCTCATGTAGTCCATACTGGTAAAACCTAAACAAAGGGAGCCTATGTCTCAAGTGTACTGGCACTTTAACTACAAGATACAGTAATCAACCACTTTTTCAAAAACTCATTGTGTTTTAATTATGTTGAATGTGTGTCCTAATTTACCACGTCACAACAAAGCCTGCAACTTTTTGATACAAAGAATGGTTGTGCTAGACTTGTCTGGCATCTGTCTTTGGACTCTTTGTATCTGTCCTAAAGGATTGGGTGCTTTGATGCTCTGCATGTAGCAGTGGTCTAACAAAGGAATCCGCGGGCCCCGCGGTGCGTGGAGGCACCTGAGCTCCAGGGGGGTCCTCTCAGCACAGTCCCCTGGCATGTACGCCCCTGAGTGGGTCCAGAGGGGGCCCCTTCAATATGCTTTGCAGAGGGGCCCCCTAAACTTTCGTTACGCCACTGTTCATATCATTAAACTGTTCCAGCCAACCATCTAGCGCCTGCATAATGTAAACTTAATTTTGTGTGCCTGCCAGTGTCCAAAGTTCTTAATCCACATGTTTTTTTTTCAGAATCTGAATGTATGTCGGGGTGGGGGAGGGGGGTGTTTGGTGGTAGGAGTGGGGAGAAATAGGGGAGTTGGGTTGTGGGGGAAAAGGAGGAGAGGAAAGGTGTCACACCCGCAAGTAGGCGTCGGCGGCTGAGTGCTGGTTACCACTCCCCTTTTCATGTATCTTATACTTCCTTCTGTTGTATACCCCTCGTCACTCTCGGGTGCATCCGCTGATGCCTCCATGTGTCGTGCGGAAGTCTGATAATATTGTGTCACACGCTGCCGCCAGTGGCTGCCTCCGCAGCCCCATCACGTCTTCACGGCAGAGCACTATACTTTACGCCTGCACTCAGCACAATAGAGATTGATACCAGGCCTTTGCTGCGGGGGGGAGGGGGGACTTTCAGAGGCACAGGAGTAATCGTTTGGCCACTATAAGGCTTAAATCTAGTATCTAGACTTCACTTTGTATTTTTGGGTCTTTGATACAGTCCCAATATGCATGATTCCCATGACCAGTCTATGGTTCGTTCCGTGCACTGGGTTAGGCATCTGGTGGCCGATCCCCAGTATGTTTGAATAGTTGCACAAGACCACAACAAATGATATAGGTCTGCGTCTGCCTCGTCACAGCTCGTGCATTTGGTATCTGTGCGGTCAAAATATTTGTTTATTCGTTCCGATCTCAGATAGGCTCTATGGGTTATATAATATTGAATGTGTCGAAATCTGGCATTGCGGGGGATTCATGTGGGGCTCTCAATTATATAGTTCCATTCCTGTTCCCTGCTGGGACTCTGTATATCTGCGTCCCAATGGGCACCTAGGGAGAGTAATTACAGTGCCGCGTGAGTTCTGAGCGATTCTGCAAACCATCTGGTGAGATGGCGGCCTGAGCCCAATTCATGCAAATATTGGCAGGTTCTTGTGCCACATTCCTCCACGATACGCTTAGCGTGCATGGCACTGCGGCGTGAAGTAGGAACAGGCCTTGTGGCAGGCCCCAGCTTTCAACTAGTTCCTCAAATGGGATGAGCTGCCCATCATTGTATGGATCACCTAATGTGTATGTGCCCGCTTCCTCCCAGTGGAAAAGTTCTGCGCTAGATACTGCTTGATGCCTCCTGGGTGTACCCAGTATGGGAAGAGACGGTGCATATGGTGTTACCTGGTGTGTGATGTAAGACTGCTGCGGTAACATTTATACGCCACCCGCACCAGTAGCTGTGTAGGTGTGGTACTCTTCCTGCTGGGATGGAACAGCGTCACTATCTGGGATTGAGTGAATCCAGGCGTCTGTGTTACTGTATCCTCAAGTTGGCGTGCACTTGAGCATTGTGCAACCCATAGAAGCTCCGCCGGCTGATAAAATTGTTTAATGTTGGGCAGTGAGAGGCCTCCCTGGGCGGTCGGAGGGTACATTTTGACCAGTGATACTCTACTTTCCGCCCATGCCACATGAACTACCGTATATCTGACTCCAAACCTTTAAACTGTGGCGGTCTAAGGTGTAGTGGTAAGTACATGAAATAATAAAGCAGGCGTGGTAGGACCACTATTTTTAGCAGCGCAATCCTGCCCATAACGGCGAGTGGCAGGGTACTCCAGAAGGTCATCTGTGCCCGCACTGCTGTGATGGCGCACCCCAGGGTGCCTTCAAGGCGATCTTGCGGGTCCCTATATATAAGAATCCCAAGATAACGGAATGCTGCTAGCTGCCAAAGTATAGGCCTACCATTGACAACTAATTGCGGGTCTGGGATAGACTCTGCAAAGGGGTACAGACACGACTTTTCCTAATTCACCTTCAGTCCTGACACTGAGGCAGATTCAAGCAGCGTGTCCTCAATTGCGGTACATGACTCCCCGGCATCCCTGAGGTAAATCAGCAGTTCATCTGCATATAATGAGACAATATGTGTGCCGTCTCCCAAAGGGATTCCATATTTGTCTTGAGTACTGCGCAGTGCCTCAGCCAGTGGCTCAATGGCCAGCGTAAATAGTATTGGAGAGCAAGCAGCCCTGCCTTGTGTCGCACTCAATGGGGATTTGTTCCGATACATATGGACCTATCTTGATTCTGGCTATTGGGCGCGTGTATAATAGCTTAACGAGGCCCAAAAACACCTCTCCCAATCCATATTTACACCGCACAGCAAACATGAACCCCCATTCTAGCATGTCAAATGCCTTCTCCAGATCCAAAATCAGGCATCCAACTTGCGCCCGATTGTCCCTGGAGTAATGCGCCAACTGTAAGAAGCGTCGCAAATTTAATGATGTGCTATGGGCAGGGACAAATCCATTTTGGTCCCTGTGCACCAGGTGCGGCACCAGTGGGGCCAAACTATTTGCCAGTATTTTAGCTAGCACCTTATAATCTTTTTTTTTATATATATTTTTTATTTTCCAATTAAGCACAATGTATAGACAGTGCAACACAATTCCTATATAATTAACAAACGTTACAAAATAACTAAGCATTACAAAATAACAATAAGAATAGAAAAGACATTACAGCACTTCATCTAAATCCGATACAACAAAATAAATCACCCAATACATACATAAACAAACCTAAAACAAATTACAACTATAATTAATATGCATTACAGTGCTTCAAAACTTGATCCAGCCAAGCAAAACAGATAACCCAATACATGAGCATTCCTAATGATGTTACCCAGAACCATATCTTCTCATGACATCCCAAATCCCGCCCGCCACCTACTGATGGGTTCCCAAATTCTTAACCCCAATTGCCTTCCTCTCCTGCCTTTCCTTGCATATATAGCTTTTTCCAAGTTAAACGCTGCCAATAGATTAGCGAGCCATACTTGCATACCTGGTGGGTTCTTATCTAACCATGCCCTTGCTATACAGAGCCTATATACAGCCATGGCAACAAATATGAAGTCTCTCTCCAGAAAGATATCCTCAGCACCTATTCCCAATAGTATTTGGGCAGGTTTAAGAGTGATTTTCAGATCTAGGGATAAGTCCAAAAATCTCTCTATATCATTGATTAAAGAATGGAGCTGAGGACATAAGGCAAACATGTGTACTATATCAGCATCTAGTGAATTACAGCGTGGGCACGAAATCCTCGTAATGCCACCCCACTTCGCTATTCTGGCTGGGGTATAATAGAGTAAATACAGAGTTTTGTAGTGTTGTGACTGCAATGGCGCAGAGCAAAGTATCGTTCTACCTAAGTCCAGTGACTCCTGGAACCATCCAACTTCTCCATCCAATTTCTCTGCCCACTTACGACCATACTTGTCCCTATCGTTCTGCTTTATTTCTGAGAGGCTTGCATTAAAGCTACGTATTGAGCGATCTCCCCCTAGCCTAATCTTCTCCATAATGTCCACCCTATTAAACCCGGTCTGCCCACCTAGCTTCGTCCCCAGAAAACTCCTTATCTGCAGGAATTTGAAGAAATCCCGTCTATCTAATCAAAACCTCTCCATTAACTCTGTAAACAACACAAAACCCGCCAAATTCATCACATCCCCAACCTAAACAATCCCCTTCGCTGCCCAACCCTCCATCGTCCTGTCCCCGAAGATTTCAGGTGGAAAAGACCTATTTTTCAGCAACCTTGTATACCAATTAAATCTCCCGAGGCCCACTTTCTTCATAAGAGCAGTCCAAATCTTAATTCCAGCTTCTACTGTCTTAAATCTAGTTCTTTTATAGTACCCAAACTCTGTACAGGTTAGAAAACAATTTTCCACCTCCTCCCCCAAAACTGCTGCATAAACCCTATCAGAGCCATCCGTCGTTCTCTGATCTAGGCCTGTCCCTCCAATCAGCCCTTGGAGGTATTGAATCGCGGCTGCCCAATAATATAACCTGAAGTCAGGTGCTCCCCACCCACCTCTCTCTCTAGGAAGGGTCATAAACATATATGCTCTACGGGTTTTACCCTGCGCCCATACAAATTTGTTAAGGATAGCTTCCAGTGTATTAAACCATTGTACCTCGAAAAAAAGGGGGATTGCCCTAAACAAATATAAAAATTTGGCCTATATTAACATCTTAATAACATTCGTACACCCTACTAAAGAGAGATGCAAATTATTTAGGCGATCCAAATCCGATTTTACCCTACTCATCAAGGGAGACATATTCCTCTGCACCACAGTACCCACATCCCCTGAAATTATCACCCCCAAATATACCGCCGAGCCCGCAACCCTTTGATCCGTACACCCCACAACATGTTGATTACAAATTATTTGGGTCTTAGCCCTATTTAGACTATAGCCCGAAACCTGTCCAAACCTGTCCAAAATTAATTAATTTTGGACAGGTTTCGGGCTATAGTCTAAATAGGGCTAAGACCCAAATAATTTGTAGCACCTTATAATCTTGATTAAGTAGCGCTAGCGGACGATATGAGCCTAGCATTTCCACATTCTTGTTAGGTTTGAGGAAGGACACCAACAGGGATTTACGAAGTGAATCCGGAAGTATGCCTGTTTCCTACGCATTCTGGTACATTGCGAGGAGACGCTGCGCCAAGGCCTGCTGGTAAGCTTTATGGTATTTGGGCCGCTAACCATCTGGGCCCGGTGCTTTACCCATGGCTAACGAGCGTATAGCATCTTGCCCCTCCGACAGCATGAGCAGCTTGCTCAGCTGATCTCTTTGTTCTGCAGTAACTTGGTGTAGGGTTAAGGGAGTGAGAAAGGAGTCTATTTTCGTTGGTGCTTATCAATTTATTGATTTGGTACACTCTGGTGTAATAAGTGGTGAACTCACCATGTATATTTCACTGCGAAGTGAGTACTGGCCCTGCTGCAGATAGCAGCCTGCGTGTATTCTTGTTGGATCATACGCGCCAGCAATCTACCTGCTCTATCCACGCCCACATGCGTGCTTGCGATGTATGACACGTAATTCAACCAGCGCAGCTGTTCTAGCACTTCAGCAGTTTTTGACACTAAGTGTCTAAGTCTTGCTGTACATTTCCTTGCGCTAACTTAGCATCAACTCGCGTCAGAGCGTTTTCAGTGCATTTTACTTCGCCATCTAGTTGTTTCCTGATGTTCCATCTTAACCCCATGCAACATCCTCTGACCACTGCGTTGCCTGCATCCCATAGGATGCCCCTGTCTGCAACTGACCCCGCATTACTTTCAAAATATGTTTCTATCACTGTGCCTACTGATTCTCTGAACGGGGGGTCCTCTAATGCAAGAGGCTGGAGCCTCCATAGGCGGATAGTGGGTCCCCCATCTTTTCCCTGCAGTGTCATGATATGTGGGTTATGGTCTAGGTGTGTTTAGTCAATGTAATCTGCACTGAGGCACTTCGCTAATATCGGCACGCTTACAAAAAAACAATCAATACGAGCATGTAGCCCGTGCGGGTGTGAGTAATGTGAGTACAGTCATACCTGCGGGTTAAGGGACCTCCAAACATCTCACAGATCCCAGCGGCGCAGCGACTCCCCTATGTTCCTAGCGTTGGATGTTGCTGCTGTTTGCGGCAGTGGTGGAAATGACCTATCAAGTGTTGTGTCCAATACCGAGTTGAAGTCACCTCCAACAACCATGGGAATTCACACCAGCGTGAGAGTAGGTCTGTCAGTTAGTGCCAGAATATGCCCTGGTCTGTGTTTGGGGCATATATCGATCCCAACACTATGTTCATCTCATTGAGGCGGCCTTTTGCTGGTACGTATCTGCTTTGTGTGTCTATTTCAATCTCTTCCGACACAAATTGGGTGCCCAGTCGAACACAAATTAGGGCCCACTTGGCTTAGGCCGAGTAGCCAGTGGCCAGTATTTGACCTATCTGAAAGAAGCAGATTAGTGTTAAATTCCTTACCTTAGAATATCTCCAGGCGTCAGGCTGGATCCGGAAAGTTTTCATCAGCAGTACCCTTGCGCTTCGGTAGGCGTTGTCTGCAGCTTCGCATCCGGTGTCGTGATCGCTGGGATGTGGTCGTCGGAGTACATCTGAAAGAGACACGTTAGTGATAGATTCCTTACCTTAGAATATCCCCAGGCGTCAGACTGGATCCGGAAAATTTTGCGTAGCAGTACCCTTGCGCGTCGGTAGGCGTCGTCTGCGGCTCCGCGTCCGTCGTCGGCGTCGTGGGCGCCGTGATGACGTCGTCGGAGTATATAGACGCCGCCTCCGCGTGCTGACGTCAGTTCTTCTTTTTTCCGCGCCAGCCAGCGCAGATCTGGAAAAAGCAGTTCCCTGGTCATTTTTTGACTAACTTTTTGGATCTTTTTGATCTCTTTCGAAGTCTTCAACGACTCCGACGGTGCCGTTAGGGATGCCCGGATTCAAGCACTGCGGCGGTTGCGAGCGACTCATGTCGGTTACGGATCCGCACCGTCTGTGCCTGACGTGTTTGGGCGTCGACCATGACGACGAGGCCTGCACCGACTGTCGGGCCCTCTCGAGGAAGGCCAGGCGGGAGCGGTCCCGCAGGCGACTCGAGATCCGCCAGTCAGCCCCGCGCCGTGTGAGGTCCCGGTCCCGGTCCCACGGGAGGTCGAGGGACAGGTCGCGGGGGCGGAGCCGTCACAGCTCCGGGAGTCGGCGCCACTCCTCCGGGTCCAAGTCGTCAGGTAAGAAGCATAAGAAGTCGAAGAGGCATCATCGCTCTTCCGACTCCCCCCGACGCTCGCGCGATGCGGCCGGGGGTTCGGGTGACACCGCCCACGCGGCTCCTCAGGAGTCGCGGGCGCCGCGTTCGGCTCCATACCCCCCGGTCCCTGGGCTGAACGCGACGCCGGAGGAGATAGAGTGCTTCCTCATGGCCATGAGGTCCCTTTCTTCTCCGACGGGTTCCGCGGCGCCTTCGGGCCCAGCGAACCCGTCTGGGGGCCCTAGTGGGTCGGGTTCAACCCCGACGCCGTCGGGTGCTTCGGCCTCGACGCCGCCGGCGTCTTCGACTCCGGCGCCGCAGGGCTCTGCGATCCCGACGCCGCCGCTGCCCTCGGGCTCGGCACCGCAGGGTTCGGCGGCCCCGGCGTCGTCGGTGCCTTCGGGTCCGACGCCGCAGGGTGCCGTTCGGCCCTCGTCGGGCGATGGAGCGTCCCCGGTGGACCTTACGACCCCCCCGGGGTCGGTCCGTGTGGTGTCCCCGCTGGCATCGGTCCCGGCCGACGCCGCCCCCAATGCCTCCTCTCTATGGGTCCCGACGTCGGGACGGCGCCAGTCGGCGCCGATCCCGACGCCGTTCGGGGAATTCTATCCCTACGAACCATCCTCATTCACTAACGACCCTGAGTCTCAGGAGATGAGGGAAGAGGAGGAGTGGGAGGGGTCTGAGGACCCTCTGACAAGGGAATGTCAGTCTAGCATGGACTGGACAGGAGACCTTGGGGAGGCCAGTGGCCTGGACACCTCTCCAGACACTGGATTCGTCTCTCCTCCCTCCGTGGCTTCGGAGGAGGGCGCTACGTATAGTGTGGTGTTGATGAGGGCTGCTAAGGCCTTGGGCCTTGAGCTCCCCGTCGCGGCCGTGAGGACTAACCTCCTCACAGAGGTCCTTAAACCGCAGTCATGCTCCATGGAGCCAATGCTGCCGTTTAATGAGGCCTTGTCGGACGTTCTGTTGGGCACTTGGTCCAGGCCCGCTACAGGTTCGCCTGTAGATAGGAACGTGGCCAGACGCCACCGCCCGGCTCCGGGCGACCCATGTTTCCTGTCCACCCACCCCACCCCCGAGAGTCTGGTTATCCAGGCCTCTAACTCCCAGTCCGCCTTCCCGTCAGCACCCCCTGATCGGGAATCCAAGAAGTACGAGGCCTTTGGCAAAAAGGTCTTCTCGTCCCTTAGCTGTGGACTGCGGTCTTCCAACACCGCGTGCCTCTTGGGCCGTTACACCCATTCTATATGGGAAACGGTGGCGGAATTGCTGCCAGAGTGTCCGTTGGAGGTACGGGCCAAACTCGGCCAAGCCCTGGTGGAGGGCCGGGACGCAGCGAAATATTCGATCAGGTGCGGACTGGACACCACTGACTCGCTGGGCAGAGCGATGGCTACGACGGTGGCGATTCGACGCCACGCCTGGCTTAGGTCCGCCAACTTCTCGGCTGATGTCCAGAATACACTCATGGACATGCCGTTCGATGGCCGTCGCCTCTTTGGCGACAAGGCAGACCACGCGCTCGAGCGCTTTAAGGACTCCAGGGCTACGGCCAAGTCCTTGGGCCTCTCGGCCCCGCGCCAGCAAGTGGCTGCTTTTCGCTCCTTTCGTGGCCACGGAAGGGGCGTCCCCACGCGTGCCGCCAGCCACTCGCCGCACACTGTCGTCCAGCGCGGCGGCGGCCGTGGAAGCCGCCGTGGAGGCGGTCGGGGAGGCAAGCGGAGCCAGTCCACACCAGCCCCCGCAGCATCCGCCTCAAAACCCTCCTAGTCCAGTGCTTTTCGGCCCATGTGACGCCAGTGGGAGGCAGGGTTCGCCATCACCACTCTCACTGGCGCGCAGTCACTTCGGACAGGTGGGTGCTGCAGATCGTCCGAAGGGGCTACTCCCTCCCCTTCGAGACGACCCCTCAAGCCATGCCACCGCAACACCACCGCGTATCGGTGGATCATTTGCGGCTCCTGCAGGAGGAAGTTTCGGCCCTCTTGGCCAAGGGGGCCATCGAGCGCGTTCCTGGGCCAGAAGTAGGACGTGGTTGCTACTCCCACTACTTCCTGGTACCCAAGAAGGGCAAAGGGGGCCTACGCCCTATCTTGGATCTGAGGAACGTCAACGGCTTCCTCCGGAAGGAGAAGTTCAAAATGCTGACACTGGCTCAGGTCTTGACTGCCCTAGACCCAGGAGACTGGATGGTGGCGTTGGACTTGCAGGATGCGTATTTCCACATCCCCGTCCTGCCGGCCCACCGGCGTTACCTGCGGTTCACGGTAGGCCACGAGCATTTTCAGTTTTCCGTGCTCCCCTTCGGCCTTACCAGCGCCCCACGGGTGTTCACGAAGGTGATGGCGGTGGTCGCAGCTCACCTGCGCAGGTTAGGGGTTTCAGTCTTCCCCTACCTAGACGACTGGTTGTTGAAGGCGGGCTCGCCCCAGGCAGTCGTCACCCACCTCCAGACTACGGCGGAACACCTACACAGGCTGGGGTTTTCCATCAATGTGCCGAAGTCGCACCTGTGCCCCTCTCAGAAGCTCCTTTTCATCGGAGCGGTTCTCGACTCGGCGCAGTTTCGGGTTTTCCCGCCCGAACAGCGAGTCCGGGATATTCAGGCCCTGATCCCGATCTTCGGGCCGTTATCCCGGGTTTCGGTCAGGTTGACGCTGCGGCTTCTGGGGCTGATGGCCTCCTGCATCCTTCTGGTGCATCGCGCTCGGTGGCGGATGCGGGCTCTGCAGTGGGACCTGAAGTTTCAGTGGGCCCAGCACCGGGGCGACCTGTCCGGCCATGTCCTGATCTCGGAGGGCACTGCGAGACAGCTGCAGTTGTGGCTCACGGACCGCGATTGGGTCAACGGCAGATCCCTCTCCCTTCCCCAACCGGAGCACGTAGTTGTGACGGACGCGTCCCTCCAGGGCTGGGGTGGCCACTTGGGAGAGGCGGAGATCAGAGGACTCTGGTCTCCGGCGGAATCCCGGCTCCATATCAATCTGTTGGAGCTGCGGGCGATTCGTCTGGCACTGAAAGCATTCCTCCCGTCTGTCCGAGGGAGTGTAGTGCAGGTGTTCACGGACAACACCACCGCCATGTGGTACTGCAACAAACAGGGCGGTGTGGGGTCGTGGACCCTCTGCCAGGAGGCTCTGCGCCTCTGGCAGTGGCTGGAACATCAGGGCGTGACTCTGGTGGTTCAACACCTGGCAGGTTCTCTGAACGCCAGGGCGGACGAACTCAGCCGTCGGTGCTCGATGGATCACGAATGGCGTCTGAACTCGGACGTGGCGCAAGGCCTCTTTCTGCGTTGGGGAGAGCCTTGGTTAGATCTATTCGCCACCGAAGAGAACGCGCAATGTCATCAGTTCTGCGCGTTGGAATTTCCAAGGCGGCACTCGCTCGGAGACGCTTTTCGTCGCGAGTGGAGCTGCGGTCTGTTGTACGCCTTTCCGCCTATACCTCTTCTGCCCAGAGTGCTGAAGAAGATCAAGCGCGATCGGGCACAAGTCATCCTTGTGGCTCCGGACTGGGCACGAAGGTACTGGTATCCCGAGCTACTCAGTATGTCTGTCGATCCCCCGGTTCGTCTGCCTCTTCAGGAGGACCTTCTGTCGCAGCAGCAGGGGACGGTCCTCCACCCGAACCTGTCCAGTCTCCACCTCCATGCATGGAGATTGAGCGGCGGCAGTTGAGGCCATTTGACTTGCCTCCTGAAGTTTGCGACATCATTCTGGCAGCCAGGCGTCCCTCCACGAAAACGGTATACGCCTGCAGGTGGAACAGATTTGTGGCATGGTGCACAGCAAAGGCTGTGGATCCTCTCAATGCCCCTCTCTCTGAGGTTCTTCTCTTCCTTCTTTCTCCTGCCCAGCAGGGCTCTGCTCTGGGCACTGTCAAGGGCTATCTTTCGGCTCTTTCAGCCTTTCTGAGGCTGCCTGACCAACCTTCTTTGTTCAAGTCCCCAATAGTTAACAGATTTCTGAAGGGCATCACTCATACCTTTCCTCCGGTTCCTTTCGTGATGCCTCAATGGGACTTGAATCTGGTTCTCACATTTCTGATGTGCGCTCCCTTTGAGCCGCTTCATACCTGTCCACTTCGCCTTCTTTCTTTGAAGACTGCATTCCTGGTAGCCATCACCTCTGCCAGGAGAGTGAGTGAGCTCCAGGCTCTTTCTTGTAAGCCTCCTTTCCTTTCAGTCCATCCGGACAAGGTTGTTTTGAGGACTAGGCCCTCCTTCTTGCCTAAGGTGGTCACGGCCTTCCACATTGGGCAGTCCATCACATTGCCCACCTTCTTTCCGCCTCCGCACCCCTCGAGAGAGGAGGAGAGGCTCCACCGTCTGGACCCAAAACGTGCGCTCTCATTCTATCTGGATCGCACACGCCAGTTCCGGGTGGATGATCAACTCTTTGTTGGGTACGCGGGCGCTAAGAAAGGGAAAGCGGTGCACAAGAGGACCATTTCTCGATGGATTATCATGTGCATCCAGGCGTGTTACTCCTTGGCTAAGAAGGAACCACCTGTTGGGCTGCGGGCTCATTCCACTCGAGCCACGGCCACTACAACTGCCTTGGGCCGCGGCGTGCCCTTGCAGGACATTTGCCAGGCGGCTACGTGGGCTTCGTTGCACACGTTTGCGAGGCACTACTGCCTGGACAGTCAAGTCCGGAGGGACGGCTACTTCGGCCGTTCCGTTCTCCGGGACTTTCTGGTGTAAATATTGGTTCGCAGACCCACCACCACGGGGATGGCATTGCTGGGGTATCTATTCTAAGGTAAGGAATCTATCACTAACGTGTCTCTTTCAGATGCACAAGTTACTACTTGTGTAACGATATATCTGTAAGAGACATTAGTTAGTGATAGATTCCTTACCGACCCACCCATCCTCCCCGTTCTGCGAACCGATATCTAGGGTTAAGGTCATCCCCTTTCAGGGCCCTAGTTTTCTTGGCACCAGTGTCGGTTTTTGTCATGGCTCTGCGCTTCTGGCGCGGAAAAGCTGTGGCTAAGAACTGACGTCAGCACGCGGAGGCGGCGTCTATATACTCCGACGACGTCATCACGGCGCCCACGACGCCGACGACGGACGCGGAGCCGCAGACGACGCCTACCGACGCGCAAGGGTACTGCTACGCAAAATTTTCCGGATCCAGTCTGACGCCTGGGGATATTCTAAGGTAAGGAATCTATCACTAACTAATGTCTCTTACAGATATATCGTTACACAAGTAGTAACTTGTGCTTATACACCGCCCTCGCGCGCTGACGTCAGTTCTTCTTTTTTCCACGCCAGCAAGTGCAGATCCGGGAAGTGCAGTACTCTAGTAATTTTTTTACTAACTTTTTTGATCACTTTTCGAGTCGATTTTGACTCGCAGTGGTCTTTAGGGATGCTTGGTTTTAAACCTTGCGGTGCCTGTCACCGCCAGATGTCGGTGACCGACCCCCACCATCGGTGCCTTTACTACCTCGGGGCTGACCATGATGACAAGTCGTGCCCCGACTGCCGGGCCTTGAGCTCGAAGGCTAGACGGGAGCGGTCCCGTAAGCTGCTTGAGCTCCGGCAGTCGGGCCTGCACCGCTCGAGGTCCCGGTCGAGGAGGAAGTCGAGGGACCGGTCGCGGGGCCGCAGTCATCGACGCTCATTGAGTCACCACCACTCGTCGGGCTCGAAGTCCTCCGGTAAGTCGAGGCATTTGAAAAAGAAGTTGAAGAGAGGTCATCGCTCTGCCAACTCCCCCCCGACGCTCGCTCGACGCAGCCGGGGGTTTGTGCGACACCGCCCGCACGGCTCCGCCGGAGCCGCAGGCGCCGCGTCCAGCTCCATACCCGTCGGCCCCTGGGCTGCACGCGACGCCGGAGGAGATAAGTGCTTTCCTCGCAGCCATGAGGACTCACTTCCCTCCCTCGGAACCTGCTGAGGCGCCTTTGGGCTCGTGGTTCTGACTGGGAGCCATAGCGGGCTGGCGGCTCTGGCCCCGGTGCCGTCAGGTGCTTCGGCCCCGGCGCAGTTGTCGACTCCAGTCCCGACGCCGCAGGGCCCCACAGGATCCAGGCCTGGATCCGGGTCGTCGACAGTCAACCTCACGACTCCTCTGCTGGCGCCGACCCCGAGGGTTTTGCTCCCGGTGCCGTCTTCGGACGACATCGTCCCCGGTTTCAGCCCCGGTCTGGGTGGGATGCCGGAGCGGCGCTGCTCGTCGCCGTCTCCGACGCCAATGGGTGAACAATTCACCTACGACCCGGCTCCATCATTTTTGCCTGGTTTCCAGGAGATGGATGACGAGGAGCACTGGGAGGGGTCTGAGGACCCTCTGTCACAGCAGTGCCAGTTGAGCCAGGACTGGGCAGATGAGCTTGGGGAGACCAGTGGTCTGGACACTTCACTCGACACTGGATTCGTCTCTTCTCCCTCCGTGGCTTCGGAGGAGGGGGCTACTTATAGCATGGTGTTGAACAGGGCGGCCAAGGCCTTGGCTCTTGAGCTCCCTGTCGCGGCCGTGAAGACTAACCTCCTCACTGAGGTGCTCAAACTGCAGGCAAGCTCCTCGGAGCCTCTACTGCCGTTTAACGAAGCCCTCACCGATGTTCTGATGGGCACCTGGTCCAAGCCCTCTACAGGCCTCCCTGTGGATCGGAACGTAGTCCAACGCCACAGCCCGGCTCCAGGCGACCCCTGCTTTCTGTCCGTTCACCCCTCCCCCGAGTGTCTGGTAATTCAGGCCTCTACGTCCCAGACCGCATTCCCGATCGCTCCTCCGGATCAGGAATCCAAAAGGTATGATCAGTTGGGGAAGAAACTGTTCTCTCTGAGTTTGGGGCTGCGGTCTGTCAACACCGCCTGCCTTTTGGACCGTTACACCCACTCTCTGTGGGATACGGTTGCGTACGTGCTGCCACAGTGTCTGGAGGAGGCCCCAACACAGCTCGCCCAAGCCCTGGCGGAGGGGCGGGATGCAGCACGGTACTCGATTAGATGTGGACTTGACACCACGGACTCGCTGGGCAGAGCGATTTCCACGACGGCGCTCCCTATGAGCCACTTCATAACTGTCCTCTTCGTCTCCTGACTCTTGAAACTGCATTCCTGGTTGCCATCACCTCTGCCACGAGAGTGAGTGAGCTCCAGGCTCTATCTTCTAAACCTCCTTTCCTCTCTGTTCATCCGGACAAGGTAGTTCTGAGGACTCGTCCTTCTTTCCTGCCCAAGGTGGTTACAGCCTTTCACATCAGGCAGTCGTTCACCTTGCCCACCTTATTTCCGCCTCTGCATCCCTCGAAAGAGGAAGAGAGGCTTCACCATCTGGACCCAAAAAGTGCGCTCTCCTTCTATCTAGACCGCACACGCCAGTTCCGGGTGGACGACCAGCTCTTTGTTGGTACGTGGGCGCTAAGAAGGGACGGGCGGTGCACAAGCGGAACATCTCTTGGTTGGTCATTTTGTGCATCAAGGTTTGCTACTCCGTGGCGAAAAAGGAGCCTCCTGTGGGGCTGCGCGCCCATTCCACTCGGGCTACCACGGCTACTACTGCCCTGGGTCGGGGAGTCCCTTTGCAGGACATCTGTCAGGCAGCTACGTGGGCCTCGCTGCACACGTTTGCTAGGTACTACTGCCTGGCCAGCCAAGTCCGGAGACATGGCTTTTTCTGCCGTTCCGTTCTCCAGGACTTTCTGGTGTGATCTTGGTTAGCAGACCCACCACTGGAGTTGGTATTTCTGGGGTATCTATTCTAAGGTAAGGAATCTAACACTAACCTGTTTCTTTCAGATGCACAAGTTACTTACCTTCGGTAACAATATATCTGTAAGAAACAGTAGTTAGTGTTAGATTCCTTACCACCCACCCATCCTCCCCGTTCTGCGAACCTTCAACCGATATCTAGGGTTAAGGACATCCCTTTCAAGGCCCTAGTTTCATGGCACCAGTGTCTGTTTCTATCATGGCTCTGCGTTCCTGGCGCAGAAAGCTATGTACAAAACTGACGTCAGCGCGTGAGGGCGGCGTCTAAGAACTCCGACGACGTCATCCTGGCGATCACAACACCGACTACGCACGCGGAGCCGCAGACGACGCCTACCAATGCCCAAGGGTACTGCTAACGAAAACTTTCCGATTCAGCCTGACGCCTGGGGATATTCTAAGGTAAGGAATCTAACACGAACTACTGTTTCTTACAGATATATTGTTACCGAAGGTAAGTAACTTGTGCTTCCATCTCTGTTGCAATCTGTGACTTTCAGGCTGTGAGACGTGGGTTTCTTGTAGGAGTGCCACGTGAGTGGCGTGCCACTTAAGGTCGGCATATATTTCATACCTGCGGGCTGGCGTGCGGATCCCCCTAACATTCCAGGTGATTACGTTTGTAGGTGGCATGTGACATATGGGCCAGTGCACCTCGTGAGTGGCTTTTTGTATTAGTGTTGAGGTTCAGATGTGTTGAATATCTTGTGATTGCGAGATGTAACTGTGATATCCATAGTTGCATGGGTGTACTGACCCGAACAAGGTTTGTGGGTGAAAACCTTATGACGTTCAACTGGAATAGAGCACAGGGACAATGTGTGTCGGCCCAAACTGTTAACAGCGCCATACGGCAACTCATGGCTACGTTTGCCATTTTGATCCTACTAGGAGGTGGGGTGGGTTAAAGCTTGCAGTGAACCGGATATGTGAACTTGGGCACGCCTTGCACGTATAAATGTGTGCGCTGTACTATTTCTTCTGCCATTCGCCAGTGTTCTGCAGCTTGGGGTATGTGCACTGTTTAGAGTACAATGCATGGGTGGGTCAGCCTGGCCCACC
This sequence comes from Lissotriton vulgaris, assembly GCF_964263255.1. NCBI lineage: Eukaryota > Metazoa > Chordata > Amphibia > Caudata > Salamandridae > Lissotriton > Lissotriton vulgaris. The sequence continues at coordinate 1,340,929,148 of NC_141695.1, read as the reverse complement.
CATGTATTGTACTCTAAACAGTGCATTAGAATGCTACGTGTGTGGTGCGTGTGAGAAATGTATGTATCCCACATGTGAGTATTTCTAAAATCGCAGACTTACGTGTCCATGGGCTATATTTATCTGCTACATTAAGTCATCCGCAGTCTGAGGTGTTACAACTGGGAGTGACTGCGAGTCTTCGGGGGCTGGCCACACAGCCTGCGAGCTGTCCTCGCTCAGCGACTGTTCAGAGGAGGCATCTGCCTCTCTGCTATTCTGCTGTATTCTCAAGTCCGCCACCACTTGCAGTGTGTCTCTTCTCTCTTGCAATGCCTCCTCTCGGTCGGGGGCAGCTTTTGAGTGCATTGTAGTTCCGCTGTTCGCATCCTACGCCTAGTGGGGCGACTCCTTTGAGGGCCTGCATGCGATTCCACATTGCTGTGCCTCTGGCTCGGCGAGGTGTGATGTCCTTTGGTTTCGAGCCAGTCCCATGCGTCTTCCGCTTTGCTGAAGAAATGTGTGGAACATTTCGTGACTACCTGCAGCCGGGTCGGGAATATGAGGGAGTATTTTATGTTTAGATCCCGCATTCGTCTTTTGACAGTGAGGGAGGCACTTCGCTGTCGCTGCACACCCAGGGTGTAGTGTGGGAAGAAGATTTTTCTGGCCTCCTGGATTACAGTCTTTGTCCTTAAAATTCACAAAGAAAGCAGAGAGTGTGCCTGTTGGCTTCAAGTACTGTAACCAGGCTTTGGTGTATGCTACAGCATCTCTGCCCTCTGTGCTTTCCGTCAGCTCCACCACAGGCACATTATTCCTGCGAGACCGGCCTTCTGCATCGTCCATTCTGTGCTCCGGGGAGTGGAGTCTGGATGTGAGGTTGCATACTTCCGTGGTCATTTCTTTGGCCACTGGTGCGATGTTTTTCACTTCCGTCTCTAGCTCATTGACCCTCCCTTTCAGTTTTCTGTGATCAGCATGTAGGAGCGTAAAGTCCGACTTAACCTTGTCGATTCAGCCTTCGAGAGATGCACATGTCTGTGTCAGTGCTTTGCTGATTTGTGTCACTGCCTGGAGTACAGAGACTATTTTTGATTGCAAACTGGAAGTTCTGGAGGTCCCTGATGCTTCAGATTTTTGGTCAGACTGAGTTGGGCCCAACGTCGGTCGCGTAGACACCGCGCCCTTGCCTGTGCGCTGTCTGCCCATCCTGTTAGGGTGCTATGACTGTTGCATTTGGAGATGGGATAGTTCGTTCCCAGTACTTGTCAACCCTTCAGGGAGGCTCCACACATGTGACTTAACAGGCAGTCGTTTATTCAGTCCTGGAACTGCTGCTTGTTCGCTGAGTTAAACTCAACTTGCTCGCTGGGTCTGGGCGCCCTCTGCTCTGGTCTGGTCTGACTTGGTTTCTTGCAGCTCCTTGACTACACTACAGACGCTGCTCCCTCACTTTTGCCTTCCAACCCTTTCACTTGCACTGCTAGCGCAGTCTCTGTACGAGCTCACCTGTGTCCGTGTCGTGCTCCTCCAGAAGTTTGCAAGCATGTCTTGAGTTGTTTACATTCTTTGGTCAACGTTGTGTCCTACTTTTGTGGTTAGGTTTTGTGCGGGTCAGGCACAGGAGCTATGACCTGCCAGAATTCTCATACTATATGGCAGTGCCATTGATCCCAATGCGATTTCCTGGGCGCTGTATGCTCCCACCACGCTCACCTATGCAGGCACGCTTGATGTCTCTTCTGGCCTCATTCTGCTCTGTGCTTGCTTCTCTTCTGCCCCCCTGGGCCCCAGCACAATGCGGTCCTGCAGCTAGGCTGCGGATCTTCCCACTATCTCAACTCACATCTTCCAAGCACCAAGGTCAGGTGAGGGGCCCCTTAGTTACCTCAATAGGCAGCGAGCAGGTAGAGACAATGTATCCTCCATCCATACACCGTCGCAGGTACCTGCACCCCACACCTCAATACACTGCAAGTGTTCTCTCTTGTGCGGTGCGCAGTGGAGCCCGGGCCTATTTCACCATCTGGCGCCAAGCCCCCCTTGCAGGTTCACCATTTCTTGGGCTATGGATGCTTTGTGTGCTCTGTCAGTGGTGGCCTCCAGGGTCGCAGCTCAAGCAGCTTCAGCTCGTACCGGTTCTATATGACAATGACTTTCAATGTAGGGTAGTCTTCTGAGCAGTTTCACTGCCCCCGCACCGCCTCGTGCAAAAACAACAGTTGATGGACAGAATGCAGAACAATGTCATACATTCACCCCAGTACAGAGATCTGGGCCTAAATCCATCGTTTTTTTGCACTCCACAGCACCCCAGTTCAGACATGGCCATATGCAAATCAGCCTTGACCCTGTGCCTCATGGGAACAGTCCAGCCCGAACTGCCAAGCCATGTCTTTACTGGACCGGAATCAAGCATCCTAGGACCGGTTTCTGGCTATCAGCCGTCTTCAGCCAGGATAGCTTGACTCCAGTGGTGTAGAGAGCATGGGACTCACGTCTGAGCATACCCATCCCACTCGGGGTGACAAATGCAAAAACAACAGTTGATGGACAGAATGCAGAACAATGTCATACATTCACTCGAGTACAGAGATCTGGGCCTAAATCCATCGTTTTTTTGCACTCCACACCACCCCAGTTCAGACATGGCCATATGCAAATCAGCCTTGACCCTGTGCCTCATGGGAACAGTCCAGCCCGAACTGCCAAGCCATGTCTTTACTGGACCGGAAAAAAAAGAATTTTTTTTAAGGAGGCCCCCTTACTGAACACATCTGGGACCAGGGGAACGATGTTAAAATAATCTGAGAGTGTCCCTATAGCATATATCTAAAAGACCAGTGTAGTGGTCCCACAAGATATATGCGTCCAAAATAGGACGTGTGAACACACCTAACCCTTATGTTTATCTGACAACCACAAACACCATAGAACCTTCTTGTGTCAAGGGAACTGGGTATAGGAACAATGACCAATAGTCTTAGTAATATATCTACACAATTTAGACAGAACACAAACTGTGCCACAGGGTGCTTAATTAGACAAAAATATGGTTAAAACATGTACATGTTTATTCTGCATAGTTTCAATACAAATATACACAAAAACAATTGCATATAACAATAAAAATTCAGCACATAATAAAATTCATGGGGAAAATTCGTAAAAAAGTTTACACATCAATGAATTAAAATTGTTCAAGAGAACAAGAGTCAACGCAGCGTTTCGGTGTTGGTGATGGGCACCTTCTTCAGGACTGTTTCTAGAGACAAGTCCTCATGTGGCGTTGCGACATTGCTCAGATATTTGTACAAATATTTCTATGTATTACTGTTCATGCAGTTTCTGTATACGTTCTCAAAGAAGTCCACCCTGCCTTGGGGGAGCCACCAATCTTAATTCAGGTGCTTAATGTCACCTATCTCTTGTGTAATCTAGAATCGCTGTAGCCGGGCCTGTAATGCTATATTCCTCGGTACGCTTAAACTCCGGGGGTGACCTCCGGTTTAAGGGGCGATCTGATTAAAATTAGTCGGTCTCCCTGCTCCTCCACAGGCAGGCCGTTGGGGAATTCTGTGATAGACAGTGTACTGGACCGGAATCAAGCATCCTAAAACCGGTTTCTGGCTATCAGCCGTCTTCAGCCAGGATCGCTTGACTCCAGTGGTGTGGAGAGCATGGGACTCACGTCTGAGCATACCCATCCCACTCGGGGTGACAAATGCAAAAACAACAGTTGATGGACAGAATGCAGAACAATGTCATACATTCACTCGAGTACAGAGATCTGGGCCTAAATCCATTGTTTTTTTGCACTCCACACCACCCCAGTTCAGACATGGCCATATGCAAATCAGCCTTGACCCTGTGCCTCATGGGAACAGTCCAGCCCGAACTGCCAAGCCATGTCTTTACTGGACCGGAAAAAAAAGAATTTTTTTTTTAAGGAGGCGCCCTTACTGAACACATCTGGGACCAGGGGAACGATGCTAAAATAATCTGAGAGTGTCCCTATAGCATATATCTAAAAGACCAGTGTAGTGGTCCCACAAGATATATGCGTCCAAAATAGGACGTGTGAACACACCTAACCCTTATGTTTATCTGACAACCACGAACACCATAGAACCTTCTTGTGTCAAGGGAACTGGGTCTAGGAACAATGACCAATAGTCTTAGTAATATATCTACACAATTTAGACAGAACACAAACTGTGCCACAGGGTGCTTAATTAGACAAAAATATGGTTAAAACATGTACATGTTTATTCTGCATAGTTTCAATACAAATATACACAAAAACAATTGCATATAACAATAAAAATTCAGTACATAATAAAATTCATGGGGAAAATTCGTAAAAAAGTTTACACATCAATGAATTAAAATTGTTCAAGAGAACAAGAGTCGACGCAGCGTTTCGGTGTTGGTGATGGGCACCTTCTTCAGGACTGTTTCTAGAGACAAGTCCTCATGTGGCGTTGCGACATTGCTCAGATATTTGTACAAATATTTCTACGTATTACTGTTCATGCAGTTTCTGTATACGTTCTCAAAGAAGTCCACCCTGCCTTGGGGGAGCCACCAATCTTAATTCAGGTGCTTAATGTCACCTATCTCTTGTGTAATCTAGAATCGCTGTAGCCGGGCCTGTAATGCTATATTCCTCGGTACGCTTAAACTCCGGGGGTGACCTCCGGTTTAAGGGGCGATCTGATTAAAATTCGTCGGTCTCCCTGCTCCTCCACAGGCAGGCCGTTGGGGAATTCTGTGATAGACAGTGTACTGGACCGGAATCAAGCATCCTAAAACCGGTTTCTGGCTATCAGCCGTTTTCAGCCAGGATCGCTTGACTCCAGTGGTGTGGAGAGCATGGGACTCACGTCTGAGCATACCCATCCCACTCGGGGTGACAAATGCAAAAACAACAGTTGATGGACAGAATGCAGAACAATGTCATACATTCACTCGAGTACAGAGATCTGGGCCTAAATCCATCGTTTTTTTGCACTCCACACCACCCCAGTTCAGACATGGCCATATGCAAATCAGCCTTGACCCTGTGCCTCATGGGAACAGTTCAGCCCGAACTGCCAAGCCATGTATTTACTGGACCAGAATCAAGCATCCTAGGACCGGTTTCTGGCTATCAGACGTCTTCAGCCAGGATAGCTTGACTCCAGTGGTGTGGAGAGCATGGGACTCAGGTCTGAGCATACCCATCCCAATCGGGGTGACAAATGCAAAAACAACAGTTGATGGACAGGATGCAGAACAATGTCATGCATTCACCCCAGTACAGAGATCTGGGCCTAAATCCATTGTTTTTTTGCACTCCACACCACCCCAGTTCAGACATGGCCATATGCAAATCAGCCTTGACCCTGTGCCTCATGGGAACAGTCCAGCCCAAACTGCCAAGTCTGAACTGGGGTGGCTTGGTGAGCAAAATAACGATGGATTAAACCCAGATCTGTGACTGGGAGTGAATGTTTTGCCATTGTGCAACATTTCGTCCATCATCTTGTGTTTTTTGCTGTTCACCCTATGTGGGAAGGGTATGCCCAGACATGGGTTCCGTGCTCACTAAGCCACTGGAGTCAAGCTATCCTGGCTGAAGACGGCTGATAGCCGGAAACCGGTCCTCGGATGCTTGATTCCGGTCCAGGGAAGACATGGCTTGGCAGTTGGGGCTGGACTGTTCCCATGCGGCACAGAGTCAAGCCTGATTTGCATATTGCCATGTCTGAACTGGGGTGGCTTGGTGAGCAAAATAACGATGGATTAAACCCAGATCTGTGACTGGGGTGAATGTTTTGCCATTGTGCAACATCTTGTGTGTTTTGCCCTGCACTGCCTCAGCACCCGATCGGCGCCAGGCGGGGGGTCCCGCCATATATCTCGCAGTCCGCCACCATGGGTGGCAATGGGCCACAACGCACCTCTAGAACCGGGGGGTGGGCCGCACTGCTCCGCTGCTTACATTGCCTGCCACAGGACTCCAGGCGGTTATTTTCCCTCAGTAGCCTCTGCGGCCGAGCGTGGTCCCACCCATGCTCTCTCCACTGACCGGGGATGCTTCGGCCCTGTCTTGGTCGCATGCATCAACGCATGACTGGGCAAATGTTGTTTCTCCCCCCACAGCATCCAGGGCCGGTCCCGGCTCACCTCACCTCACAGTGCCCTCAAGCCGTTCTGTTCATCAACAGGATGTCATACCTCTGTTTTGGGCGGCACTGTTTAGCTGCAGCCCTGGCAATCACACGTCTCACAGCGCCACTCGGCCTCCAGCCCGGCCCTATGGCGCCATCACTGCGTGGATGGCCATTTCTCCGCTGAGACGGCTCTCAGCGCCTTCAAACTGGCTACGTCCACACACACTGATGTTCCAATCCCACCGGGTTGGTTTTGGCGTCTCGATGGCACTGAGGTGCGCAGGATAATTTACAGATTTACTGGGCGTGAGATGAAGCCTCATTACAGTGCGTCCGCCATCTTGGCTGACTAGCCACGCCCCCCATTAACACACCCATCTGATAAGCTTAACTGCTTGACCACTCTACCACAAGGAGAGCTGTTTGTGATTATGTAATTTCGCCTCTGCTATACCTCTGGGGATCCCCTGGACTCTGTGCAGACTATACCCTACTTTGGTATAGAATATACTGAGCCAGAATCCTACAGGAATATACGAAATTAGTTAGTGACTGGTGTTGTAATAAATAGTACTTATTTTTACAATACTGGTGTGGTTTGTTTCAGTGTTACTCTTACCGACTTACTTGTGAGGTAAATAATACTCTTTACACCCTCCTAGATAAGCCTTAGCTGCTCTCCACAGCTACCTCTTGAGAGATTTAGGTATTAAGGACCTCTTACACTATCACTAAAAGTTGCCTGGTCTCAGTGCAAAGTATATCTCTAATATGCATATTGATTGATTGAATGAGCCAGCCTCCTACATCATTCTGCCAACCACCTAGGCACTGACGCAGTAGCCACCCAGGAGGAAGTCACCATGCTCCAAGAGGTCAGATCCGACTCTCCACCAAGTGAGAAGATGCCAGGACCAACCTGAGCCACCCTGTACCAATACCCGGTGTACCAGAACCCTTGCAGCAACCAAAGCTTATTTGGGTGCATTGTGGACTCCATTGCCTCAAAGACTGAGTAGCTGATGAAGGACATCGGCATTGCCGATGCCAGCACAGAGAGTGGCTTAGCTGTCCAGTTTTGTCTCCCTTTGAATGTGTAACCAAGAACTGTGAGTGCCTTTGACACATTGGGCACTAGAGGACCAACACCTTCTATACCCGAGTTCCCTGGCCCGGGTCCATGACAGCCAACGGTGCTCCCCTGCTCCCAGGGTCCCCACGAACCTAGCCCCCCATTGGAAGCTCCCAGACTTGTCCCTAAGTCCCCTTTTGTAGCCTGCTCCTAGGTTACTCCCTTTTTTTTGCTACAGTGTAACACACAAGGCTAACAATTCGTCCAGCACTTCTGCACCCAGACACTGCAGGGCACGTAAACTCAAAATTCAGGTGATGCTTTGGATCTCGGCCCCTAACACCTTAAGTCCTTAAAGGGGACCCCTGAGATTTGATTTCAAATACCTGTATGCAGTATACGTTTCTTTCTCCATAGGAAAGCATTGCCAGGCAAAAACACATTTGGGTTACATTTTTACTTACCTGCAAAAATTGATATACAGCAAAGTATTTATCAATAACAAAGTTCTTAATGTTTAAATAAATACAAAAATACCTGTTATTTTTCTAAATTGGTCTTGAGGTTCTTCTTGAGTATACCCCTCATTTATTGACTATATGTTCAACAAATGAATGAAGACTATCCTCTAATAAACCTAACCTGCTTACCCACACTACCGCAAAAGAGAGCATTAGGGGTTATTCAATTAAGCCCTATAAACCAGTAAGGTCCGTCTGGATTTTCTAAATAGTGTACCCCGTTTTGGTATGCTACATAAAGATCCATCTTCCTGCAGTAACTTTTTTTTTACTGTGCATACACCAATGCACTAAAGAGACACAGCAGTGTGCTGTTATAATAAACCAGTATATTGGGAACATAAACCGGGCACCTTAAACTGTATGCTTTGTCACACAAGTCAATGTGCTTGATCAGTGTATAAGCAGCTTCCCTACGCATTACATAGTATACAAATTACTCAATCCAGCTTTCAAGTATATCAACCAGTATAGTGCATGTAAACCAAGGCATGTGTTAACCAGTGCAGTGCTCAGAAAAGCACATCCAATATTTTTCATACATAAACCAATCTATTTGTCATGTGAACCATTGAAAATTATATGAGGTATATTACGTAGCTGAATTTTGGGCTGTTTGGCACCTCACATTTGCAGTTCTACTGAGGTCCATATGCCCTTATTGTTCCCTGCATTGTAATGGAACACTGTGCAGCTGTGGTACCCTGTTGTGTAATATGCAGGTTAAAAAAAACATGTGTGGTGCTTTTTGTCTAAAACGGTGCTCTATGCCATCATGCAGTAGACAGTATACCAGAGCAGTGCAATCTTTTCCCATGTTCAACTATGCCTCAGATTCTGCCTGCTGACAACAGTCACCTAAGCAGTTAAGTTACAAGTCTTTTCTCTCCTGTTCGGTGATGTACATAGATTGTATAATGTTCCCTTTTTTGTCAGATTTGGACCAACAGCAAACCCGTCTTCTACCTATTTGCCAAGGTGAGAAATCTGATGGCAACCTTATGTTTTTTATGACCTTTAGAAGGTAAATGAATGATACCATTTTGCATTTACAAATATATGTTGTTGTTTTTTTAATTATATTTTTTATATTTCATATAACAAGAAACAGAATGCCATATTAGGGCAGTAGCATAATGAGGTTTACAGACCGAGTTGGCATAAAAACAGGGATCTAAGGGGCATATTACCAAGCAATAGCGATAATTAGCGCTATTGCTTGGTTAGAGACAAAATATTTACCGCAGCGCTGCGGCGATGTTTACCACAAATAAACCTTGGTATTACAAAGGTTTAACGCAAATGCGGTAAAAATCGCTGCAAAGCATGAATATCGCAGAAAAGTCAGCGATATTCATGCATTAGCGAGCTAATGCTCTTAGCCATGTTATCCACCTCCCGTTGGATAACATGGCTAAGAACTGCTCAGGGCAGGTGTTAGCTTTTGGAGATATTCCCGCTTAACGCAAATATCTCCAAAAGTTGGTAATAGGAGATAGCGATGTTAGCGACTGTTTTCAGTCGCTAACATCTTGGCACGCCCACTTTGCATCTCATTAGTGATAAATATCACTGACATGCAAAGTGGGGCCCAAGATGGTCACTATCTCCTACTAGCTGTCGCTAACTGGTGTTAGCGACAGCTAGGTAATAGGGAGATAATTTTATCTCCGCTTTCTTGGCTTTTAAAGCCAAAAAAGCGGAGATAAACCCCCTTGATAATATGCCCCCAAGATACTTAGCTGTCTACGACTAAAGGCATCGCACCGTCAAAGTCTTGCAAGCCATAGTACACTGTGTCAGTCACTAATATATGTAAAAACAATACAAACCTATGTCAAACTCGTGAAAGTATTGCTTGATGTTTAGATGTAAAAATAATAGGATTAGGAAGAGGTCATGACACATTCCTGTTAGTTGTCAGCTCTATCACACAAGTAATATCTCAGGGATACCCAAATGACCCGAGTTTAAGCCGAGGTTGACAGTAATGTAGCGTAAATCTCAGCAACGTCATTGTACAAGACACTATCATGCCATCCGTCTTTCCTTCCAAGGTGACCTCTCCTCCACGGTATGGTTATGCATCAGATACCTTCAGCCGTGAAAGGGCAGTCGTTCTAAATAAATACAAAAATACCTGTTATTTTTCTAAATTGGTCTTGAGGTTCTTCTTGAGTATACCCCTCATTTATTGACTATATGTTCAACAAATGAATGAAGACTATCCTCTAATAAACCTAACCTGCTTACCCACACTACCGCAAAAGAGAGCATAAGGGGTTATTCAATTAAGCCCTATAAACCAGTAAGGTCTGTCTGGATTTTCTATATAGTGTACCCCGTTTTGGTATGCTACATAAAGATCCATCTTCCTGCAGTAACTTTTTTTTTACTGTGCATACACCAATGCACCAAAGAGACACAGCAGTGTGCTGTTATAATAAACCAGTATATTGGGAACATAAACCGGGCACCTTAAACTGTATGCTTTGTCACACAAGTCAATGTGCTTGATCAGTGTATAAGCAGCTTCCCTACGCATTACATAGTATACAAATTACTCAATCCAGCTTTCAAGTATATCAACCAGTATAGTGCATGTAAACCAAGGCATGTGTTAACCAGTGCAGTGCTCAGAAAAGCACATCCAATATTTTTCATACATAAACCAATCTATTTGTCATGTGAACCATTGAAAATTATATGAGGTATATTACGTAGCTGAATTTTGGGCTGTTTGGCACCTCACATTTGCAGTTCTACTGAGGTCCATATGCCCTTATTGTTCTCTGCATTGTAATGGAACACTGTGCAGCTGTGGTACCCTGTTGTGTAATATGCAGGTTAAAAAAAAAACATGTGTGGTGCTTTTTGTCTAAAACGGTGCTCTATGCCATCATGCAGTAGACAGTATACCAGAGCAGTGCAATCTTTTCCCATGTTCAACTATGCCTCAGATTCTGCCTGCTGACAACAGTCACCTAAGCAGTTAAGTTACAAGTCTTTTCTCTCCTGTTGGGTGATGTACATAGATTGTATAATGTTCCCTTTTTTGTCAGATTCGGACCAACAGCAAACCCGTCTTCTACCTATTTGCCAAGGTGAGAAATCTGATGGCAACCTTATATGTTTTTTATGACCTTTAGAAGGTAAATGAATGATACCATTTTACATTTACAAATATCTGTTGTTGATTTTTTAATTATATTTTTTATATTTCATATAACAAGAAACAGAATGCCATATTAGGGCAGTAGCATAATGAGAATTACAGACCGAGTTGGCATAAAAATAGGCATAAAAACAGATACCTTCAGCCGTGAAAGGGCAGTAGTTCTTTGAACCATTTTAGGTACTTCCGCCACGTACGCTAAGAGTTCCATCAATGGGGTAATAGAGATATTACAATCAATAATTACATGAGATCGCAACTATAACGTGAGCCCTTCCCTGCTTCTCCCAGTGAGACCAAACAAACATGATGATTTAAATTTAAAAACAAATAGATGATGGACAGAATGCTGAGCATTGTCAAATATTCATTCCATTGCAGATCTGGGTTAAATCCATTGCGTTTTTGCTTACCATGCACCTCCAGTTTGGACCAAGCTATGCCCAAATCAGTTTTAAACATTCTCCCTATAGGAACAATCTAGCCCGAACTGCCAGGTCAGGTCCTCCCTGGACTGGAAACAAGCATCTTGGCGCCAGTTTTGGGGTATAGCCCATTATGAGCACGCGGTCCATGTCTGGGACTACCCTTCCCACTTAGGGCGATTATAGCAACACAAAAAGATGATGGACGGAATGCTGAACATTGTCAAACACTTACCCCAAGTCAAGATATCTGGGTTAAATCCATTGTTCTTTTGCTCACCATGCCATTCCAGTCGGGATCTAGCCACATGCAAATCAGTCTTGACCCTGCTCCCTATGGGCACAGTCCAGCAAAAACTGCCAAACCAGGTCCTTGACTGAAACAAGCATTCCGATCTATGACTGGGGGGTGAATGTCTGACCTTGTTCAGCTTTCCGTCCATCATTTGTTTGTCTTGCTAGAGTCGCCCTAAGTGGGAAGGGTATGCCCAGATGTGGGTCCCATGCTTGCTATGCCACTGGCTTCAAGCTAGCCTGGCTGATGAGGGGTGATACCCCAAAACTAGTCCCAGGATGCTTGTTTTCCTGTCCAGGGAGGACTTGCCCTTGCAGTTCGGACTGGCATGCTCCCATGGGAAACAGGGTCAAGACTGATTTAAATATGGCTAGTCCAAACTGGGATGGCATGGGAAGCAACACATCAATGGATTTAACCCAGATCTGTGACTGGGGGGTGCATTTTTAACAATGTTCAGCATTCCGTCCATCTTTTTTTGTGACTTAAATTTTACAGCCTGGGCCAGCTGCTTCTAAGACCTTGCCCCCTTTTAATGAGGCCCTCACTGATACCTTGCTGACCACTTGTCAAAGCCCTGTTACTGTCCACCGTTATTAGGAAGGTGGCCTGGTGGCACAGACCAGCTCCTAGTGATCCTGCTTTTCTTACCAAACATCCTACTTCAGAGAGCCTTGTGGTTCAGGCCTCAACCACTAAAGTAAATTTCAATACATTCACCACAACTTCTCTTGATAAGGATTCCAAGAAGATCCCAGCTTTTGGCAAGCGTGTCTTTTCCTACTCCAGTCAAGCATTACTGTCATGTTAATGATGTTTGCTTACTGGATCATTATGCAAATTGTCTGTGGTATATTATTATTATTATTATTATTATTATTATGCTGTTTTATAACACGCTCTATTACTGCCGGAGTATCCTGGCGCGAAAAATATGACCAACAACGATCTTGCCAACTGTCCTGGAAGACCTTACACCATTTTGGCTCAAATGATTCATAATGGACAAGATACGGCCTAATATGGTAGCCCGCTGATCTAGATACTGCGGATTGCCTGTGGAGGGCAGGTGACACCAGTGTCGTACTTCGTCGACATCTCTGAATGCTCTCTGTTGGATTTTCAAGTCATCTACAGGCCTCCATCAATGATATGACCTTTGATGGGATCTGTTGATCCCTGCCCTGCAGTTTTCATTTCAATTGAAAAGGTTCAGAGACTGTTTGTATAGGCAGAGACAGCCCCTTCAACCTGTACAGCAGTCATCTCAGCCCTTTCAAATCCGTGAACGTAGGTCTGGCAGGCAGCACACATGCTAGCAGGGTTATCAGGCCCTGCATTCAATAAATCAATAAATCAATCAAGTAACTTGTATATCGCAACTACTCACCCATAAGAGTCTCAAGGCACGGGGGGACTGTTGATCTGTTGAAGGCACTGTGGTGCATGTGAAGAGCCTGGTCTTGAGGTCCTTCCTGAATTGGGGCAGTGGCGGTGATTTCCTGAGATGGAGAAGCAGGGTGTTCAAAGTCTTTGCTATGAGTTAGGAAAACGATCTTCCCCCAGCCGTGGTCTTGCGGATACGTAGGACTGCGGCCAGGGCCAGTTAGGCAGAGTGGAGGTCTTTGGTAGGTGCGTGGAATGCAAGGCGGTGATTGAGGTATGCAGGTCCTGAGTCATGTAGAGCTTTGTAGGTGTGTGTGAGGAGCTTTAAGGTGATGATTTTATTGACTGGGAGTCAGTGAGGGTCTCTCAGGTGGCTGGTGATGAGGCTGTGGCAGAGGATATTGAGGATGAGTCTGGCAGAGATGTTCTAAATGTTCTGCAGTTTCCTGAGGAGTTTCTGGGTGATGCAGGTGTAGAGTGTGTTTCAGTAATTGAGTCACGTGCTGATGAGTGCATGGGTGACTGTCTTTCTGGACTCCATGGGGATCCACTTAAAGATCTCTTGAAGCAGGTGTAGCTTGTGGAAGCAGGATGATGAGACAGAGTTGATCTGGTGGTACATGGTGAGTGAAGAGTTCAAGGTGATGCTGAGATTTCGTGCGTCGTCTGAGGGTGTGGGGGAATCCAAGATCTGCAGGCCACCAGGAATTGTCCCAGGCAGAGGGGGTGGAGCCCATGATGAGGACTTCAATCTTCTCTGACTTTAGTTTAAGGCAGCTGTCCTTCATCCAGGTGGCAACAGCCTTCATCCCATCACAAAGTTGTTCATGGCGACTGTGGGTTTGTTGGTGAGGGAGAGGATTAGCTGGGTGTCATCGGCATAGGAGCTGATGTTGAGTCTGTGGTTTCTGATGATAGCTGCGAGCGGGCCATGTAGGTGTTGAAGAGTGTGGGGCTCCGGTAGGAGCCCTGAGTCACTCTGCAGCTGATCTCTGTGGGTCCAGAGTGGAACAGTGGTAGACTCTGTTTTCGGCCGGCGAGGAAGGAGCGGATCCATTCCAGTGCTTTGTTGCAGATGCTGGCATCGTGGAGTCTTGTACATAGGGTGCGGTGGGCGACTGTGTTGAAGGTGGCCGAAAGGTACAGGAGGATGAGGACTGAAGTTTCACCTCAGTGGAAGTGGGTGCCGATGTCATCTGAGGTGGCAAGGAGGGCGGTCTCGGTACTGTGGTTGCTTTTGAAGCCGGATTAGGGGAGGTCCAGTATTTAGTTCACTTCAATGAACTTGCAGAGTTGCGCATTGATGGCCTTCTCGATGACCTTGGCTGGGAAGGGGAGAAGAGAGATGGGTCTGAAGTTCTTCAGGTCCTTCGGGCCTGCAGAGGGTTTCTTCACCAAGGTGTTGATCACTGTGTGTTTCCAGTCTTCCAGGAATGTGGAGTTGATGGAGAAGATGATGGGATGGCAGAGTTCAGGGCGATGGAGGTGCTGGCTCCTTTGAAGATGTGGTGCAGGTACGGGTCCGAGGGGGGTCCAAAGTGGGGGAGTGATCTACCGGAGGTGTAGATCAGACGACTCTGGCCTCCGACAGAAGCCTGGCTCCACATCAGTCTGTTGGAGTTGCAGGCCATTTGTTTGGCTTTGGTGACCTTCCTGACATCTATCAAAGGAAGACTGGTGCAAGTTTTTACTGACAACACCACCGCAATGTGGTATTGCAGCAAGCAGGGCAGAGTGGAGTCCAGTGCCAAGAGTCTCTGCATATCTGGAGTTGGTTGCAGCACAAGGACATTTCCCCTTAATGTCAGGGAGGAGTTGACCAGATAGGGTCTGGCAAATTATGAGTGGTGTCTACATCCTTAGTTGGCATAGGACATATTCCAATATTTGGAAGAAACCTAGCTAGATCTTTTTTCCTCTATCGAGAATGAGCAGTGTTCAAAATTTTGCACTTTGGAATTCCCACATGAGCACTTTCTTGGTGATACATTCTGGCTGAAATGGAACACTGGACTCCTCTATGCCTTCCTGCGCCAGCTTCCCCTGTCTTGAGTTTTGAAAAGAATCAAGAACGACCAGGACTAGGTCATAATAACAGCTCTGAGAGATTCAAGATTCAAAAATACTTTATTCGGTTAAAAAGCAAGATAACCATGAAAGTAGCATGACAAGTGCAAATTACAAATTACAAGAGGTGAGGTATGCTTATTTTTAAAAACACAAGAAAAAGGAGAATCATCAAAGTTAAATTCATATATACGGTAAAAACAATCAATCAAATCGAATTGATTTACGGCACTTAAAAACCAATTTTAAAAATTCTGCAATTGAGGCAACCATAAAAACAGTTTCCATTTTCTGGCACTCTATAAACGCTAGGCGACATCTATATACATTTAGATCCTTGAGGATAGGGATAATCAGATTTTTCCGAGGAAAGGTATAAAATTTACAAAAAAATAAAATGTGTATATCGGATTGATGGGATACTCCATCACATGGACAGGGACATAGATCCTTCGACCAACAATTCATCGACGGGAATGATAATGTCCTAAAAACAATATTCAGTCTAAAACGGGTCAAGAGATAGCGTTCATGGTTGGACATATACAATGAAAGATATGGCTGCAATCTCTCTCCCCATAGAATGTCCTGGTGGGCGGAAACAGTCTTTTTTCTCTCCTCTTCTATATGTCTCATTTCCTTGAGGTACACCGTACATAGGTTTTTCAGATCCCTTCTAGATATATATTCCATGGATTGCGGGTCCTCAAAGTATTGGAGGCAGTTTATTTTTCCAAGAAAGTTTTTGACATAGCCTATCCATTTAAAGTCACTGATATTGTCCAGTACCATGATATCCTTTAAAGTAGCCCGGTTAACAACACATTCATCATTTGTCCAAACCCTATGCCAAAGAAGGATTGGCTGAATTTTAATAGTGTCTGTAATATAGGGTATACCCAGTTCAGCGTGGCATATCATTGTTGCGGTGCTTTGGGGTACGGACAGGATGTAACATAAAAACTTGTTTTCCATGATTTGAAGCGCATTAACATTTGAGTACCCCCATAATCCGGCACCATAGGTGGCTACAGATATACAGGTCGCATTATACACAGTTAAAATCTCCTTTATGGGTTTTTTACCTAATTTTTTCATAAAGCATTTTAGGGCCATAATAGTCTTAGAAAATAGCAGGGATCTCGCATGAATCGCTGTAGTCCATGAGCCACTTTCATGAAACAATATGCCCAGATACGGGAAAGTAGGGGTCCTTTCTAGGGGATCGGTATTAATGAAGATTGGCTTCAAATGTTTGCTAGTTCTGGGCCCACAGAACATTGATAAAGTTTTAGAACAATTGATTTTCAAATCTAAGCCAAGCATAAAGGTGTTAAAGGCTGTAACCAGAGTTTGTAAAGCCATTGTTGTACGAGCCATCAAAACGGCATCATCAGCGTACATCAGTGCAGGGACAGGCCTACCTCTCACCATAGGCATGTCTCTGCCCTCATGCACGAGATGCTTCTCCAATCCATTTATGTATAACAAAAATAGAAAGGGGGCTAAAACGCACCCTTGGCGCACACCCCTACCAATCCCAAATTGTCTACTGCATTTACCATTATTCCCGTATCTGACACTAGCAGTGGCCCCAGAATAAAGTTCTCTCAGAAAACATATAATGGCATTTTCTATACCCAATTCGGCCATAATAGACAATAGTTTGGTGTGTGACACACAATCGAAAGCTGATGTTAAATCAACGAAAGTAAGGTATAGACGTTGTTTTTTAACCTTTATGTATTTCTGTTGCAAGGTGAAAAGATTCAAACCTTGCTCAATGGTCCCCAAACCCTTTTGAAACCCAAATTGAAAATCACTTAGTACTCCATTATCCTCAGCCCAGCTCTGCAGTTTTGCTAAAATCACTCTCCCCAGAATTTTTATGGAAGAGTCCAGTAAAGAAATTGGCCTATAGCAAGTACAACTTAGCCTGTCACCTTTTTTGAAAATGGGGACTATTACCGATGTGAACCAGGTAGGGATTGGACTATTTGCCAGGGCGGCATTAAAAAGCTGAACCAGCAAAGGCCCCCATAATTCAATATTAGCTTTATAGAGGTCAGCTGGTATGCCGTCTGGCCCTGCTGCCTTGCCCCCCTTAGTCGCCTTCAGACTAGCTATCACTTCTGGGAGGGTTACAGTCAGAGTTCTAGTGGTGTCTAAATTTAACAACCCCACGTCCTGGCCTACATCTGGAATCAGTTCCACAGCCTTATAAAGGGAGGAAAAATGAGCCACCCACTCATTTTCTGAGATAGCAATTTCCAGGCGTGCTTTTTGATCATATAAAAGGGGGGTATTAATGACCCTCCAAAAAGCGGCCGGGTCCTTTGATTTTGAGGCAGCGCATAGATTGTCCCAAGCCTCCCTTTTTATCAAGGCCTTTCTATCCTTCAGTGCAAAGTTATAGACCTTCCTAGCATTTCTAATTAGGATTGCATCCCGTGGTCTTTTGTGGATTGCAAGTCTAAGTTTTGTTAAGGCTCTAGTGCAATTCCTATCGAACCATTTCCTGTTGGACTTTAAGGAATTTTTCCTTTCAACCCACAAGGCTTCCTTAATAGTACTAGAGATAACATTAAAATGGGTTATTATATCACAATGCTCAGCATACTCATCTAAACAGATCGAGAAACTATTCATGCATTTACTCAGTATTTTATACAGGAAGTCATCCGGGACCAGTCTGCTCCATTTAAGGTTGTAACCATTTTGAGCACCCAACCTCACATCCTGGACCCTTTGGTCCGGATCCTCTCTAGTATCAGTTGCAGCAAATAGATTATCCAGTTTTAGTACCTGTGGCAGGTGATCACTCAATGGTAAATCCATGATATTTGCTTTGATCAGTCTGCTCGCAGAGCTTATCGTACACAAATTAAAATCAATTATAGATGAGGCACCCCGACCAACAAATGTTGGTACAAATGGCATTGTATGATGTGCTACCTCATTTGAAAACCCAAAGTTAAAGTTAAAAATTATCTCATTTAATGAGTCACCTAATCGGGTGTGTTCAAAATGGGTTAAGTTGACATCTTGTTCCAGCATTAAACCACAAATGCCCTTTTGGCCCTTTTTGCAGAGAGTACAATTAAAATCACCTCCCCATAAAAGCATAACTTCAGCCCTCTTGCTCTTATCAAGTTCATTTTGCATTTCTATAGTTAATGTGTCAAGTACATCCTTAATCATGCCATCTGAACAATTATTGTAAAAATTAAAAAGAACCATCTTTGGACCCTTCCTTGTATAAATTACAATTTTTTGATAATAACTGGATCCAGGGGAGAACGAAATATTATCGTATACTAGCAAATTGGATATGTATACAATCAACCCCCCCTTGGGTCTCCCAAAAGTTCCCCCCACCGCCGGGGTAAAGTATGTTTTATAGCCATTAAGATGTATTGGGGTGGTAGCCCAAGTTTCTTGGAGGGCTAGTATTCCCACATCAGTAATGGCCTCATCCCAGGTTGGGTTAGTAATCTTTTGTTTTAGCCCGGCCACATTCCAAAAAAGCACCTTACAATAATCTTTTCCTACAGTTGAGGTATCTATACTGTCTCCTGGTCTACTGACCTGACTCCCTTGTATAGACTGGTCCCCCCCCTGGGTTACTAAGGTTTCATCAGGCCCTGGACAGCTTATCAAACCCAAGCCCAAAGAGTTGTTAGGCAACAAGACATCTTCCTTGATCTCGGGGAGTCAGTCCACACTTTCCAAACAATCATACCGGTTATAACAGGGGAAGAACGAAGGGAAATGCGGAATGCCTGGGTGCCCTAGGTCATAGCCTTGAGGATGAAAGTAAGGGGGCCTCCCTTTGTGCTTCACAGTGTTCCAACCATCTTCAAACCTCCCATTCCACTGTGTGTTGTGATAATTATTATCAAAAACCTGACCAATGTTACCACCATTATGTCGTTTGTCCCTGGTCCAGCTCCACCTATTATCCGGTTGTTCACCCTCCGGATAAAAGAAGGATAAAGGCCTAGCCACAATAGACTGACCATAATTTCTTGGGGGCCTCGATGAAATAAATTCTGCAGTGCGGGGATTCTCGAATGTTATCACCACGCAATCACCGTGTGACCTTTTTTTGTTGTTATTATTATACCCCACCCACGGAGCCCTTTCCACCATGAGAATGTTACTTTTAAGGGCTGGTGGCAAGGGGTAATTATCGTTTAGCCAGTGTATTGTTTTATTTATAAGACCCCCATTATTTTCATAAGATTTATTATCAGGTTGTGGGACTCCAGTAAGGACCACCACGTATGGAGAGGCTTCTGGAGGTAGATGTATGTTTCTACGTGACTCCCTTTTTTCTAGGTTAGCTTTGTCCTTGGGAGTTTGTGTAGGTGGTGCTGCTTTATCAGTAGTAGTTAAATTTTTAGGTGTTGGTATCGGTTTTGGAAGTGAATTATTGGTGGGTTTTGGAGGTGGAATGGTGGTGGGGTTTGATGGTGGATTGATAGTAACATTATTTTTTGCAGCTGTGGGAGGTCTATTCGTAGTAGTTTTTTTGGAGGAACTTTACTGTTCACATTGAAGCTAGGGGCACTGATGTCTTTATGGATGTTAGTCAATATTGTTTCCAGACATCGTAGCCTAACCTCAATAGGTTCTAATAGAATTTTTAGCATAGCAAAGATGTTATTGTTAGCCATACTTAGGCTACTACTATCCTCTCCCCCTCCCGGTTGATTGTCAACTACCCCACTTAGTTCCAGGATTCCCTCCAGACTACTATCCAAAATGGTTTCGTCTGGTAGGCTTAATGTTATGCCCGTGCTTACCCGGGGCCCCCCTGCGGTATCATTAATATTGGCATGTGCATCTAGATTAGTGCTTACATTAGACTGTGTTGGGTCCAGCTGAATTGGGTCATGGGTTTTACTAAACTGGGGTTTTTTCCCTTTTCGAGTAGTCGTTTTATTGGACTTTTGTTTAGTACACTTTTGTTTAGGGATTGCCCCCTCTTTCCTCCCCCTTTCAATCAGGGTACTAGCTGAAGTTTCATTTTCAATTACCACTGAGGCATTTTCCAGCAACAACGAAAGATTTGGAGTCGCTTCCAGACCTTCCTGCGAGGCTGGTAAGTCGGAACCCTGACCCTTATGTACCATTGCAAGTGTTTTTGGAGCGGAAGCATTATTGGGTGTGCAAGCTTGAGCAATATGGCCCAGAGATGAACGTTTTGCCATGGCTAAATCTTGGGACACCCTTCTGTCCATCAGTATGATCCCTTCATCTATGAGAGCATGTGTGCGAACTATGAAGTCATCTAGGGTACCTGTTAATTTCTTTACCCCAGCGGCTGCCATGCTTCTGGTCTCTGGGTGATTCATGGCAAAACCCAACTAATAACCACCAGAACAGGAGGAATAAATAAACTTAAGCAAGAACTCAGGGACTCACACTAGTATATGGCAGCGAGTTTTTAGCCAACTTACAGTTTTGCAGTCTCGATGTCCTTTGGCTATTTGCAAACTGGCAGGGTGTCTGGCCCAGGCCAGGCTCCTCGGGCCTCTGAGGGCCTAAGAGGGCCCGCCCTTTGCCCGGGCTTCGCCCCGGGCGTCCCGCTCGCGTCCCGCGTAGCTGGCTCTGTCCCAGTTAAGAAGCGCCTCCTGGCGCGACGTCACTGTTGCGCGCCGCCGCGTTGCCTGCCGGGAACTGTAGTCCCGGAGCGGAGGCGCGATTACCCCAGGCTTTGACTCTTGGCTCCGGTGGCGGCGTTCTCCCGGCAAGGGAGCTGTCAGGTGAGTGACTCCTGGCTCGGTGGCGGCGTTCTCCCAGCAAGGGAGCTCCTGGGTCGTGTCACAGCGCTCGGTGGCGGCGTAGCGTTGTGCCTCCTCAGCTCTCCCCCGCTCCGCCGGCTCTGTCCCAGTTAAGAAGCGCCTCCTGGCGCGACGTCACTGTTGCGCGCCGCCGCGTTGCCTGCCGGGAACTGTAGTCCCGGAGCGGCGGCGCGATTACCCCAGGCTTTGACTCTTGGCTCCGGTGGCGGCGTTCTCCCGGCAAGGGAGCTGTCAGGTGAGTGACTCCTGGCTCGGTGGCGGCGTTCTCCCAGCAAGGGAGCTCCTGGGTCGTGTCACAGCGCTCGGTGGCGGCGTAGCGTTGTGCCTCCTCAGCTCTCCCCCGCTCCGCCGGCTCTGTCCCAGTTAAGAAGCGCCTCCTGGCGCGACGTCACTGTTGCGCGCCGCCGCGTTGCCTGCCGGGAACTGTAGTCCCGGAGCGGCGGCGCGATTACCCCAGGCTTTGACTCTTGGCTCCGGTGGCGGCGTTCTCCCGGCAAGGGAGCTGTCAGGTGAGTGACTCCTGGCTCGGTGGCGGCGTTCTCCCAGCAAGGGAGCTCCTGGGTCGTGTCACAGCGCTCGGTGGCGGCGTAGCGTTGTGCCTCCTCAGCTCTCCCCCGCTCCGCCGGCTCTGTCCCAGTTAAGAAGCGCCTCCTGGCGCGACGTCACTGTTGCGCGCCGCCGCGTTGCCTGCCGGGAACTGTAGTCCCGGAGCGGCGGCGCGATTACCCCAGGCTTTGACTCTTGGCTCCGGTGGCGGCGTTCTCCCGGCAAGGGAGCTGTCAGGTGAGTGACTCCTGGCTCGGTGGCGGCGTTCTCCCAGCAAGGGAGCTCCTGGGTCGTGTCACAGCGCTCGGTGGCGGCGTAGCGTTGTGCCTCCTCAGCTCTGAATTCGGCCAGGAGAGTGTGTTACCGGGAACTTCTAGCCATGAGCATCTATCGTCTGAGCTGGTTGCCTCTTTGAGGGGACCTTCTTTCACAGTAGTAGGGCAGGGTCCTTCACCTGCATCTACACAACTTACAACTCCATACTTGGAGTTTGAGCCGCGACAGTTGATAGCCTTTCATCAACGCCCGAAGTATTAAATGTTATTTTGGCAGCCAGGCGCCTCTCTACTACAACCACCAATGTGGGATGCTGGGCGAAATTTGTTGTTTAGTGTTCTTCCAAACATATTTAGCCTTTACAGGGCCAATTATCTAATGTGCTACTTTTTTACTATCTCTATCCCAGCAAGTCCTTGCTTTGGCAACAGTTAAAGTTTATTTGCCAGCCATATTGATTTGTTTACATCTACCTGATCAGCCATCTTTCGCAGATCTCCACTGGTTGCATACTGGAAAGCATATTCAATGTAATACACTTTGTTTTGTTTTGAAGCACCTAATTAAATCAATACACCTATAACAGTCTAAGGTTTAGATGCTTCAAAGGAAAAACCGGTTGCAAAGTGGCAGATTCTCAAAATCTGCCCCTTTGCGACCATTATTTTTGCATTTGGGATGCATCATCCCAAATGCAAAAATCGCAATTTAAGAAATCGCAAAACTGCGATTACTTAAATTTCGATTGAATTTAAGGAATCTCAAATTGAGATTCCTTAAATGCAATGCATCAAAGTAAAAAAAATTGCGATTTCGCTAATTGGGGGAGCAAATTATCATGAAGTTGAACTTCATGGTAAATCGCAAAAACTTTGAAAAATGCACTAAAGTTCCATTTTACACACACACATGCCCTTGGGGCATGTGTGTGTGCAAGATGCTCTCATATGCAGATTTCAGGGATGCAACAGGGTATCCTTTTGACACCCTTGAAATTGCATTCTCAATTTGCGATTCTCTAATTGAGAATCGCAAATTGAGAATGTCTTCCCATTCATTCCTATGGGCCTCTAGGCCCATAGGAATGAATAGGGTGGTATTCCTTAATTGCGACTCGCAATTTGCGAGTCGCAATTAAGAAATGTTTAGAAATTGCTATTTCTTTTGGGATTTCTACATGCATATTTTTGCTATTCCTTATTAGCGAATCCTTATTTTTCGCTAATAAGGAATCGCAAATGGCATTGTTGATGCATCTATACCCAAGGTCCTACAGATTGATCTGGATACCTAGGATTGTTAAAACCAGACCGGGTGGATTTTTCTTGTGCTATGTGCTTCAGAAGGTACATTAAAAAATGGTCACATTGGAAATACATTTTGCATGATAAGATAATTATTCAGACTGCACCATGACCAATTCAAATGAATGTGATTTATTCTCTTAATCATCACGGGCCGATTCACAGAAATAAACTGGGATAAAATCCTAAATGTACTACTTTTGGTATTTGCCACAAGTTTTACAGTTCCTTAAGGTGTAGTTGAGGTGTCAGTTCTTTGACTTGATGACACAGAAACAGACAACGCGCGTTTCGTCACAACCGTGACTTTCTCAAGGCTGTAAGAAGTAAAGCTTAGAATACAGCAGTTGGTGCACAAATTCAAATACACTTCATATTTCCTAATTATGTCGTGAATTAGGAAAAAAGGAAACTGTGCAAGTAAACTAAAATCTTACGCCAGAAAAACTTGAGAAACAACACCCAAAGCAGGAAGAGAAAGAAGTGAAGTAAAATGAGATTTCTTAGAAGTGAAAGCAGTTGTATCCTTTGATGTCACATAATTTACTGTATGTGTGACTGAAGCGACGAAATAGAACTCATGTTGCTTCCAAATAATTGGCTCCCATAGGTGACAAAGAGCTAAGAAATGTGGGCCAGATGTAGGTGCCCCAATACCGGTCGGTAACGGCCGAAAATACCGATTCTCGGCCGTTACCGTCCGGTACTGAGCCATCGGGATGTAGGGGTCCGAATTCCGTCCGATTCGGTAAATTTACTGAATCGGTAAAGTTACCGAATCGGTAAAATACCGAATTGGAAAAAATACAGAATCGGTAAATTTACCAAATCGGTAATACACCGAATCGGTAAATATACTGATTCGGTATATTTACAGAATCGGAAGAGTTACCGAATTGGTAAAATACCGAATCAGAAAATAAGAAGTGGTAAAATCGATAATTGAGATGTAGGTAAGCACAGAAATACCGAATTAGCCTCAAATTCGGTATTTAAGAGTTGGTATTTACCATGGATTGGAATCAGGTGGTAACCAACTGCAACCCATAAAAAAGGACCCAAAATGCAATTCAACTTGCACTATGGCGGCATTTTATGTCATTGCAAGACGGCTACAGCTACAGCAGGAAGGAGAGAGGGAATGGCAGAGAGAGGAGCAGGTCTACAGACAGAGGATCACCCTGTTCATGCTCACAGAGGCAGAGATCCTCCAGAGGTACAAGCTGGAGCCAGACACCATTTTGGACCTCATCAGGGTCCTCCAACCACTGTTGGAGCACACCACCCCAAGGGCACACGCTATCCCACCGCACGTGCAGGTGCTATGCAGCCTACACCTGCTTGCATCTGGCAGCTATCAGAGTGTGGTTGCTGCGGTAGGTGGGGTGACCCAGAGCAGCCTGTCAAGGTTTTTCCACAAATTCCTTGACGCCATGTTACAGAGGATGGACCAATACATTTCTTTTCCTGCAACTCATGCGGAACTGGTACAAACAAAAGCAGACTTCTACCAGATGGCATGATTCCCCCATATCATTTGCTGCATTGATGGCACGCACATTCCCATTTGCCCCCCTGCTGACAAAAAATACATATACCGGAATCGGAAGTCAACGCACACCATCAATGTGCAGGTGATTTGCAATGCAAAGTGCGCCATCACTGACCTTGTGGCAAAATTCCCTGGGAGTACCCACGACTCCTACATATTTCAAAACAGCGGCATCAATGCACGGCTGACTGCAGGGGAATTTGGTGAAGGATACCTCCTAGGTGAGACACAGTGTCAGACCCCCATAATAACAATAGCAGTGTGAAGTACATGTATGCATGTGAGTAATGTTACCCCTTTTCCTTCTAGGAGACAGTGCATATGCCCTCCGCTCATTCATACTCACCCCCTACCTCAAGCCCTCAACACCCAGCCAGAGGAGATATAACCGGGCCCACAAAAGCACAAGGAATGTAGTGGAACGGACCTTTGGCATATGGAAAAGCAGATTCCGATGCTTGCACAAGAGTGGAGGTGCAAGGCAGTATACCCCCATCACCTGCTGTAAGATCATTGCTGCCTGTGCCATGTTGCACAACCTTGCAGTGAAGAAGGGCACTGAGGTGGAGTTGTCAGACTACGAGGATCACGACGACGACATTGCTGTGCCAGTAACCCAACCTGCTGGAGTGTCAACACCAAGTGATGGCAGATACAGACGTCAGGAGATTACAGACAACTATTTCTGAGTGAGTAAAGATACACAGACAGGTTGTGAATGTGAAAAACGACGTTCATGCACTGATGTGCAACAAAAAAATTAATTATTTAAAGGTGGGGACTGGTAATGTCTCGGGTTGCCTCACCCACACTGTCAATGTCATTTTCGGCCGCGCTTCCCAGAGCCACTGGGATGTTGCTCACTCCCTTCAGCATGGCCTGCAGGCTCTGCTGAGCGCCTGGTGCTCCTGCGTGGCTCTACAACAGCGCTAGCCAGGCTGCTGCGGCTACTGCTGTCGTCTGCCTCAGCCACGTCCAGGGCAGGATTGACAGCAGTATGAGAGATGATCATGGCCTCCAGGGCACTGGTGATCCTGGCCATGCCCCTGGTTACCTCCGCGGTGTTTTGCGTGAGGCTCTCCTGTAGTTCAAGCCTCTACGGCATAGCTGGGAAGTTGCCATGGCCAGCCGGTTCATAGCCCTGTTGTGCACACGTGCATCCCTGCGCCTTGTGTGCTCGATGGTTTCCATTTTTGCACACAGCTGGTTGATGGCGGTGGTCATGTGTAGTGTAGGAAGGTAGATCCTGACTATGGTTGCCCCCAACTTTTTGCCCTGTGTTTTAGCTGGATTTTGACATAGTTGGCCTGGGAACCTTCCAATCAGGACCCCAAACCTACTGCTCTCTTTCTAAAATGGATTTCATGTACCCTAGGTACATATCTAATTGGTACTGGACCACCTTATCAGACCCTGTAACTCAGGGCATAGGTGTACCTACCAGGGGCTGCAGCATGTATTATGCCACCCCTGGCTGGCCATCTAAATCTGACACAACTGGCTGCACGACAGCTGGGGCAAGGTGGTGTAATCACCCCTTGCTTTAGATATAGTATACCTATATCTAACCCTACAATGGACACACAGATTCCTATCAGTCACTCCTATGGCAGGCCTTGACAATCCTGAAGGCAGAGTGCTTGGAATCGTGTGAGATGGTGCTCTGGCATGAGCTGAGCCCGTTTGCAGCTTGCGGAACCAAGTCCTAATAGCTGTTCCATGATAACGCATACCATATACTCTTAAGTGCATTATAATCCTCGCGGTTATATGCCAACTCTGGTATCGCTTTATCAAAACATGTCGAGTAAGGTGTCATACGAATTGGAATACTAACCCCTCGCCAATTCTGGCGACGGGGTTAGCATTCCACCCTTCTAGAGGGACACGACATGTATGTAACTGTGAACCCCGGTTAAAGTTAACTCGAGCCTCAGCATCACAAAATGGATGCTGCCACCACAGACACAAGTCTGACCTCCTGCTGCTGGGAGTCCTTCCAGCGAGGGAGGCTTGGACAAAGGGTTTCCTGTCAGGGGCGGTGCTAGCACCATCCCAGACAGGGTTCGTGTATCCTGGGTAGGCAGGGCTTTAGAGGAAGGTGACTGCAAGTGTCACCCCGGTGCTCACTATGCATCTGCCGGCTAGAACCAGTTCCAGGGGCACACCAGCCCCTGAGCTGGGGAAAGTCCGGCATGGGAGAGGGGTGTAACCACCCCCCTTCCTGGTCCCACCCATGGGCAGGACCTAGTCGCGTGCCAGACCCTTTTCCTAGTATAAAGATAGGAGCGGGCCCCCTTCCAAAGCAGATCATCTTTTTTTTTTTTTTTAATTTTTGAAAACCTTTATTGCGCATCAGAAAAGGACAAATACGGGCCTACAACCATCTGGCCGGCCACAAAACTTTTAAAGCATCAATGCAAGCAATACGGCGACACAGTGTTACCCCATCATCCTAGCCCAGCATTGAAGAGTTACACAATAATTGCTGTAATACCGTGTCCCAGAACCAGTGAAGGTTAATTTTAAAGTTTTTTATGCGAATATTGAATCAAATCGTACTGTTCTGAATCAGAAGAGAAGAAATAGCAAAAAGGAAGAATCCATGTGGGAGGGGCACGACATTAGCTACAAGTCAATACGCAGGAAAGCGACCCAACCGTCAAGTCCCACCCGGGCAGCATGGCAGCAATTTGTATATCCAGCTAGATGACCCTCCTAACGCCCCACCCAATGCCCGCCGCCACCCAACCCCTAGTAACCTAGACATGGACCCAGACCAAAAAGGGAAAATCAAAAATAGGAATAAAATAAGGCACCATAGAAATTATAACTAGAAACTAACTACTAACCCCCCACCCTACACGCATGCAGAGGCTACGGCCTGCCCCCCCCCCCCCAGCAGTGTGTCTGTCGCCCAATAAACCCGAAATATAGCAAGAAAGAAAAGAAAGGAAGAAGAAAAAGAAAAAAGGTATAACATCCAATATAGAGAGGGAGAAAAGGACACCCTAATCATCGCCTCTCAAAGACAAATAGAACAGGAGGAGGATCAATTCTAGGCAGTCCCGGTCCCCACCAGCCACAAGTACATCTTCCACCCCAAGATCAAAGTAACCAGCAAGCAATAAGGCAGATACAGGAGTGAAATGTCAATTTGCAGCGTTTGAGTAATCTGGACACAAAAAACAGTCCCAATCCCGGTTCAACCAGCCAAGAAGCCGATAATAAGGAAAGCAGCCTAGCCCTGGCCCGAACGTGGACACACTCCCAAATACGCTCCCCGAGAGAGGCCCACCCACTGTAGAACAAAGAGACAATATGGCGACAGAAAGAATGAAAGTGACTTAGTAACACAAAATGGCCGTCGAGAGTCACCAGTAAATCCGTCGACTGTAGCAGGGAGTTCCACAGAGACATCAGGAGTGTATGAGTTGTTTAGCTGCAAAGTCAAAGAACTCGACCCAGGTGCCGTCGATAGAGCCAGCCATGTCGTGGATAGGACCCAAGACACACGCGATGATAGATCCAACAATGTAGCACTCCCCATCGGAAGAGGAAACAAAGTATCTCGGGCGGAGTTGTCAGGCGGGCAGTCTCGGGCGCCAAAAAGGTCGGGAGCGGGCACATCTGTCCAACAGGCAGGAGGAGGCACTGTATCCCCATGAAGTGCAGGCGGAGGCGAGTGGAAGCTTTGCGAGATCTGTGCGTTACATCCCCGCCGCAGCGCAGACGCCATGTCGTCCAGTTTGTCTCCCAGTATTCTGTAACCGTGGTGCATATCCGCACGGAAGTCGCACAAGGCGGACAGGATGGTTTCAAGAGAAAGTGTGGGCTGTAGCCCCTGCCTCTCACTTTCCTGGGAAATTACTTGAAACTCGGGCCCCACCTCAGGCGGGGCAGCACAGGCCACTGGCGGGAGCGAGCGCTCTCCCCCACCACACAAAGCACCAAGCAAAGCCATTATGCCAAAATTCCGGGGTAATCGCCAGGATAGGTGTAGCACAAGCGAGTGTCCATTCAGCGCTTCAGGAGCACTAAATACAGTGTCAGTGAGGCACACACTGCAGGATAGACGCCCCGCGGCAGACCCAGGTAGAGAGACATGGAGTCAGGCAAACATAGCCAGGCAAACATGGCCGAGCGACCCTCTCCCCATACCATCTGCGCCCAAAAAGGGGGATCCGCTCCAAAGGGGTGCCCGGCGCAGCAAGCGCTCACTTCTCAACGCCTGCTTCGAGTCGCTTCAGGTGGCGTAGCATGGGCAGTGCCTCGCGAGGATCCCACCGGTGCTCTGGACTTCAGCGCCGATCGAGTGTTCCGGCCGCCAGCAGTTCTCCGGGGCACGGCAGAAAGAGACCGTGCAGGCGGGGTCCAGGGCTGCAAACTGTTCCGCGGCTATCTCCGGCCGCCGGGCAGGTCGAGAGTCCGGGAAAACACCGCCGAGATCAGCGCCGCGTCGCACACAATCCGTCGTCAAGTTACACCAGGATATATGCCAGGATATCGGTGCGGCGGACAAAGGCTGGCGGAGCCGGGAGCCTACAGGTCTGCTCCGGTCGCCATCTTGGCTCCTCCCCTCGCAGATCATCTTTGAATCCTGAAACTACTTTCTACGAAAGGAACTCAAGACTTCTTCTCAAGATTTCTCCCTTGTGACTAAGGAGTAGTCACCCTGCACCCGCAGGCACCATCTAAGAACACTGCGGTTTGCTGCACGTCCTTCCTCCGGAATCCGACTGACCAGCACGACGAGACCCGGCTTCCCTGGCACCTCTGACCTCTACCTACATCGTCAGCTCAGCTGAGATCCGTGGGTGTGACGAGACCTCGAGGGACCGGCCATCTTCAGAACTGCACGACGCTTATCCAGCACGACCGCCGAGGGACCCTCGAGTGAGTTCTTTGGGGTTCGAGAAGCCCTAACCCTGAGCAGCTCCAGCACCGAAGTCCAGCCCCCCAGCATCCACCAGATCTGCGTGGGGCCCTACTGCTCTTTGCTGCTCACCGCGTTGTCCGGCTACTTGCCTGCTGGCTTGTGGCCCTCTTGACGACGCTCCACGACGACAACACCGCTGGTCTGGTTGCTCAAGACTGGCCCTTGCTCCCCTCCCAACAGAGGAGCATCCTGGACCCTCCTGGTCCACTCCAGACGCTATTTTAAGTCCACTGCGTGGGCTTGCATTTGCCAAGACTTGTTGCCCCAATCCTGGGTCCAGCGACGTCGACAGCAGATACCATCGTGAGACAGCTCGCACCTCCATCCTGGTCGCCGACAACGCCTCCTGGTCCGTGAGACTGCAGAGCCCAGCGTCGCCCACTCACCTGGTCGAGGTGACTCCATCCGGTGCCATCCTGGTGCCCATCTAATCACTGGCTAGTGATTCAGAACTTGGTCCTCTCTGCTTACAGGTGTCTTCCATCTTCGATCCAGGCTTGGATCCCTCCGAATCTCTTCACTGGTCGCCTGCCAGCAACTTCTTCTTTCAGGCTTCATAGACTGCAACGAGGATTCCCGACGAATGTCCAGACCTAGGCATCCGCAGCCCCTGGGCTAGGTAAACTCAGCATTTCGGTGCTCCAGCATAGCTTTGCTATCCAAAGGTCCAGATCCTTTTTCGTTTCAGCTCTACCTAGTCGGATTCGTCCGATAACACTAACTTTACGAAATCTAGCATCCATAGACTTTGTCCCGCATCCCGCGTGAGAGTGCACACTCTGCACCCGATCTCCCTAGGCCACCTGCTAGTAATTTGAAGGTTCAGTAGTCAAGTCCTAGCGATCCTAAAGCCTATTAGAGTAGTACTTACCTTCTAGTAATTTCGCATTCCACTTTTAGAGTATATGGTTTTTCGTGCCCCTCGGTGCATTTGTGTAAATTGTGCGACTTTGCGTATTTTCCTAAAAGCTTTGAATTGTGCTTAGCGCCCTGTGCTCATAAAGAGTCCAGGGCTGTTGTGTTCTAAATAAATATACTTTATTTTCATAGCAACTTGTGTGGTGTCCTTTCACTTGGTGTTCAAGGGGTATATGTGATGGTATAACAGTTGGCTTAACACGCCCTCTAGAGTTTAGCCTAAAGACTGCTCTTGTCCATGCTACTAGGATAGCTGGTCTAACGGTTGACTTACAACCAATCATCAATAATGGTCGTTTGGAATGATACACAGTGATCACTAAAATAGTGAGCACTACATATCAGGCCAACTTCTCACATTGGTGAGCAGCGGTTGGGATTTGAGTTTGCTGATGTTTTACCACACGTATCCTAAGAATATCATTGTGAAAGATCACATAAGTACACAGGTACATATAACTTAGCTTAGAATACTCTGAGTTCTACTGAACCAGCTGTTGTAGTTCAACAGGGTCTAACACACCCAGACTACAACTCTTAGCAAGGGATCAGTAGGCAAACAAACAGTGTAGGTAGGTGCAACACTTACACCACACTAGAAGCATGTCGGACAAAGGAGGGAACTCAGAAGCCCCCCTTGTGTCAGTGGACCCTCCACAGGTCACTTCACGATATGCTTCTCTTAGCTTCCAGGAGATGAGACAAATCTGTACATCCAGGAAACTAAAACAGGGTTCTAACCCTACCATTCCCTTTCTGATTGGTCTCTTAGAGACTTATGATGCCAGGAGGACTGCCAACACACATCCTTCTCATCCAGATGGGAATATGCCCCCCTTAGAGGGAACCCTTGGGGACCCTGACCTCCAACTCAATGGCACTGGTAGTGATGAGGAGGAAGAGGTTCAGGAAGTGTCAGGGGATGAGGCAGACAAAGGTCAGGTAGAAGTCAGTAGACTCACCAGGACCAACTTAAGTAGGCATGAGAATGGATTTGGGGGACCCCCAGGGCCACTCTCAGGCAGACTTAACATTGGGAATGGACGAGTTAGGTCTCTATCCAGAGGCTCTAACAGATCCATTCGAACCAATGGCTTTCAGACCTCTTCTCGTAGAGGGATGTCATCCCCTAAGAGGAGGGAGCATGAAGCAAAGATGAGGGAGACCAATCTGAGGATTGAAAGGGAAGAACTTGCCCTGGCCAAAGAGAGGCTTGCCTTTGCGAGAGAGCAGAAATTGAGTGGAGTAGACCTCACTGGTGGCAGCATTTTACCTAGAGAAAAGGACAGGAGTTTAGACACTAGACACCTGAGTAAGATAGTGCCCCCCTTTAAACAATGGGATGGCATCCACAAATGGATGACTGCTTTGGAGAGGGCCTGCACTGTACAGTGTGTCCCCCAGAGTCAGTGGGCAGCTATCTTGTGGCTCTCATTTGAAGGCAAAGGTAGAGATAAGCTCCTCACTACTAGAGCTGAGGATGCTAACAATTACCAAGTCCTGAAGAATGCACTGGTTGATGGGTTTGGCTTAACAACTGAACAGTACAGGTTGATGTTCAGAGACACCCAGAAAACTCAGTCTCAGGATTGGGCTGACTTTGTTGACTGTGCCACTAAGGCTTTTGAAGGCTGGCTACTGGGAAGTAAGGTTACTGATTTTAAAGGATTGTACAATCTAATTATGGGAGAGCAAATCTTAAGTAATTGTCAGAACCAGTTATTACACCAGCACCTGGTAGACTCTGATCTGACCTCTCCACAAGAATTGGGTAAGAGGGCAGACAAATGGGTCAGAACCAGGATTAGGCCTAAAAACCAGGGTGGTAACCAAAAGAAAGAATCAACCAAGCCTCAAGAGAAGGGTGGGAATAAATCTTCTGATCAAACCACATCAGGGCCCCAAAACTTCTCTGAAAAGGGTGGGCCCCAGACTTCTCCCAAAACCCAAAAGAAACCTTATTGTCATATCTGCAAACAGGTAGGCCATTACAAAAGTGACAGTAGTTGCCCAAAGGCCAACAACAATAAGGAAAACATACCCCCAAATAAAGCTTCCCAGCCTCCTGTTACTACTAGTAGTAATCCCCTAGGTGGTGGGAGTGCCCCCAAGAATCTGGGTGCATTTTCTTTGGGAGTACCTGGGGACTCTGGCCTAACCAGGTCCCCTGACTTAGATACTCTTGTCTGTGAGACTGGCATGGGGGTTGCCAACTTCACAGCCTGTCCCAACACTTTGGGCAGGTACAGACAGGAGCCCCTCATCAATGGTTCAAAAGTTGAGGCCTACAGAGACACAGGGGCTAGCATCACCATGGTGACTGAGAGCCTAGTCCCCTCAAGGCAACTTATACCTGGTGCCACATACCAGGTAGTGAACATTGATGGAGTGCAGAGAGATCATCCCATAGCAGTGGTAAATCTCAGCTGGGGAGGTGTCACTGGCCACAAGAGAGTGGCAGTGTCACCAAACTTGCCTGTAGATTGCCTACTGGGGAATGATTTAGAGATCTCAGCCTGGGCTGAGGTAGAGCAAGAAACCCATTTGAAAATGGTAAACCTCCATGGTAAGGTTAGTGGGGCAGTGATAGCCACAGCCCCAGTCCAAGATGTCCTCCCTGAACAGGTCAGGAGGGCTGTTCCAGTCACAGCCCTATACCAGAAAGATGCCTTTCATGAACAGGTTGGCAAGGCTGTGATGGCCACAGCCCAGACCCAAACTGAGTCCCTTCCTGAAAAGGTTGGTGGAGTTGTGATGGCCACAGCTCAAACTCAGATAACAGTGTTGTGAAGCCTGAAACTATGGATCACTCCACTCAGACAGAGAGCATTGAGGAGGAAGAAAAATCTCCCTCCCACCAGACTTTAGGAAAGGATCAGCCTCCTCAGGGAACTGATCTGACCCCTTGTGAAGGAACTGCCCCAGAGGTAGTCAGGCCTAGCCTGGCAGAGCCCCTGATGTCAGTGGACCCTTCCAAGGTGGGACCCAGTCTGGAGCAGGTAACCTGCCCCTCTCTACCCTGCCTCAGTCAGCCCAGGGCTGAAGAGGTCAGGGAGGCCAGTGGTGGACCCCAAAGGGCCCTCTGTTCAAAAGAACTCCCCAATCAGAAGATTAAGGGCACTGAAGCTAGTAATTCTAGCCCAGTGAAAATAAAACAAACTCCTGAGGTATCCCCCTTAAAACTAGCTAGGGAACTCCCACAGCTGGACACTGTTGGGCACAGCCAAACCTGGGGCCTAAAAACCCCAAACCTGACCTGTCCCTCCAGTAAGCCAAACAGAGGGACCCAGCCTCCAGCTTTAGGTAGCCAGAGGCTGACCCTGAGAGCACAGTGCATCTCAGCTACAGAAAGAAAGGCACACATGATGGATGGTGATTGGAGGAAGTTGAGCCCAAAGGTAGAGGAGCCTCACTTCAGTACTCCATCCCAGCATCAGCATTTTACTTTCCCAAGACACACCAAAGACAGAGATTCCCTATGGTGGAGACCCTCAGATACCCTTAGGGTGAGGGGTTGCTTAGTCGACCATGACACAGGGGGAAACCAAGCCAGAGCTGGTCCTTCCTTATATGGCCACTTAGGCAATAGAGGCTTACCTGGACAAGGATAGCCTTATCTCCTTTCGTTGGCGGGGGGAGGGGGGGTGGGGGGGGGGGGTTATGTAGGAAGGTAGATCCTGACTATGGTTGCCCCCAACTTTTTGCCCTGTGTTTTAGCTGGTTTTTTACATAGTTGGCCTGGGACCCTGCCAATCAGGACCCCAAGCCTACTGCTCTCTCTCTAAAATGGATTCCATGTACCCTAGGTACATATCTAATTGGTACTGGGTCACCTTATCAGACCCTGTAACCCAGGGCCTACCAGGGGCTGCAGCATGTATTATGCCACTCCTGGCTGGCCATCTAAATCTGACACAACTGGCTGCACGACAGCTGGGGCAAGGTGGTGTAATCACCCCTTGCTTTAGATATAGTATACCTATATCTAACCCTACAATGGACACACAGATTCCTATCAGTCACTCCTATGGCAGGCCTTGACAATCCTGAAGGCAGAGTGCTTGGAATCGTGTGAGATGGTGCTCTGGCATGAGCTGAGCCCGTTTGCATGTTGCGGAACCAAGTCCTAATAGCTGTTCCATGATAACGCATACCATATACTCTTAAATGCATTATAATCCTCGCGGTTATATGCCAACTCTGGTATCGCTTTATCAAAACATGTCCAGTAAGGTGTCATACGAATTTAAAATACTAACCCCTCGCCAATTCTGGCGACGGGGTTAGCATTCCACCCTTCTAGAGGGACACGACATGTATGTAACTGTGAACCCCGGTTAAAGTTAACTCGAGCCTCAGCATCACAAAATGGATGCTGCCACCACAGACACAAGTCTGACCTCCTGCTGCTGGGAGTCCTTCCAGCGAGGGAGGCTTGGACAAAGGGT
This sequence comes from Lissotriton vulgaris, assembly GCF_964263255.1. Taxonomy (NCBI): domain Eukaryota; kingdom Metazoa; phylum Chordata; class Amphibia; order Caudata; family Salamandridae; genus Lissotriton; species Lissotriton vulgaris. The sequence continues at coordinate 1,340,894,274 of NC_141695.1, read as the reverse complement.
TTCCTGTCAGGGGCGGTGCTAGCACCATCCCAGACAGGGTTTTGTGTATCCTGGGTAGGCAGGGCTTTAGAGGAAGGGGACTGCAAGTGGCTCCCCGGTGCTCACTATGCATCTGCCGGCTAGAACCAGTTCCAGGGGCACACCAGCCCCTGAGCTGGGGAAAGTCCGGCATGGGAGAGGGGTGTAACCACCCCCCTTCCTGGTCCCATCCATGGGCAGGACCTAGTCGCGTGCCAGCCCCTTTTCCTAGTATAAAGATAGGAGCGGGCCCCCTTCCAAAGCAGATCATCTTTGAATCCTGAAACTACTTTCTACGAAAGGAACTCAAGACTTCTTCTCAAGATTTCTCCCTTGTGACTAAGGAGTAGTCACCCTGCACCCGCAGGCACCATCTAAGAACACTGCGGTTTGCTGCACGTCTTTCCTCCGGAGTCCGGCCGACCAGCATGACGAGACCCGGCTTCCCTGGCACCTCTGACCTCTACCTACATCGTCAGCTCAGCTGAGATCCGTGGGTGTGACGAGACCTCGAGGGACCGGCCATCTTCAGAACTGCACGATGCTTATCCAGCACGACCGCCGAGGGACCCTCGAGTGAGTGCTTTGGGGTTCGAGAAGCCCTAACCCTGAGCAGCTCCAGCACCGAAGTCCAGTCCCCCAGCATCCACCAGATCTGCGTGGGGCCCTTCTGATATTTGCTGCTCACCGCGTTGTCCGGCTACTTGCCTGCTGGCTTGTGGCCCTCTTGACGACGCTCCACCATGACAACACTGCTGGTCTGGTTGCTCCAGACTGGCCCTTGCTCCCCTCCAACAGAGGAGCACCCCGGACCCTCCTGGTCCACTCCAGACGCCATTTTAAGTCCACCGCGTGGGCTTGCATTTGCCAAGACTTGTTGCCCCAATCCTGGGTCCATCGACGTCGACAGCAGATACCATCGTGGGACAGCTCGCACCTCCATCCTGGTCGCCGACAACGCCTCCTGGTCCGTGAGACTGCAGAGCCCAGTGTCGCCCACTCACCTGGTCGAGGTGACTCCATCTGGTGCCATCCTGGTGCCCATCTAATCACTGGCTAGTGATTCAGAACTTGGTCCCCTCTGCTTACAGGTGTCTTCCATCTTCGATCCAGGCTTGGATCCCTCCGAATCTCTTCACTGGTCGCCTGCCAGCAACTTCTTCTTTCAGGCTCCATAGACTGCAACTAGGATTCCCGACGTCTTTCCAGACCTATGCATCCGCAGCCCCTGGGCTAGGTAAACTCAGCATTTCGGTGCTCCAGCATGCTATCCAAAGGTCCAGATCCTTTTTCGTTTCAGCTCTACCTAGTCGGATTCGTCCGATAACACTAACTTTACAAAATCTAGCATCCATAGACTTTGTCTCTCATCCCGAGTGAGAGTGCACACTCTGCACCCGATCTCCCTAGGCCTCCTGCTAGTAATCTGAAGGTTCAGTAGTCAAGTCCTAGCGATCCTAAAGCCTATTAGAGTAGTACTTACCTGCTAGTAATTTTGCATTCCACTTTTAGAGTATATGGTTTTTCGTGCCCCTCGGGCATTTGTGTAAATTGTGCGACTTTGCGTATTTTCCTAAAAGCTTTGTATTGTGCTTAGCGCCCTGTCCTCATAAAGAGTCCAGGGCTGTTGTGTTCTAAATAAATATACTTTATTTTCATAACAACTTGTGTGGTGTCCTTTCACTTGGTGTTCAAGGGGTATATGTGATGGTATAACAGCTGGCTTAACACGCCCTCTAGAGTTTAGCCTAAAGACTGCTCTTGTCCATGCTACTAGGATAGCTGGTCTAACGGTTGACTTACAACCAATCATCAATAAGGGTCGTTTGGAATGACACACAGTGATCACTAGAATAGTGAGCACTACATATCAGGCCAACTTCTCACATGTAGCATTCCAGATGCAATGTCACTGTTGGTCTTTGCAACCTCCCTGTTGCTTTCCACTAACTCACTTATGCCCTTGCCCATGTCTCCCATTTGCTGATTTAGGGTCCGGAATTGGCGGTGGCAGGCCTGAATAGATTTACCCTGCATGCGCTGGATGCGCACCATGAACCCCTCTAGGCCACGGAACACAGTGCCCTCTCCAGGTGGACCTGCACTGCTGGGAGTGCGTTGGCGGCGGCGAGTGGTGCTGGGCTGCTGGGTGGACTGCTGTGCAGCAGGAGTGACTTGTGTGGGTGCTGGAGCCTCACCCTCAGCTCCCGCCATGACTCTCAGTGGGGCCACAATTCTCCTCCTGGCTGGTGAGGTAGCAGGTGCTGGCAGGGACGGTGTTGGGGAGTTGTCAGGTGAGAACACCAATGGGGGGGATTGAGAAAGGTGTGGGGAGTGGGGAAATACAAGGGGATGAACAGTGTCATCCTCATGGAAGATGGCAGTGGTGTCTTCCTCCTCCTGCGAGGCATCTACAGTGCTTGGCCCTGCCTCCACACTCTCCTCCCTCGCTGGTGCAGTCCCTTGTGATGCAGAAGCTCCACTGCCTGATGTTGCCTCTAGGTATAAAGAAGCGTATGTAAACTGAGTGCTAATGTGTTACAGTACTTCAATAAATGCATTGCACATTTCACTTTCATTACTCTCATTTGCTTTCAGTGCCTTGCTGATTTCTGTGCACTTACATGTGGTCCTACATTTGCTGGCTACATTTCCCATAATGCATTGCTCATGTATAGTGCTAGCAGTACTGGATTGGGGTTGGCCTGTACACAAAGGCTAAAGGGAAGCTGTTTGCTTGGGGGTGTCATGCTGCGCAAGCCTCTTACCTTTTGTAGTTGCTCTGTCCACATCTCCTACTCCCACAACACTGTCCGGCTCGATGGTTGAGGCCACCAGTTCCTCCAGGTCAGTCAGGGGGGGCGCTGGGTTGCTGCCTCTACCGGTGACACCTGCCTGCTTGTGGATCTCTGCCATTTTTTTTTGGTGAGGCTCCTGATGTCGTAGAACCTTTTCTTCAGGTCCTCTATGCTCCTGGGGGTCACACCCACAGCATACACCTTCTCTCCTATGGCAGTCCACAGTTTCCTTTTGGCTGACTCTGGTACACTAAGGGACTGCCTGCCAAAGAGCTGTTTGTGGACCCTCACCACTTCCTCCACCAGTACCTGCAGCTCCATGCTGCTGAACTTTATTTTTCGTTTTCTTTCAGCCTTCTGGCTCTCAGTGCTGCTTGCCATAATCACAGTCTTTCAATACAAACAAAACTCTCCCTGCTGCTCTGTCTCTCTGCTCAACTCTGACTGCCTCTCCAGAACCTTCTAATGAGTTGCAGCTGCCTGGGTAGCCACTCCCTGGTAGGGTGGGGGAGGGTGGTGCCACCTGATTGGCTGTTTTCATTAGTTTCACTTTTACTTGCTTGCCGATTCGGTATTTACCGATTCGGTATTTACCGAATCGGTATTTCCAATGGATTCCTATGGGCCTTTTGGCCCATAGGGTTGTATGGCCATTACCGATTCGGTAATTACCGATTCGGTAAATACCGATTCGGGAACTACCGAAAGTCCGATACCGAATGTTTCCGAATCAGTATTTTTCACCGATTTTTTCCCTACATCTCATTTACCGATTCTTGAATACCGATTCGGTAAAATTCGGTATTTAAGAATCGGTAAATGACTTTTACCTACATCTGGCCCTGAGTGCTTAAAAGCAAGAAGAAAAACGTGCAACTATCAAAAATAACAAGTGAAAAACTCCCGAAGTCCTAGAGCAGCCCCACAGTAGGTCTAGAAAAGAATAAGTTGGACTATAAGTTTATGAGATAACCTTCCTTATGTAGTAGATAAAGCCAGCAAAAAAGACCTTCCGTCGTCGCTCTATGCCACATCTTATGCCCTAGTTTTTTTCCACAGGTTAGACAAAGTGCAACTTGGCTACCTAATAAACCAAAAGGTTTTTTCAGCTGCACAAAATGCAACATTTGCCCATTTGCTATGAACAAACTGACTAACTTCCAATACCACACACTTTCCCGATATCAGATACGTGAGTTTATAAACTGGAATACGAAATATGTAGTTTATTGTTTACTCTGTGTTTGTGGCTCATATATATATAGGAAGCACAGTACGTCCCCGGAAGGAGAAAATTCCAGAGCACATCAGGGCAATTCGGAACAACAATGTGAATTACCCCTTTGCGTCACATTTCAATGAAGCACATCCATGAACCAACCTGATGGGTATCAGGTTCCATGGCATCAGCCATACACAGTCACATCAAAGAGGGGGGGACCGAGTTTTAAACTTACGCAGGACAGAAACCCAATGGATCATCAAATTAAGAGCAGTCAAACAGGGTTTGAACTCCGATAGGGAGTTACATGTGTTCCTGACAGAATAAGCCTGTATGATTTTATGATGTCTAAGGCATTGTCATTTCCATCTATACCCTCTGTTAATATGAAGACCCTGTATGTCACACAATGTAGCTTTGGAAAATCTAAGTGGGACCACCTACTTTCTATGTTGATTATTGATGGGATTTATTTGGTTGAGTCATTGGAATATTTACTAGATGGAAATGAAATTACCTGTACTTAAATCCAACGTTTAATGTGGCCTTAAGGAACTCTATGATGGAATTGTATTGCCTGTGATTTCTGTCTTTAAAAAAAGATGTTGTGAGTGGTTATAGAATAGAACTGTGTAATTACATAACACAAACGCATTAAGAAATTTAAGGCTGGTGTAAAAATGAAGAATTCCAACACATCGATATTAAAATGTATAGAGAGAAATATATCCTCTACAAAATGATTTGTATGTTACTATGTCTTTATTAGGGGGATTTGTCACAAAACGATATACCACACTACTTTTCTGCTAACCTCTCTACCCTTTTTTATGTATCAGGTAGGGTTCTATCTCTGACTGTGCATTTCGATTTCACATCTCCACGTAAGGGTCATGCTATGTGACAGCTTCTTACAATCTCTTCTCCTTTGCGGCATGTCACGGATTCCATATTTGTATCTTGGGACACTTTGTTTTTCGTTTTGCTTTTCTCAAAATCTCCTGCCGGCATCTAACCTGAATATAATCTTAGGTATTGACTATCTACGATCGCTAACACTAATAGTGAAGTTTTGGGTGTATAAGACTCTGCTCACTGTTTTAATTTCATGTAAGTTGTACCATTTAAAAATGGTGACACTGACTCGGCCGAGTGCTTTCCGGTCCGTCATTAGTGTTTGAGACACCATTTTGTCTACATCCGGTCACATGCTGTGCTTAAATTCTCTCGCGCGCTTTCGCTCTGCTCCGTCAGAGGAAACGGGCATTTAGAGGGTGCCGTTACTACGACCGGACTACTTTTTGGTGAGTACACTCAGGAATTGCCGCTCTATGGCGTGGGGGTTTTGTCGGTGACAGTCAACCAGCAACATGTTACAGAAAATCGGGTTACTGGATACTGCAGTTTTTCGAATATAAATCTTATCTCTAGTGAAGTGAAACAAGGTGGAACCGCTTAGAGGGGTTTATAGCAGCTTTGCTCATTAGGACACTTAGGATTAACATAATGACATTGCGAGATAGCTATATTTTCGGAAGCTCCCTGTTTGCATGTAACGAATCGCTTTGAAGAGGCTACTTATTCTGTGTAGTGGGTAATTTGTGATATGGAATTGGATAATATGTATGTTTTTTGAAAAAACACATTAAGTTAATCTTCGTGTTTGCCCACTATGGACACTGTGACAGTTTAACATAGTTTTTCACATTCCTTTATAATATTTGTTTGACTTTATTTTTTCTACTATGTATCTAGGGTCTTATCCAGTATTATGGGTATCTTTCATAGATTCACATGCCTGAATCATTCCCCGTCGTCGGGGTGGGAGTCCCCGGTATATAAAAATAGTAATGTCATAAAGACATGTATACGCTAATAGGCCGGAGGCCTCACATTAGTAACCTATCTGAGTCCTTTTGTAAAAAAGGACCAAACTTTGGCCAAGAGCCAATCAGCTACTACCACCCTCTAGAACCTTCCTGGAAGGAGCCCTAATCCCTCAGATTTTCTACCGCACGTCGTACTAAGGGAGTCTCCACTGAGCTCTGCTCAGGTTTCTGGTATTTATGGATTTATTCCATATTTTTCTCTTCATATTTACTCTTGTGGAGGAGGGCTAGAGTCTACTGTGTCTACCACTCCTAAAAAAGGGCTCTTTAGACCTTGTGCCTCGTGTAGTAAGCTGAGACTGCATGTAGATGACAAACATGAAGACTGCCTCCACTGTCTCTACCCTGACCATTCTGCCAAGGACTGTAAGGTCTGCCGCACTTTCTCTGTCAAGACTCTTAAAGACAGAGAGGGACGCCTGCTTCTGTGGCTTCAGAGGCTGAAGGACAAGGATCAAGCAGTCTCTTCAGGTGAGAGACAGTGTTCCTTCAGGAGCTCACACTCCTCTTCTAAAAGGCCAAGACAGACATCTCCAGGTCCGTCTAATATGCCACCTCAAAAGAAGACGCCAAAGTCTTCAGAGGGTCGTCCAAAAGCCATGGCAGTTAAGACTTCTCTTCAGGAAGCCACCTTCAAGAAACCCGTGCTGGTGTCTTCTGCCGTGCCTGTGACAGCGTCGACAGTAACCATCTCTACGTCGACAGCATCGGCCTTCACCACCTTGACGACATCTACTTCAACATCGTCGTCGTCGGGTAGGTCTATCACATCTATTATTCCTGTCAAAAGAGCGTCGACGACAGCTCCTTCGTCGACGAAGTCGAAACCATCGTCGTCGACGAAAGTCCCATCGACGTCGACGACCACCTCGTTGACGATGTCATCGACGACAAAGCCATCAACGAAGCCGTTGGAGAAGCCGTCGACACCAGCGTCGACGAAGCCGTCGACGGCGAGATCGTCGACGAAGACGTCGACGGCAACTCCAACGTCGACACTGCCGTCGATGAAGAAACCAACGTCGACGACGCTACCGTCGACGACATCGTCGTCGGTCTGCTGTGGCCGTCAGTATCCCACCGTCGACGACCACCCCGTCGACGGGCCCGTTGACGGAAGGCTCTCCCAAGCTGAAGTATACCTATACACACTTCAGGAAGTCAACGCGTACGCTGACGCCAGAGGCTACGTCTCCTAGCAGAGTCCAGCCACTGCCACCGGTCCATTTACTGGAGACTGAGGACTCTGATGATGGCACCATGTTCCCCACTGCAACAAGTCCATCACAGCTACATGTCAAGGTCGATGAGAGTTCGGATTATGAAGATATGGGTCAGGAAGAAGTCCCATACCAGGAGGAATATCAATCGCCTCCTCCTTCACAACCTATGGTGTGCCTCCCGGCCTCAATTGTCACAGACCTACAATTCCTCATAGCGGTCTACAAACAGCGGGTTACGCCTACTCCGCCACCTCCAGTAGTGCCACCACAACCTGTGACATCAGCTCCTCCTCCTCGCCCTAGACCACCTCTGCTGGTCATTACTCCGGATCCTGTATCTTTGCCTCAACAACAATCTTCAGATGAAGAGGAAGCAGCGGAAGAAGACAAGGCGGGTCAACAGGAAGAAGTAGAAATACAGGATGATGAGTGGAATGACTACATCATTTCACACCCAGCATCCCCAGACCAGGCACAGGCGGATTCACCCCCAGAAGACATCAGGGGTTTCATAATGTTATAGAGCGAGCAGCAGCAAGGTTCAAAATAGAGATGACCACGCTTCTTATATGACTTTAAGGAGCCATTCAAGACGACGGTCCGGTCAATCCCTATTATTGATCACATCTGAGACCAGGGGGTAAAGATAATGTAAAATCCTTCATCTCTACTTCCAGTGCCGACCAGGCTCGATAAGAAGTATAAGGCCCCGGACACGGCTGTGGCATGCCTTACAGGCCATACTAAACCGGACTCTAAGATTACACAGGCCGCGCAGCGGAAATCCAACAACCCAGCTGCCGCACTGACTGTGCCTCCGGACAAGGAAGGCCGTAAATTGGATAACATCGGGAAGAGGCCATATATACTATGGCCATATATACAGATTTACATAATATACAACAGACAGCTATAACAATAAAACAAAAGATGAAGAGCTGCAAGCAGAAATTGACAGACTCAGGGTAAAGAATAAATGGACCACATTAAGTAGCATGGGTACATTACATTTGTAGCAGCATAACAATGTGCAAATATGCAGGTGGTAAGTAACCGTAATCACCTCTAGTTCATTTCAGTTTGATTTTGGCTCCTAGCTTCTTTAAGCGTTATCCCCATTCCCTTGATTTCTCACATTCAGAGGAAGATTCACCAACACCGGGCCCAATTCATATTAGTAGCCCAGGATTGGCCAAGAAGGGTGTGGGACATGGATCTTCTTCACCTTTCGTTGTGCCTTCGACTCCATCTCTCTCAGACCAGTCCTCCTCTCACAATCATAGGGCCAGGTTCTACACCCCCACCTTCAGAGCCTGCACCTTCATGCCTGGAGATTGAACGGGGCAACCCAAGTTATTTTTCTCTCACTCCTGTTGTGGTGGATGTTATCTTATCGGCCAGAAGACACTTCGCCCAGATGGTTAATGCTGGCAGGTGGGTGAAATTTGTTAAATGGTGCAGAGAGGAATCAATTGACCCTTTAAAAGCCTATTCGTCAGAGGTTTTCAATGTTGCTCTATCCCTGGCATGACAAGGTTGCTCTGTTGCACCTGTTAAATGTTACCTATCTGCCAAGTCGGCATTTCTTTGTTGGCCGGATCAGCCTTCACTTTTTTAATCCCCTATAGTTATCAGATTTATTAAAGGTCTCACTAATAGGTTTCCTCCCACTCCGTTTATTGTGCCTCATGGGATCTAAATCTTGTTCTTACATTTTTAATGGGTTTGCCTTTTGAACCTTTGCATAGTTGCCTGTTAAGGTTTTTTTGGTATAGACAGGCAGGCACCCTCATTTGAGTGTGAACTACTTGGGAATTCTATTTAAAAGGTGAAGAATCCACAGGCAGATGTATCCATCAGAAGAACAAGTTACTTACCTTTAGTAATGCTTTTTCTGGAGGATACAGTATCTATCTGTGGATTCCTCACTAACACACGCACTTCCCCATTGTCTGTTTGCTTATACTGAACATACATTTGTATATATCTTTGCCATGAGATTTTCTATTTAAATTATGAAAATGTTTTGATCTATAAATTCTACTGTGTGTTATTTCCTTATTCATTTGAGTATTGTATACTATGTATACTTGAAGAAATGTTGTTTGATCACCCTTTTGCCCTGAAAGCAGAGAGACATGGTTGTAACCAACATAAGCAGGCCAACGAGGTCAATGATGACGTCATGTGGAGTCATGTGCGGAGCCGATACTGTTTCAGGCCCTCGTCGATTTGGGAAACATATGGAGAAAAGTTTATGTGGAATGCTGCGTATTGGGGTAATTCAAAATGTGAGGAATCATACATACTGCATCCACCAGAAAAAGCGTTATCAAAGGTAAGTAACTTTTGGAGGCTGAAAAAAGGCAAGGCAATGCAGAAGAAGACAATGTCCCAGTGGATTGATTGTACTTTAAAACAAGATCTGCTATGCACTGGTCAAAAGCCAGCATTAAGGAGGTCTGCAAGCCCCTTCCAGAGGGGTCAAAGCAGCTATCACTGTGTTGTAATGTAGAATTCCTATCCTGGACATCTGCCAAGCAGCTACATGGGCATCGCTCCATACATTCGTGAAGCCTTACTGTCTGACAGCCGAGTTCGCCGAGAACGACATCTGAAAGAAACAGTTAGTTATAGATTCCTTACCTTAGAATTACCCCCAGGCATCAGACTGGATCCGGAAAGTTTTTCGTCAGCAGTACCCCTGCATGACGGAAGGTGGCGTCGGTTGACTCAGCGTTCGTCATTGGCATTGTGGTCGCTGGGAGGAGGTCGCGGTAGCTACATAGATGCTACCCTCGCACACTGATGTCAGTTCTTTCTTTTTCCACACCAGCAAGCGCAGATCGAGAGAGCGGTACCCCCAGTCATTTTTTGACTGAGCTTTTTTCTTGACTTTTGTCGACTTTGTTGTATTTTGAGTCCTTACGACTCCTGGTGCACAAGGGATGCCCGGCTTTTAAGCTTGCTGTCCCTGTAACCGACTGATGTTGGCGACCGATCAGCACTGTGTGTGCCTCTTCTACCTGGAGCTCGTGCTCTGACTGCCGGACCATGGCCGAAGTCTTTGCGGGAGTTGCAACGAAAGCTACTCAAGGCCTGGCAGTCGGCTCCGTTTCGTTTGAGGTCCTGGTCGCGGAGGAGGTCGAGTGAACGGTTGAGGAGCCAACACTATTCTTCCTCTAAGTCTTCGCATTCGTGGTCAGGAAAGTCGAAGCACAAAAATAAGTCAAAGAAGCATCGTCGCTCTTCGACTTCTCCTCGTCCCTTGGCCGACTCAACGAGGGATGCGGGTTGTGCCCCTCCCGCGGCTCCACATACGAAGCCCTTACGGTCAGATCCGGGTTTCCCCCTTCCCGGGACAGGTAGAGACCCCTGCTTAGCTTCGACAGTTCTACGAAGCAATGCACGCCATCTTTGGGCAGCTCAACTCTGCTGGCGTACATTCGGACCCCGCGGACTCGGCTGGGGGCCCTGGGCCATCGGCATTGGAGGCTTTGGCCTCTGCACCGCTGGGTCCCCTTGGATCCAGATCTGGATCGGCACTGGTTGACATTGTTACGTCTCCCCCAACACTGATTCCACCGGCACCACGTCTGCCACTGGCGTCAGCTGAACTACCTTGGGAACAAAATGTTTCCTTTTGCCAGCTTGGAACTACGGTCGGTAAACACTGCATGTCTGTTGGGCCATTACCCCCACTCTGTGTGGGATACAGTGGCACAGGTGCTGCCTCAGTGTCCAGAGAAAACCCGGGCCGAACTCTCCTGTGCAGTCGCAGAGGGGAGAGACGCCCCAAAGTTTACCATCAGCTGTGGGCTGGATACCGCCAATGCACTTGGCAGGAAGATTTCCACGTCAGTAGTCCTTCGACCCTATGCCTGGTTGCATTCAACTGGTTTTTCCGGGGATGTCCAATACACCCTTACAGACATGCCCTTTGATGGCGTCGCCTTTTCAGTGACAAAGCAGACAATGTGCTAGAGCACTTTAAAAACTCTCAATCAATCAATCAATTAATCATGGCATTTGTAAAGCACACTACTCACCCGTGAGGGTCTCAAGACGCGGGGGTGGGGAATGCTACTACTGCTCAAAGAGCCAGGTCTTAAGGCATTTTCAGACGGTCAGTAGGTCTTGGGTCTGCCGTAGATGGGTGTGGAGGGTGTTCCATGTCTTGGCGGCGAGGTGGGAGAACGATCTGCCGCCGGAGGTCGCTCTTTGGATGCAGGGGACTATGGCGAGGGGGCGGTCGGAAGAAAGCAGCTGGCGGGTGGGGGTGTAGAAGCTTAGTCATTTGTTGAGGTATTCTGGTCCGGTATTGTGGAGAGCCTTGTGTGCGTGGGTGAGAAGCTTGAAGGTGATCCTCTTGTTGACGGGGAGCCAGTGCAGGTCTCTCAGAAGGGGTGTGAGGTGGCTACGGTGAGGGGTGTCGAGGATCAGGCGTGCAGAGGCATTCTGGAGGCGGTCTGGATGCGTTGAAGCCTTTTTAGGAGTTTGGCCGAAGCTCCTGCGTAGAGTGCATTTCCGTAGTTCAGTCTTCTGCTGACGAGGGCCTGGGTGACCGTTCTTCTCGTCTCGGTGGGGATCTATTTGTAGATCCTGCGGAGCATGCGGAGGGCGTTGAAGCAGGAGGAAGAGACGGCGTTGACCTGCTTTGTCATGGAGAGGGTGGGGTTAAGCATGACCCCTAGGTTGCGTGCATGGTCGGTGGGTGTGGGAGCCGGTTCCATTGCGGTCGGCCACCAGGAGTCTTCCCAGGCCGACGGGGTGGATCCAAGGATGAGGACTTCCGTCTTGTCCGAGTTCAGCTTCAGTCGTCTGTTCCTCATCCTTTCGGCAACGGCCTTCATTCCTTCGCGGAGGTTCATTTTGGCGGTGTGGGGGTCCTTGGTGAGGGAGCGGATTGTAGGAGAGTAGGGTCTGCAATCCTATGATCACCCAGATTTTTTGCTTTTGTTTCACTGGTTTACGACTTTCTCTGGCTGTGGGCCTGCCAATCAGACCCACAGCCTGGCTGTTCTCTTTCTAAATTACGATATGTGCCCTAGGTGCATTTACCAATTGGTACTGGGCCACCTTATCAGACCCCGTAACGCAGGGCATAGGTGTACCCAGGGCCGCCAGGGACTGCAGCATGTATTATGCCACCCCTGGCTGGCCTCCTAAATTTGACACAACTGGCTGCACGACAGCTGGGGCGAAGTCGTGTAATCACCCTTCGCTTTAGGTATAGTAGCTCTATATCTAACCATACCATGGACACCCGAGTCCCTATCAGTCACTCCTATGGCAGGCCTTAACAATCCTGAAGGCAGAGTGCGTGGGCTCGTGTGAGCTAGGTTCAGGCCCGAGCCGAGCCCGGTTGCAGCTTGCGGAACAAAGACCCAATGGCTGTTCCATGATAACGCGTACCACATCGGTAACTTCGGTGTCGCGTTATCAAGACATGTCGAGTAAGGTGTCATACGAAACGGGATGCTGCCCCCTCACCAATTCTGGCGACGAGGTTAGCATTCCGCCCTTCTAGAGGGACACGACATGTACGTAACTGTGAACCCCGGTTAAAGTTAACTAAAGCCTCAGCTCCACAAAATGGATGCTGCCACCACAGACACGAGTCTGACCTCCTGCTGCTGGGAGTCCTTCCAGCGAGGAGAGCTTGGACAAAGGGTTTCCTGTCGAGGGCGGTGTTCGCACCGTCCCAGACAGGGTTTGTGTATTCTGGGTGGGTAGGGCTTTTGCGAGAAGGTGACTGCGGAGTGGCACCCCGGTGCTCACTACGCATCTGCCGGCCAGAACCAGTTCCAGGGGCGCCAGCCCTGGCCTGGGGAAAGCCCGGCAGGGGAGAGGGGTGTAACTACCCCCCTTCCTGGTCCCACCCTTAGGGCAGGACCTAGTCATGTACCCACCCCTTTCTTTAGAATAAAGGCCGGAGCGGGGACCCTTCCAAATTAGATCATCTTTGAATCAAGAACTACTTTCTACGAAAGGACACTCAAGACTCTTCTCAAGATTTCTCCCTTGTGACTAAGGAGTAGTCACCCTGCATCAGCGGGCACCATCTAAGAACTCTGCGGGTTGCTGTAAGTCCTTCCTCAAGGAATCCGACTGCCCAGCTCGACGAGAACCGGCTTCCCTGGCACCTCTGACCTCTACCCACGTCATCAGCTCAGCTGTGATCTGTGGATGCGACGAGACCTCGAGGGACCGGCCATCATCAGAACCTGCACGCTCTTAAACCAGCACGACCATCGAAGCGATTCCCTGGTGAGTGCTCTGGGGTCCGAGAAGCCCCGACCCTGAGCCGCTCTAGCACCGAAGTGCAGTCTCCCAGCATCTCCACGATCTGCGTGGGGCCCTTCTGCCCGCTGCTCAGCCCGTTGTCTGGTCACTAGCCGCTGGCTGGTGCCCTTCCTTGACGACGACCGACAAACAACTCTGCTGGTCTGGTTGCTCCAGACTGGCCCTTGCTTCCATCTTTGCGAGGAGCACCCCGGACCCTCCTGGTCCACTCAAGACGCCATCTTAGGCCCACCACGTGGCCCTGAGATTTGCCAAGGCTTGTTGCCCCATCCTGGGCCCAGCGACGCCGACAGCATCATTCTTCGTGGGACAGCTCGCACCTCCACCGTGGTCGCCGACAACGCCTCCTGGTCCGTGAGACTGCAGAGCCTAGCGTCGCCCACTCACCTAGTCGAGGTGACGGCCAACCGGTGCCCTCCTGGTACCCTCTGACTACTGGCTAGTAGTATGAACTTGGTCCCCTCTGCTTTCAGGTGTCATCAATCTTTGATCCAGGCTTGGATCTCTAAGAACTATTCATCACTGGTCGCCGGCCAGCAACTCCCTTTTCTTCCGGCTCCTGGCTCGTCAGCGAAGACCCCGACGCCTGTAAGACTTGTGCAGCCGCAGCCCTCGTGGCTAGGTAACTCGGCATTTCGGTGCCTGCATAGCCTCTTTACTCTAGGGTCCTGAGTCCCTCGCTTCCGACTTGCCTTATCGGGTCCGCCCGAGACCTTAAACTTTCCGTGTCCTCGGACACTTGTTTTAATTGTGCACTTGAAGTATTTTCCTAAGAGATTTGGTTTGTGCTTAGTACCCTGTCCTCATAAAGAGTACAGGGCTGTTGTGATTCTTAATAAATATCCTGTTTATTTTCATAACACTTGTGTGGTGTCCTTTCACTTGGTGTTCAAGGGGTACATGTGTGGTAAACAGCTGGCTTAACACGCCCTCTCGAGTCTTTAGCCTTAGACTGCTCGTATCCACGCTACTAGGATAGCTGGTCTATAGGTTGACTTACAACCAAACACCATAAGGGTCGTTGGAACGATACATAGCGGTCGCTAGAATAGCGAACGTTGCATATCGGGCCAACTTCTCACACGGATCAGCTGGGTGTCACCGGCATAAGAGATGATGTTGAGGTCATGCAGTCGGGCGACGCAGGCGAGTGGTGCCATGTAGATGTCGAACAGCGTTGGGCTGAGGGATGAGCACTGGGGTACGCCGCAGATGATCTCGGTGGCTTCAGAGCGGAAGGGGGGGAGGCGGACGCTCTGTGTTCTGCCGGAGAGGAAGGAGGTGGTCCAGTCCAGGGTCTTCTCTTGGATCCCGGCATCGTGGGAGCATGTGTGTAGTGTGCGGTGGCAGACCGTGTCGAAGGCGGCTGATAGGTCCAGGAGGATCACGGCTGCGGTTTCTCGGTTGTCTAGTATGGTCCTGATGTCATCGGTGGAGGCGATGAGGGCAGTCTCGGTGCTGGCGTTGCTGCGGAACCTGGACTGGGATGGGTCCAGGATGCTGTTCTCTTTGAGGTAGCTGGTCAGTTGTTTGTTGACGGCCTTCTCGATGACCTTTGCCGAGAACAGGAGCAGGGAGATGGGCCAGAAGTTCTTGAGGTCCTTGGGGTCCGCCTTAGGTTTCTTGAGTAAGGCGTTGATCTCTGCATGCTTCCAGCTCTCCGGGAACGTTGCTGTCTCGAAGGAGATGTTGATGGCTTTCCGGAAATGGGGTGCAATGGTGGTGCTGGCTTTGTTGAAGATGTGGTGTGGGCATGGGTCTGACGGGGATCCAGAGTGGATAGTGTTCATGATCTTGATGGTGTCGTCGTCGTTAATGTTGGTCCAGGAGAGTAGGCGGTTGGTGCGGATGATGGTCATGAGGGCAGAGGTCTCAATGGTTGTCGGGCGGTCGTGGTGTTAAAGCTGCCATGTCTGTGATCTTGCGGTGGACGAAGGTGGCCAGCCAGTCGCACAGGTCCTGTGATGGTGGGATGTAGTTGGTGTTGGAGCTGGAGTTGGAGAGTTCCTTCACGATGTTGAAGAGCTCTTTGCTGTTGTGTGCGTTGGTGTCTAGGCGGTCTTTGAAGGAGACATCTTTGGCAGGTCTGATGAGATGATGGTGTCTGCCGGTGGCAATCTTGTGGGTTGTGTAGCTGTCTGGTGTTCGTTCACGGAGCCAGTTCTTCTCTAGCTTTCGGCAGGTTTGCTAGATCTTCAGTGAACCAGCTGCCTTTCTTGCTGGTGTGGCTGTTGGAGGGTTTCTTGAACGGGGTGAGGGTGTTGGCACAGTGGTCTACCCACTGTCTGAGGTTGCAGGCGGCGGTGTCGGGGTCGGTGGGGTCGATGGGTGGGCTCTGGGCGAGGGTGGTGGTTAGCTGGTCTTCAGTGACTTTGCTCCAGCATCGGATAGGCATCTGCTGGGTGTGGTGGTGCATGGTGGGTTTCGGAAGGTGAAGTGGATGCAGCGATGGTCGGTCCAGTGGAGTTCAGTGGTGTGGTTGAAGGAGACATGGGCGCTTGCGGAGAAGATGGAGGGAAGCGTGTGGCCGGTGGAGTGGGTGGGCGTTGTGACGAGGTGTCTGAGTCCGAGGTTGGCTAGGTTGTCGATCAGCGTGGTGGAGTTAGTGTCGTTGTTCTCGAGGTGGAAGTTCAGGTCCCCGAGGAGGATGTAGTCTGTGGAGGCGAGGGCGTGGGTGCTGATGGAGTCGGTGATGGAGTCGTTGAACTGTGGTCGGGGTCCAGGCGGTCTGTAGATGAGGGTTCCTCTGAGAGTGGTGTTGGGGTCGGTGTGGATCTGGAAGTGCAGGTGTTCGGCGGTGCTGAGGGTGTCGTCGGTGTTGGTCGAGACTCTGAGAGTGTTCCTGTGGAAGATGGCGATACCTCCTCCTACTCCCTTCGTGCGGTCCCTGCGGGTGATCTTGTAGCCTTCCCGGATGGCTTTGGCGATGTTGGGTGACAAGGAGGGGTTCTGCCAGGTCTCCGTCAGGAAGGCGACGTCTGGGGTAGTTGGGTCGAGTAGGTCCCAGAGTTCTACGGCGTGTTTGGCGGCAGAGCGGGTGTTGAGAAGAATGTATCTGGGGTGGGTGGTTTCTTTCCTGGTTGGTGGGTTGGTGGACCGGATGCTGGTGAAGCTGCAGTTCTGGCAGGAGAAGGCGCCTTGGGTGCGCTTCGGTGTGGCCAGGAAGCAGGTGTGTGATTGCCCGGTGTTGAGTGCGTGGAGGGTGCTGGCATCATCGCGGTGTGGGGTGTCGTGTCGGTCGCAGGGGCCAGGGTTTCTGGTGCTGGGCACGATCCAGGCGTGGACGGGTGCAGGGGGGCTTGCCTTAGGGGCGCCAGAGGCGTGACCGTGCAACAACAGCTATTTAAGGGTAGGTGGGAGGAAGAGCGGCAAATGGGAGAGCGGGGGGGGCGGGGACACAGCGGTGGGAAAAAAACAGGCGAAGCAGAAGGCAAAAGATGGGTAGGGGGGCACAGTAAAAGGCAAAACCAAAGAAAAATTAGATTACACCAGGCAAATAATACAGGCAATAACAACAGGCAGAAGCTGAAAAAGAAAGCAGTACCGGCCTACCAGACCACCGAGGTAGAGGGGCCTCGGACCTGTGGTAGTGGTGGAGACAGGCAGCGGGGGTCTACAGAGGCACTGGTGGATCTGTGGGGTGTGGGGGGAGCGATCTGCCTTAAACAGGGTCACGGGTCACTTTCGTGTTACTACCAGATCCTTGGGTCTCTCCACTACCTGCCCTGCACAGTCTGCCTTTTGCCCCTTTCATGGCTACGGAATGGGGCCCCCACATCCCCCAGAGCCATAGGCCGGCCGGGGATGTGGGGGCCAGCGATGGGCGAGTCCACCACAGCACCCTCTGCAGCAGCCTTCAAACCCTCCTAGTCTGACCTTTCAGGGCCACCAAACGCCAATGGGTGGGAGGATCCACCATCACTACCCACACTGGCGCACCATCACATCGGACAGGTAGGTTTTGCTAATAGTCCAAAGGGGCTACTCCCTCCCCTTCGAGACTACCCCTACCTCCATGCCTCTACAGTACCATTGCATGTTTAAGGATCACCTGGCCCTTCTCCAACAGCAAGTTTCGGCACTCTTGGCCAAGGGTGCCATGGAGCGCGTTCCTGCCCCGGAAGTAGGTTGTGGTTGCTATTCCCACTACTTTCTGGTACCCAAGAAGAACAAAGGCCTGCGTCCTATCTTGGATCTCAGGAATGTCAACCACTTCCTTCGGAAGAAGAAGTTCAAAATGTTGATGCTCGCCCAGGTCTTGTCTGCCCTCGACCCGGAAGACTGGATGGTAGTGGACTTGCAGGACGCTTATTTTCAGATCTCCATCCTGCCGGCCCACCAGCGTTACCTGCAGTTCGCAGTAGGCCACAAGCCCTTCCAGTGTACTGTGCTTCCCTATGGACTTAACAGCACCCCTCAGGTGTTCACGAAAGTGATGGCGGTGGTCGCAGCTCATCTGCGTAGATCAGGAATGTCAATCTTCCTCTATCTCGACAACTGGCTGTTGAAGGTGGGCTCACCCCAGGCAGTCGTCCCCTACCTCCAGACTACGGCCGACCTCCTGCATGCTAGGGTTCTCCATCAATGTGCCGAAGTCACACCTGATTCCCTCTCAGAAGCTCCTCTTCATTGTAGCAGTTCTCGACACAACACGGTTTCAGGTCTATCCTCCCGAACAGCGAGTCCGGGACATTCAGGCAATGGTTCTGATCTTTCAGCCTCTGTCCCAGGTTTCAGTCAGAATGACCGTGAGGCTGCAGGGCCTCATGGCCTCCTGCATCCTGCTGGTCGATCATGCCAGTTGGCATATGCGGGCTCTGCAGTGGGACCTAAAATTCCAGTGGGCGCAGCATCAGGGGAATCTCTCCAATTGCTTCCAGATCTCGAAGGGCACTACACCACAATTGCAGTGGTGGCTCACGAACAAGGATTGGGTCAACGGCAGATCCCTCTCCCTTCCCCAAACAGAGTTCTCAGTGGTGACAGATGTGTCACTCCTGGGATGGGGCAGCCACATGGGAGAGACAGAGATCAGAGGCCTCTGGTCTCCAGCAGAGTCTGGGTGCCACATCAACCTTCTAGAGCTCCGGCGATTCGTCTTGCACTGAAGACATTCCTTCCCTCTGTCCGGGGAAGAGTAGTGCGACTGTTCACGGATAACACCACTGCCATGTGGTAATGCAACAAACAGGGCGGGGTGGGGTCGTGGACCCTATTTCAGGAAGCTCTGCGCCTCTCGAATATCAGGGCATTTCCTTGTTGGTTCAACAACTGGAAAGTTACCTGAACGCCAGGGCGGACAAACTCAGCCGCAGGTGCATGATGGATCATGAATGGCGTCTTCACTCAGAGGTGGTGCAAGGTCTCTTTCAACAGTGGGGAGAACCTTGGTTAGATCTACTCGCCACCAACGAAAACACACAATGTCAGCAATTCTGCGCATTGGAATTTCCAAGGCGGCACTTGCTAGACAACGCTTTTTGTTGCAAGTGGAGTTGCGGTCTGTTGTACGCCTTTCCGCCTATACCACTTCCGCCCAGAGTGCTGAAGAAGATCAGGCGCGACCGGGCCAGAGTCATTCTTGTGGCTCCGGATTGGGCACAAAGAGTCTGGTATCCCAAGCTGCTCAACATGGCCATCGATTCTCCAATCTGACAGCCTCTTCGGGAGGATCTTCTGTTGTAGCAGCAATGGACGGTCCTCCACCCGAAGCTGTCCAGCCTCCACCTCCTTGCGTTGAGATTGAGGGGCGGCAGTTGACGTCTTTTGATCTGCCTCCCGAAGTTTGCAATGTAATCTTGGTAGCCAGGCGTCCCTCCACTAAGACGGTATACGCCTGTCGGTGGAACACATTTGTGGCATGGTGCCCAGCCCCGCCTCTTCCGGGCTCCAACAGGTGTGGACGGGCCTGCCCTTGGCTCTTCGTCCGAGCGCGGCCCAGGCACGCCTGCACATGTCCCATGCTACGGGAGCCCTGGCTGGTATTTAGGCGCAATCCAAAACTGTTATAATGTGCCTGGAGTGGTAAAAAGCTTTTGTCATTTTACACCTTGGCATGGACGGCACAGTGCTAATCCTATGCTTAAAGACTTTGCTGCAGAAATGGCAAAATACGTTGTCCCTGACAAGTTTGGCGTGGATGGCACTGTGCTAATCCTTTGCTTAAAAACTTTGCTAGAAAAACAGACAGTGAGGTGAGCCGATTCACAGGGCCGCTGAGGTTGTAAGGCGCTTTATACAGGAACTGCTATTCACCTAAACTTGAGAACAACCCCCAATTTTACAAAATATATGTGGCACAGTAACCCTGAAAAGGTTTTGTTTTGACTTATACTGGGTGCTCCCTTGTGTCTGGACATAGGTAAACCTCTCAGAAGAGCTATAATGATAGTGAAACACATGTCAGGGGTTGCTTTTATTCATTCTAGGCTGGCTTGCATGGACTTTATACCAATCCAAAGCTGTAACAATGTGCCTGGAGTGGTAAAAGACCTCTGTCATTTTACGGCTTACCGTGGATGGCGCTGTGGGAAAGTTAAAACACTATGTCAATATTATACATAGTAGAAACATTGCTAGAAAAATAGACATTAGAGGTGAGTAGATTCAGAGTGTCGCTGGTGTTCTAGGTTGCTCTATACAGGAGCTGCTGTCCACCTAAACTGTTCTCTCCAATACAGAGAAGAGTCTGCTCTCGTGGCATATGTATCGAAATTCATTTATTTTCAGAACTGACATGCCACAGGCAGCAAAGTTCAGAACGTGCATCATCAGTCAGCCCCTTTCAACTGAAACAAGATGCCCGCAAATATATATGGTCTGCACGTGAATCCAGTCAGACAAACCTGATGAAAATACTTTGCTGCTCATTGCTAGCACGTACATATTTTTCCTTACTTGACTTGTGTCACCAATTCATTTGCTATCCCATTATGGGCCATATGTATCAACACATTTCCCCATAGACACAGAATGGGCAAAACCCTTTGATACAGCTGGCCCTATGAGCAGTAACATAACTCACGGTGTAAAAAGTGCAATTTTAAACCTGCATCTCTTTTACATTGACGCTCTTGATTTTAAAGCATGAATGCAGTCTCTGTGGATGGCTATTGTTTTTAAACTTACGCCTCACCACTAGGCATTTGCCTTATGCAGCACACAGCTCCCAAGTACCTCTGTCCTTAGAAAAGCAGCATGCAGGGAAACAATCCATGCCACAGGAGTCGGTGTGGGTTGACGCAACTTCAGCAATGTGTCCTTTCACATGGGGCAAGCCCCATGTGAGAGGGCCTGCGCCAGTCTTACGCCTGCTGTGAGCCAGGCGTAAGATTTTGACGGATGTATGATGTTACTCCGCATACTTTTACTCCGCATACCGTTACAACGCGACTTTTACAACGCATACCATTACAACGCATAGCGCTTTGAGGTGCTGGATAGTGGTAAGTATAATTTACTATTCTAACTCCAGTCCCCGTGGACCCTAGGGAAGGTGTTGGATAGTAAATTATACTTCTTCCCTATCCTAGAGCGCCCCCCAGCGCAATGCGTTGTAATGGTATGCGGAGTAAAAGTCGCGTTGTAATGGTAGTGCGGAGTAAAAGATGCGTTGTAACGGGTGTATACCGATTTGGATACATTTGAGTCCTAGAAGTGGCGCAGTGAAATCTCATAGATTTCACTGCGTCACTTTCACGACCCTTTCTTGCGTCAATACGCCCCCCTTGCATACATTATACCTAGCGCAGGTATAATGTGGCGCAGGGTTTACAAAGTGACGCATCTACCTAGATGTGTTACTTTGTACATATGGCACAACAAGGAGCATTTTTTACGCCACTGGTGCGTCACAAAAAGTGACGCACCGGCGGCCTAAAAGTGACGCACAGCCTCATAAATGGGGCCCTTGGTATGGTTTTGGGGCACTTCCGCCTCATGCTCCATGACCCCTCACAGATATATATAAGAAACGTGAATATGATAAGCTCATGAAGAAGTTGTGTGAGAATCATGACATCATAATAAAAATGTCGGATAAAGGCGGCAACTTGGTTATTTGACCTAAAGAAGATTATATTCAGGAGGCAAATGATACATTACAGAAACAACTAGCCCAATGGAGACGAGAAGGTCTTATCTCTACAGATTAATACAAATTCATGTACAACGAATTTCCGGTTTTACCTGTACTGTATTTGATTCCAAACGTACATAAAAACATAATGCCTATTCCATGCAGACCTATTATTTCGGCCATCAACAGTGCAGGTGAACAAGTAGGACAATACATCGATTTCTTTTTACAGGATTTGGTCAAGGAGTTTCCTAGCTCTGTCAAGAACACAGGAGATTTTTTAATGAAAACCAAGGACTTTGTATGGACAGATTACTTGTCTTTAATTACACTTGACATAGAATTGCTCTATACTAGCATTGATCATAGCATGGGGTTGAGAGCGGTTAAACATTTCCTGGATGAGAGACCTTGTGAATTCTGTGAGCACAATAGAAGCTCATTACTTGGTGTTTGAACAAAAACATTTCCTGGATGAGAGACCTCGTGAATTCTGTGAGCACAATAGAAGCTCATTACTTGGTGTTTGAACGAAAACATTTCCTGGATGAGAGACCTTGTGAATTCTGTGAGCACAATAGAAGCTCATTACTTGGTGTTTGAACGAAAACATTTCCTGGATGAGAGACCTTGTGAATTCTGTGAGCACAATAGAAGCTCATTACTTGGTGTTTGAACGAAAACATTTCCTGGATGAGAGACCTCGTGAATTCTGTGAGCACAATAGAAGCTCTTTACTTGGTGTTTGAACGACAACTGTTTTCTTTTTGATAGAGATGTTTTTAAGCAAGTGAGCGGTGTCGCGATGGGAGCCTTTCTCTCCCAGCTACGCGTGTCTTCACGTTGGCTGATGGGAGGAACAGGTTCTTAGAAAGTGGCATCATGCAATGTTTGACCAACATGTTTTATGTTATGTTGGATACATTGATGATTTCTTTATTCTGTGGAAGGGCAGTGAAGTTGAAGCCCAACCAGGGCCGGTCCTAGCCATGGGCGGTATGGGCAGCTGCCCAGGGCCTCACACTCAGGGGGGCCCCGCCGCCGGCCCCGCAGTTGCGGGAATAAATAAATGATGATGGGGAAAAGTGCTGCGCAGTGAGCACAGCACTCGCGCAGGGGCCGGGCCGCAGGCTGCAGGCAGTAACTAATTAAGGCAGGGAAGGAGACCTGGGAGAAGTCAATGTTCCGGTTATAAAGGCAGTGGGAGAACAGTGATCCGAGGTGCTAGGACAGGCGTGTCCAGCTCTGGTATTAAAGATAGGGGCATAGAATGTGAGGCCCCTAGGACAGGCTAGTCCAGTCTTTACTATGAACGATGGCTGGAGCTGAAGGTAGAGAGGGTCGGCTGCTTTGGCGGAGCTCTGGTATCAAAGGTTCAGATTTATTTCTGCATTCTTCCGTCCAATAATATCGAGTGTGTTTATTTTGCAGACAGTTACCAGGCCTCGTTCTCCACACTCTGTTGCACGTGGCCCGAGGTCGAAGTGCCTGACTGAACACATCGCTCACTTACTTCCAAACCGTCCTTGCCTGCCTCGCCTCTGACTTGACATTGGGGACATCTGTTACCGCCTCTGATGCGTGTGCCTACAATCGGCATTTCTGTGATATTCAATTCAAGGGTGTCTGCTGGCTGCAAAGAAAGTGCGAGAGGAGACTTCTAAGAGCTCTGTATTCATTCAGCCATTATTCATTAGGCATCACTGCCCCCTGGGCCCCCCAAGCCTCCTCTCTCTCTCTCTTACTTCACCTCGGGTCTCTTCGTCCCATCTTTGAGCAGAGCCTGCTGCTACTTTTAAGTCAGCACCTCCTGCACAATACAGGGAACAACACTGTCTGCGCACGCATGCAAAGACGCCTGCACGCCCCCCACCACCTAGCTTGGTTGGTGGTGGTGCGTGCCCTGGTGGTGACTTGAGGCCGGCGGCGCCGGCCTTGAATCTTCCTCATGCAGGTGACAGTGGGTCCCAGGGCCGTCAATCTGGTAGTGCACGAAAGCGCTACCAATGACGGCCTGGACATGATTTTATCGCCAGCCCCCGCTCAGTGTGACGCACTCAACTGATGCCAAATAACTAAGATCAAAAGTCCTGCGAAGTCACTTTCTGTGATGTCACTTGGAGGGGCCTCACATCTTCCCTTTTGCCCGGGGCCTCAGAAGGCCTAGGACCGGCACTGAGCCCAACAGTTTATAGAAACCATTAACAATTATTCCATTAATCTAATTTTCACATCTCACATTGACAAAACCACCATTGATTTCCTTGATGTTCGAGTGTACATTAGGGATGGTAAAATTGAAACTACTTTACTCAGAAAGCCAACCTCTAGTAATGTTACGCTCCATGCCAGTAGTGCTCACTCCATCACCTCATTGCGAGTATACATTATGGAGAAATCCTAAGATTAAAACGAATCTGTAGTGTAGAGGCCAATTTTACAGAGTGTCTTTATGATATGATAAACAGATTAAAAATTAGAGGATACAGTGATGAAATTCTAAATGCGGCCTTGTGTAAGGCCAGCATTAGGCCAAGAGATACTTTATTTAAAAATGACAATAATGCTTTACAGCATCTTGGCAATGATCTGGTACCTCTGGATAATACAAATGACACTCCTAGATTAATCACTACCTACAGTAATGGGGAAAGAAAAATCAGAACCATCATTAAAAAGAATTGGCCTATTGTCCTGACTGACACTGTGTTTCATAATCGATTGGCGGAAACTCCTTTAGTGACGTTCAGAAGAGCTAAATAGATGGGTTTCATTCTTGATAAAAGTTGCCCTGAAACAAGAAAACCCACCAACTGGTTACAGCCAGCTCTTGGTTTCAGGAAATGCTCATCATGTAGGGTTGCAGATTTGGATGCAATAAGACCCACTACTCTACTCCATTTAGTGACACACCTATTGCTATTTCTGGCAGCTATAACAGCAGAACTGAAAATGCAGTTTATATTCTGACATGCACCTGTGGCCTTGACTACATCGGTAGTACTAAGCTATAGGTGCCTGTCAGAATATTACAACATCTATGTGCTGTCCTTCACAGTGATCCTGCGTACCCTGTAGCGAGACATTTTAAGAACACACATGGAAATAATGTAAACTGTCTCACTTATGTGATTAATGCCATCCCAAAACCACAGCGGGAGGCAATAGAGAGCACCAACTGAGGCATTTGGAAACCAAAATCATTTTGGAATTAGATGGTGTGGGGCCTAATAGGTTAAATAACACTGAGGATATGCACAGCTTTCTTTAAAAATCCTAACAGTAATAGGCATAACAGTGACAGTCATTTGAGCTGATTGAGTTTGTTTGTATAAAACTCTCTTTCATCCGTTAAATCCCTGATACTTTAAGATTTGTAAGAAGGTGGTAGTAATACATAGATTTACATGGATCATGAAGCAATGACCATTTCTATTTGTCTTATCCCCTGCATCTAATAATCATTTGTGATAGATTTTAGTATAATGATTTTTAGAATATGTTTATATGGTTTTAACAGTATTTACTATTAACAAGTTTTACTGGTATTAATATATATGAAATTTACATCAATTATACCGAGCACTTTTTTACAATCTTATGCACTTTATATATTTGCACTTTCGGCATTGTTTTGTACGTCATGTTTTTTGCTGCTAAGTATTTATGCACTTTATCTCCGTGTCGCGTTAAAATTTGATGGAATTAACTACGACAACAACAGTATAGAAGTTGGAACACTTGTTGTTTATTATTTTGAATCCCTCTAGTGTCAAAATCTATACATTTAGGATTTATCCTGTGAGATCTATCGAATGGTATTGCAATCCCTACACAAATATAATACCCTGGATGAGGGGTCTGTTTTAATAATTTGGGCTGAGTTCCAGAACATTGATGTTTTTTAATTCAACATACAAAATACCGTTTTTCAACAAATGTAGTCTTTTTTTAACTTATTTATACAAATGATGATGTATGTATGTATGTATTTATTGATGCATTCATATATTTTGAAATGTTTTCTAAATTCACTAGTGAGTATGAATATACAATACGATGTTGTGCCGATACCAAGTTGAAGTTGTAGTCTGCCTTCACTTTTGTTGGACATGTGACCTGGAACCTGGGAGGTGGGCGTGCACTTAGCAAACATTTAAAAACCAGTATGGCAATGGTGTTCCGCATGTGATCAAGGGCTTTGTTAAAGCCTGAAACGCAACATTGTTCATGAGAAACAAGGTTAAATAAAGACATCTACCCTTATGCTGTGTGGTCTGTGACTCCTTCATCGCTATATATATATATATATATATATACCAACACACTCCAGTAACGTGAATCAAATAACTCACTGGTGTCGTGGCCTCAAATCAAAAACGGTGTTTATTTTAGCAACGGGTGCGCAACGCGTTTCGCTGTTAACCTCACAGCTTGTTCACGGGTGAGGTTAACAGTGAAACGCGTTGGGCGCCCGTTGCTAAAATAAACACTGTTTTTGATTTGAGGCCGCGGCACCAGTGAGTTATTTGATTCATGTTACTGGAGTGTGTTGGTGTATTTGGGAGTGGGGTCCTTGCCACGCTGCCCGCCATGGAAGTGGCTCGGAATTTGCCGAGTTTACGTTGGATTATATATATATATACATACATACATATCTACCCGTGACAAAGGGGCTGAGGCTGCGAAACGCGTTGGATGGGGTCATTGTGCCGGAATAAATTTCACTTGAGAAAATGGATATGGGCTGCAGCGTGTTGTTTCAAGGATAAAGAAAAACAACTGTTGTGTGGATTAATCGGGGTTGGCGAACCCCGCTGCGGCCCGCCGTACCTGAGTTAGCGCTGGTATATATTCGCCGAACGTGTGTGGGTATATATATATAAACAGCTTTATTCAGGGATAAGCGGCACAAGAAACTTCCTTTCTCCTACATGTTTCGGCGAATAGCCTTGTTCACAGACAGGAAGGTAATCACAAAGTGCATGGTGCATTACTTAGTCATTGAAATGATCTTGGTCACGGAGTTTACAATTCTGGCATCATGCTCCTTTTGATAACACCTTGTCCAAAGCTCAAGTCCCCAGAGTGATTAATGCAGGGATTAGTCCACATTAAATCCCTTCCAGCGCTGCACGTTGAATAGCACATTGTCAGGTGGGCACGGAGAGGCCTGTCTCCCCATCACTCCAATGAAACAAAATGCAGAGGCCCTTCTCCGAGGAAAACAGCTTTTTTTCAGGGATAAGCGGCACAAGAAACTTCCTTTCTCCTACATGTTTCGGCAAATAGCCTTGTTCACGGACAGGAAGGTAATCACAAAGTGCATCTGTGCACGCCTTTTGAGTGAGTCTTGACATCACATGACATTTCTAAAATACAAGTCCCATAATGCCACCGGAGCTCGTACTTAAATGCTTGATTTCCAAAGAGCAATTCTTGTTGTTTGGGCTCAGTTAATATTGCGCTCCCTGCAATGTGCTGGTGCATTACTTAGTAATTGAAATGATCTTGGTCACAGAGTTTACAATTCTGGCATCATGCTCGTTTTGATAACACCCTGTCCAAAGCTCAAGTCCCCAGAGTGATTAATGCAGGGATTAGTCCACATTAAATACCTTCCAGCGCTGCACGTTGAATAGCACATTGGCATACCTCAGTGGGTCCTTAGTACAGCGAGTGGGTCATGCTCCTTTTAAGTCCACAAAACATCCTGCCTCCAACCCTTCAGGGCAGCCTCTGTCAGGCGGGCACGGAGAGGCCAGTCTCCCCATCACTCCAATGAAACAAAATGCAGAGGCCCTTCTCCGAGGAAAACAGTTTTATTCAGGGATAAGCGGCACAAGAAACTTCCTTTCTCCTACATGTTTTGGCGAATAGCCTTGTTCACGGACAGGAAGGTAATCACAAAGTGCATGCGTGCACGCCTTTTAAGTGAGTCTTGACATCGCGTGACATTTCTAAAATACAAGTCCCATAATGCCACTGGAGCTCGTACTTAAATGCTTGATTTCCAAAGAGCAATTCTTGTTGTTTGGGCACAGTTAATATTGCGCTCACTGCAATGTGCCAGTGCATTACTTAGTAATTGAAATGATCTTGGTCACGGAGTTTACAATTCTGGCACCATGCTCGTTTTGATAACACCCTGTCCAAAGCTCAAGTCCCCAGAGTGATTAATGCAGGGATTAGTCCACATTAAATCCCTTCCAGCGCTGCACATGGAATAGCACATTGGCATACCTCAGTGGGTCCGTAGTACAGCGAGTGGGTCATGCTCCTTTAATTAAGTCCATATATATATATAAATATATACACACACATATATATCAGCTTCTGGCAGTCGCCAGTAGGTAGTTATAGTTGGACCTATTTCCATATGAAAAGCGTTTTTTGATTTGCCTATATCTTTGGTGCTATTTGACGAATCTTCGTGACATTTTCCAAACTAATGGGGTGCTCTGGTCAGCTTCTGTCTTGAAAGTTTTGGGGTGATTCATCAAGCAGGGGCCAAGAGAAAAGGCGGTCCCAAAATACATTTTCTCCATGTTAATTTCCATAGGAACTTTTGTCGCAGTTACAGCCCGAACTGCTGAACGGAATTACACCAAATTTGGCAGACAGGTAGCTCTAGGTATAGATTTCCCTCTTTTCTTTAAATGGTGTAAATCTGTTCCGTAGTTCCTGAGGAATTTAAAACTAAATAATATCGATATCTGGTGACCGCAGTGGATCCTCGAACCCTCCGAAGCACGAGCTTGACTCTGATTGGCTGCCAACACTCCAAACCAAGAAGTGTTGGCTGCCATCTTAAGACTTGGTAGAACCGAGTCACAAGAAAAAAGGTTAAAGGTTCGAAAAAAGAAGAGGGGGCAGGGTAGAAACACCCTGACCTCACAGGCGTGCTCAGGGGGTCCCAGAGGGACCCCCAGAGCCCAAAAAAGCATTAAAAAAAAACCATTTTGGCGGGATTCACGATGGCTGCGTGAATACGTGATGAAAAGAATACAACATGCAGGCTCCCACGCTTCGTTTTAATATGCCCCCAGGTGGGCCTGGTCCTGGGGCAATATGCAAAATATATGCCGGCCGTACGGAGCCCCGCAGCCCCGGGGACCGCCACCTCCCCAGGGCTTTATTAAATATGCGCTAAGGGCACGTTGCCCCCCTCAGCCCCGGGGACCGCAACCTGCCCAGGTCTTCAATGTATTTGAGGCAGGGGGCTGTGCTCAGCCCCGGGCACTGCCACCTCCCTAGGGTTTCAATTTATTTGAAGCAGGGCCTCACGTGCCCCCCAAAACCTGGGGACCACCACCTCTCTGGTTCTATGTAAATGTTGGGAGTCCTCCTTGGCCCTGGGGACCGCCACCCCCCCAGGGCCAGCTCCAGCAATGTCCCGAGGTGCCCTGTCATTGCCAACTATGCTTCCATGAAGCAAAGCAGATTTCTGTTGGACAAGGGGAGCCGCATGTCAGCAGCTCCCTTGTCCAAAAGCAATGCTGGCTTCCGCAGGAGGCGGGGAGCCGACAGTGACTGCAAGGGCATTGGGGCTCTCCCCGGGGTCCCCATCAAAGTGGCTAGGCCCCGGGGGATGGGGTCCCCGGGGCCAGAAGTGGCTCTGGAGGGGGCCCACCTGCCCCCTCCCTTTTAAATTCTTTTGATTTTTAACAAAAGGCCGGCCTGGGGGGATGGAGTCCCGGGGCCATATTGGTCCTAAGGAGGGGGGCCACACAGCCCCCCTTTAAAACTAAAATGTTTAAATAAAGGCTGGCTAGGCCCCGGGGGATGGGGTCCCCAGGGCCAGAAGTGACCCAGGGATGGGGGGGCCATGCGACCCCCCTCCCGTATTAAAAAATCAAAACAAGGCCAGGCCCCAGCGATGGGGTCCCCAGGGTCAATAGTGGCCCAGGGAAGGGGGCTATGAGACCCCCCTCGAGTATTAATAATAAATAAATTAAAATAAACAAGGCCATGCCCCTGGGGATGGGGTCCCTGGGGCCAAAATCGGCCTCGGAGGGGGGACATGCAGCTCCCTGCTTGTTTATTTGTATTATTCTATACATTGGTCAGGCCCTGAGGGATCGGGTCCCCAGGGCCCACAAAATATTAAGAGAAGGGGGACTACACAGCCCCCTTCTAACAAAAAAATGGCATCTCATCGGAGGCTCCGCACCCTCCCTGCACCACTGTGCAAAC
The DNA here is from genome assembly GCF_964263255.1 of Lissotriton vulgaris. NCBI lineage: Eukaryota > Metazoa > Chordata > Amphibia > Caudata > Salamandridae > Lissotriton > Lissotriton vulgaris. The sequence goes on along the minus strand of NC_141695.1, from coordinate 1,340,864,545 downwards.
GCGCCTCCTGGCGCATTCTAAGTAAGGGGATTAAGTCCCCTTGAATCCTGAGGGTCTCTGGGGGCCAATAAGCCCAGCAGGTACCTCCAATAAACCCCGCACAGTCAGATTGATGAGAAGTGGTCCGAGGCCATGCCCCTTTTTACACCACTCTCCAAATGTGCCTCTTGGCGCACTGCTGCTGGGGCGATGAGGTCCTCTTGTGTCCTGAGGCAAGCCTGGCACAGGTAAGCATTAAATAACTTTTCAGATATGAAATGCTGTTGCTGAATACTTTCAAAATACAGTAGGACTTTGTACCAATTCGAGTTTACAGGGGTTGCAATGCAATGCGCAAACTTAGTAGACTCAGTATATAGGAATCAATAGGCTTTTTCGAGTTTACAGGGGTTGCAATGCAATGCACAGACCTAGTAGACTCAGTACATAGAACTCAATAGGCTTTTTCAGTAAAATGCAATTAGAATACTTTTCTGATTACTTTTACTAACATAGTGCTGGATCCTAAATTCAGCACTGGGGCATTTCATGAAAGTAGTTGAGTAAATGCGTTTTAGTTAGTTGTACGATTTTTAAATAATATTCTTGTATTTCAAAAGTTGACATAAACTTTTTCACCTAGAATCACCAATGTTATCCTTAGGAAGGAAATTCAATTTGCAGGTAAGTTACTTTAACATTACTTTTCTTACTCAGTGCTGGATACCTAGATTCAGCACTGGGACATCCCCTGAAAACAGTAGAGAAAATGCGTTTTGGTTAATCGGGTGATTTCTAAGGAATATTCTCAGTTTTGGAAGAAAAAGTGTCAATGTTATCCTATGAGGAAAAACAGGTTATTGGTTTTGAGATAAGTAATCGGTCTTTTGAGTTAGGCTTCTGTGGTTAGACTCAGGGGTCTCCCAGGGTCAGTAATGCACTGTGTTGCACCCTCAGCGGCTCTCGGGCGGCCGGGTGCAGAGTTTTGAGGCCCAGTGTTATCCTATGGAGGGTAGGGGGACTCCGGTGGGTGGCTGCTGAGGTAATATAAATTTTATGGTCAAGTTATGTTCCCTAGCGCGTACCCCACCGACTCCATGTGCGAGATAAAGTGCATGTAACTTCCCTCCTGTACCAGCTATGAAGACGCAAATACATTTGCGTCCAACGTTAACATGTCCTCTTTCAGACCCACCATGAATGGGTTGAATGGTCCGTTTCTAAGTATGCTATGCCAACGTCTTTTTGTAGTGTACTCCTACGTTTTTCAGCCCTGGCTGAAGTAGGCCCTGAATTTCTGCCATCCAGACCTCTCTGTTCTCTGACTCTGAGAGCAAGCAGCCCAGGCTGCCCCCCGTACCCGTGAACTTTGACTTACTTCTAGCGCGGCCCTCCGTGCTCGGCTCAGCCTGCTGCCTGCCAAGATTGACTATAACCTTCGAGTTATCTGTTTTCCTCCCCGAGAATACATTCCTTCCTGCTAGCTTCAGTAAACATCCTTCCTCAGCTGCAGGGCTAAAGGGCCGACCTGTCTCCACGCAACTAATTCAAGTAATTCATAGCCTCCGTTGCCATGCTTCCATGGAAGGCCCCATGCCCCACGCATCTCATGTAGACACTCAGGCGCTTATACACGCACTCACAGCAAGTATAGAATAGCTTCTGCTCTAGAGACCTTTCTGCCCAGATAGCTTAGTTCCTAAACATCAGATATCAGATATGATAGAAGCACAAGTTGATCTGACATGCCAGACTTCTGTCTCTTTCCGTCAGTGTAAATGTCAAGTCCCCTGCACCCCTCCAGTTACACGTCATGCAGCTGCGCGCGCATCCAAGCTTCCGATTTTTGCTGACATTGCAACATTTCTGCTTGGTGCCACCCATTCGTGACACCCATCTGTGACGTATCTAGCACACACCTCTAGTTCACGCCTCTTGACTACGCACATGTACCACGTGCATTCTGTTATCTTGTCTTCTCTCAGCTGTTACGCCTCTTGCATTGTAACTTATGGTATGAAATAAGTATATAAGCTATGTACTGTTAATAAAATGTTGGCGCGCTCATCTATCCCTTCTGACATCCTGTGTGGTGTTCAGAACATGATATCTTGGCCATAACCATTCCTTTCAAGGAATAAAACCCCTTAGAACTCTAACACCACGGACTCTGTTTTCTTTTACTTCCGATTGAGTTATTATTGATTAAGTACTTACCTGCATAGAAATTAAGAGTAAATTAATTATTTACGTCATTTTGGCGCCCGAATAGGGACCCCTCCCCCACCTCACGCGCCGGATGGTGCGTTGCAACCTGTGTCCCCTGCCGTCAGTTAGCTGGAAACATACGCGTATCGGCAGGATTTCCTGCATCTCCCTCTGACCCACGGAGGTGACGAAGACTGCGATCAGTACCCAGACGAGGCGGTGAGGAGTGCGGAGGATCCCGACCAGAGCCCAGCCGAAAGAAGCAAGGTCCGAGGTGTGAAGAGGCCCACCAGGTTTCCGAAGTTTTCCGAAGTTTTCCGAAGTTTTCCGAAGTTTTCCGAAGTCCCGAGTCGAGTCCAGTCGAGTTTTCCGAGGCCTTCTGTTTCCGTGCTTCCCGGTGAGTACCATTGCTGGGTCGTATCTAGACGGGTTTGGGTACGCAAGTCCGGTCTGCACTGTTTTTAGGCAGTGTATCTGTACTGTTTAGCAGTATATCTAGTATTCCGAATTTCTGCATTTTTGCACTGTTACCACAGTGTATCTGTACTGTTGAGCAGTACATCTAGTATAGTGGGGTCGTCATCTATGTTTTTAATGTTTTTTGTGATTAATGTCGTGGTATGAATGGGACTGTTTTTTTGTGTGTTACTGTGTTTTTGTATAAATAGTTAAAACTCAGAATTAAGTATTCAGGATCGAGCATTTCAGTATCAAGTAGGCACAATGCCGTTTTTTAACAAGCTAAAGCAGATAGGAACTAGGAAAGGGATGTTAGAGGAGGAAATCCCTATTCCCCCTAGGGACACTCCAGGCAATTTTATGTATAACAAACATGGCATAGACGCCATACTGTATCTAGAATTATGGACCGAGTATACAAAGCACCTAGAAGAAAGATACCGATGGCCAGTTAACGGAACATGGGATGCCGAGTGCATCATTAAGGTAGAAGAGGCATTACGAAAAAAGAAAGCCAGACAATCTCAGAAAGACGCCATAGAATTTTGGCGTAAGGAATCACATAAACGTGCTGAAAGAGCACTCCGTAGAGAAGACAGACTTAGAGAATCAGAAAAGGCCCAGGAAAATGAACTAGTTAGCGAAGGAATACGAGTAAAATCAGAACAAATAGATCGCATCCGAAATAGTCAAGTGAACAACATGTATCTTTTGGCCGAGGGTACACCTAACGCCATTTCAGAAATACCGAAAAATCTGCCGTCACCATTAGTTCCAACTAAAGTAATGCACAAGACTACTAAAGACATATTCCTAAATTCCTACCTAGAAGATGTAGCACCAGCTTACACCAATCTGCCTGTTCGTGCCCTGCCTACTGACAGGGACGGGGGTGGCACACCGCCCCCTGGTTCCGTTCCGCCGGTACCACAACAGACTTCTCCTGTTCCGCCAGCCCCGCCACTTCCCGTACTCAAAACAGACCTACCGAAATCACGTTTGCCTGATCCACCTAAACGACAAATTCACGTACAGATACAGCCTCCACAGGGAGGTAATACACAAGTTTCCGCTTCAGGAGGTGCGACCGCGGGTCCTCAGACCCCGCCACCAACTCATAGATTCAATATCCGAGATATGCAGAGTCCTCTCACGTACAGGTCACCCCACTCTTCTAATTCATCCCGCCTTGACGCATTAAAAGAAAACATGTCAGTTTGCAGATACGATCCAGTACCCGGAAGGGACGATTTAATGATATTAGCATCATTACGGTTAAGATCGGCTACTGATAGCTTGTTATGTTATGCAGGAATGAAGGATCGTCTAGATAGAATATATGAGTTTGTTCAGACAGGGAAAGACCCTGACAGTATTAAGGATGCCCTGGAGAAACAGAAAGTTGCCATACAAATACTGATACTACGATTTTTCATAAATTGCCTAATAAGAGAACGAGACAGGCCCGGAACAGATCAGAGTGAATTAGACGCATTGAACAAGTGGGGTCAAAATATAGCTGATGGAAGACATGACAGACAAAATTGCATAGACTCTATGTACAAGAAAATTAGAAAAGCAGTGATAGCAGTACACCAGAAAGAGAAAGAAAAGGCTTCCTCCGAGGAGGAAGAAGAATCTGAAGAACACGAAAGAAATATAGACACCGTAGCATATGTAGGTAAAGGAACTTACCTTAGGAAAGGTATCCGTCCGGAGAGCAAGAGAGTTTTCTTCTCTGCCCTAACAAATCCGAACTCCGCTGAGCATCAGTTCCAGGAAACTGATAAAAGACTCCGAGATCGAGTCGGGTACCATGTACTCAATTCTATGGATGAACAAGAACTAGCCCGATCAGCTGTATCATGGGCCGAGAATGCAGACATATATAATGATGATACCGTAGCACAGACATTTCTGAACCTCTCCCCCGACGAACAGAAATTAGCAGGTGTATACATGATTCAGCACCTTCTCATCAAATACAGAAAGCACTATTCTGATCCAGGTCCCTTACATGAAACACTAGAAGCATTACTGATGGATAGATGGAGAGGCTTAAGCACCAAATTAATACAAATAATTCTAGAACAGCGACACAGATATAATACTTTTGTAAGCTCTGAGTATGTTCCCGCCCCACCTCCAGAAAGGAAAATGTACCACATGCAATGCGGGGGTGGCATCGAGAGTCAGAACCCATTACGAGAAGTACACCCGGTTATGGGTGAGGATAAAACCTTGAAACGCGTGTATGTACACACGCCCCTGACTAAATTAGAACTGTTAGAAATGAAGAAATTAGTTCCGTGCCATGATAAAGACCCTGCAGGTTTTCATAGAGAGCTTAAAGACATGTTACTAATGGGAGACTACACGTATGATGATATCATGAAAATGCTGAAAGTATTATTGCCTACGGGTATATTCGAGAAACTGAAGGAAAAGGAATGGGAGGTGGGAGACACAAAGATTGCCTGGGCAGAAATAGAAGATGAAGAGAAAAAACGGGTTCCAGGGTTAGGCCTTGGGGACAAAACTAAAGCATTACCAGGTTTGATAGTACAGGTCCTGCCCAGATTATTGACAACTAGGAAGGAAGATTGGGACGCCATCTCGTCCTGCAAACAGAAACATGATGAAGATACTAGTGACTTCTATTCAAGATTCGAGAAATGTTTTATTATCAATAGTGGCCTCCAGCCAAGTAGCGAGTCGTACCCACATCTTTTTGTATCAAAGTTAGTCGAGAATTCCCTACCGTTAGTTAAAAATAGAGTGTATAAAGTCGAGAGTACATGGCAAGCAAACACGCCATCACAGATGTTACAAATGTTACAATATCACCAGAACCGGATTAGAGAAGAACAAGATCAGGAACAAAAACGCATGAAAGACACAAAGATGAAAATGTTAGTAGCTCAGACGGTTCCATCCGACAGTCACAGAAAAGGTACGACCCAGACAAATCACACTGCAGCCCCCGTTAAAGGGACATGTAATTATTGCAAACAGCCAGGTCACTACGTACACGAATGCCCAGTTCTGAAACATAATATAGCGACAGGTAAAACTAAAGAAAGACCGCATCCGCCTAGACAAGACCATAGCCAGCCTCAGTCTACACAGAATACACAGCCTATGCATGCTTCTTCGACTCCAGCACAGACCATAGCAGTACCACAGCCACAGCCCATTGCTGCAACTCAGCAGGTTTCACAACAGATGTACCAGTATGCCCAGTCCGCTTATCCCGAATATTCCCGATATACATGAAACAGCCTAGAGAGGGAAGGTGGCTTGCCTCTTATTGAGATTCCTGTAGATCAAGAAGGTCCTTATGTACACAGTCGAGTATTGGGAAAAGACAGAAAGTTTCTAATTGACACAGGGGCAAGTCGCACTACAATCAGCCACGATGAAGTTCCAGGGGCACCCCTCTCAGGCTCGCAAAATGTTTCCCTTGGTTTTTCAGGACAGCCTATTGTAAATGAAGTGTCCGAACCAGTCCCCCTGGCTGTGGGTCCGTTATCACGTGTTACAGACTTGTTACTTACTAAATCATGTCCAGAAAATCTGTTAGGAATTAAAACATTGAAGGCTCTAGGAGCTATAATCTGCTGTTCCCCGGAGGGAGTTAGACTCTTTCTGCGGGATTTCAAGGGTCACTATGTTCTTCGCGAGATTGATGTCAGATTGAAAAATGTACCTGATTACTTGTGGGCAAAAGGCCCAACTGATGTAGGATGTATGCACATTACACCATACCGCGTTACACTCAAGGCAGGTGTTGTATTACCCAGAATCAGACAATACAAGTTACCACCCGATGCTGTAGTGGCTTTACGGAAAATCATTGAAGAGCTCATTGCCCAAGGAGTGGTCGTCGAGACCGACTCCAATATCTGTAATTCACCCATTATTCCGATTCTTAAACGTACTGATCCCAATGCACCGCCAGTATATCGGCTGGTGATTGATCTTCGAGAATTAAACAAATGCATTATCCCACAGTATCCTGTGGTCCCCGATATCTCATCCTTATTGACTGCCATTGATTCAGAAGCAACGTTCTTCACTGTAATTGATCTCAAGAACGCCTTCTTCAGCGTGCCTATTGATCCAGAGAGCCAATATCTCTTCGGATTCTGTTTAAATGGACGCAGTTTCAAATTTTCACGCGCACCTCAAGGATTCACAGAAAGCCCCAGCATCTATAGTCAAGCACTGAAAAGACAACTAGATTGTATTCAAATGCCAGTTAACACCGCTTTACTGCAATACGTCGATGATCTACTGATCACCGCACGAAGTGAGCCCGAATGTGAAAAAGCATCACTGACAGTTTTACATTTCCTGGCCGACAAGGGACACAAGGTGTCTCCTTCGAAGCTACAATTCTGTGTTCAGCAAGTTGTGTACTTGGGTCACTTGCTGTCCAAAGTGGGGAGACAGCTCACTCCCGATCGCATCCAGTTAATTGCAAATATGCCGCAACCCCAGACACAAAAGGAAGTGCGGGCCTTCATAGGCCTCACCTCGTACTGCAGACAATGGATTCCCCAGTATGCATTTCTAGCTAAACCACTTATTCAGTTAACGACACAGGAGGCAGCGACTTCGACTGCCCTCCCTTGGACTCAGGAACATACACAAGCTTTTGAAGACTTAAAGAAAGCATTATGCCAAGCACCAGTTTTAGCAACACCATGTTACAGCAAACCGTTTACACTTTTTGTTACAGAACGTGATGGTACAGCGTTGTCTGTCCTCACTCAAGATCAAGCAGGTTCACATAAGCCTTGCGCTTATTTCTCTAGTACATTGGATTCAGTAGCCCAGGCACTCCCTGCGTGCTTAAAGTCAGTAGCAGCAACAGCGTTAGCAATAAGACAAAGTGATTCAATTGTTTTAGGTCATCAGTTAACAGTTCAAGTTCCACATTCTGTAGAGGTTTTGTTAAACAGAACCCAGACCCAACACTTAACTATAGCACGACTGACAGGTTATGAATTAACACTATTCCAGCCACACATAGAAATCAGACGCTGCAGCATCCTGAACCCAGCAACACTGTTACCTACAAGTATGACAGATCCAGTCTCACATGATTGTATAGAAATCATTAATGCAGTAACAAAACCTAGACGAGACTTAACAGATGTTCCATTGACAAATCCAGACCTGACACTTTATGTGGACGGTTCATGCATGAGAAATAGTACAGGAGAATTAGTGGCCGCGTATGCCGTGACCACTGAAACTGAAATTAAAGAAACACATCGTATTGACACACTGTCTGCTCAAGCAGCAGAGCTCATCGCTCTGACCCGAGCTTGTATTCTTGCCAAAAACAGAAATGTTAATATATATACTGATTCCCGTTATGCCTTCGGAGTTGTACACGACTTCGGAGTCCTCTGGCAAGAACGAGGTTTTCTGACTTCTCATGGGGCCAAGATACAGCATGGTCCCCTCATTCAAGCACTGTTAGAAGCAATACATTTGCCCTCGGGCATATCAGTCATGAAGTGTAGAGCACATACTAAAGTTACAGATTCTGTTTCCCAGGGTAACGACCTGGCAGACCAGACAGCAAAACATACAGCACTGACTCACACCCAGATTACTGACATGACAAAGACAATAGTACCGACAAAGTGTATGGCAGTTAGAGATCCCGCCCTAGACGTAATCGATATCCAGACACATGCTACTTCAGACGAGATAAAGAAATGGACTGAACTAGGAGGGATTCAGACAGATCAAGGTTGGGTGACGAAGGAAAAATCTATATGGTTTCTTCCTGACTCAATGGTTCAAGTCATGATAAATACAGCACATAGCCCTGCACATCTCGGAGAGAAAGCCATGTTAGACAGTTTACAGAATCTCTGGTATAACAAACACTTACGAGCAGCAGCAAAACAGAAAGTGCGTACTTGCATGATCTGTTGTCAGTTCAATCCAGGTAAAAGCGTCCCTGTAGAGCAAGGAGGATTCCATCCTCCCGATCACCCTTTTGAAGTCCTCCAGATGGATTATATCCAGATGAACAGTTGTAGAGGATTTAAGTATGTCCTTGTAATTGTTTGTGCTTTGTCCCGCTGGACCGAAGCATACCCAGTTCCTGATTACACTGCTCCGACCACTGCCAGACACCTGGTTCGTGAATTCTTCCCACGGTACGGTTTGCCCCGTGTCGTGTATTCAGATAACGGACAGCCATTCTCGTCCGAGTTGATGAGACAAGTTTCCCTTTTGCTAGGATATCAGTGGAGGTTCCACTGTGTCCGACACCCCGAAGCAGCAGGCCTTGTAGAGAGGCATAATCAGACACTAAAAATACGCCTTGCAAAGATCTGTCAGGAAAAGGGGGTCGACTGGATAGTCGCCCTGCCCGTGGCACTATTCTACATGAGAATGGTCGCCCATTCTAGATCAGGGCTATCCCCGTACGAAGTGGTCTTTGGCAGACCACCGAATATGTGGGGGACGCCCATTCCGAAGAAAATAACCGATGTTGATTGCAATATGTTGACAGATTACCTTGCCTCCTTGATGTCTGCACTCCAATCATGTCGTTCACAGGTTGCCGCAGCCTTCCCTGACAACACCGATGTGAAGGCGCATGAGGTCCGTCCTGGGGACCTGGTTCTCGTCCGGAATTTCGACCGGAAAAGTCCGCTGGAGCCCCGCTGGAAGTCTCCGAAGACCGTCCTCCTTACCACCAGGACCGCCGTGAAGATCGAGGGGAGAAAGGGGTGGGTCCACACGAGTCACATCAAACTTTGCAATGAACTAAAAAACGGACTGAAACAGGACTCTGACTCGTCCACCCCCACCAAAGACTGTGTTGAAACGAAAGACGTTACCGTCTCCAAACGAGAAAAGACTCCCCAAGAATTATATCGAATGAAACTTCGATCTAGCAAGTCAGACAGTTTAATTGTTTAAGTCCTCCCCTAGGTGAATCGGTTAAATAGTTTCTGACATGTATCCCCTAGATCGAGATAGAGAGAGAGAGAGAGAAGCAAAGAAACGTACATACTGTAAATCACTGCGTAGTCACTGTATAGTGACGTTGTTAATAATGTTTTTTCTAAGTGTTCTAATTATTATTGCCAGCATTTTGCTACCTATATATTGGCCTATTTTCAGGCGTGAACAATCTGCTTACAATGTCTCTGCTGAACACACTTTTAGTGAACTTCCTGCACATGAACTCTCTTACAGACTTGCGCTGCGCAACAATACATTCATTAGTATGTTACACCATTCCCATCAGACAAACAATGCTACAGATTGTTGGATATGTGGCCGACTCCCTCCCTACCAGAATTACAAGGGAGCTCTGCCCCTCTTTCCGTACCCGTTCACTCACAATGGCTCCTGTGGAGCATGGTTTAAAATAATTAATTCCTTGGATCCTGATATTGCTGTTTTCAATGGGGGCTGGGTTTGGGGAAACTTGAACTTAGTCCTGCTCAACGTCTGTTATCCTGATAAAGAGGGACTTCCCACTCGAATAGGAACTGATCTAGAAAATGAAGTATATGGATTAGGTAATTACACAATTAGTCTCATGATCCTTACGGTTGAATCAGAGACTGCTCCAGTTCTGCCCCATATGTTAGTATTACCAGTCACAGGTGAATTATGTGTTAGCAAGAAAGGCTCAGTACACGTAGGTCATAGTAAATGCACTACTGTGGTCGAATTCAGTGACCATGGTAAATCATCCTTCAAAGCTATCAGTCACTCCTATTTTGTTTGTGGTCATACCGCATACATACGTTTGCCTCCAGATTGGGATGGTACCTGTTATATTGCATTCCTTCTGCCACCTGTTTTTCTAGCTCCCCCTGATTACCATAGAAACACGAATCTAGTACAGAATAGACCCAAAAGAGATATTCCACTTGTCGACTACACAGAAACAGCATGGGAACAGTACACTGATTTCAATAAAGGATTCTTCTTCTTTCTAGGACCCGTCCAGAACAGTAAATTAATACGCAGATTAACTAGAACACTTGAAGCCGTAGTACATGAAACTGCCTCCGCCTTAGGTAACTTAACAGAGGAGCAATCTGCTATACGGGTTGTTGTCCTTCAAAATCGCCTTGTTATTGACGTCATCTTGGCAGATAGAGGTGGAGCCTGTAAGGTCATCGGGTCAAGTTGCTGTGTTTTCATTCCACAAAACGCACCATCTGTCTATCAAGCTATTACCCGTCTACATAAAATTGCAAATCAGATACATCAGAATCCAGGCACCTGGACTTGGTCCGGTTGGTTCTGGACAACGTTAACTGCTTGGGGATGGAAGATCTTATCCTTCCTAGGCATTGGCCTTGTTATAGTATTCAGTTGCTGCCTGTGCCTGCAGTGTGGGCCAGCGATATGTGGACTGTGTGCCACATCCTGCATTGAGCATTCCAGTTGTCTTTCAAATAGTCAAAGAAAGAAAGATGAACATATAATGTTACAAGAACAGACTGATCGATTCATGAGGATTGATATATCATGAAGGGTCCGTAGGGAACAAGGAGGGAATGAGGTAATATAAATGTTATGGTCAAGTTATGTTCCCTAGCGCGTACCCCACCGACTCCATGTGCGAGATAAAGTGCATGTAACTTCCCTCCTGTACCAGCTATGAAGACGCAAATACATTTGCGTCCAACGTTAACATGTCCTCTTTCAGACCCACCATGAATGGGTTGAATGGTCCGTTTCTAAGTATGCTATGCCAACGTCTTTTTGTAGTGTACTCCTACGTTTTTCAGCCCTGGCTGAAGTAGGCCCTGAATTTCTGCCATCCAGACCTCTCTGTTCTCTGACTCTGAGAGCAAGCAGCCCAGGCTGCCCCCCGTACCCGTGAACTTTGACTTACTTCTAGCGCGGCCCTCCGTGCTCGGCTCAGCCTGCTGCCTGCCAAGATTGACTATAACCTTCGAGTTATCTGTTTTCCTCCCCGAGAATACATTCCTTCCTGCTAGCTTCAGTAAACATCCTTCCTCAGCTGCAGGGCTAAAGGGCCGACCTGTCTCCACGCAACTAATTCAAGTAATTCATAGCCTCCGTTGCCATGCTTCCATGGAAGGCCCCATGCCCCACGCATCTCATGTAGACACTCAGGCGCTTATACACGCACTCACAGCAAGTATAGAATAGCTTCTGCTCTAGAGACCTTTCTGCCCAGATAGCTTAGTTCCTAAACATCAGATATCAGATATGATAGAAGCACAAGTTGATCTGACATGCCAGACTTCTGTCTCTTTCCGTCAGTGTAAATGTCAAGTCCCCTGCACCCCTCCAGTTACACGTCATGCAGCTGCGCGCGCATCCAAGCTTCCGATTTTTGCTGACATTGCAACATTTCTGCTTGGTGCCACCCATTCGTGACACCCATCTGTGACGTATCTAGCACACACCTCTAGTTCACGCCTCTTGACTACGCACATGTACCACGTGCATTCTGTTATCTTGTCTTCTCTCAGCTGTTACGCCTCTTGCATTGTAACTTATGGTATGAAATAAGTATATAAGCTATGTACTGTTAATAAAATGTTGGCGCGCTCATCTATCCCTTCTGACATCCTGTGTGGTGTTCAGAACATGATATCTTGGCCATAACCATTCCTTTCAAGGAATAAAACCCCTTAGAACTCTAACACCACGGACTCTGTTTTCTTTTACTTCCGATTGAGTTATTATTGATTAAGTACTTACCTGCATAGAAATTAAGAGTAAATTAATTATTTACGTCACTGCTGGCAAGCAGGCCACAGGATTGTGGGAGCAAAGTGTAGGAGAGTAGGGTCTGCTTCCTATGGTTACCCCCACTTTTTGCTGTGATTCTCTGGTTTTTCGACTATAGTGTGGCTGTGGACCTGTTAATCAGGATCACAGCTCAGCTGTTCTCTCTCCAAATTGATACCATGTACTTTAGGTACATACCAGATTAGTTACTGGGTCACCCTTGTGAGCCCCTGTATAGTGCACCCTAGGCCTACCAGGGGCCACAGTATGTATTGTGCCACCCCTGGTTAGCCTTCCAAACTGACACCACAGGTCTGTTCTTACAGCCTGGGTAAGGTGGTGTAATCACCCCTTACTTAGATATAGTATATCTATATCTACCTTATATATAGACACATAGTAACCAATAAGTCACTCCTATGGCAGGCCTTGACAATCCTGGGGGCAGAGTACTTGGTTTTATGTGAGAGGGTGCCCTAGCATGAGCTGAGCCCCTCTGCAGCTTTCGGAACCATCTCCTTATAGCTGTTCTATGATATAGCCATACCATATACTCTTAATTGCATTATAATCCTTGCGTTTAATGCTAACTTTGGTTTGGCTTTATCAAAACATGTTGTGTAAGGTGTCAAACACTTTGGAATCCTACCCCTCCCCCTCTACTACTCTGGACGAAACTCTGCAACATATATCCTGGACCTTCAAAGTTCCATTTCGACTGGAAGATGGAAGAAATCTCCCTTGTGGTCAAGGAGTGACCTCCCTGTTCACACATGCACCAACAGCATCTTTGCTGGTCAGCATTTTCGAGGCTCCCGCCGGATCCCGAAGAATCTGAGACACAGGACATGGACTTCCAGAAATCTCTGACCCCGACCTTCGCTCACAGCAAAGCTGAGACCCGTGGCGGACACGAGAGACATGGGACCGAAACTCCTGGACATCCTGCATTTTGCTACCTGCACCGACCTCCCGAGGTATCCCAAAGTTGTGCATTGGGGTGCTTGAAGCCCCAGCCCGAGCACCTTCTGCACCAAAGCTCAGAGGCCCACACTCCACGAGTGTCCCGTGGGCCCGCTTTGTGCATTTCTGCTCAACGCGTCTTTGCGGTTCCTAGTCCGTTGGCTAGTGAGCCCCCAAGAAGACAATCCTTTGTTTCAACTTGCTTTCCTGGTTTCTCCAGGATTGCTCCAACTTCCCTGCAAAGGAGAAGTTCCAAAAACCTTGCTGGTCTGCACCGAAACCAATCTCGGCATCCCGCGTGGGTTGCATTTGCCAAGGCTTGTTGGGTCCAATCCGGATACCGACACCGCAGTCAACTAGATCCGTCGAGGGAAAGCTCGAATCCAGCTGCTGGTTGTCATCGACGCCTCCTGGACCTTGTGGCTGAAGAGACAAACTTCACCTTTTCACCTGAAATCACCCAACATCTGGTGGCATCTTTCTATCGCCGCCCTGGTCACTGGCTAGTGGCCCAGACTTTGTCTCCTCTGCTTTCAGGTTCTTCAGATCTTCGATCCACCCTTGGATCCACCCGGACACTTTTCCTCTGGTCGCCTGCAGCACTTCTTCGCAGCTCTCCATTGGAATCGACGACGAAACCCGACACCAAAAGACACCTATTCACCTGGCTTCGGTGGGTTAGGTAACACGAGAACTCTGGCAGTCTCGAGGGTATTGGCCCTCCTAGTGTCTAAGTCTAAACGGGTTCCATCGTAGTTCATTTAGAAGTGTCCTTAAATTGTAAATTTGTAACTTGTTTGTTTCCCATGGAAAGTGAATGGTAACCCGCGGTTATGTTTAGACACTGCACGCGACCCCCGTGGGTCTCCTACATCCTAACCTTTGGTTGTCTTGAGTAGCCCCAGCGATTCCCCAGGCCCTAGGTCTGCTTTCTATTTCTCATGTGGTTCTTATACCACTATTTTAGTATATGGTTTGTGAGGCCCCTAGGGCAAAACGTATACTGTGCAACTTATCATACACTAATTACGTTCCTTGTGTTGTACTTTTACCTCTGACCTCATAAAGAGTCCAGAGGGGTTGTGTTTAGAATAAATACATATATATTTGATATATACCTTGTGTGGTGTACTTTCATTTGGTACTCAAGAGATTATAATTGGTAAAACAACTAGCTTAATTCGCTCTCTGAAGTCTTAGCCTGAAGACTGCTTGCCATTGCTACCCCTAGGATAGCTTTCTATAGGGTTGACTTTACAACCATTATCAATAAGGGTCGATTAGACTGGTGCAAGGTGCCCACTGGAACGAGTGGACATCATATGCCAGGCTAACTTCTCACACAAGGCTCCTAGGGTTAAGCTCAGGGCAAGTTGGGGACCAAGTTAGCACAAAAGGGGCACCCTCAGCGGCACTAGGGCGGCCGGGTGAAGGGTCCTGTTTTGACGTTGGGTGCCCTATTTACTTCAATGGAGATTCTCAGGGACAAAGAAACACTGCAGGCTCGGGGACGAGGATCTTCCAGGAGTCACCACCAGTTCCAGGGGTAAGTTGGGATGTTGAGGGTTGGTTAGGCACCTTTGGTTGGGGCACACAATGCCGGGGCATCGGGTGCAGGGTTGCCTTTGGACGTTGGATTTTCTTACCCACTCTGGTTGTGGTGGGGGGGGGGTGTCCTCTTGATTGAGGCTATAGGCGTTGTTTGGAGGCTTGAGGCAGGTCAGGGTTGCCGGATCTCAGGTCAGGATCGCCGGGGGGACCTCCTTGTGGTATTTATCCACTCTAGCTTGGGCCAGGTACAGCGGTGCAGAGTGGGCTGGATTCGCGGTTCCTGGCTGGCACCAGAAGCTGCAGTTCAAACACGTCCGGTGTTCACGGGAGAAACAGCTTGGAAAGTGAATGCAGGCAGGTCCTCCAGGGTTTTTGAGGTTGCTGGCTGCTGGACACGCCGGGGTTTTGCAGGAGCAGGTTCGAGTGGAGACAGGCCTGTAGGGCTGGGGTCATGTCAGTGAAATTGTCCTCTTGTTAGCTCTGTACGGCTTCTCGTCCTTCTTTTTCTCTTCTTTTTTTTTTGGGTTGCTGGATCTACGGAAGGAAGGTTCAGGGTGCCCCTAAATACTGAATGTGGGGGTGTTACATGTAGGTAAAGGGCAGGGACCAATGGGTCCTTTCCCTGGGGTGGGTACACCCCCTATTACGCCACTCTCCAGTGGGAAGCGGGCAGGAGCCTGTCCCTGGTTGACTGGGTCCCCCCATCCTCAAGATGGTGTGGACTCGAGGTTGTGCTTCACCTTGCCTCCCCCACCTTAGGGGTGGAGTTGGCAGAGGTGGGCACACCTCTCTTCCTCACTTGTTTTTCCCGGCGGTTTTCCTGCCCAAGTGGGGGGGGCAGAACCTGTGGGGACCAGTTGCTGAAAAGCAAATGGTCTGGAGAGGCTCACAAAGGCAGCAGGCCTTTGAAGCTTCTCCTTTGTGAACGCTGCCCATCCTGGGGGAGGATGCTTGGCACCTTGTCCCAGGATGTGCATTGTTTCAGGCCCCCGAGAGCAGCAAGCTCTCAATCGAGGGGTCCAGAGACATGTCTGGTGGTGGCAGCCTAGGCAGCCACTCAGTCAGGTCACTGGAGGTTGGTCAAGTTTCAGGGGGCATCTCTAAGATGCCCTCTGTGGTGCATTTTACATTAAATCCCACACTGGCATCAGTGGGGGTTTAATGTGCTGAGGAGTTTGATACCAAACTTCCCAGTCTTCAGTGTAGCCATTATGGTGCTTTGGAGTTTGTAATGATAAACTCCCAGCACCATATACTCTTAATGGCAGCACTGCACTTACAGTGCCCAGGAATGGACCTGGGTACTGTAGGGGTACAGGGCTGTTGCACCTGTGCCCACACCACTGGCATAGGGCACCCATCTAGAGGGGTGACTGATGTATGCCAGGGCAGTGGTTTGTGGGCATGGCACACAGGGATGTGTGCCATGTCGACTCTTCACTTTGTTCTGCACCAAGACATGCAGCCTGCAAAGGCAGTGTGTGAGTGTCAGGGTACAGGGCTTCTAAAGGTGGCACAATAAGTGCTGCAGCCCCTAGAGGCCTTCTCTGGTCACAGTGCCCAGGATACCTATGGTACCATTTACCAGGGGCTGACATGTTGTCCAGAGATGCCAATTGGGTTTAGGCTTCAATGCAGTTTCAGGGAAGGAACGTAGACCCTGGGTATTTGATTAGCAGGAGCCGAGGGTACTCAGTCAAAGAACATCAGCAATTCAGCAAAAAGTGGGGGCATACCATGCAAGAAAGAGGGCACTTTCTCACATCACTTCCTAATGTATGGCTCACCCACAAACTTTCCATGATGCACTGAACCAGCTTTGACACTTTTGGGGGGAAAATTTCATGCAGATTGGTCAAACGACCCCAAAGTTATAGTCAAGTCCAAAAATTATTTTCCTATGGAAACTAGTTCCTAACTACAACTACCTTCCGGCGACTGCCAGTAGGTAAAAAAAAAATAAATAAATAAAAAAAAAAAATATATATATATATATATATATTTTAACAAAGCTTAGCCGCACACAACAATCCTTCTGCATTCAAGGTTTATTTATTTTATAAACAGAGCCAGTCTGTCAGACTGGCTCTGTTCATAAACATAGTTGCATGGCATACATATCCCAGAATGCCCTATTAATGTAAGATTTTCTTTTCCATCTGCAACATGAATTCAAATACAGCATGATTGCGTCTTAAAACATTGCAGTTGTATAGTTCTTAGTTTCGTCCTTTAGTGCAACCATGCGAAAAGTTTCTCCAAATATTCAGACATGTGCACTCTCACTTAGCCTGGCACAGCAATTTGTCATTCTTTCTAACTGGCCTCTTGCTACCAAAACAATGTCATAAATTCTGCAATGCGTCAGTATATATTGGTATATATATATATATATATATATATATATATATATATGATCAAGGCTTCTTGGGAAGCCGAAACGCGTCATGGCGGTGCATGGTGTCTGAAGGAAAATAAATATATTCATGCACTCAACTTTCTGGGTCCGTGTTCGTCTTTCCGTCAAAATTTGGTGTTTTGAAGACGAAGTTCTGCATATATATATATATATATATATATATATATATATATATATATATATATATATATATATATATATATATATATATACATATATATATATATATATATATATATATATAGCTACACAACTCCTGGTAACATACAGTTGTCAGAAGAAAAGAAGGGGCCGGCACACTGGTATCCGTTTGTAGAATTTTTAATCACCAGAACCCCCTCGCAGACGCGTTTCGCCTTTACAGGCTTCGTCAGTGCAACGTTAAAAAAAAAAAATATATATATATATATATATATATATATATATATATATATATATATATATCCAAGAAGGTGCAATCTTCAACACATCCGCTCGCGCGAGTGAAAGAAAAGATCACGCAACTCCAACGTGTAAAATTGGCATAAGTTCTTTAATCCAACAGAGCCACTAGATCCGACGCGTTTCGGGCAGCCGCCCTTGCTCATATATATATATATATATATATATATATATATATATATATATATATATATATATATATATATATCCACCGATTTGGCTCCGTTTCACAATCCTATGGCGCTCTCTCCACCGGTGCCGTGACTCCTAAGCAGAGCCCCGCTTTCAGATTATTTTGTACAAATCCCTTTCCTCAAGGGAATGAGTCAGCACTCACGGACCAGATTATTTTCCAAGTTCTTTATTTCTTTTGTAAATTCTCCAGCATAAGCACAAACCAACGCATTTCGCAACAACAGTCGCTTGTTCACGGTCACGGTGAACAAGCGACTGTTGTTGCGAAACGCGTTGGTTTGTGCTTTTGCTGGAGAATTTACAAAAGAAATAAAGAACTTGGGAAATAATCTGGTCCGTGAGTGCTGACTCATTCCTCATTCCCTTGAGGAAAGGGATTTGTACAAAAAAAAAATAAAATATATATATATATATATATATATATATATATATATATATATATATATATTGTGGCCAAAATTGATAGAAACATCATTTATGAAAGAGTATCCGATTATAATGAATTTCAGTATTTATACCGCAATATTGAGAAAAGGGAAAAAAGTTTACTCTTTCTTCATTTGTAGTCTTTACCTTTAATGCAGTGTGTTTCAATTTTTATGGTATGGGGAGTCACGTGGTCTTAGAGCACTTGTGTATTTAATGATTTGAATTGAGCAGTGCAGGCATGTGAACAAGGCTACTGCGTTAGCCGAAACGCGTCATCTGCCTGACATTATGCGCATCTGGTCATAATAAAGACACTGCATTTATATATATATCTATATATATATATATATATATATATATATATATATCCAACCAGTCCAGGAACCAAAATTAGGAGGGCCACACGGAAACCATTACGGGCACTTGTTTAATGCAACACGCAGGCGCTGGAAAGTACAGGCAGGCAGTTCAAAAAGAGTAAATAGCCAGACGCGTTTCAGAAGCATCTCACGCTTCCTTCTTCAGTGGCATTGAGCAGTCAAAGGAGTTGTTGCACAAATTCATTTAAAGCGACCTACACTTGCCCCGCCCAAGAGCGTCACACACCTGCTCCTCACACGAGCATGGTGGCGAACAGCACACTGGGCGTTGAAGTCCATCGCTGCAGTTAATCCAAGTGGGTGCGCACTCCTTCCCACATTCGCCAGATATAATCCTCAGTGGGCTGAAAAGCCGATTCTGCTTTTCCCTCGCTGGCATGTGTCCCACTCCACGAATGCCGGAAAAGAGTATAAGGCTGTCTGGGCGGTCCGAGTTTTCAAAGCCGGCGCTTTGTAAAAATATACTCCCAGGTTCCTTGACATTGAAGAACCACTCGGACACCTCAAGTGCTGCAGCTATGTGTTTTAATCAGCAATGGGAAAAACGACGCGTTTCGGGGATTAGCCCTTGATCACGCTCGAATACATTTAGTGCCACCATGTTTAAATACACTTCATAAAAACTTTACATCACACGTGATTCACATACACAACTGTGGCGGCCATCTTGTAAGGTGCAAATGCGCATCTATAACATGTATATTTTCTATATAAAATGCAGTGGTGATTTACATATTGGATACATATGAAAGTTATTAGACAATGTCATATTATGATCAAATATACCCAGATCTGTATATTTTTTTGCAATTCATTTCAAACATTTATACAACTTTGTTCCGGTAGCTGTTATACAGACTATCCCTAAAACATCAACCTCTGTTCCTCATCTTGCCCCAGTGGGCATTCTGCTAGTATTGCCCAAGTGGGCAAATAACTTTCAATAAAAGTTCATATGTAAAAAGAGTCCATTAATACATGTTCATGTTGCCTTGGCCCTGATCTTCTAGCCATCAGTTGTCCTTAAATTTATCAGTGCTCAAAAATCTGAAATTAAAAACATGATACCATTACACTCAGCAAACTGTATTCAGATAAAATCATATCATTCATATAAATGAATTGCCAGCTCTTCGCTGATGTTCAAACCATTCGGAGCAAGGCTTTCCAAGTCAACAAAGTATCTTGACTCAAGTTTACGTAGGGATAGTTTCCGATTCCCCCCTCTCACACCAAGGTTGACACTATCGATCACCACCATTCGTATCTGGTTCTCATCACTGTAGTGATTTTCAGTAAAGTGACGAGACACTGGATATTGCTTGTTCTTATTCTTGATAGCTCTCAAGTGTTCTAACACACGTTTTTTTGCTTCGTGTTTAGTGCTACCAATATACCATTTCTGACAAGGGCATATTAACACATAGACGCAGTGTGTAGTATTGCATGTGAGGTTTTTCTTAATCACAAATTCTCTATTAGAGTTCGGTATTTTCAAAGAGTTAAAATCTCTGCTGTTCCTGCAAGCTTTATACTTCTTGCAACACCGGAATCCATCCGGTTTACCGGTGTCAGATGTATTTTTGGAACGGACATGATTGTGACTTAGTTCATCCCTCAGTGATCTACTTTTCTTAAAAGAAATTTGAGGATTACTGCTAAGATTCTTACTGAGGTGTGTGTCTGTTAATAGCACATGCCAATGTTTTTTCAAAATATGCCGCAAGGAATTGGCCTGTCCTGAGAACGTGGTGATGAATCTGACAGAGTCATCTTTTTTGTCTTGCACTTTAGGGTATAATAGGTCATTTCTGGTTTTAGATTCTACCCTGAGTATAGCTTTGTTGATGATATTTTTGCTGTAGCCCCTCTCAAGAAACCTTTGACACATGATCTTTTGTTCATTTTGAAACGATGAGTCATTGCTACAGTTTCTTTTTGCACGCAGTAATTCCCCATATGGTATACTGCGTACCAAGTTAGAGGGATGACTGCTATTTGCATTCAATATACTGTTGCCGGCTGTACTCTTCCGGAACAGTTTTGAAGTTATTT
Source organism: Lissotriton vulgaris (assembly GCF_964263255.1). Lineage (NCBI taxonomy): Eukaryota > Metazoa > Chordata > Amphibia > Caudata > Salamandridae > Lissotriton > Lissotriton vulgaris. The sequence goes on along the minus strand of NC_141695.1, from coordinate 1,340,843,698 downwards.
TTTCGTTTTTTACCTCTAATAGAACATCTAGGAATTCAATAGACTCCCTGCTGATATTGCTAGTGAACTGCAGATTTAAATTGTTCACGTTCAGTTTCTCTATGAAAGATATTGCAGTATCCTCCGTGCCACACCAAATAAAAAAAATAAAAAAAATATCATCAATATAGCGCAGCCACAGGGCAATGTTGGAAAATTCAGCCATCTCCATGACAACCTGCCCCTCCCACCAGCCCATGAAAAGATTCGCGTAGCTGGGGGCGAAGCAGGTTCCCATGGCTGTGCCCTGTGACTGTCTATAGATGTCCTCATCAAAATAAAAGAAATTGTCAGTTAAGCAAATCTCAATCATTTTTACTAACATTTGTGAATGATGGTAGAAAGTCATAGACCTAGTTTTGAAGAAATGCTGTATACCCTCTAGTCCGAGCTCATGTTTGATGCAGGTGTATAAGCTGCTCACATCTAGTGAGACAAGTATGACATCTTTCTCCCAATGTATCCCAACAATTACCGTTAGAAAATGGGTTGTGTCTTTTAGGTAAGATGGTAATGTAATGACATAGGGTCTTAGGTGATAATCAATGAACCTTGAGGTGTTCTCTAGCAATGATCCTATCGAGGAGACTATAGGTCTCCCCGGGGGATCTTCCATGCTCTTATGGAGTTTAGGGAGTAAATAAAGGATAGGGATTCTGGGATGGGCACAATACAGATATTTATATTCCTCGTCCTCCAATAATCCTCTATCCAACCAGTCTGACAATAGGCTTCTATACTTGATGTATGATCCCAAAACTTCTGTCATAGTACATTTGGAGTAACAATCTCTATCACTTAATTGTCTCTGACCTTCTGCTATATATTTGTGTTTATCAAGAACAACCACATTGCCACCTTTATCTGATTGTCGGATGACAATTCTAGGGTCACATTTCAAATTCAAAAGTGCATTAGTTTGTACATCAGTGAGATTTTTCTTATTCCAAGGGGTCTTAACATATCTCATTTTCTTCAAGTCCTTCAAAACACCCTTCTCGAATACCTCAATTGCCTCGCTTTGGACATTGGGGAGAAATATGGATTTGGGTTTGAATTTACTACCCGGATTCCCACTTAGATCATCAACCCATCCTTCCCATTCAGGAGTTCCAGATAATGCATTTCTATCTTGGGTGGCATACATTTCATTTAACAGTTCGATATCACCAACGGCAATAGAGCTGACCGTACTTGGATTACTCACATTTTCAGGATTACGTACTGCCCTATTGAACCATTTTTTCAGTTTTAGTTTCCGTGAAAAAAGGAAGAGGTAAATTCTGGTCTGGGCATAGTTTAAATTGGATGAGGGGCAGAACAATAAGCCAAGTGCTAGTGTCTCGATTTCTTCTTTTGAAAGAGACCTTTTCGAGAGATTTACAACTGTCATACTCTCTGTGTGCGACTCCTGGTATCCATTCCCATTGGAGTTTTTTCTCCGCTTGATCCTCCTCTGTTTGGCTTGCCTGTTCCTCTGGTTCTTCCTCTGTTTCCTCGTCCTTGACCCCTCTGAGCCCCTCCTTCCTGTTGGAATTCTGTCCGATTTTGGCTCATCATCTGGAACTGTAACAAAAAATTATTTTTCTTCTGTTGGTTGGGAGTGGCTTCTTGGCTGATAACTGATGTTGACGCCTCCGGTAAGTTACCATCCGAAATATCACTTTCGGTTACTTCCTCTGTTGTTTGTCGAACATCCACTTTTGGTGTATTGAGTGCGCCTCTTTTTTCAAATAGATGGTCATATTTGCGATGGAATGTCAGCGTTCTTCCAGCTTGATAGTCCTTGTAATCTCGCAGAAACTTTCGTTGTTTTTTTGCTGTTATCTCTTCTTCCCATTTCTCCACTTTTTTCATCAGATTTGTCATATGTTCTTCCGATGCCTCTTTGCTGATAATTTTGCCAATGTCTTCCAATGTTTTTTCTATTTCAGCAATTAATTTAGCTCGATCTTTTTGGGCATACTTGACTAAAATCTGCATCATAGTCATTGAGCATGCAGAGGAATTGTTCGACCATTCCTCCAGCATCTCTTCATCTGGGTTTTCATATGTAGGAATTGTAAATATACGCAGACCGCGTGGTACACGTTTTACATCAATGTACCGCTGGAGTGACTCAGCCTCCCACCACTTTGAAAGTTCTTTCTTGTACAATTTTTCCAAAGACACAAATACATTTTGCAAATTGATTTTATCCGAAATGGCTGGCGAAGGGTGTGTAGGATTGTTACTCGCTCCACCCTGAGCAAAGAAGAGCTTATCCGCAGTTTGCTTTCTACGAGCTTCTAATCCCGTTACCATATTTTGTGGATGTTTGTAAATGTTTTTTCTTTCAGCACTTGAAGCACCGGCCAGCAGTGAGAACAGTTATTGCAGTGTTCGTGTTTCTCTTTGGTGGGCTAGCACCGGAGCGGTAATTGCATTTATATATTTATTTATATATATATATATATATATATATATATATATATATATATATATTCCAACAACCTCTCTCCTCGGGAAGAAAACGAGCCGCACACGCAACGGTGAACTTTCTGATTAATTTATTTCAGCGCTTTTGGTCCTAATGCATTTCGGTCTCCTGACCTTTTTCAAAGGAAGCCCCAGCATCGTGCTAATAACACAGTCACAGGTTGAATGTCAGCAATTGTATTTTTATACCCCCCAGTGGGCGACTCCCATTGAGCCTCATTGCAAGGCATTCTGGTCCCTGTAGTCCGTGATTAGACAATTATTGCCCTCCAGTGGGTGATGCTGTTCGATATTGCTGCTGTTGCCGCTTTCCGTTGTTCCATCGCAGAAGCCATTTACAAACTGCAGGAAAACCTTGCCATAGACAGTCCATGGCGGCGCACTATATATATAAATATGTGTGTGGTAAAATTTGTGTAAATTATTTATTTGCATTATATTTAATTTGTATATAAGAATATATAACAATGACAACTTTAAATTCTATTTATAGTAAATATTTGATATTTTTGAATATTTGTTGACAATATTAGTATCAACAATATTTTTTGCCAATATTTTTGTACTTACCATTATAAGTATCGGGACAGGATTTTTTCGTAAACTGTCTTTTTGACACAATATTTGTGTCAAACTATATCGTTTTCCTTGATATTGTGTCAGTGTTCCAAAAATGATCACCCACAAATTGGCCTGAGAACCTACAGGTGACTGGAACCCACCTGCCTACCCAAGGTGCATCACAACTCGGGCTAACTTTGTAGTAGTTCCCACTCAATTCTTCTCCACAGAAACAAATTCTGTTTAGTGGCTCCTCTTGGAAGGGGTATCCAGGCTCTTGGAGCCCTTCTTGGCTACAGTCTTCAGCTTCGTCTCGTTGGAGAGTTTCAACTTTCAAAGACGTGACAACATCCATACTTAGAAATCTTCACCTGCGACTTCTTCCAATTGCTCTCTTTCAATGATCCCTTCTTCTCAGACGCCACTGGCTGCCTTTCTACACTGAACTATACCTTCTCTGCAACTTTTTCTTCACATTTATTCTAAATCTGAAGGTGAGCAGAAACTAGAACCAATCCACTCCGTGTAGCAGAGCCACTGAAGGAAGTGACCTGCTGAGGGCCACCCGGGTCACCACTGACCACCTCTCAGCCTTCTGTACCAAATGAATAGTCGAAGCCAATAACTGTTTACTCATATACACTCAGAGCGGGCCCCCATCTGCAGTCTTGAGAGAGTGCTACAGAGGGAACTAAGGAGCAATAAGCATAAAGATACATTATGTGCATTTCAGGGTTAGACAAGAACACGCCCACAGTGGAATTTTCCAGGCAGACGTAACTGGACAGTGAAAGACAAAAAAAAGGTTTTCTGTCTCATATCTTGCACCACCTAGCACAGTCCAAGGCCCTTACACCCTGGCTAGGATTAAAAGGCCAGACAGGTGGGAGAGGACCTTTATCGAGTGGAAAAGCTATGCACTGGCACTAACTGTCTTTATTACAGAAACAAAACTTAGCGAAGGGCATTTCTCAGAACTGAGAAAGATTAGTTTCGATCAGGATGCAGAATGGAGTCTAAAAAGAAAATGGTGCAACGAATGCTAACTGAAACATGCCATTTAGTGAGCATCAACGGACCTAATTTACCACCACCCTCCTTTTAGCATGAGCTAAAACATTTTCTTATATGCAAAAGGAAAAGAGGGAAAGAGTACATAGGCAGCATTTCTATAATGGCTTCAACACATCAGAAGTCAACAAAGCATCAGAATCAAGAAGTGTAAGTGGGGTGAAACTATGGGCACTCCTTACAATCAGCATTAGAAAGGGGAACAGCAAGGAGGGAGGAATCCTCAAAAATTCCCTCATCAATATTCATAAGATCATCAATATCCTCATGGAGCATCATAGCCACAAATAGCGATTTCTAAGAAATCGCTATTTGAGAATCGCAAATCAGGATGTTGATACATATGGCCCCTAAATCTTATAAGTCACCCCTATAGCAGGCCTTAACAATCCTAAAGGCTAGATACTGGGTTTACGTGAGAGGGTGCCCCTGCATGAGCAGAGCCCCTCTGCAGCCTTCGGAGACCATTCTCCCGGGTTGTCCATTACTCAGCCAGACATATAGGTAGAGGTGCATTATAACCTAGCGATAAATGCTATCTCAAAAAGGGCTGAAACAAAACATGTTGTGTTTACAATCAAAGACCTTGGAGTCATACCTCCATACCAGTAACCGGTGTAGGAGTTATGATCCCACCCTTCTGAGGCTAGCTTTGTCGGGTCACTGGGCTTACAGGTGCCAGCCTTCTCGACCGAACAGCACAAAATGGATGCTGCCTACCAGAGACACATTTCTGTCCTCCTGCTGCTGAGCCAAGCTCAAGCAGAGGAAGGCAGCACAATAGGCATCCTGTCACTGGGAGGTGTGACCACCTCCCAGACAGGATTTAGTGTTTTGGGGATGGGTTGGTGCATTTTCAAAGTGCCTGAAAGTCTGCACCTGGGGCACATTTGGTGTCCCTGTCCCTGTGCATAGTCCAGCTGAAACCAGTTCTGGGAGCCGTTGGCTCCTGCTCTGGCGCAAAACTGGCCAAAGGACATGGGAGTAACCTCCCCACTGTCCTGACCCTACCTTAGGAGGGTCCACCGGATCTGTCCGACCCTCTCCCATGGGTACATAAGGACTTACCTGGCCGTAAGACTTTAGATTTTATGTGGACAAGATTCTGCAACAAGACCTTCGACCATCTGGAATTCGCTGGACTTCGCCTGGGACCGACTTTGTCTCCCTCTCTGTCCAAAGAATCATCTGTGCCCTTGCACCATACAGGCCCGTGCAGGACCTGTGGAGCATTAAGGACAACTGAAGAATCTCCCTTCGGGTGAACGAGTCTTCCCCTGCATTCGGAGGCACTGTAACGCAACTGACTGGTCTGCTGATCATGAGCTCCTGCGGACTCCATAGGCTCCAGCAGCATAAGAGGTGAGTTCCGACGTTCCTTGAGGTCGAGCTGCCTTCTCACCGAGTTTGAGGCCAGTACCCTCATGGGGACCGCATAACCCAAACCCTGTGCACCACATACTTTTGCAAGTGCATATTCTTGTTGCCGATTCCTGAGCTTGTGCATTGAACTTCATGTAGTCCTGACCCTGAGCAGTATTTCCACCAAAGAACTCCGGCCTCCTCGCATCCTCTTGAGGGTCATCTTGATTTCTATTGGGCTTCCCTGGTTGCTCCAGATGTGCCCTTGCTCCCCAATGCTTGGTGAGTCCCCTGGACCTTTCTAGTCCACAACGTAACCTGCTTGATCTTCCTGCGTAGGTTGCTGTTGCCAAGGCTTGTTGGTGCTCCAGCAGGACACTGACCCCTCAGCACTCAGCATTCTTCGTGGGACAGCTCGCATCCAGCTCCTGGTCATCCTCGACGTTTCTTGGACCTCATGACTGCAGAGTCAAGCAGCCTGTCTTTGCACCTGAAGCACTCGACATCGGAGGGCATTTGTCTAACAAGCTCCTGGTCACCCTGAAGTGACCCAGACTCTGTCCTCTCTGCTTTCAGGTTCCTTTCATCACGAATCCACCCTTGAATTCCTACGGACACTTTCTTCCGTCCAGGCAGCAGCTCTTCTTTGAAGCCCCGCATTGAGAACGAAGGCAGTTTAAAACACCCCTCCAGGCCTATACACCCGGCTTCTCTGGGATAGGTAACTCGTGTACTCTGGTATCCATAGGTGGGGTGGCTCTCCAACCTCCTAAGTTGCAAAGGGTTTCCTCAAAGTCCATTGTGAAGGGTCCTTAAACTTTAACATTTTAACCACAACATCGCCATAGAATTGTACAGGGCCCGGAGTTGAGTTAGCACACAGCACCCGTCCTCCGTGGGGTCCCTTTCTCCTCACCGTGGTTGGTTCCTTGGTGTCCCAGCAATTCTATGTGTTCTAGACACTGTCTCGACTCCAGTAGTTTGTATTGTGCTACTTACAACTGTTTCTTTGCTAAAGTATTATGTGCTTTGTGTTGTATCCTTGTGTAGAGGATACTAGAGAGTGTTGTATAAATCAATACATATTTTTAGAACTACTGTGTGGTTCTCCTTTCATTTAGTTAATACTAAAGGTGATAATGTGGTAAAACATTCTTTCAAGATTATTCCTGAAGGCTGCTCTCCACAGCTACCAATAGGATAGCTTTCTAAAGGTTATCTTTGACCTCATACATCATAAGGGTCATTTGGACTGGTGCAGGTTGCCCACTTTAATTAGTGGACAGTATATACCAGGCCAACTGCTCACACCAACCAGAGACTGGTCGCCGACAACTGCGCATACACCACCACTCTTTGCAAAGATAAAATCCACTGCATATCTAGTCTGTTCCGAATACACCCTTATGCTTTCTAACTGAGTAGCTGAGTAGTGATGTCGAACAAAGCTGCCATTATAGTACTGAATAGAATTTGCAGCTTCCATCCAAAATATTCCCCAGCTTTCTTACCCCAGGCCATAGCACTACCACCCAGTGTAAAAATGGAGGAGAGGCTGCATTCAAAGGTAATACCATTACTATAGCTAAATACTTCCAAATGTGTAACTCCTTCACAGAATGGTTTTGTTAACATCCTTTTTACCCATCTTGTTCTGGGTCGAGCATACATAGATGGAACACCCGAAGTCAGTACCATCCCAAGAGCCACGTCATTGGTACCATTATGGATGTTGAAATAAGTCCAATTAGACAGGAAGAAAAGCCTTGGGGGTGTATACACTAGCCCTTGCTAGTTCACTGGAGAGTATCTGGAGATTTGAAAGATACAGTTAGTTATAGATTCCTTACCTTAGATTTACCCCCAGGCATCAGACTGGATACGGAAAGTTTTTCGTCAGCAGTACCCCTGCGCATCGGAAGGTGGCATCAGTCGACTCTGCGTTCGTCGTCGGCGTCGTGGTCGCCGGGATGACGTAGCTGTAGCTACATAGACGCCGCCCTCGCGCACTGACGTCAGTTTTGTACATAACTTTCCATGCCAGAAGTGTAAAGCCATGCAAAACACTGACCACTGGTGCACAAAACTTGGGTCCTGAAAGGAAGTCCTTAACCCTAGAAGTCAGTTCGCAGAACGGGGAGGATGGGTGGGGCGGTAAGGAATCTATAACTAACCTATGTTTCTTACAGATATAGCATTACCATAGGTAAGTAACTTGTTCATCTGAAAGAAACAGTTAGTTATAGATACCCCAGCAATACCAACCCCGGAGGTGGGTCTGCAAACCAAGTTCACACCAGAAAGTTCTGGAGAACAGACTGGCCAAAGGAGCCGTCTTCAAGGACTTGGCTGTCTAGGCAGTAGTGTTTGGTGAACGTGTGCAGCGATGCCCACGTAGCAGCCTGACAGATGTCATGTAGGGTGACTCCTCATCCCAAAGCAGTAGTAGCTGCCGTCATCCTGGAGGCTCCTTCTTTGCCAAAGAGTAGCAGGCTTTGATGCACAGAACGACCCGCCTGGAGATGGTCCGTTTGTGCACAGTCCGCCCTTTCTTAGCAACCATGTAACCAACAAAAGGCTGATCATCCACTCTGAATTGTTTGGTGTGATCCAAGTAGAAGGAAAGCGCACGTTTTGGATCCAGACGGTGGAGCCTCTCTTCCTCTTTTGAAGAATGCAGAGGCAGAAAGAAATTGGGCAAAGTGATGGTTTGGCCAATGTGGAAAGAAGTAACCATCTTGCGAAGAAAGGATGGTCTAGTTCTGATGACGACCTTGTCTGGATGGACAGCCACAAAGGGAGCCTTGCAAGAAAGAGCTTGTGGCTCACTCACCCTCCATGCAGAGGTGATGGCCACCAGAAAAGCAGTTTTCTAAGTGTGAAGTCTGAGAGGACAGTTATGTACCCCCTCAAAGGGTGCGCCCATGAGGTATGTAAGAACCAAGTTCAAGTCCCACTGAGGCATTACGAAGGGAACACGTGGAAAAAGATGAGTAATGCCCTTAAGGAATCTATTTTCAAAATTATGTTTTTATTAAGCATCAGACAAGATCAAATACAACAGACTACAGTCTAGATGGTACAAAGGGCATGCAACTGCCCGGGAAGCGATATCAGGAGCTATGGTGGGTGCAGCTTCACATAGTCCTCAAGCCGGTCACTGTCCCGTGCCAGGTGAATGATGCCAATTTCGAAACTAACAAGACCCCTTCCCCCAACCCAACATAATCTCCCCCCTCCCACCCGCCTAATCCGGTGGTGACATAATAAAAATAAAACAGTAGAAAACAGAACCAAAAAGAAAAAAGGCAGTAATACAGGTAGTGGTGGTCATATACAAACCAAACCATATGACCCCCGGGGCAGCTGTCACGGCGCACAGCCGACAAACAGAGGCCGCTAAAACTGAAATAGATGTAGAGCCCGTACGGTTGGCGGACAAACAGCAGAGGGCAAACCTCCGGAGAGGTAGGATACCAGAGGGCCCCAGTGCATTCTAAAGTCTTCAGAATCAGTCTGGAGAATGTCCGCCAAACTTGTTGCCTCTGGTTTTTTCTATGCAGCCGCCAAAGTAGCTTGGCCGCCCCTAAACAAGTCCACATAATCCCCTTGTCCGCCTTAGTTTGGCTCACCAAAAGAGGGTCTCGGAGGCCTAGAAGGGCAAAATCTATGGAGGTGGGAATGGGATAACCCAGAATATCTTTGATGTGAGAAAGGATTTCATCCCAGAATGGACAGATCCTAGGACAGTCCCACTATATATATTCCTGAAATCCCCCTGTAAACCGCATCCCCGCCAACATAAGTCTGATGTGTCTGGAAAGATACGCTGAAGCTTGGTAGGGTAGAGGTACCAGTCATAAAGGGGTTTATAATGAGCTTCCCGAAGCGCCAGGGATTTATTATGCTTAAAAATATCCCTCCAAACAGAAGCCCATTCCGTATCCTCTATGTCCCTCCCCAAAACCCGCTCCCAAAAGTGCTTATATCTCGCCCGGGGGGGGGGGGGGGGGGGAAGATAGAGGAAAGTAGCAATTCGGAGAGCGCCGAAATCGCCCCCTTCATGGACCCTGCCCGCAGGGCCACAAATTTCTCCATGTCTGTACAGTCTTGAACAGCGGCCTCCAGGAAAGGCGGCGTCAGGACCTAATTTCTGAGTTGCATGTAATGGTAATGTTCACTTAGAGGAAGGGTGATCTTCTTCCTGCATTCCTCAAATGTCAGAACCAACACATATCCGCTTTTTTGAGACAATCGCCCCTTCGCCAACAATCAAAAGGTCCCTCACGGAGCGCCGGAGGGAAATCGGGATTAAAATGGATGGGAGTGTACGGGGAAGATAAAGACGTCCAGCCCAACCTCTTGGTAACCTTATCCCAGATGGTGAGAGTCGTACGGGTGGGAGTGCTAATATATGCATTGGTAGAGCGATGCTGTTTAGGTTTCCACAGCGCATCCCAAATATACCTCCCCACCACAACGCGGTCCTTGTGAAGCCAATGCTTCTCAGATACCCTAACCGACCACTCAGTCACTACCCGGAGTTGGGCAGCCTGATAATATAAGGCGAAGTCAGGTAAGGCCAACCCCCCCTGAACACGTGGACGACGAAGCATGTGAAGAGGAAGGCGCGCCCTTCCCCCTTGCCAAAGGAATTTAGTGACCAACGAACGGAGAGTTGGGAGGAACGAGCCCTCTAGCGCTATGGGGAGTGCTTGAAATATGTATAAAATGTTGGTAAGACCGTCATTTTAATAGCGTTAATCCGCCCTAGCCAGGAAATATAAAGAGGTGACCAACGCTTGCAATCCTGCTGGAACTGGGCTAGCAGGGGCGGGTAGTTTACATTATAAAGATCACGCAATTTGGCTGTGAGACGTACCCCTAAGTAAAGTAAGGAGTGTTTCGCCCACTGAAAGGGCGTCATAAGTTTCAAGCGAGCCACCTCTGCAGAAGGAAGAGTAAGGTTAAGTATGAAAGATTTGGTATAAAGGACCATAAATCCAGCCACCTGCTCGAACCTACGCAATTCCTCCTGCACCACGCGTAGAGACTGAGCCGAACTCGTAACGGCAAGGAGGATGTCAACGGCGAAAAACGAAGCCTTATGCTCAGTCTCACCAAAAGGAATGCCCGAACCTCGTCATTAGCGCAGAGTTTAATCGCCAGGGGTTCTATGCCTAAAGCAAAAAAAAAGGGGGCGAGAGGGGGCACCCTTGTCGTGTGCCCCTACTCAGAGCAAAGGGGGAGGAGGAACAGCCATTAACCAACACACGCGAAGTAGGCCGATAGTAATTGGCTTTCACCATATTAATAAAAAGGTCGCCAAACCCGAATTTCCTCATAGTAAAAAAAGAAAAGTCCAATCGACCCGATCAAAGACCTTTTCCGCATCAAGACCCACTAGAACTACAGGAATCCGGCATTTCGAGGCCTTCTCAATCAAATGGACCGTGCGCCGGATGTTATCATGGGTTTGCCTACCCGTGATAAACCCCGACTGGTCGGGATGAATCAGCGCAGGCATCAACGATTCCAACCGTGCTGCTAAAACTGCAGAGTTAAGCTTGGCATCCAGATTGAGAAGCGCAATGGGCCGATAAGAACCGCATAGATGGGGATCCTTACCAGATTTAAGGATGACGGAGATCACTGCCTCCGCCATCGACGGAGAGACCTGCTCATCAGTAGTGACAGCCTGAAATAAAGCAGTGAGATGAGGAAGGAGCTCTGCGGAAAAAGACCTGTAAAAGTGGGCCGTGAGGCCATCAGGACCCGGGGCTTTATGCAGCTTAAGTCTCGAGATAGCCACACTAATCTCGTCCTGAGTAATGGGGGCATCCTGGGGGGCAGCCGACATATGCGATAAGTGCGGAATATCCAGGCTATCTAGGAACTGTTGCTGCCGTAGCGTGTCCGGTACCGTGCCCTGGTATAATTCCCTATAAAAATCCCCAAACACATTTGCCTTAGCAGTATCTGAGTGGATGAGATGACCCTGGCGATCTAAGATCCCCCCAATGAAGTTCTTTTCCCTGTGTACTCGCAGCTAGCGAGCCAAGTGGGGAACCACCTTATTGCCCTGCAGAAACGACGACCGACGAATCTTCAGTAGGGTGAACTCCGCCCGGTTGGAATAAATAGAGCGTAATTTACCCCTGTGACCGGTAAGCTGCCTCTGCAAGGCGCGTGTAGAATTAGCTTAATGCGCCCGTTCAACTGCCCCCAATTCTTCCTCTAATGTCTCCCGTTCCTGCGCCCTCTGTCTGGTTAAGTTCGAGTTAAGTTGTATACATTGCATTAAAAGCATCCCAGTTGTTCTGGGGGTTGGTATCTTGGGGGTCATTATGTAAGAAAAATTCGACGATAGCCCCTCGCAGCTCCTCTTTAGTTACAGGGTCTCGGAACATAGCTAGCGGTAAGTACCATCTAGGGGTTCTGGGGGAGGGCCCCAACCACTGAAGACCCAAAGTAATCAAGCTATGGTCAGAGACAGAGATCAGCAGTATCTGGGCAGCCTGGAGAGCCCCTAACAACGCCTGACCAACAAATATATAGTCAATCCTGGAGTACGTCTTATGGACGTGGGAGTAGTGGGTATAATCCTTAGAATGAATAATTTTATTGCTTGATTACTCAAAACCATTGCATTAAAAACAAGATAAAAAAGTTAAAAAGGGAAAAATCGTCATGTTAAAAGAAAGTCTGTATAACTGGAGTCAGGATATTTGGGATATAAAGGGAATAATGTCCGTAGACTTTCAGCCCGACGTACGTTATCTAGTTCTCAGATCACTTGGCCCGAGATGGCCATCAGCTTCGTGCGAGTCTGTTGGATGAATTTACCAAACGTGGCCATCTGTTTTACTGTGTTCAATGTGTAAAGTAGCTGGACTGCCTCCTTTGCAGTACGCGTGCCCAGTTGAAGAAGAATAGGCCTGAGATAAAAGCTGCGCGCTGCGCGCAGGGCCAGACAGCAAAGTAGGAGGTGGGCCAAAGACTCACGTTTGTATTCACAGAGCTGGCATTCCTTGATCACTATTCCTCTCGGATCGGTGGTGTATAGTTCTTTAAGGGGCAGGGGGTGCAGTGTGAATGCCAGGATCCTGTGTAAGGCTGCGCGGCAAACAGCCTGCGTGAGGTGAGGTTTAGAGTTATACGCTGGTTTTGGGAGACTTTGGGACTCGTGGAAGCCTCTTTTGGCCAGCAGTTCCAAGTCCGAGGCGCAGAAGCAAATCCGGACTTGTTTTTTAATTGTGCTTTTGATGACGGAGTACTTAATTAACTCAGGGTCCCAGTTCTCTAGAGCTAAGTTTAGACCGTCAGATGCCGCGGCAAGGGTCGCAGAACAGGGATTCCCTGATTCCATAAAGATGTATTTTAGGACTGCCTTCATTGTTTTCTCTTGTGCCGCTGTTGTCAGGTAAAAGTATTTACTCAGGGCAGCCATCTCTTCCAGCTTTTGTTGATTCAGGGAAAATTCCAATCGCACAAGAATGTTTCTGGTGCACGCGGGTAGATGGAATAACTTTTTGTATGCACTGCAATTAATTTTTTTCAGGTCCTTGATCAGTTTTCCAGGAAACGCTTGTTGGGCGTAGTTAAGGGCTGGCATTAATTTTGCCCTCAAAACTCTTTGGATGGCCATCATTGTAGGGCTGTGTAGAGTGGCTTGTAGTTTGCAGGGGGCGTAGATAATGGATTTCCCTTTAGTTTGAATTTTCCTTAAGTGGACTCCGGGGCGCCCCGATTCGTTGAACCAAACGCCCAGATAATTATATTGCTGTGTGCATTCCAGGGTCAGCTGGCCAAGGCTCCATTTTGCTAGTTTTTTTTATGGTAGTATCCAAAGATCACAATTTTGGATTTGGATGGGTTGACCACCAGCTTATTTTTGTCATTATAGATTGCCAGAGCCGACAGTGCCTTTTGTAAGCCTATTTTGGTATGATCTAAAAGTACCAAATCGTCGGCGTATTGCATAAGCTGTATTTTGGTGCCCCCAATCCTCGGTGTGGCTAGGGCGGCTCCGGTCAGGGCTTGGCCCATATCTGCTGTATATAAATTAAACAGCAGCGGTGCTAAGACGCACCCTTGCCTATGGCCGCGGTCTGTTTCAAATTTTTTTTTTCTCTGTAGCGGAGTCAGTCAAAAGCTTAATTCTGACCCACGTTCTTTGGTATAGAGATTGAATTGCTTTCAGTAGTGCTGGGTTGATGTTCCAAAGGGCCAGCTTCTTCCAAAGAGTTGAGCGGTCTACCCCATCAAACGCTGCAGAATAGTTGATGAAACAGGTGAAGAGAAGGGAGGCTTTTACGAGACACTGCTTGATGGGCTAGATATGAGAGAGCTGTTATGTTGTCCACAGTTGATGCCCCAGATCTAAATCCTGTTTGAAAGAAGGGCAGAAGGCCTTCTGTGCTCGCCCAGCTTGCTAGTTCCACCAGGATGGTGCTCGCGTAGGCCTTACCCTCGATGTCCAGCAGGGCGATCATGCGATAGTTATTCGGGTCGGATTTTAGCCCTTTCTTGTATATTGGATGCAGGAGCGACCCTCTCCAGGAGTCTGAACGTCTCCTAGAAACCGGCATTCTGTATACAGTTGGGTCAAGTTCTCAGACCAGAATTCTATGTTCGCCTTGAATAAAGAGGCCGGAAGGCCATTGGGGCCCGGTGCCCCATTTTGTCTGATTTTTTTAAGGTCTTGGGGCCAGATGTAGGTGGCCCAATACCGGTCGGTAAAGGCCGAAAATACCGATTCTCGGCCGTTACCGACCGGTATTGAGCCATTGGGATGTAGGAGTCCGAAATTCGTCCGAATCGGTAAATTTACCGAATCGGTAAAGTTACCGAATCAGTAAAATACTGAATCCGGAAAAATACAGAATCGGCAAATTTACCGAATCGGTAATATACCGATTCGGAAAAAATACCGATTCGGTAAACTTACCGAATCGGTAATATACCGATTCGGTAAATATACCGATTCGGAAAATAAGAATTGGCAAAATTGATGATTGAGATGTAGGTAAGCACAGAAATACTGAATTAACCTCAAAATCGGTATTTAAGAGTCGGTATTTACCATGGATTGGAATCAGGTGGTAACCAACTGCAACCTATAAAAAAGGACCCAAAATGCAATTCTACTTGCACTATGGCGGCATTTTATATCATTGCAAGACGGCTACGGCTACAGCAGGAAGGAGAGAGGGAATGGCAGAGAGAGGAGCAGGTCTACAGACAGAAGATCACCCTGTTCATGCTCACAGAGGCAGAGATCCTCCAGAGGTACAGGCTGGACCCAGACACCATTTTGGACCTCATCAGGGACCTGCAACCACTGTTGGAGCACACCACCCCAAGGGCACACGCTATCCCACCGCACGTGCAGGTGCTATGCAGCCTACACCTGCTTGCGCCTGGCAGCTATCAGAGTGCGGTTGCTGCGGTAGGTGGGGTGACCCAGAGCAGCCTGTCAAGGTTTTTCCACAAATTCCTTGACGCCATGTTACAGAGGATGGACCAATACATTTCTTTTCCTGCAACCCATGCGGAACTGGTACAAACAAAAGCAGACTTCTACCAGATGGCACGATTCCCCCATATCATTGACTGCATTGATGGCACGCACAGTCCCATTTGCCCCCCTGCTGCCACAGAATACATATACCGGAATCGGAAGTCTACGCACACCATCAACGTGCAGGTGATTTGCAATGCAAAGTGCGCCATCACTGACCTAGTGACAAAATTCCCTGGGAGTACCCACGACTCCTACATATTTCAAAACAGCAGCATCTATGCACGGCTGACTGCAGGGGAATTTGGTGAAGGATACCTCCTAGGTGAGACACAGTGTCAGACCCCCATAATAACAATAGCAGTGTGAAGTACATGTATGCATGTGAGTAATGTTACCCCTTTTCCTTCTAGGAGACAGTGCATATGCCCTCCGCTCATTCATACTGACCCCCTACCTCAACCCCTCAACACCCAGCCAGAGGAGGTATAACCGGGCCCACAAAAGCACAAGAATGTAGTAGAACGGACCGTTGGCATATGGAAAAGCAGATTCAGATGCTTGCACAAGAGTGGTGGTGCAAGGCAGTATACCCCCATCACCTGCTGTAAGATCATTGCTGCCTGTGCCATGTTGCACAACCTTACGGTGAAGAAGGGCACTGAGGTGGAGTTGTCAGACTACGAGGATCATGACGATGACATTGATGAGCCAGTAACCCAACCTGCTGGAGTGTCAACACCAAGTGATGGCAGATACAGACGTGAGGAGATTACAGACAACTATTTCTGAGTGAGTAAAGATACACAGACAGGTTGTGAATGTGAAAAACGAAATTTAATGTTGGCACAACGTTCATGCACTGATGTGCAACAAAATATTAATAATTATTTAAACGTGGGGACTGGTAATGTCCCGGGTTGCCTCACCCACACTGTCAATGTTATTTTCGGCCGCGCTTCCCAGTGCCACTGGGATGTTGCTCACTCCCTTCAGCATGGCCTGCCGGCTCTGCTGTGCGCCTGGTGCTCCTGCGTGGCTCTACCACAGCGGTAGCCAGGCTGCTGCGGCTACTGCTGTCGTCTGCCTCAGCCACGTCCAGGGCAGGATTGGCAGCAGTATGAGAGATGATCATGGCCTCCAGGGCACTGGTGATCCTGGCCATGTCCCTGGTCACCTCAGCGGTGTTTAGCGTGAGGCTCTCCTGCATGTTCACGCCTCTGCGGCATAGCTGGGAAGTTGCCGTGGCCTGCTGGTTCATTGCCCCGTTGTGCACACGCGCATCCCTGCGCCTTGTGTGCTCAATGGTTTCCATTTGTGCACAAAGCTGGTTGATGGCGGTGGTCATGTGTTCCATTCCAGATGCAACCTCCCTGTTGCTTTCCACTAACTCACTTATGCCCTTGCCCATGTCTCCCATTTGCAGATTCATGGTCCGGAGTTGGCGGTGGCATGCCTGAATAGATTTACCCTGCATGCGCTGGATGAGCACCATGCTCCCCTCAAGGCCACGGAACACAGTGCCCTCTCCAGGTGGACCTGCACTGCTGGGAGTGCGTTGGCGGCGGCGAGTGGTGCTGGGCTCATGGGTGGACTGCTGTGCTGCAGGAGTGACTTTTGTGGGTGCTGGTGCCTCACCCTCAGCTCCCGCCATGACTCTCAGTGGGGCCACAATTCTCCTCCTGGCTGGTGAGGTAGCAGGTGCTGGCAGGGACCGTGATGGGGAGTTCTCAGGTGAGAACAACAATGGGGGGGGATTGAGAAAGGTGTGGGGAGTGGGGAAACACGAGGGGATGAACAGTGTCATCCTCATGGAATATGGCAGTGGTGTCTTCCTCCTCCTGCGAGGCTTCTACGGTGCTTGGCCCTGCCTCCACACTCTCCTCCCTCGCTGGTGCAGTCCCTTGAGAAGCAGATGGTCCACTGCCTGATGTTGCCCCTAGGTATAAAGAAGCGTATGTAAACTGAGTGCTAATCTGTTAAAGTCACTTCAATAAATGCATTGCACATTTCATTTTCATTACTCTCATTTGCTTTCAGTTCCTTGCTGATTTCTGTGCACTTACATATGGTCCTACATTTGCTGACTACATTTCCCATAATGTATTGCTCATGTATAGTGCTAGCAGTACTGGACTGGGGTTGGCCTGTACACAAAGGCTAAAGGGAAGCTGTTTGCTTGGGGGTGTCATGCTGCGCAAGCCTCTTACCTTTTGTAGTAGCTCTGGCAGAGCTGTCCACATCTCCGACTCCCACAACACTGTCCGGCTCGATGGTTGAGGCCACCAGTTCCTCCAGGTCAGTCAGGGGGGGCGCAGGGTTCCTGCCTCCACCGGTGACACCAGCCTGCTTGTGGATCTCTGCCATTTTTTTTTTGGTGAGGCTCCTGATGTCAAAGAACCTTTTCTTAAGGTCCTCTATGCTCCTGGGGGTTACACCAACAGCATTCACCTTCTTTCCTATGGCAGTCCACAGTTTTCTTTTGGCTGACTCTGGTACTGTGAAGGACTGCCTGCCAAAGAGCTGTTTGTGGACCCTCACCACTTCCTCAACCAGTACCTGCAGCTCCATGCTGCTGAACTTTATTTTTCGTTTTCTGTCAGCCTTCTGGCTTTCAGTGTTGCTTGCCATTATTTCAGTCTTTAAATTCAAACAAAACTCTCCCTGCTGCTCTGTCTCTCTGCTCTGCTCTGACTGCCTCTCCAGAACCTTCTATTGAGTTGCAGCTGCCTGGGTAGCCACTCCCTGGTAGGGTGGGGGAGGGTGGTGCCACCTGATTGGCTGTTTTCATTAGTTTCACTTTTACTTGCTTGCAGATTCGGTATTTACCGATTCGGTATTTACCGATTCAGTATTTACCGAATCGGTATTTGCAATGCATTCCTATGGGCCTATTGGCCCATAGGGTTGTATGGCCATTACCGATTCGGTAATTTCCGATTCGGTAAATACCGATTCGGTCACTACCGAAAGTCCGATACCGATTTTTTCCGAATCGGTATTTTATACCGAAATTTTTCCTACATCTCATTTACCGATTCTTGAATACCGATTCGGTAAAATTGGGTATTTAAGAATCGGTAAATGACTTTTACCTACATCTGGCCCCTGGAGACTAAGGATTTTTCTGGAACGGTCATTGTGTGGGCTGTGGTGTCTGTTTCTTCACTCCCAGCAAGGGCTTTGTTTGAGTCGAATCTGCTTCGATCGTCTTTATATAGTGTTTTAACGTGGCTGGCCCAGATATGTGTGTCGAGGGAGTTCTCTCTATGGTTGTTTCCTTGGGTATTTAAATAACTCCAGAACTCTTGTGATTTACAAGGTCTCAGCAGATCAAAGATCTTCAGCCATTGAGCCTCGGAGTGTTCACGTTTCTGTCAGAGTCAAGCCACTCCTCTGTTTCCGTGTGATACCAGAAGGGGTTCACCTCCAGACTTCCCCAACTCTGGAAAGAAGCAACTCCGAGTAGTGAGGTAGTCAGGCGAGGGAAAAAGTGAATGAGGAAGGAACCGGAGCGAAGCAGGAGACCTGCAACAAAAGAATACAGTTTTAATACATATCCTGTTAAAACTTACTACTCTCATACATTCTCACTAGAACTCGCTAGTACCTTTCCACTGGCCGTAAACTCCTGTAGTTGTACTTCTAACAGGCAGGGACTCCAGCTTCTGATTTAAAGCTTTCCTACAAAAATAAACCACAATGATTAACTTTCCACTCCACTCACAAACTCGTACTCACAAACTGGAAAGTAGGTTAACATACACACCAGTCTTCACTCATCCAAAAACAACATAAACACCGCTCCCAGGATAGGGCTTCCTTCCCATCCAAGAATGAGATTTGAACGAGCCCCATCAATTCGGAGTATTAGGCAATCAAAGTATAAAATAATAAACTCAGGGTCCATAGAAATGAGAGGAATAACTCCTCGAGAGTAACAGCAGTTTAAACAGCAACGCTTCCTTCAGCGCCGTTGTAAAGTAGAATCCAGTTCCGATTCGAGCAAACAGTTACAACTGTCTTTCCCCACCCGAGTACAAAGGAAATGCTTGGCTTACTGTAAGAGAAGGATTGTCTCCAAAAAACTAAGCACTTCCATAGCGCTAGGGAAAAAACACAAAATGCCCTAATCCAATGTCAATCCGACAAGATACCTCCCGAGAGTTCCAGGCAGTAGATATAATGCTGTGTGGAATACGCGCTTCCTTCAGCGCGAACAAAATCAACACAAACGGATATTCTCTAGCTCCGGCGGGAAGAAACACACCACCTCCTGCTTTCCGAGTGCTTCAGTCCGAACAATGACGCTTCCAGCAGCGCCCGAAGGAAAACACCTCTTGAGGCGGTGAGAGAGCAGCGCTTCCTCAGCGCACAAGGAAGGACCGGAGGGAGGCGTGCCGCTCCACTACGATTCAAGAACAGGGAGAGAGAGAGAGAGCCTCCATGCAGCCAGCGTGAGACTCGATGCAAGGAAATCCAACTGCAAACGGCAGATTACGCGCACCTCAGCCCATACCTTACTGGGTAATTCCTTCAGGCATTCTGCGAGATGTAGTTCAGGGCGCACGTACCAGGCAAAGTAGGCGCTTTGGACACTGCAGGCTCCGGTCAGCGCCTGACAGTTTCGCGGCCCACACCTTCTTTGAATGGCTTTTTGCAGCTTCTTTTAATAGTGTTTTGTTCGATGCTGTGCCATTTTTCCGGTATGCTCTGCATTTGGCGTTTAGATGTCTGGTGCTTTCTTTAATTGCCGGATTGCTTCCAAGTATGGTATGTATGATGAATGCCATTGGTTTATACTTGCTGAGTCTCCTCGAAGTGAGGACGCTAAGTTCCAGGCAAGTCTGTCCCACTCTTCTATGGAGCCCGTGTTATTGGCGCTTGGTGGCCAGCCTGTCCATGTGTTTATCCATTCGTTGAACTTTGTGATAGGCACGGGCCCCCATTTAATTCTTCTCGGTAGCTTATACAGTTCTTCACCGTTTGAAACTCCAATGCAGTGTGTCCTATGACGAGTTTCTACTGTGAAATTCAGTGTAAGTGTTAAGGCGGCGTGATCGCTTTCCGTTCGTGGATGTTCTGTGTAATTTGACATCGAGTGTTGTAATTTTTCACTTAATATTATGTAATCAATTGTTGTTAGATTATTGTAAGTGGGGGCAACAAGAGCGCCAGGATTTTTCTTTAAAAGAACAGAGTGGGCTGTTGCCAGATTGTAGGATTTTATTAGGGCATTCAAAGCATTGCTGGCCCCTGGATGGCGGCTTTGTGTGACCGTTCCCCCTGTATTATGTATGTTGAGGTCGCCGAGAATGATAGAATCCAGTAATGGGTGTTGTAAAAGCAGAGCTTCTAGCAGTCTTATTAGCAAAGTCAAATTATCCTTGGCCCCCGGCCCGTGAAAGTTGTAATAAACATTGATTAAGAGTATTGAGTGTGGGCAGTTGGTCGAGTGGAGGCCTTTCAAGATGCCAGCCAAAAACATATTTGATTGGCTTTTTATTTCTATGAATTCAAGTTTCAGCAAGTGCTTAATGTAGATGGATATCCCACCTGAGGGTCTTCCAAATATGTTATCCTTGGTGGGAGGTTTGCCATATTCTGCGTACCCTCTTATTGAGATGGGTTTTGTAGCCCAGGTTTCTTGGGTACAAATATGTCCGCCCCTTCCAGGAATTCCACTGTGGCTTGATTTTGAACGAGCTTTGTGATCCCGGCAACGTTCCAGGTCATGATGTTCAGTCTGCTGGTGGTCGATGGTCGGTTGGTGTGCTTTTCTGAGCCAGTTATCGACCATTGCTGTTTGCGCTCCTTGCTTTCGGAAAAACAGGTGTTGGTGGCTGGGATTTAAAGCTTGCGGCAGTCAGGACCAGTCCTTGCTGGCGCTCCCCTTCATTGAGCAGAAGCGTTTACCCAGACCCGGGTTTGTTGTTATGTTGATGTTTTCGTTGGTGAAATTTATACTCGTGCCGCTTTTGGTCCCCTGAAGGATGGACCGTCCCCACATGTGGCGCTTGATTGCGCGAAACGTTTATATCTGAGTTCCTCTCCATGTTCTGTTCCTGGGTGTCTGGACAGATCTTCGAGTCACAAGTTTTTAAGATCGATGGATATTTTGGTGCGGGCTGGGTCTTTATTTTTATACCCCAGCTTTCCAGTAGCATATGATTTCTTTTCAGTGCCTCTGCCGTGGATGAGCTAGTGAAAATTAGCTCTGTGGTCTCATTTATCTCATTGGAGCCTGGGGTGAGAAAGGAAACGCTCTCAATATCCTTGGATTTTGTCCTTTCTAGTCCTGGGATGTTTGTGCAGAGTCTCAAAAGGCTACTGCGGTTGAGAATGTCCCACTTACCTTGTGAGACGTATTCGGGGTACAGCAGTATTTTCCGATCCTGGTATTTTATGAGGGTCAGATTGTGAGCAGAATAAACATTCTTCGTATGGTTGGCCTGCATGGGGATACAATTTTCGTGTGCCGCGGTGTCTGGGCAAACTAGCCCCTGATTTGATAAGGTCGTCGTCTGCTGAACTGTCGTCCCAGGGGGTGGTCTAGAGGGCCTGCGGTTCGTGTCCCGGTTCTCAGGGTTTCAGAATTGAATTCGAGATTGCCTTGGGGTACCCTATGAACTCGGGCTATCGTAGTAATTAAATTATTTGTTTTTTGGATGTTTTGGGTCATTCCACTCGTTCTTATGTTCAGTTGATTGCAAAGCAAAGAGCTTTTTTGGTTGACTTCGCATTCTCTTTGTGAGTCCTGGATTGATGGATTCCATCCCCGACTTGTTGTCCGTGCAGGTCGAGGGCATGTTTTTGTTTGTTCGTTACAGAAGGGGCTAACTGACGGGCTGGGGAGAGATCCGCTGGGCTCAGGTTGAATTCTGAGATAGTTTCGCATGAAGCCTCTGAGCGTACCAGATTTTTACCTGTTGTTTTGGTAAAGCTTGAAGAGCTAGTCAGTTGTTGGGCGCCGGTGTGAGCGGTGGGCATCTGGTTTTCGGGCAGCAACCATTGCCGAATTGAGCCGTTGGTGAGGGATTTGTTTTTTCTCTGCTTGTTAAGATTTTTTAGTTTTTTCTTGTTTTTTCGAGAGAGATGATAAGTATCTGGGGTTGCCAGCTTTACAGTGTTTTGGTGTTCATGATTGTTGTCACGGTCAGAACTAAGATTGGTTCCGATCACGTCGGCCGTGGCTGGGGGCGTAATGCCCGAATTTTTCACATCTTTCACGGGTGCTGTGTCGCTAGTTTGTGAGTCTTTTGTGTTACAGAGCACTTTGATGTTTTGCTGTGCGGGTGAGTTGAACTGATGCCTACTGATTTCGTTCTTAAGATCGTCAATTAGCGTGTTCATTATATCTGGTAGTTTTTCTAGTTTAAGCAATATGGGGCAGCAGCCACAGCTCTCTGGTTTGATTGTTGAGATGGTATTGGCCTGGGCTCTATGTATTAATGAGTTCAGATGGTCTAATTTAGAATCTATCCCAGAGATCAGCCCAGCAACTGCTTGTAAAATGTTGATTTGAGGATCAAGTTTGTCTGCGTGCATTATTGCCGCATTTGCCATTGAGATGAGAGCCTCATTAATTAGTGTTAAGTGGTTTGCAATTAATGGTGGCTTCTTGACCGTGTCCGATCCTCCTTTCCCGGGGCTAAGAAGCGGCGTATCTTTGTCTTGTGCTGTGCCACTGGGTTTTAGCGAATTCGTAGTCTGGGTTTGTGATGTATCGCTGGTTATGTGTGTTTTAGCTCCATTGGCTGCATATGTCCCAGTGATTCCATTTATCGCAGGGCTCGGTTTGGAGTCCTCCGGCTGTTGACATGCTGGGCTAGTTGAACTTGTGTAAGTAAACATTATTGGATCCGTAATTGATGTCGATATTTCAGGTGGCCAACCCCCTTGAAGGGTAGTTATTTTAGGTGAAAGTGGGGTGACTGGCCGCCAAGGAAGGGCGGGGCTTGGTGTTCTTTCAACGTCTATTGATGTGTCGATGGGTCTGGGAATTTTTCCCGAGCATGGAGTTGGTGGGGGACTCGCAACCCTTCTAAAGTCGTTAGATGTGGATGCCATGAGGCACATAAATTCTCTTATGTCTCTGTTCCCGGCTGGGCCGGTTGTTGACTTTGGGGCACTGGGATGAGGCTTGTTGGCCGTAGGATTATCTGGGCTAGTAGCCTTTCCTGGTGGGAGTACAGATACCGGGAGTGCCGCTGATACCAATGAAATAGCCAGGACTCCTGTTTGTTGGCCCTCCTAAGGAACAGGCCCTAGGTTAGAGCTCCCTCTTCCTGGGGGTATAATAACTTTGCCTTTTGCCTCCTTGCTGATTTATGGGGGCGAGGCTTCTCTTGGTGTTGAACCAGGTTTGAGCTTCTAGTCCTCTTGATTGTAATTGCTCAAGTTCGTGGGAAGAGAGGTTAGTATGGAGGCAAGAAGGTTAAGTTTATTAGAACTTGAATAAGCCTTGGGTGTCAAATAGAGGCCCCCTTTTTTAAGTAGATAGTAGATTGAGTGGATGTGATTAGTTCAGTTAATCTTGTTTGCTAGCTGGGGGGCGGAGCTAGCTGGCGTCCATGCTGGACGTGTGAGCTCTGAGCTCCCGGCCAAGGCCCCGGCATTATCCTGTCTAATATATCCTACTGGTGCCTAAACTACTGCAGCGGAGGTGGGGTGCTCCCCTGCAGTTGCTGGCACGCCTGAACGGACCGGACCCGAGCTGCGAGGCTGCCGAGTGAAGTGTCCCGGAGGAGGTCGCCCGAGGTAGCGGACCAGGCCCGCAGCCGCAGGCTTGCCTGGCGGTGCAGCTCGCCGACGTCACTCGACGTGCGGCCTGGGGGGCCCGTGCGACCCGGTGACTCGGGACAGACGCCGGAGGGTGAAGAGCCTGATCCTTGCGCCAGCCGATACCAGGGCTGCACACCGCATCGGCGGAGGAGATCTGCGGCACGACGGCTCAGGGTCCGGGTGAGTGATGCTAACGGAGCGGATGCGAATTGCCCGGGAGCGCTCCCGCTGGTGCCCCGCATCGTCCCCCGAGCGCATACCGGCCACCCCCCCGGTCCTGACTGGGCTGCAGGTGAAGTTAGACAAACACTGCGACCTGCTGGGTTCTTGCCACACTTCATGGGACCCGGTGGCCATAGAGACATAGAGACCAGACCCTGAGCAGTGGATCATCGGCGATCGGACCCCAGGGGCCCTGGCGGACACGCGGTGCTGGGGGAGGACCTGCTCCTACCAGGCCAGGATTCCTGCTGTGCACCACGCGTCAACGACTCTATTGTGCGTGTACCCGGTATTGGACTCGGTACTGCGGCGCCTTCTAAAGGTGTCCTACAGGTACTTCCCCACACACTAGCTCGCCGCCATTTTGCAGTTGGGATTGGAACTGCGGCGGCCATTTGCCCCATACTCGGAAACGGCTGGGATTGCGTTGCTGAGACACGTGCAGTGTGGAGACCAAGGAGGCCGCGGATAGTTGGGAGAAAGCTGAACTACTGCATTTGAGGCGCGTGGGGCACTGCTTGGTTGCGGGGAGGTAGAGTGAAGTCGTGGATTCCCCGCCTGGCACGCCATATGGGTTCTCTGCAAGCCAAGCTGTGCACTGTGGGGACACATCACCTAAGACCAGCGGTGTGTCAGTGGGCTGGGGCCCTGGAAGGTGCCAATATCCGCTTCAAACTATTAGGTGCAGGTCGCTGCACGGTCCTCTCATGCTATCCGGACAAGGAGCGACAACTTTGTACTAACGCCTGGAACTTACGGTACAAGTGGGGACCGACAGGCCCCAGGTCCGACGCGGCGAATTGCGGCTGCCTGCGGTGAGGTCCACCTAAATGTCCACCAGACTAGCCATGGGCAAGAACGACAAGTCACAACCAAAACTTACCTTTGAACAGCGCCGGACCAAGGGACCCGAAATGCCGGCCCGGCGACTTCCCCGAAGGGGGCAGCGGCTGAGAGCTCCATCAGCTCAGATATTCGCGAACTGCTGGTCGCAATGGAGAAGGGAATAGAAGACAGTATCGCAGCAGTCGGGTCAAAAATCGACGCCCTGTCCTATCGCATGGACCGCATGTCGGAGCGTGTGGACAAACACGCTGAGCGCCTCGACATGGCGGAGCGACGACTGACCGAGGCGGAGAAGGCCCAAACGGAGTGGGACAAGGATCGCAAGCAATTTGGCAGGCTTCTGCAGGTGATCCAGGACAAGTCCGAGGACTTGGAGGCGAGATCGCGAAGATCCAACATTCGCATTACTGGTGTTGCAGAGACTACACAGACCGGCAAGATGGAGCTCTTCATGGAGAAACTACTGAAAGCCCTGCTCGGGGACGAGGCCTTCTCCCCGATGTTTATAGTGGAGAGAGCCCACCGCACGCTGGGACCCAGACCTAAACCGGGGGCGAATCCGAGGCCCATCATAGCGAAGCTCCTGAACTACAGGGACAGAGACACTGCACTTTGCCTAGCTAGGGACAAGGGTAAGCTGCAGTACGAGGGGATGGACATCTCACTATACCCGGACTTTACGGCAAAGGTCCAGGAGGAGAGGAAACAATTTGCACCTTACAAGAAGCAGTTGCGCGGCCTAGAGTTGGACTATGCGATGCTATCCCTGCCAAGCTTCGTATCAACAGACAAGGGCATTCGCACTTCTTTACGGACCCCAGGGAATTGCAGAAATCGCTGAAGGAGTGGTCCAAAGAACGTAGAACCAGCCCGAGGAGAGACCGGGGGGACCCTGATGCCTCCTCGCTGTTGGAGGAGCAAGACTGAGTAAGCTTCTGGACGCTGCTTCCTGGATTTCCAGATTGGTGAGATCTTACTGGTTTAACTTAGGGAGTGCGGGGAGTCGGGTGTGTTCCTTCCCTAAAACAGCGGCAAACAGACACAGTACTTGTTGGCCGAGCTGGGGCATTGTGCTGCTGCTGAGACTTGAAGGGGGGTGGCACCATTGAGGAAGGGGGGAGCCACACTATGTTATTTGTGCATTGTTTTTGTATTAAGGCACGGACAGTGAGAAAGGGGCTGGGTGCTGGGGGGCAGTAGTGGAGCGGATTTGATTTGTTTGATACTTGTTTTGCCAGCTACGTCTGCCCCTGCGCTTCTGGCTCACGGACTCTGGAGAGAGTTGCTTTGGGAATTGCTTCTGTGGGTTGTCGGGGGTGTTTGGGGAGCGGCAGGGAGTTCTAATGCCAATGGGTGGGAATGAGTCCTGTCAGGCCAGGTTGGGGGAGGTCTGCTGTGGGTGGGGGGGGGGGGGGTGGGGGGGGGAAGATGTCGGGAATTTATTTTTATTTATTTGTTTGCATTTGTATGGCACACAGCTACCCAACAAAGGGTTTCTTGGCGCAACAGATCCCAGTGTCAATGCGGTTACAGGAATTAGATGTTGAATAGCCATGTTTTTAGGGCTTTCCTGAATTTGATGTAGCTTGGTTCAGACCGCAATGTGTGTGGCATTGAATTCCAAAGTGTGGGTCCTAGAAATGAAAAGGACTTGCCACCCATGCGTGACAGCTTGATCTTTGGGATTTCAAAATTATTTGCCGTGGAGGAACGAAGAGATCTGGAGGGACGGTAGGGGCGCATCAGGCTTTGCAGGTATTTTGGAGCGGTATTGGTGGAAATCTTGTGCATGAAACATAGGGATTTGAATTTGACCCGATTTTCAATTTTTAACCAGTGTAGTTTCCTAATGTATTTGGTAGTTGGAGTAGTGATGGGAATTTTCCAGAGTAGTCTGGCTGCTGCATTCTGT
This sequence comes from Lissotriton vulgaris, assembly GCF_964263255.1. Taxonomy (NCBI): domain Eukaryota; kingdom Metazoa; phylum Chordata; class Amphibia; order Caudata; family Salamandridae; genus Lissotriton; species Lissotriton vulgaris. The sequence goes on along the minus strand of NC_141695.1, from coordinate 1,340,816,900 downwards.
ACTGACTGTAACCTGCGGACAGTAGCTTTATTTGCCCCCAGGTACAGAGCATTGCCATAGTCTAATCTGGATGTAATTAGGGCGTTGACAACTGTTTTCTTGGTGTTTTCAGGTAACATCCAACAGATCTTTTTGAGCCATTTCAATATGGCAAAGCAGGTAGATGAAGTTTTTACTGCTTGCTGGTGTAGACTGAGTGAGTCGTCAATAATGACTCCCAGGTTTGCGAGCATGTGCGACAGGGGTTGGGGGGGTACCCATTTCAGTTGGCCAGTGTTGGGGTCCCCAGAGTTCTTTGTTTTTGCCCAACACGATTAACTCGGTTTTCTCGCCGTTTAGTTTTAGGAAGTTTTTCTGCATCCATCCAGCGATTTTACTAAGTCCGAGTTGTAGGGAAGAAGAATTGTCAGAATCTGCCGCTGATAGCGAAAAAAGCAGCTGAGAGTCATCAGCGTAAGAAAACATTAAAAGCCCAGTGTCTTCCACAATCTTGGACAGGGGACTCATATAAATATTAAAAAGCAACGGGCTAAGAATGGACGACTGAGGTACTCCGTGTTTGAATGTTCTTGTATCAGAACAAGCAGTTTGCGAGAATACCTGAAACGTTCGGTTTTCTAATAGTGATCTGATCCAATTAAGAGCTGCCCCGCGGATGCCTAGGGAGTGGAGAGTCTGGGCGAGGACCGCATGAGACACGGTGTCGAATGCCGCGCTGAGGTCGAGTAGCACAAGTGCTACTGTTTCGCCCTTATCCACCATGCAACGGATGTTTTCAGTCACCCCTAGCAATGTAGACTCTGTAGAAAAACCTGCACGAAATCCCGACTGGTGAGAAGGTAACAGATCATGAATGGTGATGAAATCTGTAAGGCAACGATGAACATGCTTCTCTAATAACTTTGCAAAGGTGGGTAGCAATGATATTGGACGGAAGTTAGCTGGCAAGTTGGGGTCTGCGCCAGCTTTCTTCAAGAGTGGATGAATCATCGCATGCTTCCATTCACTGGGTACGGATTGTTCCAGTAGCTACGTATTAAGAAAATCAGTAACAGTAGTTAGAACGTTACTGCTAAGTTGTTTTAAGATTGAACATGGCAGTGGGTCTCTAGGGGAGCCTGATTTGATAGTTTTTAGCAGCCCTTGAACCATATCAGGATTCAGCAGGGGCCAACTATCTAGTGTGGCAAGAGATGTATCAGCCAGGGAAGGGCAATCAGTAATAGCTATGGTGTTACCTGAAGCATGTGATGAACAATTGGAGGTATCTTCAGGAGTGAAGTCATGTTCATTAGAAGCGTAGTTGATATCTTGGTGGATTTTATCAACTTTATCAATAAAGAAGTTGGCTAACAGGTCATATTGCGTTTTGTTTAACTCAGGTGGAAGTTGAGACGTATTGGAGGCCGCCAGCTCTTTAACTAACTTGAAAAGTGTTTTAGAGTGATCTAAAGCATTTGTGATTTTCGTGCAGATGAATTCTGCTTTGACTTTGCTACACTGTTTTTGGTAAGCTGTTAGCTGAATTTTATATTTTTCCTTATCTGCAGGTAAGTAAAACCTCCTCCATTGACGTTCGAGATTCTTACATTTAGTTTTTTCATTTTGCAAAATATCATTGAACCATGGTGCAGGAGAGCGGTGGGTGTTTTGTTTTAACTTTGTTTTAGGCAGAATGGAATCAATGGCTGAAAGAAGCCAGTTTTATACTGTGGAGGAGAGCTGTTGGACAGTAGTCTTAGTGCAAGGACGATGTTTTTCCAGTAGGGCATTGAGACTGTCAATATCAAGTTGTTTCCATTTCCTTATGAACTGAGTGGGTAAAGTTTTGTTGTCATTATTTGATATGTCAACCTGAAGATTAAATTTAACCAGGAAGTGATCGGACCAAGGCAAAGGCTGGGCAGACTGCGTCTCTATGTTATTGAGGTTAGAAAAGATGGGATCTAACAGGTGTCCTGCACGGTGTGTGGGGCCAGAATTCTTTAGGGTTAAATTAATAGCTGCTAAGTCATTTATAAGAACTTTGGCCAAGGAGCATTACTCATCCTCTAAGTGTAAGTTTATATCACCTAGAATAGTAAAGTTGGCAGTTCTCATGGCTAGTGGACCGATGAGTTCCGACATATTTGTTACCCATTTGGATGCTGCCGCCTCCGGAGGCCGATATACAAGGATTCCGGATAGGGTGAGATTAGGGGCTAGTGTAAGTTTAAAAATCGCCGCTTCACAACCACCGCATAAAAGCGGCTTAAAATCGCAGTGATATTTTTTATTAAAGATGACAGCAATTCCTCCGCCAGGTTTCTTATCCATGTCCAGTCTGGTAATAGCGTAGGAATCCGGAAGTGCCAAAACTATATCAGGTCCTGAGCTATTTTTGAGCCATGTTTCTGTTACAAACAGTGCATCCGGTGTTTCATCTAAGAGCAAATTAAAGATTTCTGTTTTATGTTTTGGTAAGGAGCGACAGTTGAGACTGATAAAGGAAAATAATTTTGATTGTAACTGAGTCTTGATGGAAACATTCTGCGTAGATTTGGTCCCTACTGGGTCAATATGTAGGTGGCATGTTTGACAAGAATCCCTTCCCCCCCCTAAGTGTAACAGTCTGCAGGAAGATTTAATTTCCGGTTGAAGTGTCTTCAAATGGGCTGACGTATATTTAATATGAGGGGATTCTAAGGGATTTATCACAACTTTAACTATAGGGGATACCTGTGCAAGGTCGGGGTTCGAGCTAGAAGATGATGCCATCGCCCTGAGGCACGTCCGAGGCGCGGACGGGCGCAGACGGGCTGACTCCGGCGCTGAGGAGGCGCGTCCACAAACGCGACCGCTAGCGCGGAGAACGACCGTTTCCTTAAGTACAGGACACTAGAGCGCTCTCACCGCTCTCGCCCCCTCACTCAATATGGCCGCCGTAAAATATGTTAACACTGCCCCTCGATCTACAGCCCTAAAATCGGCTGGGATCGTCAGGACAAGGCGAAAATAGTGCCTTGTGAGTGCCAGGTGTGCTGAGTGCAAGCAGTATGAAAATTCAGCAATTTAGATTTTAAAATTCAGCGTTTTTTTAAAAATCAAACACGTTGCACGCAGTAGCTCTAAATGGCTCCTGGCGTGATCTGAGGACAAACAAAGTATTGGCAAAGCGCTGGAATCTCGCGCCTGCCTCCTAGGGGCTCCTTAAGTACAGGCCACTAGAGCGCTCTCACCGCTCTCGCCCCCTCACTCAATATGGCCGCCGTAAAATATGTAACACTGCCCCTCGATCTACAGCCCTAAAATCGGCTTGGATCGTCAGGACAAGACGAAAATAGTGCCTAGTGAGTGCCAGGTGTGCTGAGTGCAAGCAGTATGAAAATTCAGCAATTTAGATTTTAAAATTCGGCGTTTTTTAAAAAATCAAACACGTTGCACGCAGTAGCTCTAAATGGCCCCTGGCGTGATCTGAGGACAAACAAAGTATTGGCAAAGCGCTGGAATCTCGCGCCTGCCTCCTAGGGGCTCCTTAAGTACAGGACACTATAGCGCTCTCACCGCTCTCGCCCCCTCACTCAATATGGCCGCCGTAAAATATGTTAACACTGCCCCTCGATCTACAGCCCTAAAATCGGCTGGGATCGTCAGGACAAGGCGAAAATAGTGCCTAGTGAGTGCCAGGTGTGCTGAGTGCAAGCAGTATGAAAATTCAGCAATTTAGATTTTAAAATTCGGCGTTTTTTTAAAAATCAAACACGTTGCACGCAGTAGCTCTAAATGGCTCCTGGCGTGATCTGAGGACAAACAAAGTATTGGCAAAGCGCTGGAATCTCGCGCCTGCCTCCTAGGGGCTCCTTAAGTACAGGACACTAGAGCGCTCTCACCGCTCTCGCCCCCTCACTCAATATGGCCGCCGTAAAATATGTTAACACTGCCCCTCGATCTACAGCCCTAAAATCGGCTGGGATCGTCAGGACAAGGCGAAAATAGTGCCTAGTGAGTGCCAGGTGTGCTGAGTGCAAGCAGTATGAAAATTCAGCAATTTAGATTTTAAAATTCGGCATTTTTTTAAAAATCAAACACGTTGCACGCAGTAGCTCTAAATGGCTCCTGGCGTGATCTGAGGACAAACAAAGTATTGGCAAAGCGCTGGAATCTCGCGCCTGCCTCCTAGGGGCTCCTTAAGTACAGGACACTAGAGCGCTCTCACCGCTCTCGCCCCCTCACTCAATATGGCCGCCGTAAAATATGTTAACACTGCCCCTCGATCTACAGCCCTAAAATCGGCTGGGATCGTCAGGACAAGGCGAAAATAGTGCCTAGTGAGTGCCAGGTGTGCTGAGTGCAAGCAGTATGAAAATTCAGCAATTTAGATTTTAAAATTCAGCGTTTTTTTAAAAATCAAACACGTTGCACGCAGTAGCTCTAAATGGCTCCTGGCGTGATCTGAGGACAAACAAAGTATTGGCAAAGCGCTGGAATCTCGCGCCTGCCTCCTAGGGGCTCCTCAAGTACAGGACACTAGAGCGCTCTCACCGCTCTCGCCCCCTCACTCAATATGGCCGCCGTAAAATATGTTAACACTGCCCCTCGATCTACAGCCCTAAAATCGGCTGGGATCGTCAGGACAAGGCGAAAATAGTGCCTAGTGAGTGCCAGGTGTGCTGAGTGCAAGCAGTATGAAAATTCAGCAATTTAGATTTTAAAATTCGGCGTTTTTTTAAAAATCAAACACGTTGCACGCAGTAGCTCTAAATGGCTCCTGGCGTGATCTGAGGACAAACAAAGTATTGGCAAAGCGCTGTGTGAATTGTGATGGTTACTTTAACTGTGGACCCACTGTTTTTGGGCGAGGGGGGTAGTAATTGCTGTCGTGACAGCAGGGTTCTGAACCTAATGGCGAGCAATTTGGGGCGAAGGGGGTACTGTGTTGGGGGTTGTTTTTGTTGTCGTAACAGCGGGATTTTGAACCTAATGCCAAGCAAAGTGTTGCCTGATTCTCAGTTAGGAGTGAGTACTCGGAAAGGTGAAACAGCTTACTGCGCCCTATGGTTGTTGCTGCTGGGATGACTGATACGAATGGTGGGAACGCCTTGCGCGCCCTGCAGGAACTGAAAATGTTGACGTGGAATGTGAGGGGGCTCAATGACCACCGAAAATTGCGGAAGGTACTCAGTTACTTGCATAGACACCGAGTAGATCTTGCTCTCCTCCAGGAGACTCACCTCCCGCTTAATAGCAGGATGCTGCAGGCCAGGGGACTTGGGGGACACATAGTGGCAGCTGGGTTTACAACACACTCCAGGGGTGTGCTTACTTGCGCCAACCCAACCTCTCAACTAAAACTGGTGCCGCTGGTGTCAGACCCGGAGGGTCGTTTTGTCGTCACTAGATGCGTGGGCAGAGGTCTAGATTGGCTTGTGGTTAATGTGTACGGACCAAACTATGATTGCCCTGACTTCTACACAAACCTCTCGACACCGTGCAGAACATACACTCCCACGAATTTGACCCTGACCTGGATAGATCGAGGGGTCCGGTTCGGAGGCCAGTGGCCTCAGCGCTACACATGAAGGCTGAAATGATTAAATTGGATTTGGGGGATGTTTGGAGGCACAAGCACCCCACGAAAGGTGGTTTTACACACTACTCTGCTTTCCATAATACCCACACTAGAATTGACCACTGGCTAGTGTCTCACGCCTTACTGGGTAGTGTTAGGAGATGTGAGGTGCTCCCCCGTACCCTGTCGGACCACTCACCCGTACTGATCCACCTGGTGATCCCGAAGAAAGCAATTCCCCCTTTCACCTGGAGATTTCCCCCCTACTCCCTAGTGGTTGAGGCTTTCCGCGGAGAGCTGGCTGCTGATATAGACATTTTTTTTAAGCAAATGTGGGTTCAGTTGACAGTTTTCAGACTGTGTGGGACGCTTTTAAGGCCTACATCAGGGGCATGGTGATGTCTAAGCACTCAAGTGTGCTTAAATCCATTAGACGTGATTTGAAACTACTTGAATCCCGACTGTCCGAGATGGAGGGTCATCTGCTGGTTGGGCCCGACAATAACGCGGACTCCCAGATTAAACTTCTACTGATGGAATATCATGAGCTAGCTGACAGGGAAGTGCAGCACATGGGCAAATGCGCTACGGCGCGTACGTACGGGGAAGGTGAAAGGCCGGGTGCGTTGCTAGCTAGAATGGTACGTAGTACCAGGAAACCTCTGGTTGTGGATGAACTGCTTACGCCAGAGGGTGAGGTAATCTCCGATGATGAGGAGATCCTCCAAACGTTTCGGCGGTACTATGCGGAGCTGTACAAGTCTAGATCACTGCACGTCGAGGAGGAGATAGATGACTATCTTGAACATATAGCCATGCCGTTCTTGCCAGACACAGACAGGGAGTTCCTGAGATCTCCCATACAGGAAGACGAGATTCTAGAAGCGCTGCAAAGCATGAGATCGGGTAGTGCCCCGGGAGCGGACGGTCTGACGGTTGCCTTTTATAAGTCCTTTAAGGATCAGCTAGTCCCGCATCTGATTTCCCTCTTTGATGATATCTATGAAGAGGGAAGTATGTCCCCTTCGATGAGGGAGGCACTGCTTGTCACGATTTTAAAGCCCGGGAAACCTCCAGAATGATGACGCAAAAATCTTTGCCAAGGTGTTGGCCACGCGGTTGGCGCTCCTAGTACCGGACCTAGTAGCCCCGGAGCAGGCGGGCTTCATTCCCAACAGAAACTTGACATACAACATACGCACAGTGCTTGGGACAATGCAGCACGTGCGCCAAGAAAATACTGCCTTGACAGTTTTTCTAGATATGGAAAAGGCCTTTGACTCTGTGGAGTGGCCTTTCATGATCAGAGTCCTCAGGAAGCTGGGTCTGGGAGAGCCCTTCTTTCAGATGTTAGGGGCTTTGTATTACCAACCCACAGCGAGACTGAAGATAGGAGACAGGGTAACGGACTCGTTCGCTATTAGCAGAGGTACTAAACAGGGCTGCCCCCTTTCGCCCCTTCTATACGCTCTGGTGGCGGAGCCCCTGGCTTGTGCCATTAGGGAATATCACAGCCTGGAAGGCATTAGCTTTCCGACATACAAAATAGGCATATCAACGTATGCTGATGATACTCTCCTATATGTCCATAACCCGGAGACAAATCTCTCACCCGTCCTGCATGAGGTCGTGCGGTTCGGCGCTCTCTCTGGGCTGAAAGTGAACTGGGATAAGTCTACTGCCTTCCCACTGACACCCGTAACTCAGCCCTTTGACATGGAGTATCCCCTGAAATGGACTACTGACCCGGTTAGATATCTCGGCATACAACTACATACCGACCCCGAGGTTTTAATTAGAGAAAATTATGGCGTGGCCTTCGCTAGGCTAGAGGAGGATGTGGACGCTTGGTGTAAACTGCCACTCTCCCTGATGGGCAGGATAGCTCTCATGAAAATGATAGTGCTGCCTAGGTTTCTCTTCCTATTTAACAACATACCGGTGGTCCTGTCAAAGGCCTTCTTCAAACAGCTCATGCAGGTGCTCATCAGGTTGGCGTGGGGCGGTAAACAACCTAGAGTTAAGTGGACAACCCTGATGCTTCCTTGTGAAAAGGGAGGGCTGGGGGCCCCCGATATGGAACGATACTACCGTATTGCTCAGGCAGCCCACCTGCACTCGTGGATCCACGGGGACTCGCGTATACCTCACGTGACTTTGGAACACCTGTTTGCAGAACCCCTTCCCCTACTGGCCACGGTCTGCCTCCCGGAAGACCGTACTGTTGGCCAATTAGACTTTCTTAAATCTACTAATCATGCATGGCATGCTCTGTCCCGAGCACGAGGCAATAGTTTCCTGTACTTACCGCAAATGCAGATCGACTGGGCTCTGTGGCTGGGTCCACTTAGGGAAAAGGGAGTTACGGAGGCGCTGCGCGCACTGGGCATCTCGAAAATGGAAGATCTTTTCACTACAGGGGTCGCGAAAGCCTGGGAACAACTCTCCCCTGTTACAACGGGATCCACGCTCTTGCAGCGGTTCCAGTTTCACAGAGTCCGAAGCGCACTCAAGGATGTGCTGGGCCCGGACATGGAGGAACCCCCTGAGGTTCCGGAGCTCACTTATGTCATTAAATCAGTGTCGTCACGTAAACTGATCTCCAATATGAACAAACTGGGACTCGCACATCAGCAATTCCAGTACTCCAAAGCTAGGGAGGAGTGGCAAAGAGATCTGCAAATGCAGATTGATGACGACATGTGGAGGTACTGCTGCGCAAACACGAGAAAGCTCTCCCTTAATGGTAGGCATAGGCTGGTGCACTTTAAGTTTCTTCAGCGGGTGTACTACACTCCGGAGAGGCTGCAGCGTTATGGACTCAGACAGTCCGCAGAGTGTGAACGTTGTCATGCGTCGATAGCAGATTTCATCCATGTTGCATGGTACTGCCCTGGAATTCAGAGTTTTTGGGCAGAAGTCTTTTTAGAGCTCCACACGATCCTGGGCTTGGAATTGGCCAACGGACAAGCACTGGCGCTACTGGGATACTCTAAGCTGCTTCCGACCACTCGGCGCCGTCCTGTAAATATGGCGCTGCTAGTGGCCCGAAGGGTAGTTGCCCAGTGCTGGATGAGGGGACCACTCCCCACCAAGAAGAGATGGGCGGGCGACTTGCTCTTTTGCTGTACCCAATCGGAACTCTACAGCGAGTTACTCCCTCCTAGGAGCAGGCCAAAAAACTTCTGGGACCTCTTCCAGGCACACGCACAACAGACTGAGGAAGCGCACTCGGACGTGGACGACACATTGGACATCCTGGATTCTCCAGGGGGACAGGTAGAACAGTTGATGTAGGTCACTCGGGGGAGGGCTGTGGACGAGGGTGGGGGGATTTTAACAATGGCACCTGCGTGGTCCTCACTGGGTCTCCTGGGTCATGTTTTAAGTCTCCGGTGGTGATAGCTGTAGGCAGTGCAGACTGAACACGTTGGCAACACTGGTTGGTAGACCACATTGGGTACATATTTGCTGGCACACGAGGGAGGGTTAGGGTAGGTTGGGGTTGTTCGATAGTTCCTAGACCTTTCACACGCCAATGAGGCTCAGGGGCACGTGTTACACTCTGTTACTTGCAACACTTAAGGTTATGTGCACTTTATAATTGAAATGAGTCTAAGCACTGTTGATTCTGTTCATTGCTGCACTATGCGCCGCCGGGCCCCCGGGATGCCGGCTGAATGGCTGTGTTCAACATCTCTAAGCTGGAAGAACAGGATGTGATGTGCTGTTCTACTATATACTGTTATGTGCCATGTACTACTTGCTCTTTGCTCTGTGAATAAAGGTCTTTAAATAAAAAAAATTAAAAAAATCTTGTTTGCTAGCTATACGGGCGCAAGCTGGTTTCTGGACCTGGGTTTCCTGAGGGTAGGTCACTGCTTTTAGAATAACATGAGATGGCGAATTGTCTTCACAGAAGCTCCACTACAGGAAGCTCCTCCTGCCGCTTGACGCGATGTGACTCACGGAATGGAGACGCCTGGCCGTCTCCTGGTCAACCTGGTCTCCTGGGCAGCTGCTGCTGCTACTGCTACTGCTGCACGACTATTCCATCCATTCAGCCAATGGTGGGAGGATTAATGGGCGGGTTAATGCAAAAAGCGGTGTGTTTGGAGTAATGTAGTTAAATTGTGCGCTGAAGGGCTGGACTAGAGTTGAAGAAAAGCTGTTCATGAACAGTCGAGTCGCTAATGTTCCTTGTTCCTTGCTCCTTGCTATAGCTGTAGCTCCTTTTACTGCTCGCAGCTCTCAGTTCTCTACTCCTCGATCACTGCCCCCCCCCTCCATATTCGCCCTCACTTTTCCCTGTGACCAAGTAGTCAAGCAGCGGCGTCGGATGGTGATGCCACTGTGCTTCTGTGTTGCGGATTGGCGGTGTGCTTTCAGTGATTCAATTTAGTGGTGGGATAGTGTGGCTGGGGGGAGCGAGGGAGGCGGAGTGGCGGGGGGCTCACCTCGGTTACTTGCTCGTCCGGGGGCACACCAGCTCAACCCACATGAGGTCCCGTCCAGGTGTCACGCTCTCCGCCGCGCTTCTTCAGGTGCCGTTCCCAGGAACCGGGCTCCGAAAGCCAGACTCGTACCCCTCCCACAGTGCTCCGCCTGCCGCCGCTGGTGTGGCAAAGACGGCCGATGCCCGCCCTCTCTCCACCGCGGCCTTCAGCTCTCGGCTCTCAGCTCTCGTCAGCCCGGCGGCTCGGCAGTCCAATAGCTCCTTCGGCTCCGCTACACCCTCGCACCCTCGCACCGCTTCAATTTCGCTCCTTGCTCCTCCTCTTCCGGATGATCCTTAGTGTTGGGATGAAGTGTGCGCCAGGAGTCAATGAACCACAAATCAGTGACTTTCTGTTGCAACCGACTTGGAAATACACTAGTAGCCCCCCTATCTGAAAGAAACAGGTTAGTATTAGATTCCTTACCTTAGAATATCCCCAGGCGTCAGGGTGAATCCGGAAACTTTTGCGTAGCAGTACCCTTGCGCGTCGTTAGGCGTCGTTTGCGGCTCTGCGTCCATCGTCGGCGTCGTTGGCGCCGGGTTGACATCGCCGGAGTACTTAGACGCCGCCCTCGCGCGCTGACGTCAGTTCTTCTTTTTTCCGCGCCAGCAAGCGCCGATCCGGAAAAAGTGGTAACCTTAGTCAATTTTTGACTAAACTTTTTTGATCATTTTTGATCTTTCTTCTAAGTTGAACGACTCCGACGGTGCCGGTAGGGATAACCGGGTTCAAGCCCTGTATCGACTGCAGCCGACTGATGTCGGTTACCGACCCCATCGCCAGTGTCTACATTGCCTGGGGCCCGACCACGATGACAAGTCGTGCCCGGACTGCCGGGCCTTGACGTAGAAGGCTAGGCAGTCCCGCAAGCGCCTCGAGCTCCGGCAGTCGGCCCCGCGCCGTTCAAGGTCCCGGTCCGGAAGGAGGTCGAGGGACTGGTCACGGGGCCGAAGTCATCACAGCTTGGAGAGTCGGCACCACTCCTCGGGCTCCAAGTCCTCAGGTAAGAGGCACAAGAAGTCGAAGAAGCGACATCGCTCTTCTGACCCCCTGACGCTCGCGCGACGCGGCCGGGGATTCGGGCGACACCGCCCACGCGGCTCCGTTGGAGCCGCAGGCGTCGCAGCCTGCTACATACCCGCCGGTCCCTGGGCAGAACGCGGCACCATAGGAGATCGATGCCTTCCTCATGGCCATGAGGCCGCTCACTCCTCCGTCGGGTCCCGACTGGGAGCCCAAGCGTGCCGGGTGCTTTGGCCCCGGTGCAGTCGGGTGCTTCGGCCCCGGCGCCATCGGCGACTTCGGTCCCGACACAGCAGGGCCCCGCTGGATCCGGTTCCGGATCCGGGTCGTCGCCGGTCGACCGACGACCCCCCCGGCACCGGCCCCTAGGATGTCACCCCCGACGCCGTCCCCGGACGACATAGTCCCCGGTCCCACCCTCGACCCGGTTCTGACGCAGGAGTGGCGCTGCTCGACGCCGCATTCAACGTCGAGAGAAGAATTTTTCTTCTATGATCCGGCCCCATCATTTGACCCCGAGTACCAGGAGATGGGTGGCGAGGCGGATTGGGAGGAGTCTGAGGACCCTCTGACACGTGAGTGCCAGTCTTATCAGGACTAGGCAGGTGAGCTAGGGGATGCCAGTGGTTTGGACACTTCGCGAGACACTGGTTTTGTCTCCCCTCCTACCGTGGCTATGGAGGAGGGGGCTGCCTATAGTGTGGTGTTGACGCGGGCGGCCAAGGCCTTATCCCTTGAACTCCCCATCACGGCCGTGAGGACTAACCTCCTCACTGTGGTCCTTAAACCGCAGGCAAGCTCTTCGGAGCCTCTGTTGCCATTTAATGAGGCCTTGCCTGACGTTCTTCCAGGCACTTGGTCCAGGCCCGCTACAAGTCCCCCTGTAGATAGGAACGTGGCCAGACGCCACTACCCGGCTCTGGGCGACCATTGCTTCCTGTCCACCCACCCCACTCCCGAGAACCTGGTCATACAGGCCTCTAACTCCCAGACCGCATTCCTGACAGCTCCCCCTGATCGGGAATCCAAGAGGTACGAACAGTATGGTAAGAAGATGTTCTCCTCACTGAGTTTGGGGTTGCGGTCAGTTAACACTGCGTGCCTCTTTGGCCGTTATACCCACTCTCTGTGGGACACGGTCACGGACGTGCTGCCACAATGTCCGGAGGAGGCCCGGACTAAACTCGCCCAAGCCCTTGCAGAGGATCGAGATGCGGCACGGTATTCCATCCGGTGTGGACTGGATACAACGGACTCGCTAGACAGGGCGATGGCAACGACGGTGGCGATTCGTCGCCACGCCTGGCTGAGGTTCGCCAACTTTTCGGCTGATGTCCAAAACACCCTTATGGACATGCTGTTTGATGGCCATCGCCTCTTTGGCGACAAGGCATACAGTGCGCTTGAGCGCTTTAAGGACTCCAGGGCTACGGCCAAGTCCTTGGGCCTGTCAGCCCGCGCCAGCAAACTGCTGCCTTTCGCTCCTTTCGTGGCCAAGGAAGGGGCGCCCCCTCAGGTCCTGCCAGCCACGGGCCGCAGACCAACATCCAGCGTGGTGGCAGACGTGATAACCGCCGTGGCGGTGCCCGGGGACAACTGCGAGGCCAGTCCACATCCACCCCGCAGCATCCGCCTCAAAGCCCTGCTAGTCCGAGCTTCATCCCCATTCGACAGCAGTGGGCGGCAGGGTTCGCCATCACCTCCTCCACTGGCGCACCATCACATCGGACAGGTGGGTGCTGCAAATCGTCCGAAGGGGCTACTCCCTCCCCTTCGGGTGACCCCTCCAGACATGCCACCGCAGAACCACCGCGTGTCGGGGGATCACCTGCAACTTTTGCAAGAGGAAGTTACGGCCCTCTTGGCTAAGGGGGCCATTGAGCGCATTCCTGGGCCAGAAGTAGGGTGTGGTTGCTACTTCCACTACTTTCTGGTTTCCAGGAAGGGCAAAAGGGGCCTACGCCCTATCTTGGACCTGCGGAACGTCAACGGCTTTCTCCGGAAGGAGAAGTTCAAGATGCTGACACAGGCTCAGGTCTTAGCTGCCCTGGACCCGGGAGACTGGATGGTAGCGTGGGACTTACAGGACGCTTATTTTCACATCCCTGTCCTGCCGGCCCACCGGCGCTACCTGCGGTTCACAGTAGGCCACAAGCATTTTTAGTTTACCGTGCTCCCCTTCGGCCTTACCAGCGCCCCACAGGTGTTCACAAAAGTGATGGCGGTGGTCGCAGCTCATCTGCGCAGGTTAGGGGTTTCAGTTTTCCCCTACCTCGACGACTGGTTGTTGAAGGCGGGCTCGCCCCAGACAGTCGTCAACCACCGCCAGACTACGGCCGACCTCCTGCACTTGCTGGGGTTCTCCATCAATGTGCGGAAGTCACACCTGTGTCCCTCTCAGAAGCTCCTCTTCATCGGAGCGGTTCTAGACTTTATCCTCTCAAACAGCTGGTTCGGGATATTCAGGCTCTGATTCCGATCTTTCAGCCGTTATCCCGCATCTCGGTCAGGTTGACGCTGTGGCTTCTGGGGCTGATGGCCTCCTGCATCCTTCTGGCGCATCACGCCAGGTGGCGGATGCGGACTCTGCAGTGGGACCTGAAGTTTCAGTGGGCCCAGCATCAGGGCAACTTGTCCGACCATGTCTTGATCTCGGAAGGCACTACAAGACAGTTGCAGTGGTGGCTCAAAGACCGAGATTGGGTCAGCGGCAGATCCCTCTCCCTACCCCAACCGGAGCACCTAGTTTTGACAGACGCGTCCCTCCAGGGCTGGGGGGGGCCACATGGGAGAGGCGGAGATCAGAGGCCTCTGGTCTCCGGCGGAGTCCCGGCTCCACATCAACCTTCTGGAGCTGCGGGAGATCCGGCTTGCACTGAAGGCATTCCTCCCCTCTGTCCGGGGGAGTGTAGTGCAGGTGTTCACAGACAACACCACCACCATGTGGTACTGCAACAAACAGGGCGGGTGGGGCTGTGTACCCTATGCCAGGAGGCTCTGCGCCTCTGGCAGTGGCTGGAACATCAGGGCGTGACCCTGGTGGTTCAACACCTGGCAGGTTCCCTGAACGCCAGGGCGGACAAACTCAGCCGTCGGTGCATGATGGATCACGAATGGCGTCTGAACTCGGACGTGGTGCAAGGCCTCATTCAGCAGTGGGGGGAGCCTTGGTTAGATCTATTCGCCACAGAAGCGAACACGCAATGTCATCAGTTCTGCACGTTGGAATTTCCAAGGCGGCACTCGCTCGGAGACGCTTTTCGTTGCGAGTGGAGCTGCGGTCTGTTGTACGCCTTTCCGCCTATACCACTTCTGCCCAGAGTGCTGAAGAAGATCAGGCGCGACCGGGCCCAAGTCATCCTTGTGGCTCCGGACTGGGCACGAAGATACTGGTATCCCGAGCTACTCAGCATGTCTGTCGATCCCTCGATTCGTCTGCCTCTTCAGGAGGACCTTCTGTTGCAGCAGCAGGGGACGGTCCTCCATCCGAACCTGTCCAGTCTCCACTTACATGCGTGGAGATTGAGCAGCGGCAGTTGAGGCCATTTGATTTGCCTCCTGAAGTCTGTAATGTGATTCTGGCAGCCAGGTGTCCCTCCACAAAATTGGTACACGCCTGCAGGTGGAACAAATTTGTGGCATGGTGCACAGCAAAGGCTGTGGATCCCCTTTCTGCCCCTCTTTCTTCTTTCTCTTGCCCAGCAGGGCTCTGCTCTGGGCACTCTGAAGGGCTACCTCTCTGCCATTTCCGCCTTCTTAAGGCTCCCTGATCAGCACTCTTTGTTCAAGTCCCCAGTTGTAAATAGGTTTTTAAAGGGCATCACTCATATGTTCCCTTCTGTTCCTTTCGTGATGCCTCAATGGGACTTGAACCTTGTTCTGTCTTATCTGATGTGCGCTCCCTTCGAGCCACTTCATAACTGTCCTCTTCGTCTCCTTACTCTTAAGACTGCATTCCTGGTTGCCATCCCCTCTGCAAGGAGAGTGAGTGAGCTCCAGGCCCTTTCTTCTCAACCTCCTTTCCTTTCTGTCCATCCGGACAAAGTTGTGTTGCGGACACGACCCTCTTTCCTGCCCAAGGTAGTCACAGCCTTCCACATCCGGCAGTCCATCACCTTGTCCACCTTCTTTTCCCCTCCGCATCCCTCGAAAGAGGAAGAGAGTCTCCACCGTCTGGACTCAAAACATGTGCTCTCATTGTATCTGGATCGCACACGCCAGTTCCGGGTGGATGACCAACTCTTTGTTGGTTACGTGGGCGCTAAGAAGGGTCGGTGGTGCACAAGCGGACCATTTCTCGATGGGTCGTCTTGTGCATCAAGGCTTGGTACTCTCTGGCTAGAAAGGAGCCTCCTGTGGGGCTACGTGCCCATTCCACTCGGGCCACGGCGGCTACTACTGCCCTGGGTCGGGGAGTCTCCTTGCAGGACATATGTCAGGCAGCTACGTGGGCCTCGCTGCACACGTTCGCAAGACACTACTGCCTGGACAGCCAAGTCATGAGAGATGGCTTTTTCGGCCGTTCCGTTCTCCAGGACTTTCTGGTGTGATCATTGGTTCGCAGACTCACCACCGGGGTTGGTATTGCTGGGGTATCTATTCTAAGGTTAGGAATCTAATACTAACCTGTTTCTTTCAGATGCACAAGTTACTTACCTTCGGTAACGATATATCTGTAAGAAACAGTAGTTAGTATTAGATTCCTTACCGCCCCACCCATCCTCCCAGTTCTGCGAATCCGATATCTAGGGTTACGGTTCACCCCTTTCAGAGCCCTAGTTTCTTGGCACCAGTGTTGGTTTTTATCATGGCTCTGCGTTTCTGGCGCGGAAAAGCTGTGTATAAGAACTGAAGTCAGCGCGCAAGGGCGTCGTCTAAGTACTCCGGCGACGTCATCCCGGCCCCACCGACGCCGACGATGGACGCGGAGCCGCAGACGACGCCTACCGACACGCAAGGGTACTGCTACGCAAAAGTTTCCGGATCTAGTCTGAAGCCTGGGGATATTCTAAGGTAAGGAATCTAATACTAACTACTGTTTCTTACAGATATATTGTTGGTAAGTAACTTGTGCATTGGTGCTAGTACTGTCCGCAGACCCCTTCCAAACAAGATTAAAATCTGCTAACAACAGAATGACCCCTTCTGCAAATCCCCCTATTAAATCAAGTGCTTGTGAAAGGAAGGCAGACTGTCCTGAATTGGGCGCATCTAGGGAAACAAAGGTACAAGGCATACCCCTTAATCACCCCTTGACCATCAGCAGACGACCCTCTTTGTCGGCTTTTTGAGATTCAAATTGGAAATTTACGGACACATGAAACAGTAGCGCCACACCAGATTAGTGGGTAACATCTGTGACGCAGCCGAGAGACTTCACCCCTCTTAAGATGAGTTTCTTGTAGGGCGACCATGTCAAATCTGTGATCAGTCAGATATTTCCAAATCTTTTGGCGCTTCTGCGGGGAATTTAAACCCTTAACATTCCATGAAGCGATGGAAATCATCAAATACACAATCACCCCCCCATTCCGCCCATGACTGCCCCCCTTGTGCATAACCCTCTTTACACCGAGCAAAAGACCTCCTCCAACATTTCTGTCCCACATACAACCCACCACCCTCCAGAAAAACATTCAACTGCCGTGCAAAGAAGAACCAACATAATACAGAAAAACAAAACCCAAAGTCACCACCGGAAACCCCCCACCTCCCTGAAACCCTCCCAACAACCCCACAACCCTAACGACAAAGGGTCCAAAGATCCTCGGCAAATACTCCTCCCGAACTCAAAAGGAGGAATAATGGGAACCACGGACAAGGCCTGCACCTCCCGATCGTACAGCTCATATAACCCATGGGAAAGATGCAATAACAAACAAATAAGGAAATAAAAACCTCAGTGTCTTTGCAGAAGAAAATCAGCTGGATCGTCACTCTCTGAAGAGTGGGTCGGCCAACAGGGCGAGATCAGACATCCGTCAGAAGCATGGGACCGTAGAAGAAACTCCAAGCCACAGGACCAGCGTCAGAAGACCAAGCAAGGGATTGCTTCCAATGCAAGCGACTCCCCTGCACCGGCCGGGGCCCGTAGCTGAACCGGGGACCCAGAGGCCAGCATAGAAACAACAGTCCTCCACGGACTAACCGGGACCCAGTAGAAAAACAGGGATATCAGAGCCACGAACAGATCATGACGGTATCGGGTTCCAGGTGAAGAGCCCCCCAGCCGGGAGGCCCCGTAGATCCAAAAGCGTGGTGAAGATGTAGTGAGAACGCAAAGAGTCCCTCCAAAGCCAGAAAAGGGGCGAAAAACAATCAACGGCGTCTGGTAGAGGTGTGCCAAGCATTAGAGCCACTCCGCGACATCCCCGCCGCCACCTCGGCGCCCGAGTCAGGGGCCTCTTCAGGGAGCGGAAGGCCCAAAATCTTCAAACCCTCACTCAGGTAAAGGATATGGTGAGCTTTGTTACAATACTCGAAGATGAGACCAAAGGGGAAGGACCACCTGTAGCGGACCTTATCCTCCTGTAGCTTGGTGGTAACAAGCTACAGGAGGGGCCAGCGGGCCAGAGTCGCAGCCGCCAAATCTTGTTACAGAGAGCATCCATACCCCTGGAAGGAGACCTCCTTCAATTTTTGGGAATGCCGAAAGAATGGCCTCTTTGACTTTGAAGGAATGTAGCTTCACCTAAATGTCATGCGGTCGTTTGTGAGATCCCGTCAGCAAAGTCCCCACCCAATGCACTCTGTCAATTTTAATCTTAAGCTGCTGAGGGGCGAGGATCTCAGCAAAGAGACCCAACACGAAGGCCTCCAAGTCCGGCCCCTCCGCCCCCTCCTCCAGATTCCGAATCCGAATGTTCTCCCTCCGGGTTATGTTCTCCAGGTCTTCAGCTTTGAGTTGAACCTGTTGTAACTGGGTCCGGGGGGACTGCTGGGTGTTGTGCATCGTGGCCTGGGTGGACGTTAGGCTCCGCGTCTGCCCTTCAACCTCTAACAGACGAGAACCCACGGCATCAACATCCTGCCGCAGCGTGGTAAGCTTCTTGGTAAGGTCAGCCTTTAGTTGTTCCATCGATGTCTTGTTTAAACTCCCTACAGAGCTCCACTTTGAAGTCCCAGAGAGTCGCCACCAGATCGTCACGGGTGAGCGTCATATCCTGAGATGGAGCAGGATGCTCTCGAAGAGGTATCCGACCCAAGGTTTTAAAATAAGTGGAGACCTTATTAGTCTGTTTCTGAGACGGCATAGGGTCCCTCCCCCTGGGACCAGGGAATGACCGGAGGGTATCCACCGCAAACCAGGATCAAGAAGTAGCCCAGGATGGTAATTGTGAAGAGCAAAGAGAGGCCAATACGTGGGCACCCACAGTGCTGGCCTTCGAAGCTAGTAGTAGCACCCAGTACCCCACCAGGGAAGTGGGTGCCGGTTAGTGTACATTATGCACATCCTACAAAACCACGATACCCCAAATATTATTATTATCATCGTTATCACGAAATGAAACATGCAAATTTACTTGGGATTGACCAAGTCATACTGCGTTGTATAGTGACAATTGGCTTCTCCTTCTCATTAACTTTCCTGCCAAAAGGATGCACAGTGAATTATAGGAAGAAAATACAAAGAGAAATATGAATGATCCCAGTGTCCGTCAGAGCCTCACTGGTACAGGCTCCTATCACCCATCAATTAGTTGGCGCTCTTGAGCACCGGCGGTGGAGATTGCTTGTCCTAGGCTCTTTCATAATCTATCCCACATCGATAAAGGTGGCATACTCCCAAAGTATACTTCCCTAACTAATGTTCAAACAACAAAAGCAAAGCAAATGCTGAATTTTCACTTGTTCCAATCCCTAGTTGGTATTGCTACTCAGTACTTTCCTACCTTGTACAGTCCAACCCTAATCTTTTTTCTCCCTAGGCTCGGTGGTCCTCGTCCGAGGACATTAATCATACCTGGCAGCCCAAGGAACTGTATGATCAGAGAACAGAGGCTCCTTCACTCGTATTTCTGGTGGTACAGCCTCATTCAGAACATCGTTGTTCTTTCTGTCTGTTTCAGTACAGGTTAACTGTGCATCACTAAAAGGCAAAAATCTGGGCACATGCTCACATTCAGTGTCTCCTAGTCTCTCCTTGACCCACTGGTCAAAAGGCAACAGCAAAGGTATCCTCTTACAATGGGTTGCATGGACACAGTTCTTTCAACCAGCAACCTTTACAACTGTCTGTGTAATCAACAGGACCTGCTCAGGACCTTTCTATCTGGGCTCCAAACTTTTCTTCCTCTTAAAGTTCTTAATCAGGATGTAGTCTCCAGGCTGAATGTTGTGGCCCGGTCCCTCTGGTTTAGGAGGTAAGGAGTCTTGCACCTGTGGGTGAATAGAACGCAAACTTCCCGTTAACTGACCAAGGTAATAAAGCAACAAAGGATATTCAATATCCGAGAACTTTTGTAGCCTAGGGACGCCCCAGACATTCACTGGGCATTGTAACGACCGGATTCTCATGACAGGCAGCTCACCAACCGTGGCTAACCCAGTCGTCACGTAACGACACTCTTCTCAGGCCACTATGTGCAAGCCATCTAGAATACTCACCTGAGAAAGTGAAAAGAAGCTATTTACATGCCTGTATAGTCAAACATATCACTAATACCTAATGGATTCCATATCTTATCCTATATTTACCTCATTTTATATTCTTTAACGTCTCCCGACGATATCTTCTATCTTTATAGTCCCGTAAGACTGTTTCTATCTTTATAGTCCCGTAAGACCGTATCTTTAACATCACCCGACGATCTCTTTAACGTCAACCGACGATTTCTTTAACGTCACCCGACGATGTCTTTAACGTCACCGACGATATCTTTAACGTCACCCGATGATATCTTTAACGTCACCCGACGATATCTTTAACGTCACCCGACAATCTACGCTAATGGGGATAACTAATAGGGGTTCACCTTTAAGAGTTATTTCCCAAATGAAGTTCACACTCTCCCCCAATCATCAGTTACCTTTGCAGAAGGGCATATCCCATCGTTCTGTACATCAGCACCTGGTTAAAAGGAAAGGTTAATCTCATTCATGAAAACGACATTCAAAGATATTGGTCATTAAATCTTTATTCTACAATCAAACATGACAGAATGAGCAAAAGACAAATAAACTGAGTTAGTCGATACCTATAACCTAAAAAGGGGAATAAAGATGAATAGTTAAATGCATTCTACACTAAGCTCAGAACGTCTCACCTTAGACGTGTGTCTTTCCATCTCAGCAGCGGAGCTGATCCCTCTCTCTCTCGTTCTCTTCTATGCGCTTGGGACTCTGCTCTCCCTCTATGGCTCACGAATACACGTCTGCACCGCTATGCCTCGTCTACGCTGCCATGGTTCCAGAATACTCGAACCCTCTTCTGGTCTTAGTCTCTGCCACTCCTGTATGATGTCACTACAGGACTTTCAATCACTCTCCTTCTTCACTTCAGGATTTTGATTAGCTGATGGTATCAATCTCTATGCACCAGGCTTCAGACCAACTTCTTTGGTCTTTTCCACACGTTGCTCTCTCTCTCTACTCTACTCGCTCCTTAATAATATAGAGCTCACTTTCTCTATGGAAAATTCCGGCATTAGGCCGACTCCCACCGAATTCCTGTACCAGTCCCCGGCCCCCTTCGCCCTCCGCAGTGGCCACCTGCGTATTGCGTCTAGAGCCGGGTGTAGGAGAGTAGGGTCTGCAATCCTATGATCACCCCAGATTTTTGCTTTTTGCTTCACTGGTTTACGACTTTCCCAGGCTGTGGGCCTGCTAATCAGACCCACAGCCTAGCTGTTCTCTCTCTAAATTGACACACATGTACCTTAGGTGCATTTACCAATTGGTACTGGGCCACCTTATCAGTCCCTGTACAGTATACCTTAGGTATCCAGGGCATAGGTGTACCCAGGGCCTACCAGGGGCTGCAGCATGTATTATGCCACCCCTGGCTGGCCATCCAAATCTGACACAACTGGCTGCACGACAGCTGGGGCAAGGTGGTGTAATCACCCTTTGCTTTAGATATAGTATTCATATATCTAACCCTAAAATGAGAAGCCCTAACCCTGAGCAGCTCCAGCACCGAAGTTCAGCCCCCCAGCATCCACTCCAGACGCCATCTTAACTCCACCGCATGGGCTTGACTTTGCCAAGGTTTGTTGCCCCAATCCTGGGTCCAGCATCGCCGATAGCAGACACCTTTGCTGCTCACCGCGTTGTCCAGTCACTTGCCTGCTGGCTAGTGGCCCTCCTGACGACGTACCACGACGATTACACCGCTGGTCTGGTTGCTCCAGACTGGCCCTTGCTCCCTTCCAAGAGAGGAGCACCCCGGACCCTCCTGGTCCACTCCAGACGCCATCTTGACTCCAACGCATGGGCTTGACTTTGCCAATGTTTGTTGCCCCAATCCTGGGTCCAGCATCGCCGACAGCAGACACCTTCGTGGGACAGCTCACACCTCCAGCCTGGTCGCCGACAACGCCTTCTGGTCCGAGGGACAGCAGAGTCCAGCGTCGCCCACTCACCTGGTCGAGGTGACTTCATCCGCTGCCATCCTGGTGCCCACCTAATCACTGGCTAGTGATTAAGAACTGAGTCCCCTCGGCTTTCAGGTCGTCTCCATCACCGATCCAGGCTTGGATCACTCCGGACATCTTCACTGGTCGCCTGCCAGCAACTTCTTCTTTCAGGCTCCATAGACTTCAACGAGGATTCCCGACGTCTTTTGAACCCTATGCAGCCGCAGCCCCTGGGCTAGGTAACCTGAGTATTTCGGTGCTCCAACGTAGGTTCACTATGTAAGTGTCCAGATCTTTTTCGTTTTCAGTCTAGCTAGTCGGATTCGTCCGATAACAGTAACTTTACAAATACTAGCCTCCATAGACTTTGTCCCGCACCCTCGTGACAGTGCACACTCTGCACCCGATCTCCCTAGGCCTCCTGCTCCTAACCTTAAGGTTCAGTAGTGTAGTCCTAGCGATCCTGAAGCCTCTGGATCTTGTTACTTACCTGCTAGTATTTTGCATTCCACTTTTAGTGTATATGGTTTTTCGTGCCCCTCGGGCATTTGTGTAAATTGTGCGACTTAAAGTATTTTCGTAAGAGTTTTGTTGTGTGCTTAGCTCCCTGACTCATAAAGAGATCAGGGTAGACTTGTTATAAATAAATATCCTTTTATTTTCATAACAACTTGTGTGGTGTCCTTTCACTTGGTGTTCAAGGGGTAAATGTGATGGTATAACAGCTGGCTTAACACGCCCTCTAGAGTTTAGCCTAAAGACTGCTCTTGTCCATGCTACTAGGATAGCTGGTCTATAAGGTTGACTTACAACCAATCATCAATAAGGGTTGTTTGGTATGATACACAGTGATCACTAGAATAGTGAGCACTATATATCAGGCCAACTTCTCACATTGGTGAGCAGCGGTTGGGATTTGAGCTTGCTGTTGTTTTACCACACGTATCCTAAGAATATAATTTGAAAGATCACATAAGTACCAAGGTGTAGGAGAGTAGGGTCTGCAATCCTATGATCACCCCAGATTTTTGCTTTTTGCTTTACTGGTTTACGACTTTCCCTGGCTGTGGGCCTGCTAATCAGACCCACAGCCTAGCTGTTCTCTCTCTAAATTGACACACATGTACCTTAGGTGCATTTACCAATGGGTACTGGGCCACCTTATCAGTCCCTGTACAATATACCTTAGGTATCCAGGGCATAGGTGTACCCAGGGCCTACCAGGGGCTGCAGCATGTATTATGCCACCCCTGGCTGGCCATCCAAATCTGACACAACTGGCTGCACGACAGCTGGGGCAAGGTGGTGTAATCACCCTTTGCTGTAGATATAGTATCCCTATATCTAACCCTAAAATGGACACATGTATTCCTATCAGTCACTCCTATGGAAGGCCTTAACAATCCCGAAGGCAGAGTGCTTGGAATTATGTGAGATGGTGCTCTGGCATGAGCTGAGCCCGTTTGCAGCTTGCGGAACCAAGTCCTAATAGCTGTTCCATGATAACGCGTACCATATACTCTTAAGTGCATTATAATCCTCGCGGTTATTTGCTATCTTTGGTATCGCTTTATCAAAACATGTCGAGTAAGGTGTCATACGAATTGGAATACTAACCCCTCGCCAATTCTGGTGACGGGGTTAGCATTCCACCCTTCTAGAGGGACACAACATGTATGTAACTGTGAACCCCGGTTAAAGCTAACTCGAGCCTCAGCATCACAAAATGGATGCTGCCACCACACACAAGTCTGACCTCCAGCTGCTGGGAGTCCTTCCAGTGAGGAGAGCTTGGACAAAGGGTTTCCTGTCAGGGGCGGTGCTAGCACCATCCCAGACAGGGTTTTGTGTATCCCAGGTAGGCAGTGCTGAGAGGAAGGTGACTGCAAGTGGCACCCCGGTGCTCACTGTGCATATGCCGGCTTGAACCAGTTCCAGGGGCACACCAGCCCCTGAGCTGGGGAAAGTCCGGACAAGGGAGAGGGGTGTAACCACCCCCCTCCTGGTCCCACCCATGGACAGGACCTAGTCGCGTGCCAGCCCCTTTTTTTAGAATAAAGGTAGGAGCAGGCCCCCTTCCCAAATTAGATAATTCTGAATCTTGACTACTTTCCACGAAAGGACTCTTGACTATTTCTGAAGACTCTCCCTTGTGGCTAAGGAGTAGCCACCCTGCACTCGCAGGCACCATCTAAGCATCGCGGTTTGCTGTATGTCCATCCTCCGGATCAAGACTGCCCAGCTCGACGAGACCCGGATTCCCTGGCATCTCTGACCTGTACCTGCATCATCAGCCCAGCTGAGACTCGTGGGTGTGACGAGACCTGAGGGACCGGCCATCTTCTGAAACTGCACGACGCTTAACCAGCACGACCGCCGAGGGATCCTCGAGTGAGTGCTTTGGGGTTTGAGAAGCCCTAACCCTGAGCAGCTCCAGCACCGAAGTCCAGCCCCCCAGCATCCACGAGATCTGCGTGGGGCCCTTCTGCTCTTTGCTGCTCACCGCGTTGTCCGGTCAATTGCCTGCTGGCTAGTGGCCCTCCTGACGACGTACCACGACGATTACACCGCTGGTCTGGTTGCTCCAGACTGGCCCTTGCTCCCTTCCAAGAGAGGAGCACCCCGGACCCTCCTGGTCCACTCCAGACGCCATCTTGACTCCAACGCATGGGCTTGACTTTGCCAATGTTTGTTGCCCCAATCCTGGGTCCAGCATCGCCGACAGCAGACACCTTCGTGGGACAGCTCACACCTCCAGCCTGGTCGCCGACAACGCCTCCTGGTCCGAGGGACAGCAGAGTCCAGCGTCGCCCACTCACCTGGTCGAGGTGACTTCATCCGCTGCCATCCTGGTGCCCACCTAATCACTGGCTAGTGATTAAGAACTGAGTCCCCTCTGCTTTCAGGTCGTCTCCATCACCGATCCAGGCTTGGATCACTCCGGACATCTTCACTGGTCGCCTGCCAGCAACTTCTTCTTTCAGGCTCCATAGACTTCAACGAGGATTCCCGACGTCTTTTGAACCCTATGCAGCCGCAGCCCCTGGGCTAGGTAACCTGAGTATTTCGGTGCTCCAACGTAGGTTCACTATCTAAGTGTCCAGATCTTTTTCGTTTTCAGTCTAGCTAGTCGGATTCGTCCGATAACAGTAACTTTACAAATACTAGCCTCCATAGACTTTGTCCCGCATGCTCGTGAGAGTGCACACTCTGCACCCGATCTCCCTAGGCCTCCTGCTCCTAACCTTAAGGTTCAGTAGTGTAGTCCTAGCGATCCTGAAGCCTCTGGATCTTGTTACTTACCTGCTAGTATTTCGCATTCCACTTTTAGTGTATATGGTTTTTCGTGCCCCTCGGGCATTTGTGTAAATTGTGCGACTTAAAGTATTTTCGTAAGAGTTTTGTTGTGTGCTTAGCTCCCTGACTCATAAAGAGATCAGGGTAGACTTGTTATAAATAAATATCCTTTTATTTTCATAACAACTTGTGTGGTGTCCTTTCACTTGGTGTTCAAGGGGTAAATGTGATGGTATAACAGCTGGCTTAACACGCCCTCTAGAGTTTAGCCTAAAGACTGCTCTTGTCCATGCTACTAGGATAGCTGGTCTATAAGGTTGACTTACAACCAATCATCAATAAGGGTCGTTTGGTATGATACACAGTGATCACTAGAATAGTGAGCACTATATATCAGGCCAACTTCTCACATTGGTGAGCAGCGGTTGGGGTTTGAGCTTGCTGTTGTTTTACCACACTTATCCTAAGAATATCATTTGAAAGATCACATAAGTACCAAGGTGTAGGAGAGTAGGGTCTGCAATCCTATGATCACCCCAGATTTTTGCTTTTTGCTTCACTGGTTTACGACTTTCCCTGGCTGTGGGCCTGTTAATCAGACCCACAGCCTAGCTGTTCTCTCTCTAAATTGACACACATTTACCTTAGGTGCATTTACCAATGGGTACTGGGCCACCTTATCAGTCCCTGTACAGTATACCTTAGGTATCCAGGGCATAGGTGTACCCAGGGCCTACCAGGGGCTGCAGCATGTATTATGCCACCCCTGGCTGGCCATCCAAATCTGACACAACTGGCTGCACGACAGCTGGGGCAAGGTGGTGTAATCACCCTTTGCTGTAGATATAGTATCCCTATATCTAACCCTAAAATGGACACATGTATTCCTATCAGTCACTCCTATGGCAGGCCTTAACAATCCCGAAGGCAGAGTGCTTGGAATTATGTGAGATGGTGCTCTGGCATGAGCTGAGCCCGTTTGCAGCTTGCGGAACCAAGTCCTAATAGCTGTTCCATGATAACGCGTACCATATATTCTTAAGTGCATTATAATCCTCGCGGTTATTTGCTATCTTTGGTATCGCTTTATCAAAACATGTCGAGTAAGTTGTCATACAAATTGGAATACTAACCCCTCGCCAATTCTGGCAACGGGGTTAGCATTCCACCCTTCTAGAGGGACACGACATGTATGTAACTGTGAACCCCGGTTAAAGCTAACTCGAGCCTCAGCATCACAAAATGGATGCTGCCACCACAGACACAAGTCTGACCTCCTGCTGCTGGGAGTCCTTCCAGCGAGGAGAGCTTGGACAAAGGGTTTCCTGTCAGGGGCGGTGCTAGCACCATCCCAGACAGGGTTTTGTGTATCCCAGGTAGGCAGGGCTGAGAGGAAGGTGACTGCAAGTGGCACCCCAGTGCTCACTGTGGATATGCCGGCTTGAACCAGTTCCAGGGGCACACCAGCCCCTGAGCTGGGGAACGTCCGGACAAGGGAGAGGGGTGTAACCACCCCCCTCCTGGTCCCACCCATGGGCAGGACCTAGTCGCGTGCCAGCCCCTTTTTTTTAGAATAAAGGTAGGAGCAGGCCCCCTTCCCAAATTAGATAATTCTGAATCTTGACTACTTTCCACGAAAGGACTCTTGACTATTTCTGAAGACTCTCCCTTGTGGCTAAGGAGTAGCCACCCTGCACTCGCAGGCACCATCTAAGCATCGCGGTTTGCTGTATGTCCATCCTCCGGATCAAGACTGCCCAGCTCGACGAGACCCGGATTCCCTGGCATCTCTGACCTCTACCTGCATCATCAGCCCAGCTGAGACTCGTGGGTGTGACGAGACCTGAGGGACCGGCCATCTTCTGAAACTGCACAACGCTTAACCAGCACGACCGCCGAGGGATCCTCGAGTGAGTGCTTTGGGGTTTGAGAAGCCCTAACCCTGAGCAGCTCCAGCACCGAAGTCCAGCCCCCCAGCATCCACGAGATCTGCGTGGGGCCCTTCTGCTCTTTGCTGCTCACCGCGTTGTCCAGTCACTTGCCTGCTGGCTAGTGGCCCTCCTGACGACGTACCACGACGATTACACCGCTGGTCTGGTTGCTCCAGACTGGCCCTTGCTCCCTTCCAAGAGAGGAGCACCCCGGACCCTCCTGGTCCACTCCAGACGCCATCTTGACTCCAACGCATGGGCTTGACTTTGCCAATGTTTGTTGCCCCAATCCTGGGTCCAGCATCGCCGACAGCAGACACCTTCGTGGGACAGCTCACACCTCCAGCCTGGTCGCCGACAACGCCTTCTGGTCCGAGGGACAGCAGAGTCCAGCGTCGCCCACTCACCTGGTCGAGGTGACTTCATCCGCTGCCATCCTGGTGCCCACCTAATCACTGGCTAGTGATTAAGAACTGAGTCCCCTCGGCTTTCAGGTCGTCTCCATCACCGATCCAGGCTTGGATCACTCCGGATATCTTCACTGGTCGCCTGCCAGCAACTTCTTCTTTCAGGCTCCATAGACTTCAACGAGGATTCCCGACGTCTTTTGAACCCTATGCAGCCGCAGCCCCTGGGCTAGGTAACCTGAGTATTTCGGTGCTCCAACGTAGGTTCACTATGTAAGTGTCCAGATCTTTTTCGTTTTCAGTCTAGCTAGTCGGATTCGTCCGATAACAGTAACTTTACAAATACTAGCCTCCATAGACTTTGTCCCGCATGCTCGTGAGAGTGCACACTCTGCACCTGATCTCCCTAGGCGTCCTGCTCCTAACCTTAAGGTTCAGTAGTGTAGTCCTAGCGATCCTGAAGCCTCTGGATCTTGTTACTTACCTGCTAGTATTTTGCATTCCACTTTTAGTGTATATGGTTTTTCGTGCCCCTCGGGCATTTGTGTAAATTGTGCGACTTAAAGTATTTTCGTAAGAGTTTTGTTGTGTGCTTAGCTCCCTGACTCATAAAGAGATCAGGGTAGACTTGTTATAAATAAATATCCCTTTATTTTCATAACAACTTGTGTGGTGTCCTTTCACTTGGTGTTCAAGGGGTAAATGTGATGGTATAACAGCTGGCTTAACACGCCCTCTAGAGTTTAGCCTAAAGACTGCTCTTGTCCATGCTACTAGGATAGCTGGTCTATAAGGTTGACTTACAACCAATCATCAATAAGGGTCGTTTGGTATGATACACAGTGATCACTAGAATAGCGAGCACTATATATCAGGCCAACTTCTCACATTGGTGAGCAGCGGTTGGGGTTTGAGCTTGCTGTTGTTTTACCACACATATCCTAAGAATATCATTTGAAAGATCACATAAGTACCAAGGTGTAGGAGAGTAGGGTCTGCAATCCTATGATCACCCCAGATTTTTGCTTTTTGCTTCACTGGTTTACGACTTTCCCTGGCTGTGGGCCTGCTAATCAGACCCACAGCCTAGCTGTTCTCTCTCTAAATTGACACACATGTACCTTAGGTGCATTTACCAATGGGTACTGGGCCACCTTATCAGTCCCTGTACAGTATACCTTAGGTATCCAGGGCATAGGTGTACCCAGGGCCTACCAGGGGCTGCAGCATGTATTATGCCACCCCTGGCTGGCCATCCAAATCTGACACAACTGGCTGCACGACAGCTGGGGCAAGGTGGTGTAATCACCCTTTGCTGTAGATATAGTATCCCTATATCTAACCCTAAAATGGACACATGTATTCCTATCAGTCACTCCTATGGCAGGCCTTAACAATCCCGAAGGCAGAGTGCTTGGAATTATGTGAGATGGTGCTCTGGCATGAGCTGAGCCCGTTTGCAGCTTGCGGAACCAAGTCCTAATAGCTGTTCCATGATAACGTGTACCATATACTCTTAAGTGCATTATAATCCTCGCGGTTATTTGCTATCTTTGGTATCGCTTTATCATAACATGTCGAGTAAGGTGTCATACGAATTGGAATACTAACCCCTCGCCAATTCTGGCGACGGGGTTAGCATTCCACCCTTCTAGAGGGACACAACATGTATGTAACTGTGAACTCCGGTTAAAGCTAACTCGGGCCTCAGCATCACAAAATGGATGCTGCCACCACAGACACAAGTCTGACCTCCTTCTGCTGGGAGTCCTTCCAGCGAGGAGAGCTTGGACTAAGGGTTTCCTGTCAGGGGCGGTGCTAGCACCATCCCAGACAGGGTTTTGTGTATCCCAGGTAGGCAGGGCTAAGAGGAAGGTGACTGCAAGTGGCACCCCGGTGCTCACTGTGTATATGCCGGCTTGAACCAGTTCCAGGGGCACACCAGCCCCTGAGCTGGGGAAAGTCCGGACAAGGGAGAGGGGTGTAACCACCCCCCTCCTGGTCCCACCCATGGGCAGGACCTAGTCGCGTGTCAGCCCCTTTTTTTAGAATAAAGGTAGGAGCAGGCCCCCTTCCCAAATTAGATAATTCTGAATCTTGACTACTTTCCACGAAAGGACTCTTGACTATTTCTGAAGACTCTCCCTTGTGGCTAAGGAGTAGCCACCCTGCACTCGCAGGCACCATCTAAGCATCGTGGTTTGCTGTATGTCCATCCTCTGGATCAAGACTGCCCAGCTCGACGAGACCCGGATTCCCTGGCATATCTGACCTCTACCTGCATCATCAGCCCAGCTGAGACTCGTGGGTGTGACGAGACCTGAGGGACCGGCCATCTTCTGAAACTGCACAACGCTTAACCAGCACGACCGCCGAGGGATCCTCGAGTGAGTGCTTTGGGGTTTGAGAAGCCCTAACCCTGAGCAGCTCCAGCACCGAAGTCCAGCCCCCCAGCATCCACGAGATCTGCGTCGGGCCCTTCTGCTCTTTGCTGCTCACCGCGTTGTCCGGTCACTTGCCTGCTGGCTAGTGGCCCTCCTGACAACGAACCACGACGATTACACCGCTGGTCTGGTTGCTCCAGACTGGCCCTTGCTCCCTTCCAAGAGAGGAGCACCCCGGACCCTCCTGGTCCACTCCAGACGCCATCTTGACTCCACCGCATGGGCTTGACTTTGCCAAGGTTTGTTGCCCCAATCCTGGGTCCAGCATCGCCGACAGCAGACACCTTTGTGGGACAGCTCACACCTCCAGCCTGGTCGCCGACAACGCCTCCTGGTCCGAGGGACAGCAGAGTCCAGCGTCGCCCACTCACCTGGTCGAGGTGACTTCATCCGCTGCCATCCTGGTGCCCACCTAATCACTGGCTAGTGACTAAGAACTGAGTCCCCTCTGCTTTCAGGTCGTCTCCATCACCGGTCCAGGCTTGGATCACTCCGGACATCTTCACTGGTCGCCTGCCAGCAACTTCTTCTTTCAGGCTCCATAGACTTCAACGAGGATTCCCGACGTCTTTTGAACCCTATGCAGCCGCAGCCCCTGGGCTAGGTAACCTGAGTATTTCGGTGCTCCAACGTAGGTTCACTATCTAAGTGTCCAGATCTTTTTCGTTTTCAGTCTAGCTAGTCGGATTCGTCCGATAACAGTAACTTTACAAATACTAGCCTCCATAGACTTTGTCCCGCATCCTCGTGAGAGTGCACACTCTGCACCCGATCTCCCTAGGCCTCCTGCTCCTAACCTTAAGGTTCAGTAGTGTAGTGCTAGCGATCCTGAAGCCTCTGGATCTTTTTACTTACCTGCTAGTATTTCGCATTCCACTTTTAGTGTATATGGTTTTTCGTGCCCCTCGGGCATTTGTGTAAATTGTGCGACTTAAAGTATTTTCGTAAGAGTTTTGTTGTGTGCTTAGCTCCCTGACTCATAAAGAGATCAGGGTAGACTTGTTATAAATAAATATCCTTTTATTTTCATAACAACTTGTGTGGTGTCCTTTCACTTGGTGTTCAAGGGGTAAATGTGATGGTATAACAGCTGGCTTAACACGCCCTCTAGAGTTTAGCCTAAAGACTGCTCTTGTCCATGCTACTAGGATAGCTGGTCTATAAGGTTGACTTACAACCAATCATCAATAAGGGTCGTTTGGTATGATACACAGTGATCACTAGAATAGTGAGCACTATATATCAGGCCAACTTCTCACATTGGTTAGCAGCGGTTGGGATTTGAGCTTGCTGTTGTTTTACCACACGTATCCTAAGAATATTATTTGAAAGATCACATAAGTACCAAGGTGTAGGAGAGTAGGGTCTGCAATCCTATGATCACCCCAGATTTTTGCTTTTTGCTTCACTGGTTTACGACTTTCCCTGGCTGTGGGCCTGCTAATCAGACCCACAGCCTAGCTGTTCTCTCTCTAAATTGACACACATGTACCTTAGGTGCATTTACCAATGGGTACTGGGCCACCTTATCAGTCCCTGTACAGTATACCTTAGGTATCCAGGGCATAGGTGTACCCAGGGCCTACCAGGGGCTGCAGCATGTATTATGCCACCCCTGGCTGGCCATCCAAATCTGACACAACTGGCTGCACGACAGCTGGGGCAAGGTGGTGTAATCACCCTTTGCTGTAGATATAGTATCCCTATATCTAACCCTAAAATGGACACATGTATTCCTATCAGTCACTCCTATGGCAGGCCTTAACAATCCCGAAGGCAGAGTGCTTGGAATTATGTGAGATGGTGCTCTGGCATGAGCTGAGCCCGTTTGCAGCTTGCGGAACCAAGTCCTAATAGCTGTTCCATGATAACGCGTACCATATATTCTTAAGTGCATTATAATCCTCGCGGTTATTTGCTATCTTTGGTATCGCTTTATCAAAACATGTCGAGTAAGTTGTCATACAAATTGGAATACTAACCCCTCGCCAATTCTGGCAACGGGGTTAGCATTCCACCCTTCTAGAGGGACACGACATGTATGTAACTGTGAACCCCGGTTAAAGCTAACTCGAGCCTCAGCATCACAAAATGGATGCTGCCACCACAGACACAAGTCTGACCTCCTGCTGCTGGGAGTCCTTCCAGCGAGGAGAGCTTGGACAAAGGGTTTCCTGTCAGGGGCGGTGCTAGCACCATCCCAGACAGGGTTTTGTGTATCCCAGGTAGGCAGGGCTGAGAGGAAGGTGACTGCAAGTGGCACCCCAGTGCTCACTGTGGATATGCCGGCTTGAACCAGTTCCAGGGGCACACCAGCCCCTGAGCTGGGGAAAGTCCGGACAAGGGAGAGGGGTGTAAC
The DNA here is from genome assembly GCF_964263255.1 of Lissotriton vulgaris. Taxonomy (NCBI): domain Eukaryota; kingdom Metazoa; phylum Chordata; class Amphibia; order Caudata; family Salamandridae; genus Lissotriton; species Lissotriton vulgaris. The sequence goes on along the minus strand of NC_141695.1, from coordinate 1,340,784,815 downwards.
CACCCCACTCCTGGTCCCACCCATGGGCAGGACCTAGTCGCGTGCCAGCCCCTTTTTTTTAGAATAAAGGTAGGAGCAGGCCCCCTTCCCAAATTAGATAATTCTGAATCTTGACTACTTTCCACGAAAGGACTCTTGACTATTTCTGAAGACTCTCCCTTGTGGCTAAGGAGTAGCCACCCTGCACTCGCAGGCACCATCTAAGCATCGCGGTTTGCTGTATGTCCATCCTCCGGATCAAGACTGCCCAGCTCGACGAGACCCGGATTCCCTGGCATCTCTGACCTCTACCTGCATCATCAGCCCAGCTGAGACTCGTGGGTGTGACGAGACCTGAGGGACCGGCCATCTTCTGAAACTGCACGACGCTTAACCAGCACGACCGCCGAGGGATCCTCGAGTGAGTGCTTTGGGGTTTGAGAAGCCCTAACCCTGAGCAGCTCCAGCACCGAAGTCCAGCCCCCCAGCATCCACGAGATCTGCGTGGGGCCCTTCTGCTCTTTGCTGCTCACCGCGTTGTCCAGTCACTTGCCTGCTGGCTAGTGGCCCTCCTGACGACGTACCACGACGATTACACCGCTGGTCTGGTTGCTCCAGACTGGCCCTTGCTCCCTTCCAAGAGAGGAGCACCCCGGACCCTCCTGGTCCACTCCAGACGCCATCTTGACTCCAACGCATGGGCTTGACTTTGCCAATGTTTGTTGCCCCAATCCTGGGTCCAGCATCGCCGACAGCAGACACCTTCGTGGGACAGCTCACACCTCCAGCCTGGTCGCCGACAACGCCTTCTGGTCCGAGGGACAGCAGAGTCCAGCGTCGCCCACTCACCTGGTCGAGGTGACTTCATCCGCTGCCATCCTGGTGCCCACCTAATCACTGGCTAGTGATTAAGAACTGAGTCCCCTCGGCTTTCAGGTCGTCTCCATCACCGATCCAGGCTTGGATCACTCCGGACATCTTCACTGGTCGCCTGCCAGCAACTTCTTCTTTCAGGCTCCATAGACTTCAACGAGGATTCCCGACGTCTTTTGAACCCTATGCAGCCGCAGCCCCTGGGCTAGGTAACCTGAGTATTTCGGTGCTCCAACGTAGGTTCACTATGTAAGTGTCCAGATCTTTTTCGTTTTCAGTCTAGCTAGTCGGATTCGTCCGATAACAGTAACTTTACAAATACTAGCCTCCATAGACTTTGTCCCGCATGCTCGTGAGAGTGCACACTCTGCACCTGATCTCCCTAGGCCTCCTGCTCCTAACCTTAAGGTTCAGTAGTGTAGTCCTAGCGATCCTGAAGCCTCTGGATCTTGTTACTTACCTGCTAGTATTTTGCATTCCACTTTTAGTGTATATGGTTTTTCGTGCCCCTCGGGCATTTGTGTAAATTGTGCGACTTAAAGTATTTTCGTAAGAGTTTTGTTGTGTGCTTAGCTCCCTGACTCATAAAGAGATCAGGGTAGACTTGTTATAAATAAATATCCCTTTATTTTCATAACAACTTGTGTGGTGTCCTTTCACTTGGTGTTCAAGGGGTAAATGTGATGGTATAACAGCTGGCTTAACACGCCCTCTAGAGTTTAGCCTAAAGACTGCTCTTGTCCATGCTACTAGGATAGCTGGTCTATAAGGTTGACTTACAACCAATCATCAATAAGGGTCGTTTGGTATGATACACAGTGATCACTAGAATAGCGAGCACTATATATCAGGCCAACTTCTCACATTGGTGAGCAGCGGTTGGGGTTTGAGCTTGCTGTTGTTTTACCACACATATCCTAAGAATATCATTTGAAAGATCACATAAGTACCAAGGTGTAGGAGAGTAGGGTCTGCAATCCTATGATCACCCCAGATTTTTGCTTTTTGCTTCACTGGTTTACGACTTTCCCTGGCTGTGGGCCTGCTAATCAGACCCACAGCCTAGCTGTTCTCTCTCTAAATTGACACACATGTACCTTAGGTGCATTTACCAATGGGTACTGGGCCACCTTATCAGTCCCTGTACAGTATACCTTAGGTATCCAGGGCATAGGTGTACCCAGGGCCTACCAGGGGCTGCAGCATGTATTATGCCACCCCTGGCTGGCCATCCAAATCTGACACAACTGGCTGCACGACAGCTGGGGCAAGGTGGTGTAATCACCCTTTGCTGTAGATATAGTATCCCTATATCTAACCCTAAAATGGACACATGTATTCCTATCAGTCACTCCTATGGCAGGCCTTAACAATCCCGAAGGCAGAGTGCTTGGAATTATGTGAGATGGTGCTCTGGCATGAGCTGAGCCCGTTTGCAGCTTGCGGAACCAAGTCCTAATAGCTGTTCCATGATAACGCGTACCATATACTCTTAAGTGCATTATAATCCTCGCGGTTATTTGCTATCTTTGGTATCGCTTTATCATAACATGTCGAGTAAGGTGTCATACGAATTGGAATACTAACCCCTCGCCAATTCTGGCGACGGGGTTAGCATTCCACCCTTCTAGAGGGACACAACATGTATGTAACTGTGAACTCCGGTTAAAGCTAACTCGGGCCTCAGCATCACAAAATGGATGCTGCCACCACAGACACAAGTCTGACCTCCTTCTGCTGGGAGTCCTTCCAGCGAGGAGAGCTTGGACTAAGGGTTTCCTGTCAGGGGCGGTGCTAGCACCATCCCAGACAGGGTTTTGTGTATCCCAGGTAGGCAGGGCTAAGAGGAAGGTGACTGCAAGTGGCACCCCGGTGCTCACTGTGTATATGCCGGCTTGAACCAGTTCCAGGGGCACACCAGCCCCTGAGCTGGGGAAAGTCCGGACAAGGGAGAGGGGTGTAACCACCCCCCTCCTGGTCCCACCCATGGGCAGGACCTAGTCGCGTGTCAGCCCCTTTTTTTAGAATAAAGGTAGGAGCAGGCCCCCTTCCCAAATTAGATAATTCTGAATCTTGACTACTTTCCACGAAAGGACTCTTGACTATTTCTGAAGACTCTCCCTTGTGGCTAAGGAGTAGCCACCCTGCACTCGCAGGCACCATCTAAGCATCGTGGTTTGCTGTATGTCCATCCTCTGGATCAAGACTGCCCAGCTCGACGAGACCCGGATTCCCTGGCATATCTGACCTCTACCTGCATCATCAGCCCAGCTGAGACTCGTGGGTGTGACGAGACCTGAGGGACCGGCCATCTTCTGAAACTGCACAACGCTTAACCAGCACGACCGCCGAGGGATCCTCGAGTGAGTGCTTTGGGGTTTGAGAAGCCCTAACCCTGAGCAGCTCCAGCACCGAAGTCCAGCCCCCCAGCATCCACGAGATATGCGTCGGGCCCTTCCGCTCTTTGCTGCTCACCGCGTTGTCCGGTCACTTGCCTGCTGGCTAGTGGCCCTCCTGACAACGAACCACGACGATTACACCGCTGGTCTGGTTGCTCCAGACTGGCCCTTGCTCCCTTCCAAGAGAGGAGCACCCCGGACCCTCCTGGTCCACTCCAGACGCCATCTTGACTCCACCGCATGGGCTTGACTTTGCCAAGGTTTGTTGCCCCAATCCTGGGTCCAGCATCGCCGACAGCAGACACCTTTGTGGGACAGCTCACACCTCCAGCCTGGTCGCCGACAACGCCTCCTGGTCCGAGGGACAGCAGAGTCCAGCGTCGCCCACTCACCTGGTCGAGGTGACTTCATCCGCTGCCATCCTGGTGCCCACCTAATCACTGGCTAGTGACTAAGAACTGAGTCCCCTCTGCTTTCAGGTCGTCTCCATCACCGGTCCAGGCTTGGATCACTCCGGACATCTTCACTGGTCGCCTGCCAGCAACTTCTTCTTTCAGGCTCCATAGACTTCAACGAGGATTCCCGACGTCTTTTGAACCCTATGCAGCCGCAGCCCCTGGGCTAGGTAACCTGAGTATTTCGGTGCTCCAACGTAGGTTCACTATCTAAGTGTCCAGATCTTTTTCGTTTTCAGTCTAGCTAGTCGGATTCGTCCGATAACAGTAACTTTACAAATACTAGCCTCCATAGACTTTGTCCCGCATCCTCGTGAGAGTGCACACTCTGCACCCGATCTCCCTAGGCCTCCTGCTCCTAACCTTAAGGTTCAGTAGTGTAGTGCTAGCGATCCTGAAGCCTCTGGATCTTTTTACTTACCTGCTAGTATTTCGCATTCCACTTTTAGTGTATATGGTTTTTCGTGCCCCTCGGGCATTTGTGTAAATTGTGCGACTTAAAGTATTTTCGTAAGAGTTTTGTTGTGTGCTTAGCTCCCTGACTCATAAAGAGATCAGGGTAGACTTGTTATAAATAAATATCCTTTTATTTTCATAACAACTTGTGTGGTGTCCTTTCACTTGGTGTTCAAGGGGTAAATGTGATGGTATAACAGCTGGCTTAACACGCCCTCTAGAGTTTAGCCTAAAGACTGCTCTTGTCCATGCTACTAGGATAGCTGGTCTATAAGGTTGACTTACAACCAATCATCAATAAGGGTCGTTTGGTATGATACACAGTGATCACTAGAATAGTGAGCACTATATATCAGGCCAACTTCTCACATTGGTTAGCAGCGGTTGGGATTTGAGCTTGCTGTTGTTTTACCACACGTATCCTAAGAATATTATTTGAAAGATCACATAAGTACCAAGGTGTAGGAGAGTAGGGTCTGCAATCCTATGATCACCCCAGATTTTTGCTTTTTGCTTCACTGGTTTACGACTTTCCCTGGCTGTGGGCCTGCTAATCAGACCCACAGCCTAGCTGTTCTCTCTCTAAATTGACACACATGTACCTTAGGTGCATTTACCAATGGGTACTGGGCCACCTTATCAGTCCCTGTACAGTATACCTTAGGTATCCAGGGCATAGGTGTACCCAGGGCCTACCAGGGGCTGCAGCATGTATTATGCCACCCCTGGCTGGCCATCCAAATCTGACACAACTGGCTGCACGACAGCTGGGGCAAGGTGGTGTAATCACCCTTTGCTGTAGATATAGTATCCCTATGTCTAACCCTAAAATGGACACATGTATTCCTATCAGTCACTCCTATGGCAGGCCTTAACAATCCCGAAGGCAGAGTGCTTGGAATTATGTGAGATGGTGCTCTGGCATGAGCTGAGCCCGTTTGCAGCTTGCGGAACCAAGTCCTAATAGCTGTTCCATGATAACGCGTACCATATACTCTTAAGTGCATTATAATCCTCGCGGTTATTTGCTATCTTTGGTATCGCTTTATCAAAACATGTCGAGTAAGGTGTCATACGAATTGGAATACTAACCCCTCGCCAATTCTGGCGACGGGGTTAGCATTCCACCCTTCTAGAGGGACACGACATGTATGTAACTGTGAACCCCGGTTAAAGCTAACTCGAGCCTCAGCATCACAAAATGGATGCTGCCACCACAGACACAAGTCTGACCTCCTGCTGCTGGGAGTCCTTCCAGCGAGGAGAGCTTGGACAAAGGGTTTCCTGTCAGGGGCGGTGCTAGCACCATCCCAGACAGGGTTTTGTGTATCCCAGGTAGGTAGGGCTGAGAGGAAGTTGACTGCAAGTGGCACCCCGGTGCTCACTGTGCATATGCCGGCTTGAACCAGTTCCAGGGGCACACCAGCCCCTGAGCTGGGGAAAGTCCGGACAAGGGAGAGGGGTGTAACCACCCCCCTCCTGGTCCCACCCATGGGCAGGACCTAGTCGCGTGCCAGCCCCTTTTTTTAGAATAAAGGTAGGAGCAGGCCCCCTTCCCAAATTAGATAATTCTGAATCTTGACTACTTTCCACGAAAGGACTCTTGGCTATTTCTGAAGACTCTCCCTTGTGGCTAAGGAGTAGCCACCCTGCACCTGCAGGCACCATCTAAGCATCGCGGTTTGCTGTAAGTCCATCCTCCGGATCAAGACTGCCCAGCTCGACGAGACCCGGATTCCCTGGCATCTCTGACCTCTACCTGCATCATCAGCCCAGCTGAGACTCGTGGGTGTGACGAGACCTGAGGGACCGGCCATCTTCTGAAACTGCATGACGCTTAACCAGCACGACCACCGAGGGATCCTCGAGTGAGTGCTTTGGGGTTTGAGAAGCCCTGAGCAGCTCCAGCACCAAAGTCCAGCTCCCCAGCATCCACGAGATCTGCGTGGGGCCCTTCTGCTCTTTGCTGCTCACTGCGTTGTCCGGTCACTTGCCTGCTGGCTAGTGGCCCTCCTGATGACGTAACACGACGATTACACCGCTGGTCTGGTTGCTCCAGACTGGCCCTTGCTCCCTTCCAAGAGAGGAGCACCCCGGACCCTCCTGGTCCACTCCAGACGCCATCTTGACTCCACCGCGTGGGCTTGACTTTGCCAAGGTTTGTTGCCCCAATCCTGGGTCCAGCACCGCCAACGGCAGACACCTTCGTGGGACAGCTCGCACCTCCATCCTGGTCGCCGACAACGCCTCCTGGTCCTAGGGACGGCAGAGTCCAGCGTCGCCCACTCACCTGGTCGAGGTGACTTCATCCGGTGCCATCCTGGTGCCCACCTAATCACTGGCTAGTGATTAAGAACTGAGTCTCCTCTACTTTCAGGTCGTCTCCATCATCGATACAGGCTTCGATCACTCCGAACATCATCACTGGTCGCCTGCCAGCAGCTTCTTCTTTCAGGCTCCATAGACTGTAACGAGGATTCCCGATGTCTTTTGAACCCTATGCAGCCGCAGCCCCTGGGCTAGGTAACTTGAGCATTTCGGTGCTCCAACGTAGGTTCACTATCTAAGTGTCCAGATCCTTTGTCGTTTTCAGCCTATCTAGTCGGATTCGTCCGATAACACTAACTTTATGAATACTAGCATCCATAGACTTCGTCCGATAACACTAACTTTATGAATACTAGCATCCATAGACTTTGTCCCGCATCCCGCGTGAGAGTGCACACTCTGCACCCGATCTCCCTAGGCCTCCTGCTCCTAACCTGAAGATTCAGTATTGTAGTCCTAGCAATCCTAAAGCCTCTGGATCGTGTTACTTACCTGCTAGTATTTCGCATTCCACTTTTAGAGTATATGGTTTTTCGTGACCCTCGGGCATTTGTGTAAATTGTGCAACTTAAAGTATTTTCTTAAGAGTTTTGTTGTGTGCTTAGCTCCCTGACTCATAAAGAGATCAGGGTAGACTTGTTATAAATAAATATCCTTTTATTTTCATAACAATTTGTGTGGTGTCCTTTCACTTGGTGTTCAAGGGGTATATGTGATGGTATAACAGCTGGCTTAACACGCCCTCTAGAGTTTAGCCTAAAGACTGCTCTTGTCCATGCTACTAGGATAGCTGGTCTATAAGGTTGACTTACAACCAATCATCAATAAGGGTTGTTTGGAATGATACACAGTGATCACTAGAATAGTGAGCACTACATATCAGGCCAACTTCTCACACAAGGTACATATAACTTAGCTTAGAATACTCTGAGTTCTACTGAACCAGCTGTTGTAGTGTAACAGGGCTTAGCACACCCTGACTACAACTCTTAGCAAGGGGTCAGTAGGCAAACAAATAGTGTAGGTAAGTGCACCACTTACACCTCACTGGAAAAGCATGTCTGGTCTGACAAAGGAGAGAACTCAGAAGCTCCCCTTATGTCAGTTGACCCTCCACAGGTCATGTCAAGATATGCAGCTCTTAGCTTCCAGGAGATGAGACAAATGTGTACCTCCAGGAAGCTAAACAGGGTTCTAACCCTACCATCCCATTTCTGATAGGTCTCTTAGAGACTTATGATGCAAGGAGGGCTTCTAACACAGGCCCTTCTAATCCAGATGGGAGTATGCCCCCCTTAGAGGGAACCCTTGGGGACCCTGACCTCAACCTCAATGGAACAGGAAGTGAAGAGGAGGAAGAGGATCAGGAGTTGTCAGGGGATGAGGCAGACAAGGGTCAAGTAGTAGTCAGTAGACTCACCAGGACCAACTTAAGCAGGCATGAAAATGGACTTGGGGGACCCCCAGGCCCACTCTCAGGCAGGCTTAACATAGGGAATGGACTAGTTAGGTCTCTCTCCAGAGGCTCTAACAGATCCATTCATACCAATGGCTCTCAGGCCTCTTCTCACAGAGGGATGGCATCCCCTCAGAGAAGAGAGCATGAAGCTAAGATGAGGGAAGTCAATCTGAGGATTGAGAGGGAAGAACTTGCCCTTGCCAAAGAGAGACTTGCCTTTGCTAGAGAGCAGAAATTGAGTGGGGCAGACCCCACTGGTGGCAGCATTCTTCCTAGAGAAAAAGACAGGAGTTTAGACACTAGACACCTGAGTATGATAGTGCCCCCCTTTAAACAAGGGGATGACATCCACAAATGGATGACTGCTTTGGAGAGGGCCTGCACTGTCCAGTGCGTCCCCCAGAGTCAGTGGGCAGCTATCTTGTGGCTCTCCTTTGAAGGCAAAGGTAGAGATAAGCTCCTCACTACTAGAGCTGAGGATGCTAACAATTACCAAGTCCTGAAGAATACACTGATTGATGGGTTTGGCTTAACAACTGAGCAGTACAGGTTGCTGTTCAGAGACACCCAGAAAATTCAGTCTCAGGATTGGGCTGACTTCGTTGATTGTGCCACTAAGGCTTTGGAAGGCTGGTTGCTGGGTAGCAAGGTTACTGATTACACAGGGTTGTATAATCTTATTTTGAGAGAACAGATTTTAAATAACTGTCAGAACCAGTTGTTGCATCAGCACCTTGTTGACTCAGATCTGACCTCTCCCCAAGAATTGGGAAAGAAGGCAGACAGATGGGTCAGAACAAGGGTCAAGCAGAACCAGACTCAGAACCAGGGTGGTCAGAAGAAAGCAGACCAAAAGGGTAGTAACAAGAATGAACAAAATGACCAGAAGTCTTCAACAGGTCCCCAACAAACCAAAGAGGGTGGGGGTCAGGCTTCACAGCAGAAAAAGAAGACTCAAGAAGGCCAGTCAAAAAGGTGGTGCCAATACTGTAAGAGTGAGTAAGACTCACTGGTTTAGTGAGTGCACCAAGAAAGGAGGGCAAACTCCTACCACTACAGCCCCTAAGGCACCTGCACCCCCTAGTACAGTCAGTAGTGGTAGTGCACCTCCCAAGGGATTAGTTGGGTTAACCTTGGAACTGAGGGGTATGACAACCTAGTTGGCACACTCACTCAGGCTGTCCTTGTCTGTACAGGGGATGTGGATATATCCCCTGATGCCAGTCCCAATACTTTGGGCAAATACAGGCAGACACCTTTGATTAATGGAAAAGTGGCTCAGGCCTACAGGGACACTTGTGCCAGTGTCACAATGGTGACACCTAACTTTGTGGACCCTGGACAGATCATGCCAGGTACAGATTTTCTGGTGACCAATGCCAGCAATGTCACTACCAATTATAGTATGGCAGTTGTTGATTTCTCCTGGGGAGGGGTAAGTGGCCCAAAGAAAGTTGTGGTTAGTTCAGACCTCCCAGTAGAATGTCTGTTGGGCAATGATTTGGAACCATCACTATGGTCAGAAGTGGAGCAGAGGACTCACATGGAAATGTTAGGCTTGCCAGCACATGTCCTTGCTGTGACTAGGTCACAGGCCAAAAGATGCCCCACTGAACAGGTGCTGGATCCTGGAACAATGGACCAGACACCTCCCAAGAGAAGAAGCAGTAGGGTTAAGGCATTGCCTTCCCCCTTGTCCCAGGTTGTGGATCAAGTCTCAGAGGAGGCTGACCTCAAGGAACTGAGGGAAACTGAGCCTAAAGAACTTGAACCTGAACAGGTTGAGTTTCTGGGCTCAGGGGGACCCTCCAGGGAAGACCTGGGGAAGGCACAGTTAGACTGCCCTTCACTTGAACCCCTCAGACAGCAGGCTGCTGCTGAGGCTGCAGGGAACGCCACAGGTGCCCACAGGGTATACTGGGATGATGGACTCCTGTTCTCTGAAGCAAGAGACCCCAAACCTGGTGCAACCAGGAGGCTGGTCATCCCCTTGTCTCAGAGGGGTTTCCTTCTTACCTTGGCCCATGAGATTCCCCTTGCAGGACACTTAGGCCAGAATAAGACTTGGGACAGGCTTGTCCCACACTTTCACTGGCCTCACATGAATGAAGATACCAAGGAGTTTTGTCGCTCATGTGTCACTTGCCAAGCCAGTGGTAAGTCAGGTGGCAAAACAAAGGCCCCCCTTATACCACTACCTGTGGTGGGGGTACCCTTTGAGAGAGTGGGGATCGACATTTTTGGTCCAATGGAACCCCAGACAGCATCAGGGCCCAAGTTTATACTGGTGGTGGTGGACCATGCCACCAGGTATCCTGAAGCTATTCCCCTTAGGACCACTACAGCACCTGTTGTGGCAAGAGCCCTAGTTGGAGTGTTCTCCAGAGTGGGCTTCCCTAAGGAGGTTGTCTCTGACAGAGGTGCAAACTTCATGTCAGGATATCTGACTGCAATGTGGAATGAATGTGGTGTCAACTATAAGTTCACCACACCCTATCACCCATAGTGCAATGGGCTTGTTGAGAGATTCAACAGGACCCTCAAAGGGATGATTCATGGACTACCTGAAAAGCTCAGGCGTAGATGGGATGTCCTGATACCCTGCCTTTTGTTTGCTTACAGAGAGGTCCCACAGAAGGGGGTTGGCTACAGCCCTTTTGAACTTCTGTATGGGCATCCTGTAAGAGGACCCCTTTGTTTTGTGAAGGAAGGATGGGAGAGACCTCTCAAAAAGCCTGCAACCAACATTGTGGACTATGTACTTGGTCTCCGCTCCAGGATGGCTGAGTATATGGAAAAGGCTTCTAAAAACCTTGAGGCAAGCCAAGAACTCCAAAAAGCTTGGCATGACCAAAAGGCTGTCCTGGCTGTGTACAAGCCTGGACAGAAGGTGTAGGTGCTGGAGCCAGTGGCCCCAGCAGCAGTCAAAGACAAATGGTCTGGGCCCCACACAATCAATGAGCAAAAGGGAGAGGTCACCTACCTGGTGGACCTTGGAACTCCCAGGAGCCCCCTCAGGGTGCACCATGTAAACAGGCTCAAAGCATATGTCGACAGGAAGGACATGAGCTTGCTCATGGCCACAGATGAGGGACAGGAGGAGGAGAGTGACCCTCTCCCAGACCTGCTCACTCAGAACCCTGATGATGGGTCAGTAGATGGTGTTGTCTTTTGTGGCAGCCTCTCTGAGCATCAACAAAAGGATTGCAAACAAGTTCTTCAATCCTTTAGACATATGTTCTCTCTGACACCCAGTCAGACCAATTGGTGTACCCATGAGGTTGACACTGGGGACAGTCTGCCAGTTAAGAGTAAAATCTACAGACAGCCTGATCATGTCAGAGACTTCATCAAGACAGAAGTGCAGAAAATGTTGGAGCTAGGAGTCATTGAGCCCTCAGATAGCCCTTGGGCTAGTCCAGTAGTTCTAGTGCCAAAGCCTCACACACAGGGTGGTAAGAAAGAGATGAGGTTTTGCGTAGACTACAGAGGCCTCAATGCAGTCACTAAGACTGATGCCCACCCAATACCAAGGGCAGATGAACTTATAGATAGATTGGCTTCTGCCAACTACTTAAGTACATTTGACCTGACAGCTGGGTATTGGCAAAATAGGTTAGCTGAGGAGGCCAAGCCCAAAACAGCATTTTCTACCCCTGGTGGGCATTATCAGTTTTTGGTAATGCCCTTTGGTTTGAAAAATGCACCTGCCACCTTCCAAAGGCTGGTGAATCAAGTTCTCACTGGGTTGGATGACTTATGTGCAGCATATCTTGATGGTATAGCGGTAGAGGCACTGCAGAATGCAGGTCTCACTATCAAGGCCACTAAGTGCCAGATAGGGCAGACACAGGTTGTATACCTGGGCCACCTTGTAGGTGGAAATTAACAAAACAGTTCGCCAGTACTGTGAAACGAATGATACAAATTACATTTGAAGAGCTCTCAATCGCTCTCTCAAGCTGACCACTATTTCAGTCACTGCAAATTAGAAACACAAGAATTTCCAAGATAGTTGTTTATTAAATTAAACTTTCAATTTTTTACTATTTTTTCAGACTTCGTTTTTTGTTTTTTGTTTTCTCAAATATCTTTTTCAAAAGATCATACAATATATACAACAATATACAATCAGTTGGGAGGAGAAACAAGTGAATGGGCCAGGGGAAGGTCAATGGAACATTTTGGACGACATTTAGACACTAGACGTACAATTAGACACTAGACAACAAAAACCATAGGTAGTACATGAGAATTGGGGATGGTAGAGGTTGCTGGCGTTATTTACAGCTATATACAACAAAGCAACAGTGTTTTATAATCCTAAATGAAAATTGTTTCAGGGGTTTTCCTCAAGATGAATGAAAAACATTAGGTATCTTCTTATCACTCAATGAAATGAGCCATATTTCAATAAAGCTTGACAAGAGATCAGATCATTTAACGCCTACAATTGGCCATAATTTTCACAAAACAGCCACTATAGTGGCGCCAACATTCAACTACCACCTCAATAGGTCATAGGTCGACGCGTTTCGAATCCTACATAGATGTGTAGGATTCTCTTCAGACCGCGACCCAGACTGGAGGAGAAAGACGCAGCCTTAGGTAAACAGATCCCGCGAGTCAGCTAGCTTTCCAGAGCGGAGTGGCACGCAATGCCGGTGCTCTCTAGCTCGCTTTGTAGGTTGTTTAAATCCCACAACGGAATAACCCCATCCGTTGTTTTTTCATCACAGATTGACTCTACGAGGCGAGTCCGCCCACTCATTGGAACCGAAAAGCTAACCATTTGTACACATATTAAAAGGGGAGGATTCACCTTATTTCTCTGTAAGTAACATTACGATCGCTACGGAGTTTCTTAAAAACGTTCAATCTATATGCCCAATGTCTGAAACAAATTGTTTTACTTCCTTACAGCATTCCATCACGCCTAAACACAGTCAAAAGAGTGACAGGTAATACATTGAGAGTGGATGGATGTAGAATGTGAGTTGAGAGTCTTTCTTTAGTTTCCACTGACAGAGTTTTTATTTATTTATTTTTCACAGATTGAGTTGGTTTGGTCCTGAAGAGAATCCTACACATCTATGTAGGATTCGAAACGCGTCGACCTATGACCTATTGAGGTGGTAGTTGAATGTTGGCGCCACTATAGTGGCTGTTTTGTGAAAATTATGGCCAATTGTAGGCGTTAAATGATCTGATCTCTTGTCAAGCTTTATTGAAATATGGCTCATTTCATTGAGTGATAAGAAGATACCTAATGTTTTTCATTCATCTTGAGGAAAACCCCTGAAACAATTTTCATTTAGGATTATAAAACACTGTTGCTTTGTTGTATATAGCTGTAAATAACGCCAGCAACCTCTACCATCCCCAATTCTCATGTACTACCTATGGTTTTTGTTGTCTAGTGTCTAATTGTACGTCTAGTGTCTAAATGTCGTCCAAAATGTTCCATTGACCTTCCCCTGGCCCATTCACTTGTTTCTCCTCCCAACTGATTGTATATTGTTGTATATATTGTATGATCTTTTGAAAAAGATATTTGAGAAAACAAAAAACAAAAAACGAAGTCTGAAAAAATAGTAAAAAATTGAAAGTTTAATTTAATAAACAACTATCTTGGAAATTCTTGTGTTTCTAATTTGCAGTGACTGAAATAGTGGTCAGCTTGAGAGAGCGATTGAGAGCTCTTCAAATGTAATTTGTATCATTCGTTTCACAGTACTGGCGAACTGTTTTGTTAATTTCTTGATAGGCGCAGCCTTACTGTGTTGTACGCCAGACCCTACTTGTTTCTTACCTTGTAGGTGGAGGCCAGGTTCAGCCATTGGAGAGCAAGATACAGGCCATCAAGGACTGGGCTCCTCCAACCACCCAGACTCAGGTTCGAGCTTTCTTGGGCCTGACTGGATATTACACGAAATTTGTCAGAAATTATGGGTCTATTGTGACTCCACTTAATGACCTGACGAGTAAAAAGATGCCAAAGAAAGTTCAGTGGACAGCAAGCTGTCAAAAAGCATTCGATGACCTAAAGCAGGCCATGTGCACAGCACCTATCCTAAAGAGTTCAGACTACTCCAAAACATTCATTGTCCAAACAGATGCTTCTGAGTTGGGTGTGGGAGCTGTTCTATCTCAGCTGAATTTTGATGGTCATGACCATCCCATTGCTTTTATTAGCAGAAGGCTGACCCCCAGAGAGAAAAATTGGTCAGCTATTGAGAGGGAGGTCTTTGCTGTGGTTTGGGCACTGAAGAAACTGAGGCCATACTTGTTTGGCACTCATTTCAAGATTCAGACCGACCATAAGCCCCTCTTGTGGCTAAATCAGATGAAGGGTGAAAACCCCAAACTACTTAGGTGGTCCTTTTCCCTACAGGGGATGGATTTTACAGTGGAGCATAGACCTGGCACTGATCATGGCAATGCAGATGGGCTCTCCAGGTATTTCCACTTAGAGCAAGAAGACTCACCTGGTCAAGGTTAGCTTATTGTCCCAAAGTTTGGGGGGGGGTCATGTAGGAGAGTAGGGTCTGCAATCCTATGATCACCCCAGATTTTTGATTTTTGCTTCACTGGTTTACGACTTTCCCTGGCTGTGGGCCTGCTAATCAGACCCACAGCCTAGCTGTTCTCTCTCTAAATTGACACACATGTACCTTAGGTGCATTTACCAATTGGTACTGGGCCACCTTATCAGTCCCTGTACAGTATACCTTAGGTATCCAGGGCATAGGTGTACCCAGGGCCTACCAGGGGCTGCAGCATGTATTATGCCACCACTGGCTGGCCATCCAAATCTGACACAACTGGCTGCACGACAGCTGGGGCAAGGTGGTGTAATCACCCTTTGCTTTAGATATAGTGTTCCTATATCTAACCCTAAAATGGACACATGTATTCCTATCAGTCACTCCTATGGCAGGCCTTATCAATCCTAAAGGCAGAGTGCTTGGAATTATGTGAGATGGTGCTCTGGCATGAGCTGAGCCCGTTTGCAGCTTGCAGAACCAAGTCCTAATAGCTGTTCCATGATAACGCGTACCATATATTCTTAAGTGCATTATAATCCTCGCGGTTATTTGCTATCTTTGGTATCGCTTTATCAAAACATGTCGAGTAAGGTGTCATACAAATTGGAATACTAACCCCTCGCCAATTCTGGCAACGGGGTTAGCATTCCACCCTTCTAGAGGGACACGACATGTATGTAACTGTAAACCCCGGTTAAAGCTAACTCGAGCCTCAGCATCACAAAATGGATGCTGCCACCACAGACACAAGTCTGACCTCCTGCTGCTGGGAGTCCTTCCAGCGAGGAGAGCTTGGACAGAGGGTTTCCTGTCAGGGGCGGTGCTAGCACCATCCCAGACAGGGTTTTGTGTATCCCAGGTAGGCAGGGCTGAGAGGAAGGTGACTGCAAGTGGCACCCCAGTGCTCACTGTGGATATGCCGGCTTGAACCAGTTCCAGGGGCACACCAGCCCCTGAGCTGGGGAAAGTCCGGACAAGGGAGAGGGGTGTAACCACCCCCCTCCTGGTCCCACCCATGGGCAGGACCTAGTCGCGTGCCAGCCCCTTTTTTTAGAATAAAGGTAGGAGCAGCCCCCCTTCCCAAATTAGATAATTCTGAATCTTGACTACTTTCCACGAAAGGACTCTTGACTATTTCTGAAGACTCTCCCTTGTGGCTAAGGAGTAGCCACCCTGCACTTGCAGGCACCATCTAAGCATCGCGGTTTGCTGTATGTCCATCCTCCGGATCAAGACTGCCCAGCTCGACGAGACCCGGATTCCCTGGCATCTCTGACCTCTACCTGCATCATCAGCCCAGCTGAGACTCGTGGGTGTGACGAGACCTGAGGGACCGGCCATCTTCTGAAACTGCACGACGCTTAACCAGCACGACCGCCGAGGGATCCTCGAGTGAGTGCTTTGGGGTTTGAGAAGCCCTAACCCTGAGCAGCTCCAGCACCGAAGTCCAGCCCCCCAGCATCCACGAGATCTGCGTGGGGCCCTTCTGCTCTTTGCTGCTCACCGCGTTGTCCGGTCACTTGCCTGCTGGCTAGTGGCCCTCCTGACGACGTACCACGATGATTACACCGCTGGTCTGGTTGCTCCAGACTGGCCCTTGCTCCTTTCCAAGAGAGGAGCACCCCGGACCCTCCTGGTCCACTCCAGACGCCATCTTGACTCCACCGCGTGGGCTTGACTTTGCCAAGGTTTGTTGCCCCAATCCTGGGTCCAGCATCGCCGACAGCAGACACCTTCGTGGGACAGCTCGCACCTCCAGCCTGGTCGCCGACAACGCCTCCTGGTCCGAGGGACAGCAGAGTCCAGCGTCGCCCACTCACCTGGTCGAGGTGACTTCATCCGGTGCCATCCTGCTGCCCACCTAATCACTGGCTAGTGATTAAGAACCTAGGGCTAGATGTAGGTAGGAAAGATTTACCGATTTTAAATTACCGAATTTTACCGATTCGGTAATTTAAAATCGGTAAATCTATGGGTCTGACATGTAGGTATTCCAGATGTGCTGGAATACCGAATCGGATGAATTCGGTATTTACCAATTCGGTAAATACCGAATCGGTAATGCCCATTCATTCCTATGGGCTTTGAAGCCCATAGGAATGAATGGGCATTACCAATTCGGTATTTACCAAATCGGTAAATACCGATTCACACAAGGGTGCAGGGGGTGTCACTTTGACACCCTCTGGCACCCCCAAAACAGGCACGGGTGCCATGTGGCAGGCAGACCTGCCCTAAGGGCAGGTCTGCCTGTCACATGGCATAGGTGTGCATGCACACATGTGCGTGCACACCGGAATCAGTATTTTACCATCAAATTGGATTTGATAGTAAAATACCGAATCGTTAAGGCTCCTGGGACCCTGAAGAGTCCCACCTACATATGGGTGGCTCCGAATCGGTAAATTTACTGATTACTTATTTTACCGAATCAGTAAAATTACCGATTCTGTAATTTTACCGATTCGGTAAAATAATGCCCCCTACATACCATTCGCCTGTTTACCGATCGGTAACGGCCGAAAATACCGATTTTCGGCCGTTACCGACCGACCTACATCGGGCCCTGAGTCCCCTCTGCTTTCAGGTCGTCTCCATCACCGATCCAGGCTTGGATCACTCCGGACATCTTCACTGGTCGCCTGCCAGCAACTTCTTCTTTCAGGCTCCATAGACTTCAACGAGGATTCCCGACGTCTTTTGAACCCTATGCAGCCGCAGCCCCTGGGCTAGGTAACCTGAGTATTTTGGTGCTCCAACGTAGGTTCACTATCTAAGTGTCCAGATCCTTTTTCGTTTTCAGTCTAGCTAGTCGGATTCGTCCGATAACAGTAGCTTTACAAATACTAGCCTCCATAGACTTTGTCCCGCATCCCGCGTGAGAGTGCACACTCTGCACCCGATCTCCCTAGGCCTCCTGCTCCTAACCTTAAGGTTCAGTAGTGTAGTCCTAGCGATCCTGAAGCCTCTGGATCTTGTTACTTACTTGCTAGTATTTCGCATTCCACTTTTAGTGTATATGGTTTTCCGTGCCCCTCGGGCATTTGTGTAAATTGTGCGACTTAAAGTATTTTCGTAAGAGTTTTGTTGTGTGCTTAGCTCCCTGACTCATAAAGAGATCAGGGTAGACTTGTTATAAATAAATATCCTTTTATTTTCATAACAACTTGTGTGGTGTCCTTTCACTTGGTGTTCAAGGGGTATATGTGATGGTATAACAGCTGGCTTAACACGCCCTCTAGAGTTTAGCCTAAAGACTGCTCTTGTCCATGCTACTAGGATAGCTGGTCTATAAGGTTGACTTACAGCCAATCATCAATAAGGGTCGTTTGGTATGATACACAGTGATCACTAGAATAGTGAACACTATATATCAGGCCAACTTCTCACACCGGGGAGACAAACACATTCCTTCGATAAGGGCCAGTCTTGACCGGTTCCTCTCTAGCGAACAACAGTATGAATTCTAAACATTACCTTTACCCTGCAAGCGCCTCGGAGAGCCGAGGCAGAGATACAAAATGGCTTCTCTCTAGCTTTCGGGCCTGTAGGCCCGAGAAAACGGAAAAAGGCACTAAACCCTGTCAAAGCACATAGTTAAGCCCTACAAATGAACGCAAATGCAACTAGGACTGAAATGGTAGTAAATTATAGTCACCACCAGTCTGAAAATAGACTAAAATTACCCTGTCGCTACAGGCATCCAAACACGACTTCAAATGGTGATAAACCAGTTCTAGAATGTGCTGTAATTATAGTTGACAAAAGAGCTAACGGAAGAGCATCTGGCCACTTTACCCCTGTCATTTCCTGAATCTTTGTCATTTTCAGTTGAGCGTACCATTGTACTTCTCAACAAGACATGCTGACTCTGAGTGATTGGCAGCATGAAATTTCGGTTTAATGTGCAAACCTTCACAGATTAACTTAATCACTTTTCCATTAAAATGAGATCCGTTATCACTTCAGATAATTTGGGGCAATCGAAGCAAGGAAATTATCTTTAAGGAGTACCTTCACAGTTGTGGTGGCCATATTATCTTTAGTGGGGTAAGCCTCAACCCATTTACTGAACATGCATACAACCACTAAGACATACTTGAGATTGTTACATCATTTCAGCTCAATAAAGTCCATTTGAAGGACTTCAAATGGGAATGTAGGTGGTGCAAAGTTATCGGATGGTGTAGGGGTACCCTACCCTGGGGTTTGCCTCATACAGATCATGTAACTTTTCACTGAATGTGCAGCCGTTTTGGAAATAATTTTGTTACACCAAATCGGGGCCAATAGCTTACAAATACCTTTTGCACTGATATTAGCTGGACCTTGAGCCATAGTAACCACAGGGAGCACATATGCATCAGGTAACATCCATTTCTGCTCTCCAGACTTGTCAATCCAACATCCTTTTCCGTTTAATTTTGCTGAACTTTCCTGCCATAAGGCTAATTCTTCTGTTGTGGCTTCACTTTGTATCTCTTTCACACTCTAAAACGTATTTTCAAACATGGCGTTCTCGGGAAACCATCTTGCTAGACCTGCAACAAACATTCTCTTAATCTTACTTCGAGCAGTATCTTTGGTTGTCTGATCTGCAAACGCATTCCCTCTGTCTACATCTTCAGTCACTTTCCTATGGGCACTACACTTCACAATCGCCATTTTCTTAGGGAGTGTCAGTGCAGATAACAATTGCAGTATGAGATGTCCATGTTGTATTTTAGTGCCATGGGAGTAAGGAACCCTCTCTCTGCCCACAATCGTCCAAAATGATGTGCAACCTCAAATGCCTATTGGCTATCTGTATAAATGTTGACAACTAATCCTTCACTCAATTGACAAGCTCATATAAGGGCAACAAGTTCTGCGGTTTGGGCTGACTGATAGGAGACTTGTGATGTCTCTACCACTATGTGCAACATAGTGATAGCATATGCTGCAGTAGTGGTGCCATCTGGTAATTTAAAACAAGAGCCATTAACATATAGTTCTCCTTATGAGTCAGATAAGGGAGCATCAGTAAAGTCTACCTGTCATTTCGTCTCTTCCTCTGTTCGGAAAACACAGTCATGTTTGTTGACTGCATCATTCTCGGATGGGAGGGGTAGTAACTGGGCTGGAATCAGAGTAGCACATCTTTTGATCGTGATATGCTTAGCAAACAATGTCAATTCATAACCAGTAAGACTTCCACTGGTGAGGTGCTGTGTCCTTGTCTTATTCAAAACTGTATCTACAGCATGAGGTACCATAACTGTGAGGTCTGTATTGAGTGCAAGTCCAGCCGATTGTCTGATTGAAGGGCTACAGCAGCGACGGATCGCAGACAGCTTGGGAGGGCCTATGCGACAGGGTCAAGCACAGCAGAAAAATAAGAGCAAGGTCCCTTCCTATCACCGAATTTTTTGTTCAAGTCAGAAAGCGCACAACTTGTGGACTTACAGCACAAGCAGGTTCCTATAATTAGGTGTGCCAAGCACTGGAGAAGAAAAGCACAGCTTTTATTGTTCAAAAGATTGCTGACAATCTGGCATCCAAGGCAAGGGCTCATGCATTGCATTCGTTGATTAGTACGGAATAATTAGGGACCCACTGGTGACAGTAAGAAGAAATGCCTATAAACGTGCGCTCATCCTTTTGAGTTTGTAGAAGGGGTATTATAGTGATAGTACTAATGTGTTCTGGCTTTAACCTTTTACCCTCCTTCGACGGTAGGTGACCTAAATAGGTAACCTCCTGTCAACAGCACTGAAACTTCAAAAGGGCGACCTTATGTCCATTATGTGCTAAATGCAACAATAATTTCACCGTACTATCCTTGCAACCTTGTTCTGTATCCGAAGAAATTAACAAACCATCCACATACTGCACCAATACATTACCTGGAGGAAACAAGAGTGAATCCAACTGACCCTTTAATGCTTGACTATAAATACTAGGACTTGCAGTATAGCCTTGAGGAGCATGACAACATCGAAAACTTCTGCTAGCTATTATAAATCCAAACAGATACCTGCTATCTGGATGTATAGGGATGCTAAAGAATGCATTGTTCAAATCATTAACAGAGAAAAACTTAGCAGTAGATGGAATCATTGTTAAAAGTGTGGTGATATCTGTAACCACTGGGACTTGCGGAACTACCATTTTATTGACCACTTGTAAATCAATCACAAAACAATATACATCATCAGGTCCTTTTTAGGACAGGAAGAATAGGACTATTACACACGTTGCCTGTAGGCTCTTCGACAACTCCCTTACATATTAGATCCTAGACAATCTGAAGAAGGGCTCATTCTCCTGCATGTGGTATTTTATACTGAGGAATGCGGGCAAAATAGCATTATCCTTGGCCTGTATAGAAACCGGGGATATATGCAATAGACCTATGAGGGTGTCACCAGTGGCCCATAACGTTGATGGCAGTTGATCAAATTTAGGTAGAAGGGGGACATATTTATATAGACACTGTCGAGTACCCATGTCCGGACCTATGGTCATATAAACACTGTCAGGGAAACAATAAATAGTAGAGTGCAACTTCTTTTAATGAGTCCAAACCCATAAAATTCTCACCACAATTAGAAGTCAAAAGAAATGAAGAGTCCATGTTAAAAGGACCAATTGTAATGGCAAGAGAGTGCGAGATAGGTCTTACAATCGGTACTCCTGAAAAACCCACCAAACCATTATTATGGCCAGACAGAGCCGCCCCCAGGGACCATATGTTGGGAAACAGACCTCTTTATAGCACCTGTGCCCACCAAACATTTCTTAGTTGATGCTTGAAAATCCACCTTAACATAAGGGCCACGCTGATCTACAGGTATGTGAACTTGTTCCTTACCCTGTCCCTGGCTGTCCTAGCTGTAAGACATGCCTGTCGCATCATCAAAGTCATAGTCGTTATTATAGTACTGTCCGTCCCTAGGGTCATCAAAATAATTTTCAGAACCGCCCACAGAGGCCGTATTGTTTTGCTGTCTGTCAGTCCCATGACCCCTATTTATATAATCCCTTCCTCGAGTGGATGAAACGTTTTGCAAAAGTACAGGGCACTGGCTACCCCAGTGACCTTCTTCCTTACAATAAGCACACTGATTCTGTCCCAAAGGTGGTGTTGGAGGCTGTCTAATGTGTGGAAGTTGTAGTTGGGGTCCCCGTCCTCCATTGTAACCCCAATATGCCTGCTACAATAATACCTTTGTCTTCAAATCCTTATACTTCTTGTCATTTTTGTATTTTTCTGCAGTGTCTCTGTACTCTTAATATTGGGCCATATTATATATAAGAGAGGCATAGGATTTGGACCAGGTGCTTTTAGATGCCTGAAGTCTAGACATTATTTCGGGGAGGAGATTGGTGACAAACCTGTCAACGAACAAACTGACTCCCCATCCTGTAGACATATCCTCCCCATGGTAATCCAGAAACATTTCTTCAAACCTGGTGAAGAAATCGGACATAATTTCATCTTTCTCCTGGCATCAGACAGTTAATCTATCCCAACAAACTTTCTTAGGTGGAATAAGGGTATGCATATATGCTATTATACGACCGGGCAAGGCAAGTAACTCAGCAAGTTGTTTATCTCCTGTCTTCCTATTCCAGTCCCAACCCTTAATCGCATCCCAGGTGTCGCCCAACTCAATGACATGGTCTTGGGTATGCACTTGCTGCCAAATATCAACTGGAACTAGCAGACCTAAAAACATTTCAATATCAGCAAGAGTCATTACAGTAGAAGAATGAAGTGGGGTTGCGAAGTGCACTCCTTATTTCCGTCACTATGACTTCTGAATTTGATTATCCTATGCTTTGGTGGGTGTGCTGGAAGGGGAGGAGAGGCCAATCTCCACACTGAAAGAGTAAATTAGTACTAGTGACTGCTGTCATTAGACCCTGTCCGCACTACCTTTGGCCGATATCCATCTGCCTTTGTAATCCAAGTTGAATAAATAATGCTTAAAGTTTCCAAACAAAATTTATTGATTGTAGCTATTTTCTATGTTTTTCAAAATTCAATCACTTATATATATCAAGATTGATGCTTGTTCATGCTTTTGTTACTCAAATGTTCAATTCACTGATTTGGTAAACAAAACACAATAGTGAATGACGAAAAAAAGATAATTTTCTTCTCCCAATGCATTTCGGGATTCTATCCCTTCGTCAGGGGAACGTATCTTGAGTGTCCGTTGTTGCTGGAATCTGTTTCTTTAAAAATTGATTGGTGTCGAGTACGAAGTCTGTTTGCTCTCAATAATTCGAACGTAGTTTTTGAGAGCGACGTTCTCTTGGAAATCGACGGTACTGTGATAGATGGACACATACGTAGATTCTATTTTGTTTGAAATAAGAATTCCTGTGAATGCGTGATGTCATCTGGCAATGGAGACAAAAAGGTCCGCTTCCCTTCAAGTGTTAACTTTAATTCCTGAAATTGTCCTGAAAGATAGGAGCTCCGTTAAGTTGTGGCGTCTATCACGGGTACAGCTAAATATAAAGATCTCGGTGCTCGTCTGTAGTGGCAAAGCGCACCTAGCTGGCAGATGTTCCGGTTAACACTCGAGTAAATCACCAATACCGCTAATTGCAAAAGTCTCGGTGCTCGTCTGTGCATCAAAAGTTCGCGTTTTAAGATCGGCGTCTAGACCACGGAAACGAGGGAAGGTCCTCCATGAGCATGGAGGACCTTCCCTCCCTAGGTGCGCTTTGCCACTACAGACGAGCACCGAGATCTTTGTATTTAGCTGTACCCGTGATTGACGCCACAACTTAACGGAGCTCCTATCTTTCAGGACAATTTCAGGAATTAAAGTTAACACTTGAAGGGAAGCGGACCTTTTTGTCTCCATTGCCAGATGACATCACGCATTCACAGGAATTCTTATTTCAAACAAAATAGAATCTACGTATGTGTCCATCTATCACAGTACCGTCGATTTCCAAGAGAACGTCGCTCTCAAAAACTACGTTCGAATTATTGAGAGCAAACAGACTTCGTACTCGACACCAATCAATTTTTAAAGAAACAGATTCCAGCAACAACGGACACTCAAGATACGTTCCCCTGACGAAGGGATAGAATCCCGAAATGCATTGGGAGAAGAAAATTATCTTTTTTTCGTCATTCACTATTGTGTTTTGTTTACCAAATCAGTGAATTGAACATTTGAGTAACAAAAGCATGAACAAGCATCAATCTTGATATATATAAGTGATTGAATTTTGAAAAACATAGAAAATAGCTACAATCAATAAATTTTGTTTGGAAACTTTAAGCATTATTTATTCAACTTGGATTACAAAGGCAGATGGATATCGGCCAAAGGTAGTGCGGACAGGGTCTAATGACGGCAGTCACTAGTACTAATTTACTATTACAGTAGAAGAGGAGGCCTCCCTCTGTTAACTCTTTATAGAAAGCGGTAGGATTTTGCCTACCGTCAATCAAAGTAACCTTGAGGTCCGAAACGTCCCTCCTTTTCCACACAGTATAAACCCATTGTTTCGGAAAGTGGGCAGACACAGCAGGTCTGGGAACCGCTCGTGTTGGTTCACCACTGCAGGAATTTCTGGGTGGTAAATTGGGTGAACTTCACACATTGGGAACTGTGTTATTTGAGTGGGACTCTTATCATGTAGTCTGCTTCCATAAGAAATCAAATTAGAAATATTCCCAGACACTTGGTGCATCCCCATCTATGTTCATTGAACGCAATCTCTAATATCAAATCATATTTGTGGAGCCTCTGTTTCGATATGTGTGTGCTAAAGGTCAATAAGTGCAGCAGAAAAATACTTAAGGGCATGCTGCGGTAGGAAAGGTTCATAATCTCGCATGACATGACAGATATCCTCAAGACTATATATTATATTACTAGCCCATCATATTGCCTGATCTGCTATTACTTTCTTCTCTTCCTCCCTCACTTCAGATGCATTAACGGACCTAACCGTTCCCTAAATCTAGTCAAATCTTCTGAACCACTTACCGGTATGCCAGTAATCGGTGACAATGGAGGATGAATAACTGGAACGGGTAGCAGGTGTTATTGTAGTCAGAGATTGTAATGGAAGAAAAAAAGTAGGAGGTATATTAACCGGGGCAGTGGGTGTCACAGCTGTGGAGGCGGATGCACCCTGTGCAAGTTGTTGTTGCTGATGGTAAACAACAGGATATATCCTTTCCCGGACATATGGTGGTGGGGGTCAGGTATCTAACAAAGCCTCCATAAAAGTATCACAATCTTCCTCAACCATACAAGACTAATCCATTTGCAACCAAAATCTACTATCTTTAAGTTCTTTCTATTCCTGTCTCATGCTTGTCTTTATCATAAGCTACAGCTCTTTCTGTAAGCGTTGGCATCTTTCCTTTTCTAGAATCTCTCTCCATTTTTTTTAACAATATATTTTATTATTCAGTTTGCATGATACGTACCCGGCCATGGCCCAAAGGATACAGTTTGAAGACATCGTATGGCTGAATAAATATACAATTGAGAAAGAAATAATTGCTGCAAAACCTGCAGATTCAGTAACAAACACATTGCGCAGTAAGTCCCAAATCCCACAAATCTTTATGTGTCCAATTGGATAAACATCCAGAAAGTTTCAAATGGTAATCCGGATTGCTCAATGACTGGTAACAATAGAGGAGCGTGTCCTGTCAGGGATCTAGAGATGGAAGGAGAGGTAACTCAATGCCCCAATATTCCGCCCATCTTAACCATATTTTCCTATACTTTTGGTGACAGCCCCGAGCTTGGAACACTGCAATCTCAGCACTCATGCAGTCGTCAATGGACGTTTTCCACCTGCCAATCTTCGGTGGGATGTACCCTTCCATGCCTGTGCAATATCCCGTTCAGCAATGGTAACAGCTAAAAATAACAAGTGTTGCTTGTACAGGTTCCCTCCTATCCCATCAGTGCTATGTAACAAGAGTAATCTTGGATCTAGTGAGAGATCCCACAACAGCACCTCACCTAGACATGCCACAATCCTCCGCCAGAACTGCTGCAGTGCTGAGCAGGCTCAAACAGTATGTATGAAAGTCCCTTCCTCTATACCACATCTCAGACAAAAGGGGGACTGATGTAGAAAAAGAGATCGACATATGCGTCTCCATACTAGTATCGATGCCCGGATGGCTGGCACAAGTCGCCTATTAGTTTCCATTCTGAATAGTTACCAAAAATAAAGAGACGGGCGCTGGAAGCAGGAATCAAGAACAGAGTTTAATTCTCATGAGGAGAGCCAGTCATTTCAGACACGAAACAAGGTGTCATCGGGAGGTGCTCTAACAAGTGAGCTGAGACTCCGTCTTTTATACCCTGCAAAACACTTGGCATTACAAGCAGGACATTGTGAAACAAAGAAAGGATAACCCCATAATCCTCGTGTCAATCCTACCCCACATGTGTTCACAATAGGGACCCTTGACCTGCTGATAAGAGAGGGGGCAATGACGCAGCTGAATGTTCCGCTGATTATTAGGACGTGTGCGCCTGATCGTAGCCCAGGGGGTGGGGAGACCAGGATCAATAGTGAGTCCTTTGAAGGGGAGTGACTTCATACAATAAGGGGCAATAAACAGTATCTCCCGGCTTAGGCGATGGCCTCGGACATGTGTGGTCAGTCGGACTCGGGGAAGGGGTCATCAAAGGAGTGGCATTCATGCCGCGTGGACAATCGAGCGCGGAGGGAGTGCTTTGTCAATAGAGGGGCATTCATGGAGGGAAAGGAGGTGTTGGTCAGGCGCGGCCGTGACTCCCAAGGACAGGGTCTTGCAGAAGAAGGTTTATGACCTGTCCATGTGAGGGAGAAGGAGGGGGGGTCAGGGTGCGCGCAGGGACAGAGTCGCACAGAGAGAGAGAGAGAGGTCTTATGACCCGTACATGAGAGAACGGGGGCAGTCAGATACAGCTGGGGGGTTATGTCAGCTGAGGCGAAGGATGCTTCTTCAAGAGGAAAACGGGGGGGGGGGCATGGGTCAAGCAGGAGGGTTGCCTTTCATAGCAGGGTCGCGCAAAGGGAGAGGGTTTCATGGTTTATGCACGAGAGAGAGAGTTCGAATACACGCAGAAGGGAAGCCGGTGATTCTAATCTTAGGCGGGCAAAAGGCCAGGGTGCCTAAAATGGCTGTCATGTACACAGGAGTACAGGCCTTCGCTGGCACTGGGATGTAGTTAATGCTTTACGGTATTCATGGTACGCGCAGGGAGAGGAGTGGGAAAAAGGGAAATGAATGCTGTTTATGTACATCAAGTTCTTCAATTTCCACAGTCGCCCCTTTTTACATTACAGCGTTCATTTTCGTAATCGATTATGGTACATATAAACAGGTGCCGTCAAATAATTAGCAGTTGTCAATACTAACATATGGCAAATAATCATGGACAGTTGAGGTGTTTGGCAGAATGCGGCACATAGGAGATTGCATTTCGTCGAGTTCCTATCATTTTCAAAGCACTACATAGCATAAATGTTTCTGACTTAAAAATGTGACCAATGAACATCTCGACCAAGGCAGTTGAGGGCGGAATTCAGTTCAATATACAAGATCTCTTCGTCACAGTGTCTTTTAGCAGTGAGCCATCACTGGTAGGCTCTAGTCCGTGTACTTTCGTTGGCGCTGTGGAGCACCGGCGGTGGAGCTATAGGTCCAGCTCGGGTCTATCCTTACGCGTTGCAGGGTGCGGTCAGTCCTCTGCTGTTAGACCACAGTCCTGTTCCCTAAACAATCCGTTCAGCGGTGCCTTATGCTCGGCACCCATATTTCTGTGGCAACACCCTATTCCCAGTTGAATGCAGTTCTTCCTTTTGGCCTTCCTTTTGGCAATAAGTCACGTGGGAAAGAGTGGGTGTGTGGTTCAAATAGTCGATAGGAGAGAGAGTGGAGTTGGGTCAGAGTTCCTGGGACACACAAAAGGGACCAAGGGAGCAAAGGATAACAAGCAGGCAGGCCCATTAATCGGGCCCAAAGAAGGGGGACGGAGACTCCAGGCACACGTGGTTTAGCAGACGGAGGGCTTCAGGGCAGCCCATCAAGCTTCATTTTCCACGTTTGAAATTGCTGTCTCGTCCCGTATCTTGTTGCTCTGCGGCTCCACCTTTGGTTGAGGTCACACGTGTCTCAAGATCTGCAGCTAGGCTGTACGCCACGTCCGACCCTCCTCCTCCGGTGATCGTGAATCTTTGAATAGGTACAAAACAAGCTTTTAGTGAACTGGCAGACGAAGGCATTTATGCATGTGAATTCCTCCCTTAATTCTACGTGCTTGGGAGATACGCTCATCGGTCACAGTCAGAGGTCTATTACCAAGCAGTGCATATGTCGGCATTCCTACTGAGTTCATGCCATGTTCATTCATCGTCCCATTTATAATTCAAGTGAGGACAAAATAATATTCCCATCAACTGTGCATTTCATCATGTTCGACATTTTCGGAACATTTCCCCTCAGGGCTGGCTAACCTTATCAAACAGGGCGGGGGCGCTATCATCGAGAGTCAGGTAAAACAAGTCTTTCTCGAGGGACTCATGGTCATCATGTTTATACCTGGGACAGCAGCTGGGGTCTATCAATGGGGCGGGGACGCTTCGGGCATTCGCGCTTGGGTGCAAAAGGGGTGGGGTAATCTGGGCATTGGGGGTCAAGCTGGACGTTGGCGTTCGTCTCTGATGAACAGAAAAATAAGGTGCCATTGACATACAGTTCCCCTATAAAGGCCGGATTGGGGGACCTTAGTCGTCTTACCTGTCCTTTCTTTCTCAGCCAATTCGAGTTCATTTATTTTGCAGAAAGGAGAGGTAGTAATATGGCGAGGTACAATCATTTTAGTTTTGGTCAATTTCGCTGAACACCTTCGTGTTCAATAATTACCCAATCAGACTGGTGCCTGTGAGGCACGATTTTACCATAAGAAGGAAGATGAAATAAGGAGACTCTCATAGAGTGAGAGTTGTCCGCAATCTAAACGAGCCATTTGGTACACGCATGACATGTAGAGAGAGAGAGAGAGAGAGAGAGAGAGAGAGAGAGAGAGAGAGAGAGAGAGAAGGGGAGAGAGAGAGGGAGAGGGATAGAGAAAGGGAGAGACGTGTACAAAAATAGGTCATTTGGTGCGTTCACAACACAGAACAGTAGGAGGTCAGGTAACGGAGAGACGTAAACAAAGAAAGAACACAAACCCCTACAGTACACACACACACACACTCAGACGAAGGAAGACAGTACATGTATTACATACATAAGACATTCACAACAAAAACATAAAACAATAGTTGGCCAACGAGATCTATATGTTTTTATATCCTACTTATCTTTTACTATCCTATTTACCTACGTGCTTAGCTCTGTCTACCTTTTCCTCCCTTTTCCCTCTCGCCTGTTATCTTTTCGAGCGTTCTCAATTGCCAATACTTACACCTTGATCAGTCGATCAGAAATTAACCTGGTTGCGCTATTTACCCATGGTTGGATCTTAAACCATTTTTCAGTTCCTTCCTTTGGTGGGAAGTACTCCGGGCTGAGGCAACGGCAAGTATTGATCGGGAGAACAGTCGGACAGCTTGGCTAGATCTATAAGAGTATGAGAAGGGGGAAGCAGTACATTTTGAACATCAGCAACATTTCTAATTCCCCAGATTGGTGCAGTCTTGGTAACCCTTACCCGTGCACTTCTCTTTTCGTCCTTTCCCTACCTAGTCAAATGTCTAGTTATATTCTCTAACGTGTTATTTCGAACCAATTTTTCGTCATACAGTACCCGTCAAGTCTCTATGTCAGTCCATCCTCCCAGTCGCTATGTTCTGAGGAGATACAGTCATGTCAAGTCTACGTCTTTTTAAGAACTTATTGTCATAAGGACCATGCTCATATTCCCTTCTTCCCTTTCTCATCGGCGGTTCGGTCATCGTCCTTCCATACTTCAGCCAAGGTTCCGACGTGACCTGCAGAAGGGAGGAGAAGAAGGGGGGGGGAGGGGGTGCAGCATTCAAACCACATCAGCGCGCATAAATCCGGAAATGTTTTTACCTACCACATACTCGACCTATCTCCATGTAGTGCATTTCTTTGCCATCTCAGCGTTTAAGCCTAGCGGGACCAGAAATGTCAGATAGATAATCATTGACGATCTGTGTATCTACATGGGTTACTTGGTCGTAACCCCTTTTGTTGGGTGTAAAGGGTGGCGGTCAGGTGGCATTTCTGTGATGTCGTTTTAAGTGCGTCTAAAACATTTTTCCAGCTGCCTGTGACGCATAATGTAGCTTGCTATTTTTACCTTCAGCTTTCATCATACTTATTCTTCGCTCACAGTAGAAAAAGATCCAAAACTCATTAATGCAACCGCTACAACTATGCTTTCTTTTTCAAAATACTTTTAATAAAAAAGTGTTGATGTATAAATACAGGCCTACAACCCAGTGGACTGGCCACGGAGCAGATTGGAACTGTACATAGGAAGAACAAAGTTGGTGGCAGTTCATTGCATAAAGTGCGGCAGTGCAATAAAATCGTATAAAACTTTACCACAGAGCAAGCATGATGCATGTCGAGTATTCAGTCAAAAATAAATTAATTCATTATCCAGATGCTCGTTCACTGTCTAAATTACACCAATTCATTGTTCCCATTCATAATCAGTACCCACCCTGAATCAGTTCATTGTCCAAACACGTGATCAATATCGGTATTGCTTTTCTTCTATAAGCACATAATCACTATCCATCTTATCGACTTTCATTGTCCAAAAATGCATACATATCTTAGAGCATCAATATTCGAGCAATCCGGGTGAACAGGGAGTTCGAAAGTTCCGTTTCGTGTATCGGCGCCATTTTGGGCGAGGTCAGGCAGGTTCCGGTATAGTCAGAATGTCTCCGATGACTCATGGTTGGACCAGAACCTTCCGTTGGCAGTTCAAAATGTTTTTCGCAATGTGGTAACAGTCTAACAAATGGACCATCAGTCAAAGAGTGGGGAGGGCAACAACAATTTTCCTACCGGGTCATTCTGGTGTTCCACCGGAACTGAACAAGTCTGTACTTTGGCTGTGTTTTAGCCATTTCCAAACTGAGGCTGGCGCCGGCAGGAGTGTGTCGATGTCGCGGGTCCCAATGAGGGGGGACGGGGGCACCCATGCAGAGGGGTCGGGGGCCCCCCGGCTCTTATAGAATCTTCAAGGTTGAGGAGAGACAGCATGGGGCATGTGCCCGCCCCGGGCAAAAAGACCGCTTTTCGATGTGGACCCTCTTTAAGTAAGAGCGTTGGGGTGTCGCTGGAAGCCTCCACCTGGAGGGAGGTGGGGGAGGCTCGTTCGCGCCACCTCCCCCTTCCAGCGACCCCTCGCCGATCCTCGGCTCCGCCGTTTCGATATTGGCCGTGCCGGCTATTGAAGATGGGGGGGGGGTGGTCGGTGGCAGAGGCAAGACAGCCCCCCCCCCCCCTTTTGACATGTGGCGGGACTACCTCCAACTCTCCAGGAATTTGACATGTGGCGGGACTACCTGTAACTACCCAGGCGTCGGCATGTGGCGGGACTACTTGCACTTGTCCAGGCGTTGACATGTGGCGGGACTACATGTAAGCGCCGCCGTTCTTGTTTGTGGCTTCGGCCTTCTTCGCGGGCCGGTCCAGGCGAGAGACAGAGGGGGGGGGTGGTCGGTGGCTGAGGCAAGACAGCCCCCCCCCCCCGTGGCCCGCAGGGCAGCAGAAGAGGAGAGAAGGAGAGGCCATCACCGTTTTCTGGGCCGTCCGCCCCACAGCCTCCCCTTCCGACTGCGTCCAGGCGAGCCACGCATGCCTCGAGGCCTCGCCTACCGGATGGGCGTATCCGCGGACCTGTGGCACTTCGGGAGTTTCCGGAATGGGGGTAGGTACCTATTGATTTGTATCTATTTCATGTGACCGTTATTTGGGCGTGGTGGGCAATGAGGCAGACATGTTTAGGGCAGGAATAGGCAACGGAACCTAGTTACCTCGTGGCTTGCCTGCTGTCAAACTTGTCTTCCCTTGCTATTTTTATGTTTCTTATTACGGGTTATTTCCAACGTTTCTTATTTTATTTTTAGCGAAGTTGATAACTCCTCAGTGGCCTACTGATTTCGCTCAACTCCTTTTCTTGTATTTTTATGCCATAACCTATTATAAGCTATAGCGACTAGTCCACACTTAATGAACAGGTCCTTATTAGGTGTGCCCTCCAGTGGAGCTGGATGGTTCGACTCTAATAAGCGGTCCGGGCTAAACAGGCTACCAACCAATGGGGAGAAGATAGGCATGACGGATTACAACGGGGACAAAAGTCTGCACTACCTATCTTATCACGGCGGACAAAGACTAGACAGAATATTTCTATTCTACGTTGTTTGGAGGCCGTGAATACCTCAAAAGAACCAATACCGAATAATCGGTCAATCAAACAATCCAGTGGGGAGAATAAGTGGGCACGAAAAGTTATCGTTACCTACTCTTTCTCTACCTGCAAAGAGAGACCTTGTTCCTCCCTGTTTGCAGACAAAGAATCTCCAGACAATAATCCACGAACGGTAGTTCGGGAAACAGTGGGGGAGGAAGATAAGCACGACGGATTACAATGGGGACAAAAGTCTGCGTTACCTATCCTTCACTGCTTGCAGAGAGAGAGCCTGTTGTTTTCTCCGTTTGCAGACAGTGAATCTCCAGAGGGTTTCAACAAAGCGTAATACTAGTATTATCCAACAAACAATCATTTCACAATTTGTCGCATTTACGCGACCTTACCCGGACCGGACCGTGTGGGCAGTTCTTCGCCTTCCTCCTTCCAGCGCCCGATCGTTCTCTTACTCCATGATTTTACCGCAGCAGTCCTGTGGGATTCCAGTCAGGACAGTAGGTCACTCGAGAGAGGTCCGTTCGGAATTGGTGAAGTTCATTCAATCGGCAGCCGGACGAGGGCCCTCTCAAGGCAGGTATACTCCGATCATTTAGATGTTCACCTCATCGTCTGGATCTCTCTCATTGGACCCTATGTCACTGATGGCCCCCGCGTTGGGCGCCAATTGTAGAAAAAGAGATCGACATATGCGTCTCCATACTAGTATCGATGCCCGGATGGCTGGCACAAGTCGCCTATTAGTTTCCATTCTGAATAGTTACCAAAAATAAAGAGACGGGCGCTGGAAGCAGGAATCAAGAACAGAGTTTAATTCTCATGAGGAGAGCCAGTCATTTCAGACACGAAACAAGGTGTCATCGGGAGGTGCTCTAACAAGTGAGCTGAGACTCCGTCTTTTATACCCTGCAAAACACTTGGCATTACAAGCAGGACATTGTGAAACAAAGAAAGGATAACCCTATAATCCTCGTGTCAATCCTACCCCACATGTGTTCACAATAGGGACCCTTGACCTGCTGATAAGAGAGGGGGCAATGACGCAGCTGAATGTTCAGCTGATTATTAGGATGTGTGCGCCTGATCGTAGCCCAGGGGGTGGGGAGACCAGGATCAATAGTGAGTCCTTTGAAGGGGAGTGACTTCATACAATAAGGGGCAATAAACAGTATCTCCCGGCTTAGGCGATGGCCTCGGACATGTGTGGTCAGTCGGACTCGGGGAAGGGGTCATCAAAGGAGTGGCATTCATGCCGCGTGGACAATCGAGCGCGGAGGGAGTGCTTTGTCAATAGAGGGGCATTCATGGAGGGAAAGGAGGTGTTGGTCAGGCGCGGCCGTGACTCCCAAGGACAGGGTCTTGCAGAAGAAGGTTTATGACCTGTCCATGTGAGGGAGAAGGAGGGGGGGTCAGGGTGCGCGCAGGGACAGAGTCGCACAGAGAGAGAGAGAGAGGTCTTATGACCCGTACATGAGAGAACGGGGGCAGTCAGATACAGCTGGGGGGTTATGTCAGCTGAGGCGAAGGATGCTTCTTCAAGAGGAAAACGGGGGGGGGGGGATGGGTCAAGCAGGAGGGTTGCCTTTCATAGCAGGGTCGCGCAAAGGGAGAGGGTTTCATGGTTTATGCACGAGAGAGAGAGTTCGAATACACGCAGAAGGGAAGCCGGTGATTCTAATCTTAGGCGGGCAAAAGGCCAGGGTGCCTAAAATGGCTGTCGTACACAGGAGTACAGGCCTTCGCTGGCAGTGGGATGTAGTTAATGCTTTACGGTATTCATGGTACGCGCAGGGAGAGGAGTGGGAAAAAGGGAAATGAATGCTGTTTATGTACATCAAGTTCTTCAATTTCCACACTGAATGATGCCCATCTTCGAAAGACGGCACCTTGTATCGTATATGCAGTGTATATATTTAAATTGCATGAGACAATAGCGCGATGACACCGCCGCACTGCGAGGGCTAGCCAAGGCCTCAGTCCAGTCATCATCGATCATACCTGGTATGTCTTCTGACCAAGGATGTCTAGTCTTGTGTACGGTTGTGGAAGGGTGCGCCGTCAGCATTTGGTAAATCTGACTGAACTTATGGTCACCTAAATCGCCCATTAATAAGCGTTCCTCCAAAGGGTGAAATTCTGGCAAATTCTCAATCGTCTGGAGTAGGGGAGTTAGAGCATGTCGCAGCTGGAGATAATTATAAAATTGAGATTTGTATAGCTGAAACTCTGTCTGTAGCTATTTGAACGACTTTAAAGTGGTACCTTTCATTACGTCTCCTAACGTGGATATTTCCACTAAGTCTCACCCTTGAAATCCTGCTAATGCCGACACCGAGCGGTGATTTGTACAATGCAACAGCGGGGTCGCCTAAATTAGGGGACCATGCCAACCCATCTGTTTAACCGCAGATCTCCAAAGCCGGATCACTGTGCCCCAAGCAGGGGGTGGAAAGTCCAGGTTCTGTGTGCTATACAGGAATTGAAGAAGAGGGGTTTTCTTCCATTGCCATAAGTTCTAGTGCATACGCTGGATCCGTAGGCAAATTATACCACCACTCATTTACAGTTGACACGTGGGAGGCCGTGTAATAAGCGTACACATCCACAGCTGACTGTGTGCAGGTACTCAAAGCAACACGTAAAGTCGTGCCATTTTAGAGAAACTTGTTATGGATGGCATTGATTTGTGCGAACCAAGTTCACGTTTAGCATATGGGAAATGTTGTAGTCTATAAAGTATTCCGGGCAGTAAGACCATTTTAAAAATCGCTGAACGCCTATACAATGAGAGCGTGAGGGGAGACCAGTGGTGGATTCTGTGCTTGGGCGTCGGGGCTCCGCCCCCTTTAGTTCCGAAGTAAAAAGACAAAGCAATCATGAAGTTTAAACTGTTTTTGAATTAATGAAAATGCCCCCTTGTAAGTTTGTGAACGGGAGAGGGGCACTGTCTGCTCCAGTCAGTGACACCAGCGTCGTTGCTGTGCTCAGCGTTAGCAATGAAGACCTGTGACTGACACCAACTTTTAACTGCTCCCTTGGGTATCCCCAAAGCTTAAGTATTTGCCGGGCTGACAATCTCTCAGCCCTGAGGGCTGTGACGTCATCAGCTCGGCAAAGACTTAGCATCCAGACCCAGTCTCCACCCCCTGATTGCATGGAGGGGAAGTTAGCCCAGGGCGTTTTAATTACAAGCCCGGTATTGCTAAGCCTCCATGTCAATCAGGGAGTGGAGAGCATTGTCACCCCCACCCTTTCCCAACTCGTTTCAGGGTGTGGGTGGGACCACGATTTGGGAAAGGGTGTGGCAGACAGGAGGGCAAGAAATCGAGTCTGCGCAGACTCGAGTGGTTTCTGTGACACTGTAGAGCTCGGCGCGGTGCCATTTTTGCAACAGTGAATTCCGTGTTTGTCGGTTCAGACAAATGATTTACTGCACTGTCAGTAGTACCAAAAGCACTGCAGGTACCTGTGTCGTGACTTGTTGACAAGACACATTCGAAGGAGTCGGGCCGGCACTTGGGAATTAACCAAGTAAGGACCGTTAAAAGAATCTGACAGGTGCCGTTCCCAGGTCCATCTTGTTACTTGTAATTGGACTCATTCATTGTACGTGGGGGTGCACTGCAGCAGGCCTTGGAGGGTAGTGGGGGAATTTTGCCTAACTGGACTACGCATAGATAATGTGAATTTCAGGCGCCACTTAACACATTTTGCATTGTGTCTGTCTGCACTGTTGGTCTCACTCGCCGACATGCGTCCATGCATAACCCTTGGTATGATTAATAACTCGGCATTCGGGCAGAGGGCAGATGCACATAAAATTATGAGGACCCTATAAGCAAAGGCATATGAGAAAGTCAGTTCTTCAGAACCATTGCGCCTCTTCTGTCGGAATCCGACACTATTTTAAAACATCTCTTGTCACGTTTAAATGAGTTACAGTTTCCGGTGGTAATATTATAACCTAGCAAACATGCTGTTAATGAAAAAATTGGGATTATGAGACCCCAACATCACTTCATGTTCACTAAAAAAAATCGTTAGAAGTTGCTTTTGGTGGAATGTAAATGCGTTTTTGTAAGCGCCTACGGAGAAACTGTGGACCAGACTATCCGGCAAAATGTGCAGTGCAATTATGAAAATTGCATCTGCCTTTTAACATGCATGCACTTACATTTCACCCACTAAGCCCAACTTTGTTTATTTTGCATCGCAAAATGATCACGTTACTGCCTATGATAACCTTTCAATGGAGTAGGAGGCATTCTATATATGGCAAATGAGATTGAAAATCAATGCAATTCATACACGATAATGGCACGAGTACACTCGGTTATAGGGCCTTCACTGCACCGCAGGTGGGTGGTGGGTGACTTTGTAATTGTTTGTCATCATAGCTGCCACGCTCCCAGACTGCTTATGTGTGACATGTCCATGTTTTGAGTACATTTGTGTGTGACATTCAAATGCTTACAAGTAACACTTATAAGCGACACTTTACCATCAATTTAACAAAGTAGTTATGGCAATGTAATGATATACATTTCAGAAAGGATTGTGAGTCACCTTCAGCTATTTTTTCTTTTTTAGCCAACAGAAAAGTTGCGTTCTGGGATTTGTAGTTTTGATCTTGGACATTTCTGGAGGACAAAGAAGTAGATTGGGTTGAAACTGACATCTACGCCAGCCACCTGCATACATTTTGTTTTCACTTTAGGTGCAGGCAGAAATGTAGGGGGTAGTACAGCATCATTTTCTCTGATTTAATCAGTTAATTAGGTGACAACTGCTGGGGCCATGTAAAGTCTGCCATTCAACCGTTGCTGGTGTTTTGCTCAAACCTACAAAGGTTAATTCTGCTGCCCATGTTATAATTTGCAAATGAGCTAGTTGTTATTCACTGTAAAATTAAGTGTGCATAGTTCCTCTCTCATAGATTTGTGTTGAGATCCATATTAAAAATACTACTATTTCAGTAGCAGGATGAGAGAGAGATTTTGTACTCCAAAGTCATTTGATGGAGTACACATTTCTAGGACAGCTATTCCTTTTTGTTCTGTTCATTTAAAAAAATTAGCTGAAAAATGCAGTTTTTTAATCCCTTTTTTGTTAAATACAATTTGCACAGAAAACGGCGACTAACCTCCTGAAAAAATGCTGTGCCATTCCCCCTCACACCAAGCCCAGCCTCACCACTCACAAACCTCACCAGCCGCCACTGACCATATTGCAGTTTCCTCCTTAAGGCTCGTAGTGAGTGGGTAAATATTGTGTGCCCAGAAAATGTTTGGGAAGGGCGACATAAAAATACCGAGATATGTAAATCTCGTAGTAGCGAGAGATAGCTGCTTTGCCCATGTTTCGCGACCCAGATTCTCAACCGGAAACAATATGTAATTAGAGGGGTTAGTGTAATGTAGTTTACAGTCTAGTAGCTGGGGTGGGCGGAGTTAGGTGGGCTGAGGGGAAGAGGAGGTTTCAGGACAGGATGAGAGTCAGTTAGGATAGGGACAGGGACGGAGTGAGAAGCACATAATAAAGCTCCTACAAAATAAGAACCTGTGTCTGTGGTTCTTTGTAGCACGATGCTACAACTGGCGACGAGGGTGGGATCTGCATGAATGCAGCCCACAAGATCGTGTGAAGGCACCCTGTCCCCTGCAGCGTCGAGAGAAGAGCTCCGCTGCCGAGTGAAGCTGATGCTGGAGGAAGGAGGTCAGCAGTGAGTGACCCTGATCCTCAGAGACGCTGGGGAACCCCGAGAGAGCCACGACAGCGAGCGCTGAAACGCTCGGCAACAGAAACCATTTCGCGCCGAAAGCGCGAGTCCCGCCGGATGCGTGTCGCCCAGCATCCTTGAAGAAACAGGAGTCGGGAGCCCACTCCGACCCTGTCCAGCACCCCAAAGTGAAGAAAAGGTGCCCTGGTGGAGAGGACGCTGTCCCCGAGAGCCTGCTGCCAAGCGCGGCTGAGCGCGCCGGAACCGGAACGTGTATGCCGTCGGAGGTTTGAAAACCTCACGCCCGATGCGTGGTCTTTGGCACGCGATCAGCAGAGAAGAGCGGGAAGCTAAGAGCAAGGTGGGCAATCACCCCAACCTTACCTGTTCGTGGCCACAGCTGGAGAGAAGAGGGCCCTGACGTGTGCTGCCTCCTAGAGCTGCCAACCGGTGAGTCCAGAGTGGAAGAAAGACCGAGTGAGCCAAGGGAGAGAGCCTTGTGTGCCTGCAGTGATGGCGGCCATTTTGAAGTCAGGCACCCATCAGGACAGACCCCTTGATTGTTGTATGGTGGCCATTTTGAAGTCCGGTACCCAGCAGAAACAAGCATTGTTGAGAACAAACAAACAAGCATTGGCTAAGAGAAAGTTACAAACAACCATTGACAAGGACAAATAAACAAGCATTGGCTAATAGAAACAAACAAGCATTGAAAAGAACAAGTAAACACGCATTGGCGAATAGAAGGAAACAAGCACTGTCAAGAGCAAATAAACAAGCATTGGCGTAAAGAAACAAACAAGCATTGGGAAAAGCAAATAAACAAGCATTGGCGAACCGAAAAAAAATAACACACAAGCAGTGGTGAGGATACATAAGGACACAGCGACACAATGTCGAACCACGGGACCCGCCAATTCGCCACCGCGAAATGAAATCAAGGGAGGAACACACCTGCGAGCACCAGAACCCCTGACCGTGACGCCCGGAGGGAGCATGGGTCCCAAGTGGCAAGAATGGCTGGAAGACTTTGAAGATTACATTGAGGGGTCCAAAGTAACAGCAGATAAGGAAAAGCTAATTGCCCTCCGTAACCTAGCAGGTCGAGAAGTGAGCAAAATAATTAAAGACATTCCACCTGTGGATGCTGATACGTATGTCAAGGTACGTGATGCACTAAATAAAAAGTTTCTCCACAAAAGAAACGTGGACTTTGAGCGCCATACATTCCATCAGGCACGTCAGGGAAAAGAGGAAGCTATGAGAATGTTCATCACTCGTCTACGACGGCTGTCGAGATACTGTGAGTTTGAAACCTTCTCGCCTGACGCTGCCATCAAGACGCAAACCATAGCCGGATGCCACTCCGAAACACTCAGAAGGCGGCTGCTAAGAAAACCACATGAGATAGAAGAGATTGAGGAGATGACTCGCCTGTACGATCAAGCAGAAGAACACGCCGCCACCATTGAAACGGGACACAGTGTGAGTCATGAGCAAGCACACCACGTTCAAGAACAACGCTGGAGCAGTCGAAAGTATTCACAAGAGAAGCAATGGAGGCCAAGACAATCATCACACCAACGATGCCCGGAATATAGAAGAAAAGAACCAGGGCGAAGAGACCGGAAGCCAGAAAGAACCCGACGATGTTACAGATGTGGATATGATTACCCTCATATAGACTCCTGTCCAGCCATGGGTCAGCGCTGC
This sequence comes from Lissotriton vulgaris, assembly GCF_964263255.1. Taxonomy (NCBI): domain Eukaryota; kingdom Metazoa; phylum Chordata; class Amphibia; order Caudata; family Salamandridae; genus Lissotriton; species Lissotriton vulgaris. Next base: position 1,340,745,490 of record NC_141695.1, on the reverse strand, counting down.
AGAAAATGTGGGCGATCGAATCACTTCGAGGCCATGTGTGGGGACTACCACAAAGAAAAGCGAAGTGGAGCAGCGAGATCGCCTCGCTCGAACACAAGGAAACATCACATCCGGGCCGTCCAAGGAGAGCCAGTACGATCCCCAAGTTCATCGCGCTCCAGCCGAGAGTCGCGTAGGTCACGATGGGAACGCAGATCTCCATCTCGAGAGTCAAGTTCATCATCCTCCAGGGATACGGCCTACACTGTGGAGTATGTAAACATGATTGCCTATCCCGATCAACTCAAAAGATATCCACGCCTACACATCAAGGTGGGGAACCATGACACCAAATTTGTAATGGACAGCGGGTCTTCGCTGAACTACATTCCAGTGACAGAACACGAGAAAATGAATCCGAAGCCTCCACTAACTTTTGCACCAGTCCGTGTCTTCACGTGGATGTCCAAAAAAACCGCTTCCCTGTCTGGGTAAATTCCACACGACACTCACGCATAACAACATTTCCATACCGGCAGTAATACACGTCATCAAGGGCCCTGAAGCGGACTGCCTACTCAGTCTCCCCACTGCGGAGCGTTTGCGTCTAGTGGAAATCCTGTTCAAAGTCAGTGATAATCCAGACTGCATCAGCAAATTTCCCAAGCTGTTCCAAGGCCTAGGCAAGCTAAAAGGGTGTCAGATCCACCTGCACATCAACGAAAGGATCAAACCGGTTGCGCAACACCCTCGACGTGTTCCATTCCATCTGCAAAGTGCCGTTGAAGACGAACTGCAGGAACTTCTGTCCGCGGACATCATTGAGCGGACAGATGGCCCGACTCCCTGGGTGTCTCCGGTGGTCATTGTACCCAAAAAAGGAACTCCCAACAAAGTAAGATTATGCGTTGATATGCGCTTGCCAAACACTGCAATTGAAAGGGAGCGTCACCCTGGACCGCATCTCAGCGACATGATTGCTGCGCTGAATGGCGCTAAAGTATTCTCAAAGTTGGACTTGAACAAGGGCTATCACCAACTTGAGTTAGACGTCAACTCTCGCTATATCACCACGTTGCTACTCACCTGGGGCTTTACAGGTACAAACGGCTGAGTTTTGGTGTCTCTTCTGCCGCTGAGATCTTTCAGGAGGTGATCCGGCAAATTATTCAACAAATCCCCAACACCTTGAACTATAGTGACGACATCCTAGTCTATGGATCCGATGTTCGCGAGCACGACATCGCTCTTGACCGTGTCTGCCATGCCCTGTTGGAGGCTAACCTGACGTTGAACAAGGAGAAATGTGAATTTCACCAAGCTACTCTGAAATTCTTTGGCCACATCTTCTCAGATGAGGGCATGAAGCCAGATCCAGACAAAATTGCAACTCTGAACAACACCAAGAGCCCGCAAGATGTCAATGACTTGAGATCATTCTTGTGGATGGCCAGCTACTGTGCCCGCTACATCCGTGACTATGCAACCATCAGTCACCCCCTTCGGGCCCTCACCAAACAGGGTCAACCATTTGACTGGACCCCTAAGTGCGAGCGAGCTTTCAAAGACATCAAGCGTGCTGTGGAATCAGCTGACAGCCTCTCGTACTTCAACCCACAGCGGAAGACTGAGATCACAGTCAACGCCAGCCCCGTTGGCTTAGGGGCCATCCTGGCTCAGTATGATCACGACTCTGACCAAAGGCGGATTGTTGCCTATGCCAGCCGCAGCCTCTCCAATCCTGAGAAGAAGTACTCACAGCCAGAGAAGGAGAGTCTTGCCGTGGTGTGGGCGTGCGAACACTTTCATGTTTTCATTTATGGCAAACATTTTACCCTGATCACGGATCATCAGGCGCTAGTCACCATCTATGGCAACCCGAAATCCAAGATGCCTCCGCGAATTGAGAGATGGGGTCTCAGGCTTCAGGAGTACACTTTCACAATTGTTCACAAACCGGGGAAGGCGGAGAACCCGGCTGACTACATGTCCCGCCACCCTCAGCCGTCTTCAGAATCCAAAGCATCGATCGCTGAGGAATACATCTACTTCGTGGCTGACCAGGCATTGCCACCCGCCATCCCCATGGATGTTATCCGGGAAGCCACAGCACAAGACACCATCCTGCAAATGGTACTCCACAGGATCCAAACCAACGGATGGAGATTTAACCCGCAGGAAGAGGACACCGACCCCACAATCCAGAAAGAGATACAAGCATTCCGGCACGTCTGAGATGAACTGTCAGTCACCACTGACGGAATCATTCTACGAGATCATAGACTCGTCATTCCAAGTCAATCAAGGCAGGGAGTTGTCAATCTGGCCCATGAAGGCCACAGAGGAGTAGTATCCACTAAGCACGCATTGAGAGAACGTGTTTGGTTTCCTTCTCTTGACCAGATAGTAGAGGATACATTGAAAGACTGTCATCTCTGTCAGCTGACCAGCAAAAGCAGTCCTTCGGTACCACTGCAAATGACTGCCCTGCCCAGCGGAGTGTGGCAAGAAGTTGCCATGGACTTTTATGGACCACTTCAATCTGGGAAATATGTGGTTGCTATAATCGACGAGTACTCCAGATTTCCTATCGCCCAAATAGTACCGTCCACCAGCGCCTCCTGCACACTCAAGGTGCTTGATGAGGTATTTGCAACCTGGGGTGTTCCCAGAGAAGTTAAAACGGACAATGGCCCCCCATTTAATGGACACGAATTTAGTGCATTTGCAAAGCACATGGACTTCAAGCACAGAAAAGTCACACCACTCTGGCCACAAGCCAATGGCACTGTTGAAAGGTTCATGGCTACCATCAAAAGGACATTCCAGCAAGCGACAGCTGAGAAGAAGGAGCTGCAGGCCGCCCTGAATGAAGTTCTCAGGGCTTACAGGACAACTCCTCACTCAACTACCGGGCAATGCCCTGCGACCCTCATGCTGGGGCGGACAATGAGAAATCGCATCCCGACATGGGAAGGAGCCCTGCAAGAGGCATTGCCGAGTCACAATCATCACGAAATGGCCGTGATCGACAGATACAACAAAGACAAAATGAAGACATACGCCGACGCCAAAAGGAGAGCGAGGTCGCCATCCCTACATGAGGGAGATCATGTCCTCGTCAAATAGGAGCAACAGAAAAAGACTGATTGTCGTTTCCGTTATGAGCCACTGCTGGTTACCAAACAAAAAGGCACCATGCTGACCGCGGAATCTGAACACCGTCGGATTACCAGAAATGTCTCTCACTTCAAGAGATGTCCTCAAGACATGGAGGAGCCGGTGACAAGCGCAACCAGCAATCCTGCACTTGCAGAATCTGATCATGGTCACCCGGAAAAAACAGGCCGGCCGGATGGGCCCTCGCCAAGTACGTCCACTGGGACCATGTTGTTGCGACCCCGTCGTGACATTCAGCCATCAAAGAGACTCATCGTAGAGATGGACTGAAGTTAGTTTGTCTGTTTGCTTTATTAAGAAAGGGGGAGATGTAATGTAGTTTACAGTCTAGTAGCTGGGGTGGGCGGAGTTAGGTGGGCTGAGGGGAAGAAAAGGGGTCAGGACAGGATGAGAGTCAGTTAGGATAGGGACAGGGACGGAGTGAGAAGCACATAATAAAGCTCCTATAAAATAAGAACCTGTGTCTGAGGTTCTTTGTAGCACAATGCTACAGTTAGTACTAAGCCCAGTGGTCTGGCCAAACACTTGGAGAATCTGTAGGATGCGGGGCTCTGAAAACCACAGGTCAGTCAAGAAAAAGAGGACATAGTCTGCGTTTAGTGTGATGCGATTGGATCGGGATGGAGACCACTCAAAGGCACTGAGCACCGGGTTGCCACACACCTATGCTGCCAAGTGCTCCGAAATTCTTCTTGAAAGTGCTCTTGCGCACAGAGCCCACAAGAGCTTCGTCATTGCTGTTGTTCCCATTGTGGATTTAAGAAATATATTTGCTATAGAGGAGTCAGCAGTGTGAGAGGTATTGTACGACATGGATCTGCAGTAATGTCCATGCATGATCAACATTTGGAGCACCGTAAGCTGAACTCATTTGTTCTCTTTATTCGTGACCCATTTGTGACTTTCATTTCATGCCACTTTTGACTTCTCCTCAGTATCAGTTCAACTTTGCATTAACTTGGTGCATTTCTGTGAGACTAGGCTGTTCGGTAACTTTTCTTTAATTATAACCTTAAATTTGTCAGCTCAACCATCGTGTCTCTTTTAAAAATGCTGGCATGAGCTCTGAGCGCGCACTCTTTCCAGGATGTTGCGCAGCTCCTGAAGTTTCCTTGTGACTTTTCCGCCATCTGCCTGCTAGCTGCTTTTCTGGGACGTTTTTGGTGCTTTAACGTGCTGAGAGCCACCCCGCACTACGCATTATACGTGCCACAATCTTGTGATCGGCAAAAAGTCACACGTTTTGGATCTACTTCACGCTGTGAATGAATATTATATTACAGCGCCTCCTAGTGGCTCTTCAGTACCACCGCTTCTTAACATTTTATGTATTTCTATGTCATAAGCACCAGTTCACCGTGTTCATTGCAACTTTGCCATGCCAATGGAGGTCAGCTGTCCTGTGATTATTAAGGTACTGTTTTCTTTTCTGCTGCCATTCAGAGCTCTCCTTCCTATGTACAGCACTCTTATTCATGCTGTTTCCTGCGATTGAAGACACCAGTGCTGCAGTTCTCTTCAAACTGTGCTATCTCTCACCTTGCCTGTTACTCTTCTTGGATTCATCTAGGTGTTAACAACTTTACATAAAGTTTGGAATGTGTACTGTTTTCTTTTAAGCCACATTGCTAACTTGCATTTGTTGGTTCTTTTAATGTATTATGTGGTGATATGATGTTTATGCTTATTGATAGTACATTGTTCTATCTGTTTTTGTGCATGCTCTTATTTCTTAAACTCCAATGAGGTTTATATTACATGATGCTTAACATACTCAAATGCTTTAAATGTGTCATCCAGTAAGGTTCAACTTCATATGTACTTTTTTTATGTGATGCTTTCTGTTCCAGACACATATGAGTTTTATAGTCTATTGACTATGTGACTTTAGTTGTCACCTACTTTTCCTGTATATATTACAGTGCCTTGCTTTAAAATTGTATTAAGGGATCCTTTATCTGAATTGTGAGTTGTATTATTTGATAGCCCATTGGCTATGTGACGTGCCATCTTAACATGTTACTTTATGTGGGCTCGTCACTTACATTGCTGAATATGTTACTTACTTATATACATATTTTAGTGCACGTTACTTTAACTTTATATGCTTACATTGTAAGATTCCTTTACTTGGGATCTTCTCTGAAATTACTTAATGAATTTAGTCAGCCACAGTTTTCAATTTTGCGCAAAAGTCTTTTGTGGGTATGACATTTGAGGTTTCCCTCAAATTTTCTGTTGTCTGTACTGCTAGCTGGTGTTCTTTTCACCCTTCTCCTCTTGAGATCCTGTTTGCTTTTATTGTTAGGAGTATCTCTTGTCTTTTCTGATTGTTGTTTCCACCTTTTAATATTTTGTTCTCAGTTTATCTTAATACTTGTCTGGCCAACTGGTGTGGTGGTGACTCTGAACGTTGTAGTGCTGTTCGTTCTTTTGGTGTATGCACTTTGCATCCTTTCTACTTATTTCATTGTGCCCTGAAAAAGGGGAAAATGTGTGTTCTTATTTTTTTTTGTGCCCTGAAAAGGGAAGAGGTGTGGGTCTTGTTTCATTTTCTATTGCTTCTTCTCTGCAATGTCTTCTCCTTTATCGCTGTAGATTTGTGTCACTCTCATCTTACCATTTCTTCTTTAGCTGTAGTGTTCCTTAGCATTTCATCTATAGGATTTAGGCGCATCTTCATTTAATGTTTTGTGTGCCTTTCTAACTTCCTTCAAGGTGTTTCGTAGCTTCTTCATGTAATTTTTATCTATATGACTGATCTGCTTATTTATTGATTTATTATTCATGTAATTGTTATTGCTATGATTATTACATTTACTTATTATTGTATCATTCTGTTGTTATTCATATAGGGGAAGATGTGTTGTAACTTATATTCAATGCAATGCATCTTTCCTAGTTCATGGTCCCTGCTGCTTAGCCAGTGTGGATGTTATGGAATGTTTGTATGAGTGGTGAGGTCACAGAATGTTGGTATGCCTGAGAGTGTCAGTTGCGAGTATGGGCTGGGCAGGAAGAGTAAAAACTTTATTGTTCAGTTAATTAAAACCATAACAAATTTTCTTTACACTTGTGTCGTAATGTTAAATTTTTTTAAATTAGTTAAGAATACTTGTTCAAAATTTACATCAAGATAAAATTCAAATACTCGTTAAAGGACAAAAGAATGAGGTTTCAGAAAATCACACTACAGTATTAGAGGTATTACTCAGTCGTCAAGCGTTTTTCAAAGGCAAGCAAAAACTTTACAATCTTACAATTGATTTGTGTATCCGTAGAGTCCAAGCAGCCTATAATGGCTGTCCTACAGGTACGTAATCCTTTAGTCAGAAAGTGATTCTTTAAAAGAAGAGTTCGCTCTTGATTCAGCTTTGTACAATGACAAATAATGTGGATTATATCCTCTTTTTTATAATCACAGAGCCGACAGGCGATGGATCCCGTGTGTTTCCAGGCTGGTGCATCAGCCAGCGTTGGATATTTTCCGAATCTTAGAGCCATCAACCTTTTTTTAGTAAAAACAGAGTATGTAGAGTCCAAGTAGAGCGCCGGAGTAAGAAGTTTATAGCTGTTAATTGCAACCCAAGAATGTGAACGATGGGAAAAGATCTCCTTGTCAATAAGTAGAGAATGTAGTTTGGCGGCTTTGTTTATTACCTGTTTAAATGAGTTAACTGGCAGGTTTTTATTCCATAGCTGGGTGGTGCGTGTTAATTCCAGAGCTTTGGTCAGGAATTTGTTTGCCTCTGATTTAGTTCCCTTTTCAACTTCTTGCCACAAAAATGTATTTAAGTTGTTATCAGTGGCTTTCATTTTAATGCAGTACCAGGTTTTAATGCACGTGTATAGTCTTCCCACTGATTCGTTCATGAGACCAAATTCTAGGCGCATTTGCGCTGGTGAGGAAGAGAGCTGCCCCTGGTGGGGCTTCGCACTATTATCTACAGGACTCTTGATTACTTGATTATTACCTTTTTCAATAATAACCCTCGCACGTGCCCATCCTGTGCAGACATCTCCCCGCCCTCCCTACCGCCCGTCTACCCTCCTTCCTGTAAAGATAGCCAACAATGCGTGTCCATGTAGTGGTCGTTGTTGGACGCAGTTTTATTAAAATTACACATGCTGGTTATGCTTTGGTCATTTGCGAACTGCATAATATTGGTCATAAATCATACATGTCAGAACATATAACAGGATGGTGTTAGTCATCAGTTCGTAAATGGTCCCAACAACCAGCTCCCTTGTCAGTCCTTGGTGGTCCTCTCTGTAGGTTATTTCCAGGATCACCATTGGTTGGTCACCCACGCCTTTTGCGTGTAGTGGAGGGGAGCTTTTTCTTCTGGTCCCCCAGCTCGCTACCTTTTGCGCTCTGCCGTTCGGCCGGGTCTGGGCCGCGAGTGCGGTCTCCTCCTGCTACTCCCCTCCTTGGTGCGGCCACCTCACCCTGCCGTGCGGCATCCAAAAGTGAGTGGCCCTCCTCCTACACACCGCCCTCCGGTGTGTTTCCTTAGCCAAAAGTCAAGTCAAAAAGATTTTATTTGTGTTGGTACTCGACAGAGGACCACAAATATTACATTTTACACATTCAAATAAGAATTTCATTATTTATCAATATAAAGGTAAAAAAGATTTAAAAAATGTATTATAGCATACAAATTCATTCGGAGGCTGCTTGCACAATAATATAAGTTCTCTCACCATTGTAATTCTGCAGGAACGGTAGATTGGGTCAAGGTATCTTGCACGAGCTATGGTTACATTAAGATTTGGACATACAAATAGTAAATGCTCAAAATTCTGAACACCCCCTTCGCACAATGTACATTTTGGCGATCCTCCAGGGAGCCATCTTGATGTATACGCTAATACAGGTAGGATGCCCAGTCGAAGCATAGTAATCGCCCTCCTTGCACCATGCGTCAAGGAAAACCCGATATAAGGCTGGATTTGTTTATATTCCAGTAAGTCTGCAAAGGGTTTATAAGTAGATAGTTTGTTACAATGTTCGAAGTCCAGTTCAAAGCTCAATTTTGGGGTGAAACATTTAAAGAAAAGTTTCATTTGCGCTGTTGACCAGGTGAGCAGTATGTCTGGACTAATTTTTGCCATTTGGAATGCAACAATCATATTCTCTAGAAAAGTTTGCTTTTTAGCTTCCAACCCAAAAGTTTCTTTTTTCAGTAATGATCTTAGAGTATTCTCTTTTGCATGCAGTAAATTGTAGGCCCACCTAATTACGTTAGCCACAGTTCTAATCTCATTGCTTGAACAGGTACAGAGTCTGAGACCTTCATGATCCTTCTTAGAATTTTTCCTTCTTTGCGATCCATGAAGACCCATTGCTTTATGGGGATATACTCCGTCGCATAGGATAATACAGGCGGTATTTTTGCTCTGTATATTTTTAACATTGAGGAAAAATGCCTGTTCCCAGTGGCACTGTAGAGTCTTAAAAGGGCCGCGGCATGTAATTCGGATTTCCTTTGTAGATTTTTTATCCGTGTTATATTTGTTAAATTCTTCGAAAGGATCCTGCCAAGGTAGGGATATTCGTTAACCTCTTCTATCTTTTCTCCTCCAAGCCTCCAGCTGTATTTAGCGCTTTGTTTCCTCCCCGAAAAGGCTACAACTTTTGTTTTCTTTATATTTGGAATTAAGAAATTTTCTTTGGAATATTTGTGCAAGATATCCAATGATCTTTGTAATCCGAAAGGAGTGAGGTCTAACAACACTATGTCATCAGCATAGAGCAATGCATGTATGCTTTGTTTGGCGATTTTAGGAGGCAAACTAGAGCCCAGTTGCAGCTGATATGGCAAGTCACTTAGATATAGGGAGAATAAAATCGGAGCTAAAAGGCACCCTTGTTTTAGTCCATTATCTGTTTTAATTATTTTTGTTAGGCCTTTTTCTCCCCCCATTTGGACTTGACACCAAGTATTAGTATGAAGGTTTACTATGGTTTGCAGCAGTTGTTCATGAATTCCAAGCCTCCTTAGTTTTCTCCATAGTGTTGGTCGATCTACACGGTTGAACGCCGTAGAATAGTCAATGAATGCTGCATATACAACCTGGGTTTTCCGAGTTACATATTTATCCAGAGTGGCCTGAACGATCGCGATGTTGTCTGTAACAGAATGTTTAGGTCTAAAACCTGCTTGGAACATGGGTATTAGACCCAACGAAAAAGCCCAGTCTTTCAAGCGATCTAGTACTTCTGCTGCAAATATTTTTCCTACGGCGTCCATGAGTGCTATTTGTCGGTAGTTCCCTGCTAGGATCCTACTCCCCTTTTTATGTATGGGGATGATGATGCTCCCCTGCCATGATTTAGGTACTTGTCCGATGTTAAAAATATGGTTAAAGAGGGGGCATAGCAACTGACTCCACTCCTTTGGGTCTGCTTGCAAGACCTTGATCGGTATCTGATCAGGGCCAGAGGCACCTGTGCTTCTTGCTTTTCGAATGTTCATTTCAACGGATATTACTGTGGTTTTAGTTATTGGTCGATTGTCTTTTTCTTTAATGTAGTCCTCGCTATTTTCATCTGGTTTTGTTAGATTTGCTTTATAAAGGTCTGACAAATAAGTTTCCCAATCATTCGGTGGGACCGGTATGGTTTGCAATTTCTTTTTTGATCCTGTTATTTTTGCGATTAAAAACCAATATTTGCGCTGGTTATATTTTTTTGCTGCTATTTGAATGTCGACCCAATTGCGATCTTGCATTGCTTTTTTGTTGCTTTGGTTCTCTCGTCTCAATTGATTTTTTAGTTTATTTATTTCCTTCTTCGTAGATGATGAGGAGTTCACATATTGGGCACGTATAAGTTTATTGAGCTTTTTCTTTATTACAGAGTTCTGAGTAATATGTTTGTTTTTGTCTTTCCTCTTGCTATTTCCTGCTGTTCCCTGTTGTAACACATTTAAAATAACATTTTTTTTATCCTTAATGATGAGTTCGAAGTTTTCTATTGGATTATCCGAATATATTTTTGCTAGGAATTGAGAGTGTTCAATCAATGCTGAGATTTTGTCCAGAGTCGAAGAGTTCCAGAATATGCGTCTCTGTTCACTTTTTATCATTATAGTACTTTTATGGTAAATGATGTCACAGGCTGGTGTAGATTTGGGTATCCAGTCTGTGGTTAGATGCATTAGTGCATGATCACTCTCTTGAGTAAACTGGGTGTGCAAATAGGTAACTGTTTCCAGCAGATCCATACTACTAATGATGTAGTCTATAATGGAGAGGGTTCCATTGCCCCGTCTAGTGTAATTTGCCGGGATGTCTCCTTCCATATTGCCATTCAGTATTACCCCATTTAAATTCGGTAGTGCTGATAGTAACAATTTACCTCTTTTGTCAGTTAGTATACCTTTGGGAAAGTGTGGAGTTGTGATTTCCATTGATTCTTCTATATATAATTTTGCCCACTTGTTGATTTCAGAATTAGAGATTTTGCCATTGAAATCTCCCACAATTAAGTAAGACAAATAGAGTTGGTCTTCTGTTATCTTCATAATATTTTCCATAATATCTAAAAATATGATATCTAGTTTTTTGCCTGGAGGGGCATATACGTTGAAGAGCAGGATTGCCTTTTGGGGAGCTGTACTATGTATTTTTATGGTAGATTTTGATGCACTGTAAATTATCTAGTTTTGTGTCTACTATTTCCTGCGCCCACAAGTGTTCTTCCCTCAGTAGAATGGCCAAACCACCTTTTGCGTGACCACGTTTGGTGGGTATTGCTGGGATATCATAGACATAATAGCCTTTATGGGAGAAGGATTCAGTCGCCCAGGTTTCTTGTAGGATCAGGATATCAGGCTGGTTACTCGTGGCTTCAGACATTTTGTTCTTAGTTCTACCAGCGATATTCCAGGATGTGATTTTTAATCCAGTGCTAAACAGGTTGCCGTAGAGTGTTCGTGACTTTGTTGCTGTTCAAAGTCTCCGAGACCCAAGACCAGGACTTTATGCTATTGTTATTTTCGATTTCTTTTGAATCATGGTACCATACTGCCCTTTCTCCATTATCCACCTGAATTTTTAGGGTATCTTTCCCTGGAAAGTTTGTTCCTGTGTACATGATTCCAAGATCTTCTGTTACGTCAAAGTTTCTATGGAGTTTTTTGACATGTGTGTTGGAAATTAATCGTATTTGATCGTTGTACCATATTGGGATTTTATTTACAATTGGTTCCACTCTTTCAACTACGTCATATCCATGTTTATGTAGTATCTCCTTTTCATTGAGTATGATCCCTGGAAGAACTGATGACCAGAATGTTACCGTCACTAATTTGATATTATCTTTTTTGGGAAAGATCACTAAATCAAGTTCGTTGCTGGTCAGTGATTGTAAAGACCTTATGTGATGTAGAAGGTTAATAATCCTTCCTCTATTAAGTGGGGCTGAGTCAGTAGGGAAAGTTCCTCAAATTGTAGAATTTTGGAGTGTGACTCTTCACCCTTTTGTCTGTACCTATTGATATCTTCAGTTGGATTTATGTTTCTTTGACCTGTTTGTACAGAGGGTCTGAATGGAGCATACTCTTCTGCTCTTGGATCCAATTGTTGCTTCTTTTCTTCGAAATTTCTGTTACTGGTTTCCAACTTTGCGATAATTTGAGGGTTTATGTTATCATCGAGTTGTTCCTTTTGAGATTTATAGATAGTGGTAGGTTTTTGAAATTTTAGTTTACAGGTTTTCTTTTTTTGGATCCCTCTTACTGGTTTTTTCCTCCTTCTTTTTCCTCCTTCTTGGTCATTTTCCGTTTTTTTATTAACTATCGTTTCTCCTTTTTCGTTGCTTGGTATATTATTAGTGCGTGTTTCCTGGGCATCTTGTCCAGGATCATTTTTGTGTATATCTGTTGTACTTGTTTTTGGAAAAAATTGGGTATTGTTTTACTTTTTGTTGAGGTTTTTCTTTAAATAATTTTTTTAGAGAATATATTACTGATTCGTTTTGGTTATCCAACTTTTGGTTTTGTTGTGTTTGGATTTCTGATGTCTGAGTACCAAAATCACGTTTTGTTTTCTCCTGATCGTTGTTATATTCGTTTGAAATGATCTGTTGCGCATGTTTGGTTTTAGATATCAAATTACTTTTCTCTGCTTCAGAAGGATCTTTTTTCCTTTTTTCTTCAACTAGATGTTTTAATATACCAATTTGAACATCCAAGGTTTGGTCAGAATTTTCTAAGATATTTCCTAAAAATGAAAGAACCGATTCCAATATTTCTTGGAGCGAAAAAAGGGCCTTTGACATTGGTGTAGTTGTGTTAATGATATTATTATTTTTGAAATTGAAAGGGTCCAATGAAGAATCGAGTGAAAGAACTTGAGGAGACGTTTTTTTCAGAAGACTGTTGGTTGACCTAAGTTCTGACTTTCGATCCATTAAGTTTGATTTGTTAATACATAATTCCTCAAGTAGCGATGAGCTCCCATGGCTTGTTATAGGAGTTGAGGTTTTTAGGTGAGTCGCCTCGTGATCCAAGGATTGTAGGTCTTTTGGAGTGCAAAATAGTTTATTACTTGGGTCAGGATCCAGATGGCACGATTTTTGTTGTGGTTGAAGTTTCATTGAGGTACTTTCTACTGACCCAGTGGTTGCTGGTGAATTGAGAGTAATTTCTTTTTCCGGTGTATGTGTTTCTAGTTCCTCTTTAGTTGTAAGGGCAGAGAAATATGTACTAATTGCCGGGGTGTGAGTTATACGACCATGTTTTATAGCTTTATCTGAGGATTTCCGTACTGCATTCTCGGTACCCATTCTTTTCATGAATATTGTGCGGGATCGCAATTTTTTGAAGCCCATTTCTTATCCAATTGTCGGCCAGATGTAATTTCTAGGTAACTAGTTTCGCCAAGAATTAGATTTTACTGTTGCTATTGGAAGGTTCCTGACGTTCCTCTACCACCCTTCACTTTACTTGCGATGTCTATATTAAGCCAGTTTCTATGTTCAATTATTTACTGGTGAAGACCTTACTCTCATAGATCCACAATGAATTTGAGGTTTGTGCGCAAAAGTTAAGTGGGGTGGCCCGTCCCGTCCTCGTACGTCCCCGGACGGCCACAGACGGCCCGCCCTTTGCCCGGGCTTCGCCCGGCGTCCCGCGACGCGGGAGTAATGATGTAGTTATATACTTGCAGGTGGTGGGCGTGTCCGTGGGCGTGAGCGCCGGGGGAAGAGGAACCAGCTGGGCTACCTGAAGGATGCTGGTCCTCGCAGTCCCCCGGCTCCCTGAAAGTTTTTGTCCTGAGCCTCAACCCGTGGGCCTCAAGCTGGGAGCGTATCACCAGCCCTGCCGAATGCAGGGCTCGCTCACACCAGCGAGTCCTCGTCGAGGGGAGGCTTCAGGAGACGAGCGAGATGAAATGCAGGACGGACTTTCACTCCGTTGGTAAGAAAAACAAACAGCACAGTTCCTCTCGTTAGGTGAGTGGCGTACGCGAAGCGGGTGTCACGAAAGATATTCACAGTAGGTGGTGGGCGTGTCCGTGGGCGCGAGCGCCGGGGGAAGAGCAACCAGCTGGGCTACCTGAAGGATGCTGGTCCTCGCAGTCCCCCGGCTCGCTGAAAGTTTTTGTCCCGAGCCTCAACCCGTGGGCCTCAAGCTGGGAGCGTATCACCAGCCCTGCCGAATGCAGGGCTCGCTCACACCAGCGAGTCCTCGTCGAGGGGAGGCTTCAGGAGACGAGCGAGATGAAATGCAGGACGGACTTTCACTCCGTTGATAAGAAAAACAAACAGCACAGTTGCTCTCGTTAGGTGAGTGGCGCCCGCGAAGCGGGTGTCACGAAAGATATTCACAGTAGGTGGTGGGCGTGTCCGTGGGCGTGAGCGCCGGGGGAAGAGGAACCAGCTGGGCTACCTGAAGGATGCTGGTCCGCGCAGTCCCCCGGCTCGCTGAAAGTTTTTGTCCCGAGCCTCAACCCGTGGGCCTCAAGCTGGGAGCGTATCACCAGCCCTGCCGAATGCAGGGCTCGCTCACACCAGCGAGTCCTCGTCGAGGGGAGGCTTCAGGAGACGAGCGAGATGAAATGCAGGACGGACTTTCACTCCGTTGGTAAGAAAAACAAACAGCACAGTTCCTCTCGTTAGGTGAGTGGCCTACCATTGTATCAATTTCCGCCACGCCGCAGGGAGGCTTACGTCTTTCTGCGGCTCCCCCCCACCCCAAGGTATGCAGCTTTTTAAAAAAAGATTTTTTTTATATACATCCTGCGAGAACCATCACACCCCACAGGTTGTCCCAGAAAACTCTCATCCCTCTGTCTGAGAGGTGGACCCCATCCGGCCCATAAAGTTCAGGGCGTCCTGGGTGAATCAGTCCATGCCTGATTGATTCCAGCCCATTCGTTTTGCAGAATTTATGCATCGAGATGTTCAATTTTCTCCTGGCATTGTCCACCGCCTTGTGGGAGTCAGCACCTCTCCATTGCTTCCTGCTGACCATTTCCGGCCAGACGACCGTCGTGGGGCCGAACCATGCCGATATCCTGGTGAGATCCGTCTGGATGGCTTGTCCAACTGCTTTGCGCCCCAGTTGCGTCAGGTCGTTGCCCCCGAGGTGGATGATGAGGACGTCCGGATGCCACGCCGAGTCTGCCAGTAGGTCGTCTAATGTGGTCAGCAGCTGCTTCCACTTCATCCCTGGAAGCCCCAGCCAGCGGATGTACGTCACTTTGGGTTTGTTCTCCATCTTGTGCCCCGACTGCCGCCACCAGGACTCCATCCTGGACACGAAGGAATGGCCCACCACCCATACCAGACGCGGACGTCCCCCTGCTGAGAGAAGAAAGTAGCATAAGGTGGCCTTCTGCGCACCGGTTGACTGTCTGCAGTGTGAGAAGAAAGTAGGATACGGTGGCCTTCTGTGCACCGGTTGACTGTCTGCAGTGTGGGGGGTGTGGTGGGAGAGGAAGCCCCCTGACACCCTGCCGTACGGCATCCCAAAGTGACTTCTCCCCCCCCTCTCTTTTTTTTGTTTTTTTTGTGTGCCCACTCTGGTGTCACACTAGATGAGGGCGGATGTATGTCTTATATGCCTGAGACCGCCATCTGCCCACTGCCTGGATCCTATCCTCTGGCATGCCATGCTGCGATGCCAAGGTAGCCGCGCCGATCCTAAACGAGTGGGGGGCAAAAGACCTTGGATGCAGCACGGCTTTGGCCAAACTCTGTCGCATTACTGTAGTAAATTGGAACCTACTCAGGTTGCTCCCATCCTGATGTTTAAACAGGGGGCCTTCCCCTGCTGGGTGGGTCACCATGTAGCTCTGCAGGCAGCATACCCCGCAGAGGCCCGCCCCCGGAATGCATTGCAACCGTATGGTCGCGCCCTTCTCTGCTTTGTCCGTTTTTGACCGTCTCAAAGTTATTTCCACTGCCCTTCCCAAGGGCCTGATGTCAGACACCTGAAGGCACCGCGGGCCGGGCCTAACTTGTTGGGAGCTACCAGCTCGCTGATACGGAAAGCGCCAAAGAATGCCGTGGTAAATGCCGCCCTAAATAAGGAAAGCTCAAAGCTGCTGGCTGCCACCCCTTCCAATGCGCCCTGTAACTGGCCCAGTTTATCAAAGTCTATGGGGCGCCTAGTGTCCTTTTTTACCCCTTCTGCTCTTCTCCACCCTTTAATGCTGTTTTTAAATACAGGGATGCTGTGGGGTCCTCCCCTGTAACTAACTTGGCGAAATGGGCGATGGCGGCTAGATGAGCCTGCGCCCATGACCTTGTCTTTTTGGTATCGAACGCCCACTGAACAAATTTCTCTACTGCCGTTCGTGTTCCTGCCCTGTCGTCCAGTGACTGTATGCCCCCCACTCTCATTACTGTGGCTGCATATTTCTTGTATCTCTTGGCTGCATCTGGGGTGAGCGCGTGCATAACTAGTCTGGACAAATCTATCCCCCAGGTCCCACAGGTATGCTGGGAAAGGGGTCATCTCCTTGTCCGCCCCTGGTACCAGTTCTCTGAATTGCTGCACCTGGGATCGCGACCCCTGGTACATGGCGAGCCTTCAACTCCAGGTTCCCCTCCAGCTGCAATTTAATAAACTGTCGCATTAGCCTCAAAGTGTCAGGGCATCTCTCTGCGCCTTTGTTAATGGCCTGCACCACCCCCTTGTTATCTGACCACAGGGTCAACTTCATGTTTCTGAGCTCCTGCTTCCAAATTGTCAGTGCCACTATTATTGGGAAGAGCTCTAGGAATGTGATATTGCTGGTTATGCCCTGCGCATGCCATCTCTCCGGCCACTGGCTCGCACACCAACGCTTCCCCAGAATTGCCCCGAATCCCAGGCTCCCTGCTGCATCTGTGAACAGGGCTATCTGCTTGGCTGTGACCCAACCTTCTCTCCAGATTAGTATACCGTTAAAATCCTGAAGGAACTCGTCCCACATTAGTAGGTCTTGTTTGACACCCGCTCCCAGCCGGATGTGGTAGTGTTTGTGGGTGACCCCTGATGTCAGCTATGTCAACCGCCTGGAAAATACCCTGGCTGCAGGGATCACCCTAGCTGCAAAATTCAGTGTCCCAATCACCCCTTGCAATTCGCGGAGTGTGGCCTTGCTCCAGCCCAGCAACTTCCTGACCTCTTCCCTGGAATCTCTAACCTTGTCTGCTGGCAGCCTGGCCGTCCCAGCTGCGGAGTCTAATTCTATTCCCAAGAAGGTAAGGCTGCTAGTTGGCCCTGTCATTTTTTCTGCCGCTAAGGGGACCCCCAGTGTCCTGGCCAACTTCTCAAAAGCTGCCAGCGTGCTCCCGCATGTGGGAGACCCAGCTGGGCCAGTGAACATGAAGTCGTCCAGGTAATGCAGTTTCCCGCCCTCTGGGTGCCTGTTGTGGAATGTAGCAAACTGCTCAAAGTATGAACACGATATGGCACAGCCCATGGGCATGGCTTTGTCAACAAACAAGTCCCCCTCCCACTGGAAGCCCAAGAGGTGAAAACTGGAAGGGTGGACGGGCAGGAGGCGGAAAGCGGATTCAATGTCCGCCTTGGCCATAAGGGCCCTTTTACCTGCCGCGTTTACCAAATCAATTGCGTCATCCACTGATGCATACCCAACCGAGCAAGCCTCAGGGGGGATCCCGTCATTTACGGAGGATCCTTCGGGAAAGGAAAGATGATGTATGAGTCTGAATTGCCCTGGTTCCTTCTTGGGGACCACACCCAGGGGGGAAACAACTATGCCCCCATGTAATTTTGGTGGGAGGGGGCCCTCAACTCTACCCAGTGATTTCTCCTTGGCCAATTTGGCCCACACCACGTCCGGATGCTGCATAGCTGATTTTAGATTGTTTGCTCCCTCCATCGGCAAGTGGCCCCTAAATGGAATTTTGAAACCTTCCTCAAATCCCTCCACTAGGACCGTCGCATCTGCCCTGTTCGGGTACTTGTTAGCCAACCTGCCCAGCTGTTGTGTGTCAATGGGGGACCTGGCCAGCTGGCAATCTTGGATGTCCTCAAGTCCCCCCCCTCTGTTGCCTTAGGGCTACTGCTTTTACTCTTGGCTTTCTTGTCGCCCTTTCACTCAGCTTGCTCCGGCATGTTGCCGCCGGATGCCTACCTCCGCAGCTTGAGCACATGTGTTGGAATTTACACGCGGAGCCCCATGTGCAATCCCCGGCGTCAAACTTCCAGCATATGGCCGTGGTTCTAGTGGGAGGCCGGGGTCTCCCCGAGGCATGCTGTGACCTGTGGAATGCCTTGCCCCTGCCCTTGTGATAGGTGCTCCGAAAGGACTGGTCCCCCTTTCCCGCCCAGGCTTTCACTTCCTTTGCCGCTAGCATTTTGTGTATAAAGCCTGAGACGTCCTCCTCATTCCACTCCATCTCAGGATACCTCTGCATTTTTAGTCTAAAGCCTTTGTCATACTCCAGCCACGCATCCCCGGGGAACTGTTTCTGCGCCCAATGGATGTTGGCCTCGTAGAGCCATAAGTCTGCAGCGCAGCGCGGGAACTTCTCAACTATAATGCATGCCATGGTCCTAAAAGCATCCAACCAGTTTTCAAAGCTCCTCTCTTTCCTGGAGCTGCACCTTTCTTTCCTGTCTTCCTCTATCCTGTCGCAAGTTGTGAGGTCCAGCCCTTCTAATTGTATCTCAAGCAGGGAGAAAATGTCTATGAATTCCTTGCGCCATATCCTCTCCTTGACTGCCAGGGGGATGAGGCACGCTAAACCCGTGGCCTTGGTTGTTAAGGATGCTGGCCCAGGGGATGGCCTGAGGTAGGAGTCGCCACTTGGAACCTCCCGCATTGGGTTACCTGTTGTACTACCATACCCCTACGCTGCGACCGGGGACACCTGCTCGCCCTGCCCAGAAGGCCCCACTTGCCCCTGTACCCTCGCCTGTCGCGCCCAGCCTGGGTCGATCAAGTGCCATGGAAGGCTTATTGCCTCTTCTGCGCGCTGCTCCCTTGGCCCCCCTGCCCCCTGCCCCATGCCGTTAAGCCATGCAGGGGTCAATGATTTAAGACACTCCTTCACTATGCTTGCAATATGCTCACCATTTGCTGCGCCGCCGGTCTTCTTGCCGTTGTCTGCTGCGTCTGCTGGCACACCCCCCTTTTGCCGCTCCTTCCTCTGGGGGTTCTTCCTGGGCGCCTTCTTCTGGGGTGTGCATTTGCGCCTTTTTGGTGAGGAAGGGCCAGCCTCATCCTCCCCATTGCCTTCTGGCGCGTCGCCTTTCGCCTGGTCTAGGTGCGGCTGTAGCCATTCACTGCCGTGGATTGCTGACACCTCCCGTATTCTTTTCAGCAGCTCTGCGACCTCTTCTGGTTGGCCGTCTGCCATGGCTCGATGCTCCAAGACTTCCAGGGCCTTTCCCCTGTTGATATGTTGCCCTGTGCCCGAGCCGTTCCGCCCCTGGGTGATCTTTGTCGCCTGCTGCTGCCCCGGCAGGTCACTGCGCGGGATGCCCCTGGTTCGCGCCGCTTTGGGCCTAATGTGTCCCGAGTATCCCTCTGTATGGCCGCTCGAGCGGTACCGCCCGATGCGTGCACTTTCCCGGGCCTCGAGCAGCTGCTTCTTATTTCCCGGGGAAGGCGGGGCAGCTCACGCGCTTAGTTTCTGCCTCGCCCGCCTGGCCATAGAGACCTGTCCCGCTCTCCCGACCCTCGCGCTCTCTGCTGCGGAGTGACGGGGACTATTCAATTAAAGGGGCCGCTTCCGGTTACTGCTCTGCCCGCCTGCAATCACCTGGCCCGCTCGCTCAGCCCTCATGCCCTCTCACCTTTGTGGGAACTGCTTACCGGAGGGCCGAGTGGACGCTAGCTCACGGGCCGAATGTGGGCGGCTCCTGCTTGTCGCTGCGGACCTCTCCACCGGCAGCGAGACCATGCACGGCGTTGGTGAGCACCCGGTCTTCTTGCCCCGCTTCAGTTACGCCAATGACCTAGGGCCGTACAGCCACTCTTTTCCTGGTTTCCCGCCGTACTTCTGCGGGGGGGGGGGCAATTCCTGCCCTCCGTCCAATGGCACTATGCGCGCTGAGGCGGCTGGGCCTTGGACCTCCGCACTTGTCTCCGCTCCCCCACGTGGCCCCGGAGGTTCCGTGCCCCTCGTCGGCACCACTGCGCTTCATTCGGGGAATGCAGGGAGAGCCTACCCAAGTAGAGAAAAAAACCTCAGCCGCACTACTCGAACCGGTGATCCAGCGATGGTCAGCTTCTACGATAGTCCTTCCGGGCAGCGCTTCGCCTTGGCCTTTCTCTCTGCAAACTGTCCGTTGGTGCGCCGCTCTCCCTGCTCCCGCCGCGTACTCATTGGCTGCCTATTTGGCGCCACCAGGCACTGTCCACTTCCGGGCGGCTTGGTGCGAGTTTTCCCCCCCCCTTGGCTTCTGGGCACTTTGAAGCGCGCAGAACCGGTTCTCCACTTGGGCACGGCGCGGGTTATGGCATCGGCCCTTTAGCCTCCCCCCCCCCTTCGGGGGGTGCGGCGGCCTATGCAAATACCATCTTCATCTACACCTCTTCAATGGACTTATTTATATTACCACAGTTATCTTTTCAGTCACGCTTTGTTTCTTATTTGCTTTCCGTTTCAAAAGCAGTCAGAGGGTGTTTGGAAAATTGATGACACATTAGCAGCTCCGAATGCCCCGCACGTGCATAAGCAGTGTCTGAGTACAGTATGGCTTTGCAATGTTAATTAACCCCTTCCAACACACGCACTGATAATTTTGCACTC
Source organism: Lissotriton vulgaris (assembly GCF_964263255.1). NCBI lineage: Eukaryota > Metazoa > Chordata > Amphibia > Caudata > Salamandridae > Lissotriton > Lissotriton vulgaris. Next base: position 1,340,725,104 of record NC_141695.1, on the reverse strand, counting down.
TACAATACAAATATCAGAGGAAACTCATGTAAGGCATACCCCCCACCGGACCACCACCAGAGGGCGCTTTTCAAGGTATGACAGACTAAGTACAACCAGCACGCGCCTCGCTCCTCACTTACTGAAAACCGTGACTTGAAGAAACGGTTCACAGCATCTCATTCCTTCTTTCGTTTAATTGCTTCCCTGTGAAATGGATCCAAAAAAGAACCAGCACGCGCCTCGCGCTGAAAGTATAAACAAAAAATAAAACGAGATGGGAGATGAGGAGGCAGCAGGGGGAGGGGAGAGAGGTGGAGCCTGCAGCCGTTTCCCTTGCGGGAGCAAGCAGGAACCATATGTTAAAGCTCGCTCCCGCAAGGGAATCGACAAACGTGCACACGTCGGCATTGAATGCAACCAAAGGGTTAAGCATTGATTAATTAAATGACTTTTTGGTTGACCAGAACAAGGATTGTGTTTGTTGCTTGAGCAGGGTTTACACTCCCTCAAGCAATAACTCAGCTTCTTTCATTCTTCTATCAAAGTAGAGAGCAATTGAAAAGTTTCAGAATTCGGTCTGACACCTGCAATATATAAAAAAAGAGGAATCTGCTGGTAGACAGAGAATTCCCTAGAAAGATTGTTACTGAAGGTAAGTAACTTTTTGTTTCTGGGCATGATCTAAGATGCCACAACAGTGCTCTGTTTTCAAGTGCAGTGCCTTACATTACAATGTATTTCTCTATTTTCCAGTGGATACTCCACATTCCTGCACTGCAATGAGGTGGAGCATTCTATATATTCTAGTTCAGTGCTTCATATTTAACTCACTGACATAGCAATCCTGAAAGGTTCCACAGTTTGCTCTCTTGCGCACTTGTGTGTCTTATGATAACTTGCAGTTTTCCCATTTTCCTCAGGATCAGAACAGGCCCCTATCCCGTCTCCTAGCTCAGGTGAGAAAATCTCTCTTTTTTCTAAGATGTTATAGGACATGTAAAAGCTTTCCAGTGTATCACCAGTAACTGTTATGTATTGTATTGGAACATTTATATATATCTGTGTGGGGCACTAAAGTGCGCTTGTCTCTAGCATAGCACACTACGCAATGTGGGGTGTGTTGTTAGAAGTGTGTTAACTTAATCTTGATCCTGTGAGGCAAGTGTTGGCATGTTGTGAGTGATGACCACAGAGGTAGGGTTAATATATTATAGGACCCAGAGCTTATCAGAATCATGGATGGAGAAGGGTGGAAGAGAGAGGTGCAGTTTATGGTTTTCATTAAGCTGGCAGATTTAAGCAGATTTTTATGATCATTGTCTATTAAACTGGGTACTGCAAGGTGTTGTCCTTTCTGAGATATTTTGTTTAAGGTGTATGCCCCTGAGTAGGCATAAATTGGAGAGAGAAATTATGGTGTGATCTATTGAGACAGACAGTTAATATCACATGTCTGATTGTCATTCTGAAATGTGAAGAAGCAGCTATAGCATGTAGCTTGTTAGAACCTGCATTGGTGAACAACATTAAAGTCCTCCATCGGCAAGCAGCAGGTGGCAGACTTCCATTCTTAAAAATAAATAACTCCTTGAATAACTAAGGGTAACTCCTAATATAAATGCACTGTTAGTGTTCCTCTGAACTTTATGTTTGTAGGCGCTTTAAACACAAGAATAAATAAACAAAGAGACTCCTCTAAGGGGGGGCTAGAGGGCAGGCTAACAAGATGGCTGCACTGCAGTGAGGCTCCTTCAGCCCTGGAGGAAATATCCATAAAATATCCTGAATTAGCAGAGGTAATTTTGTGGTAACCTGCCAAATCAAGCAGCGGAAGGTCCGAAGAAGTGACACGACCTGCTCATAGTGAACTGGACACGGCGGCGGCCCTACTAGGCGCCTTGAACAATTGCAGCCTGAGAAACGTTGCGCTAACGGCAGGGCCGAGTGAGGCAGGGACCCGCCATTGCCTGCGGTGCCTGAGTGATCGCAGCGGTGTGGGGCAGCTGACGCTACCCGGTAACTCAAGTAAGGTGGAGTAAAAGCTGCGAGCCCGCATGATTGGGGATTGCTCCTGAGGCCATGAGTAGTGCAGCACCCTGTTACGGCCCCGGCGCGGGCTACAGCTACACGAGGCCAGGGGATCCCTGGCCTGTAGAGCTCTGCACAGATCTGTACTGAAATCCAGCTGGGTCAAGCTGCTGCTAGCCGCAAAGGCGACAGACGCAGTACAGGCCTGGCGGGGTCATGAGGCACACACAAGTCGATCTGCAAGAAAAGAAGACGGGCACCGACCAGGCAGTGGGTTCGGGAGTCTGCATCCATGGGCGAATACTGCACAGGCTCATGTGACAGACCAGAAGCGGGCTGAATCCTCGCAAGGCCGGGGGATCAAGGCCTATCGCGCAAAAGCCAGAGCCTTTGCTGCTGCCCGGCCGGGTGCATCCGTGACCTGCATTGGCACTTGCCGCAACACGGACCCTGTGGGGCTGGAGACCGTGGCGGTGCCCCACAGTGAATCACGCCCATCCTGCGATGCAGCAGTGTGGGCCTGCGTCCCTCTGTCAATGCTCACCTGGCGACTGCACCGGGGGGCATCTCCGGGCACCGCTCGTGCGGGGCTCCCCCCTGGCTGCTTCAATGCTCCAGCTGGAATACCCTGGCTCTCTTCCCTGACTGACGCAGCGAGCCGGGGTGTGCTGTCCAGGCCCGGATCCCTGGACTGATCATGCACAGCTGGCCATCCTTATAACTTGCGCCTTGTCCTGCACTCATCTCGTTACTGGGCCCAAAGGCATGGAAGCGCCATCTTAACAATTGTGAAGCGGTGAAAATCAGGAGCAGGGACTTCAAAATCTACATTGTGGACAGCGACTGCCACCCTGCACCGTAGCGACGCGAACACACTGTCTCACCGCTGACGGAGCGTCGCGGCAGGGAGCAAGTGGGACCCCTTGACGCCACTGCTCAGATACTATGACACCATACTAAAGCATGCTGCTAAATGTGGAGAGGGGCCATGGAGCCCATCAACGTAAGCTGCAAAACTGACTGTGCGGTCCCCCAAGGCCATCACCGCCAAGCAAGTGGGCGCTGCACATACATCGCAGGGCGCACGCCAGAAGACAAGAACCTGGTGAGGCACAAGCCGCTTATCTAGCCGCTCCTCAGCGACGAGCACACAAAACGGCCGTACTGCGGATTCCCGGGGCAGGCCAGAACACATGACGCGGTGAGGCTGATTGGGAGGAGTCAGCAGCACGCACCCGGTTGCCGCGCTGGAAAACCTTCTAGTGCGTGGCATGCATCGACGAAATAGCTATCTGTGGGACCAGGGGCCACAGAGACACAAAGCACACACACGTTGACGGGGATGGAAGGCTGCCCCTAAAAGACAACTGTAACTGGAAAATAGACGGACCATACCGCGAGGTGGGAGCAAGCGACCTGTCCTATCACGTACGCCATATCACCTGCACTCGTCCAGCACGTTTGGCAAGTACCACTTTGCAATGTGGAAACTAGATGGAAAGCAAGCTAAGTTATGGTTCCCGCCTGAGGCGGAGCACGATAGGTCAAGCCAGGCAGGACAGGGCTCACACGACGCAGAGATGAAAACTCTGCTGCTCACGATGAAGAACAGCATAGTATCCATCAAGGGGAAAATGGACTCAATGTGCACCAGAATGGACCAAATTACACAGAAGTTGGAGAAGCAAGACGGCAGAATCTAAGAAGCAGAAACCAGAATATCTATTCTCAAAGATGACCATGCAGGACAACTCACAGACATGGACAAACTGCTCAAAGTGATTGCGGCAAAAAATTAAGATCTCTAAGCCCATTCGAGGCGTAATAATATCCGAATCACCGGCATACCAGAAACCACCAATACTGGGAGGCTATAAGACTACGTGGAAAAGCTGCTAATCACCTGTTTTGGCTAGGAAGCCTTTTCTTAAAAGCTTATCGTGGAAAGGGTGCATCGAACACTGGTGCTGAAGTCCCCACCAGGAGCGCCACCCAGACCCATAATCGGTCAACTGCTCAATTATAGAGACTGTGATGTGGCCCTTCACAAGGCGAGGGAAATGAAGGATGTACTCTTCGAGAACAATGCCATATCACTATATCCTGACTTCACGCTTCAAGTCCAGGAAGGGTGGAAAAATTATCTGCCATTCAATAAAAAACTGCAGCAGGAGGGAGTAGGTTGCGGCTCACCTATGACGGCAAACACCACATATACAACACTCCACAACAGGCAGCAGACTTTTTTTTAAAACAGTAAAGGCTTCCAAGAGAGCAGAGCACTCCCCATCAGGTAGCAGAGAGGAACCTTCGCCATATGATGAGGAGTGAGGACTGCTGGCGGAGGCTGAAGGGACACTTACAGCAGCTCAGTTTCTACACTTTCCCCGCAACTAGATCTTACGCTGCTCTCAGGTAACTTTTTGTCTCACATATGTATGGCCTGACGCCACATCGTAGTACTGAACAGATACAGTGAGAACCCTCTGGACAATGAACCTGCATTCCAGGGCCTCCTCATGTACACCATGATTGTGCAGGAGACGATGCCATGCCCCCTAGGACACAAGTCCCAAGGGAGATCCCCTTTCCTTCATTGGGGGGAACTGTCCTTATAGTTAACTATGTTTATTCTTATGTTATGGGAATGTTGAGCGTGTTGTTAACCAGTCGACTTGCTACTTAAGCACACTTCGTCTTTCACAATGCGACTGCCATCATGCCTGATCACCACCATACTTATAAGACGAATATATGCTACAGGCCTGTAGCATGGAACACGTATCAAAGGCAGGGGACAGATGAGACAAAGGTCGAATTGGCGTACACAGCTCTGTTGGGAGGGGTTAGAAGGGCGAAGACTGTACACGGCAAGTTGGGGACGCCGTTGTGGGAGAGACATTTGGGTAACAATATAGGCATTGATAGATTTACAATGCACACAGGCAGCACAGGTACAGCTATCGCTCAGACGCAGACACTCGTTGGTAGGGCAAATACACCCCTCGTTATTAGCTGATGGCAAGCGAGGAACAATATGCAGTTCAAGTGGTACTACAGACATGGAACGTTAGAGGGCTGGGAGACCCTAGGAAAAAAGACATATACTGGCTTATTTGGACAGACATCACATGAGCATAGCTATGCTACGGGAAGCACATACCTTCCCCTCTACTGGGTCACAGTTTGCGGCTCGATGGGCCTCCCACAGATATTTCTCTTCTTACTCGGCTTACTCAAGAGGCACAGCAATCCTCATTAAAAAACGCTGCCTTATGTTGGGAAGGCTCCACAATGATTAGCAGGGGAGATTCTGCATGACGTGGGGTAGGCTGGCTGCAGCATCCATCACGCTGGTGAGCAGCTATGTTCCTAACGTAGATGATGAAGAGTACTTCAATAAGTTATGGCACAAATAGTGAGCCTAGGCTTGACCCACCTAATTTGGGGAGGAGATTTTAACCTAACGCTCCATCCATCATGGTCCCGTTCACATCCCCTGCCACACCACTACACAAAGGCACCTTCGGGCCCGGCGCTGCAGGATCAAGAGGCCCCGACGCCGCCGGCACCTTCGGGCCCGGTGCCGCGGGACACCGTTAGACCTTCCTCGGGCTCTAGATCGTCACCGGTGGGCCTTACGACCCCCCCGGCGTCGGTCCATCAGGTGTCGCCTCCTGCGCCGTCCTCGGGCGGCGCCGTCCCCGATGCCTCCTTCATTCCGGTTCCGGCGTCGGAACCAGCGCCGCTGGGCGCCGCTTTCGATGCTGCTTGGGGAGTTTTACTTCAATGAACCGGCCCCATTAGTTGACAACCCTGAGTATCAGGAGATGGGTGATGAGGAGGATTGGGAGGGGTCTGAGGACCCTCTGACCCGGGAGTGTCAGTCTCATGAGGACTGGGCAGGAGACCTTGGGGAGGCCAGTGGTCTGGACACCTCTCCTGACACTGGCTTTGTCTCGCCTCCTACCGTGGCTTCGGAGGAGGGGGCAACATATAGCGTGGTGTTGATGAGGGCTGCCAAGGCCTTGGGCCTTGAGCTCTCCGTCGCGGCCGTGAGGACTAACCTCCTCACTGAGGTCCTTAAACCGCAGTCAATCTCTGCCGAGCCTCTGCTGCCCTTTAATGAGGCCTTGACCAACGTTCTTTTGGGCACTTGGTCCAAGCCCGCTACGTGTTCGCCCGTAGATAGGAACGTGGCCAGACGCCACCACCCGGCCCCGGGCGACCCATGTTTCCTGTCCACCCACCCCACCCCCGAGAGCCTGGTCATCCAGGCCTCCAATTCCCAGACTGCATTCCCGTCGGCCCCGCCGGACAGGGAATCCAAGAGGTACGAGCAGTTCGGGAAAAAAGATCTTCTCCTCCCTTAGTCTGGGACTGCGGTCTTCCAACACCGCATGCCTCTTGGGCCGCTACACCCACTCTCTGTGGGAAACGGTCGCGGAAGTGCTGCCAGAGTGTCCGTTGGAGGTACGGGCCAAACTCGGCCAAGCCCTTGTGGAGGGCCGAGATGCAGCCAGATATTCTATCCGGTGTGGGCTGGATACCACCGACTCACTGGGCAGAGCGATGGCTACGACGGTGGCGGTTAGGCGCCACGCCTGGTTGAGGTCCGCCAACTTTTCGGCCGATGTCTGAAGTACACTGATGGACATGCCGTTCAATGGCCGTCGCCTTTTTGGCGACAAGGCAGACCATGCGCTTGAGCGCTTTAAGGACTCCAGGGCTACTGCCAAGTCCTTGGGCCTCTCGGCCCCGCGCCAGCAAACGGCTGCCTTTTGCTCTTTTCGTGGCCAAGGAAGGGGCGTCCCCACACGTACCGCCAGCCACACGCCGCAGACTAACTTCCAGCGCTGTGGTGGCCGTGGTAATCGCCGTGGAGGCGGTCGGGGACAACGGCGAGGCCAGTCCACACCCTCCCCCTCAGCATCCGCCTCTAAACCCTCCTAGTCCGTGCTTTTCGGCCCATGTGACGCCAGTGGGGGGCAGGGTTTGCCATCACCACTCTCACTGGCGCACTGTCACTTCGGACAGGTGGGTGCTGCAGATCGTCCGAAGGGGCTAATCCCTCCCCTTCGAGACGACTCCTCAAGCCATGCCACCGCAACACCACCGCGTATCGGGGGATCATTTGCGGCTTCTCCAGGAAGAAGTGTCGGCCCTCTTGGCCAAGGGGCCCATGGAGCGCGTTCCTGGGCCAGAAGTAGGACGTGGTTGCTACTCCCACTACTTCCTGGTACCCAAGAAGGGCAAAGGGGGCCTACGCCCTATCTTGGACCTAAGGAACGTCAACGGCTTCCTCCGGAAGGAGAGGTTCAAGATGCTGACTCTGGCTCAGGTCTTAGCTGCCCTAGACCCAGGAGACTGGATGGTAGCGTTGGACTTGCAGGACGCTTATTTCCACATCCCCGTCCTGCCGGCCCACCGGCGCTACCTGCGGTTCACGGTAGGCCACAAGCACTTTCAGTTTACCGTGCTCCCCTTCGGCCTTACCAGCGCCCCACGGGTGTTCACGAAGGTGATGGCGGTGGTCGCAGCTCATCTGCGCAGGTTAGGGGTTTCAGTCTTCCCCTACCTCGACGACTGGTTGTTGAAGGCGGGATCGCCCCAGACAGTCGTCAGCCACCTCCAGACTACGGCGGATCTACACCTGCTGGGGTTCTCCATCAATGTGCCGAAGTCACACCTGTGCCCCTCTCAGAAGCTCCTTTTCATCGGAGCGGTTCTCGACTCGGCGCAGTTTCGGGTTTATCCGCCCGAATAGCGGGTTCAGGATATACAGGCTTTGATTCCAATCTTCCGGCCTTTATCCTGAGTTTCGGTCAGGTTGACGCTGCGGCTTCTGGGGCTGATGGCTTCCTGCATCCTCCTGGTGCTTCACGCCCGTTGGCGGATGCGGGCTCTGCAGTGGGACCTGAAGTTTCAGTGGGCCCAGCATCAGGGCAACCTGTCCGACCATGTCCTGATCTCGGAGGGCACTGCAAGACAGCTGCAGTGGTGGCTCACGGACCGCGATTGGGTCAGCGGCAGATAGCTCTCCCTTCCCCAACCGGAGCACGTGGTTGTGACGGACGTGTCCCTTCATGGCTGGGGAGGCCACATGGGAGAGGCGGAGATCAGAGGCCTCTGGTCTCCGGCGGAGTCCCGGCTCCATATCAACCTTTTGGAGCTGCGGGCGATTCGTCTAGCACTGAAGGCATTCCTCCCCTCTGTCCGAGGGAGTGTAGTGCAGGTGTTCACGGACAACACCACCGCCATGTGGTACTGCAATAAACAGGGCGGGGTGGGGTCGTGGCCCCTCTGCCAGGAGACTCTGCGCCTCTGGCAATGGCTGGAACATCAGGGCGTGACTCTGGTGGTTCAACACCTGGCAGGTTCTCTGAACGCCAGGGCGGACGAACTCAACCGTCGGTGCATGATGGATCACGAATGGCGTCTGAACTCGGACGTGGCGCAAGGTCTCTTTCTGCGATGGGGAGAGCCTTGGTTAGATCTATTCGCCACCGAAGAGAACGCGCCATGTCATCAGTTCTGCGCGTTGGAATTTCCAAGGCGGCACTCGCTCTGAGACGGTTTTTGTCGCGAGTGGAGTTGCGGTCTGTTGTACGCCTTTCCGGCTATACCACTTCTGCCCAGAGTGCTGAAGAAGATCAGGCGCGACCGGGCACAAGTCATCCTTGTGGCTCCGGACTGGACACGAAGGTACTGGTATCCCGAGCTACTCAGTATGTCAGTCGATCACCCGGTTCGTCTGCCTCTTCAGGGGGACCTTCTGTCGCAGCATCAGGGGACGGTCCTCCACCCGAACCTGTCCAGTCTCCACCTCCATGCTTGGAGATTGAGTGGCGACAGTTGAGGCCATTTGACTTGCCTCCTGAAGTCTGTGTCATCATTCTGGCAGCCAGGCGTCCCTCCACAAAGTGAGTATACGCCTGCAAGTGGAACAGATTTGTGGCATGGTGGACAGCAAAGGCTGTGGATCCTCTTTCTGCCCCTTCTTTCTGAGGTTCTTCTCTTCCTTCTTTCTCTTGCCCAGCAGGGCTCTGCTCTGGGCACTATCAAGGGCTACCTTTCTGCCCTTTCAGCCTTCTTAAGGCTACCTCATCAGCCTTCTTTGTTCAAGTCCCCCATTGTTAACAGATTCTTGAAGGGCATCACTCATATGTTTCCTCCGGTTCCCTTTGTGATGCCTCAGTGGGACTTGAACCTGGTTCTTACCTTTCTGATGTGTGCTCCCTTTGAGCCACTTCACAACTGTCCTCTACGCCTTCTTACGTTGAAGACAGCCTTCCTGGTAGCCATCACCTCTGCCAGGAGAGTGAGTGAGCTCCAGGCTCTATCTTGTAAACCTCCGTTCCTTTCAGTCCATCCGGACAAGGTTGTGTTAAGGACGAGACCTTCTTTCCTGCCCAAGGTGGTCACGGCCTTCCACATTGGGCAATCCATTACCTTGCCCACCTTCTTTCCGCCTCCGCATCCCTCGAGAGAGGAAGAGAGGCTCCACTGTCTGGACCCAAAACGTGCGCTCTCGTTCTATCAGGATCGCACACGTCAGTTCCTGGTGGATGACCAACTCTTTGTTGGTTACGTGGGCGCTAAGAAGGGGAAAGTGGTGCACAAGCGGGCCATCTCGCGGTGGATCATCTTGTGTATCCAGGCGTGTTACTCCTTGGCAAAGAAGGAACCCCCTGTTGGGCTGAGGGCTCATTCCACTCGAGCCACAGCGACTACGACTGCTTTGGGCCAAGGTGTGCCCTTGCAGGACATTTGCCAGGCGGCTACGTGGGCCTCGCTGCACACGTTTGCAAGACATTATTGCCTGGACAGTCAAGTCCGGAGGGATGGCTTCTTTGGCCGTTCCGTCCTCCAGGACTTTCTGGTGTGATTATTGGTTCGCAGACCCACCACCACGGGGTTGGTATTGCTGGGGTATCTATTCTAAGGTAAGGAATCTATCACTAACGTGCCTCTTTCAGAGGCACAAGTTACTACTTGTGTAACGATATATCTGGTAGAGACATTAGTTAGTGATAGATTCCTTACCGACCCACCCATCCTCCCCGTTCTGCGAACCGATATCTCCCCGTTCTGCGAAACAATATCTGTAAGAGACATTAGTTAGTGATAGATTCCTTACCTTAGAATATCCCCAGGCGTCAGACTGGATCCGGAAACTTTTGCGTAGCAGTACCCTTGCTAACGTGTCTCTTTCAGAGGCACAAGTTACTACTTGTGTAACGATATATCTGTAAGAGACATTAGTTAGTGATAGATTCCTTACCGACCCACCCATCCTCCCCGTTCTGCGAACCGATATCTAGGGTTAAGGTCATCCCCTTTTAGGGCCCTAGTTTCATGGCACCAGTGTTGGTTTTTGGCATAGCTCTGCGTTTCTGGCGCGGAAAAGCTGTGTCTAAGAACTGACGCCAGCACGCAGAGGCGGCGTCTAAGTACTCCGATGACGTCATCACAGCGCCCACGACGCCGACGACGGACGCATAGCCGCAGACGACGCCTACCGACGCGCAAGGGTACTGCTACGCAAAAGTTTCCGGATCCAGTCTGACGCCTGGGGATATTCTAAGGTTAGGAATCTATCACTAACTAATGTCTCTTACAGATATATCGTTACACAAGTAGTAACTTGTGAGTTAATTATATAATTGTTAATTAATTATTAATTAGTAATTAAATATTATTAAATGGTATTTTTTATTAATTTTTTTAGTTAAATATATTTTGCTAATCATGTTTTCAATAATTATGTCTTGGTATTTGTAAATGGTTTATATTTATTTAATAGTTACGTTTTTTATTTTAAAAAAAATACATTTATTTATAAGTATGTTAATTTTACCCCTACGCTATCCAACACTTTCCCTACTGTTGATCTCTCTGGAGTGGGAATAGTAATTGTTACCCCTACGCTATCCAACACTTTCCCTACTGTTGCACTCTCGGGAGTGGAAATAGTCATTTTTACCCCAACGCTATCCAACACTTTTCCTACTGTTGCACTCTCTGGAGTTGGAATAGTAATTGTTACCCCTACGCTATCCAACACTTTCCCTACTGTTGCACTCTCTGGAGTGGGAATAGTAATTTTTACCTGTACGCTATCCAAAATGTATTTCATTTTTTTTATTTGTTTTACATTTTTAATAATTGTTATTTATATTATTATTTGATGTATATAAATGTATTTGTAATTTATTATATTTTCATTTATTTATAAGTTATTAAAATAATTTATTAGAGGTATTATTAATGAAGTATATACTATGTATTATATCTTTATTATTATTAGTTTTTATTACAATATTTATTAATTTTAAATATTATAATATATTTTTTACTATATTTATTACATTTATAAGTATTATTTTTTTAATATTCCATGTTTTTTTAATTTATAAAAACGATCTTTTTAAAAAAACGATCTTTTTGACATCGATATTATTTTTTCGATATTTTTGTACTTACCTTGTTAAAGATAGGATCTCGATATTAACGTAATCGATATTTTTGTTGCGATATTTTGGTAGGTAGATATTTTTGTAGTCAATATTTTGTCATAGATTCGGTGTGGGGTGGGAAACAGCCCTGGATCAAATGGAGTGCCCTCACACTTCCGTTTGCGCAGGGTGAGTTTGAGGCACCAGATCCCGAACTTTACTATCTCAGAGCCCATACACATTATGCTGCATACTGGTTTGAGTCACCACCCTTTATGATGCACTTAGCGGGGCTGCAGGGGTATATGGCACCTCTCCCCCTAACAGGGTTTCTGGGAACTGACAACAAGACGTTGGAGGAAAAAGATCAACAGTAGCCTGCACTAATGGGGCATGGCACGCTCTCGCAAAATGATCACAAACTCCCATGCTATATTCCTCATTACTTCCCCTCCAAGACCAACTGGGACTACCAGTCACACAGGAAGGTATTTGCAAGCGAATGCTCCTCAAATATAACAGGAACACATGGGGGACATGTATGCCCACAGGCAATTCAAAGGGGCGGTTCCTCTATATTTGATTGCGTCAGGATGTAAGGCTGCTACTCCCAAGTTCCCGGAGGAATGCCTCACACTGCTCCCATTGCATCAACTGTTGCTAGCTGGGGCATCTCACGCAGTGTCCTGTATGTACAAGGCGACAATAGGGGCAGGAACACACAACAAAGCGAAGGCAAAAATGGGGTGGGAAACAGATTTGGGACACCAGCTGACAGACGAGATCTGGGCATTTTGCTGCTAGCAGACAGAGCGCATCACAACAAGTAGCAGATTTCGGATTATACATTTTAAATTTCTTCATAGGGTGTATTATTCTCCTGTGAAAATGCACAAGCTCCAACTGCGCGATAATGATAAATGCAGCCGCTGCAAACAAGAGGGGGTGGGTTTTTACATTTGCGTGGGAATGTAGGGCCATAGCGCACTATTGGAATGAGGTGGAAGCGGCCCTGAGGGACATGATTGGCGAGCAGCTGGTCTTAACACCTGAGATGGGACTCCTATGGTATTTGCCCGGCTATAGAGGCCAAATAAAACGTCTGATAGCGGTGGGATTGCTCATTGCAAAGCAAACAAGCATTGGCCTAGCCAATAGGTCTTGCCTTTGGGACCTTATAAGTGTTTAGTTATCCAGCACAATATCCGTGGTGCAACAACATCAAGTGTTGCATGGCTAAACACTTATAAGGTCCCAAAGGCGAGACCTATTGGCTATGCCAATGCTTGTTTTTAAAAGCAAGTAAAGATGGACAGCCACCTTAAAATGTTATTTTACATTCTGCCAAACGACATCAAGTTTTTACGAGGGTGAACTGGCCTTTTGCTCAAAGAATTCAACTTTAGAATTAAAATATTTCTGTATGGCCTCACCAGAAAATTTGTTTATCAACTGAAAGATCACATGACCGGTAACAGTACTTTGCTAATTAAACCGAATTTAAATGGCGAGCATTTCCCATACGCATGCGCCACATCGCTTTGATTGCGTTAAGCTTTGCATTACATTCATCAGCCATAAAAGACTACTTCCAAGAAAGTCCACGTGGGTAGGGCTGCATTCTGGTGACAGACAGGCATGCTCAAATGTATTACATCCACAGGTGCTAGATGGTTTTTCAAAAGCAGGAGGCAGTAAAAGAAATTCAAATATGCCACTGTGCACATGTATTTTGGACAGTTACATTTCATTTTGACAATGCCTCGAATTTGGTAAAACTATGTTGACTGGCTTGTGCATCACGTGTTTTGTTTGACGAAGGTCGTACTCCGTGCATCACCAGAGCTGACAACTCTGAAATCACGCGCCCTTTGCGTGAGGCTGAAAACGAAAGTACATTCCAATGACAGTTTTAAAAGCTGCACTGTTCTAAGAGGTCAGGAATCTCTAAAACACCCAACGGTCTTATGATCACTCACTGTAACCTACGTGCCAGAAACCTTTAGCTAAGCGGTTAGACGTTTCTTAAAAAATGCAGCTAGCTGGTAGACAGAGCCAGGCACCCAATCAGCTTTCAAGCAGCAGCGTCAACGGCTTTAAAAAATTATTGAAGCAAGTGAGGTGAAAATGGTAGGAGGGAAGGATAGAAGCAGATGAAGCAGGATGGAGGCGTCAAGCCGGAAAAAAAGAGAAGAAAGACGGAATGCAGAAAGGTGCAGTAAAGGAACAGAGGGTACGAACAAAATGAGTAAAAGGAGCGCTGTACGGGTGACACACATAAGCAACACCAACATCGAAGGCGGGCAGCAGGGGGAGGGGAGAGCTATGCCAATGCTTGTTTAAATCGGGTAGATTTATTTATTTTTGGAGAATTTTTTTTGTCTTATTTGATGTCTGCAAAAAGGAAGGCCCTAACAATCGAGGTGTAAGTAGATATCTGGCACAGCTCTTCACTATTCACTTGCCACTTTGGTTGCCTTAGGAAAAAAAACACAAAAGGCTCAGACAATGGTTCAAGTGTATTGGTAAAAAAATTGAAAATGTAACTGTGGGTAGAGGTCAGGCTGAGAAGAGTAGAGGAGCGCACTGCTCAGTTATTAACTTTCTTCACTGGTTAGTACTGCCTTGGTCGTGTTGGATCTTGTGAAATTTGCGTTCAGGAGTTTGTTGAAAATTTGTTGAAAATTTGTATCCATTGATAGCTGGCTTCTTTCTGTGGCAGGAGCCTGCAAATCCTGCAAGGAATTTGAAATGTTTCTACTCTGGCGACCTCAGGAATTTCAAGATGGAAGCCTAGTATTCCTGGTTCGGATAAATTCCACTCCTCGTTGTTAAATCGACGGCCTTGTTCCATAGGGCAGTCCTTGAAAGAAAGTAGACTGCCTGGAAGAAAATTTGTCGCCTCATGCTGCCTTCCATGTTGTGGTAACGCAGTTTCTTTCTGAGATGCCGCAGGAGGATTCTGTAAATCTGGCTCACGGCCCATTGTGGCTGTACTTCAGAACTGCCGCCAGTTATTTTAACACCTGTTTAGGAAGAGCTAGAAGGCACACCTATGAACATTAACTATTACAGCTTTTACTTCTTAGTCAGTGATCACAACATGAAAACAAGGCTAGAGGTGCTGGATTACACCCACAAATGCTCCGCATTGCATAGAAATATACACGCACACAAAGGATTTCTGCACAACCTTGCACACGCTGATCCTTTCTAAACTGGCCTGCGGTAATATACGTTCCTCACCGGTAACAAACTTGCTCCCCCAAAACCACCCCAGCTGCACCAACGACATTGATGGACAATGTGTATGAACAACCTGATTGCGATAAACCAGAGAGGGGAAACGTATTGTGTAACCCGTTGGATAAGTTTACGATTGATGGTGGACAGTTGTGTTTTGTTAAAAAGTAAAGCAGTAGTGGCTAATGTTTCGCTGCTTCCAGAGCCGCGTCGCTGTCTGTTAAACATTTGGGAGCCTAATGATTTAAGCAAATCGATGCAGGACTGGGCAACGCTGGGTATTGTGTATGCTAAACGAAATGTGGCCAGGGCCTGGGGTTCCCCCGTGTCACCGGCGCTCAGAGACTGGAGCGCGGATATGGACCCTGCAATGGTTGCCGAAAAGACTGTATATTTAAATCGGAAATGCCCGAGAAAATGGGGGAAAATTTGGGGAGCCTGGAATGAATACAGAGGGTATGTTTGTGAACCACCTCCCATGGAAAGTGACACTGATTCGGAATGATACAGAGGGAGGAGGGGATAACCTCGGAGGAGAGGGCATATAATGTATAAATATCTTGGGGTAGTAATAACACTGATTCCACATGCTCAAGTATGATGGCCGCTATGTATTATTTATTAACTGTGCACGACTGGTACGAACAATGTAAACCCTGAAAATATCCAATGTTGAACTTTTATTAACAATAAAAAATGTAATTAAAAAAAATAATAATAAGTAAAGCAGTAAACACAATAAAGGAAAAAGAAAAAGAAGCACAAGCCAGGCAGGCTGCCGGCAGCAGGGGGAGGAGCGTGCGCGGCAGCAGAGGGGGGGAGGAGGGGGGCTGCTTGATTCCCTTGCGAGAGCGATAATTGCTACCATATGGCAGCGCTCGCTCCCGCAAGGGAATCTCCTCACGTGCACGTGTTGCCATTGAAGGCAATGGAGCGCATGCACATTTTAGCCTGAAAAAGGCACTCAATGGCTACAGGTCTCTTACCTATACAGCGCAAGCGCGCTGCGTAGGCGAGACCTAAAAATTCATGTAGGTGGGGGAGGGGCAGGGCGCCCAAATTTAAGGAATGGCTAGCAGAGATGACATACTGTCTGGAGCAAAGCAACATATACTCGCAGCTGCTACCTCCAAGCTCTAGACCCTGTGATATTTTGGAACCTCTCACGACTTAGTTGCAGTGTATGACTACCAGCAAAATTGCTGTATGAGCTCCACCTGTAAAGATCACCCGGCTGACCGTAGTGGCCCAGTAGTAGAATGCTGGGGTCGACCGATTAGACGCACAATGTATAGTGGTGTACAAACTGCCTGCATAACGCTCTCACTGTGTACTGTGATCAGCCTTTTAATGCGAACAAACGTGCTGTACCAAATTGTAGCCCTTTAATGTAACTAAAATGCCTACTGAGTATTGTATGTGTTCTGTTTTTGATATGAAAAATGCAAAAAAAGAAAGTTTAAAAAAAAAGAGACTCCTCTAAGCCTTAATCCTCTTCCTTTGGTTAAACAAGTAAATGTGGCCATCTGCCAAGGGAGGATTTGGGGAGAGGTTGGGTGAGGTGTTAGGGGCTGTCTACCCACTTGAAACAGTATGGAACCACGGATTGGCAATTTGCTGTTTGGAGGGTTCATTTTCGGAACCCATCAAGCTTGCCAACAAGCAAATAGACAGTAGAACGAAGAGGGACAAAGTTAAAATGTGAAATATGACTCAACTGGAGAAATTGTCAGTGATTTTCGTCCCTACATATATAAAGCCTGCCACAAAAAAGGAATGGCTTTAAATGGTTTAAACAGCAGGTCTGTAAGTGGAACCCCGGTGAAACCATACCTACTGGCAAAAACTCACCCCTTATGTAACCCTGCCATGTAATAGGTTTAATTTCTCCACAAGACTCGAGGCCTGATTTAGAGTCTGGGGGAGAGGGTACACTGATGCAACTTTGATAGTGTACCCTGACCCTCTA
Source organism: Lissotriton vulgaris (assembly GCF_964263255.1). Classification (NCBI taxonomy): domain Eukaryota; kingdom Metazoa; phylum Chordata; class Amphibia; order Caudata; family Salamandridae; genus Lissotriton; species Lissotriton vulgaris. The sequence continues at coordinate 1,340,708,424 of NC_141695.1, read as the reverse complement.
TGCCAAGCCTTCGGTGCGCGTGGGGTCATTACGTTTAGATTTCTTTTTAAACAAAATCTCGATTTGGGATTTTGTTTGTAAGAAAGCAAAAACGTGTTAAAAGTTTGACAGGCATCTATCAATTTGACGGTACTATCCATCACATTTTTAACACATTGACAGGAACCTGTGTGAAGGTGGTGCCTGTCAATTTCTAGTGATGTTTGCAGGGCTAGCGCACATCTCTAAATGTGGCGGACTAGTACGCCATCAGGCTAGGGAGAATTTTTATCTCTCACCATGATGTACCACAAATGTACTATGCAATTTTAAGCAGTCCCTCAGAGGCCTCTTTTGAATCTGAAAAAATATATATATTTGAAGGTTTCGAGAACCGGAGGAAAGTCTCCGGTATGTGCTAAAGAAACCCATACTTATTTTGTCTGTGACAGACCACATGTTGCTACCAAAGCAATACTTGATGCCAAGGTTGGTACCATGGAGCAAATGAAGGCTTAGACCTTTGCTGTATTGTCACCACCTCGATGATAAACTTCACAATTTCATGGTTAGGACGTATCCCAAGTCCCTTAAAATATTTCAGAAACTCCTCTTAAATGCCATGCACTCAATGTTTGCAAGAGCATTTGTGCCATCCAGTGTGCCTTTTGGTCCCGTACTCTTTCCGTCCTCCCACTGTTCCTGCCTATGGTGCTGGCACTGCTCGATCCAGTTCCACCTGGTCCTACGACGACTCCTCACTCGTTTGACCCGATGTTGTATAATATCTGGTATCCCCACGGTATTGTGTATCCCCTGCTCTTCGGCACTTTTCGGAAACGAAATTCAGCCCGGGCAGGTTCAGACAGAAGCATCTGAGCACTGCTCGAGCTGAGTTAGGGGATACACGATTCAACAGGATGTCAAAGTCCGCTCTAGCGATAAATCACCTGAAACGTTTGCACGAAGAGAGACAGACAGAAATAAATAGAGAGACTGAATCGTAAATAAAATAGCAATTAAGTTAATAAACATTGTGAAAGCAAAGAAACTATTGCTGAAGCATATCGAATCGTAACGAAATAACACAAGGGGAATAGAATAGAAACAAGCATTTGCAATGCAATAGGTCTCGCATTTACATGAGTTTGAGCTATTGACATTGCAAATAATAATGCCTTTTATTTTTTTTAAAAACATCTATAAAAGGCATAGTTATTTACAATGCCAATAGCTGAAACTCTTGTAACTGCAAGACCTATTGCATTGCAAATGCGTGTTTCTTTTTTTCGTGCCCCCATCCTCCACCTGCCACTCGGGTCCGTTAGCAGCCGCTACTGCCACAGATAATACAGCCCTACTTTAAATGTGGGTGTGGACATCAACAAGGTACTATTGTACTTGAAAATGGGAGAGTCAAGAGAAATTCCTGGAGGAGCAGTACTATAGTCTAGCCAGACTACATTTTTTACAACCCAGCTTTGAAGAAAGTCACGCACCACACCATCCCACTCAGAAAAACTGAATTAGAATTATACAGAAACCAACACAGGCAGGGAATAGCGACAAATATTTCAACCAGTAAGCAACGTTCTTGAAACAAGAGTGCATACACCACACTTGACACCATGACAGATTCCACACAATTAATGTGGAAGGAATGTAAACATTAAACAAGCACACACAAAACATATATTTTAAAGCATTTTCTACTTACCTCAGCTGCCAGATAGGGTCATATTCCAGCTAATTGTACTCCATTTTTATACTACACTAATAGTGTGATAAAAAAAAACCTGACTGAAAACAAGGAAATAAGTGCCTCAACCAACATCCTTAAGGACGAGCTGCCCCTGTGTTCCTGGCACTGACTTTGCCACCTCTGAGGTCAGGGGTCACACAGGGCAAGTCAGGGGTCACATATGTGACCCCAAAATGATGCCCATGAGTACACTCAGGTAAAATAGAAGCGAGCCCGCTCAGTGAATCTTTTGAGTGGGAGGCAACAGCCACCTGCCCACCCACATCCCTGATACTCCCTGTAGATTATGAATCTGTAGGTATTACTACACTAGCGCGCTGAAGACATGTCTGCGCAACCATATAGGAGAGGATGAGAAATCTTGAAGATACTCATTAGCTGTATCAAGGCTGCTATGGAGTGGAGTAACAGAAATAAGTATGATTGTATATTAAATTCTGCATTTAAAGATTTGGGCTAGCACCTGCCCAGCACTAGTAAAAAACATATCACACACTTACACAGACCAAGGTCAAGAGTGCGGGCGTTCTCTTACATCACTCCTAAAGTATCTAAACTGTAGACCTGGCTTTTCAATTAATCAACCTAAGCTAGGCCAGGCTAGACACACACACCTGCTAGTTTTTTGGGCTAAGGGCTGAGTTTTAGGGTTCAGGGTGGGGGGTTAGGGGTGTCTGTCTGTATGTTGGTGTGCTGTTTGTGTTCACTGCTCTGTCTTTGCCTTGTCAGAAAGTGTGATTTGTGTGTCTGCTGATATGTTGGTGAGATGTGTGTATCTGTCTATATGTTGGTGTCTATACTTTTATCCATATGTTGGATTTCTGTTTGTGTCTTGTCACTCATTGTCGTGTGCGTGTCAGTCAATATATTGGGTATTATCTGAGTATCAGTTTGTTGTTTTTAGGGCTCGGCCTACGTCACCACTTCGTCAGAAGTGGGGCGGAGCTCCGAGTCGTATTGTTACGGGGCTCAGAATAGTGAAGTAAAAATTCCTCACTGCGCTAGATTTTTCCGTAGTTTATTTTGGCATCTGCATGCTAATTGGTCCTCGCAGAGCTGTGTTTCTAGTAGCCTTCACGCAATAGGCCATATGGATTTCAGTTTGTGCACTTCCTGCATATTCTGTGTGGTTACGCGCAGGGGAGTGCAATAAATTGTCAGTTACGAGCTTTCAGGGTGCCGCGGTAATTGAACCCAGATGTTTGGGGCACGTTCACCAGTCTGCAGTGAGTTTGGTGGGCGCGCGTTCGTCTGCATCCTTTCATGTGTAAGTGTTAGCCTATAGAAGAGCTGGCTTGGTCGTGCGCTGACAATGAGACACATAGTCTTCATTACCCCACATAGTATGTAAGTGCGTTTGTATTGGAGACAGTAAAGTCCAGGTACGAAACAGAATTCTTTTCACTGGCATAAGAACAGTCCCACATTTTGCCGCATTCTCCTCATCTCATCAAAGGGGCTCATGTCTTGTTCAGCAACAAAACCAAACCTCCGAGAGCAGGAATGTGTTTCTGCATGGAGGGTCCGAGCAGCCGGGTTGCAACAGTTGTGCTTGTGTGTCTAACCTTGGGCCTCATGACAAGTAGGTTGATTTTAGGTGCAGGGATACACAGGCACTGCTCACACACACAGACACTGTTGACACACACGGACACTGCTCACACACACAGGCACTTCTCACACACACAGGCACTTCTCACATACACAGGCACTTCTCACACACACAGGCACTTCTCACACACAGGCACTGTTCACACACAGACACTGCTCGCACACAGACACTGCTCACACACACAGACACTGTTCACACACACAGACACCGGCACTGCGCGCACACATAGGCACTGTTCACACAGGCTGCTCACACACACTGGCACTGCGCGCACACATAGGCACTGTTCACACACACAGGCACTACATACACACACCGGCACTGCGCACACACACAGGCACACTGATCACACACAGACACTGTTCACACACAGGCACTGTCCACACACAGGCACTGTTCACACACAGGCACTGTTCACACATAGGTACTGTTCACGCACACAGACACTGCTCACAAACACATACACTGCTCACACACAGGCACTTTTCACACACACAGGCACTTCTCACACACACAGGCACTTCTCACACACAGGCACTTCTCACACACAGGCACTGTTCACACACAGACACTGCTCGCACACAGACAGTGCTCACACACACAGACACTGCTCACACACACAGACACTGTTCACACACACAGGCACTGTTCACACACACAGGCACTGTTCACACACACAGGCACTACATACACACACAGGCTGCTCACACACACCGGCACTGCACCTACGTCACTTATGAACAGTCCCACATTTTGCCGCATTCTCCTCATCTCATCAAAGGGGCTCATGTCTTGTTCAGCAACAAAACCAAACCTCCGAGAGCAGGAATGTGTTTCTGCATGGAGGGTCCGAGCAGCCGTGTTGCAACAGTTGTGCTTGTGTGTCTAACCTTGGGCCTCATGACAAGTATGTTGATTTTAGGTGCAGGGATACACAGGCACTGCTCACACACACAGACACTGTTGACACACACAGACACTGCTCACACACACAGGCACTTCTCACACACACAGGCACTTCTCACATACACAGGCACTTCTCACACACACAGGCACTTCTCACACAAAGGCACTGTTCACACACAGACACTGCTCGCACACAAACACTGGTCACACACACAGACACTGCTCACACACACAGACACTGTTCACACACACAGACACCGGCACTGCGCGCACACATAGGCACTGTTCACACACATAGGCAGTACATACACACACAGGCTGCTCACACACACTGGCACTGTGGGCACACATAGGCACTGTTCACACACACAGGCACTACATACACACCGGCACTGCGCACACACACAGGCACACTGATCACACACAGGCACTGTCCACACACAGGCACTGTTCACACACAGGCACTGTTCACACATAGGCACTGTTCACGCACACAGACACTGCTCACAAACACATACACTGCTCACACACACAGGCACTTTTCACACACACAGGCACTTCTCACACACACAGGCACTGTTCACACACAGACACTGCTCGCACACAGACAGTGCTCACACACACAGACACTGCTCACACACACAGGCACTGTTCACACACACAGGCACTGTTCACACACACAGGCACTGTTCACACACACAGGCACTACATACACACACAGGCTGCTCACACACACCGGCACTGCACCTACGTCACTTACGAACAGTCCCACATTTTGCCGCATTCTCCTTATCTCATCAAAGGGGCTCATGTCTTGTTCAGCAACAAAACAAAACCTGCGAGAGCAGGAATGTGTTTCTGCATGGAGGGTCCGAGCAGCCGTGTTGCAACAGTTGTGCTTGTGTGTCTAACCTTGGGCCTCATGACAAGTAGGTTGATTTTAGGTGCAGGGATATACAGGCACTGCTCACACACACAGACACTGTTGACACACACGGACACTGCTCACACACACAGGCACTTCTCACACACACAGGCACTTCTCACATACACAGGCACTTCTCACACACACAGGCACTTCTCACACACAGGCACTGTTCACACACAGACACTGCTCGCACACAGACACTGCTCACACACACAGATACTGTTCACACACACAGACACTGGCACTGCGCGCACACATAGGCACTGTTCACACACACAGGCAGTACATACACACACAGGCTGCTCACACACACTGGCACTGCGCACACACATAGGCACTGTTCACACACACAGGCACTACATACACACACCGGCACTGCGCACACACACAGGCGCACTGATCACACACAGGCACTGTTCACACACAGGCACTGTCCACACACAGGCACTGTTCACACACAGGCACTGTTCACACATAGGCACTGTTCACGCACACAGACACTGCTCACAAACACATACACTGCTCACACACACAGGCACTTTTCAGACACACAGGCACTGTTCACACACAGACACTGCTCACACACACAGACACTGTTCACACACACAGACACTGGCACTGTGCGCACACATAGGCACTGTTCACACACACAGGCAGTACATACACACACAGGCTGCTCACACACACTGGCACTGCGCGCACACATAGGCACTGTTCACACACACAGGCACTACATACACACACCGGCACTGCGCACACACACAGGCGCACTGATCACACACAGGCACTGTTCACACACAGGCACTGTCCACACACAGGCACTGTCCACACACAGGCACTGTTCACACACAGGCACTGTTCACACATAGGCACTGTTCACGCACACAGACACTGCTCACAAACACGTACACTGCTCACACACACAGGCACTTTTCACACACACAGGCACTTCTCACACACAGGCACTGTTCACACACAGGCACTGTTCACACACACAGGCACTACATACACACACAGGCGGCTCACAGACACCGGCACTGCGCGCACACATAGGCATTGTTCACACACAGGCACTACATACACACACCGGCACTGCGCACACACACCGGCACTGCTCACACACACAGACACTGCTCACACATAGACACTGCTCACACACACAGACACTGTTCACACACACAGACACTGTTCACACACACAGGCTCTACATACACACACAGGCTGCTCACACACACCGGCACTGCACGCACACATAGGCACTGGTCACAGTGAGTGCAGTGTGTGGGTGTGCAGGGTAAACAGTGTGAGTGTGCAGGGTGAACAGTGTGTTGTGAGTGCAGAGTGAGTGCGAGAGTTACTGTGAGTGCAGAGTGAGTGCGAGAGTGACAGTGAGTACAGAGTGAGTGCGAGAGTGACAGTGAGTGTAGAGTGAGTGCGAGAGGATAGTGAGTGCAGAGTGAGTTCGAGACTGACAGTGAGTGCAGTGTGAGTGCGAGAGTGACAGTGAGTGCAGAGTGAGTGCAAGAGTGACAGTGAGAGTGCAGAGTGACAGTGAGTGCAGAGTGCGAGAACGACAGTGAGTGGAGAGTGAGTGCAAGAGTGAAAGTGAGTGCAGAGTGAGTGCAAGAGTGACAGTGAGTGCAGAGTGAGTGCAGAGTGACAGTGAGTGCAGAGTGAGTGTGATTGACAGTGAGTGAAGAGTGCGTGTGAGTGCAGACTGAGTGCAGAGTGAGTGTGTGCAGAGTGAGTGTAAGAGCAACAGTGACTGTAGAGTGAGTGCGAGAGTGACAGTGAGTGCAGAGTAAGTGCAGAATAACAGCGAGTGCAGAATGACAGTGTCACATCTAATCTGCAGGCTGAATATCGAGGTACCCTACCTGTCTGTGCAGCGGCCGGGCTTGGCTCCGCCACTTCGTCTTTCCTACCGACCGGCCGGGCTTGGCTCCGCCGGTCGAACTCTACTTCCTAGCAGCCTCCAGGGGGAGGAGCCGACAACATCAATCAGCGCGCCAGGCGGCGCATAAAGCTCCGGCAGGGGCCGAGTCCCTTGTCTCACATCTAATCTGCAGGCTGAATATCGAGGTACCCTACCTGTCTGTGCAGCTGCCGGGCTTGGCTCCACTACTTCGTCTTTCCTACCGACCGGCCAGGCTTGGCTCCGCCGGTCGAACTCTACTTCCCAGCAGCCTCCAGGGGGAGGAGCCGACGACATCAATCAGCGCACCAGGCGGCGCATAAAGCTCCGGCAAGGGCCGAGTCCCTTGTCTCACATCTAACCTGCAGGCTGAATATCGAGGTACCCTACCTGTTTGTGCAGTGGCCGGGCTTGGCTCCGCCACTTCGTCTTTCCTACCGACCCGCCGGGCTTGGCTCCGCCGGTCGAACTCTACTTCCCAGCAGCCTCCAGGGGGAGGAGCCGACGACATCAATCAGCGCGCCAGGCGGCGCATAAAGCTCCGGCAGGGGCCGAGTCCCTTGTCTCACATCTAATCTGCAGGCTGAATATCGAGGTACCCTACATGTCTGTGCAGCGGCCTGGCTTGGCTCCGCCACTTCGTCTTTCCTACCGACCGGCCGGGCTTGGCTCCGCCGGTCGAACTCTACTTCCCAGCAGCCTCCAGGGGGAGGAGCCGACGACATCAATCAGCGCGCCAGGTCCCTCGTCCCGCGAGGACGCGCGCGGGACGCGCCGGGCTAAGCCCGGGCAAAGGGCGGGCCCTCTACGGCCCTCATCGGCAGGAAGAGACAGGGACAGGGCCCAAAACTCTGCCCAAATTATTTCCTGTAAGTCTTTCTTACTTATATTGAAGCTGCAATTGCTGAAAAGCTATCCTGTGTTCTGGTATCATATGATTTTATTTTGCCGTTATTCTCCACATTGACTTTCACCATGTCTAAAGCAAAATCTATTACAACGGTTAACACCATTGATAATTACATGGTTCAGAAGGTTGCAAAAATTAACAATGACAGGAGATCCTCACTGGGGTTGAGCCTTTCACCTGAACTGCCACTCAATAATACGCCTCTACCCACACCAGCCTTTGACATTAGCAATGAGGTATTTCAGTCACCTGAGAATAATCCATTAACCCAGCTACTAGTAGCTATTGCAGACTCAGCCTCTGAGAGTATACCTGACGAAGAAATAATACTGCTAGAAGAGGAGCCCCCAGCACCTGTGCCAGCTCCTAGAGCTGTTAAGGGGGGGGAGAAGAGCCTATCCAAAAGTGGCGGGCTTCGCTCAAGTAAAAAACGCCCTGATGCATCCCCATTGGTGAAGATATAAGGGGAATCTCTGGAGGGAAGCTACTATTGGACGAAGACCAATTTAAGAAACTGCTAGACGCCCTAGATAGTAAAATTAAAATTATTACTAAACCTCTCCTAAGCAAAATAGATCACCTCACGGAAGAGGTGAATAGGCTGGGGGGGTCTTCTGCAAAAATCACTAAAAGAAGCAGCAAATAGTGCTATGCAGAAAACACTTAGAGTCGAATCAAAAAATACACAGACTGACTCCAAGTTAGAATTACTGGAAAATATTCCCCTTATCCCCATGTTGACTACTGACTCAGGGGGGGGGTTCTAGGGGGTTAGATATTCACATTGGTGAATCTGAAGGGCTAAGCCAAAGGGTCAGAATGGCAGATTCTAATACAGAGAAGGGGCCCGTAGAACTAATTGTGGAGGCATCTCCCCTGATATTGGTCTTGGCAAATGTTCCCCTCTTAGAACCAGGCCAAGTTGATAATACTCCTTCCCTGATAAATAAATCACTCCACTGGTTATCAAGGAATATGGCCTTCACCCCGGGAGGCATGGACCAGCTGGCACAAGAAGTTGTGAAAGCTAGAAGAGTAGAATGGTTCGGGGGTGGTACCAAAACATTTAAAGGGGATTGCGTGGTGTTACACCTCACTGATCCCGAAGTGCTGCCAAACATCCTAGCAAACATATATCCCCCCCAGCGTAGATCCAGAGAAATAGTCCCGTTAACACTTGATTTTTTCTATGCAAAAAAAAGGGAATACCCTAAATCCCTCAGTGCTTAAAACAAAATGGAACCCTGTACTAAAAAAAGGTAAACCCCTCAGTATGAGAAGCAATTGGGGCATACCGATGGAGAATAGATTCTCTGCTCTTTCTGACCTCAATGAGTGCGATTGACTGAAAGGGCGAATGAATATAGTAAAGGATAACTCAACAGGGATTCAAGAAAGGGGTACAGGTGTTGCTATGAAGCTTACTGCAACAAACCTTAGCAATGATAGGACACTTAGTTCTAGTGGGGAATGTTCTTGTATTGCGGGGCAATTGACACCGATTCCCCGCATTATTGAATGCAGCGGGGAAACTAGCCCCCCACCCATTATGATCCACTCCACGCATGCAACACCATCACAAGGGAGGGACAGCCAGTCGAAGACAGGTCTTAAATTTCTTTCCTGGAATCTGGCGGGAATCCACCATAAATTAGAGTCTCCCGAATGGGGTGAATTTGTTGATAGCCATAACATAATTATGTCCAGGAAACCTGGGCAGTGACCGCTGTTTATCGGTCGGGCTTTCTAAATTTTTTTGCCCCCGCGAAAAAGAACCCAAAATGGCGGCCCTCAGGGGGTCTAATCACATGGGTACGCCAATCTTTAAAATGTACCATTAAAACGAGGCCCGTTAATAACTGTGATTTACTCCCAATTGTGATAACATGGGCCGATGGCCATGATATGGCCCTCTACAACATCTATGCCAGGGGAATTCAAGGGGGTAAAGCCTCTGAGGTGGTAGTAGCATTAGATAATGATTTAGAGAATCTCCCAACACACACCACCATCCTAGTAGGGGGAGATATGAATACTACATTTGAACCACTAGGTCACGAGGATAATGAAATGCCCCTAGATGAAGATACTAAATGGGGAGCCCCTCAATTGGACTTACCTGTGGTAAAGAAATGGACTGAGGTGGCAATACAGGTGAAGAGTTTGTGCTTGGCTAGGGGGTTGAGGGCAGCAAATGGTTGCACTCCCTCAGACCTCCAGGGTGTACATACCTTTGATAATACAAGATCAAGTAGTCGGATAGACTACATTCTAGTAGATGTTAGAGACTGGCACAAGATAACAGATATGAAAGTGACATCTAGATTAGAGAGCGACCACAACCCATTGTGCTTGCTCTTTAAGCAGGACCAAGGAGATAGTATACCTAACCAGGAAAGGGGCGTTATGCCGTTAGATGTCATTCTAACTAACAACCTCCGCCACATTAAATGGGCATCACTGATGGATAAGCCTGGGGATATGCAGGACTTATTGGAAGTTGTCAGTAAAGAGGTCATCAGATTGCAGGCTCATTGCAATGAATCAAATTTTAACAAATTAATTGAAGAGTCACATCCCAAGTTTTTTGTTAATTTACAGGGGTTTTTCTTAAAAAAAGTACAGCAGGGGAAGGGTGCTGGCCCCCAGAGAAAGCGAGGGTGGTATGATCATTCTTGTAGAAAGGCACGGCAGAACCTCAGCCTAGCGTTAAGGTCTAAAGAAGGTGTGTTGAAGGCCAGGGATGATTATAGAAAAGCTCAAGCTAGGGCAAAAAGGTTGTGGGACGAAAACCAATGGTTAGATCTTAAAAAAGCCTGTGCAGCTAAACAGCAGAAAGAGTTTTGGGCCATTTTAAAATGGGGTAGGGCAGGAATTGCTGAGTGTCCAAAAAATCATGTAGCAAAGGAAGCATGGGTGGATTTTTTTAAACCACAATATGCTGACAATTCGACCTCGCTATCCCATTCGTTCCCCAAAATGGTATTTTTTAGCCATGGAATATTCTCATTGAAAGATGTAAATGTAGCATTGGACGGGGTGACTAGAGGTAGGGCGCCAGGAATTGATGGAATACCGGCAGATGTATTTTTATCTGACCGGGTTAGCTGGTGCCAATATTTTGTATGGCTTGCAAATTCTATCGCACAAGGAGCAATGATACCAGCATCATGGAAGGGTGCGGAGATCATCCCAGTTTTTAAAAAAGGGGATAAGGCTTTACCAAGTAATTATAGGCCCATCAGCCTTATCGATTTAGCTCAAAAACTGATGGGTAGAATGATACAAAACAAAATACAAGCCTGGATAGATGATAAGGATATCCTTTCCCCGTACCAAGCTGGCTTCCGACCCCTAACCAGCTCAGTCGGCCATGGCCCATTATATGCTGTTTTTGTTGACTTGAAGTCAGCATTTGACTTAGTACCCGACAAAAACTATGGATTGTTTTAAGTTAACTTGGAATTAGCCCCGAGTTATTGACCTTGCTCGTGCGCATGCACGAAAACAACTACGCTAGGATTAGGTGGGGTGCATAGGGGGACGTCACAGACTCTTTCCCCGTGGAGCGTGGGGTAAGACAGGGATGCGTCCTGGCCCCCGCCTTATTCTCCCTTTACATTAACGGCGTAGTAGACTTTTTAAAGAAATCCCCAACAGATGCTCCAATGCTAGATGGGGAGCGGGTTCCAGTATTAATGTTTGCTGATGACAATCTACTGGTCTCGCGGACCCCAAGTGGACTACAAAAGACAATTGATGCATTTGGAGATTTCTGTCGGATTCGGGGATTGGAGTTAAATACTACAAAGACCAAGTTTATGAATTTGAATCCTGCTAAGCAATTCAAGGGAAAAATGCATTTTAATGGGTCTTTTTTGGAAGAAGTGAACGCTTTCACTTACCTTGGTATTTCTTTGCAGGGTAGTATGAATTGGAAATCTCATATGGACTCCGTGGTCTTAAAGTTCCATCAGTTGGCCGGGGCCATAGCACAAAAACATAAATCCTCATTAACAAAACCTATTCAGCCTATAATGGAGATTTATAGTATGAAGGTGCTGGGCGCCTGTCTTTATGGATCAGAGCTATGGGGCTTCACCAATCGGAGCGTCTTGGCAACTGCAGAAAACAAATTTCTTCGCCGGTTGGTTGGTGTCCCGCAGAGTACTCCATCGATTCCGCTCCTATATGACCTTGGGAGGAAAAAGATCGAGGACATGGCGCGATTGCGCCCACTTTTATATTGGAGGCGCATAAAGACCACTCCTGAACTGGGTCATTATGCATCTGCTCTTAAGGACATTATTAGCTCTGATCGGCTCCATAAAATTACCTGGCTTAAAGAAATCAGGAACTTGCTTCAAAAATTGCACCTAGACCACCTATGGACTACCACTGACCCCTCCGCCTTTCCATCTAAGGCGTCACTGAAAAAAATGTATTGGGACATGGTACATCATTCTGTTTTAATTTCCAATCAACCGTCTATGTTGGCATCCCAGTACTTGGAGTTTAAAATAATCCCCAAATGTGAACAGTACTGGGATTTGATCACAAAACCCCTGGATAGAAAGTTGTATTTCCAGTTCAGAGTTGGCTCCCTACCTTTAAATGCTTTTACTCTTAAATGGTCTCCAGACAATGTAAATACATGTTGTTACTGCAAGGTACACGTTGAGGACATCCCACATTTTTTGTTCGCTTGCCCACTATATGCTGCCCCAAGAAGTAGATGGCTAAAACCGCTTTGCAGGAATTTGGGTATAAGGAAATACCTAGAAGCACTAAGAATATTAAGATCAAACTGTGCTCCCAGTCTTGCAATCGCCCTAGCCAAATACTTGGGATGGGCCTGGATAATTCGCACGCGCACTTTAACTGCAATTGATTATACATGATGGAAAATATCTAATTTTAAGATCAATCCCATTTATCATGAACTAGGTACTGTGACTCTGATTTCTTATGTATGAATTTTTAAGCTGAAAGAATTCGCCAGCACTTCTGTATTTGATTGTATTTAATGTGTATTTTATGTCGATCTTAAATTAGCGTAGTATTTATTTCTGTTTAGAATAGGGAAAAAATGCTTTTATGACAATGCTGTCGAATAAAGTATTGAAACTTGACAGTGAGTGCAGAGAGACAGTGAGTGCAGAGTGAGTGCGAGTGACAATGAGTTCAGAGTGAGTGCGAGTGACAGTGAGTGCAGAGTGAGTGCAGAGTGATAGTGAGTGCAGAGTGAGTGCAGAGTGACAGTGAGTGCAGAGTGACAGTGACTGTAGAGTGAGTGCAGAGTGACAGTGAGTGCAGAATGAGTGCAGAGACAGTGAGTGCAGAGTGACAGTGAGTGCAGAGTGAGTGCAGAGTGACAGTGGGTGCAGAATGAGTGCAGACTTACAGTGAGTGCAGAGTGAGTGTGTGCAGAGTGAGTGTGAGAGCAACAGTGAGTGCAGAGTGAGTGCGAGAGTGACAGTGAGTGCAAAGTGAGTGCAGAATGACAGTGAGTGCAGAGTGACAGTGAGTGCAGAATGAGTGCAGAGACAGTGAGTGCAGAGTGACAGTGAGTGCAGAGTGAGTGCAGAGTGACAGTGAGTGCAGAATGAGTGCAGACTTACAGTGAGTGCAGAGTGAGTGTGTGCAGAGTGAGTGTGAGAGCAACAGTGAGTGCAGAGTGAGTGCGAGAGTGACAGTGAGTGCAAAGTGAGTGCAGAATGACAGTGAGTGCAGAGTGACAGTGAGTGCAGAGTGAGTGCAAGTGACAGTGAGTGCAGAGTGAGTGCAGAGTGACAGTGAATGCAGAGTGAGTGCCGAGTGACAGTGAGTGCAGAGTGAGTGCAGAGTGACAGTGAGTGCAGACTGAGTGCAGAGTGACAGTGAGTGCAGAGTGACAGTGACTGTAGAGTGAGTGCAGAGTGACAGTGAGTGCAGAATGAGTGCAGAGACAGTGAGTGCAGAGTGACAGTGAGTGCAGAGTGAGTGCAAGTGACAGTGAGTGCAGAGTGAGTGCAGAGTGACAGTGAATGCAGAGTGAGTGCAGAGTGACAGTGAGTGCAGAGTGAGTGCAGAGTGACAGTGAGTGCAGACTGAGTGCAGAGTGACAGTGAGTGCAGAGTGAGTGCAGAGTGACAGTGAGTGCAGAGTGAGTGCAGAGACAGTGAGTGCAGAGTGACAGTGAGTGCAGAGTGAGTGCAAGAGTGACAGTGAGTGCAAAGTGAGTGTAGAGTGACAGTGAGTGCAAAGTGAGTGCAGAGTGACAGTCAGTGGCGTCACTAGGGTTGGTGTCACCCAGTGCGGGTAACTCATGGTGTCACCCCCTCACGACTTACCCCATGGACCTCCTCTGTGACAGAGCCAAGGTCGCCTCGTCCGGCACGCCTTCCCGGTGGTCATCCTGGCTCCCTCAGACCTCCCGTTCGTCCACGTCCTTGGTCAGGGTGTCCATTCTGGATCCGCGGGCCTCTGGTTGTGCTGGTTGTTCTCCCACCGCTTTCTCCCCTGTAGCGTCTGCTACCGCGTCCTCCTTCATGTTGTCCTCCTCTGCTCTCCTGCTTTCACCTCCTTGCATCCGAGTTCCCCTCCGCAGTTCTGGGCTGGCTTATAAAGTCCCTCCTCCCCCTTGCAACAGAATTATTACACCGGCAACAGAGGAAGAGACTAGGAGGCAGGACTCCTTGTTGCCCCCAGGGCTCCCGCCACAAGCCCCCAAGGCCTTTTCCTTACAGTACTCCCCAACCAGGCTTGGCCGATTGGGCCAAGAGTACACCGCAAGGAGCAACCCAGAAGGTGATACTGACTTTGCTGCCAATGTTTCAGATTGCTATGTGTGACATTTTTATGATTTCAGTGAAATTATGAGTGACATTTCAACGACTAAGAGTCACACTTTCTCGTGAGCAAAATCAAGCAATGAAGACGATGGACACATTTATATATCAGAAATGACACTCATCTGAGTAACCAGAAACTCTTGGAAGATCTTAAAACTGCTCCAAAGTAGCATATATGGAAGTTAACCATCCTAGTGACGCCACTTGCGTAATCTTATAAAAAAACTTTAGGAGGGGGGGTAATAAAAAATGCACGCGTTAGTTTACAGTGGTGAAACAAGTTAGACCACTTCTACTCAGGCCCCCTGCCACCACTCAGTGTGTGCACAAATGAATGGGCCGGCCAGCGAGAGAAAGGGAGTGACACCTCTTGCTAAGCGGAGGTAATGAGCGCCCATCTGCCTCTAGAAAGGCCACTCAGACACCTACTGGACTGCTGGCTGTATTCAAACAATTGAGACAGCTCCCAAATGGCCACCCAGGCTGCTAAAAAAAGAGGCCCACAGCAGCACTCGGACACCGGCCCCTCGGGCATTGCCCGAATGCCCGCGTTACCAATCCGACGCTGGCTTCAAAGAGAAACATGTTTTTGGTGCCTTGGCATTTTGAACTTACATGTATAGATTAGGGTGAAGAATGATGAGACAGTTTAATGCATTTAGATTGTTGTCATTTATCGTATTCTACTGGAATAGAAATAATTTTTTGTTTAAAGTTATTGCACCATTGCTGTGTCATACTGTGAAGGAGCTGGTTGCAAGCCCGTTTTTTCCTGTGTCAGTCATGGGAGCCCTGGAGAATGCACTCACGGGAACAGCAACAATGGGCGAGGATAACTCCACTGCGGCCAGTACGAGGAGGTAGCACTGTGAGAGGGGTGTGGCAGAATAGAAATAAAGGGTAAACGTCGTGGTTATTATGCTACCCATGTTCCTTTTTACCACCCATGAACATTTTTACGTTTACTGATAGTGCAACGGCTGTTTTAATTTACATTTGTAAAACCGAGAAATGTTAGTCTCCGCGGGCTCAAGTGGAGAGAGGGCGCTCCCCTGTCTATCTGTGGACCCTGTGCTCCTGTCCCCGGCAGCCTTCTGAGGCACATCATTCATTCACATTTCGTGTGTTAGTTTACCAGTGAGCTGGTGAATGTTTACACCTTATGTATTTCGAATCGACCCGGCCTGGGCACGCCAGCTTGCTCCAGCCGCTGGAAGCTGACTTATGCGGCTCCGGCCGCGACCGCGCTGTGGACTGGGACCGGTAGTGTAAGTCCCCCTCAGGCCAGGAAAGCAGAGCAAAACGAGGTGGGTACAGGAGGACTACGGTTTTTATCAGGCTGAGATGCGGGTACCGCAGGCGCAATGGTGTCCCCCCACGCGCTGGTGTCACCCGGTGCGGTCCGCACCCCCCGCACCCCCCTAGTGACACTACTGGTGACAGTGAGTGCAGAGTGAGTGCAGAGTGACAGTGAGTGCAGAGTGACAGTGAGTGCAGAGTGAGTGCGAGAGTGACAGTGAGTGCAGAGTCAGTGTAGAATGACAGTGAGTGCAGAGTGAGTGTAAAGTGACAGTGAGTGCAGAGTGAATGCAGAGACAGTGTGTAAGGGTGCAGGGTGCACATTGTGTGAGTGTGCAGAATGAGTGTGCAGGATAAACAGTGTGTGATTATGCAGGGTGACATTGGGAGTGTGCGGGTGAGCAGTGTGTGAATGTGTAGGGGCAGTGTGTGAGTGTGCAGAAAACACCACACACACATACACCACACACACCTACCACACACACACACTATACACACACCACACACACATACACCACACACACATAACACACACACAAACCACACACACCTCACTCGCTCAACACCACACACTCCTCACCACTCACCACAACACACTCACCACCACACACTCACCCCCACAGACTCACCACCACGCACTCACCACCACACAATCACCACTACACACAAAACAACACACACAACAACACACCCCCAACCGTCAATGAATGCTTTCACCAGGCACAAACACCAACAACCATCAATGTACGCTTTCACCAAAAACAAACACGACCATGCATCAGTGCCGCTAAACACCCACGCACACAACAAACAATGTCAGTGCAACTTTCACCAAACACACACACACCAACAGCTGACAGTGCACCAGCCACTCTTTCAATTGGCACAATCATCAACAGCTGTCAGTGCAACCTTTCACCAACCACACGCATTACCATCCAGCTCTGTACGCTTGACAGCCACACTCAGTAACAGCTCTTACTGCACGCTACCACCAGTCATACGCACCTCAAGCCACCACTAAACGCTTCCACCAAACACACACACCAACAGCCATCACTGCACAATTCCTACAGGCACACACATCCACCACCCATCAATGCACACACCAATTGATAACGCATCCACCAATTAATATTGTACCTATCGCACTATGCTGCACTTTACCTTTTAAAGATAATGTGTTAAAGTGCAGCATGCCACCATTGATAACATTCCAATCCAACACACATATCTCCAACACACACCACATGCTTCCATCCCAAAACACATGCCTAAAACACATTGCCATTTACAATGCCATTATCTCTAACTCAAACAAACCCGAGCCCTAATGCATTCCTAATGCTTGTTTTAATGTATGTAGGTGTGCTGTTCATGTCAACTGATATGTCATTGCCTTGTCTGTAAGTGTGAGCTACATGTCTGTGGATATATTAGTGTAGAGTCTGTGTGCCTGTCTGTTGCTGGTTTATATATTTATACTTTATATGTCTGTATGCTGTTTGTGTCTTGTTTGTCAGTGTGCTGTTCCCGTCACTATATACGTGTATCTTGCTTTGGTTGTGTCTATCTATATGTGGTATGCTGTTAATGTCTAGTCTGTCGGTGTGTTGTGCCTGTCTATCAATATGTTGGTGTAGTATTTGTGTATTGGTTTGTTGATTTGTTTGTGTCTGTATAAGGGTGGGTGGTTTCTTTCAGCTAATAAGTTTGTCAGTCAGTGTGGTGTGCGTGTCTGTCAATATGTTGGTGTGGCACCTGTGTGTTGATGTTTGATTTATTCGTGAATGTACGTGGGTGTGAGATTTCTGTCAACTGATATGTCTGACTGTCAGTGTGGTGTCCTTGCATGTGAATGTGTTGATGTAGTGTCTATGTATTGGTGTATTGATTTGTTTGTGTCTATATGTGGGTGGGTGGTTTCTGTCATCTGATAAGTTTGTCAGTTAGTGCGGTGTGCGTGTTTTCAATATGTGGATGTCTTCCTTGGGTGCCGGTATCTGTTGATGGCTGTGTGGTGTGCTTGCACTGTTGATGTCTAATCTGTTGTGTTGGTATTGTTTGTGTCTTGTTTGCCATCATAGTGTGTGTATTTGTAAAATTGTCATCTGAAAGAGACACGTTAGTGATAGATTCCTTACCTTAGAATATCCCCAGGCGTCAGACTGGATCCGGAAAGTTTTGCGTAGCAATACCCCTGCGCGCCGGTAGGCGTCGTCTGCGGCTCCGCGTCCGTCGTCGGCGTCGTGAGCGCCGGGATGACGTCGTCGGAGTACTTAGACGGCGCCCATGCGCGCTGACGTCAGTTCTTCTTTTTTCCGCGCCAGCTAGCGCAGATCCGGAAGAAGCTCTACCCCCAGTCAATTTTTTACTGAAATTTTTGATCCTTTTGATCTCTCTCTTTTTGTCGAATTCTCGACTATTGGTGCCAGGGATGCCCGGGTTCAAGCCTTGCTCGAAGTGCGGTCGACTCATGTCGGTCACGGACCCCCATCGCCGGTGCCTGAAGTGCTTAGGCCTCGACCACGACGATCGATCCTGCTCCGACTGCCGGGCCCTGACGTCGAAGGCTAGGCGGGAGCGGTCCCGCAAGCGTATCGAGCTGAGGCAGTCGGCCCCGCGCCGCTCCAGGTCCCGGTCCCGGTCCCACGGGAGGTCGAGGGACAGGTCGCGAGGTCGGAGTCATCGACGCTCCGGAAGTGGACACCGATCGTCTGGTTCCAAGTCCTCAGGTAAGAGGCATGAGAGGTCGGAGCGACGTCATCGATCCTCCGACCCGCCCCGACGCTCGCACGATGCGGCCGGGGGCTCGGGCGACACCGCCCACGCGGCTCCGCGGGAGTCGCAAGCGTCGCCGCCTGCCCCACACCTTCGGGTCCCTGGGCACGGCGCGACGCCGGAGGAGGTCGAGAGGTACATCATGGCCATGAGGGCCCTCCCTCCTCAGTCGGTTCCCGTGGCGCCTTCGGGCCGATCGGTTCCGTCTGGAGGTCCTTCCGGGTCGGGCGCTTCGGCCCCGACGGCGTCGGGTGCTTCGGCCCCGACGACGCTGGCGACTTCGGTCTCGGCGCTGCAGGACCTCGCTGGATCCGGTTCCGGATCCGGGACCTCGCCGGTCGACCTTACGACCTCGCCAGCGCCGTCCCTTCAGGTGTCGTCCCCGGCAGCCGATGTGGTTGCCGCCCCCAATGTCTCCTACGGTCCTACTCAGGCGTCGGGAGGGCGCCGCTGGGCGCCGATTCCGTCGGCCTTTGGGGATTTTTATCTCCACGAGGAGGCCCTGTCTGCTAACCCTGGTTTCCAGGACACAGGTGACGAGGAGCATTGGGAGGGGTCCGAGGACCCTCTGGCACATGATTGCCAGTCACAGCAGGACTGGACATATGAGCTTGGGGAGGCCAGTGGTATTGACACATCGCCAGACACTGGATTTACATCGCTTCCGACTGTGGCTTCGGAGGCGGGTTCTGCTTACAGCGAAGTGTTGACGAAGGCAGCTAAGGCCTTAAACCTTCAGCTCCCCGTCGCGGCCGTGAGGACTAATCGCCTCACTGAGGTCCTCAAACCGCAGTCAGGCTCCGCGGAGCCCCTGCTGCCGTTCAATGAGGCCTTATGTGACGTTCTTCTGGGCACTTGGTCCAAGCCCGCCACAGGCCCCCCTGTGGATAGGAACGTGGCCAGACGCTACCGCCCGGCCCCGGTCGACCCTTGCTTTTTGTCCACCCATCCCACCCCCGAGAGTCTGGTCATCCAGGCCTCAAACTCCCAAACCGCATTCCCGTCGGCCCTGCCCGACAGGGAATCCAAGAGATATGAATAGTTTGGGAAGAAGGTTTTCTCGTCTGTTAGCTTAGGGCTGCGGTCTGTGAATACCGCCTGTCTCTTGGGCCGCTACACCCACACTCTGTGGGACACGGTTGCGGAGGTGCTGCCTAGATGCCCGGAGGAGGTCCAGGCTAAACTCGGCCAAGCCCTTGCGGACGGCCGAGATGCAGCGCGTTATTCCATCCGGTGTGGGCTGGATACCACGGACTCACTGGGCAGGGCGATGGCAACGACGGTGGCGGTGCGATGGCAACGACGGTGGCGGTTCGACACCACGCCTGGTTGAGGTCCGCCAACTTCTCGGCCGATGTCCAGGCCACCCTCCTGGACATGCCGTTTGATGGCCGTCGCCTCTTCGGCGACAAGGCAGACCATGCGCTGGAACGTTTCAAGGACTCCAGGGCTACGGCCAAGTCCTTGGGCCTCACGGCCCCACGCCAGCAAACGGGTGCCTTTCGCTCCTTTCGTGGCCAAGGGAGGGGCGCCCCACCACGTACCGTCAGCCACACACCGCAAAATGTCCAGCAGCGCGGTGGCGGACGTGGGAACCGTCATGGCGGCGGTCGGGGCCAGCGGCGAGGCCAGTCCACACCTCCCTCAGCAGCACCTGCCTCAAAACCTTCCTAGTCCGAGTTTTCAGGCCCATGTGACGCCTGTGGGGGGCAGGATTCGCCATCACCTCTCCCACTGGCATACAGTCACTTCGGACAGGTGGGTGCTGCAGATTGTCCGAAGGGGCTACTCCCTCCCCTTCGAGGCATCCCCTCCATCCATGCCACCACAATACCACCGTGTGTCGGGGGATCACTTGCAACTTCTGCAAGAGGAGGTCGCGGCCCTCTTGGCCAAGAGGGCCATCGAGCGCGTTCCTGGGCCAGAAGTAGGGTGTGGATGTTACTCCCACTACTTTCTGGTGCCCAACAAGGGCAAAGGGGGCCTACGCCCTATCTTGGACTTGCGGAACGTCAACGGCTTCCTCCGGACGGAGAAGTTCAAGATGCTCACTTTGGCTCAGGTCCTGGCTGCCCTGGACCCGGGAGACTGGATGGTAGCGTTGGACCTGCAGGACGCCTATTTCCACATCCCCGTCCTGCCGGCCCACCGGCGTTACCTGCGGATCACGGTAGGCCAAGAGCACTTTCAGTTTACCGTGCTCCCCTTCGGCCTTACCAGCGCCCCACGGGTGTTCACGAAGGTGATGGCGGTGGTCGCGGCTCATCTGCGCAGGCAGGGGGTATAAGTCTTCCCCTACCTCGACGACTGGTTGTTGAAGGCAGGCTCGCCCCAGACAGTCGTCAGCCACCTCCAGACTACGGCCGACCTCCTGCACCTGCTGGGGTTCTCCATCAATGTGCCGAAGTCACACCTGTGTCCCTCTCAGAAGCTCCTCTTCATCGGAGCGGTTCTCGACTCGGCGCAGTTTCGGGTTTATCCACCCGAGCAGCGGGTTCGGGATATTCAGGCTCTGGTTCCCATCTTCCAGCCGTTATCCCGAGTCTCGGTCAGGTTGACGCTACGGCTTCTGGGACTGATGGCCTCCTGCATCCTTCTGGTGCGTCACGCCAGGTGGCGGATGCGGGCTCTGCAGTGGGACCTGAAGTTTCAGTGGGCCCTGCATCAGGGCAACCTGTCCGATCATGTCCTGATCTCGGAGGGCACTGCGAGACAACTGCAGTGGTGGCTCACGGACCGCGACTGGGTCAGTGGCAGATCCCTCTCCCTACCCCACCCGGAGCACGTAGTTGTGACGGACGCGTCCCTCCAGGGCTGGGGGGGCCACATGGGAGAGGCGGAGATCAGAGGCCTCTGGTCTCCGGCGGAGTCCCGGCTCCATATCGACTTGCTGGAGCTTCGGCGATTCGTCTAGCACTGAAAGCATTCCTCCCCTCTGTCCGGGGACGTGTAGTGCAAGTGTTCACCGACAACACCACCGCCATGTGGTACTGCAACAAACAGGGCGGGGTGGGGTCGTGGACCCTTTGCCAGGAGGCTCTGCGCCTATGGCAATGGCTGGAACATCAGGGCGTGACCCTGGTGGTTCAACACCTGGCAGGCTCTCTGAATGCCAGGGCGGACAAACTCAGCCGTCGGTGCATGATGGATCACGAATGGCGTCTGAACTCGGACGTGGCGCAAGGTCTCTTTCAGCAGTGGGGAGAGCCTTGGTTAGATCTATTCGCCACAGAAGAGAACGCGCAATGTCATCAGTTCTGCGCGTTGGAATTTCCAAGGCGGCACTCACTCGGAGACGCTTTTCGTCGCGAGTGGAGCTGTGGTCTATTGTACGCCTTTCCGCCTATACCACTTCTGCCCAGAGTGCTGAAGAAGATCAGGCGCGACCGGGCCCAGGTTATCCTTGTGGCTCCGGACTGGGCACGAAGATACTGGTATCCCGAGCTACTCAGCATGTCAGTCGATCCCCCGATTCGTCTGCCTCTTCGGGAGGACCTTCTGTCGCAGCAGCAGGGGACGGTCCTGCACCCAAACCTGTCCAGTCTCCACCTACAAGCTTGGAGATTGAGCGGCGGCAGTTGAGGCCATTTGACTTGCCTCCTGAAGTCTGTGATATCATTCTGGCAGCCAGGCGTCCCTCCACAAAGTCGGTATACGCCTGCCGGTGGAACAGATTTGTGGCATGGTGCACAGCAAAGGCTGTGGATCCTCTCTCTGCACCCCTTTCGGAAGTGCTGCTCTTTCTTCTTTCCCTTGCCCAGCAGGGCTCTGCTCTGGGCACTCTTAAAGGGTACCTTTCTGCTCTATCCGCCTTCTTGAGGCTACCAGATCAGCCTTCTTTATTCAAGTCCCCCATTGTAAGTAGATTCCTGAAGGGCATCACACACATGTTCCCTCCTGTTCCCTTCGTGATGCCCCAGTGGGACTTGAATCTTGTTCTCACTTATCTGATGTGTGCTCCCTTTGAGCCACTTCATAACTGTCCTCTTCGTCTCCTTACTCTGAAGACTGCATTCCTGGTTGCCATCACCTCTGCCAGGAGAGTGAGTGAGCTCCAGGCCCTTCTTCTTCTCCACCTTTCCTGTCTGTTCATCCTGACAAGGTGGTGTTACGTACACGACCTTCCTTTCTGCCCAAGGTTGTCACGGCCTTCCACATCGGGCAGTCCGTCACTTTGCCCACCTTCTTTCTGCCTCCGCATCCCTCGAAAGAGGAAGAGAGGCTCCACCGTCTGGATCCAAAACGTGCGCTCTCCTACTACCTAGATCGCACACGCCAATTCCGGGTGGATGACCAACTCTGCGTTGGTTACGTGGGCGCGAAGAAGGGAAAGGCTGTACACAAGAGGACCATCTCTAGGTGGATCATCTTGTGTATCCAAGCATGTTACTCCATGGCGAGGAAAGAGCCCCCGGCTGGGTTGCGGGCTCACTCCACTCGGGCCACGGCGACGACAACTACCCTGGGCCGAGGAGTCCCCCTACAGGACATTTGCCAGGCAGCTACGTGGGCCTCGCTGCACACGTTTGCAAGACACTACTGCCTGGACAGTCAAGTCCGGAGGGATGGCTTCTTTGGCCGTTCCGTCCTCCAGGACTTTCTGGTGTGATATTGGTTCGCAGACCCACCACCGGGGTTGGTATTGCTGGGGTATCTATTCTAAGGTAAGGAATCTATCACTAACGTGTCTCTTTCAGATGCACAAGTTACTACTTGTGTAACGATATATCTGTAAGAGACATTAGTTAGTGATAGATTCCTTACCGACCCACCCATCCTCCCCGTTCTGCGAACCGATATCTAGGGTTAAGGTCATCCCCTTTCAGGGCCCTAGTTTCATGGCACCAGTGTTAGTTCTATCATGGCTCTGCGTATCTGGCGCGGAAAAGCTGTGTGTCAGAATTGACGTCAGCGCGCATGGGCGCCGTCTAAGTACTCCGACGACGTCATCCCGGCGCTCACGACGCCGACGACGGACGCGGAGCCGCAGACGGCGCCTGCCGGCGCGCAGGGGTATTGCTACGCAAAACTTTCCGGATCCAGTCTGACGCCTGGGGATATTCTAAGGTAAGGAATCTATCACTAACTAATGTCTCTTACAGATATATCGTTACACAAGTAGTAACTTGTGCAATAAGTTTTTTGTAGTGCGTGTGTGTGTGGGGGGGTTGATGTATTTGTGAACGTGCAGGGGTGAGTGGTTTCTGTCCATTGGTATGTCTGTTTGTTGTGCTTGCCTGCCAATATCCCTAACCCGTTCCCAGTTTACCACAAGACTTGCGAGGGCCGCTGCCTCAGCGTCGCCGCCGGAAGAAAGAACCCGGAGAGGTTGTTTTTTTTTATTGCTTCCCCTTTCCCTCCTCCTCTTCTTCAGTAGAGTTTCTCCCTGGCTCGCAGCCAGGGCCTCTTGAAGCGCAGTCCCCGCGGCACGGAGCCCAGTCCAGGGAGGAAGAGGCGCTGTGACTGCCAGGACAAGCTCTGCTCAGCCCGGACAGGGCACCCCCCCAGGTAAATGACGACACGCCGTTTGTCGCTCTCCTGTGGTAGGGGGGTGGGGGGGGGGGGGGTGGTTAGAGGGCGAAGGGCCTAATTTGCAACCCACAGGACATACTCTGGCAGGACTGTAGCAGGTGTATTGTGTGACCTTGTACAGATGTGACACTGGTGCTCTTTACAGTGTTTAATGTCCAAAAAAACCTTATTTTCTAGCAGTCGGAATATTTTGCTTAATTTACTCTGACTTTTGAATTCTCCATTACATTTGGCATTAGGCTGCCTCTGACACCCTCATGTACCAAACTCACCTCTAGCAAGGAACTCTCAAAGTAATAAAACGTCTGATTTGCCTGTAGCGGTGACAGCTGCTGCTCTTTCTATCTGCTCAGCCCTCTCTTCCAACACATGATGGGATCTTAGACGCACAGCATATATTGTTCTTGGGCTGTACTTCAATTTTCTATTTGCCCTCTGGATTACCTCTGTTGTCAAAGTCTCACGCGCGTTCCTTCTCTTTCATATATAATGCAGCCAAACGCGAGATCTGCACAGGTGCATCCTGGGTTGATTGCTTTATGCAAATGACGGTCAACAGGGTGGGATTAGGTTCCTTTATGATTGGACAGATTATAAGCTTTTTGATTTTCCGGTGAAAGCTCAATGGCCTTCATTGGGTGGAAAGTCTTGCAGGGTTGGGGCACTGTGAGTTTCATGGTAGGCAGATGCCTTTTTTTTTTTTTTTTTGCGTAAGACCTTTATTAACATAAAGCAGAATACACAGCATGAGCCTACAACCCTGAGGCCGGCTCGCCACTTCACCGTGTTAGAGCAGTACAATCACAGATAAATATGTAGAGCTACTTGTTGACGAAAGATAGAACCATCCGGTATTATCCAGTCAGGGCACGCATTGTACAATCGACATGAGTCTTACATTTTGTGATTTTATCAACCGAACTCTAACTTCCCCAACTTAAGACCTCTCATTGCTCTCATTTACATCCTATACAGTGAGCTAAGCAGTGTTCCATGATTCCCTCCAAGTAGTCTCCAGGGGCCATAACCACACGGCAGTCATTCACCTCTCAGCGACACCCGCACATCAACTAAACCTCCCCGTTCTCCTGTAAGGCGTTCAGATAGTCCGTCAAAAAGCACCACACATCTTTGGGCCTAGATTTAACAGGCAAGTCCTCCTCATACGTTTGTAGTTTATCCCTACAAGTAGACATGCTATGCATCCACACCTTTACAGTCGGTACCTTACGGCTGTGCCAGCATTGTGCCACCTGTCGTTTGGCTAACAGGAGTGCGATAGCACAGAATTTGCGCTTCAGCGCTCTGAGTTGGGGTATAATACCAAGCAGGCAGATCTGTGGTGTGCAGTGCACCTCTTCTTCTAACATGTTCGACAACGCAGCTGTGACCTCCTCCCAGTAACTTGCTACACGCTCACACTTCCATGCCAAATGTACGAAGTCCGCCCCATCCCTGTTGCAGCGCTTACATTTGTCTTCCTCCTGTAGCCCGTATCTGCGCATTTTCACCGGTGTGTAGTAGCTTTGGTGGAGGAATTTGAAATGGATAATCCTCAGATTCCCGTTTGGTGTAAGTATCTGTGTCAGTGCGCATGAACTGTACCATTCTACCTCTGTCAGTGGAGCATCCAGTAGTGCATCCCATCTTTCCTTGGCTTTAAGTGTGTGGCCTGCTATGTCCGATTGTGCTGCAGTGTAAAGTTTGGATACCAAGTGAGACAGATCACTCGTGGTGATCAGCATCTGTAATGGCGCTAGAGTGTCCGGCTCCTCCGGGAAGGAAGGGTAATGTCCCTTCAATGCCCTTGTCAATCTGTAATATGTGAAGCGGAACATAAGAGTCTGATTTTGTATATAATCCAGATTATCAAGTTCTATAAATGTGCCTCCCTGAAATACGTCGCTCATTTTGTCGATCCCAGCTCTGGACAGGAGCGACATCCCCACTTTCTCGCTAGTGACTGATAAAGCCTGATGGTGCTGTAGCGGCATGTTCGGCGCATATAATGGGGTCTTGTGTGCCAATTGTCCTAGTTTATTCCATGCCTTGATCGTGGTGTCTACCGTGTTAATGTCTTTTGAATGGAGCGGGGGTCTAGTGTGTGACAATATCGCAGATAGGGGGACCGGATGGGCATCCCCCTCCTCAATGGCCACGTGTGTAACGTAGGGGACTTCATGGTACCAGTACGCTGCGTACTGTGCCTGGGCACAGAGGTAATATAGGAGAAAGTCTGGCACCCCGAAACCGCCCTTTGCTACCGGGAGCGTTAGGGTCTGTAGTTCAATGCGAGCCTGTTTACCCGCCCAGATCAAGGTTAGTACTAGTGATTTGATGCGCCGAAAGACCTCCCGTGTTGGCGTGATGGGAATGTTGTTGAAAAGATATAACAACTTAGGCAGGATGTTCATTTTGACGATCGCTATTCGATCAGCTATGGATAATGGCAGGTGTATCCAGCGACGGACTTTATCTTCCAGTTTGGTGACTACCACTCCATAATTCGCACGCATGACTTCGTCTGGGTCCCTATGAAACATTACACCCAGATAGCGTATCGGGTCCCTCTGCCACTCTAGTGGATAATCTAGTGCAAAGGAATCAGTGGAATCGGTGAGGGGTATTAGTGAGGACTTGGACCAATTTATTGCCAACCCAGAGTGGCTCCCAAATCGGATGTACTCCCTGAGGAGCGGGTTTAAATGTGTTTCTGGATCGCGAACATAAAGCAACATGTCGTCCGCGTAGAGTGATATGTGCAGTGGTCTGGACACAAATTGCAACGCCGATTCCCTGTAGTTTTGACGCACTATGCACGCCAGTGGCTCCAACGCCAGTGCGAAGAGCAGGGGAGATAGGGGGCATCCCTGTCTTGTTCCCCGACCAATGTCGAATGGGGCCGAAACGTACCCGTTTATCCGGACCCTCGCACACGGCTTGGTATACAACAAGGAAATCCACTGAACAAATCTTTTAGGAAAACCCATCCTATTAAGGACGGTCAACATGTATCGCCATTCGATTGAATCAAACGCTTTTGCGGCGTCGAGTAGTACAGCCACTGCTTTAACCGAGGGTTTTAGATAATGCGCCAGAGCGAACAGGGACCTTGTGTTATGTGAGGTGGATCTCGTGGGGACGAACCCCGCTTGGTCCGGGAGCACTAGGCGGGTCATCAGGGGGGATAATCTGACAGCTAGCAACTTTGCAAGTATTTTTGAGTCCACATTTATTAAGGATAGGGGCCTGTAGGAGTCACAATTGTCCGGGTCCTTGGCCGGTTTGAGGAGTGCAATGATCATAGCTTCACGCAGAGTGGGGGGGAGCAGGGAGCCCTCAAAGGAGGTGCCGTACATGTCCACCAAATATGGGGCAATGATATCGACAAATTTTTTGTAAAATTCGGACGTGTATCCATCGGGGCCTGGCGCCTTACCATTCGGGAGCGATGCAATCACTTCAGTGACCTCCTCTACCGTGATCGGCCGAGCCAGATATTCCCGATGGGCATCTGACAGCCAGCCAATCGCCACATCATGGAGGTATTCGTAAGTTTCCTCCGCTGTAGCTGTTGGTTGAGATTGGTATAGTGTGCTGTAGGAGTCAGCAAAACATTTGACTATGTCTGCCGAGTGCGTTTGAACTACACCCGCCCCTGATTTGACCTGAAGGATAGCCGAATGCCCCCGCCCTTCACAAATTTTCCGCGCCAGTACTCGCCCCGGCCTGCCCCCTTCACCAAAAGCCCTGGCTGAGTGTTTGCGATCTAGATATTTGATTTCTGACGCCAGGAAGTCGTCATGTTCCGTGTGTAAGTCTCGCAGTTGGGATAATAACAGTATGTCCTGTGTGTTTTCATATTGCAGTTCAAGATCCCTCATCCGACTTTCACAGCGGCGGATCTGGCACCTGATGTCTTTGAGTACACCTACGGTGGTGCTAATGCAGACGCCCCTTATCGTGGCCTTAAAGGCTTCCCAGAGTAGACATGGGTCGTCAGTAGTTTGAGAGTTATTAAGGAAGTAGTCCTTGATCGCCTTAGTCAGGGTGTCGACATATACTGGGTCCGTGAGGGCCTGGGAGTTAAATCGCCAGTGAAATGGGGGGGGCGTGTAGTGTGGAATGTCCAGCTGTAATACAACCGGATTGTGGTCCGACAAAGTGCGTGGGAGCACCTTTACCGTACGTGCCCATAGTGCGATATCCCTGGACCCTAGCCAATAGTCCAGTCTGGACCAACTATTGTGTGATGCTGTGATGTGAGTAGCGCCAGGATCGTCAGTATGTTGCAGTCTCCAGATATCTGCTAATGCTAGATCGCTCATCATGTGGTCTATCATAAGCCTCGCCTGCTTGTGTTGTTCCACTGATTGGGAAGACCGGTCCAGCCCGTCCCGTAGTGTTACGTTCCAGTCCCCCCCACATAAAATGTGTGTGTCAGTGTGGTTCTGCAAGTGTCCCCAGATTTCCCGATAAAAGTCAGGTGCATCAATGTTCGGGCCATATATGTTGAGGAGTGTTATGTGTTGTCCCCTAAGCTTGCCGGACACTAGCACGTATCTGCCAGCTGGGTCTTGTGTCACTTGTCTCTCTTCGAAGTGTACCCCTTTCTTGACCAAAATGAGTACCCCCCGGGAATAGGAAGAATATGAGGCTCTGTAGGACGATCCCGCCCATCTCGACCCCAATGTAGCGTGAGTATGCGGTGCCAAGTGCGATTCCTGCAGGAATGCAATGTCAATATTCCACCTGGTGAGACTGGCAAACACTTGTCTGATTTTCTGTGGGCGTGAGAACCCCCGTATATTCCACGTGAGGACGTTGAGTCCGTTCCTGCTTCTAGTACTGGAGCCTGGCGTACCCATTTGATACAGTACCATTCATTCCTAAGCACGCAAGCAATCCGCCCCCATCCCGGCCCCATCCAGCTTCATGAGCACCACCTGCACACACAAGCCCCAGCAGGGCCAACATGTAGAATGTACTGATTTGCAATACCTTCGGTCTTAGTAAACAGTTAAGCATCCCCCCTCCCCAAGTCCCTCCCACTCCAGCAACCCCAACCTGCCGAAGCCTCACCCTCACAGAGCACAACTCCCTCAACAGTGTAGCCTTCAACTTGGTGCTCATAGCAAAACTCGTGTAGGGTTGTACCCTCATGGAGGACCGCTAGTGGCACAGCACTTCACCCGATATACAGGTGCAGGCGACATTAACTTGAATCAAACTAAAACGCAAAATATGTGTCCATTAAACCACAAGCCCACATTTCCATTACCACCCCTGCGCTGGATGTAGGCAATGAAGCAGACCTAGAGAAAACATAACCCCATTCCATAATGCACAGACGCGCAGGGGAGGGGCCGTTCCCCTACAATGCAGTGTGTCCCATTCCCCGCACTTAATAATTGTCCGGTCACACCCAATCGGGACCTTAACAACCCGTGCGGTCAAGACACTTCCAGTAGTGCACATCTCGCAACGTGGGACGGAGCATAATGTCCACTGTTCTGCGACTCTCTAGGTTGTCCCCCTTCCAGTTCTGAGGGCTTGCGTGCATAGAGTACACAGAAAGACCCGACCCAGTGCTCTCATGAGCGGCAGGAGCAGTCGCAACATGGCCGTTGTCCTGAAATCTCCTGAGGGAGGCCCGGTAGCTTAGTACGGACATGAGTGCTTGCGATAGGTCAGGGCAGGATAGGGCTACAGTCTCAGTTAGTTCAGTCGCTCCCCACCCTTTCACCGCCCACTGCACAAATCAAAAATAAAGCGCCAGCAGCTCACCTCGAGCAGTTGTTCATCGACATACCGTGCATAGACAGCCGAAAGTGGCCGTGTAGTGGTACCTCGCGGCAATTTGTGCAGAAGTCTCTACCGCTGTGTGACGTTTGAGTGGTCCAGGCGCCTCAGTCCGAGTCTCTGTTCTGGTCTCGTCTGGCTTCCGACCTCGCCTCTTGCTGTATTTTCTTGACAAGTTCTAGGGCCGCCTTAGGTGTTGGTAGCACTATCGTCTGTTCCTTCCACACCACTCGCAGCCGGGCAGGATACAACATGGAATACCCAACGTTTAAGTCTCGCAGCTTGGCCTTCACCGCAGTGTATTCTCTACGTGCTTGCTGCACAGCGACCGTGTGATCGGGGTAGAATTCCAGAGTGTTGCCCTGGTGAACGATTTTGCCCTTCTCCCTTGCAAGCCTGAGGATCACGTCTCTGTCCCTGTAATTTAGGATCCTCGCTACTATCGGTCGGGGCGTAGCACCTGGTGGCGGTTTGGGGCCTAGCGATCTATGGGCCCGTTCCACAATGAAGATCTGCGATAAGGCTTCCGCTCCAAAGATATCCCTGCAGAGCCCTTCGACATACTGTTCCATGCGGCCTGTGTTGGTGGATTCTGGCAGGCCCGCTATTCGCACGTTATTGCGCCTCGAGCACGCTTCCAAATCCTCCTCCTTTGCTTTTATTACCTCCAGGATGCGCTCCATTCCCGCGCATTTCGAGGTGGACGTGCGCGCCTCATCTTCGACCGCCGCGATCCTAGTTTCGGCTTCATCCAGTCGTTCACCGTGCTGTTCTTGTCGGGCAGCCATGCCATCCATCCTGCACGTTAGATTGTCCAACTTCCCGTTGATGTCCTGTAGATTTGATTGAATCGCCAGCAGGATCTTCTCCTTGTTGGTAGACGGTGGCGAGGCCGAAGACCCGCCGGCCTCCGTTGCGTCATCCACTGTCTTAGTCCCCTTCCTATTATCAAAGGAGAGTTTTGGCTGCTGCTTGTCTGGCTTGCCCATGGTGGCGGGCGGTGAAGGCGCCTTTCTCAACTGGGGTCTAGTCGCCCTCGTCACTCTGGTCGACGTCGCCGTGTTTCCGTTTTGGTGGTGGCCAGCAGATGTACTCACTGGCTAGGTCGTTCCCAAGGTGGCCCTCTCTTGTTGTAGTATTCCTGTAGGACTATGGAAGCGGCGTGCACTGGCCAGTGCCGCAGCGTTGAGGGTCGAGGGAGACGATTGCTGACGTGCCTGTGCGGATAGGGCGCCTCGCTGTTAGTCTATCCGGGGCTTCTGCCCCTTGGTCGTGTTATACCTTGCCCCCGATGTCTGTTCGCTCCCCAGTCCCCTGCGCCTTGATCTCTGAATCGGCGGACGTCAAAAGGCTTCCAAAGCGCTGTGCCCAGACGTTATGTGCGCTGTAGTGTGCCCAGTTCTGCTACCCGCCGGTACGCCGTCAAGGCGGCTCTTTATGGGAGCAGGGGCCCGCCTGCGTTAGTCCGCCGAATCGCCATTGCTGGAGGGGGTGCCGCCATCTTGTCAGGCAACCCAGGCGATGTGGAGGCGGACTCCGCCGCTAGTGCACAGGCCTGCAGCGGTGTGGACGTGTTCTCTGGCCCTGGCGGCCCGTGTGCAAGGATGGGCGCTGATGTCGGGTTAGGCGGCCTGCCTGTTCCCGCTCGTGCGTCGCTCGCGACATACCTCCGGTCGGCCGCCGGCCATGTTGTCAGGCAGTCCGGTGCGGGTTACAGCGACCTCGGTTTTTCTCCGCGAGGAAGGGGAAGCGGCCGCCCCCGCAAATATCCAAGTGTGCTCCACATCTTCCCGCACTCGATCGTGGTCTCGTAGGGTGGTTTGGGGGGGCTTTAGTGGCAATGAATCACATCGTGTGATATCGCCCGGCGGAGCTGCAGTTCAGGCAGCCATTCCGCTGTGCGCCCCCTAGCGCCTCCCTGGTAGGCAGATGCCTTTGACAGGTTGCAGGCTAATACACCTTGAAGACCAGCAGGGAGCCGGGCTGATGTCATGGCAGCCTGCCTCCTTAAGGGACCTTTGGTCTGGGGCAGATAAAGTCATGCGGCAAGCTCTCTAAAGGACAGCGGGGCTGGGACAGTGGCCATTACCTCGGCAGGGTGGCCAGGGATGGGTCAGTGTGTGCCACGTGCCAGGCTAGTGCCCGAGAAAGGCTGTGGGACAGGTAGCCACAAATCAGGTTTACCTGTGGATGGACACGTATGTCCTGTCAGGCAGTCACGACAGGCTTTTATTGAAAGGACTAGTGGGTTGCGGTAAAGTCAGTCAAATGGCAGGGTCCCCTCGGAAGGGCTTCGGAGGAGCTGACTGTATAAGGGTCAACCTCATACAAAAGACATTGACACCTTCTTGTGTTGTAAATCCTTTAATTCCCGAGCGCCGGGAATCGCGTATTGCAGTGGGCGCTACTTGCAGCATCCTAAGATGGCCGCCGGCACGTTCCCATAATGCAGTGGCGCACGCTCCGAAACACTAGAGCGTGTCGCCACATATCTCCTCCCTTTAACATTACAACACAATATTAACAAACAAAGAAAAATGCTGACGGAGTCCCGGCACTACCGTGGTAGTTAGAGTAACAGGTAACACATAGTCTTACTTGGTCTCCATGTCATAGTCTTCAAACCTCTTGGGTACCCTAACCAGTCTGCCCAACCTGGTACCCGTGTTCATCGGGCTGTCTCTCATTCTCCGGTCGCCTGTAGGGCTGGCACTCCCCATTGCTTTTATCCTCGGCTCTTCTTCCATCGTCTCCGTACCCGGGCTGCGAGGCGTGACTGAAAAGGCTGATCCTTCCCTTTCATACTCCGGTGGATCGTACGGTTCTATGTCATTTTGTTCTCTGATTATGGTACCTTATGTGACGCCTTCCTACTCAGGTATCTTTCTCAGTCCTGATCTTTCCTTCGGGGTGGGTGAACTTCCATCTTCCCTGCTTTCCCATTTTATGACTTTGTTGCATCGTGCCATTCTATCTTGCGACCACACTTTGCCGTCACTTAGCAAAGCCAATCTGGCATATGGCTCTACCACTTGCAATAGGGGACTAAACTTGCTGTCGCCCTTCTTCTTCATCACTTCTTGTTTCACTCTCACCCACTCGCCGTTCTGTAAGGTCACTTCTTTCACATTGCGTCGTTTGTTATAGTACTCTATGTACAAGGCTTGTGCTCTGTCCATGTTGCGACGTATTACAGCCGGAGACCATTTACTCTGGATCACCAGTTGTTTCCACACTAGGTTGTCCTTTGTCAAAGGGTCTCGTCCTCTGAGTACTTTGAACGGGCTGTACCCCGTGTTGGCTGCTGTGATGCGATATGCCCACAGCATCTTTTGGAGTTCCTTCTCCCAGTCCTTGCCTGCACTTATTGCTGCTTGCACTGAGCCCATTATCACCCTGTTAAACCTCTCTGCTAGTCCATTTCCCGCCGGATGATACACAGGGGTGTGCTTGACTTCTATACCGTTACGGTCCATGAACGCGTTCCACTTGGCTGAATTGAATTATGGACCATTGTCCTTCGTGATTACCTTGGGAATTCCTTCTCTCAAGAAAGTGGCTGTAAGGAAGGAAAGTATGGTTTCCTCACAAATGTCCACCCGCGGCCACGTGGTGTACCTGTCTATCAGGGCAATTGCATATTTGGGTACCCTGTTGGTGTCCAGTATGGGTACCAAGATGTCCACAGAGAGCATTTCCCATGGGCTTGTCGGGCAAGTGAACTTCCCTAGGGGTGGGCGTAGTAGGACTTGCGCCTTGTCTGCCTGGCTGCAACTCTCGAACATCCTAGCATGTTTCTCCATTTGATTGTCCATTGCCGGCCACCAATACGCCTGTTTTGCCCTGGCTTTTGTCTTCATTATTCCAAGGTGTCCCTCATGCAGGATTGCTAGTAGGTGATCTAATAGCGGTTGTGGGGTTATTACTTTGTCCGCTCGGAGCAGGAATACTGGATTGTCTCCAATGGATAATTCCTCCCGGACTTCCCAGTACTTCCTCATTTGACTGTCCAGGTGCTTTTTGTCTGGCCATCCTTGTGTCACGTAGCTCTTCACTGCCTTCAAGGTCTCGTCATTGCAGTACGCTTCCTCCCACTCTTGCCTGCTGATCACTCCTTCGTGGTCTTGCGTGAGAGACACGGTATACTGTTCCCACTCTGAGAGCTCTTGTTCTGCAACGGGTTCCATGGCCGCCACTCGGCTCAAGAAATCTGCTACCTTGTTCTTTGTCCCGGGGATATACTCCACTTCGTAGACATAATCAAGTAGTCTTAAGGTCATCTTCGCAATCCGTGGAGTTGCGTGTTCATGCCCACTCGAGGTCAAGACTTTTACCAGTGGCTTGTGATCTGTGCGGAGTAAGAACTTTGAGCCCCATAAGAATTGTCTGAACGGTTCCATTGCCCACACTGCTGCCAGCATCTCCTTTTCTATAACGCTGAATTTCTCCTTGTTCGGAGCTAGGGACCTGGAAGCAAAACTGATCGTGTTAACCTCTCCTTCACAGGACGTCTGCATCAGAACTGCTCCTAGTCCTTTGTCGCTGGCATCAGTGGTCAGTATAGATAGGGCAGCTTGATCAAATCCCTTGAGGGGTATGGCCGCACAGATGTCCTGCTTCAATAGTTAAAATTCCGTCTGTTCTTTTGTCGTCCATTTAAAGGACTTCCTCTCCTTTAAGAGTTGTCTTAAGTGGTGTGTTTTAGATGCAAAGTGGGGAACGAACGTGCTGTAAAATTCAACCATGCCCAGGAATGAACTGACTTCTTCCTTCCTTTTTGGCGTCGGTGCTTCTCTATTGGCAGTTACGTTGGCCCGTTTCGGTTAGATTCCTTTTTCACTGATCTCTTGACCTAAGTATGTCACAGACCCCACTCCAAACTTGTATTTCCCCCATTCTGCAGTGAGATCATTTTGCGCTAAGATGGCCAAGACCGTGTGCAGTTTGGCATCGTGATCACTCTTTGATTTTCCCATTATGAGGATGTCATCTTGGAAGTACTGCACACCTTCCACTTTTTGAAATAACTTGTGAATCAGTTCTTGGAATTCCGCAGCCGCAGATGCAAACCGAAACGGCATCCTCAGGAACTTATAGCATCTGAAGGGTGTGATGAACGATGTTAGATGGCTGCACGAAGGATGGAGGGTGTTTTGGTGGTACGCTGACGTGAGATCCAATGTGGAGAACCATTTTACCCCTTTGGTTTTAGCCAGCATCTCGTTGATCCGGGGCAGCGGGAACTTGTCCACTACAATGTTCTTGTTGAGTTCCCTCAAGTCCACGCACAAACGCACCTTCCCGTTGGGCTTCTGTGTGACTACTAATGGCGCCAGCCACTCAGCGCTTTCAATGGGTTCAAGGACTCCATTTTTTTCCAATCGTTGGAGGGCCTCCTGTAGGGCCTCCCTGCTCCTGAAAGGAATGTTGCGGACTTTGTGGCTCACTGGTTGTGCTCCCTCTTTTAAGCATTTTTTGTGCGTGAATTTTGTCATCTGGCTGATTGTTCCCTTGAAGACTTCCGGGTACTCCTTCGTCCACGCCTCCTCTTCATAAGCCTGTAGTGTCTGTCATCATCTCTTGCGTGGTCCCTCCTGGTTTGAGTTGGATCCCTAACGCGCCTTGGTCTATCCACCCTAAGACTGACGGTCCCTTCTCAGCGACGTAGAGCTTCCCTTTGGCCACTCTTCCTTTGAACTCAAACTTGAGAGTGCAATACCCCACCATGGGTATAGGCTCGCCGGTGTATGTGACTGGATGTATGTCTGTCGGGAGTAGGTCCCTGCTTACCCGTGGTTCAAAGTCTCTTTCCCATACTGTTCGTTGGACAATAGGGTATGGAGAACCTGAATTTGCCACTATGTTGAACGACACTCCTCCAATGTCCATTTGTAACGCAGGTTTCCTGGACCTTACACAGTTTATTCCTAGCATCTGGTCGTCAACATGTAAGACTCCATTCTCTTCTTCTTTCTCGGGTGCTTCTTCCTTTCTGTCCGTCTCATGGGCTACGTATTTTACTTCTGATCTCTTAAACTTCCGCCTGCACACCTTTTCGTAGTGCCCCATTATCCCACAGAAGGAGCATTTTGCTCTGAACGCTGGGCATCCTTTATCGTGGCTGGCATGTGTTTGACTTCCGCATCTGTAGCAGTTGTTTCTACTCTCTCCTTGTCGCCTTTGCGTTCTCGTGGGTCTCTGAGGGTATTTTTTGAGACTTGGTGTTCGACTGTGCAGGCTGCTGGGTTACTTCTCGTTTGCTTCTATCCGTCACTTTGCACACAGGAGTTTTGTTGAGGTTCTCCCTTTTCGCTGCTTCTGCGCACCTCTTGGATAGTTCCGCCTTCTTCACTAGCGCTTCGACTTCCTTTAGAGGGGCGTCTCCGTTTACCCACAGTTTCTCCTGGATCGCTGTATTCGCGGTGTGCATGATGATCTGACCTCTGATGAGCTCGTCGTGCAGTGTGCCAAACTTGCACTTCACCGCTAGTTTCTGCAGGGCCGCTACGTATTCATCTATCGATTCGGTGCTGCTTTGTTTTCTTTGGAAAAAATTGCACCTGTCTATTGCTATGCACCCCACCGGGCGGTAGTGTGAATCCAAATCTTCTAGTGCATGTTGGAACTCGTCTGTGTCGTTTGGAAGCCTTGTTTTCTTTACTAGGTTGTCGTAAACTCTGATCCCCTCGGGACCGAGGTTATGTAGCAGTATTTTTTTCCTCCTCGCGCTGGAGAACTCGCCTTCTCCCTCGTCTTCTAAGGCCGACAGGTAGTTCAAAAAGTATCGCCTCCAGTCCTCCCAAGGCATCGCTGGCTCACCCCTTTTGGGTAGGAACAGGACCAGGTTGGTGAGGGATGACGTTTGCGCACACATTCTGCCCCCTCCGCGCTGGGCCGGAACTGGTTGTATGGCAGCTCCTGGCGGACTCCCTGGGGCTTGTCTCTCTTCTGTACTGCTTGCCTGCGGTTGCGCAGGGTTCCCTTCCCTATCTTGGGATGAACCTGGGAGATCCAGCGCTATGCACTGTCTGGGTGAGGCTTGGAGTGCTGTACTCTCACTTGGGGGGCCACTTGTGTGTCTGTGAATGGTCCTCGCTGCATGGCTGCCTAGGGTTCGAGCTGTGGTGGTTGTTGCTTGTGTGTGCTGGCGTCAGCTGTGCTGAACCTCAGACACTTGCTGCCGGTAGAGGCCTAGATGGGCTGGTGTGAGCACTACTCCATGTGGTCTCTAGGCTTGCAGTCTGTTCTGTGGTTTATGTGGTACCTTCAATGGGTTCTCCTTGTTCTGCCCCTGACTTGTGCTTCTGCTGCCTTCTCCATGAGGAAATCTCCGACCTCTGCACTGTGTTCGGGGACCTCCGGGGTGCCCCCTTTGGCCCCGTGGTGGCTCACGCTCCACTGCCACGCTCGGGATTAAGGTGAGGTGCTGGGTGCGATACAGTGCCTCCCAGCCTCGTCGCTAGTTTATAAGGGTCAACTTCATACAAAAGACATTGACACCTTCTTGTGTTGCAAATCCTTTAATTCCCGAGCGCCGGGAAATGCGTATTGCCGTGGGCGCTACTCGCGGCATTCTAAGATGGCCGCTGGCACGTTCCTATAATGCAGTGGCGCACGCTCCGAAACACTAGAGCGCGTCGCCACAGACTGGTACCTCTACAAGGCCGTTAGTGATAGATTCGAGCCAGGCACATTTCAGGGGAATTT
Organism: Lissotriton vulgaris; assembly: GCF_964263255.1. Lineage (NCBI taxonomy): Eukaryota > Metazoa > Chordata > Amphibia > Caudata > Salamandridae > Lissotriton > Lissotriton vulgaris. The sequence continues at coordinate 1,340,670,458 of NC_141695.1, read as the reverse complement.
CCGCCCGCAGAGACTCCACAAGGCCGACGGGTTGGAGGGGATACATGAAAGGCGTCCGTGTGAAACCCGTTTTTAGTCCCACACACAGCCTCGGGTGTGGGTGCCGACGCAGGAGCGCCACGAAGCAAAGCACCCCGCCTCTCAGCACAAAACATGCAGTGGAAAGAAACAATGTAAAAGCACTGTAAACAGTGCTGTGTGTAACAGGAGTCCCACAGGTTCAATGGCCGCAGGGAGGACGAGGATCTGCTACTTCCGGGGCCTGGACAAATCCAGAATGGAAAGGTAGGAAGAGGGCGGGGTAAAAGTACAAAGCTGCTGCACGCAAGCAAAGATTTAAAGGAGGAGGCACCATTAATGATATTAAACCCCAGACGCATTTGAAAACAAATATAATTAAATAAATAAAACAATACAGACTGTTTATAAAATTGGATCATGACGAGCGCTGTGCTGATTATGTAAAATTAACAGCGCATGCTGGTCATCAAAAAATAAAAAAGTTCCCCTCAGACATAATTGAAACGTGAAAGCGGACGAAAACAGAAGTTGGGCCGTACTGCTTCCTGAATAAACGGAAGTGACATATCTCATCCACAGCAAACCCTAAGCCTGCTAAGAAGAACAATTCCACAGTTAACAAATAGCAAGCGGCAGGAGTAATTACCGGGAAGTTGTTGCCTGATTACATGAAGTCTCGGAGAGACAGCACATGCGTGCTGCCTATGCGAAACCTAAAAACAGGAAGGTTGAAAAAAAAGGGAAAATAATATCAAAATGAGCGAAAGATTAAAGGGTAAAGGTAAAAAAAAAGGCAATGAAAAAAGCAAAGTATTAAAATGGGGGAAGAAGGTGTTTTGATTTCCATGTAATGAATATGTTACAAGGTGCTAATGACACACATGTAACAATTAGTTGAATAACTGTGCATGTTTAGTTTGACTCATACAACATACTTGGCATTTTACCAGCTGCCCTATCTTTTTGTTTCAAACAAGCATTGGCAACGCAATCGGTCTCATACTTTTGTGAAAGTTAGAGGTATTGGCGTTGTAAATGACAAAGTTTTTTACTTATTTTTTAGGTCGAGCCTGGGCAGCACATGTGCTACTCTGTGGCATGATGTATTGGAGCATAGAATAGAAGCCCTGACCACTCTCCTCCCATATTTGCCATTGGCTTGTGTCCTTATCCTTCGTAAATGATGGCTTCTGATTCGTTAATAGGCTTGTAAGTCCCTCCTTAGTACCACCTTGTCTTCATTTGTAACCTCCCATGAGGACTGGCCCTTTTACTTCAGTTGTTACACGATACGTCTTTTTTAGTCTGTAAGCTCTATTTTCTTTAATGAGTTTCTCCCACTGCAGGCACAACATGCTTTCCTGCAACATTCAGTGCGCCATGCGTACTTTGCCTTTCCGAGCAGCCAGGGATAATGGTGGCCGCTTCTTTGAATAGGTCTCGCATTTACAAGTGTTTGAACAATTGGAATTGTAAATGACGATGCCTTTTATTTATGTGTTAATAAGCAAAATAGATAATTAAAAGTCATTGTCATTTACAATGCCAATAGCTTAAACTCTGGCAAATGCGACACCTATTGCATGGCAAATGCTTGTCATACACGGTTCCTGGTGCACACTGGGGGCATGCATTCTGATGTTCGTTTCTCACATTGCTGGTTTTCGTACGCAGATACTAGAGCACGCTTGTGTCTCAGGCTACACAGCACACATTCTGGGACTAGTTCCTGTTAGAAATTGGTGTCTCTAGTTGGCAGTGACTGTCCACAGTCCAAGTAGGGATCCTTCTTCCTAAGTCAGAGTAAGGGGGCTACACCCTTTGATAACGCCTGCTCAACCCTGTTGTAACGTAGCACGTGCAGTTAGGCTTATCTCAGAGGCAGTGTGTAAAGCCTTTATGATCATACACAGTAACACAGTGAAAAACACTACAAAGGGACACCACACAAGTAGTTATAAAAAATAAGTATCTTTATATATAGACTTAACACAAGGCCAATAACGGTAAAAAGCCACAGTACTGAAAAACGGGGTTACTCTTGAAAGGATGGAAAAAGAGTTCAAAGTGTTCAAATAGGGGTTCAGTTCAAAGCAGGGATCTCTGTGACCCTTTTACACACAAAGTACCTGATTTTCGTAGCAAAACAAACAAAAGGTCGCAAAGGAGCTGTAGCGATGATTTTCCCCACGCTAGGCTGGCGATGCGTTGAATCCTGTCCGCAAGGGAGGATGATGCGCCGAGCTGCGGGTGCGTGCCGGACAAAGCGACAGGTTCCCTCACTCTAGGCCAGCGATGCGTTGAATCCTTGCCGCGAGGGAGGATGATGCGCTGATCCTGTTGCGTGTGCGATCTCGTTGCGATGAAAGAAAATGGCGCTCCGCGAGGAAGCGACGATCCGGGTGCGATGCGAGGAAAATGGCGGACGCACGGCGTCCCCACTGCGATGATCCGGGGTCAGCGAGCCTTCGAAAAAGCCCGCAAACATGCGATGCGATGATCTCTGAGGTTAGCGAGCACTTTGGGATCCGCAAGCGTGCGATGCGATGATCTTTGGTTTGCAAGCGCTCTGCGGCAGCGGCGCGTGGATTTTTCTGACGCTCTTCAGCTGCAGCGGCTCGCAAACAGCGTTAGCGACGATTTTCAGCTCTCTTTTCTCTGTAGTAGAACTAGAGGCCCTGGATCTCACAGGGGCCTCACCTGCAGATGAAAATCCTCGCTGGGAGGAATCAGGAGGTTGGTGGGGGAGTCAGATGGGCCTGTGACTCCAGCAGGAGGCTAGCTCTCTTCTAGCCCTTTGGTGATTGCTTTAGCAAAAATAAGTCTCTCAAAAGCCCTTTTCCTTCTTCTTCCAAGTCCAAGGGGAAGTCCTGCAGGCCAATCCAAGAAACAGCACACAAGCACAGGGACAGTCCACTCCTTCAGATTCCTTCAGTAACACGGACAGAGGTTCCTCTTGACATCCAGGAGCAATACAAATTGTAGGGGTTTGGGCACAGATATTTGTACCCCAAAAGTCTTTGTTCTCAGAAGTCTCTAGTCACTGAACCCAGCCAGAACCAGTTCTGCTCAGGCCTGGAGCACTTTGTTTACCAGGCTGCAGTCTTCCTTTCAGAAAGAGGGGGTCTGCCATCAGACGCACAGTAGGAGGTGGAGCCAGCATTCACCTTGCCAGGCACAGCCCTTTTCAGGACAAGGAGCTGCCCCTCCCCAGTACTCAATGCAGATCTCTCTATTCAACCCAGGTCTGACTCAGCCTGCCTTGCCCCTTTAAACCCAGACAGCCAATACACATAACAGCAGAGCACACTGGAGGCTTAGGCAAGAAAATACCTACTTTCTAAAAGTGGTATTTTCAAACACAGAATATTAAAACCAACTTCACTAAAAGATGCATTTTATTATTCTGAGCCCAGGCATACTAAATTCGATTTTCCACAATGTTCCCTGAGTCAGATAGGACTAAAGGATGTAATAGCCAGTCTGCCCATTCTAGCCTATGGAGAACAGGTAGCCTTGCAGCAGCGAAAACAAAATGGAGGGGGATTCACTACCAGGACATGCTACACATGTCAAGCCATGTCCTACCTTATGCACACAATGCACCTACCATAGGGGCGACTGACATGAGGCTAAGGGAAGGGTCAGGGGCTGGGAAGTGTGGGCACTTCACAGCCAAGATGGCAGTTCTGGACTGCGCGAAGACACTGCAGTGGCAGGTCTGAGGTACACTTTACAAGCTACTTCTGTGGGTGGCGCAAACCGGCGCTGCAGGCCCACCAGCGGCATTAGCAAAAACAGAGGAGACAACAGCAAAAATGGAAGGGAGACTCACGCCAATGGTGCCAGGTCTAACAGTTCCCTTACTGCCTTTGTTTGTACACGGATACTGGTGCACTCTTGTGGCTTATGGCAAACATTCTGGTGCCAGCTTCCTATGAGGCAGGTTTTTGTTCAGGAATTCTGGTTCAAGCTTATGTCACTCACTGCACAGCACACTCTAATTCTGGTTTTCCACATAGCAGGGCAGGTTTTCCTACACAAATCCTGTTGCGCGCTTGTGTCCCATGCTGCCCAGCGCACTCTAATGCTACTTTTCCAAATGTCTGGTGTTTATGCACAGATTCTCGTGCACGCTCATGTCTCTTGCTGCACAGTACACAGTAATGCTGCTTTTCCACAGGGGTATTTTTCATGCACTTATCCTGGTGCACGCTTGTGTCTCACGTAGCACTGCAAACATTTTGATGCTGGTTTTCATACACGGATCCTGGTGCACCCTTGTGTCTCATGCATCACAGCACATTCTAATGCTGCTTTCCCACATGGCTGGTGTGAGAAGTTGGCCTGATATTCAGTGTTCACTATTCTAGTGATCACTATGTATCAGTCCAAACAACCCTTATGGTGATTGGTTGTAAGTCAACCTTATAGACCAGCTATCCTAGTAGCATGGATATAGTAGTCTTCGGGCTAAACTCTAGAGGGCGTGTTAAGCCAGCTGTTATACCATCACATATACCCCTTGAATACCAAGTGAAAGGACACCACACAAGTGTTATGAAAATAAACAGTGTATTTATTTAGATCACAACAGCCCTGTACTCTTTATGAGGACAGGGTACTAAGCACACAACAAAACTCTTACGAAAATACTTTAAGTTGCACAATTTACACAAATGCCAGAGGGGCACGGAAAACCATATACTATGGAAGTGGAATGCGAAATTGCTAGCAGGTAAGTACTGGACTAATAGGCTTTGGAATCGCTAGGATTACGTTACTGAACCTTCAGATTACTAGTAGGAGGCCTAGGGGACTCGGGTGCAGAGTGTGCACTCTCACGCGGGATGCGGGACAAAGTCTATGGGAGCTAGTAAAAGCAAAGTTAGTGTTCTCGGGCGAACCCGATAAGGTAGGTTGAAAACGAAAGTGGATCTGGACCCTTGGATAGTGAGGCTATGCTGGGGCACCGAAATGCCGAAGTTACCTAGCCCAGGGGCTGTGGCTGCATAGGTCTGAAAAGACGTCGGAAACCTTTGTTGACGAACCAGGAGCCTGAAAGAAGGAGTTGCTGGCAGGCGACCAGTGTTGAAGTTCGAAGTGACCCAAGCCTGGATCGAAGATTGATGATACCTGAAAGCAGAGGGGACCAAGTTCTTAATCACTAGCCAGTGATTGTGTGGGCACCAGGATGGCACCGGGCGAAGTCACCTTGACCAGGTGAGTGGGCGACGTTGGGCTCTGCAGTCTCACGGACCAGGAGGCGTTGTCGGCGACCAGGATGGAGGTGCGAGCTGTCCCACGATGGTTGATGCTGTCGACGTCGCTGGACCCAGGATTGGGGCAACAAGTCTTGGCAAATTCAAGCCCCCGCGGTGGACCTAAAATGGCGTCTGGAGTGGACCAGGAGGGTCCGGGGGGCTCCTCTTTTGGAAGGGAGCAAGGGCCAGTCTGGAGCAACCAGACTAGCAGTGGTGATGCCGTCGGTCGTCGTCGGGAAGGCCACAAGCCAGCGGGCTAGTAGCCAGACAACGCTGTGAGCAGCCAAAAAGCAGAAGGGCCCCACGCAGATCTCGTGGATGCTGGGGGGCTGGACTTCGGTGCTGGAGCTGCTCAGGGTCGGGGCTTCTCGGACCCCAAAGCACTCACCAGAGGATCCCTCGGCGGTCGTGCTGGAAAGAAGTCGTGCAATTCTGATGATGGCCGGTCCCTCAAGGTCTCGTCGCACCTACGGTTCTCAGCTTAGCTGTAGAGGTAGGTAGAGGTCAGAGGTGCCAGGGAAGCCGGGTCTCGTCGAGCTGGTCAGTCAGATTCCGGAGGAAGGACTTGCAGCAAACCGCAGAGTTCTTGATGGTGCCTGCGGGTGCAGGGTGACTACTCCTTAGCCACAAGGGAGAAATCTTAAGAAGAAGTCGAGAGTTCCTTTCGACGGCTGAAATGCCAGAAACCGGTCCCCGGAAGCTTGTTTCCTTCCCAGTGTAAGAATTGGCTTGGTAGTTTGGTTTGCCCTGTTCCCATCATGCACTGGGACAGGAACAGACTAATTTGCATATAGCCAGGTTCTGAGCTGGGATGGTGCAGTGAGCTAAAAAACGGTGTTGGATCTAGCCCTGATCTCTTGACTGGATGAGAGTATTCTGCTTAATTCAGAAACTCTGTCCATCACCACCCCTTGTTGTTAAATATGTTGTCCACCCTAAGCGTGGAAGGGTATACTCAGGTGTGAGTCCCTTGCTCATTGCACCATCAGGATTCAAACAAGCCGGGCCGACGACGGCTGAAATGCCAGAAACCGGTCCCCGGAAGCTTGTTTCCTTCCCAGTGTAAGAATTGGCTTGGTAGTTTGGTTTGCCCTGTTCCCATCATGCACTGGGACAGGAACAGACTAATTTGCATATAGCCAGGTTCTGAGCTGGGATGGTGCAGTGAGCTAAAAAACGGTGTTGGATCTAGCCCTGATCTCTTGACTGGGTGAGAGTATTGTGCTTAATTCAGAAACTCTGTCCATCACCACCCCTTGTTGTTAAATATTTTGTCCACCCTAAGCATGGAAGGGTATACTCAGATGTGAGTCCCTTGCTCATTGCACCATCAGGATTCAAGCAAGCCGGGCCGACGACGGCTGAAATGCCAGAAACCGGTCCCCAGAAGCTTGTTTCATTCCCAGTGTAAGAATTGGCTTGGTAGTTTGGTTTGCCCTGTTCCCATCATGCACTGGGACAGGAACAGACTAATTTGCATATAGCCAGGTTCTGAGCTGGGATGGTGCAGTGAGCTAAAAAACGGTGTTGGATCTAGCCCTGATCTCTTGACTGGGTGAGAGTATTCTGCTTAATTCAGAAACTCTGTCCATCACCACCCCTTGTTGTTAAATATTTTGTCCACCCTAAGCGTGGAAGGGTATACTCAGATGTGAGTCCCTTTCTCGTTGCACCATCAGGATTCAAGCAAGCCAGGCCGACGACGGCTGAAATGCCAGAAACCGGTCCCCGGAAGCTTGTTTCCTTCCCAGTGTAAGAAATGGCTTGGTAGTTTGGTTTGCCCTGTTCCCATCATGCACTGGGACAGGAACAGACTAATTTGCATATAGCCAGGTTCTGAGCTGGGATGGTGCAGTGAGCTAAAAAACGGTGTTGGATCTAGCCCTGATCTCTTGACTGGATGAGAGTATTCTGCTTAATTCAGAAACTCTGTCCATCACCACCCCTTGTTGTTAAATATTTTGTCCACACTAAGCATGGAAGGGTATACTCAGATGTGAGTCCCTTTCTCGTTGCACCATCAGGATTCAAGCAAGCCGGGCCGACGACCGCTGAAATGCCAGAAACCGGTCCCCGGAAGCTTGTTTCCTTCCCAGTGTAAGAATTGGCTTGGTAGTTTGGTTTGCCCTGTTCCCATCATGCACTGGGACAGGAACAGACTAATTTGCATATAGCCAGGTTCTGAGCTGGGATGGTGCAGTGAGCTAAAAAACGGTGTTGGATCTAGCCCTGATCTCTTGACTGGATGAGAGTATTCTGCTTAATTCAGAAACTCTGTCCATCACCACCCCTTGTTGTTAAATATTTTGTCCACCCTAAGCGTGGAAGGGTATACTCAGATGTGAGTCCCTTGCTCATTGCACCATCAGGATTCAAGCAAGCCGGGCCGACGACGGCTGAAATGCCAGAAACCGGTCCCGGGAAGCTTGTTTCCTTCCCAGTGTAAGAATTGGCTTGGTAGTTTAGTCTGCCCTGTTCCCATGATGCACTGGGCCAGGGACAGACTGATTTGCATATAGCCAGGTTCTGAGCTGGGATGGTGCAGTGAGATAAATAACGGTGATGGATCAAGCCCTGATTTTTGGACTGGGTAAGAGTGGTCTGCTTAATTCAGACACTCTGTTCATCACCACCCCCTTTTCTGAATAGTGTCACAATGGTGACACCTAACTTTGTGGACCCTGGACAGATCATGCTAATACAGACTACCTAGTGACCAATGCCAGCAATGTCACTACCCACCATAGTATGGCAATTGTTGATTTCTCCTGGGGAGGGGTAAGTGACCAAAAGAAAGTTGTGATTAGTTCAGACCTCCCAGTAGAATGTTTGTTGGGCAATGATTTGGAAACATCACTATGGTCAGAAGTGGAGCAGATGACTCACATGCAAATGTTAGGCTTGACAGCACATGTCCTTGCTGTGACTAGGTCACAGGCCAAAAGATGCCCCACTAAACAGGTGCTGGATCCTGGAACAATGAACCAGACACCTTCCAAGGGAAGGAGCAGTAGGGTTAAGGCATTGCCTTCCCCCTTGCCCCAGGTTGTGGATCAAGTCTCAGAGGAGGCTGACCTCAAGGAACTGAGGGAAACTCAGCCTAAAGAACTTGAACCTGATCAGGTTGAGTTTCTGGGCTCAGGGGGACCCTCCAGGGAAGACCTGGGGAAGGCACAGTTAGACTGCCCTTCACTTGAACCCCTCAGACAGGAGGCTGCTGCTGAGGCTGCAGGGAACGCCACAGGTGCCCACAGGGTATACTGGGATGATGGACTCCTGTACTCTGAGGCAAGAGACCCCAAGCCTAGTGCAACCAGGAGGCTGGTCATCCCCTTGTCTCAGAGAGGTTTCCTTCTTACCTTGGCCCATGAGATTCCCCTTGCAGGACACTTAGGCCAGAATAATACTTGGGACAGACTTGTCTCACACTTTCACTGGCCTCACATGAATGAAGATACCAAGGAGTTTTGTCGCTCCTGTGTCACTTGCCAAGCCAGTGGTAAGTCAGGTGGCACAACAAAGGCCCCCCTTATACCACTACCTGTGGTGGGGGTACCCTTTGAAAGAGTGGGGATTGACATTGTTGGTCCAATGGAACCCCAGACAGCATCAGGGCACAAGTTTATACTGGTGGTGGTGGACCATGCCACCAGGTATCCTGAAGCTATTCCCCTTAGGACCACTACAGCACCTGTTGTGGCAAGAGCCCTAGTTGGAGTGTTCTCCAGAGTGGGCTTTCCTAAGGAGGTTGTCTCTGACAGAGGTGCAAACTTCATGTCAGGATATCTGACTGCAATGTGGATGGAATGTGGTGTCAACTACAAGTTCACCACACCCTATCACCCACAGTGCAATGGGCTTGTTGAGAGACTCAACAGGACCCTCAAAGGGATGATTCATGGACTACCTGAAAAGCTCAGGCGTAGATGGGATGTCCTGATACCCTGCCTTTTGTTTGCTTACAGAGAAGTCCCACAGAAGGGGGTTGGCTACAGCCCTTTTGAACTTCTGTATGGGCATCCTGTAAGAGGACCCCTTTGTTTGGTGAAGGAAGGATGGGAGAGACCTCTCAAAAAGCCTGCAACCAACATTGTGGACTATGTACTTGGTGTCCGCTCCAGGATGGCTGAGTATATGGAAAAGGCATCTAAAAACCTTGAGGCCAGCCAAGAACTACAAAAAGCTTGACATGACCAAAAGGCTGTCCTGACTGTGTACAAGCCTGGACAGAAGGTGTGGGTGCTGGAGCCAGTGGCCCCAGCAGCACTCAAAGACAAATGGTCTGGGCCCCCCACAATCATTGAGCAAAAGGGAGAGGTTACCTACCTGGTGGACCTTGGAACTCCCATGAGCCCCCTCAGGGTGCTCCATGTAAACAGGCTCAAAGCATATGTCGACAGGAAGGACATGAGCTTGCTCATGGCCACAGATGAGGGACAGGAGGAGGAGAGTGACCCTCTCCCAGACCTGCTCACTCAGAACCCTGATGATGGGTCAGTAGATGGTGTTGTCTTTTGTGGCAGCCTCTCTGAGCATCAACAAAATGATTGCAAACAAGTTCTTCAATCCTTTAGACATATGTTCTCTCTGACACCCAGTCAGACCAATTGGTGTACCCATGAGGTTGACACTGGGGACAGTCTGCCAGTTAAGAGTAAAATCTACAGACAGCCTGATCATGTCAGAGACTGCATCAAGACAGAAGTGCAGAAAATGTTGGAGCTGGGAGTCATTGAGCCCTCAGATAGCCCTTGGGCTAGTCCAGTAGTTCTAGTGCCAAAGCCTCACACCCAGGGTGGTAAGAAAGAGATGAGGTTTTGCGTAGACTACAGAGGCCTCAATGCAGTCACCAAGACTGATGCCCACCCAATACCAAGGGCAGATTAACTTATAGATAGATTGGCTTCTGCCAACTACTTAAGCACATTTGACCTGACAGCTGGGTATTGGCAAACCAGGTTAGCTGAGGAGGCCAAGCCCAAGACAGCATTTTCTACCCCTGGTGGACATTATCAGTTTGTGGTAATGCCCTTTGGTTTGAAAAATGCACCTGCCACCTTCCAAAGGCTGGTGAATCAAGTTCTCACTGGGCTGGATGACTTCTGTGCAGCATATCTTGATGATATAGCTGTCTTTAGTTCCACCTGGGAGGATCACCTGGTCCACCTGAGGAAAGTGTTAGAGGCACTGCAGAAGGCAGGTCTCACTATCAAGGCCACAAAGTGCCAGATAGGGCAGACACAGGTTGTATACCTGGGCCACCTTGTAGGTGGAGGCCAGGTTCAGCCATTGGAGAGCAAGATACAGGCCATCAAGGACTGGGCTCCTCCAACCACCCAGACTCAGATACGAGCTTTCTTGGGCCTGACTGGATATTACAGGAAATTTGTCAGAAATTATGGATCTATTGTGACTCCACTTAATGACCTGACAAGTACAAAGATGCCAAAGAAAGTTCAGTGGACAGCAAGCTGTCAAAAAGCATTCGATGACCTAAAGCAGGCCATGTGCACAGCACCTATCCTAAAGAGTCCAGACTACTCCAAAACATCCATTGTCCAAACAGATGCTTCTGAGTTGGGTGTGGGAGCTGTTCTATCTCAGCTGAATTTTGATGGTCATGACCAGCCCATTGCTTTTATTAGCAGAAGGTTGACCCCCAGAGAGAAAAATTGGTCAGCTATTGAGAGGGAGGCCTTTGCTGTGGTTTGGGCCCTGAAGAAATTGAGGCCATACTTGTTTGGAACTCATTTCAAGATTCAGACCGACCATAAGCCCCTCTTGTGGCTAAATCAGATGAAGGGTGAAAACCCCAAACTACTTAGGTGGTCCATTTCCCTACAGGGGATGGATTTTACAGTGGAGCATAGACCTGGCACTGATCATGGCAATGCAGATGGGCTCTCCTGGTATTTCAACTTAGAGCAAGAAGACTCACCTGGTCAAGGTTAGTTTATTGTCGCAAAGTTTTGGGGGGAGGGGCATGTAGGAGAATAGGGTCTGCAATCCTATTATCACCCCAGATTTTTGCTTTTTGCTTCACTGGTTTACGATTTTGTCTGGCTGTGGGCCTGCTAATAAGACCCACAGTCTAGCTGTTCTCTCTCTAAATTGACACACATGTACCTTAGGTGCATTTACCAATTGGTACTGGGCCACCTTATCAGTCCCTGTACAGTATACCTTAGGTATCCAGGGCATAGGTGTACCCAGGGCCTACCAGGGGCTGCAGCATGTATTATGCCACCCCTGGCTGGCCATCCAAATCTGACACAACTGGGGCAAGGTGGTGTAATCACCCTTTGCTTTAGATATAGTATTCCTATATCTAACCCTAAAATGGACACATGTATTCCTATCAGTCACTCCTATGGCAGGTCTTAACAATCCTGAAGGCAGAGTGCTTGGAATTATGTGAGATGGTGCTCTGGTATGAGCTGAGCCCGTTTGCAGCTTGCGGAACCAAGTCCTAATAGCTGTTCCATGATAACGCGTACCATATACTCTTAAGTGCATTATAATCCTCGCGGTTATTTGCTATCTTTGGTATCGCTTTATCAAAACATGTCGAGTAAGGTGTCATACGAATTGGAATACTAACCCCTCGCCAATTCTGGCGACGGGGTTAGCATTCTACCCTTCTAGAGGGACACGACATGTATGTAACTGTGAACCCCGGTTAAAGTTAACTCGAGCCTCAGCATCACAAAATGGATGCTGCCACCACAGACACAAATCTGACCTCCTGCTGCTGGGAGTCCTTCCAGCGAGGAGAGCTTGGACAAAGGGTTTCCTGTCAGGGGCGGTGCTAGCACCATCCCAGACAGGGTTTTGTGTATCCCAGGTAGGCAGGGCTGAGAGGAAGGTGACTGCAAGTGGCACCCCGGTGCTCACTATGCATCTGCCGGTTTGAACCAGTTCCAGGGGCACACCAGCCCCTGAGCTGGGGAAAGTCCGGACAAGGGAGAGGGGTGTAACCACCCCCCTCCTGGTCCCACCCATGGGCAGGACCTAGTCGCGTGCCTGCCCCTTTTTTTAGAATAAAGGTAGGAGCAGGCCCCCTTCCCAAATTAGATAATTCTGAATCTTGACTACTTTCCACGAAAGTACTCTTGACTATTTCTGAAGAATCTCCCTTGTGGCTAAGGAGTAGCCACCCTGCACCCGCAGGCACCATCTAAGCATCGCGGTTTGCTGCACGTCCATCCTCTGGATCAAGACTGCCCAGCTCGACGAGACCCGGATTCCCTGGCATCTCTGACCTCTACCTGCATCATCAGCCCAGCTGAGATTCGTGGTTGTGACGAGACCTGAAGGGACGGGCCATCTTCAAAACTGCACGACGCTTAACCAGCACAACCGCCGAGGGATCCTCGAGTGAATGCTTTGGGGTTTGAGAAGCCCTGACCCTGAGCAGCTCCAGCACCGAAGTCCAGCCCCCCAGCATCCATGAGATCTGCGTGGGGCCCTTCTGCTCTTTGCTGCTCACTGCGTTGTCCGGTCACTTGCCTGCTGGCCAGTGGCCCTCCTGACGACGAACCACGACGATTACACCGCTGGTCTGGTTGCTCCAGACTGGCCCTAGCTCCCTTCCAAGAGAGGAGCACCCCGGACCCTCCTGGTCCACTCCAGACGCCATCTTGACTCCACCTCGTGGGCTTGACTTTGCCAAGGTTTGTTGCCCCAATCCTGGGTCCAGCATCGCCGACAGCAGACACCTTCGTGAGACAGCTCGCACCTCCAGCCTGGTCGCCGACAACGCCTCCTGGTCCGAGGGACAGCAGAGTCCAGCGTCGCCCACTCACCTGGTCGAGGTGACTTCATCCGGTGCCATCCTCGTGCCCACACAATCACTGGCTAGTGATTAAGAACTGAGTCCCCTCTGTTTTCAGGTCATCTCCATCACCGATCCAGGCTTGGATCACACCGAACTTCTTCACTGGTCGCCTGCCAGCAACTTCTTCTTTCAGGCTCCATAGACTACAACGAGGATTCCCGACGTCTTTTGAACCCTATGCAGCCGCAGCCCCTGGGCTAGGTAACCTGAGCATTTCGGTGCTCCAACGTAGGTTCACCATCTAAGTGTCCAGATCCTTTGTCGTTTTCAGTCAATCTAGTCGGATTCGTCCAATAACAGTAACTTTACGAATACTAGCATCCATAGACTTTGTCCCGCATCCTGCGTGAGAGTGCACACTCTGCACCCGATCTCCCTAGGCCTCCTGCTCCTAACCTGAAGGTTCAGTAGTGTAGTCCTAGCGATCTTAAAGCCTCTGGATCCTGTTACTTACCTGCTAGTATTTCGCATTCCACTTTTAGAGTATATGATTTTTCGTGCCCCTCAGGCATTTGTGTAAATTGTGCAACTCAAAGTATTTTCTTAAGAGTTTTGTTGTGTGCTTAGCTCCCTGACTCATAAAGAGATCAGGGTAGACTTGTTATAAATAAATATCCTTTTATTTTCATAACAACTTGTATGGTGTCCTTTCACTTGGTGTTCAAGGGGTATATGTGATGGTATAACAGCTGGCTTAACACGCCCTCTAGAGTTTAGCCTAAAGACTGCTCTTGTCCATGCTACTAGGATAGCTGGTCTATAAGTTTGACTTACAACCAATCATCAATAAGGGTTGTTTGGAATGATACACAGTGATCACTAGAATAGTGAGCACTACATATCAGGCCAACTTCTCACAGTTGTGAGGACTTTGTATCTCTTTCGTTCTCTTCTTCTCCTCGTGTGGCTCAGGAGAAGTCTCCTTTGCCTAGAAGCACTCCGGCACAGTCTCCAGCGCTGACGGATTCACCAGCTTCAGATGCCAAGCCAGTTCATGGTGTTCCATCTTCTGTGCCTGAGAATGAACTGGTAGATTCAGCAGTGGATCCGAACGTTCCAACGTCGGACACGCCATGTTTGGATACTGGCTCAAATCCATATCCACATTTCCTGGCTCCAGGGGTGGATCCGTTGCATTTATTAAATGCAATGTACATTGTTTTTACAAAGGCGGATTTCCCATCCAGAGCACCTTCTTGTCCCGTGGGTCCCCTGGCATTCAACTTGGGTGTACCCCAGCACTATGCCCAGGCACCTTTCATGCCGATGGCGCCGTCATGGCAATTCTCGACGCCGTTGATGGAATACTCGGTGCCGTCTGGTGAGCCCTCCTCTCGGCCTCATGTGGATCTCGCGCCTCCTTCGGAACCTCCTTCGTTGCCGGCACCGGAGCAGTCAACGCTGCGTACGACGCCAACGATGCCGCATCCGCAAATTCGTTCATGGAGAGAGGCTCAGAGGCTTTTGGAAGAGGAGCAGTGTCGTAGAGAAGAGGTAGAAGAAGGCGAGTTAGAAGAGTCTCTGTATGAATTTGAGGGAATTCAGGAGGCTAGTGGTTTAGATACCTCTGCAGAGTGGGAACTCTCTTCTACAAGGGTATCACAAGGCTCCCTACCATTTGGTAATAAAGAAAGCTGCAGAGCTTTTGGATTTGCCATTGCCTACTGCTGAATATGAACCTAATCTGTTGACTGAGGTTTTGCATTCACCTATCTTCACAGTTGAAGCTTTGTTGCCCTTTAATGAGGCTTTGTTGGATCCTATCCTCAGGGTTTGGCGTAAACCTTTCTCTTCGCCTATTGTATTTAAGGCTGTTACCAGAAGGCATAGGACTGCACCAGGTGATCCAGGTTTTCTCTCTTCCCATCCATCTCCAGAGAGTTTGGTGGTGCAGGCATCCTGTTCCAAGCAATCTTCAGGTGCTTTTCCACAGACCCCAGCTGACAGGGACTCAAAGAAGATAGAACAGTCAGCTAAAAAGTAATTCTCCTCTTCTAGCATGGCTCTGAAATCAACCAATGCCACTTGTCTGTTGGGCCGTTACTTACATGCCTTGATGGACTCGGCAAAACAACTGGCCCCAAAGTTACCTGATGAGGACAGGGGAAGCTTTATGGAGGTACTGTCGGATGGTCAGGCTGCGCCCTGACAGGTCATTCAATCAGGTTTGGATACAGCTGACTCTGTTGCCAGAGTTATGGGCTCCTCCATAGCTACAAGAAGACAGGCTTGGTGTCGTTCTTCTGGATTTTCCCCTGATGTCCGGGCCACTCTTGTTGATTTACCCTTTGACGGGTCTAAGCTCTTTGGGAAGAAAGCAAACTCGGACTTACAAAGGTTTAAGGATAGCAGAGCCACTACGAAATCCTTGGGATCGCAGACCTACTCGACAGGTTGTGGATATAAGAAATATTGAGGCTTTGGAAGGTCTTCTTTTCGCAACTTCTGTCAACCTCAGCAGCAGCAGCAGCAAAATCCACTCTATAAATCTAATAGAAGAAGAGCCGGAGGTCACAAACATGGTTCTGCCCGCAATGTCTCCTCCTCCTCTTCTGCCTCCCCCATTGTCTTTAGTAATGCAGGAAAGCAGCCCTACATCCCCCATCCTAGATCATGTGGGTCCTGTAGGGGTTGGTTGTCTCACTTTCTGCAAGGTTTGAAATGGGTCACAACAGACCTTTGGGTTTTAAACCTTGTGGAGAATGGGTACACCCTGCCCTTACGCAAATGTCCTCCTCCTTACCCTCCTTGCCAAGGTTTTTGTTCGGAGGACCATTTGCTACTTCTGGAGAAGGAGGTTCTTACGTTACTTGAAAACGGTGCGATAGAGGTGGTCAAGGATGCTACTCCTGGTGTTTCCTGATCCCCAAATAAGATGGCCGGTTACATCCGATCCTGGACCTGAGGGTCTTGAATTTTTACCTAAATCAATGGAAATTCAAGATGCTGACCTTTGCTCAGGTTCTTCTGGAGCTGCAGCAAGAGGACTGGATGGTGTTGATCGACTTACAGGATGTGTATTTTCACATACCCCATCCTGATGTCGCACAGGAAGTATCTCCGTTTTACGGTTGGGTCGCAACACTACCAGTTTGCGGTCCACCTATTCGGTCTTACTACTGCACCTCGAATCTTCACAAAGGTGATGGCAGTGGTGGCAGCTCATCTCAGAAGATCGGGGATTCCTGTTTTTCCCTATCCGGACGACTGGCTGCTCAAAGCGGAGTCGCCAGAGATGGTGCTTCATCATCTGCAGGTGACATCTCAATTGTTCAACTTGGGTTTTTCAATCAATGTGCCCAAATCTCACCTGGTGCCCTCTCAGGGCAACCTGTTCATATTGGCAGTACTGGACACTACTGTGTGTTGAGCATTTCCTCCACCAGAAATAATTCTCGACATTCAGGATGGAGCAGTTGTTTCAGTTCTGAAGGTCCTTCGCCTGCTCGGTCTGTTCGCCTCCTGCATTATGTTGGTCAACCATGCACGCTGGCACATGAGGGCGCTCCAGTGGTGTCTCTGCAGGCAGTGGTATCAGCACAGCGGAGATCTCAGGGAGTCAGTCAGGATCTCCAGAGAAGCTGCAGCTGATCTGTCTTGGTGAAGCGTGGAGGGCAATCTGTCTCAAGGAAAGCCCTTTCATCTTCCTCCATCGGTGGCCACAGTGTTAACGGATACCGCTACCCTAGGGTGGGGTACTCATCTGGGGGATCTGGAGATCAAAGGTCTTTGGTCTCCAGAGGAAAGATTGCTTCATATCAATCTTCTGGAGTTGCGGGCAATACGTTTGGTGCTCAAGGCCTTTCTCCTTTCCCTTCACGGTCAGTCGGTTCAAGTCCTGACGGACCACACTACTGTGATGAGGTATGTCAACAAGCAGGGAGGAGTAGGGTCGTACAGTCTCTGCAGAGAGGCCTTGCGGCTCTGGTCCTGGGCTCAGGATCATCAGATTTGCTTGATGGCAAATCATCTGGCCGGGGTGCTGAACGTGCGTGTTGGCAGTCTCAGTCGGCAGCTCTCCACCGACCACGAGTGGAGGCTTTATCCGAAGGTAGTTCATCACATCTTCCGGACGTGGGAGACTCCTCGGGTGGACCTGTTTGCCACTTTCGGGAGCGCGCACTGCCCGTCATACTGCAGTTTCCAGTTTCAATGCAGGGGGCTTTGGGGGACACGTTTCAGTTGAGTTGGAGCTCACAACTCCTTTATGCGTTTCCTCCCATACCCTTGATTCCTCGGGTTCTGAGGTAGATGCGCCAAGACCGGACCCTAGTCATTTTGATTGCCCCGGATTGGCCAAGAAGGGTGTGGTACACAGATCCTTCTTCTATCTCCCGCCTAACGTGATGGATGGTCAAGATTCATTAAATGGTGTAGAGAGAGATCTTTTGAGCCTTTAAAGGCCCATTTGTCGACTTATCTTCAGTTTGCTCTTTCTTTGGCTCATCAGGGTTGTGCTGTGGCCACGGTTAAGGGCTACTTATTGGCCTTATCGCTTTTCTGTGTCTACCTGATCAGCCGTCTTTATTTAGGTCTCCTATTGTTTTTAGATTTATCAAAGGCCTTACCAATAGGTTTGCTCTTACTCCCTTTGTTATGTCCCAATTGGATCTTAATCTTGTTTTGACTTTTTGGATGGGTTCTCCATTTGATCACCTTCATAGCTGTGCTTTGAGGCTTTTGCCTTTTAAAACAGTCTTTCTGGTAGCCATTACCTCAGCAAGCAGGGTGAGTGAGCTTCAAGCTCTTAGTTCAAAACCCCCGTTTTTGACCATACATGCTGAAAGGATGGTACTCAGGACCAGGGCTGCTTTTCTTCCTTAAGTAGTTACTCCCTTTCATCTGGGGCAGTCTATAACTCTCCCTGTGTTTTATCCTCATGCTTCCAAGGAGGAGGAGAGACTTCACCGCCTGGCCCATAAAAGGGCGGTGAGCTTTTATTTGGACAGGACAAATGACTTTTGTTTGGACGATTAGCTCTTTGTGGGCTACGTTAGACATTCAAAAGGCAAGGCTTTGCACAAGCGCACTCTACCCAGGTGGATCATCTTGTGCATTAAGATCTGCTATGCCCTTGCTGGTAAGGAACCACCTGAGGGTATTAGAGCTCATTCAACTAGGGCTATGTCTTCCACCTCTGCTTTAGCCAGAGGTGTTCCTGTGTTGGACATTTGTAAGGCAGCAACCTGGGTCTCCCTCCACGCTTTCACAAAACATTTTTGCTTAGATTCTGAAATGAGGAGGGAGGGCCATTTTGCGCGCTCTGTCTTGCAGTACTTTTTGGTATAAGAAAGGTGGACACCCTCCTCCGGGAGTGGGACTGCTGTGGGAATCTATTCATAAGGTGAGGAATCCACAGGCAGATGTATCCATCAGAAGAACAAGTTACTTACCTTCTGTAACGCTTTTCCTGGTGGATACAGTATCTGCCTGTGGATTCCTCACTGACCCACCCACCGCCCCTTTGTCCACCATTATATACCTTAACGGATGACTTATTTGACTTGTTGCTTTGCATTGTATCTTCTTTATATTTGGTACATTTATAGGAAATGCTGATATTCGTTGGCTTTCCTTTTTGATTTTGTACTGTGTATATTGGTTTAAATGTTGTGTATTGTGTTTCCTTTGAATCGGTTGTCAGTCCACCTGTTTCACCTCGGAAGCTCAGAAAAAATGTGTGGAACTGACGCCATCACGCCGACGAGGCTCTCTTATGGCTCCGGTGACTTTACGCAGAGTCGTGAGTGGAGCCGACGTCCTCTTCGGCGTGGAGAGCTAGAAAAAAAATTCTTCGGTTCTTCGGAATGCGGGCCCAGGGGATATTCATAAAGTGAGAAATCCACAGGCAGATACCGTATCCACCAGAAAAAGCGTTACGGAAGGTGTCGGTAGTGTTGGTTATAACGTTGCGGTGCCTACATAGGCGCCACCCAGGATCGCTGACGCCAGTTCTTTTCTTTCTGCACCAGTTAAGCGCCGATCTGGGAAGAGCTACCACACCTCTGCTGCTTTTTGGCAGGCTGTTTTCTTGACTTTTGTCGAAACTTTTGACGACTTCATGAGCAAGGGATGTCGGGTAGGAAGACAAGTTTTAACCCCTCCCATGCTCATGACGGAGCCGCTCCGTCATGAGCATCGGCTGAGCTGTGCTCATGGCCCTGCCACCGCGCCTGCGCTGCGCTGATTTCGCGCCTGCGCGGCGTGTTCTATTGAGCGGACGGGGCCATGACGGAACCGCTCCGTCACGAGCACAGCTCAACGGCGGCTCGTGACGGAGCGGCTCCGTCACGAGCATGCGGCCGCCGCTCGGCCCCCCCCCCAGCGCTGCGGTGGAATTGCCGCTGCAGCGAAGGGGTTAAACCATGCAGGACTTGTTCCCACACAATGTCGGTTACCGACCCCCACGATTTGAAGTTGTGTACAGAATGCCGGGCGATGGCTCCGAAGACCTTGAGGGAGCGGACATTGAAGTTGCTTGCGGCCCGGCATTGAACAGCGTTGAGCGAGACTCCGAGGAGGTCAAAATCCCGTTCGAAGAAGAGGAGGTCGTGGGATCGCTTTCGGAGCCCTAAGTCCTCTTGCTACCATTCGAGGTCATATGGACACTAGGGGAAGAGACACAAGAGGAAGAAGAAGTCCAAGCGGACATTGACTTCACCTCAACTGGCATCCGTCTTCGAGAGAGGTAAGGAGCTCAGATGCTCTAGGCACTCACTGTTCTGCGGAGCCAGCGTCAACTTGGCGCCTCCCTCCGTTTCTGGGAGCCAGTGAGACTCCCATTCAAATGGAGGATTTTTACGATGCCATGCACCGCTTATTTGAGTGGAACGATCCCTTTGTGAGCCCTTGGGCCCGTGGGGTCGGATGGGGCCCCATTGGGTTCTACTTCGTCGGCTTCGGCCACGGCACCGGTGGGACCAAGGGGTCCGATCTCGTATCCGGTTCGACGCCGGTCGTACCAACGCAAATCTGAACTCGGTGCCAGCCGCGTTGCCGGCAGCTGTCGGTAGCGCAAGCCCCATCCTCATCCCCGACTTCACCGAGCCGGAACGAGGGGAATAGGAGGAGTCTGGAGACCCTTTAGAGAACCAAGATGTCTCTGAGAAGACTATGGACTGGTATGGGAAACTTGGGGAAGTCAGTGGTCTGGAAACTTCCCCAGACACTGGCATGCTCTCTCCACCTACAGTGGCTACAGAGGAGGGGCGTCCTATGCTGTAGTGGTTAAGAGGGCAGCTGAGTTCCTTGGACTGGACCTGCCCTCATTGAGGTTCAGGATTAATCTCCTGACTGAAGTGCTTCAACCTGGGGCTTCTACCTCTGAACCACGTTTGCTCTTTAATGAGGCACTTATGAACATCCTACTAGTAACATGGTCCAAACCTAGCACAGGGGCTCCTGTAAACAGGACGATTGTACGCCACCATCGCCCAGCACTGGTTGACCCAAAGTTCCCCAGTCAACACCCCACTACCAGAAAGTTTGGTGGTGCTGGCCTCTACTTCCCAGGGCGCATTCCCTTCCGCCCCTCCGGATAGGGAATCCAAGAGACTGGACTCATTTGGGAAGAAGATGTTTTCTTCCTCCAGTCTGGCATTGCAGTCTGCGAATACTGCATGTTGATTGGGCTGTTTCTCCCACTCTCTTTGAGAGACAGTTGCGCAAGTGCTGCCACAAGTCCCGGAGGAGCCCGGGCTGTGCTCTCCCAGGCTGTCAAGGACGGGAGTGATGCTGCAAAATTCACCATACGATGTGGTTTGGATACGACCGATTTGGTGGGCAGGTCTATTTCATCGACAGTGGCCTTGAGGCGCCATGTCTGGCTTCGAACATCTGGCTTCTAGGGGGATGTCCAAGCCAATTTGATGGACATGCCCTTTGATGGAACCCTCCTTTTTGGGGAAAAGGCTCACTCTGCCCTGGTCAGGTTCTAGGACTCTCGAACTACGGCCAGATCCTTCGGCCTCTCCTTCACTCCTCGGGGACAGTCTTCCTTTCGCCCCTTTCATGGCAACTGAAAGAGTTTCCAGCTGCGTCAGCCCTATCCTAGCCGCTGTCCCACACAGACTTCCCAAGCCGTGCGTGGACGCGGTACATTCCGTCCTCGGAATGGAGGTAGGAAGTCGTCCACCACACTGCTCCCAGCAGCCGCAGCCTCCAAGCACTCCTAGGCTGATTCTGCAGGACCACACTACTCCAGTGGGTGGGAGAGTGGGGTCTTGTAGACCGTCCAAGAGGGCTATTCTCTTCCTTTCTTTTCCTCCTACTATTCTGCCAAGTGAGGAACGGCTGGTGAAGGATCACTTAAAACTGCTCCAAGAGGAAGTTATGTCTCTTTTGGCCAAAGGAGCTATTGAAAGGGTTCCAGTTTCAGAAGTAGGCAGTGGCTGTTATTCCCGCTACTTCCTGATTCCGAAGAAGAACAAGGGTCTTCGGCCTATTTTGGATCTTCAGACCGTCAATTTCTTCCTCAAAAAGGAGAAATTCAAAATACTCACATTGGCTCAAGTCTTATCTGCCTTAGAACAAGGAGACTGGATGGTAGTGCTGGACCTGCAGGATGCCTATTTTCACATTCCCATCCTGCCGGGCCGCAGACTGCGGTTTAAGGTAGTCCACGAGCACTTTCAGTTTATCGTGCTCCCCTTCGGCTTCATCAGTGCCCCTCGGGTGTTCAGCAAGGTGATGGCCGTGGTTGCAGCTCATCTGCGCAGGTTAGAGGTTTCAGTCTTCCCCTACCTCTACGACTGGCTGTTGTACGCGTCCTCGCCCCAGGCAGTCGTCTCCCACCTTCAGACTACGGCAGACCTCCTGCATTCTCTGGGGTTCTCTATAAATGTGCCAAAGTCACACCTGACTCCTTCTCAGACGCTCCCTTTCATCTGAATCTTTTCTGCACACAATGCAGTTTTGGGCTTATCCTTCCGAGCAGCAAGCCCAGGATATTCAGGTTATGATTCCGATATTTCAGCCTCTATCCTGGATTTCGGTTAGGTTGACTCTAGGGCTGCTGGGCCTCATGTATTCCTACATCCTGTTGGTAAGACACTAGCGATGGCATATGGGGGCTCTGCAGTAGGACTTGAAGTTCCAATGGGCACAGCATCAGGAAAATCTCATTGACAAGGAACTGCGAAGGATCTGCAGTTGTGGTTAACAAACTGAGATTGTTACAAAGGCCGACCTATCTTTCTTCCCCAACCGGATGCGTCACTTCTGGGATGGGGCGACCACTTGGGAGAGAGGAAGATCAGCGGTCGCTGGTCTCTGGCAGACACGGGGCTCCACATAAACGTGTTGGAGCTCTGAGCGATTCGCTTGGCATTGAAAGCATTTCTTGCCTCCGTCAAGGGGAAGTTGGTGCAGGTGTTCATGGACAACCCCACTGCCATGTGGTACTGCAACAGGCAAGGCGGGGTGAGGTCATGGACCCTTTGTTGAGAGGTCCTGAGTATCTGGACTTGGCTGGAACATCAGGGTATAACCCTGGTGGTTCAACACCTGAACGCCAGGGCAGATGATCTCAGCCATCAATGCCTAGCAGGCCATGAATGGCGTCCCCCCCATCGGAGGTGGCGCAAGGTCTCTTGTAGCAGTGGGGAGAACCTTGGTTAGATTTGTTCATCTCCGAAGAGAACGTGCAATGTCAGCAGTACTGCTCGGTAGAGTTTTCACGGAGGCTATCGCTCTGCGACGCGTTTCGTCTCGAGTAGAGCTCAGGCTTATTGTATACCACTCCTGCTCAGGGTTCTTAAGAAGATGAGGAGCGACAGGGCCCAAGTCATCCTTGTGGCACCGGACTGGGCATGGAGAGTCTGGTATCCAGTGCTTCTGCGCATGAGTGTCGATCCTCAGGTTGCCCCTTCGGGAGGATATTCTGTTGCGATTGCAAGACCAATTTTCTCTTTTTAAATCTCATATTATAAATAGATTTCTAAAAAGGCTGGTTCACTTTTTTCCCACCTACACCCTTTATTATGCCACAATGGACCTTAATTTGGTCCTCACTTATTTGATGTGCGCTCCTTTTGAACCTTTGCACAATTGTTCCCTCCGGCTGTTGACCATCAAAACAGCCTTCTTAGTGGTGATTACATTGGCCCGGAGGATGAGTGAGTTACAGTCGTTATCCAGCTCTCCTCCCTATTTCATGTCTTTCCCTGACACGGTGGTGCTTTGCACCAGGGCATCTTTTTTTACCAAAGGTTGTGACCCCATTCCATCTGGGTCAGTCCATCACTTTGCCCACCTTCTTTGCTCCCCCACATCCCGCTTAGGAAGAGGAGCAACTCCACCAACAGGACCCAAAAAGAGCGTTGTTGTTCTACCTTGACCACACAAGAGAGTTCCGGGTGGATGGCCAACTCTTTGTGGGGTATGTGGGAGCAAAGAAGGGAAAAGCAGTACAGAAAAGAACCATCTCTCACTGGGTTGTTCTCTGCATTAAAATCTATTACGCCTTGGTGAAGAAGC
Source organism: Lissotriton vulgaris (assembly GCF_964263255.1). NCBI lineage: Eukaryota > Metazoa > Chordata > Amphibia > Caudata > Salamandridae > Lissotriton > Lissotriton vulgaris. Next base: position 1,340,646,860 of record NC_141695.1, on the reverse strand, counting down.
AGCTCCTTGAGGGATTAAGGGCCCTTTCCACCAAGGGAAAAGCTGCGACTACAGCTTTGGCTCAGGGTGTCCCAGTCCATGACATCTGTCAGGCAGTGACGTGGGCATCACTGTGTGGTAAATAGTAATTTACCGCCTGAATTTCTATGCGGTAAAGTTCGATTATAATAACTCAATCGGAAATAAAGAGACACAAAGTCCGTGGCAGCTGAGTTTCAAAGTGGGTTTTATTCCATAAAATGGAATGGTTCGAACCTGGATATCATGTTCCTGTCCCCATAAAGGATCAGGAAGGGATAGAGCATACTTTATTGACAGAACATAACTTTTATAGTTAATGCACAGAATGGTGACCAATACAGAAGGCGTAACAGCTGAGAGAAAACGAGATAAGGACACATGTGCATAGCAATACGTAATCAGAAGGCGTGCACTAGGGCGTACACAGAGGCGTGTGCTAGGAAACGTCACATGAAAGTGTCACAAGTGGGTGGATACTTAATGGAATCTTGCAGTGTCAGCAGAAATCTGTGGCAAGGATGCGCGCGCAGCAGCATGACGTTTGACTGACGTGAGGCTGGAGGGTGCAGGGGACTTGACATTTAGCCCTAGAGGGGAGAGACAGAAGTCTGGCATGTCAGATCAACTCGTTCCTAAATCATATCTGATATCTTATGTTTAAGGAACCATATTATCTAGAAGGAAAAGGTCTCTCGGGCAGAGGCTACTCTATACTGAGTGCATATGTGCCTACGTGTCTGCATGTAATGCGAGGAGCCATGGGCCTACCATGGTAACAGAAGCAATGAATTACTTGCATGGAGACAGAGAGGCCGGGCCCTTTGCTCTGCAGCCGGGGAATTGTTTATCTACTCTGCTAGACTGGAATGTGTTTTCGAGGAGCTGAACTCGGCTATACTGATAACTTGAAGGCAAAATACTGTCTTTGGCAGGCAAGCAGGCCGAGCTGGGCACCGCTCGCCGCGCAGGGAGTAGGACAGAGGTCAGGGAGCCTCCCACGTTGCAGCGTTTCAGGAGACAGAGAACAGAAAGGCTTGATGGCAGAAATCAGGGCCTAGCCCTGACTAGGGAAAAACGTGAGAGTGCATCATGAAAAGACGTTGGCAAGGCATACTTAGGAACTGAATTATCGATCCATTCATGGCGGATCTGAAAGAGGACATGTTAACGTTGGACGCAAATGTATTTGCGTCTTCATAGCTGGCACAGGAGGGAAGTTACATGCACTTTAACTCGTACATGGAGACGGTGGGGTACACGTTAGGGAACATTTCTGACCATAACATTTTATATTTCCTCATTCCCTCCTTGTTCCCTACGGACCCTTCATGATACATCAATCCTCATTAGTCCATCTATTTGTTCATATAACATCATTTGCTCTTCCTTTTTTAGACGGGATTTAGAACGCAGACTTGGATGAGGAAAACAGGATGTGGCGCACAGACCGCAAATCGCCGGCCCACATTGTATACATAGGCAACAACTGAATACTATGAGAAGAGCTATTCCGAGGAAGGATAGGACATTCCATCCCCAGGCTGACAACACGCTCCAGAACCAACCGGACCAAGTCCAAGTACCTGGATTCTGGTGTATCTGACTTGCAATCTTATGGAGGCGTGTAATGGCTTTATATACTGATGGTGCATTATTAGGAATGAAAACACAGCAACTCGATCCGAGAACTTTACTGGCCCCGCCCCTATCGGCCAGGATGACGTCAAGGACGAGACGATTTTGAAGAACGACAAGTCTCATAGCAGACTGTTCCTCGGTCAAGTTACCTAGGGCGGAAGTAGTTTCATTCACTACTGCTTCAAGGGTTCTGGTCAAGTGACGTATAGACTTACTATTAAAGATGGCACCTAAGTAGGGAAAGAAACCTTTATTGAAATCGGTGTATTGTTCCCATGCCGTTTCAGTATAGTCGACAAGCGGGAGATCTCTCTTGGGTCTGTTAGGTACTAGTCGGGAGTTTCTATGATAATCAGGTGGAGCTAGAAAAACAGGTGGCAGAAGGAATGCAATGTAACATGTCCCATCCCAATCTAGTGGCAAACGTATGTAGGCTGTATGACCACAAATGAAATAGGAATGACGGGTAGCCTTGAATGTAGACTTGCCTCTGTCACTGAATTCGATCACAGTAGTACATTTACTATGACCTAGAGGTACTGAACCATTCTTTCTGACACATAATTCGCCTTTGACGGGTAGTACTGACATAGAGGGTAAGTCTGGTCCTGTATCAGACTGAACATTTAGAATCATGAGGTTGAGTGTATAATTACCTAATCCATATACTTCATTTTCTAGGTCGGTCCCTGTCCTTTGTGGAAGACCCTCCTTGTTAGGGTAACATGCTTTATGCAGAACTGTGTTCAGATTTCCCCATACCTTTGTATACTATGGACTCGGAGTCTAAGGAATTTATTAAACTAAACCATGCACCACAGGAACCATTATGTGTGAATGGATACGGGAAAAGAGGCAAGACTCCCTTGTATTTCTGATAGGGAGGAAGTCGGCCACATATCCAACAATTGGTAGCATTGCTAGTCTGATGAGAATGATGTAACATACTGATGAAGGTATTGTTGCGCAGCGCAAGTCGGTAAGATAATTCATGAGGGGGTAGTTCACTGAAAGTATGCTCGACAGTGCTGTTTGAAAAGAAATGTGCATGTATGGAGAGAGGGAAATACATATGCAATAGAATACTTGCAGCAATAATCGTACGACTCATAAAAAACATAATCAGCAATGTCACTATACAGTGACTACGAAGAGATTTACAATATTCTCGTTTCTTGAGTTGTTTCTGTCTATCTCTCTCTCTATTGGGGTCTAACGGATACATGTCAGAAACTGTCTAACCGATTCACCTAGGGGAGGACTTAAACAATTAAACTGTCTGACTTGCTAGACCTCAGCTTTAAACGATACTCTTGTTGAGGAGTTTTCTCTACCAGGGGGAGTTTAGAGTCACTGGAATCTGGGCAGTCCTTAGAGGGGGAGGATGAGTCAGTCTCTGGCGGTGTTCCGTAAAGCTTCTTAACATGACTCATATGGACCCATCCTTTGCGGCCCTCAAGTTTCACGGCTGTCCTTGTTGTCAATAAGACGAGCTTCGGCTCCTGCCAGCGGGGCTCCAGCTGGCTTTTCCTGTCGAAATTGCGCACAAAAACGAATGTTCCTGGTGTAATCTCGTGCGGCTTCACCTCGGTGTTGTCGGGAAAGGCCGCAGCTACCTGTGAACGACATGATTGTAGTGCAGACATCAAGGAGGCAAGGTAATCTGTCAACATATTACTATCAACATCAGTTAACTTTCTTGGTATAGGCGTCCCCCACATATTCGGTGGCCTACCGAAGACCACCTCATACGGAGATAGCCCTGTTCTCGAGTGCGCAACCATTCTCATGTAAAATAATGCAACTGGCAAGGCGACTATCCAGTCGACCCCTTTTTCGGCACATATTTTTGCAAGACGAGTTTTCAGTGTCTGATTGTGGCGTTCCACGAGACCTGCTGCCTCGGGATGTCGGACGCAGTGGAATTTCCACTGATATCCTAGCAAGAGGGAAACCTGCTTCATTAATTCGGATGAGAATGGCTGGCCGTTATCTGAATACACGACACGAGGCAAACCGTACCGTGGGAAAAATTCACGAACAAGCTGCTTGGCAGTGGTCGGAGCAGTATAATCTGGGACTGGATATGCTTCTGTCCAACGGGAAAGTGCACAAACAACTACGAGGACATATTTGAATCCTCGACATCGTTCCATCTGGATATAATCCATCTGGAGGACTTCAAAAGGGTAATCGGGAGGATGAAATCCACCTTGCTCTACGGGAATGCTTTTGCCTGGATTGAACTGACAACAAATCATGCAAGTACGCACTTTCTGTTTTGCTGCTGCTCGTAAATGTTTGTTGTACCAGAGATTCTGTAAACTGTCTAACATAGCTTTTTCTCCCAGATGTGCTGGACTATGTGCAGTATTGATCATAACTTGAACCATAGAGTCGGGGAGAAACCATGTGGCTTTTCCCTTCGTCATCCACCCCTGATCTGTCTGGACCCCTCCTAGTTCAGTCCATTTCTTTATTTCGTCTGGAGTAGCATGTGTCTGTATGTCGATTACATCTAGTGCGGGATCCTTAACTGTCATGCAATGTGTCAATGTCGGAACTATTGTCTTTGTCATGTCAGCTGCAGATGAATGAGTCAGAGCTGTGTGTTTCGCGGTTTGATCTGCCAGGTCATTACCCTGGGAAATGGTATCGGTAACTTTAGTATGTGCTTTACATTTCATGATGGCTATGGCTGAAGGCAGATGTATTGCTTCTAAAAGTGCTTGAATGAGGGGACCATGCTGTATTTTTGCTCCGTGAGAGGTCAAGAAACCTCTCTCCTGCCAGAGCACACCGAAGTCGTGTACGACTCCAAAGGCATAACGTGAATCTGTGTATATGTTGACATTCCTGTTTTTGGCTATTATACAGGCTCGGGTCAGAACAATAAGCTCTGCAGCTTGAGCAGACAGTGTATCAATACGGTGTGTTTCTTTGACTTCAGTTTCAGTGGTCACTGCATATGCGGCCACTAATTCTCCTGTGCTTGTTCTCATACATGAACCATCCACGTAAAGTGTCAGGTCTGGGTTAGTCAGTGCAACATCTGTCAAGTCTCGTCGGGGCTTTGTTACTGCATTAATGATCTCTATACAATCATGTGGAGCTGGATCTGTAATGTTGGAAGGTAACAGTGTGGCAGGATTGAGTATGTTACAGCGTCTGATTTCTATGTGTGGCTGGAACAATGTCAATTCATAACCTGTCAGTCGTGCTATAGTCAAGTGTTGAGTCTGTGTTCTGTTTAAAAGAACTTCCACAGAGTGTGGAACTTGTACTGTCAGAGGATGTCCCAACACTATGGAATCACTTTGTCGGATTGCTAAGGCTGTTGCTGCAACAGATTTTAAGCATGCAGGCAGAGCCTGGGCTACTGGGTCTAGTGTACTTGAAAAATAAGCACAAGGCTTATGTGAACCTGCTTGATCTTGTGTGAGGACAGACAATGCTGTACCATCACGTTCTGTAACAAAGAGTGTAAAAGGTTTGCTGTAACATGGTGTTGCTAAAACTGGTGCTTGACATAATGCTTTCTTTAATTCTTCAAAAGCCTGTGTATGTTCCTGAGTCCAAGGGAGGACAGTCGAAGTCGCTGCCTCCTGTGTTGTCAACTGTATAAGTGGCTTGGCTAGAAATGCGTACTGGGGAATCCATTGTCGGCAGTAAGAGGTGAGGCCTATGAAGGCCCGCACTTCCTTTTGTGTCGTGGGTTGCGGTAAGTTTGCAATTAACTCGATGCGGTCAGGTGTTAGCTGTCTCCCCCTCTTGGACAGCAAGTGCCCAAGGTACACCACTTGCTGAACACAGAATTGTAACTTTGAAGGGGAAACCTTGTGTCCCTTGTCAGCTAGAAAGTGTAAGACTGTCAGTGATGCATGTTCACATTCAGGTTCACTACGAGCGGTGATCAGCAGATCATCGACGTACTGCAGCAAGGCAGTGTTAACTGGCATTTGAATACTGTCAAGTTGTCTTTTCAAGGCTTGGCTGTAGATGCTGGGGCTTTCTGTGAATCCTTGAGGTGCGCGTGCAAATTTGAAGCTTCGGCCATTTAAACAGAATCCGAAGAGATATTGGCTTTCTGGATCAATGGGGACACTGAAGAAGGCGTTCTTGAGGTCAATTACAGTAAAGAACGTCGCCTCTGAATCAATAGCAGTCAATAAGGATGAGATGTCGGGGACCACAGGGTACTGTGGCACAATGCATTTATTTAGTTCTCGCAGATCAATCACCAACCGATAAACAGGTGGTGCATTTGGGTCAGTACGTTTAAGAATCGGAATGATAGGGGAATTACATAGATTGGAGTCGGTTTCGACAACCACTCCCTGTGCAATGAGCTCTTCAATAATTTCCAGTAGAGCCACTACAGCATCGGGTGGTAACTTGTATTGTCGTATTCGGGGCAGAACAACACCTGACTTGAGTGTAATACGGTATGCTGTAATGTGCATACAACCTACATCAGTTGGGCCTTTTGCCCATAAATGCTTTGGTACATTTTTCAATCTGTCATCAAAATCTCGTAACACATAGTGACCCTTAAAGTCACGCAGAAATAGTCTAACTCCTTCCGGAGAACAACATATGACCGCTCCTAGAGCCTTCAGTGTCTTGATACCTAACAAGTTTTCTGGACATGACTTCGTGAGTAATAAGTCTGTAGTACGTGATAATGGACCAACTGCTAGGGGAACGGGTTTCGATACTTCATTAACAATAGGCTGTCCTGAAAAACCAAGGGAAACATTCTGTGTGCCTGAGAGGGGTGCCCCTGGAACCTCATTGTGACTTATCGTTGTTCGACTTGCCCCTGTATCAATTAAAAACTTTCTGTCTTTCCCTAATACTTGACTATGTACATAAGGACCCTCTTGATCTACAGGAACCTCAATAAGAGGCAAGCCAACCTCCCTCTCTAGGCTGTTTCATGTGTATCGCTGATAATCGGGATAATCAGATTGGGCATACTGGTACATCTGTTGTGAGACTTGCTGTGCCGCGGCAATAGGTTGAGGCTGTGGTACTGCTACCGTCTGTACTGTCTGTTGGGGAGCATGCATTGGCTGTGTGTTCTGTAGAACATGTTGCTGGACCTGATGTTGGATCTGGTCCTGTCTAGGCTGACGGGGTCTCTCTTTAGTTTTACCTGTGGATATGTTGTGTTTCAGAACGGCACATTCATTTACATAGTGACCTGGCTGTTTGCAATAGTTGCACGTCCCTTTAACGGGAGCCGCCGCATTACTAGACTGTGTCATACCCCTTTTCTGACCGTCAGCTGGGACTGACTGAGCAACTAACATTTTCATTTTCGTATCTTTCATACGTCTTTGTTCATGATCTTGTTCCTCTCTAATCCTGTTCTGGTGGTACTGTAACATTTGTAACATTTGGGATGGTGAATTTGCTTGCCATGTGCTCTCGACTTTATATACACGGTTCTTAACCTGGGGCAGGGAATTCTCGACTAATTTGGTTACAAAAAGGTGCGGGTATGACTCGCTACTTGGTTTCAGACCACTGTTAATAATAAAACATTTCTCGAATCTAGAATAATAATCACTAGTGTCTTCATCGTGTTTCTGTTTACAGGCTGAGATTGCATCCCAGTCTTCCTTTTTCGTTGTCAATAATCTTGGCAGAACTTGTACAATTAATCCTGGTAATGCTTTAGCTTTTTCCCCAAGGCCTACCCCTGGAGTACGACCATTTTCCTCGTCCTCTATTTCGGTCCAATTAATCTTTTTATCTCCCACCTCCCATTCTTTCTCTTTGAGTTTCTCGTAAATGCCGGCTGGCAACAGTACTTTTAAAATTTTCATAATATCTGAATATGTATAGTCACCCATGAGTAGCATATCTTTAATTTCTCGGTGAAAACCTGCAGGGTCCTTATCGTGACAGGGTACTAGCTTCTTCATTTCTAGCAATTCTATTTTAGTGAGGGGTGTATATACATATACACGTTCTAGTGTGTCATCTTCTTTTCTCACTGGATGCACTTCTCGTAAGGGATTCTGTCTGTCGAAGTAATACATTTTTCTCTCTTGGGGTGATGGAGCTGACATAAACTGTGGTTTCAGGAACGTATTATACTTGAGTCTCTGTTCTAGAATTTCTTTAATTAAATCGGTACCTAGACCTCTCCATTTATTAGAGAGCAGTTCTACCAATATGTCCGGTAAGGGACCTGTCTAATGAGATGCTGAATCATGTATACACTAGCTAATTTCTGTTCATCAGGGGAAAGGCTCAAGAACGTCTGAGCTACTACATCATCATTATACGTACTAAAATTGTCAGCCCATTGTACGGCGGACCGAGCTAGTTCTTGTTCATCCATAGAATTGAGTACATGGTACCCCATTCGATCTTGAAGTATTTTATCGGTAGCCTGAAACAAATGTTCAGGAGTCCTTGGATTTGACATGGCTGCTTGAAAAACTCTCTTACTTTCTGGACGTACTGGACGCATATTATTATTAAAATATCTTCCCTTACCTACATAAGCTATCACTTCTTTAGTTGGTAATTGCAATGTTTGTGTCACTGTCTCGGGTTGCTCCTCTTCCCCCGAGGATTCATTCTTGTCTGAATCTATTCCTATTTATGCTGTCTTCTTTCGTGTATTTGTACTACTGCTTTTCGGATCTTTTTGTACATGCTATTTATACAATTCTGTTTATCATGTTTTCCATCTGCTATATTCTGACCCCATTTATTAAGTGCATTCATCTCATCTTGGTCTACACCAGGCCTGTCTTGATCTCTTATCAAGCAGTTTATGAAGAAACGTAAGATCATGCCTTGGATGTCAACTTTCTGATATGCCAGGGCCTCGCCAATGCTTTCAGGACCTACCCCCGTTTGGACAAAATGATATATTCTATCTAGATGATCAATCATTCCCGGCAATAACATTAAGTGGTTGGCAACTCGCCGTAGACGTACTGATGCTAGCATCATTCTGTCGTCTTTACCGGGTACTGGATCATATCTACAGTCTGTGAGAGGTTCCTTAAGTATGTCATAATTCACTGTCTGGGGTGTACGTTGGTTTGCTAGATCCCTATAAGTCAGTCTATGTGTTTGTGGCGGTGTCTGAAAACCTCCTGTCGCACCTCCTGAGGTGCCAGGTAAAAAGGGATTCAGTGGATTCATGCCAGGAATAATAGGTGCAGGAAGAACCGGAGCTGGGAGAACAGGCGCAGGATGTGGAACGGGAGGAGGAGTTTGTTGTTGCGGAAGTGGTTGGTCATTTCGGGGCGGAGTGCCATCAGCGGGTGGTGCCTGGACACGTGGATTTGTATATGCGGGAGCTACATCGTCTAAATAGGATGAAAGGAATATGTCCTTTGCGGTCTTGTGGCGTACTTTGGTCGGAACTAATGGAGGGGGCAGGTCTTTCGGTACTTCCGGGGTGGCCTTAGGTAAACCCTCGGCCAAGACAGGATACATACCATTCGCAAGAGTATTTCGCTGTCGGTCTACCTGTTCTGCTTTGACTCGTATACCTTCCTCAACTAATTCATTTTCTCGGACTTTTTCGGAATCCTCCCTATGTTTCTCGGCTTTTCTGAATTCTTTTTCTGTTCGTTTATGAGATTCTTTACGCCACAATTCTATGGTGTCTTTCTGTGATTGTCTGGCTTTCTTTTTCCATAGTGCTTCTTCTACTCTCATGATGCAATCTGCATCCCATGTCCCTGTAACGGGCCACCTATATTTCTCTTCCAGATGTTTAGTGTAATCGGCCCATAAATTTAGGTATAGTATGGCCTCAAAGCCATGTTTGTGGTACATAAAATTTCCGGGAGTGTCCCTAGGGGGGACAGGAATCGCTTCCTCTAATATCCCTTTCCTAGTTCCTATCTGTCTCAATTTACTGAACAACGGCATCTTGATATTTGATACTTGATACTTACTTGAACCTGAACACAGTAAATACAATAAACACAGTAATGAAGATCGAACAATCACTCATACCACGACATTTAAAACACACTGAAACATTTTTAAAAACGAACAATAATGATTAGAATGAAACTAGCTAACTGCATACTGGATCTACTGCTAAACAGTACAGATACACCGCTAAAACAGTGCATACCGGGTCTGTGTACCCAAACCCGTCTTGACCGGCACAAATTAATGCGCTCGTCTAGATGCCTCCCCAGCAACGGTACTCACCGGGAAGCACGGAACAGAAGGCCTCGGAAACTCGACTGGGCTGGACCGGGACTCGACTCGACTCGACTCGTGACGTAGGTACTTCGGAACTGGTGGGCCTCTAGATACCTCGGACCTTGTTCTCTTTGGCTGGGCTCTGGTCGGGATCCTCCGCACTCCTCACCGCCTCGTCTGGGTGCTGATCGCAGTCTCCGTCACCTCCGTAGGCCTGAGGGAGATACAGGAAATCCTGCGGGTACGCGTAATTGTCCGTCTTGGCTGGAGCAGGGGGCGAAGCCTGCAACGCACCTACCGGCGCGTGGGGTGGGGGAGGGGTTCCTGTTCGGGCGCCAAAATTATGTGGTAAATAGTAATTTACCGTCTGAATTTCTATGCGGTAAAGTTCGATTATAATAACTCAATCGGAAATAAAGAGACACAAAGTCCGTGGCAGCTGAGTTTCAAAGTGGGTTTTATTCCATAAAATGGAATGGTTCGAACCTGGATATCATGTTCCTATCCCCATAAAGGATCAGGAAGGGATAGAGCATACTTTATTGACAGAACATAACTTTTATAGTTAATGCACAGAATGGTGACCAATACAGAAGGCGTAACAGCTGAGAGAAAAAGAGATAAGGACACATGTGCATAGCAATACGTAATCAGAAGGCGTGCACTAGGGCGTACACAGAGGCGTGTGCTAGGAAACGTCACATGAAAGTGTCACAAGTGGGTGGATACTTAATGGAATCTTGCAGTGTCAGCAGAAATCTGTGGCAAGGATGCGCGCGCAGCAGCATGACGTTTGACTGACGTGAGGCTGGAGGGTGCAGGGGACTTGACATTTAGCCCTAGAGGGGAGAGACAGAAGTCTGGCATGTCAGATCAACTCGTTCCTAAATCATATCTGATATCTTATGTTTAAGGAACCATATTATCTAGAAGGAAAAGGTCTCTCGGGCAGAGGCTACTCTATACTGAGTGCATATGTGCCTACGTGTCTGCGTGTAATGCGAGGAGCCATGGGCCTACCATGGTAACAGAAGCAATGAATTACTTGCATGGAGACAGAGAGGCCGGGCCCTTTGCTCTGCAGCCGGGGAATTGTTTATCTACTCTGCTAGACTGGAATGTGTTTTCGAGGAGCTGAACTCGGCTATACTGATAACTTGAAGGCAAAATACTGTCTTTGGCAGGCAAGCAGGCCGAGCTGGGCACCGCTCGCCGCGCAGGGAGTAGGACAGAGGTCAGGGAGCATCCCACGTTGCAGCGTTTCAGGAGACAGAGAACAGAAAGGCTTGATGGCAGAAATCAGGGCCTAGCCCTGACTAGGGAAAAACGTGAGAGTGCATCATGAAAAGACGTTGGCAAGGCATACTTAGGAACTGAATTATCGATCCATTCATGGCGGATCTGAAAGAGGACATGTTAACGTTGGACGCAAATGTATTTGCGTCTTCATAGCTGGCACAGGAGGGAAGTTACATGCACTTTAACTCGTACATGGAGACGGTGGGGTACACGTTAGGGAACATTTCTGACCATAAAATTTTATATTTCCTCAACTGCACATATTCTCAAAAAATTATTGCCATGATGGTCAAGTGCACAGGGATGGGCACTTTGTCCGTTCAGTCCTGCAAGACTTCACATTCTAGGTCATGAGTCCGCACCCTACTGGTGGGATGGTATGGCTTGGGTATCTGATTCAAAGGTAAGGAATGTGCAGCTAGAAGTCTCAATCAGATGAACAAGTTACTTACCTTCGGTAACGCATTATCTGGTAGAGACTCTATCTCACTGCAGATTCCTTACAGCCCCACCCATGCCCCCTGCTGTGCGGACTGATGATGTTGGACTAGGGATTCCCCCTTTTCAGGGCCCTAGTTTGTGCAAACGTTTACGTCAGTCACTTCGTGGCTCTGCGCTTCTGGTGTGGAAAAACGAAAAATACTGACGTCCTGCTCCTGGGTGGCACCTATGTAGGCACCGGAATGTCATAACTAACGCTACCGATGTCATCGACGACATGTGGAGCTGAATGGAGCCACCCAACGTTGCACACAAGTTTCCGGATCCAGCCTGGATCTTGGGAAATTCAAAGGTAAAGAATCTGCAGCTAGAGAGAGTCTCTACCAGATAATGCATACTGAAGGTAAGTAACTTTTTCTGCAAAAATAGTGTACAAACACACAGTTCACTTAGTGAATAAAGTGGATCCAAGTACTTTCGGAATGAACTCCAGGTATGCTGCTGTGGATTATGAGGGGCCGATTTATGCACACCCAGGGTGTATCTTTTTGTCTAATGGGACTGACGCTAATGTTTATAATGTTAGAGACAATGTAGGTCTTGGCATGGTATTGCCTTTGGGTGTGCCCTGTAAATATGCCAAATGCAAAAACCACAGTTGATGGACAGAATGCAGAACAATGTCATACATTCACCCCAGTACAGAGATCTGGGCCTAAATCCATCGTTTTTTTGCATTCCATACCACCCTAGTTCAGACATGGCCATATGCAAATCAGCCTTGACCCTGTGCCTCATGGGAACAGTCCAACCCGAACTGCCAAGCCATGTCTTTCCTGGACCTGAATCAAGCATCCTCGGACCGGTTTCTGGCTATCAGCCGTCTTCAGCCAGGATAGCTTGACTCCAGTGGTGTGGAGAGCATGGGACTCACGTCTGAGCATACCCATCCCACTCGGAGTGACAAATGCAAAAACCACAGTTGATGGACAGAATGCAGAACAATGTCATATATTCACTCCAGTACAGAGATCGGGCCTAAATCCATCGTTTTTTTACACTCCACACCACCCCAGTTCAGACATGGCCATATGCAAATCATCCTTGACCCTGTGCCTCATGGGAACAGTCCAGCCCGAACTGCCAAGCCATGTCTTTCCTGGACCGGAATCAAGCATCCTAGGACCGGTTTCTGGCTATCAGCCGTCTTCAGCCAGGATAGCTTGACTCCAGTGGTGTGGAGAGCATGGGACTCACGTCTGAGCATACCCATCCCACTCAGGTTGACAAATGCAAAAACCACAGTTGATGGACAGAATGCAGAACAATGTCATACATTCACCCCAGTACAGAGATCTGGGCCTAAATCCATCGTTTTTTTGCACTCTACACCACCCCAGTTCAGACATGGCCATATGCAAATCAGCCCTGACCCTGTGCCTCATGGGAACAGTCCAGTCCGAACTGCCAAGCCATGTCTTTCCTGGAACGGAGTCAAGCATCCTAGGACCGGTTTCTTGCTATCAGCCGTCTTCAGCCAGGATAGCTTGACTCCAGCGGTGTGGAGAGCATGGGACTCACGTCTGAGCATACCCATCCCACTCGAGGTGACAAATGCAAAAACCACAGTTGATGGACAGAATGCAGAACAATGTCATACTTTCACCCCAGTACAGAGATCTGGGCCTAAATCCATCGTTTTCTTGCACTCCACACCACCCCAGTTCAGACATGGCCATATGCAAATCAGCCTTGACCCTGTGCCTCGTGGGAACAGTCCAGCCCGAACTGCCAAGCCATGTCTTTCCTGGTCCGGAATCAAGCATCCTAGGACCGGTTTCTGGCTATCAGCTGTCTACAGCCAGGATAGCTTGACTCCAGTGGTGTGGAGAGCATGGGACTCACGTCTGAGCATACCCATCCCACTTGGGGTGACAAATGCAAAAACCACAGTTGATGGACAGAATGCAGAACAATGTCATACATTCACCCCAGTACAGAGACCTGGGCCTAAATCCATCGTTTTTTTGCACTCCACACCACCCCATGCCAAACATGGCCATATGCAAATCAGCCTTGACCCTGTGCCTCAGGGGATCAGTCCAGCCCGAACTGCCAAGCCATGTCTTTCCTGGAACGGAATCAAGCATCCTAGGACCGGTTTCTGGCTATCAGCCGTCTTCAGCCAGGAAAGCTTGACTCCAGTGGTGTGGAGAGCATGGGACTCACGTCTGAGCATACCCATCCCACTCGGAGTGACAAATGCAAAAACCGCAGTTGATGGACAGAATGCAGAACAATGTCATACATTCACCCCAGTACAGAGATCTGGGCCTAAATATATCCTTTTTGTGCACTCCACACCACCCCAGTTCAGACATGGCCATATGCAAATCAGCCTTGACCTTGTGCCTCATGGGAATAGTCCAGCCCGAACTGCCAAGCCATGTCTTTCCTGGACCTGAATCAAGCATCCTAGGACCGGTTTCTGGCTATCAGCCGTCTTCAGCCAGGATAGCTTGACTCCAGTGGTGTGGAGAGCATGGGACTCACGTCTGAGCATACCCATCCCACTCGGGGTTACAAATGCAAAAACCGCAGTTGATGGACAGAATGCAGAACAATGCCATAAATTCACCCAGTACAGAGATCTGGGCCTAAATCCATCTTTTTTTTGCACTCCACACCACCCCAGTTCAGACATGGCCATATGCAAATCAGCCTTGACCCAGTGCCTCAGGGGAACAGTCCAGCCCGAACTGCCAAGCCATGTCTTTCCTGGACCAGAATCAAGCATCCTAGGACCGGTTTCTGGCTATCAGCCGTCTTCAGCCAGGATAGCTTGACTCCAGTGGTGTGGAGAGCATGGGACTCACGTCTGAGCATACCCATCCCACTCGGGGTGACAAATGCAAAAACCACAGTTGATGGACAGAATGCAGAACAATGTCATACATTCACCCCAGTACAGAGATCTGGGCCTAAATCCATCGTTTTTTTGCACTCCACACCAACCCAGTTCAGACATGGCCATATATAAATCAGCTTTGACCCTGTGCCTCATGGGAACAGTCCAGCCCAATCTGCCAAGCCATGTCTTTCCTGGACCGGAATCAAGCATCCTAGGACCGGTTTCTGGCTATCAGCCGTCTTCAGCCAGGATAGCTTGACTCCAGTGGTGTGGAGAGCATGGGACTCACGTCTGAGCATACCCATCCCACTCGGGGTGACAAATGCAAAAACCACAGTTGATGGACAGAATGCAGAACAATGTCATACATTCACCCCAGTACAGAGATCTGGGCCTAAATCCATCGTTTTTTTGCATTCCATACCACCCTAGTTCAGACATGGCCATATGCAAATCAGCCTTGACCCTGTGCCTCATGGGAACAGCCCAGCCCGAACTGCAAGCCATGTCTTTCCTGGACCGGAATCAAGCATTCTAGGACCCGGTTTCTGGCTATCAGCTGTCTTCAGCCAGGATAGCTTGACTCAAGTGGTGTGGAGAGCATGGGACTCACGTCTGAGCATACCCATCCCACTCGGGGTGACAAATGCAAAAACCGCAGTTGATGGACAGAATGCAGAACAATGTCATACATTCACCCCAGTACAGAGATCTGGGCCTAAATATATCCTTTTTTTGCACTCCACACCACCCCAGTTCAGACATGGCCATATGCAAATCAGCCTTGACCTTGTGCCTCATGGGAATAGTCCAGCCCGAACTGCCAAGCCATGTCTTTCCTGGACCTGAACCAAGCATCCTAGGACCGGTTTCTGGCTATCAGCCGTCTTCAGCCAGGATAGCTTGACTCCAGTGGTGTGGAGAGCATGGGACTCACGTCTGAGCATACCCATCCCACTCGGGGTGACAAATGCAAAAACCGCAGTTGATGGACAGAATGCAGAACAATGCCATACATTCACCCAGTACAGAGATCTGGGCCTAAATCCATCGTTTTTTTGCACTCCACACCACCCCAGTTCAGACATGGCCATATGCAAATCAGCCTTGACCCTGTGCCTCATGGGAACAGCCCAGCCCGAACTGCCAAGCCATGTCTTTCCTGGACCGGAATCAAGCATTCTAGGACCTGTTTCTGGCTATCAGCTGTCTTCAGCCAGGATAGTTTGACTCCAGTGGTGTGGAGAGCATGGGACTCACGTCTGAGCATACCCATCCCACTCGGGGTGACAAATGCAAAAACCGCAGTTGATGGACAGAATGCAGAACAATGTCATACATTCCCCCAGTACAGAGATCCCGGCCTAAATCCATTGTTTTTTTGCACTCCATACCACCCCAGTTCAGACATGCTCATATGCAAATCGGCCTTGACCCTGTGCCTCATGGGAAAAATCCAGCCCGAACTGCGAAGCCATGTCTTTCCTGGCTCGGAATCAAGCATCCTAGGACCGGTTTCTGTCTATCAGCCGTCTTCAGCCAGGATAGCTTGACTCCAGTGGTGTGGAGAACATGGGACTCACGTCTGAGCATACCCATCCCACTCGGGGTGACAAATGCCTAAACCACATTTGATGGACAGAGTGCAGAACAATGTCATACATTCACCCCAGTATAGTGTTCTGGGCCTAAATCCATTGTTTTTTTGCACTCTACACCACCCCAGTTCAAATTCAAATGATGATACTTGTAAAGCGCACTGTTACCCCATCTCGGGGTGTCCTGGCGCTGAAGACCGCTGGGGAACCCGTCCTGGCTTTCCCTGTGAGATGGTCCCTTCTGGGTATCTCCAAGGTGAAACCAGGCATCCCCGGCGTCTGTGGGGGGCCGTTGTAGAGATGAGGCAAGCTTAATGCCCAGAGTTGCCGAGTGTGATCCCTTGTTAGAGTAGGCACCGAGGCGAGAATTATTGAGTCCGTTGACCCTGGTCCACGACCCTGCCGCGTCGGGAATTGAACCCTGGTCCCGGGCCATTCTCTGCTTCCGGGTCTGCCGCCTCTAACCAGTGAGCCACACCACTCCACTTCAGACATGGCCATATGCAAATCAGCCTTGACCCTGTGCCTCATGGGAACAGTCCAGCCCGAACTGCCAAGCCATGTCTTTCCTGGACCGGAATCAAGCATCCTAGGACCGGTTTCTGGCTATCAGCCGTCTTCACCAGGATAGCTTGACTCCAGTGGTGTGGAGAGCATGGGACTCACGTCTGAGCATACCCATCCCACTCGGGGTGACAAATGCAAAAACCACAGTTGACGGACAGAATGCAGAACAATGTCATACATTCACCCCAGTACAGAGATCTGGGCCTAAATATATCCTTTTTTTGCACTCCACACCACCCCAGTTCAGACATGGCCATGTGCAAATCAGCCTTGACCTTGTGCCTCATGGGAACAGTCCAGCTGAACTGCCAAGCCATGTCTTTCCTGGACCTGAATCAAGCATCCTAGGACCGGTTTCTGGCTATCAGCCGTCTTCAGCCAGGATAGCTTGACTCCAGTGGTGTAGAGAGCATGGGACTCACGTCTGAGCATACCCATCCCACTCGGGGTGACAAATGCAAAAACCGCAGTTGATGGACAGAATGCATAACAATGCCATACATTCACCCAGTACAGAGATCTGGGCCTAAATCCATTGTTTTTTTGCACTCCACACCACCCCAGTTCAGACATGGCCATATGCAAATCAGCCTTGACCCTGTGCCTCATGGGAACAGCCCAGCCCGAACTGCAAGCCATGTCTTTCCTGGACCGGAATCAAGCATTCTAGGACCCGGTTTCTGGCTATCAGCTGTCTTCAGCCAGGATAGCTTGACTCCAGTGGTGTGGAGAGCATGGGACTCACGTCTGAGCATACCCATCCCACTCGGGGTGACAAATGCAAAAACCGCAGTTGATGGACAGAATGCAGAACAATGCCATACATTCACCCAGTACAGAGATCTGAGCCTAAATCCATCGTTTTTTTGCACTCCACACCACCCCAGTTCAGACATGGCCATATGCAAATCAGCCTTGACCTTGTGCCTCCTGGGAATAGTCCAGCCCGAACTGCCAAGCCATGTCTTTCTTGGACCTGAATCAAGCATCCTAGGACCGGTTTCTGGCTATCAGCCAGGATAGCTTGACTCCAGTGGTGTGGAGAGCATGGGACTCACGTCTGAGCATACCCATCCCACTCGGGGTGACAAATGCAAAAACCGCAGTTGATGGACAGAATTCAGAACAATGCCATACATTCACCCAGTACAGAGATCTGGGCCTAAATCCATCGTTTTTTTGCACTCCACACCACCCCAGTTCAGACATGGCCATATGCAAATCAGCCTTGACCCAGTGCCTCAGGGGAACAGTCCAGCCCGAACTGCCAAGCCATGTCTTTCCTGGACCAGAATCAAGCATCCTAGGACCGGTTTCTGGCTATCAGCCGTCTTCAGCCAGGATAGCTTGACTCCAGTGGTGTGGAGAGCATGGGACTCACGTCTGAGCATACCCATCCCACTCGGGGTGACAAATGCAAAAACCACAGTTGATGGACAGAATGCAGAACAATGTCATACATTCACCCCAGTACAGAGATCTGGGCCTAAATCCATCGTTTTTTTGCACTCCACACCAACCCAGTTGAGACATGGCCATATGCAAATCAGCTTTGACCCTGTGCCTCATGGGAACAGTCCAGCCCGAACTGCCAAGCCATGTCTTTCCTGGACCGGAATCAAGCATCCTAGGACCGGTTTCTGGCTATCAGCCGTCTTCAGCCAGGATAGCTTGACTCCAGTGGTGTGGAGAGCATGGGACTCACGTCTGAGCATACCCATCCCACTCGGGGTGACAAATGCAAAAACCACAGTTGATGGACAGAATGCAGAACAATGTCATACATTCACCCCAGTACAGAGATCTGGGCCTAAATCCATCGTTTTTTTGCATTCCATACCACCCTAGTTCAGACATGGCCATATGCAAATCAGCCTTGACCCTGTGCCTCATGGGAACAGCCCAGCCCGAACTGCAAGCCATGTCTTTCCTGGACCGGAATCAAGCATTCTAGGACCCGGTTTCTGGCTATCAGCTGTCTTCAGCCAGGATAGCTTGACTCCAGTGGTGTGGAGAGCATGGGACTCACGTCTGAGCATACCCATCCCACTCGGGGTGACAAATGCAAAAAC
Organism: Lissotriton vulgaris; assembly: GCF_964263255.1. Lineage (NCBI taxonomy): Eukaryota > Metazoa > Chordata > Amphibia > Caudata > Salamandridae > Lissotriton > Lissotriton vulgaris. The sequence continues at coordinate 1,340,628,117 of NC_141695.1, read as the reverse complement.
CGCAGTTTATGGACAGAATGCAGAACAATGTCATACATTCACCCCAGTACAGAGATCTGGGCCTAAATATATCCTTTTTTTGCACTCCACACCACCCCAGTTCAGACATGGCCATATGCAAATCAGCCTTGACCTTGTGCCTCATGGGAATAGTCCAGCCCGAACTGCCAAGCCATGTCTTTCCTGGACCTGAACCAAGCATCCTAGGACCGGTTTCTGGCTATCAGCCGTCTTCAGCCAGGATAGCTTGACTCCAGTGGTGTGGAGAGCATGGGACTCACGTCTGAGCATACCCATCCCACTCTGGGTGACAAATGCAAAAACCGCAGTTGATGGACAGAATGCAGAACAATGCCATACATTCACCCAGTACAGAGATCTGGGCCTAAATCCATCGTTTTTTTGCATTCCATACCACCCTAGTTCAGACATGGCCATATGCAAATCAGCCTTGACCCTGTGCCTCATGGGAACAGCCCAGCCCGAACTGCAAGCCATGTCTTTCCTGGACCGGAATCAAGCATTCTAGGACCCGGTTTCTGGCTATCAGCTGTCTTCAGCCAGGATAGCTTGACTCCAGTGGTGTGGAGAGCATGGGACTCACGTCTGAGCATACCCATCCCACTCGGGGTGACAAATGCAAAAACCGCAGTTTATGGACAGAATGCAGAACAATGTCATACATTCACCCCAGTACAGAGATCTGGGCCTAAATATATCCTTTTTTTGCACTCCACACCACCCCAGTTCAGACATGGCCATATGCAAATCAGCCTTGACCTTGTGCCTCATGGGAATAGTCCAGCCCGAACTGCCAAGCCATGTCTTTCCTGGACCTGAACCAAGCATCCTAGGACCGGTTTCTGGCTATCAGCCGTCTTCAGCCAGGATAGCTTGACTCCAGTGGTGTGGAGAGCATGGGACTCACGTCTGAGCATACCCATCCCACTCTGGGTGACAAATGCAAAAACCGCAGTTGATGGACAGAATGCAGAACAATGCCATACATTCACCCAGTACAGAGATCTGGGCCTAAATCCATCGTTTTTTTGCACTCCACACCACCCCAGTTCAGACATGGCCATATGCAAATCAGCCTTGACCCTGTGCCTCATGGGAACAGTCCAGCCCAAACTGCCAAGCCATGTCTTTCCTGGACCGGAATCAAGCATCCTAGGACCGGTTTCTGGCTATCAGCCGTCTTCAGCCAGGATAGCTTGACTCCAGTGGTGTGGAGAGCATGGGACTCACGTCTGAGCATACCCATCCCACTCGGGGTGACAAATGCAAAAACCACAGTTGATGGACAGAATGCAGAACAATGTCATACATTCACCCCAGTACAGAGATCTGGGCCTAAATCCATCGTTTTTTTGCATTCCATACCACCCTAGTTCAGACATGGCCATATGCAAATCAGCCTTGACCCTGTGCCTCATGGGAACAGCCCAGCCCGAACTGCCAAGCCATGTCTTTCCTGGACCGGAATCAAGCATTCTAGGACCTGTTTCTGGCTATCAGCTGTCTTCAGCCAGGATAGTTTGACTCCAGTGGTGTGGAGAGCATGGGACTCACGTCTGAGCATACCCATCCCACTCGGGGTGACAAATGCAAAAACCGCAGTTGATGGACAGAATGCAGAACAATGTCATACATTCCCCCAGTACAGAGATCCCGGCCTAAATCCATTGTTTTTTTGCACTCCATACCACCCCAGTTCAGACATGCTCATATGCAAATCGGCCTTGACCCTGTGCCTCATGGGAAAAATCCAGCCCGAACTGCCAAGCCATGTCTTTCCTGGCTCGGAATCAAGCATCCTAGGACCGGTTTCTGTCTATCAGCCGTCTTCAGCCAGGATAGCTTGACTCCAGTGGTGTGGAGAACATGGGACTCACGTCTGAGCATACCCATCCCACTCGGGGTGACAAATGCCTAAACCACATTTGATGGACAGAGTGCAGAACAATGTCATACATTCACCCCAGTATAGAGATCTGGGCCTAAATCCATTGTTTTTTTGCACTCTACACCACCCCAGTTCAAATTCAAATGATGATACTTGTAAAGCGCACTGTTACCCCATCTCGGGGTGTCCTGGCGCTGAAGACCGCTGGGGAACCCGTCCTGGCTTTCCCTGTGAGATGGTCCCTTCTGGGTATCTCCAAGGTGAAACCAGGCATCCCCGGCGTCTGTGGGGGGCCGTTGTAGAGATGAGGCAAGCTTAATGCCCAGAGTTGCCGAGTGTGATCCCTTGTTAGAGTAGGCACCGAGGCGAGAATTATTGAGTCCGTTGACCCTGGTCCACGACCCTGCCGCGTCGGGAATTGAACCCTGGTCCCGGGCCATTCTCTGCTTCCGGGTCTGCCGCCTCTAACCAGTGAGCCACACCACTCCACTTCAGACATGGCCATATGCAAATCAGCCTTGACCCTGTGCCTCATGGGAACAGTCCAGCCCGAACTGCCAAGCCATGTCTTTCCTGGACCGGAATCAAGCATCCTAGGACCGGTTTCTGGCTATCAGCCGTCTTCACCAGGATAGCTTGACTCCAGTGGTGTGGAGAGCATGGGACTCACGTCTGAGCATACCCATCCCACTCGGGGTGACAAATGCAAAAACCACAGTTGACGGACAGAATGCAGAACAATGTCATACATTCACCCCAGTACAGAGATCTGGGCCTAAATATATCCTTTTTTTGCACTCCACACCACCCCAGTTCAGACATGGCCATGTGCAAATCAGCCTTGACCTTGTGCCTCATGGGAACAGTCCAGCTGAACTGCCAAGCCATGTCTTTCCTGGACCTGAATCAAGCATCCTAGGACCGGTTTCTGGCTATCAGCCGTCTTCAGCCAGGATAGCTTGACTCCAGTGGTGTGGAGAGCATGGGACTCACGTCTGAGCATACCCATCCCACTCGGGGTGACAAATGCAAAAACCGCAGTTGATGGACAGAATGCAGAACAATGCCATACATTCACCCAGTACAGAGATCTGGGCCTAAATCCATTGTTTTTTTGCACTCCACACCACCCCAGTTCAGACATGGCCATATGCAAATCAGCCTTGACCCTGTGCCTCATGGGAACAGCCCAGCCCGAACTGCAAGCCATGTCTTTCCTGGACCGGAATCAAGCATTCTAGGACCCGGTTTCTGGCTATCAGCTGTCTTCAGCCAGGATAGCTTGACTCCAGTGGTGTGGAGAACATGGGACTCACGTCTGAGCATACCCATCCCACTCGGGGTGACAAATGCCTAAACCACATTTGATGGACAGAATGCAGAACAATGTCATACATTCACCCCAGTATAGAGATCTGGGCCTAAATCCATTGTTTTTTTGCACTCTACACCACCCCAGTTCAAATTCAAATGATGATACTTGTAAAGTGCACTGTTACCCCATCTCGGGGTGTCCTGGCGCTGAAGACCGCTGGGGAACCCGTCCTGGCTTTCCCTGTGAGATGGTCCCTTCTGGGTATCTCCAAGGTGAAACCAGGCATCCCCGGCGTCTGTGGGGGGCCGTTGTAGAGATGAGGCAAGCTTAATGCCCAGAGTTGCCGAGTGTGATCCCTTGTTAGAGTAGGCACCGAGGCGAGAATTATTGAGTCCGTTGACCCTGGTCCACGACCCTGCCGCGTCGGGAATTGAACCCTGGTCCCGGGCCATTCTCTGCTTCCGGGTCTGCCGCCTCTAACCAGTGAGCCACACCACTCCACTTCAGACATGGCTATATGCAAATCAGCCTTGACCCTGTGCCTCATGGGAACAGTCCAGCCCGAACTGCCAAGCCATGTCTTTCCTGGACCGGAATCAAGCATCCTAGGACCGGTTTCTGGCTATCAGCCGTCTTCACCAGGATAGCTTGACTCCAGTGGTGTGGAGAGCATGGGACTCACGTCTGAGCATACCCATCCCACTCGGGGTGACAAATGCAAAAACCACAGTTGACGGACAGAATGCAGAACAATGTCATACATTCACCCCAGTACAGAGATCTGGGCCTAAATATATCCTTTTTTTGCACTCCACACCACCCCAGTTCAGACATGGCCATATGCAAATCAGCCTTGACCTTGTGCCTCATGGGAACAGTCCAGCCCGAACTGCCAAGCCATATCTTTCCTGGACCTGAATCAAGAATCCTAGGACCGGTTTCTGGCTATCAGCCGTCTTCAGCCAGGATAGCTTGACTCCAGTGGTGTGGAGAGCATGGGACTCACGTCTGAGCATACCCATCCCACTCGGGGTGACAAATGCAAAAACCGCAGTTGATGGACAGAATGCAGAACAATGCCATACATTCACCCAGTACAGAGATCTGAGCCTAAATCCATCGCTTTTTTGCACTCCACACCACCCCAGTTCAGACATGGCCATATGCAAATCAGCCTTGACCTTGTGCCTCCTGGGAATAGTCCAGCCCGAACTGCCAAGCCATGTCTTTCTTGGACCTGAATCAAGCATCCTAGGACCGGTTTCTGGCTATCAGCCGTCTTCAGCCAGGATAGCTTGACTCCAGTGGTGTGGAGAGCATGGGACTCACGTCTGAGCATACCCATCCCACTCGGGGTGACAAATGCAAAAACCGCAGTTGATGGACAGAATGCAGAACAATGCCATACATTCACCCAGTACAGAGATCTGGGCCTAAATCCATCGTTTTTTTGCACTCCACACCACCCCAGTTCAGACATGGCCATATGCAAATCAGCCTTGACCCAGTGCCTCAGGGGAACAGTCCAGCCCGAACTGCCAAGCCATGTCTTTCCTGGACCAGAATCAAGCATCCTAGGACCGGTTTCTGGCTATCAGCCGTCTTCAGCCAGGATAGCTTGACTCCAGTGGTGTGGAGAGCATGGGACTCACGTCTGAGCATACCCATCCCACTCGGGGTGACAAATGCAAAAACCACAGTTGATGGACAGAATGCAGAACAATGTCATACATTCACCCCAGTACAGAGATCTGGGCCTAAATCCATCGTTTTTTTGCACTCCACACCAACCCAGTTGAGACATGGCCATATGCAAATCAGCTTTGACCCTGTGCCTCATGGGAACAGTCCAGCCCGAACTGCCAAGCCATGTCTTTCCTGGACCGGAATCAAGCATCCTAGGACCGGTTTCTGGCTATCAGCCGTCTTCAGCCAGGATAGCTTGACTCCAGTGGTGTGGAGAGCATGGGACTCACGTCTGAGCATACCCATCCCATTCGGGGTGACAAATGCAAAAACCACAGTTGATGGACAGAATGCAGAACAATGTCATACATTCACCCCAGTACAGAGATCTGGGCCTAAATCCATCGTTTTTTTGCATTCCATACCACCCTAGTTCAGACATGGCCATATGCAAATCAGCTTTGACCCTGTGCCTCATGGGAACAGTCCAGCCCAAACTGCCAAGCCATGTCTTTCCTGGACCGGAATCAAGCATCCTAGGACCGGTTTCTGGCTATCAGCCGTCTTCAGCCAGGATAGCTTGACTCCAGTGGTGTGGAGAGCATGGGACTCACGTCTGAGCATACCCATCCCACTCGGGGTGACAAATGCAAAAACCACAGTTGATGGACAGAATGCAGAACAATGTCATACATTCACCCCAGTACAGAGATCTGGGCCTAAATCCATCGTTTTTTTGCACTCCACACCAACCCAGTTGAGACATGGCCATATGCAAATCAGCTTTGACCCTGTGCCTCATGGGAACAGTCCAGCCCGAACTGCCAAGCCATGTCTTTCCTGGACCGGAATCAAGCATCCTAGGACCGGTTTCTGGCTATCAGCCGTCTTCAGCCAGGATAGCTTGACTCCAGTGGTGTGGAGAGCATGGGACTCACGTCTGAGCATACCCATCCCATTCGGGGTGACAAATGCAAAAACCACAGTTGATGGACAGAATGCAGAACAATGTCATACATTCACCCCAGTACAGAGATCTGGGCCTAAATCCATCGTTTTTTTGCATTCCATACCACCCTAGTTCAGACATGGCCATATGCAAATCAGCTTTGACCCTGTGCCTCATGGGAACAGTCCAGCCCAAACTGCCAAGCCATGTCTTTCCTGGACCGGAATCAAGCATCCTAGGACCGGTTTCTGGCTATCAGCCGTCTTCAGCCAGGATAGCTTGACTCCAGTGGTGTGGAGAGCATGGGACTCACGTCTGAGCATACCCATCCCACTCGGGGTGACAAATGCAAAAACCACAGTTGATGGACAGAATGCAGAACAATGTCATACATTCACCCCAGTACAGAGATCTGGGCCTAAATCCATCGTTTTTTTTGCATTCCATACCACCCTAGTTCAGACATGGCCATATGCAAATCAGCCTTGACCCTGTGCCTCATGGGAACAGCCCAGCCCGAACTGCAAGCCATGTCTTTCCTGGACCGGAATCAAGCATTCTAGGACCCGGTTTCTGGCTATCAGCTGTCTTCAGCCAGGATAGCTTGACTCCAGTGGTGTGGAGAGCATGGGACTCACGTCTGAGCATACCCATCCCACTCGGGGTGACAAATGCAAAAACCGCAGTTGATGGACAGAATGCAGAACAATGTCATACATTCCCCCAGTACAGAGATCCCGGCCTAAATACATTGTTTTTTTGCACCCCATACCACCCCAGTTCAGACATGCTCATATGCAAATCGGCCTTGACCCTGTGCCTCATGGGAAAAATCCAGCCCGAACTGCCAAGCCATGTCTTTCCTGGCTCGGAATCAAGCATCCTAGGACCGGTTTCTGGCTATCAGCCGTCTTCAGCCAGGATAGCTTGACTCCAGTGGTGTGGAGAACATGGGACACACGTCTGAGCATACCCATCCCACTCGGGGTGACAAATGCCTAAACCACATTTGATGGACAGACTGCAGAACAATGTCATACATTCACCCCAGTATAGAGATCTGGGCCTAAATCCATTGTTTTTTTGCACTCTACACCACCCCAGTTCAAATTCAAATGATGATACTTGTAAAGTGCACTGTTACCCCATCTCGGGGTGTCCTGGCGCTGAAGACCGCTGGGGAACCCGTCCTTGCTTTCCCTGTGAGATGGTCCCTTCTGGGTATCTCCAAGGTGAAACCAGGCATCCCCGGCGTCTGTGGGGAGCCGTTGTAGAGATGAGGCAAGCTTAATGCCCAGAGTTGCCGAGTGTGATCCCTTGTTAGAGTAGGCACCGAGGCGAGAATTATTGAGTCCGTTGACCCTGGTCCACGACCCTGCCGCGTCGGGAATTGAACCCTGGTCCCGGGCCATTCTCTGCTTCCGGGTCTGCCGCCTCTAACCAGTGAGCCACACCACTCCACTTCAGACATGGCTATATGGAAATCAGCCTTGACCCTGTGCCTCATGGGAACAGTCCAGCCCGAACTGCCAAGCCATGTCTTTCCTGGACCGGAATCAAGCATCCTAGGACCGGTTTCTGGCTATCAGCCATCTTCACCAGGATAGCTTGACTCCAGTGGTGTGGAGAGCATGGGACTCACGTCTGAGCATACCCATCCCACTCGGGGTGACAAATGCAAAAACCACAGTTGACGGACAGAATGCAGAACAATGTCATACATTCACCCCAGTACAGAGATCTGGGCCTAAATATATCCTTTTTTTGCACTCCACACCACCCCAGTTCAGACATGGCCATATGCAAATCAGCCTTGACCTTGTGCCTCATGGGAACAGTCCAGCCCGAACTGCCAAGCCATGTCTTTCCTGGACCTGAATCAAGCATCCTAGGACCGGTTTCTGGCTATCAGCCGTCTTCAGCCAGGATAGCTTGACTCCAGTGGTGTGGAGAGCATGGGACTCACGTCTGAGCATACCCATCCCACTCGGGGTGACAAATGCAAAAACCGCAGTTGATGGACAGAATGCAGAACAATGCCATACATTCACCCAGTACAGAGATCTGGGCCTAAATCCATCGTTTTTTTTGCACTCCACACCACCCCAGTTCAGACATGGCCATATGCAAATCAGCCTTGACCCTGTGCCTCATGGGAACAGTCCAGCCCGAACTGCCAAGCCATGTCTTTCCTGGACCGGAATCAAGCATCCTAGGACCGGTTTCTGGCTATCAGCTGTCTTCAGCCAGGATAGCTTGACTCCAGTGGTGTGGAGAGCATGGGACTCACGTCTGAGCATACCCATGCCACTCGGGGTGACAAATGCAAAAACCGCAGTTGATGGACAGAATGCAGAACAATGTCATACATTCCCCCAGTACAGAGATCCCGGCCTAAATCCATTGTTTTTTTGCACTCCATACCACCCCAGTTCAGACATGCTCATATGCAAATCGGCCTTGACCCTGTGCCTCATGGGAAAAATCCAGCCCGAACTGCCAAGCCATGTCTTTCCTGGCTCGGAATCAAGCATCCTAGGACCGGTTTCTGGCTATCAGCCGTCTTCAGCCAGGATAGCTTGACTCCAGTGGTGTGGAGAACATGGGACTCACGTCTGAGCATACCCATCCCACTCGGGGTGACAAATGCCTAAACCACATTTGATGGACAGAATGCAGAACAATGTCATACATTCACCCCAGTATAGAGATCCGGGCCTAAATCCATTGTTTTTTTGCACTCTACACCACCCCAGTTCAAATTCAAATGATGATACTTGTAAAGTGCACTGTTACCCCATCTCGCGGTGTCCTGGCGCTGAAGACCGCTGGGGAACCCGTCCTGGCTTTCCCTGTGAGATGGTCCCTTCTGGGTATCTCCAAGGTGAAACCAGGCATCCCCGGCGTCTGTGGGGGGCCGTTGTAGAGATGAGGCAAGCCTAATGCCCAGAGTTGCCGAGTGTGATCCCTTGTTAGAGTAGCTACCGAGGCGAGAATTATTGAGTCCGTTGACCCTGGTCCACGACCCTGCCGCGTCGGGAATTGAACCCTGGTCCCGGGCCATTCTCTGCTTCCGGGTCTGCCTCCTCTAACCAGTGAGCCACACCACTCCACTTCAGACATGGCTATATGCAAATCAGCCTTGACCCTGTGCCTCATGGGAACAGTCCAGCCCGAACTGCCAAGCCATGTCTTTCCTGGACCGGAATGAAGCATCCTAGGACCGGTTTCTGGCTATCAGCCGTCTTCACCAGGATAGCTTGACTCCAGTGGTGTGGAGAGCATGGGACTCACGTCTGAGCATACCCATCCCACTCGGGGTGACAAATGCAAAAACCACAGTTGACGGACAGAATGCAGAACAATGTCATACATTCACCCCAGTACAGAGATCTGGGCCTAAATATATCCTTTTTTTGCACTCCACACCACCCCAGTTCAGACATGGCCATATGCAAATCAGCCTTGACCTTGTGCCTCATGGGAACAGTCCAGCCCGAACTGCCAAGCCATATCTTTCCTGGACCTGAATCAAGAATCCTAGGACCGGTTTCTGGCTATCAGCCGTCTTCAGCCAGGATAGCTTGACTCCAGTGGTGTGGAGAGCATGGGACTCACGTCTGAGCATACCCATCCCACTCGGGGTGACAAATGCAAAAACCGCAGTTGATGGACAGAATGCAGAACAATGCCATACATTCACCCAGTACAGAGATCTGAGCCTAAATCCATCGTTTTTTTGCACTCCACACCACCCCAGTTCAGACATGGCCATATGCAAATCAGCCTTGACCTTGTGCCTCCTGGGAATAGTCCAGCCCGAACTGCCAAGCCATGTCTTTCTTGGACCTGAATCAAGCATCCTAGGACCGGTTTCTGGCTATCAGCCGTCTTCAGCCAGGATAGCTTGACTCCAGTGGTGTGGAGAGCATGGGACTCACGTCTGAGCATACCCATCCCACTCGGGGTGACAAATGCAAAAACCGCAGTTGATGGACAGAATGCAGAACAATGCCATACATTCACCCAGTACAGAGATCTGGGCCTAAATCCATTGTTTTTTTGCACTCCACACCACCCCAGTTCAGACATGGCCATATGCAAATCAGCCTTGACCCAGTGCCTCAGGGGAACAGTCCAGCCCGAACTGCCAAGCCATGTCTTTCCTGGACCAGAATCAAGCATCCTAGGACCGGTTTCTGGCTATCAGCCGTCTTCAGCCAGGATAGCTTGACTCCAGTGGTGTGGAGAGCATGGGACTCACGTCTGAGCATACCCATCCCACTCGGGGTGACAAATGCAAAAACCACAGTTGATGGACAGAATGCAGAACAATGTCATACATTCACCCCAGTACAGAGATCTGGGCCTAAATCCATCGTTTTTTTGCACTCCACACCAACCCAGTTCAGACATGGCCATATGCAAATCAGCTTTGACCCTGTGCCTCATGGGAACAGTCCAGCCCGAACTGCCAAGCCATGTCTTTCCTGGACCGGAATCAAGCATCCTAGGACCGGTTTCTGGCTATCAGCCGTCTTCAGCCAGGATAGCTTGACTCCAGTGGTGTGGAGAGCATGGGACTCACGTCTGAGCATACCCATCCCACTCGGGGTGACAAATGCAAAAACCACAGTTGATGGACAGAATGCAGAACAATGTCATACATTCACCCCAGTACAGAGATCTGGGCCTAAATCCATCGTTTTTTTGCATTCCATACCACCCTAGTTCAGACATGGCCATATGCAAATCAGCCTTAACCCTGTACCTCATGGGAACAGTCCAGCCCGAACTGCCAAGCCATGTCTTTCCTGGACCGGAATCAAGCATTCTAGGACCGGTTTCTGGCTATCAGCTGTCTTCAGCCAGGATAGCTTGACTCCAGTGGTGTGGAGAGCATGGGACTCACGTCTGAGCATACCCATCCCACTCGGGGTGACAAATGCAAAAACCGCAGTTGATGAACAGAATGCAGAACAATGTCATACATTCCCCCAGTACAGAGATCCCGGCCTAAATCCATTGTTTTTTTGCACTCCATACCACCCCAGTTCAGACATGCTCATATGCAAATCGGCCTTGACCCTGTGCCTCATGGGAAAAATCCAGCCCGAACTGCCAAGCCATGTCTTTCCTGGCTCGGAATCAAGCATCCTAGGACCGGTTTCTGGCTATCAGCCGTCTTCAGCCAGGATAGCTTGACTCCAGTGGTGTGGAGAACATGGGACTCACGTCTGAGCATACCCATCCCACTCGGGGTGACAAATGCCTAAACCACATTTGATGGATAGAATGCAGAACAATGTCATACATTCACCCCAGTATAGAGATCTGGGCCTAAATCCATTGTTTTTTGCACTCTACACCACCCCAGTTCAAATTCAAATGATGATACTTGTAAAGCGCACTGTTACCCCATCTCGGGGTGTCCTGGCGCTGAAGACCGCTGGGGAAGCCGTCCTGGCTTTCCCTGTGAGATGGTCCCTTCTGGGTATCTCCAAGGTGAAACCAGGCATCCCCGGCGTCTGTGGGGGGCCGTTGTAGAGATGAGGCAAGCTTAATGCCCAGAGTTGCCGAGTGTGATCCCTTGTTAGAGTAGGCACCGAGGAGAGAATTATTGAGTCCGTTGACCCTGGTCCACGACCCTGCCGCGTCGGGAATTGAACCCTGGTCCCGGGCCATTCTCTGCTTCCGGGTCTGCCGCCTCTAACCAGTGAGCCACACCACTCCACTTCAGACATGGCCATATGCAAATCAGCCTTGACCCTGTGCCTCATGGGAACAGTCTAGCCCGAACTGCCAAGCCATGTCTTTCCTGGACCGGAATCAAGCATCCTAGGACCGGTTTCTGGCTATCAGCCGTCTTCACCAGGATAGCTTGACTCCAGTGGTATGGAGAGCATGGGACTCACGTCTGAGCATACCCATCCCACTCGGGGTGACAAATGCAAAAACCACAGTTGACGGACAGAATGCAGAACAATGTCATACATTCACCCTAGTACAGAGATCTGGGCCTAAATCCATAGTTTTTTTGCACTCCACACCACCCCAGTTCAGACATGGCCATATGCAAATCAGCCTTGACCTTGTGCCTCATGGGAACAGTCCAGCCCGAACTGCCAAGCCATGTCTTTCCTGGACCTGAATCAAGCATCCTAGGACCGGTTTCTGGCTGTCAGCCGTCTTCAGCCAGGATAGCTTGACTCCAATGGTGTGGAGAGTATGGGACTCACGTGTGAGCATACCCATCCCACTCGGGGTGACAAATGCAAAAAACACAGTTGATGAACAGAATGCAGAAAAATGTCATACATTCACCCCAGTACAGAGATCTGGGCCTAAATCCATCGTTTTTTTGCACTCCACACCACCCCAGTTCAGACATGGCCATATGCAAATCAGCCTTGACCCTGTGCCTCATGGGAACAGTCCAGCCCGAACTGCCAAGCCATGTTTTTCCTGGACCGGAATCAAGCATCCTAGGACCGGTTTCTGGCTATCAGCCGTCTTCAGCCAGGATAGGTTGACTCCAGTGGTGGGGAGAGCATGGGACTCACGTCTGAGCATACCCATCCCACTCGGGGTGACAAATGCAAAAACCATAGTTGATGGACAGAATGCAGAACAATGTCATACATTCACCCCAGTACAGAGATCTGGGCCTAAATCCATCGTTTTTTTGCACTCCACACCTCCCCAGTTCAGACATGGCCATATGCAAATCAGCCTTGACCTTGTGCCTCATGGGAACAGTCCAGCCCGAACTGCCAAGCCATGTCTTTTTTTCTGGACCTGAATCAAGCATCCTAGGACCGGTTTCTGGCTATCAGCCGTCTTCAGCCAGGATAGCTTGACTCCAGTGGTGTGGAGAGCATGGGACTCACGTCTGAGGATACCCATCCCACTCTGGGTGACAAATGCAAAAACCGCAGTTGATGGACAGAATGCAGAACAATGTCATACATTCACCCAGTACAGAGGTCTGGGCCTAAATCCATCGTTTTTTTGTACTCCACACCACCCCAGTTCAGACATGGCCATGTGCAAATCAGCCTTGACCCAGTGCCTCAGGGGAACAGTCCAGCCCGAACTGCCAAGCCATGTCTTTCCTGGACCGGAATCAAGCATCCTAGGACCGGTTTCTGGCTATCAGCCGTCTTCAGCCAGGATAGCTTGACTCCAGTGGTGTGGAGAGCATGGGACTCACGTCTGAGCATACCCATCCCACTCGGGGTGACAAATGCAAAAACCACAGTTGATGGACAGAATGCAGAACAATGTCATACATTCACCCCAGTACAGAGATCTGGGCCCAAATCCATCGTTTTTTTGCACTCCACACCAACCCAGTTCAGACATGGCCATATGCAAATCAGCTTTGACCCTGTGCCTCATGGGAACAGTCCAGCCCGAACTGCCAAGCCATGTCTTTTCTGGACCGGAATCAAGCATCCTAGGACCGGTTTCTGTCTATCAGCCGTCTTCAGCCAGGATAGCTTGACTCCAGTGGTGTGGAGAGCATGGGACTCACGTGTGAGCATACCCATCCCACTCGGGGTGACAAATGCAAAAACCACAGTTGATGGACAGAATGCAGAACAATGTCATACATTCACCCCAGTACAGAGATCTGGGCCTAAATCCATCGTTTTTTCGCACTCCATACCACCCCAGTTCAGACATGGCCATATGCAAATCAGCCTTGACCCTGTGCCTCATGGGAACAGTCCAGCCCGAACTGCCAAGCCATGTCTTTCCTAGACCGGAATCAAGCATCCTATGACCGGTTTCTGGCTATCAGCTGTCTTCAGCCAGGATAGCTTGACTCCAGTGGTGTGGAGAGCATGGGACTCACGTCTGAGCATACCCATCCCACTCGGGGTGACAAATGCAAAAACCGCAGTTGATGGACAGAATGCAGAACAATGCCATACATTCCCCAGTACAGAGATCCGGGCCTTTTTTTGCACTCCATACCACCCCAGTTCAGACATGCTCATATGCAAATCGGCCTTGACCCTGTGCCTCATGGGAAAAATCCAGCCCGAACTGCCAAGCCATGTCTTTCCTGGCCCGGAATCAAGCATCCTAGGACCGGTTTCTGGCTATCAGCCGTCTTCAGCCAGGATAGCTTGCCTCCAGTGGTGTGGAGAACATGGGACTCACGTCTGAGCATACCCATCCCACTCGGGGTGACAAATGCAAAAACCACATTTGATGGACAGAATGCAGAACAATGTCATACATTCACCCCAGTACAGAGATCTGGGCCTAAATCCATCGTTTTTTTGCACTCTACACCTCCCCAGTTCAGACATGGCCATATGCAAATCAGCCTTGACCCGGTGCCTCATGGGAACTGTCCAGCCCGAACTGCCAAGCCATGTCTTTCCTGGACCGGAATCAAGCATCCTAGGACCGGTTTCTGACTATCAGCCGTCTTCACCAGGATAGCTTGACTCCAGTGGTGTGGAGAGCATGGGACTCACGTCTGAGCTTACCCATCCCACTCGGGGTGACAAATGCAAAAACCACAGTTGACGGACAAAATGCAGAACAATGTCATACATTCACCCCAGTACAGAGATCTGGGCCTAAATTCATCGTTTTTTTGCACTCCACACCACCCCAATTCAGACATGGCCATATGCAAATCAGCCTTGACCTTGTGCCTCATGGGAACAGTCCAGCCCGAACTGCCAAGCCATGTCTTTCCTGGACCTGAATCAAGCATCCTAGGACCGGTTTCTGATTGTCAGCCGTCTTCAGCCAGGATAGCTTGACTCCAGTGTGTGGAGAGCATGGGACTCACGTCTGAGCATACCCATCCCACTCGGGGTGACAAATGCAAAAAACACAGTTGATGGACAGAATGCAGAAAAATGTCAAACATTCACCCCAGTACAGAGATCTGGGCCTAAATCCATAGTTTTTTTGCACTCCACACCACCCCAGTTCAGACATGGCCATATGCAAATCAGCCTTGACCCTGTGCCTCATGGGAACAGTCCAGCCCGAACTGCCAAGCCATGTTTTTCCTGGACCGGAATCAAGCATCCTAGGACCGGTTTCTGGCTATCATCCGTCTTCAGCCAGGATAGCTTGACTCCAGTGGTGTGGAGAGCATGGGACTCACGTCTGAGCATACCCATCCCACTCGGGGTGACAAATGCAAAAACCACAGTTGACGGATAAAATGCAGAACAATGTCATACATTCACCCCAGTACAGAGATCTGGGCCTAAATCCATCGTTTTTTGCACTCCACACCACCCCAATTCAGACATGGCCATATGCAAATCAGCCTTGACCTTGTGCCTCATGGGAACAGTCCAGCCCGAACTGCCAAGCCATGTCTTTCCTGGACCTGAATCAAGCATCCTAGGACCGGTTTCTGGCTGTCAGCCATCTTCAGCCAGGATAGCTTGACTCCAGTGGTGTGGAGAGCATGGGACTCACGTCTGCGCATACCCATCCCACTCGGGGTGACAAATGCAAAAAACACAGTTGATGGACAGAATGCAGAAAAATGTCATACATTCACCCCAGTACAGAGATCTGGGCCTAAATCCATAGTTTTTTTGCACTCCACACCACCCCAGTTCAGACATGGCCATATACAAATCAGCCTTGACCTTGGGCCTCATGGGAACAGTCCAGCCCGAACTGCCAAGCCATGTCTTTTTTTCTGGACCTGAATCAAGCATCCTAGGACCGGTTTCTGGCTATCAGCCGTCTTCAGCCAGGATAGCTTGACTCCAGTGGTGTGGAGAGCATGGGACTCACGTCTGAGCATACCCATCCCACTCGGGGTGACAAATGCAAAAACGGCAGTTGATGGACAGAAGCAGAACAATGTCATACATTCACCCAGTACAGAGATCTGGGCCTAAATCCATCGTTTTTTTGCACTCCACACCACCCCAGTTCAGACTTGGCCATATGCAAATCAGCCTTGACCTTGTGCCTCATGGGAACAGTCCAGCCCGAACTGCCAAGCCATGTCTTTCCTGGACCTGAATCAAGCATCCTAGGACCGGTTTCTGGCTGTCAGCCGTCTTCAGGCAGGATAGCTTGACTCCAGTGTGTGGAGAGCATGGGACTCACGTCTGAGCATACCCATCCCACTCGGGGTGACAAATGCAAAAAACATAGTTGATGGACAGAATGCAGAAAAATGTCAAACATTCACCCCAGTACAGAGATCTGGGCCTAAATCCATAGTTTTTTTGCACTCCACACCACCCCAGTTCAGACATGGCCATATGCAAATCAGCCTTGACCCTGTGCCTCATGGGAACAGTCCAGCCCGAACTGCCAAGCCATGTTTTTCCTGGACCGGAATCAAGCATCCTAGGACCGGTTTCTGGCTATCAGCCGTCTTCAGCCAGGATAGGTTGACTCCAGTGGTGTGGAGAGCATGGGACTCACGTCTGAGCATACCCATCCCACTCGGGGTGACAAATGCAAAAACCACAGTTGACGGACAAAATGCAGAACAATGTCATACATTCACCCCAGTGCAGAGATCTGGGCCTAAATCCATCGTTTTTTTGCACTCCACACCACCCCAATTCAGACATGGCCATATGCAAATCAGCCTTGACCTTGTGCCTCATGGGAACAGTCCAGCCCGAACTGCCAAGCCATGTCTTTCCTGGACCTGAATCAAGCATCCTAGGACCGGTTTCTGGCTGTCAGCCATCTTCAGCCAGGATAGCTTGACTCCAGTGGTGTGGAGAGCATGGGACTCACGTCTGCGCATACCCATCCCACTCGGGGTGACAAATGCAAAAAACACAGTTGATGGACAGAATGCAGAAAAATGTCATACATTCACCCCAGTACAGAGATCTGGGCCTAAATCCATAGTTTTTTTGCACTCCACACCACCCCAGTTCAGACATGGCCATATACAAATCAGCCTTGACCTTGTGCCTCATGGGACCAGTCCAGCCCGAACTGCCAAGCCATGTCTTTTTTTCTGGACCTGAATCAAGCATCCTAGGACCGGTTTCTGGCTATCAGCCGTCTTCAGCCAGGATAGCTTGACTCCAGTGGTGTGGAGAGCATGGGACTCACGTCTGAGCATACCCATCCCACTCGGGGTGACAAATGCAAAAACGG
This sequence comes from Lissotriton vulgaris, assembly GCF_964263255.1. Lineage (NCBI taxonomy): Eukaryota > Metazoa > Chordata > Amphibia > Caudata > Salamandridae > Lissotriton > Lissotriton vulgaris. Next base: position 1,340,611,125 of record NC_141695.1, on the reverse strand, counting down.
CAGTTGATGGACAGAATGCAGAACAATGTCATACATTTACCCAGTACAGAGATCTGGGCCTAAATCCATCGTTTTTTTGCACTCCACACCACCCCAGTTCAGACATGGCCATATGCAAATCAGCCTTGACCCAGTGCCTCAGGGGAACAGTCCAGCCCGAACTCCCAAGCCTTGTCTTTCCTGGACCGGAATCAAGCATCCTAGGACCGGTTTCTGGCTATCAGCCGTCTTCAGCCAGGATAGCTTGACTCCAGTGGTGTGGAGAGCATGGGACTCACGTCTGAGCATACCCATCCCACTGGGGGTGACAAATGCAAAAACCACAGTTGATGGACAGAATGCAGAACAATGTCATACATTCACCCCAGTACAGATATCTGGGCCTAAATCCATCGTTTTTTTGCACTCCATACCACCCCAGTTCAGACATGGCCATATGCAAATCAGCCTTGACCCTGTGCCTCATGGGAACAGTCCAGCCCGAACTGCCAAGCCATGTCTTTCCTGGCCCGGAATCAAGCAGCCTAGGACCGGTTTCTGGCTATCAGCCGTCTTCAGCCAGGATAGCTTGCCTCCAGTGGTGTGGAGAACATGGGACTCACGTCTGAGCATACCCATCCCACTCGGGGTGACAAATGCAAAAACCACATTTGATGGACAGAATGCAGAACAATGTCATACATTCCCCCCAGTACAGAGATCTGGGCCTAAATCCATCGTTTTTTTGCACTCTACACCACCCCAGTTCAGACATGGCCATATGCAAATCAGCCTTGACCCGGTGCCTCATGGGAACAGTCCAGCCCGAACTGCCAAGCCATGTCTTTCCTGGACCGGAATCAAGCATCCTAGGACCGGTTTCTGGCTATCAGCCGTCTTCACCAGAATAGCTTGACTCCAGTGGTGTGGAGAGCATGGGACTCACGTCTGAGCATATCCATCCCACTCGGGGTGACAAATGCAAAAACCACAGTTGACGGACAAAATGCAGAACAATGTCATACATTCACCCCAGTACAGAGATCTGGGCCTAAATCCATCGTTTTTTTGCACTCCACACCACCCCAATTCAGACATGGCCATATGCAAATCAGCCTTGACCTTGTGCCTCATGGGAACAGTCCAGCCCGAACTGCCAAGCCATGTCTTTCCTGGACCTGAATCAGGCATCCTAGGACCGGTTTCTGGCTGTCAGCCGTCTTCAGCCAGGATAGCTTGACTCCAGTGTGTGGAGAGCATGGGACTCACGTCTGAGCATACCCATCCCACTCGGGGTGACAAATGCAAAAACCACAGTTGATGGACAGAATGCAGAACAATGTCATACATTCACCCCAGTACAGAGATCTGGGCCTAAATCCATCGTTTTTTTGCACTCCACACCACCCCAGTGCAGACATGGCCATATGCAAATCAGCCTTGACCCTGTGCCTCATGGGAACAGTCCAGCCAGAACTGCCAAGCCATGTCTTTCCTGGACCTGAATCAAGCATCCTAGGACCGGTTTCTGGCTGTCAGCCATCTTCAGCCAGGATAGCTTGACTCCAGTGGTGTGGAGAACATGCGACCCATCCCACTCGGGTTGACAGAATTCTTCCCTCCTTGCTGTTTCGCTTTCTGATGTTTATGGTATGGAGTGTTCATAACTGTACCCCAATTTGATATTTTGTTATTGTTTTCGATTCTGTTCTTCATGCTATAGTTGAAAATCCTTTAGCTAATGCTAAAATGAGCGTCTGTTCGAATAGACTCAAGATTGCTTATGTAGTGCCCTACATCAGTTAGCATTCGCTGCACCACTTTCTGTTCAATCGCCATTTTGAATTATGATTAAATCTAATCCTTTGCCATTTCCGATAAAAACCTTTGTTAAGTTTTGTTTCTGAAAAGTTGAAGTTTTGCCTCAGTAATGAATAGACTGCTTATATCTGAAAGAAACAGGTTAGTGTTAGATTCCTTACCTTAGAATATCCCCAGGCGTCAGACTTGATCCGGAAAGCTTTCGTCAGCAGTACCCCTGCCCGTCGCAAGGTGACATCTGCGGCTCCGCGTACCTCGTCAGCGTCATGATCCCTGGGATGACGTTGTCGGAGTACTTAGACGCCGACCTCGCGTGCTGACGTCAGTTCTTCTTTTTTCCACGCCAGCAAGCACAGATCCGGAAAGAGCAGTACTCCAGTCAATTTTTGACTACGTTTTTGATCTCTTTTGATCACTTTTCGAGTCGACCGACAATTCGGGGTGCTGCTAGGGATGCCTGGTTTTAAACCTTGCGAGAACTGTCACCGCTTGATGTTGGTGAGTGACAGACCCCCACCGTCGGTGCCTTTATTGCCTCATGGCCGACCATGATGGCAAGTCGTGCCCCGACTGCCGGGCCTTGACCTCGAAGGCTAGACGGGAGCTGTCCCGTAAGCAGCTCGAGCTCCGGCAGTTGGCTCTGCGCCGCTCGAAGTCCTGGTCGAGGAGGAAGTAGAGGGACCTGTCAGGGAGCCGCAGTCGTCGCCTCTCGATGAGCCACCACCACTCGTCGGGCTCCAAGTCCTCAGGTAAGTCGAGGCATTCGAAAAAGAAGTCGAAGAGGCGTCATCGCTCTTCCAACTCCGCCCGATGCTCGCGCGATACTCCGCCCGATGCTCACGCGATGCGGCCGGGGGTTCAGGCGACACTACTCACACGGCTCCATCGGAGCCGTGTCCAGCTCCATACCCGCCGGTCCCTGGGCTGCACGCGACACCGGAGGAGGTCAGCACATTCCTCTTGGCCATGAGGTCACGCTTTCCTCAGTCGGAACCTGCTGAGGCACCTTCGGGCCCACGGGTCCGACTGGGAGTCCTAGCGGGCCGGCAGCTCCTGCCCCGGCGCCGTCGACGACTCTGGTCCCGACGTGGCAGGATTCAGGCCTGGATCCGGGCCGTCGCCAGTCAACTTCACGACTCCTCCCCTGGCACCGACCCCAAGGATGTTGCTCCCGGTGCCATCTCTGGACGACGCGCCCCCAGTTTTAGTCCGGGTCTGGCGTCGGACTGGCTCTGCTCTGCACCGTCCCCGGTGCCTTGCGGGTGAGGCCTTCACCCTCAACCCGGCTCCATCATTTTTGCCTGATTATCAGGAGATGGATGACGAGGAGGACTGGGAGGGGTCTGAGGACCCTCTGGCACTGCAGTGCCAGTTGAGTCAGGACTGGGCCGAGGAGCTAAGGGAAGCCAGTTGTCTGGACACTTGCCCGACACTGGATTAGTTTCTCCTCCCTCCTTGGCTTCGGAGGAGGGGGCTGCTTACAGCGTGGTGTTGAACAGGGCGGCCAAGGCCTTGGCTGTTGAGCACCCTGTCGCGGCCATGAGGACTAACCTCCTCACTGAGGTGCATAAACTGAAACCCTCACTGACGTTCTGCTGGGCACCTGGTCGAAGCCCTCCACAGGCCATCCTGTGGATTGGAACATGGCCCGAGGCCACTGCCCGGCTCCGGGCGACCCTAGCTTCCTGTCCGTTCACCCCACCCCCGAGAGGCTGGTGATCCAGGCCTCTACGTCCCAGTCCGCATTCCCGACCGCTCCTCCGGATCGGGAATCCAAAAGGTATGATCAGTTTGGGAAGAAACTGTTCTCCTCTCTGAGTTTGGGGCTGCGGTCTGTCAACACCGCCTGCCTTTTGGACCATTATACCCACTCTTTGTGGGATACAGTTGCGGACGTGCTGCCACAGTGTCCGGAGGAGGCCCGGGCAAAGCTCGCCCAAGCCCTGGCGGAAGGGCGGGATGCAGCACGGTACTTAATTAGGTGTGAACTTGACACCACAGACTCACTCGGTAGGGCGATTACAACTACAGTGGCGGTTCGCCGCCACGCCTGGCTGAGGTCCGCCAACTTTTCAGGGGGTGTCCAGGCCTCGCTCGTGGATATGCCCTTTGATGGCCGTCTCCTTTTTGGCGACAAAGCCGGAAGTGCGCTGGAACGTTTCAAGGACTCCAGGGCTACGGCCAAGTCCTTGGGCCTAGGCCAGCACCAGCAAACCTCCGCTTTTCGCCCCTTTCGTGGCCAAGGAACGGGCGCCCCCACACGTCCAGCCAGCCACAGGCCGCAGAACCAGTCTCAACGCGGTCACGAACGTGGTAACCGCTGTGGCGGTGCCATGGGTCAACAGCCGGGTCAGTCCACATCCGCTCCCGCAGCATCTGCCTCTAAGCCTTCCTAGTGGGGCATTTCAGGCCCATTCGATGCCAGTGGGGGGGCAGGGTTCGCCATCACCTCCTCCACTGGCGCACCATCACGTCGGACAGGTGGGTACTGCAAATCGTCCGAAGGGGCTACTCCCCTTTGAGGCGACCCCTCCAGCCATGCCACTGCAGTACCACCGCATGTCGGGGGATCACTTGAAACTTCTGCAGGAGGAAGTTATAGCCCTCTTGGCCAAGGGGGCCATCAAGCGCGTTCCTGGGCGAGAAGTAGGACGTGGTTGCTATTCCCACTACTTTCTGGTACCCAAGAAGGGCAAAGGAGGACCTACGGAGCGTCAACAGCTTCCTCCGGAAGGAGAAGTTCAAGAGGCTGCCCTGGACCCAAGAGACTGGATGGTAGCGCTGGACTTGTAGGACGCGTATTTCCACATCTCCGTCCTGCCGGCCTACCGGCGCTACCTGCGGATCACGGTAGGCCACGAGCACTTTCAGTTTACCGTCCTCCCCTTCGGCCTTACCAGCGCCCCTCGGGTGTTCACGAAAGTGATGGCGGTGGTCGCAGCTCATCTGCGCAGATCAGAGGTTTCAGTCTTCCCCTATCTCGACGACTGGTTGTTGAAGGCGGGCTCGCCCCAGACAGTTGTCTCCCACCGCCAGACTTCGGCCGACCTCCTGCACTCGCTTGGGTTCTCCATCAATGTGCCGAAGTCACACCTGTGCCCCTCTCAGAAGCTCCTTTTCATCGGAGCGGTTCTGGACTCAGTGCAGTTTCGGGTTTTTCCCCCCTAACAGCGGGTTAGGGATATTCAGGCTCTGATTCCGATCTTTCAGCCTTTATCCCGAGTTTCGGTCCGATTGTCGCTGCGGCGCCTGGGGCTGATGGCCTCCTGCATTCTTCTGGTGCATCACACCAGGTGGCGGATGCGGGCTCTCCATTGGACCTGAAGTTTCAGTGGGCACAGCATCAGGGCAACCTGTCCGACCACGTCCTGATCTTGGAGGGCACTGCGAGTCTGTTGCAGTGGTGGCTCACGAACCACGATTGGGTCAGCGGCAGATCTCTCTCCCTACCCCAACCGGAGCACGTAGTGGGGACGGATGCGTCCGTCCTGGGATGGGAAGGCCACATGGGAGAGAGGGAGATCAGAGGTCTCTGGCCTCCGGCAGAGTCCCGGCTCCATAGCAACCTTCTGGAGCTGCGGGCGATCCGGCTTGCACTGAAGGCATTCCTTCCCTCTGTCCGATGAAGTGTAGTGCAGGTGTTCACGGACAACACCACCGCCATGTGGTACTGCAACAACAGGGCGGGGTGGGGTCGTGGACCCTTTGCCAGGAGGCTCTGCGCCTCTGGCAATGGCTGGAACACCAGGGTGTTACCTTGGTGGTTCAAGCCCTGGCAGGTTCCATGAACGCCAGGGCGGACGAACTCAGCCGCCGGTGCATGATGGATCACGAATGGCATCTGAACTCGGATGTGGCGCAAGGTCTCTTTCAGCAGTGGGGAGAGCCTTGGTTAGATCTATTCGCCACCGAAGAGAATGCGCAATGTCATCAGTTCTGCTCGTTGAAATTTCCAAGGCGGCACTCGCTCGGCGACACTTTTCGTCGCGAGTGGAGCTGTGGTCTGTTGTATGCCTTTCCGCCTATACCACTTCTGCCGTGAGTGCTGAAGAAGATCAGGCGAGACCGGGCCCAAGTCATCCTTGTGGCTACAGACTGGGCACAAAGATACTGGTATCCCGAGCTACTCAGCATGTCAATCGATCCCCGGATTCATCTGCCTCTTCAGGAGGACCTGGTGTCGCAGCAGCAGGGGACGGTCCTCCACCTGAACCTGTCCAGTCTCCACCTACATGTGTGGAGATTGAACGGAGGCAGTTGAGGCCATTTGACTTGCCTCCTGAAGTTTGCGATGTGATTCTGGCTGCCAGGCGTCCCTCCACAAAAACGCTATACGCCTGCAGGTGGAACAAATTTGTGGCATGCTGCACAGTAAAGGCTGTGGATCCACTCTCTGCACCCCTTTCAGAGGTTCTCCTCTTCCTTCTTTCTCTTGCCCAGGAGGACTCTTCTCTGGGCACTATCAAGGGCTACCTCTCTGCCATTTCAGCTTTCTTGAGGCTTCCTGATCAGCCATCTCTTTTCGAGTCCCCTGTTGTAAATAGATTCTTGAAAGGCATCACAGACATGTTTCCTCCTGTTTCCTTCGTGATGCCTCAGTGGGACTTGAATCTTGTTCTAACATATTTGATGTGCGCTCCCTTTGAGCCACTTCATAACTGTCCTCTTCGTCTTCTCACTCTTAAAACTGCATTTTTGGTTGCCATCACCTCTACCAGGAGAGTGAGTGAGCTCCAGGCTCTATTTCCAAAACCTCCTTTACTCTCTGTCCATCCGGACAAAGTTGTTCTGAGGACTCGTCCTTCTTTACTGCCCAAGGTAGTCACAGTCTTTCACATCAGGCAGTCCATCACCTTGCCCACCTACTTTCCGCCTTCGCGGAAGAGAGGCGCCACCATCTGGACCCGAAACGTGCACTCTCCTTCTATCTAGATCGCACACACCAGTTCCGGGTGGACGACCAGCTCTTTGTTGGTTACATGGGTGCTAAGAAGGGACGGGCGGTGCACAAATGGACCCTCTCTCAGTGGGTCGTCTTGTGCATCAAGAATTGCTACTCCTTGGCTAAGAAGGAGCCTCCAGTTGGGTTGCGTGCCCATTCCACTCGGGCCACGGCGGCTACTACTGCCCTGGGTCGGGGAGTCCCCTTGCAGGACATTTGTCAGGCAGCTATGTGGACCTCGCTGCACACGTTTGCTAGACACTACTGCCGGGACAACCAAGTCCGGAGAGATGGCTTTTTCGGCCGTTCCGTTCTCCAGGACTTTCTGGTGTGATCTTGGTTCGCAGACCCACCACCGGTGTTGGTATTGCTGGGGTATCCATTCTAAGGTAAGGAATCTAACATTAACCTGTTTCTTTCAGATGCACAAGTTACTTACCTTCGGTAACGATATATAAGTAGTTAGTGTTAGATTCCTTACCGCCCCAACCATCTTCCCCGTTCTGCGAACCGATATCTAGGGTTAAGGACATCCCTTCAGGGCCCTAGTTTCATGGCATGAGTGTCGGTTTCTATCATGGCTCTGCATTCCTGGCGCGGAAAGCTATGTACAGAACTGACGTCAGCGCATGAGGGCAGCGTCTAAGTACTCCGACGACGTCATCCCGGCGATCACAATGCCGACAACGGACGCGAAGCCGCAGACGACGCCTAGCGATGCGGATCCAGTCCTATGCCTGGGGATATTCTAAGGTAAGGAATCTAACACTAACTACTGTTTCTTACAGATGTATCGTTACCGAAGGTAAGTAACTTGCGCATTAATGCATACCTTTCTTACTAGATACAGGCCCTCTCCCACATGTCTGGTGGCGGGCACAGGGTGAAACGATCTTGGATTGTGTTAGGTTGTGTGAGATACAAGAACCAAAACCTATTCTTTTGTGTTTCACTGTCCAGTGCATCTGCCTGGAAAATTCCACTGTTGGCGTGTGTTTGCCAGGCTATGAAATGTTTATAGTGTATCTCTAAGCATGTTGATTTACAGTTCCATTAATAACACTCTTCAAGACTGTCCAGATGGGGCTCTACTTGGATTGTATCTGAATAAAACAATTATTGGTATATTCTCCACTGTTCTTCTGACTCTTCCTTTGGTATGGAAGGCTGAGAGGTGGTCCGAGGTGACCTGAGTTGCCCCGAGCAGGTCACTTCCTTCAACAATACCTGTGTCACCTTTTAGATAAAACTCAACGCACCCCAATTCTTGCGTACTGCAGCCGGTGGACACTGAGAATGGATTTGCCTGAGTACATTGGCCTTATTTGTTCTCGATCGTTCAGAAAGTGGGCCTTGGTGAGCTTTTCTGATGCTGGGTTGGGTGTAGCTATATGGGTCCTCGAGCGACTGTGCTGGGTAATGGGTTGACGTCCTCGCCCTTTGACATTACCCTCAAGCCTATCGAGTCCATGAGGCACAGTTTTTCTCATAATTAACCATACTAAGTAACATAGCGATCGTGTGTATAAACATGCATGCTTTTATTAGTTGCAGCGTTTTGGTTCATTTGAATTTATTAATTTCTCATTTCCAGATTTAGGATTATTAGGAGTGGCAAACACAGGGCTTGTCCCTGTGTGGTCCTGATGAAGAGCTAGGGGTAGGCTCAAAACATTTTGATCTTACACTAAATTACTAGCCCATTAATAGTTAGTCCTTTTGTGTAACGCCCCATTTTATTATACCAACCTAGGAGCTATAATAAAATGTTTTCAGCCCACTAGTAAGGTATTTTTAATCACCTATTCCACTCCACCACAAAGTGCACTACACATAGTCTTCCAAAAAGTGCTCCTACGTAGTTTCCGCAAGCACGCCCCAGTTCGTAGAGAACTGGGATGGCCCCTATGATGAAGCATCTCACCGTGGGGAAACCCTGGTGAGTGATCGAACTCTAGAAAGAAATGTTTCTTTCCTGAAGGCAATCTTTGATCAAATTGATCAGATTCCATACCTATACATTTGTCAAGGTCCTCAAACCAGACAAGTTGGGTTGTTTGACAGCTGAATAAACTGCAACATCTTCTAGAAGACTACACCTGGGTGGGTAAGAAAGCATGCATACCTAAACATCAGGCCTATTCATCCCCAGTAGAGAGTGGCCTTGGGATCTCCCACCTCACACGTATTATTAAGATGCACAACTTTGGTATATAGTGGAATGGAATATGCTCCTCTCTGAGAATCAGTGGTGCTTTATTGACCAAGCAGTCGCCAGTATTCATATTTGGAAGGTGCCTTGGCTATCCAAACACCACACACCACCAGGGGTATATATCTTGCCTGTTCTCATTTCTGCAATTGTGACTAGGGACAGGGTGTAGAACTCAAAACACGTATCCATTCCCATCTCCCAACTACAACCAATCATTTCCCCCAGTGTTCTAGTACTCCGCCTGCCCACAATGGCAACAAGCCAATTTCAAAAGAATAGGTGACTTCCTTCACAATGTGACCAATGGACTTTGCCCAGATCCAGTGACATTATCATATCTGTAAGTCATATTAAGTCTGAGTGTTTTGTGCCAAGCTAACAAAGGGTAGGTTAATTAAGTGACTGTTTTGGTTCACCCGAACAAGAATAGTGGTTGTTGCTTGATTTTGGTTTACAACCCCCCTCAAGCAGGAACTCAGTTTCTTACATTCTCCTATCAAAGTGGAGAGCTATGGAAACGTTTCTGAATTCAGTCTGAAACCTGCGATAAATAAAAAGTGAGGAATCTGCAAAGTATCCATTAGAAAGATTGTTCCAGAAGGTAAGTAACTTTTTCTTCCATGCAGGATCTAAGATGCCACAGCAGTGCTCTGATTTCAAGTGCAGTACCTTACATCACAAGGTATTTCTCAAGTCAAGAAGTCTTTATTCGATTAGTTCATCATAAAAGACATAAAATACAATTTATACATATAAAAATATCTAAAACAAGTATTACATCATTGACAGGCTAATCAGCTTCTTGTTGCATATTTACAAAATTACAATCACGCTCAAATACATACATAATTCAGCAGAAAACTGGGCCTAACTGATAAACAATCGCTTCTTTTAAGTCCCCGGTTGATTGCTTTTAATAAACCTAATTCTAAGCAGCCAGGCCCACCCCAAAAATTTAGCAACCCCCACAACAATTACAGGTGCCAGGTTGGTTTTTAAAATTCTGCTTGCTTCACCAGCCGATCTAGTGCCTAGGTTTCTACATACCGGCCTAAGCCATTTGGCTCTGGGAGCAATATATAATGGATACACATACAAAAAGTGATTCAAGCTTTCCCCAACTCCTTGGCACTTGGGACAGTGCCCCGACCTATCAGCTCCCCACTTTTTAGTCAGATCCCCAAGAGGAAGTGAACCACATCTGAATTGGTGGAATAATTTGCGGTCCATGGGCTTTGTTATAATGTCCCAATACCTTTCCAACTTGGACGTGTCCTTAAAAACAATAAACATACCAGTAAGACTACTAGAGCACATTTTCGAATGCCTATTGTGAGTCACCCAATCCCAATAGCACCGCTTTAAATCCTTTTTAGATGGAAAATTAACTGTCTCTGGGGAGGACCACAGGTCTCCATACCCCAGAGCTAATAGGGTAGCTTTAAGATCTCTAAACCAGCCTATGTTAGTGGCACCAAAGCAGTTTTTAACCTCCAGACAGGCTTTTGCATAGTGGTGAAGTTCAGGCGTTGTCCATAGACGACGCCAGAATGTCAGAGGGCGAAGTCTTGCTTGGTCCTCCACCGGTTGGCACCCTAAATCATAGAAAAGGGGAATAAGTGGTGATGACTGAGGCAGACCTGTTGCCATTCTTAAAAATTTATTTTGGGCATGTCTTAGTGGGTCCAAATTGCTACCGCCCCATAGTTCTGCCCCATATAGAACTGCTGGTAATACCTTGCCGCCGTATATCTTAATAAGCGGAGACATTGGCCTGGTAAAGGAGCTTTTATGTTCTTCAATCAGTGCCCCACCCAGCTGCTGGTGCTTCAAGGACATAAGCTCAACCTGATGGGACCAACTCAATGTCTCACTAAAGGTAACTCCCAGGTAGGTGAAATGCTTTGTCTGCTCCAGGGGGATTTCCCCCATGGTAACCCTGGCATTAATTTGTTTATGTCCTCTTAGAACCATAAACTTGGTTTTAGACACATTCACCTCTAGCTCATGTTCGCTGCAGAAACACTCAAACCTCGACAGAGCTTTCTGCAAACCCTGTCTGGTTTGAGAGATCAGAAGTGTATCGTCAGCGAACATGAGCAAGGGGATTTTCATTCCAGCCAGACTTGGGGCATCCGTGGGATAGTTATCGTAAAACTTAGTGACTCTATTTATATATAGAGAAAACAGGGTGGGTGCCAGCACGCATCCTTGCCTGACACCTTTGGCCACTGGAAAATTCTCCGTCACCTCACCCGGTTTACCCCAGCGCACAAAAGCAAAGGTATGTGCATGAAGATTCACTATAAGTCGGACTAAGGTGGGGGGCATACCCATATCTAGTAAGCATTTCCACAACCCGGCCCTCGGGACAAGGTCAAATGCTGACCTTAAGTCCACAAAGGCCGCGTATAGGTTGCCTTTGCCCAAGGTGACCGTTTTCCAATGCAAAAGCATGAAACGGAATGCCTGGTCTAGGGTACTCACGTGAGGTCTAAACCCAGCTTGAAGAGGAGTAAGGATATTATACTCCTCTATCCATGCCTGAATCCTGGTGAGAACAAGACGGGTTATGATCTTCTGTACCGCGTCAATGAGACTGGATGGAACCGACCGATCACCCTTCTTAAAAATGGGCAGGATTTCTGCGCCTGCCCAGGAGTCAGGTACCCTAGCACCCATGGCCAGTGCGTTTACAAGCTGCACTAGGTATGGTACCCAAAGGTCATGGTCCTGTTGGAATATGTCCGCTGGTATGCAGTCAGGACCAGGCGCTTTTCCCCTAGGGATAGCTTTCAAGACTAATTCAACTTCTCTGGCCGAGAACACAAGTGAATCTAACGATAGTGGCCAACTAATGGAGTCCTGCATATTACTACGGCATCTAAATTGTTCCTCAAAATGGCACACCCATTTCTGTTGTTCAACAGATGCCGAGCTTGGGCGATCATCCTGAGGCAAACCCCATTTGAGAAGGTGCCAAAACTGCTGTAGGTTCCTAGAGCCACAGGCCTCAACTAATGATGTCCAACGTTCGTCATCCCAAGCGGCTTTAGCAGAGCGTTTAGCATCATTGAAAGCCTTCCTACTTGCTTTGATTAGGGCTGGGATCTTTAGTTTTAAAGCTTTAAATAGATCCGCATGGGTCTGTCGACACTCGTCGTTGAACCAATTGGCAGTTTTCCTAACCTTCCTTCTACCCTTGTTGGCAACATACTTAATAAACAATGATTTTAGAGACAAAAACAAACTAGCGTGGATGCCTGTAATATTTGTGTTGATCATTTCCTGGTTATCACACTTATCAATTTCTACCAGTGAATTGGAAACCAGGGCTCTGATCTTTTTACATGCTTCCACATCCACAGAAACCTTTGGCCAGCGAACCCTCCTCATGTCATTTGTAAGTACAACAGCCTCCTGCACAGAATTTAACTGACGTTCAGCCGGCCCTACAAAGCTAAAATCCTTTAGTTCCGCTACCAAAGGTTCATGGTCACTTTCCGGACGTGGCTTAACTTCCATGTCCGATACTACAGGCCACAGTTTAATATCTACTAGGATGTAGTCAATACGACTGCTATGTCTACCATTAGTGAATGTATGTTTACCCATCCTGTCTGAGCTTGCTCGTCCGTTAAGGGCACGTAACCCCCGATTCAAACAAAGACCTTTAATAAATGTAGCTGCTTGGGACCACTTGTTGATCGGGGCTATGTCTAGCTGAGGAACCCCCCAAACCAGATCCTCTGCCTCTGTTAGTAAACCATCGTCTAGACTCAAAGGTTCAAAACAAGTGTTTAGGTCGCCCATAACAACCACATGACCAGCTTCTGAGGTAGTACTTAAGAAATCATCCAAACAGAGAAGAGTGGTTGAGACTCTGCCACCCATGGTACCTCTAGCATATACATTGATCAGCAGTAAATCCATCCCTCTTTTTGATTTGATACTAACTATCAATATATCTGGGCTGTCAATAAAAACTTCCTTAACAGACACCCCTTCAAATTGGCGAACCCAGATTGTTAAGCCACCCATAGCTCGGCCTCTGTGACTTCTGATGGCTGGTTTGTTAAAATTCAAGTAACCTGAAAGAAACACTGGTGAGGTTGCCCAGGTTTCTTGAAAAGACCAAACATCGCCTCGGCAGATAAAATCAATCCAATCTGGAATGCAAAAACGTGATTCAATTCCCGCTATATTCCAACATCCCAAAATGGTGCCCTTTGTACATACTCGGACACATGAATTAGTTATGTCTGGAGGGTGGGATTCGTTGGACTGGGGAAAGGGTTCTTCATGCACATGGGTAACTTTATTCGTACCTTCCATAGCCATACACAATGACCCAACCTGAGTAATTGGCTCAAAATTAACACTCTCAGTGGTGATGTCCTTGGGAGACGCTGAGGTAGGTACCATAGCCAATACATCTGACTCTCTTGAGTAGACCATGCACCCTTTCACACAGTGATCAGACTGGTCCTCAAAACCTTTGATAGTACACAGTGAATTTCCCATGGCATCTCCGACACCCATGCAATCAGAATTACACTAATTGACCCTTGTTGGAAAAGCTGGTCAATCATTAGACGCCAGCCCTGATAGGGGATCATAGAGGTTCCTCAACGGGATATTCCAATACTTGTTTGGCTGAGTGAACTTATTTGGATAATTACAAGCTGGGTAAAAACCTGGGGGCTGTTGAAAATGTAAAAAAACTGGAGTGGGGGGAGCCAGGGGGTACAGAGGCTTGTTAGGGAGTGGAAGATCCGATAAGGCTGGGGGTCCAAAAGTCTGAGGCTTAACCTTGGCCCAACCCGGTGTTCGTAGGGAGCTATTATAACTAGATTGTGTGTAGGAGCGATACCGTGCCTCTGGATTGAATTGTGGTCCGTGGAAACTAGAAGTGAAGTTGGACCATTTAAGGGAACTTTTAGCATTTTTGGAAGGTGGTTGATCAGTTGGATTAATCAGGGTCTCAGGATAGAAATAACTGAGGTTCCTCGTGGAGATCCCTCCCTGGTTACTTCCTACATACCAATCTGAGAGGTGGGCTACTACTCTATGGTCCCTAAAATTGATGATCACTATATCCCCCTCTATATCCTTGGGGCGTACCCCCACCCACTTACATCTTCTGACCGTAACAATATCCCCATTGAGATGAACAGGAAGGGGTCTATTCGTTTTCAGCCAGAAAATGACTTTATTTTTTAAACTTTCATTGTTTTCCCGATCCCCCTCAGATATTGGTGGCACACCCGTCATTACAATTACATAATTCATTGAATCCGGAGGCAAATCCACATTGTTTCTATGTGGTAGGGATTTGTTGTTTTTAATGTTAACGGATTTACCCACCCCATTCTTTACCTGTGACATTACTCCCTTAGTCGGTGGTATTTCTCTATTTTCCAGTGGATACTCCACATTCCTGCACTGTAGTGAGGTGGAGAATTATGTGTTCTAGTTCAGTGCTTCATATTTAACTCTCTGACATAGAAATCCTGAAAGGTTCAACAGTTTGCTCTCTTGTGCACGTGTGCGTCTTGTAATAATTTGCACTATTCTTGTTTTTCTCAGGATCAGAACAGGCCCCTACCCCGGCTCCTCGCTCAGGATAGAAAATCTCTCTTTTCTCTAACATGTTATAAGACATGTAAAAGCTTTCCTGTATATCACCAGTAATTGTTATGTATTGTATTGGAACATTTATATAGCACTTACTATCCCTACGTGGGACGCTGGAGCGCTTGCCCTTGTGGATAGCACGCTACACCATGTGGGGTCTGTTGTTAGACGTGTGTGTACTTTATGTTGATCCTGTGAGGCAAGTGTTGACATGTTGTGCGCTATGACCATGGAGGTAGGTTTATCATATTATAGGACCCAGGGCTTAGTAGAATGATGGATGGAGAAGGGTGAAAGAGATGGGCGCAGTTGGACTTGCGCAGATCCAGTGACATTATCATATCCCATCCGCCACTCAGTGTCAGTATTTAGCCATCCAGCACTGGGTCACTTAGCCCTGCATCTGCCTCATGCTAGCTATCCTCTCTTACCATTTGAGAAATGGCTTCACACTAGAAATACTGATGACGTCTCTTCTCCAACATATATATATTTCTCAACCCTCTACAGAACCCCGTCAAATCCTCAGCACTGTTGCGCTAGGAGAAAAGTGCGAATGCCTCTTCACTTCCAAAGAATGGTTAGCCATTCAAAGGTGAGCCCATTCCCATTCTTCAGTACATAGTACCTCAGGCAAAGGAACATTCCTCAAAAAATCCCACTATAGGTACTATACCCCTGCACAAACAGCTCAATGGAAGAGAGATGGATTTGCATGTTGCCGGGGGGGCTGCGACCAGGTGGGAACTTTAACCCACCTTCTTTGGCAGTGTACAAAGCATTAGCAGTACTAGTCAGAAGTCTTTGCCTCCATTGACCAAATGTATAACATCGAACTCCCCAGATTCCCGAGCTACATTGTCCTGGGTCTCCTGAATGCCCTGACTAACCCTTGAAATCCACAAGTGGACGAGCCATCACTCTGGCTCTATGCCCTGCCAAGCAAGTATTGCTAGCACCTTGGAGTACAGCTACAATACCCACCCACTTAGACTGAATCTACAAAATCTGGGATCTCCTTGCCATGGAGAAGCTAACATCCTCAGTAGAGCAGAAGCTGCCTCAATTCAACAAGATGTGGGGACCCTGTCTGAAATTCCTGTCCCAAGAATTCTTAGAATTGACATGCCCAGGGTACTTATGCATCCTCCACCTTATACCCACAAAAACCAGTTTTGACTGATATGGCACTCCCCTTGAGTTTCTAGACAAGCGATATACCTTGTTTCTATGTTGAAGGCCATCATTTCAGCTAAATAGGTAATTCATTTCCCCCACTCTACTGTCCCCATCTTTTTGTCTATTCTCTTCAGTTTTCTCCCTTTTCACTCGGTCCCCACCCGCCAGTGGATGTTGATCGTAGTTTTTTTTGCATTGTTCTTTTCAATGTCAAACTCAATAAAAGGATTTGAACCAAAAAAGTAAATGCCCTCATTCTACTGACTGGATTTTTGCTGTTTTGGTGTCAAATTATTTAGTAAACTTTTCATTATTTTTTTAATTGGTGCAGAATTTTTTTGTGTTGTGTTTCATTTCATTACTGTTTGTGTGCTGCATAAACACTTCACATGCTGCATCTAAGTTAAGTCTGAGTGTTTTGTGCCAAGCTACCAAAGGGTAGGTTAATTAAGGATTGTGGTTGTTGCTTGATTTGGGTTTACAACCCCCCTCAAGCAAGAACTCAGTTTCTTACATTCTCCTATCAAAGTGAAGAGCTAGTGAAACAGTTCTGAATTCAGCCTGACACCTGCGATATATAAAAAGTGAGAAATCTGCAGGTATACAAAGTATCCACTACAAAGATTGTTCCAGAAGGTAAGTGTGAGAAGTTGGCCTGATATATGATGTCTCCAATTCTGGGGGCACCTTGTATCAGTCCAAACAATCCCTTATGGTGGTGGTTGTAAGTCAACCTTATAGACAAGCTATCCTAAGGGTAGCATGGACTAAGCAGCCTTAAAGGCTTAACTCAAGAGGGCATGTGAAGCCAACTGTTTTACCAATCACAATCCTGTAATATCAAATGAAAGGACACCACACAAGTTATATATTATAAAAATATATGTATTTATTACTAAAATAATCCTCTATACTCTTTATGAGTCTAGAAGCACAAGCGTTTAAACAAAAGCACAGTAAAACATATGAAAGTTGCACAGTTATGGATGAGGCCGGGGGCCACTCAAACCATATACTAAAATAGTGGTATAAGTATCACTAATAGAACAGTGGTAAGGCCTGAGGCCTTGGGAATCGCTGGGGCTATTCGGGACTAGCAGTAGTGAAGTCAGGAAAAGCCCTCGGGACTCGGGTGCAGCGCTAAAAGTACACGCATGCACCAATGCAAAGTCAATGGTGCGTAAAAGTTACAAAGTTACTGTTTTAGGAATGTTCCGATTGGACTAGAATTACCAAACTTTAGACTTAGACACTAGAGGTGTATACCAATGCAGGAGCACCGGCGTTCACGAGTTACCTCACCCACAGGAAGCGGGTGCATAGGTGCCAAAGTGTGTCAGGTTTCGTCACGCAGTCTGATGGTGCCTGGAGATGAAGATGCTGCAGGCGTCCAGAAGAGAAGTGTCCGGTTGGATCCAAGGGTGGATCGAAGATGCAGAGTACCTGAAAGCAGAGGGGACAGAGTCTGGGTCACTCAGCAGTGACCAGGGTGGAACCAGGAAGGAACCAGGCAATGTCGGGCGCAATCAGGTGGTTGTCGTGAAGCTTGTCTCCGCTGCCACGTGGACTCTGGGGCACCAAGGATGTCCAGGAGTGGACCACGAGCTGTCCCACGTAGGCTCTTGCTGTCGGCAGTGTCGGCTTCCGGATTGGAGCAACCAAACCTTGGCAAGCGCAACCCACGCAGGATTCAAAGATCGCTTCTTACTCGGCAGCAAGGTCAGAGCGTTTGCTCCTATTCAGGGGAGAGAGGGCCAGTCCAGAGCAACCGGACTGACAGAGCAAATTCAAAGGTTCATCGATACTGGGGCCACTAGCCAACGGGCAAGCGACCGGACCAACACGTCGAGCAGGAAAATGCAGAAGGGCCCCACGCAGCACTCGGAGAGTGTGGATGGGTGAGCTTTGGTGCAAAAGCTGCTCGGGGCTGAGGCTTCTCAAACCCCAATGCACAGCGTCGAGGGAGCCTCGGGAGCTGCACGGTCAGCACTTCGTGGTTTTTCCAAGATGGCCGGCCTTACGCTTCAGGTGGCCTCCACGGGTCTCAGATTCGCTGGGACTGTGGATCGGGCTGTTGGAAGGCGGGAAAGCTGGGTCTTGTCGATCTCTGTCGCTCGAGTTCCGGTGGGAACTGCAACAAAGCAAACGGTGAGGCGCTGGATGGTGCCTGTTTGCACAGGGTGGTCACTCCTTGACCACAAGGGAGATTCTTCAGTCTTCCACGTCGAGTGGGATGTCGAAGGGTCCCGAGTTCTGTATCAAAGTTTCAGTCAGGATAATCTGATGTGCGCTGACACTGCTCCCACCTTTATTCCAAACTAGTGGGCTGGATTACCTGCTAGGTCCCTCCTATGGGTGGGACCAGGGAAGGGGGTGGTTACACCCCTTTCCCTTTGTCCAGTTTCGCGCCACGACTGGGGCTGGTGTGCCCCAGAACCGGTTTGACTGGATTATGCAAGGGGAAGCCTTGTGCTCCCCATGCAGTGTCTAGTTTCTTTCAGCCCTCCCTGCTCCAATCCACTATCTCCTGTCTGGGGTGGTGTAGCACCTCCCCGTGACAGGAAACCCTTTGTCCAGGCCTCCTCTGCCAAGTTTCGGTCAGCAGCAGGAGTTCAGACTTGTGTCGGGGCAGCAGCATCCATTTTGTGATGCTGAGGCTCTGGTTAGGATCAACCGCGTTTCAGTAAAGTAACATGTCTTCTCCCTCTAGAAGGGTGGAATGCTACCCCCGTTGCCAGGACTGGTGAGGGGGTAGTATTCCAAATCGTATGACACCTTACACGACATGTTTTGATAAAGCCAAACCAAAGTTAGCACATAACCGCGATGGATTATAATGCATTTAAGAGTATATGGTATGGCAATATCCCAGGACAGCTAAGGGTGTTGGTCCCGACAGCTGCAGACAGGCTCAGCTCATGCTAGAGCACCATCTCACATAAAACCAAGCACTCTGCCTCCAGGATTGTTAAGGCCTGCCATAGGAGTGACTTATAGGCATATATGTGTCCAGATATAGGTTTAGCTATATCTATACTATATCTAAGCAAGGGGTGATTACACCACCTTGCCCAAGCTGAGTGATCAGCCAGTTGTGTCAATTTAAGAACCAGCCAGGGGTGGCAAAAGATATGCTGCAGCCCCTGGTAGGCCTTGTATGCACCTATGCCCTGGGCACCTATAGTGCACTGTATAGGGGCTGACAAGGTGTCCAGTACCAAATTGGTTATGTACCTATAGTACATGTATGTGAATTTAGAGAGAGAACAGCAGGCTGTGGGTCTGATTAGCAGGCCCACAGCCACATTAAGTCAAAAACCAGTGAAGCAAAAAGCAAAAATTGGGGTGACCATAGGAAAGCAGACCCTACTCTCCTACATAACCCCCCCCCCCCCCCAATGCAGGGACATTAAACTTAACCATGACCAGATATGTCTTCATGTTCTAAGTGGAAATACCTGGAGAGACCATCTGCATTGCTATGGTCAGTCCCTGGTCTGTGCTCCACTGTAAAGTCCATCCCCTGTAGGGAAATGGACCACCTGAGCAGTTTGGGATTTTCACCCTTCATCTGATTGAGCCACAAGAGGGGCTTATGGTCTGTCTGAATTAGGAAGTGAGTGCCAAACAAGTATGGTCTCAACTTCTTCAGGGCCCAAACCACAGCAAAGGCCTCCTTCTCCGTCTGAATTAGGAAGTGAGTGCCAAACAAGTATGGTCTCAACTTCTTCAGGGCCCAAACCACAGCAAAGGCCTCCTTCTCAATGGCTGACCAACATTTCTCTCTAGGGGTCAGCCTTCTGCTAATAAAAGCAATGGGCTGGTCTTGACCATCTACATTAAGTTGTGAAAGCACAGCTCCCACCCCCAACTCAAAAGCATATGTTTGAACAATGAACTGTTTGGATTAGTCAGGAACTTCAGGATAGGTGCAGAGTACATGGCCTTCTTCGGGTCATCAAATGCCTTTTGACAGCTAACTGTCCACTGAACCTTTCTTTGCATTTTCTTGGATGGCAAGTCATTTAATGGTGTCACAATGGACCCATAGTTCTTTACACATTTCCTGTAATACCCAAACAGGCCCAAGAAGGCTCTGACTTGTGTCTGGGTAGTTGGAGGACCCCAGTCCTTTATGGTCTGGATCTTACTCTCCAGTGGTTGAACCTGACCCCCACCTACTAGGTGGCCCAGGTACACACCCTTACTCTGCCCTATCTGTCACTTGGTAGCCTTGATAGTCAGGCCTGCCTTTTTCAGGGCCTCCAGAACTTTCGTCAGGTGGACCAGGTGATCCTCCCAGGTGGAGCTGAAGACAGTAATATCATCTAGATATGCTGCACAAAAGTCATCTAACCCAGATAGGACTTGATTCACCAACCTTTGGAAAGTGGCAGGTGCATTCTACAAACCTAAGGGCATTACCACCAATTGATAATGTCCACTGGGGGTTGAGAATGCTGTTTTGGCTTTAGACTCCTCAGCTAACCTGATTTGCCAATAGCCAGCTGTCAAGTCAAATGAGCTCAGAAATTTGGCAGAAGCCAACTTATCTATGAGCTCATCTGCCCTTGGAATGGGATGAGCATCTGTCCTAGTGACAGCTTTGAGACCTCTGTAGTCCACACAAAACCTCATTTCTCTCTTTCCATCTTTTGTATGGGTTTTTGGCACAAGGACTACTGGGCTGGCCCATGGGCTCTCTGATGGCTCAATCACTCCAAGTTCAAGCATTTTCTGCACCTCATCCTTTATACAATCCCTGACATGGTCAGGTTGCATGTAGATCTTATTCTTCACAGGCAGACTGTCACCAGTGTCCACCTCATGGGTGCACCAGTTAGGTTGACTGGGTGTGAGAGAAAACATATGTCTATGAGCCTGCAACACTTAACTGCAGTCCCATTGCTGCTGGTCAGTGAGGCTGCCTGCCAAGGCTACTCCATCAACTGAACCATCATCAGGGTTCTGGGATAACAGGTCTGGGAGAGGGTCACTCTCTTCCTCTTGCTCCCCATCTGTGGCCATGAGCAAGCTCATGTCCTCCCTGTCAACAAATGCTTTCAATCTGTTTAAATGGAGCACCCTGTGGGGGCTCCTAAGGGTGCCAAAGTCCACCAAGTAGGTGACTTCTCCCTTTTTCTCCAGTATGGTGTAGGGTCCAGACCGTATGTCTTTGAGAGCTGCTGGGGCCACTGGCTCCAACACCCACACCTTCTGCCGTGGCTGGTACTCAGTCAGAACAGCCTTTTGTTCATGCCAAGCTTTCTGTAATTCTTGGCTGGCCTCCAAGTTTTTGGTTGCCTTCTCCATGTATTCAGCCATCCTGGAGCGGAGACCAAGTACATAGTCCACAACATCAAGTTTAGGCTTTTTGAGAGGTAACTCCCATCCTTCCTTCACAACACACAATGGAACCCTTACAGGGTGGCCAAACAAAAGTTCAAAAGGGCTGTAGCCAACCCCCTTCTGTGGGACCTCTCTGTAAGCAAAGAGTAGGCAGGGTAAAAGGATGTCCCATCTACGCCTGAGCTTTTCAGGTAACCCTTTTATCATTCCCTTTAGGGTCTTGTTGAACCTTTCAACAAGCCCATTGCACTGTGGATGATAGGGTGTGGTAAACTTATAGTTCACTCCACACTCTTTCCACATTGCTTTCAAATATCCAGACATGAAGTTGGTACCTCTGTCTGAAAGAACCTCCTTTGGAAAGCCCACTCTGGAGAAAAAAAACTGCCAGGAGGGCCCTTGCCACAACAGGTGCTCAGGGGAATTGCCTCTGGATACCTGGTGGCATGATCCACTACCACCAGTATAAATATGTGCCCAGAAGATGCTGTTTGTGGATCCATGGGACCCACAATGTCAATTCCAACTCTCTCAAAGGGCCCCCCACCACAGGTAGGGGTATTAGGGGGGCCTTTGTGGTGCCACCTGTTTTGCCACTGGCTTGACAGGTGACACAGGAGCGACAAAACTCCTTGGTATCCTCTGACATATGAGGCCAGTGAAAGTGAGGGACAAGCCTGTCCCAAGTCTTGTTCTGGCCTAGGTGTCCTGCAAGGGGAATATCAAGGGCCAAGGTGAGAAGGAAGCCCCTAAATTGCAGAGGTATAACCAACCTCCTGGTAGCACCAGGCTTGGGGTCTCTAGCCTCTGAATAAAGGAGCCCATTATCCCAATACACTCTATGGGTACCTTGAGCACTCCCAGCAACCTCAGCAGCAGCTTGCTGTCTGAGGGGTTCAAGAGAAGGGCAATCTAATTGGGCCTGCCCCAGGTCTGCCCTTGAGGGTCCCCCTATCCCCAGAAACTCAACCTGATCAGGTTCAAGTTCTTCAGAGACAGTCTCCTCTTGGATCACTGAATCAGCCTCCTGTGAAGTCTGATCTGATCCTCAACCTGGGGCAAGTGGGAAGGCACTGCCTTAACCCTCTTGCTCTTCCTCTTGGGTTGTGGTTGGTCTATTGTTTCAAGATCCACCACAGGTTCAGGTAGGCACTTTTTGGCCTGAGTCCTGGTTACAGCAAGGACCGTGCTGAAATACCTAACATCTCTGCATAAGTCCTGTACTCCACTTCTGACCATACTGAGTTCTCTAGATCATTGCCCAAAAGACAGTCTACTGGGAGGTCTGCACTCACAACAACTTTCTTGAGGCCATTTACCCCGCCCCAGGAGAAGTTAACAACAGCCACACTATGGGGTCGATTCCGATTCGGGAAAAACCACTCCGAATAGCCGTTCGGAGCGTTTTTCCCATACGAATCGTACCCTGCAACGTCCCCCGTACGTACGACGAAGTACGATTCGTACCAGGAGCCGTACTCCGTACGAGTCGTACAAGACACCGTACGACTCTAATCTCCATACGATTCTCCCTCGGAACCTGCTGTACGCGACATCTGTACTGGTTTTTACGACCCAGCAAGTACGATACGTGTCGGGTACGCACCGTACGACCCTTTTTCTACGGGAGCTGAAAACAGCCGTAAAATCAGAGTTCGTCCCGAAACAGGTACGGAACGGCCCCCCGGGTACGGTGCGTACCCCCATTATCGCAGGGGTACGCACCGTACCCCTGCGATCATGGGGTGTACGAGCTGTACCCCCATTGTACCCATTGTACGATCGGTGTACGAGCCGTACCCCCATTGTACGATCGGTGTACGAGCCGTACCCCCATTGTACGAACGGTGAACGATCGGTGTACGAGCCGTAACCCATGTACGATCGGTGTACGAGCTGTACCCCATGTACGATGGGGGTACGGCTCGTACACCGATCGTACATGGGGTACTGCTCGTACACCGATCGTACACCGATCGTACAAGGGGGGTACGGCTCGTACACCGATCGTACATGGGGTACGGCTCGTACACCGATCGTACACCGATCGTACAATGGGGGTACGGCTAGTACACCCCATGATCGCAGGGGTACGTGCCGTACCCCTGCAATCATGGGGGGTACGCGCTGTACGGGGTGTATGTAATCGTGCGCTTTTCCGTACGAATCGCCCTTACCAGACGTGGACCGTACGAATCGCGTCCTGATTCCCCGGTCCGGATCGTACTCATCGGGTCGTACGGCGTGTGTACGAGTCATACGGTTCACAGTCTCAGCCTTGCAATACGTACGGATCGCGACGATTCGGACGGATTCACGGAATGCGGATCGTACTACGCGACTCGGACTGACGGGTACGATTCGTATGGAAAGGGCTACGAATACGAATCGTACGGTGGATTTTTTTACCGGATCGGAATCGAGCCCTAAGTGTAGTAGTGGCATTGCTTGCGTTGGTCACTAGGTAATTCTCACCTAGTACAATTTGGGGTCCACAAAGTTAGGTGTCACCATAGTGACACTGGCACATGTGTCCCTGTAGGCCTGAGCCAGTTTCACATTAATTAAAGGCGTCTGCCTATACTTGCCCAAAGTATTGGGACTCACAGTAGTGGGCATGGAGATGTCCACATCATAGAGCAGAACTGCCTGAGTAGGGACTCTGACTAGGCCAGACTCCATCTCAGTACCCAGGGTCAACCATACTAAACCCTTGGGTTGTGTACCACCACTGCTAACTGTACTAGGGGGTGCAGGTGCCTTAGGGGCTGCAGTGGTAGGAACTGGATTTTTCTTGGTGCATTCACTCCTCCAGTGGGAAGTGGACTTACAAGTATTGCACCAAGGTTTCTTTGGGCCATCATTCTTCTTCTTCTTGTTTCCATTCTGGGAACCACCCTCCTTATTAAAATTATTTTGTGGGCCTGAAGAAGACTTCTGGTCTTTTTCTTTCTTATCTCCACCCTTCTGGTCTGCCTTTTTCTGATCACCACCACCTTGGTTCTGATTCTTCTGCTTAACCCTGGTTCTGACCCATTTGTCTGCCTTCTTTCCCAATTCTTGGGGAGAGGTCAGATCTGAGTCAATCAGGTGTTGATGCAACAGCTGGTTCTGGCAATTATTAAGGATCTTTTCTCTCATAATTAGATTGTACAATCCTTTATAGTCTGAAACTTTACTTCCCAGCAACCAACCCTCCAGAGCCTTAGTGGCACAATCAACAAAGTCAGTCCAGTCCTGAGTCTGAGCTTTTTGGGTATCTCTGAACAACAACCTGTATTGCTCAGTGGTTAGGCCAAACACATCAATAAGAGCACTCTTCAGGACAATGTAGTTTTTAGCATCCTCAGGTCTAACTGTGAGGAGCTTATCTCTCCCTTTCTCAGAAAAGGAGAGCCATAAAATTGCAGCCCACTGGTCTTGGGGAACCTGCTGTACCATGCAGGCTCTCTCAAGAGCAGTTATCCACTTGTGGATGTCATCCCCATCTCTGTAGGGGGGCACAATTTTGCTCATGTTTCTATGTTCATAGGACCTGTCTTTATCTCTAGGGATAATGTTGCTGCCACCAGTGGAATCTAATCCACTTAATTTGTGTTTCCTTGCTAAAGCAAGTTTAGCTTAGGCCAAGGCTACCCCTTCCCTCTCTATCTGGAGTTGGACAGCCCTCGTCCTGGCCCTATGCTCTCTTCTCTGGGGGGAAGTCATTCCCCTTTGAGATTCCCTTGAGGCACTAGAAATGTGAGAATCCCTTGAGGGAGATCTCTGCCTTCTATTGCCCGGAACTATTCTGTTATGTACTCTGGGGAGGTGCTGACCCTCTCCATTTCCATGTAGGAATAAGTTGGTTTGGCTAAGCCTTCCAACTGGTACCTGGGTATCCCCTTGATCCTGATCCGACTCTTCCTCTTCTGATTCAGGGTCCACCACCACATCTTCTACATCTGGGGGGGGGGGGGGGGGGGGTGTTCTCAGTCTCTGGGGGATTCACTCCATCTCCTGACCCTGAGGGAACTACCTTAGCTTTCTCAAGATCATCCTTCTCCAGTATGGCTATCAGGATGGGAATGGTAGGGTTTTGACCCTTTTTCAGCCCCCTTGAAGTACACAAGGTACTCAAGTCCCTATGGCTGAGTTTGTCATAGCTGGAAGGTGCCTTGGTAAGGTCAACCAACACAGGCTGAGCATTGGAAGGCTCACCTATGCCAGACATGACTGCTAGTGAGGTGTAAGTGGTGCACTTACCTACACTAAGTGTTTTCTTACTGTACCTTGCTAGTGAGTTGTAGGCAGGGTGTGCTAAACCCTTTGATCTACAACTACTAAGTTCAGTAGAACTTAAATATGTAAGCTTTGTTTATATGTACCTAAGGTACTTGATGTGATCTTTCAATTTGATAAAAAGATTGCAATGGTAAAACAACAGCAAGCTCAAATCTCACCCGCTGCACACCAATGTGAGAAGTTGGCCTGATATATGATGTCTCCAATTCTGGGGGCACCTTGTATCAGTCCAAACAATCCCTTATGGTGGTGGTTGTAAGTCAACCTTATAGACAAGCTATCCTAAGGGTAGCATGGACTAAGCAGCCTTAAAGGCTTAACTCAAGAGGGCATGTGAAGCCAGCTGTTTTACCAATCACAATCCTGTAATATCAAATGAAAGGACACCACACAAGTTATATATTATAAAAATATATGTATTTATTACTAGAATAATCCTCTATACTCTTTATGAGTCAAGAAGCACAAGCATTTAAACAAAAGCACATTAAAACATATGAAAGTTGCACAATTATGGATGAGGCCGGGGGCCACTCAAACCATATACTAAAATAGTGGTATAAGTATCACTAGTTGAACAGTGCTAGGGCCTGAGGCCTTGGGAATCGCTGGGGCTATTCGGGACTAGCAGTGGTGAAGTCGGGAAAAGCCCGCGGGACTCGTTTGCAGTGCTAAAAGCACACGCATGCACCAATGCAAAGTCAATGGTGCGTAAAAGTTACAAAGTACTGTTTTAGGAATGTTCCGACTGGACTATAAATACCAAACTTTAGACTTAGACACTAGAGGTGCATACCAATGCAGGAGCACCGGCGTTCACGAGTTACCTCAACCACAGGAAGCGGGTGCATAGGTGCCGAAGTGTGTCGGGTTTCGTCACGCAGTCTGATGGTGCCTGGAGATGAAGATGCTGCAGGCGTCTAGAAGAGAAGTGTCCGGTTGGATCCAAGGGTGGATCGAAGATGCAGAGTACCCAAAAGCAGAGGGGACAGAGTCTAGGTCACTCAGCAGTGACCAGGGTGGAACCAGGAAGGAACCAGGCAATGTCGGGCGCAATCAGGTGGTTGTCGTGAAGCTTGCCTCCGCTGCCACGTGGACTCTGGGGCACGAGGATGTCCAGGAGTGGACCACGAGCTGTCCCACGAAGGCTCTCATTGTCGGCAGTGTCGGCTTCCGGATTGGAGCAACCAAACCTTGGCAAGCGCAACCCACGCAGGATTCGAAGATCGCTTCCTACTCGGACCAGCAAGGTCAGAGCGGGTGCTCCTTTTCAGGGGAGCGAGGGCCAGTCCAGAGCAACCGGACTGGCAGAGCAAATTCCAAGGTTCGCCGGTACTGGGGCCACTAGCCAACGGGCAAGCGACCGGACCAACGCGTCGAGAAGGAAAGTGCAGAAGGGCCCCACGCAGCACTCGGAGAGTGTGGAGGGGCGGCTTTGGTGCAAAAGCTGCTCGGGCTGGGGCTTCTCAAACCCCAATGCACAGCGTCGAGGGAGCCTCGGGAGCTGCACGGTCAGCACTTCGTGGTTTTTCCAAGATGGCCTGTCCCACGCTTCAGGTCGCCTCCACGGGTCTCAGATTCGCTGGGACCAAGGATCAGGCTGTTGGAAGGCGGGAAAGCTGGGTCTTGTCGATCTCTGTCGCTCGAGTTCTGGTGGGAACTGCAACAAAGCAAACAGTGAGGCGCTGGATGGTGCCTGTTTGCACAGGGTGATCACTCCTTGACCACAAGGGAGATGCTTCAGTCTTCCACGTCGAGTGTGATGTCGAAGGGTCCAGAGTTCTGTATCAAAGTTTCAGTCAGGATAATCTGATGTGCGCTGGCACTGCTCCCACCTTTATTCCAAACTAGTGGGCTGGATTACCTGCTAGGTTGCTCCTATGGGTGGAACCGGGGAAGGGGGTGGTTACACCCCTTTCCCTTTGTCCAGTTTCGCGCCAGGACTGGGGCTGGTGTGCCCCAGAACCGGTTTGACTGGATTATGCAAGGGGAAACCTTGTGCTCCCCATGCAGTGTCTAGTTTCTTACAGCCCTCTCTGCTCCAATCCACTATCTCCTGTCTAGGGTGGTGTAGCACCTCCCCGTGACAGGAAACCCTTTGTCCAGGCCTCCTCTGCCAAGTTTCGGTCAGCAGCAGGAGGTCAGACTTGTGTCGGGGCAGCAGCATCCATTTTGTGATGCTGATGCTCTGGTTAGGATCAACCGCGTTTCAGTAAAGTAACATGTCTTCTCCCTCTAGAAGGGTGGAATGCTACCCCCGTCGCCAGGACTGGCGAGGGGGTGGTATTCCAAATCGTATGACACCTTACATGACATGTTTTGATAAAGCCAAACCAAAGTTAGCACATAACCGCGATGGATTATAATGCACTTAAGAGTATATGGTATGGCAATATCCCGGAACAGCTAAGGGAGTTGGTCCCGACAGCTGCAGACAGGCTCAGCTCATGCTAGAGCACCATCTCACATAAAACCAAGCACTCTGCCTCCAGGATTGTTAAGGCCTGCCATAGGAGTGACTTATAAGCATATATGTGTCCAGATATCGGTTTAGATATAGGTATACTATATCTAAGCAAGGGGTGATTACACCACCTTGCCCCAGCTGAGTGATCAGCCAGTTGTGTCAATTTAAGGACCAGCCAGGGGTGGCAAAAGATATGCTGCAGCCCCTGGTAGGCCTTGGATGCACCTATGCCCTGGGCACCTATAGTGCACTGTATAGGGGCTGACAAGGTGTCCAGTACCAAATTAATTATGTACCTATAGTATATGTATGTGAATTTAGAGAGAGTACAGCAGGCTGTGGGTCTGATTAGCAGGCCCACAGCCACATTAAGTCGAAAACCAGTGAAGCAAAAAGCAAAAATTGGGGTGACCATAGGAGAGCAGACCCTACTCTCCTACAGTAAGTAACTCTTTCTTCCATGCAGGATCGAAGATGCCACAGCAGTGCTCTGATTTCAAGTGCAGTACCTTACATCACAAGGTATTTCTCTATTTTCCAGTGGATACTCCACATTCCTGCACTGCAGTGAGGTGGAGCATTCTGTGTTCTAGTTTAGTGCTTCATATTTAACTCTCTGATATAGAAATCCTGAAAGGTTCCACAGTTTGCACTCTTGTGCACTTGTGTGTCTTGTAATAATTTGCACTATTCTTGTTTTACTCAGGATCAGAACAGGCCCCTCCCGCGGCTCCTCGGTCAGGTGAGAAAATCTCTCTTTTCTCTAAGATGTTATAAGACATGTAAAAGCTTTCCAGTATATCACCAGTAATTATTATGTATTGCATTGGAACATTTACATAGCACTTACTATCCCTATATGGAGCGCTGGGGCACTTGCCCTCGTGGATAGTACGCTACACCATGTGGGGGGGGGGGTTGTTAGACGTGTGTGTATTTTATGTTGATCCTGTGAGGCAAGTGTTGACATGTTATGTGCCATGACCACAGAGGTAGGTTTATTATATTATAGGACCCAGAGCTTAGTAAAATGATGCATGGAGAAGGGTGAAAGAGATGGGCGCAGTTGGACTTTTCACAGATCCAGTGAAATTATCATATCCCATCCGACACTCAGTGTCAGTACTTAGCCATCCAGCATTGGGTCACTTAGCCCTGCGTCTACCTCATGCTAGCCATCCTCTCTTACCATTTGAGGAATGGCTTCACACTAGAAATACTGATAACGTCTCCTCTCCGACATATATGTATTTCACAACACTCTACAGAACCCCGTCAAATCCTCCGCACTGTTGCGCTAGGAGAAAAGTGAGAATGCCTCTTCACTTCCAAAGAACGGTCAGCCATTCAAAGGTGAGCCCATTCCCATTCTTCAGTACATAGAACCTCAGGCAAAGGAACATTCCTAAAAAAATCCCACTATAGGTACTACACACCTGCGCAAACAGCTCAATGGAAGAGAGATGGATATGCATGTTGCTGAAGGGGCTGCGACCAAGTGGGAACTTTAACCCACCTTCTTTGGCAGTGTGCAATGCTTTAGCAGTACTAGTCTGAAGTCTTTGCCTCCATTGACCAAATGTATAACATCGAACTCCCCAGATTCCCGAGCTACATTGTCCTGGGTCTCCTGAATGCCCTGACTAACCCTTGAAATCCACGCGTGGACGAGCCATCACTCTGGCTCTATGCTCTGCCAAGCAAGTATTGCTAGCACCTTGGGGTACAGCTACAATACCCACCCACTTAGACTGAATCTACAAAATCTGTGATCTCCTTGCCATGAAGGAGCTAACATCCTCATTAGAGCAGAAGCTGCCTCAATTCAACAAGATGTGGGGACCCTGTCTGAAATTCCTGTCCCAAGAATTCTTAGAATTGACATGCCCTGGCTACCTATCCATCCTCCTCCTTATTCCCACAAAAAACAGTTTTGACTGATATGGCACTCACCTTCAGTTTCTAGACAAGCGATATACCTTGTTTCTATGTTGAAGGCCATCATTTCAGCTAAATAGGTAATTCATTTCCCCCACTCTACTGTCCCCATCTTTTTGTCTATTCTCTTCAGTTTTCTCCCTTTTCACTTGGTCCTCACCCGCCAGTGGATTTTGGTTGTAGTTTTTTTTGTATTGTTCTTTTCTTTTTTTTTTTAAACTTTATTTATTGTTTTTCAAAAGAATACATAACACCAGAAACTAAATATATTGAGTCGTGGAAACAAAATTAGTACGTACATAGATCTAATTCGAACAAAAAATAACAGCCTTTAACTTGCGACACAAATTGAAAATGAAGTCAGTGGAGAGAACACAAGACATTGAATTAATACTCACAAAAAATAAAATAGAAAAAAAGGAAAGAAAAAGAGAGAAAGACAAATGAAAAAGGAGGACCAGGATATCAGAAATAAAGATGATAACAGATATTTCAAATAATTCAAAGCGAAGCCCACTACTCTAAAGGGGCCCAGATCTTAGAGGCCAGTTGGCACCTTCTTCTTCCCCTTAGCAAGTACACCGAGGACTCCAAATTATACCAAGCTAGCATCCTAGCTTTCCAATTAAAAAAAGTTGGAGCCTCCGAACTTAACCACTGTGAAGTGATACATAACCGTATCATTGCCATAGCAATAAACAAAAATGCTCAAGTATACCTTGTCCTTTCAATATCTCCTGGATACTCACAGCCCAATATAATTAACTCTGGGGAGATATTAACAGGAATTTTGAGCACCTGATTCAAAAAGACCTCAATATCCTTGAGAGAGGCCCTGAGATTTGGGCATGAATAAAACATATGGATTGAATCCGCTGTGTGAAATCTACACCTAGAGCAGGAATCGCCCTTCCCCCCCCTCCCCCAATTAGCAATCTTAGCCGGGGTATGATATAGATCGAACATAGCCATGTAGCTTTGCGTACGTAGGCTGCCTGAAACTAAATAATAGATGGCTAATTCCAGCGATTGTTTCAAATCAAATGGTGGAGTACCACATTTCGCTGCCCACTTAGTATTCTGAAGATCCAGGTCATCAGGAAGAACTGATAAAAGACATTGGTAAATAGCTCCTATTCTAGCCCTCTTTTTAAGGAGTTCAACTAAAGCAATCTTGTCGTACAGAGTAGGAGTGCTACGGTAATGCCTATCCAAAAATCTCCTGATCTGGAGATATTAAAAAAAATCATTAGAATGTAAATGAAACTTATCCCTTAAAAAAGAAAAAGGAGCCAACGGCCCATCAAGACCCAAATTGCCAATATCTTTTAAACCCAGCATTTGCCATTTAAAAGTGACACCATCCTGAAATATGGATGATAGCACACTCACGGCATTAAAGGGAGTATAAAAATTAATCTTTAAGGTGGCTATCCTATAGCAGATTTTCTGCCAGATTGAAAACAGTGCCCAACTAACCTTAAATTTTGTTTTTTTTAAATAGCTCGGCTCTAACACACGTGTTAAAACACCCTTTGCAGCATCACACAGAGCTATATTGTATATAGATGGCCTAGTACATAAAGGGACATCAGCCCTATCACCCAGCAGTGGTGAACCGAAGTGTTGTAGCATGGCAGCTCAGTAATAGAATAAGAGTTTAGGAACGCCCCACCCCCCGTTCCCTAGGAAGGCAGGTCCTTTTTGCGGCTCTCCTTACCCGGCGATAGCCCCTCAAGAACCGCTGACAGATTCTCTCAGCCCTAGCCAACGTTATCTGCGGAATGAAAAGAGGAATTGTACTAAAATAAATATAAAAACTTTGGAAGGATTAAGATTTTCAACACATTACATCGTCCAAAGAGTGACAGGTGGAGGTGATCTAACGGTATACAGACAAAATATGGAATAAAAAATATAGAATATCACTAATATCGAAGTGAAAATATAGAATGGACAAAATATCGAATGGACAGCATATAGTCAACAAAAATATAGAATTTAAGGTAAGTAATTTAATATCGATTTTCATAAATATAGAAAGTCAAAATATCGAAGATTATAATATAGGTATTAAATATATCAAATGTTTAATAATATCGACCTTTTTAAAGTGTTTTGTATGTTAGTATATGTGTGAAAAGTGTATATTTATTTTATATTTTATTTTAAGTAATTAATTTTATGTTATTTAATTTTTGCGTAATTTAATTCTGTAGCGGGTTGTGGGTTTATAGGGGAATAGGGTGGGAAGTAATTTAATTATAATTAATTAACTATTTAAATGTATTTATTGGTATTTATTTTGAATTCATTGTTAATTACTTTTTAATTGGTAATTATTTAAATGTTAATTGGAAAATAATTTTGCTTAATTGATTAATTGATAATCATGTTAATTTTATTAATTTATTTTCCGTAGCGGGTTGGGGGTTTATAAGGGAATAGGGTAGGAAGTAATTTAATAATAATTAATTAAATATTTAAATGTATTTATTGATATTTATATTGAATGAATTGTTAAATAATTTTTAATTGGTAATTAATTAAATTTGAATTGGTAATTAATTTGTATTAATTGATAATCATGTTAATTTTATAAATGTATTTCCCATAGCGGGTTGTGGGTTTATAGGGGAATAGGGTGTGAAGTAATTTAATTGTAATTAATTAAATATTTTCATTTATTTATTGGTATTTATTTTGAATTAATTTTTAATTAATTTTTAATTGCCAAATAATTAATTTGTATTAATAGTTAATTAATTTTAATACATTATTTTTATTTTTATTTTTAATTGATTAATTATTATATTATATAAAATTGGTAATTACTTTTAATACATGTTTTATTGTTTTTTTTTTTTTGAAATTTGTTTTATTGTTGCATCAAAGTATACGGGTACAGTGTAAATGATCTGCTGACGTGGCCTCAACATTCAGCCGCGAACAGCCAAGCGTGCAACGTTTTCTTGTTTTATATACAACTGGTACAAATATACATTTCCTCAATTAATCAGTGCAGATCGTGTAAATATGTCCGTAGGTTGGGAGGCAGTGAACCTGCATCGCCAATAGGACGATGAATAATAACAGGCGTGTAGGATCCCGCCCCAAGAGCGTAGGATCGAGGTCTGTACTGTCCATATAACGGTGGTACCAGAGAACGGGGGGGGACAAAACTGTGGGAGGGAAGCATGTGGGCGCTAGCAGGGTCTAAGCAAGGGGATACTGGTGACGGGCGTCTGGGGGGGGGCCACGGAGCCAGTTGGTCTGTGCTCCAAAAGGGTGGGGGGAAGAGGAATGGGCAGGGGGTGGATACACCCCGTGTATGTGAGTAACGAGATGGGCGGTATGACACATGAGAGTTTGATCAGGATGTAGGGGGTACCGGGAGTCGGCCCCGGGATGGTTGACACTAGGTAGAGGCTACTGGTTCTCTCGGGCGGGGGGGGGGGGAGGAGGAGTAGGTGGATCTCCTGCACGTGTGGATTGCCGGAAGCTGTGGAGGAGCATGGCCCATTCCATGGATATGGGAATTTTACGCGCACCCCTGGCTTCTTCCTCCCTAAGGGCATCCTCTTCCGCCGCCGCCCATTTACCGACCGCCCCCGTCCATGCTGCTACAGAGGGACCCTCCGGGGATCGGCAGCGCATGGCTATACATCTGTTTGCCAACAGGAGCGCTAAGGATACGAAGCGTCTGTGCACCGGGTCTCGCTTAGGGACATGAAAGATGCCTAGTGCGCTGGACTCCCAGGTGGCTAGTGTAGTGAGACCTGTGAGTTCCGCCCGTGTGTCGTGTACCACCCGCCAAAAGGGATGAAGGTTGGGGCAACTCCAGAACATGTGACGAAAATCTGCCGTAGGGGAGCAGCATCTGGGGCATAGGAATGGTGTGGAGGGATAGAACTTCTGCAATCGCGCTGGGGTGAGGTATGCCCTGTGCAGGATATAGTATTGGATGTTCTTGAAGCGGGCGTTCCTAGAGACGCGTTTTGGGGCCTGAAGTGCTTTAGTCCATTCAGAGTTGTGTAGTGCGCGACCTATGTCCTCCTCCCATGTAGCTCGCAAGGTCGTAAGGGGAGTGTGTGAGAGTTCCCGGATGGATTTATATAGCCAGGTGACTAAGTGGCGTCCCACCCCCATACGTAGGATTGTATGTATTACTGGATGCGTGTCTGGCTCGCCAGTACGGAGATTAAAATGGGGCCGGTATCCATCAAGCAGCTGCCTATATCTGAGGAATTGGCCCGGGGAGAGCCCGTATTCAGCGACCAGACGGTCAAGCGATTTTAACTGGCCTTCCTCGAAGAGCGATTCCAGATCCGTGATGCCACAGAGCGACCATTCGGTGAACAGTGGAGCGGTGAAGTAGGAGTCCTGCCTGGGGCTGCCTATCAATGGTAGAAGCGGGGAGTACGGAGGTCTACTGGGGGACAACCGGTGGATCCGCATCATGCACTGGCGCGCTATCGCCACTTGAAGGGGGTATGTGCGCCGTGGCTTGGTGCCCGGGAGGAGAAGACGGGTGAGTTCCGGGGTTGCGACTCTGCCGGTCGAGGTGACAGTCTCCTGAGGGTAACGGTCCGCCGTCCAATAAGACAGCCATTGGAGCTGTGCCGCGAGGAAATATGACTCGAAGGATGGAGCTCCGAGCCCTCCCTGCGTCGTGGGAAGTTGGAGGGTTTTCAGGGCGACCCTGTGTCGGCCCTCGCCCCAGATAAGGGTCCCTAGGAGGGAGTCGACGTCGCGGAAGAAGGACCTGGGTCGTACCACCGGCAAATTTGTGAAGTGGTAAAGGAGTCGGGGAAGCATCACCATTTTAGCCAGGGCTATCCGTCCTATCGGGGCCAGCAGGAGTTTATTCCAGAAGGCAACAGTCAGGCGCAGACTAGCAAGCACTTTGTGGTGATTACCCTCAAACATGTCTGCTGGAGAATGGTACAAGCGGACACCGAGGTACCGGGGAGCCTCCGCGGACCAAGAGAGTTTATGCGGTCCGAGCTCGACTTCCCTGGGGGGCAGGCTCGGGTGTAAGGGGTAGACTGTGGACTTGTCCCAGTTCACCTGTAGGCTTGAGGCGTCTGCAAATTCCGCCAACGTTGTCCCTATGGGGGCCAGGTCCGTTTCGATGTCTCGGACGTATATGAGAAGATCGTCCGCGTACATGGATACGCAATGTGTGCCATCCGCGAGTGGGATGCCCCAGTCCACACCTTCCAGGCGCAGCCGAACCGCCAGCGGCTCGACTGCCAGCGCAAACAAGAGAGGCGACAGGGGGCACCCTTGTCTTGTGCCTCACCGAACTCCAAACGCTGGTGATATGCGTTTCCCGATACGAACTCGAGTGGTTAGATCGGTATACAGGAGGCGCGTGTACGCCATGAGTGTCGGGCCGATATTGAGTCGCCGCAGGACAGAGAATAGATAGGGCCAGGTGAGGGTGCCAAACGCCTTCTCCAGGTCCATAATGAGGCAGGCGGCGCGAGGAAATCGGTCACGCACCTGATCTTGAACATGGAAGACTCGGCGGAGGTTCTGGGAGGTGTTTCTCCCCGGAACGAAGCCGCATTGGTCGGGGTGGACTAATGGGCGAATGATCTGCGCGTAACGATCAGCCAGTATTTTCCCCAGGATCTTACATTCGGCCGACAGGAGCGTGATGGGGCGATATGACCCCATGTGAAGTGGATCTCTGTGGGGTTTGGGAAAGGTGACAATCACGGACTCCCGCAGTGACTGGGGTAACCTCCCTAGATGAAGAGACGCCCCGAACATCCGTGACAGACGGGGGACCACTAGGGCAGAGAATGTCGAGTAGTATTCTAGTGGGAAGCCGTCCAACCCCGGCGCTTTATTTCGAGACATGGCCCGTATCGCCTGGGTGATGTCAGAAGGTACTATCTTGGCGTCGAGAGTGCGCTTGTCGTCATCCGATATTGTGGGTAACGTCAGTGGGTCTAAAAAGTGATCTACAGAAGACGGGGAGTACTGGGCCAGGGTCCCGTACACTTGTGTATAATGACGCTGGAACGCCAGGAGAATCTCGGCCTGGGAGCGCACCAGCACACCGTCCGGGTTGATAATATCCGTGATTGGCTTGATTTCGGTGTCCTGCCTCGCCATCCAGGCCAGTAGCGCCCCAGTTTTGTCCCTGTCCTTATGCACCCTGGAGGCGTAAGCCTATAAATTGTATTTGCGGAGGTCAGCGCAGGCGGTCTGATACTCCGTCTTAGCCTCGGCCGTGAGCACGGCGTGCTCCTCCGAGTCATCAGGCCGTTTGGTGAGTGCGGCCAGAGCCCGCTCTGAGGTTAGAAGTGTCCGCTCCAAGGTGCGGCGAACCCCTACCACCTGTTTGATGCATTCTCCCCTTGCCACCACCTTAAACGCGTCCCACTCCACCAGTACCGACGACGCCGTGTTTGTGTTGTGTGTGAAGTAGTCTTGTATGCTGGTTGTGTGTGTGTCTCTGAATACTGGGTCTGTTAGGCAATCCCTAGGGAGGCGCCAGGTGGGGACTGGTGGGTGCGGGGGGCGCCAGGTCAGACGTATGATGTGAGCGTCATGATCCGAGAGGATCCGACCTAGGTAATCTGTAGACGTGATCTTAGGGAGAATTGGTGCGGAGCAGAGGAAGCGGTCCAGGCGGACCCGGAGGTTGTGTGGGATCGAGTGGAAGGAGTAAATGCGAGCCAGTGGGTGTAGGTGTCGCCATGCGTCAGTGAGCGCCCAGTGCGTGATCCATGCCCTAAAGAGCTCTGCCTGCCGGGGGGCCGGGGAATGTGCGGGGGGAGGATGTGAGCGGTTCAGGGTGGGGTCCAGCGTGCAGTTAAAGTCACCTCCCAGCACCCATGGAACTGTAGTGAACTGGGCCAGAATGCCCGTGAGGTGATCCCAGAATTTATCCTGATCTGTGTTAGGGGCGTAAATGCTGCCAAGGAGTATTCCCTGTCCGTCTAGTATTCCCTCCAGAAGCGCATACCTGCCCTCTCTATCCACCACCCGTCGGAGCACCCGGAAGGGAGTACCTGGCCTGACCCAGATTAACGCGCCGCGCGCAAACGCTTAGTATTGTGTGGCACAGAAGATCCCTCGCCATTTGGTCTGCAGGCGAGTGAGTTCGGTAGCGTTTATGTGTGTCTCCTGCAGAAATGCAATACTGGCTGACATGCGTTTAATGTAGGAGTAAACAGAGTAGCGTTTGCTGGGCGTGTGCAGGCCTCGTACGTTCAATATAAGGACATTAATGTCTGAGCGTGGGACTGCCATTCTTGGGGTGTCGTGGTAGGGATGGGGGCCCCCCTACAGTTCCCGAGAGCCGCCAGTGTGTATGTGGCACGTGTGCTTCTGCGCGCCAAGCTTCCACAATCGTGGGGGAGGGACTAAGGGGATTAACAACAAGTAGAACCTTGGGTGGGCAACAGTCCCAAAACTGGGGATATATCACCGGAGGTGGCATATCCAAACTAGTGTCCCACTAGGGGAGAAATACAACAGGTATCTGCGGGGGTGGCCGCGTGTGTCACTGCTGGGCCTGTGCGCGGGTCAGGCTCTTGTAGGAGAAGTGTCTATCGCTCGTTAGCGCATACAATAATCAGGCAAAGCAGTCTAGGCTCCTAGACGTCGCGCAATACAGTAGGCAACCATGAGAAGGATATAGCAATTGACAGTTCAACGTTCACGAAGAGGTGTTAGGCTGGCTGGCCAGGGTAGCGTCCAGTGTGGGTGCCGCCATGAGGGGGGAAGAGATTTGGCCAAATCCCGACATCGTCCCATCGCTGTCTCGGTCTTTCTCAGGGGTGAACAGGTGCGGTTGACCTTCCAGGTCCGATGCTGGGGGTGACGTGTGCAGTTCGGTCACCTCTCGTAAGGCGTCTCGTCGCTCTTGCATGATTTGCGTGAGGTCGGGTGAACCCGTGGGGGATGATGCCTGGCTTTTGGGGCGGCCTGATCGGGCATGGCTCGCACCCTGTCTTCTAAATCGTCTGGAGTCGTTGTTGCGTGTCCTCTGGGGTCCGGGTTTAGGGATCAGTGGGCAGTGAAATTCTGTCCAATCCTGTGCTTCCGCCGCCCTAGTGAAGAAGAGGGCTTTCCCTTTGTGAAGCACTTTAAGGCGGGCCGGGAACAGCAAGGAGTATTGTAGATCGTTTGCGCGAAGGCGCTTTTTGACTTCCAGAAATGTGGATCGCTGCTGCTGGACCTCCCGGGCATAGTCCGGGAACACCATGACATGCTGGTCTTCCACCTGCAGAGGACCCGCTGTCCGGGCCGCACGGAGCACCGCATCCCGGTCTCGGAAGTGTAGGAATTTAGCTAACATGGGTCGTGGAGGGAGGCCGGGTTTGGGTGCCCGGGCCGGGACTCTATGGGCCCTTTCGATGGAGAAGTACGGCGATCGTTCGCATTCTGGGGTGAATGATCTAGTCCAGGACTCCATGTAGGTCAGAGGATCTGAATTTTCAATCCCCTCTGGCAGGCCCAGGACGCGGATGTTACATCGTCTCGAGCGTCCTTCTAAGTCCACCGTGCGTTCCTCCAGGGCCGCCACATGGCGCAGGACCTCCCTCATGTCTGCCTCCTGCGTCTTCACCACGGGCTGTAACTCGGTCACGGTTCGTTCTCCTTCCTTCACCCTGTCCGTCAGCTTACGATGTTCGTCGCGGATTAAGCTAATGTCCATCGTCAGGACGCCCAATCTCTCTTCCATTGAAAGGCAAGACATTTCGATCGCCGCCAACACCTGGTCCAACTTTGCCGTTAGCGTAGGGTCGGTTTGCGACGCATTGGCTTGCGTCCACGTCCTTGTGTGTGGCATCTTCTCAACGGCCGTTTCAGGGACAGCCGTCATCTGCGAGGCCTTCAGTTTCCCCATAGGTGCTGCCAAGAGGGTCACCGGACCTTCGTGTATCTCGGGAATAGCAGGCCGATGTAGCTGGGTAGGAGGCAGTTCAGTGTCAGCTGGCCTCTCCCGTCCTCACCGGCCCCGGGGCGGCGCCCCCTCGCCCCAGGAAGCCCCCACCAGTTCAGGGTGTCAGAGGCGGCCCGGGGCTGCCGGGGCCGGTAGTTCCGGCGTCAGGAGGTCGTGTGGGCCCCCCCCCGGCGTGTGGCACAGTGTCAATGCTGATCGGGAGGGCCAGAGGTCAGGCGGTATGAATCTGGGGGGGTCCGGGGCAGCGGACGTCCACCGGTATCGTCTTAAGTTCGGGGGGGGGGGGCACTCCTGCTCCTAGGGCGAGGTTCGCGCCGCTCCCGGTGTCTAGGCCTCCGTGGGCGCCATCTTGAGGTCAGGCACTCGGGTCCACCGAGCGGCTCGAGTCGGTGGGAGCGCTCTGGTCCCCCGGGTCAGACGGCGACGTCTGCTGCGTCCTCCCGTGGAGCCCCGAGGAGGCAGGGGGGCCGCCGGGCCGCCGGCGCTGAGATCCTCGGGGGAGGGGGGGGGGAGAGATTGGCACTCACCGCCCTCGATGGTAGGCTGCGGGCTTCTGGAGGGCACACCACCGCGCAGGCGGCGCGTCCGTTGGCCCTCCGCACTCCGCGGTGGTAGGTTGGCCGATGCTGGAGACTGATCAGGCTCCCGGTGGGATAACAGCGCCGATGCAACGGAGCCCCGGTGCGGCGGCCGCCATCTTGCGTGCCGGGGTGCTGTAGCGAGAGAGGGCGCCGTCCGGTGCGCACTCCTGGGGGCCGGTCCCACTGCTGCTCCGGGACCCTTCGCAGTTGTCAGCTGGCCACGTCCTCCAGGGTCGTCGTTCAGAGGGTCGGCTCTCGTCGGCGTATGTGCCCGCAGGACGGAGCTACGCCCGCCATTTTGAGCTGCGGCGCTCGGCTCTGGCAAAAGATGTTTCAGTCCGTGCCGTACGCCAGCAGCCTTCGCAGTTCGCCTGAAGGACGCCCCAGTGCGCGGGGGTATCACAGGTGCTTTTTCGGCAAGCCGAGGCTCCCGGCGATCTCAGGTACTGGGCAGGATGCTAGCCCGATACCGGAGACTCAGCAGGACACAGCCGCCATTGTGGCTTGCTAAGCCACGCCCCCATACATGTTTTATTGGTATTAATATTTAATTTATTTTGATTAATATATGAAGTAATTACATTCCCTACTGTTGCACTCACTGGAGTGGGAATAGTAATTTTTACCCCTATGCTATCCAACGCTTTCTCTACTGTTGCACTCTCTGGAGTGGGAATAGTAATTTTTTACCCCTACGCTATCCAACGCTTTCCCTACTGTTGCACCCT
Organism: Lissotriton vulgaris; assembly: GCF_964263255.1. Classification (NCBI taxonomy): domain Eukaryota; kingdom Metazoa; phylum Chordata; class Amphibia; order Caudata; family Salamandridae; genus Lissotriton; species Lissotriton vulgaris. The sequence continues at coordinate 1,340,571,073 of NC_141695.1, read as the reverse complement.
CTGGAGTGGGAATAGTAATTTTTACCCCTACGCTATCCAACGCTTTCCCTACTGTTGCACTCTCTGGAGTGGGAATTGTAGTTTTTACCCCATGCTATCCAACGCTTTCCCTACTGTTGCACTCTCTGGAGTGGGAATAGTAATTTTTACCCTCCCGTTATCCAACGCTTTCCCTACTGTTGCACTCTCTGGAGTGTGAATAGTCATTTTTACCCTTACGCTATCCAACGCTTTCCCTACTGTTGCTCTCTCTGGAGTGGGAATAGTAATTTTTACCCCTATGCTATCCAACGCTTTCCCTACTGTTGCACTCCCTGGAGTAGGAATAGTAATTTTTACCCCTACGCTATCCAACGCTTTCCCTACTGTTCACTGTCTGGAGTGGGAATAGTAATTTCTACCCCTACGCTATCCAACGCTTTCCCTACTGTTGCACTCTCTGGAGTGGAAATAGTAATTTTTACCCCTATGCTATCCAACGCTTTCCCTACTGTTGCACTCACTGGAGTGGAAATAGTAATTTTTACCCCTACGCTTTCCAACGCTTTCCCTACTGTTGCACTCACTGGAGTGGGAATAGTAATGTTTACCCCTACGCTATCCAGCGCTTTCCCTTCTGTTGGACTCACTGGAGTGGGAATAGTAATTTTTACCCCTACGCTATCCAACGTTTACGCTACTGTTGTAGTTGCTGGAGTGGTAATAGTAAATTTTACCCCCCTGCTATCCTACAGTAAAAATATTGTATATTATTAATTAATATTATGTTAATATAGATATGTGTTAAAAAATTCAATTGTATGTTTATTTTTTTACTTAAATTAATTATTTAATACTTTTAAAGTTATTTAAGTATTTTTAAGTATGTTTTGTATGTTAGTATATGTGTGAAAAGTGTATATTTATTTTATAATTTATTTTAAGTAATTAATTTTATGTTATTTAATTTTTGCGTAATTTAATTCTGTAGCGGGTTGTGGGTTTATAGGGGAATAGGGTGGGAAATAATTTAATTATAATTAATTAAATATTTAAATGTATTTATTGGTATTTATTTTGAATTAAATGTTAATTACTTTTTAATTGGTAATTATTTAAATGTTAATTGGCAAATAATTTTGCCTAATTGATTAATTGATAATTATGTTAATTTTATTAATTTATTTTCCGTAGCGGGTTGGGGGTTTATAGGGGAATAGGGTGGGAAGTAATTTAATAATAATTAATTAAATATTTAAATGTATTTATTGGTATTTATATTTAATGAATTGTTAAATAATTTTTAATTGGTAATTAATTAAATTTGGATTGAAAATTAATTTTTATTAATTGATAATCATGTTAATTTTATACATTTATTTCCCATAGCGGGTTGTGGGTTTATAGGTATTTATTTTGAATTAATTGTTAATTAATTTTTAATTGCCAAATAATTAATTTGTATTAATAGGTAATTAATTTTAATAATTTATTTTTATTTGTATTTTTAATTGATTAATTATTATATTATATTAAATTGGTAATTACTTTTAATACATGTTTTATTGGTATTAATATTTAATTTATTTTGATTAATATATGAAGTATTTATATTCCCTACTGTTGCACTCACTGGAGTGGGAATAGTAATTTTTACCCTTATGCTATCCAACGCTTTCCCTACTGGTGCACTCTCTGGAGTGGGAATAGTAATTTTTACCCCTACTCTATCCAACGCTTTCCCTACTGTTCACTGTCTGAAGTGGGAATAGTAATTTCTACCCAAACGCTATCCAACGCTTTCCCTACTGTTGCACTCACTGGAGTGGGAATAGTAATTTTTACCCCTATGCTATCCAACGTTTACGCTACTGTTGCAGTTGCTGGAGTGGTAATAGTAACTTTTACCCTCCCGCTATCCTACAGTAAAAATATTGTATATTATTAATTAATATTATGTTAATATAGATATATGTGTTAAAAAATTAAATTGTATGTTTTTTTAATTTAAAATAATTATTTAATACTTTTAAAGTTATTTAAGTATTTTTAAGTATGTTTTAGTTAATTATAGTTATTATTTCATTAATTTTAAATTACTTTTAAGACATTTAAAAAATTCGCTATTTTGACTAACTATATATTCTTTTATGATATTTTTGATTCAATATTTTTGTACTTACCTGTTTGTAGATAGGACTTCGATATTTTTGCATTCTATATTTTTACTTCGATATTTTTAATATTCTATTCAGCTTGGTATGAAGAGAATCAATAGCAGGAAGAAAATTCAGATCCGGGATTTGAGCAATCACAGGGGAAATTTGAACCCAAAGATAAGTAGCTTCTGTTACAACGGGTACATCAGAAAGGGGCATGCTCCCTGACTAAATGACCTGAGTTTTTGTGATGTTCAACTTATAGCCTGACTTGGCACCGAATTGAGCAGCCTAGTGCCGAGAAAGCAGATCCAACATCATTAGTTAAAACTACAATATCATCAGCATATGCCAATGCCATATATTCTACCCCATGTACCCTAATTGGACAGATATCCTGGCTCGCTTCAATCATGCTAAAAAAAGGCTCAATATACAGCGCAAAGAGCAGGGGCGAGCAGGGGCATTCTTGTCTAGTTCCCCTGCTTATGTTAAAGCACCCTGACTCTTGCCCTGAAATACGAATGGTAGCAACTGGGGAAATGTATAATGCCTGAAGAGCCTGAATGAACTCAGCGCCAAACCCTTTCCAGCGCAGCACAGACCACAGGAACCCCATGAGACCCTGTTGAACGCCTTCTCGACGTCCAACAGGATCAGACTAAGGGGGGAACCCGTGGCCTGCGTCCAATCCAAAAGAGCAATAACACGCCGGACATGGTCAGTTGTATCATATTGACATCATAAACTATGCGGATGACACCCAATTGATCCTTTCTTTTGAGGGTGTGGAATCGATTTCAGTAGAAGCTTTTCATAATTGTTTGCGGGACACGGCTCGCTGGCTGCAGGAGAACTCGCTACAATTTAACACAGGAAAGACTGAGGTGATCTTCTGCTCGGCTAATAGGATTTCTCCTCGTCTTCCCAGCAATTTCTGGCCCTCGGGTATGGGGTCCACTGTCCAGCCGGTTGCCAGTGTCCGCAACCTGGGCATTGTATTTGAAGTCAAGCTCACTCTAGAAAGTCAGGTTAAAAAAACTTTTGCTTCCTGTTTTGCGGTCATCAGATCCCTCCGAAAAATTCTTCCGCTTCTGCCTTCTCAAGTGCGCGCACAAGTGGCCAGATGCACCATTCTCAGTAGGCTCGATTATTGCAATGCTCTCTTGCTGGATTCCCCTAACTTCCTGTGGGCTAGATTGCAAAGAATCCAGTCGGCAACCGCCAAACTGGTATTAGGTCTGCTTAGAAGCTCTTCGGCTTCCGCAGCATTAGCTGAATTGCACTGGCTCCCAGTGAGACAAAGAGTTCTGTTTAAATCCCTCTGCCTTGTCTTTAAAGCCCTCCATGGTTTAGGACCTGTGCGCTTGCCTAAGAAATTCACTTGGTATATCCCGAGAAGAATGCAAACACCACAGTTGATGGACATTCTGTCCATCAACTGTGGTTTTTGCATTTGTCACCCCGAGTGGGATGGGTACGCTCAGACGTGAGTCCCATGCTCTCCACACCACTGGATTCAAGCAAGCCGGGCTGAACACTAGAGTACGAGAGACACGCCAGGGGAAAACAGGGAGACAAAGCAAGGAAAGTTGGGGGAAGAAATGTGCTTGATGGTGATCTTCAGACTGGATGCGTGGTACTTCAATGGGGGAACTGGTCAACAGGTGGGCTGCAATAAAAGGTAAGTAAGTATTCTATCTAAGGACAACACTAAACCTTAAATCACTAAGATACCTTTATGCATAGAAACATAACATACCCACGGTTTTCTAACTTGTCGCTGAATTAAACATGTGGAGTCTTATTTAAGGAACTTCATCTGGAGCTGTGGCAAAGATGACATAATGCATTAGTGAGTAACTTTTGACTTAATACTAGTAGGAATAATATAGTCAAACTTGCTACACTTCTTACTTTAGCTGTTTGTAGAAGTCTTGAAGAAACATCCACTAAATGATGGTATGCAATGAACCTATTGCCACTTCTCTGTCGGTTGTATGACCTTCTATGAAACCAAAAACATGAAATCAGTCTTCTGTATGACAAGTCCTAAGTATAATATATATAAGTAGCGCAAAAAGCGCTGTTACCGTGATTCCCTGTAGTGAAGATGAAGCTTCACCCACTCTGGGCCACGCAAGAATCTCACCAAATACACAAAGCTGAATCCCAGGACCAGAATCCAGTAGGGGGATGTACATTAACAAAAGGGGAGGGTCAGACTAACAGAAGAGGACGAAATTGGGGAAGAAGGAAAGGTACTAACTGTCTATCTAAAGGGTAAAATAGAAAACCCAACCGGGCAGCGGAGACCCAGCCTGGCTGCCGGGTAGAGGAATCCCAGGGAGGCGGTGTCAGAAATAAGCCCGGCCGAACAGCGGAGAACAGGCCCGGCTGTCAGGCGGAGCAACACACCGGAAAGAAACACAAGGCTGAGCCCAGCCGGATGGCGAGGAAAAACCCGGCCGCCGGGCGGGACTCAAGGGCGGGGGGAAGAAAGGTTCACGGAGAATACCGTGAACAAGCAGCAATCTGGAACTAGGCGCCCAATATGATAACGCCTACAGACAGCTGACCGCTACCGATAAAAAGCGCAAACCGGAGCCCACACAGGAACGCGGGGGCCGGGGATGCTCTCTTCGGTACAACAAACAGGAAGATCCAAACAAAGCGGAAGTCAGTCAAACAGGAGCAAGACGGACACGGAAACGAATGGAGCTTGACGCAAGAACGTGAAGCGTCGCTCCTTGGTTCATGGTGATCTAAATAGCTCATTTCTTAAAGGGACAGTGTCGTAGGAGGCTCGAGGCATGACAGAGTCGGGGATAATCCCACCCTGTGCGGCCCTAAACACTGATAGCATATCCTGGCTTAGTAGAGCAGAAAAGGTCTTATAAAATTCTAAAGGGATAAAGTCGGGACCAGCAGCCTTACCATTGGCCAGAGATTTAATTGCCAATTTAGCCTCCTCCCAAGTGATGGGGGCAGAAAGTGCCTCATTCTGTTCTCTTGTAATCTTCGTGGTATCTATGGTCCGAAGGAAATCATCCACCAGATTTTGGCTTTGAGTAACACTAGATTCCTCAGTATATAAAGAGGCATAACATTTCTTAAAGACATCCATTACGCCCTGTGGGGTATCCTGAATACAGCCCTGCTGGTCCAAAACTTGAACCATATGATTTGCCACATTCTTTTGTTGAAGTCTCTTAGCGAGGATCTTACCAAAGTTTTCACCAAATTCATACATCGATGAGCGAAATTGACCATATTTAGCCGCCAGATCCTGGCCAAAAAACTCCAACAGTTTGGATTTTAATATGGCAACCACCCTCTGACTTTGAGCGATCTCATGACCAAGACGAATATTAGTTACTAACTCCAATTCTGCTGTTGGTAACTCCTCTAACCGACTTTTAGTCTGCGCCTGCATATTCTTCCAGCGATGGGCGGCAAAGCTTTTCGTTTCTCCGCGTAGCACAGCTTTAAGATTATCCCAGGCTACACAGTCAGATGCTGTCCCCCTCTTGATGTTCAAAAACTCTACAATCCAGCGTCCCATGTGATCCTAATATGATTGATCTAATAGGAGCTTCCTCTCGAATGTCCAGGATCTGAGATATTTAATGGAAACCTCCCAAGGACACTCCACCACCAAGGCGTTATGATCTGATATAGTCCTTGGCAAAACCTCAATAGTGGCTGTCCCTACATACTGCTCAGAAAAGAAAGTGTAGTCTAAGCAAACCATTTTATTGTGAGGGGCAGAATAGTATGTGTACCTGTTAGACCTGACATCATTGGCTTGAGTCTCTCCTCCATTTTTTTCTGTTTGCCTCCTCTGTTTACGATGTTTTTGCTGGTATATCGCTTTGGGCACTGTGCCACTGCTGATCAGTGCCACAGTGCAAATGCTCCCTATGTAAAATTACTGTACTGATTGAATTCCATGTTTGGCTTATTTGGTTTACTGTCAGTCCCTAGTCTAGTGCACCAGGAGTGCCAGGGCTTGTAAATACAAATGCTGCTCGTGGGCCTGCAGCACATGTTGTGCCACCCACAAGAGCGGCCTAGTAAAAGTATGTCTACAGGTCTGCCATTGCCAGACCTACGTGCAGTCTGGTACTGTCACGCTGACTGCGCAAGTACACCTACCCACCAGTTCAGGGCGTCAGAGGCGGCCCGCGGCTTCCGGGGCCGGTAGTTCCGGCGTCAGGAGGTCGTGTGGGCCCCCCCCCGGCGTGTGGCACAGTGTCAATGCTGATCGGGAGGGCCAGAGGTCAGGCGGTATGAATCTGGGGGGGTCCGGGGCAGCGGACGTCCACCGGTATCGTCTTAAGTTCGGGGGGGGCACTCCTGCTCCTAGGGCGAGGTTCGCGCCGCTCCCGGTGTCTAGGCCTCCGTGGGCGCCATCTTGAGGTCAGGCACTCGGGTCCACCGAGCGGCTCGAGTCGGTGGGAGCGCTCTGGTCCCCCGGGTCAGACGGCGACGTGTGCTGCGTCCTCCCGTGGAGCCCCGAGGAGGCAGGGGGGCCGCCGGGCCGCCGGCGCTGAGATCCTCGGGGGAGGGGGGGGAGAGATTGGCACTCACCGCCCTCGATGGTAGGCTGCGGGCTTCTGGAGGGCACACCACCACGCAGGCGGCGCGTCCGCTGGCCCTCCGCACTCCGCGGTGGTAGGTTGGCCGATGCTGGAGACCGATCAGGCTCCCGGTGGGATAACAGCGCCGATGCAACGGAGCCCCGGTGCGGCGGCCGCCATCTTGCGTGCCGGGGTGCTGTAGCAAGAGAGGGCGCCGTCCGGTGCGCACTCCTGGGGGCCGGTCCCACTGCTGCTCCGGGACCCTTCGCAGTTGTCAGCTGGCCACGTCCTCCAGGGTCGTCGTTCAGAGGGTCGCCTCTCGGCGGCGTATGTGCCCGCAGGACGGAGCTACGCCCGCCATTTTGAGCTGCGGCGCTCGGCTCTGGCAAAAGATGTTTCAGTCCGTGCCGTACGCCAGCAGCCTTCGCAGTTCGCCTGAAGGACGCCCCCTCAGTGCGCGGGGGTATCACAGGTGCTTTTTCGGCAAGCCGAGGCTCCCGGCGATCTCAGGTACTGGGCAGGATTCTAGCCCGATCGCGGAGCCTCAGCAGGACACAGCCGCCATCGTGGCTTGCTAAGCCACGCCCCCCATATATGTTTTATTGGTATTAATATTTAATTTATTTTGATTAATATATGAAGTAATTACATTCCCTACTGTTGCACTCACTGGAGTGGGAATAGTAATTTTTACCCCTATGCTATCCAACGCTTTCTCTACTGTTGCACTCTCTGGAGTGGGAATAGTAATTTTTTACCCCTACGCTATCCAACGCTTTCCCTACTGTTGCACCCTCTGGAGTGGGAATAGTAATTTTTACCCCTACGCTATCCAACGCTTTCCCTACTGTTGCACTCTCTGGAGTGGGAATTGTAGTTTTTACCCCATGCTATCCAACGCTTTCCTTACTGTTGCACTCTCTGGAGTGGGAATAGTAATTTTTACCCTCCCGTTATCCAACGCTTTCCCTACTGTTGCACTCTCTGGAGTGTGAATAGTCATTTTTACCCTTACGCTATCCAACGCTTTCCCTACTGTTGCACTCTCTGGAGTGGGAATAGTAATTTTTACCCCTATGCTATCCAACGCTTTCCCTACTGTTGCACTCCCTGGAGTAGGAATAGTAATTTTTACACCTACGCTATCCAACGCTTTCCCTACTGTTCACTGTCTGGAGTGGGAATAGTAATTTCTACCCCTACGCTATCCAACGCTTTCCCTACTGTTGCACTCTCTGGAGTGGAAATAGTAATTTTTACCCCTATGCTATCCAACGCTTTCCCTACTGTTGCACTCACTGGAGTGGAAATAGTAATTTTTACCCCTACGCTTTCCAACGCTTTCCCTACTGTTGCACTCACTGGAGTGGGAATAGTAATGTTTACCCCTACGCTATCCAACGCTTTCCCTTCTGTTGGACTCACTGGAGTGGGAATAGTAATTTTTACCCCTACGCTATCCAACGTTTACGCTACTGTTGTAGTTGCTGGAGTGGTAATAGTAAATTTTACCCCCCTGCTATCCTACAGTAAAAATATTGTATATTAATTAATATTATGTTAATATAGATATGTGTTAAAAAATTAAATTGTATGTTTATTTTTTTAACTTAAATTAATTATTTAATACTTTTAAAGTTATTTAAGTATTTTTAAGTATGTTTTGTATGTTAGTATATGTGTGAAAAGTGTATATTTATTTTATAATTTATTTTAAGTAATTAATTTTATGTTATTTAATTTTTGCGTAATTTAATTCTGTAGCGGGTTGTGGGTTTATAGGGGAATATTGTGGGAAGTAATTTAATTATAATTAATTAAATATTTAAATGTATTTATTGGTATTTATTTTGAATTAAATGTTAATTACTTTTTAATTGGTAATTATTTAAATGTTAATTGGCAAATAATTTTGCTTAATTGATTAATTGATAATTATGTTAATTTTATTATTTTATTTTCCGTAGCGGGTTGGGGGTTTATAGGGGAATAGGGTGGGAAGTAATTTAATAATAATTAATTAAATATTTAAATGTATTTATTGGTATTTATATTTAATGAATTGTTAAATAATTTTTAATTGGTAATTAATTAAATTTGGATTGAAAATTAATTTTTATTAATTGATAATCATGTTAATTTTATAAATTTATTTCCCATAGCGGGTTGTGGGTTTATAGGTATTTATTTTGAATTAATTGTTAATTAATTTTTAATTGCCAAATAATTAATTTGTATTAATAGGTAATTAATTTTAATAATTTATTTTTATTTGTATTTTTAATTGATTAATTATTATATTATATTAAATTGGTAATTACTTTTAATACATGTTTTATTGGTATTAATATTTAATTTATTTTGATTAATATATGAAGTATTTACATTCCCTACTGTTGCACTCACTGGAGTGGGAATAGTAATTTTTACCCTTATGCTATCCAACGCTTTCCCTACTGGTGCACTCTCTGGAGTGGGAATAGTAATTTTTACCCCTACTCTATCCAACGCTTTCCCTACTGTTCACTGTCTGAAGTGGGAATAGTAATTTCTACCCAAACGCTATCCAACGCTTTCCCTACTGTTGCACTCACTGGAGTGGGAATAGTAATTTTTACCCCTACGCTATCCAACGTTTACGCTACTGTTGCAGTTGCTGGAGTGGTAATAGTAACTTTTACCCTCCCGCTATCCTACAGTAAAAATATTGTATATTATTAATTAATATTATGTTAATATAGATATATGTGTTAAAAAATTAAATTGTATGTTTTTTTTTTATTTAAATTAATGATTTAATACTTTTAAAGTTATTTAAGTATTTTTAAGTATGTTTTAGTTAATTATAGTTATTATTTCATTAATTTTAAATTACTTTTAAGACATTTAAAAAATTCGCTATTTTGACTAACTATATATTCTTTTATGATATTTTTGATTCAATATTTTTGTACTTACCTGTTTGTAGATAGGACTTCGATATTTTTGCATTCTATATTTTTACTTCGATATTTTTAATATTCTATTCAGCTTGGTATGAAGAGAATCAATAGCAGGAAGAAAATTCAGATCCGGGATTTGAGCAATCACAGGGGAAATTTGAACCCCAAGATAAGTAGCTTCTGTTACAACGGGTACATCAGAAAGGGGCATGCTCCCTGACTAAATGACCTGAGTTTTTGTGATGTTCAACTTATAGCCTGACTTGGCACCGAATTGAGCAGCCTAGTGCCGAGAAAGCAGATCCAACATCATTAGTTAAAACTACAATATCATCAGCATATGCCAATGCCATATATTCTACCCCATGTACCCTAATTGGACAGATATCCTGGCTCGCTTCAATCATGCTAAAAAAAGGCTCAATATACAGCGCAAAGAGCAGGGGCGAGCAGGGGCATTCTTGTCTAGTTCCCCTGCTTATGTTAAAGCACCCTGACTCTTGCCCTGAAATACGAATGGTAGCAACTGGGGAAATGTATAATGCCTGAAGAGCCTGAATGAACTCAGCGCCAAACCCTTTCCAGCGCAGCACAGACCACAGGAACCCCATGAGACCCTGTCGAACGCCTTCTCGACGTCCAACAGGATCACACTAAGGGGGGAACCCGTGGCCTGCGTCCAATCCAAAAGAGCAATAACACGCCGGACATGGTCAGTTGTATCATATTGACATCATAAACTATGCGGATGACACCCAATTGATCCTTTCTTTTGAGGGTGTGGAATCGATTTCAGTAGAAGCTTTTCATAATTGTTTGCGGGACACGGCTCGCTGGCTGCAGGAGAACTCGCTACAATTTAACACAGGAAAGACTGAGGTGATCTTCTGCTCGGCTAATAGGATTTCTCCTCTTCTTCCCAGCAATTTCTGGCCCTCGGGTATGGGGTCCACTGTCCAGCCGGTTGCCAGTGTCCGCAACCTGGGCATTGTATTTGAAGTCAAGCTCACTCTAGAAAGTCAGGTTAAAAAAACTTTTGCTTCCTGTTTTGCGGTCATCAGATCCCTCCGAAAAATTCTTCCGCTACTGCCTTCTCAAGTGCGCGCACAAGTGGCCAGATGCACCATTCTCAGTAGGCTCGATTATTGCAATGCTCTCTTGCTGGATTCCCCTAACTTCCTGTGGGCTAGATTGCAAAGAATCCAGTTGGCAACCGCCAAACTGGTATTAGGTCTGCCTAGAAGCTCTTCGGCTTCCGCAGCATTAGCTGAATTGCACTGGCTCCCAGTGAGACAAAGAGTTCTGTTTAAATCCCTCTGCCTTGTCTTTAAAGCCCTCCATGGTTTAGGACCTGTGCGCTTGCCTAAGAAATTCACTTGGTATATCCCGAGAAGAATGCAAACACCACAGTTGATGGACATTCTGTCCATCAACTGTGGTTTTTGCATTTGTCACCCCGAGTGGGATGGGTACGCTCAGACGTGAGTCCCATGCTCTCCACACCACTGGATTCAAGCAAGCCGGGCTGAACACTAGAGTACGAGAGACACGCCAGGGGAAAACAGGGAGACAAAACAAGGAAAGTTGGGGGAAGAAATGTGCTTGATAGTGATCTTCAGACTGGATGCGTGGTACTTCAATGGGGGAACTGGTCAACAGGTGGGCTGCAATAAAAGGTAAGTAAGTATTCTATCTAAGGACAACACTAAACCTTAAATCACTAAGATACCTTTATGCATAGAAACATAACATACCCACGGTTTTCTAACTTGTCGCTGAATTAAACATGTGGAGTCTTATTTAAGGAACTTCATCTGGAGCTGTGGCAAAGATGACATAATGCATTAGTGAGTAACTTTTGACTTAATACTAGTAGGAATAATATAGTCAAACTTGCTACACTTCTTACTTTAGCTGTTTGTAGAAGACTTGAAGAAACATCCACTAAATGATGGTATGCAATGAACCTATTGCCACTTCTCTGTTGGTTGTATGACCTTCTATGAAACCAAAAACATGAAATCAGTCTTCTGTATGACAAGTCCTAAGTATAATATATATAAGTAGCGCAAAAAGCGCTGTTACCGTGATTCCCTGTAGTGAAGATGAAGCTTCACCCACTCTGGCCCACGCAAGAATCTCACCAAATACACAAAGCTGAATCCCAGGACCAGAATCCAGTAAGGGGATGTACATTAACAAAAGGGGAGGGTCAGACTAACAGAAGAGGACGAAATTGGGGAAGAAGGAAAGGTACTAACTGTCTATCTAAAGGGTAAAATAGAAAACCCAACCGGGCAGCGGAGACCCAGCCTGGCTGCCGGGTAGAGGAATCCCAGGGAGACCAAAGTTTTCACCAAATTCATACATCGATGAGCGAAATTGACCATATTTAGCCGCCAGATCCTGGCCAAAAAACTCCAACAGTTTGGATTTTAATATGGCAACCCCCCTCTGACTTTGAGCGATCTCATGACCAAGACGAATATTAGTTACTAACTCCAATTCTGCTGTTGGTAACTCCTCTAACCGACTTTTAGTCTGCGCCTGCATATTCTTCCAGCGATGGGCGGCAAAGCTTTTCGTTTCTCCGCGTAGCACAGCTTTAAGAGTATCCCAGGCTACACAGTCAGATGCTGTCCCCCTCTTGATGTTTAAAAACTCTACAATCCAGCGTCCCATGTGATCCTAATATGATTGATCTAATAGGAGCTTCCTCTCGAATGTCCAGGATCTGAGATATTTAATGGAAACCTCCCAAGGACACTCCACCACCAAGGCGTTATGATCTGATATAGTCCTTGGCAAAACCTCAATAGTGGCTGTCCCTACATACTGCTCAGAAAAGAAAGTGTAGTCTAAGCAAACCATTTTATTGTGAGGGGCAGAATAGTATGTGTACCTGTTAGACCTGACATCATTGGCTTGAGTCTCTCCTCCATTTTTTTCTGTTTGCCTCCTCTGTTTACGATGTTTTTGCTGGTATATCGCTTTGGGCACTGTGCCACTGCTGATCAGTGCCACAGTGCAAATGCTCCCTATGTAAAATTACTGTACTGATTGAATTCCATGTTTGGCTTATTTGGTTTACTGTCAGTCCCTAGTCTAGTGCACCAGGAGTGCCAGGGCTTGTAAATACAAATGCTGCTCGTGGGCCTGCAGCACATGTTGTGCCACCCACAAGAGCGGCCTAGTAAAAGTATGTCTACAGGTCTGCCATTGCCAGACCTACGTGCAGTCTGGTACTGTCACGCTGACTGCGCAAGTACACCTACTTGCCAGTCCCTAAACCTTCCCTTAACTTCATATTAGTCACCCCTATGGTAGGCCCATGGGCAGGGTGCATTGTAAGCATAAGGTAGGACACGCCTGACCAAGTTGGCATGTCCTAATAGTGAATTACAGCCATATTCTTTTTTCACTATTGTAAGGTAACCTGCTCTCTATTAGTTAGAATGGGCTGGCGGGGTTATTAATGCTATAATCCTAGCTGGCTCGGGGAGTATGGTGCAATGTCGAGTTTGGTATCCCTGATCTCGGGGTTTAATCACGCATCCATTTGTGTGGATGGTTTTTGGACTCTGGGTTAGAAAATAGCGCTTTTAGAAAGTGGCTATTTTCATGTCTAACTATTTCTGGTTTCTGCTGGTTTGGTGTGTGTGTGACAGGAGCTGGGTGGCTCCAGAGGTCTGAGTGAGTCAGTGTGGGATGAGTGGGACATTTGCATTGAGAGTAGGGGAAGAGTAGCTCCTGATAGCCTGCCCTGCCTGATACAATGCTGGCTCCACCTCCTGCCAGGCGACTGATGGCTCTGTGCCTGCTAGGGACGATCCTGGCCCCACCTCCTACCAGGAGACCGATAGCTGTGCTCCTGCCAGTGACAATGCTGGCTCCACCTCCTGCTGGGCGTCTGAGGACCCAGCCCTGCACAGTGAATAGGCCAGGTGCCTCTGCCTGGCTACACCCACAACAAACCCAGGATGTGGGGAAATTCCCCTGCATGGACAAAGGGATCAAAGCCAAAAAGGGGTATAAGAGAAGGACCCCTGAACCAGGAATTTAGATCACTTCTGACAAGGAACCCTGAACTAAGGACAAGAAGCCTACCCCTTCTGCCAGTGTGCTGTTTGCTGGGGGGAATCCTGCAGTTGCTTCTTTATTTTTGCCAAGGAACCAGGAGAGAGGAACTGAGTGTGTACTCTCAAGCTTTGCTAAAGAAAATCTCCAAGGGCTGGAAGAGTGCCAGCCTCCTGTTGAAGTCACAGGGCTAAAGGACTTCATCTGCTAAAAGTGCTTGTTGCTGGAACCTGAGAATCCAGCACCTCTGAAAGAAACCAGCAATCTCGACGCCGACGGACGCCGCCGAATCCAGCTCAAGATCATGAGTAACGGCTCCAGTGTCCCGCTTCCTCAACGCCCGCCGCCGGGCCCGATCGACGCCAGCAGCAACGCCAGTGAGTAGCGAGTTCGGCTCCAGCTCCAAGTGCCCCGTGTCTGCACCGCTGCTGATCGCATCGACTTCGATGCCTCTCGACGCCGTGAGCGCTGCTCTCTCTTACAACATCATCATCGACATCGACGACGACGCCGTATCCTGCTTCGCCTCGGGAGCGCTGCTCCTGCCTGACATCAGTCGACGCCGCTGCAGGTCGCCCCGACTCCGAGGCCCGATCGACGCCAAAGACGCGACGCCGGACATCTCGACGCCGCTGATCATCGTGTGCTTCGCTTTTCCAAGGTACTGTGTTGTGGGGGTCTGTGCGACTCCGGGCTCGACGTAGCGCCCCCCCGGTCGACGCCGAACCTTTGGATTAACTTTGCCTTGACGTCGTGTGACTCCAGTGTGGGTTACATTGTAGCCAAGAACTGTGTTTTAAAGAAGAAGAGTTGCTTTTGTTACTAAAGACTTTGTGCTAAGAAGAAACTACACTTGAACTATTATTTTTCCTTCCAAGAGTATTTATAAGATTGTGGTATATTTTTGTCGTTATTTGGTCTTGTGCTAAGCCTTATATAAAAATCCTTATTTTACTAATACTACTGTGTCGTGTCCATTTGTAGTGTATTCACTTTATTACTGTATGTGGTCATAAATGCTTAAGGCACTGCCTCTGAGATAAGCCTGTCTGCTTTGCCCAGCTACCAAGGGGTGAGCAGGGGTTATCTAAGTGTGTGATCCCCTTGCCCTGACTAGAGGAGGTCAGTCCCTATTTGTCAGAAGGGTATACCTCTGCCAACTAGAGACAGCCAAGTCTAACAGTACCCATCCACATCTTGATGGTGGTAGTGCCAAACATCTATCAAGCTATGCTCAAAGATTAGAGTTTGCAGAGCGTTGAACACACGAGATTTCCTACCTGCATAATTTCGGTCATTTACTAAAATAATTGACTGTACAGATTGATGTTGAAGTCCCCACATAAGATCATTGGGTGTGGCCATGCTGCTAATTCGATATTAAGGCATCTAAAAACTTCAGGGTCATTTAAGTTAGGCCCATAGATTGAACAGACAGATAGGGGCCGATTATTTATGGCCATTTCCATGATCACCCACCTACCTGCCTTATCCTTTTTAACTCTCTTACAACAGCCTACCCCTTTCTTCGCCAGAATGGCCATGCCCCTGATCCAAGAAGTCTGACGGGAGCAGGCCAGAAGCTCATATCCAGGCAGTTTTAAAGACCCCGGCTACACCATGGTATGTGGGTCTCCTGTAGGCATACTATATCCACCTGCATCATTTGAACAATTTTATAAAACAATCCATGCTTTTTCCCATCATTTAATCCACAAATATTCCATGAGCTAAATCGCAATCTATTCCGCCCCATTCAATAAGAGATTTAAATCCTGCTCTCCACAGACAAAAGACAGATTTTCAGCCATAATAATAATCACGATAATCATCATAGTTACCCCAAAATTAACAAAGTTCTACTTCCAGTAGCTACACACACATTCCCACAGCTCGAACTTGCAACAAAAAGCAAACAGCAACCCCACCCCACCCCCCACCACCAAACCCTGGGACCACCCCATATCCCCGCCCCCATCCCAGTCCACCCCCTCACCCCCCTTATAGGGCAACAGGACCGATGTCCTTGCAATGGTTTAGATTGGTCCCCCCCCCCCTCTCCCCTGAATCCTACCCCCCTACTAACTCTATCTGAGGGCTAGCTCTAATCACTTAAGCAAAACAGCCTAAATACAAGAAAACTAGAAAAAAGACAGGTATGATTAGTTCAGCCCTCAATATGATACATCACCATCAATAAGTGCCCCCACCCGCAATACACAACAGAGTACAGCAATATTAATTAGATAGAGTCCAAAACCTCATTTGCCTGTATCTCGGAAACAAAATACTTTGTTTGGGAAAAAGCAGAAAAGCCTGCGCACCCTTAGCCTGGAATAGAGTGATTAGCTGGCGAAGCTGCCACCTTCGCTCAACTGTTGCCGGACAAAAATCTGGTCTTACAAAAAATTTGCAGCCCTTCCCCACCCTCCTCCTATCCGGTTCAGCAAGGTCATAGATTTTTTCTCGAGCCGAAAAGTTATTTAAACAAATCAGAATTGCTTGTGGCTTGACACCAGAAGCACCAGAGGCACCAGAGAGAAGCGATGTGCCCGCTGTATTTCCAGCTGCTAATCCCACTGTGTGACCTCTGGAAAGGCTTTAGTAAATAGTTCCGCAACAAACTGTCTAACATCTTGACCTTCCTTGCCTTCCTTGATTCCTAAAATCCTCAGAATATTTCTTCTAGCCCTATTTTCCAAATCAGTCAGCTTCCATAACATATCCTCTCGCTGATCTTTAATTACACTCGCCAGTTCCTTCTGGGCCACCACCGCGTCTTCCAGGATAGAAATACGCTCCTCAGCTTTAACAATCCTGGCAACAATGTCTGAACAAGTTTTCGTGACTCAGCGCATTAAGTTTTGCATTCTGCGACAAGCCCCCTGCGTACGTGGACTCTCCTGTCCCGTCTCCTCCCGATGGGCCATAATAGTTTGATAGATTATGGATAAGGTAATTTCCTCCGGAGGGTCTGGTAGGGGACCTATGGTAGTAGCAGAGTCGTCTGCACTCCTTAGGACGAGCTGTCCTGACGTTACTAAAGAAGACCCCGGGTTGTTCCTCGATGTTTCCTGCCCGCAAGCTTTGGGCTTAATAACCTTACAGACTGTGCTAGCCTCCCCAAATACAGCCTCGTCTTTGGATGTCTCACTCAGATGCCAATCACCAGACTCGCTGTCATAGTCTGACCATTCTAGCTCTGCCTCGTCATCCACTGAGGAGACAGAGTAATCTGACATCGAATGACACTTGTCCGCGTTGCTTCAGTTCCCTCAGACTCCTTTGAGTCAGCTGTGGCTACTGTTAAAGAATCCAATAGAACAGCCTGCAGTTTATGATTTACTTCAGGGTGAGAGGGAGGTTGGGTGTTCAACTGAACTACTGATCCCATAATGCATTGTTCGAGAGTAACAGAACCAGCATAGTTCCCATTGCTCCTTGTTAGCAGCAGGGATGTCCTCAGCCCCCCAACTGTGCATTACCGCCAGTCACTGAGGCATCACTCACACTGGAGAGACTTGGCAAGATCGCTAAATCGGTCATCGATGAATCCAAATGGACAGTCCCCATACTACTGTCCTCGTCATGACTGGGAGCCGAGACTGGGGCTGGTACTGGTGAGCATACAGGTACACCCTCCCCCTCCTTCACAAGACGGTGTTTAATCACTTTCAATGGATCAGCCAGCTTCTCTCCCACTCCGATACCACTGACCTCGGGGTGCACTTTCCCTTTCAAAGACCGCCGACGGAACAGCACCGGGACAGTCCGCTTGCCTTTCAAAGAAACCGCAGAAACAGGCTTTGTAGTGCCAATAGGCACCGTGACCTTCTCCGCACCCCGCTGGCAGCTGACGGCTCCTTTCCATCGGAATCACCGGGACCGGCAATGCGTGTGATACCGCGTGTCTTCGCTGCTGCTGATGCAGTCTTAGAGGCTGTCTTTGGGGCCATATCGGGAGCAGAGCGAAATGTGAGGTCGAGACACCTGAGGGAGCAGGAGCGGGAGGCGTAGCGCACATAGACCCAGAGCGACTTGGCGGTTAAGTTCGCTTGCAACTGACTAAGTCTGTGGATCATGGCCATCCAACTATGCGATTCAGAAAAGGGGGTGGTGATGGACAGAGTATCTGAATTAAACAGAACACTCGTACCCAGTCAACAGATCAGGGCTTGATCCATCACCGTTTTTTAGCTCACTGCACCATCCCAGCTCAGAACCTGGCTACATGCAAATTAGTCTGTCCCTGGCCCAGTGCATCATGGGAACAGGGAAGACCAAACTACCAAGCCAATTCTTTTACTGGAAAGGAAACAAGCTTCCGGGGACCGGTTTCTGGCATTACAGCCGTCTTCGGCCCGGCTTGCTTGAATCCTGATGGTGCAGTGAGCAAGGGACTCACATCTGAGCATACCCTTCCACGCTTGTGGTGGACAAAACGATTCAGAAAAGGGGGTGGTGATGGACAGAGTATCTGAATTAAACAGAACACTTGTACCCTGTCAACAGATCAGGGCTTGATCCATCACCGTTTTTTAGCTCACTGCACCATCCCAGCTCAGAACCTGGCTACATGCAAATTAGTCTGTCCCTGGCCCAGTGCATCATGGGAACAGGGCAGACCAAACTACCAAGCCAATTCTTTTACTGGAAAGGAAACAAGCTTCCGGGGACCGGTTTCTGGCAATACAGCCGTCTTCGGCCCGGCTTGCTTGAATCCTGATGGTGCAGTGAGCAAGGGACTCACATCTGAGCATACCCTTCCACGCTTGTGGTGGACAAAACGATTCAGAAAAGGGGGTGGTGATGGACAGAGTATCTGAATTAAACAGAACACTCGTACCCAGTCAACAGATCAGGGCTTGATCCATCACCGTTTTTTAGCTCACTGCACCATCCCAGCTCAGAACCTGGCTACATGCAAATTAGTCTGTCCCTGGCCCAGTGCATCATGGGAACAGGGCAGACCAAACTACCAAGCCAATTCTTTTACTGGAAAGGAAACAAGCTTCCGGGGACCGGTTTCTGGCATTACAGCCGTCTTCGGCCCGGCTTGCTTGAATCCTGATGGTGCAGTGAGCAAGGGACTCACATCTGAGCATACCCTTCCACGCTTGTGGTGGACAAAACGATTCAGAAAAGGGGGTGGTGGTGGACAGAGTATCTGAATTAAACAGAACACTCGCACCCAGTCAACAGATCAGGGCTTGGTCCATCACCGTTTTTAGCTAACTGCACCATCCCAGCTCAGAACCTGGCTACATGCAAATTAGTCTGCCCCTGACCCAGTGCATCATGGGAACAGGGCAGACCAAACTACCAAGCCAATTCTTTTACTGGAAAGGAAACAAGCTTCCGGGGACCGGTTTCTGGCATTACAGCCGTCTTCGGCCCGGCTTGCTTGAATCCTGATGGTGCAGTGAGCAAGGGACTCACATCTGAGCATACCCTTCCACGCTTGTGGTGGACAAAACGATTCAGAAAAGGGGGTGGTGCTGGACAGAGTATCTGAATTAAACAGAACACTCGTACCCAGTCAACAGATCAGGGCTTGATCCATCACCGTTTTTTAGCTCACTGCACCATCCCAGCTCAGAACCTGGCTACATGCAAATTAGTCTGTCCCTGGCCCAGTGCATCATGGGAACAGGGCAGACTAAACTATCAAGCCAATTCTTTTACTGGAAAGGAAACAAGCTTCCGGGGACCGGTTTCTGGCATTACAGCCGTCTTCCGCCCGGCTTGCTTGAATCCTGATGGTGCAGTGAGCAAGGGACTCACATCTGAGCATACCCTCCCACGCTTGTGGTGGACAAAACGATTCAGTAGTCACCTGAGCATTGGCTGGCCAAAAGTCAAGTCAAGCTTCCGGGGACCGGTTTCTGGCATTACAGCCGTCTTCGGCCCGCCTTGCTTGAATCCTGATGGTGCAGTGAGCAAGGGACTCACATCTGAGCATACCCTTCCACGCTTGTGGTGGACAAAACGATTCAGAAAAGGGGGTGGGGATGGACAGATTATCTGAATTAAACAGAACACTCGTACCCAGTCAACAGATCAGGGCTTGATCCATCACCGGTTTTTAGCTCACTGCACCATCCCAGCTCAGAACCTGGCTACATGCAAATTAGTCTGTCCCTGGCCCAGTGCATCATGGGAACAGGGCAGACCAAACTATCAAGCCAATTCTTTTACTGGAAAGGAAACAAGCTTCCGGGGACCAGTTTCTGGCATTACAGCCGTCTTCGGCCCGGCTTGCTTGAATCCTGATGGTGCAGTGAGCAAGGGACTCACATCTGAGCATACCCTTCCACGCTTGTGGTGGACAAAACGATTCAATAGTCACCTGAGCATTGGCTGGCCAAAAGTCAAGTCTGCATACTGCCTACAGCAAACACCACAGCAAACTGAAAAAGCGGACAATCGTCTGGGCAAGAGGAACAGGGGGTGGTCGAGGCAAAAGACGATAGGGGAGGAATTCACCAGGGGAGCTCTGACACCAGCCTATTCAGCCAAGCAGGCGGCTGCCATCTTGCCCCCCGGGCTGCTCTTGTATTGTTCTTTTCAATGTCAAACTCAATCAAAGGATTTTAACCTAAAAAGTAATTGCCCTCATTCTACTGACTGGATTTTTGTTGTTTTGGTGTCAAATTATTTAGTAAACTTTTCATTATTTTTCTGAATTGGGTGTGGAATTTAACTTTTGTTGTGTTTCCTTTCATTACTGTTTGTGTGCTGCATAAACACTTCAACGCTGCATCTGAGTTAAGTCTGAGTGTTTTGTGCCAAGCTACCAAAGGGTAGGTTAATTAAGTGACTGTTTTGGTTCACCCGAATAAGGATTGTGGTTGTTGCTTGACTTGGGTTTACAACCCCCTCAAGCAATAACTCAAGTTTGCATTGTTCAAGCGGAGTAAAATCCCTCGTGCTTGGGCAGACTGGTAAACGGGTATTGGAGGGTATATAGGGGAGTGTTACCGGAGATGCTGTGTATTTGCAGTATGCCTTCTCGCGCCACCTTTACCTGCACTGAATGCGTCGACCTGGGATAAGTGCCTGGGAGCAGTAGATGACAGATTTCTTGTACCGTCATGGGTCCTCCCTCCAAAGCGGTCTCCGCTAAATGACGTCCAGCGAGATATCCACTGGGCTTAAGGTGCGAGAAAATAGGCCTCGAAAGACTGTGCTGCAAGCCCCCCTTGATCCATCGGGATTTGCAATGTTTGGAGAGCAACTCTACAGCGTCCACCGCCCCATATGAGGAAGCTCAATAAGATGTCCAATTCTTGGTAAAAAGGATTGTAGGGGGACAACAGTAGGGTTGGTAAAATAGTAAAGAAATTGTGGTACTAGGATCATTTTGTCCAGGGCGATTCTGTCGATGGGTGCCAAGGGCAGGGTCTTCCAAAAAATTCACCCATTTTTTGGCTCCTGCCTAGGCCCGGCAGTGATTGCCTTTGAACACTGCCAAAGAAGGTGGGTTAGAGTTCCCCACCGACATAGATATATTTCTCAACACTCTACAGAACCCAGTCAAATCCTCCGCACTGTTGCGCTAGGAGAAAAGTGCGAATGCTTCTTCACTTCCAAAGAATGGTCAGCCATTCAAAGGTGAGCCCATTCCCATTCTTCAGTACATAGCAAAAAATCCCACTATAGGTCCTACACCCCTGCGCAAACAGCTCAAAGGAAGAGAGATGGATATCCATGTTGCTGGAGGGGCTGCGACCAAGTGGGAACTTTAACACACCTTCTTTGGCAGTGTACAAAGCTTTAGCAGTACTAGTCTGAAGTCTTTGCCTCCATTGACCAAATGTATAACATCGAACTCCCCAGATTCCTGAGCTACATTGTCCTGGGTCTCCTGAATGCCCTGACTAGCCCTTGAAATCCACGCGTGGACGAGCCATCACTCTGGCTCTATGCCCTGCCAAGCAAGTATTGCTAGACATTGGGGTACAGCTACTATACCCACTCACTTAGACTGAATCTACACAATCTGGGATCTCCTTGCCATGATGAAGCTAACATCCTCAGTAGAGCAGAAGCTGCCTCATTTCAACAAGATGTGGGACCCTGTCTGAAAATCCTGTCCCAAGAATTCTTAGAATTGACATGCCCAGGCTACTTACGCACCCTCCATCTAATACCCACAAAAAACAGTATTGCCAGATATGGCACTTCCCTTCAATTTCTAGACAAGCGATATACCTTGTTTCTATGTTGAAGCTATCATTTCAGCTAAATAGGTAAGTAATTTCCGGATCACTGAAATAATATCGAGGGACAAAATATCGACTTGCCAAAATATCGTGGACAAAATATCGACAGTCAAAATATCGAGTTTGTATCTACAAACAGGTAAGTACAAAAATATCGAGTACAAAATATCGTTAACAATAATATAGATGTAAAAAATATCGACTTTATTAAAAACAGTGTTAAATTAAATTAATATTAAATTTTAATTACTAAAATATACTTAAAACGACTTACATTAAATTATAATAATTAAATAATAAATGAAAATAATAAAAATAATTTTTACAATCTTATTTTTTGACCCTGAACCCTAAAAATACCCCTTTACCCAAAAACCCAAAACTGACCCTGAACCCTAAAAATACCCCTTTACCCAAAAACCCAAAACTGACCCTGAACCCTAAAAATACCCCTTTACCCAAAAACTGAAAACTGACCCTGAACCCTAAAAATGCCCCTTTACCCAAAAACTGAAAACTGACCCTGAACCCTAAAAAAACCGCTTTACCCATGAACTGAAAACTGACCCTGAACCCTAAAAATACCCCTTTACCCATGAACTGAAAACTGACCCTGAACCCTAAAAATACACCTTTACCCATGAACTGAAAACTGACCCTGAACCCTAAAAATACCCCTTTACCCATGAACTGAAAACTGACCCTGAACCCTAAAAATACCCCTTTACCCATGAACTGAAAACTGACCCTGAACCCTAAAAATACCCCTTTACCCATGAACTGAAAACTGACCCTGAACCCTAAAAATACCCCTTTACCCATGAACTGAAAACTGACCCTGAACCCTAAAAATACCCCTTTACCCAAAAACTGAAAACTGACCCTGAACCCTAAAAATGCTCCTTTACCCAAAATGTATCAATATTATTTAATTACCAATTAATTATTAATTAACAATAACAATAAAGTAAATATATTAGAACATTAGCTGTAATTATTTTAATAATTAATATTATTTTTTCCAAATTCATTACTTAAAAATAACACAAAATTATATATATTAAAAATGTACTCCAATTAATGTAATTAACTAATTACAATTAATTAATTAACAATTATTTACTAATACAAAATATGTTCAAAATTATATTAATTAATTAACTAATTCATATTAATTAATTATCAATTAATTATTAATTAAAAATATTAACAAACATATATTAATTAATTATTATTAAATTACTTCCCACCCTATTCCCCTATAAACCCACAACCCGCTACAGAATTACATTACGCAATTATTATAAAAACAAAATTCATTTAATAAAATATTTTATAACATTAATACACACTATTCACACATATTATTACATAAAAATACACTATAAAATATTATATATTATTAAAAAATCGATATTTTTGCTATCTATATTTTATACAGTCGATATTACTTCACTTACCTGAAAAACGATATTTTTGTAGTCGATATTATGTCCAGTCGATATTTTGTCCAGTCTATATTTAAAACTCGATATTATGTCCAGTCGATATTTTGGAGTCGATATTTTGTCTCTATACCGTAATTTCCCCCACTTTACTGTCCCCATCTCTTTGTCTATTCTCTTCAGTTTTCTCCATTTTCACTTGGTCCCCATCCGCCAGTGGATATTGGTTGTAGTTTTTTTTGTATTGTTCTTTTCAATGTCAAACTCAATAATAGGATTTGAAACTAAAAAGCAATTGCCCCCATTTTACTGACTGGATTTTTGTTGTTTTGGTGTCAAATTGTTTAGTCAACTTTTCATTATTTTTCTTAATTGGTGCGGATTTTTCATGTGTTGTGTTTCATTTCATTACTGTTTGTGTGCTGCATAAACACTTCACACGCTGCATCTGAGTTAAGTCTGAGTGTTTTGTGCCAAGCTACCAAAGGGTAGGTTAATTAAGTGACTGTTTTGGTTCACCCGAACAAGGATTGTGGTTGTTGCTTGATTTGGGTTTTCAACCCCCTCGAACAAGAACTCAGTTTCTTACATTCTCCTATCAAAGTGGAGAGCTATTGAAACGTTTCTGAATTCAGTCTGACACCTGCGATATATAAAAAGTGAGAAATCTGCAGGTATACAAAGTATCCACTACAAAGATTGTTCCAGAAGGTAAGTAACTTTTTCCTCCATGCAGGATCGAAGTTGCCACAGCAGTGCTCTGATTTCAAGTGCAGTACCTTACATCACAAAGTATTTCTCTATTTTCCAGTGGATACTCCAAATTCCTGCACTGCAGTGAGGTGGAGCAGTCTGTGTTCTAGTTTAGTGCTTCATTTTTTTTCTCTGACATAGAAATCCTGAAAGGTTCCACAGTTTGCACTCTTGTGCACTTGTGCGTTTTGTAATAATTTGCACTATTCTTGTTTTACTCAGGATCAGAACAGGCCCCTCCCCCGGCTCCTCGCTCTGGTGAGAAAATCTCTCTTTTCTCTAAGATGTTATAAGACATGTAAAAGCTTTCCAATATATCACCAGTAATTGTTATGTATTGTACTGGAACATTGATATAGCACTTACTATCCCTACGTGGGACGCTGGAGCGCTTGCCCTTGTGGATAACACGCTACGCCATGTGGGGTGTGTTGTTAGACGTGTGTGTACTTTATGTTGATCCTGTGAGGCAAGTGTTGACATGTTGTGCGCTATGACCACGGAGGTAGGTTTAATATATTATAGGACCCAGGGCTTGGTAGAATGATGGATGGAGAAGGGTGAAAGAGATAGGCGAATTTGGACTTTTCACAGATCCAGTGACATTATCATATCCCATCCCCCACTCAGTGTCAGTACTTAGCCATCCAGCACTGGGTCACTTAGCCCTGCATCTGCCTCTTGCTAGCCATCCTCTCTTACCATTTGAGAAATGACTTCACACTAGAAATACTGATGACGTCTCCCCACCGACATAGATATATTTCTCAACACTC
The DNA here is from genome assembly GCF_964263255.1 of Lissotriton vulgaris. Taxonomy (NCBI): domain Eukaryota; kingdom Metazoa; phylum Chordata; class Amphibia; order Caudata; family Salamandridae; genus Lissotriton; species Lissotriton vulgaris. The sequence continues at coordinate 1,340,546,134 of NC_141695.1, read as the reverse complement.
TACAGAACCCAGTCAAATCCTCCGCACTGTTGCGCTAGGAGAAAACTGTGAATGCTTCTTCACTTCCAAAGAATGGTCAGCCATTGAAAGGTGATCTCATTCCCATTCTTCAGTACAAAGCAAAAAATCCCACTATAGGTACTACACCCCTGCGCATACAGCTCAATGGAAGATAGATGGATATGCATGTTGCTGGAGGAGCTGCGACCAAATGGGAACTTTAACCCAAGTTCTTTGGCAGTGTACAAAGCTTTAGCAGTACTGGTCTGAAGTCTTTGCCTCCATTGACCAAATTTATAATATCGAACTCCCCAGATTCCCGAGCTACATTCTCTTGGGTCTCCTGAATGCCCTGACTTACCCTTGAAATCCACGCGTGGAAGAGCCATCACTCTGGCTCTATGCCCTGCCAAGCAAGTATTGCTAGCACCTTGGGGTACAGCTACAATACCCACTCACTTAGACTGAATCTACAAATTCTGGGATCTCCTTGCCATGGAGAAGCTAACATCCTCAGTCGATCAGAAGCTGCCTCAATTCAACAAGATGTGGGACCCTGTCTGAAATTCCTGTCCCAAGAATTCTTAGAATTTACATGCCCAGGCTACTTACGCATCCTCCACCTTATACCCACAAAAACAGTATTGACTGATATGGCACTCACCTTCAGTTTCTAGACAAGCGATATACCTATTGAACAGTCGGATTGTTTTCTTCACGACTTTAAAGAAGGGTATAGGAGAATCACCAGGGCTATACCAGATATAGATTTCATCTGGAAGGAATGCCTTAAGACTATGAAGACGCTTCCCTCTTGTTGCGTGTTTATCTAGGTTCCTGATCGATACTGTGACCTTATGCCCCTATTCGGCTATAAATCCATTTATTCCCTATATTGGCATAACCGTTCAAGTGCGATATTCAGAAAGTCATCTCTGGCCTCACACGAACAGAGCCACATTCCAGAATAGTTTTCTGCCACTTCCTTTGCAACCAATTAGTGCAATGACAGAGCAGAAGTCACTATCTGATATTCCTAGATTAACACTCCGAGTTCTTCAACAAGATAAAAACTCAGCAAACCTGGAAATCCCCGCTTGCTGTGTTTTGATTAGTAATGGAACTCTAATGAGCAACTGATAGCTATCACTTCCTAGTGACATCTTTAATTGACGTCTTATGTCCAGCAAACTTACGTCAAACATGGCACCTTTCAGGTATAAATATTACCAACGTTGCCTTAAGCAATTGCTGTGTTGCTGCTACCGTTGTTAGCTGTGGTTCGCTGAAGCTAGCACCCTGCTGCCCGTCGCCCGAAGCTGCTGATACCATTATCGCTGCTAAAGCGAGAACGATGGTGTGGTGTAACTAGGAGCTGAACAGCCGTCCCTCTGCGAAGAGCCCAGCAGATGCCAAGCTGCCCGCGGACGCTGTCCCCCCTCCTCCTCCTCGACACGCTGAGAGACGCTGCCTTTCTCGTGCAGAGAAATCCAGCTCCAGCGTTTCTAGGTGTATGGCTAAGAAACCATATCAATGCTTTTACAGTATTATTTCGCAATACTTATCTTAATGTACGTACTTTTTATAATAACAAGTCTTGCAATTGTGGCAATACATTTCTCTTGTGCGAGAAGAAAGACTGTTCAATAAATGTTAACCTTTTATTGACAAACGCCCGTCTCTCTAGTCTCTACATATTGTGAAAGTAATCTGCACTAATCTGACTGAGTGAAATACCTGTCTATTGTTTCACACGACCCTAGAGATTAACTCTTGATCTGAGGAGCAAAGTTGTCATGTTGCACGGTTGTTGGAAAGCTGAATCCCTTCTTGTCTGTGCCAGGGAAGCTGATCACTTCCTATGCAGAGAAGAAAGTTTCCAGTGACCTCTGAGCTAGTTGGTAACACACCCAATTAAGTTTAGCATAGTCAGTGGAGGCCTGGAAGATCCGCACTTCTACGTCGATACTACTGTTTATGTTATTCCAATGCGCAGGGCCTAGTGGGAAACTAGGAACTACACTACATGGCGCCCAACGTTTGGTAAGGCGATAAACTAACGCAAGACGTTAGAGTAACTCAGTCGTGCATATTTCACACAGACCCCTTTCTCCCGTAAATACTCCAATAGACTTCTGGAGTGGGTGAAAGGTTAAAATCCGCCCGACCTCAGTAGGAAGAGATTCCTATGTAAAGCTCTGGTTTATTCAACGTTGAAGGATACAGTGTTCCAAAATATTGTGCACCTAATCTTTGTCTCCTTGGAGACCTACTCTGCAAAGCCTGCATTTATAAAATGTCAGACAGTGAAGAAGAAAGGGAAGCAGCTAGGCTGGCAGCCCTACTAATAGAGGAAGACACGAGTCTCCTACACACTGACCCGGATGCTATTATCATCCCGGTCCACTTAAGAAAATCTATAAGTTTAAAACTTATAGAGAACGGACTGACACCTCAAGGTGGTACAGTCATTTTCGTGATAGAGGCTCACGAATATCGGCAGACAGAGGTATTCTATTCATGGATACACTTTCCAGCGGCAAACGCTACAACAAAAGAGTTTCACTATTACAAAATAGAGGAACCTCCGGAAGAGTACGCTCCTTTCGAGGAGACTGAAATCCCACTAAAATTCCAAGAGCACCTGCTCTGGTTTAATGGCGCCCTAAAACACAATGATCATATTACCAGGCTCGGTCCACTAGGTAGACCAGGAGCAACGTGGCCGGTTCTAGCCAGCTACACACCACATCCTGACATTGCAAAAATGTCAAAAGAAGAACTCTTAGTTAACATAAGAGAATTAACAAAAGCATATATAGAGTTAGTAAAATTATTTATTAAAAATAATTCAAACACTCCTATAAAGAGCTGGGATGGAAATAAACAATCCACTCCCAAGGAAAAAGTTTTCCAGTCCAGAGGAAGGTCTCCTCGACGGAGGGAAAGAACTCCGACTCGAGAACACCAGTCTCCCCAGAGGGAGCCCTCTGAGAAAAGATATAACCTTAAAAATAGGGATAATCTGAAAAAACCTGATAGATATCAAAGTATTGATACACGTCCCTCTCGATCTTTTCCACAGAAATCGGAAAGAAGAGGACGGTCAGACCCAGGAGAGCACACCAAGTCCAAAGACAAGGAACCTGCTCAGAGTAAAAAATCTCAATTTCAGAAAAAGAAGGTAGCCAGTATTAGAGTAATCAACCATGCCGAGAATACTGAGGACACAGTTGAAAAACGGGGAGTGGGCATTGACAATGTTGGACAGTGCAGCAGAACTCAGTATAGCGCGCAAGATCTTGATGAGTCATCTGGAGACAGTGGACACGAATGAAAACATTCAGGTTGAAACTGCCGACACCAGACTTAGCGAGCCCCATAAAATATACGAAATAACATTGCGTATAGAGGGTGATAAGACTAGGAAAATAAGAGGTCTATTTTGGGATAAGCTCTCAAAAGGCTATGATATTCTGTTAGCTGAAAAAGATTGGCCCCCAGAGTTTGTCAGGGAGTGCCCTCGTGGCGAAGAAGTGATTATGCCTGCCTTCTCGAATCACATTCCGATTCACAAAAAATATACATATGCAAGGAAATGGGCAGTAGCCCAGGCACCTGCATTATATAAAAATCATGTAGGATGGGATGAGGACTCTCCTCCTCACAAAATCCAACTAAAAAGTGAACCAACTGCCCAACGGCAGTATCCCATAAAGCAAGAAGCTAAAAAACAAGTCAGGGAGATCTTAGATCAACTTGAATACCAGGGGGTGATTGAAACATGCACCTCTCAAATGAACAATCCTTTGTTTCCTGTCTCCAAGCCAGACAATTCATATCGCCTAGTTTTGGACTACAGACACCTTAATGCATGTTGCAAAACATTTGCAGTACAAAACTCGCATAGTGCAGCCCTAATGAATAACATAGTTAGGAAAAAATATAAAACGACATTAGACATATCTAATGGTTTCTTTTGTCAAAACATTGCACCGGAAAGCAGATATTTGACCGCTTTCTCAGCATTTGGGTCGCAGAAAAAAATCTGTCGACTCCCACAGGGGTTCAAGAACAGCCCAGGACTATTCTCAGCTAGGGTAACAGAGTTACTACAAATATATGATGATGAGGCATTATCTTACGTAGATGATATCTATCTCACAAACGACGACTTGGATACTCACTTGAAAAGAGTGAACACCATTATACTTGGGTTCGCAGCAGAGGGTTACAAATTCAACTTTAAAAAGTCTCGAATTGCCCATCTGACAGTACTATTTTTAGGGTACGAATTATCAAGTGAAGGGAAAAGCCTAGCGGACAACTTCTTAGAGATGTGCGCTGTACTCCAAGCTCCAAAAACGCTGAAGAATTTACAATCCATTCTAGGTTTTCTGAATTTCGGAAGAACTTACATTCTAAATTACGCAGAGAGGGTTAAACCTCTCTACGAACTAATTAAACCTGATTTTAAACAAATCAATTGGACTCAAAAACACACAGAAATTTTGAGATCACTGCAAACAGACATGTTAGCAAAAACAAAATTAGATACACGTGACAACACACGTGATCTTGTAATCCGAGTCATCCCAGGAAGATGCGGATTCACGTACCTAACCTCTAATGAGGGAGAAAAGGTACCAATTTCAGTTAAATCTCACTTGTACACACAAGCAGAAAAAACATTCAGTCACACAGAAAGAACTGTGAAAGCAGTGCAAATCGCATTAGCAAATGAACGAGAACTAGCACACGGCAAACGGATTAATATCCTTACAGCGGAATCCGCCTTTGAAGCGCTATTCAGCCCAGTAAACCTGCCTACAGTGTCACTAGATCCGAAATGGATACAGTGTATAGATTCTCTAGGAGCGGAAGACGTGAAATACTATTTCGCCCCACAATTTGAAGAACTGAATGATTTAGAATATGAAGAAGAATATCCTCTGCCAATCGAAATTCTGCCTCTCCCACGATACGCCTGCATAATCTATACAGATGGATTTGTACAGCATTTTAACGTAGAGAGAAAATCCTACGATGCAGCATGTGCGATCATTAAAGGTCGTTGGCTGTGTGGTAAATTCAGACCGAAAGTAACAAAAACTGAATCTGTAAGAAACTGTTCGGTTCAGAGAACTGAAATCAGATGTTTAAAGATGGCGCTCGAAAATGCAGAACGTGAATTCCCGACACTTATCGTGTGCGATTCTCATTTTTGCGTCAACTCTTACAACAATAAACTGCAGAGGTGGATTGAAAACGACTACAAAGATGACACAGGTGCCACAATAAAGCATAAATTGCTCTGGAAACAGGTAGTTCTTTTACAGAAAGAACTACAAAAGACTCACGTGATACATACACTGAGTCATCAACGTGATGGCGTTCACGTTGCAGGGAATTCATTGGCTGATGAAGCCGCGAAGGCAGCTGTGCAAACGGCTTCCGTAGCTGCGATAACTCGGTCATAAACCAAAATAGACAGCGATATTCTACAAGCTGTCAGTGCGTCAGTAAATAATGATAAGAAAACACTCCCAAAAGGCTTTCCAGAAAAGTACTTATATTTAACAGATACGAATAATGTTCCTTTTGCTCGAATCCCTGGAGTGGGGGATAGGGTAATTCCAAACAGGGAACACAGGTTAGGACTAATCAAAGCGGCACACGAAGGGCTTGCCTCTGCACACGCTGGCGTTTCCGCAACAATATCACTATTAAAACAGAGATATTGGTGGCCTCGCTTGGGAATACAAACTAAAAAGTATGTATTAGAATGCGATATATGCCAAAGGATAAAAGTATCAACAGTAAAACGACCAGCGCAGACACCCCTTCTTATCTCGGATAAACCATAAAGAAAAAGCAACAGAACTCTTTCATCAACTGAAGGAAATATACCTTGTTTCCCCTTAGTTAGAGTTCTGGATCGGTCTAGGTGTATTTTTCCTCCTGCTTTGGCTCATCATGGTACTTTGTTTGGGAAAATTCATTGAGGGAAAATATAGTACAATGGACACAGCAAGTCAGAACATCAACCTAGTCCTCAAACCACACAGATCATCCCACGTGAAGAAAAGAAAACTGTCAACAGTAAATGTCACAGCAATTCCAATACCTGGTGGGGTAGTATGGGAGAAAACAGACTATGAGATATATGGTCCGGTCGAAATCCTGAAGTATCCTCATCAACTGAAGGTTTCCTTAAGTGACTTTGTAAAACCGAATACATTCTCTGATGATTGGGACTTTAACAGTATTAATGACATGATGTCTGATTTAGTAATGTCAGCTAGATTCACAGATCATGATTATTTACAAGGTTCATCTAGTTATGAGCAATTATTCTGCTACACACATTATGGCGATCATTATTTGCATTAATCTGCACAGCCTAGAAATGTTTTTATGTATAATCAATGGGAACATTGTGCTACACCACCTAAAAGTAGTTCTAAAGCATTTTTTGAGAAATTCAATTACTTCTCAGGGTTTAACACCAGTGATGCAGAAACGTTTTATTACAAACTGTTAGATAAAACAGGAATGAAAACAATGCTGACAAATTCTAAATTGATATATTCAGAAGCATTTTATGACAAAATGATGACATTTGGTTTTGATTATTGGAAAAATAACATTGAAACGAAAACAATTTGGGGTACAAAAGATTGGCAGGTACAAGGCATTGAAGCACTATTTAGAACCTGCATGATACCAGAACAAATGTTGTTTTTAAATGACACAATACACCAAACATCCTGTCTTGGCCTAGCTAAGATCAAAGACCTTAAAACACCGTCTATACCAAAGCCAATGCCTGAAAATATAACTGTAGATATTGAGTTAGACGTATCACAAATTTTACATTTTAACAGAACACATCCTGATTGGAAAAAGTGGTTAATCTGGCCTACTGACACAAACAGCTGTCAAGATAGATTCCTGAATAAAACACAGGGGTTAAAAATGACCAGACTAGACCCGAGATACTCCCAGAGACAACTTCCAGGGATAATAACAACATACAGTGTAGGGAAACTCTGCCTTGAATGGCTAACATCATCCACACTGGCTGAAATTAAGCAACACTTGTCGTTACTAAAAGATGGTGCTGATTTGCGCGATTTCATTCTTGGACCACGCAAACAGTGTCAAAAGCGTTTCATAGTGACCAGTATCTATGCTGCGTACAACGAGGCTTGGAAAGTAAAACAAATTGAAACAGCTGAAAAAATACGAGAAATTGATCGTATTAATTTGGAAAAATCACTTTCTGTAGTAGACAATGGGTTAATGACTCTGTCTTCCAGAATATATTCGTTGGACAATATTGTATCCTCTGCCTTTGATGTGATAGACAGAGACTTGCTAATGTTACAACATGGCCAGTCGCAATTACGTTCTATTATACAATTAGGCTGGACGGTGCAAAATCTTCGTTCAGGCTATGTGCCTTGGCTTTTAATCAACACAACGTCATTATTTTCCATTTTTAACCTTACTGATAAACAGATCAGTTTGGCACAGAAAGGAGCAGACTATACAATCCTGAGCATCGAAAAACTTGAGAGATTACCATTGACAATGTCAGAGAGTCCTGTCATTGAATGGATAATACACGGAATTATCACTATTCCGATAACAACTTTCCGATTTAAAGAGTGCCTTGAATACATACCTGCTGGCCAGTATGAACAATTGGGTAAAGGATATGTAAAATCTGAATGGAAATTACCATACACACATTCTTGCTATAGTGACAGCGACAAAAATGTATTTCTTAGTGGTGAAAATTGTAAACATTCACTAAGCGGTATACTTTTGTGTCAGGGTATTAATTTACACGGAGCATGTGATGGAAATTCTAACAACCTTTCATGCCACCAGCTAGTCACACCTGCAACTCAGATAGAGCCCTTCTTTATGCAACTTGCAAACGGTAGTTACCTTCTTAGAACCGATCACAGATGTTGTGGCCTAGTGCCAGGGAAAAGTTATCTAGTAAGCGTAACATCCATGGTCAAATGCTGTATGCAGGCATTGTTCCCGAGTGGGCTTGCAGACACAGTGACTCCCATCTGGCCTCGTCTGAATCTCTATTCTATACAAATTGATACTTTAAGCAAAATGAAGTCTGTGCTTTTGCAGACAACAGTGCCCATAACGTCATCAAAAGAGACGTATGATCTTCTAGTTGCAAGGACAGCTACTGAAGTTCATGAACTTTTATCAACAAATTGCCCCGTGCATTTCGTAGAAATGCTTAGCCAACTCCTTAACATGTCTAGTGCCACAGGCATCCCAGGCATATTTAAGACGATTTTTACGGGACTACTAACACCCTTTCAAGCAATTTTGGGAATCGTTCCTAATTTTGTTCACTCTGTTTTTGGCGGCATACCCTTATTTTTGGGACTTGTAGCAGGGATTTTATTTTTGTCCGTCCTGCTTCGTTATGGCAAGCCAAAGCTCAGACATAGCTCCCATGGGAATGGAAGAGACAATCCTAGCAATGCGCTACCGGGACAGGATAACTAACGTCTTTGGATTGGCCAGGCTGAGAGATCTAAACATGACCTGGTTCCTTTCATTCAGACCTATATGGCAGAACTGTATCTTACCGGTACTTCGATGTATGCTATGCGGAGATGAGTGCGTGTTAGACATCTGTCTTTCACTTCCATCAGCAGTAACAGTAAATATGTACCCCCTTGACCTCTAAAACTATAACGGTATATATCCAACACTTTAATTCTACTATTTTAATACATAAGGGCAAACAACAAGAAAGGTTTTTTTTATAACTTTATCATTTTATTATATTTTCTTTTTAGTTATATTTCTTAGTACAAAAATAATTTTTCATTTATCGATTTATCACATCAGCTAATATATTTTATCAAAAGACACATAGTATAAAACACATCATTTTGTAATATCGTCAGTAAAAAAACTATTAAATGCAGGGAAAACAAAATGCAAAACAATCAACACTCTCACAGGTACATACATTCCTTATTCATCATACATACTGCATTCATTCTTAGATTCTGCGTCTGAGGGATCGCAGATGGACGTGCAATTGATACGCAAGGTCGACGCGTTTCGGCAGTGAGACCGCCTTCCTCAGGACCTGTCTTGCAGAATACTCAGACACAAACAATAATTTTATGGCCCCTGCATTGTTGGATATCTTTTATTTTGGGAGAAAATTCCTGTCAAGCTTACAGCACTGGTTTCAAGGTTTATCTTTGTTATTGTAGTCCTTCCTATTTTGTCAGAAATTGTCTTTTTCGTTTTTCTAATTGTTGGTGCAAAGGCTTGTTTTTTATGGATCCAGCGTGGAACTTATTATCACAGGAGGCTTCCTGTTGAGTGCAACTGAAAATGTTTGGACCAGACAAAGGAGAAACGGAAACCATTTAATTAATGTTACCCTGTACCGCGAAAGGAGGAACTCCATCTGATTTCGCCTGTACCTTCTGCCGATAGAGATCGCTTTTCAAGAGAGACGTGTCAGACTTAGATAAAAGACTTACATCGATTCCAAAACTACAAATCAGCAGTTATTCGCGTTTTTATCCACGAAGAGACTAAGTCCCAGATATTGTGATAATAAGTTCCACGCTGGATCCATAAAAAACAAGCCTTTGCACCAACAATTAGAAAAACGAAAAAGACAATTTCTGACAAAATAGGAAGGACTACAATAACAAAGATAAACCTTGAAACCAGTGCTGTAAGCTTGACAGGAATTTTCTCCCAAAATAAAAGATATCCAACAATGCAGGGGCCATAAAATTATTGTTTGTGTCTGAGTATTCTGCAAGACAGGTCCTGAGGAAGGCGGTCTCACTGCCGAAACGCGTCGACCTTGCGTATCAATTGCACGTCCATCTGCGATCCCTCAGATGCAGAATCTAAGAATGAATGCAGTATGTATGATGAATAAGGAATGTATGTACCTGTGAGAGTGTTGATTGTTTTGCATTTTGTTTTCCCTGCATTTAATAGTTTTTTTACTGACGATATTACAAAATGATGTGTTTTATACTATGTGTCTTTTGATAAAATATATTAGCTGATGTGATAAATCGATAAATGAAAAATTATTTTTGTACTAAGAAATATAACTAAAAAGAAAAAATAATAAAATGATAAAGTTATAAAAAAAACCTTTCTTGTTGTTTGCCCTTATGTATTAAAATAGTAGAATTAAAGTGTTGGATATATACCGTTATAGTTTTAGAGGTCAAGGGGGTACATATTTACTGTTAGTGTTTTACTTTTCCCCTCTTTCCCTGACCATTGAAGTAACAATAGAGGGGGTCCCATTCTTATGCTAATACTTCCATCAGCAGTACCAATGGACGTCGATACTTTGCTCAGTCCAATAACGGCTCACGCATTGTGTTGTCCCCAGCGGCTACCAATCCTGATGACGGCATTCGTTGAGACTCCTGTGCTACGACTAGGTGGTAACAGTGGAGCAAGTGACAAAAGTAGCATCACCCAGGTACGACCTTCTGTGAGCATTGCTGATCCTGACTATGATGACAGCAATCATTCTCACACCTGCCAAGTTACAGCACTATCGAATTTGGTTGAACTGTCACCTGATTTTGTAGACCAATTCTTTGAGAGCCTGTCTGATACGATGTTCTCACCCGAACAGAAACAATAACTTTGAAGAAGCTTTCCGACACACAGCGTTCCCATGAACTCTGAATTCGGCCTTCAGTTTTGATCAACAAAAACTGCTAAAAGCGTTGGAACTCTATTTCCCCGTTCAAGCAATAATTCTTTTAAATTGGACATTTTTTAATATTGACCCTTTTTTTGGCACGAACAATTCTTTGCTTAACGTAAAAACTATTCTTAGAGAACAGAAGCTTCAAACTTCTATTTCTAAACACATCTAGAGACATAACAAACTTACATCAGCCTCTAGCACATGTTATTGCAATGCATCTATATGTGATGATTTATCTCGCCCTTCTTCTGTTTCAGAGGTATTTCATGTGTAATTCTTTTTGCATAATCGTTCATTGATTTCATATGCAATAATTTTTGAATGATTTCTATGCTTCAAAAACGTACAGTACCTAAATTTCACGTATAACAATATACGCCTATTTTGAATGCATTTATGTATTTTGGGGTGGGCAATGTTACACATGCATCTAATTGCTCTAGTTTTAGTAATTTGATGGACATGAAAACGTGGAGTGGGTGTTGCGTGTTTATCTAGGTTCCTGATCGATACTGTGACCTTATGCCCCTATTCGGCTATAAATCCATTTATTCCCTATATTGGCATAACCGTTCAAGTGCGATATTCAGAAAGTCATCTCTGGCCTCACACGAACAGAGCCACATTCCAGAATAGTTTTCTGCCACTTCCTTTGCAACCAATTAGTGCAATGACAGAGCAGAAGTCACTATCTGATATTCCTAGATTAACACTCCGAGTTCTTCAACAAGATAAAAACTCAGCAAACCTGGAAATCCCCGCTTGCTGTGTTTTGATTAGTAATGGAACTCTAATGAGCAACTGATAGCTATCACTTCCTAGTGACATCTTTAATTGACGTCTTATGTCCAGCAAACTTACGTCAAACATGGCACCTTTCAGGTATAAATATTACCAACGTTGCCTTAAGCAATTGCTGTGTTGCTGCTACCGTTGTTAGCTGTGGTTCGCTGAAGCTAGCACCCTGCTGCCCGTCACCCGAAGCTGCTGATACCATTATCGCTGCTAAAGCGCGAACGATGGTGTGGTGTAACTAGGAGCTGAACAGCCGTCCCTCTGCGAAGAGCCCAGCAGATGCCAAGCTGCCCGCGGACGCTGTCCCCCCTCCTCCTCCTCGACGCGCTGAAGAGAGACGCTGCCTTTCTCGTGCAGAGAAATCTAGCTCCAGCGTTTCTAGTCTGCCCTCGCGGGTGACTGGGATACCGAGTTCCTCCTGAAGGAGATACCAGACCTCCATCATTCTATTCAGAGGTATGATTTTGATTTGATTTGATTTGAGCATTTGTAAAGCGCGCGATTGCCATAGGCGTCTTGGCGCTGTGATTCGATTCTGACTCTTATGATGTAAGTTTAGGGATATGCGGAGAACAGCCATGTTTTTACTTGCTTTCTAAATGATTTCAGTGATGGACTTGTTTTTATATCTAACGGTAGTTGGTTCCAGCTTCTTGCTGTATGTACCAGGAAGCTCCTTCCGCCCCAGTTTGCTCTCTTGAATCTTGGTACCGCGATCATTTTCTTTTGGCCAGATCTGAGGGTTCTATTTGGTTCATATAGTTTTAGATGAGTTTTTAAAAATTGGGATCCAGTTCCATTGGTTGCTTTATATGCTAAGCACAGTGTTTTGAATTGTATTCTTTTTTCGATTGGTAGCCAGTGTAGGTCTCTAAGTTTGTGACTGATTCTTTCAAATTTTGGTATCCCTAAAATCAGCCTGGCTGCTGCGTTCTGCAGGCGTTGGAGTTTGGTTAGAGTTTTCTTCCTGGCTCCAGCATATAGGCCGTTCCCATAGTCCAATCTGGACAAGGCTAGTGCTGTCACCACCGTCTTTCGTGAATCAAGTGGTAGGTAGGGTAAAATTTTCTTGATCATTTTTAGAATGTACCACAGTGATGATGCCAGTTTATTTGCTTGGGCGTCAAAGGAGAGATTGGTGTCTAGAGTAATTCCCAGATTTTTTACCTTTTCCGTTGGTTCAGGACATCCTCCTAGTTCCTTTGGCCACCATGAGTGGGACCAGATTTTTTTGTCTCCTCCTAGGATCATGACCTCACTTTTGTCTCCATTTAGTTTTAGACAATTTATTCTCATCCATTGGCTGATTTTATTCATGCAGATTTGAAATTTTTCTGCTGTGTTCTCTACGTCTTCGTTTATTGACACCACAATTTGGGTGTCGTCGGCGTAGGATATTGGGGTGAAACCACAGTTCCTTATTAGTTGTGCGAGGGGGGTGACATATAAGTTAAAAAGAGTGGGGCTAATCGAGGAGCCCTGCGGGACACCACATGGTAGGTTGAATTGATCAGATTTTGCCTCTCCTGATTCTATTGAGAACGTTCTATTCTCTAGATAGGAGGTGATGAGTGCACATGCTGATTCGTGTAGTTGTGCTGTTTTCAGGCGTGTGATGAGGATCTCGTGGCTAACCGTATCGAAGGCCGCCGATAGATCAAGTAATATCAAGGCAGCCTTCGATCCGTTGTCCAGTACTTGTCTAAGCTCCTCCACCGCTGAAATAAGGGCGGTTTCTGTTCCATGCCCTTCACGGAAACCGAACTGCGAGTGGTCCAGCCAGTTGCCGTCCATTAAGTACCGGGATAGTTGTTTATTTAATAGTTTTTCTAAAATTTTGGCGGCGAAAGGGATCCTAGCTATTGGTCTATAGTTGTTCGGGCTTTCGCAGTCCAGGTTGGGCTTTTTTAAAAGTGGCCTGATCGATATCATTTTCCAATCATCGGGAAAGATGTTGGTTTTAATGATTTGTGAAAAAAGTTTCTCTAATGTTATGCTCAGTTGTTCGGAGCAGACGTGCATTATTTTGGATGGGCATGGGTCCATTGGGCTGCCTGAGTTAATGTTGTAGATCTCTTTTTGGATCTGTTCCGCTGTTGGGGGAGTGAATTGGAAGAAGGTGGTAGGATCTGATTCCTTGTTCACTGGGATTATTGTCTGTGAATTATCCATTATGGATATTTCAGTGCTATGATTCTTAAAGGAGTCATATACTGTTGATACTTTGTTGACAAAAAATTCTCCTAATACGTTGCAGAAGTCTGAGGATAGCGTTTCTGAATTGTTGTTCTCGAATTTTGATAGTTTTTTGACAGTGTCAAATAGGGTTTTGCTTGAGTTTTTTGACTCATTGATTTTATGGATAAAGTATTTACTTTTTTCCGTTATAATTAGTTTTTTATAACATGCTAAGGTGGCTTTGTATTCTTGTTTGAGATCGGTGGCATAGTTAGTTCTCCACTTTTTTTCCGCTCTTCTACATGTCTGTTTCTGGGTTTTTAGTGCTTCCGAGAACCAGGGTTGTGAGGGTGTTCTTCTCTTTAGAGTGGCTTTTTTTCGTGGGACTGTTTGCTCTACTGCATTCTCCAGCCATTTATTAAATTGTTTGCAGGCTGTATTGCAGTTTTCTTGAAGTGTAGGGTAAGATGATTGTAGTATGTCAATGAATGCCTGGTTATCCATCTTTGACCAATCTAGATATGTTGTTTGCTTAATATTTTCCATAGGTCTTCCTGTGTCCTCTTTAATTTCTAAAGTGGAGCTGATTAGTTTGTGGTCTGTCCATGGGATAGGAATGGTATCTATTTTTGTTAGATTTTCACAAGAGGTGAAAATACCGTCCAATGTGTGGCCTGCCTCATGAGTGTCCGCGTGTACTTTTTGTTTTAGATCAAAATTTGACATTGTATCAATGAATGAGATTACCTTCGGGTCGAAGGTTTTTTCTAAATGTAGATTAAAATCTCCTAGAACTGTGTAGTCTGGACTAATCACGCTAGATTCGAGAAACGGACTTAGCAGTTCGATCAACGGCGTTTTTGCACTAGGTGGTCTGTATATAAGTAGTCCATTGAACGTGTAGTTGTTCGTGACTTTTATTTGAAATGTTAAAGTTTCACAGTCTGGGGTGCTACCTTTATCAGATGTTTTAATTTTGTAGTCATTCTTTGCTATAATTGCCAGTCCTCCTCCACGTTTTATTTTTCTATCCGCTCTGGAGAAGGAGTAACCCTCTGGAATAGCCAGGGTCAAGTCGGCGTCTGATGCTTCATCCGCCCAAGTTTCGGTAACAAATAGTATATCAATATTATGATTATCTATTAATTCCGCTGTTTGGACATTGTGTTTGACTAAAGATCTAACATTAAGTAAAGCAATTTTTAGATGATGCTTTCGGAATTTTGGTATTGTTGTATTTGTCAGGCTTTTAATGGGGCAAAAGTGAAAAGTTTGTGAGCATGTAGGACAGTTTTTACCTTCTTTGTTTAGATCTATCCGGTCACATGCAACTTGTGGTTTCAGTCTTAGTAGTTCTTGACTGGAGTACCTCTGTATTCTTTTCTCTATATTGTTTTGGACAGGGGGTATGGCCCTGGGCCCGGTCTTGGCGCGGACGGGCGCAGACGGGCTTGCCTTAGGGGCGCCTTCGGCGCGCAAACGGCGCTCCCGCTGCGCTCGTCCGCTGCGCTTCCGGTGACAACACATGATGTAGCTGGAGTAGGGGGTGTGGCCTGCAATGTGGGCGTGGCCCAAGGTCTCGCCGGAATGGCGTCTAGCTAATCGTTGCAGCCGGCGCTAAGGAGCGTTCTCGGCTGTTTGAGGTGGGCTTAAGGTAAGCTTTGGTTTTGCACAGAAATTAGAAATTACATAGAAATCACAATAATTTTAAAAAGTGCTCTCTAAAATGCTCCCGGCGTGTGCCTGCGGAGTCAGTCCGATTCTGTGGCGGCGCTTGGTTTTGGCGCTTTTATCAGTTTCCTGGTCGAGGGGGCGTGGCCTGCAATGTGGGCGTGGCCCAAGGTCTCGCCGGAATGGCGTCTAGCTAATCGTTGCAGCCGGCGCTAAGGAGCGTTCTCGGCTGTTTGAGGTGGGCTTAAGGTAAGCTTTGGTTTTGCACAGAAATTAGAAATTACATAGAAATCACAATAATTTTAAAAAGTGCTTTTTTAAAAATTTTTAATTTTTAAAAATTTAAAAAAGGTATGGTGTTGACTAAACCCTTAGAAGAGAATTCTTGAAGCAAACCTTGGCAAAACCAACTTAACTTAAAGCTACTTACTTACTCCCCTTCCACGTGTTAGGCTTAGGTCAGGCACACTGGGGTAGGCTTAGTTAGAAGCACCAGTTGAGTATTTTAGCCTAATGTATATATGAATGTATATATGTTTTATTACTTTTAAACCATTGTATGGCTAAGAAACCATATCAATGCTTTTACAGTATTATTTCGCAATACTTATCTTACTGTACGTACTTTTTATAATAAGTCTTGCAATTGTGGCAATACATTTCTCTTGTACGAGAAGAAAGACTGTTCAATAAATGTTAACCTTTTATTGACAAACGCCCGTCTCTCTAGTCTCTACATATTGTAAAAGTAATCTGCACTAATCTGACTGAGTGAAATACCTGTCTATTGTTTCACACGACCCTAGAGATTGACTCTTGATCTGAGGAGCAAAGTTGCATGTTGCACGGTTGTTGGAAAGCTGAATCCCTTCTTGTCTGTGCCAGGGAAGCTGATCACTTCCTATGCAGAGAAGAAAGTTTCCAGTGACCTCTGAGCTAGTTGGTAACACACCCAATTAAGTTTAGCATAGTCAGTGGAGGCCTGGAAGATCCGCACTTCTACGTCGATACTACTGTTTATGTTATTCCAATGCGCAGGGCCTAGTGGGAAACTAGGAACTACACTACACTCTATTCCAGCAGTCCTTCCTCGAATCGAGAAGAAGTATCGGGCAACACCAGATGCTCCATCTTGTCTGCTGGGTCACCCGCGCCCTGATTCGGTAATTTCGCAGGCTGCACAACAGAGGTCAAAAAATCCATCTAACCCAATCTCTAAACCACCAGATAAAGAGGGCAGACAGTCGGACTTGATAGGAAAGAAGTTTTCCACCAATGCTGCTTCATCCATCAAGGCAGCCAATTCTCTGGCAATTTTGGCACGTTATGACCGCCAGATGTGGTCAGAATTATCAGAGTTTCTGGAGCTGATACCTGAAGATCGTCAGCAGGAAGCACAGAGGATAGTGATTGAAGGAGAACGGGCTGCATTGGAAACATTTGAATGCGCCTTAGACATTGCAAACACTAATTTTAGGCAGTTAGCAGGAACTGCTGTTCTCAGACGCCAGGGATGGCTCAGAGCGACCTCGTTTAGACCTGAGGTGCAGACAAAGATTCTTGTTATGGCTTACGATGGTGAGTCACTCTTTGGTAAGCATATAGATGACGCTTTATTGACCATCAAAACAGACACGGCTAAGTTGCTGGGTACCCTGCAATATGAGAGGGGATCTTTCAGAGGATCTAGGGGCCGTGGTTTTTCCTCGAGGGGAAATTACCACAATCATCAAAACAGACAATACCAATCTCAATACAAGCAGCCTTATTATCAGTCATCATACAGGCAATCTTCCTCAAATAATTTCTCTCGTCAAGGCGGACGCCGGCGATCGAGTAATCAAGGCTGCGACTCCAATAAGCGACAATGAGCTTTGCCGGATGCCAGTCCAACCTTCTTCCCTCCCTGTGGGCGCGGAGATCTCAGCCTTTTCCCAACAATGGCAGAACATCACATCAGATCAGTGGGTCCTCGATCTTGTACGAAGAGGACACACTCTGGTGTTCTTAAAGAAACCACCTACAACCCCGCCCAAGGATCCCCCTCCCCCTCAACTTCACTTACTGTTCAAAGAAGCCTTAAAGATGTTCCGCAAGAATGCAATAGAAAGAGTTCCAGTCTCGCAAAAAGGGAAAGGATTCTACTCTCGATTCTTCCTCATAAAGAAAAAATCAGAGGAGTGGCGCCCGATTCTAGACTTGCGCAGACTCAACAAGTTTCTGAAGAAACAGAGTTTTCGGATGGTGACGTTAACAGATGTGTTGAGCTGCCTCAACGAAGGGGACTTTATGGCTTCTCTGGACATGGAAGACGCTTACTTCCATATCCCTACTCACCCCAAACATCGCAAATACCTACGATTCACTGTGGCTGGCGTCCACTTTCAATTCAAGGTGCTTCAGTTCGGGCTAAAATCAGCCCCAAGAATATTCACAAAATGCCTAGCTCCAATCTCAGCCACGCTGAGGTCTCAAGGAATACAAGTCTTTCCATACCTTGACGATTGGCTGCTCAAGGGTCCATCAAAGCAGGCTACGAAACAAGCTGTAAAAATTTGCCTCAATCTGTTCTCGAATCTGGGACTCACTCTCAATGCCAACAAGTCACAGTTGCAACCCCTCCAAGTTCTGACCTTTCTGGGAGCAACACTAGACACCCAACAATGCAAAGCGTTCTTGACTCAGGATCGACAGAGCAAATTACAAAACCTGGCAAGGTTGATTGCAAGAAAAAAGTCAGTTTCTGTCCGAACATTCACTTCTCTTCTGGGGATGTGCTCTTCAGCGATCAGTTTAGTCCCACTTGGAAGACTCAGGATGAGACCACTGCAGGAAGAGTTGCACAAACAATGGCAGCAGGCCGGAGGGTCATTCGACGATTCCATAAAGGTGACCACACAAATGATACAGGCTCTCCACTGGTGGTAAAAAAGAAGCAATCTATCTCCGGGCCTCACATTCCTAGCCACTTTCACAGAGTTTGTCCTGACTACGGATGTATCTATGGAGGAGTGGGGAGGACATCTCCGAGACCTTCTAATTCAGGGTCATTGGTCTCGACACTATCAGAAAAAAACCATCAACAGTCTCAAACTGAGGGCCATTTTCCTCTCTCTGCAAGCATTCCTTCCGAGAACTGCGAACTCCTCGGTGCTGGTGCATACGGACAATACCACCAGCATGTACTACCTCAACAAACATGGGGGAACAAGGTCCCTCTCCCTATCGCAGGAAGCTCAAGAGATGTTGGAATGGGTTATCAAGCATGGCATAACCCTCAGAGCAGAACATGTCAAAGGAATTCAAAATTCCCCAGCCAACAACCTCAGTAGATCTCTCGCAGGTTGCCACGAATGGGAGCTGGAGCAGTTGCAGGTGAACAGGATCTTCCGAATGTGGGGCACACCAACTCTAGACCTGTTTGCAACACAACAGAACAGCAAATGCCTCTATTACGCCAGCAGATTTCCTCAACGGGGATCAAGAGGGAATGCCCTGTCCATGCGATGGTCAGGGATTTATGAGTACGCTTTTCCCCCGATACCATTAATCCCGAGGGTTCTGCAGAAGATGAAGAGGGAACATTGCAGTCTTATCCTAATTGCTCCTCGCTGGCCGAGGCAGTATTGGTTTCAGGAGTTACTTCTGTTGTCACAACAACATCCAATTCGCCTCCATCCAACATTAACCATGTTGACAAGGGAGAGAGGTCAGATTCTGCATCTGGATCCACAATTGCTTCACTTGCACGCATGGCTCCTGACTTCTTAGAATTGAAAGATCTCAAAATTTCTCAGGACTGTAGAGATGTTCTATCTAAAGCCCGCGCTCAAAGCATTATCAAAACATACCGCTTTAAATGGAAGTGCTTCTGTCAGTGGTGCGAAACAAATAACGTACATCCACTTCATGCCCCAACAGGGGATATTCTTCCCTATTTGCTATCACTAGCTAAAGCAGGTCTAGTGTTCTCATCTATCAAGGTCCATCTTGCTGCGATTTCTAGATTCAGAAAGAGTTCTAACACGCCATCACTTTGTTCTTCGTCACTTATCAAACAATTTCTAAAAGGGCTATTTCGAGCCTTTCCTCCAGTTCGACCTTCACCTCCAGAGTGGGATCTCAATACAGTTTTATTTCAATTGATGAGGAGACCTTTTGAACCAATTCACAAGGCTGATTTAACATTTTTGGTTTAAATCATTTTTATTGTATTCCATGAAATAAAACACAGAACAAGTCGGGCAATGTAAGACTTGGGGAGCATACCCCTCCTCTGACCCGTGCCCCCCACCCCCAGGGTGGTCAACGTGCAGCCGGGAAGGGAAAATGTGTCCATGAGAGTGGGCGTGGGCTTGGTGCTGAACGGCAATGCCCCAAACAACCCCAACTGAACAGTCCCCCCTCCCCCCATTCCCCTCCCCCCTCCCTGGATCCCCCCTCCGGTGTGGTTGCTATTCTGATGGCCATTGTACCATCCATCGAACCTGGAAGCACTAGGTGGGTGTGTCAGAGGTTCTCTGGAATTCGTCTGCAAGTCAAAGAACCCTGAGGTATTTTGGGCATGTGAGCTCATTAAATTCATCGGACAGGAGATCCACTAGGGGTTGCCAAGTATGAAGGAATGTGTCCTGTGTTTGGATGAGGGAGGCCTGTATCCTTTCCATTCCCATCGTGTACCAGAGCCTATAGAGCCACCCAGTATGTGTGGGTTTCCGTGTGGAGCCCCATAACGATAGGACGTGTTGCGTCGCCGCCCCATTGTCAGCCCCATTTGTTTTCCTCTGAGTGATTTGAGTGGGAAGGTGATTTTGTTGGGCAGTCCCAGTATTGTGTAAGCGTGGGATATCTGTATCAAAGTATTTGTCTATGTCCCGCAGTACCTGCTCCCAAAATTCCTGCACCTCTGCGCATTCCCAGAGTATGTGGGTTAGAGTGCCTACTTGTCCGCAACCCCTCCAGCATAGACGGTCACAGCGTGGATTACTTTGGTGAAGCCGTGCTGGTGTTAGGTGCCAATAGTAAGCTATCTTGACTGCTGATTCCTTACTAGGCACATTCCTTGCGGTGTGATGGGCCCTGTAATATATGTCTTGCCACTCCTTATCCGTGAGGGGTCGTCCTAGTTCTTGCTCCCATCTTTTCTGACCCGCGGAGCGCGAGGTGGGAATCGGCGGGCATAGCATTTTGCTGTTATCGCTTGTTTATCTGTCTTCTTGGTGTGTAGCCATTTTTCAAATGGAGTGAGGTGGCTGCTGACCAGCGGTAGCGTGTTTCTACCCGTTAGCCAGTGCCGGATCTGAAAGTATTGGAAGCGCGGAATCCGCGGAAGCGCATAGGCCTCCTGTAGAGTTTGCATCGGCATAAAGCCTTCCAGATCGAAAAGGTGACCAGCCGACCTACAGTCGGATGACCTCCAGTGAGGGAAGGATCCAGGAACCATGCCTGGCTCAAAGGCTGCATTATCGAATAGGGGTGTCATCGGCGATGGATAAGTAGTGAGGCCCCTAGTCACCGCCACCTTGTCCCACACCTGCAAAATTGAGCGTGTGATAGGTGATTTCTTCATGTATGCGGGTTGGTCTTGGCGCCTCAGGAATGGGATCCGCCATAGCGGCATTTAGGCCATTGCGCGGTCTAGAAACAGCCACCTCTTTTCAAATTTGGGGCGGTTCCATTCCAAGCGATATCTGAGTTGTGATGCCTGAAAATATCTCTGGGGGTCTGGAACTCCCAAGCTGCCAACCGACGTGGCGTGTCCTGCGAGGTCTCTGCGTAGGCGCGGTCTCTTGCCGGCCCAGACGAACTGTCGGATGACATCCTGCAGTTTCTTAAGCAGGCCTATTGGAGGCGTAACTGGGAGTGTCTGGAATAAATACAGGACCCTCGGCAGCAGAGACATTTTTATTGCCTCTACTCACCCGAACCAAGAGAGTGAGTGTTGGCGCCATCTTGCTAGGTCGCCCAGAAGTTGACTAAGGAGAGTTGAATAGTTCTGTTCCACCGTTTGCGCCGTACTAGGCGTTAGTGATATGCCCAAGTAGGGCATCGACATCTGGAGGAGAGCCCCCCTAGATGTTGATTCAGAAAAGGGGGTGGTGATGAACAGAGTGTCTGAATTAAGCAGACCACTCTTACCCAGTCCAAAGATCAGGGCTTGATCCATCACCGTTATTTATCTCACTGCACCATCCCAGCTCAGAACCTGGCTATATGCAAATCAATCTGTCCCTGGCCCAGTGCATCATGATGTAAATATATAATTTACCGTCTTAATTTCTATGCAGGTAAGTACTTAATCAATAATAACTCAATCGGAAAGAAAGAAGACAGAGTCCGTGGTGTTAGAGTTCTTAGGGGTTTTATTCCTTCAAAAGGAATGGTCAAGACCAGGATATCATGTTCTTCCCACCACAGGGGTGGAAGAAGGGATAGAGCAATGTTTTATTAACAATACATAGCTTATATACTTAGTTTACATCATAGGAAGTAAGAGAGGAGGCGTAACAGCTGAGAGTAGACAAGATAACAGCATCCACGTGTTACTAGTGCGTAATCAGAAGGCGTGGACTAGGCGTAACTGGAGGTGTGTGCTAGAAACGTCACAGATAGGTGTCACAAAGGGGTGGCACTAAGCAGAAAGTCGCAATGTCAGCAGAAATCAGAGGCTTGGATGCGCGCGCAGCTGCATGACGTGTGATTGACGTGAAACTAGAGGGTGCAAGGGGCTTGACATTTGCACTGGCGGAAAGAGACAGAAGTCTGGCATGTCAGATCAACTTGTGCTTCTATCATATCTGATATCTGGTGTTTAGGAACTGAGCTATCTGGGCGGAAAGGTCTCTGGGGCAGAAGCTACTCTATACTGACTGTGAGTGCGTGTATAAGCGCCTGAGTGTCTGCATGAGAAGCGTGGGGGCATGGGCCTTCCATGGGAGCATGGTAACAGAGGCTATGAATTACTTGAATTACTTGCACGGAGACAGGCCGGCCCTTTGGCTCTGCAGCGGAGGGGGATGTTTACTGAAGCTAGTAGGCAGGAATGTATTTTCGAGGAGCGGGACAGATAACTCGAAGGTTGTAGTCAGTCTTGGCAGGCAGCAGGCTGAGCTAAGCGCGGTGGGCCGCGCTGGAAGTAAGGCAGAGTTCACGGGTACGGGGGCAGCCTGGGCTGAGGCTTTCAGAGTCAGGAGGAAGAAAAAGGCTCGATAGCAGGGATTCTGGGCCTACTTTGCCAGAGCTGAAAAACATGTAGAGTACACTACAAAAAGACGTTGGCATAGTATACTTAGGAACGGACTATCCAACCCATTCAGGGTGGGTCTGAAAGAGGACAGGTTAACGTTGGACGCAAATGTATTTGCGTCTTCATAACTGGCACAGGAGGGAAGTTACATGCACTTTAACTCGTACATGGAGACGGTGGGGTACACGCTAGGGAACACAACTTGACCAAAATTTATATTTCCTCATTCCCTCCTTGTTCCCTACGGACCCTTCATGATATATCGATCATCATAAATTGATCAGTTTGTTCTTGTAACATAATTTGTTCGTCTCTCTTCCGTTGTCGGTTTGAGAGAAAATTGGAATGTTCAATGCACGATGTGGCACATAGTCCACATATCGCCGGCCCGCACTGTAGGCACAGGCAACAGCTGAATACTATGACAAGGCCAAAACCTAGGAAGGATAGGATCTTCCATCCCCAAGCAGTTAACGTTGTCCAGAACCAACCGGACCAAGTCCAGGTGCCTGGATTCTGATGTATCTGATTTGCAATTTTATGCAGACGTGTAATAGCTTGATATACAGATGGCGCGTTTTGTGGAATGAAAACACAGCAACTTGACCCGATGACCTTACAGGCTCCACCTCTGTCTGCCAAGATGACGTCAATAACAAGACGATTTTGAAGGACAACAACCCGCATGGCAGATTGCTCCTCTGTTAGGTTACCTAAGGCGGAGGCAGTTTCATGTACTACAGCTTCAAGGGTTCTAGTTAATCTACGGATTAATTTACTGTTTTGGACGGGGCCTAAAAAGAAAAAGAATCCTTTATTAAAATCGGTGTATTGTTCCCATGCCGTTTCTGTATAGTCGACAAGCGAGAGATCTCTTCGGAGTCTATTCTTTACTAGATTTGTGTTTCTGTGGTAGTCAGGAGGGGCTAGAAAAACAGGTGGCAGAAGGAATGCAATATAACAGGTACCATCCCAATCTAGAGGCAGACGTATGTATGCGGTATGACCACAAACAAAATAGGAATGACGGGTAACTTTAAAAGATGATTTACCATGATCACTGAATTCGACCACAGTAGTACATTTACTATGACCTAAGTGTACTGAACCTTTCTTTCTGACACATAATTCACCAGTGACTGGTAATACTGGCATAGCAGGCAGGACTGGTGCAGCTTCAGATTCAACAGTAAGAATCATAAGGTTAATCGTGTAATTACTCAATCCATATACTTCATTTTCTAGATCAGTTCCTAATCTAATGGGGAGTCCCTCCTTATCAGGGTAACAGATGTTGAGCAGTACTAAGTTCAGGTTTCCCCAAACCCAGCTCCCGTCGAGGACAGCAATATCAGAATCTAAGGAATTAATTATTTTGAACCATGCACCACAGGAGCCGTTGTGAGTAAACGGGTACGGAAAGAGGGGCAGAGCTCCCTTGTAATTCTGGTAGGGAGGGAGTCGGCCACATATCCAGCAGTTTGTAGCGTTATTAGTCTGATGGGAGTGGTGTAACATACTAATGAATGTGTTGTTGCGCAGCGCAAGTCTGTAAGAAAGTTCGTGTGGGGGTAACTCGCTAAAAGAGTGTTCAGCAGAAACGTTGTAAGCAGATTGTTCACGCTTGAAAATAGGGCAATAGATTGGAAGGAGTACACTCGCAATAATTATCAGGATACTTAGAAAAAACATGATTAACAATGTCACTATACAGTGACTACGCAGTGATTTGCAGTATGTATGTTTCTTGAATTCTCTCTCTCTCTCTCTATCTCGATCTAGGGGATACATGTCAGAAACTATTTAACCGATTCACCTAGGGGAGGACTTAAACAATTAAACTGTCTGACTTGTTAGATCGAAGCTTGAGTCTGTATTCCTCTTGGGGAGTTTTCTCTCGTTTGGAAACTTCAAAGTCACTGGGCTCGATACAGTCTTTGGAAGGGGTGGACGAGCCTGGGTTGGATTTCAGTCCATTGCATAATTTCACATGGCTCATGTGGATCCACCCCTTTCGGCCCTCAACCTTCACCGCTGTCCTTGTAGTAAGTAGAACGGTCTTCGGCGATTTCCAGCGGGTCTCCAACGGACTTTTCCTGTCGAAGTTCCTTATGAGAATCAGGTCACCTGGACGGACATCATGTGGCTTTACATCAGTGTTGTCAGGGAAGGCTGCGGCAACCTGTGAACGACATGATTGGAGTGCAGACATCAAGGAGGCAAGGTAATCTGTCAACATATTGCAATCAACATCAGTAATTCTCTTAGGAATGGGCGTCCCCCACATATTCGGTGGTCTGCCAAAGACCACTTCGTACGGGGATAGTCCTGATCTCGAATGGGCAACCATTCTCATATAGAATAGTGCCACTGGTAGGGCGACTATCCAGTCGACCCCTTTCTCTTGACATATTTTAGCAAGACGTGTCTTTAGTGTCTGATTATGCCTTTCTACAAGGCCTGCGGCTTCGGGATGTCGGACACAATGGAATTTCCATTGATATCCTAGCAGCAAGGAAACCTGTTTCATTAATTCGGGTGAGAATGGCTGACCGTTATCTGAGTACACGACACGAGGCATGCCGTACCGTGGGAAGAATTCACGAACCAGCTGTTTGGCAGTGGTCGGAGCAGTGTAATCTGGGACTGGGTAGGCTTCGGTCCAACGGGACAGTGCACAAACAACTACGAGGACATGTTTGAATCCTCGACAACGGTCCATCTGGATATAATCCATCTGGAGGACTTCAAAAGGATGATCGGGAGGATGAAATCCACCTTGCTCTACAGGGACGCTTTTACCTGGATTGAACTGACAACAGATCATGCAAGTACGCACTTTCTGTTTTGCTGCTGCTCGTAAGTGTTTATTGCTCCAGATATTCTGTAAACTGTCTAACATTGCTTTTTCTCCTAGATGTGCGGGACTATGTGCTGTATTAATTATGACTTGAACCATAGAGTCAGGGAGAAACCATGTAGATTTTCCCTTCGTCATCCAACCTTGATCTGTCTGGATCCCTCTTAGTTCAATCCATTTCTTTATTTCATCTGGGGTGGCATGTGTCTGAATATCGATAACATCTAGTGTGGGATCCCTGACTGTCATACAATTTGTCGGTCCTTTCGTCTTTGTCATGTCAGTTGTCTGAGTGTGAGTTAATGCTGTATGTTTTGCTGTCTGGTCTGCCAGGTCGTTACCCTGGGAAACAGAATCTGTAACTTTAGTATGTGCTTTACACTTCATGACTGATATGCCTGAGGGCAGATGTATTGCTTCTAACAGTGCTTGAATGAGGGAACCGTGTTGTATCTTGGCACCATGAGAGGTCAAGAAACCTCGTTCTTGCCATAGCATGCCGAAGTCGTGTACGACTCCGAACGCATAACGGGAATCTGTGTATATGTTAACATTTCTGTTCTTGGCTAGAATACAGGCTCGGGTCAGAGCAATAAGCTCTGCTGCTTGAGCAGACAGTATGTCAATACGATGTGTTTCTTTGACTTCAGTTTCAGTGGTCACTGCATACGCGGCCACTAATTCTCCTGTACTTGTTCGCATACATGAACCATCCACATAAAGTGTCAGGTCTGGATTTGTCAGTGGGACATCTGTTAAGTCTCGTCGTGGCTTTGTTACTGCATCAATGATCTCTATACAATCATGCGGGGCTGGATCTGTCATAATTGTAGGTAACAGTGTTGCGGGGTTCAGAATGCTGCAGCGTCTGATTTCTATGTGTGGCTGGAATAACGTTAACTCATAACCTGTCAGTCGTGCTATAGTCAAGTGTTGAGTCTGGGTTCTGTTTAAAAGAACCTCTACAGAATGTGGAACTTGAACTGTTAAAGGATGTCCTAAAACAATTGAATCGCTCTGTCTGATTGCTAATGCTGTTGCTGCTACTGACTTTAAGCACGCAGGGAGTGCCTGGGCTACTGAATCCAACGTACTTGAAAAATAAGCACAAGGCTTATGTGAACCTGCTTGGTCTTGAGTGAGGACAGACAATGCTGTACCCTCACGTTCTGTAACAAAAAGTGTAAAAGGTTTGTTGTAACATGGTGTCGCTAAAACTGGTGCTTGGCATAATGCTTTCTTTAATTCCTCAAAGGCTTGTGTATGTTCCTGAGTCCAAGGAAGGACAGTCGAAGTCGCTGCCTCCTGCGTTGTTAACTGAATGAGTGGTTTGGCTAGAAATGCATACTGAGGAATCCATTGTCTGCAGTACGAGGTGAGGCCTATGAAGGCCCGCACCTCCTTTTGTGTCTGGGGTTGTGGCATATTTGCAACTAACTGAATGCGATCGGGAGTGAGCTGTCTCCCCACTTTGGACAGCAAGTGACCTAAGTACACAACTTGCTGAACACAGAATTGTAGCTTCGAAGGAGACACCTTGTGTCCCTTGTCTGCCAGGAAATGTAGAACTGTCAGTGATGCTTGTTCACATTCGGGCTCACTTCGTGCGGTGATCAGCAGATCATCGACGTACTGCAGTAAAGCGGTGTTAACTGGCATTATGATACAATCGAGTTGTCTTTTCAGTGCTTGGCTATAGATGCTGGGGCTTTCTGTGAATCCTTGAGGTGCGCGTGAAAATTTGAAACTGCGTCCATTTAAACTGAATCCGAAGAGATATTGGCTCTCTGGATCAATAGGTACGCTAAAGAAAGCGTTCTTGAGGTCAATTACGGTAAAGAACGTTGCTTCTGAATCAATAGCAGTCAATAAGGATGAGATGTCGGGAACCACAGGATACTGTGGAATAATGCATTTGTTCAGTTCTCTTAGATCAATCACCAGCCGATATACTGGCGGTGCATTGGGATCAGTACGTTTAAGAATCGGAATGATGGGTGAATTACAGATGTTGGAGTCGGTCTCTACGACCACTCCCTGGGTAATGAGCTCTTCAATGATTTCCAGTAAAGCCACTACAGCATCGGGTGGTAATTTGTATTGTCTGATTCGAGGTAGAACTACACCTTCTTTGAGTGTCACACGGTATGGGGTAATGTGCATACAACCTACATCAGTTGGGCCTTTTGCCCACAGGTGGTCTGGTACATTTTTCAATCTGACATCAAATTTACGTAACATATAATGACCCTTGAAATCCCGCAGAAAGAGTCTAACTCCCTCCGGAGAACAGCAAATTATGGCTCCTAGAGCCTTCAATGTTTTAATTCCTAACAGATTTTCTGGGCATGACTTCGTAAGTAACAAGTCTGTAACACATGATAATGGACCCACAGCCAGGGGGACTGGTTCTGATACCTCATTTACAATGGGCTTTCCTGAAAAACCAAGGGAAACATTCTGAGAGCCTGAGAGGGGTGCCCCTGGAACTTCCTCATGACTGATTGTGGTACGACTTGCCCCTGTATCAATTAAGAACTTTCTGTCCTTTCCTAATACTTGACTGTGTACATAAGGACCTTCTTGATCTACAGGAATTTCAATAAGAGGCAAGCCACCCTCCCTCTCTAGGCTGTTTCATGTGTATCGTGGATAATCGGGGTAAGCGGACTGGGCATACTGGTACATCTGCTGTGAGACTTGCTGAGACGCGGCAATGGGCTGCGGCTGTGATACCGCTATTGTCTGTGCTGTAGGTGATGACGCATGCGTAGGCTGTGTATTCTGCATGGGCTGCATATTCTGTGAAGACTGATGCTGGTTATGGTCTTGTCTAGGCGGATGCGGTCTTTCTTTAGTTTTACCTGTCGCAATGTTATGTTTCAGCACGGGGCATTCATGTACGTAGTGACCTGGCTGCTTGCAATAGTTGCATGTCCCTTTAACGGGAGCTGCTGCGTGACCTGTCTGGGTCGTACCCTTTCTATTCCCGTCGGTATGGACCGACTGGGCTACTAACATTTTCATTTTCGTGTCTTTCATACGTTTTTGTTCCTGGTCCAGTTCCTCTCTAATCCTGTTCTGATGGTATTGTAACATTTGTAACATTTGTGACGGCGTATTTGCTTGCCATGTACTCTCAACCTTGTATACACGATTCTTAACTGCTAACAGAGAGTTTTTAACTAACTTTGATACAAAAAGATGCGGGTACGACTCGCTACTTGGTTTAAGACCACTATTAATAATTAAACACTTCTCGAATCTTGAATAGAAGTCACTGGTATCTTCGTCGGGTTTCTGTTTACATGCTGAGATTGCATCCCAGTCTTCTTTTCTAGTTGTCAATAATCTTGGCAGAACCTGTACTATCAGACCTGGCAGTGCTTTAGTTTTCTCCCCAAGGCCTACCCCTGGGACCCGCTTGTTCTCTTCATCTTCTATTTCTGCCCATGCAATCTTTGTGTCTCCCACCTCCCATTCTTTTTCCTTTAATTTCTCGTAGATGCCCGTGGGCAGTAATACCTTTAACATTTTCATGATATCGTCATACGTATAATCTCCCATCAGTAACATATCTTTAAGCTCTCTGTGAAAGCCTGCAGGATCTTTATCATGGCAGGGTACTAGTTTCTTCATTTCTAACAGTTCTAACTTAGTCAGTGGCGTGTGTACATACACGCGTTTCAAGGTACGATCTTCACCCATAACTGGATGTACTTCTCGTAAGGGGTTCTGACTTTCAATGCCATGTCGGCGTTCCATATGATACATTTTCTTTTCTGAAGGCGGAGCGGGAGCATATTCGGGGCTTATGAAAGTGTCATATCTATGACGTTGTTCTAGAATTATTTGAATTAATTTGGTACTTAAACCTCTCCATCTATCCATGAGTAGTGCGTCTAATACTTCGGGTAAGGGACCTGGGTCAGAATGCTGGTTTCTGTACTTTGTGAGGAGGTGCTGGATCATGTATACACCTGCTAATTTCTGCTCGTCTGGGGAGAGGTTCAGAAATGTCTGTGCTAGGGTGTCATCATTATATATGTCTGGATTTTCGGCCCATGATATGGCTGACCGGGCTAGTTCTTGTTCATCCATAGAATTTAGTACATGGTACCCTACTCGATCTCGAAGCCTTTTATCAGTTTCCTGGAACTGATGTTCAGCAGAATTCGGGTTTGTTAAGGCACAGAAAAGAACTCTCTTGCTTTCTGGACGGATGCCTTTCCTAAGGTAATTTCCTTTACCTACATATGCTATTGTGTCTAGAGTTTCTTCTGGTACTTCATGTTCTTCTTCCCCCTCGGAGGAAGCCTTTTCTTTCTCCTTTAGGTGTATTTCTACTACTGCTTTTCTAATTTTCTTGTGCATACTGGCTATGCAATTCTGTTTATCATGTTTTCCTTCCGATATATTCTGACTCCACCGGTTTAGTGCATCTAACTCACTCTGATCGGTCCCAGGCCTATCTCGTTCTCTTATTAGACAGTTTATGAAAAAACGTAGTATCTGTGCTTGAATGTCAACTTTCTGATGCTCCATGGCATCCTTAACACTATCGGGGTCCTTCCCAGTCTGAACAAACTCATATATTCTATCTAGACGCTCCTTCATTCCTGCATAACACAGCAGGAAATCAGTAGCAGATCTTAACCGTAGTGATGCCATCACCATTATATCGTCTTTCCCGGGTACTGGATCATATCTGCAAACTGAAAGGTTTTCTTTAAACATGTCAAGACGGGGTGATCTGAACGAAAAAGGATTTCGCAGGTCCCCGAGCGGTAACCTGCGTGTCGGTGGCGGGGTGTGAAGACCCCCGGTCGCACCCCCTGAAGCGGAAGCTTGAACATTATCCCTTTGTGGAGTCTGTACCTGAACTTGAATTTGTCTCTTAGTGGGATCAGGTAGACGCGGTTTAGGTAGATCAACTTTAGGTACGGGAAGTGGTGGAGCTGGTGGAACAGGAGAGACCTGTCGCGATGCTGGCAGAATATGATTTTGGGGCGGGTTACCACCCCCGTCCCCGTCGGTAGGCAGGGCGCGAACAGGCAGGTTAGTGTAAGCGGGTGCTACATCCTCTAGATAGGAATTCAGGAATATGTCTCTAGTGGTCCTATGAGTTACTTTAGTTGGAACTAATGGTGGCGGCAGGTCTTTCGGTATTTCTGAAATGGCCTCAGGTGTACCCTCGGCCGCGAGATACATACCGTTTACGAGGTTGTTTCGTGCGCGGTCTACTTGCTCTGTTTTTACTCGGATCCCCTCGATAACTAACTCGTTTTCTTGGACCTTGTCTGATTCTTTAAGTCTGTCTTCTCTACGAAGTGCTTTTTCAGCACGCTTATGTGATTCCTTACGCCAAAACTCTATGGCGTCTTTCTGAGATTGTCTGGCTTTCTTTTTCCATAGTGCTTCCTCTACCTTCATGATGCACTCGGCATCCCATGTTCCGGTAACGGGCCATCTGTGTCTTTCGTCTAGGTGTTTAGTATAGTCAGCCCATAAATCGAGATACAATATGGCATCTATGCCATGCTTATGGTACATAAAGTTACCTGGGGTGTCCCTAGGGGGGATAGGAATTTCTTCCTCTAGTATCCCTTTCCTAGTTCCTATCTGCTTTAACTTGTTAAAAAACGGCATCTTGTTTTACTCGGTACTGAACGCTCGATCCTCACTACTTAATACTGAATGCAGCTAGTTATACAAGAACACATTAATGCACATTAGACAACAGTCACACTCATACCACGACATTAATCACATGGAAAGACATTTTGAAAACATATATGACTACCCCCTATATCAGATGTACTGCTAAACAGTACAGATACACTGCTAAAGCGGTGCAGAACGGATGTACTGCTAAACAGTACAGATACACTGTCTAAAAACAGTGCAGACCGGACTTGTGTACCCAAACCCGTCTAGATACATCCCAGTAATGGTACTCACCGGGAAGCACGGAAACAGAAGGCCTCGGAAAACTCGACTGGACTCGATACTTCGGAAAACTTCGGAAAAACTTCGGAAAACCTCGGAAAACTTCGGAAAACTGGTGGGCCTCTTGACACCTCGGACCTTGCTTCTTTCGTCTAGGCTCTGGTCGGGATCCTCCGCACTCCTCACCGCCTCGTCTGGGTACTGATCGTAATCTTCGTCACCTCCGTGGGCCAGAGGGAGATACAGGAAATCCTGCCGGTACGCGTAGTTTCCTTCTAACTGATGGCAGGGGACAGAGTTTACAACGCACCAACCGGCGCGTGAGGTGGGGGAGGGGTCCCTATTCGGGCGCCAAAATGATGTAAATATATATTTTACCGTCTTAATTTCTATGCAGGTAAGTACTTAATCAATAATAACTCAATCGGAAAGAAAGAAGACAGAGTCCGTGGTGTTAGAGTTCTTAGGGGTTTTATTCCTTCAAAAGGAATGGTCAAGACCAGGATATCATGTTCTTCCCACCACAGGGGTGGAAGAAGGGATAGAGCAATGTTTTATTAACAATACATAGCTTATATACTTAGTTTACATCATAGGAAGTAAGAGAGGAGGCGTAACAGCTGAGAGTAGACAAGATAACAGCATCCACGTGTTACTAGTGCGTAATCAGAAGGCGTAGACTAGGCGTAACTGGAGGTGTGTGCTAGGAACGTCACAGATAGGTGTCACAAAGGGGTGGCACTAAGCAGAAAGTCGCAATGTCAGCAGAAATCAGAGGCTTGGATGCGCGCGCAGCTGCATGACGTGTGATTGACGTGAAACTAGAGGGTGCAGGGGGCTTGACATTTGCACTGGCGGAAAGAGACAGAAGTCTGGCATGTCAGATCAACTTGTGCTTCTATCATATCTGATATCTGGTGTTTAGGAACTGAGCTATCTGGGCGGAAAGGTCTCTGGGGCAGAAGCTACTCTATACTGACTGTGAGTGCGTGTATAAGCGCCTGAGTGTCTGCATGAGAAGCGTGGGGGCATGGGCCTTCCATGGGAGCATGGTAACAGAGGCTATGAATTACTTGAATTACTTGCACGGAGACAGGCCGGCCCTTTGGCTCTGCAGCGGAGGGGGATGTTTACTGAAGCTAGTAGGCAGGAATGTATTTTCGAGGAGCGGGACAGATAACTCGAAGGTTGTAGTCAGTCTTGGCAGGCAGCAGGCTGAGCTAAGCGCGGTGGGCCGCGCTGGAAGTAAGGCAGAGTTCACGGGTACGGGGGCAGCCTGGGCTGAGGCTTTCAGAGTCAGGAGGAAGAAAAAGGCTCGATAGCAGGGATTCTGGGCCTACTTTGCCAGAGCTGAAAAACATGTAGAGTACACTACAAAAAGACGTTGGCATAGTATACTTAGGAACGGACTATCCAACCCATTCAGGGTGGGTCTGAAAGAGGACAGGTTAACGTTGGACGCAAATGTATTTGCGTCTTCATAACTGGCACAGGAGGGAAGTTACATGCACTTTAACTCGTACATGGAGACGGTGGGGTACACGCTAGGGAACACAACTTGACCAAAATTTATATTTCCTCAGGAACAGGGCAGACTAAACTACCAAGCCAATTCTTCACCAGAAAGGAGATAAGCTACCGGGGACCGGTTTCTGGCATTTCAGCCGTCTTCGGCCCGGCTTGCTTGAATCCTGATGGTGCAGTGAGAAAGGGACTCATGTCTGAGTATACCCTGCCACACCTATAGTGGCCAAAAACGATTCAGAAAAGGGGGTGGTGATGAACAGAGTGTCTGAATTAAGCAGACCACTCTTACCCAGTCCAAAGATCAGGGCTTGATCCATCACCGTTATTTATCTCACTGCACCATCCCAGCTCAGACCCTGGCTATATGCAAATCAATCTGTCCCTGGCCCAGTGCATCATGGGAACAGGGCAGACTAAACTACCAAGCCAATTCTTCACCAGAAAGGAGACAAGCTACCGGGGACCGGTTTCTGGCATTTCAGCCGTCTTCGGCCCGGCTTGCTTGAATCCTGATGGTGCAGTGAGAAAGGGACTCATGTCTGAGTATACCCTGCCACACCTATAGTGGCCAAAAACGATTCAGAAAAGGGGGTGGTGATGAACAGAGTGTCTGAATTAAGCAGACCACTCTTACCCAGTCCAAAGATCAGGGCTTCATCCATCACCGTTATTTATCTCACTGCACCATCCCAGCTCAGAACCTGTCTATATGCAAATCAATCTGTCCCTGGCCCAGTGCATCATGGGAACAGGGCAGACTAAACTACCAAGCCAATTCTTCACCAGAAAGGAGACAAGCTACCGGGGACCGGTTTCTGGCATTTCAGCCGTCTTCGGTCCGGCTTGCTTGAATCCTGATGGTGCAGTGAGAAAGGGACTCATGTCTGAGTATACCCTGCCACACCTATAGTGGCCAAAAACGATTCAGAAAAGGGGGTGGTGATGAACAGAGTGTCTGAATTAAGCAGACCACTCTTACCCAGTCCAAAGATCAGGGCTTGATCCATCACCGTTATTTATCTCACTGCACCATCCCAGCTCAGAACCTGTCTATATGCAAATCAATCTGTCCCTGGCCCAGTGCATCATGGGAACAGGGCAGACTAAACTACCAAGCCAATTCTTCACCAGAAAGGAGACAAGCTACCGGGGACCGGTTTCTGGCATTTCAGCCGTCTTCGGCCCGGCTTGCTTGAATCCTGATGGTGCAGTGAGAAAGGGACTCATGTCTGAGTATACCCTGCCACACCTATAGTGGCCAAAAACGATTCAGAAAAGGGGGTGGTGATGAACAGAGTGTCTGAATTAAGCAGACCACTCTTACCCAGTCCAAAGATCAGGGCTTGATCCATCACCGGTATTTATCTCACTGCACCATCCCAGCTCAGAACCTGGCTATATGCAAATCAATCTGTCCCTGGCCCAGTGCATCATGGGAACAGGGCAGACTAAACTACCAAGCCAATTCTTCACCAGAAAGGAGACAAGCTACCGGGGACCGGTTTCTGGCATTTCAGCCGTCTTCGGCCCGGCTTGCTTGAATCCTGATGGTGCAGTGAGAAAGGGACTCATGTCTGAGTATACCCTGCCACACCTATAGTGGCCAAAAACGATTCAGAAAAGGGGGTGGTGATGAACAGAGTGTCTGAATTAAGCAGACCACTCTTACCCAGTCCAAAGATCAGGGCTTGATCCATCACCGTTATTTATCTCACTGTACCATCCCAGCTCAGAACCTGGCTATATGCAAATCAATCTGTCCCTGGCCCAGTGCATCATGGGAACAGATTTAGAAAAGGGGGTGGTGATGAACAGAGTGTCTGAGTTAAACAGACCACTCTTACCCAGTCCAAAGATCAGGGCTTGATCCATCACCGTTATTTATCTCACTGCCCCATCCCAGCTCAGAACCTGGCTATATGCAAATCAGTCTGTCCCTGGCCCAGTGCATCATGGGAACAGGGCAGACTAAACTACCAAGCCAATTCTTCACCAGAAAGGAGACAAGCTACCGGGGACCGGTTTCTGGCATTTCAGCCTTCTTCGGCCCAGCTTGCTTGAATCCTGATGGAGCAGTGAGAAAGGGACTCATGTCTGAGTATACCCTGCCACACCTATAGTGGCCAAAAACGATTTAGAAAAGGGGGTGGTGATGAACAGAGTGTCTGAGTTAAACAGACCACTCTTACCCAGTCCAAAGATCAGGGCTTGATCCATCACCGTTATTTATCTCACTGCCCCATCCCAGCTCAGAACCTGGCTATATGCAAATCAGTCTGTCCCTGGCCCAGTGCATCATGGGAACAGGGCAGACTAAACTACCAAGCCAATTCTTCACCAGAAAGGAGACAAGCTACCGGGGACCGGTTTCTGGCATTTCAGCCTTCTTCGGCCCAGCTTGCTTGAATCCTGATGGAGCAGTGAGAAAGGGACTCATGTCTGAGTATACCCTGCCACACCTATAGTGGCCAAAAACGATTTAGAAAAGGGGGTGGTGATGAACAGAGTGTCTGAGTTAAACAGACCACTCTTACCCAGTCCAAAGATCAGGGCTTGATCCATCACCGTTATTTATCTCACTGCCCCATCCCAGCTCAGAACCTGGCTATATGCAAATCAGTCTGTCCCTGGCCCAGTGCATCATGGGAACAGGGCAGACTAAACTACCAAGCCAATTCTTCACCAGAAAGGAGACAAGCTACCGGGGACCGGTTTCTGGCATTTCAGCCTTCTTCGGCCCAGCTTGCTTGAATCCTGATGGAGCAGTGAGAAAGGGACTCATGTCTGAGTATACCCTGCCACACCTATAGTGGCCAAAAACGATTTAGAAAAGGGGGTGGTGATGAACAGAGTGTCTGAGTTAAACAGACCACTCTTACCCAGTCCAAAGATCAGGGCTTGATCCATCACCGTTATTTATCTCACTGCCCCATCCCAGCTCAGAACCTGGCTATATGCAAATCAGTCTGTCCCTGGCCCAGTGCATCATGGGAACAGGGCAGACTAAACTACCAAGCCAATTCTTCACCAGAAAGGAGACAAGCTACCGGGGACCGGTTTCTGGCATTTCAGCCTTCTTCGGCCCAGCTTGCTTGAATCCTGATGGAGCAGTGAGAAAGGGACTCATGTCTGAGTATACCCTGCCACACCTATAGTGGCCAAAAACGATTTAGAAAAGGGGGTGGTGATGAACAGAGTGTCTGAGTTAAACAGACCACTCTTACCCAGTCCAAAGATCATGGCTTGATCCATCACCGTTATTTATCTCACTGCCCCATCCCAGCTCAGAACCTGGCTATATGCAAATCAGTCTGTCCCTGGCCCAGTGCATCATGGGAACAGGGCAGACTAAACTACCAAGCCAATTCTTCACCAGAAAGGAGACAAGCTACCGGGGACCGGTTTCTGGCATTTCAGCCTTCTTCGGCCCAGCTTGCTTGAATCCTGATGGAGCAGTGAGAAAGGGACTCATGTCTGAGTATACCCTGCCACACCTATAGTGGCCAAAAACGATTTAGAAAAGGGGGTGGTGATGAACAGAGTGTCTGAGTTAAACAGACCACTCTTACCCAGTCCAAAGATCAGGGCTTGATCCATCACCGTTATTTATCTCACTGCCCCATCCCAGCTCAGAAACTGGCTATATGCAAATCAGTCTGTCCCTGGCCCAGTGCATCATGGGAACAGGGCAGACTAAACTACCAAGCCAATTCTTCACCAGAAAGGAGACAAGCTACCGGGGACCGGTTTCTGGCATTTCAGCCTTCTTCGGCCCAGCTTGCTTGAATCCTGATGGAGCAGTGAGAAAGGGACTCATGTCTGAGTATACCCTGCCACACCTATAGTGGCCAAAAACGATTTAGAAAAGGGGGTGGTGATGAACAGAGTGTCTGAGTTAAACAGACCACTCTTACCCAGTCCAAAGATCAGGGCTTGATCCATCACCGTTATTTATCTCACTGCCCCATCCCAGCTCAGAACCTGGCTATATGCAAATCAGTCTGTCCCTGGCCCAGTGCATCATGGGAACAGGGCAGACTAAACTACCAAGCCAATTCTTCACCAGAAAGGAGACAAGCTACCGGGGACCGGTTTCTGGCATTTCAGCCTTCTTCGGCCCGGCTTGCTTGAATCCTGATGGTGCAGTGAGAAAGGGACTCATGTCTGAGTATACCCTGCCACACCTATAGTGGAGGAGAGCCCCCCTAGATATTGAGGCAGTCTGCTAGACGCACGGGCATTACGCCCAAGCGGTAGTACCAGAGACTTCCCGATGTTCATTTTAAACCCTGATACTTTCCCGAACGCCTCCATTTCCGTTAAGAACGTCGGGATCGACTTAATAGGATCCTCCATCGCTGCGAGGATATCATCAGCGTAGAGGCTTATGGTCTGCAATTCCCCACCAAATTTGACTCCGGCAATCGCTGGGTTGTCTCTGACCCTTTTTGCGAACGGTTTCGATGTAGAGAGCGAATAGCAGTGGGGAGAGTGGGCACCCCTGTCTGGTCCCTCTTTGGATGTCAAATGGTTTGGAGCACACCCCGTTAACCCGAATGACCGCTTGTGGGGCCGCGTAACAACTGGCGACCCAGGTGCGGAAACGTTCACCCACCCCAAAGCGCGCTAGGGTGGAGTCCAGATACCCCCAGTCGACCCTGTCAAACGCTTTTTCCGCGTCTGAGTCATTGAAGTGGGCTTTGTCTATGACATTAAGCAGGCATTTTGTGTTGTCCGCACATTATCTATTTGGAATAAATCTTGCTTGATCAGGTTCAATGACGCCTGGCAGGCATGGGCCCAGCCTCGCGGCTAATATGCCGGTAAATAGCTTAAGGTCCAAGTTGAGCAGTGATATGGGTGTATAAGCTGCACAGTTGGTCTGTCTTTTCCCGGTTTTGGCAGGACGATTACGTCAGCCTCTAGCATGTCACGCGGAATGGAGCCTGGGCCTTGGAAAGAGTTGAACAGTCTTGCCAGGATCGGGGGTATCAGAGGGCAAAATGTTTTATAGAAGCCCGCTGAGAAGCAATCTGGGCCTGGCGCCTTAAGCGATTTGAGGCGTGCTATTGCCGAGATGACCTCGTCCGTTCTTATTGGTGCATCAAGAGAGCGCGCGTTTGCCTCGTTGAGGGCTGTGACAGCCGCAGTTTGAAGATATGAGTCCACTCCCCCCCGTCCAGGCCAGGCTCCACCGCGTATAACGAAGCGTAAAATGCCCGAAACGTTTTGGCCATCTGCTAGTCTCCCTGTAGCTCTCGCCTGTTGCTATCCTGGATGGACGTGATCTTTGAGCACAGGACCTTAGCTTTGAGTCTGCTGGCTAGCAGACGACCCGTTCTATCACCGCCCACGTAGTAAGTATGGCGCAGGCGTAGTGCCGTGTATTCTGCGCGGTCCAAGTCAAGGCTCGCCAATTGGGCCCTGGCCGCTTTAAGCTTGCGCCAGATCCTGGGGGCCCCTGTTCTGCTGTGGATCCGCTCCAGTTCAAGCACTTGGTCGGACAGCAGCTGTCTTTTGTCCCGGCGTTCCTGGGCTTCAGCTGCTGCTACCGCAATTAGTTCCCAGCGCACCACCGCCTTCAATGCCCCCCACAGTGCCGTCAGTGGAATGTCTGCTGTGTCGTTTGTGGCTAAATATTCAGTGATGCGCGTGTAAGAGAGTTTCTTTGAGGCTCCATCTACCTTTCTGTGTCCATGTTCTAGGAAATTGTATGTGTAGCGCGAGTGCGTCGTGGTCGGAGAGTGCTGCAGGGATGACGTCAATGTACGTGACTAGAGACGCCACGTCCGAAGACCCTAGGAAATGGTCTATGCGTGCGTATGTGTGATGTACGTGCGAGTAAAAGGTATTTCCCGGGGTGTCAGGGTATGTCATCCTCCAAAGGTCTACAAACCCTCTACTCGCTAACCATTGTTCCCCTTCTTTGGCGATCGCCCTTGTAGAACCAAACCTGTGGCCTGACCTGTCTTTGTTGGAGTCCATCACAAGGTTAATGTCACCCCCCACCAACGTGGAATTGATGTTGTGAGTTAGCATGTCTGCCAAAGCCCCTGTGAGAAAGGATTTTTGCTTAGTGTTGGGTGCATATATCGACCCGATCACGGCTGACCACCCCCAGTTGAATTTTATAAGCTAGGAGCCTCCCTTTTATGTTCGCAACTTTGTCCCCTACCAGGCCCTTGAAGTGGCGCGCAAACAAAATGGCAACCCCAGCTTTTTTCTCTGCAGTGGAGCAATAGTATTGGGTCGGGAAAGCCCTGGATCGCATTCAGTGCCAATCTTTGGGAAGTAGATGTGTTTCTTGGAGTAGGCAAACTTCCACTTATGAGTTCTCTAGAAAGGATAAGACAACCCTACGCTTTATGGGGTTGTTAAGCCCTTTGACATTTAGGGAGATGACCTGCAATGTGGATTACGCCATTTGAGAGTCATAGGTAAGTCCCTCTTCGCATCGGGGCATCTTTAGCCTTGCTGTCATCTTTGCGTTGCTTAAGGTACACCACACCGGAGTCTCCCTTCCCTCCCAACCCAAATCCCCCCCCCTGCCCCTCCCTTCCCCCCGCTCCCCCTCAGAACCCCCCAACAACAACCCCCCCCCCCAACCCAACACCTCAACAGTGAGAAATTATTGTCCCAGTCCTGCCGGTCCATCGCAGGGCTGTGGTGTCATTACCTGGTGGAGCACTTCCAAGTGGCGGCCTCTGTGGCCCCCCGCCCGCCCCCCTGAGCCTAGATTGTAAGAGTGCTAAGCAGTCCCCCCCATTGTCAGGGCTCATTCAGAGGTTGACGTCTCTTTGGCCACCTCCCGGATGGCCGTGGCCCTCTCCTGAGAGATGACGTGGGCCTCGGGCTTCAAATGTGATACAGGCGACCATCTGCTGCCGACTTTCTGCCATCCTCCTTTGGGTGTCCCTGTGATGGTTGCATGGATGTCTGGTCATCCGGTTGCTCTATGCCCAGTAGTGCACAAGTGTCTTGCAGTGATCGCATTTGATGCAGGGCCCCTTTCCATTTCAGGGCTCGACAAATCTGAAAAATTGTACTAGTCCTGCAGGTCTAGTAACTTGGAAAATCCCCTCGACCCAACTGCAACCTACTTGACCTCTGCCTTTGAAAACAGAGCAAAAGTGACAAGTTAACAAGATTTAAAGGCATCTTTATTGCTTAGTTCCTTTGTGAGCAATAAAAATGTCTTTAAATCTTGTTATCTTGTCACTTTTGCTCCGTTTTCAAAGGCAGAGGACAAAAGTTAGTTTGTTTCCTACTCGCCAGAAAGGGCGAGTAGGAGCTAAAAATAGCTCGTCCTCATCCATTCTCCCTCGCAAATGCGAGCGGGGGAGTGGATTTGTCGAGCCCTGCCATTTAAAAATCAGTCTAAACGGGTGACCCCAGGTGTAGGGGATCTCCTCCTTTCGCAGAAAGTCCGTGGCTACCTTGAAAGCTTTCCGCTTCTGCAGGGTGATGGCCAAGAGATCCTGGTACAGGGCTATTGGGCAGTTACGGAACTGAAGGGGTTGCTTCCGCCGAGCTTCCTTGAGGATCCTTTCTTTGAGCGGGCAGTCTGGCAAGAAAGCCAATATGTCCGGTGGGGGGCAGGCGAACGTCTAGGGAGCCCCACTCTGTGCGCCCTATTGATCCTAACTACAAAGTCTGTTGGTTCCCCCTGGACGTCGCGAAAGAGAGCTTGCAAGTAGCTGGTAATGTTCGTCCCCTCTTCCTTGAGAGGGACCCCCCGGACCGGTTTGTTATTTCGACGGGACCGGTTTTCCAAGTCCTCTGCATGTGCCTGCAGGTCCAACTGTTGGTCTTTCAGTCCTATGACCTCCTGTTGTAGTTGCTCTATCTCCTCACTTCTGGTTTGGTCCTCCTCTTCAATTGCTGCCACCCGCTCCCCGAGGCCGTCCACTTCTCGTCTAATCTTCCGGACCTCTCCCGCCACTTCTTGTTGCAATGTTTTGAAGTCGTCCCTAAGAGTGTTGAAGTGATTCCAGGAAGGACTTAGTAATGGGCACTTCTGCCCCTGCGGGCCGGGTTGTAGTTTTGTGGTCTCGGGTGAGGGCGGCCCTTTTTCATTTCTTATCTGGTTCTTAGCGAGTGTGAGAAGTTGGCCTGATATTCAGTGTTCACTATTCTAGTGATCACTATGTATCAGTCCAAACAACCCTTATGGTGATTGGTTGTAAGTCAACCTTATAGACCAGCTATCCTAGTAGCGTGGATACGAGCAGTCTTCGGGCTAAACTCTAGAGGGCGTGTTAAGCCAGCTGTTATACCATCACATATACCCCTTGAACACCAAGTGAAAGGACACCACACAAGTGTTATGAAAATAAACAGTGTATTTATTTAGATCACAACAGCCCTGTACTCTTTATGAGGACAGGGTACTAAACACACAACAAAACTCTTACGAAAATACTTTAAGTTGCACAATTTACACAAATGCCCGAGGGGCACGAAAAACCATATACTATGAAAGTGGAATGCGAAATTACTAGCAGGTAAGTACTGGACTAATAGGCTTTGGAATCGCTAGGACTACTTTACTGAACCTTCAGATTACTAGTAGGAGGCCTAGGGGACTCGGGTGCAGAGTGTGCACTCTCACGCGGGATGCGGGACAAAGTCTATGGGAGCTAGTAAAGGCAAAGTTAGTGTTCTCGGGCGAACCCGATAAGGTAGATCGAAAACGACAGTGGATCTGGACCCTCGGATAGTGAGGCTATGCTGGGGCACCGAAATGCCGAAGTTACCTAGCCCAGGGTCTGCAGCTGCATAGGTCTGAAAAGACGTCGGGAATCCTCGTTGACGAACCAGGAGCCTGAAGAAAGAGTTGCTGGCAGGCGACCAGTGAAGATTGTTCGAAGTGATTCAAGCCTGGATCGAAGATGGATGACACCTGAAAGCAGAGGGGACCAAGTTCTTAATCACTAGCCAGTGATTGTGTGGGCACCAGGATGGCACCGGGCGAAGTCACCTCGACCAGGTGAGTGGGCGACGCTGGGCTCTGCAGTCTCACGGACCAGGAGGCGTTGTCGGCGACCAGGATGGAGGTGCGAGCTGTCCCACGATGGTTGATGCTGTTGACGTTGCTGGACCCAGGATTGGGGCAACAAGTCTTGGCAAATTCAAGCCCACGCGGTGGACCTAAAATGGCGTCTGGAGTGGACCAGGAGAGTCCGGGGTGCTCCTCTTTTGGAAGGGAGCAAGGGCCAGTCTGGAGCAACCAGACCAGCAGTGGTGATGTCGTCGGGCGTCGTCGGGAAGGCCACAAGCCAGCGGGCTAGTAGCCAGACAACGCGGTGAGCAGCAAAAAGCAGAAGGACCCACGCAGATCTCTTGGATGCTGGGAGGCTGGACTTCGGTGCTGGAGCTGCTCAGGGTCGGGGCTTCTCGGACCCCAAAGCACTCACCAGAGGATCCCTCGGCGGTCGTGCTGGATAGAAGTCGTGCAGTTGTGATGATGGCCGGTCCCTCGTGGTCTCGTCGCACCTACGGTTCTCAGCTTAGCTGTAGAGGGCAGAGGTGCCATGGAAGCCGGGTCTCGTCGAGCTGGTCAGTCGGATTCCGGAGGAAGGACGTGCAGCAAACCGCAGAGTTCTTAGATGGTGC
Organism: Lissotriton vulgaris; assembly: GCF_964263255.1. Classification (NCBI taxonomy): domain Eukaryota; kingdom Metazoa; phylum Chordata; class Amphibia; order Caudata; family Salamandridae; genus Lissotriton; species Lissotriton vulgaris. The sequence continues at coordinate 1,340,503,528 of NC_141695.1, read as the reverse complement.
CTGCGGATGCAGGGTGACTACTCCTTAGTCACAAGGGAGAAATCTTGAGAAGAGTCGAGAGTTCCTTTCGTGGAAAGTAGTTTCTTGATTCAAAGATGATCTAATTTGGAAGGGTCCCCGCTCCTGCCTTTATCCTAAAGAAAGGGGTGAGTACGCGACTAGGTCCTGCCCTAGGGGTGGGACCAGGAAGGGGGGTGGTTACACCCCTCTCCCATGCCGGACTTTCCCCAGGCCAGGGGCTGGTGTGCCCCTGGAACTGGTTCTAGCCGGCAGATGCGTAGTGAGCACCGGGGTGCCACTTGCAGTCACCTTCCTGTAAAGCCCTGCCTACCCAGGATACACAAAACCCTGTCTGGGATGGTGCTAGCACCGCCCCTGACAGGAAACCCTTTGTCCAAGCTCCCCTCGCTGGAAGGACTCCCAGCTGCAGGGGGTCAGACTTGTGTCTGTGGTGGCAGCATCCATTTTGTAATGCTGAGGCTTGAGTTAACTTTAACCGGGGTTCACAGTTACATACATGTCGTGTCCCTCTAGAAGGGTGGAATGCTAACCCCGTCGCCAGAATTGGCGAGGGGTTAGTATTCCAATTCGTATGACACCTTACTCGACATGTTTTGATAAAGCGATACCAAAGATAGCATTTAACCGCTAGGATTATAATGCACTTAAGAGTATATGGTATGCGTTATCATGGAACAGCTATTAGGACTTGGTTCCGCAAGCTGCAAACGGGCTCAGCTCATGCCAGAGCACCATCTCACACGATTCCAAGCACTCTGCCTTCAGGACTGTCAAGGCCTGCCCTAGGAGTGACTGATAGGAATCTGTGTGTCCATTTTAGGGTTAGATATAGGTATACTATATCTAAAGCAAAGGGTGACTACACCACCTTGCCCCAGCTGTCGTGCAGCCAGTTGTGTCAGATTTAGATGGCCATCCAGGGGTGGCATAATACATGCTTCAGCCCCTGGTAGGCCCTGGGTACACCTATGCCCTGAGTTACAGGGTCTGATAAGGTGGCCCAATACCAATTGGGTGATGCACCTAAGGTACAGGTGTCAATTTAGTGAGAGAACAGCTAGGCTGTGGGTCTGATTAGCAGGCCCACAGCCAGAGAAAGTCGTAAACCAGTGAAACAAAAGCAAAAAATCTGGGTGATCATAGGATTGCAGACCCTACTCTCCTACATGACCCCCCCCCCCCAAACTTTGGGACAATAAACTAACCTTGACCAGGTGAGTCTTCTTGTTCTAAGTGGAAATACCTGGAGAGCCCATCTGCATTGCCATGATCAGTGCCAGGTCTATGTTCCACTGTAAAATCCATCCCCTGTAGGGAAATGGACCACCTAAGCAGTTTGGGGTTTTCACCCTTCATCTGATTTAGCCACAAGAGGGGCTTATGGTCGGTCTGAATCTTGAAATGAGTGCCAAACAAGTATGGCTCAGTTTCTTCAGGGCCCAAACCACAGCAAAGGCCTCCCTCTCAATAGCTGACCAATTTTTCTCTCTGGGGGTCAGCCTTCTGCTTATAAAAGCAATGGGCTGGTCATTACCATCAAAATTCAGTTGAGATAGAACAGCTCCCACACCCAACTCAGAAGCATCTGTTTGGACAATGAATGGTTTGGAGTAGTCTGGACTCTTGAGGATAGGTGCTGTGCACATGGCCTGCTTTAGGTCATCGAATGCTTTTTGACAGCCTGCTGTCCACTGAACTTTCTTTGGCATTTTCTTACTTGTCAGTTCATTAAATGGAGTCACAATTGATCCATAATTTCTGACAAACTTTCTATAGCACGGGTACTCATAGTACGGCCCGCAGGCCAGCAGCGGCCCGGCAAGCCTTCCGTGGCGGCCCGCGGGCCATGAGCCAGAGTACCCGTGTTTACTAAGACTGTCTGCAAACACTGCTGCTCTATGGGGGCCAGGCAATTTATTCCGGCGGAGCTGCAGGGGCGCCGAGAGGGTGTGAAAGACAGCAATGCCCCATTCACAATCAAATGGTCTTTTTGAAGACCTGTGAAACACTCGGGTGGGGCTGTGTGTCTGTGCGCGCTGGGAAAACAGGCTGGGGAAGCTGTCACAGCCCGGGTGTCACAGGCAGGGTGGGGTGACAGAGGGAGGTAAAGGGACAGAGACAGAGGGAGGGAAATGGAGACAGAGAAATGGAGACAGAAAAAGGTAGACAGACAGAGGGAGGAGGGCGATAGAGGGATGAGGGTGATAGAGGGATGAGGGCGACGGAGTGCGGGAGTGAGGGAAGGGGAATGAGGGAGGGAGTGAGGGAGTGAGGGAAGGGGAATGAGGGAGGGAGTGAGGGAAGGGGAATGAGGGAAGGAGAGTGAGGGAAGGGGAATGAGGGAGGGAGAGTGAGGGAAGGGGAGTGAGGGAGTGAGGGAAGGGGAGTGAGGGAGAGAGGAGTGAGGGAGAGAGAGGAGTGAGGGAGGGAGTGAGGGAAGGGGAGTGAGGGAAGGGGAGTGAGGGAGGGAAGGAGAGTGAGGGAGCGAGGGAAGGGAAGTGAGGGAGTAAGGGGAGTGAGGGAAGGGGAGTGAGGGAAGGGGAGGGAAGGGGAGGGAGGGGGAGTGAGGGAAGGGGAGTGAGGGAAGGGAGTGAGGGAAGGGGAGTGAGGGAAGGGGAGTGAGGGAAGGGGAGTGAGGGAAGGGGAGGGAGGGAAGGGGAGGGAGGGAAGGAGGGAGAGGAATGGAGAGGGAAGGGAGAGGGAGGAGAGGGAGGGAGAATGAAGGGGAGGGAGAGGGAAGGAGATGAAGGGAGAGGGAAGGAGAGAGGGAGAGGGAGTGAGACAGTCAAAATGAGGGTGAGATAGGGAAAGAGAGGGAGCGAGACAGAGGGAGACCGGGGAAGGAGAGAGGGAGATGGAGGGAGGGAGGGAGATAGAGGGAGGGAGGGAGAGAGAGAGAGAGAGAGATGTATATATATATGTATGCCGGGTCTGGTAGCTCAGTGGACAAAGGCGTCTGCTGCAGGGACCTGTGTTCAACCTCATGGTCACAGTTTTTTTGTTGCTCTAGCCCCGTTCCCCCCCCCCCCCACTGACCCCGCCCCCCACCAGTGCGGCCCTCGGACACAAACCACACTGTAAATTTGGCCCCTGAGAGAAAGTTTGTGAGTACCCATGTTCTATAGTAACCAGTCAGGCCCAAGAAAGCTCGAACCTGAGTCTGGGTGGTTGGAGGAGCCCAGTCCCTGATTGACTGTATCTTGCTCTCCAGTGGCTGAACTTGGCCTCCACCTACAAGGTGGCCCAAGTATACAACCTGTGTCTGCCCTATCTGGCACTTTGTGGCCTTGATAGTGAGACCTGCTGCTTGCAGTGCCTCTAACACTTTCCTCAGGTGGACCAGGTGATCCTCCCAGGTTGAGCTAAAGACAGCTATATCATCAAGATATGCTGCACAGAAGTCATCCAGCCCAGTGAGAACATGATTCACCAGCCTTTGGAAGGTGGCAGGTGCATTTTTCAAACCAAAGGGCATTACCACAAATTGATAATGCCCACCAGGGGTAGAAAATGCTGTCTTGGGCTTGGCATCCTCAGTTAACCTGATTTGCCAATACCCAGCTGTCAGGTCAAATGTACTTAAGTAGTTGGCAGAAGTTGTTCATCTGCCCTTGGTATTGGGTGGGCATCAGTCTTAGTGACTGCATTGAGACCCCTGTAGTCTACACAAAACCTCATCTCTTTCTTACCACCCTGGGTGTGAGACTTTGGCACTAGAACTACTGGACTAGCCCAAGGGCTGTCTGAGGGTTCAATGACTCCCAACTCCAACACTTTCTGCACTTCTGTTTTGATGCAGTCTCTAACATGATCAGGCTGCCTGTAGATTTTACTCTTAACTGGCAAGCTGTCACCAGTGTCAACCTCATTGGTACACCAATTGGTCTGACTGGGTGTTGGAGAAAACATATGCCTGAAGGATTGAAGAACTTGTTTGCAATCCTTCTGTTGATGTTCAGAGAGGCTGCCACAAAAGACAACACCATCTACTGATCCATCATCAGGATTCTGAGTGAGCAGGTCTGGGAGAGAGTCACTCTCTTCCTCCTGTCCCTCATCTATGGCCATGAGCAAGCTCATGTCCTTCCTGTCGACATATGCTTTGAGCCTGTTCACATGAAGCACCCTGTGGGGGCTTCTGGGAGTTCCGAGGTCCACCAGGTAGGTGACCTCTCCCTTTTGCTCAAGGATTGTGTGGGGCCCAGACCATTTGTCTTTGAGTGCTGCTGGGGCCACTGGCTCCAACACCCACACCTTCTGTCCAGGCTGGTATACAGTCAGGACAGCCTTTTGGTCATGCCAGGCTTTTTGAAGTTCCTGGCTAGCCTCAAGGTTTTTGGATGCCTTTTCCATGTACTCAGCCATCCTGGAGCGGAGACCAAGTACATAGTCCACTATGTTGGTTGCAGGCTTTTTGAGAGGTCTCTCCCATCCTTCCTTCACCAAACACAGAGGTCCTCTTACAGGATGCCCATACAAAAGTTCAAAAGGGCTGTAGCCAACCCCCTTCTGTGGGACTTCTCTATAAGCAAATAAAAGGCAGGGTATCAGGACATCCCATCTATGCCTGAGCTTTTCAGGTAGTCCATGAATCATCCCTTTTAGGGTCCTGTTGAACCTTTCAACAAGCCCATTGCATTGTGGATGATAGGGTGTAGTGAACTTGTAGTTGACACCACATTCCTTCCACATAGCAGTTAAGTAGCTTGACATGAAGTTTGCACCTCTGTCAGAGACAACCTCCTTAGGGAAGCCCACTCTGGAGAACACTCCAACTAGGGCTCTTGCCACAACAGGTGCTGTAGTGGTCCTAAGGGGAATAGCTTCAGGATACCTGGTGGCATGGTCCACCACCACCAGTATAAACCTGTGCCCTGATGCTGTCTGGGGTTCCATTGGTCCAACAATGTCAATCCCCACCCTTTCAAAGGACACCCCCACCACAGGCATTGGTATAAGGGGGGCCTTTGTTGTGCCACCTGACTTACCACTGGCTTGGCAAGTGACACAGGAGCGACACAACTCCTTGGTATCCTCATTCATGTGAGGCCAGTGAAAGTGTGAGACAATTCTGTCCCAAGTCTTGTTCTGGCCTAAGTGACCTGCAAGGGGAATCTCATGGGCCAAGGTGAGAAGGAAACCTCTCAGAGACAAGGGGATGACCAGCCTCCTTGTTGCACCAGGCTTGGGGTCTCTTGACTCAGAGTATAGGAGTCCATCTTCCCAGTATACCTTGTGGGCACCTGTGGCGTTCCCTGCAGCCTCAGCAGCAGCCTGCTGTCTGAGGGGTTCAAGAGAAGGGCAGGCTAACTATTCCTTCCCCAGGTCTGCTCTGGAGGGTCCCCCTGAGCCCAGAAATTCAACTTGATCAAGTTCAAATTCTTTAGGCTCAGTTTCCCTCAGCTCCTGTAGGTCAGCCTCCTCTGAGACTTGATCCTCAACCTGGGGCAAGGGGGAAGGCAATGCCTTAACCCTCCTGTTCTTCTTCTTGGAAGGTGTCTGGTCCATTGTTCCAGGATCCAGCACCTGTTCAGTGGGGCATTTTCTGGCCTGTGACCTAGTCACAGCAAGCACATGTGCTGGCAAGCCTAACATCTCCATGTGAGTCCTCTGCTCCACTTCTGACCATTGTGATGACTCCAAATCATTGCCCAATAAACAATCCACTGGGAGGTCTGAACTAACTACAACCTTCTTTTGGCCATTTACCCCTCCCCAGGAGAAAGCAACAATCGCCATACTATGACTGGTAGTGACGTTGCTGGCATTGGTCACCAGGAAATCTGTACCTGGCATGATCTGTCCAGGGTCCACAAAGTTAGGTGTCACCATGGTGACACTGGCACAAGTGTCCCTATAGGCCTGAGCCATTTTGCCATTTATCAAATGTGTCTGCCTGTATTTGCCCAAAGTATTGGGACTGATATCAGGGGATATATCCATATCCCCTGTACAGACAAGGACAGCCTGAGTGAGTGTGCCAACTAAGTTGTCATACCCCTCAGAACCCAAGGTTAACCCAACTAATCCCTTGGGAGGTGCACTACCACTGCTGACTGTACTAGGGGGTGCAGTTGCCTTAGGGGCTGCAGTGGCAGGAGTTTGCCCTCCTTTCTTGGTGCACTCACTAAACCAGTGAGTTTTACTTTTACAGTATTGGCACCACCTTTTTGACTGGCCTTCTTGATTCTTCTGGGAAGCCTGACCCCCACCCTCTTTGGATTGTTGGGGACCTGTCGAAGACTTCTGGTCATTTTGTTCGCCTTTGGTATCTTTACCCTTCTGGTCTGCTTTCTCCTGACCACCCTGGTTCTGGCCCTGGTTCTGCTTAACCCTTGTTCTGACCCATCTCTCTGCCTTCTTTCCCAATTCTTGGGGAGAGGTCAGATCTGAGTCAACAAGGTGCTGATGCAACAACTGGTTCTGACAATTGTTTAAAATCTGGTCCCTCATGATCAGATTGTACAATCCTGTATAATCAGTAACCTTACTGCCCAGCAACCAGCCCTCCAAAGCCTTAGTGGCACAATCTACAAAGTCAGACCAATCCTGAGACTGAGTTTTCTGGGTATCCCTGAACAGCAACCTGTACTGCTCAGTGGTTAGGCCAAACCCATCTATCAGTGTATTCTTCAGGACTTGGTAATCATTAGCATCCTCAGCTCTAGTAGTGAGGAGCTTGTCTCTACCTTTACCTTCAAAGGAGAGCCACAAGATAGCTGCCCACTGGCTCTGGGGGACACACTGTACAGTGCAAGCCCTCTCCAAAGAAGTTATCCATTTGTGGATATCATCCCCTTGTTTAAAGGGGGGGCACTATCTTACTCAGGTGTCTGGTATCTAAACTCCTGTTTTCCCTTGGGGGAATGCTGCCACCAGTGGAATATAGTCCACTTAACATTTGCTCTCTAGCAAAGGCAAGCCTCTCTTTGGCCAGGGCAAGTTCTTCCCTTTCAATCCTCAGATTGGCTTCCCTCATCTTAGCTTCGTGCTCCCTTCTCTTAGGGGGGACATCCCTCTATGAGAAGAGGTCTGAGAAACATTGGTTCGAATGGATCTGTTAGAGCCTCTTGATAGAGATCTAACTCGTCCATTCCCAATGTTAAGTCTGCCTGAGAGTGGCCCTGGGGGTCCCCCAAATCCATTCTCATGCCTACTTAAGTTGGTCCTAGTGAGTCTGCTGACTTCTACCTGACCTGTTTCTGCCTCATCCCCAGATAACTCATCTTCCTCCCCCTCCTCAGCACTGTCTGCTGCCTGGAGGTGTCGGTCAGGGTCACCCCGGATTCCCTCTAGGGGAGGCATGTTCCCATCTGGATGAGAAGGATCTGTGTTAGCAGCCCTCCTATCATCATAAGTCTCTAAGAGTCCAATCAGAAAAGGAATGGTAGGGTTTGAACCCTGTTTTAGTTTCCTGGAGGTACACACTTGTCTCATCTCCTGGAAACTAAGAGCAGCATATCTGGAAGGGACCTGTGGAGGGTCCTCAACCACAAGAGGGGTCTCTGAAGACTCTCCGTGGTTAGACATGCTTCTAGTGTGGTGTAAGTGATGCACCTACCTACACTATTTGCTTGCCTACTGATCCCTTGCTAAGAGTTGTAGTCAAGGTGTGCTAAGCCTTGTTAAACTACAACAGCTGGTTCAGTAGAACTCAGAGTATTCTAAGCTAAGTTATATGTACCTTACCTTATGTGATCTTTCACAAAGATATTCTTAGGATACGTGTGGTAAAACAACAGCAAGCTCAAATCCCAACCGCTGCTCACCAATGTGAGAAGTTGGCCTGATATTCAGTGTTCACTATTCTAGTGATCACTATGTATCAGTCCAAACAACCCTTATGGTGATTGGGTGCTGCTCACAGTGGAGTGTTTTGGAGCCTTTGACTTTTGTGACCCTGCTGGGAAGTCGTCGCTGGAAGGGAGATACTGCGCCAGGGGAAACAGCTGCTGAAACGGAGGACGGGACTGCGAGGCCCACCAGGCTGTGCGTGGAACACCTGGCACACCTGCTGCCTCTTCCCGTGGCTCCTCCCCTCTAGTCCGCCCTTCATAACTCCTCGCGGCCCCCGCTTCGTGGGAGCCGCTCGCAGTGGAGTGTTTTGGAGCCTTTGACTTTTGTGACCCTGCTGGGAAGTCGTCGCTGGAAGGGAGATACTGCGCCAGGGGAAACAGCTGCTGAAACGGAGGACGGGACTGCGAGGCCCACCAGGCTGTGCGTGGAACACCTGGCACACCTGCCGCCTCTTCCCGTGGCTCCTCTCCTCTAGTCCGCCCTTCATAACTCCTCGCGGCCCCCGCTTCACGGGAGCCGCTCGCAGTGGAGTGTTTTGGAGCCTTTGACTTTTGTGACCCTGCTGGGAAGTCGTCGCTGGAAGGGAGATACTGCGCCAGGGTAAACAGCTGCTGAAACGGAGGACGGGACTGCGAGGCCCACCAGGCTGTGCGTGGAACACCTGGCACACCTGCCGCCTCTTCCCGTGGCTCCTCCCCTTTTCCATCATCTCGTATAAGTCCTGGTGCTGCAACGTGTGAGCGGGACGCGTGTGCGGGACATATTCCGGGACAAAGCTCGGACTAAGGGCGGGCCCTCTTAGGCCCTCATAGGCCAGATTAGGCCGGGCCGGGCATGCTTTCCTGTTCATTTGTTTTTTGGTACTGGTTTCTACCTAGCCCTTGTTGTCCAAGTAATCCCATTTACCTATCATGCCTTCACCAGCTTTGGACAAATCTATAGTGAAGCTGGGGGGGTCCAAGATTAGAACCCTGGATACATATTTTCCACGCTCTTTGGCGGAGGAAGAGGGAGATTTGGATACTGCCCTTGCAGAACGCAGGGTTGAGCGCCGTCGCTCTATCGAAAATCTGAAACGTAGACCCCTGGTAGATACTCTAGATGGTGGCTCACCGTTGATTGTTAGTGAGGAATCTCTTTCACAGGAAGGAGTCCCTCTTTTGTTGAGGGAATGTACTGTTAGTCCCTGTCAACCAGGCTCCGAAACCTACCCCTTCCACTAGCCTCTGTTGTACGGCTATTGATCTTACATCCCAACCTACCCATATTTCTAAATCAAGGAAAGCTAAGCCTAAATTAGTTACAGTGGCCGAGTTGCACGGCCCTCCCCCTAATAAGCGTAGAAGAAAGACGAGGGGAGGTAAGGGTAAACCCAAACTTTCCCATTCCGATTTTGGAAAACCTACTAAGTCTGTTCCAGTTCCCGGTAAGTCTAATGAAGTTACGGGTCCTGCTCCTCTCCTTATAAATAGCCTGCCTACTCTATTGCCCCCAGTTGTCCCCCAGGGGAACCTAGAATTCTTACTCAGATCTCTGCTGCAGCCTATCAGCGAGAGTATTAAGAGAGTGGAGATCAGACTAACTATTCTTGAAGCTACATTAAGTAGTTTGAATTTGCAGGTCAATACCCTTGGAAGACCCCCTGAGACTATGTCCCCTCCCACCCTACCCCCACCTCACAACCTCCCTTAGCTATCCCAGGACCAACTGTGGTGACTTCTGCCACCCCTACTCTGCAACCCCTCTTGGCCAAACCAGTTCCTCCATGCCATAGTAAAACTATCATTCCCCCACTACTATCCGCAGGTACTACTCCCCCTGTTATAAATCCCAATGGGGCTGTAAATGGTGACGGTATTCCACCCCCTTTACCAGAGAAACCTGCCCCTAGAGTTCGGAGACCCGACCTTCCTCCCGAAGCTAACGATCTTATGGTAGTTATGGCCGGGGTTCCTCCCCTGGAGATGGGGGAAGGTGAGAATTTCTTCTCACTAAAAAATCAAGTAATTAAATGGTTGAACTGGAATAGACCTCTTCCAGCATATTTTAATAATGAAATTGTGATGGTAAGAAGGGTACCCTGGCTGGGTAAGACCAGGAAGTCAATAGTAGGGGACTGTATTTTGGTGAGTTTTAGAGACCCAAGGACTGTTCACTACATCTGCTCGGGGTCGAATAGTTCATCTGAATCCACCATTCGGACCCTGCCTGTATCTTTTTTCTTCCCCCCTGTACATATGCATCGTGACCAAGCTCAGGACAAATGGACAAGGGTTGATCGGAGGGGTAGATTTTGTGGGTATCCAGCCCAACCTGTTTTTCAACCACCTCTGACACCCTTCCATAATTATAATCGTTTTAATTGTCTGAGTGGCCTCAATGGTGTTGATTGACTGCCCACTGCTGTAGACCCCACTATTTCTTTTGATAAAGAGCCTACGGTAATGCCCGACAGTAGCCCTATTCCTATTCAAGATCTTGCAATGTCTCAAACTGCCCCGATAATCCCCGTGGCTTATCCGGTATTATTGGATCCTCTACCTGTCAATAATGTTTTAACCCCTTCCAAGCTGATGACGAGCTGGGCTCGTCATGGTGTAGCCTCCTCAAACACTGATGACGAGCCCAGCTCGTCATGAAACAATAGAAAATAGCAATTCCCAGCACAGGAGGGGAATTGCCTTAGCAGCCATGGAGTTAATTACCACGGTACCAGTGCCTATTCAACCCCCCACTTGTTCCCCTGGGCTGAAGTTTGTTACCTGGAATGTTGCAGGGTAGAGCAGGCAATCGGCCTCTCTGGGGTGGAATGAGATCCTCACCGACTTTGATATTTTATGCTTACAAGAGACCTGGGCAACTGATGATATTGAACTTGATGGGTTTGTGTCTTATAACAACCAGGCAATAAGGACAGGTATGGGTAGGGCTAAATGGGGGTTAGTGATTTTTACATCAGTTAAACTTCCATTATGTTTGATTTCCTACCTCCCTGTGGGACACCACTCCCAAATTTTAATACTAGAACATACTAAGGGTCATGTTTTAGTGGTGGTTAACCACTATAACAATCTGTTTAATGCCTCAGATACCTCGGTGGCAGAGGAGATGGGTCCTATTTTGAGGAACTTGCGAAACGATGTCAGTAAACCAATTGACATCATTTGGGGTGGGGACTTTAACCTCCGTACTTGCCCATATTCCTTTACTAGAATTTGTGGATATGATGGGGATAACGGGGAAAACAGAGCACATTTTGTACATACTCCCCATGGTGACTCCTTTAATTCCCTCGTGTTGAACCTGGATCTTATGATCCATTCCCCGGCCTTAGATGCGGATGGTAAGCCTGTTCCAACTTTTGTAGGACCCAACTCGTCTTCTGCCATTGATCACTTACTGGTTTCTACGCATCTTACTCCTCATTGTACGGTTCCCGTCGTTACTGATCTTGGAGGTAGTGATCACCATGCGATCACCATGCTTATTTCTGCATGGGGGCCTAGTGTTAAGAATGATTATTTGGTATTAGAATATTTTACCCCATGTAGACAGAATGGATTCCGTATAAAGTGGAATTTGGATAACTCCGAAAAATTGCAAGCTAGAATTATTAAAGAGGGGTTCGCTGAAATTTATAGTTGCCTTAATCCCGAGGCCCCTAACGGGTGCATTATAACTAATTTTGTGGCACTCGGTGATGCTGTAAAAAGGTGCCTTATCATTACTAAAGCCCGAATTAGGAACCAAAACGTGGGCTGGTTTGATAGCCTATGCACTCAATCCCTGCGGGAACTCAAGCTGGCCTTAACAAAATTCCAGAGAGATAGGGAGGCCGTCAAATTACTTAGACTTACCTATAAAAGCAATCTTGTACGTAGGAAGCAGGAACTCAGGGAACTTGCCTGGGATGCCCTGAACTAAGCATCGGTGCTACGGGACAGTAGGCTGTTTTGGTCCACGGTTAACAGACCTTTCCTTGTCAATGAAGAGTTTCCCAAATTGTCAGCGCAGGTCAGCGAAGCCAATCGGGTTTCCCATTTTTCTGGTATTTTTAACCCACCCGGGGGAGACTCTGACGGTCCTACTATTTCGACGTCTGAAACTAGGATACCCTTGGATATTACCCTATCAGAGGTGGTTATCTGCCTAAGCCAGAGCAAAGGAGGAAAGGCACCGGGACCCAATGGGGTCCCGGTAGATCTGTATAAATCTAACCCCAGTCTCTGGTACCCACTCCTGACCCAGGTGTTTATTGCATCAGTCCTGGAGAATACCCCTCCTACTTGGAGTGAATCCCTAATTCTACCTATTTACAAAAAGGGAGATAGAGGCGAGGCAAAGAACTATCGCCCAATCACCCTTCTTGATTCCTCCCTGAAGATTATGAGCAGGGTTCTCCTTATAAGGTTGGAGGAGTGGGTTGAAGAAAATAATATCATGGCTGAATCCCAATTTGGTTTTCGCAAAGGCTTAGGGACTACGGAGCAGTGCCTTAACCTTGACCTCCTTATAGGGAAATATACGAGAGCGAAACAAGGTTCCCTATTTCTCTGTTTTGCCGACCTTTCGAGCGCCTTTGACCTTGTGGACCATGAACTCTTGTGGTGCACTTTATTGGCCATGGGCGCCCCCCCCGGCAATCATTCACTTTCTGGCTCGTCTCTATAATAAGCTGTCGGCCCAGATACGTTTTGGTCCGTCGGGTGAATGTACTGAGAAAATCAGGGTTAAGTCAGACATAAGGCAGGGCTGTGTACTGGCCCCCCGCTATTTTCCCTCTTTACCAATTCTATTGAATCTGAACTCAAAAAGGTCCAGGCTGATTCCCCTCAAGTCGGTGGACTTCCCGTACCAGTTCTGCTTTATGCCGACGATACGGTGCTTCTCTCGCGTACTCCAAATGGGCTACAGAAACTTATGAATACTTTTTATAATTTTATTAATGAGAGGAAATTGAAAATAAATAACACCAAGACCTTTATTATGGCCTGTGGTAAACGGATGAAGTCTGTTATGCCGTTCCATTTTAACAATCATAATATTGAGGTAGTGGATAGGTTCTGCTACCTCGGTGTTACCTTTAACAATAAGGGGACATGGTCCCAGGAGATCTCAAATGTTAATGGTAGAATGGCCAAAAGCTCATCTGGTATTTTTCGTTTCGCTGCAAAGCTAGGAAGCCGTCGTATACCTGATATGGTAGACATTTACAGGCATAGATGTGCATCTATTGCTCTGTACGGCTCTGGTATTTGGGGCTATAGTCAGCATAGGGCACTGCAAAATTCCGAGAATGGGTTCCTTAGAAGATTGCTTTGCCTACCTCCCTCGGCACCTACTGTACTGTGCCATAGTGAGGTTTGTTTAAATTATCTGACTGATCTGATGGGATTAAGACCCCTCATGGTATGGAGGTCAATATGGGCTAAAGAAGAGACTACTTTTTCTAGGAATATTATCACCGATTGTTTGAAGTTGGACAAAGTCCTTAAGATTCCCTGGCTAAGCTATGTCTCGTCTACTTATGGCGAGGTATTTAATTTTGACATCATTAAGGATCCTTATTGTGCCGTTACTGTATCGAAAAAGGAACTTAAAGATGTTTTCATCCAAACTAAGTCTGATATGCGTAGGTTAAAGTGTACTACCATGTCTACCTATGTATTTTATCACACCACTAAACCTGAAGGAAAGGGCATGCCTATGTACCTAAAATTCATAACCAAGCAGTCCTATCAGTTTGTTCTGACACGACTCAGACTTGGTATTGTACATAACTTAGTTGCCTTCCCTGAGATGAAACTTCCTAGCCATTCTCCCTGTCCTTGCGATGGTCAGACTAGGCAAAGTACTCGGCATTTTATGCTTATCTGCCCACTCTATATGCATCTTCGCCATCTCTATCTCAGACCTTATGTTTTTAAGATTATCAGTGTATACTATTACCCAAGCCATGGAATTGTTATTTGCACTTGACTCTGCAGACACCTGTTTTTTTACTGCTACTTTTTTACTCAAAGCCATTTCTCATAGGAAAAGTCTGGTGTTTTAAATCTTCCGAAATTCTTCATTTCTGAGCTATTGTTTTATTATAATGTTTGTATTATGTTTTATTGTACGCTTTTGTGATTGTTTTTAATAGTCGAATAAAGCTTGAAATTGAAATTGAAAATTGATTGGTTGTAAGTCAACCTTATAGACCAGCTATCCTAGTAGCGTGGATACGAGCAGTCTTCGGGCTAAACTCTAGAGGGCGTGTTAAGCCAGCTGTTATACCATCACATATACCCCTTGAACACCAAGTGAAAGGACACCACACAAGTGTTATGAAAATAAACAGTGTATTTATTTAGATCACAACAGCCCTGTACTCTTTATGAGGACAGGGTACTAAGCACACAACAAAACTCTTACGAAAATACTTTAAGTTGCACAATTTACACAAATGCCCGAGGGGCAAGAAAAACCATATACTATGAAAGTGGAATGCGAAATTACTAGCAGGTAAGTACTGGACTAATAGGCTTTGGAATTGCTAGGACTACATTACTGAACCTTCAGATTACTAGTAGGAGGCCTAGGGGACTCGGGTGCAGAGTGTGCACTCTCACGCGGGATGCGGGACAAAGTCTATGGGAGCTAGTAAAGGCAAAGTTAGTGTTCTTGGGCGAACCCGATAAGGTAGATCGAAAACGACAGTGGATCTGGACCCTCGGATAGTGAGGCTATGCTGGGGCACCGAAATGCCGAAGTTACCTAGCCCAGGGGCTGCAGCTGCATAGGTCTGAAAAGACGTCGGGAATCCTCGTTGACGAACCAGGAGCCTGAAGAAAGAGTTGCTGGCAGGCGACCAGTGAAGATTGTTCGAAGTGATTCAAGCCTGGATCGAAGATGGATGACACCTGAAAGCAGAAGGGACCAAGTTCTTAATCACTAGCCAGTGATTGTGTGGGCACCAGGATGGCACCGGGCGAAGTCACCTCGACCAGGTGAGTGGGCGACTCTGGGCTCTGCAGTCTCACGGACCAGGAGGCGTTGTCGGCAACCAGGATGGAGGTGCGAGCTGTCCCACGATGGTTGATGCTGTTGACGTCGCTGGACCCAGGATTGGGGCAACAAGTCTTGGCAAATTCAAGCCCACGCGGTGGACCTAAAATGGCATCTGGGGTGGACCAGGAGGGTCCGGGGTGCTCCTCTTTTGGAAGGGAGCAAGGGCCAGTCTGGAGCAACCAGACCAGCAGTGGTGATGTCGTCGGGTGTCGTCGGGAAGGCCACAAGCCAGCGGGCTAGTAGCCAGACAACGCGGTGAGCAGCAAAAAGCAGAAGGGCCCCACGCAGATCTCGTGGATGCTGGGAGGCTGGACTTCGGTGCTGGAGCTGCTCAGGGTCGGGGCTTCTCGGACCCCAAAGCACTCATCAGAGGATCCCTCGGCGGTCGTGCTGGATAGAAGTCGTGCAGTTCTGATGAAGGCCGGTCCCTCGTGGTCTCGTCGCACCTACGGTTCTCAGCTTAGCTGTAGAGGTAGGTAGAGGTCAGAGGTGCCAGGGAAGCCGGGTCTCGTCGAGCTGGTCAGTCGGATTCCGGAGGAAGGACGTGCAGCAAACCGCAGAGTTCTTAGATGGTGCCTGCGGATGCAGGGTGACTACTCCTTAGTCACAAGGGAGAAATCTTGAGAAGAGTCGAGAGTTCCTTTCGTGGAAAGTAGTTTCTTGATTCAAAGATGATCTAATTTGGAAGGGTCCCCGCTCCTGCCTTTATCCTAAAGAAAGGGCTGGGTACGCGACTAGGTCCTGCCCTAGGGTGGGACCAGGAAGGGGGGTGGTTACACCCCTCTCCCATGCCGGACTTTCCCCAGGCCAGGGGCTGGTGTGCCCCTGGAACTGGTTCTAGCCGGCAGATGCGTAGTGAGCACCGGGGGGCCACTTGCAGTCACCTTCCTGTAAAGCCCTGCCTACCCAGGATACACAAAACCCTGTCTGGGATGGTGCTAGCACCGCCCCTGACAGGAAACCCTTTGTCCAAGCTCCCCCCCCGCTGGAAGGACTCCCAGCTGCAGGGGGTCAGACTCGTGTCTGTGGTGGCAGCATCCATTTTGTGATGCTGAGGCTTGAGTTAACTTTAACCGGGGTTCACAGTTACATACATGTCGTGTCCCTCTAGAAGGGTGGAATGCTAACCCCGTCGCCAGAATTGACGAGGGGTTAGTATTCCAATTCGTATGACACCTTACTCGACATGTTTTGATAAAGCGATACCAAAGATAGCATTTAACCGCGAGGTTTATAATGCACTTAAGAGTATATGGTATGCGTTATCATGGAACAGCTATTAGGACTTGGTCCCGCAAGCTGCAAACGGGCTCAGCTCATGCCAGAGCACCATCTCACACGATTCCAAGCACTCTGCCTTCAGGACTGTCAAGGCCTGCCATAGGAGTGACTGGTAGGAATCTGTGTGTCCATTTTAGGGTTAGATATAGGTATACTATATCTAAAGCAAAGGGTGATTACACCACCTTGCCCCAGCTGTCGTGTAGCCAGTTGTGTCAGATTTAGATGGCCATCCAGGGGTGGCATAATACATGCTTCAGCCCCTGGTAGGCCCTGGGTACACCTATGCCCTGAGTTACATGGTCTGATAAGGTGGCCCAGTACCAATTGGGTGATGCACCTAAGGTACACGTGTCAATTTAGTGAGAGAACAGCTAGGCTGTGGGTCTGATTAGCAGGCCCACAGCCAGAGAAAGTCGTAAACCAGTGAAACAAAAGCAAAAAATCTGGGTGATCATAGGATTGCAGACCCTACTCTCCTACAGCGAGCAGCTCTGAAAGTGTGCGGTCCCCTTTCTTCCGCTGTCCCGCCATGTCGCCTTCTGTCTCAATATCGGCCTTTCCTGGACCCTCAGTGGGGTAGTTCTATGCGCCTGGGTCCTCTGTGCGGGCTGGCAGTGAGTGTTAGTTCAGATCGGCGGGTAAAGGGCCCCAGCACCAGAACCCCCCCTCGCACCACCTGGGGCCGTTGCTTTATGGGGCGAGCACTTGTTGCGGCGGTCGTTGTTGAACCTGTCGGCCTGAGGACCAGGACAGCAGGCCTCTTTACGTCGTTTCCTTGCTACTCTCAGCTGCCCCGGCACTGAGCGTTCCTTGTGTGCTCCCCAGGGCTTGGCGTCTCAAGATGGCGCCTCCTGATCTGTCCCCCGGGACGGGCGTGCGCGGGTTGGATGACCGCTGACACCGCGGTCTCTGCTCTGCTAGGGTTCTGAGTTATGGGCTCAAAGTCTTGGGGCCACTGCGCTGTCCCCCATCTGGCTGCCACTGACCGATCGGGGCGGCTCACTCAGACCCCCCCGGCCCACCCCCGTTGCCGACCCGGAACGGCGCTGGTGGCTATGAGTGGAGCCTCCTCTAGTGTGCCGCTGCCCCCGTGTCTCCTCACCTCCTCACCGGCGGCGGAGTGCTCTACGGGCAGGGACGCCCTCCATGGAGAGCCCACGCGGCATCCTTCTGCCTCTTGTTGGAGTGATCCGTTCGCTGCCCCGCGGTCGAGGGGGGAGGGGGGAATGCCTGCAGTTCTCGGACCACAGCAGCTGGGCCTCCGTTGCGCCTTCACTCGAACTCCGGGGCACCCGGTCCGACGCTTCTGTTTCTCCGCTGGGCCCTCCTGCCACCCGCCTCGTGGTCTCGGCCAACTAGTCGCTGTGTCTCCTCGGCTCTCCGACGCTCGTTTCTGAGTGTCGCCGCGTCCCTGTGCCTCCCGACCGCTGATAGTGACCCTGTGGGGGGGACACTGTGCTTGTTATCAGCCTTAGAAGGCGACGGGACGGGGAGCTCACGGGACCTGCGACCGACTACGCCGCCATCTTGGCCACGCCCCTGATTTAAAAATTTTAACCTGGAAGGTAGCGCTTTTGTTAGCCCTCACCTCAGCCTGGAGGGTTAGTGAAATCCAGGCTTTCACAATATCAGAACCTTTTCTTCACTTCTCTAAGGATTACGTTACCTTGCAAACAAATCCAAAATTCATTCCAAAAGTTCTGTCTCAATTCCACCTGAACCAGCCAGTAAAGCTTAAGACTTTTTTCCCGGATCCAGTTACACCAGCAGAAAAAGCTTTACATTCTCTTGATGCAAAACGTTGCTACCTTCAAAGAACTAAGGATATAAGGAAATCCAATCAGCTGTTGATCGTTTATGGCCAAGCCACGATGGGACAAGCTTTTACAAAAGCAACGATAGCAAGATGGTTATCTTCTGTCATACAATTTTGTCATGATAAAGCCAACAAACCGTTGCTCAGAAAGGTAAAAGCACATTCCACCAGAACTATGTCAGCTTCTACAGCCTTGTTTTCTGGTGTCACATTGGAGAACATTTGCCGTGCTGTGACATGGAAGAATGTCCACACGTTCACGAAACACTACTGCTTACAATCTGCGTCGCAGGACGATGCAGCAGTGGGAGAAGCTGTTCTTCGACATCTTCTTCATTAAGGTTAGATTTTTGAAGGTCTCTCATATTACTTGCTAATGTTTCTGATTGTCAAATTTTGTTCTTAAATGTGAAATATGTTAAATGACTATAATTGTTTCATATCAGAAGGTTTTTGCATTTATATGTATGTGCATATTTTAAGGGCTCTATGACCTTCTGGATGAGTGGGAGATATGTAGATTGACGCTTTGTCTCCCACCTTCCGCAAAAGACATTTTTTGAACTTATTGCTTGCGACTCTGATTCAGGCATGTGAATCTATGAAAGATACCCCAATACTGGATAAGAAAACAAGTTACTTATCCAGTATTATGGGTGTCTTTCATAGATTCACATGCCTGAATCATTCCCCGTTGTCGAGACGGGAGTCTCCGGTACATAGAAACGTAATGTCCTATAGACATACATAGAGAATAGTAGGCCTAAAGGCCTCACCTTAGTAACATATCCATGTCCTTTTTTAAAAAGGACCAAACTCTAGAGAAGAGCCAATCGGCCATCACCTCCCTCTAGAACCTTCCTGGCAGGAGCCTCAGTCCCTCAGATTTTCTACCGCACGTTGTGCTAAGGGAATCTCCTTTGAGCTCTGCTCAGATTCTGTGTTTTTTCACTTCATTAAATAACTTTGTGGTGTCAAACACTAAGACCAGAAAGGAGGTTTTTTATTTTCTCCAGTGACCGTGATGAGGCATTGTCCTCAACGTCTAGGAGACCTCAAAAGAGAAGAGAATCTCCTCAGACTCATTCCTCAGGAGTACGTCCTGAGAAGGCCCTCAAAGACCACTCATGGGTCTTCTGGGCACAGTCCTTCAAAATCTCCCCACTCTGTGGATAAGGAAAGTAATGAACCTGCTTTTGGAGAGAAATCATGTAAAAAAGACGACTTCTGAGCCGTCAAAATCACCTTCTCTGGTCATAGGACCCTTCAGAAAGGCGTCTTCTATACCTTCTGAGGTAAAGACTAAGAAGCCAACCTCATCAACAGGATCGAACCATCATCTTTGCCTATTACAGCCTCTTCGTCTACGATGGCCTCGTGTACGATGGCCTCGTGTACGATGGCCTCGTCTACGATGGTCTCGTCTACGATGGTCTCGTCTACAATGGCTCATCTACAATGGCTCGTCTACGATTGCTCGTCTACGATGGCTTGTCTACGGCGGCTCGTCTACGGCGGCTCGTCGACGGCATCATCATCGACTGCGGCCTCGTCGACGACTTTTCGTCAACGACGGCCTGTCTAGGGCGTCGAGGATGGCCTCATCTACTATGGCCTCGTCTACGATGGCTCGTCTACGATGACTCATCTACAAAGGCTCATCTACAAAGGCTCGTCGACGACAGCGTCTACGACGGCTCGTCGACGACGAGAGCGTCGACGACAGCGTTGGCGATGAGAGCGTCGACGGCAGCGTTGGCGATGAGAGCGTCGACGACAACGAGAGCGTCGAAGACAGAGTCGACCGCGACGAGAGCGTTGACGCCAGCGTCGATGACAAGAGTGTCGACGACGGCCTCGTCTATGACTGCTCGTCTACGACGGCCTCATCTACGATGGCTTGTCTACGATGGCCTCATCTATGATGGCTTGTCTACGATGGCTTGTCTACGATGGCTTGTCTACGATGGACTCATCTATGACTGCTTGTCTACGACGGCCTGTCTACGGCGTCGACGATGGCCTCGTCTACGATGGCCTCGTCTACGAGGGCTCGTCTACGACTGCTCGTCTACGACCGCCTGTCTACGGCGTCGACGATGCCCTAATCTAGAATGGCCTCGTCTATGATGGCCTCGTCTATGATGGCCTAGTCTACGATGGCCTCATCTACGATGGCCTCATCTACGACGGCCTCATCTACGATGGCTCATCTACGACGGCGTCGACGGCCTCGTCTATGATGGATCGTCTATGGCGTCGTCTACGACGGCCTCGTCCATGACTGCTCGTCTACGACGGCATAGTCTATGACTGCGATCTCGTCGACGGGCTCGTCGACGAGGGAAATTCCGACAATTCTGGAATGTCTTATAAGATGGTAGAGAAGGCTGCTCAACGTTTTAAGATGACCTCTCATGAACAGGACTGCTTCTTGTAAGACTTCAAAGAACCTCTCAAGAAGGCATTAAGGTCAATACCGATTATCGATTACCTATAGTCAGAAGGGGTATAGGGCGCCAGATACAGCACCGGCGTGTTTAACAGGATATCCTAAGCCGGACTCCGTAGTGACACAGGCAGCCCAGAAGAACTCCAGGGGCACACATAGCCCCATACCTGTCGGAATTGCCAGATTCATCCAAAGAGGATTCTGCTAGATGGTGAAGCATCGGCGTCAGAAACTATAGACTGCGCGATGGATATCGCTATGACAAGGTTCCGCCAGTTGGCTGAAGCAGCAGTCTTGCGGCTCCAAGGATGGCTCTTTCCGTCCTGAGGTGCAAACAAAGATTTTGGATATGCCATATGATAGCCAGTTGCTATTTGGCACAAAAAATTAACGAAGCAGACACTGCGAGAGCTTTGGGCACTCTTCAGTATAAGAACCAGTCCTTTAGTGGAAATGGAGGAAGAGGGCGGTCTTCCTACAGAGGAAATTATCAATACAAGTCTTCCTGCTCTTCAGGCCAGAGTAGACCGCAATACCAAAAGAGCCAACAACAGCAAAACAAGCAATCCTCTTTTGGGAAGTCGTCCTTTCAAGGTGAAGGACAGCGAAAATATAGGGCTGCTTCTACGAGAGATCTTGATTATGCTGTAGGAAGGAGCAATAGAGAGAGTACCTCCACCTCAGAAGGGAAAAGGGTTTTATTCCCGCTTCTTTTTGATCCAGAAAAAAGACAAGAAGTGGAGACCAATCTTGGACTTCAGGGCCCTCAACAAATTCCTAAAGAAGCAGTCGTTTCGCATGGTAATCCAGGAGGTCTTGCAACTACTGGAAGAGCAGGATTTTGATAGCGTCCCTAGTCCTACGGGTCGCTTACTTCCATATCCCATTTCACAGGAATCATAAAAAGTACTTGCAATTTGCAGTAGTGGTCAGACACTTGCAGTTTCGTGTTCTGCCTTTCGGGCATAAGTCTGCACCGCGCATATTCACGAAATGTCGTTCCCCGGTGGCGGCATATTTCAGACAGTGCCATCACCAAGTCTTTCCGTATCTGAATGGCTGGCTGGTCAAGGCTCCATCCTTAGAAGACACGTCCAGGTCTCCCAATGCCTGTTTAAAGCTTTGCGATTGCTTGGGTCTCATCCGCAATCAGGAAAAATCGGTCCTAAAACCTTGTCAGTGCATCAGTTTCCTAGGTGCAACCCTGGACACACGGTCAGCAAAAGCTTTCCCATCCAGAGAGAGGATGAACAAGCTCCTTGCACTAGCTGCTATAGTAGCCTCGAAGAAAGTCTTGACAGTTCGCCTCTTCAAATCCCTCCTGGGGATGATGTCATCGTGTATCCTCCTGATTCCTCACTGTCGACTACGAATGAGACCTCTACAGGAGGCGCTCTCGAAGCAGTGGGTCCAATGCACAGGGTCATTCGACGACCACATAAAAGTGAATCCTCAGATGGTCGGGGCCCTGCAATGGTGGTTGTCATCTCAAAACCTGTCTCAAGGCTTGTCATTCCTGCTTCCGGCTGCCCCTCATGTTGTCACATAGGCGCCTCCTTGAAAGGCTGTGGAGTTTTTCTGCAAGAGCTACAGATAAGCGGAAAGTGGTCTCCTATGGAGAAGAAACTACATATCAATCTGCTCAAACTGTGGGCGGTCTTCCTGGCCCTTCAAGCTTTCCTGCCAAGAATAAAACATTCCCTGGTGCTCATCCGGACAGACAACACCACGACTAAGCACTACCTCAACAAAGAGGGAAGGCCATGCTCGCTGACACACTCTCGCAAGTTGCAAAAAAAATCTGGAATTGGCTCATACTCCACAATATAACCCTAAGGGCGGAATATGTCCCAGGCACGGACAATGTGCTCACCGACGCGTTGAGCAGGCAGAAAACATCGTCACACGAGTGGGAGCTAGATCAACAAATTATCGACCAGATCTTCTCCAGATGGGGGCATGCCGCAAATCGATCTATTTGCGACGAGAATGAACGCCAAATGCCCACACTTCGCAAGTTGGCATCCCTAGTCAGGGTCTCTAGGGAATGCATCTTCCATCGCATGGCGCAACGTCTTTGCGTACGCCTTTCCGCCATTCCCGATGCTTCCCAGAGTCCTCAGTAAAATTTAGGTGGAGCCTTGTACTCTAATTTTAATAGCCCCAACTTGGCCGAGGCAACATTGGTTCACAGAGCTCCACCGTCTATCCCTGGAGCCGCCTGTCCACCTGCGGCATTATCTATCTCTGCTTACCATGAACAACAATCAAGTTCAACATCCGGATCTGAAGTCTCTCAGGTTAGCCGCCTGGCTCCTGAGTACAGAGAGTTCCACAATCTAAATATTCCACAAGACTGTAGACATTCTTGCCAGAGCAAGGGCGGATAGCACGACCAAAACGTATTCCCTGAAATGGGAGCGCTTTTGTGTTTGGTGTGCAGATCACGGAATTCGGCCTTTCTCCACATCACTGGAGCAACTTTTACCTTATCTATTACATCTGGCTCAGTCGGGCCTAGCCCACTCCTCCATTAAAGTACACTTCTAAAACGATTATACAGATCTTTCCCGCCAGTAAGGATGTTGCCACCTACCTGGCATCACAATGTGGTTCTTATCCAGCTCATGAAACATCAGTTCAAACCAGTACACAGAGCTGACCTAAATTATGTCTCGTGGAAAACAGCACTCCTCCTGGCGCTCACATCTGCAAGGAGGGTCAGTGAGCTACAGGCGTTTTCAATCCAGGATCCTTTTTTACAGTTTAAAAACGACAGAGTAATCCTGAGAACCAATCCTAGGTTTATCTCAAAAGTCCAGTCGGACTTCCACCTAAATGAACCTGTGGTTCTGCGTTCCTTCTTTCCAAACCCAAGCACGGCAGCTGAGAGATCGCTGTTTTTCTTTGGATCTCAACCGATGCTTGAAGTTTTACATTGACAAAACGAAAACATTCAGGAAACCTAGCCAGCTATTCGTAGCTTACAGCAGACCTAGGAAAGGTCTACCGCTTGCCAAGCAGAGCATCTCCAGATGGATTTCTACAGCTATTGCTTTCTGTCATGACCAAGCTGGACAGCCATTGCATTCCAAAGTGAGAGCGCCCTCCACGAGAGCTATATCCACTTCTATGGCTCTCTTTGCAGGGGTGCCAGTCATTGACATTTGCAGGGCGGCAACATGGAAGTCGCCGCATACCTTCACTAGGCACTACTGCCTGGATACGGAGCTGATGAATGATGCAGCAGTGGGACAAACAGTGTTACGCAATCTATTTCAGTAAGGTGAGCCTTCCTCCGTCCCTCCATCCTACTCTAGTATGCACATTTCTGTAGTAATACTTACTGTGGATGTCTAATGATGGTTCATACTCGCATGGTGTGTCTTATCTAAGGACTTGTATATGCTGTTCCTTCAGAAATATGCACTCTGCATTGCTTGCTACTCTGATTCAGGCATGTGAATCTATGAAAGACACCCATAATACTGGATAAGAAATGCGTTACTTACCTGTAACTGCAGTTATCCAGTATTGGTGTCTTTGATAGATTCACATGCAACCCTCCTGCCTTCCCTGAAGGACTCACCTAACTCTCTGTGTCACGCCTACTTAGCTTAGTGCGTACGAAAATCTGAGGGACTGAGGCTCCTGCCAGGAAGGTTCTAGAGGGAGGTGATGGCTGATTGGCTCTTCTCTAGAGTTTGGTTCCTTTTTACAAAAGGACATGGATATGTTACTAAGGTGAGGCCTTTAGGCCTACTATTCTCTATGTATGTCTATAGGACATCACTTTTCTATGTACCAGAGACTCCCGTCTCGACGACGGGGAATGATTCAGGCATGTGAATCTATGAAAGACACCAATACTGGATAACTGCAGTTACAGGTAAGTAACACACTTCTTACCTGTAACTACAGTTATCCAGTATTGGTATCTTTCATAGATTCACATGCACCCACCCTCCTCCCCGGGCAGGACAGTTCTCTAATGGGGATACTTACTCCTCACTTGTGCTAAGAAAATCTGAGGAGAACTGCCTCTGCTGGGAAGGTTCTAGAGGGTGCTGACTTCTGATTGGTTGGAACTATTTTCAGTTCTTTTTACATAAGGAGGTAGATAGGCTACTAAGATTTGGGCCTGTTTGGGCCTATAGTCTTGTCAGCCTACTACAGTTTTTACTAAGGCACTGCTATTGTATATTTGTTACCGTGGGACTCCCGCCTCTGCGACGGGGAATGATTAAGGCATGTGAATCTATGAAAGATACCAATACTGGATAACTGTAGTTACAGGTAAGTAACTTGTTTTCTTCTCCTATCAAAGTGGAGAGCTATTGAAATGTTTCTGAATTCTCTCTGACACATGCAATATATAAAATCTGAGGAATCTGCAGGTATACAAAGTATCCACTAGAAAGATTGTTCCAGAAGGTAAGTCACTTTTTCTTCCATGCAGGATCAAAGATGCCACTGCAGTGCTCTGATTTCAAGTGCAGTACCTTACATAACAAAGTATTTCTCTATTTTCCAGTGGATACTCCACATTCCTGCACTGCAGTGAGGTGTAGCATTCTGTGTTCTAGTTTAGTGCTTCATATTTAACTCTCTGACATAGAAATCCTGAAAGGTTCCACAGTTTGTACTCTTGTGCACTTGTGCGTCTTGTAATAATTTGCACTATTCTTGTTTTACTCAGGATCAGAACAGGCCCCTCCCCCGGCTCCTCGCTCAGGTGAGAAAATCTCTCTTTTCTCTAAGATGTTATAAGACATGAAAAAGCTTTCCAGTATATCACCAGTAATTGTTATGTATTGTATAGGAGCATTTATATTGCACTTACTATCCCTACGTGGGACGCTGGAGCGCTTGCCCTTGTGGATAGCATGCTACGCCACGTGGGGAGTGTTGTTAGACGTGTTTGTACTTTATGTTGATCCTGTGACGCAAGTGTTGGCATGTTGTGTGATATGACCTCGGAGGTAGGTTTATTATATTATAGGACCCAGGGCTTAGTAGAATGATGGATGGAGAAGGGTGAAAGAGATGGGCACAGTTGGACTTTTCACAGATCCAGTGACATTATCATATCCCATCCGCCACTCAGTGTCAGTACTTAGCCATCCAGCACTGGGTCACTTAGCCCTGCATCTGCCTCATGCTAGCCATCCTCTCTTACTATTTGAGAAATGGCTTCACACTAGAAATACTGATGACGTCTCCTCTCCGACATATATATATATATATATATATATATATATATATATATATATATATATATATATATATATATATATATATATATATATATATATCTCAACACTCTACAGAACCCCTGTGAGAAGTTAGCTTTGCATATGATGTCCATTAGTTCTAGTGGGCACCTTGCACCAGTCTAATCGACCCTTATTGATGGTGGTTGTAAAGTCAACCTTATTGAAAGCTATCCTAGTGGTAGCATGAACTAGCAGTCTTCAGGATAAGACTTCAGTAGGCGAGTTAAGCAAGTTGTTTTACCAATTATAATCCCTTGAGTACAAATGAAAGGAAACCACACAAGGTATATATCAAATATATATGTATTTAATCAACACACAACCCCTCTGCACTCTTTATGAGGTTAGAGGTCAAAATACAATACAAGTCAACAGTTAATATACAATATGTTGCACAGTATATGTTATGCCCTAGGGGCCTCACAAACCATATACTAAGAAAGTGGTATAAGTACCACAAGAGAATTAGAAAGCAGGCCTAGGGCCTGTGGAATCGCTGGGGCTACACTAATTGACTAAAGGTTAGGTAGTAGGAGTTCCACGGGAGCCGCGTGCAGTGTCTAAACACAGGCGCGGGTTACCATTGACTTTCTATGGAGTTTGTAAAAGTTACAAATATACAATTTAAGGACACTTCCGGATGGACTAGGATGGAACCCTTTTAAACTAGGACACTTCGAGAGTCAAGACCCACGGGAGCACCGGAGTACTCGTGTTACCTCACCCAGGGAAGCCGGGTGCATAGGTGTCTTTTCGTGTCGGGTTTCGTCGTCGTTTTCTATGGAGAGCTGCAAATAAGTGCTGCAGGCGACCAGAGGAAAAGTGTCCGGGTGGATCGAAGATCTGAAGAACCTGAAAGCAGAAGAGACAGAGTCTGGGTCACTAGCCAGTGACCAGGAAGGAACCAGGAAGGAACCAGGCGTTGTCGGGTGATTTCAGGTGAAGTAGTCGACGATGACCAGGCGCTGGATTCGAGCTGGTCCATGATGGATCTAGATGACTGTAGTGTCAGTATCCGGATTGGACCCAACAAGCCTTGGCAACCGCAACCCACGCAGGATGTCGAGATTGGCTCTGTTGCAGACCAGCAAGGTCTGTGGCGCTTCTCCTTGTAGGGAAGCTGGAGCAAGCCTGGAGCAATCAGGAAAGTGAGTTAGTTTCAAAATGGAGTCTTCAGGGGGCTCACTAGCCAACGGACTAGGAACCCGGGAAGACGCGTCGAGCTCAAATGCAAAAGTGGGACCCACAAAACAAACGCGGAGTGTGGGGGCCTGGGCTTTGGTACAAATGGTGCTCGGGCTGGGTTTTCAGGTGCAAAATGCAGGATGTCCAGGAGTTCTGGTCCCACGTCTCTCGTGTCCGCCACGGGTCTCAGCTTTGCTGTGGATGTGGTCGGGGTCAGAGAAGTCTGGAAGTCCAGTTCCTGTGACGCAGATTCTTCGGGATCCAGCAGGAGCCTCGAAAATGCAGACTGGCAAAGTTGCTGTTGGTGCCTGTTTGAACAGGGTGGTCACTCCTTGACCACAAGGGAGATATCTTCCGTCTTCCAGTCAGAATGGAACGTCGAAAGTCCACGATATGTCTTTCAAAGATTCGTCCAGGGTAATCTAAAATCCTAGGGACACAGCTCCTATACTTATACTGAGGATGGGGGCTGGACTACCTGGCTACTTCCCTCCTGTGGGTGGACCTGGGCAGGGGGTGGTTACACCTCCTTCCCTTTGTCCAGTTTCGCGCCAGAGCTGAGTGCCCCAGCAACTGGTTTCAACTGGGTTATGCATGGAGCACCTTGTGTGCCCCAGGCAGTGTCTGGAAAAGCATCTGCTGATGCAGCCCTCCCTGCCCTAATACACAAAACCCTGTCTGGGGACCTGCTGGCACCTCCCTGGACAGGAGACCTATTGTCCAGGCCTCCCCTGCCGGAGTTTCGTCCAGCAGCAGGAGGTCAGACTCGTGTCTGTGGGTGCAGCATCCATTTTGTGATGCTGAGGCTCTGTTTAACTTTAACCGGGTAAACCAGTATCATCATCATCATAATCCTTTATTCGGCATTTTACATAAACGCCATAAAAGTACAGTTTTAAAAAAAAGCAGAAAATATACATTTTGTAAAGAATACATGGACTATTACTCTTGCAATTCATTAAGCTCCTGTCCCCCCCACATGTTGTTCATAATTATGGAGGGACTTCCTTCAACAAATCCCTCTTGTCTCTCTTAATTTGACTGTTAACCTTAAAAAAAACTCGTTATAGAACATAAGGTCAGGGGGTCTTTGGCCATTTGTAAATATAAAATGGCCTCCTTAGCTTGCCAAAATATAATTTTTTTCAGCAAACTTACTAAAAAGGCGCCTGGGTAATGAATAAAAGGGACATAGTAATACAAAATGAAGGGTATCCTGCGGAGATAGTTAATCGTAGCCGCAGGGACCCTTTGACTCAACTGAACTAGTAAAACCTGCCGGGTCAGCAAGTAAATTATGTAAAAAGTTGAGCCTAAAACGCGTGATTTAAAATCTGTCCTGGGCATTGTGTATGAGGGCAAGGTAAGGTTCCATTCCTTCACACGTCTTCACTGAACCGTAGGCTTTGACTGAGTGTACCCTAACCTGATCCTGACCTGTAATGCCGGTCGGTGTCAGGAATAGGTCCTTACAACCAATGTTTTCGAGGGCACCCTTTATGTACTTCAGCCATGGGATGTTCATTCCCCTATCCCTGCCCAGGCAGTCCAGAATTATGTGCTTGGTCAGCCTGGCCTCTGGGTTAACACAGATCTTTAGCCATGCTAGCAGGGGCCTGACCTCCACCTTGTCCCCTATAAACACTCCACCCAGTTCTTCATGTACAATATAAGAGGGGATGCACTGTGGGACTTTGAGGAGCCTTCTCAAATATTTATTCTCCTCTACCTGCAGTTTGTCGGCATCGACGATCCCCCAAAATTCTGCCCCGTACACAGCTTTGGAGTAGCAAATTGAGTTGTATAGGGTTCATCATTTGTTCCGGCGACCATCTCCCTAGTCTACGGCCAAAATTCATTATCGCCCCTGTGCTAGATACTAGCTCATTGCATCGCTCCTCAATCAGTGGTTAAAAATTTAAGCCCCTGTCAAATAAAATGCCCAGGTACGAGAAGGACTGTACCTTCGTTAAGCTATGTGCACCTATTCTATAATTGAAATGTTTCCTTAGTTTGGTCCCTGTCTCCATAACGTATGACTTAGTCAAGTTGGCAGATAAATCTAAACTATTCATGAAGTCCACAAAACCATCTATCAGTCGCTGTAGTCCCAGTGGAGTACGTGCCAAAAAGTCTGCGTCATCAGCATAAAGCAGGACAGGAATTGCTCTGCTACCTACTCTAGGTGAGTCCACGTTTAAACTTCTTAGTGCTTGTTTTAGGCCATTTATATATAGGGAGAACAAAAATGCGGCCAAGATACACCCCTGTCGTACCCCACTGGTACAAACGAAAGGCTCAGTGTTTCCACCCTCCAGATTGTACCTGACTTTGGCAGAGGTGTTCCAATGTAAACCTCTCAAGATCTTAATAAGGTCTTGGTCCACCCCTAGGTTACACATTAGGGTCCACAACTTCTCCGTGTTAACACAGTCGAATGCTGCGGTGAGATCCATAAAAGCTAAGTAAACTGCTTCATTGTTGGCAATGGTGTATTTTGCCACCAGTAAGTATAGATTTAGGCATTGATCTGTTGTTGATCTTTTGACCCTAAATCCATACTGAACGTCAGTGAGGATATGTAGTTCCTCGGCCCAGCTCATCAGGCGATTTAAAACAACGCGACCCAGCACTTTAGCAGTTACGTCTATCAGGGAAATGGGGCGATAGCATTGGGGACTATCTCTGTTCCCCTTTTTAAAAATGGGCACTATTATGGCCGTTGACCACGAGCGGGGGAGCCCCGTAGCTAAAGCAGCATTTATTACTCTTGTTAGAATTGGCGCCCATAGGTCCACCTTACTTAGGTGGTCAAGTCTTTCCTTTCGGCAGCTCCTCTCAAGTCCTCCCAGGTTTAAGTTTGGAGTGCATTCTTCCTGCGCCTTAAAGCCTGCTTATAAATTAACCTGCATCGCATACCCCTGTGTTTATCCCTTGGGTTATGTCTAAGGGTAGCTCTTAGGTTCCTCTGTGCTCGGGAGCACCCTCTGTCAAACCATTTGGGATCTTTTTACACTTGCCCTGCCCTGTCGTCTTCATGAGGCCATCTATCAGCCGGCCTATTTCCTCAAATGCCTCCACTAGTGGAGGTCGTTCCACTGCTGTGTCTAAACACACCTCCAGGAGCTATTTCCCTTCTTTCGCAAGGGACTTATAGAAACTTTCACCATTAATCCTGGACCATTTCAGGCGCCTACCTTGAACCGTAACCTTCTCTATGTTTGTCCCGGCCCCCCTCCTTATAACCCTACTAACATTTATCTCTGCCACTGACAATATTATTTGGTTATGGTCACTAAATCCGCTCCACTCTATTGCAAATCCCAGTAACCACTTTTTAAACAGTTGGGACACTAGTATAAAATCAATATATGAGCTGCAGCCCCTTCCTTTAAATGTAGGGTTAACCTGCTTGTTGGGCTCAATGGCCAATAAATCCATTGAATGTTCGATTGTGTGTCCTTTCATTGCTCTACTCAATTCTCTGCCCTCCAACGTGTGCTCAAAGTGTGGTCCCTTCTCCAAGCTACATGAGGTCCAGTCATCTTTAATGGGTAACAAATTTGGGCACAGATGACAATCAAAATCCCCCGCTATTAAAATCATTGGTGCCATTGTACCCTGCTCCTGCGCTGTCAAAAAATTGAGTCTTTCATCAAGCTCTCTTGCTCTGGATCCTCACGCTTTATAAAAGTTGACAACAATTATATTAAGACCCCTGCTTTTGAACCGGTGGCCTATCATATAGTCTGAGTTCCATTTTAAATCAACCCAAGCCCAGGTCTACCAATGTTAGAAGGCCTGCCCCTTGCTCTTCTCGCCATGGACTTACTTGCCAGGGCCCCAAACGATTTATACCCAGCTGGATGGAAATTAGTATGGTCTACCTCCCAGGTTTCCTGCACACAGATTATTTTAAATCTGTTAATGTATTCCAGCCACTCCTGGTTTTGGAATTTGGCTGACAGGCCTGCCACGTTCCAGGATACTAATTCGAAGGAGCACCCTTGATGGTGTGTGGGGGGGGCGGGTGCATATAATGGGCCTGTCACTACTTTGAAGGACCTCATTCCTAGGTGGATTTAATTTGCCAGAGGTAAACTGGTTCCCTTTCGAGGTAGCACATTTTAGTTGCTCCCCTGCGGCGGGGTTGGGTTTGGAAGGCCCACATTTGGCACTATTTCTTGGCCTAACTCCTCTCCCTGTAGTCAGTCCACTTCGCTGAGATGTCTACCCCAGCCAAGTGGAGCATATTTATTAAATAGCGGGAGTACTGGCCGTCCTCCCTCCCTCTGTGGGGCTGCCTGACAGTCATATATGTTTCCTCCCACTGGTACTGTTTCAAGAAACTCGCTCCTCTCCCCATCCACCCCTTCATCCTACCTAGCTGGCCATTCCTATCCCTGTGGGTCTCGAAATGCCCAAAGTTAGACCTATGATCTGATGGCGTATAAAAGTAGCTTAAATTCCAAACCTGGATTGTGGATCGTGAGTATGTCTGATGGCCCCGGGTGACATGATGCACTGCCTTTGGACCTTTAAAGTTAATGACAATGCAGTCTGCTACTATATTTTTTGGCCTGTATCCAACCCAGCTCACTCTCCTCACAAAGAAAATCTTGCAGTGAACATCTTGGGCAGTGATCTGTTGTTATTTAACCAATGTATTGTCTTGTTTTTAAGTTGGTCATAAGTTTCAGCATTACCGTGTTCTAGTTCCGGGACACCGGTCGGACAGCGACATAAGGTGTACAATCTGGGGATAGGTCTAGGTGGGGGTGCGGGTTCTTTGCCTCATTTCCTCCCCTGTCATTCCTACGTCTTGCTCCATGAAACTCTGCGGGATCTATATTTCCACCGCTCGCAATTCCACCCCCTAACTTATTGGTGGCCGTTTATTGCACAGCTTGATCTGTAATGGTTGGAACAGTAATGTTCATGCAGGCTGCACTATCCCTTTCTCCCTCCCTTACTAACTCCTTGGTGTGACCACAGTTCACTATTTTGTGGTTAATACTTCCCAAAGTAGACATTATCAGGTCTTCCGATTTTCCGAATCTATTCTCAAGTACTGAGAGGCTTTCCATTAGAGGCTCCAGACGAGATGTTATGAGTGCCCCTATTTTTTTTAACTGTTTTTATTGAAACAATAAGAAATGTGGCAATACATGAGTGCCCCTATTTTTAACCAGTACGTTTCCTCAGTCTGCAGTAATCCAGTTGCGATTACAGTCTCAACCGTTTTCAAGGCAT
This sequence comes from Lissotriton vulgaris, assembly GCF_964263255.1. Taxonomy (NCBI): domain Eukaryota; kingdom Metazoa; phylum Chordata; class Amphibia; order Caudata; family Salamandridae; genus Lissotriton; species Lissotriton vulgaris. Next base: position 1,340,471,391 of record NC_141695.1, on the reverse strand, counting down.
TTACTGCCGACAGAGATTCCTGTGATACTTCGACGGTTGGGAGGTCTACATTAGGGGTCTCTCTCTGGGTGCTTGGGTTAGACATCTTAGGCTTCTTCCCTTTCTGCTGTGTGCCTGAGGAAATATAAAATTTTAAGGTCAGAAATGTTCCCTAACGTGTACCCCACCGTCTTCATGTACGAGCTTAAAGTGCATGTAACTTCCCTCCTGTGCCAGCTATGAAGACGCAAATACATTTGCGTCCAACGTTAACATGTCCTCTTTCAGATCCGCCATGAATGGATCGATAATTCAGTTCCTAAGTATGCCTTGCCAACGTCTTTTTATGGTGCACTTCCACGTTTTCCCTAGTCTTGCAGGGCTAGGCCCTGATTCCTGCCATCGAGCCTGTCTGTTTTCTACCTCCTAAAGAGCTGCAGCGTGGGATGTCTCCCTGACCTCTGTCCTACTCCCTGCGCGGCGAGCGGTGCCCGGCTCGGCCTGCTTGCCTGCCAAAGACAGTATTTTGCCTTCAAGTTATCAGTATAGTCGAGTTCAGCTCCTCGAAAACACATTCCAGTCTAGCAGAATAGATAAACATTTCCCCGGCTGCAGAGCAAAGGGCCCGGCCTCTCTGTCTCCATGCAAGTAATTCATTGCTCCTGTTACCATGGTAGGCCCATGGCCCATGGCCCTCGCATTACACGCAGACACGTAGACACATATGCACTCAGTATAGAATAGCCTCTGCCCGAGAGACCTTTCCTTCTAGATAATATAGTTCCTCAAACACAAGATATCAGATATGATTTAGGAACGAGTTGATCTGACATGCCAGACTTCTGTCTCTCCCCTCTAGGGCTAAATGTCAAGTCCCCTGCACCCTCCAGCCTCACGTCAGTCACACGTCATGCTGCTGCGCGCGCATCCTTGCCACAGATTTCTGCTGACACTGCAAGATTCCACTAGGTATCCACCCACTTGTGACACCTTCATGTGACGTTTCTAGCACACGCCTCTGTGTACGCCCTAGTGCACGCCTTTCTGATTACGTATTGCTACGCACATGTGTTCTTATCTCGTTTTTCTCAGCTGTTACGCCTTCTGTATTGATCACCATTCTGTGCATTAACTATAAAAGTTATGTTCTGTCAATAAAGTATGCTCTATCCCTTCCTGATCCTTTATGGTGAAAGGAACATGATATCCTGGTTCGAACCATTCCATTTTATGGAATAAAACCCACTTTGAAACTCAGCTGCCACGGACTTTGTGTCTCTTTATTTCCGATTGAGTTATTATTATTGAACTTTACCGCATAGAAATCCCGACGGTAAATAACTATTTACCACATAATTTTGGCGCCCGAACAGGGACCCCTCCCCCACCCCACGCGCCGGTAGGTGCGTTGCAGGCTTTGCCCCCTGCCCCAGCCAAAACTGACAATTACGCGTACCCGCAGGATTTCCTGTATCTCCCTCAGGCCTACGGAGGTGACGGAGACTGCGATTAGCACCCAGACGAGGCGGTGAGGAGTGCGGAGGATCCCGACCAGAGCCCAGCCAAAGAGAACAAGGTCCGAGGTATCTAGAGGCCCACCAGTTCCGAAGTACCTACGTCACGAGTCGAGTCGAGTCCAGTCCGGTCCAGTCCAGTCGAGTTTCCGAGGCCTTCCGTTCCGTGCTTCCCGGTGAGTACCGTTGCTGGGGACGCATCTAGACGGGTGCATTACTATGTATCCGGTAAAGACGGGTTTGGGTACACAGACCCGGTCTGCACTGTTTTAGCGGTGTATCTGTACTGTTTAGCAGTATATCAAGAAATTCAGACATTCAAGGGTTCGATTTTTGTTCTCGTTTTAGAGTTCAAGGGTAGTCAATATGTGTTCAAAATGTTTTATGTGATTAATGTCGTGGTATGAGTGACTGTTTGATATACAATACTGTGTTTCTGTGTTAGAAGTGTGTTCAGGTTCAAGTAAGTATCAAGTACCGAATATCAAGATGCCGTTGTTCAGCAAATTAAGACAGATAGGAACTAGGAAAGGGATACTAGAGGAAGCGATTCCTGTCCCACCTAGGGACACTCCCGGAAATTTTATGTACCACAAACATGGCTTCGAGGCCATATTGTACCTAGATTTATGGACCGATTATACTAAGCATCTGGAAGAGAAATATAGATGGCCCGTTACAGGGACATGGGATGCAGATTGCATCATGAGAGTAGAAGAAGCGCTATGGAAAAAGAAAGCCAGACAATCTCAGAAAGATGCCATAGAATTGTGGCGTAAAGAATCGCATAAACGAACAGAAAAAGAATTCCGAAAAGCAGAGAAACATAGGGAGGATTCAGAAAAAGCCCGAGAAAATGAATTAGTAGAGGAAGGTATACGAGTCAAAGCAGAGCAAGTAGACAGACAGCGAAATACTCTTGCGAATGGTATGTATCCTCTTTTGGCCGAGGGTTTACCTAAGGCCACCCCGGAAGTACCGAAAGATCTGCCCCCTCCATTGGTTCCGACTAAAGTACGCCACAAGACCGCAAAGGACATATTCCTTTCTTCCTATTTAGACGACGTAGCTCCCGCATATACAAATCCACGTGCCCAGGCGCCACCTGCTGATGTCACCCCGCCCCGAAATGACCAACCACTTCCGCAACAACAAACTCCTCCTCCCGTTCCACATCCTGCGCCTGTTCCCCCAGCCCCAGCCCTTCCTGCACCTATTATTCCTGGCATTAATCCACTAAATCCTTTCGGACCTGGCACCTCAGGAGGTGCGACAGGAGGTTTTCAAACGCCGCCACAAACACATAGACTGACTTATAGGGATTTAGCAAAACAACGTACACCTCAAACAGCGAATTATGACATACTTAAAGAGCCTCTCACAGACTGTAGATATGATCCAGTACCCGGTAAAGACGACAGAATGATGCTAGCATCAGTACGCCTACGACGAGTTGCAAACTACTTAATGATACTACCAGGAATGATTGACCATCTAGACAGAATATATCATTTTGTACAAACGGGGGAAGGTCCTGAAAGTATTGGCCAGGCCATGGCATACCAGAAAGTTGACACTCAAAGTATGATATTATGCTTCTTCATAAATTGCTTGATAAGAGACCAAGATAGGCCTGGTGTAGACAAAGAAGAAATGAACGCACTTAACAAATGGGGTCAGAATATAGCAGACAGAAAGCATGATAAACAGAGTTGTATAGAAAACATGTACAAAAGGATCCGAAAAGCAGTAATTAAAATACACGAAAGAAGACAGCCTGAAATAGGAATAGATTCAGACAAGAATGAATCCTCGGGGGAAGAGGAGCAACCCGAGACAACAGCACAAACATTGCAATTACCAGCTAAAGAAATGATAGCTTATGTAGGTAAGGGAAGACCCTTTAATAATACAATGCGTCCGGTCCGTCCAGAAAGTAAGAGAGTGTTTCAAGCAGCCATGTCAAATCCAAGGACTCCTGAACATTTGTTTCAGGCTACCGATAAAATACTTCAAGATCGAATGGGGTACCATGTACTCAATTCCATGGATGAACAAGAACTAGCCCGGTCCGCCGTACAATGGACTGACAATTCCAGTACATATAATGATGATGCAGTAGCTCAGACGTTTTTGAGCCTTTCCCCTGATGAACAAAAATTAGCTAGTGTATACATGATTCAGCATCTCATTACGTTGTTTAAAAGCCAACATTCTGATCCAGGTCCCTTACCGGACATATTGGTAGAACTGCTCTCTAATAGATGGAGAGGTCTAGGTACCGATCTAATTAAAGTAATTCTAGAACAGAGACTCAAGTATAATACTTTTCTGAAACCACAGTTTATGCCAGCTCCCCCACCCCAAGAAAGAAAAATGTATTACTTCGACAGACAGAATCCCTTACGAGAAGTACATCCAGTAAGAAAAGAAGATGACACACTAGAACGTGTATATGTATATACACCCCTCACTAAAATAGAATTGCTAGAAATGAAGAAATTAGTACCCTGTCACGATAAAGACCCTGCAGGTTTTCACCGAGAAATTAAAGATATGCTACTTATGGGCGACTACACGTACTCAGATATTATGAAAATGTTAAAGGTACTGCTGCCAGCCGGCATTTACGAGAAACTCAAAGAAAAAGAATGGGAGGTGGGAGATAAAAAGATCAACTGGACCGAAATAGAAGACGAGGAAAATGGTCGTACTCCAGGGTTAGGCCTTGGGGATAAAGCTAAAGCATTACCAGGATTAATTGTACAAGTACTGCCAAGATTATTGACAACGAAAAAGGAAGACTGGGATGCAATCTCAGCCTGTAAACAGAAACACGATGAAGACACTAGTGATTATTATTCTAGATTCGAGAAATGTTTTATTATTAATAGCGGCCTGAAACCAAGTAGCGAGTCATACCCGCACTTCTTTGTAACCAAATTAGTCGAGAATTCCCTGCCCCAGGTTAAGAACCGTGTATATAAAGTCGAGAGTACATGGCAAGCAAACTCGCCATCCCAAATGTTGCAAATGTTACAGTACCACCAGAATAGAATTAGAGAAGAACAAGATCACGAACAAAGGCGTATGAAAGACACGAAAATGAAAATGTTAGTTGCTCAGTCAGTCCCAGCTGACGGTCAGAAAAGGGGAATGACACAGTCTAATAATTCGGCGGCTCCCGTTAAAGGGACATGCAACTACTGTAAACAGCCAGGTCACTATGTAAATGAATGTGCCGTCCTGAAACACAACATATCCACAGGTAAAACTAAAGAGAGACCCCGTCAGCCCAGACAAGACCAACAGGTCCAGCAACATGTTCCACAGAACACCCAGCCAATGCATGCTCCCCAACAGACAGTACAGACAGTAGCGGTACCACAGCCACAGCCTATTACCGCGGCACAGCAAGTTTCACAACAGATGTACCAGTATGCACAAACTGATTACCCCGATTACCAGCGATACAGATGAAACAGCCTAGAGAGGGAAGTTGGCTTGCCTCTTATTGAAATTCCTGTAGATCAAGAGGGTCCTTATGTACATAGTCAAGTATTAGGAAAGGATAGAAAGTTTCTGATTGACACAGGGGCAAGTCGAACAATGATAAGTCACAATGAGGTTCCAGGGGCACCCCTCTCAGGCACACAGAATGTTTCCTTGGTTTTTCAGGACAGCCTATTGTTAACGAAGTATCGAAACCTGTTCCCCTAGCAGTTGGTCCATTGTCACGCACTACAGACTTATTACTCACGAAGTCATGTCCAGAAAACTTGTTAGGTATCAAGACACTGAAGGCTCTAGGAGCGGTCATATGTTGTTCTCCGGAAGGAGTTAGACTATTTCTGCGCGATTTTAAAGGTCACTATGTTTTACGAGATTTAGATGACAGATTGAAAAATGTACCAAAGCATTTGTGGGCGAAAGGCCCAACTGATGTAGGTTGTATGCACATTACACCATACCGTGTTACACTCAAACCAGGTGTTGTTCTGCCCCGAATCCGACAATACAAGTTACCACCTGATGCTGTAGTGGCTTTACTGGAAATCATTGAAGAGCTCATTGCACAGGGAGTGGTTGTTGAAACCGACTCCAATCTATGTAATTCCCCTATCATTCCGATTCTTAAACGTACTGACCCAAATGCACCACCAGTTTATCGGTTGGTGATTGATCTGCGAGAATTAAATAAATGTATTGTGCCACAGTACCCTGTGGTCCCTGACATCTCATCCTTATTGACTGCTATTGATTCAGAGGCGACGTTCTTTACTGTAATAGACCTCAAGAACGCCTTCTTCAGTGTCCCCATTGATCCGGAAAGCCAATATCTCTTCGGATTCTGTTTAAATGGCCGAAGCTTCAAATTTGCACGCGCACCTCAAGGATTCACAGAAAGCCCCAGCATCTATAGCCAAGCATTGAAAAGACAACTTGACAGTATTCAAATGCCAGTTAACACTGCCCTGCTGCAGTATGTCGATGATCTGCTGATCACCGCTCGTAGCGAACCTGAATGTGAACACGCATCACTGACAGTCTTACATTTTCTGGCTGACAAAGGACACAAGGTTTCCCCTTCAAAGTTACAATTCTGTGTTTAGCAAGTGGTGTACCTTGGGCACTTGCTGTCCAAGAGGGGGAGACAGCTAACACCCGACCGCATCGAGTTAATTGCACACTTACCGCAACCCACGACACAAAAGGAAGTGCGGGCCTTCATAGGCCTCACCTCTTACTGCAGGCAATGGATTCCCCAGTACGCATTTCTAGCCAAGCCCCTTATACAGTTGACAACACAGGAGGCAGCGACTTCGACTGTCCTCCCTTGGACTCAGGAACACACACAGGCTTTTGAAGAATTAAAGAAAGCATTATGTCAGGCACCAGTTTTAGCAACACCATGTTACAGCAAACCTTTTACACTCTTTGTTACAGAACGTGATGGTACAGCGTTGTCTGTCCTCACACAAGATCAAGCAGGTTCACATAAGCCTTGTGCTTATTTTTCAAGTACATTAGACCCAGTAGCCCAGGCTCTGCCTGCATGCTTGAAATCAGTTGCAGCAACAGCCTTAGCAATCCGACAAAGTGATGCCATAGTGTTAGGACATCCTCTGACAGTACAAGTTCCACACTCTGTGGAAGTTCTTTTAAACCAAACACAGACTCAACACTTGACTATAGCACGACTGACAGGGTATGAACTGACATTGTTCCAACCACACATAGAAATCAGACGCTGTAACATACTCAATCCCGCCACACTGTTACCTTCGAACATTACAGATTCAGCTCCACATGACTGTATAGAAATCATTAATGCAGTAACAAAGCCCCGACGAGATTTAACAGATGTTGCACTGACTAACCCAGACCTGACACTTTATGTGGATGGTTCATGTATGAGAACAAGTAGTGTGAGGAAAATCCCAGGACGTCTAGTGTACACTGTGAACAATCAGGATTGTTGTCTTCATCATGTATGAGAACAAGCACAGGAGAATTAGTGGCCGCATATGCAGTGACCACTGAAACTGAAGTCAAAGAAACCCACCGTATTGATACATTGTCTGCTCAAGCTGCAGAGCTTATTGCTCTGACCCGAGCCTGTATAATAGCCAAAAACAGGAATGTTAACATATACACAGATTCACGTTATGCCTTTGGAGTCGTACACGACTTCGGCGTCCTCTGGCAGGAAAGAGGTTTCTTGACCTCCCACGGAGCCAAGATACAACATGGTCCCCTCATTCAAGCACTTTTAGAAGCAATACATCTGCCTTCAGCCATAGCTATCATGAAATGTAAAGCACATACTAAAGTTACCGATACCATTTCCCAGGGTAACAACCTGGCAGATCAAACGGCGAAACACACAGCTCTGACTTATACATCTGCAACTGACATGATAAAGACAATAGTTCCGACACCGACACATTGCATGACAGTTAAGGATCCCGCACTAGATGTAATTGACATACAGACACATGCTACTCCAGACGAAATAAAGAAATGGACTGAACTAGGAGGGATCCAGACAGATCAGGGATGGATGACGAAGGGAAAAGCCACATGGTTTCTCCCCGACTCTATGGTTCAAGTTATGATCAACACTGCACATAGTCCAGCACATCTGGGAGAAAAAGCCATGTTAGACAGTTTACAGAATCTCTGGTACAACAAACATTTACGAGCAGCAGCAAAACAGAAAGTGCGTACTTGCATGATCTGTTGTCAGTTCAATCCAGGCAAAAGTATTCCCGTAGAGCAAGGTGGATTCAATCCTCCCGATTACCCTTTTGAAGTCCTCCAGATGGACTATATCCAGATGGAACGATGTCGAGGATTCAAATATGTCCTCGTAGTTGTCTGTGCACTTTCCCGTTGGACAGAAGCATATCCAGTCCCAGATTACACTGCTCCGACCACTGCCAAGCAGCTGGTTCGCGAATTCTTCCCACGGTACGGTTTGCCTCGTGTCGTGTACTCAGATAACGGCCAGCCATTCTCATCCGAATTAATGAAGCAGGTTTCACTCTTGCTAGGATATCAATGGAAATTCCACTGCGTCCGACATCCCGAGGCAGCAGGTCTCGTGGAACGCCACAATCAAACACTAAAAACACGCCTTGCTAAAATATGTGCAGAGAAAGGGGTCGACTGGATAGTCGCCTTGCCAGTTGCATTATTTTACATGAGAATGGTTGCACACTCGAGAACAGGGCTATCCCCGTATGAGGTGGTCTTCGGTAGGCCACCAAATATGTGGGGGACGCCCATACCAAGAAAAATAACTGATGTTGATAGTAATATGTTGACAGATTACCTTGCCTCCTTGATGTCTGCACTACAATCATGTCGTTCACAGGTAGCTGCAGCCTTTCCCGACAACACCGAGGTGAAGCCGCACGAGATTACACTGGGAACCTTCGTCTTTGTGCGCAATTTCGACAGTAAAAGTCCGCTGGAGCCCCGCTGGCAGGAGCCGAAGCTCGTCTTATTGACAACGAGGACGGCCGTGAAACTTGAGGGCCGCAAAGGATGGGTCCATATGAGTCACGTTAAGAAACTTTACGGATCACCGCCAGAGACTGACTCTTCCTCCCCCTCTAAGGACTGCCCAGATTCCAGTGACTCTAAACTCCCTCTGGTAGAGAAAACTCCTCAACAAGAATATCGTTCAAAGCTGAGGTCTAGCAAGTCAGACAGTTTAATTGTTTAAGTCCTCCCCTAGGTGAATCGGTTAGACAGTTTCTGACATGTATCCGTTAGACCCCCAATAGAGAGAGAGATAGACAGAAACAGCTCAAGAAACGAGAATATTGTAAATCTCTTCGTAGCCACTGTATAGTGACATTATTGATTATGTTTTTTCTGAGTCTTACGATTATTGCTACAAGTATTCTGTTACATATGTATTTCCCTCTCTCCATACATGCACATTTCTTTTCAAACAGCACTGTCGAGCATACTTTCAGTGAACTACCCCCTCATGAGTTGTCTTATCGACTTGCGCTGCGCAACAATACTTTTATCAGTATGTTACATCATTCTCATCAGACCAGCAATGCTACCAATTGTTGGATATGTGGCCGACTTCCTCCCTATCAGAAATACAAGGGAGTCTTGCCTCTCTTCCCGTACCCGTTCACACATAATGGTTCCTGTGGTGCATGGTTTAGTTTAATAAATTCTTTAGACTCTGAGTCCATAGTTTACCAAGGCAGTTGGATATGGGGAAATCTGAACACAGTTCTGCATAAGGAATGTTACCCTAACAAGGAGGGTCTCCCACAAAGGACAGGGACCGATCTAGAAAATGAAGTATATGGATTAGGTAATTATACACTCAACCTCATGATTCTAAATGTTCAGTCTGATACAGGACCAGTATTACCCGTCAAAGGCGAATTATGTGTCAGAAAGAATGGTTCCGTACCTCTAGGTCATAGTAAATGTACTACTGTGATCGAATTCAGTGATAAAGGCAAGTCTACATTCAAAGCTACCCGCCATTCCTATTTCATTTGTGATCATACAGCTTATATACGTTTGCCACTAGATTGGGATGGGACATGTTATATTGCATTCCTTCTGCCACCTGTTTTTCTAGCTCCACCTGATTATCATAGAAATTCCCGACTAGTACCTAACAGACACCAGAGAGATCTTCCGCTTGTCGACTATACTGAAACGGCATGGGAACGATACACAGATTTCAATAAAGGTTTCTTTCCCTATTTAGGTGCTGTCTTTAATAGTAAATCTATACGTCACTTAACCAGAACCCTCGAAGCCGTAGTGAATGAAACTACTTCCGCCCTAGGTAACTTGACCGAGGAACAGTCTGCTATGAGACTTGTCGTTCTTCAAAATCGTCTCGTCCTTGACGTCATCCTGGCCGATAGGGGCGGGGCCTGTAAAGTCCTCGGATCGAGCAGCTGTGTTTTCATTCCTAATAATGCACCGTCAGTATATAAAGCCATTACACGTCTCCATAAGATTGCAAGTCAGATACACCAGAATCCAGGTACCTGGACTTGGTCCGGTTGGTTCTGGAGCGTGTTGTCAGCCTGGGGTTGGAAAGTCCTATCCTTCCTCGGAATAGCCCTTCTCCTAGTATTCAGTTGTTGCCTATGCATACAATGTGGGCCGGCGATTTGCGGCCTGTGCGCCACATCCTGTTTTCCTCATCCAAGTCCACGTCCTAAATCCCGTCTAAAGAAGGAAGAGCAAATGATGTTATATGAACAAATAGATGGACTAATGAGGATTGATGTATCATGAAGGGTCCGTAGGGAACAAGGAGGGAATGAGGAAATATAAAATGTTAAGGTCAGAAATGTTCCCTAACGTGTACCCCACCGTCTCCATGTACGAGCTTAAAGTGCATGTAACTTCCCTCCTGTGCCAGCTATGAAGACGCAAATACATTTGCGTCCAACGTTAACATGTCCTCTTTCAGATCCGCCATGAATGGATCGATAATTCAGTTCCTAAGTATGCCTTGCCAACGTCTTTTTATGGTGCACTTCCACGTTTTCCCTAGTCTTGCAGGGCTAGGCCCTGATTCCTGCCATCGAGCCTTTCTGTTTTCTACCTCCTGAAGAGCTGCAGCTTGGGATGTCTCCCTGACCTCTGTCCTACTCCCTGCGCGGCGAGCGGTGCCCGGCTCGGCCTGCTTGCCTGCCAAAGACAGTATTTTGCCTTCAAGTTATCAGTATAGTCGAGTTCAGCTCCTCGAAAACACATTCCAGTCTAGCAGAATAGATAAACATTTCCCCGGCTGCAGAGCAAAGGGCCCGGCCTCTCTGTCTCCATGCAAGTAATTCATTGCTCCTGTTACCATGGTAGGCCCATGGCCCATGGCCCTCGCATTACACGCAGACACGTAGACACATATGCACTCAGTATAGAATAGCCTCTGCCCGAGAGACCTTTCCTTCTAGATAATATAGTTCCTCAAACACAAGATATCAGATATGATTTAGGAACGAGTTGATCTGACATGCCAGACTTCTGTCTCTCCCCTCTAGGGCTAAATGTCAAGTCCCCTGCACCCTCCAGCCTCACGTCAGTCACACGTCATGCTGCTGCGCGCGCATCCTTGCCACAGATTTCTGCTGACACTGCAAGATTCCACTAGGTATCCACCCACTTGTGACACCTTCATGTGACGTTTCTAGCACACGCCTCTGTGTACGCCCTAGTGCACGCCTTTCTGATTACGTATTGCTACGCACATGTGTTCTTATCTCGTTTTTCTCAGCTGTTACGCCTTCTGTATTGATCACCATTCTGTGCATTAACTATAAAAGTTATGTTCTGTCAATAAAGTATGCTCTATCCCTTCCTGATCCTTTATGGTGAAAGGAACATGATATCCTGGTTCGAACCATTCCATTTTATGGAATAAAACCCACTTTGAAACTCAGCTGCCACGGACTTTGTGTCTCTTTATTTCCGATTGAGTTATTATTATTGAACTTTACCGCATAGAAATTCCGACGGTAAATAACTATTTACCACATGCCTCCTCGTTTCCTCTTAGAGGCAACCCCCTGCATGTGTTCAGTTGATTTTAGGGGCTCTTCGTGCACTTCTGCCACACACATAACTGTGCTCTTTGATGGATTTGGCAATACGCTGCGTGGTAGTGCTATCAGGATCAGGGGGTCTCCATCAGTATTGGGTGATGCTGAGATTTACTGTAAGTTTATATTCACAGGCTGGGGGCCGATGGCCGAGACAGTCTGGCAATGATTTTCTGGAGAACACACGTTCATGATGGCCCCCAAAGATGATCTTTTTGTGAACACAGGGTCTATTGAAAAGGTGTCGCTCCGTGAGGGCAATCTCATGAGCGAGCACTGATGTGGCCCTCGTTATGAACTGGTCGAGGGTTCCTGCAACGTACCCAATTCCGGCTACTTTCCTCCCTCTTCCCTCATGTGCTGCCATTTTAAATTGAGAAAAGGAGGAACAACTAAAAGTAGCGCAGGAACAATTTTTAAGACTACTTACAGATCAACCAATCATGTTGGAGGCCTTAGAGAGGGGGTCCAGTCCAGCCTCCCCTATCTCGATCGGGCTCAAACGGGCCCGCCCTTGACCCGGGCTTCGCCCGGCGCACGTCCCGCGCAGCGGGGGCCGCGAGGAGTGAAGTAGCGCTGGTGGGCAGGAGGGCGGCCAGGCACAGGTGCCGCGAATTGTGGGACTCTTGGTCCTCGTAGTCCCTTCAGCAGCAACAGAGACCCAAAGCAGCTAGCGGCTCCCGCACAGCGGGGGCACGAGAAGTCAAGTAGCACTGGTGGCCGGACGGGCGGCGAGGCACAGGTGCGGTGAATTGTGGGACTCCTGATCCTTGTAGTCCCTTCAGTGGCAACAGAGACCCAAAGAAGCGAGTGTGTAAACCAGTAACTACATGTCTTCTCCCTCTAGAAGGGTGGAATGCTACCCCCGCCGCCAGGACTGGCGGGGGGGGGTAGTATTCCAAAGTGTTTGACAGCTTACACAACGTGTTTTGATAAGGCCAAACCAAAGTTAGCATTAACCGTGAGAATTATAATGCACGTAAGAGTATATGGTATGGCTATATCATAGAACAGCTATAAGGATATGGTTCTGAAAGTTGTAGAGGGGCTCAGTTCATGCTAGGGCTACCTCTCACATAAAACCAAGCACTCTGCCTCCAGGATTGTTAAGGCCTGCCATAGGAGTGACTTATAGGTGTATATGTGTCTATATGTATATATAGATATAGGTGTACTATATCTAAGTAAGGGGTGATTACACCACCTTACCCAGGCTGTGTGAACAGACCTGTGGTGTCAGTTTGGAAGGCAAACCAGGGGTGGCACAATACATGCTGCAGCCCCTGGTAGGCCTAATGTGCACCTATGCCCTGGGTACCTATGGTACACTATACAGGGGCTCACAAGGGAGACCCAGTAACCAATCTGGTATGTACATAAAGTACATGGTATCAATTTAGAGAGAGAATAGCTGGGCTGTGGGTCTGATTAGCAGGCCCACAGCCACACTAAAGTCGAAAAACCAGAGAATCACAGCAAAAAGTGGGGGTGACCATAGGAAGCAGACCCTACTCTCCTACAACCCCGTCAAATCCTCCGCACTGTTGCGCTAGGAGAAAAGTGTGAACGCCTCTTCACTTCCAAAGAATGGTCAGCCATTCAAAAGTGAGCCCATTCCCATTCTTCAGTACATAGCACCTCAGGCAAAGGTACATTCCTCAAGAAATCCCACTATAGGTACTATATCCCTGCCCAAACAGCTCAATGGAAGAGATATGGATATACATGTTGCTGGTGGGGCTGCGACCAAGTGGGAACTTTAACCCACCTTCTTTGGCAGTGTACAAAGCTTTAGCAGTACTGGTCTAAAGTATTTGCCTCCATTGACCAAATGTATAACATCGAACACCCCAGATTGCCGAGCTACATTCTCCTGGGTCTCCTGAATGCCCTGACTTACCCTTGAAATCCACGCGTGGACAAGCCATCACTCTGGCTCTGTGCCCTGCCAAGCAAGTATTGCTAGCACTTTGGGGTACAGCTACAATACCCACTCACTTAGACTGAATCTGCAACATCTTGGATCTCCTTGCCATGGAGAAGCTAACATCCTCAGTAGAGCAGAAGCGGCCTCAATTCAACAATATGTGGGGACCCTGTCTGAAATTCCTGTCCCAAGAATTCTTAGAATTGACATGCCCTGGCTACCTATCCATCATCCTCCTTATTCCCACAAAAAACAGTATTGACTGATATGGCACTCACCGTCAGTTTCTAGACAAGCGATATACCTTGTTTCTATGTTGAAGACCATCATTTCAGCTAAATAGGTAATTAATTTCCCCCACTCTACTGTCCCCATCTCTTTGTCTATTCTCTTCAGTTTTCTCCCTTTTCACTTTGTCCCCACCTGCCAGTGGATGTTGGTTGTAGTTTTTTTTGTATTGTTCTTTTCAATGTCAAACTCAATAAAAGGATTTGACCCTAAAAAGTAATTACCCCCATTCTACTGACTGGATTCTTGTTGTTTTGGTGTCAAATTATTTACTAAACTTTTCATTATTTTTCTAAATTGGTGCAGGATTTTTCTTGTGTTGTGTTTCATTTCATTACTGTTTGTATGCTGCATGAACACTTCACACGCTGCATCTAAGTTAAGTCTGAGTGGTTTGTGCCGAGCTACCAAAGGGTAGGTTAATTAAATGACTGTTTTGGTTCACCCGAACAAGGATTGTGGTTGTTGCTTGATTTGGGTTTACAACCCCCCTCAAGCAAGAACTCAGTTTCTTTCATTCTCCTATCAAAGTGGAGAGCTATTGAAAGGTTTCTGAATTCAGTCTGACACTCGCGACATATAAAATATATAAAAAGTGAGGAATCTGCAGGTATACAAAGTATCCACTAGAAGGAGTGTTCCAGAAGGTAAGTAACTTTTTCTTCCATGCAGGATCGAAGATGCCACAGCAGTGCTTTGATTTCAAGTGCAGTACCTTACATCACAAGGTATTTCCCTTTTTTCCAGTGGATACTCCACATTTCTTCACTGCAGTGAGGTGGAGCATTCTGTGTTCTAGTTTAGTGCTTCATATTTAACTTGCTGACATCGAAATCCTGAAAGGTTCCACAGTTTGCACTCTTGTGCACTTGTGCGTCTTTTAATAATTTGCACTATTCTTGTTTTACTCAGGATCAGAACAGGCCCCTCCCCCGGCTCCTCGCTCAGGTGAGAAAATCTCTCTTTTCTCTAAGATGTTATAAGACATGTAAAAGCTTTTCAGTATATCACCAGTAATTGTTATGTATTGTATTGGAACATTTATGTGGCATTTACTATCCCTACATGGGACGCTGGAGCGCTTGCCCTTCTGGATAGCACGCTACGCCATGTGGGGTTTGTTGTTAGACGAGTGTGTACTTTATGTTGATCCAGGGATGCAAGTGTTGACATGTTTTGCGCTATGACCACGGTGTGAGAAGTTGGCCTGATATATAATGTTCACTATTCTAGTGAGCACTTTGTATCAGTCCAAACAACCCTTATTGATGATTGGTTGTTAGTCAACCTTATAGACCAGCTATCCTAGTAGCGTGGATACGAGCAGTCTTCGGGCTAAACTCTAGAGGGCGTGTTAAGCCAGCTGTTATACCATCACATATACCCCTTGAACACCAAGTGAAAGGACACCACACAAGTGTTATGAAAATAAACAGTGTATTTATTTAGATCACAACAGCCTTGTACTCTTTATGAGGACAGGGTACTAAGCACACAACAAAACTCTTACGAAAATACTTCAAGTTGCACAACTTACACAAATGCCCGAGGGGCACGGAAAACCATATACTATGGAAGTGGAATGCGAAATTACTAGCAGGTAAGTACTGGACTAATAGGCTTTGGAATCGCTAGGACTACGTTACTGAACCTTCAGATTACTAGTAGGAGGCCTAGGGGACTCGGGTGCAGAGTGTGCACTCTCACGCGGGATGCGGGACAAAGTCTATGGGAGCTAGTAAAAGCAAAGTTAGTGTTCTCGGGCGAACCCGATAAGGTAGGTTGAAAACGACAGTGGATCCTGACCCTTGGATAGTAAGGCTATGCTGGGGCACCGAAATGCCGAAGTTACCTAGCCCAGGGGCTGCAGCTGCATAGGTCTGAAAAGACGTCGGGAATCCTCGTTGACGAACCAGGAGCCTGAAGAAAGAAGTTGCTGGCAGGCGACCAGTGAAGATTGTTCGAAGTGATCCAAGCCTGGATCGAAGATGGATGACACCTGAAAGCAGAGGGGACCAAGTTTGTGACCACTAGCCAGTAGTCAGATGGCACCAGGAGGGCACCGGATGGTAGTCACCTCGACCAGGTGAGTGGGCGACGCTGGGCTCTGCAGTCTCACGGACCAGGAGGCGTTGTCGGCGACCAGGATGGAGGTGCGAGCTGTCCCACGATGGATGATGCTGCTGACGTCGCTGGACCCAGGATTGGGGCAACAAGTCTTGGCAAATTCAAGCCCACGCGGTGGACTCAAAATGGCGTCTGGAGTGGACCAGGAGGGTCCGGGGTGCTCCTCTTTTGGAAGGGAGCAAGGGCCAGTCTGGAGCAACCAGACCAGCAGTGGTGATGTCGTCGGGCGTCGTCGGGAAGGCCACAAGCCAGCGGGCTGGTAGCCAGACAACGCGGTGAGCAGCAAAAAGCAGAAGGGCCCCACGCAGATCTCGTGGATGCTGGGAGGCTGGACTTCGGTGCTGGAGCTGCTCAGGGTCGGGGCTTCTCGGACCCCAAAGCACTCACCAGAGGATCCCTCGGCGGTCGTGCTGGATAGAAGTCGTGCAGTTCTGATGATGGCCGGTCCCTCGAGGTCTCGTCGCACCTACGGTTCTCAGCTTAGCTGTAGAGGTAGGTAGAGGTCAGAGGTGCCAGGGAAGCCGGGTCTCGTCGAGCTGGTCAGTCGGATTCCGGAGGAAGGACGTGCAGCAAACCGCAGAGTTCTTAGATGGTGCCTGCGGATGCAGGGTGACTACTCCTTAGTCACAAGGGAGAAATCTTGAGAAGAGTCGAGAGTTCCTTTCGTGGAAAATAGTTTCTTGATTCAAAGATGATCTAATTTGGAAGGGTCCCCGCTCCTGCCTTTATCCTAAAGAAAGGGGTGGGTACGCGACTAGGTCCTGCCCTAGGGGTGGGACCAGGAAGGGGGGTGGTTACACCCCTCTCCCATGCCGGACTTTCCCCAGGCCAGGGGCTGGTGTGCCCCTGGAACTGGTTCTTGCCGGCAGATGCGTAGTGAGCACCGGGGTGCCACTTGCAGTCACCTTCCTGTAAAGCCCTGCCTACCCAGGATACACAGAACCCTGTCTGGGATGGTGCTAGCACCGCCCCTGACAGGAAACCCTTTGTCCAAGCTCCCCTTGCTGGAAGGACTCCCAGCTGCAGGGGGTCAGACTCGTGTCTGTGGTGGCAGCATCCATTTTGTGATGCTGAGGCTTGAGTTAACTTTAACCGGGGTTCACAGTTACATACATGTCGTGTCCCTCTAGAAGGGTGGAATGCTAACCCCGTCGCCAGAATTGGCGAGGGGTTAGTATTCCAGTTCGTATGACACCTTACTCGACATGTTTTGATAAAGCGATACCAAAGATAGCATTTAACCACGAGGATTATAATGCACTTAAGAGTATATGGTATGCGTTATCATGGAACAGCTATTAGGAATTGGTTCCGCAAGCTGCAAACGGGCTCAGCTCATGCCAGAGCACCATCTCACACGATCCCAAGCACTCTGCCTTCAGGATTGTCAAGACCTGCCATAGGAGTGACTGATAGGAATCTGTGTGTCCATTTTTAGGGTTAGATATAGGTATACTATATCTAAAGCAAAGGGTGATTACACCACCTTGCCCCAGCTGTCGTGCAGCCAGTTGTGTCAGATTTAGATGGCCATCCAGGGGTGGCATAATACATGCTTCAGCCCCTGGTAGGCCCTGGGTACACCTATGCCCTGAGTTACAGGGTCTGATAAGGTGGCCCAGTACCAATTGGTAAATGCACCTAAGGTACACGTTGTAATTTAGTGAGAGAACAGCTAGGCTGTGGGTCTGATTAGCAGGCCCACAGCCAGAGAAAGTCGTAAACCAGTGAAACAAAAGCAAAAAATCTGGGTGATCATAGGATTGCAGACCCTACTCTCCTACATGACCCCCCCCCCCCCAAAGTTTGGGACAATAAACTAACCTTGACCAGGTGAGTCTTCTTGCTCTAAGTGGAAATACCTGGAGAGCCCATCTGCATTGCCATGATCAGTGCCAGGTCTATGCTCCACTGTAAAATCCATCCCCTGTAGGGAAATGGACCACCTAAGCAGTTTGGGGTTTTCACCCTTCATCTGATTTAGCCATAAGAGGGGCTTATGGTCGGTCTGAATCTTGAAATGAGTGCCAAACAAGTATGGCCTCAGTTTCTTCAGGGCCCAAACCACAGCAAAGGCCTCCCTCTCAATAGCTGACCAATTTTTCTCTCTGGGGGTCAGCCTTCTGCTTATAAAAGCAATGGGCTGGTCATTACCATCAAAATTCAGTTGAGATAGAACAGCTCCCACACCCAACTCAGAAGCATCTGTTTGGACAATGAATGGTTTGGAGTAGTCTGGACTCTTGAGGATAGGTGCTGTGCACATGGCCTGCTTTAGGTCATCGAATGCTTTTTGACAGCCTGCTATCCACTGAACTTTCTTTGGCATCTTCTTACTTGTCAGTTCATTAAGTGGAGTCACAATTGATCCATAATTTCTGACAAACTTTCTATAGTAACCAGTCAGGCCCAAGAAAGCTCGAACCTGAGTCTGGGTGGTTGGAGGAGCCCAGTCCCTGATTGACTGTATTTTGCTCTCCAGTGGCTGAACTTGGCCCCCACCTACAAGGTGGCCCAAGTACACAACCTGTGTCTTCCCTATCTGGCACTTTGTGGCCTTGATAGTGAGACCTGCTGCTTGCAGTGCCTCTAACACTTTCCTCAGGTGGACCAGGTGATCCTCCCAGGTGGAGCTAAAGACAGCTATATCATCAAGATATGCTGCACAGAAGTCATCCAGCCCAGTGAGAACATGATTCACCAGCCTTTGGAAGGTGGCAGGTGCATTTTTCAAACCAAAGGGCATTACCACAAATTGATAATGCCCACCAGGGGTAGAAAATGCTGTCTTGGGCTTGGCATCCTCAGCTAACCTGATTTGCCAATACCCAGCTGTCAGGTCAAATGTACTTAAGTAGTTGGCAGAAGCCAATCTATCTATAAGTTCATCTGCCCTTCGTATTGGGTGGGCATCAGTCTTAGTGACTGCATTGAGACCTCTGTAGGCTACGCAAAACCTCATCTCTTTCTTACCACCCTGGGTGTGAGGCTTTGGCACTAGAACTACTGGACTAGCCCAAGGGCTATCTGAGGGTTCAATGACTCCCAACCTCCAACATTTTCTGCACTTCTGTTTTGATGCAGTCTCTAACATGATCAGGCTGCCTGTAGATTTTACTCTTAACTGGCAAGCTGTCACCAGTGTCAACCTCATGGGTACACCAATTGGTCTGACTGGGGGTTAGAGAGAACATATCCCTGAAGGATTGAAGAACTTGTTTGCAATCCTTCTGTTGATGTTCAGAGAGGCTGCCACAAAAGACAACACCAGCTACTGATCCATCATCAGGATTCTGAGTGAGCAGGTCTGGGAGAGGATCACTCTCTTCCTCCTGTCCCTCATCTATGGCCATGAGCAAGCTCATGTCCTTCCTGTCGACATATGCTTTGAGCCTGTTTACATGGAGCACCCTGTGGGGGCTCCTGGGAGTTCCAAGGTCCACCAGGTAGGTGACCTCTCCCTTTTGCTCAAGGATTGTGTGGGGCCCAGACCATTTGTCTTTGAGTGCTGCTGGGGCCACTGGCTCCAGCACCCACACCTTCTGTCCAGGCTGGTATACAGTCAGGACAGCCTTTTTGTCATGCCAGGCTTTTTGAAGTTCCTGGCTAGCCTCAAGGTTTTTGGATGCCCTTTCCATGTACTCAGCCATCCTGGAGCGGAGACCAAGTACATAGTCCACTATGTTGGTTGCAGGCTTTTTGAGAGGTCTCTCCCATCCTTCCTTCACCAAACACAGAGGTCCTCTTACAGGATGTCCATACAAAAGTTCAAAAGGGCTGTAGCCAACCCCCTTCTGTGGGACTTCTCTATAAGCAAATAAAAGGCAGGGTATCAGGACATCCCATCTACGCCTGAGCTTTTCAGGTAGTCCATGAATCATCCCTTTTAGGGTCCTGTTGAACCTTTCAACAAGCCCATTGCATTGTGGATGATATGGTGTAGTGAACTTGTAGTTGACACCACATTCCTTCCACATAGCAGTTAAGTAGCTTGACATGAAGTTTGCACCTCTGTCAGAGACAACCTCCTTAGGGAAGCCCACTCTGGTGAACACTCCAACTAGGGCTCTTGCCACAACAGGTGCTGTAGTGGTTCTAAGGGGAATAGCTTCAGGATACCTGGTGGCATGGGACACCACAACCAGTATAAACTTGTGCCCTGATGCTGTCTGGGGTTCCATTGAACCAACAATGTCAATCCCCACTCTCTCAAAGGGCACCCCCACCACAGGCATTGGTATAAGGGGGGCCTTGGTTGTGCCACCTGACTTACCACTGGCTTGGCAAGTGACACAGGAGCGACAAAACTCCTTGGTATCTTCATTCATGTGAGGCCAGTGAAAGTGTGAGACAAGTCTGTCCCAAGTCTTTGACTGGCCTAAGTGTCCTGCTAAGGGAATCTCATGGGCCAAGGTAAGAAGGAAACCTCTCTGAGACAAGGGGATAACCAGCCTCCTGGCCATGCCAGGCTTGGGGTCTCTTGCCTCAGTGTACAGGAGTCCATCATCCCAATATACCTTGTGGGTACCTGTGGCGTTCCCAGCAGCCTCAGCAGCAGCCTTCTGTCTGAGGGGTTCAAGGGAAGGGCAGTCTAATTGTTCCTTCCCCCAGGTCTTCTCTTGAGGGTCCCCCTGAGCCCAGAAATTCAACTTGATCAAGTTCAAATTCTTTAGGCTCAGTTTCCCTCAATTCCTGTAGGTCAGCCTCCTCTGAGACTTGATCCTCAACCTGGGGCAAGGGGGAAGGCAATGCCTTAACCCTACTGCTCTTCTTCTTGGAAGTGTCTGGTCCATTGTTCCAGGATCCAGCACCTGTTCAGTGGGGCATTTTCTGGCCTGTGACCTAGTCACAGCAAGCACATGTGCTGGCAAGCCTAACATCTCCATGTGAGTCCTCTGCTCCACTTCTGACCATTATGATGACTCCAAATCATTGCCCAACAAACAATCCACTGGGAGGTCTGAACTAACTACAACCTTCTTTTGTCCATTTACCCCTCCCCAGGAGAAAGCAACAATCGCCATACTATGACTGGTAGTGACGTTGCTGGCATTGGTCACCAGGAAATCTGTACCTGGCATGATCTGTCCAGGGTCCACAAAGTTAGGTGTCACCATGGTGACACTGGCACAAGTGTCCCTATAGGCCTGAGCCATTTTGCCATTTATCAAAGGTGTCTGCCTGTATTTGCCCAAAGTATTGGGACTGACATCAGGGGATATATCCACATCCCCTGTATAGACAAGGACAGCCTGAGTGAGTGTGCCAACTAAGTTGTCATACCCCTCAGAACCCAAGGTTAACCCAACTTATCCCTTGGGAGGTGCACTACTACTGCTGGCTGTACTAGGGGGCACAGGTGCCTTAGGGGCTGCAGTAGCAGGAGTCTGCCCTCCTTTCTTGGTGCACTCACTAAACCAGTGAGTTTTACTTTTACAGTATTGGCACCACCTTTTTGACTGGCCTTCCAAAAGCCGTGAGGTGAACGGCCAGCTAGGACAGCAGACAGCTTGCCAATCCAGCGCTCCAGCGCCTTTAACAACGCCGTGAGGGAAACGGCCAGCGCTAGCAGCGCTCAGGGCCATAGCGCTCCAGCGACAACTACAACACCCAGGTGCCCCGGCGGCGGAAGTGACGCCGCACGAGCGCCCGGAGGCGCTTGAAAGAACGGAGCGCCCAGAGCTCCGGTGGGACACTTCCAAAAGCCGTGAGGTGAACGGCCAGCTAGGACAGCAGACAGCTTGCCAATCCAGCGCTCCAGCGCCTTTAACAACGCCGTGAGGGAAACGGCCAGCGCTAGCAGCGCTCAGGGCCATAGCGCTCCAGCGACAACTACAACACCCAGGTGCCCCGGCGGCGGAAGTGACGCCGCACGAGCGCCCGGAGGCGCTTTTAAGAACGGAGCGCCCAGAGCTCCGGTGGGACACTTCCAAAAGCCGTGAGGTGAACGGCCAGCTAGGACAGCAGACAGCTTGCCAATCCAGCGCTCCAGCGCCTTTAACAACGCCGTGAGGGAAACGGCCAGCGCTAGCAGCGCTCAGGGCCATAGCGCTCCAGCGACAACTACAACACCCAGGTGCCCCGGCGGCGGAAGTGACGCCGCACGAGCGCCCGGAGGCGCTTGAAAGAACGGAGCGCCCAGAGCTCCGGTGGGACACTTCCAAAAGCCGTGAGGTGAACGGCCAGCTAGGACAGCAGACAGCTTGCCAATCCAGCGCTCCAGCGCCTTTAACAACGCCGTGAGGGAAACGGCCAGCGCTAGGAGCGCTCAGGGCCATAGCGCTCCAGCGACAACTACAACACCCAGGTGCCCCGGCGGCGGAAGTGACGCCGCACGAGCGCCCGGAGGCGCTTGAATGAACGGAACGCCCCTCGCCCCGGCGAGTCGCGCGCGGGAGCGCCCGGGGCTAAGCCCGGGCAAAGGGCGGGCCCTCTACGGCCCTCATCGGCAGGAGGAGGCAGGGGCAGGGCCCGACCCCCTGTGCCATCAGAGACACGCCTACAAGTAAGACTCTGCTGTTGTCCCTGTGTTAACTGTCAATAGCATATTATACATAGAGTATGTCTAAAAAGAAACCTGCTGCTTTGCCCGCAAATACCATGGACAACTATGTTGTGCAAACTGTTAAGAAAATTAACGAACAGAGGAGGGAATCACTTGGGCTAAGTCAGTCACCAGACTTGTGCAGACTAAGCCCTACCTTACCACTGTCTACCGATGATAGCCCTTTCGTGTTGGTGGAAACCAGGGTCTCACCAACTGCACCACCTATCATTGATTCTAACAGCCAGCTATCGGTCATGTTACCATCCCCCGTTATTCTGGACGGAGACTCAGAAAATGTTATAGATTCAGACCCAGAAACTGAAATTGGTCCTGTGGAGGATGATTTACCACCGACTGAGTACACACCCCGGCCTGTACGCACCTGTGTGAAGAATCAGCGGAAGCTGGGCGGCCCTAGGCCAAGAGTGAAAAGGAAAAGAACATTATCCCCAGGTCCTTCGAGAGCTCCCCAAAAGATTGTTGGGGAAGGGTCTATAAGAAACAGAGGAGACGATGAAATGTTGAGTAAATTGCTCGAGGTTGTAGAGGGTAAACTTATTGAAATTGTAAAACCTCTGATCTCCAAAATCGATAAATTGCAGGCTGAAGTGAAAAGACTTGGAGGTGTGCAAACTAAACTGACGGAGGAAATAGGCAACCTTAATACTTTATTAACAACGAGAAGTAGTACCGAAGGGATTAACCTAGTGGGAGAAGGGACATCTGGTGTGCTGACTAATCCAGTACACATGCCGGCCCCGAAAGTTAATCAACCTGTAACAACAGCAGAAGGGCGTCCGTTAACAGTAAATTTACCGCAAGCACAAGTTCACGGTACAGACCCACTGCAGTTTATCGAGGAAGCCTCACCCGTTGTACTGGTGCTAGCTAATGTACCCCTTCTGGATGACGGTATCACCGAGTCATCTAGCTCTCTGAGTAGTAAGGCCCTCCATTGGCTCTCAGGTAACATGAGGTTAGCACCTGGAGGGTTACAGCAACTGGCGCATGATATTAAAACAGTTAAACGTGTCCCTTGGATAGGGAACCGCCCCAAAAGATTTAAAGGGGATTGTGTGGCGGTAACTTTTGCACACCCCGATGTACTTCCAAATGTCTTAACACATATTCTCCCGCCTCAGCGTAGAAGAGGTACGGTGGTCCCCCTAACATTAAAATTCTTTTATGGGGAACAGCATAATGTAACCCTGCCAAAAACGCCAGCACTAGGATGGGACAATAACTTAAATATGCATAACCGCTGGGCTACTCCTCTAGTACCAAGCCTGCTATTACATAACAGATTTGATGCCCTGTCTGGTCTTAATAACTGCGATTGACAAGAGGTTAGTCATGAGATTGCCGAAGTGTTCGCAGGAGCAGACTTAAATCATTCCCCAAATTCTATAGATGGTATATTGCCTAAGTCTGTGGGTACTTTTTGTAATACCTTTATGGGGACATCAACATCTTGCCACATTGCTAGTTGGAATATAGCAGGACTAGTTTCCAAATTTGAAGTATTAGGGTGGCTAGAACTTATTAGAACATTTGATATCCTCTGTCTACAAGAGACCTGGTGTTTAAATTTTAAGGGCCTTGATGGTTTTGTAGCATATGAACTACCAGCAGTAGCAACTACCTCAGGGAGGGCCAAAGGTGGTTTGCTGACTCTGATTTCTGTGAAAATGCGAATTAGGGTGAAGGAGCATATCACCGTGGGCAATAACTCCCAACTGCTGTGGTTAGCCGATGAGGCAGACAAAAATATTCTGTTAATAAATATGTATAATAATGTTTTTGATGCTAGTAGATATCTGGTTATCTCAGAATTAGACGTCGCAATCAAACAACTGATGAAAGCTTCTAATACAGTTTTTGAGTTCATATACGTTGGAGATTTTAACATTTCTGTTTGCCCACTCTCTAATCAAAAGTTGTGTGGCACATTGAACCGTGTTGGAGAGCCAGCTACACATTTCCAACACAATATATATGGAGAAACCCTGAACTCTTTTCTATTGGCCCACGATATGGAGATCATAGAGATTGAGCAGGACGATAAGGGTGATAGCTTGCCAACTTTTGTGGGGAGAGGGGCGAACACTGTAATTGATTTTATCTGCATGTCTTCCGAACTAGCTATTTTTAGTTCTGGTGTCAAGGTTGTAGACCACATGGTTAGTGATCATAACTGTCTTGTTATTGAAACTAGGTTTTGGGAAGCTTGCATAACACCAGATAGTAGCCCTATCACACACAAACATTGAGGTACATAGGCCGAATGGATTCAGAATAAGGTGGACCGGGGATAAGGCTGAAGTAACTTCAAATTGCATTATCTCAGGCTGCTTAAATGACATCACATCAATAATTGATGAGAATTCAAATATGGAGGCCTGTATTTTTCACTTTACAAAAATCAATGTCTTTATTAGTGATAAGTTTACTAGGGTTGCTGGAAATTCTAATAATAAAGCAAGGGGATGGTTCAATAATGCATGTACTGTGGCACTGAAGACTCTAAAAAATGCATTAACCATTAAACCCAGAGATAAAACAGTTATAGCTAAGCTTAGATTTGACTATAATTCAGCTCTTAAGCAAAGGAAAGCTGAACTACGTGAGGAAGCTTGGGAACGTTTTGATCAAGCGGCTGTCTCGAATAACTGTACTCTTTTTTGGGCAGCAGTTAACAGTCCCTTTTTAAAAGATGACAAACTCCCAGTGTTGACCTCAAACGTAGGTAAGGAATCATGGGTACAGCATTTTTCTGGCATTTTTAATCCTAAAACGGTATTGTTGCCGATAAATTGCTCTTGGCCAGTCCTTAGCCTGGATATCACCTTACAGGAGGTCCTAAGTAGTATCAAGGCCAGTAAGGGCGGAAAGGCCCAGGGACCCGACGGTGTCCCAGTTGACGTATACAAATTTGCACCTGACACTTGGGGGCCAGTACTGGTCAAAGTTTTTAACGCCGCTGTTCACTGTACTATCCCGTGCACTTGGTCTGAATCAATAATAGTTCCGATTCACAAGAAAGGGGACCGAGGAAACGTCAAAAACTACCGGCCAATCTCATTGCTGGATTCGTCCGTCAAGATTATGAGCCGTGTACTCCTCGTCCGATTAGAAGAGTGGGCAGAGTCTAATCAGATAATGACAGACTGCCAATACGGGTTTAGGAAAGGAAGAGGTTGCATTGAACAATGTCTAAACCTGGAACTCCTGATAGGGAAATACACCCAAGCAAAAAATGGGTCACTCTACCTTTGCTTCGCTGACCTGAGCAGCGCTTTTGACCTGGTGGACCACGCCATACTATGGACTACCCTGCTAGAAATGGGAGCACCTAGGGAAATTATATATTTTCTGGCCCGCCTGTACGAGAGACTCAGCTCGAGTGTCCGGTATGGGCCTTCGGGCGAATGTACAGATAAATTCTGGGTCAGGAGAGGTATTAGACAAGGGTGCGTTTTGGCACCCCTGCTTTTCACTCTATTTATTAATGAAGTAGACTCGATCCTTAAGAAGGCACCAGCGGACGCTCCTAGAGTAAACGCAAGTACAATCCCCGTGTTACTATATGCGGACGACGCTGTGTTGCTCTCTAGGACTCCCCGGGGTCTACAGCTCTTGATGGACAAATTTGTGGCCTTTATAGAAAAAAGAAAGCTGGTCATTAACAAGAGCAAGACATATGTGATGGAGTGTGGAGCTAGTAATGTCAAAACTAAAAAGCCCTATAGGTATCACATTGATGGCCAAGTGGTGCAGTGTGTGGAAAACTTCTGCTACCTGGGGGTCACCTTTTCCAAAAACGGCCGCTGGGATGTCGAGCACAAGGTGGTGCGCGACAAAATGATCAGGAGTGCCAATGGAATATTTGCTTTTGCAAGTAAACTTGGTAGTAGAAGGCCTAAGGTAATGCTTAAGATCTTTGAAGCCAGGTGTCTCTCGGCAGCTCTCTACGGAGCGGGGGTTTGGGGGGTATCCAGGGTAGAACCTTTACAGGTAGAAGAGAACACATTTCTGAAAAAATTATTGTGTCTCCCGACATCCACTGCTAACAGTCTGGTTCACAAAGAATTAGGACTACAACATTTAAATGATCTGTTATTGTTGAGACCTTTGATGTTATGGCGTTCGGTCTGGATGAAAGATGAAACCTCATTTAATAGGGCTATTATTGAGGATTGTTTACGTCTAGACTACTTTCTCAAAATCCCATGGATTAAATACATAATTGAATCCTTTTCCAGTGTGTTTGGATTAAACGTTACATTAGATCACTGTTCTGCCTCGGATCTCTCTAAAGAGAGTCTGAAATTAACTTTTTTAAATCATTGTGCAGAAAGACGAGCCACGGATGATCTCAAACTTTCCACCTGTATACGTTACAATCAACTGAATGAATTTGTGGGCCTACACCCCTACCTCCCCCAGGTGACCAAAGGGCAACATCGGTTTGTCCTCACCAGGATGAGGATGGGTACGGTCCACTTATTGGTTGCATTCCCTGAGATTAAGATGCGCCCTATAGGTCCATGTCGGTGCGACAATTTTTCAGAACAAAGCACAGAGCACTTTCTACTTGTATGTAACCTCTACGGTGAATATCGTAAATTCTTTTTAAAACCTTTATTTATTAAATTTGGAGCAAGAAGTATCAAAGCTGCAATGAAGTTACTTTTTAACTTGCAACACCCTGACATCTGTTTTTATACGGCTAGTTATATACTCAGGGCCATTAGCTCTAGGAAAAGCATGATTTTTTAAGCTATTAATTTTAAAGTAATTTATTTATTGGAAACCTTTTTAAAAAGAGCATTATTTGACACGTTATATGTATTTTACTGTATTCTTAGCGGATTGCGATTGACATGTGTATTTTTTCTTTTAATATGTATTGTATGTATGTACTTTTATGGACATGATTTACATGTTTCCGAATAAAGTTTTTGACTTGACTTGACTGGCCTTCTTGATTCTTCTTTTTCTGGGAAGCCTGACCCCCACTCTCTTTGGGTTGTTGGGGACCTGTTGAAGACTTCTGGTCATTTTGTTCACCTTTAGAATCTTTACCCTTCTGGTCTGCTTTCTTCTGACCACCCTGGTTCTGGCCCTGGTTCTGCTTAACTCTTGTTCTGACCCATCTGTCTGCCTTCTTTCCCAATTCTTGGGGAGAGGTCAGATCTGAGTCAACAAGATGCTGATGCAACAACTGGTTCTGACAATTGTTTAAAATCTGTTCCCTCATGATCAGATTATACAATCCTGTGTAATCAGTAACCTTACTGCCCAGCAACCAGCCCTCCAAAGCCTTAGTGGCACAATCTACAAAGTCAGACCAATCCTGAGACTGAGTTTTCTGGGTATCCCTGAACAGCAACCTGTACTGCTCAGTGGTTAGGCCAAACCCATCAATAAGTGTATTCCTCAGGACTTGGTAATTGTTAGCATCCTCAGCTCTAGTAGTGAGGAGCTTGTCTCTACCTTTACCTTCAAAGGAGAGCCACAAGATAGCTGCCCACTGACTCTGGGGGGCACACTGTACAGTGCAGGCCCTCTCCAAAGCAGTTATCCATTTGTGGATATCATCCCCTTGTTTAAAGGGGGGCACTATCTTACTCAGGTGTCTAGTATCTAAACTCCTGTTTTCCCTTGGGGGAATGCTGCCACCAGTGAGATCTAACCCACTTAACTTTTGCTCTCTAGCAAAGGCCAGCCTTTCCTTGGCCAGGGCAAGTTCTTCCCTTTCAATCCTCAGATTGGCTTCCCTCATCTTAGCTTCATGCTCCCTTCTCTTAGGGGATGACATCCCTCTACGAGAAGAGGTCTGAGAGCCATTGGTTCGAATGGATCTGTTAGAGCCTCTGGATAGAGACCTAACTCGTCCATTCCCAATGTTAAGCTGGCCTGAGAGGGGCCCCAGGGGTCTCCTAGTACCATTCTCATGCCTGCTTAAGTTGGCCCTAGTTAGCTGACTAACTACTTCTTGGCCTTTGTCTGCCTCGTCCTCAGATGGCTCTAGATCCTCATCCTCCTCTTCACCTTCTGCAGAGAGATGGATAAGGTCAGGGTCACCTGTGGTTCCCTCTAGGGGAGACATATTCCCATCTGGATGAGAAGGATCTGTGTTACCAGCCCTCCTAGCATCATAAGTCTCTAAGAGACCAATCAGAAAAGGAATGGTAGGGTTTGCACCCTGTTTTAGCTTCCTGGATGTACAGATTTGTCTCATCTCCTGGAAGCTAAGTGCTGCATATCTGGAAATGACCTGTGGAGGGTCAACTGACACAAGGGGAGACTCAAAGTTTCCTCCTTTGTCTGACATGCTGCTTTTCTAGTGTGGTGCAAGTGATGCACCTACCTACACTATTTGTTTGCCTACTGATCCCTTGCTAAGAGTTGTAGCCAAGGTGTGCTAAGCCTTGAGGAGCTACAACAGCTGGTTCAGTAGAACTCAGAGTATTCTAAGCTAAGTTATATGTACCTGGAGTACTTATGTGATCTTTCACAAGATATTCTTAGGATACGTGTGGTAAAACAACAGCAAGCTCAAATCCCAACCGCTGCTCACCAATGTGAGAAGTTGGCCTGATATATAATGTTCACTATTCTAGTGAGCACTTTGTATCAGTCCAAACAACCCTTATTGATGATTGGTTGTAAGTCAACCTTATAGACCAGCTATCCTAGTAGCGTGGATACGACCAGACTTCGGGCTAAGCTCTAGAGAGCGTGTTAAGCCAGCTGTTATACCATCACATATACCCCTTGAACACCAAGTGAAAGGACACCACACAAGTGTTATGAAAATAAACAGTGTATTTATTTAGATCACAACAGCCCTGTACTCTTTATGAGGACAGGGTACTAAGCACACAACAAAACTCTTACGAAATTTACACAAATGCCCGAGGGGCACGGAAAACCATATACTATGGAAGTGGAATGCGAAATTACTAGCAGGTAAGTACTGGACTAATAGGCTTTGGAATCGCTAGGACTACGTTACTGAACCTTCAGATTACTAGTAGGA
This sequence comes from Lissotriton vulgaris, assembly GCF_964263255.1. NCBI lineage: Eukaryota > Metazoa > Chordata > Amphibia > Caudata > Salamandridae > Lissotriton > Lissotriton vulgaris. Next base: position 1,340,441,858 of record NC_141695.1, on the reverse strand, counting down.
GGCCTAGGGGACTCGGGTGCAGAGTGTGCACTCTCACGCGGGATGCGGGACAAAGTCTATGGGAGCTAGTAAAAGCAAAGTTAGTGTTCTCGGGCGAACCCGATAAGGTAGGTTGAAAACGACAGTGGATCCTGACCCTTGGATAGTGAGGCTATGCTGGGGCACCGAAATGCCGAAGTTACCTAGCCCAGGGGCTGCAGCTGCATAGGTCTGAAAAGGCGTCGGGAATCCTCGTTGACGAACCAGGAGCCTGAAGAAAGAAGTTGCTGGCAGGCGACCAGTGAAGATTGTTCGAAGTGATCCAAGCCTGGATCGAAGATGGATGACACCTGAAAGCAGAGGGGACCAAGTTCGTGACCACTAACCAGTAGTCAGATGGCACCAGGAGGGCACCGGATGGTAGTCACCTCGACCAGGTGAGTGGGCGACGCTGGGCTCTGCAGTCTCACGGACCAGGAGGCGTTGTCGGCGACCAGGATGGAGGTGCGAGCTGTCCCACGATGGATGATACTGTCGACGTCGCTGGACCCAGGATTGGGGCAACAAGTCTTGGCAAATTCAAGCCCACGCGGTGGACTCAAAATGGCGTCTGGAGTGGACCAGGAGGGTCCGGGGTGCTCCTCTTTTGGAAGGGAGCAAGGGCCAGTCTGGAGCAACCAGACCAGCAGTGGTGATGTCGTCGGGCGTCGTCGGGAAGGCCACAAGCCAGCAGGCTGGTAGCCAGACAACGCGGTGAGCAGCAAAAAGCAGAAGGGCCCCACGCAGATCTCGTGGATGCTGGGAGGCTGGACTTCGGTGCTGGAGCTGCTCAGGGTCGGGGCTTCTCGGACCCCAAAGCACTCACCAGAGGATCCCTCGGCGGTCGTGCTGGATAGAAGTCGTGCAGTTCTGATGATGGCCGGTCCCTCGAGGTCTTGTCGCACCTACGGTTCTCAGCTTAGCTGTAGAGGTAGGTGAGGTCACAGGTGCCAGGGAAGCCGGGTCTCGTCGAGCTGGTCAGTCGGATTCCGGAGGAAGGACGTGCAGCAAACCGCAGAGTTCTTAGATGGTGCCTGCGGATGCAGGGTGACTACTCCTTAGTCACAAGGGAGAAATCTTGAGAAGAGTCGAGAGTTCCTTTCGTGGAAAGTAGTTTCTTGATTCAAAGATGGTCTAATTTGGAAGAGTCCCCGCTCCTGCCTTTATCCTAAAGAAAGGGGTGGGTACGCGACTAGGTCCTGCCCTAGAGGTGGGACCAGCAAGGGGGGTGGTTACACCCCTCTCCCAAGCTGGACTTTCCCCAGGCCAGGGGATGGTGTGCCCCTAGAACTGGTTCTAGCCGGCAGATGCGTAGTGAGCACCGGGGTGCCACTTGCAGTCACCTTCCTGTAAAGCCCTGCCTACCCAGGATACACAAAACCCTGTCTGGGATGGGGCTAGCACCGCCCCTGACAGGAAACCCTTTGTCCAAGCTCCCCTCGCTGGAAGGACTCCCAGCTGCAGGGGGTCAGACTCATGTCTGTGGTGGCAGCATCCATTTTGTGATGCTGAGGCTTGAGTTAACTTTAACCGGGGTTCACAGTTACATACATGTTGTGTCCCTCTAGAAGGGTGGAATGCTAACCCCGTCGCCAGAATTGGCGAGGGGTTAGTATTCCAATTCGTATGACACCTTACTCGACATGTTTTGATAAAGCGATACCAAAGATAGCATTTAACCGCGAGGATTATAATGCACTTAAGAGTATATGGTATGCGTTATCATGGAACAGCTATTAGGACTTGGTTCCGCAAGCTGCAAACTCAGGTCATGCCAGAGCACCATCTCACACGATCCCAAGCACTCTGCCTTCAGGATTGTCAAGGCCTGCCATAGGAGTGACTGATAGGAATCTGTGTGTCCATTTTTAGGGTTAGATATAGGTATACTATATCTAAAGCAAAGGGTGATTACACCACCTTGCCCCAGCTGTCGTGCAGCCAGTTGTGTCAGATTTAGATGGCCATCCAGGGGTGGCATAATACATGCTTCAGCCCCTGGTAGGCCCTGGGTACACCTATGCCCTGAGTTACAGGGTCTGATAAGGTGGCCCAGTACCAATTGGTAAATGCACCTAAGGTACACGTTGTAATTTAGTGAGAGATTAGCTAGGCTGTGGGTCTGATTAGCAGGCCCACAGCCAGAGAAAGTCGTAAACCAGTGAAACAAAAGCAAAAAATTAGGTGATCAAAGGATTGCAGACCCTACTCTCCTACACACGGAGGTAGGTTTATTATATTATAGGACCCAGGTCTTAGTAGAATGATGGATGGAGAAGGGTGAGAAGATGGGCACAGTTGGACTTTTCACAGATCCAGTGACATTATCATATCCAATCCGTCACTCAGTGTCAGTACTTAGCCATCCAACACTGGGTCACTTAGCCCTGCATCTGCCTCACGCTAGCCATCCTCTCTTACCAATTGAGAAATGGCTTCACACTAGAAATACAGTTGACGTCTCCTCTCCGACATATATATATTTATCAACACTCTACAGAACCCCAACAAATCCTCAGCACTGTTGCGCTGGGAGAAATGTGCGAACGCCTCTTCACTTCCAAAGAATGGTCAGCCATTCAAAAGTGAGCCCATACCGATTCTTTAGTACATAGCACCTCAGGCAAAGGACCATTCCTCAAAAAATCCCACTATAGGTACTATATCCCTGCGCAAACAGCTCAATGCAAGAGAGATGGATATGCATGTTGCTGGAGGGGCTGAGACCAAGTGGGAATTTTAACCCACCTTCTTTGGCAGTGTCCAAACTTTAGCAGTTCTTGTCTGAAGTCTTTGCCTCCATTGACCAAATGTATAACATCGAACTCCCCAGATTCCAGAGCTACAATCTCCTGGGTCTCCTGAATGACCTGACTTACCCTTGAAATCCCCGCGTGGACGAGCCATCACTCTGGCTCTAAGCCCTGACAAGCAAGTATTGCTAGCACTTTGGGGTACAGCTACAATACCCACTCACTTAGACTGAATCTACAAAATCTTGCATCTCCTTGCCTTGGAGAAGCTAACATCCTCAGTAGAGCAGAAGCGGCCTCAATTCAACAATATGTGGGGACCCTGTCTGAAATTCCTGTCCCAAGAATTCTTAGGATTGACATGCCCAGCCTACTTACGCATCCTCTACCTAATACCCACAAAAAACAGTATTGACTGATATGGCACTCACCGTCAGTTTCTAGACAAGCGATATACCTTGTTTCTATGTTGAAGACCATCATTTCAGCTAAATAGTTAATTCATTTCCCCCACTCTACTGTCCCCATCTCTTTGTCTATTCTCTTCAGTTTTCTCCCTTTTCACTTTGTCCCCACCTGCCAGTGGATGTTGGTTGTAGTTTTGTTTGTATTGTTCTTTTCAATGTCAAACTCAGTAAAAGGATTTGAACCTAAAAAGTAATTGCCCCCATTCTACTGACTGGATTTTTGTTGTTTTGGTGTCAAATTATTTAGTAAACTTTTCATTATTTTTCTAAATTGGTGCAGGATTTTTCTTGTGTTGTGTTTCATTTCATTAATGTTTGTATGCTGCATGAACACTTCACACGCTGCATCTAAGTTAAGTCTGAGTGTTTTGTGCCAAGCTACCAAAGGGTAGGTTAATTAAATGACTGTTTTGATTCACCCGAACAAGGATTGTGGTTGTTGCTTGATTTGGGTTTACAACCCCCCCCAAGCAAGAACTTAGTTTCTTTCATTCTCCTATCAAAGTGGAGAGCTATTGAAAGGTTTCTGAATTCAGTCTGACACTCGCGATATATAAAATATATAAAAAGTGAGGAATCTGCAGGTATACAAAGTATCCACTAGAAATAGTGTTCCAGAAGGTAAGTAACTTTTTCTTCCATGCTGGATCGAAGATGCCACAGCAGTGCTTTGATTTCAAGTGCTTTAGAAAAGGGGGTGGTGATGAACAGAGTGTCTGAGTTAAACAGACCACTCTTACCCAGTCCAAAGATCAGGGCTTGATCCATCACCGTTATTTATCTCACTGCCCCATCCCAGCTCAGAACCTGGCTATATGCAAATCAGTCTGTCCCTGGCCCAGTGCATCATGGGAACAGGGCAGACTAAACTACCAAGCCAATTCTTCACCAGAAAGGAGACAAGCTACCGGGGACCGGTTTCTGGCATTTCAGCCTTCTTCGGCCCGGCTTGCTTGAATCCTGATGGAGCAGTGAGAAAGGGACTCATGTCTGAGTATACCCTGCCACACCTATAGTGGCCAAAACGATTTAGAAAAGGGGGTGGTGATGAACAGAGTGTCTGAGTTAAACAGACCACTCTTACCCAGTCCAAAGATCAGGGCTTGATCCATCACCGTTATTTATCTCACTGCCCCATCCCAGCTCAGAACCTGGCTATATGCAAATCAGTCTGTCCCTGGCCCAGTGCATCATGGGAACAGGGCAGACTAAACTACCAAGCCAATTCTTCACCAGAAAGGAGACAAGCTACCGGGGACCGGTTTCTGGCATTTCAGCCTTCTTCGGCCCGGCTTGCTTGAATCCTGATGGAGCAGTGAGAAAGGGACTCATGTCTGAGTATACCCTGCCACACCTATAGTGGCCAAAACGATTTAGAAAAGGGGGTGGTGATGAACAGAGTGTCTGAGTTAAACAGACCACTCTTACCCAGTCCAAAGATCAGGGCTTGATCCATCACCGTTATTTATCTCACTGCCCCATCCCAGCTCAGAACCTGGCTATATGCAAATCAGTCTGTCCCTGGCCCAGTGCATCATGGGAACAGGGCAGACTAAACTACCAAGCCAATTCTTCACCAGAAAGGAGACAAGCTACCGGGGACCGGTTTCTGGCATTTCAGCCTTCTTCGGCCCGGCTTGCTTGAATCCTGATGGAGCAGTGAGAAAGGGACTCATGTCTGAGTATACCCTGCCACACCTATAGTGGCCAAAACGATTTAGAAAAGGGGGTGGTGATGAACAGAGTGTCTGAGTTAAACAGACCACTCTTACCCAGTCCAAAGATCAGGGCTTGATCCATCACCGTTATTTATCTCACTGCCCCATCCCAGCTCAGAACCTGGCTATATGCAAATCAGTCTGTCCCTGGCCCAGTGCATCATGGGAACAGGGCAGACTAAACTACCAAGCCAATTCTTCACCAGAAAGGAGACAAGCTACCGGGGACCGGTTTCTGGCATTTCAGCCTTCTTCGGCCCGGCTTGCTTGAATCCTGATGGAGCAGTGAGAAAGGGACTCATGTCTGAGTATACCCTGCCACACCTATAGTGGCCAAAACGATTTAGAAAAGGGGGTGGTGATGAACAGAGTGTCTGAGTTAAACAGACCACTCTTACCCAGTCCAAAGATCAGGGCTTGATCCATCACCGTTATTTATCTCACTGCCCCATCCCAGCTCAGAACCTGGCTATATGCAAATCAGTCTGTCCCTGGCCCAGTGCATCATGGGAACAGGGCAGACTAAACTACCAAGCCAATTCTTCACCAGAAAGGAGACAAGCTACCGGGGACCGGTTTCTGGCATTTCAGCCTTCTTCGGCCCGGCTTGCTTGAATCCTGATGGAGCAGTGAGAAAGGGACTCATGTCTGAGTATACCCTGCCACACCTATAGTGGCCAAAACGATTTAGAAAAGGGGGTGGTGATGAACAGAGTGTCTGAGTTAAACAGACCACTCTTACCCAGTCCAAAGATCAGGGCTTGATCCATCACCGTTATTTATCTCACTGCCCCATCCCAGCTCAGAACCTGGCTATATGCAAATCAGTCTGTCCCTGGCCCAGTGCATCATGGGAACAGGGCAGACTCCGGTCCCCGGGAGCTTGTTTCCTTCCCAGTGTAAGAATTGGCTTTTGTAGTTTGGTTTGCCCTGTTCCCATCATGCACTGAGACAGGAACAGACTAATTTGCATACAGCCAGGTTCTGAAACTGGGATGGTGCAGTGAGCTAAAAAACGGTGTTGGATCTAGCCCTGATCTCTTGACTGGGTGAGAGCTTTCTGTTTAATTCAGAGACTCTGTCCCTCACCACCCCTTGTTGTAAATATTGATTTCAAGTGCAGTACCTTACATCACAAGGTATTTCTCTTTTTTCCAGTGGATGCTCCACATTCCTTCACTGCAGTGAGGTGGAGCATTCTGTGTTCTAGTGTAGTGCTTCATATTTAACTCGCTGACATAGAAATCCTGAAAGGTTCCACAGTTTGCACTCTTGTGCACTTGTGCGTCTTGTAATAATTTGCACTATTCTTGTTTTACTCAGGATCAGAACAGGCCCCTCCCCCGGCTCCTCGCTCAGGTGAGAAAATCTCTCTTTTCTCTAAGATGTTATAAGACATGTAAAAGCTTTTCAGTATATCACCAGTAATTGGTATGTATTGTATTGGAACATTTATGTGGCACTTACTATCCCTACATGGGACGCTGGAGCGCTAGCCCTTCTGGATAGCACGCTACGCCATGTGGGGTTTGTTGTTAGACAAGTGTGTACTTTATGTTGATCCAGTGATGCAAGTGTTGACATGTTGTGCGCTATGACCACGGAGGTAGGTTTATCATATTATAGGACTCAGGGCTTAGTAGAATGATGGATGGAGAAGGGTGCGAAGATGGGCACAGTTGGACTTTTCACAGATCCAGTGACATTATCATATTCCATCCGCCACTCAGTGTCAGTACTTAGCCATCCAACACTGGGTCACTTAGCCCTGCATCTGCCTCATGCTAGCCATCCTTTCTTACCAATTGAGAAATGGCTTCACACTAGAAATACTGTTGACGACTCCTCTCCGACATATATATATTTCTCAACACTCTACAGAACCCCAACAAATCCTGAGCACTGTTGCGCTGGGAGAAATGTGCGAACGCCTCTTCACTTCCAAAGAATGGTCAGCCATTCAAAAGTGAGCCCATACCGATTCTTTAGTACATAGCACCTCAGGCAAAGGAACATTCCTCAAAAAATCCCACTATAGGTACTATATCCCTGCGCAAACAGCTCAATGGAAGAGAGATGGATATGCATGTTGCTGGAGGGGCTGCGACCAAGCGGGAATTTTAACCCACCTTCTTTGGCAGTGTACAAAGCTTTAGCAGTTCTTGTCTGAAGTCTTTGCCTCCATTGGCCAAATGTATAACATCGAACTCCCCAGATTCCAGAGCTACATTATCCTGGGTCTCCTGAATGCCCTGACTTACCCTTGAAATCCCCGCGTGGACGAGCCATCACTCTGGCTCTAAGCCCTGACAAGCAAGTATTGCTAACGCTTTCGGGTACAGCTACAATACCTACTCACTTAGACTGAATCTACAAAATCTGGGATCTCCTTGCCATGGAGAAGTTAACATCCTCAGTAGAGCAGAAGCTTCCTCAATTCAACAAGATGTGGGGACCCTGTCTGAAATTCCTGTCCCAAGAATTCTTAGAGTTGACATGCCCAGCCTACTTACGCATCCTCCACCTTATACCCACAAAAAACAGTATTGACTGATATGGCACTCCCTTTCAGTTTCTAGACAAGCGATATACCTTGTTTCTATGTTGAAGGCCATCATTTCAGCTAAATAGGTAATTCATTTTCCCAACTCTACTGTCCCCATCTCTTTGTCTATTCTCTTCAGTTTTCTCCTTTTTCACTTGTTGTACCTCTCCTGCCAGTGGATGCAGTCATAGTTTTTTTTTGTTTTGTTCTTTTCAATTTCAAACTCAATAAAAGGATTTGAACCTAAAATGTGATTGCCCGCATTCTACTGACTGGATTTTTGTTTTTTTGGTGTCAAATTATTTATTAAACATTTCATCTTGTTTCTAAATTGGTGCGGGATTTTTCTTGTGTTGTGTTTTATTTCATTACTGTTTGGGTGCTGCATTAATCACTTCACACTTTGCATCTAAGTAAAGTCTGAGGGGCAGATTTACAAGCCCCTTGCACTACTTTTGCGTCACTTTTCCCATGTTAAAATTGACGCAGAAAGCGCAAGGGGCTTGTAAATCTTCCCCTGAGTGTTTTGTGCCAAGCTACCAAAGGGTAGGTTAAATAAGTGACTGTTTTGGTTCACCAGAACAAGGATTGTTGTTGTTGCTTAATTTGGGTTTACAACCCCCCTCAAGCAAGAACTCAGTTTCTTTAATTCTCCTATCAAAGTGGAGAACTATTGGAACGTTTCTGAATTCAGTCTGACACCCGCGATATATAAAAAGTGAGGAATCTGCAGGTATACAAAGTATCCACTAGAAAGATTGATCCAGAAGGTAAGTAACTTTTTCTTCCATGCAGGACCGAAGATGCCTCAGCAGTGCATTGATTTCAAGTGCAGTACCTTACATCACAAGGTATTTCTCTTTTTTCCAGTGGATACTCCATATTCCTTCACTGCAGTGAGGTGGAGCATTCTGTGCTCTAGTTTAGTGCTTCATATTTAACTCGCTGACATAGAAATCCTGAAAGGTTCCACAGTTTGCACTCTTGTGCACTTGTGCGTCTTGTAATAATTTGCACTATTCTTGTTTTACTCAGGATCAGAACAGGCCCCTCCCCCGGCTCCTCGCTCAGGTGAGAAAATCTCTCTTTTCTCTAAGATGTTATAAGACATGTAAAAGCTTTTCAGTATATCACCAGTAATTGTTATGTATTGTATTGGAACATTTATGTAGCACTTACTATCCCTACATGGGACGCTGGAGCGCTTGCTCTTCTTGATCGCCCCCTACGCCATGTGGGGTTTGTTGTTAGACGAGTGTGTACTTTATGTTGATCCAGTGAGGCAAGTGTTGGCATGTTGTGCGCTATGACCACGGAGGTAGGTTTATCATATTATAGGACCCAGGGCTTAGTAGAATGATGGATGGAGAAGGGTGAAAGAGATGGACGCAGTTGGACTTTTCACAGATCCAGTAACATTATCATATCCCATCCGCCACTCAGTGTCAGTACTTAGCCATCCAACACTGGGTCACTTAGCCCTGCATCTGCCTCATGCTAGCCATCCTCTCTTACAATTTCAGGCGTCTCCTCTCCGACATATATATATATTTCTCAACACTCTACAGAACCCCGTCAAATCCTCAGCACTGTTGCGCTGGGAGAAATGTGCGAACATCTCTTCGCTTCCAAAGAATGGTCAGCCATTCAAAAGTGAGCCCATTCCCATTCTTCAGTACATAGCACCTCAGGCGAAGGAATATTCCTCAAAAAATCCCACTGTAGGTACTATACCCCTCCGCAAACAGCTCAATGGAAGAGAGATGGATATGCATGTTGCTGGAGGGGCTGCGACCAAGTGGGATTTTTAACCCACTTTCTTTGGCAGTGTACAAAGCTTTAGCAGTTCTGGTCTGAAGTCTTAACCTCCATTGACCAAATGTATAACATCGAACTCCCCAGTTTCCAGAGCTACATTCTCCTGGGTCTCCTGAATGCCCTGACTTACCCTTAAAATCCCCGCTTGGACGAGCCATCACTCTGGCTCTAAGCCCTGACAAGCAAATATTGCTAACGCTTTCGGGTACAGCTACGATACCCACTCACTTAGACTGAATCTACAAAATCTGGGATCTCCTTGCCATGGAGAAGTTAACATCCTCAGTAGAGCAGAAGCTTCCTCAATTCAACAAGATGTGGGGACCCTGTCTGAAATTCCTGTCCCAAGAATTCTTAGAGTTGACATGCCCAGCCTACTTACGCATCCTCCACCTTATACCCACAAAAAACAGTATTGACTGATATGGCACTCCCATTCAGTTTCTAGACAAGCGATATACCTTGTTTCTATGTGAAGGCCATCATTTCAGCTAAATAAGTAATTCATTTCCCCAACTCTACTGTCCCCATCTCTTTGTCTATTCTCTTCAGTTTTCTCCTTTTTCACTTGTTGTACCTCTCCTGCCAGTGGATGCAGTCATCGTTTTTTTTTTGTTTTGTTCTTTTCAATTTCAAACTCAATAAAAGGATTTGAACCTAAAATGTAATTGCCCGCATTCTACTGACTGGATTTTAGTTTTTTTGGTGTCAAATTATTTATTAAACATTTCATTTTGTTTCTAAATTGGTGCAGGATTTTTCTTGTGTTGTGTTTTATTTCGTTACTGTTTGTGTGCTGCATTAATCACTTCACACTTTGCATCTAAGCAAAGTCTGAGGGGCAGATTTACAAGCCCCTTGCACCACTTTTGCGTCACTATTCCCATGTTAAAAGTGATGCAGAAGTGGCGCAAGGGGCTTGTAAATCTTACCCTGAGTGTTTTGTGCCAAGCTATCAAAGGGTAGGTTAATTAAGTGACTGTTTTGGTTCACCAGAACAAGGATTGTTGTTGTTGCTTGATTTGGGTTTACAACCCCCCTCAAGCAAGAACTCAGTTTCTTTAATTCTCCTATCAAAGTGGAGAACTATTGAAACGTTTCTGAATTCAGTCTGACACCCGCGATATATAAAAAGTGAGGAATCTGCAGGTATACAAAGTATCCACTAGAAAGATTGATCCAGAAGGTAAGTAACTTTTTCTTCCATGCAGGACCGAAGATGCCTCAGCAGTGCATTGATTTCAAGTGCAGTACCTTACATCACAAGGTATTTCTCTTTTTTCCAGTGGATACTCCACATTCCTTCACTGCAGTGAGGTGGAGCATTCTGTGCTCTAGTTTAGTGCTTCATATTTAACTCGCTGATATAGAAATCCTGAAAGGTTCCACAGTTCGCACTCTTGTGCACTTGTGCGTCTTGTAATAATTTGCACTATTCTTGTTTTACTCAGGATCAGAACAGGCCCCTCCCCCGGCTCCTCGCTCAGGTGAGAAAATCTCTCTTTTCTCTAAGATGTTATAAGACATGTAAAAGCTTTTCAGTATATCACCAGTAATTGTTATGTATTGTATTGGAACATTTATGTAGCACTTACTATCCCTACATGGGACGCTGGAGCGCTTGCTCTTCTTGATCGCCCGCTACGCCATGTGGGGTTTGTTGTTAGACGAGTGTGTACTTTATGTTGATCCAGTGAGGCAAGTGTGGCATGTTGTGCGCTATGACCACGGAGGTAGGTTTATCATATTATAGGACCCAAGGCTTAGTAGAATGATGGATGGAGAAGGGTGAAAGAGATGGACGCAGTTGGACTTTTCACAGATCCAGTAACATTATCATATCCCATCCGCCACTCAGTGTCAGTACTTAGCCATCCAACACTGGGTCACTTAGCCCTGCATCTGCCTCATGCTAGCCATCCTCTCTTACAATTTCAGGCGTCTCCTCTCCGACATATATATATATTTCTCAACACTCTACAGAACCCCGTCAAATCCTCAGCACTGTTGCGCTGGGAGAAATGTGCGAACATCTCTTCGCTTCCAAAGAATGGTCAGCCATTCAAAAGTGAGCCCTTTCCCATTCTTCAGTACATAGCACCTCAGGCGAAGGAATATTCCTCAAAAAATCCCACTGTAGGTACTATACCCCTCCGCAAACAGCTCAATGGAAGAGAGATGGATATGCATGTTGCTGGAGGGGCTGCGACCAAGTGGGAATTTTAACCCACCTTCTTTGGCAGTGTACAAAGCTTTAGCAGTTCTTGTCTGAAGTCTTTGCCTCCATTGGCCAAATGTATAACATCGAACTCCCCAGATTCCAGAGCTACATTATCCTGGGTCTCCTGAATGCCCAGACGGTATACACCTGTTACAACGCATTTTTTACAACGCACTACCACTACAACGCAGGCATTACAACGCATACCATTGCAACGCATTGCGCTGGGGGGCGCTCTAGGATAGGGAATAAGTATAATTTACTATCCAACACCTTCCCTAGGTTCCACGGGGACTGGAGTTAGAATAGTAAATTATACTTACCACTATCCAGCACCTCAAAGCGCTATGCGTTGTAACGGTATGCGTTGTAAATACCGCGTTGTAATGGTATGCGGCGTAAAAGTATGCGTTGTAACGTCATACATCCCCCTGACTTACCCTTGAAATCCCCGCGTGGACGAGCCATCACTCTGGCTCTAAGCCCTGACAAGCAAGTATTGCTAACGCTTTCGGGTACAGCTACAATACCCACTCTCTTAGACTGAATCTACAAAATCTGGGATCTCCTTGCCATGGAGAAGTTAACATCCTCAGTAGAGCAGAAGCTTCCTCAATTCAACAAGATGTGGGGACCCTGTCTGAAATTCCTGTCCCAAGAATTCTTAGAGTTGACATGCCCAGCCTACTTACGCATCCTCCACCTTATACCCACAAAAAACAGTATTGACTGATATGGCACTCCCTTTCAGTTTCTAGACAAGCGATATACCTTGTTTCTATGTTGAAGGCCATCATTTCAGCTAAATAGGTAATTCATTTTCCCAACTCTACTGTCCCCATCTCTTTGTCTATTCTCTTCAGTTTTCTCCTTTTTCACTTGTTGTACCTCTCCTGCCAGTGGATGCAGTCATAGTTTTTTTTTGTTTTGTTCTTTTCAATTTCAAACTCAATAAAAGGATTTGAACCTAAAATGTGATTGCCCGCATTCTACTGACTGGATTTTTGTTGTCAAATTATTTATTAAACATTTCATTTTGTTTCTAAATTGGTGCGGGATTTTTCTTGTGTTGTGTTTTATTTCATTACTGTTTGGGTGCTGCATTAATCACTTCACACTTTGCATCTAAGTAAAGTCTGAGGGGCAGATTTACAAGCCCCTTGCACCACTTTTGCGTCACTTTTCCCATGTTAAAATTGACGCAGAAAGCGCAAGGGGCTTGTAAATCTTCCCCTGAGTGTTTTGTGCCAAGCTACCAAAGGGTAGGTTAAATAAGTGACTGTTTTGGTTCACCAGAACAAGGATTGTTGTTGTTGCTTGATTTGGGTTTACAACCCCCCTCAAGCAAGAACTCAGTTTCTTTAATTCTCCTATCAAAGTGGAGAACTATTGAAACGTTTCTGAATTCAGTCTGACACCCGCGATATATAAAAAGTGAGGAATCTGCAGGTATACAAAGTATCCACTAGAAAGATTGATCCAGAAGGTAAGTAACTTTTTCTTCCATGCAGGACCGAAGATGCCTCAGCAGTGCATTGATTTCAAGTGCAGTACCTTACATCACAAGGTATTTCTCTTTTTTCCAGTGGATACTCCACATTCCTTCACTGCAGTGAGGTGGAGCATTCTGTGCTCTAGTTTAGTGCTTCATATTTAACTCGCTGATATAGAAATCCTGAAAGGTTCCACAGTTTGCACTCTTGTGCACTTGTGCGTCTTGTAATAATTTGCACTATTCTTGTTTTACTCAGGATCAGAACAGGCCCCTCCCCCGGCTCCTCGCTCAGGTGAGAAAATCTCTCTTTTCTCTAAGATGTTATAAGACATGTAAAAGCTTTTCAGTATATCACCAGTAATTGTTATGTATTGTATTGGAACATTTATGTAGCACTTACTATCCCTACATGGGACGCTGGAGCGCTTGCTCTTCTTGATCTCCCGCTACGCCATGTGGGGTTTGTTGTTAGACGAGTGTGTACTTTATGTTGATCCAGTGAGGCAAGTGTTGGCATGTTGTGCGCTATGACCACGGAGGTAGGTTTATCATATTATAGGACCCAGGGCTTAGTAGAATGATGGATGGAGAAGGGTGAAAGAGATGGACGCAGTTGGACTTTTCACAGATCCAGTAACATTATCATATCCCATCCGCCACTCAGTGTCAGTACTTAGCCATCCAACACTGGGTCACTTAGCCCTGCATCTGCCTCATGCTAGCCATCCTCTCTTACAATTTCAGGCGTCTCCTCTCCGACATATATATATATTTCTCAACACTCTACAGAACCCCGTCAAATCCTCAGCACTGTTGCGCTGGGAGAAATGTGCGAACATCTCTTCGCTTCCAAAGAATGGTCAGCCATTCAAAAGTGAGCCCATTCCCATTCTTCAGTACATAGCACCTCAGGCGAAGGAATATTCCTCAAAAAATCCCACTGTAGGTACTATACCCCTCCGCAAACAGCTCAATGGAAGAGAGATGGATATGCATGTTGCTGGAGGGGCTGCGACCAAGTGGGAATTTTAACCCACTTTCTTTGGCAGTGTACAAAGCTTTAGCAGTTCTGGTCTGAAGTCTTAACCTCCATTGACCAAATGTATAACATCGAACTCCCCAGATTCCAGAGCTACATTCTCCTGGGTCTCCTGAATGACCTGACTTACCCTTGAAATCCCCGCTTGGACGAGCCATCACTCTGGCTCTAAGCCCTGACAAGCAAATATTGCTAACGCTTTCGGGTACAGCTACGATACCCACTCACTTAGACTGAATCTAAAAAATCTGGGATCTCCTTGCCTTGGAGAAGTTAACATCCTCAGTAGAGCAGAAGCTTCCTCAATTCAACAAGATGTGGGGACCCTGTCTGAAATTCCTATCCCAAGAATTTTTAGAGTTGACATGCCTAGCCTACTTACGCATCCTCCACCTTATACCCACAAAAAACAGTATTGACTGATATGGCACTCTCTTTCAGTTTCTAGACAAGCGATATACCTTGTTGCTATGTTGAAGGCCATCATTTCAGCTAAATAAGTAATTCATTTCCCCAACTCTACTGTCCCCATCTCTTTGTCTATTCTCTTCAGTTTTCTCCTTTTTCACTCGTTGTACCTCTCCTGCCAGTGGATGCAGTCATAGTTTTTTTTGTTTTGTTCTTTTCAATTTCAAACTCAATAAAAGGATTTGAACCTAAAATGTAATTGCCCGCATTCTACTGACTGGATTTTTGTTTTTTTGGTGTCAAATTATCTATTAAACATTTCATTTTGTTTCTAAATTGGTGCAGGATTTTTCTTGTATTGTGTTTTATTTCGTTACTGTTTGTGTGCTGCATTAATCACTTCGCACTTTGCATCTAAGTAAAGTCTGAGGGGCAGATTTACAAGCCCCTTGCACCACTTTTGCGTCACTATTCCCATGTTAAAAGTGACGCAGAAGTGGCGCAAGGGGCTTGTAAATCTTACCCTGAGTGTTTTGTGCCAAGCTACCAAAGGGTAGGTTAATTAAGTGACTGTTTTGGTTCACCAGAACAAGGATTGTGGTTGTTGCTTGATTTCGGTTTACAACCCCCCTCAAGCAATAACTCAGTTACTTACATTCTCCTATCAAAGTGGAGAGCTATTGGAAAGTTTCTGAATTCAGTCTTACACCTGCGAAAGATAGAAAGTGAAGAATCTGCAGGTAGACAAAGTATCCACCAGAAAGATTGTTCCAGAAGGTAAGTAACTTTTTCTTCCATGCAGGATCGAAGATGCTACAGCAGTGCTTTGATTTCAAGTGCAGTACCTTACATCACAAGGTATTTCTCTTTTTTCCATTGGATACTCCACATTCCTTCACTCCAGTGAGGTGGAGCATTCTGTGTTCTAGTTTAGTGCTTCATATTTAACTCGCTGACATAGAAATCCTGAAAGGTTCCACAGTTTGCACTCTTGTGCACTTGTGCGTCTTGTAATACTTTGCACTATTCTTGTTTTACTCAGGATCAGAACAGGCCCCTCCCCCGGCTCCTCGCTCAGGTGAGAAAATCTCTCTTTTCTCTAAGATGTCATAAGACATGTAAAAGCTTTTCAGTATATCACCAGTAATTGTTATGTATTGTATTGGAACATTTATGTAGCACTTACTATCCCTACATGGGACGCTGGAGCGCTTGCCCTCCTTGATCGCACGCTACGCCATGTGGGGTTTGTTGTTAGACGAGTGTGTACTTTATGTTGATCCAGTGAGGCAAGTGTTGACATGTTGTGCGCTATGACCACGGAGGTATGTTTATCATAATATAGGACCCAGGGCTTAGTAGAATGATGGATGGAGAAGGGTGACAGACATGGGCGCAGTTGGACTTTTCACAGATCCAGTGACATTATCATATCCCATCCGCCACTCAGTGTCAGTACTTAGCCATCCAACACTGGGTCACTTAGCCCTGCATCTGCCTCATGCTAGCCATCCTCTCTTACAATTTCAGACGTCTCCTCTCCGACATATATATATATATTTCTCAACACTCTACAGAACCCCGTCAAATCATCAGCACTTTTGCGCTGGGAGAAATGTGCGAACACCTCTTCGCTTCCAAAGAATGGTCAGCCATTCAAAAGTGAGCCCATTCCCATTCTTCAGTACATAGCACCTCAGGCGAAGGAATATTCCACAAAAAATCCCACTGTAGGTACTATACCCCTCCGCAAACAGCTCAATAGAAGAGAGATGGATATACATGTTGCTGGAGGGGCTGCGACCAAGTGGGAATTTTAACCCACTTTCTTTGGCAGGGTACAAAGCTTTAGCAGTTCAGGTCTGAAGTCTTTGCCTCCATTGATCAAATGTATAACATCAAACTCCCCAGATTCCAGAGCTACATTCTCCTGGGTCTCCTGAATGCCCTGACTTACCCTTGAAATCCCTGCGTGGACGAGCCATCACTCTGGCTCTAAGCCCTGACAAGCAAGTATTGCTAACGCTTTCTGGAACAGCTACGATACCCACTCACTTAGACTGAATCTACAAAATCTGGGATCTCCATGCTATGGAGAAGTTAACATCCTCAGTAGAGCAGAAGCTTCCTCAATTCAACAAGATGTGGGGACCCTGTCTGAAATTCCTGTCCCAAGAATTCTTAGAGTTGACATGCCCAGCCTACTTACGCATCCTCCACCTTATACCCACAAAAACCAGTATTGACTCATATGGCACTCCCTTTCAGTCTCTAGACAAGCGATATACCTTGTTTATATGTTGAAGGCCATCATTTCAGATAAGTAGGTAATTCATTTCCCCAACTCTACTGTCCCCATCACTTTGTCTATTCTCTTCAGTTTTCTCCTTTTTCACTTGTTGTACCTCTCCTGCCAGTGGATGCAGTCATAGTTTTTTTTGTTTTGTTCTTTTCAATTTCAAACTCAATAAAAGGATTTGAACCTAAAATGTAATTGCCCGCATTCTACTGACTGGATTTTTGTTTTTTTGGTGTCAAATTATTTATTAAACATTTCATTTTGTTTCTAAATTGGTGCTGGATTTTTCTTGTGTTGTGTTTTATTTCATTACTGTTTGTGTGCTGCATTAATCACTTCACACTTTGCATCTAAGTAAAGTCTGAGGGGTAGATTTACAAGTCCCTTGCACCACTTTTGCGTCACTTTTCCCATGTTAAAATTGACGCAGAAAGCGCAAGGGGCTTGTAAATCTTCCCCTGAGTGTTTTGTGCAGAGCTACCAAAGGGTAGGTTAATTAAGTGGCTGTTTTGGTTCACCAGAACAAGGATTGTTGTTGTTGCTTGATTTGGGTTTACAACCCCCCTCAAGCAAGAACTCAGTTTCTTTAATTCTCCTATCAAAGTGGAGAACTATTGAAACGTTTCTGAATTCAGTCTGACATCCGCGATATATATAAAAAGTGAGGAATCTGCAGGTATACAAAGTATCCACTAGAAAGATTGACCCAGAAGGTAGGTAACTTTTTCTTCCATGCAGGACCGAAGATGCCACAGCAGTGCTTTGATTTCAAGTGCAGTACCTTACATCACAAGGTATTTCTATTTTTTCCAGTGGATACTCCACATTCCTTCACTGCAGTGAGGTGGAGCATTCTGTGTTATAGTTTAGTGCTTCATATTTAACTCGCCGATATAGAAATCCTGAAAGGTTCCACAGTTTGCACTCTTGTGCACTTGTGCGTCTTGTAATAATTTGCACTATTCTTGTTTTACTCAGGATCAGAACAGGCCCCTCCCCCGGCTCCTCGCTCAGGTGAGAAAATCTCTCTTTTCTCTAAGATGTTATTAGACATGTAAAAGCTTTTCAGTATATCACCAGTAATTGTTATGTATTTGTTAGAAACGGGGTCCCTGGCTGGCCAGGGCTCACGCCAAAGTCAGTCAGAGACCACCACTCCTAAGTCAGGGCAAGAGAGTTACACGCCAAGATAACCCCTGCTCACCCTCTAGGTAACGTGGCGCGAGCAGCAAGGCTAAACTTGGAGGCGGTATGAGTTAAGTATTTGCGCACGCACCCCAGCAACAACACCCAAGGCCCACCACAAAGGAAACTCCACACAAGGTTATATAAAAAATAGCCTTTGTATTATAGTAAAAACACATTAGATAACACACAAACTTTACAATGTGCCAACAGGCACGGGCAGAATTTACAAGGGATTATGTACAGGACAGGGCCACGTGGACCACTGTCAGGGGTAGGCACTTGTTAGAAATAATACTTGTAGGTATACACTTAGCACATAAACATATAATGACTAGCACCAAAATAGTACATGTAGCACACAACCAGTAATCACTGGTAATGAGTAAATACCTCCTACGCAACCCTAAACACTGTAGGAAAATCACGCAGGGAACTAGGACCTTATCATCAGGACCTAAGGAAGGAATACCATCACCTAAGCCGGTCACTTTTAGCAAAGGGAAGGAAACCTAAACAATCACCTAAGCAGGTCACATTTAGCAAAGGAGATAAACATAAAATACCTAAGCGGGTCACTTTTAGCAAAGGTAATGGGACATCAACAATCCTCTAAGCAGGTCACATTTAGCAAAGGGGATAAACATAAAATACCTAAGCAGGTCACTTTTAGCAAAGGTAATGGGACATAAACAATCCTCTAAGCAGGTCACATTTAGCAAAGGGGATAAACATAAAATACCTAAGCAGGTCACTTTTAGCAAAGGTAATGGGACATAAACAATTGCACATGAGGCATTAAACACATTCAGAGGTGCAGGTTAGAACATTTGCGCAAGAATCACATCAGCAAGTAACTTACAATGCGCAGGGTGCATGTAGCACAACACTAGAATTGTCCCTCAGGCCAACTGGCCTCGCAAGTGGCTGAATACCCTGAGTCTCAATGTCAGGGAAGGCTGCGCAGTCAGCCAGGAACACAAAGCCTAAACGTAGCAGTTGCCCACAAAGTGCTGGGCAACTGGTGCTGGAAAAGTTAGGGCAACGTTGGAGCCTCGTGGGCTCAAGAACACAGGTGACTGGCACCTAAGAGCTTCAGCGCTCTAAACAAATGAAATGCCCCCAGAGCCTCTCTCAGGGCTCTAAATCAATATGGGCTGGGAGCCTTGTGGGCTTCAGAACAGATGTGGCCAAGGACCCTCTCTGGGCTCGTAAGACAACTGCCCCCTCGAGCCTCGGGGCTCGTAACTGCAAGTAGGGCTTCGTTGGAGTCCCTCACGGGGGACTCAGGAATCAAACAATGCCCCAAGAGCCTCGGGGCTCTTACACAGCTGGGCCTCTCTCAGGCCCGGTCAGCACAGGGGAGGGGCAGGCACTGGCAATGTGCCCCG
Source organism: Lissotriton vulgaris (assembly GCF_964263255.1). Lineage (NCBI taxonomy): Eukaryota > Metazoa > Chordata > Amphibia > Caudata > Salamandridae > Lissotriton > Lissotriton vulgaris. Next base: position 1,340,422,501 of record NC_141695.1, on the reverse strand, counting down.
ACGCCCTCCTCCCTTCCCTTGCTCTCCCGGCCCCACTGCGCACTCACCGGGTCTCCTGGCAGCAGCGGGGGCTCCTCTCCCCTCGGGGAGCCTCGGGAACTCGGCCGGCTGCTTCTCTGCTGCGGGGGCGGGACTTCCGGGTTGCCTGTCTCGGGCCGCGCTGCAATTGGTCAGCCGGCCCAATGCTTCCGGGTCGTCGCGGGCAGCGCAGCGGCCCGTTTTAGGCAGGCAGGCAGGCGGACTCACAGTATCCGAGGAGTGGGCTCCCTCGTGATAATTACAAATCTAAGAACGGGGCAATGCCGGGTGAGCTCCGGTCTTTAAATAAAAATATAAGGCGAGGTGGGCACTCGCTATGCCGAAAATCGGCAATAAAGCGGGCAGATGCCGGGTGGGCACCGGCTGCACAAAGAGCGCTCCCCAGCGCTCAGGGACAAAGTAAAGCGCTCTCAAGCGCCAAGAGAAGCGCGCTCAGAGCTAAAAGGAAAATAAAGCGCTCCTAGCGCTATAAGTCAAAATAAGAGCGCTTCCAGGCGCTCTAAGCAAAGTATAGCTCCAGCAAGGGTCTGGAGGCAGACAGGGGGGCAAGGCAGGGCCAGAGCCAGCACACTGGGTCTCCAGGCAGGGAGACAAGCCAAGTGGCGGTCCTCCTGGCCCCAGCAGTAGCAGCAGCCCCCTCTGGCAAGGATCCACAAGCAGAACCAAATTGTATGGGGACACAGCCCCTTCTTATACTGTAAAATCCCTTTGTCTGTAGGTGCAGGGTGGGGGGAGAAACCAGTTGCAGCTGGTTTTGAAGTACCCTTGATAGCTCAACCACCCATTTCATTCACTGGCAGGGCTAGGGACATCAGTCGCACTACACGGGGTGGAGCCAGCATTGTGTGGGGAAAGTCCAGCCCCATCAGGGACCAGGTGCACTCCTCCCAAGCCATCAACATGCTAATCTCACACTCACCACCGGGCAGACCCATCCAGCCTTCCTGGAGCCAGGCTCACCAGCCAGCTCCAGCAAATCACACGGCAGGCATATTTTACATTAATATGCCAAGTCCTAGAAGTGGCTTTTCTACACATGACACACACATGCCACATACACCATTGCGAAGCATTCATTCCCACAAGCTCGCACATACCAAATTCGCGTCTGCACTCCCCACGCATCAGGAACTACCAGGGACACAGACATTCCCCATGCATCCCTATGGGAGAGCAGGCCAGCCTAACTACATGCACGCACTTTACTCTGGGACACAGGGAAAAAGTGCGCACAGACCAGAAAATCATCCATGCAGATCACAGATCTAAATCAAAAAGATTAGGGGTGAACCTGCCTTAAGGGCCAAGTCCAACACAACCCCGTTCCAGCCAAAACGCAGGGCAGACCAATCACCACCGTGATGGGCTTCCCTGCTTGGGGCGATAAAACACGGACGCGGGCCCGCAACTGCAGGGACACCCTCCTGTTTTACGCCACAGTGAACCCCTGGGGTTCTTTCTAAAACTATGGTAGGGACTAACTGGGCTACCCCACTGGTACTCTCCAGCTGCCCTCGGTCAGGACCAGGCCCTAGGCCACCCAGGTGCCACTGAATCCTGCCTACTCACAATGTGGGGGGTAGTAACCCCTGGTACATAATAGCCATTTTCCACTCTTCCTGTCTGCAAGACAGGGCTAGACTGCCACTGGTTCTCCAGCCTAGGGTCTACAACATTAGGTGGACCAGGAGTCTCAGGGAAGGCTCTCCTCCCCTTACCTCTTCTCCTAGGGTTCCTCCTCCTCCTCCTTCGAGGTGTACCCTCTAAACACCATTCTCCCAACCTAGGGTTTAACCCCTCGGGTGGTACCGGGGTCAGAGGTGGGCTCTCCCACCCTCTGCACCCCCTTCCAGAGTCCTGCTCCCTCCCAACCGGGGCGGTACCTCTGGAGAAAGAACTGGTCAGGACACTGATTACAGTATTCCCAACCCACCCTTCAGGTCAGGCAAACCCTGAACCTGGACCTCCAACCTCCGGTCTAGAACCTTTGGTGGAATCACTGCCTGGCACTCCAGGACTTCTGGGGACTCAAATGTCACTCCCCAATCACTCTTTTCACTGGACTTCTGTACTCTCCCTACTGGAGCAGTACTGCCAGACTCTACAACCATAGAAGCTCCGTTTACAGATGCTCCAGGTCCTCCACACACTAGGAGATCTCCCTCAAGTGAACTAACAGGTAAGCTTAGGTCCCCACCCTGGTGTTCCCTAAAGAAACCATCCAGGCTCTGAGGCAGGGCTTCGGGCATCTGGGGACTCTCTGTCTTACACTCGCTCCCGCTCCACTGAGACAGGCAGTAAGCCCCTACACCCTCCTCACTATACTGGGACCTAGCTGGGCTACTTTCACCCTCCTCCACCACTCTGGGTTGGACGAAACCTGACCCACTATTGTTGGAATCACTCACTAGCGGCGCTAAGGAACCTCTTGCACCTTCCCATTGGTCTGCTTCCTCTGCCAGGGTGTCTGGATCAGTCAACCCAAATTCCAACAGGTGTTGGCGCAACTCTGGCAAACAACTATGGAGCACCTGCTCCCTTAGAACCAGATCAAATAGCTTGGCAAACTCAGTTCCCATGTGAACCTCTAACCAATCAGACAGTGCACCTTGACATTCATCCACAAAGTCCTCCCAGGACTGGTGAGACAGTTTCCTAAGGTTCCTAAACCTCAACCTATTCTCCTCCTCTGGGGAAACGGGAACCATACTCGGGGAACTGGGACTGTCTACACTGACATTTAAAAAGCTGCCACCACTGGACTCCACCCTCCCTGGGGAATCCAGACAATTACAATTGCACTCAGGGGATAACCTACTCTCTAGGGTTACCTTCTCCCTGAACAAGGCCCTCTCAGCCTCTAGCTTGGCATGCTCCAACCTGAGCTGTTCCATCGCTAGCTGATGCTCCCTCTCTTCCTTCCTATCCAACCACTCCTCTGGGGACAAGGAAAGGGATGGGGCGCTGGTACTGACACTGGACCCAGCAAGGGACTCCCTATCTATGGGGTCCTCACTATCTACTGGGGCCCATCCACTGTCATCATCCAACTCACATTCTTCATCAGAATCTTCAGGGCTCCCCACAGACTCACCACCCTCATGGCGTGCGGCCCGGGCCCTATCTTCGCTGCGCTCAAGATCCCTTTGATCCTTATACCACTGGACCAGGTGGTTCCTAAGTTGGTTCTGAGTATCTGACTCATCCACCACTATGTCTCTCTCTCTACAGAACCTTTCCAACTCCTGCATACTGTACCAAACTAGATCACTGAGATCAAAAACAGGCTCCATTTTGGCAGACGTTCTAGAGACAAGAAAAGTTTGACACAGGGAGCCTGGGGGTCTGAGCTAAACAGGAGAATACAATTAACAAAATTCAGCAAGATTCCTATCTCAGAGAACTTGCACTCCTATGTCCAGTGTAACACACACTCATTCACACACAACCCTCTCCTCGGACCGGTAAGGCAGTTTCTACCACCCCTGATTTTCTCAACCTGACCACAAGCGACACAGGTACCAAACTCTGGGAGCAGGGCGGGGAACAAGGTACTGGACAAAGTACAAAATGACACCTTTCAGGAGAAGCAACACTGATCTTCACCTAAAAAACAATAATCCCCAAAATGTGGTTATCTAAAAATGTAGAGCTTTGAAGTGTGGCCTGTCGCCACTGTGGTTCAGCGCAAACACAAATCCTTATCCTCTCGCTGCTGCCAATGTTAGAAACGGGGTCCGTTGCTGGCCAGGGCTCACGCCAAAGTCAGTCAGAGACCACCACTCCTAAGTCAGGGCAAGAGAGTTACACGCCAAGATAACCCCAGCTCACCCTCTAGGTAACGTGGCGCAATTAGCAAGGCTAAACTTGGAGGCAGTATGAGTTAAGTATTTGCGCACGCACCCCAGCAACAACACCCAAGGCCCACCACAAAGGAAACTCCACACAAAGTTATATAAAAAATAGCCTTTGTATTATAGTAAAAACACATTAGATAACACACAAACTTTACAATGTGCCAACAGGCACGGGCAGAATTTACAAGGGATTATGTACAGGACAGGGCCACGTGGACCACTGTCAGGGGTAGGCACTTGTTAGAAATAATACTTGTAGGTATACACTTAGCACATAAACATATAATGACTAACACCAAAATAGTACATGTAGCACACAACCAGTAATCACTGGTAAAGAGTAAATACCTCCTACGCAACCCTAAACACTGTAGGAAAATCACGCAGGGAACTAGGACCTTATCATCAGGACCTAAGGAAGGAATACCATCACCTAAGCCGGTCACTTTTAGCAAAGGGAAGGAAACCTAAACAATCACCTATGCAGGTCACATTTAGCAAAGGAGATAAACATAAAATACCTAAGCGGGTCACTTTTAGCAAAGGTAATGGGACATCAACAATCCTCTAAGCAGGTCACATTTAGCAAAGGGGATAAACATAAAATACCTAAGCAGGTCACTTTTAGCAAAGGTAATGGGACATAAACAATCCTCTAAGCAGGTCACATTTAGCAAAGGGGATAAAAATAAAATACCTAAGCAGGTCACTTTTAGCAAAGGTAATGGGACATAAACAATTGCACATGAGGCATTAAACACATTCAGAGGTGCAGGTTAGAACATTTGCGCAAGAATCTCATCAGCAAGTAACTTACAATGCGCAGGGTGCATGTAGCACAACACTAGAATTGTCCATCAGGCCAACTGGCCTCGCAAGGGGCTGAATGCCCTGAGTCTCAATGTCAGGGAAGGCTGCGCAGTCAGCCAGGAACACAAAGCCTAAACGTAGCAGTTGCCCACAAAGTGCTGGGCAACTGGTGCAGGAAAAGTTAGGGCAACGTTGGAGCCTCGTGGGCTCAAGAACACAGGTGACTGGCACCTAAGAGCTTCAGCGCTGTAAACAAATGAAATGCCCCCAGAGCCTCTCTCAGGGCTCTAAATCAATATGGGCTGGGAGCCTCGTGGGCTTCAGAACAGATGTGGCCAAGGACCCTCTCTGGGCTCGTAAGACAACTGCCCCCTCGAGCCTCGGGGCTCGTAACTGCAAGTAGGGCTTCGTTGGAGTCCCTCACGGGGGACTCAGGCATCAAACAATGCCCCAAGTGCCTCAGGGCTCTTACACAGCTGGGCCTCTCTCAGGCCCGGTCAGCACACGGGAGGGGCGGGCACCGGCAATGTGCCCCGACGCCCTCCTCCCTTCCCTTGCTCTCCCGGCCCCACTGCGCACTCACCGGGTCTCCTGGCAGCAGCGCGGGGCTCCTCTCCCCTCGGGGAGCCTCGGGAACTCGGCCGGCTGCTTCTCTGCTGCGGGGGGCGGGACTTCTGGGTTGCCTGTCTCGGGCCGCGCTGCAATTGGTCAGCCGGCCCAATGCTTCCGGGTCGTCGCGGCGGCCCGTTTTAGGCAGGCAGGCGGACTCACAGTATCCAAGGAGTGGGCTCCCTTGTGATAATTACAAATCCAAGAACTGGGCAATGCCGGGTGGGCTCCGGCCTTTAAATAAATATATAAGGCGAGGTGGGCATTCCCTATGCCGAAAATCTGCAATAAAGCGGGCAGATGCCGGGTGGGCACCGGCTGCACAAAGAGCGCTCCCCAGCGCTCAGGGACAAAGTAAAGCGCTCTCAAGCGCCAAGAGAAGCGCGCTCAGCGCTAAAAGGAAAATAAAGCGCTCCTAGCGCTATAAGTCAAAATAAGAGCACTTCCAGGCGCTCTAAGCAAAGTATAGCTCCAGAGAGGGTCTGGAGGCAGGCAGGGGGCAAGGCAGGGCCAGAGCCAGCACACTGGGTCTCCAGGCAGGGAGACAAGCCAAGTGGCGGTCCTCCTGGTCCCAGCAGTAGCAGCAGCCCCCTCTGGCAAGGATCCACAAGCAGAACCAAATTGTATGGGGACACAGCCCCTTCTTATACTGTAAAATCCCTTTGTCTGTAGGTGCAGGGTGGGGGGAGAAACCAGTTGCAGCTGGTTTTGAAGTACCCTTGATAGCTCAACCACCCATTTCATTCACTGGCAGGGCTAGGGACATCAGTCGCACTACACGGGGTGGAGCCAGCATTGTGTGGGGAAAGTCCAGCCCCATCAGGGACCAGGTGCACTCCTCCCAAGCCATCAACATGCTAATCTCACACTCACCACCGGGCAGACCCATCCAGCCTTCCTGGAGCCAGGCTCACCAGCCAGCTCCAGCCAATCACACGGCAGGCATATTTTACATTAATATGCCAAGTCCTAGAAGTGGCTTTTCTACACATGACACACACATGCCACATACACCATTGCGAAGCATTCATTCCCACAAGCTCGCACATACCAAATTCGAGTCTGCACTCCCCACGCATCAGGAACTACCAGGGACACAGACATTCCCCATGCATCCCTATGGGAGAGCTGGCCAGCCTAACTACATGCACACACTTTACTCTGGGACACAGGGAAAAAGTGCGCACAGACCAGAAAATCATTCATGCAGATCACAGATCTAAAGCAAAAAGATTAGGGGTGAACCTGCCTTAAGGGCCAAGTCCAACAGTATTGTATTGGAACATTTATGTAGCACTTACTATCCCTACATGGGACGCTGGAGCGCTTGCTCTTCTTGATCACACGCTACGCCATGTGGGGTTTGTTGTTAGACGAGTGTGTACTTTATGTTGATCCAGTGAGGCAAGTGTTGACATGTTGTGCGCTATGACCACGGAGGTAGGTTTATCATATTATAGGACACAGGGCTTAGTAGAATGATGGATGGAGATGGGTGAAAGAGATGGGCGCAGTTGGACTTTTCACAGGTCCAGTAACATTATCATATCCCATCCGCCACTCAGTGTCAGTACTTAGCCATCCAACACTGGGTCACTTAGCCCTGCATCTGCCTCATGCTAGCCATCCTCTCTTACAATTTCAGGCGTCTCCTCTCCGACATATATATATATTTCTCAACACTCTACAGAACTCCGTCAAATCCTCAGCACTGTTGCGCTGGGAGAAATGTGTGAACACCTCTTTGCTTCCAAAGAATGGTCAGCCATTCAAAAGTGAGCCCATTCCCATTCTTCAGTACATAGCACCTCAGGCGAAGGAATATTCCTCAAAAAATCCCACTGTAGGTACTATACCCCTCCGCAAACAGCTCAATGGAAGGGAGATGGATATACATGTTGCTGGAGGGGCTGCGACCAAGTGGGAATTTTAACCCACTTTCTTTGGCAGTGTACAAAGCTTTAGCAGTTCTGGTCTGAAGTCTTAACCTCCATTGACCAAATGTATAACATCGAACTCCCCAGATTCCAGAGCGACATTCTCCTGGGTCTCCTGAATGCCCTGACTTACCCTTGAAATCCCCGCTTGGACGAGTCATCACTCTGGCTCTAAGCCCTGACAAGCAAGTATTGCTAACGCTTTCGGGTACAGCTACGATACCCACTCACTTAGACTGAATCTACAAAATCTGGGATCTCCTTGCCATGGAGAAGTTAACATACTCAGTAGAGCAGAAGCTTCCTCAATTCAACAAGATGTGGGGACCCTGTCTGAAATTCCTGTCCCAAGAATTCTTAGAGTTGACATGCCCAGCCTACTTACGCATCCTCCACCTTATACCCACAAAAAACAGTATTGACTGATATGGCACTCTCTTTCAGTTTCTAGACAAGCGATATACCTTGTTGCTATGTTGAAGGCCATCATTTCAGCTAAATAGGTAATTCATTTCCCCAACTCTACTGTCCCCATCTTTTTGTCTATTCTCTTCAGTTTTCTCCTTTTTCACTTGTTCTACCTCTCCTGCCAGTGGATGCAGTCATAGTTTTTTTTGTTTTGTTCTTTTCAATTTCAAACTCAATAAAAGGATTTGAACCTAAAATGTAATTGCCCGCATTCTACTGACTGGATCTTTGTTTTTTTGGTGTCAAATTATTTATTAAACATTTCATTTTGTTTCTAAATTGGTGCAGGATTTTTCTTGTGTTGTGTTTTATTTCATTACTGTTTGTGTGCTGCATTAATCACTTCACACTTTGCATCTAAGTAAAGTCTGAGGGGCAGATTTACAAGCCCCTTGCACCACTTTTGCGTCACTTTTCCCATGTTAAAATTGACGCAGAAAGCGCAAGGGGCTTGTAAATTTTCCCCTGAGTGTTTTGTGCCAAGCTACCAAAGGGTAGGTTAATTAAGTGACTGTTTTGGTTCACCAGAACAAGGATTGTTGTTGTTGCTTGATTTGGGTTTACAACCCCCCTCAAGCAAGAACTCAGTTTCTTTAATTCTCCTATCAAAGTGGAGAACTATTGAAACGTTTCTGAATTCAGTCTGACACCCGCGATATATAAAAAGTGAGGAATCTGCAGGTATACAAAGTATCCACTAGAAAGATTGATCCAGAAGGTAAGTAACTTTTTCTTCCATGCAGGATCGAAGATGCAACAGCAGTGCTTTGATTTCAAGTGCAGTATCTTACATCACAAGGTATTTCTCTTTTTTCCAGTGGATACTCCATATTCCTTCACTGCAGTGAGGTGGAGCATTCTGTGTTCTAGTTTAGTGCTTCATATTTAACTCGCTGATATAGAAATCCTGAAAGGTTCCACAGTTTGCACTCTTGTGACCTTGTGCGTCTTGTAATAATTTGCACTATTCTTGTTTTATTCAGGATCAGAAGAGGCCCCTCCCCCGGCTCCTCGCTCAGGTGAGAAAATCTCTCTTTTCTCTAAGATGTTATAAGACATGTAAAAGCTTTTCAGTATATCACCTGTAATTGTTATGTATTGTATTGGAACATTTATGTAGAACTTACTATCCCTACATGGGACGCTGGAGCGCTTGCTCTTCTTGATCGCACGCTACGTCATGTGGGGTTTGTTGTTAGACGAGTGTGTACTTTATGTTGATCCAGTGAGGCAAGTGTTGACATGTTGTGCGCTATGACCACGGAGGTAGGTTTATCATATTATAGGACCCAGGGCTTAGTAGAATGATGGATGGAGAAGGGTGAAAGAGATGGGCGCAGTTGGACTTTTCACAGATCCAGTAACATTATCATATCCCATCCGCCACTCAGTGTCAGTACTTAGCCATCCAACACTGGGTCACTTAGCCCTGCATCTGCCTCATGCTAGCCATCCTCTCTTACAATTTCAGGCGTCTCCTCTCCGACATATATATATATTTCTCAACACTCTACAGAACCCTGTCAAATCCTCAGCACTGTTGGGCTGGGAGAAATGTGCAAACACCTCTTTGCTTCCAAAGAATGGTCAGCCATTCAAAAGTGAGCCCATTCCCATTCTTCAGTACATAGCACCTCAGGCGAAGGAATATTCCTCAAAAAATCCCACTGTAGGTACTATACCCGTCCGCAAACAGCTCAATGGAAGAGAGATGGATATACATGTTGCTGGAGGGGTTGCGACCAAGTGGGAATTTTAACCCACTTTCTTTGGCAGTGTACAAAGCTTTAGCAGTTCTGGTCTGAAGTCTTAACCTCCATTGACCAAATGTATAACATCGAACTCCCCAGATTCCAGAGCGACATTCTCCTGCGTCTCCTGAATGCCCTGACTTACCCTTGAAATCCCCGCTTGGACGAGCCATCACTCGGGCTCTAAGCCCTGACAAGCAAGTATTGCTAACGCTTTCGGGTACAGCCACGATACCCACTCACTTAGACTGAATCTACAAAATCTGGGATCTCCTTGCCATGGAGAAGTTAACATCCTCAGTTGAGCAGAAGCTTCCTCAATTCAACAAGATGTGGGGACCCTCTCTGAAATTCCTGTCCCAAGAATTCTTAGAGTTGACATGCCCAGCCTACTTACGCATCCTCCACCTTATACCCACAAAAAACAGTATTGACTGATATGGCACTCTCTTTCAGTTTCTAGACAAGCGATATACCTTGTTTCTATGTTGAAGGCCATCATTTCAGCTAAATGGGTAATTCATTTCCCCGACTCTACTGTCCCCATCTCTTTGTCTATTCTCTTCAGTTTTCTCCTTTTTCACTTGTTGTACCTCTCCTGCCAGTGGATGCAGTCATAGTTTTTTTGTTTTGTTCTTTTCAATTTCAAACTCAATAAAAGGATTTGAACCTAAAATGTAATTGCCCGCATTCTACTGACTGGATCTTTGTTTTTTTGGTGTCAAATTATTTATTAAACATTTCATTTTGTTTCTAAATTGGTGCAGGATTTTTCTTGTGTTGTGTTTTATTTCATTACTGTTTGTGTGCTGCAATAATCACTTCACACTTTGCATCTAAGTAAAGTCTGAGGGGCAGATTTACAAGCCCCTTGCACCACTTTTGCGTCACTTTTCCCATGTTAAAAGTGACGCAGAAGTGGCGCAAGGGGCTTGTAAATCTTCCCCTGAGTGTTTTGTGCCAAGCTACCAAAGGGTAGGTTAATTAAGTGACTGTTTTGGTTCACCAGAACAAGGATTGTGGTTGTTGCTTGATTTCGGTTTACAACCCCCCTCAAGCAATAACTCAGTTACTTACATTCTCCTATCAAAGTGGAGAGCTATTGGAAAGTTTCTGAATTCAGTCTTACACCTGCGAAAGATAAAAAGTGAAGAATATGCAGGTAGACAAAGTGTCCACCAGAAAGATTGTTCCAGAAGGTAAGTAACTTTTTCTTCCATGCAGGATCGAAGATGCAACAGCAGTGCTTTGATTTCAAGTGCAGTACCTTACATCACAAGGTATTTCTCTTTTTTCCAGTGGATACTCCACATTCCTTCACTGCAGTGAGGTGGAGCATTCAGTGTTCTAGTTTAGTGCTTTATATTTAACTCGCTGACATAGAAATCCTGAAAGGTTACACAGTTTGCACTCTTGTGCACTTGTGCGTATTGTAATAATTTGCACTATTCTTGTTTTACTCAGGATCAGAACAGGCCCCTCCCCCGGCTCCTCGCTCAGGTGAGTAAATCTCTCTTTTTTCTAAGATGTTATAAGACATGTAAAAGCTTTTCAGTATATCACCAGTAATTGTTATGTATTGTATTGGAACATTTATGTAGCACTTACTTATCCCTACATGGGACGCTGGAGCGCTTGCCCTCCTTGATAGCACGCTACGCCATGTGGGGTTTGTTGTTAGACGAGTGTGTACTTTATGTTGATCCAGTGAGGCAAGTGTTGACATGTTGTGCGCTATGACCACGGAGATAGGTTTATCATATTATAGGACCCAGGGCTTAGTAGAATGATGGATGGAGAAGGGTGAAAGAGATGGGCGCAGTTGGACTTTCACAGATCCAGTGACATTATCATATCCCATCCGCCACTCAGTGTCAGTACTTAGCCTTCCAACACTGGGTCACTTAGCCCTGCATCTGCCTCATGCTAGCCATCCTCTCTTACAATTTCAGACGTCTCCTCTCCGACATATATATATATATATTTCTCAACACTCTACAGAACCCCGTCAAATCCTCAGCACTTTTGTGCTGGGAGAAATGTGCGAACACCTCTTCGCTTCCAAAGAATGGTCAGCCATTCAAAAGTGAGCCCATTTCCATTCTTCAGTACATAGCACCTCAGGCGAAGGAATATTCCTAAAAAGATCCCACTGTTGGTACTATACCCCTCCGCAAACAGCTCAATAGAAGAGAGATGGATATACATGTAGCTGGAGGGGCTGCGACCAAGTGGGAATTTTAACCCACTTTCTTTGGCAGTGTACAAAGCTTTAGCAGTTCTGGTGTGAAGTCTTTGCCTCCATTGACCAAATGTATAACATCAAACTCCCCAGATTCCAGAGCTACATTCTCCTGGGTCTCCTGAATGCCCTGACTTACCCTTGAAATCCCTGCGTGGACGAGCCATCACTCTGGCTCTAAGCCCTGACAAGCAAGTATTGCTAACGCTTTCTGGTACAGCTAAGATATCCACTCACTTAGACTGAATCTACAAAATCTGGGATCTCCTTGCCATGGAGAAGTAAACATACTCAGTACAGCAGAAGCTTCCTCAATTCAACAAGATGTGGGGACCCTGTCTGAAATTCCTGTCCCAAGAATTCTTAGAGCTGACATGCCCAGCCTACTTACGCATCCTCCACCTTATACCCACAAAAAACAGTATTGACTGATATGGCACTCCCTTTCAGTTTCTAGACAAGCGATATACCTTGTTTCTATGTTGAAGGCCATCATTTCAGCTAAATAGGTAATTCATTTCCCCAACTCTACTGTCCCCATCTCTTTGTCTATTCTCTTCAGTTTTCTCCTTTTTCACTTGTTGTACCTCTCCTGCCAGTGGATGCAGTCATAGTTTTTTTTTTTGTTTTGTTCTTTTCAATTTCAAACTCAATAAAAGGATTTGAACCTAAAATGTAATTGCCCGCATTCTACTGACTAGATATTTGTTTTTTTGGTGTCAAATTATTTATTAAACATTTCATTTTGTTTCTAAATTGGTGCGGGATTTTTCTTGTGTTGTGTTTTATTTTATTACTGCTTGTGTGCTGCATTAATCACTTCACACTTTGCATCTAATTAAAGTCTGAGGGGCAGATTTACAAGCCCCTTGCACCACTTGTGTGTCACTTTTCCCATGTTGAACGTGATGCAGAAGTGGCGCAAGGGGCTTGTAAATCTTCCCCTGAGTGTTTTGTGCCAAGCTACCAAAGGGTAGGTTAATTAAGTGACTGTTTTGGTTCACCAGAACAAAGATTGTGGTTGTTGCTTGATTTCGGTTTACAACCCCCCTCAAGCAATAACTCAGTTACTTACATTCTCCTATCAAAGTGGAGGGCTATTGGAAAGTTTCTGAATTCAGTCTTACACCTGCGAAAGATAAAAAGTGAAGAATCTGCAGGTAGACAAAGTATCCACCAGAAAGATTGTTCCAGAAGGTAAGTAACTTTTTCTTCCATGCAGGATCGAAGATGCCACAGCAGTGCTTTGATTTCAAGTGCAGTACCTTACATCACAAGGTATTTCTCTTTTTTCCAGTGGATACTCCACATTTCTTCACCGCAGTGAGGTGGAGCATTCTGTGTTCTAGTTTAGTGCTTCATATTTAACTCGCTGACATAGAAATCCTGAAAGGTTCCACAGTTTGCCCTCTTGTGCACTTGTGCGTCTTGTAATAATTTGCACTATTCTTGTTTTACTCAGGATCAGAACAGGCCCCTCCCCCGGCTCCTCGCTCAGGTGAGAAAATCTCTCTTTTCTCTAAGATGTTATAAGACATGTAAAAGCTTTTCAGTATATCACCAGTAATTGTTATGTATTGTATTGGAACATTTATGTAGCACTTACTATCCCTACATGGGACGCTGGAGCGCTTGCTCTTCTTGATCGCACGCTACGCCATGTGGGGTTTGTTGTTAGACGAGTGTGTACTTTATGTTGATCCAGTGAGGCAAGTATTGACATGTTGTGCGCTATGACCACAGAGGTAGGTTTATCATATTATAGGACCCAGGGCTTAGTAGAATGATGGATGGAGAAGGGTGAAAGAGATGGGCGCAGTTGGACTTTTCACAGATCCAGTGACATTATCATATCCCATCCGCCACTCAGTGTCAGTACTTAGCCATCCAACACTGAGTCACTTAGCCCTGCATCTGCCTCATGCTAGCCATCCTCTCTTACAATTTCAGACGTCTCCTCTCTGACATATATATATATCTCTCAACACTCTACAGAACCTCGTCAAATCTTCAGCACTGTTGCGCTGGGAGAAATGTGCGAACACCTCTTCGCTTCCAAAGAATGGTCAGCCATTCAAAAGTGATCCCATTCCCATTCTTCAGTACATAGCATCTCAGGCGAAGGAATATTCCTCAAAAAATCGCACTGTAAGTACTATACCCCTCCGCAAACAGCTCAATGGAAGAGAGATGGATATACATGTTGCTGGAGGGGCTGCAACCAAGTGGGAATTTTAACCCACTTTCTTTGGCAGTGTACAAAGCTTTAGCAGTTCTGTTCTAAAGTCTTTGCCTCCATTGACCAAATGTATAACATCGAACTCCCCGGATTCCAGAGCTACATTCTCCTGGGTCTCCTGAATGCCCTGACTTTCCCTTGAAATCCCCGCGTGGACGAGCCATCACTCTTGCTTAAGCCATGGCAAGCAAGTATTGCTAACGCTTTCGGGTACAGCTACGATACCCACTCACTTAGACTGAATCTACAAAATCTGGGATCTCCTTGCCATGGAGAAGTTAACAACCTTAGTAGAGCAGAAGCTTCCTCTATTCAACAAGATATAGGGACCCTGTCTGAATTTCCTGTCCCAAGAATTCTTAGAGTTGACATGCCCAGCCTACTTACGCATCCTCCACCTTATACCCTCAAAAAACAGTATTGACTGATATGGCACTCCCTTTCAGTTTCTAGACAAGTGAAACACCTTGTTTCTATGTTGAAGGCCATCATTTCAGGTAAATAGGTAATTCATTTCCCCAACTCTACTGTCCCCATCTCTTTGTCTATTCTCTTCAGTTTTCTCCTTTTTCACTTGTTGTACCTCTCCTGCCAGTGGATTCAGTCATAGTTTTTTTTTGTTTTGTTCTTTTCAATTTCAAACTCAATAAAAGGATTTGATCCTAAAATGTAATTGTACGCATTCTACTGACTGTATTTTTGTTTTTTTGATGTCAAATTATTTATTAAACATTTCATTTTGTTTCTAAATTGGTGCGGGATTTTTCTTGTTTGGTGTTTTATTTCATTACTGTTTGTGTGCTGCATTAATCACTTCACACTTTGCATCTAAGTAAAGTCTGAGGGGCAGATTTACAAGCCCCTTGCACCACTTTTGCGTCACTTTTCCCATGTTAAAAGTGACGCAGAAGTGGCGCAAGGGGCTTGTAAATCTTCCCCTGAGTGTTTTGTGCCAAGCTACCAAAGGGTAGGTTAATTAAGTGACTGGTATCCAGTATTAGGGGTGTCTTTCATAGATTCACATGCCTGAATCATTCCCCGTCGTCGAGACGGGAGCCTCCGGTACATAGAAAAGTAATGTCCTATAGACATACATAGAGAAAATAGGCCTAAGGGCCTCACCTTAGTAGCCTATCCTTGTCCTTATGCAAAAAGGACCAAACTCTTAGAGTCAGCCAATCAGCTATCACCTCCCTCTAGAACCTTCCTGACAGCAGCCTCAGTCTCTCAGATGTTCTACTGCACGTTGTGCTAGGGAGTCTCCAGCCTGAGTTCTCCTCAGGATCTCTTCAAAAAACAACTTGTTCACTTTTAAAAGTGACTTCTTTCTTCTAAATCTCGACAAGGATTACTTCAAACCACCTATCACTGCAGTAAGTTATTTATTTCTTCAAAATTCTGACATGTCTGAATCCCAGAAGAAAGCCCTGTTCAGGGCCTGCTCTTCATGTGGGAAAGAAAGGCTACATGTTGAGGATAAGCATGCTCTATGCTTATATTGCCTTTATCCAGACCACGTCCCTAAAGACTGTAAGATATGTAGGTCTTTCCCTAACAAGACCTTGAGGGACAGAGAAGGTTGCCTGCTCATCTGGCTGGACAGGCTTAAGGAGAGGGAAAATGTGGAATCTTCAGTGGGGAGCATTTCAATGACCTCAGAAGTCTCCCTGAAGAGGCCAAGGGTGGCTTCCCCTGGCCCCTCAGACACTCCTCCTATGAAGGCACAGAAGAAGTCTTCAGAGGCAAGATCTACGAAATCTTCAGTGTCTGTAAAGCACTCTCAGACTTTTAAGAAGCCTACACAGTCATCCAGCAAACTTGCGACATCCTCCTCAGCGCAAAAAAGAATTATGGCGCCAGTTCACGTCACCACAGCGACGAAGACTGTGTCGACGACGACAGCGTCGTCGGTTTTCCCATCGACGACGACAACTCCTTCATCGTCGTCAGCAGGTAAACCTATTCCGTCTATAATTCTGCTGAAACCGTCGTCGACGTCCAAAACCTCGTCGACGACGAAGATTGTCCCGTCGACGACGGTGTCGTCGATGAAGAGCCCCCCGTCGACGGGTATGTTGACGACGAAGACGTCGACGACGAAGACGTCAACGATGAAGACGTTGACGACGAGATCACCGTCGACGACGAGATCACCGTCGACGAGGAATGAAGCGTCGACGAGCGCATCGTCGACGAGCGCATCGTCGACGAAGGCGTCGACGATGATTAAAATATCGTCTACGGAGGCACCGTCGACAAAGGTCTTACCGTCGACGAGGACACCGTCGACCGGGGAATCGTCGTCGACTTTGGCCATTTCCGAGCCGTGGAAGAAAGCCAAGCTGGTAGAAACGTCGTCTCTGACCCTGCCACCGTCGACAACACCAGAAACGTCGGCAGGGGCTCCTGCAGCAGGTTCTGCGTCTGGCAAACTAACCAAGAAGCAGATTACACCGGAAACAACGTCACCAAGTAAAATGCAAACTCATTTGCCTACAGAAATTCTCCAGAGTGAAGAATCTGAAGAAGAAGAACTCCTGGATCAGGCTACTTCCATTTCGGACCTTCACGTCAAATGTCAGAGCACGGACGAGGAACAGGAGGAAATGAGCTACCAGGAACACTCTTTCCAAGCTCATGTCCGCACGGAGGTCACCCCGATGGTATGCCTTCCCACTTCAATTGTTAATAACCTTAAATTCCTTATCCAGGACTACAAACAACGTTTCCCGGAAACACCGGCAACTGAGACAGGGTCCCCAACGCCTGCTACAATCACACCAGTGGCAGCCCCAAAACAGACACGGCCAGCTACTCAGGTCCGCCATGAGAAAGTGCCACCTCAGGTGATAGAATCATCAGATGAGGAAGATGAGGAACTGGAAGAGGGGGAAGTCCAAGAAATCCAGTCGGACCACGAAGAAGAGGAAGAGTATGTGGCATCTTCCCCAGCTTCACCCCAACCACGCCAGGCAGATTCACCACCAGTGGACATTGGCGGTTTCCATAGAATAGTGGAAAGGGCGGCAAAGCGATTTCATATGGTGTGGAATCAACTGAGACGGAGTGCTTCTTACATGACTTCAAGGAGCAAACACAGAAAACAGCGAAGTCTATCCCAATAATAGAATTTCTCTGGGACCAGGGAAAGAAACTGATGCTGACGCCGGCCTCTGTACATGCGGTTGTTCCACGCCTGGATAAAAAATACAAGGCTCCAACCACAGCGGCAGCTTGCCTAAATGGGCACCCGAAACAGGATTCGGTCGTAACCCAGGCGGCCCAAAAGAATTCTCGCAACCCTTCCTCTCCTCTGTCAGCCCCTCCGGACAAGGAAGGCAGGAAGTTAGACACAATCGGTAAGCGGTTTACAACAACATCGGCCATGACCATCAAGGTGGCCAACTCCATAGCCCTGTTGGGGCGTTATAACCGCCAGCTCTGGGAAGATATAGTCCCATATATAGCGGAACTGCCAGACACAGTTCAGGAGGAAGTCAAGGCACTGCTTACGGAGGGCTCAAACCTCGGCAGCTGAGATCATTGATTGTGCCATAGATGCAGCCATGACTGGCTTTCGACAACTAGCTGGGGCAGCAGTCCTGCGCCGTCAAGGATGGCCTAAGGCAACGTCATTCAGACAAGAGGTGCAGACGAAAGTGCTGGACATGCCCTTCGACGGCCAACACCTTTTTGGGGACAAGATTGACGAGGCGCTCCAAACGATAAAGAAAGACACTGATATTGCCAGAGCACTTGGTACTTTACAGGCACGGAACCAGTCCTTTCGAGGCAACAAATCCAGGGGCCAGTCCTCCTACAGGGGATCCTATCAAAATAGGTCCTCGTATTCCTACCAGAATAAATCCCAGTACCAACAGAAGCAGCAACAAGGTCGTCAGACTTCTTATGGGAGGTCAAACTTCAGGGGCAAAAACCAGAGGAGGGGCACTGGCGGCCGCCAGTGACCAATTACTCCAGCCAGTCCAGCAACTATATCCCTCATTAAAGATTGGAAGAAAATTGACCCATTTCCTAGACAATTGGCATCTCATCACCACAGATCGGTGGGTACTTCAATTAATAAGATTCGGCCATTCCCTGGAATTCACCACCATCCCACCCGCAACCCCTCCCCGCAGGCTGCCACACAAACATCTACGCCTGCTACTCCAGGAAATATCTGCGATGTTGAAGAAAGGAGCAATCGAACGAGTTCCATCGTCTCTAAGAGGGAAAGGATTCTATTCCCGCTTCTTTCTTATACGCAAGAAGGAGAAAAAGTGGAGGCCCATTCTAGACCTCAGGTCTCTCAACTCTTTCCTGAAGAGTCAGTCGTTCAGGATGGTGACGATCCAAGAAATACTAGGCATACTGGAAAAAGGAGATTTTATGACATCTTTGGATCTCCAGGATGCCTACTACCACATCCCGATCCTCAAGGGTCACAGAAAATTCCTGAGATTCGAGGTGGCAGGACAGCACTTCCAATTCAAAGTCCTACCGTTTGGCCTCAAATCCGCACCGCGGATTTTCACCAAGTGCCTTTCGCCTGTGGCAGCTTTCCTGCGTCAAATGGGTCACCAAGTCTTCCCCTATCTAGACGAGTGACTGGTAAAGGCACCCTCAGCTGCAGGCGCGATCGAATCTTCCAACGCCTGCACCAATCTTTTTCAGCAGCTAGGATTAACTCTCAATCACGAGAAATCCTGCATGACCCCAACGAGAAACATCACCTTCCTCGGGCGACCTTGAACACGGAATGCGCAAGGGCATTTCCTTCAAAGGAGAGGAAGAACAAAATAATATCTCTGGCCACGGCTGTGGCATCAAAGAAGTCCCTAAAAGTTCGAACCTACAAATCACTCCTAGGAATGATGTCTTCTTGTATACTCCTCATCCCTCACTGCAGACTCAGGATGCGCCCATTGCAAGAAGCCCTCACGAACCAATGGACACAGAGTACAGGTTCTTTCGAGTACATTGTGAAGATAACACCACAAATAGCCAAGAGCCTAACATGGTGGAAAAATCACAAGAATGTGTCTATAGGTCTGCCGTTCCTGCTTCCAGCAGCAACTTTGGTGATCACCACGGATGCATCCCTGGAAGGAGGGGAGCTGTCCTCCAGGACCTCCGAATAAGCGGCAAATGGACAAATCAGGAAATGCAACTCCATATCAATCTTCTGGAGCTGAGAGCTGTGTACCTGGCACTACAAGCCTTTTTACCACGCATCCAGAACTCCCAGGTGCTCGTCAGAACGGACAACACCACGACGATGCACTATCTCAACAAACAGGGGGGAACGCGTTCGCTCACTCTATCACGCGAATCGCAAAAGGTCTGGAACTGGCTTGTACTCCATGGGATCATGCTCAGGGCGGACTATGTCCCGGGCAAGGACAACACCATTGCGGACGCCCTAAGCAGACAGAAATCCCTCTCCCACGAATGGGAGCTCGACAAGAGTACGCTGGATCACATATTCTCAGAATGGGGAGTCCCAGGAATCAACCTGTTTGCCACCAAGGAGAACGCCAAATGCTCAAACTACGCAAGCTGGCGTCCCCAACCAAGGTCACTCGGAAATGCTTTTTCCATCGGTTGGTTCAGCGTATTTGCGTACGCTTTTCCGCCATTTCCGATGATTCCCAGGGTCCTCAGGAAGATGAAGGCGGAGCCTTGTACCCTGATCCTAATTGCCCCGTTCTGGCCGAGGCAGCACTGGTTCTCGGATCTTCATCGCCTCTCCATCAGGACACCGATCCGTCTGAAGCAGCACCCGAACCTGCTGACAATGTCCAACGGGCAGGTGCAACACCCGAACCTGCAATCGCTCAGGTTATCGGCCTGGCTCCTGAGCACAGAGAGTTCTGTCATCTAAACATCCCTCAGGAATGCAGGGACGTGCTGGCAAAAGCAAGAGCAGACAGTACCAACAAAACATACTCTCTAAAATGGAAACGATTCTGCATATGTTGTTTAGAGAAAGGCGTGAGACCACTCCATATCACACCCGAACAGATATTTCCATATCTACTGCACTTGGCACAGTCAGGACTGGCGCATGCATCCATAAAGGTGCATTTGGCGGCCATTTCACGATACACCAGGACCTTCAAAGGACCGTCTCTTTGGTCCAATAGGCTTATCAAGCAGTTCCTAAAGGGAGTATATAGATCCTTCCCAAGACCTAGAAGGGTCCCACCGACATGGCACCTCAATTTAGTCCTCAACCAACTCATGAGGCACCCTTTTGAGCCCATTCATCGAGCATCCATCAAGTACATCTCATGGAAGACGGCTCTGCTGCTCGCTCTAACATCTGCCAGAAGAGTAAGCGAGCTACAGGCTCTATCCATTCAGGAACCCTTCATGCAGTTCAAACAGGACAGGGTGGTGCTGAGGACAAATCCCAAGTTCATACCGAAAGTGCCTTCAGACTTTCACCTTAATGAACCGATGGTTCTACGTTCTTTCTTTGCGAACCCTACCACTGCAGCAGAAAGGACGCTACACTCCTTGGACCTCAAAAGGTGTCTAAAGTTTTACATAGACAAAACAAAGAGCTTCAGGAAGTCATCACAGCTTTTCGTGGCCTACAGTAGGCCAAGGATGGGTATGCCTCTAACGAAACAGAGCATCTCAAGGTGGATCTCCTCAGCGATAGCATTCTGCCATGACAGGGCCTGACGGCCTTTGAGTGCTAATGTTAAAGCGCATTCCACCAGAGCGATGTCCACATCAGCAGCGCTGTTCGCTGGAGTGCCGATTTTGGACATATGTAGAGCGGCGACGTGGAAGTCACCGCACACCTTCTCCAGACACTACTGCCTGGATGCTGAACTTCTGAAGGATGCAGCAGTGGGCCAGGCGGTGCTTCGCCATCTATTCCAGTGAGGTGAGCCTTCCAACATCCCCCATCCTGGTATGCACATCTCTTGCTGTTATAATATTTTGATATATGCTAATGTTTCAAAGTCGCATGGTAATATGTGTATTATCTAAAATGACTATGTAGCATGATTATTTCAGAAATGTGCATAATGTATTGCTGACTACTCTGATTCAGGCATGTGAATCTATGAAAGACACCCCTAATACTGGATAAGAAACGCGTTACTTACCTGTAACAGCAGTTATCCAGTATTGGTGTCTTTCATAGATTCACATGCAACCCTCCCGCCTCCCCTGGAAGGACTCAGGTTTCTCTCTAATGGTATTACGCCTACCTAGCTTGGTGCGTACGAAAATCTGAGAGACTGAGGCTCCTGTCAGGAAGGTTCTAGAGGGAGGTGATAGCTGATTGGCTGACTCTAAGAGTTTGGTCCTTTTTGCATAAGGACAAGGATAGGCTACTAAGGTGAGGACCTTAGGCCTTTTTTCTCTATGTATGTCTATAGGACATTACTTTTCTCTGTACCGGAGGCTCCCGTCTCGACGACGGGGAATCATTCAGGCATGTGAATCTATGAAAGACACCAATACTAGATAACTGCTGTTACAGGTAAGTAACACGTTTCTTTTGGTTCATCAGAACAAGGATTGTGGTTGTTGCTTGGTTTGGGTTTATAACCCCCTCAAGCAATAACTCAGTTACTTACATTCTCCTATCAAAGTGGAGAGCTATTGGAAAGTTTCTGAATATTTCTTACACCTGCGAAAGATAAAAAGTGAAGAATCTGCAGGTAGACAAAGTATCCACCAGAAAGATTGTTCCCGAAGGTAAGTAACTTTTTCTTCCAAGCAGGATCTAAGATGCCACAGCAGTGCTCTGTTTTCAAGTGCAGTACGGTATTTCTCTATTTTCCAGGGGATACTCCACATTCCTGCACTGCACTGAGGTGGAGCATTCTGTATTCTAGTTTAGTGCTTCAAATGTAACTATGTGACATAGAAATCCTGAAAGGTTCCACAGTTTGCACTCTTGTGCACTTGTGCGTCCTGTAATATTTTGCACTATTCTTGTTTTACTCAGGATCAGGACAGGCCCCTCCCCCGGCTCCTCGCTCAGGTGAGAAAATCTCTCTTTTCTCTAAGATGTTATAGGACATGTAAAAGTTTTCCAGTATATCACCAGTAATTGTTATGTATTGTATTGGAACATTTATATAGCACTTACTATCCCTACGTGGGACACTAGATCGCTTGACCTCGTGGATAGCACGCTACGCAATTTGTGGTGTGTTGTTAGATAAGTGTGTACTTTATGTTGATCCTGTGAGGCAAGTGTTGACATGTTGTGTGCTATGACCACGGAGGTAGGTTTATTATATTATAGGCACCAGGGCTTAGTAGAATGATGGATGGAGAAGGGTGAAAGAGATGAAGTCTTATCCAGTATTGGGGGATCTTTCATAGATTCACATGCCTGAATCATTCCCCGTCGCTGAGGCAGGAGTCCCATGGTAATAATACATACAAAAGCAGTGCCTTCGAAAAAATGTATAGTAGGCTGACAAGACTGTAGGCCCCAAAAGGCCCAAAACTTAGCAGCCTATCTACCTCATTATATGAAAAGAACTGAAAGTAGTTCCAACCAATCAGCTGTCAGCACCCTCTAGAACCTTCCCAGCAGAGGCAGTGCTCCTCAGATTTTCACCACACGTCGTGTGGAAGGGAGTCTCCCTGACTGCCTACTCAGTTTTTCTACTTTTCACTTCAGGATGTCTGAGAAGAAAGCCCTTTTCAAGGCCTGCAGGACCTGTGATAAAAAGAGGGTCCATGTAGATGATCATCAAAAAGACTGCATCTACTGCCTGCATCCAAATCACATTGTGAAGAATTGTAGGATTTGTCGCACCTTCCCTGCCAAAACCATCAGGGACAGGGAAGCGAGGGTTCTTTTATGGCTCAAATCATCTTCTACAGCTGATGAGGACAGAGCTTCAACTTCCAGCAAAAGAGCCAGATCCAGGGATAGCTCTTCTCCTGAGAGGAAAAAACATCACAAATCCTCTCATGGTGCTTCAGAACCCAAAAGGAGGTAATCTTCTCCTCCTCTTGACTCTCCATCTTCTCCGCCTTCAGGATCTTCAGCGTCTAAAACAGTGAGTAAAGCCCAGGCAAAAACTGTTTCACTGGTGTCTTCTCACACAGTCTCTGGGACGTCTACCACCTCAAACTCTTCTGCTACGGTGTCTACTTCTGCTATAAAATCACCTATTGTGTCAGCCAAGGTTTCTTCAAAGAGATCTTCTGGGGCTAAGGACAGTTCTTCAATTTTACCCAAATCATCGTCGACGACCATACCATTGACGACAGTTCCATCGTCAACGAAGTCATCGTCGACGAAAGCCCCGTCGACATCAAAGTCATCGTCGATGAAGAGCCCGTCGACGTCGAAGATCTCATCGACGAAGAGCACGTCGACGACTGGATCATCAAAGAATAGTCCGGCGATGCCGGTCCCGTCGACGTCAGCCTCGTCGACGAAGAATCCATTGACGACGGCCCCGTCGACGACAGCTCCGTCGACGGCGGTCTCGTCGACGAAAAGTCCATCAACAGTAACACTGTCGACAATGATTCTGTCAACGACGATTCTGTAGACGACGAGTCCATCTACGACGAGCCCGTCGACGGCAATTCCATCAGCGATCCACCCGCCTCAACACATCTGATTAAGACGCCTAAATCAACAAAGAGTCCCGTCATTTCCAAAACTCCACCTGCAAGAGTCTGGCCTGCTTTACCTCAAGTGTCTCATGCTTCACCTGTGGCATACACTAATTTTCAGTTAAAAACCTATCATAGGCAGGACTATGCTAATATTTCTCCGCTACTGCCATCGCACATTTTGGAAACATATGTTGAAGAGGAGGAATCTGATGAGGAGGATGGAGACGAAGAAGGTCCCTTTGGGATTGCTCGTCATCCATCAGAATTGCGGATAAAATGTCAGGTAGAGGATGAAGAAGAGGATATTCAGGAGCATTTCTATCAAGAGGATTTGTCTACACCTTTTTCTAGACAACCATATAGATCTCCACGTACGGAGGAGACAAGTCATCTCCCTCCTTCTTTAATTCAGGACTTACATGCCATGTTGGCGGACTATCGCTAGAGGTTCCCGCCTACACCGTCCACTCCAACTGTATCTTCTGTACCGGCGGATGTACCTATGCCTCCACCACCGCAGGTTCCAGTGTCGCCAAGACACACAGTAGACCCCACTCCACAAGAGGATCAGAATACTTCCTCTTTGGATGAAGATGGAAGAGAGGAAGGCGAGCTGCCTCATGACGACGCAACTGGAGATCCGTGGGATGAATACTTAATCCCCATTCCTTCGCCTCCTTTGCCGCAACCCTCTGACTCTCCACCTGAGGACATTGGCGGCTTTCACAATATCATGCAAAGGGCTGCTGCAAGATTTGAATGCCAGTTACTATTGAGCAGTCAGACTGTTTTTTGCACGATTTTAAAAAGGGGTATGGGAAAATCACCAGGGCTATACCTATCAAAGATTTCATTTGGAAGGAAGGTCTTAAGATTATGAAGACGCCGGCTTCTATCCCTGCAGTCCTTCCTCGTATTGAAAAGAAGTATAGAGTACCGCCAGAAACTCCATCTTGTCTGGTGGGCCACCCATGTCCGGACTCTGTAATCTCGCAAGCTGCACAACAAAGGTCCAAGAATCCATCCACTCCAATCTCTATGCCACCAGATAAAGAGGGTAGAAGATTGGATTTAATAGAGAAAAAGTTCTCCACTAATGCTGCATCTTTCATCAAGGCAGTGAATTCTCTTGCAATTCTTGCCCGCTATGACCGACAGATGTGGTCAGATTTGTCTGAGTTCATAGATTTGATACCAGAAGACCGTGAACAGGAGGCACGTAAGATAGTGCTTGAAGGAGAAAGGGCTGATTCAGAGATAATAGACTGCGCCCTGGACATTGCAAATACTAACTTTAGACAGTTAGCGGGTGCTGCGGTCCTCAGACGCCAGGGTTGGCTCAGAGCAACCTCCTTCAGACCGGAAGTGCAAACAAAAATCCTTGATATGGCTTACGATAGGGACTCGCTCTTCGGTAAGCACATAGATGACACCTTACTTACCATTAAGACGGATACCGAATCCGCAAAATCACTTGGTACCCTGCAATATAAGAGAGGCTCTTTTAGAGGATCACGGGGTCGTGGTTTTTCTTCTAGGGGAAAATACCACCATCAGCAAAACAGGCAATACCATTCTCAGTATAAACAGCCGTATTACCAATCTTCATACAGGCAATCTACTTCCAGTAATTTCTCTTGTCAGGGCGGAAGACGAAGATCAAATAATCAAGGCCGAGATTCCAACAAACGTCAATGAGCTCTGCCGAATGCCAGTCCAACATTCACCCCTCCCTGTGGGCGCGGAGATCTCCACCTTTTCCCAACAATGGCGGAACATCAGATCATTTATTTATTTATTTATTTTCGAAATTTTTATAGCGCAACAAATACCCTGGGGTGTCTTGGCGCTGTGGAGCTACTAGAATCAGCCATCATCTTACTGGTTGAACAACCATGTTTTTAGGAGCCTGCAAAAGCTCATCAGGTTCGGGGCGGTCTTGATGGCCAGTGGCAAGAGATTCCAAAGTTTTGGAGTGGCCACCAGAAAACGCCTATCTCCCCAGGTGGCAGTTCTTGTACGCGGTACAGGGAGGAGACTGGTGTTAGCCGATCTTAATTGCCTTTTGGGAGTATAAAGCTGAAAAGCTTCGGTAAGGAACTTGGGTCCTATGCCATGTACTGCCTTATAGGCAATGCAGAGGGCCTTAAATTTAATGCGGCTCTCAACTCTCAGCCAGTGGAGGTGGCGGATGGCAGGGGTGGTGGGCTTGCGGCGAGGAATATTTAGAAGAATCCTTGCAGCTGCATTCTGGATAGATTGCAACTTCGTTAGGACACGCTTCTGTGTATGTAAAAAGAGAGCGTTCCCATAGTCTATTTTTGAGAAAACTAAGGTAGAGACCAGAGTTTTCCCAGCTGAGGTGGGGAGATAAGGCAGTAATTTCTTAATTTTTTTCAAAATTAAGAATGCTGAAGAGACAACCTTATTAGTGTGGAGGTCAAAGGACAGCTTACTGTCAAAGATTACTCCCAGGTTTCTGGCCTTTTCCACTGGGACAGGTGGAGGGCCCAGCTTTTCAGGCCACCAGATAGAAGACCATTCAGGGGAGAGCCTGCCGAAGGTCATGATCTCGGTCTTGTCCGAGTTAAGCCTCAGACAATTCGAGGCCATCCAGGTGCTGACCTCAAGCATGGCTCTTTGGAAGTTGGCTGCCACAGTAGAGCCGTCTCTGTGGATAGCCAGGACCAGCTGGGTATCATCTGCGTAGGATGTAAGCCGTACCCCATGGGCCTTTATTACCCTCGCCAAGTCCGCTACGTAGATATTAAATAGCATGGGACTTAGCGAGGAGCCCTGTGGGACTCCACAAGGGAGTGCAGAGATAGGGGAATAGAAATCTCCCAGCTTCACTGTCTGGGTACGGTTTTCCAGGAAAGATGAAATAAGGTCCCTGGCCAAACCGTTTATCCCCAGGGCTGAGACACGGTCGACCAGGATGGTATGGTCGACCGTGTCAAAGGCTGCCGACAGATCCAAAGGGATCAGGACAGCCGCCCCTCCCTGGTCCATGATCGCCCTGATCTCGTCAGAAGCCTTTATCAAGGCGGTCTCAGTTCCATGCCCTTTCCTGAACCCAAACTGCATTTCGTCGAGGAGTTGGTGAACCTCGACGAACTCTGAGAGTTGTCTATTCATCAGGAATTCGCATACTTTGGCAGGAAAGGGCAGACACGCAATGGGTCTGTATCTGGCCACAGCTGTAGGGTCTAGGGAAGGTTTTTTTAAAAGGGGTTTTATGACAGCCTTCTTCCACAAGCTGGGGTATTGACCTGTCTGGAATGCAGTGTTGCAAATTTCCATGAGTGGACGTGAGATCACTTCAATGAGTTTTGCCATCACGGAAGGAGGACAAGGGTCCAGAGGGGTGCCCGACTTGATGGTGGAAATGAGTCTGATAATGTTGTCCTGTGAAGTAGGTGTGAAACAGGGAAAGCGATCATGATTGTGATCAGAAATTACTTCTTCCCCAGTACAGACTCTATGTTTAGTTCTGGTATCCCCTTCAAAGGATGCATATATATCTGCCCCCTTTGTGGTAAAGAAAGTGGACAGTTGAATACAGAAGATCTGTGAGGGTTCGACCCCGGGTCCAGTAGAGGGAGTGGACAGAGTCGTAACAACAGAGAACAGCTCTCTAGCAGAATTTACGGAGTTCTCTATTTGTGCTGAGAAAAAAACAGTTTTTCGGGCAATAATCGCCTTTTTATATATTCTGAGGGCATCTTTATAGTTTTGTTTGGCTATGGGGCAATAGACTTTCCTCCACCGCCTTTCTAGGTTCCTGCAATGTTGGCGATAAAGTCTAAGATCTTCAGTGTACCAAGCGGCGGACGGAGATGCTCTATTAGGTCTAGTGAGTTTCTCCGGGGCCACTAGATCGGCGGCACTTCGAATCCAATCCTGAAAATCTGAGGCAGATAGTGCAGGGGTATCTCCTCCCTGAGGGCAGGAGAAGGCTAGGGAGTCTAACATCTGAGGGATATCCGCGTTTTTCCAGGCACGAGTCCCAACCCTGGTTCGTGGCCTGGGTAGTGAAGGATTTGCGGTCCGGGTATATAGCTGAAATATAATGGCCCTATGGTCTGACCACGTGATTGGAATGGTGTCCAGTACAGAGATGTCAGGATCGTTAGTGAACAGACCGTCTAAGGTATGTCCCGCCTGATGTGTAATGCCCTTGACCAATTGGTACAGTCCCAGATTGGAGAGATCAGCAGTAAGTTGGATGGTGTAATGGTTGTCCTGGTCTTCCAAATGGAAGTTAAAGTCTCCCAATATCATATATTTCTCAGAGCTTATAATGTGGTCATTTAGGTCAGAAAAAGTGGAAAGAAAAGGGTTACGGGGGCCAGGAGGCCGGTATAGTAGTATACCCTTCAGGGTTTGTTTGGAATTAATGCTGATAGCAAAGGTAGCTGCTTCACAGTTGGCGGAGTTTATAGGATCAAAGGTGGTAAGGTATTTGTCCTTGTAAATAATAGCGAGTCCGCCACCTCTTCCTATGGGTCTATCATGTCTAGCTACACTATATCCATCAGGGGTTGCAGCGCAAAAGTCCGGCCCTGACCCAGCATCTGCCCAGGTTTCAGTGGCAAATAGTAAATCCAGGTCATGGGCGAGTATAAACTCGCTAATCTGGAAACTATGGGATGGAAGAGACCGTGTGTTAATAAGCGCTGCTCGACAACTATGAGAGACAGCGTTATCTGGAGCATGAGACAAGATGTAATTAGGGTCTAGATGGACTGACGAGTAAAAATGTGGGAGTCGGTAGCTGCACCCCGGACACGGGGGGGGACAGACGCCCACCGCGGCGGTAGGACAAACAGTAATACAGTCATGATGTAGCTTACCTAGGTTCAGCTCTTTTAATTGCTGAAAAGAATAGCGCAGTCGGGGACCAGGGATTGTGGCCCTGGGCCGTGTCCGGCCGTGTCCGGCCGCGGACGGGCGCAGACGCGCTTGGCTTTGGCGCAGCTTCGGCGCGCGCCCGCTGCGCCAGCCCGCTGCGCCGTCTGGTCATGGTGCTCAATTATTGGCCGTGAGGAGGGTGGGAGGCCAGCGCGACTAGAGCGCAGCCCCAGCCCACACCCAAGATGGTGCCCGCCGCCGCCTACAGTCAACCAAAGCGGCTAGGCGAGGCGAAAGAGAGCTTAATAGCGTGAGGAGTGTGTCAGAGTGCCTCTACTACATTCCCATTAAGCAAAAAGAATAAAAAGCCCCCAAACAGAATTTTTCAGCACGAAATGTAAAATGATTTAAAAGACGAAGTACAACAGGTTAAAAAATGCAGCAATGAGTAAAACTGATTCCAGGTAGCTCGCAGCCCTAGTGCTCACACAGGGAGAGCTCAGAAGGCAGCGAGCGTCGAAACACGGCAAGCTAAGTAGTCTGGGAGGGCGGGAGGCCAGCGCGACTAGAGCGCAGCCCCAGCCCACACCCAAGATGGCGCCCGCCGCCGCCTACAGTCAACCAAAGCGGCTAGGCGAGGCGAAAGAGTCCTCGACCTGGTGGAAAAAGGACACACTCTGGAATTCTTAAAGAAACCACCAACAACCCCGCCCAAGGGCCCCCTCCCCCTCGTCTTCACTTACTGTTCAAAGAAGCCGTAAACATGTTTCGCAAGAATGCGATAGAAAAGGTTCCTATTTCGCAAAAAGGAAAAAGATTCTACACTTGCTTCTTCCTCATAAAGAAAAAGTTGGGAGAGTGGCGCCCGATTCTGGATTTGCGCAGACTCAACAAATTCTTGAAAAAGCAGAGTTTTCGCTTGGTGACGTTGGCAGATGTGCTCAGTTGCCTCAACGAAGGGGACTTTATGGCTTCTCTGGACTGGGAAGACGCTTACTTCCATATCCCTATACACCCCAAACATCGCAAATACCTATTGTTCACGGTGGCTGGCATCCACTTTGAATTCAAGGTGCTCCCATTCTGACTGAAATCGGCACCAAGAATATTCACGAAATGTTTACCCACAGTTTCTGCAGCACTGAGGTCTCAGGCAATACAAGTCTTCCCATAACTCGACAACTGGCTGCTCAAAGGACCATCAAAACAGACTGCAAGACAAGCTGTCAAAAGTTGCCTTCGTCTATTCTCAAATCTAGGGCTCACTCTCAATGCACAGAAGTCACAGTTGCAACCACTCCAAGTATTAACAGGGTGTGTTAATACTTTGAGTGTGGGGACCCTGTCTGAAATTCCTTTCCCACGAATTCTTAGAATTGACATACCGAGGCTACTTACGCATCCTCCACCTTATACCCACAAAAAACAGTTTTGACTGATATGGCACTCACCTCTAGACAAGCGATATACCTTGTTTCTATGTTGAAGGCCATCATTTCAGCTAAATAGGTAATTAATTTCCCCCACTCTACTGTCCCCATCTCATTGTCTATTCTCTTCAGTTTTCTCCCTTTTCACTTGGTCCTCACCCGCCAGTGGATATTGATCGTAGTTTCTTTTGTATTGTTCTTTTCAATGTCAAACTCAATAAAAGGATTTGAACCTAAAAAGTAATTTCCCCCATTCTACTGACTGGATTCTTGTTGTTTTGGTGTCAAATTATTTAGTAAACGTTTCATTATTTTTCTAAATTGGTGCAGGATTTTTCTTGTGTTGTGTTTCATTTCATTACTGTTTGTGTGCTGCATAAACACTTCACACGCTGCATCTAAGTTAGGTCTGAGTGTTTTGTGCCAAGCTACCAAAGGGTAGGTTAATTAAGTGTCAAGTCAAGTATTTCTTTATTCGGTTTTTGTCACGAAAAAAACCATAAAAGCATTGTTACAATTAAATTTCATTTTAACATTCTACATTCGAACAAAATACTGCTGATATAAAAACTATTATTATAAAACATATACAATTCTAAGAAACATATTTACAGTTTGATTTGTGCAACATTTGTTTAAAAGAGTTCATGCTATATACATAGAAGGGGACATCATCTTACTTTTTCGTAACTTGATTAGATTTTTGAATTCATAATAATACAATGTTTTTTATAGTTTTGGTCGATGTCGATAAATACGTTTCAGAAATTTGGCAATATACTTCGATATCCACTCCTCACCCAAATACTGTAAAGAAAGCAAAGCCGGTCGGCACCTTCTGATGCCCATAAGTTTTTTTTTTTTTAGTTTTTTTTTAAAACCTTTATTCAAAAAAGTAAGGAGATACATGCGCAGGCCCACAACCATCACGGCCGGCAGCAAAGAAAGTCAATAGAAACAGGAGAAACTTAGGCCAATCAGCAATCAGGATATGTTAAGGTACACCCGACGTGGTTGTGAGGCTCGCAACACAGGATATGAGGTTTTCATTTTTAAATTTTAGAAGAAGAGTAGGGGCTGCAACAACAAGGACATCACACCTTACATGAGAGATACACAAAAGAGACGAGGGGGACGTACCCCAATTACAGTCGGAGATAGGCTATGACTACAGCAACTATATAATCTAGGCAGCGGCGGCGGTAATACTGGACAATAGGCAATATTTCAGTAAACAACATTTCTAAATATCACCCCAGAGAGCCCACCCCCCAAGAACGAAGAAACAGAGGCTTGTTGAGATGCCAGAAAAAGAAAAAAGGTGCAAGACCAAGAGACAGCCAACCCTACTAAAGAGGAAAGAACCCTTCCAAAGCCGGGAAAGAGCGATAGGGACCATAGAACCAAACAAACTAAAATAACAAACCCCCCCCGCACCCGCCACCCTGCACCCCTGTAATGGCTACGGCCTAACCCACTAACAGCGTGCCTGTCGCCCCGGAACTGCCCCACAGAAGGGAAAAAGTACAAGAAGTGGAGGAGGAGAGAAACAAACACACCCCCGGACACCCGGCACCCCCCGCCGGCAGTGACCCCCCCAAGATACATTCATCATCAATCAAAGCAAACATTCGGCATTATCACGGGGAGGACAGTCACCAATAAAAAAAAAAACACCCCACCCCTGGCCCGGTGAGATACTCGGTGCAGTCCCGGCAAAAGTGAGCTGAGCAAACCCAGGAAATTAAAAGTCAACCCTGCAAGCTTCACGGGGAGATCTATCGCCAAAGTCATAACAAATGCAATCAAAGGGAGCGCCTCAGGTGGTCCGAAGCAGTGGCGAGGAGCAAGAACAACTCAAAAGTCAAAGTCAGCCCTGACCAGTGCGAATCCATTCCGGAGCACATTCCGACCAAGCCACATCCGACCAGAGGCAGACAAAGCGTCCATGACAGTCCGAGGCATTGAAGATGGAACAAAGTCCGGACACAAAATGGCGGCCTCCGTTATGCTGAGGGGCCGGGACGAAGAAAAATGGCAGTCCCCTTCGACAGGACCCCGAGACTCGGCGTTGACGAACAGGACCTCCAGCGACGATACACCATCGGATAGGAAACGTGAAGGGAAGACCAGGCACTGTAGCAGATGAAGGAGAAGTGAGGCCGACACCCAAAGGAGCGAAGTCGGGCTGCCGCTCGGGCACCTTAAGATGGCGGGTCAAATCGCTCGACTGGACCACAAACTGCTGTTCAGGTGTTGCAGCGTCAGCGGCCGGTCGCGAGCAGACATCATCCAGCTTTGCCGCCAGGGAGACACATGCGACGGTGAATTGCGAGCGGAGCGCCCCAATCGCTGCCATTACGGAACTCAATGAATGTGCACCATCCATCCCCTCCATCCCGGGGCCCAAAGGACGGAGGGGGACACAATCTCCAGCCCACATCGCCGGGCTCCGGGCACACATTTAGCGATCTCAACAACAGGGGCGCCCCGAACTGGCACACTCAACACAGTCACCGGCCGTGGGTGCAGCCCGTCAGCCCCCGGACCGGGAAACGAGGGTCAGGCACACAGCCCCCAGCCACGGTGCAGGAGGATCGCAGCACGTCACAATGTCTCTTCTCTGGCACCATCCATCAACGAGGTCACAAGTCGAAAGCGGAAAGAATTATTCAAGTCTGGAAGACCGGCCACAGTCGCGGTCCCACAGCCGATGTTGATCAGTTCCCGCTCGGATAGTTCAAAAATCGAGGTCCCAGCGGCAGCCCGGGAGTAGGCCGAAAATGGGACACGACATAACTCCATCGCTGAATAAGGTAGGAAGTCCGGGACAGCACCGTTGGCATCAGGTAACCTTCATACATCCAGGCACAGGGCGTGGGTAGAGGATAAACAACAGGATAGACGAGCCGCTGGCGGAGGTCGGCGGAGCCGGGAGCTTATGCGGCCATCTTGGTTCGCGGCGTAGCTCCTCCCCATGCCCATAAGTTTTAATATCGGAATCAGCCAAATCTTTCTATGTTCACTGTAATATTTACAGAAAAAGAGAGTGTGAATAGTTGCCTGGATAGAAGTGTTATCACACAGACATGGGACATGAGTTCCAGTTATTTCTCTTTGGGAAAGCAACCAAGCGATGGAAGACATTTAACTCAAATCTGGTCAGAAGAAATCTATCAAACATGGAAAAATCATGAGTTAAATAGGGCTGAATGGAAAAAGTATATTTGGACGACCATAAAGTGTTGTACAGATGGTTTAAAGGCCTCTTTAGCCATTCTTATTTCTTCTAAGTGTGTGAGGTACAACGCCTGTAGTGCCTTCCTTGACAATGACCGGATTGAGGATGGTGTGAGATAGTATTTTTCCAACCTTAAGTCATTCAAAAAACATTTTATAGGGGGCGTGGCTAGGATGGCGGCCTGAGCGGACGCACTCTCGGAGGCTCCCCGGCCCTAAGCCCTAAAACTCGGCTCTATAGCGAGTTCTCTCCCCTTCTCCTCGACAGCTCGGCACCCCAGAGCGAGCCAGACCACCCGGTGCCGCGCAGGTGTCGGTTTGAAGGCACCGCTGGCAGAGTGCGGCGGGACCGAGCACCGGCCTCCGGAGACACGAGGTTAAGGGAGTGTGGAGAGCGACGGCCGGTGCCTGCGGGGCTTCTTGTGCTCCGGCGGCCGAGAGAGCGACCTGGCTGGAGGCTGCGGTGGGGGAAGCAGAGGATCGGCAGCGGCCCCCGGACCGGGGGCGGAGCGGAGACCGGGCCGGGCGTCTGCAGAGCGGCCCAGCAGTGCCTCGCCCGAGAGCCGAGGGGTATGGCGGCCCTTCGAGACAACTGAGCCCCCGGCTTCGGGCCTAGTCCGGGCCCGGAGCATAAGCGGAAGTGCGGCCGCCGGGAGCGACGGCCCAGCAGCGGAGACGGTGGCAGCGACCCCCCCCTCCGGCGACGAGCAGCTCACCCGGTAAGGTGTGGAGGGGGTGAGGAGGGACAGCGGAGGAGCACTGGGAAGACCGGGCCCGGGGCGTGCACAAGGCGAGACAAAGCTGCAGCGGCGCCTGGCACTTGGGAGCTGCTGCTGATTGCCCCTGAGACTGTACCTGTGTTGGGGCGGCGCCATTGATCGGGAGGCCGAGCGGGCGACCGCGCCAACTGGCTTACTGGCCGCGGACTCAAACGCGCCGCTCCCGCCGGATGGCCCACGCGGGCCATATGTAAAACAGCCCCAAGAACCGAGAGCGGGACATACATGGCAGTTCGCCAGGGGATATGAGGAGGCCAGACTTGGAGAGTCAATCCCGCTGACCAAATGCACCAGACAAGCTCTCCTTAAGGCCCGCAACGGTTGGCCCAGCACAGCGAGTTCCGGGGCTGCGGACACGGTCCCTGAGATCGGAGAGCACTCAGTGTAAAGCGCTGAGACTCACATCGGGGTTGGCAAACGCAGGTTTCCCTTCCCCCCGACCTACACAGAGGCCTCTGAGCGTCCGGGACGAGCGTGCCCCTCCCGGGGCGTCCGACGCAGCTGGACCCGAGCGGCCTGCAGCTTCTGGCGGCCAAGGAGCGGAGACCCCTCACTTTCGCCACCCCTGCCTGATCACCACCATGGCCAACACGGGACGCAAGGGCAACCGCACATTCTGTAGTAGGGGATCTCTGTGTATAGTCATAATCTAGTGAATAGTCCCGCCCATGTGCGTGGACCCCGGCAATCAAAAATAATCTCTTAAGTTGTCAAAATAATGCAGGAACTGCAAAGACACTTAAGAGAGAATTAAAGACAAATAATGCAGCCTATATCCACAGGCTACACTGTCCAGTACTTCAACTAGAAATTCCACCAAAATTCACCACACACAGCCCAGCCTGCTAGTTTCTACATAGAGAAACCTGCCTCCCCCAGTCAAAGACTCAGGAATGATAGAGAGGAAGGTAGGGACAGACAAGCCCCATAGGCTGCCATTATGTGGCTTAAACAGGATACTGTGCCTTTAAGAGAACCTTCCAGACTTCTCCCAGTATCCCAGAATGCATAGCAGGTCCAACTTACTTTCAGTTCTTTTTTCCGGCTCCTGCTTACAGGACCCTGGCATTGAGCTCTCCCTTTTTCAAGGGTTTATTGAATCGTTTTTTGCACTTTTTGACTTTTAAAGTGTTGCAGTTACTGCTTGGTGTTCTCTTCTCACTTTTGTGCTGTATTTTAGGCGTTTTGGGGCTCCGAAATGCCTGGCCTTTTTGTTAAGTGCCCAGCATGTGAGAGGAAGAAGGCCAAAAGCGACCCCCATGATGTCTGCATCGTGTGCCTTCCAGAAGATCATGGCCCTGAGGAGTGTGTTATCTGCCAGCAACTTTCTGCTAGGACCCTCAGGGACAGATTGAAGATCAGGCTGGCTGGCCTGGAGGATAGGCGCCAACGTGCTGCAGGTGGGTCTGGGCAGCCTGGGAAGGATCCCTCTGCCACTGCTGAGGCCCCTGGGGGGCTCCCCGGGGGCAGGAAGTCCAGCCAACGATCCCATTCTCCGTCGACGTCGAGGGCTTCGACGGCGGCGTCGAGAGGGATGACGACGGCGTGCTCCCCGTCCCCCCGGGGCTCCGGGTCGAGACGGCGTGACGGCTCGACGGCGAAGGAGAAGCCGACGTCGAAACCGCTGTCGACGTCATCGTCATCGTCGACGTCGAGGTCTTCATACCGACGCCGAAGGCGCAGGGACGTGTTTCGGCGCTCGCCGTCGAAGCGGCACCGACGCTCGCCGTCGAGGCGACACCGTCGGTCGTCGTCGAGGCGACACCGCCGATCGACGTCGAGGGGCTCCTCGACGTCGGGGACAACAAGGCGACGTCGACGATCGACGCCGAGGGCGGACCGCCCGACGTCGAGAGGCCGGCGTGAGAGGTCGCGCAAGAGGAGATCGACGTCGAGGAGTCGACGATCGACGCCGAGGATGACAGGGTCGACGTCGAGGGGACGACGTTCGACGCCGGAGTCCAGGAAGCGCCGTTCGACGCCGGAGAAGCGTCGTTCTGCGTCCAGCAGACGGCGGTCAGCGCCGAGGAGTAGATCTCCCTCTCCCAAACGGCGCAGAGGGGGCTCTAGCCCCAGGAGTCACGCCACTTCCGGTGGTCGCAAGAGGAAGAGGTCGCCTGCGGATGGGGATGGCTCTCCGCAACCGTCCCCTAAAGGGTCACCGGGCTCGGTGTACTCGGAAGTGTACACTCCATCTCGACCCAGGACTCCTACTCCTCCACCCGTGCCGAAGGAGGACCCTCCGCCCATACCACCACTTCCTAGGGGGGATCCGGATCCACCTCCGGTCCCACCGCATGGGCCCGCCCCGCAGCCGGTGGTTCCTCCGCCGAGGTCCACTTCGCTGCCGTCGCTGCCTGTTCCTCCCAAGGGGACCCCGAAACCGAAGCCCCGGGAGGCTCCGAAGAGTCCCCGTGAGAAGCCACGGAAGACCCCTCCTCGCAAACCGAAGGAGCGCCCTAGAGCTGGCAGGTCTCGTTCTCGCTCTAGGCGCAGGTCTCCCACGAGGTCGAGACACCGCCATAGGAGGCGCGAATCTCGCTCTCGCACGAGATCATCTGGGACCAGGGACTATTCACCTACGCTGTCGGGGTCGCCGGACACCAGAGTGTCCCCAATAGATGACCTGGTTGCCTTTCAAGACGTCCTGTTGCGGGGCGCGGCGAAGCTAGGCATTACGCTGACAGTGCCTACTCCGAAGACGTCCGTCATTTTCGAGACTCTGCATCAGAGGCACATGTCTCGTCCCCTCCTGCCCCTGGTGCCGGGCTTGGAAGAACCGGCTATGGCGCTGTTTCTCACCCCGGCTGTGACGAGGGCGGCCCCTTCCAGGCTACTGAAGAAATACCGGGCTCCCGACTCGGATCCGGCCTTCTTGAGAGCGGAGCCTCCGCCTGACTCCGTCATCGTCACGGCGGCCCGCAAGCAGCACGCCACCACTCCGACCTCCACGGTCCCCCCGGACAAGGAATCTAGGTGGATGGACTCGGCGGGGCGTAAGATCTGTGGGACTTCCGCGACATCCATGAAAGCGGCGAGTGCAACGGCTCTGTTGGGGCGTTACGACCGCGCCCTCTGGGACTCCCTCGAGCGCTTTGCGGAGCATTTGCCTCGGGAGCAGCGTGAAGACTTCATGGAGGTCCTGAGTGAGGGTATGCTGGTGGCCAACCAGATAATCAGTGCGGCTGCGGACTCCTCCCTGTTGGCTGCTCACGGGTTCTGCCACGGGATCAACCAACGGCGCCACGCATGGCTCCGGCTGACGTCCCTGAAACCGGACGCGCAGCAGAGGGTGGCCAATCTGCCGTTTTCCGGGGAAACCCTCTTCGGGAAACACGCAGATGATGAAATGGCCCGCATGAAGGCGGAGGCCGAAACGCTGACGGCTGTGGGATTGGAAAAACCCAAGGAGACCAAGAAGCAGTACCGCCCTTTCCAACGGCGGTTCGGAGGTCAAGGCCGAGGACGGGGACAGGCTTCGGGACACTCACAACAGCAGCAGCAGCAGTTCCGTAAGCCGTTCCAGAAGCGGCAGAGGGGCAGAGGAGGCCAGCAGTCGGCTCCGGCGCCCAAGGGCCAGGCGGGGTCTAGGCCCTAGGAACTTACTTCCCCCGGATCCGTTACCCACTCCGGTAGGGGGAAGCATCCAACTTTTTCTGGCAGAGTGGAGAAAAATTACTCAGGACAAGTGGGTGCTGAATATTGTTTGCAATGGATACAGTCTTCGGTTCACCAGCCCTCCTCCAGCGATCCCCCCGGTCGGCTCGCAGTTTCAGCTGCGCGAGCTTCAGGCGGAAGCGGATATCCTGTTAAGGAAAAGGGCGATAGAAGACGTACCTCTGTCTCAGAGAGGAAGAGGTCTGTACTCCCGGTTCTTTCTGGTTCGCAAGAAGGACAAGAACGAGTTCAGGCCCATTCTGGATTTGCGACAGGCAAACAAGTGGATTCGCAGAGAAAAGTTCCGCATGCTGTCGTTGCACCAGATCTACCCTCAGTTGCAACAGGGAGACTGGCTGTGCGCGATAGACCTACAGGATGCTTACTTCCATGTGCCCATTGCACACAAACACAGGAAGTTCCTGCGGTTCCAAGTCGGCACCAATCACTATCAATACACAGTACTCCCATTCGGACTGAAGTCTGCGCCAAGGACATTCTCGAAGTGCATGGCGGTGGTAGCGGCACACCTGAGGAAGAACAAGGTGTTCGTCTACCCTTACTTGGACGATTGGCTGATCAAGGCATCCTCCTTCTCGGAAGCGCGAGCACACTTCCAGAAGACGTGCGTTCTCTTGAACAAGCTGGGGTTGCACATCAACATGGCCAAGTCTGTTCCGACTCCGGTCCAATGCATACAGTACTTGGGAGCCTCCATCAATACGCTGTCAGCAAGCGTGTCTCCTTCGGAAGAGCGACGATTATCACTCCTTCGGAAGGCTCAGGCTCTTATGACGACTCCATCTACAACAGTGAGGACGGTGTCTTCTCTACTGGGATCGATGGCCTCTTGTATCTTCCTGACGCCACACGCACGGCTGCACATGAGACCGTTGCAGGAGTGCTTGGAGGACCAGTGGGATCAGAGGAAAGGATCTTGGGACGACAAGATTCGCCTGTCGCTGCATGCTCTTCAGTCCCTGAAGTGGTGGTGTTCGGCGGAGAACCTCCTCAGAGGGGTTCCCTTTCACAAGGACATTCCCACGCAGACTGTCGTGACGGATGCGTCTCTTCTGGGATGGGGAGCGCACTCCGGGACTCTGCAGATTCAAGGCACGTGGTCACCGATGGAGGCCACGTATCACATCAATTTCCTGGAACTCAGAGCTGTTCACCTGGCGCTGAAAGCCTTTCTTCCGTCCTTCCGGACCACCCCTCTGCTTGTTCAGACGGACAATACCACCACGATGTATTACCTCAACAAACAGGGAGGCTCGAGATCGCGCACTCTGTCACAGGAGGCGCAGACGATCTGGCACTGGCTCCTGGCCAGAGGACTGACGATAACGGCCACCCATTTACCAGGTGTACAGAATGTTCAGGCAGACGCACTGAGCAGACTGCTCCAGGAAAACCACGAATGGGTCATAAACGACGAAGTGCTTGGAGAAGTCTTCGCAAGGTGGGGAACTCCAGACGTAGATTTGTTCGCCACCGCCGAAAACAGCAAGTGCAGAGACTTCGCCTCCAGGTACTTCCAGCAAGGGACGCTGGGGAATGCGTTATGGATCGACTGGACGGACAGCTTTCTGTACGCCTTTCCTCCCATTCCCCTGATTCCGGCGGTGCTCATCAAACTGGCCCGGTCCAGGGCCCGGATGATACTCATCGCCCCGGAGTGGCCCAGGCAGTGGTGGTTCACGGACCTTCTTCACCGGTCTCTCCTTCCTCACATTCGGTTGCCGTGCAGGCCGGACCTTCTCACGAAGTTCGGGGGACGGATGTTACACCCCAACCTCTCGTCTTTGAGTTTGGCGGCATGGCTCCTGAGATAGTGCAGTATGGCCATCTTAATCTGCCCGATGACTGCATGGACATTCTGAAGGAGTCCAAGAGACCTTCCACTAGGACTTCATATGCTTACAAGTGGAAGAGATTTTGTATCTGGTGCCAGTCCAAGAACCATGATCCTACGACCTGTAAGGAAGATGTCATCCTTCCTTACCTTTTACATTTGGCGCAGTCTGGCCTTAATGTGCATTCCATTAAGGTTCACCTGGCTGCATTGACTGCCTACAGGAAATGCCCTTCACAGACTTCCTTTTTCCAGATTCCCGTGATCAAAGATTTTCTGGAAGGGTTGAAGAAAGTATTCCCTCCTGTCAGGCTTCCCTCGCCTTCATGGGAATTGAATGTGGTGCTGTCCAGATTGATGAAGGAACCTTTTGAACCTATTCATAAGGCTTCGTTGCAGCACCTGTCCTGGAAGGCGGCGTTCCTCGTGGCCATTACATCGGCCCGCAGGGTGAGTGAAATTCAGGCGTTGTGTTGTAATGAACCTTATACTGTATTTCATGCTGCTAAGGTTGTTATGCGTACTCACCCTAAATTTCTTCCCAAGGTTATTTCTGACTTTCATGTCAACCAGACTATAACTTTACCTACGTTCTTTCAGAACCCTTCATCCCCAGCGGAAAGGTCTCTCCATTCTCTGGATGTTAGGAGGGTGTTGAAATTTTATCTGGATAAAACCAAGGATATTCGTAGGTCTGACCAGTTGTTTATCAATTATGGATCGGTCAGGACGGGTCTTGCGACCTCTAAGCAGTCCATCTCTAGGTGGATTGTGTCCTGCATACAATTGTGTTATCAGAAGGCTAATAAGACCTTAGGAGGTAAGCCTAAGGCTCATTCCACCAGGGGCAAAGCTGCCACGACGGCTCTGCTCCGTAACGTGCCGATTGCTGAAATCTGCAAGGCAGCCACTTGGAAGTCGGTTCATACCTTTGCTAAGCATTACTGCCTGGACACTGACGCCAGGGCAGACGCTCAGGTTGGACAGGCTTCACTGCGGAATTTGTTCGCACAATAGTGGCATTATTTATTTACTCTCCACCGCCGCTTAGTTGTGGGGATGGGCTTGCCATTCTATTCACTAGATTATGACTATACACAGAGATCCCCTACTACAGAAGGAGTAGTTTCTGTCCTGTAACTCCAGTTCTGTAGTAGGGGTATCTCTGTTATAGTCATAAGCGCCCTCCCTCCTCCCCGGTGGAGAATTCTTCATGTAAACAATGCTGCAGGTCTGGCGTTGTATACGCCTTCAAAAAGAACTGAAAGTAAGTTGGACCTGCTATGCATTCTGGGATACTGGGAGAAGTCTGGAAGGTTCTCTTAAAGGCACAGTATCCTGTTTAAGCCACATAATGGCAGCCTATGGGGCTTGTCTGTCCCTACCTTCCTCTCTATCATTCCTGAGTCTTTGACTGGGGGAGGCAGGTTTCTCTATGTAGAAACTAGCAGGCTGGGCTGTGTGTGGTGAATTTTGGTGGAATTTCTAGTTGAAGTACTGGACAGTGTAGCCTGTGGATATAGGCTGCATTATTTGTCTTTAATTCTCTCTTAAGTGTCTTTGCAGTTCCTGCATTATTTTGACAACTTAAGAGATTATTTTTGATTGCCGGGGTCCACGCACATGGGCGGGACTATTCACTAGATTATGACTATAACAGAGATACCCCTACTACAGAACTGGAGTTACAGGACAGAAACTACTCCATATCGGACTTACTCCACAAAAATTTCGCCAAAACGGAGAAAACCCCGGTGCAATCACCCCCAAAGACACCGGCTACTGCCTCGACCACGGACGACGACGCGGCACCCATCACAAAGGCCTTCCTGGCCTCCCTCTTCAACACCCTGCGGGAGGACTTTCAGACCCTGAAACAGGAGCTCGCAGGGGAGCAGAAGGAGCTGCGCAGAGACGTGGATGGCCTGGGAGAACGGGTGGCGGCAATGGAAGAGGCAGACCAGTCCCGCAGCATGGAGGTGGAACAGCTACAACAGGAAATCATACGCCTGCAAGATCAGCAAGTGGAACTCTAGGCCCACTCGGAGGATCTTGAGAACCGTTCCCGACGGAACAACATCAGGGTCCGAGGGGTTCCATCGAAATCGGAGGGGAACAGCGTCACGGCGTACCTGCAGGACCTATTCTGGGAGATCCTTGGGGAATCAGGCGATTTTGAAATCCGGATTGATCGCGCTCACAGGGTCGGCCCGGAATGCCGGGCGCTGGCCCCCCCGCCGGATATTCTGGCTTTTCTCCCGGACTTCCTTCTGAAAGAGAGAATCTTGCGAGAGGCCCGAGTGCGACAACCGATAACCTTCCGAGGGGTCCAAGTGGCCCTCTTTCAGGACCTCTCCGCCATCACCCTGAAGAAGAGACGCTCCTTCAAAGTGGCGACTGATTTCCTAAGAGACAAAGGCATGCCCTACACCTGGGGCCACCCGTTCCGTCTCATCTTTAAGTGGAAGGGGTCCCTACATCAGCTTCGTTCCCTCCAGGACACTTGTGCTGTGCTAGACATTGACCCTCCGGAGGATGACGCCACAGGTGAGACCCCCCATCCCAGCTCTACAGATGGTGCCAGCCAGAGGTCCGGGGGCGGCTGGCAGACGGTGCGGAGACGACGATCCCCTAGACCCTTTCGGAGACCGGATCCTCTCCTGGCCGCCCAGGAGCGAGAGGCGGCAGTGCAGGAGGTGGCAGACAATACTACCTGCCAAACATTGATGTCTCGGTCACAGGAGATTGCCCTCATTAGCCTTTTTCATCGGGGGCAAGGGGTCGGGGGGCCGGAGAGTTGGCCGCCACCATGCCGTCACTTTCTATGATGATCTACGGACCTGGACTCTGTCCCGATAGGCCCGAGACTTTGGAAGTTGTGTTGGGGGGAGTTCAGGGGGGAGGGGAGGGAGGGTTGGGAGTTGGGGGGGAGGAGAGGGTTGGAGGGGGGACAGTTGGGGAAGTTGGGGTCAGGGTTGGGTGGGGAACACGACACCTGGACCCTCCCGGTGTGGTATTTGGGAATAGAGATGGGCCGACACGGGGACCTGGCAGGCCCCGGATGAGCCAGACAGGATGCGCTGCTTACACATCCTCATGAATGGCTAGCCCTACCCTGAAGGTTCTCACCTTAAATGTGAAGGGGCTTAATAACCCCGTTAAGCGCAGGGCTGTCCTGTCCTTCTTAGAAAATTCCGGAGCGGAAATCTGTCTGCTCCAAGAAACTCACCTACTTTCCAAAGATTGGCACAGGATGCGCTCAAGGGCCTTTCCGATTCAGCACTACTCCTCAACCCTGGAGAAGAAAGCGGGGGTTTTCATTGCTGGTAGCGCGCCACTTTACGGGGATGGTTGGCGACAAGGTAGCTGAAATTAAGGGGAGACTTCTAGCCCACACTGTCCATATAGGGGGGTTGGATATGGTTATAGGCTCTCTCTATGCTCCAAACACCAGGCAAG
The DNA here is from genome assembly GCF_964263255.1 of Lissotriton vulgaris. Lineage (NCBI taxonomy): Eukaryota > Metazoa > Chordata > Amphibia > Caudata > Salamandridae > Lissotriton > Lissotriton vulgaris. Next base: position 1,340,379,651 of record NC_141695.1, on the reverse strand, counting down.
AACCATTCCTTAGGGGGGCACTGGCAGACGCACTGCAACCTAACACTAAAGCCATATTAGTGGGCGGGGACACAAACCTAGTGATGGACCCCACTATAGACCGATCCGGCCACCGACGGGGGTTTGCCGGGGCGATCACACAGGAGGGGAGTCAATGGCTGTCGGAGGAGGGGTTCGTGGACCTGTGGCGCAAACATCATCCCGCTGCCCCGGGATACACTTTTTACTCCCATGTACACCGAACTTACGCACGCATCGACCACTTTTTCGGTACCGCGGACGTGTCTCCCCTGATAGAGGATGTGGAGGTGCTCCCGGCGGCGTTGTCCGACCATGATGCGCTCGTGGTGCACATGCATGCCCCTAGAGTCGCACAAAGGAAAGGCAGATGGCGCCTCAATGATGCACTCCTGCAACATGAGGGGGTGATGCAGCGGCTTCGGGACCGCATCGCGCATTATCTACAGACCAACGACACCCCTGAGGTCTCCCTAGCCGCGGTGTGGGGGGCGCTTAAAGCGGTAGCGAGGGGAGAACTGATTTCGGTAGCCGTGGCGGAAGCCAAGGGACGAAAAGAAAAGAGGCAATCCTTATCCGCTCAGGCGCTTGAACTCGAGCAAGCCCACAGTCGGACCTGGGCCCCCAGGATCTGGAGGCAGCTCAAGGCGGTCAGGGCCCAACTTGCCAGCTTAGACTTGGATAGGGCGGAGTTCGCGGCCCTGAGACTGGGCCACACTTACTATGTGGGCGGTGATAAGACAGGTCGCCTGCTGGCGAGCTGCCTTAAAGCTAAGACCCTAGGGGCGAAGGTCTCCTCCATCCGTACCCAGGATGGGACGGTCGTCCAAGAAGATGACCACATAGCGGAAGCCTTCCGCGAGTTTTATGCCTCACTATATACGGCGGAGCCGCCAGCTGGGGAGGTTTCCGCTGACACCTACCTACAAGCCACGGAGATAACGCCCCTAGATGAACCCACCAGGGCCTCCCTCGATGCCCCCATCCGAATCGAGGAGGTTGTCTCCGCGATCACGCGTCTCAAACCTCTGAAGGCCCCGGGCCCGGACGGCTTTTCGGCAAGCTTCTACAAGGCTCTCTGCCCCCAAATCGCACCAGTATTAATGAGGCTTTTCAACTCCTTCCAGGGCAGAGGCTCCATCCCACAAGACATGTTGGAGGCTGACATCGTGGTCCTCCCCAAGCCGGGCAAGGACCCGTCCCAATGTAAGGCATACAGACCCATCTCCCTACTCAACCTCGACCTAAAACTGTTCACGGGCGTGCTGGCGGCTAGACTGGGCCCCTGCCTGCCGGGCATCATTGAACCAGACCAACCGGGATTTATCCCCAACAGGCAGTGTGCAGACTATACCAAGCGCCTGCTTCATGTCATTGATAAGGCCCATTACAATGACTCCGACGCGGTCCTACTCTCTGTAGATGCCGAGAAGGCGTTCGACAGGGTGCACTGGGGATATCTGGACGCAGTCCTGGAGCGCTTTGGGTTCGGGGACCGGTTCCGCACGTGGGTCGCTGGCTGCTATGCCGCCCCACAGGCCAAGGTCATAGTCAATGGGGTACGCTCGAGGCCCCTAGACATCCGACGAGGAACCAGGCCCTGCTATTCGCTCTCTATATTGAACCACTAGCCCAGCGAATACAGGACAACAGGTCCATTACAGGCATCCGGTTTGGTGGAGAACCACAGACCATAAGTCTGTACGCGGACGACATCCTAGCGGCCCTGGAGAACCCCCAGACGTCGGGACCGGCTTTCCTCTCGGAGATAGCGAGCTTCGGGAATGTCTCGGGGTTCAAAATGAACGTGGAGAAATCCCTAGTCCTGCCCCTAGGTCGGAACGCGAAGGTGGCAAGGCGAGGCCATCAGACATAGGGGGACCTCCAAGTTCAGATGACCATACCCTACCTTGGCATCTCCCTAACCCCGAGTACAACCCAAACGGTCGAGCACAACTATACAGCTCTGCTGACGTCCCTGAAAGGGGATCTGGCAAGATGGAGTCGTCAACCACTTTCATGGTTGGGACAAGTGGCGGCGATAAAAATGACCCTACTACCTAAGGTCTTGTACCTGTTCCAAACTATTCCGGTCGCTCCCCCACTCGGCGTGCTCAAACAGTTACAGGACTCCATCACACGCTTTGTGTGGGCTGGCAAGCGCCCGCGTTTGCGGAGAGACCTAAACACGCGGACCACAGCGGAGGGCGGACTCGGGGTCCCTGACCTACGTCGTTACTTCCAAGCGGCGCAACTCCGCTATCTCCTGGAATGGAGTAGGCCCGAGTCAGAGAAGCGGTGGTTGTTTCAAGACCGGGCCATGGGCCAGATGTCCCTATGGAAAGTCCCATTCCTGGGACGCAGAGACAGGCCTTCATACCTCCGGAAATCGCCCATCACGCGAACGGTAATGCAGGTCTGGGACAGAGTAGCGGTCCCGAAGGGCCTTACCACGTTCCCGTCCCCGATGTCCCCTTTGTTTGGGAATCCAGCGTTCCCCTTGGGATTGACCCCTGGGTCATTCTCGCAGTGGCAGGACTCTGAATGCAAGGCGGCTGGAGACCTCTTCGACCCTACGGGCTTTATGCAGATGCGCACTTTGCAAGACGGCTACACACTTCCACAGATCCAACGCTTCCAATACTTCCAGATCAGACACTGGCTCACGGAGAGGGAAGTGCTACCCCACGGGAGCAGACCCATAACAGCCTACGAAAGATGGCTCCACACGAAAACAAATGACAAACACGCAATCACTGACCTCTACATGATGCTCGGGCCGCCTCCCCCCGCTGCGCGATTGGCGGGACAGAATAGATGGGAGCGCGAACTGGGACGCTCCTTCACAGACAAGGAATGGCAGGACATATACTTCAGGGCCCACCATACTGCCCGCAATGTAGCCAGTAAGGAGGCAGCGGTGAAAATAGCGTACTACTGGCACCTTACACCAGCGCGGCTTCATCAAAGCAACCCGCGCAGGGACCCCGGGTGCTGGAGGGGTTGCGGACAACAAGGGACACTAACATCCTATGGGAATGCCCAGAGGTTCAGGGGTACTGGGAGGAGGTGCTCAAGAGCTTTGACACACACTTTGACACGGACATTCCCCGGTTTCCGGCATACACGCTTCTTGGCCTTCCCAATGCTATCACATTTCCACTCAAATCGATCAGGGGAAGACAGATGGGGCTTGCGATGGGGGCAGCCAACCAACACATCCTTTCTCTGTGGGGCACCTCTAGGAAGCCTACTCACACGGGATGGCTCCACCGCCTATGGTATATTATGGGAATGGAGAAAATACAGGCCTCCCTCACACAAACTAGAGACGCATTCCTCGAGACATGGCAGCCCCTCGTCTCTCTCCTATCGGAGGAATTTAATGAAATAACCTGCACAAAATACCTCAGAGTCCTCCGGCTCCCAGACGACTTTCGGGGGGAACCCCGATCACCCAACTAAATCCTGCCTATCCAACGGGCCTCATGAACACCGATGTCACTGCACTTGCCACACCGGGGAAGGGGAGTTGCGGGTGGGATGGGGGTGGGGGCGGGGAGTGGGAGGGATGGTTGGATGTTCATAGGACCGGATCAGAGCTTTGCTTCGCCTACTGGGCCTCCCCAGCACCCACAGACACATTCTACGCAGCACCACTGGGCTCCGCCGTTTGGGGAGGGTGGGATGGCTACAGTTTGCCGGGCGACTGCATGCACGCCTGTATTGTTGACGTGTCCTATGTCTGTCTTGTTGAAACTTCAATAAAAAGATTTAAAACAAAAAAAAACATTTTATATATAGAAACCAGCCCATTTTATGGGAGTGGTCCAAAGACATACAATCTAAAACAATTCCCTGTGTAAAAACATTTTTGTCTGAGGACCAGATTCGATGCCACAAAAGGAGTGGTTGTTTTTTAGCTATATCTGATAGATGTGAAATCCCCAAATCCGTATGGCATGAAAAAGTAGCTGTGCTCCTTGGTACTGCTAAAAGAAACCTCAAGAAGGCATTTTCGACCACTTGCAAAGTGTTGGTATTTACATACCCCCACACACCAGCCCCGTACAGTGCAACTGTTTGACATTTGGCTTTATATATCTGTAGGAGCTCTACCGGAGGCCTCTTTCCCAGTTTTTTAAAAAGGTTTACGAGGGCCATAGTGGCTCTCATGAGATGGAGTTTCCTAGACTCAATTGCTGGTTTCCAGTTGAGTCTATGATCGATGATAATTCCCAGGTATGGATATTGTTCTGTGGTAGCCAATTTCTCTTTTTCTAAATAAATATCCTTTGTCCTTTTTTCCCCGGTCCTGCTGTCATAACAAAAGTTTTTTTGATATTGATACATAAGTCCAGATTACCCATGAATTGGGAGTATCTATTTAGCGCCTTCAGTAGTTCTAGGGGAGTACGGGCCAGTATCACCGCATCGTCGGCATAGAGTAAAACTGGAATCGGACGGTTGTTTATTAAAGGAAGATCCTGGCTCCCATTTATCATGTCCCTCTCCAAACCGTTGGTGTAAAGCGTGAAGAGGAAAGGAGCCAAGACACAACCTTGTCTGACTCCTCTCACCACTCCAAATGGTGCGGTTAACTCGCCCTTTACCCCGAACCTCACTCTAGCCGAGGCGTTAGAATATAATTTGCGCAAAAAGTTCACCAAAAGTAAATCTACCCCCATTTCCAATAAAACGGACCAAAGTTTGGTATGGGAGACGCAGTCGAAGGCTGCTGACAGATCTACGTATACCATGTACATAGAGCCCGCCTTCGCACTTACGTATTTGCCTAATAACATTGTCAGGTTTAGGGCCTGTTCAATAGTCCCCGGCCTTCCCGGAACCCAAATTGGAGGTCCGAGAGTATCCCGCCATCGTCCACCCACTGCTGGAGGCGTTCAAGGATGACTCTGCCTGCCACTTTGCCCAGGGAGTCCAGCAGTGAGATCGGGCGATAGCAAGATACCTTCTGGCGGTCCCCCCTTTTGAAAATAGGGACCATGATTGATTTCGTCCATGAGTCCAGTAGACCCACCTCACAAGTGGACTTAAGTACCCTGGTCAAGAGTCGGATCCCACAGGTCTAAGTTTGATTTAAATAGATCTATTGGGACCCCATCTGGGCCAGGGGCCTTACCGTTTTTACTAGATTTTAGAGCCTGGAGTACCTCATCAATAGTAATATCTAGAGCAATTGGATAAGAAGGTGCAGGTTGAGCTAAAGTTTTATATTCTTGCCCACTATTATTAACTGGACCTTTTGCAAAGATCTTTGAAAAGTGCTCTCCCCAGACCCTTTCGTCTATGGCCACGTCAATCGTAGGTGAGTCTTTGTTATCAGCTAGGTATGGGGATTTAACCACAGCCCAGAAGGCAGAGCTATTTTTTGTGTGCAACTTGTGTGTAGCTGATCCCATAGTGCCTGTTTTAATTCGGATTTCCTGTCCTTAATCGCGGCATTATATTCCCTCCTAAGAATTGCTATTTCTTGAGAGACCCTGTTCGAATTTTTCAGAGCTATTTTCAATTTGGAGTGAGCTGCTGTGCACCTATGATTGAACCACCCAATTTTATTTGGTTGGGTGTTTTTTAATTTTACAGACAGTGCCTCATTTATTGCATTTAAGACCACCCTGAAATTACTTAATACTTCCTCATCTGATGTGGACATTTGAGAATTGGAAGTAATGCTGTGTTTGTAACTCTCCTGGTGATCTCTGGAGGATCGACTTTCTCCCATTTTAGGGAGAATCCATTTGATCTATCCAGGTGTAGGGTGTTTTGCTTCACAGCACTAACTATACTTTGCGTACTGTGCTTATAGAGCGGTCGAAATGTTATACTAAGTGCACAATGGTCGCTCAGTACGTTTATGTATGTTGCAAAGTTGGTGGCACGTTTACCAACTATATTAGAAATGAGGATAAAATCTATGGTGCTCTGCCTCCCCCTACCAAAAAAGGTTGGTTCAAGTAGCAAAGAGGAAGCATTATTTTCGTTTGCAATTACAAGATCCAAATCAAAAAATATTTCATTTAAGCAATTTCCAATATTTGAATGGGAAAAATGAACTATTGGATCATCATTTTTGTCTGTTATTCCGCAAAGAAACTGATTGCTATGTTGGCATGGATGCTGATTAAAATCGCCGCCCCATATGATTGTGGCACCTTTTACAAGTCCCCTTGTCAAGACAGATAATTGGCAATGCAACTGTCGCAATACTGTCAACAGTTCTCCATCTGGAAGGTTGTTGTAAAAATTTACCAAGAGAACTGTGTCCGCATTATTAAAACGAAGACTGAGTATCTGGAAATTAGCCACCAATTTTATAGGGGTAATTTCCAGTCCCCCTATCAGATTGGAAATATATATAATTAAACAACCTTTTGCTCTACCGGATGCTACAGATAGAGTGGAGGAAAAATACGTTTTATAACCTACCAGGTGGATTTCGGTGGTAGTCCATGTCTCCTGGAGACATATTATACTAAAATTCTGAATAAAATTCAGCCAGGTGCTATTGTCTACCTTTGGGCGAAGTCCAGCTACATTCCAGAAAAGTATCCTAATTGAGGAATTATCTTTGCCTGGATTATTGTCCGATGCCATTGTAACTGATTCGCTAGTGTAGAATCGGCATTCTATCTAAACTCCACAACCTTTTCCTGGGAAAGAGCAGCTAGCACTGTTACTGCTGACCGGGTCTTTTTACTACCTGTTTCAGAATTGCCTCTCACCCATTCAGTGGGTTTTATTTCCACATACACTTTCCTGGGATCCGTTAAATTAATCTGTTCACTTTGAAAACCAACATTTGGGACCACTAACATTTCTAGTTGTTTAGGTGTATGGTGGTCCCTGGGCACCTGGTTGGGGAGTCAGTCTACTCCTTCCAAACCAGAAAGCATGGTGAAACGATTAAAGATGGGGATATTGTAACTAAGGTTACTCCTATATGGGATCCCGGATCTTGGGGGATTTGTCAATAAAGATTGAGGGTAGAAATAGCTTAAGCCATGTGTCGAAATTTCTTCCCCGCGTCTCTCAATGTACCAATCTCCAATGTGTGTAATTACTCTACGGTCCCTATAGTTGATGATAATAACATCCCCGTTTATATCCTTTGGTCTATGCCCCACCCAGCCAAGTCTTCTAACATGAAGGATTTCACCATTGATCTGTGGAGGTAATGGCCTGTTATTTCTCACCCAATATACAACTTTGTTTTTAAGTTTTTAAGTTCTTGATGGCCTTCAGTTTTTCCAACCGCTAATTCCGGAACCCCGGTTAGTACGACGACATAGGGTGCCACCTCTGGTGGCAGATCTATTTTTTGCGGGTTTCCTATTGGGATCTTAGCTGAGGGGGGCATCCTATTGGCGATTACTTGTAAGCTATCTGGTTTGTTAACTTGCCCTCCCGCTCTTTCTCCCCTGTTGATCGTATTAGCCTTCTCTATAGTCGGGGGTGCCAAAGTGTTCTCGTCGTGAACGGGTAGTGGATCCACACTGTTCGTTTCGTTTGTTGGTATCGGACCTGGTGGTATGATGTGTATGGGCTGTTTATGCCTGTGGGTTGTCAATTCCCTAGTTAATTCAGTATTGGTTGCAATTGCCTTTTCTATAGACCCCACTTGTTCTGCAATTCTTTTCACCCTCTCCACAAGTGGTAATAACAGGGATTTAACCAGTTGCTTAATGCTTCCCAATAGGTCTTGAGTGTGGTGAGAAGGTGGGGGAAGGTGGTCTAACATGGTCTTCCCTACAGCTGTTCCTGAGTTCTTTAAAGGGCTCTGGAGTATTTTAGGTGATTTGCCCATCTGCCGTTGTGACTATTCCCCCCGCGCTTTCTTTTTTTTTATGTATGCTGTGGTCCGGTTGTATTATTATATGTTTTCTTTCTCTGGATGTGCTTAGTGGATATTGTGGATGTATGTTCCTTAGATGTGATTTCTAATAGTGAATCTATATTTGAATCATTTTTACTGAGATCCCTATTTAATTCAGTTAAGTCTGTTAAATCTTGTAGCAGTAAGGGAATGCTAGTGTCCCCAGTTAGGTCTTTTTCCATACTATCGGCTGGTGGAGTGATCGCTAGCTGGATGGGACCCAGGGACGAACGTTTATTATATAGATGTTCCGAGGACAGGCGCCAATCCGTGATAGCTATTTAACGTTCTAGCACAGAAGCGGCCCTGGTTATAAAGTTGTCTAATGTCCCTCTAACAAACCCTCCCACCAGGGATTTCCTGCCTTTGCTAAGGCGTGAACTCATATTCCTATGGATTGTGTTTTACAAAAACTGAATTCAAATGCAACTAAAAAGGATCGAGTAGATTAATAGAAGAAGGACGATAACAAAGAATGAATTATAGCACTATGTGTTACACGGTGCAAAGTATTATGAGTACGATAACTAAAGATACTAGGGGAATGCTGCGAGCTTACTGTAAGTGTCCGAGTAGTCCAATGTTAGGGGGGTGGCCCAGCCCAGCCTCGCCTGGCCTTGGACGGCCGCAGACGGCCCCGCCCTTGTCCCGGGCTTCTCCCGGCACCGCCCGCGCGCGTCCCGTGTTGCGTGGGGGAAGGCGGCGCTTTAAGCGCGATGTCAGCGCCTCCCCCAGTGACAGCAGGTGAAAGAAGTTAGGCTGGCAGGCAGCGTCCATGGCAGCGCAATGCACCGTGGGACTGTGAGTCCCAGCAGGGTGTAGGTGCCGTGTGTCCGAGTGTCAAGCCCTCCAGGAAGCAGCAGGAGTCAAAAGAGTCTCAGCCAGCAAGTTTCCAATGCCCAAAAGAAGTTTAAAGGGCCCCCTTATTAAGTGACTGTTTTGGTTCACCCGAACAAGGATTGTGGTTGTTGCTTGATTTGGGTTTACAACCCCCCTCAAGCAAGAACTCAGTTTCTTACATTCTCCTATCAAAGTGGAGAGCTATTGAAACGTTTCTGATTTCAGTCTGACACCTGCGATATATAAAAAGTGAGTGATCTGCAGGTATACAAAGTATCCACTAGAAAGATTGTTCCAGAAGGTAAGTAACTTTTTCTTCCATGCAGGATCGAAGATGCCACAGCAGTGCTCTGATTTCAGGTGCAGTACCTTACATCACAAGGTGTTTCTCTATTTTCCAGTGGATACTCCACATTCCTGCCCTGCAGTGAGGTGGAGCATTCTGTGTTCTAGTTTAGTGCTTCATCTCTAACTCTCTGACATAGAAATCCTGAAAGGTTCCACAGTTTGCACTTTTGTGCACTTGTGCGTCTTGTAATAATTTGCACTATTCTTGTTTTACTCAGGATCAGACCGTACCCGTCCCCCGGCTCCTCGCTCAGGTAAGAAAATCTCTCTTTTCTCTAAGATGTTATAAGACATGTAAAAGCTGTTCCAGTATATCTCCAGTAATTGTTATGTATTGTATTGGAACATTTATATAGCACTTACTAACCCGACGTGGGACGCTGGAGCGCTTGCCCTTGTGGATAGCACGCTACGCCATGTGGGGTGTGTTGTTAGACATGTGTGTACTTTATGTTGATCCTGTGAGGCAAGTGTTGACATGTTGTGCGCTATGAATTAGTATGTAGGTTTATTATTATATAGCACCCAGGGCTTAGTAGAATGATGGATGGAGAAGGGTGAAAGAGATGGGCGCAGTTGGACCTTTCACAAATCCAGTGACATTATCATATCCCATACACCACTCAGTGTTAGTACTTAGCCAACCAGCACTGGGTCTCTTACCATTTGAGAAATGGCTTCACACTAGAAACACTGATGACGTCTCCTCTCCGACATATATATATATATTTTGCAACACTCTACAGAACCCCGTCAAATCCTCTGCACTGTTGGGCTAGGAGAAAAGTGCGAATGCCTCTTCACTTTCAAAGAATGGTCGGCCATTCAAAAGTGAGCCCATTCCCTTTTTTCAGTACAAACAGCTCAATGGAAGAGAGATGGATATGCATGTTGCTGGAGGGGCTTCGACCAAGTGGGAACTTTAACCAACGTTCTTTGGCAGTGTACAAAGCTTTAGCAGTACTGGTCTGAAGTCTTTGCCTCCATTGACCAAATGTATAACATCGAACTCCCCAGATTCCCGAGCTACATTCTCCTGGGTCTCATGAATGCCCTGACTTACCCTTGAAATCCACACGTGGATGAGCCATCACTCTGGTTCTATGCCCTGCCAAGCAAGTAATGCTAGCATTTTGGGGTACAGCTTCAATACCCATTCACTTAGACTGAATCTACAAAATCTGGGATCTCCTTGCCATGGAGAAACTAACATCCTCAGTAGAGCAGAAGCTGCCTCAATTCAACAAGATGTGGAACCTTATCTGAAATTCCTGTCCCAAGAATTCTTAGAATTGACATGCCCAGGCTACTTACCTATCCTCCTCCACCTAATACCCACAAAAAACAATATTACAGCTACATAGGTAATTAATTTCCCCCACTCTATTGTCCCCATCTCTTTGTCTATTCTCTTCAGTTTTCTCCCTTTTCACTTGGTCCCCACCCGCCACTGGATGTTGGTCGTAGTTTTTTTTGTATTCTTTTCAATGTTTAACTCAATAATAGATTTGAACCTAAAAAGTCATTGCCCCCATTCTACTGACTTAAAAAGTGTGTTACTTGACCACTCGTGCTCAAAAGTAGGCAGAGAGCTAAAAGTGACCTTGAAGTCCACTCCTAGAGATCCCACATTAATCAGGTCACTAAGGCTGTCTTACAAAAAGCCCCTGGCTAAGCGAAAGGCAGAAATAAAGGATAACATTTGGCAAGATCTGTTAGACCCAAATACCCTTGGTAACAGTGAATGATTCTGGGGTATCATCAACAAACCTCTGTTCGATGCGGGGGGGGGGTCCAATTCAATTGGCACTAACATCACTGAAGACGAGTGGGTATCCCATTTTAGTTCTATTTTTAGTAGTAACACTTTTCAGACAGAAGTGGTTAGAGGTGAACAAAGAGTAATTCCCCCACTTTTTACAATTAGCGAGGTCAAGAAAGGTATCCTGGGGTTATCCGGTAATAAAGCACCAGGCCCAGATGGTGTGCCGCCGGATTTATTCAAATCAAATGAATCTCTTTGGGCGCCCGTTCTCACTGCTGTGCTTAACGCAGCTGCCGAACGCGGCTGTCCACGGTCCTGGGGCACTTCCACTATAGTGCCAGTATTTAAGAAAGGTGACCGTAACAGCACCACCTGTTACAGGCCAATTTCCCTCATTGACTCTGTGGTCAAAGTAGTGGGTGGTGTAATTTTAAATAGACTGACAGCCTGGGCCAATGATCACGGGGTCATCTCTCAAATTCAATACGGGTTCCGGCCTGGTCACTCCACAATTGCGCAGTGCCTCAATCTGTACATGGTTCTGGCTAGGCGGGGTTCCATTCACATGGCATTCATGGACCTCTCCTCCGCGTTTGACTGTGTCAACTGGGGGAAACTTTGGGAGGCCATGGGCGCCATGGGGGTGGAGCCCAGCCTGGTCAACCTTCTTAGGGACATGCATCAGGATACTAAGGCCAACGTGAGGTTCTCGCAGGATTTAAGAGTGTCCAGGGATTTTAGCGTCCAAAGGGGCGTTAGGCAGGGCTGTATTTTAGCCCCCTTTCTCTTCAATTTATATATTAACAACCTGGAAGAGTTTTTAATAAACACCGGTGCTGATTACCCCTACGTTGCACTTAAGAGGCTGCCTGTTTTACTGTATGCGGACGATGCTGACCTTCTGGCCAGGACCCCTAGAGGCCTTCAAACCGTATTAAATGCTTTTTATACTTTTATGGATACCCGTGATTTATCTATTAACAACACTAAATCTAAATCTTATATAATGTAGGTGGGGCAGCGTAATATTAAGCCTTATTCATTGAGGGTCAACCAGGAAAGGGTCCCTACAACCGAAACATTCTCTTATCTGGGAGTTCTGTTCGATGACCAGTTAAAATGGGGACCGTTAATCCAAAAGAAAAGGGGCGAGATAACCAGGGCTAATGCTGCTATATTTAATTTCGCCAGGAAAATGGGAAAACGTCCTATTGCTGCACTTTTAAAGATTTACCAGGCAAAGAGTGTGGCAATAGGAAGCTACGGAAGTGAACTCTGGGGGTACGCGACAGCTAATGATATTGTGATGATATTGTGGTGGCAGAGAACATCTTTCTGAAGCAATTGCTGGAGGTCCCAAAGGGGACCTCCAACTTAGTAGTGCATGACGAAACTGGAACACCCTTCATCAGTGATACTTTAGCACAACGGCCACTCATTTTCTGGCTAAAATGTTGGCTAAATAAAGATCTGCCTTTAAACCATCTACTCCTGAGGGAAGCACTTTCTTTAGATAACATGCTCAAAATCCCATGGGTGAAATATTTAAAAGACTGCTTTTCAGCCGTGGGGCGCCCAGAACTTTTTTCAAATCCTGATTTGATTAGATCTGTTGATGTAAAGGCTGTAAGGAAAACCTTTTCTCTTTCAATCCAAATGAATCGGGAAGAGGTGGAATAAAACAAACTCAGTGTCCGAAACCATGCTATGCTGAAAACTACTGTAGGAGAGTAGGGTCTGCAATCCTATGATCACCCCAGATTTTTGCTTTTCGCTTCACTGGTTTACGACTTCTCTGGCTGTGGGCCTGCTAATCAGACCCACAGCCTTGCTGTTCTCTCACTAAATTGGCACGTGTACCTTAGGTGCATTTACCAATTGGTACTGGGCCACCTTATCAGACCCTGTAACTCAGGGCATAGGTGTACCCAGGGCCTACCAGGGGCTGCAGCATGTATTATGCCACCCCTGGCTGGCCATCTAAATCTCACACAACTGGCTGCACGACAGCTGGGGCAAAGTGGTGTAATCACCCTTTGCTGTAGATATAGTATACCTATATCTAACCCTAAAATAGACACATGTATTCCTATCAGTCACTCCTATGGCAGGCCTTAACAATCCTGAAGGCAGAGTGCTTGGAATTATGTGAGATGGTGCTCTGGCATGAGCTGAGCCCGTCTGCAGCTTGCGGAACCAAGTCCTAATAGCTGTTCTATGATAACGCGTACCATATACTCTTAAGTGCATTATAATCCTCGCGGTTATTTGCTATCTTTGGTATCGCTTTATCAAAACATGTCAAGTAAGGTGTCATACGAATTGGAATACTAACCCCTCGCCAATTCTGGCGACGGGGTTAGCATTCCACCCTTCTAGAGGGACACGACATGTATGTAACTGTGAACCCCGGTTAAAGTTAACTCGAGCCTCAGCATCACAAAATGGATGCTGCCACCACAGACACAAGTCTGACCCCCTGCAGCTGGGAGTCCTTCCAGCGAGGGGAGCTTGGACAAAGGGTTTCCTGTCAGGGGCGGTGCTAGCACCGACCAAGACAGGGTTTTGTGTATCCTAGGTAGGCAGGGCTGAATAGGAAGGTGACTGCAAGTGGCACCCCGGTGCTCACTATGCATCTGCCAGTTTGAACCGGTTCCAGGGGCACACCAGTCCCTGAGCTGGGGAAAGTCCGGCATGGAAGAGGGGTGTAACCACCCCCTTCCTGGTCCCACCCATGTGCAGGACCTAGTCCCTTACCAGCCCCTTTCTTTAGTATAAAGGTGGGAGCGGGGACCCCTTCCAAATTAGATAATTCCGAATCTTGATGACTTTCTACGAAAGAACTCTTGAACCTTTCAGAAGACTCTCCCTTGTGGCTAAGGAGTAGCTACCCTGCACCCGCAGGCACCATCCAAGCATCGTGGTTTGCTGTAAGTCTCTTCTCCGGATCTGCCCAGCTTGACGAGAACCGGCTTACCTGGCACCTCTGACCTCTACCTGCATCATCAGCCCAGCTGAGATCCGTGGGTGTGACGAGACCTCGAGGGACCGGCCATCTTCAGAACTGCACGACGCTTATCCAGCACGACCGCCGAGGGATCCTCGAGTGAGTGCTTTGGGGTTTGAGAAGCCCTAACCCTGAGCAGCTCCAGCGCCGAAGTCCAGCCTCCCAGCATCCACGAGATCTGCGTGGGGCCCTTCTGCTCTTTGCTGCTCACCGCGTTGTCCGGCTACTTGCCTGCTGGCTTGTGGCCCTCTTGACGACGCACCACGACGACAACACCGCTGGTCTCGTTGCTCCAGACTGGCCCTTGCTCCCCTCTAACAGAGGAGCACCCCGGACCCTCCTGGTCCACTCCCGACGCCATTTTAAGTCCACCGCGTGGGCTTGCATTTGCCAAGACTTGTTGCCCCAATCCTGGGTCCAGCGACGTCGACAGCAGATACCATCGTGGGACAGCTCGCACCTCCATCCTGGTTGCCGACAACGCCTCCTGGTCCGTGAGACTGCAGAGCCCAGCGTCGCCCACTCACCTGGTCGAAGTGACTTCGTCCGGTGCCATCCTGGTGCCCACCTAATCACTGGCTAGTGATTCAGAACTTGGTCCCCTCTGCTTACAGGTGTCTTCCATCTTCGATCCAGGCTTGGATCACTTCGAACTTCATCACTGGTCGCCTGCCAGCAACTTCTTCTTTCAGGCTCCATAGACTGCAACGAGGATTCCCGACGTCTTTCCAGACCTATGCATCCGCAGCCCCTGGGCTAGGTAACCTGAGTACTTCGGTGCTCCAGCATAGCTTAACTATCCAAAGGTCCAGATCCTTTTTCGTTTCAGCTCTACCTAGTCGGATTCGTCCGATAACACTAACTTTACGAAATCTAGCATCCATAGACTTTGTCCCGCATCCCGCATGAGAGTGCACACTCTGCACCCGATCTCCCTAGGCCTCCTGCTAGTAATCTGAAGGTTCAGTAGTCAAGTCCTAGCGATCCTAAAGCCTATTAGAGTAGTACTTACCTGCTAGTAATTTCGCATTCCACTTTTAGAGTATATGGTTTTTCGTGCCCCTCGGGCATTTGTGTAAATTGTGCGACTTTCAGTATTTTCTTAAGAGCTTTGTATTGTGCTTAGCGCCCTGTCCTCATAAAGAGTCCAGGGCTGTTGTGTTCTAAATAAATATACTTTTATTTTTATAACAACTTGTGTGGTGTCCTTTCACTTGGTGTTCAAGGGGTATATGTGATGGTATAACAGCTGGCTTAACACGCCCTCTAGAGTTTAGCCTAAAGACTGCTCTTGTCCATGCTACTAGGATAGCTGGTCTAACGGTTGACTTACAACCAATCATCAATAAGGGTTGTTTGGAATGATACACAGTGATCACTAGAATAGTGAGCACTACATATCAGGCCAACTTCTCACATTGGTGAGCAGCGGTTGGGATTTGAGCTTGCTGTTGTTTTACCACACGTATCCTAAGAATATCATTGTGAAAGATCACATAAGTACCCAGGTACATATAACTTAGCTTAGAATACTCTGAGTTCTACTGAACCAGCTGTTGTAGTTCAACAGGGCCTAGCACACCCTGACTACAACTCTTAGCAAGGGATCAGTAGGCAAACAAATAGTGTAGGTAGGTGCATCACTTACACCACACTAGAAGCATGTCGGACAAAGGAGGGCACTCAGAAGCCCCCCTTATGTCAGTGGACCCTCCACAGGTCACTTCACGATATGCTGCTCTTAGCTTCCAGGAGATGAGACAAATCTGTACATCCAGGAAGCTAAAACAGGGTTCTAACCCTACCATTCCCTTTCTGATTGGTCTCTTAGAGACTTATGATGCCAGGAGGACTGCCAACACAGATCCTTCTCATCCAGATGGGAATATGCCCCCCTTAGAGGGAACCCTTGGGGACCCTGACCTCCAGAACCATAGAACAGTTAGTGAAGGTGAGGAGGAGGATCAGGAGTTGTCAGAGGAGGAGGCAGACAAGGGTCAGGTAGAAGTCAGTAGACTCACCAGGACCAACTTAAGTAGGCATGAGAATGGATTTGGGGGACCCCCAGGGCCACTCTCAGGCAGACTTAACATTGAGAATGGACGAGTTAGGCCTCTATCCAGAGGCTCTAACAGATCCATTCGAACAAATGGCTCTCAGACCTCTTCTCGTAGAGGGATGTCATCCCCTAAGAGGAGAGAGCATGAAGTAAAGGTGAGGGAGACCAATCTGAGGATTGAAAGGGAAGAACTTGCCCTGGCCAAAGAGAGGCTCACCTTTGCTAGAGAGCAGAAATTGAGTGGGGCAGACCCCACTGGTGGCAGCATTTTACGTCGAGAGAAGGACAGGAGTTTAGACACTAGACACCTGAGTAAGATAGTGCCCCCCTTTAAAGAAGGGGATGATATCCACAAATGGATAACTGCTTTGGAGAGGGCCTGCACTGTCCAGTGCGTCCCCCAGAGTCAGTGGGCAGCTGTCTTGTGGCTCTCCTTTGAAGGCAAAGGTAGAGATAAGCTCCTCACTACTAGAGCTGAGGATGCTAACAATTACCAAGTCCTGAAAAGTACACTGATAGATGGGTTTGGCCTAACCACTGAGCAGTACAGGTTGCTGTTCAGGGATACCCAGAAAACTCAGTCTCAGGATTGGTCTGATTTTGTGGATTGTGCCACTAAGGCTTTGGAGGGCTGGTTGCTGGGCAGTAAGGTTACTGATTATACAGGATTGTACAATCTGATCATGAGGGAACAGATTTTAAACAATTGTCAGAACCAGTTGTTGCATCAGCACCTTGTTGACTCAGATCTGACCTCTCCCCAAGAATTGGGAAAGAAGGCAGACAGATAGGTCAGAACAAGGGTTAAGCAGAACCAGGGCCAGAACCAGGGTGGTCAGAAGAAAGCAGACCAGAAGGGTAATAATAACAAAGGTGAACAAAATGACCAGAAGTCTTCGACAGGCCCCCAACAAACCAAAGAGGGTGGGGGTCAGGCTTCACAGCAGAAAAAGAAGACTCAAGAAGGCCAGTCTAAAAGGTGGTGCCAATACTGTAAATGTAAAACTCACTGGTTTAGTGAGTGCACCAAGAAAGGAGGGCAAACTCCTGCCACTGCAGCCCCTAAGGCACCTGCACCCCCTAGTACAGTCAGCAGTGGTAGTGCTCCTCCCAAGGGATTAGTTGGGTTAACCTTGGGATCTGAGGAGTATGACAACTTAGTTGGCACACTCACTCAGGCTGTCCTTGTCTGTACAGGGGATGTGGATATATCCCCTGATGCAAGTCCCAATACTTTGGGCAAATACAGGCAGACACCTTTTATAAATGGAAAGATGGCTCAGGCCTACAGGGACACTTGTGCCAGTGTCACAATGGTGACACCTAACTTTGTGGACCCTGGACAGATCATGCTAGGTCCAGAGTACCTAGTGACCAATGCCAGCAATGTCACTACCCACCATAGTATGGCAATTGTTGACTTCTCCTTTGGAGGGGTAAGTGGCCAAAAGAAGGTTGTTGTTAGTTCAGACCTCCCAGTTGAATGTTTGTTGGGCAA
The DNA here is from genome assembly GCF_964263255.1 of Lissotriton vulgaris. Lineage (NCBI taxonomy): Eukaryota > Metazoa > Chordata > Amphibia > Caudata > Salamandridae > Lissotriton > Lissotriton vulgaris. The sequence goes on along the minus strand of NC_141695.1, from coordinate 1,340,362,219 downwards.
TGATTTGGAGTCATCACTATGGTCAGAAGTGGAGCAGAGGACTCACATGGAGATGTTAGGTGTGCCAGCACATGTCCTTGCTGTGACTAGGTCACAGGCCAGAAGATGCCCCACTGAACAGATGCTGGATCCTGGAACAATGGACCAGACACCTTCCAAGAAGAAGAGCACTAGGGTTAAGACATTGCCTTCCCCCTTGCCCCAGGTTGTGGATCAAGTCTCAGAGGAGGCTGACCTCAAAGAGCTGAGGGAAACTGAGCCTAAAGAACTTGAACCTGATCAGGTTGAGTTTCTGGGTTTAGGGGGACCCTCCAGAGAAGACGTGGGGAAGGCACAGTTAGACTGCCCTTCTCTTGAACCCCTCAGACATCAGGCTGCTGCTGAGGCTGCAGGGAACGCCACAGGCCCACAAGGTATACTGGGATGATGGACTCCTGTACTCTGAAGCAAGAGACCCCAAGCCTGGTGCAACCAGGAGGCTGGTCGTCCCCTTGTCACAGAGAGGTTTCCTTCTTACCTTGGCCCATGAGATTCCCCTTGCAGGACACTTAGGCCAGAACAAGACTTGGGACAGACTTGTCTCACACTTTCACTGGCCTCATATGAATGAAGATACCAAGGAGTTTTGTCGCTCCTGTGTCACTTGCCAAGCCAGTGGTAAGTCAGGTGGCACAACAAAGGCCCCCCTTATACCAATGCCTGTGGTGGGGGTGCCCTTTGAAAAAGTGAAAAAGTGGGGATTGACATTGTTGGTCCAATGGAACCCCAGACAGCATCAGGGCACAAGTTTATACTGGTGGTGGTGGACCATGCCACCAGGTATCCTGAAGCTATTCCCCTTAGGACCACTACAGCACCTGTGGTGGCAAGAGCCCTAGTTGGAGTGTTCTCCAGAGTGGGCTTCCCTAAGGAGGTTGTCTCTGACAGAGGTGCAAACTTCATGTCATGATATCTGACTGCTATGTGGAAGGAATGTGGTGTCATCTACAAGTTCACTACACCCTATCATCCACAATGCAATGGGCTTGTTGAAAGGTTCAACAGGACCCTAAAGGGGATGATTCATGGACTACCTGAAAAGCTCAGGCGTAGATGGGATGTCCTGATGCCCTGCCTTTTGTTTGCTTACAGAGAGGTCCCACAGAAGGGGGTTGGCTACAGCCCTTTTGAACTTCTGTATGGGCACCCTGTAAGAGGACCCCTGTGTTTCGTGAAGGAAGGATGGGAGAGACCTCTCAAAAAGCCTGCAACCAAGATAGTGGACTATGTACTTGGTCTTCGCTCCAGGATGGCTGAGTACATGGAAAAGGCTTCCAAAAACCTTGAGGCTAGCCAAGAACTCCAAAAAGCTTGGCATGACCAAAAGGCTGTCCTGTCTGTGTACAAGCCTGGACAGAAGGTGTGGGTGTTGGAGCCAGTGGCCCCAGCAGCACTCAAAGACAAATGGTCTGGGCCCCACACAATCATTGAGCAAAAGGGAGAGGTCACCTACCTGGTGGACCTTGGAACTCCCAGGAGCCCCCTCAGGGTGCTCCATGTAAACAGGCTCAAAGCATATGTCGACAGGAAGGACATGAGCTTGCTCATGGCCACGGATGAGGGACAGGAGGAGGAGAGTGACCCTCTCCCAGACCTGCTCTCTCAGAACCCTGATGATGGGTCAGTAGATGGTGTTGTCTTTTGTGGCAGCCTCTCTGAACATCAGCAAAAGGATTGTAAACAAGTTCTTCAATCCTTTAGACATATGTTCTCTCTGACCCCCAGTCAAACCAATTGGTGTACCCATGAGGTTGACACTGGTGACAGCTTGCCAGTTAAGAGTAAAATCTACAGGCAGCCTGATCATGTCAGAGACTGCATCAAATCTGAAGTGCAGAAAATGTTGGAGCTGGGAGTCATTGAGCCCTCAGATAGCCCTTGGGCTAGTCCAGTAGTTCTAGTGCCCAAGCCTCACACCCAGGGTGGTAAGAAAGAGATGAGGTTTTGCGTAGACTACAGAGGCCTCAATGCAGTCACTAAGACTGATGCCCACCCAATACCAAGGGCAGATGAACTGATAGATAGATTGGCTTCTGCCAACTACTTAAGTACATTTGACCTGACAGCTGGGTATTGGCAAATCAGGTTAGCTGAGGATGCCAAGCCCAAGACAGCATTTTCTACCCCTGGTGGGCATTATCAGTTTGTGGTAATGCCCTTTGGCTTGAAAAATGCACCTGCCACCTTCCAAAGGCTGGTGAATCACGTTCTCACTGGGCTGGATGACTTCTGTGCAGCATATCTTGATGATATAGCTGTCTTTAGTTCCACCTGGGAGGATCACCTGGTCCACCTGAGGAAAGTGTTAGAGGCACTGCAAGCAGCAGGTCTCACTATCAAGGCCACAAAGTGCCAGATAGGGCAGACACAGGTTGTATACCTGGGCCGCCTTGTAGGTGGAGGCCAGGTTCAGCCACTGGAGAGCAAGATACAGTCCATCAAGGACTGGGCTCCTCCAACCACCCAGACTCAGGTTCGAGCTTTCTTGGGCCTGACTGGTTATTACAGGAAATTTGTCAGAAATTATGGATCAATTGTGACTCCACTTAATGACCTGACAAGTAAAAAGATGCCAAAGAACGTTCAGTGGACAGCAGGCTGTCAAAAAGCATTCGATGACCTAAAGCAGGCCATGTGCACAGCACCTATCCTAAAGAGTCCAGACTACTCCAAACCATTCATTGTCCAAACAGATGCTTCTGAGTTGGGTGTGGGAGCTGTTCTATCTCAGCTGAATTTTGATGGTCATGACCAGCCCATTGCTTTTATTAGCAGAAGGCTGACCCCCAGAGAGAAAAATTGGTCAGCTATTGAGAGGGAGGCCTTTGCTGTGGTTTGGGCCCTGAAGAAACTGAGGCCATACTTGTTTGGCACTCATTTCAAGATTCAGACCGACCATAAGCCCCTCTTGTGGCTAAATCAGATGAAGGGTGAAAGCCCCAAACTGCTTAGGTGGTCCATTTCCCTACAGGGGATGGATTTTACAGTGGAGCATAGACCTGGCACTGATCATGGCAATGCAGATGGGCTCTCCAGGTTTTTCCACTTAGAGCAAGAAGACTCACCTGGTCAAGGTTAGTTTATTGTCCCAAAGTTTGGGGTGGGGGGGGGGGTCATGTAGGAGAGTAGGGTCTGCAATCCTATGATCACCCCAGATTTTTGCTTTTTGCTTCACTGGTTTACGACTTCTCTGGCTGTGGGCCTGCTAATCAGACCCACAGCCTTGCTGTTCTCTCACTAAATTGACACGTGTACCTTAGGTGCATTTACCAATTGGTACTGGGCCACCTTATCAGACCCTGTCACTCAGGGCATAGGTGTACCCAGGGCCTACCAGGGGCTGCAGCATGTATTATGCTACCCCTGGCTGGCCATCTAAATCTGACACAACTGGCTGCACGACAGTTGGGGCAAAGTGGTGTAATCACCCTTTGCTGTAGATATAGTATACCTATATCTAACCCTAAAATAGACACATGTATTCCTATCAGTCACTCCTATGGCAGGCCTTAACAATCCTGAAGGCAGAGTGCTTGGAATTATGTGAGATGGTGCTCTGGCATGAGCTGAGCCCGTCTGCAGCTTGCGGAACCAAGTCCTAATAGCTGTTCTATGATAACGCGTACCATATACTCTTAAGTGCATTATAATCCTCGCGGTTATTTGCTATCTTTGGTATCGCTTTATCAAAACATGTCGAGTAAGGTGTCATACGAATTGGAATACTAACCCCTCGCCAATTCTGGCGACGGGGATAGCATTCCACCCTTCTAGAGGGACACAACATGTATGTAACTATGAACCCCGGTTAAAGTTAACTCGAGCCTCAGCATCACAAAATGAATGCTGCCACCACAGACACAAGTCTGACCCCCTGCAGCTGGGAGTCCTTCCAGCGAGGGGAGCTTGGACAAAGGGTTTCCTGTCAGGGGCGGTGCTAGCACCGACCCAGACAGGGTTTTGTGTATCCTAGGTAGGCAGGGCTGAATAGGAAGGTGACTGCAAGTGGCACCCCGGTGCTCACTATGCATCTGGCAGTTTGAACCGGTTCCAGGGGCACACCAGCCCTTGAGCTGGGGAAAGTCCGGCATGGGAGAGGGGTGTAACCACCCCCCTTCCTGGTCCCACCCATGGGCAGGACCTAGTCCCGTACCAGCCCCTTTCTTTAGTATAAAGGTGGGAGCGGGGACCCCTTCCAAATTAGATAATTCCGAATCTTGATGACTTTCTACGAAAGAACTCTTGAACCTTTCAGAAGACTCTCCCTTGTGGCTAAGGAGTAGCCACCCTGCACCCGCAGGCACCATCCAAGCATTGCTGTAAGTCTCTCCTCCGGATCAAGACTGCCCAGCTCGACGAGAACCGGCTTCCCTGGCACCTCAGACCTCTACCTGCATCATCAGCCCAGCTGAGATCCGTGGGTGTGACGAGACCTCTAGGGACCGGCCATCTTCAGAACTGCACGACGCTTATCCAGCACGACCGCCGAGGGATCCTCGAGTGAGTGCTTTGGGGTTTGAGAAGCCCTAACCCTGAGCAGCTCCAGCGCCGAAGTCCAGCCTCCCAGCATCCACGAGATCTGCATGGGGCCCTTCTGCTCTTTGCTGCTCACCGCGTTGTCCGGCTACTTGCCTGCTGGCTTGTGGCCCTCTTGATGGCGCACCACGACGACAACACCGCTGGTCTGGTTGCTCCAGACTGGCCCTTGCTCCCCTCCAACAGAGGAGCACCCGGGACCCTTCTGGTCCACTCCAGACGCCATTTTAAGTCCACCGCGTGGGCTTGCATTTGCCAAGACTTGTTGCCCCAATCCTGGGTCCAGAGACGTCGACAGCAGATACCATCGTGGGACAGCTCGCACCTCCATCCTGGTCGCCGACAACGCCTCCTGGTCCGTGAGACTGCAGAGCCCAGCGTCGCCCACTCACGTGGTCGAGGTGACTTCGTCCGGTGCCATCCTGGTGCCCACCTAATCACTGGCTAGTGATTCAGAACTTGGTCCCCTCTGCTTACAGGTGTCTTCCATCTTCGATCCAGGCTTGGATCACTTCGAACTTCATCACTGGTCGCCTGCCAGCAACTTCTTCTTTCAGGCTCCATAGACTGCAACGAGGATTCCCGACGTCTTTCCAGACCTATGCATCCGCAGCACCTGGGCTAGGTAACCTGAGTACTTCGGTGCTCCAGCATAGCTTAACTATCCAAAGGTCCAGATCCTTTTTAGTTTCAGCTCTACCTAGTCGGATTCGTCCGATAACACTAACTTTACGAAATCTAGCATCCCTAGACTTTGTCCCGCATCCCGCGTGAGAGTGCACACTCTGCAGCCGATCTCCCTAGGCCTCCTGCTAGTAATCTGAAGGTTCAGTAGTCAAGTCCTAGCGATCCTAAAGCCTATTAGAGTAGTACTTACCTGCTAGTAATTTCGCATTCCACTTTTAGAGTATATGGTTTTTCGTGCCCTTGGGCATTTGTGTAAATTGTGCGACTTTCAGTATTTTCTTAAGAGCTTTGTATTGTGCTTAGCGCCCTGTCCTCATAAAGAGTCCAGGGCTGTTGTGTTCTAAATAAATATACTTTTATTTTCATAACAACTTGTGTGGTGTCCTTTCACTTGGTGTTTAAGGGGTATATGTGATGGTATAACAGCTGGCTTAACACGCCCTCTAGAGTTTAGCCTAAAGACTGCTCTTGTCCATGCTACTAGGATAGCTGGTCTAACAGTTGACTAACAACCAATCATCAATAAGGGTCATTTGGAATGATACACAGTGATCACTAGAATAGTGAGCACAACATATCAGGCCAACTTCTCACAACTACCACCTCATTGGAGCCTTATCTGTCCTGGTTGATGTCGAGTTTTGAGCAGCACTTGTTGATCAGGTTTCGCCTGAACTATTACCATCTCATGTTAGCCGTTCCAAGGGGCTCTCATAGAGGCCAAGTGCTACCACCCTGCGGCTGCGACAATAAGTCTCTGCAGGATCTGGTGCACTTTTTATTCATCTGCCCTTTTTATGATACACCCCGGAGGTTCTATCTGAAGCCGCTCTTAAAAAAACAGAATTTTACCCAGGTTAGACCTCCCCTTTACTACTTGCAACTGCTAAAGCCTGAAATCACTTTATTTGTGACTGGTTTTTGAAAAACAAATTGTGTCTGCGTTTAAAAGAGTGATTGGCCTATAGGACCCGGGCTCTAGTGCTGGCTTATCCTTCTTTAAAATCACTATAATGTCAGCGCCTGCCCATGAATGTGGTACCGATCTGCCTAACTGTGCCAGTCTAAAGATCTCTAACATATTTTCCCCGAGTAGGCCCCAAAAAATCTTATCAAATTCAGCCGGTATTTGGTCTGGTCCTGTGGCTTTTCCCGCTGGTAGTTTATTCACAGCCTCCCTTACTTCTTGTAGTGTTAATGGGAGGTCTAGTTCCTCTTTAGCCTCCTGATCTAGTATATCGTGCGGTATCTCTGCCAAGTACTCTGTAATCTTCTCATCTGTATTACTTAGATTTGATTCATATAGGTTGCCATAAAAGCTCCCAAAAACCTCCTGTACCTCTCTTATTAACCACATTTCCTAGGCTATCTCTAATTTCCTTTATATCCCCTGCTGATAGGTTTTGTCGGGTGCGTATTGCTAGGAGGTGTCGGACTCTTTCATTAAATTCATAGCACTTTTCTTTCTTTGCCAAAAAATTCCCTGCCGCTTTCTGTGCCAGACTTACCTCTGCCTTTGCTTTATTCAATTCTATTTCCAATAGTATCCCCTCTATTGATTCTCGTTTAGATATAGCCATAATTAATCTCTCTTCTAGAGTCCCCAATTCCCTCAGCCTATTATCCATCCTGATCTTCTCCTTCTTAGTTCTTTCTAATGTATAACTTAGTGTTTTCCCCCTAACGCCAGCCTTGAATGCGTCCCAAGTCATATTAATCGAGGCTGTATTCCTATTAACCTCCCAGAATTGTGGAATCCATTCCTGCATATGCCTTATATACCCAGGCTCCCTCAATAGGCCTCTCTCAAATGTCCACATGCTATTTTTGCCCACACTCCTAATGACCAATGGCAGATTTAACACTAGTGAGTTATGGTCCGAAACTACCCTGGGCAACCTTTCTAATTTAGATTCACTCATTATTGATATTGATATAAAAAAATAGTCTAGTCTAGTTACCATCTTGTGGGGAGCTGAGTAAAACGTACTCCCTGTCCCTATTGGGTTCTTTTCTGCCCATACATCCACCAAGGCATTGTGTAGCACCATGTTGTGTATGGCCTTGCATGTTTTTTTCTTTCGTCCGACATATCCTCCTCTGTTCAACATACTCGCCCCATCCAAGCCATTAATGTTAAAATCTCCACAACATATTATAGGTTCAGGCCATAATGCGAGTTCTATGTCTAGAAATTCAAAAATCTCTGGTTCATCATCATTAGAGGCATAAACTGATACAATTGTGTAACATCCAGAATGTGTTTCCACCTCCACAATTACCCATCTTCCCTCTTGATCCTCCTTTTTCCTTTTGAGTTTAACTGCCCCTTTTTTAGCCAATATGGCAACCCCTCTTGTTCTAGTTTCTTGTTTTGTATGGGCAAGAGTATCAAACCCCATTTGTTCCAACAGGAATTTTTCCTTTCCTGTAATGTGTGTCTCCTGCAGGCACATTATCTCCAATCTAAGCATTCTTAGCATGGCAGCGACTTTCTGTCTTTTATCTCCATTATTCAAGCCACATACATTTATAGAAATAATCCTTAATGCCATTTAAATTTTTCTAGGTTTTCCCATCTCGAGCATCCTAGTATTTCCATTCTACCCATGAAAACTCTTAGTGACACATCCTTCTCTCTGTTGTTTTCCTTTTTGTCTTTTTGTGCTATTTTTCCCCAAATTCCAGCCTCCCCCTTCCCCCCTCTGTACCCCTCCCTCCCCGCAGCACCCCCCCTCCCCCATGACTCCCACCCCCCTTCCACAGGCAAATAGGTCACACATGACCTATATGTGACTGCTGTGTGATGTAAAGTCGCCTCCCTCTCCCTCCTCCTGTTCCATCTTTTCTCCCCTCCCTCCTGTTTTGCTGCCCTGACCCCTGTGCTACATCTCTATCCTGCGTTAATGTACATCTAACAATCTGAACAATTATCTGTTTCCTCTTCCCTTGTTCATCTCGGTAAGTTCTGTTAAATATTCTTCTGCCTTTACCTCAGAAAAAAACATCCTAGTGCAACCGCCTGTGATAATCTTCAGCTTTGCAGGAAACATCAAGTAAGCCTCTGCCCCTTGTTGCTGGTAAGGTGCTATCATTTGTCTGAGCCGCCACCGTCTCTCCACAGTAACGTGGCAGAAATCGGGTCGGGCGAAGAAGGTTACTCCCTGAGCTGTTTTTTTAGAATCTGGTCTGGCTTTTTCAATTATTTCCTGCCTTGCCAAATAATTCCCACAAAAAAGTAGCATGGCGCTAGGCAAATGATCCTGTCTACCATCTTTCTTCTTTTTGTTTGACAATTGGAACCTGTGTGCCCGTTGGACTTCTAGCTCCCATTGCCGATGAAATTCTGGAAAAGCCTCTTTCAGTAACTTAATAACAAATCCTCTTGGGTCCTGCCCCTCCACCCCTTCCTCAAGCCCAAGGAGTATCACGTTATTCCGTCTCTGGCGGTTCTCAAAGTCTTCGATTTTCCACTGCAGGTCCTCTGCTATTTTAGTCTGTTCCAATTTGAATGACTGCCAGTCTGTAATCTCGTCCTCTATTTTGCCCGTCCGTTCCTCTACATGGACGACTTTCTCTTCAACCTCCTTGTATCTTTTGTTAATTTTCCTTATTGATGCTTGAATTTTCTTAGTGTCATGTCTGGCTCTCCGGCTCTCTGTTCTCGCTTCAGCCTGCATTTGTTTTAATGTGTTAAACATCATGTCCATCGTAGCATGTTGTGAGGCTCCAGATTCCCCTCCTCCTGTTGCTCCACCTTCCCCTTGTAGAGCCTCCTGATAGACGCATAAGGTTGCTGAATAGTCCCATAAAAGTTTTTTATTAGTTTTATCTGGGGAGCCCCCTCGCCTTGCGGTTGGTTTCCTCCTTTTCCTTGTATTTCTATCATCACTCTCCTCTGTGTCTGAACTAATTTCTGTTGAAATTTTGCCTTCTTCTTCACTGGAGGTAGTATCTGACCCTGCATTGACAGAGAAAAATGTATCGCCTTCCCTTTCTCTCTGAGATTCAATGCTTGCCAGGCTCCCCCACTTTGCACACTTAAGCTGATTCATATTATTAGCCATTTCCTCCTCAACCTGTAAAAGTGCATCCAGCATCTGGGCATTATTAGCGTTTCTGCTCTCTTTGCCGCTCTGATTACATCTGATTCAGGCCCCTGACTCCGCGGCTTATTCAGGTTACCGCTCACCTCTTCCAGCTCTCCTGTCTCTGATGCTCCCGCCGAAGACGCGCAGTCCGTAGCTGGGTTTGTTTGTTGCTTGGCAACCGAGACGCTTACGTCCTCGAGGACGGCTCCCATTGCTCTCGCGTCTCCGTTGGCGTCTTCATTGGAGTTCCCTGCCGGAAATTGTTTTGCTGGCGACTTAACTGCTACGTTTGCTGTGGGCCTCGCACTAAAGGACTCCGATAAGGTAGGCTGTCTGAAGGTCGATTCCTTGGCGTCTTTTGTAGCCGCTGACCTGTTGCTTCGTGCGGGGGCGTCTTTATTTTGCCCAGATACTGTGAGCGGTACCTCGTTTCGCGTAGCGGTGGATTTTACTTCTGTTTTCCTCTCTTTCTCGACTTTTCTTTGTTGAGTTTTCTGAGCCATAGTTGGTGCTGGGGTCCCGCGTTTGCTTGGAAGGGGGACTTTGGGAATCGTACCGGTTCCTAGCGGCTTATTCGCGGTAACCGCTCTAGGCAGTGTTTTCTCTTTTTCCTTATCCGGCTTTTCATTCTTTCCTCGCTGTGACATTCAAATCAGGCTGTTACAGATCACTGTCCAGTGATTTCGCGCAGTTTTAATCACTGTCTCAATCACTGTCAAAGTTCTTTTTTTGAGTCTCGTTTCTGCAATATTTGGCCCTCTACACTGTGTACCAGCTATCCAAAAAAACAACCGCATAGCTAGCGCCGGCGTCACATCAGGGCAGCATCCACGTCCTGCAAGTCGGGAGAGGGCGTATGTGCGACTATCCACTACACCCCACTAGCGGCCATCTTGCCCTCTCAAAGCCAATGTGTTCAAAATAGTTAATGAAAACAAATTTGTATCTTCAAAATGACTAGCTCAAAGACTAAGTAAGGTTATTGAGGGGTTAGTTATCACTTCACAACATGGCTTTATTCCTGGGAAAGGTACGACTCAGCACACTAGGCAAATGATTACTATTCTGGATGCCGCGGAAGTGACAGGAGATCCTGTCGCGGCCATATTTCTCGATGCTGAGAAGGCTTTCGACAGGGTCTCCTGGGACTATTTGTGGAGGGTTATGAAGTGGTTTGGGATAGGCGAGGGCTACATCAAGGCTATCCAGGCCCTTTACGAACAGCCAACAGCAAGGGTAAGAATAAACAGAAATTACACAAAGGCAGTTCAGATCAGACGAGGGACCAGACAGGGCTGCCCAGCCTCACCCTTTTGTTTGCTTTATATCTGGATCCATTTTTAAGAAAACTAGCAAGCAATATTAATATCTACCCGGTTACACTGCATGGAAGTGAGTAAAAGTTATTCGCATATGCAGATGATGTGGCTATCATAACACCAAAGCCAGGGAGAGCGATAGCTGAAATAGAGCAGGAGGCCTTGAATTTTGGGATTATTGCAGGTTATTCGATTAATAAAGGCAAAACCCAGATTGTGCAGAATAAGTACACAATACACCAATTAATTAATTAATTAATTGTGGGTTTATATAGCGCTAGGATAGACTCCCGGAGGAGTATCTCCGCGCTTCGACCGCTGCGAAACCCTTCCTGGCTTCCCTGAGAGATGGTCCCTTAATGGGTATCTCCAGGGTGAGACCAGGCATCCCCGGCGGTCTGGTGGGGCCGTTAGTGCAGATGAGGCAAGCTTATGCCCAGAGTTGCCGAGTGTGATCGCTGATCAGAGTGGGCACCGAGGCGAGAGAATTATCGAGTCCGCTGACCCTGGTCCAGAAACCTGCCGCGTCGGGAATCGAACCCTGGTCCCGGGCCGTCCTCTGCTCTCGGGTCTGCCGCCTCTAACCGGTGAGCCACACTACTGCACTCCAATATACTAGAATAGTCCCCGAAGCCACATATCTAGGGGTAAAGGTGAACACCGATTTAGATAATCTAGTAGGGCTTAATATGAACCCACTATTAGATAAAGTAAAAAGAAATACCGAAAGGATTCACAATTTACACCTGACACTAATGGGTAGGATAAACGTCATTAAGATGATCACTTTTCCGAAATTTCTGTACCTTTGTTAGACCGATCCCATTGTTTTTCGATCAGTCTTGGTTCAGGAAACTGGAAATAATACTTAATAGACTGATCTGGGTCCAAGGGAAGACTAGAAGAGCGTATCGATACATGGTACTTCCGAGGGCGAAGGGGGGATGGGGGGCCCCGGATTTTAGACTCTATTATTGGGCAGCAGTTTTGCAGTATACACAGGGGTTATTAGGTGGTGGGGGAAAAGAGATACAAATGTATATAGAGCACTAGTGGGGGAGGAAGCAGAGAATGGCCTGTTGAAAACAGTTGACTACAACTACTTTAAACATACTAGGTTTAAGACTCTACGAGCAGCATACAATGTTTGGAAGGTGGTGGCGAAACAAATCTTGGCATTGGCAGATATAACTACTACACACGCCTGTATAATAATCATTCACTGCCAGGGGACATATTCAGGGACGCAACTATGAAGGATTGGGACAATAAGGGGATCAAGAAGATAGGGGATTTATTGGACACGGAGGGGGTGATTCGACAATTTCAGGATTTACAAACGAAATACGGGATAATGGGGAACAACTTTTTTAAATATCTACAGATAAGAAGTTATCTCGCAAATAAAAGAGGTGGATTAATAGGGTTTGAGCATAGTAGAATTATGGATTATTTTGAGAGGACGAACCACTGTACAATTAGACAACTGTATGCAGAATTGTATATATTAAAAACTGATGATAGAGATAAATTTGCTACCAAATGAGTGGAAAAGGTGGGCGCGTTATTGGAGGATCTACAGACATCTTTGGATTTAGGGCATACAGTTCTATGCTCTGCGACATTACAATCGCAACATTATAAGACACTATACTCCCTATATCACACGCCAGCCAGAATTGCACAGTGGGGTGGAGACACAGGAATCACTTGTCCACGCTGTGATGCAAGAGAGGCGGACATTGTTCACATGTTCGCCCAATGCCCGCAACTATATACACTAAAAGGGGCAATTGAGGATTTTTTGGAGAACTCACTGGGAATTAAGAGTAAATTGTCGGATAATATAATAATCCTAGGAGTGTCGGGAGGGACAGAGGACCACCATATAGAATTTCTGTTTATGGTAGCAGCGGTGTACCGAATTGGAATTGCAAGGGCATGGCTCGACAAGGTTCCCCCAACATTTCAAACGTGGATAGCAAGGTTGATCTCCACGTATAATTAGGAGAAAGCTATCTACAAAAGGAAGGGTAGGAGGGCGAGAGCATTGGGTGAAAGAATCTGGCAACCATTAGATCTGTGGAAAAATAGTTAGAACTGTGGAAGGATACCCACGGTCGGATTAGGAGAAGAAAGGAGTAGATATAAAGTACTTAATGTTAATGTTATGAATTGCATCAAATTTGTTGATATTGTTTGGAAAACACTTGAGTGAATATGATTTTATGTTTTGAATTCTTTTTGTGCTGTATTGGAAAATACTGTAAAATGGGGTGAAAACTTTGAATAAAAAGATTTTTAAAAAAAATTGTGACTGGTTTTTTAAAATCTGCTATAAGACTTAGAAAGAGTAGGGAATGATAATCTGTTTAAGTACCGCTGTCATTTTTATACCTGCTTATCTGTGATTGTTGTTATTAATAAAAAAATTTTAACTGGGTATTTTATGCTTGTATATCATGTTTTTATTGTGTAAATGTTATTATTGATTAATGTGCTTTTATGGTCTTTTCTGTCTGAAAAACCGAATAAAGATACTTGATTTGATTTACTGACTGCTTTTTTTTGTTGTGGTGTCAAATTATTTAGTAAACTTTTCATTATTTTTCTAAATTGGTTCAGGATTTTTCTTGTGTTGTGTTTCATTTCATTACTGTTTGTGTGCTGCACTTCACATGCTGCATCTAAGTAAAGTCTGAGGGGCAGATTTACAAGCCTCTCGCGCTACTTTTGTGTCACTTTTCCCATGTTAAAAGGGATGCAGGAGTGGCGCAAGGGGCTTGTAAATGTGCCCCTGAGTGTTTTGTGGCGAGCTACCAAAGGGTAGGTTAATTAAGTTAATCTTTTTGTTCACCCAAAAAAGGATTGTGGTTGTTGCTTGATTTGGGTTTACAACCCCCCTCAAGCAATAACTCATTTTTTTACATTCTCCTATCAAAGTGGAGAGCTATTGAAAAGTTTCTGAATTCAGTCTTACACCTGCGATATATAAAAAGTGAGGAATCTGCAGGTAGACAAAGTATCCACTAGTGTAGTGTAGTTCCTATATTCCCAATAGGCTCTGCGCATTGGAATATTATATCCTAAAGATTTGACGTAGGACTTATGTCAATAGGTCTCTATCGAATATACTAAACTTTATTGTGTGTGTGCCAGCTAACTCAGAGGTCACTAGAATCTTTCTCGAATACACAAGAAGGGATTTGTTTCTGACAACCGCATAAACATGACAACTTTGTTTCCCAAGAATAATAATATATCTCTCAGTCGTGGAAAAAATAGATAACTAGTTCAATCAGTCAATCGTGCATGCTTCGTTTCTACAGAGTGGCAGAGAAATAGTGAGACAGACGTTTTCAATAAAAAGGGTTTATTGAACAGTCTTCTTTCTCATTCATGAGAAGTGAACTGCTACAATCGTTAGGCAGACTGCAAAGTATAATGCGTACAGCGTAAACAGTAATATGAAATAATACTGTAAAAGCATTCTATGGTTTCTAATCCATATAAAAATACATACATAAATAACATAGACTAAAATACTCAACTGGTGCTTCTAAAATACGCCTACCCCAATGTACCTAACCTAGGTGTAGTACGAGGGAAGAAGTAAGTATGGTCTTTTGCATAGGTTTAGTTTGGCCAAGAATCTACCAAATGTTTCTCTAGATCTAATCAGCTTCATATCTTTGAATGAAGCAGGTCTGGTATCTCTGTCTCGGGACTCGAGTTCCCAACACCCCGCAAGGGGAGTCAGAAACACTGGAGCTGGATTCTCGGCAGGAGAAAGGCAGCTTCCTAATCAGTGCGTCAGCTGGAGAGTCAGCTTCCTTCGGCACCTGCTGTAGCGAGCAGCGTCGGGCAAGTAGGTCTTTGAACTGCTCCGAACCACTGTATCTTGCTATAGCAAGTGAAGGTATATTTATACCTTTAAGGTGTTTAGGAATGCCATAGTTTGACGTAAAGTTGGGCATATGAACGTCATGAACCCCTGGGGAATAGTTGTTCATTGTAAAGTAACTAAGTTCTTGGAGAAATCAATATTCAAGCAAGGAGAAGTTCCCTAACGGCTTAAGCTGGTTTTCCAAGAAATCGTTGTGACGTTTGGTGAACGGATGGAAGTAGCCATGCCTGTATTTGGGTAGCATGGGCTATGCCTGTTAGAAATGGGGTAGCCAATTCTACGGGGGGTAGCATGGGGCAGAGCAGGCAGGCCAAACACCTGAGGACATGTGTGAAGCATCCACGCAGTACGCACAGACGACACACCAGGCACAGCACAAAAAGAGACACAACACCAGTTCAGATGGAAAAGAATAACTTTTGTTTTGTCTCAAATATGCAAAAGCAAACACAGTAATCACAATGCTGCACCAACTGGCGCCAGGGCAATATATACACGGGGATTATTTACGGGGTAAATGAAAAAGAAGAAAAAGTAAGTCCATTAATTCCAGGGCTGAAATAAAAACATAGGGCATTATCATGTGGTATCGAACCTCAGGCAAAAACATCTGCCATAAAGCCTCTTAGCAGGACATTCACCTTAGGCCTAGAACATCAGGATGAGTAAGCAAGTGGCCATTGGCATCCACATTAGGCACGCTAGAATAGGCAGAACACACAATTTAGCTAGAAACACAGTGAGCATATAAATGGCATCAACACCTTGGCCGGAATCCCCTCCCTTAGGCATAAAACCTGCTTAGTCTCATGAGATAGGCAACAGGACATTAGTTAAGCATACGTATAACCATTCCTTGAGAACTCAGGTAACATTTCATTAGGTCGGCCTAGGTAACAATACTTGTCTCAGACAGATTCTTTATAGCCACAGTTCCTAGGATCAGGACCATTAAACACATGAACTCCAACTTATAGGGCCCCTCCAAGATAGGAACACCGCTCCCTTCTGTAGGGCAGGGTATCAGGAACTCTCCCCTAGCCAGGGGTTAATATTATGCCCCAACACAGCACAAGGGTCGCAGGGTACTTCAGGGGTCTAAGACAGTGGTAACTGGAGAAGTCTCTTCCAAATAGTCTGGCCCAACGTTGCAGGTGCCCGCTGCCAGACTGGGCACCTGAAAGGGCAACACTGTTCCTGGGGGCGGGCACCGACCCTGTGCCCCGACACACCCCCAACCACCACGACAGGGCCCCACTCACCGGGCTCCTCTCTGGTCTCAGG
Organism: Lissotriton vulgaris; assembly: GCF_964263255.1. Lineage (NCBI taxonomy): Eukaryota > Metazoa > Chordata > Amphibia > Caudata > Salamandridae > Lissotriton > Lissotriton vulgaris. The sequence continues at coordinate 1,340,346,356 of NC_141695.1, read as the reverse complement.
CAGTCCCCCACACAGCTCCGCTCACCGGCCGTTCCGGGGCTCTTCTTCTGCCTCCTCAGTCTTCCCCGGGCGGGTCCTCAGGCACCGATCCTGGGCCTCGAACGGAACTGCATCTGTGGCTGGGCTCGACTTCCTGGTAGCCTCACAGGGCTCCTCTCTGCACACAAGGCCCTGTCTCCTTTCCAGTGATGGCCCAGCGCGGGGTAGTGACCGGCAGGGGGGACTCCCTCCAGTCCCCTGCCGCAAACTGGGCTTCCTCTGCTTCTTTCTGCGCCCGCCTTCGTGGGGCGGGACTGCCGGGGATAACTCCCGCCTCGCGCCAATCTCTGCGCGGCTTCCAGGAGGCGCGGACACCCCAGCCAATAGGTGCGCGGCAGGACGGGGGCGCGGTCGATAACGTAGCTGGCGCCCCCATCACGTGATGGTGGCAGTTCAGGCCTCCCAGGCCCAACGCGGGCCTCTGCAATGCTGCGGTGGCCCTCTCCTGGCTTCCGGGGCTGCAGATGGAACGCGGGCAGCAGCTGGGGCTTCCTTTCACGCAGCGCCCGGGCGGTGATGCAGGAACACAGCATTTGCGTACCTGTCGCACCCCGGGGCGGCAGTGAGTACCTCGGCAGCGCTTCACCCGCGCGTCCACTCTGGCACCCTAGAAGTGCGGGGTGGCCTCCCCCCTTCGGGTTCTAGGCACTTGCTCCTCTGGCAGCACGCCTGCAGGGTAGGCTCCCACTGGGGCGCAGACGCAGCACTCTCCCTCTTCTTGCTTTGGGCTGCGGCGGTGACTCCAAGCGGCAATTATGCAGGGTGGGCACCCGCTGAGTTAATTAAGGCGCCAACGCAGGGTAGGCTCCAGTGGCGTTTACCCACACACTGGGGCAGTTCTCCCATTTACCTCCAAGGCATGTAAAGCACCGCCGCTACTCAGGGTGGGCACCCTCAGCGCTTTAAGCTAAACAGTTCTCCTAAGCCAGGCAGCGATTCGGTAGCAAAGCATTATGGGGCATAAAGGCAGCCTCTTGCAGCTGCAATGATGGCGGTAACGGTCTTAGCAGCACAGCACTTTGGGAGGCACAGCTCTCTTAATATAGTGCTTAGGAGGCTCAACGCTTTACCTGACGTTCCTCAATAGCAGCGCTCACAGATTCCCAGCGCTGCAGGGGCCACACACTCCTCTCTTCTCCGGGCACTTTTAATGCAGCGCCCACGTGGCGCCGGGTCCCACCATCAGCTTCGGGCACCTAGGATGGCGCTCTTTCTTCAGGGGCCAGTTCGCAGAGCAGCAGGCACTACTGGGCAAGGTCAGCAGTCAGTGGGTACACATCAGGACAGGGCGGTAGGCTTTCACCATCCTCCACTGTAGCATGGCACTCCTCCTGTACAGCAGCCTGTACTCCTGCAGTGGGGCTTCCACTAGCCCTGTGGACAGCAGAGGGGTTTTAGTTGGGTGCAGGGTCCAGCACACAGGCCCAAGTGGCGGTTTTCCCTGGCAGCAGGTCCCCTCACGCTCATGTCCCTGAGCACATGGTGGCACAGCCCCCCTTTTTATATGCCCCTCACCCAACCTACCAGTCACTGCCGGAAGCTTCTAGAATCCTCTGGGGAACTGGTTCTAACTGGCAAAGAGGGAGGAATAGAGCACCCTGGGTGCCAGGCTTTCCCTCCAAATGCTGGGATGGCTGGGTACCAAACAACTAGACCGCTAACCTACTGCAGTCAGGTGGCACAACACATAGCCATGGCATCCATTTTAAATGCAGCCATTCACCAGGGTGCATTTCCACAATGGGGGGGTTAATAAGTGCACACACCATTGCATTACATTTTCACATTAAACAGGGCATCTCACACCACACATGGCCTATATATGCCTTTACCATGGCGGAGACATCCTAACACAGGGGGGTGAAAAGCAAAAAAGTTTGGGGGAAAATGGGCCAAGTCCAACAATGCCTAAATAAGGGCTTGATTTCTATGCCTATATAAGTTCAACGTGGGGGGCGTGGCAGAGCGCCTATGGTGGAGGTCGCCTGAGAGCTCGGCTCCGCGATCGAGCCGCCAATAATCCTGATAATTAAGCGATTGCCGATCCCCAACCCACAAGAGATTGTGTGGGAAGGGACGCTCGACTGGAGACCTGAAACGAAAGTTGCCGGCGGAGCCTGTGGACGACTAGAAGGGCTTGGCGAGATCCAACGATTTCGGACGGAACCGCGGACAAAATGGCGCCCAAGCAGCGATGCCTATTCTTGAGCAGCCGGCGACTCACGGAGCCTGGGGCTTGTGCTGGACCCCCACGCCCACTGATTCGCGCCGACTGCCCGGACCGCTGGAAACGCCCGTTGGCTTCCGCGCGGCGGCTCCCGCACACGCCCGCCGCGCGGCTTCTATCGGAAGCTGTATATCAGACCGGAGCCCTGGGAGGGGAGCGCTTGCGGGACGTTGAGGGCTAGCGGAGCCGACCTGTACCCCGGCGGACCCCTGGTGAGTGGGGTCCCCCTCCTGGCTGAGGGTTTGGACGGAGCGATCCGCCCTCCCGGGCTGCTGGGGTGAAGCGGGTGCCTGGGGGTCCTGCTTGCGGTCCCCCGAGGGGACGCCCAACATGGCGGCCGGAACACTGAACTGCCATTGAAAGGGCTGAGTACGGGGCTCGGCGCTTTCGGCCTACAATCATTTGGCGGTCAGCCCTCTCCTGTAGCGGAGCCTGCCGGAGTGTGCGAGAGCCGGAGTAGATACACTGCCTGCTCCTGGAGCCTGAACTGTGGGTCGTAAGCGGACCGAAGCGACAGAAGCGAAAGATCGGCACCCTGCGCCCTATTGAGGCCCGGGAGGGCGACGGAGTGTGCTGTGGAGCCTGAGCGAGGTGGAGAAGTGGCGACGGCCCCGGAGGTACACCGTGGGGCAGTGTTTAGCGTTGCTGGAAGTGTGGGGCGGGCCCCCCCACCCCCAGTGACTAAACCACGAGTGGCTGAGGCCGGCCTTCGCCTGGACCGCTGGCGGCGCCGCCCGGAGCAGAGACAGCCTGTTCGGGGACTGGGGCGAGTGGTGGCCCGCTGCTGAGTTTGTTATAGGTGCTGCCGCTAACTAGACCATCGTCCCCAGTGGGGGTCCCGCTGGCCAGACGTACAGGCCGCAGTAGCCTTCTGGTGCTGGGAGCCGGAGAGACTTTGCTTAATGCTGCCCTGATCTGGTGTTCCTGCTCCACGGCGTGGACGGCCTGATGGTGGGTTCCCCATAGCTTTTCATTTGAGCTCGAGCAGGGCACGGCCGAGGGAAATTCCTCTCGGAGAGCGGAGGCCAGTGGGCCGAGGTGGGATTTGTTAATATACGTCTGCCGTGGAGCGGTTTGCCCTATGCTTATCCCGATCAGTGTTGGACGCTACGATTAATATGGGGAAACTGAAGGGAGCCAAGAGCAATACACAATCTACATCAGACGCGGAGATGCCGGACAGGGGAGAACAGCCAGACCCAGAGACGCCACGAGACCCGCATCTCCAACACCAACTGGACAAGAACTTCACGGCGAGAACGGACACACGAGCGGCACTCCAACAAGACATAGCACAGGTTGCAACGGGTCTCGGATTGCTCAGGGCTGATCATGGTAAGCTCTCGGATAAGGTCAAGGAGGTGGAAAAAGCGGTCGGCAAACTGGAGCCGACGCAAAAGTCACTCTCTGCCACTATGACGGATGTCTTGGCCCGAATTGACGCACTGGAGAAAAGGGCAGAGGACGCTGAAGGCCCAATCGACGGAACAACATCCGGATAGTAGGGCTACCGGAAAGAATTGAAGGGAGAGACATGGTTCATTACCTGGAAGAATGGCTCCGAACGGCGGTGGCACCTGAGGGGTTATCCTCATTCTACACGCTGGAACGAGCGCATAGGGTTCCGTCCAGGCCTCTGCAGCAGGGCCGCCCCCCGCGCCCAGTGGTTGCGCATCTGCTACACTACCGGGACAGAGATCTGCTACTTCACAATGCCTGGTTGAACGGTACCTTCCAGGTAGAAAACAGTAAGGTCAACATCTTCCCGGATTATACTTATGATACGCAGCGCAAAAGAGCCTCTTTCTTAGCGATCAAACGAGAGCTGAGAAGCGAGAGTATACAGTACTCCTTACTGTTCCCAGCCAGACTCCGAATAATAGTGGATGGTACTACCAAATTTTTCGATACACCTGATGACGCGTGTGGCTGGCTTTAACTGTACAGAGCTGGGAAGGATGGCCCTGGTTCACATTTTTCAACAGTACCTGAGGAGAAGCCGCGGCGGAAGTTCAGATGGATTCGCAATGGTCGAAGTAGACTTGGGCCACCTTCATTACTGGAGACGGCGGCGGAGAGGCGAGGGGTTTTGGAGGTGGTGTCCAACATATCGGGGTCACAAGAGGCACCCATGACGGAGGGCACAGATTCTGGCAGAGGTGAAGACCGCTCGGACACAGAGTACTCCGAAACTGACAGTGTGCCCCTGCCCACGATCACTCCGGAGACGGCTGAAGGAATGTTAGATGGACAATGAAGACTCTTGGGGAGCTGTTCCGAATATGGGATGGACTTTGGCGAAATGCTTACTATGTTCAGCGAGAGGGGATTACTAGCCTGCTAATAGCTGGGTTGGGGGTGAAGCTTTGAGCTGACCATAAGTCATTAGAGCTCGATCGCATACAGGAAGTTCGAGCAGAGGGCGGCTTCCCGCCAGTACTCGGCCCCCCACATTGCCCCTAAGGCAAGCCTGCGGTGACTACCGTCGGGATTCTTTGACTGGTTTTTGGGGGAGAGTTTGGATGGGAACTAGATTGCTATCTTTGGGTCCTGTTCTGGGGGGGATGGAGGGGTTTGGGAATGTTATATTGTTGGGGGGTGGGCACACCATCGTTGCAGGGGATTTTCTTTATTTGAACCAAGTGGAAATTGAGTGGAGGAGGGAGTGCAGGACATTATGGGACAATGGGTGAATTATCTAACTTGAAATGCATTACCTGGAACGTACGGGGGCTACATACTATGACAAGACGACACAAAGTACATGCTTACTTGGTACGCAGAGGGGTCCCAATAGCGTTACTGCAGGAAACACATCTAACAAAGACAGAAGGGATAGCATTGCAACGCAGATGGAGAGGACAAGCATAAAACACTACATATTCAGCTTATGCTAGGGGCCCGCTGATTTGGATTAGGGCTGGGGTCCCTTTCCAGATGACCAAACACATGATAGACCCTGAAGGGCGGTTTGTGGCCAAAGCGGGTAAACTGGGAGGCAAGGACATAAACATTTGCAGCATTTACGCACCTAATGTGGACCAGTTAACCTTCCTCGCGACACTGTCGGGCTCCCTGGTCCACTTCTTAGTGGGACCACTACTGATGGGAGGCGACTTCAACTCAGTGGTAAATGTGGCCCTTGATAGGTCGCACCCCCCGCTGGCAGACTCCCCAACACACCGAATAGCCAAGGGTAGATTGGAGTGGCAAACAAAGTGGGGTCTGACCGACATTTGGCGAGCCCAACATCCACACACCCGAGATTACTCCTATTTTTCGGGAATGCACGAGCTCCATGAGAGGGTGGATGCGCTCTTGTGTTCCACAACGCTGGTACCCACAATTACCAAAACCGAATATCTGACGAGGACGATCTCAGATCGCAATCCTCTACTAGCTGACGTGCGGTGGTTTCCGGGCGCCTCCTGTGTTCCTACCTGGAGATTACGCCCCGAAATGCTAGAAGACCCACTTTTCCACAAGGAATTGGGGGAGAGGATCACTAACTACTTTGCAGAAAATGAAGGCACGACTAGGGAGAGAGCGACGGAATGGGATGCCTTCAAGGTAGTTGTAAGAGGCTATTGTATAGCTAAAAAGGTAGGAATGCGTAGGGTGCTTTTAGACGACCTCAGTAAAGCAGATAGGAAACTCCCAGAAATGGAGCTCTTGCGGCCCGGACCCCCTGAGCTGCAACAACAGAGTGCAGCGGCGAAAGAAGCGGTGGCAGTCGAAGTAGAAAGGCTGCGTAGCTTCGACCACAAGACTTACATAACCAGGTCCCTCGCAGAGGGAGATAAATCGGGAGCATTGCTGGCCTGGCTGGCCAACCCCATGAGATGCAGCTCCCCCACAGTATCTATGCGTACAACTGAGGGCGTGTAAGTATATACTCAACCTGAAATTCTTCACAGTTTTTCATGTTATTATGAAACTGTATATCAGAGTAGATTGATAGCGGGTACCTCGGCCATAGACGACTTTTTAGAAGGACTCCCCTTTCCGAAGTTAGAACCCGAGCAGGCGCAGGACTTGGGCAAAGACATTGAAATAGGGGAAATCTGTTGCGCCATAAAACGAATGGCACGCAATAAAACCCCGGGGCTGGACGGACTACCCATTGAATTTACGATAATTACATTGACCTGTTGGCTCCACGACTACTGGTAGTACATAAAGAGGCGAAACAACTAGGGTGTCTGCCACGCACTATGCGCGAGGCGTTGGTGATCCCCCTGCTTAAACCTGATAAATAGAGCAACGATACGGCGTCCTACAGACCGTTGTCGATGCTCACAACGGATTACAAAATCTTAAGTAGCATCCTAGCATCCAGACTGCTGGAACACATGACCACTCTGGTTCATGTGGACCAAGCAGGTTTCATACCTAAGCGCAACACCACCATGAACATACGCCGCCTGGTTCTTCTGTTAGAGGAGGACCATGAGGAGGCCCCTCACCCCATGATACTATCGGTAGACTTGGAAAAGGCGTTTGATAGCTTGGAGTGGGAGTACCTCCACAGGGTGCTCAGCTGTTACGGGGTGGGAGAGGGATATCTGCAATGGACTTCCGTGCTGTATGCTTCAGCATTGGCAAGAGTTAAGTCGGGTGCGCTGATCTCCCCACAATATCCGGTGGAAAGAGGTTCGAGGCAGGGGTGTTCGCTATCTCTGTTGCTTTTTGTGCTGGCAGTAGAACCCCTAGCAATGTCGATCCGCACGGGGGCCCATTATAGGGGACTACGGACCTTATCGGGGCAACAGTTCATCTCCCTCTACGCTGACGACCTTTTGCTCTTCCTTGAGGATGCCGACGGAGCTCTGTCTGCAGCCGACACCGTATTGACCACCTTTGGTGAAATATCAGGCCTCAGGGTGAATTGGTCCAAGACATGCCTATTCCCAGTACGCAAAGGAGAAACCCAGCCCACCACGTCCAGGGCAATTAGAAGGGAACCCAATTGTCTGAAATATTTGGGGGTCTATATCTATCACACCCCAGCTGATGTATTAGAAGGTAACATCTCCCGCAGTATCAGAGCGCTGAAGGGCAGCATGTCCTTTTGGGCCACCCTCCCGCTGTCGGTAGCGGGTCGAATAGCACTGCTCAAGATGGTAGCGCTTCCTAGACTCCTATATTATTTTAAGACGCTCCTGATTTTGATTCCTCCCGCTGTATTTCGACACCTGAAATCATTGATCGTGTCCTTCCTCTGGGGAACAGGCCGACGCAGAGTGGCACTTGCAACTCTGATGAGACCCAAAGAGGAGGGGGGTTGGCTGTACCCGACTTCGAAGCGTATTACTTAGCAGCCCAATTACAGATATACACCCAGGAAATAGCATGTGAGTTCCGAGGACCTGAGGATACACGAGGCCTAGGAATACCTAGACCCGTACTTTCCTACATAGCAATGCAACAGAGACTAGCCCTTAGAGATCTTACACAAGAAGAACGTACACTTAGGCTATGCTGGAACCGAACACAGCGTAGAGCGGGAGTAAACCACCTCTACGCCCCTGAAATTCCGCTGGGGATGCTCACAGCATTACCACATGGTGGAGATTGGTCGCAACTGCAAAACTGGGAGGAGGCGGGGATCCAGGTCCTGGGTGATCTTTATGAGGACGGGACGTTATTACCGTTTCCGGCGCTCTTAGATCGTTTCGACATACCTAGAGGCGACTTTCTGCTGCATGCAGCGATTACGCTGGCAATATAGGCACACTGGAAGGGGGGACTTGAGGAGCCAAAGACGACAATGGCATGCCAATATACCATGATGGCAGCTGGAACGGTTAAAGCAGTGACATGCCTGTACACCAGGATGATTAATGAGGGGCTACCTCCGCTGGAGGCGCTTAGAGGGAAATGGGAAGCGGACATAGGAAGGAAATTCCTGAGACAACATGGGCGCAGCTGATGCGCCGGGCCTGGAAGAGTACGCGCAATGCGCGGTTTCAACTAGTCCACTTTTACATCCTACACCGGGCGTACCTGACCCCGGGAAAGATACAAAAATACTTTGCTGTAGATTCTGCGGCTTGCCCCAGATGTAAGGCAAGTGGAGTGGAGCTTGGCCACATGTTGTGGACTTGCCCTAGCATGACCCCTTATTGGAAATCGGCGGGGGATACTCTTAACGAAGTGACAGAGCGTGCATTGCAGTTTGACATGGCGGTTGGGGTCCTCCATTGGTTCCCGCATACCTCTTAAAACAAAGTTACCAGCAAATTCATAGATATGGGACTTATCCTAGCGAAACAAGAAATCACACGACACTGGAAGGCACGAACGGGTCCAGCAGATGCTAAGTGGCGCAATGAGTTCCATAAATGGGCCGGGGAAGAGAGCACCATGAGATTCCGACTGGCGCGGCGGCAGCAGAACGATAGAGCTTTAGAGACTGCGCATGCGTGGGAGGCACTGGTACAAGCTTTACGCGACTACGATACACGAAGCGACTCAGAAGACTGATACAATGACCGGACTACCTCCCCGTAACACGACAGGTACATTGCATGATTCCCCAACTGACGACTACGAGGCTCCTGACCCAAAACGACTGTCCCAACAACAATGCAACGATGACGGGGACTGGGAGAGGGGGTGGGTTGTTAAACTTTAATATATACTTCTGTAAGTGCCAAGGACACAGCGGATTGGATAGGAATGCCTATGCGGGGTGGCACCCTGCCGGACGGATCGCATTGGAGGCCAATACCTAGCTTTCAGTGACACAGACTCATCTTTGTAAGGTGGGGGGAGATGGGAATTGTTCCAATTGCTGGATGCTTGTGACAAAATCTAATAAAAATTTGTTATAAAAAAAAATTAATTTCAACGTGAATTGTACCTATATAAGGGCATGAATCGGGAAAATTCAATCGGAGCCTAAAACGCCACACAACACCCATTCTACTTTCTTATGTATGACATTACTAAGTTCTAAACACGTAAAACATATCTAAACATGATGTGTTAAAAACCCACCCAAAACACATAAAAAATGTATTGATACTGGTTGTACACGACAAGAGCATTTGTGCTGTATGCATTTAAAGCAATGTTTCATTCAAAGCATATAGTTTGACATTTGAAAATGCTATACAAAAGGGGGTGGTGATGGACGGAGCATCTGACCCAATCAAACACTCACACCCAGTCAACAGATCTGGGTTTAATCCATCACCGTTCTTTAGCCCACTCTGCCACCCCAGTTCAGACATGGCCATATGCAAATCAGTCTGACCCTGTGCATCATGGGAACAGTCCAGCCCGAACTGCCAAGCCATGGCTTCCCTGGACCGGATTCAAGCTTCTTAGGACCGGTTTCTGGCATTACAGCCGTCTTCAGCCAGGCGTGCTTTAATCCAGTGGCAAAGTGAGCAAAGTGAGCAAGTCCTTTGCTCACTTTGCCACTGGATTCAAGCAAGCAGGGCTTAAGATGGCTGAAAGGCCAGAAACCGGTCCTCGGAAGCTTGTTTCCGGTCCAGGGAAGGTTGGCTTGGCAGTTCGGGCTGGACTGTTTCCATGAGGCACAGGGTCAGACTGATTTGCATATGGCCATGTCTGAACTGGGGTAGCAGAGTGGGCTAAAGAAAGGTGATGGATTAAACCCAGATCTGTTGACTGGGTGTGAGTGTTTGATTGGTTCAGATGCTCCGTCCATCACCACCCTCTTTTGTACCGCTTTGTTCGCCATAAGTTGGCAGGGTATGCTCAGACGTGAGTCCCTTGCTCACTTTGCCACTGGATTCAAGCAAGCCGAGCTGAAGACGGCTGAAATGCCAGAAGCTGATCCTCGGAAGCTTGTTTCCGGTTAAGGGAAGGCATGGCTTGGCAGTTCGGGCTGGACTGTTCTCATGAGGCACAGGGTCAGACTGATTTGCATATGGCCATGTCTGAACTGGGGTGGCAGAGTGGGCTAAAGAACGGTTGTAGGAAGGTGGATATCTGACTATGGTTACCCCCAAACTTTTTGCCTGGTGTTTAGCTGGTTTTTGACTTAGTTGGCCTGGGATCCTGCTATTCAGGGCCCCAGGCTGATTGCTCTCTCCTTAAAATGGACTCCATGTACCCTAGGTGCATAACATAATTGGAACTGGTTCACCTTATAGGCCCCTGTAACAGTGTACCCTAGGTACCCAGGGCATAGGTGCATCCAAGGCCTACCAGGGGCTGCAGCACGTCTTGTGCCACCCCTGGCCTGGCCTTCAGATTTGACACAACTGGCTGATCACTCAGCTGGGGTAAGTTGGTGTAATCACCTCTTACTTAGATATAGTATCCCTATATCTAACCTTAAACTGGACACATGTTAACCTGTAAGCCATTCCTATGGAAGGCCCCTGCAATCCTGGGGGCAGAGTGCATGGTTACATGTGAGATGGTGCTCTAGCATGAGCTGAGCCTGTCTGCAGCTGTCGGGAACCAATCCCTAAGCTGTTCTGGGATATTGCCATACCATATACTCTTAAGTGCATTATAATCCTCGCGGTTATATGCTATCTTTGGTTTGGCTTTATCAAAACATGTCGAGTAAGGTGTCATACGAATTGGAATACTATCCCCTCGCCAGTTCTGGCGATGGGGATAGCATTCCACCCTTCTAGAGGGACACGACATGTGTGTAGCCTTAACCCCGGTTAAAGTTAACCAGAGCCTCAGCATCACAAAATGGATGCTGCCACCACAGACACATGTCTGACCTCCTGCTGCTGGGAGTCCTTCCAGCGAGGAGGGCCTGGACAAAGGGTTTCCTGCCTGGGGAGGTGCGAGCACCACCCCAGACAGGGTTTTGTGTATTGGGTAGGACAGGGCTGAATAGATTGAGACATGCCTGGGGCACACAAGGTGTCCCTGTGCATAAGCCAGCCCAAACCGGTTCTGGGGCTTTCCAGCCCCAGTCCTGGCGAGGAGCTGGACAAAGGAGAGGGGGTGTAACCACCCCCCTTCCTGGTCCCACCCATAGGGGAGGGACCTAGCAGGAGATCCACCCCTCAGATTGGAATAAGAGGGGGAGCAGTGCCATTGCACAGCAGATCATCCCGAAATCAACTTAAAACTAAGAAGAAGACTGGACTTCGACATTCTGCTGCACAGAAGACTGAAGAAGAATCTCCCTTGTGGCCAAGGAGTGACCACCCTGTGAACACAGGTACCAACCAGCAACTCGACGTCTGCTTTGCCGCCGCCTCCCGCCGGAGACCGAGCCCAGAGCCCGACAAGAACCAGACTCCCAGACCTCTCAGAGCCCGATCCACAGTCCCTGCGAAGAAGGGACCCGTGGAGGCACCGAGTGACGTGGGACCGGACCTCTTGAAAGACACCCGAAAAACTGACTGCGCAGCTTCTGAGGCATCCTCGACGTTGTGCTTTGGGGATTGAGAACCCCCACCACCGAGCAGCCCTTGCACCGAAGATCAGCCCTCCAGCATCTCCACGATCTGCGTGGGGCCCTTTTGCATTGTGCCACTCGACGCGCCATCCCGGCCACTAGCCACGCGGCCAGCGGCCATCTTGGCGACGAACCCGAAGATTTAAACAGCAGGTCTGGTTGCTCCAGACCTACCCAAGCTCCTGTGAAAAGGAGCACCCGCTCTGACCTTGCTGGTCCGAGTGAACAGCATCTTTCAACTTCTGCGTGGCTTGCATTTGCCAAGGCCTGTTTGCTCCGATCAGGTCGCCGACACCGCCAACAGCGAGAAGCCTACGTGGGACAGCTCGTGACCAACTCCTGGACGTCCTCGACCCCGGGTATCCACGTGGCTGCAGAAAGAAGCTACCCGACAACGCCTGTTTGCACCCGACATCACCTGGTTCCACTCTGGTTCCACGGCAGTCACTGGCTAGTGACTTTGAACACTGTCCCCTCTGCTTTCAGGTCTTCACATCTACAGATCCACCCTTGGATCCACCGGAACTCTTCTCATCGAGCCGCCTGCAGCATCTCCTGCTCCAAGCACCATCGACCAGCGTGACGAAACCCGACACATCTTCGACCCTGTGCACCCGCTTCCTGTGGGTGAGGTAACTCAGCTCCGCCGGTGCTCCTGCACTGGTACACATCCCAAGGGCCTGTGTTTTAAGTTTCAGCTCCGTAGGTCACTCGGAAGGTTCCTAACTTTCTAACTTTGTGCTTTTTACGCACCATAGACTTTGTATTGAGAAGTGCGTGCACTTTGGACACTGCACCCGAGTCCCGTGGGCCTTTCCCGACTTAGTTAACTCCAGTCTCGAATAGTTCCAGCGATTCCCAAGGCCCTAGGCCTCTTCACTTTCCTCCTGGTATCCCTTATACCACTTATTTAGTATATGGTTTAGGTGGCCCCTAGGGCTCATCCATATTGTGCAACTTTTGTATATTTTAAACTGTCTTGTGATTTAACGCTTGTGCTTCTGTGCTCATAAAGAGTCCAGGGGATTTTAATAGTTAATAAATCAATATATATTTTCAATATATATCTGTGTGGTGTCCCTTTCATTTGGTATTCAAGGGGGTTGTGTATGGTATAACAGCTGGCTTCACATGCCTTTCAGAGTTTAGCCTAAGACTGCTTTGTCCACGTTACCGCTAGGATAACTGGTCTACAAGGTTGAATTACAACCATCATCATAAGGGTTGCTTGGCATGGTACAAAGTGATCACTAGAACTAGTGAGCATTATATACCAGGCCAACTTCTCACATTGGTGGCAGCGGTGGGATTCGAACCCACGCCTCCAGAGAGACTGGAGCTCCTCAAGTAGATATAGAGGAAGAGGAAGAAGAAGAGGAGGAGGAGGTGGAAAGCAGTGAGTCAGATGATGACAGAGATAGTCAGGTGCTGGTCAGTAGACTGAACCAGGCTAACTTAAGTCAACTTGGGAATGAATCAGGTAACAACCCATTCAGACCCTCAGGTGGACTTAACCAGGGCCATAGGAGGAGAAGGCATCACTCAGGTGAATCCAATACCTCCCATGTCTCTAGAGGCTCTCATGGTCACTCCAGAAAGGAGATGACTAGCCCTCAGAGAAGGGAACATGAGGCCAAGATGAGAGAGGCTGAGCTTAGGATCCAGAGGCAAGAGTTAGAGGTTGCCCTGGCTAAGGAGAAACTTGCTAGAGCAAGACAGCCTAGAGAGAGTGGGGTGATAGAACCCACTGGTGGCAGCAATATCCACAAGGATAAAGACAGGTCTTTTGATAATAGAAACCTGAGTAAGATTGTGCCCCCCTACAAAGCTGGGGATGACATCCATAAATGGATTACTGCAATGGAGAGAGCCTGCAGAGTACAGCAGATCCCTCAGGAGCAGTGGGCAGCAATCTTGTGGCTCTCCTTTGAAGGTAGAGGCCGAGACAGACTCCTCACAGTTAGTGATGGGGATTCTAGAAACTACCTGGTCCTGAAGAGTGCTCTGATTGATGGGTTAGGCTTAACCACTGAACAGTACAGGTTAATGTTCAGAGATACCCAGAAGACACAGACTCAGGACTGGTCTGAATTTGTTGAATGTGCCACTAAGGCTCTGGAGGGCTGGTTGCTGGGAAGTAAGGTTACTGACTATACAGGATTGTATAATTTAATTATGAGAGAGCAAATCTTAAGTAATTGTCAAAATCAGCTTCTACATCAGCACCTGGTTGACTCTGATCTGACCTCCCCACAAGAATTGGGTAGGAGGGCAGACAAATGGGTCAGAACCAGGATCAGGCCTAAGAACCAGGGTGGTGACCAAAAGAAAGAGACTACCAAGCCTCAAGAGAAGGGTGGGGATAAAAGTAAGGAAAAGACTTCCCCAGGGCCCCAAAACTCCAAGAATGGGGGTGGGTCCCAAGACACTTCTACATCCCAGAAAAAGCCTTATTGTCATACCTGTAAACAGGTTGGGCATTACAAAACAGACAGCTGTTGTCCCAAGAATGGCAATAAGGAGAATATACCTCCAGGTAAGGCTCCAACACCTCCTGTCACTGTTAGCAGTGGTCCCCCAGGTGGTGGGAGCACCCCCAAGAATTTGGGTGGGTTTACTTTTGGAGGACAGGTGGACTCTGGCCTATCCAGGTCCCCTAACTCAGATACTCTTGTCTATGAGACTGGCATGGGGTTTGCCAATTTCACTGCTTGCCCAAACACTTTGAGCAAGTATAGACAGGAGCCCCTCATCAATGGCTTGAAAGTTGAGGCCTTCAGAGACACAGGGGCTAGCATCACCATGGTGGCTGAATGTCTAGTCCCCTCAAGGCAACTTTTACCTGATGCCAGATATCAGGTGACAAACATTGATGGCATAGAAACCAATCATCCCATGGCAGTAGTCAATCTTAGCTGGGGAGGTGTCACTGGCCCAAAGAGAGTGGCAGTGTCAGCAAACTTGCCTGTAGATTGCCTACTGGGTAATGATTTGGAAATCTCAGCCTGGGCTGAGGTTGAACAGCAAACCCATTCTAGAATGGTAAATCTCCATGGAAAGGTTAGTGGGGCTGTGATGGCTACAGCCCCAATCCAAGATGTCCTTCCTGAAAAGGTTGGGAGGGCTGAGCAAACCTCAGCCCCATCTTTAGATAACCTCCCTCCTGAAAAGAGTAGCAGGGCTGTACTAGTAACAGCCCATACCCAAACTGAGTCTCCTCCTGAAAAGGTTGGTGGGGCTGTGATGGCCACAGCCCAAACTCAAACTGATACATGGGTAGTGAAGCCTGAAATGATGGATCACTCCACCCAAACAGAGAGCATTGAGGAGGAAGAGAAATCTCCCTCCCACCAGACTTTAGGAAAGGATCAGCCTCCTCAGGGAACTGATCTTACCCCTGATGAAGGAACTGTCCCAGAGGTTGTTAGGCCTGGCCTAACAGAGCCTCTGATGGCAGTGGACCCTTCTCAGGTGGGACCCAGTCTGAAGCAGGTAACCTGCCCCTCTCTACCTTGCCTTACTCAGCCCAGGGCTGCAGAGGACAAGAAGGACAGTGAGACCCAAAGGGCCCCCTGTCAAATAAAGCACCCCCATCAACAGATTAGGGGCACCGAAACTAGTAGCCCTAGTGAGGTGCAAACTTTAAAAACTCCTGAGGGATCCCCCTTAAAAGTAGTTAGGGACCTCCCCCAGATGGATATTGTTGGGCACAGCCAAACCTGGGACCCTAAGGGCCCAAACCTGAACTGTCTCTCCAGTAAGCCAAACAGAGGGACTCAGCCTCCAGCTTTAGGTAGCCAGAGGTTGACCCTGAGAGCACAGTGCAACTCAGTCAAAGAAAGAAAGGCACACATGGTGGAGAGTGATTGGAGGAAGCTGAGCCCTACAGAGGAGACTCACTTCAGTACTCCATCTCAACACCAGCCTTTGACTTTGCAAAGACACACCACAGGTAGAGATTCCCTATGGTGGAGACCCTCAGATACCCTTAGGGTGAGGGATTGCTTAGTGGACCATGAAACAGGGGGTTACCAAGCCAGAGCTGGTACTTCCTTATATGGCCACTTAGGCAATATAGGCTTACCTGGTCAAGGATAGCCTTATCTCCTTTCGTTTGGGGGGGGGTTATGTAGGAAGGTGGATATCTGACTATGGTTACCCCCAAACTTTTTGCCTGGTGTTTAGCTGGTTTTTGACTTAGTTGGCCTGGGATCCTGCTATTCAGGGCCCCAGGCTGATTGCTCTCTCCTTAAAATGGACTCCATGTACCCTAGGTGCATAACATAATTGGAACTGGTTCACCTTATAGGCCCCTGTAACAGTGTACCCTAGGTACCCAGGGCATAGGTGCATCCAAGGCCTACCAGGGGCTGCAGCACGTCTTGTGCCACCCCTGGCCTGGCCTCCAGATTTGACACAACTGGCTGATCACTCAGCTGGGGTAAGTTGGTGTAATCACCTCTTACTTAGATATAGTATCCCTATATCTAACCTTAAACTGGACACATGTTAACCTGTAAGCCATTCCTATGGAAGGCCCCTGCAATCCTGGGGGCAGAGTGCATGGTTACATGTGAGATGGTGCTCTAGCATGAGCTGAGCCTGTCTGCAGCTGTCGGGAACCAATCCCTAAGCTGTTCTGGGATATTGCCATACCATATACTCTTAAGTGCATTATAATCCTCGCGGTTATATGCTATCTTTGGTTTGGCTTTATCAAAACATGTCGAGTAAGGTGTCATACGAATTGGAATACTATCCCCTCGCCAGTTCTGGCGATGGGGATAGCATTCCACCCTTCTAGAGGGACACGACATGTGTGTAGCCTTAACCCCGGTTAAAGTTAACCAGAGCCTCAGCATCACAAAATGGATGCTGCCACCACAGACACATGTCTGACCTCCTGCTGCTGGGAGTCCTTCCAGCGAGGAGGGCCTGGACAAAGGGTTTCCTGCCTGGGGAGGTGCGAGCACCACCCCAGACAGGGTTTTGTGTATTGGGTAGGACAGGGCTGAATAGATTGAGACATGCCTGGGGCACACAAGGTGTCCCTGTGCATAAGCCAGCCCAAACCGGTTCTGGGGCTTTCCAGCCCCAGTCCTGGCGAGGAGCTGGACAAAGGAGAGGGGGTGTAACCACCCCCCTTCCTGGTCCCACCCATAGGGGAGGGACCTAGCAGGAGATCCACCCCTCAGATTGGAATAAGAGGGGGAGCAGTGCCATTGCACAGCAGATCATCCCGAAATCAACTTAAAACTAAGAAGAAGACTGGACTTCGACATTCTGCTGCACAGAAGACTGAAGAAGAATCTCCCTTGTGGCCAAGGAGTGACCACCCTGTGAACACAGGTACCAACCAGCAACTCGACGTCTGCTTTGCCGCCGCCTCCCGCCGGAGACCGAGCCCAGAGCCCGACAAGAACCAGACTCCCAGACCTCTCAGAGCCCGATCCACAGTCCCTGCGAAGAAGGGACCCGTGGAGGCACCGAGTGACGTGGGACCGGACCTCTTGAAAGACACCCGAAAAGCTGACTGCGCAGCTTCTGAGGCATCCTCGACGTTGTGCTTTGGGGATTGAGAACCCCCACCACCGAGCAGCCCTTGCACCGAAGATCAGCCCTCCAGCATCTCCACGATCTGCGTGGGGCCCTTTTGCATTGTGCCACTCGACGCGCCATCCCGGCCACTAGCCACGCGGCCAGCGGCCATCTTGGCGACGAACCCGAAGATTTAAACAGCAGGTCTGGTTGCTCCAGACCTACCCAAGCTCCTGTGAAAAGGAGCACCCGCTCTGACCTTGCTGGTCCGAGTGAACAGCATCTTTCAACTTCTGCGTGGCTTGCATTTGCCAAGGCCTGTTTGCTCCGATCAGGTCGCCGACACCGCCAACAGCGAGAAGCCTACGTGGGACAGCTCGTGACCAACTCCTGGACGTCCTCGACCCCGGGTATCCACGTGGCTGCAGAAAGAAGCTACCCGACAACGCCTGTTTGCACCCGACATCACCTGGTTCCACTCTGGTTCCACGGCAGTCACTGGCTAGTGACTTTGAACACTGTCCCCTCTGCTTTCAGGTCTTCACATCTACAGATCCACCCTTGGATCCACCGGAACTCTTCTCATCGAGCCGCCTGCAGCATCTCCTGCTCCAAGCACCATCGACCAGCGTGACGAAACCCGACACATCTTCGACCCTGTGCACCCGCTTCCTGTGGGTGAGGTAACTCAGCTCCGCCGGTGCTCCTGCACTGGTACACATCCCAAGGGCCTGTGTTTTAAGTTTCAGCTCCGTAGGTCACTCGGAAGGTTCCTAACTTTCTAACTTTGTGCTTTTTACGCACCATAGACTTTGTATTGAGAAGTGCGTGCACTTTGGACACTGCACCCGAGTCCCGTGGGCCTTTCCCGACTTAGTTAACTCCAGTCTCGAATAGTTCCAGCGATTCCCAAGGCCCTAGGCCTCTTCACTTTCCTCCTGGTATCCCTTATACCACTTATTTAGTATATGGTTTAGGTGGCCCCTAGGGCTCATCCATATTGTGCAACTTTTGTATATTTTAAACTGTCTTGTGATTTAACGCTTGTGCTTCTGTGCTCATAAAGAGTCCAGGGGATTTTAATAGTTAATAAATCAATATATATTTTCAATATATATCTGTGTGGTGTCCCTTTCATTTGGTATTCAAGGGGGTTGTGTATGGTATAACAGCTGGCTTCACATGCCTTTCAGAGTTTAGCCTAAGACTGCTTTGTCCACGTTACCGCTAGGATAACTGGTCTACAAGGTTGAATTACAACCATCATCATAAGGGTTGCTTGGCATGGTACAAAGTGATCACTAGAACTAGTGAGCATTATATACCAGGCCAACTTCTCACAACGGTGATGGATTAAACCCAGATCTGTTGACTGGGTGTGAGTGTTTGATTGGTTCCGATGCTCCGTCCATCACCACACCTCTTTTGTACCGCTTTGTTCGCCATAAGATGGCAGGGTATGCTCAGATTTGAGTCCCTGGCTCACTTTGCCACCTGATTCAAGCAAGCCGGGCTGAAGACGGCTGAAATGCCAGAAACTGGTCCTCGGAATCTTGTTTCTGGTCCACGGAAGGCATGGCTTGGCAGTTCGGGCTGGACTGTTCCCATGAGGCACAGGGTCAGACTGATTTGCATATGGCCAAGTCTGAACTGGGGTAGCAGAGTGGGCTAAAGAGCGGTGATGGATTAAACCCAGATCTGTTGACTGGGTGTGAGTGTTTGATTGGTTCAGATGCTCCGTCCATCACCACCCTCGTTTGTACCGCTTTGTTCGCCATAAGTTGGCAGGGTATGCTCAGACGTGAGTCCCTTGCTCACTTTGCCACTGGATTCAAGCAAGATGGGCTGAAGACGGCTGAAATGCCAGAAACCGGTCCTCAGAAGCTTGTTTCCGGCCCAGGGAAGGCATGGCTTGGCAGTTCGGGCTGGACTGTTCCCATGAGGCACAGGGTCAGACTGGTTTGCATATGGCCATGTCTGAACTGGGGTGGCAGAGTGGGCTAAAGAACGGTGATAGATTAAACCCAGATCTGTTGACTGGGTGTGAGTGTTTGATTGGTTCAGATGCTCCGTCCATCACCACCCTCCTTTGTACCGATTTGAAAATGCTAACCAAATGAATCATGAAAAAATGCATTTGTGAAATGGCTCTAAAATACAGAAGAAAAAAGTTGAGACCATTTCATGGCAGATTACATAAACTGTTTGAATGTGGACAAGGTCAAATATTGTCTCTGGAAGTTTTCAAAGAATTCTAGTTCTCTATGAATAGTTCTACTTTAAGCAGATTACTTTTGTGCCAAAAAAAAATGAAAAAATACAAATTTGGAAAAACAAAAGTTGAATCATAGAAAACAATCCCAAAGTTAGAACTTTTTGTTCTGAAAAAAATGAAGGTCGATTTCAGAGTCTCTCAGAACACTGCGTGCCAAATTCAAAAGTCAGTGTTATTGTTGGATTTGGCCCTTTTGGCAGGTTCACCCCTAAACTCTTTGATTTTAATTGTGTCATGGTGTTAGTGATTTTTGGCTTCTGCGCACTTTAACACTGTGTCCCAGTGTAAAGTGCGTGCGTGTGGTGAGATTGGCCTGCCCTCCCATAGGAATGCATGGGGAATGTATGTGTCCATGGTAGTTCCTGATGCTTGGGGAGTGCAGGGTCGAGTTTGGTATGTGCGAACTCATGAGATTGAATGCTGCGCGATGATGTGTACGGCGTTAATGTGTCTAGTGTGGAAGTGCCACTTCTAGAAGTTGGTATGTCTGTGTAATAAATGTGTAGTGACTGTCTGGCTTGTGATTGGCTGGAGCTGGCTGGTGAGCCTGGCTCCAGGAGTCAGGATGGGTCTGCCCCGGTGGTGAATAGGGAGATTTACATCCAGATGGGTGGGAGGAGTGCACCTGGGACCTGAATCGGGCTGGGCTTTCCCTACACAATGCTGGCTCCGCCCCCTGTGGTGCGACTGATGTCCTAGCCTGACTAGTGAATGGGGAGAGGGGCTGAGCACAAGGGAGTGCTCCAGAACCAGCTGCGTCTGGTTTTTCCCCCACCCTGCAGCCAGAGACAAAGGAATATGTGTATAAAAGAGGGGCAGTGACCCCATGAAAATGTTCTCTTCCTGATCCTACCTTGAGGGGGGCCAGCTGCTGCTGGGCGCCAGGAGGAACGCCACTGGAGACTGCCTCCCTGCCTGGAGGGCCCTGTGAGCTGGCCCCTGGGCCCAGCCTTTGCCCCCCACCTCCTACAAGACATTCCTGGACTTCCTTTTGCCTATAGCGCCTGGGAGCGATTTGCTTTTCATCCTCGGAGGACTGCTGGGGGCCTCCAGCGCAGAGAGGCTGCCTGGGGATCCCCCCCTTGTTTCTTCATTTCAGAGCGCAGGTGCCCACCATACGTCTGCGTTATTTAAAATACACCGGTGCCTACCCCGTATTTTGCCGAGTTTTGAGGCACGGGTGCCACCCCGCGATTTCGCCGAGTCTGTGATACCCCTAGCGGGTGCCCACCACACCAGGGACTTAATATTTAATTGTACCGGGAGCCTACCCTGTGTTGAAATCACCGCCGGCACAGGACACCCCCGTGAAGTCATTCCCCGCGCCGCGCTGGGATTGGTGGAGGCCAAAAGCAAAGCAGGAAGCAGACGGGAGCCTACCCCTTGCTCCTGCGCCACAGAACGGAAGCTGGCATCTCTCCCCCGGGGCTCCCAAGAGCGAGGTAGAGCCCCGGAGTGCAGCGGAGGAGGGCGGAGAGGGAGAGAGCCCAGAGGAGCGTGAGCTCTCGTGCAGCAGCCGCCAGCAAGTCCCCGGTGAGAGAGAGCCCCGATGCAGAGTACCGGCGAGAAGAGTACCAGCACAGAGAGGAAGCAGCCGGTAAGTGCTGACGGGCCGGGGGAGCTTCGAAGGGAGCTTGTGGTGCCTGAGAGAGGCCCGGTTGTAATTAGATCCCACAAGGGCTCCGGGGGCCATTGTTTCGCGAGTCCCCAGAGTGGGACTCCAACGTCAGAGTCTTTGTCGATTTCAGAGCCCACAAGGCTCACGGGGGCATTTCTGGCAGATATAGCCTAAAAGGTTCCAATTTGTGGGGGCATTTGTATTTCGAGGCCACAAGGCTTCAGCACGCTGTATAGTTATTCAGAGCACACGAGGCTCCAACAATTCCGGGCATTTCTGGTGGTAGATTGGCCCCGGCTGGCAGCGGGCCTCTCCCACAGTGGTGGCAATATTTTTGGCTAATTAGAGCCTTCGTGGCTCCTACATCTACGGGGCCATCTTTGTGTTCAGAGCCCCAAAGGAGAGCCAGGAGGCACGCTGGTGCCAGGCTCAGTTACCCAGCTGCCCTGCACTTAGTGGGCAGCTGCACCGTTTAGGCCCTGGAGCATTCTTCTTTGGCTCCCTGCGCTGCCAGTCCAGGCATTCTAGACATTGGGCCTGTGAGCCCCTGAGAGGCCAAGTTGGCCTGGGGTCAGTTCTGTGATCTTTTGCGCAAATGGTTTAACTGCCTAATGTGATTTATGCATAATATGCAATGCCTTTTTGCCTATACCCCTAAATGTATTTTTATGCTTAGGAGGTTGTTTTTCCTAGTATAGGTTATGCTAGTGAGTTCATGGTTCCCTGCGTGATATATGCCTAAGGTGGTTAGGATTGCGTAGTGTGTACTTACCTTTCACCAGTGGTTACTGGTTGTGTGCTACATTTGCCATTTACTATTTGGTGCTACAATTATTCTATGTTCTAAGTGCTATTCCTACAAGGTGCTATTCCTACAAAGTGCTATTTCTACAAAGTACTAGTTCTACCAAGAGCTTATTCCTGACAGTGGTCCATGTGGCCCTGTCATGTGTATATAATCCCCTGTAATTCTGCTTGTGCCAGTGGCACAGTGTAAATTGTGTGTTTATTATCTAATTTGTTTCGTATAATACTGCTCGTGCCAAGCTACCAATGGGGTGAGCAGGGGTTATCTTGGCGGTTGACTTCCTTGCCCTGACGTAGAATGGTGGTTTCTGCCTGATTTTGGTGCAAACCTTAGCCAACCAGTAATCCCCATTTCTACAAGTTATTGTTTGGAGAAAACATCAAATCTTATAAGTCTGTAAATAATTTGTCTACCATTGTAGGTGAAAGTTGGATTACCTCGTTAAGAAGATCAACCGCACATAGATGTGAAGCATCGCCGTCTGCGTTGGTCGCATTAGCAATGTTCGAATTGGAAGGTACCTGTGTGCCTGTTTACTCTCGTACCTCACCGTCAGCATTTTGCGTCTGTGAGATCTAAATGAATGCCGTCATCAGAATCGGTAGCCGCTGGGGACAACACTGCACATGGGCCTTTACCGGGTCCAGCAAAGTATCAACATCCATTGGCATGACTGATGGGAGTGTGAGACAGATGTCTAACATTCTTCGCCGCATAGCAGGCATCATAGAACAGGTAAGATGCAATCTTGCCATACTGGTCTGAATGATAGAAACCATGTGATATTCAATTCTCTTAAACAAGTTAATCCCAAAATTTGGACGATGCACTGACGACACTTCATCGCCAGTAGAGTGTTCTCCACGGTGAAATGGGTGTCCCTTGTGGATTGGCTTTCCATATCGAAGCAGTAGGAGCAAAATTAGTATCCCTGCAGCGAGTCCCAAAATGAGAGGCAATCCACCAAACACAGAGTGCCCGAAGTTTGGAAATATTCCTAGGACTGCTTCAAAGGGTGCTAACAGTCCCGAAAAACATATGTACAATACCACTTGTATCAGACATGTTTAAGATACGACTTAACATTTCTGAGAAATGTATAGGGCAATTTGTAGTTCAGAAGGCAGGTATCTCTGCAGAAGTCCTTGTGACTTGCGGATCATAGGTCTTTTTGGCCGAGGTCAGTGGCACAGTTTTCTGTAAAAGAATGTCTTTCATTCTGCGTAAAATATCAATTTGTATAGAAGAGATGTTCAGTGAAGGTCATAACGGCGAATCCCGGTCTGTCTTGGTTTTAGCAAACAATACTTGCATACAGCAAGTGACCCTGACTGACACAATTACGAGATAGGGTAAACCTGGCAACATGGCACAGCAGCTGTGATCGTTCAACATGAGGTAACTTCCATTAGAAAGTTGTCCAAAAATTGGATCAATCACCGCAGCTGGTGAACCTTGCAGGTGGCAGGATAAGTTAAAAGAGGAACCATAGCAGGCCCCGTTTAAATGAATAGCCTGAAAAAGGAGAGAACCGCTTAGTGCTTTTTCACAATTTTTACCACTAATAAACACTTCTTTTCCCCCAGTCCAACATCTGTGTGTTTATGGTAATTCCCATTTACCCAATCTTTCATATATGCCTGCTGGTATATGTTTTAAGCAATACTGAAAATGGAAAATTGTAACAGGCAGAGTGATTGTTCTGTGTACTATCCATTTTGCTGGCTTTTCAGAAACTGTAAATGGCAATCTTTCCAGTTTTTCAATGCTCAGCACCATATAGCCTGTTCCCCTCTGTGCCAGTTTGATCTGTTTTTTTGTGAGATTGAATTCTGAAAACAGTGACGTAGTATTGATTAAAGGCCAAGGCACATAGCCTGAACGTGGGTTTTGTAACGTCCAACCTAATAGCATGATAGAACGTAATTGCGACTGACCATGTTGCAGCATGACCAAGTCCTGTGCCATGACGTCTGTGGCAGAGGATACTATGCTGTCCAAATAATATATCCTGGATGGCAGAGTCGTTAACCCATTGTCAACTACAAAGAGAGATTTTGCTCAGTTAATACGATCAATTTCTCGTATTCGTTCTGCAGTTTCTGCTTGCGTAATCTTCCATGCTTCATTATACAATGTGTTGGGATGTAGGGGGAATGGGGCTTGGGTGCCTTCCTTTTCCTTTCCCTTCGTTTCCCCCCGTGTGGTTGCCTGCGTGATTGAGTGCACATGGGAATTTATGGGCGGTCCCTTGGGATTCTACAAAAAGTCCTACCACCAGGATGTCGGCGCTTGCTTTCTTTTACGGTCCCTTGCCTCGGGACTTCCGGTTCCTGTCTTTGCTGTCCTGGTTTCTTGTTGGTGGATTCTTGTCCGTAGGGCTCTGGGTAACCTACTTGGCCATACTCTCCCCATATTCCAGCTCAAGCTGAGTCATTAGTTTGAACTTTGGAGAAGAGAAGAAAATGATGGCGGAGAGACGCTGCTGCGTGTCTCCACATTTCCTGACTTGGACTTCCGGGTTTATTGTAACCTATCCGCCTTGTTTTGTTTGTTTGGGCGGAATCACGAAGGAGCTGAAGTTCGGCCGTTTTTCAGTGCTCCTTTCATTGTTTTGTGTCAGGGTTTTTAAAAATGTATATTTTTTCGTGAGAGCCTTCAGAGCCTTTGGTTTTTTTCCCCCCCTTTCTTTTGGGTCTACCTGGAGAAGGTGTGTCTGATTCTGCGAGAGGAAAAACCTGTATCCGGCATTATCGCAGTTCCTTTTCCCCCATCCCCATTTTTGCTTATTGTATACTCCTCAACTCACTCAGGACAAGTGGAGTTTAGCATCAGGAGAACTTGTTCCTCGTCATATGCAGAGCATCTTTCTCCACATGACTAGGTAAGCCAGGGGTTCCCTGAGTTCTTGTGTGCACTTAATTATGCCTGTAATGTATAATTAGCATGGTGTGTGTTCCCAAAGTAACATCTTGTTGTCCCTTCTTGTTTTAAGATCACCGCTGAGGTCTGTCGAGTGCTGGTTGGGTGATAGACAACAAAGTATGATGCAGCACCCGAGAAGCCTCTGAGGTCTTCGCTCCCTGTTTTGTTACCCAACCTTCTCCCTGCATCGGGGTCGCCCATCGCCCTGATTACTTAGTCGGGTGTAGGGTGTCCGCCGTGGGGGTAGTAGACAGGGAAATTCTTCACTCCTGCAGTTCCAGTTTGAGAGGGTCACAGCTCAGGTAGAGGCTCCCTTATCTGTTACAGTCAATACTCCTGTCCCCGTCCCGTTAGCGGCTCCTGAGAGGTTTTTTGGGGTCAGTAGTAAATACAGGGTCCTTATGAACCAGTGTCACCTACATTTTGTATGTCATTCTGCTGCTTTTCCTGATGATACCTCAAAGGTAGCGTTCATTATTTCTTATTTAGCCGGGACTGCAGCTAGTTGGCCTGTCCCTTTGGTGGAAAGTGATGATCCGATGTTATACAGTTTTCCTGCTTTTAAAGAACAAATGCATAGTCTCTTTGCTAAACACGCATTCATGCAAGCAAGTGATGCAAAGCTACTTAAATTGAGACAAGGGAAGCAGGATCTTTTGACTTATGTGGCTACATTTAATCGCTTGGTAGCAGAAACTCACTGGCCCCTTGCAAAAAGAACATCATTGTTTTACCAGGGATTGTGTGAGGAATTAAAGAATGTGGTATCACAGGTTGTAAACCCCCCCCCCCGAAGAGTGTACTGACTTTATCGACCTTGTGGCGAAACTTAACCATAGGTTGGTAGAACGGAAGGGTGAGAGGACCGATTTCAAACCTCACGAGTGATAGTGGTTAGAGGGGACTCACAGGGCACAGGGGAATCTAAGTCAGCTCCAGAACCTATGCAGATAGGGGGAGTTAGGGGTCCATTAACCAAGGAAGAGAAGGAAAGGAGACAATTCTAAAATTGCGCTTATATTGTGGAAAAGGGGAGCATTATGCCCAGGAATGCCCCGTGAAACCATCTAGCCTATTCACAAACAAGGCCGTGGCTGTTGTAGGGAGAGGTAGGGGTAGCTCCACTATTGTTGAAGTGTATAGTAATAATCCTTATGACATTCCAGGATCTGTACAGAGGGTCATCCGTCATTTCACTTTAACAGCCTGCTTTTTGTTTGCTAATAGTGGTAGGGCTACACTATTGGTGTTGTTTGACTCTGGTGCCATTGGGAATTTTATGGATATCCAGTTGGCTGAGAGATTGATGATTCCTTGTGTATTCAAGGAACAGCCTGAGCCGGTGAATCTGACAGACAGAACCGCTTTTGATGACTTGTGATAATGGGCATTCGGAGAGTATATGTTTCAATCTTATAGATGCCCCTTCCTTTGGCATTGTCCTTGGGGTACTTTGGTTACAGGTACATAACCCTAGGATAGATTGGGTGAGACGGATGGTGACTTTGGATTCTGACTATTGTCTCCAGCATTGTTATCGGGAGGTAACTGATTGGGTGATGCCTCTGACATGTGCGGTGAGTGATTGTGGTGAACAGAACCGTCTACCGTATCCCTTTATTGCTTTTCAGGACGTTTTTGACAAAGAAAAAGCAAGTGTATTACCACCACACCGGTCTTTTGATTGCCGCATTGAGTTGGTGCCAGGGGCTGCCGTGTTTATGCGTCGTCTGAGCCTGAAGAGACGCATCTGCGGAGTTATTTGGATGAAATGTTGGGTTCTGGTTTTATTCGACCGTCTTCTTCACCTGTCTCCTCTTCTATCTTTTTCACTCCTAAGAAGGAAGATGATCTCAGAGCGTGTGTGGATTACAGAACGCTGAATAAGGTGACCATTAAGAACAAGTATCCACTCCCCCCGATACCTGTGTTACTGGATCAGTTAAGGCATGCAAAGGTGTTCACAAAGCTTGATTTGAGAGGCGCATATCATCTCATTTGTGTCCGCGAGGGCGACGAATGGAAAACTGCGTTTCGCACCAAGTTTGGTTTATTTGAGTATTGTGTTATGCCTTTTGGTTTATGTAATGCCCCTGCTGCTTTTCAGTTTTTTATAAATGAGGTTTTGCGTGAGTTTTTAGATGTGAGTGTGATTATCTATAAAGACGATATTTTGGTTTTTTCTCAGTCGCTTGTAGAACATGAACACCATGTGTCTCAGGTGTTGTCTAAACTGCGGGAACATCATTTGTTCGTGAAATTAGACAAGTGTACTTTCAGTGCTGCACATGTGGAGTTTTGGGGGTTTTTGATTTCCAGTAATGAGATTAAGATGGATCCTCGCAAGATTGAAGCCATTGTAAATTGGCCTATTCCTACCTGTGTAAAGGATATTCAGGTTCTTCTTGGATTCACCAATTTCTATAGGCGTTTTATTTCCCATTTTTCAGAAATTGTCTCACCTATGACGGTTCTGTTGAGGATAGGCGTGTCTTTTGATTGGTCGTCTGCAGCTCAGTCCGCCTTAGAACAGTTGATTGACAGGTTTACGACTGCGTCAGTTTTGATGCATCCGTATCCAGCTCTCCCGTTTTACGTGGAGGCTGATGCGTCTCAATTAGCTGTAGGTGGGGTGTTGTCTTGACGAGACAGTGATACAGGTCTGATGCATCCTATAGCCTTCTTTTCTAAAAAGTTGTTACCGGCTGAGCAGAATTACACCATGGCAGAGATGGAATTGCTTGCCATCAAATTGTCATTTGAACAGTGGCGTCATCATTTATGGGGTGCTCGACATCCCATTACGATTTACACAGATCATAAAAACCTGGAGTTTTTTCGTTCTGCAAGGGCTTTAACCCCAAGGCAGATGAGATGGGTATTGTTCTTCAATGAGTACGATTTCATCATTACTTACAGACCTGCTGCTCAACAAGGGAAGTCGGATGTATTATCCCACATATATGTGAGTCCCCTAGACGGTGGGTTAAATAGTGACAGCAAGCCCATGATATTGACCGATAGAATTGTGGGGTGTGCCTCCATAGAGGATTTCTTGGTGAAAGTTAAGGATGAGGTAGGTCATTTGGATATGACTCCCTGGTTGACTGACCCGGTGTTTTCTTTGCGAGATGGGTTGTTGTACCATGCAGAGAAGTTGTTTGTGCCTCCTGAATTAAGGACGCTGGTACTTACTTATTGTCATTCTTTGTCTCTTGCTGGGCATTCTGGAATGAATAAGACCAAGGAATTTTGTTTGTAATGGTTTTGGTGGAATAAGCTAGCACATGATGTACAGGTGTTTGTGGCCTTGTGCCCTGTTTGTGCGGTAAGTAAATCTACGCACATGCCCCCGTATGGTTTGTTACATCCATGTCCTGTACCACCCACTCCGTGGCATACGAATAGTATGGATTTCGTGACTGATCTACTATTGGATTCAGGGTTTACCACCACATTAGTAGTAGTGGTCTTCTTTACCAAGACAGCACACTTTGTCCCAATGTTGAAACTGCCAACGTCTAAGGAGTTAGCTGAAGTCTTTTTTGCTCAAGTGTTGAGATTGCATGGTGTGCCCTCTGCTATTGTGTGCGATAGGGGGGCTCAGTTTGTATCCCATTTTTGGGCTGCGTTATGTTCGTCTTTGCAAATGGAATTACGGTTATCTTCTGCCTATCATCCACAGAGTGATGGGCAGACTGAACGTACTAACCAGACCATGGAGCAGTATTTAAGGTATTTGCTGTCCTCCCTGATGGGTAGTTGGGTACAAGCCCTCCCTTTGGCTGAGTTTGCCTATAATAACAGCTTGCACTCGGCCTTAGGGATGACCCCATTCTTTTGTTCGATGGGGTTTCATCCCAAAGCCATACCTATACATCCTTCAGAGCAGGTACCTGCGGTAGATACTTTGACTTGGGCGTTGGCTGGAATTTGGGAGAAGGCACAAGAGCAGTTGTTGGCTTCCAAATTAAGTATGAAGACGCAGGCTGATAGGCATAGGTGCCCTGCTCCTTCAAATGCTGTGGGTGACAAGATGTGGCTTGCAACGAAGAATTTGAGGTTGGCGTCTCCTAGGAAGTTGCAGCCTCGGTTTATAGGTCCCTTCCCTATCCTGAAGGTGGTTAACCCAGTGGCGATGAAATTATCTTTACCTGATGAGTATAGCATCCATCCAGTTTTTCAAACATCCATGTTAAAGCCATATAATCAAACCACTCAGGCATTGCCGCCTCCTCCTCCTGTTGTGATGGATGATCATGTAGAATATGAGGTAAATGCTATTTTGGTTTCCAGGAGGAGACGGGAGAGGTTGTTTTATTTGGTGGATTGGAAGGGGTATGCCCTGGAAGATCGTACCCGAAAACTGGCTAGTCAAGTACATGCTCCTAGGCTGGTGCGTTTGTTCCTTGTTCATCACCCTAGTAAACCAAGGCCAGTGGGAAGGCTTTTGGGAGGGGGTACTGTTGGTATGTAGGGGGAATGGGGCTTTTGGTGCCTTCCTTTACCTTTGTTTCCCCCCCATGTGGTTGCCTGCTTGATTGAGTGCACATGGGAATTTATGGGCGGTCCCTTGGGATTCCACAAAAAGACCTACCACCAGGATGTCGGCGCTTGGTTTCTTTTACGGTCCCTTGCCTCTGGACTTCTGGTTCCTGTCTTTGCTGTCCTGGTTCCTTGTTGGTGGATTCTTGCCTGTAGGGCTCTGGGTAACCTACTTGACCATTCTCACCCCGTATTCCGGCTCAAGCTGAGTTGTTAGTTTAAACTTTGGAGAAGAGAGGAAAAAGATAACGGAGAGACGCGGCTGCGTCCCTCCACATTTCCTGACTTGGACTTCCGGGTTTATTGTAACCTATCCGCCTTGTTTTGTTCTTTTGGGCGCAATCACCAAGGAGCTGAAGATCGGCCGTTTTTCAGTGCTCATTTCATTGTTTTGTGTCAGGGTTTTTTTTTAATATTTTCTCGTGAGAGCCTTTGGTTTTTTTTCCCCCTTTCTTTTGGTTCTACCTGGAGAAGGTGTGTCTGATTCTGCGAGAGGAAAAACCTGTATCCGGCATTATCGCAGTTCCTTTTCCCCCACCTCCATTTTTGCTTATTGTATACTCCTCAACTCACTCAGGACAAGTGGAGTTTAGCATCAGGAGAACGTGTTCCTCGTCATATGCAGAGCGTCTTTCTCCACATGACTGGGTAAGACAGAGGTACCCTGAGTTCTTGTGTGCACTTAATTATGCCTGTAATGTACTATTAGCATGGTGTGTGTTCCCAAAGTAACATCTTGTTGTCCCTTCTTGTTTTAAGGTCACGGCTGTGGTGCTGGTTGGGTGATAGACAACAAAGTATGATGCAGCACCTTTGAAGCCTCTGAGGTCTTCGCTCCCTGTTTTGTTCTCCCGCCTTCTCCCTGCATCAGGGTCGCCCATCGCCCTGATTATTTAGTCGGGTGTAGGGTGTCCTCGGTGGGGGTAGTGGACTGGGAAATTCTTCACTCCTGCAGTGCCGGGCAGGTTGGCAAACGTAACACAATGCATAGATACCGGCGTATATAAAATGTTTATGATGCGGTTTAGTAGGTCCTTACAAGAAGTCCCTTAGATCAGCGCCATCTTTAAGTAAAGATAAGTGTTGTTTAACATCCTTGAGTGTAGATCTATGTAACCATTCAAGGCACAGTTACTCTA
Source organism: Lissotriton vulgaris (assembly GCF_964263255.1). Classification (NCBI taxonomy): domain Eukaryota; kingdom Metazoa; phylum Chordata; class Amphibia; order Caudata; family Salamandridae; genus Lissotriton; species Lissotriton vulgaris. The sequence goes on along the minus strand of NC_141695.1, from coordinate 1,340,315,833 downwards.
CACTGTATGAAGTTACTATTCCTGGATGCTGTCTCTGAACATATCTTGGGTCTAGCCTAGTGATTGTGAACCCCTGTGTTTTATTCAGGAATCTATATTGACAGGTGTTTGTGTCTGTGGGCCAGATTAACAATTTTTTCCAGTCTAGATCTGTTTTGTTGTGATGCAAAATAGTTTGTACGTCGACCTCACCCTCTGAAGTGTTACTGCTATCAGGTGTAGGTGTAGGTATGGACAGATTGTTTAGGTCTTTTATCTCGGCTAACCCAAGACAAGATGTCTATTGGACAGTGTCATTCAAAAACATTATTTGCTCTGGGATGGTGCAGGCTCTAAATAAGGCTTCTAATCCCTGCACTTGCCAGTCTTTTGTGCCCCACACAGTTTTTGTCTCAATGTTGTTTTTCCAAAAGTCGAAACCTAGTGAAGACAGCTTAGCATAAAAGGACGCAGAATAAATTTGTTTGGTATTAGTCAACATACTTTTCATTCCTGTCCTATTAACATTTTTAAAGTAAAATGTTTCTGGATTAGATACATTAAAACCTGAAAAGTATGGAAATTTGCCATAAAATGTTTTTGAGCTACCCTTTGGTAGCGTAGGACAATGTTCCCATTGGTTATACATCAGTACATTTCTAAGATTTGCAGATTTGTGCAAGAAATGATGACCATAGTGATTATAACAATACATTGGTTCATAATCTGATGAACCTTCTAAGTATTCATGATTTGTAAATTTTGCAGACATTTCTAAGTTTGACATCATATTATTAACAGTGTCGAAGTCCCAATCATCAGAAAAGGTATTAGATGAAACAAAGTCATTTAAGGAGATCTTGAACTGGTGTGGAACAAAAATGTCATATTCAGTTCTGTCCCAAGCTATACCACCAGGTATAGGAACGGCTGTGATGTTCACTTATGACAAGTCTCTTTGTTCACAATGAGATGATTTGTGTGGCTTGAGGAGTAAGTTGATGTTCTTACTTGCTGTGTCCTTTTCCATCTTCCATTTATCAGCATTCCCAAAGTTATTACTAGAGTCACCCAAAATAGAAGAAAAAGCACACCCAACACAATCCAAAGTTCAATCCATGGTGAAACCAGATAAGTCTTTTCCAGGTGATGAAAAAGTTCTGTTGCTTGTTCTTTGAAAGTTATTTTATCTGGCGTTGTTTCAGGTTCGCTGGGATCCTCGGAAAACGTATCAAAAGTTAATGAAATAGCCAGAGTCAGTTCTGTCAATTGTAGGGATTGCATCAGGATTCGTTGAAATCGCTGGAACCACTTGATCACTTGTTACATTTGTATAGTCAGATGCTATTTCATTGTAGACAGGTGTTTCTTGATGAACTGGTATTTGAGTTTCGAAAGGTACAGTTCCATAGCTTTGTTGCTTAGTTCTTCATTTCGCACTGCAGATTCTTCAAAAGTGATGAGTCTTTCAGTTCGAACTTCTTGGATAGTAGCCAGATTTGGGCATCTGCTACATCTTTGGAGTCCACTTGGCCTACTGCTTATGATCGGCCACATGATGTGGTTTAACCAGGTCGATGGTCGATGGACACAAACCTGTTCTCCTTTTTACCAGCAAAGGGCAGCAGTAATACTGTTCTTGATCGATGGATTGCTAGGACAGGTACTGGTTGTCTGTAAGAAGGCCCAAATTCATTCTTGTCCGCGATCTTCTCTCTGACTAGATCCCCAAGCTTAGAAATCCAGTCAGGCTTTGCTTGGATGGTCGGTTTCTCTTCCGTGGCTGTTGGCTTCAGGAACACGTTACTTTGTTTCATTCTTATTTCATTTAAGTCCTGCAAAGAGGCCAAACGATCTTTGATATCAAAGGGTTTTTGTTCCACCACTGAAGTCTGACAATCGAGATCTGAAATTATCATTCTGGTTCCAAAAAGGACTTCATATGGAATGATACCTCCTGGAGAACTTCTTTGCAGATTGTTAAGACTACGTTGGACACTTATTAGATGTTTGACCCACCCGTCACCCGAGCCTAATACCCTTGCTGTTTTGATTGCTTTATGTCCCGTTTTTTTCTCTCCACTACCGAATTTCCCTCAGGATGGAATGACCATGGCCTCTTTGTAAGCTTGAGAGCTGAACCTGGTCAGAATGTAGCGTGCCAACTGCGTATGTGCCGATAAAGAATCACAAATCTTTTATAACAGTTTGAGCGTCAGCCGAGCGCTGAGGCCATATCCAAATGAATCTTGAACACAAATCCACTGCGACTATAATATATTTATAGTTACCATCCCTCTGCAGTGATCTAGGTAAACGCAAGCTAATGGTTTATCTGAGATTTACAGGGGCGTCTGCGCAGAACGTTTCACTCTAGAGACTTTCATCTTTTGGCAGATTTCACATTCCAAAACATAGTTTCAGGTTTGTTTCCTCATGTGTGGCCACCAGTATCTCTGTTTTAATAATGATACTGTGGCAAAAACACCTGTGTGTGCATAGGCGAGCCCTTCATATGCTGCTAAGATTAGTCCTAATCTATGTTCCATGTTTGGAATTACTCTATCCCCAACTCCAGGGATTCGAGCAAACGGAACATTATTTGCATCAGTTTTATATGAGAATTTGAGTGGAAAGCCCTTTGGTAATGTTTTACCACTGTATTTACTTGAAGCATTGACAGCTAGCATTATTTCGCTGTCTATTTTCGTTTTTTGAACGAGTGATTGCAGCTATGGAAGCCGTTTGCATGGCTGCCTTCTCAGCTTCATCAGCCAATGAATCCCCTGCGACGTGAACGCCAACACGTTGATGACTCAGTGTATGTATCGCGTGGGCGTGTTGTAGTCCTTGTCTTAACTGAACTGAACTACTTAAAGGGAAAACAATGGTTTTTAGAGGTCAGAAGATGGGCGCACTGCCAGAATAGAAGCACTATAGAATAGAGTATATGGTGGTGCAACTGGGTGAGTGGACAACCATATAACCACCCAAAGGAGAAGTAAGCAAGCTGTACTAATCCAACGTATCAATAAGAGGCATACCCTATGCACACACTTAATGAGTATAAGAAGGTCACAGTGTGGCCCTAGACAATTTGACAGTTAAATGCAGAGGAACAACATTGATGCATTCGATATTAAGCAATTGGTTTACAAAATGAACATATATAGACAGAAATGGTCTTGGTATCTTGGTTTAATTTATCATAGCTTGAAGACAACCAGCCGACACGTGTTTCATCGCATCTCGCGAATCTTCAGGGCTGGAAACAATACAGAAAAAAGGGGCTGTTCTTGCGAGTAAATACAAAACAACAAGGCTATTGTTAGCCTGTAATCCACTTATGGCCGACTATCGGGACAAGCATCGAAACAGAAAAATGTCATGCATAATTAAAAATCCTTGAGAACGTTTGAGGAAGACATCCTTTAGTGTGCCGAGGTGCCCTTGGTTAAACCCTCGCTTTGTATTGGTGTTGTGTGTGTTTCATGCGTTGGGCGAGCCCTAGTGCACGATGATACCCCAAACAAGCAGTGTTCGTTCTATGTAGGGTATGCCTCTTATTAACTGAACTACTTGTTCCTTAAGCAATTTATGCTTGATTGGGCCACCTTTTGCATCTTTGTAACCGTTTTGAATCCAGTTCTGCAAGTATTCATTGTAAGATTGAACACAGTAATACGAATCGCACACAATGAGTGTGGGGAATTCGCAGTCCATATTTTCAAGCGCCATCTTGAATGCTTGTAGTTCAGCTCGCTGAGCTGTACAATCTCCTAGAGATTGTGTTTTAGTGACCATTGGTCGGAATTTGCCATGGCGCCAACGACCTTTAACGATCGCGCAAGCAGCACTATAGGCTTGTTTGCCCCTCATAGCGGGTTAGGCTGATCCGTTAGTATAACTGATACATTCATACTGCTCTAGAGGCAGAATTTCAGTAGGCAGAGGACATTCTTGTTCATATTGTAGAAATGCTTGTGTCTTCAAATATGAGTCAAAAACGTATTCAACGTCTGTTGCAGGAAGAGAATTAACCCATTGTATCCATCTCTGATGTAAAGCCTTTGCTTTTTAAATGCTTGCTTTTGACACTGCCTCTAGGGCAGGTACAGGAGTAACGACCATAATCTGCTTACCCTGTGCAAAGGCTCTCTCTTTTGCTACCGCAGTTTGAACCACTGTCAGAATTTTTTCTTTTGAAGTGAATTTCATTTCTGCTTGTGGGTACAAGTGTGAATTGTAAGCTGTTGGTACTTTTTCACCTTTGTTAAAAGTTAAGTACGTGAATCCGCATTGTCCTGGAATGAATCCAATCACTAAGTTGCGTACGTTTACGTGTGTTTGCAAATGTTTTGTTGCTAACATGTCTGTTTGGACTGAACGCAACATTTCTGTGTGTTTTTGTGTCTAATTAACTGTTTTGAAATCAGGTTTGATTAGTTCGTAGAGAGGTTTAACCCTTTCTGCGTAGTTTAGAATGTAAGTTCTTCCGAAATTTAGGAAACCTAGAATCGACTGTAAGTTCTTCAGTGTTCTTAGAGGGTGGAGCAGCGCACATTTCTCTAGAAAGTTTGCTGCCAGGCTTTTGCCTTCACTTGATAATTCATATCCTAAAAATAGGATGTTTAAATGGGCTATTCGTGATTTCTTAAAATTGAATTTATACCCTTCAGAGGCGGATCCAAGTATGATGGTGTTCCCCCTGTTCAAGTGCCTATCCAAGTCATCGTCTGTTAGAGAGATGTCATCGACATATGATAATGCCTCATCATCATAGGTTTGTAGTAACTCTGTTATTCTGGCTGAAAATAGCCCTGAACTATTCTTGAATCCCTGTGGGAGACAACAGAAGTGACTCTGTGTCCCCATAATTGAGAAAGCGGTCAAATACCTACTTTCTGGTGCAATGTTTTGACAGAAGAAACTGTTAGAAATATCTAATGTGGTTTTATACTTTTTATGTACAATGTTATTCATTAGTGCTGCACTGTGTGCATTTTGTACTGCAAAAGTTTTGCAACAAGAGTTTAGATGTCTGTAATCCAATACTAGAAAATACGTATTGTCTGGTTTGGAGACAGGATTGTTCATTGACAAGGTGCATGTTTCAATCACCCCTTGGTATTCAAGTTGATTTAATATCTCCCTGACCTGCTTTTTAGCTTCTTGCTTAACTGGATACTGCCTTTGTGCAGTTGGTTGATTTTTTAACTGAATTTTATGGTGAGGAGAATCCTCATCCCATCCTACATGATTTTTAAATAATGCAGGAGCTTGGGCTACTGCCCATTTCCTGGCATAAGTATATTTTAAATGAATTGGAATGTGGTTGAAGAAAGCTGGCATAATGATATCTTCGCCATGTGGGCACTCCCTGACAAATTGTTGTGGCCAGTCTTGTTCAGCTAGAAGAATGTCATAACCCTTTGAAAGTCGCTCCCAAAAGAGTGCTCTCATTTTTCTTGGTATGTCCCCCTCCATCCGGAGTATTACCTCATATAACTTATGTGGGACACTAACCCTGGTATCTGCAATTTCAACTTGAATAAACTCATTCAAGCCACTGTCTCCAGTTGATCCTTCAAGTTCTTGCGAGCTATGGTGACTGCTGCTGCGCTGTCCAACATCGTTTGAGCCCATTCCCCGTTCTTTGAGTTGTGTCCTCAAGATCCTCTGCATGTCTGATTTTTAGACCTGCTACTTTCTTGTTGGTGAATTGAGTTTTCTTCTTTTTCTGAACGTGCTGATTGTCTTTGGACTTTATGCGTTCTTCCTTGTGTTCTGACCATCCTCTTTTTTCGGATTTCTGTGATGAAGTCTGAAAGGTATGAGAGGAATGTGTATCAGTATCTTGATGTCTATTAGATTTTATCAAATTATCCCTATTCCTGAGGTTATACCTCCTTTCAGAGGGCTCCTTTTGAGGAGACCTACCTCGGGATTGAGAACGCTTCTCTTTAGAAGTTTGTTTAGTGTTCTCCCACTTCTTTTTGGGAGGAGCAGGAGTGTTTTTTGTAAAGACCTTTAACTGTGTAATTCTACTAAATTCTGTATATTACTTAGTAATTCATCGTCTGACATTGCTTCAATGTTTGGGTCAGGTCTGTAGTAGGCTAAAGCTAACCAAGTTGCCCCATGGTCTACTTAGTGGACCGAGCCTGGTAATGTGATTTATATGTTTTAGGGCGCCTTTAAACCAGAGCGCATGCTCCTAGTAAGTTAGTGGAATTTCTATATCCTCGAAAGGAATGAATACCAGTGGTGGTTCATCTTCTTTGTAGAAGTGAAACACTTTTGTTCTTGGATCTGCTTCAGGGAAGACTATCCATAAATAGAATACCTCTGTCTGGTGATAATCATGTCCCTCTATCACAAAAACTACCCTACCACCTGTTGCTGATAGGCCATTTGGTATGAGTTTTATAGTGATGGCTTTCCTTAAATTTTCTGGAATGCTTAGAGCATCCTCGTCTGTCTCTTGGAGACCGGTAAAGTTTAAAGTTTGTACGGCGTTGTCGCCTGTAGCTCCACCGGCCTTAGTATTATTATCGAGGGACATTTTTTGTTGACTGAAAGTTTGCAGAGCAAGTTTCAGGGAAACAAAGATAAGGTGTGTAGGAAGGTACCTCCTGACTATGGTTGCCCCCAACTCTTTGCCCTGGGTTTTAGCTGGTTTTTGACATAGTCGACCTGGGGCCCTGCCAATCAGGACCCCAGGCCTACTGCTCTCTCTGTAAAATGGATTCCATGTACCCTAGGTGCATTTACCAATTGGTACTGGGCCACCTTATCAGACCCTGTAACTCAGGGCATAGGTGTACCCAGGGCTGCCAGGGGCTGCAGCATGTATTATGCCACCCCTGGAAGGCCTCCTAAATTTGACACAACTGGCTGCATGACAGCTGGGGCAAAGTCGTGTAATCACCCTTTGCTGTAGGTGTAGTATACCTATACCTAACCCTAAAATGGACACACAGATTCCTATCAGTCACTCCTATGGCAGGCCTTGACAATCCTGAAGGCAGAGTGCTTGGAATCGTGTGAGATGGTGCTCTGGCATGAGCTGAGCCTGTCTGCAGCTTGCGGAACCAAGTCCTAATAGCTGTTCCATGATATCGCATACCATATACTCTTAAGTGCATTATAATCCTCGCGGTTAAATGCTATCTTTGGTATTGCTTTATCAAAACATGTCGAGTAAGGTGTCATACGAATTGGAATACTAACCCCTCGCCAATTCTGGTGACGGGGTTAGCATTCCACCCTTCTAGAGGGACACGACATGTATGTAACTGTGAACCCCGGTTAAAGTTAACTGAAGCCTCAGCTCCACAAAATGGATGCTGCCACCACAGACACGAGTCTGACCCCCTGCAGCTGGGAGTCCTTCCAGCGAGGGGAGCCTGGACAAAGGGTTTCCTGTCAGGGGCGGTGCTAGCACCGTCCCAGACATGGTTTTGTGTATCCTGGGTAGGCAGGGCTTTTCAGGAAGGTGACTGCTGAGTGGCACCCCGGTGCTCACTACGCATAGGCCGGTCAGAACCAGTCCAGGGGCACACCAGCCCCTGGCCTGGGGAAAGTCCGGCATGGCAGAGGGGTGTAACCACCCCCCTCCTAGTCCCACCCATAGGCAGGACCTAGTCACCGGGTCAGCCCCCTTTTTTAGTATAACGATGGGAGCGGGCCCCCTGTTCAAATTAGATCATCTTTGGAATCAAGACACGACTTTCTGCGAAAGGACATCAAGATTTCATCTTCAAGATTCTCCCTTGTGGCTAAGGAGTAGTCACCCTGCATCAAGCGGGCACCATCCTAAGAACACTGCGGTCTGCTGCAAGTCCTTCTTCACGAATCCGACGACCCAGCTCGACGAGACCCGGCTTCCCTGGCACCTCTGACCTCTACTCACCTCTACAGCAAAGCTGAGAACTGTGAGTGCGACGAGTCCTCGAGGGACCGATGATCGCCAAGACTGCACAACTTCTTTGTAACAAGCCCACCGTGTGCTCCACTGGTGAGTGCTTTGGGGTCCGAGAAGCCCCAATCCTGAGCAGCTCCAGCACCGAAAATCAGCCCTCCAGCATCTCCACAATCTGCGTGGGGCCCTTCTGCTTTTGCGTGCTCACCGCGCTGTGTGGCTACTAGCCGGCTGGCTTGTGGCCTTCTTCACGACGCCGGACGACATCACTGCTGCTGGTCTGGTTGCTCCAGACTGGCCCTTGCTTCCTTGCAACAGAGAAGCACCCCGGACCCTCCTGGTCCACTCCAGACGCCATTTTGAGTCCACCGCGTGGGCTTGAATTTGCCAAGGCTTTGTTGCCCAATCCTGGGTCCAGCGACGCCGACAGCTTCCATCTTCGTGGGACAGCTCGCTCCTCCATCCTGGTCGCCGACAACGCCTCCTGGTCCGTGAGATCTGCGAGCACAGCGTCACCCACTCACCTAGTCGAGGTGACTACCATCCGGTGTCCTCCTGGTGCCACCTGACTACTGGCTAGTAGTCTCGAACTTGGTCCCCTCTGCTTTCAGGTGTCATCTTCCTTCGATCCAGGCTTGGATCCATCGAACTTTCTTCACTGGTCGCCTGCCAGCAACTTCTTTCTTCCAGGCTCCTGGTCCGTCTACGAGGATTCCCGACGTCTTTTGAGACCTATGCAGCTGCAGCCCCTGGGCTAGGTAACTTCGGCATTTCGGTGCCCCAGCATAGCCTCACTATCCAAGGGTCAGAATCCACTTTCGTTTTCCTCCTACCAGGTCGGGTTCGCCCGAGAACACTAACTTTGTCATTACTAGCTACCATAGACTTTGTCCCGCATCACGCTTGAGAGTGCACACTCTGCACCCGAGTCCCCTAGGCCTCCTAGAAGTAATCTGAAGATTCTATAGTCAAGACCTAGCGATTCCAAAGCCTATTAGTACTGTACTTACCTGCTAGTAATTTCGCATTCCACTTTCAGAGTATATGGTTTTCCGTGCCCCTCGGGCATTTGTATATACTGTGCTAACTTAAGTATTTTCGTAAAGGTTTTGTTTTGTGCTTAGTACCCTGTCCTCATAAAGAGTACAGGGCTGTTGTGATTTAAATAAATACACTGTTTATTTTCATAACACTTGTGTGGTGTCCTTTCACTTGGTGTTCAAGGGGTACATGTGTGGTATAACAGCTGGCTTAACACGCCCTCTCGAGTCTTTAGCCTTAGACTGCTCGTATCCACGCTACTAGGATAGCTGGTCTATAAGGTTGACTACAACCAATCATCAATAAGGGTTGCTGGACTGATACATAGTGTTCACTAGAATAGTGAGCACTGCATATCAAGCCACCTTCTCACATTGGTGAGCAGCGGTTGGGATTTGAGCTTGCTGTTGTTTTACCACACGTATCCTAAGAATATCTTGTTGAAAGATCACATAAGTACTTCAGGTACATATAACTAAGCTTAGAATACTCTGAGTTCTACTGAACCAGCTGTTGCAGCTCCTCAAGGCTTAGCACACCTTGGCTGCAACTCTTAGCAAGGGATCAGTAGGCAAACACATAGTGTAGGTAGGTGCATCACTTACACCACACTAGAAACAGTATGTCTGACAAAGGAGGGAACTCTGAGTCTCCCCTTGTGTCAGTGGACCCTCCACAGGTCCTCCCTTCCAGATATACTGTGCTTAGCTTCCATGAGTTACGACAGGTGTGTACCTCTAGGAAGATTAAGCAGGGGTCTAACCCCACAACTTCCTTTCTGATTGGTCTCTTAGAGACTTATGATGCCAGAAAAGCTGAGAAACTTCTTAGCTCTTCTAATCCAGATGGAGGTATGCCTCCCCTTGAGGGAACCAGAGGAGACCCTGACCTAATCCATCTCTCAGCTGAGACTGAAGAGGGGGAGGAGGATGAGGATCCCTCTGGGGATGAGGCAGACAAGGGACAGGTAGAAGTCAGCAGACTAACCAGGTCCAACTTAAGCAGACATGAGATGAGTACTGGGGGACCCCTGGGGCCACTCTCGGTCAGCTTAACATTGGGAATGGACGAGCTAGGTCTCTATCCAGAGGCTCTGGCAGATCCCTTCAAACCAATGGCTCTCAACACTCCTCTCAGAAGGGGATGACATCCCCTCAGAGGAGAGTGTATGAAGCTAAAGAAAGGGCAGCCAATCTGAGGATTGAAAGGGAAGAACTTGCCCTGGCCAAAGAGAGGCTTGCCTTTGCTAGAGAGCAACAGTTAAGTGGGGTAGTCCCCACTGATGGCAGCATTGTACCTAGCAATAGGGAAAGGTGTTTTGATACAAAACACCTGGGTAAGATAGTGCCCCCCTTTAAACAAGGGGATGACATCCACAAATGGATTACTGCTTTGGAGAGAGCCTGCAATGTGCAGGGTGTTCCCCAAAGTCAGTGGGCAGCTATCTTGTGGCTCTCCTTTGATGGTAAAGGTAGAGATAAGCTCCTCACTACTAGAGTTGAGGATGCTAACAATTACCAAGTCCTGAAGAATACACTGGTTGATGGGTTTGGTTTAACCACTGAACAATACAGGATGCTGTTCAGAGATACCCAGAAAACTCAGTCTCAGGATTGGACTGACTTTGTTGATTGTGCCACTAAGGCTTTTGAAGGCTGGCTACTGGGTAGTAAGGTTACTGATTTTAAAGGATTGTACAATCTAATTATGAGGGAGCAAATCTTAAGTAATTGTCAGAACCAGTTATTACACCAGCACCTGGTAGACTCAGATCTGACCTCTCCACAGGAATTGGGTAAGAGGGCAGACAAATGGGTCAGAACCAGGGTCAGGCCTAAAAACCAGGGTGGTGACCAAAAGAAGGAATCAACCAAGCCTCAAGAGAAGGGTGGGGATAAATCCACAGAGAAGACTTCCCAAGGGCCCCAAAACTCCAACAAGGGTGGTGGGTCCCAGAACACTCCTTCAGAACAGAAGAAACCTTATTGCCATACCTGTAAACAGGTGGGCCATTACAAAAGTGATGCCAGTTGCCCTAAAAATGGCAGTAAGGGAAATATACCCCCAGGTAATACTCCTAAACCTCCTGTTACGACTAGTGGTAATCCCCCAGGTGGTGGGAGTGCCCCCAAGAATGTGGTGGGCATTACTTTGGGCAATCAGGAGGACTATGGCCTAGCCAGGTCCCCTGACCACACTCTTGTCTGTGAGACTGGCATGGGGTTTGCCAACTTCACTACTGGACCCCACATTTTGGGAAAGTATAGACAAGAGGTCATAATGAATGCTCAGAAAGTTGAGGCATTCAGAGACACAGGGGCCAGCATCACCATGGTGATTGACCATCTGGTCCCCTCTGCTCAACTGACCCCTGGTTTTACTTATCAGGTGACAGACATTCATGGAGTGAAGAGGAGGCATCCCATGGCAGTAGTCAAGCTCAGCTGGGGTAATGTCACAGGGCCCATGAGGGTGGCAGTGACAGATAACCTACCTGTAGATTGCTTACTGGGGAATGACCTGGAACTCTCAGCATGGGCTGAGGTGGAGCAAGAAACTCACTCCAGAATGATAGGCCTATCCAGACAGGTTAGTGGGGCAGTAATAGCTACAGCCCCAGTCCAAGCACCATTCCTCCCTGAAAAGGTTGGAAGGGCAGTGGTAGCCACTGCCCAGGCTCAGACAGACTTTCCAGAACAGGATAGGAGGGCTGTGACAGTCACAGCCCAAACACAGACTGAGTGCCCTCCTGAAAAGGTTGGCAAGGTTGAAATGGTCTCAGCCTCTACTCAAACAGATAGTGAGGTTGTGAAGCCTGAAACAATGGATCACTCCACTCAAACAGAGAGCATTGAGGAGGAAGAAGAGTCTTCCCCCTCCCAGACACTAGGTGAGAGCCAGCCTCCTCAGGGAACTGACTCTACCCCTGTTGAAGGAACTGCCCCAGAGGTAGTCAGGCCTAGCCTGGCAGAGCCCCTGATGGCAGTGGACCCTTCCCAGGTGGGACCCAGTCTGGAGCAGGTAACCTGCACCTCTCTACCCTGCCTCAGTCAGCCCAGGGCTGAAGAGGTCAGGGAGGCCAGTGGTGGACCCCAAAGGGCCCCCTGTCCAAAAGAACCCCTTAATCAGCAGATTAGGATCACTGAAGCTGGTAAACCTAGCCAGGTGAAAATAAAACAGACTCCTGAGGGATCCCCCTTAAAAGTAGTTAGGGACCTCCCACAGCTGGACACTGTTGGGCACAGCCAAACATGGGGCCTAAAAACCCCAGACCTGACCTGTCCCTCCAGTAAGCCAAACAGAGGGACTCAGCCTCCAGCTTTAGGTAGCCAGAGGCTGACCCTGAGAGCTCAGTGCATCTCAGCTAAAGAAAGAAAGGCATACATGATGAATGGTGATTGGAGGAAGTTGAGCCCAAAGGTAGAGGAGCCTCACTTCAGTACTCCATCCCAGCATCAGCCTTCTTCTTTCCCAAGACACACCAAAGGCAGAGATTCCCTATGGTGGAGACCCTCAGATACCCTTAGGGTGAGGGGTTGCCTAGTGGACCATGACACAGGGGGAAACCAAGCCAGAGCTGGTCCTTCCTTATATGGCCACTTAGGTAATAGAGGCTTACCTGGACAAGGATAGCCTTATCTCCTTTCGTTTGGGGGGGGGGGGGGGGGGGGGTTGTGTAGGAAGGTACCTCCTGACTATGGTTGCCCCCAACTCTTTGCCCTGTGTTTTAGCTGGTTTTTGACATAGTCGACCTGGGGCCCTGCCAATCAGGACCCCAGGCCTACTGCTCTCTCTGTAAAATGGATTCCATGTACCCTAGGTGCATTTACCAATTGGTACTGGGCCACCTTATCAGACCCTGTAACTCAGGGCATAGGTGTACCCAGGGCTGCCAGGGGCTGCAGCATGTATTATGCCACCCCTGGCTGGCCTCCTAAATTTGACACAACTGGCTGCATGACAGCTGGGGCAGAGTCGTGTAATCACCCTTTGCTGTAGGTGTAGTATACCTATACCTAACCCTAAAATGGACACACAGATTCCTATCAGTCACTCCTATGGCAGGCCTTGACAATCCTGAAGGCAGAGTGCTTGGAATCGTGTGAGATGGTGCTCTGGCATGAGCTGAGCCTGTCTGCAGCTTGCGGAACCAAGTCCTAATAGCTGTTCCATGATATCGCATACCATATACTCTTAAGTGCATTATAATCCTCGCGGTTAAATGCTATCTTTGGTATTGCTTTATCAAAACATGTCGAGTAAGGTGTCATACGAATTGGAATACTAACCCCTCGCCAATTCTGGCGACGGGGTTAGCATTCCACCCTTCTAGAGGGACGCGACATGTATGTAACTGTGAACCCCGGTTAAAGTTAACTGAAGCCTCAGCTCCACAAAATGGATGCTGCCACCACAGACACGAGTCTGACCCCCTGCAGCTGGGAGTCCTTCCAGCGAGGGGAGCCTGGACAAAGGGTTTCCTGTCAGGGGCGGTGCTAGCACCATCCCAGACATGGTTTTGTGTATCCTGGGTAGGCAGGGCTTTTCAGGAAGGTGACTGCTGAGTGGCACCCCGGTGCTCACTACGCATAGGCCGGTCAGAACCAGTCCAGGGGCACACCAGCCCCTGGCCTGGGGAAAGTCCGGCATGGCAGAGGGGTGTAACCACCCCCCTCCTAGTCCCACCCATAGGCAGGACCTAGTCACCGGGTCAGCCCCCTTTTTTAGTATAAAGATGGGAGCGGGCCCCCTGTTCAAATTAGATCATCTTTGGAATCAAGACACGACTTTCTGCGAAAGGACATCAAGATTTCTTCTTCAAGATTCTCCCTTGTGGCTAAGGAGTAGTCACCCTGCATCAAGCGGGCACCATCCTAAGAACACTGCGGTCTGCTGCAAGTCCTTCTTCACGAATCCGACGACCCAGCTCGACGAGACCCGGCTTCCCTGGCACCTCTGACCTCTACTCACCTCTACAGCAAAGCTGAGAACTGTGAGTGCGACGAGACCTCGAGGGACCGACGATCGCCAAGACTGCATGACTTCTTTGTAACAAGCCCACCGTGTGCTCCAATGGTGAGTGCTTTGGGGTCCGAGAAGCCCCAACCCTGAGCAGCTCCAGCACCGAAGATCAGCCCTCCAGCATCTCCACGATCTGCGTGGGGCCCTTCTGCTTTTGCGTGCTCACCGCGCTGTGTGGCTACTAGCCGGCTGGCTTGTGGCCTTCTTCACGACGCCGGACGACATCACTGCTGCTGGTCTGGTTGCTCCAGACTGGCCCTTGCTTCCTTGCAACAGAGAAGCACCCCGGACCCTCCTGGTCCACTCCAGACACCATTTTGAGTCCACCGCGTGGGCTTGAATTTGCCAAGGCTTTGTTGCCCAATCCTGGGTCCAGCGACGCCGACAGCTTCCATCTTCGTGGGACAGCTCGCTCCTCCATCCTGGTCGCCGACAACGCCTCCTGGTCCGTGAGATCTGCGAGCACAGTGTCACCCACTCACCTAGTCGTGGTGACTACCATCCGGTGCCCTCCTGGTGCCACCTGACTACTGGCTAGTAGTCTCGAACTTGGTCCCCTCTGCTTTCAGGTGTCATCTTCCTTCGATCCAGGCTTGGATCCATCGAACTTTCTTCACTGGTCGCCTGCCAGCAACTTCTTTCTTCCAGGCTCCTGGTCCGTCTACGAGGATTCCCGACGTCTTTTGAGACCTATGCAGCTGCAGCCCCTGGGCTAGGTAACTTCGGCATTTCGGTGCCCCAGCATAGCCTCACTATCCAAGGGTCAGAATCCACTTTCGTTTTCCTCCTACCAGGTCGGGTTCGCCCGAGAACACTAACTTTGTCATTACTAGCTACCATAGACTTTGTCCCGCATCACGCGTGAGAGTGCACACTCTGCACCCGAGTCCCCTAGGCCTCCTAGAAGTAATCTGAAGATTCTATAGTCAAGACCTAGCGATTCCAAAGCCTATTAGTACTGTACTTACCTGCTAGTAATTTCGCATTCCACTTTCAGAGTATATGGTTTTCCGTGCCCCTCGGGCATTTGTATATACTGTGCTAACTTAAGTATTTTCGTAAAGGTTTTGTTTTGTGCTTAGTACCCTGTCCTCATAAAGAGTACAGGGCTGTTGTGATTTAAATAAATACACTGTTTATTTTCATAACACTTGTGTGGTGTCCTTTCACTTGGTGTTCAAGGGGTACATGTGTGGTATAACAGCTGGCTTAACACGCCCTCTCGAGTCTTTAGCCTTAGACTGCTCGTATCCACGCTACTAGGATAGCTGGTCTATAAGGTTGACTACAACCAATCATCAATAAGGGTTGCTGGACTGATACATAGTGTTCACTAGAATAGTGAGCACTGCATATCAAGCCACCTTCTCACAAGGTGCTCAATATTTCGGAACACTGCACCCTTCAGCATTGAATAAACCAAAAACTAATACATAGGATTTTTTCATCCTACTCAGCTATGGCGGATATTATCCTTTTACCCACTCCAGACGTCTATAGGAGTATTTACGGAAAAAAGGTTCTCTGAGAAAAGCACAACTGAGTTACTTTAGTATCTAGCATTAAATTAGTTCCTTACCAAACGTTGGGCGCCATGTAGTGTAGTTTCTATATTTCCAATAGGCTCTGCACATCGGAATAATATATCCTATAGATTTGACGTAGATCTTATGTCAATAGGTCTCTATTGAATATATTAAACTTAATTGTGTGTGTGCCAGGTAACTCAGAGGTCACTAGAAACTTTCTTGAATACATAAGAAGGGATTAGTTTCTGACAACCGCATAAACATGATAACTTTGTTTCCCAAGAATAAGAATATATCTCTCAGAGTTGTGGAAACAATAGATAACTAGTTCACTCAGTCAATCGCGCATGCTTCGTTTCTACAGAGTTGCAGAGAAATAGTGAGACAGGCGTTTTCAATAAAAAGGTTTTTTTTTTAATAATATTTTATTGAAACAGAAAAGGTAGAGTCGACAATCCAATCACTGGAGAATAGTAACAAGGTTGATTCGATACACAATATGTAGCAGAAATTATATATCAGTGTGCATTACGACATGAATGTCCAGCTCTGTCCATAGCCAGCTCAGCTGTTGGGGAATCACAAATGTCACCTCTATAATGCTTCCAATGTCCCCATTTCTTGTCCCACTTTTTAGGGCAGCCTCTCAGTTTGTACACAGTCTTCTCGGCGAGCATACAGCGATCCATCTCGGCCAACCACTCCACCACCAATGGTCGTGTAGGAACCCCCCAGTGCATTGCTACTGAACGTTTTATGAGCAGGAATCCTAGAGCCACCCACTGCAGCTCCACTGCAGTCAGATCAGTGGCCCCCCATATATTGAGGATGCCCTCTTTCAGTGACAGTGGGACAGGCTTCCCCAACGCGTTCCTCTTTTTCCGGGTTGCTCCCTCCCAGAACCATTGAATCACAGGATAATCCCATAAGACATGATAAAAGGTACCAATCAAGCCACAGCCTCGGAGACACAGGTCGTCTGGGCGTCTCCCTATTCTAGCCAAGAGGGGAGCAGACATGTAGGCCCTGTGCAAGACCTTCAGCTGGATCAGCCAGAAGCGATGATTAATCGCCGCTTCCTTGGGGGACATCAAAGCTGCCTGCCACTCCTCATCCTCCAAGTGTCCCACTTCCACTTGCCATTTATCACGCAGGGTTTGGAAGGTATCGGGGAGAATGTTGCACAATTTACGATAGGTGTAGGATATGGCTTTCAAAGGGAGGGGTTCTGAGAGTAGTCTGTCCTTCAAGGTTAAGGCGGGTGGGTGGGAGGAGAGGTCAGGTATAGTAGTGAGGATTGCGTGTTTAATTTGGAGATACCGAAAACTTTCCGTCTGTGCAAGTGTGTATTTGTCCTGCAGTTCTGTAAAAGTCAACAGCTTCCCTTTGTGTGCCAGGTCACCCGGAGTAGAAATCCCTATAGTGTCCCACCTGTCGAAACCTAAGTGGAAGCAAAGGGAGCCGAGTTGTTGCGATGCCCACAGTGGTGTGGCCTTGGTACGTTTATTAGACCAACCCAGATTTTTATTGGCCTGGTGCCATACAGCCACTGTCTGTGCCATGGGTCCTATATATCTCTTTCGGGACGGTTTGCTGTAGAGGGCCCCCAAGTAACCCTCCCGTCCTGTCTGATATTGTTCTCAGTGGAAGGCTGAATTCAGCGGTGAGCCATGGACCCAATGGTTAGTGGCCACTAGTTGTGATGACCAATAATAGAGGTGTATATTGGGTAAGACGATGCACCCATCGTACCACCCCTTGGTGAGTTTGTGGAGGGCTTCACGGGCTGCCCCTCCATTCCACAGCAGGATCCGTAAATCCACCTCTATTGCGTTAAAGTAGGAGTCAACAACCGGGAAGGGACAGTTCTGGAGAGCGTATGGGAACCTAGGGAGTGCTAGCATTTTAAATAAAGCAACAAAAAGGGTTTATTGAACAGTCTTCTTTCTCGTGCAAGAGAAGTGAACTGCTACAATCGTTAGGCAGACTGCAAAGTATAATGCGTACAGCGTAAACAGTAATATGAAATAATACTGTAAGAGCATTGTGTGGTTTCTAAGCCATATAAAAATACATACATAAATAACATTGACTAAAATACTCAACTGGTGCTTCTAAAATACGCCTACCCCAATGTACCTAACCTAGGTCTAGTACGGGGGAAGAATTAAGTATGGTCTTTTGCGTAAGTTTAGTTTTGCCAGGAATCTACCAAAGGTTTCTCTAGGTTCTAATCAGCTCCATACCTGGGAATGAAGTAGGGCTGTAATCTCTGTCTCGGGACTCGATTTCCCAACACCCCGCAAGGGGAGTCAGGAAGACTGGAGATGGATTCTTGGCAGAAGAAAGGCAGCTTCCTGATCAGTGCATCAGCTGGAGAGTCGGCTTCCTTCGGCACTTGCTGTAGCGAGCTGCGTCGGGCAAGTAGGGCTTCGAACAGCTCCAAATCACTGTATCTTGCTATAGCAAGTGAAGATATATTTATACCTTGAAGGTGTTTTGGGATGCCATAGTTTGACGTAAAGTCAGGTATATGAACATCATAAATGAACCCGTGGGGAATAGTTGTTCATTGTAAAGTAACTGAGTTCTTGGAGAAATCAATATTCAAGCAAGGGGACGTTCCCTAATGGCTTAAGCTGGTTTTCCACGAAATCGTTGTGACTTTTGGTGAACGGATGGAAGTAGCCATGCCTGTATTTGGGTAGCATGGGCTATGCCTAAATAAGGGCTTCATTTCTATGCCTATATAAGGGCAACATGAGTTGTACCTATATAAGGGCATGTATCGGGAAAATTCAACCACAGCCTTAAACGCCACACAACACTAGAAAGATTGTTCCAGAAGGTAAGTGACTTTTTCTTCCGTGCAGGATCTAAGATGCCACAGCAGTGCTCTGTTTTCAAGTGCAGTACCTTACATCACAATATATTTCTCTATTTTCCAGTGGATACTCCAAATTCCTGCACTGCAGTGAGGTGGAGCGTTCTGTATTCTAGTTCAGTGCTTCATATTTAACTCTCTGACATAGCCATCCTGAAAGGTTCCACAGTTTGCACTCTTGTGCACTTGTGCGTCTTGTAATAATTTGCATTATTCTTGTTTTACTCAGGATCAGAACAGGCCCCTCCCCCAGCTCCTCGCTCAGGTGAGAAAATCTCTCTTTTCTCTAGGATGTTATAGGACATGTAAAAGCTTTCCAGTATTTCACCAGTAATTGTTTTGTATTGTGTTGGAACATTTATATAGCACTTACTATCCCTACTTGGGACGCTGGAGCGCTTGCCCTCGTGGATAGCACGCTACAGCACGTGGAGTGTGCTGTTAGACATGTTTGTACTTTATGTTGATCCTGTGAGGCAAGTGTTGACATGTTGTGCGCTATGACCATGAAGGTAGGTTTATTATATTATAGAACCAGGGCTTAGTAGAATGATGGATGGAGAAGGGTGAAAGAGATGGGCGCAGTTGGACTTTGCACTGATTCAGTGACATTCTTTATCCCATCCGCCACTCAGTGTCAGTACTTAGCCATCCAACACTGGGTCACTTAGCCCTGCATCTGCCTCATGCTAGCCATCCTCTCTTACCATTTGAGAAATGGCTTCACACTAGACATACTGATGACGTCTACTCTCCAACATATATATTTCTCAACACTCTACAGAACCCCGTCAAATCCTCTGCACTGTTGCGCTAGGAGAAAAGTGCGAACGCCTCTTCACTTCCAAAGAAGGGTCAGCCATTCAAAAGTGAGCCCATTCCCATTCTTTCGTACATAGCACCTCAGGCAAAGGAACATTCCTCAACAAATCGCACTATAGGTACTATACCCCTGCGCAAACAGCTCAATGGAAGAGATACGGATATGCATGTTGCTGGAGGGGCTGCGACCAAGTGTGAACGTTAGCCCACCTTCTTTGGCAGTGTACAAAGCTTTAGCAGTACTGGACCGAGGTCTTTGCCTCCATTGACCAAATGTATAACATCAAACTCCCCAGATTCCAGAGCTACATTCTCCTGGGTCTCCTGAATGCCCTGACGTATCCCTTGAAATCCACGGGTGGACGAGCCATCACTCTGGCTCTATGCCCTGCCAAGAAAGTATTGCTAGCACTTTGGGGTACAGCTACAATACCCACTCACTTAGACTGATTCTACAAAATCTGGGATCTCCTTGCCATGGAGAAGCTAACATCCTCAGTAGGGCAGAAGCTGCCTCAATTAAACAAGATGTGGGGACCCTGTCTGAAATTCCTGTCCCAAGAATTCTTAGAATTGACATGCCCAGGCTACTTACACATCCTCCTCCTTATACCCACAAAAAACAGTATTGACTGATATAGCACTCACCTTCAGTTTTGTGACAAGCGATATACATTGTTTCTATGTTGAAGGCCATCATTTCAGCTAAATAGGTAATTCATTTCCCCCACTCTACTGTCCCCATCTCTATGTCTATTCTCTTCAGTTTTCTCCCTTTTCACTTGGTCCCCACCCGCAATGGATGTTGGTCGTAGTTTTTTTTGTATTGTTCTTTTCAAAGTCAAACTTAATAAAAGGATTTAACCCTAAAAAGTAATTGCCCCCATTCTACTGACTGGATTTCTGTTGTTTTGGCGTCAA
Source organism: Lissotriton vulgaris (assembly GCF_964263255.1). Classification (NCBI taxonomy): domain Eukaryota; kingdom Metazoa; phylum Chordata; class Amphibia; order Caudata; family Salamandridae; genus Lissotriton; species Lissotriton vulgaris. Next base: position 1,340,295,711 of record NC_141695.1, on the reverse strand, counting down.
ATTATTTTTAAACTTTTGATTATTTTTCTAAATTGGTGCATGATTTTTCTTGTGTTGTGTTTCATTTCATTACTGTTTGTGTGCTGCATAAAGACTTCACACACTGCATCTAAGTTAAGTCTGAGTGTTTTGTGCCAAGCTACCAAAGGGTAGGTTAATTAAGTGACTGTTTTGGTTCACCCGAACAAGGATTGTGGTTGTTGCTTGATTTGGGTTTACAACCCCCCTCAAGCAAGAACTCAGTTTCTTACATTCTCCTATCAAAGTGGAGAGCTATTGAAACGTTTCTGAATTCAGTCTGACACCTGCGTTATATACAAAGTGAGGAATCTGCAGGTAGTCAAAGTATCCACTAGAAAGATTGTTCCAGAAGGTAAGTAACTTTTTCTTCCATGCTGGATCTAAGATGCCACAGCAGTGCTCTGATTTCTTGTGCAGTACCTCACATCACAAGGTATTTCTCTACTTTCCAGTGGATACTCCACATTCCTGCACTGCAGTGAGGTGGAGCATTCTGTGTTCTAGTTTAGTGCTTCATATTTAACTCTCTGACATAGAAATCCTGAAAGGTTCCACAGTTTGCACTCTTGTGCACTTGCGCGTCTTGTAATAATTTGCACTATTCTTGTTGTACTCAGGATCAGAACAGGGCCCTCCCCCATCTCCTCGCTCAGGTGAGAAAATCTATCTTTTCTCTGAGATGTTATAAATCATGTAAAAGCTTTCCAGTATATCACCAGTAATTGTTATGTATTGTATTGGAACATTTATATAGCACTTACTATCCCTACGTCGGATGCTGGAGCTCTTTCCCTTGTGGATAGCAAGCTACGCCATGTGGGGTGTGTTGTTAGACGTGTCTGTACTTTATGTTGATCCTGTGAGGCAAGTGTAGACATGTTGTGCGCTATGACCACGGAGGTAGGTTTATCATATTATAGGAACCAGGGCTTAGTAGAATGATGGATGGAAAGGGTGAAAGAGATGGGTTCAGTTGGACTTTGCACAGATCCAGTGACATTATCATATCCCATCCGCCACTCAGTGTCAGTACTTAGCCATCCAACACTGGGTCACTTAGCCCTGCATCTGCCTCATGCTAGCCATCCTCTCTTACCATTCTAGAAATGGCTTCACACTTAAAATGCTGATGACGTCTCCTCTCCGACATATACATTTTTCTCAACACTCTACAGAACCCCGTCAAATCCTCAGCACTGTTGCACTTGGAGAAAAGTGTGAACGCCTCTTCACTTCTAAAGAATAGTCAGCCATTCAAAAGTGAGCCCATTCCCATTCTTCAGTACATAGCACCTCAGGCAAAAGAACATTCCTTAAACAATCCCACTATAGGTACTATACCCCTGCGCAAACAGTTCAATGGAAGAGAGATGGATATGCAGGTTGCTGGAGGGGCTGCAACCAAGTGGGAACTTTAACCCCCCTTCTTTGGCAGTGTACAAAGCTTTAGTAGTTCTTTGCCTCTATTGACCAAATGTATAACATCGAACTTCCCATATTCCCAAACAACATTCTCCTGGGTCTTCTGAATGCCCTGACTTATCACTTGAAATCCACGCGTGGACGAGCCATCACTCTGGCTCTATGCTCTACCAAGCAAGTATTGCTAGCACTACAGCTACAATACCCACTCACTTTGACTGAATCTACAAAATCTGGGATCTCCTTGCTATGGAGAAGTTAACATCCTCGGTAGAGCAGAAGCTGCCTCAATTTAACAAGATGTGGGGACCCTGTCTGAAATTCCTGTCCCAAGAATTCTTAGAATTTTCTTTCCCAGCCTACTTACGTATCCTCCACCTTATACCCACAAAAAACAGTATTGATTGATATTTTCACGGACTCACCAGCGCCTTGGAGCCTCGTGTTTTGCTGCTTCCCTGCAACGCTGCAACGCTGCAACGCCTTGCCGGACCCGCTGCGCGGGTCCCGCTGCGTAGCGCGACTCTCTTCGAGTAGGAGGAGAAGGGGGAGCCTGTCTTCTAAACCACCATCAACCCCTGGACACCGGCAGGGCTGCGAGCTGCCTAACAGGGACTCCATTGACCAGGAGTCCCTGCGTGCACCACCTGTGGCCGCTCTCCCTGCCGGCACCGCCCCCTGCCCTCCCCTATTTCCATCGGGTAGGGCACCCACGGCGCGGGAGCGACCGGGGCGAAGACCGGGGCGAAGACCGGGCAAAGAGCGGGCCGTTTGAGGCCGTTCGAGGACTGAGTGGACTGGACTGGGCCAGCCCTCTAGGTCCCAACATACGGGCTCTATCGTCATCACCTGATACCATGTCATCCCGGGAGTACAAGGAGAGGGCTGCAAAATCTAAACTAAAAAATGGAACCCTAGACGATTTCATTACCAAAACTCATTCTGCTATAGATAATGAGATTGCCAAAATGCAACGTCGAGTTTCATCTGAACTGGACGCTGCAAGGAGGCTGTCACAGGAGTTAGCTGCGGCCAAAAAATCCTCTTTAGGTGCTATTGCCTTTGCCAAAACCCCTGACCGTCTCACCGGCCCGCCACTGAAACTGGTTGAAATAACTGCAGACATCCACCAGCCGACTGTTCCCACTACACCCATACCAAAGGAGATTTTACCATCACCACCATCATCCCCTAACTCTTTAAAAACACCTATGATGGGGTCAGTAGAGGAAACGAAGGAGTGTAAAAAAGGTGTGTCGGTGTTGGGTTTAAAATTAATATCTACAGAGCAGACTGAAGGAACCCCTGAAATCAAACAGCGAGGGCCAAATACTAAAAGGAAGCGTGGTATACAAACATCATACGCTAGGAAAAAAGTAAAGGTTGCTAAGTCTCAATTATCCACCAAGTTGCCATCTCCGTCCCCAGCGATTAATACACAGCCTTCTGACCTCACATCAGAGGTTGATGTAGACTCGCTGGCGATAATTCAAGACAAGGATAAACTGACAATAGTGAAGGAAAATAATGAGAGACCACTTTGTGTTATAAATGGGGAAGATGTCGAATTCTTGACTGTGGTGTGGGAGACGCTTAAAAAGCTTTTAAATCCCTTCGAGGATAGATTATCACAGATAGGATCCCAACTCTCCAACATTGAAAAGAACTTCTCACATCCAGGGAAAAAAAACCCTTGCAAGGAAGATAAAGATCTAATGGTCGGATTCGAGAAACTTATAAAAAGTGTACTGAATCCCCTGATGGAGAAAACACAAATAATTAACTCAAAATTAGATCAACTGGAGTTTTTAACATCTAAGAACACCGCCCTATTGGAGAGTCTGGTAGGAAACAAAAAACAACCAGTTTCCACTGTTGGCAAGACTAATAGTAATAACACCAGTTTAGGGAAAAAGGGTCCGAAGACCAACCTGATACATCAATCTCTATCTATAACACCTGTAGATTCTAGTGGTATTATCGCTTGTACCACCCCCTGTGCAGTGCCAGCACCCTTAATAAAAATCAAGCAGGGGAATACATTGGGCCATAAGCCAAGTAACTCGCTGTTGGTAACTACACCGGTTAATACTACTGCGCCCGCCCCGATTAGCACTGAAGTGAAAGAAACCCCGTCGAGCAAACCTCAGGCCCCTAGTAAAACCCCACTACAAGGCAGACAGATCTATGTAAATATACCCCCGGAGTCCGCACCTTACATGGCAATCCTGACAGGTGTCCCATTAATCCCAGAGAATAAATATGAGAAAAACGAGGACCTCTTAAACAAAACCAAATTTTGGCTAAATACAAATAGGCCATTGACTGAGGACACTGTTACAAAAATCCTAAGTGTACGGAGGGTCCCCTGGGTTGGACCAAGTAAAAAAGACTTGGAGGGCGATTGCATCCTGATAAACTTTAGAGATAACTGGGTCAAGGATATTATATGTAGTAAGGCTAGGTTCGGGAGGATGGGGGACATTCAGTGTGTGGGTCTTGAATATTTTTATCCCAACCTCTATCAGACTATCCCTGATCAAAATCCTTTCCACCAAGGACATAGCATAAATGGCAGATATCAAACGGGTTGGACACATAACCTGAATATGAATCAAGGCCCGCATCACCATTATAGCCCTTGGCACGAGGCAGTTCAATTCATGGGGCCACCAGGTATGGGGAATTTTACACAGGTCCCTTACAACCCACGAAGACCAAGGTTTAGGGGCACAGACTATCCTGGTTGGTTCCCAAATAATAACTACAACAACAATATCCCATTGAGGAATCGCTTTGACCCTTTAATGAACTTGGATGAGGTAGACTGACTACCACCCAGGATCAAAGACATTGTATCTTCAACTCTGAATGGGGGAACGAATGAAGAACCAGGGATATGCATTAATGATGGTGACCTAGTGCAGGTAACTCCTGAGTGCGATAACGTGAATGCTGGACATCTGCAGATAGGGACTGATGTTATGCCAATGGTTAACATCGTTAAGGGCCATGAAAGGAATAGGTTACCACTGCTCGAACAAAATACCACTGTCGCAAGAGATGCCTTGGGAAGTAATCATGGAATACAAGGGCCTTCATCATCATCATTAACATCTCTACTGTCCTGGAACATTTCCGGAATAATAAATAAACTAGAAGATGAGATATGGTTAGACTTTGTGGAAGCTCATGGAATTCTGTGTCTACAAGAGACATGGTCCAGGACCGCTTGTGACATCGAGGGCTTTCAAACATTTGCTGTCTCGGCCGTCCCATCTACATCGGGGAGGGCAAAAGGTGGAATAATGACAGCGTTGTCAACAAAATTACAGGAGCTCAAAACCTCGATACTGGTAGAGACAAATTGGTACCAAGTGCTGTTATTGGAACATCTTTTCCCTGAATCAGTGTTACTAATTAATTGGTACTATAACATCTTTAATGGACATGATACCTCAATAATTCAAGGTTTGGAGGATGCTTTGGGTAAAGTCCGCAGTAGGCACCCTTCTTCGCCTCTCATCTGGGTTGGTGACTTTAATTGTACATTGTGCAACCATGGAGGATCGAATGTGTGTGGTTTAGAGGATTTGAACGCCCAGCCCCTAAACCATTTCAGGCATACATCACAGGGGGACGCTTTGAATAACATTATCATCACAAATGACTTGTGTATAGTAGACCCCTGGTCTCCTCCAGACACCCTGCATATACCAACTTTTCAGGGTTTGAGGGGGGAGATGAGTACAATTGATTTTGTTTTGGTATCGAGTACCTTTCTTAAGTATGTGGAAAAGTTGGAGGTGGTGGCAAATCCAACTAGTGATCATAACCCTTTAATATTATCATTGTGGGTACCAACAAAAGAATCACCAAGGACTTGGGAACAGCCGTTCAAGTATAACAAAAACCAGGGTGTTACTCTGAAATGGGGGAAGGTAAATGTGTCTAAACTGGAGGAAGATATTGTTGTAAATTGTAAATCTGAAATAGAATTATGTTTAGCACCAGGATCTGACCCACATAAGGTTATAGAAAGTTTCGAGAAGTTGTGTTGCCATGTAGGAGAGTGCTTAAAAAAACCCAAAGGGAAGGGAGGCCAAAAGGCTTTTAGATGGTTTGACTCCGTGTGTTCTGCCACACATCGATCATTGAAATTAGCTCTGTGCCAAAAGCCAAGAAATAAAGAGCTTGTAAGGGTCAGTAGAAAGGCTTATAGGGACGCTATCACAAAAAGAAAGCAGGACCTGAAAGGCATGGCGTGGGACGATCTTGAAAAGGCAGCTGAACTAAAAGACAGTAGGCTCTTTTGGGAGGTTATCAATCGTCCCCTTTTTAAGAGTGATAACAAGGAATCTATAGTAATGCAGGTCACTGCTGAACAATGGGTTCAACATTTTAGTAAGATTTTTAATCCCAATTCTTATGCTATAATGGCAAGCATCGAAGGGACAGGGGACCTGGTGTCACCTCCCTCGGCTTTGACCCTCAGCTCTTCAATTACATTGACTGAGATTGAGGAAGCCCTAGGGAAAGGAGCATCATTAAAAGCCCCAGGCCCAGATGCTGTTCCTCTGGATCTTTTTAAGTCCAATGTTAGTCTGTGGGCACCCATTTTATTGAATGTTTTCAAAGCTGTAGTGGTTGGCCGTATCCCTGGCACATGGAAGGAGGCAACTGTAGTGCCAATTTTTAAGAAAGGTAATAGGTCTGATCCACGTTGTTACCGCCCGATCTCTTTAATAGATGCCTCATGCAAAATTCTGGGCAGGGTAATCTTGGCGAGATTAGAAAGTTGGGCAGATTCTACTGGATTGATAGTTGACTCCCAGTATGGGTTTAGACGTGGAAAGGGTACAAATGAGCAGTGCCTTAACTTGGCACTGATCTTGGGCAAGTACATGAAGGCCAAAAAATCTCCTGTACATCTAGCCTTCATGGACTTGACAAGTGCTTTCGATACCGTTTGTAGGCATAAGTTGTGGAGGATGATGAGCGACATGGGCTTTGAGGAACCTTTAGTTACATTGCTCCGTAGGTTACATGAAGCAACAAATGTATCCATCAGATTTGGCACTGGAGGGGAAATAACAAAACTGATACCTTCTACCGAAGGTGTGCGTCAAGGATGCATCTTGGCGCCTTTCCTCTTCTTGGTTTACACAAATGGATTAGAACAATACCTACTAAATCAGGGTTGTGACTTCCCAAAAATTAATGGTAAAAGCGTTCCCATGCTTTCGTATGCGGACAATACTGTCCTAATGACATTGACAGGAAACAGCATGCAAGTGTGTTTAGATGCATTTAACAAATTCATGCTTGATCTTGATTTAAAGGTAAATTTTGAAAAATCGTTTGTAATGTCATGTGGCCCAAAGGGGTCATCCATTAGGAAGTTCGTGGTAAACAACCGCATAATTGGGAAAGTGGGAAGCTTCAACTACCTTGGTAATCTGTTTGATAGTAAACTAAGTTGGACACCGGTAATGAAGGCCCGAGCCCAGAACATGACAAGGGCGATAGAGGGTATTTTTCGCTTCTGTAGCAAATTGGGGCAAAAGCACATCATGCATCTCAGAACCCTTTATACCTCAAAATGCTTATCTGTAGCTACTTACGGGGCAGGGGTGTGGGGGACTGAAACGCCTGCCGTGATACAGGTGGTGGAAAATAACTTTATAAAAAGGGTCCTATCAGTTCCAAAAAGCTCCTCAAACACTTTCTGCCACAATGAAATTGGCATGGTCAGTGTTACCGATACAATCCGCTTGTCCCCTTTACTGTTATGGGGTAAAATTTGGCAATCTGAAGACCTGCAACTAACTAAGGATATTATCACTGATTGCATGGCTTTAGAAAACTCAAAACAGATCCCCTGGTTGTCTTATGTCTGTAATATGCTGAACAAAATTGGACTTAGTTCTTATTTTAACAACCCTGGAAAAATCGAGGGGAATTATAAGGTGGACATAAAGGCAAAGTATCTGAAGTCACTGAACCAGCCTTCTATGGATAATGTAATTGATAATGGTATTGTTAACACCTCTAAACCCCAACCACAGTTCTATTTAACATTTACCCTTAACACGCAATGGCGATTCCTTTTAACAAGGTTTAGACTGGAGATTCTCCATTTCTTACTTGCCTTTCCGAAACAAGGGGGTTGGTGTGAGAGACTGCCCCCTTGTCCTTGTAATAACAGGGATAGGCAAAGTACTTTACACCTGGTCCTTTTTTGCTCTTTGTATAAAGAGCCAAGACTCCGGTTTATTAAACCAATCCTGAAGGAGAGACAACCTTGCACTTATAAGGAAGGGTACGAATACTTGTCATCACTATCCACTGTGGAAACCTGTTGTGCAATGTTAAATTTCATTAGAATCTCATTAAAGATTAGGAAGAACTATGGGTAGCACCACATGTATAGAAATTTTTTAATTGAAAATTATTTTTCTCTTATTGTTATCATCATGTCTTTTTATAAGTTATTGGTATAATTGTGTTTTCAATTTAGTATTCCTTTTTAACACTATGAGGCAAGATGAATTGTTTATTCAATACTTTTATGATTCATTTTATGTATCGAATAAAGTTTTTGAAACGAAACAATTGATATGGCACTCGCTTTGAGTTTCTAGACAGGCGATGTACCTTGTTTCTATGTTGAAGGGCATTATTTCAGCTAAATAGGTAATTCATTTCCCCCACTTTACTGTCCCCATCTCTTTGTCTATTCTCTTCAGATTTCTCCCTTTTTACTTGTTGTAACTCACCCGCCAGTGGATGTTGGTCGAAGTTTTTTTTTTTTTATTATTCTTTTCAATGTCAAACTCAATAAAAGGATTTGAACCTAAAATGTAATTGCCCGCATTCTACTGACTGGGTTTTTGTTGTTTTTGTGTCAAATTATTTATTAACATTTCATTATTTTTCTAAATTGGTGCGGGATTTTTCTTGTGTTGTGTTTCATTTCATTACTGTTTGTTTGCTGCATTAAACACTTCACACGCTGCATCTAAGTAAATCTGAGGGGCAGATTTACAAGCCCCTTGCGCCACTTTTGCATCACTTTTTCCAAGTTAAAAGTGACGCAGAAGTGGCGCAAGGGTCTTGTAAATCTGCCCCTGAGAGCTTTGTGCCAAGTTACTAAAGGGTAGGTTAATTAAGTGACTGTTTTGGTTCACCAGAACAAGGATTGTGGTTGTTGCTTGATTTGAGTTTACAATCCTCCTCAAGCAATAACTCAGTTTCTTACATTCTCCTATCAAAGTGGAGAGCTATTGAAACGTTTCTGAATTCAGTCTGACACCTGCGATATATAAAAAGTGAGGAATCTGCAGGTAGACAAAGTATCCATTAGAAAGATTGTTCCAGAAGGTAAGTAACTTTTTCTTCCATGCAGGATCTAAGATGCCACAGCAGTGCTCTGATTTCAAGTGCAGTACCTTACTTCACAATGTATTTCTCTATTTTCCAGTGGAACATTTATATAGCACTTACTATCCCTACGTGGGACGCTGGAGCGCTTGCCCTCATGGATACCACGCTACGCCATGTGTGGTGTATTGTTAGAAGTGTGTATACTTTATGTTGATCATGTGAGGCTAGTGTTGACATGTTGTGCGCTAGGACCATGGAGGTAGGTTTATCATATTATAGTACCCAGGGCGTAGTAGAATTATGGATGGAGAAGGGAGAAAGAGATGGGCGCAGTTTATGGTTTTCAGTAAGTTGGCAGCTTTAAGCAGGTTTGTATGATCATTGTCCATTAAACTGAGTTCTGCACTGTGTTGTCCATTCTGATATATTTTGTTTGACGTTTATGCCCCTGAGTAGGCATAGGTTGGAGGGAGAAATGGTGGATTAATTTACTGGGACAGACCGTTAATATCACACATCTGATTGTCATTCTGAAATGTGAAGAAAGTCATAGTATGTAGCTTGTTAGAACCTGCATTGGTGAACAAATTAAAAACCCTCCCTTGGCAAGCAGCAGGTGGCAGACTTCCATTCTTAAAAATAAATAATTCCTTGAATGCAATGTTAGTGTTCCTCTGAACTTTATGGTTTAAGACTCTTTGACCGCAATAAAAAATAAACAGAGAGCTATTCCTCTAAGTCTTAAGCCTCTTCCTTTGGTGAAGTTAGTAAATATGGATATCTGCCAAGGGAGGGTTTAGGGAGAGTCTGACTGAGGTGTTAGGGGCTGCCTACCCCCTTGAAACTGTGTGGAGCCTCAGAATGCCAATTTGCTCTTTGAAGGGTTCATATATATCAGGAACCCATCAAGCTTGCCAAATAGCAAAAAGACAGTGGAACGAAGAGGGACACAGTTAAAATGTGAGAAATGACTTAACTTCAGAAATTGTCAGCGATTTTCGTCCTTACACATATTAAGCCTGCCACAAAAGAGGGGTGGATTTAAATGGTGTAAACAACAGGCCTGTAAGTAGAACCACCGTGAAGGTTTTATTGTAACAAGCTTACCTACAGCCACAACGTATCCCTTATTGTAATGGAATAGGTTTAAATCCTCCACAAGACTCGGGGCCTGATTTAGAGTTTGGTGGAGCGGGTACTCTGATGCAACTGTGATGTTGTACCCTCTTTGCCAAGCCCTTAGGGCGACCACCTGAGTTACTGTGTGTGGATGTTTGTAGGGCTAGCGGACATCTCTAAATGTGGAGGACAGGTACTCCATGAGGGCTATGGAGTAGTTTATTCTCTCACCTTTATTGATTACAACTTTAATTTAAATCAGTCCGTCAGAGGCCTCTTCTGAATATGTAAAAATATATATATTTGAAGGTTTCCAGAACAGGAGGTAAGTCTCAGTTGTGGTACAGAAACCCAAACTTGTTTTGTCTGTGACATACCGCATGTCAATTGTATGGAAAAAATGGGGACCCCTACGTTCTGTTCAGTTTGCTATTCGTAGGGAATACATAAAATAATCAAATCATTGTTATACATCACTGTCTCAGCAAATTATTATCATTTAATTTACAGCATGTGATATGAGGTCGATACAAGGGCGATATAATTACCATTAGTTTGCTATATATTGTCTTTTTCCCTAAATACCGCATGTCAAAACCAAAGCAATACTTAAAGCCAAGGTTGGTACCAGGAATCACAGGTACGCTTAGACCTTTGCTGTATTGCCACTACCTTTGTGACGAACTCCACAATTTCATGGTTAAGAAGTATCCAAATCCTCAAAGTATTTGAGAAGCTTTTGTTAATGCCATGCACTCAATCTTTGCAAGAGCATTGGGGCCATCCAAAGTGCTTTTGGGTCCCATGTCTCCTTCGACCTCCCACTGTCCCTGCCTATGTTGCTGGCACAGCTCAATTCCGTTCCACCTAGTCCTAAGCCGACTCCTCACTTGTTTGACCCCGCACTTTGCTACTCAATGCGTCATCAGATAGTCCCTTGAATGATGCCACCTCTGCCACTGGCATCAAACCCCGAAATCGTGCCACAGAACAGGATGCGAAGAGAGGCCCAAAGGTTGGTAGAGGAGGAGGAATACAGAAGTATTATTCATGACCTATTTGGCACAAATTCAGAAGCTTTAGACCCTTATTCTTGTGGGGATGATGATGGTGACCAAGGAAAAGCATTACAAGACCTTTCAAGCTAGGGGCCTGACACTTCCCCTGAATTTTATATGGAAATTCCCATTGAAACACCCACACTTAAAGTGATATTGGTACATATGGTGCTGAAGAATGCTGCTGAAGTCTTAGACTTACAGCTAAATGACTGAAGTTAAGTCCCAAGTTCTTAAAGGTGGAACTCCTGTTGCCTTTGAATGTTGCCCTTTTGGATTACATCTTGGCTGGCTGGCATATCATCTTCACCCCTGCAGTCAACAGGATAGTGGCGCAGCGTTATTGACTGGCTCCAGGTGACTCATCCTTCTTGTCAATCCAACCATCAACTGAAAGTCTTGTCCTCCAGGCATACTACTAATCAGGTCAATCAGTGGGACACTTTACAGCTGACTTTCAGATTTAGAGTGAAAAAGACTAGAAGCTTGGAGGAATAAGATGTTCTCGGCAGGGAGTATGACTCCGAAGTCCATTAATGCACATTATCTAATAGAGACTTCTAGCCTCAGATTCCTTGCCTTTGAATTTCCCAGGTGTCAGACTAGATCTGGAAGATTTTTCATGAGCAGTACCCCTGTTCGCCGGTAGGTAGTGTTGTTTGGCTCTGCAGGTACCATCACCCATGCCAGAAGTAACGTCCACAACAGATACGTAGGCGTCACCTAGGTGCACTGAGGAAAGTTCTTTTCTTACTGAGCACCACCCCACCATGAGTGGAACTCAGGACTCCTGTATGCTTTCCAGCTGATACCACTCTTGCCCTGAGTTCTTTAGAAGATCAGAAATGTCCAGGTCCAAGTTATCCTATTGCCCCCAGATTGGGCATGGAGAGTATAGTATCATGAACTCCTGAGCTTGTGCATTGGTTCTCTGATCAGGCTGCCCCTCTGGTGGGCTTGCTGTCGAATTAGCATGTCAGGGTTCTCACTAAGGCCTTTGTTATCTCCATCTTCTTGCATGGAGATTGATCGACAATAGTTGAACACCATCAATCTTTTTTTAATGAATTGTCCAAAGAACACTTGTTGGATGATCAGCTCTTTTCCTGATTTTACTTTGCATCAAGAGCTGCTATGCTTTGGCCAAAAATCAGCCTCCTGAAGATCTGCAATCCCATTCCAGAACGGTCAAAGCTGCTAGCACTGCATTGGTATGTAGAGTTCCTGTCCTGGACATCTGCCAGACTGCTAAGTTGGCGTCGCTCCATACATTTGTAAAGCACGGCTGTCTGACAGCCGGGTTCACCTAGAAGGACATTTCACTCACATAGTCCTATAGGATTTTTTGGTTTGAGCCAATTCACAGATCCACCTCCTAATAGGTGGTTCTCTGCTATCTTTTCAAAAGGTGAAGAATCTGCAGTTAGAAGCCTTCATGAGAAGATTCCTACTTTAGGCAATGCTTTTTTCCGGTATAGATTCTATCTAACCGCTGATTCCTAAGCCACCCTGCCATCCTCCCTCTTCTGTGAATTTGCCTCTATTCATTAATAAGATCCTATATATTGGAATCTACCCACTAGTCAAAGCCAATTTGCTGTTGGGGCTCTACGTGGGCAGCCTCAGAAGCAACTGAAATCAATACCTGGTAGTGGAGTCTATTTAGGCCCTGCATGTAATTTCTGAGTGGATTGGCATAAGTGAGGGGCCATATTGTGGCACAAATTGGCAATCAGAAGTACTGCTCAAAAGTTTTTGTGTCCTCTCTGACGCTTGGGGAATATTGATAACTTGATAACTTTATTTCGGTCAAAGACCATAAAAGTGCAAATAAAATACATACAAGCACATAATATTAAGACAATAAATATTAAACAAATCGTTATTTTAAAAAGAGAATTAAACTAGTAAGTTATCAGAAGACAGCGGTATAAAATATCATGATTGTTACAAATGGGTTATAAAACTTTGTCTTCTATGCCACATGCTGAATAAATATCGAGATACGGCAAACACTATGGGGGGATGGGTATCATATGTCAGAATCCGACAAGCCTGAGCAAAATGTCGAAGCTTGAGATTCCTACAAATTGGGATCAACCAACAGTTCCTAATTGTTGAATATGCAGGACAGAAAAACATTACATGAGCTACATTTTCATTATTATAGTCGCATGCCGGACAAGCTTCTTTGTTTGACCATTACCATTTGCATGTGAGCGACCTAATTGGTAGGGTACGTCTTAGCTGGAGATATAGCTTTTTCGCAAGTGGAGGTTGTATTACATCCATGAATTCCTCAAATTTAGATTCCACTTTTACTAGGAGGAACTCTGCCGACAGCCTACCCATAGTTGCAGAACTCAGTAGTGCAAAAAAGTTCTGCCTTCGAATCTGAGTTTGCAGTTCCTTTTTTGATATCCCAGGACAATGCATCTCAGGTATTTCCCAGAATTGCGGGAGACCTAGCCGGGTACTAACAGCCCTAATATGTTGCAGCCATGGGATGTTTTTGCTTTTAAGTGAGGTCCAAACCTCAGAGAACTCAGCTCTATAAGAGGCCGGTTCTGGGACTGACCACGGCCTCTTCCAATATATAATAGGTCTTGCAGTTGTGATCTCCTCTATTGGCTCCAACCCAAGATCTAGTCTAAGAGGGATCAGTGGTGTGCTTGATGGCAGTCCGACTAGGTTCCTCATAAAGCTTTGTTCCACCCTTCTGAGGTTAGGTATCTGTTTGTGCCCCCAAAGTTCAGCGCCATATATTGCAGCCGTTCTAGCCTGAAGACAATATATTTCCAAGGCCGGAGATGCCGGTTTGAAGGCTGACACCTTGAGAACTTTACTAATGCCCCCACTACCTGGGATAGTTTAAGCGCCGACTTGGCGGTTTGGGTATTCCAATCAAAGCTCTCCAGCAGGGTAATACCCAAATATACAAAGGTCTTAACCCTCTCTAGGGGGTACCATTTAAGACTGGGTTTGGGCGAGTCTGCTTCGAAGGGTTGAAAATCATGAACTTGTTTTTTTCCAAGTTTATTTCCAATCCCCGCAAATCACAGAATGCTGCATATCCATTAAGAGTTCTTTGAATGCCCAATGATGTTTTCGACAGCAGCAGAGTGTTGTCTGCAAACATCAGAGCGGGCACTCTCCCAGTCATCAATTTTGGGGCATCATTGTCCACCACACCATTCAATTGGTCTACAAGACCATTAATATAGAGACTGAATAGTGTAGGGGCCAAGACGCACCCTTGGCGCACTCCTTTCAGGACAGGAAAGAGTTCCGTGAGGTCACCATGCCTCCCGCACCTAACCTGTGCGTAATTGCCTGTGTGGAGTCGGGATAGTATAGCCAGTAGGTAGGGAGGGAGACCCAAATCTGATAGCACCTTCCACAACTTCTCCCAAGGGACCAAATCAAATGCGGCCCACAGGTTCACAAAAACAAGGTAGAGGCTGCCACCCTCCACACTTACTGTTTTCCAGAATAGGACCTGCAAGCGGAATATTTGGTCCAGGGTGGAGATGCCTGCCCTAAAACCGGCCTGGAATGTGGTCAGTATTTCGTTTTCTTCTATCCACCCCAGGATCCTATCAAGAATGATCCTCCCCATTAGCTTTTGTGATGTATCTATAAGACTAATGGGTCTGTAGTTCGATGGGGTAAGCGGGCAACCTTTTTTAAAAATAGGCACAATCTCGGCTCCCAACCAAGTAGCTGGCAATTCTGCTCCCAACAAAATCTCGTTAAATAAGACAACCAAATAGGGTGCCCAAATTTTGGGCTGGGTACGAAACAAATCACCAGGTAGTTTATTCAGACCGGGGGCCTTATTGGGAAGTAGTTTTCCTATTGCTACCTCAACCTCCCTCAGCGTGATAATTTCACACCGAGGGAGATGGGACTCACTCCCCGCTACCAGTTGATCCCACCATGAAGTGTCACCCGAGGCCCCCACCAGTCGATGCTCATGATGGGGGCCTGGGGTGGGCACTAATTCCCCCTGTTCATAATCTGCACCCCCTGAGGCTCCTCGGTCTTGCAGGGGTTCAGCGGTTTTGCAGATTATAGTATCGGACTCAGTAACACCATAGAGTGCATCAAAGTGCATTTCCCACATCGTAGGTGCGATATTCAGGGCGGGCGCAGGGGTAAGCCCATTCAGGCCTGTAGCAACAATAGACCAAAATAATTTGGGATCCCTACACTTCAATGCAGTTCGGAGCTCCTCCCACATCTTCACCTCCCATTCCTTCCTACCCTCATTGGTTACCTTTTTGTAGAGTGAGCGCTTGTCTCTAATAGCTCCTGTGTCCTTGGTTTTTATTGTGAGCAACAGGTCTTTTTTTGCCTTTCGACAGGAGGCTTTATACAATGGATGTACCTTAATCCGTGGAAGGTTTGCACCTCCCGCAGGATAAAAAACATCCCCTAGCTTATCAGCCAGCTGCTTATGAATGTCGGGAGCCCTTCCCCTGGAACCAGATCCCCCCCCATATCAGAAATGAATGGGATAGCAATCCTATATATTTCAGTGAGTTTTGTTGGGGAGTCCTGAAAGTATGGCCATTTTACCCTTCACCTATTATTAGCTATTATTAAGGGTTGGGGAACACTTGTTTGGCGGGCGGTGGGTTTGTCAACCCGAAGCTCCCAGGTTTAAGTGATAGGACAAGAGCATTGTGGTCGCTATCATGCCTTGTATGAACCCTAAATTCAAGCAACCTATCCCAATACCTAGCTTCAATCAATATATAGTCAATGACCGAAGTTTGATCTGATCTATTGAACGTATGCGTCCCAGGTCTATCAGGCTCCACCCTCCTGTTACATGCTCTCAGGGATGTCATTAGTGTGAGCGATTGTATTTGCAAAACAAGCGGGGTCCATGCCTTGACCTGGGAGATCTGCGGATCGGGGATGTGCCAGAGCTGATCTACTTCATCCTGTTCACCCAGTTCTGGGCTCACAAGGGGCTCAAACTGGCAGTTGAAGTCTCCGCCCAAAACTAAAATGGTGGAAGAATCGACCAGCTGAATGAAGTTTTTTAGTGCGTCAATTGCCTCAGACTCGAGTCCCCGCTTAACTGGTCTTGAGTATACATTTATTATAGCTACCTGTGGCCTATTTTGCAGGGAAAGTAATACACACTGGACGTCGGGCGAGTTGGTTGGGATTTGTACTGCCCGAATGCCCAGGTGAGTACCCACCCAAATTGACAGTCCACCCGATGGCCTTCCTCTACCCCCCGTTGTTGCCAGGATATCAAAGGTAGCAAAGCCCAGCATTGTACTCTCTTCTAGTGTCCAGGTTTCCTGCATCATACAGATATTGTGTGATGCCATAAAGGCACCCCATTCAGGAATGGGCCGTTTATTTTTTAATCCCGCCACATTCCAGGACAAGATCTTTATTTGCGCATCGGCTACCCCTGACTTGGTTGGTGCATCTTCCAAAAGGCCAATGAGGCCGGAACTAGAATTTAGTTTTCTGGTCTCATGCTCCCTTTCTCCTATCTCACCGCCTAATATTTCTCTGGTTTGAATAGTATCCCCAGATATGATCCCATCTATTGCAATCAATTGCTGTCCTACTTTTAAATTTTCAATGGCAGTTATAAGAACATTGCCCTCCGCTATGTTTGTGGTCCTACCCATATTGTTACCCTGTACTGGCGGGGAGCTCTGCACCACAGGGCGTCAGTCTACCATTTCCAATGGGCTAAACCAGTTTCTTTGGGGAAATAACGAGAGTAAGGGAGTGTGCGGGTAAAACCCTTCCCAAGATGGTGTCTCCAATTTGTTTTTAGGCCTACAGTACTGGAGTATTCCACTCTGACCAGTTCTATTTTGGGTTGTAGGGTAAAAATATGATAGGTCTAAGGGGAGAATTTGGGTGTTCGACCAAATAGGCAACCCATTACAAATGTGCCTTACCGCACGGAGTTGCCTAAAATTAATAACCACACAATCACCCGCCAAGCTTTTAGGGCCCGAACCAATCCAGTCCACTCTTCTGACACACATGATTTCACCTGAGGCGCTGGGAGGGGAGGCAGTTAGTCAGAAGGGGAAATCCCTGGAGTCAACTAGTCTACTAATCACTATAGGCCTTTCTTGTTGTAAAAGGAAAGGTCACAGTATGCCATGGGTATTCGGACAAACATAAAAATAGGTTTCCACAAAGAAATAGTCTTGTTTACAATCTAGATTTATTAAAATTACATTTAAGTAAACAATAAAAACAAGATAAATTCATACAATTCTTCCGAAACAATTAAAATCCAAGATTAAGTATCTTGGAGGGATAAAAATGATTATTCAACAGTATTACACAAACACAAACACAATATTACGGTACACGATAAATGGAAAAACAATCAAAATATGTTTACAATAAACAACAGACTAAACGTAATCACAACAAACCCCTCATGTATAAGTGGCCCACTTGATATCTCTGCCACTATATTTCACTAGATCCAATGGCCGTGGACAATTTGGTTACTTTAAAGCTTTAGTGGAAAGATGTGATACCCATCTAAAGTTTTACCCGGCCCTAACTGGATTCTTTTAGACCAAACAGGGAGGGGAGGGCCTGTGGGAGTTGAGCCATTGAATGCATTTGTTCTTAAGATCGCTTTGGCTCTCAATTTTTCCCTGTGCTAAAGGAGGAACACCAGCAAAAACCACTACATATGGCAGAGATTCTGGGGGCAAATCAATAGAGGGCAGCTTCTTCGGTTGGTCACTGCTTAAGCTTTTTTTACTGAAAGGACGCAGTCGATCCAGAACACTTGTACCCCCAACGCCCTCCCCAATCACTGCGCTATTCCTACCATCAGCTTTTTTCCCACCAGTGTGCAGGGGTGCAGCCATACCTATGCTTAGGTCCACTGCTGGTTGTAGGATTTCTGTGAGGCTATTGTTGCTAACTTGCCTATCCATGGTCTGCACAAATACATTTTCGTTATTGGGAGATTGCCTGATAGCAGGGTTTCCACCAACCCCATTGGCTTGCTGTGCGATTTCAGGGCGGGGTGCACTCTCAGGGTCGGTAGGGCCTGCTCTATTATCACTTTTTCCCGGTGGAAGCACAGGTCTAGCCTTCCCTAGTCCAATGTTATTTAGCGTGGAGGCTAATCTGTCCAACTTAGATGCAATTGGTCTGATGTGTGTGCCAATGATCTGTTCGATTTGTGCCTGACAGTCGAGTAATAAGTGTGTAACCCAAACAGGAGTTCCTGCGGTGGAGGGCAGGGAGCTAGTAGGAACTGGTGCCGCATCAAGCGGTCGAATACTCTATCTAGCTGATTTTCTTTGGTATTTGATTCTTCTCCTTCTGGGACATTGGATTTAATTTTTTCCCATCATATTTTGCGCAGGGCTTGTGGGAGCTACTGGGCTAGTATCATCATTAGCGGCCACCTGGGCACATGGTAACTCCGCAAAGGATGATGTAAAAAACAAGCTACAGTCAGGGGGGTTGACAGTAACAATGGAAAAATCCCCTGTCTGTTGCTGCAGGGGAACAACTGGGGTGATTGACAACCGCCTCTCCGTGTTCTCTATTGCTGTAGCAACAACCCCAATAGTTTTTTTAAGCATCTTGTCGATGGCTGTTAAGCTAGGGAGGGGTTGTGCTGTAGCCGTCTGATGCCTTGTCATCGGATGGGACACGCAGGGTTGCTTTTTGTTCCCCTTTTCAGGCATTATAGTAGAATTTACCTAGTCTCGCTGTACCCAAAAGGATAGGAATCAACAACATACAAGGAAACAGGAGATATAGCAAAGTGTGAAAAGGGGCCCCTTGTCCCCAATACCTTATATGTCATTCAATGTTCAAAGTCCAATGTCAAATTGATGGATGTTAGGGGATTGGCCCGTCCCGTCCTCCTCCGTCCACTGACGGCCACAGACGTCCCGCCCTTTGCCCGGGCTTAGCCCAGCGCGTCCCGCGACGCGGGGGCTCTCCTAGTTTTTTAAAGCGCCAGCGGGCGCGAGGTCTTGTGGGCGGCTTCCGGGTCCTGCCGCTAGGGCTGCTGGTGCTTGCAGTCTCCCCTCCCTGCGGCCGCGCCAAGATCTCCACAGGCAGCAGCGGTGGGGGAGACCGGGAGCAAAGGCAGGCGTCCTGTGGCCGCAGATCCGGGAGCAAGGGCAAGAATCAGGTATGACCCGCAGGAGATGGTGTCCGCAAATCAGGAAAGGTTAAAGAGAGCACCCGCTCCACCGGGGCTCACCTAGCTTTTTAAAGCGCCAGCGGGTGCGAGGTCTCATGGGCGGCTTACAGGTCCTGCCGCTAGGGCTGCTGGTGCTTGCAGTCTCCCCTCCCTGCGGCCGCGCCAAGATCTCCACAGGCAGCGGCGGCGGGGGAGACCGGGAACAAAGGCAGGCGTCCTGTGGCTGCAGATCTGGGAGCAAGGCCAAGAATCAGGTATGACCCGCAGGAGCTGGTGTCCGCAAATCAGGAAAGGCTAAAGAGAGCACCCGCTCCACCGGGGCTCTCCTAGTTTTTTAAAGCGCCAGCGGGCGCGAGGTCTCGTGGGCGGCTTCCGGGTCCTGCTGCTAGGGCTGCTGGTGCTTGCAGTCTCCCCTCCCTGTGGCCGCGCCAAGATCTCCACAGGCAGCGGCGGCGGGGGAGACCGGGAGCAAAGGCAGGCGTCCTGTGGCTGCAGATCCGGGAGCAAGGGCAAGAATCAGGTATGACCCGCAGGAGCTGGTGTCCGCAAATCAGGAAAGGATAAAGAGAGCAATATTCAAAAGTGAGGAATCTTTGGTTAGGTACACTGTCTACTAGGAAGAGGGTTCCCAAAAATAAGTAACTTGTTTTTCTGTGAGGTGGGGTATGTTTATGATATGTTATTCAGTCAACTAAGTAAACTCTCCTAAAGCCCATTTACCATACATTGTTCTCTTTGCTGTGTCTTTGGTCTACCAGGGTTGCACTGTGGACACAATTAAAGACTAATTGTCTGCCTTATCAGCCTTTTTCAGTGTCCAAATCACCAATGGTTATGAGGTTTCTAAAGAGCACAACCAACATGTTTCTGCCTACCCCTTTCATAATGCCACAATGTGATCCTAATCTGGTTCTTACTTTTTTAAATTGTAGCTGTTTACTCTTAAGACTATTGTTCTGTTAGCTGTTATATAAGCAAGCACCGTAAGTGAGTTGCAGGCGCTAAGTGTCAAGACTGCCTTCGCTACCTTCTATCCTGACAAGCTGCATCTAAGAAACAGGGCTGCTTTGCTGACTGAAATTGTCAAGCCCTTCCAGATGTAACAGGATCTAACATTACCTGAATTATTTTCTCCTCCATGTCCTACTAAAGAAGAGCAGGGATGTGAAAATCCTATAGCCTGATGCCCAGAACATATTGTTTGGGGTCAAGGGCAACACGTTTTCATGTGCGTTTTGTCCATGGGACAAGTAGGCCCAACCCCCTACAGTACAAACCCTATGGGGTGCCAGTTTACATTGCCAAGTTATAAATTAGTGACAGGCATTGCAGTAAAGGTAATATGTGTGTCCATGTGTTAATGCTGTTCAACCTTGTATTTATGGTTCATTAATGCAAAGCCTTTATTATAAGGGTGAGTGCTCTAAGTACATTTTGTAAGCTCCAACTGCACTAACAGTGATTCCAGTATAAAAATGTGTACACACGTTTTCAAGGGTTAGCAATATGAGGCTATGTATAATGGTCCCAGAATGCTCTGATTAGATGCAAATATTTGCAGAAGCTTGAAAGCAAGATTAATGAGTCTTTGTTTTAAAAAAAAAAAATTCACAAATAAATGGAGGTTGGAAAAAATGTTTTGCTAAAATACTGTAAGATTTTAGGTACAATTTCTTTGCAGCATCATTTAGTAATGTGTTGATGTATGCTAGTATTTCCCAAAAATATTCATAACGGAAAATCAGTGTAAACACTTATTGGTGTGGGAGCGGCTGGGCCCTCACCATTATAACAAACATTGGCAAAAGCAAATATTGTTTTTGGTCTCAAAAAGCACACATTGCCACTGTAGTTCATGGCACTGAACAAAACTACTTTGTGTGCTGATATGCTCCTTGTGAGAGAGCAGAATGCTGTCACTCACAGTGAACCCAGTCTCTCTCTCTCTCTCTCTCTCTCTCTCTCTCTCTCTCTCTCTCTCTCTCTCTCGAGAGAGAGAGAGAGAGAGAGAGAGAGAGAGAGAGAGAGAGAGAGAGAGAGAGAGAGAGAGAGAGAGAGAGAGAGAAAGAGAGAGAGAGAGAGAGAGAGAGATAGAATTTTTATAAACACAAAAGATCAAGGTTAATCCAAGACCTAATTTGGGGCTGAATTATTAAAGAAAGTCTCAAAAGTACACCCATGGTATATGGCCTTGCGTTAAAGTACAGATATACTGCTTTTGTGAATTCACAAGAATTTACGGAAGTAGGCCAAGAAATAGTACTACTAGAAAATATTTGTGAACTGCATTTTAGCGTGAACAACTATTGATATATAGATTTGCTCATGCGAAAATCTGATTGTTTGCAAGTTCACTTTCCCTCCAACCACTTTTATCCCAACCCTGGAAGACGTTTTACGTCTGCCATTGTCACGAGTAAATTTCTAACCTTTCTCAGTATGGGAAATATTATAGAAGAGTTGTTGAAAACCCTTAAAACATGCACGATAGTACGTTTTCACAGACTTAAAAGGGCATTCCAACCCTGGAACTTTTGCTTACCACTACGTTCAGCACAAGTATGGAGATCTGCATAAAAGTGGCAACATAAGGGAATTGCTAGAATTCAAACCCTACTATGGTATGAGCCAAGGCATAATCAGAGAGGCTATTACCAGAGCTCTTATATAATGAGATTGCTGCTATAATTTGTCGCCGCATTACATGGCACAAAAGGGACACGTGGATTTTGTGACGAGACAAGTAGATTTATAAAGCAACCTGCTCCATGGACAAGTAGATATTTAATTAAATTTCAAACCCCTTAAGAAGAGAAGCTCCATAGGTTGGATCTCAGAGAGCTATTTATTTTTATATTGGTCATACAAAATACTTTTCAATTAACAGGGAAAGCCATCCAGCCAGGACATTGTCAAGGTGGATAATGTTATGCATTAACTTGCATTAAGATATGTCACGATTTGGCTCATAAAGAACCTTCAGAGGGAATAATGGCTTTCGCCACTAGAGCTAAATCTTCTAGTTCAGCACTACAAGGGGTGAGGGGTTCTCATTGCAGAGATCTGCATAGCAACAACTTAAACTTCCATCTATGCTTTTCTAAAGCAGTACTGGTTAGCTTGAAGCTTCAGAGGAAAGGCCACATCATGCATTCTGTCCTTCATGATTTCTTAGTTTAACCAGCTATTCAATCCACCTCCTAGTTGGATATGGTTTGGGGAATCTGTATTTAAAATATGAGAAATCTGCAGCTAGAATTATCCATCAGAAGAAAAAATTACTTGTGTTCGGAAATTTATTTTCATGTGAATACTCTTATCCTTCTGTAGATTCCTCACCAACCCTACCCTTCTCTGGTTTTCATGGCTGGCTATGAAGTCAGCCACCTTAATAAGTTCCCCTTTCTAGAGATTGCTCTGCACCTTGTCCAGCTGATTTTGTTTTTATCTTGTTCACCTCAAAGGCATGTAAAAAATGAATGGAAAACTGATATGTGTGCACTGGTGCTGCTGCTTTGTTACTCAAGTGACATCACAATGGCTTTGTTTCAGACACTGAAGAAGAGAAAGGTTCACTTTAATTTAGCATGATTTGGAGCTCCTAAGAATTCCTTATAAAAATATATATATATATCTATACAAAAATGCTCAGATTTTACACATCATCCAGAGCTATAGTAACAGTAACACATTAAAATGCATATAAAACCATACATATATCAATTAAGTTGAGCAATGCGAGATACTAGCAGCATGCTACAACTAAATGTGCAAGTATGCAGATAATAGACCAGTTTCACCTTTTTGATGGAATACTGATTACAGTTTAGGCCAAGCTTTAAACTTTATAAACGTTAACTTCATTATACAGCAACCTAAAATTCTATATATAATAAAAGTACGAAGTACCGTTTTTATTATACATACATACTAAATACATGAGTGCGCTCAAAATAAGTGAAAGTGCAAATGCAAAAACATCCTGCAAGAATTTCTTTTAAATGTATTATTCAATTCAATTCAAAAAATCTTTATTCGAATTTCAGAAATTCATAAAAGCAATCTCACTTACAAAGAATCATAAAAATTCCCTTTTAAAACTTTACAGATGAACATTTTCAAATTAGGCAGCAGATGATTATGATAATTAATATAAAACAGAGGTTCAAGGATTTTCCATCATTTTATGAACACAAGTAATAAGTCTCAAGAAAGTGCTGGTGCGAAAAACTAATTCATCAGTGTCCAGGGAGAGCAACATCAGATAGGAGTCCCCCAAGGAGAGGGGTCTATGTTTTCTAAAAAACGGGGTTAAAAACCATTTACATATTTTAAATAATATTTACAAGAGAAGAAAAAATGCAAATCATTTTGTGTACTCACTCCATCACAAGGGCATGGTTTATAATCTGATTTCAAGCAATAGCCCAGGGGAAAACTTAGTAAGAATCTTACAGTTCCTGCCCTTAGACGGAACAGGAGTGTTCTTTCCCAATTAGTCATTGGCAGAGTGAGGTAGAGTGGTAAAGGATACCTATGCAACTCCTTATCCATGTATGCCGAGACTGACGATTTGTTAAATTCCTTTTTTGTCCTGTCTAGGTTATAAAGTGCATATAGTGCATTTTTTAACTCATTCTTGTCTCTAGGCTCAACTCTGGTTGTCCACACTGCATAAACTCTTGTAAACTCCTGAGAGGCAGGAAATGTCCATTCCTTTTTCACAATTAAGACAGTCACTTATGATTTCTTACGTCAAGATGGCTGATTTATTCCCCCAAATGGAGAGCCAGAATAACGCTGGTCTCGTCCCAATGAAATCACAGATGAAATGCAAATTTGCTTCCCTGTGTCAAATGTACTCGGAGGTAGAGATCGGTATACCCAAAAGTTTCCTACAGAAACGGTTCTCTTCTAGTTGGATGCAGCAAATTTTTTTGCCAAACTCCATATCTTAACCCCGTTTGTAACTACTGGGGCACATTGCAATGTAAAACATTTTAAAATAGCTTTAGTGGCGCCTATTTTCCTCGGGCGTGGTAGACTGAGAATTGAATTGATGACCTTTGAGAACTTGCTCGTGGAGTGGGCCAAATGTCCAGTCCACGAGCCGTTCGCAGCAAAGACCATCCCTAAATAAGGGAATGAGCTAGTAGAGTGTAGTCTATCAGTCCCCACTAGGATAGAATTAAACTGGCGTGTCCCTGGCCCGCATGACATGATAAAAGATTTTTTTTAATTCACGCGTAGGTCCAGGCCATCCATGTGCTGTACAAAAGTTTTAACCAGGATACGCAGGGATTTCGGAGTATGGGCCATAAGGACCGTATCGTCTGCATAGAGGAGTGCTGGTAATAATTTCCTGTTAATTTTCGGGACATCTGAGGTCGCCTGCTTTAGGGAGTTGTTCAACCCATTAATATAGATGATAAAAAGCAGGGGTGCTAAAACGCACCCCTGTCTAACCCCTCTTCCCACCCTGATAGCGCCAGAGATCTCCCCACCCATACCAATCCTAACTTGTGCTTTAATATCGGTATGTAGAAATGCCAGAAAGTTTACCAGGGGTTCGTCTAGTCCATAATCCAGCAGAATGGACCAGAGTTTGGACCTGTTGACTAAGTCGAACGCGGACGATAATTCCATGAATGCTAAGTAAATAAGTGATGATCGAGCAATGTTATATTTACCAATGACTAAATTAAGGTTCAGACATTGTTCGATCGTGCCAACCCTACTTCTAAAACCCATCAGGCAGGGATCCAGGATTCCACTTTCCTCTGTCCATTCCAAGACCCTATTATAAAGTACTCGTCCCAAGATCTTTAATGAATTATCCAGCAGCGAGATTGGTCTATAATTGATTGGGTCAGATCTATCCCCTTTTTTATATATCGGCACAATAATACTCGTTGTCCAAGTATCTGGCATGGGAGCTAGAGGCAGACTGTTAAAAACATTCAATAAAATTGGGGCCCAAAATTCCGGTTTCCACTTTATGATGTCTATAGGAAGGCCATCAGGGCCCGGAGCCTTATTACCAAGGCTCTGATTTATTGCCACTTCCACCTCAAACAGCGTGATCTGTAGGCAACATGGATGTCCCAGCACATAGCACACTTTGCCTTGTGTTGGAGCGGCGTATATTTTAGAGAAATGATTCTCCCATGAGTCACTCGAGATAGTGGAGCTAACTGTTGTCAATTGTTGACCCATATTGCGCATGTTCCAAACCGCAGGCCAAAATGGGTTTCCATTTTTTCCAGCTGCAGAGTCAACTAATGCTTCCCAGTGCTCCCCCAGTAAGGCAGCCTTTCGTTCTCTGATTTTAATTTTATACATCCTCCTTGCTGCCCTTACATCCATGGGGCACCTGGGCTTACAGGTCAGAGCCTTGCGTAGATCCTTTATTTGCTTCTGAACATTTGCGGTCGAACCATCTAGGTTCTTTATCTACCTTGTGTGGTGGCACTGACATGAGAGATTTTATTACAGAACATAATTTGATAAAGTCTTCAATTGTCCTCAAATGGTTTCCGTCTGTTGACATGCAGGAGGTAATTAGATGCTGATGTTCCTCTATCACGGTCTCAACTATTCGACCGCTATCTACTCCCCTCCATTTCAACCTTAAGTTATCTGTTGAGAAGTAGTATACACGGGGCTGGGTCCCAATCGTAAAGCCACTATCAGCGGGTTGTGATCCCCGAAGGCTGTTGCATAAACTTTGGCCATTATAAGGCGGTCTACTTGGCATGGAGACATAAAAATGTAATCAATGGTTGAGGAGCAGTCCCTGCCTCTAAAGGTTGGTGCCTGCTGATTTCTAGGGGTATGAACCAGATCCATTACATTACTGAGGATATGTTCCCTAATAAAACTATTTAATTCTAAACCCCTTCGCACTGCTGGATCTGCTTGGTGTTTATCCATAATCTGGTATCCCTTTGGAATTTTAGCATTGAAATCCCCCCTAAGAGGATCCCTATGCCATCATCTGTGCCTTTATGTTGAACTAAATCTGATATAACTTTAAAAAGCTCAATAAAATTCCTATTTGGGACCGAATAAAAATCATTATTATAAAAATTGATCAAATAAAAGGGGACACGTCTTCTATATTCCAATATCTGTATATTTAGACTGGTGGTTGGTATCACCCTAGTGCTTCCTCCAACGTCTATCCTGATCCCAATGAATAGACCACCAGATGTGCGACCAAAATGGGGTTTGGGTGCTGTCACGCTAAAACAATGGTATCCCTCTATATGTAGATCGTGTGTGGCCCAGGTTTCCTGAAACATCATAATGTCTTTGCCAGACAGTATATGCATCCATTCCGTGTCCGCCAATCTTGGTTCAAGACCACCAACGTTCCAGCTCAAAATAATAAGGTCGAGGTTATTAGTTATCTTTTTTGGATTGCCATTATATACAGAACCCACTGGACCATTTCATCCTTCTCCTATAACCAAGTGGAACGCATTGAAGCGCTCCCTTTTTGTATCAAAATCTCGCCCAATTTTACATTTTCTGGTCTCTTGGCTTACCGACCACCCAACTCTAAACCATCTCACCTCCCAGCCTTTTTGGACTATGTCCTACAAGCCTCATTGCGATATGCCAATTTCACCCTTCTTGGGGATTTTAACCTCCATGTTGATAATATTGAGGATACTGCCTCTCTCAATTTTCTGTCCACTCTGGCAGTCGGCGGACTGAACCAAGTTATCAGCTGTCCTACTCACAAAGCGGGCCACACTCTTGATTTAATCTGTACTAATATGGAAGGCTTAGATGCCCTTGATCCTGCCCCTATAGTGTGGTCGGATCATTTGCTTGTCCCTTTTACATTTCCCTGCCATTGCATAAATCGTCATATCTGTCCAGCTAAACAACAGGGCAGAAACTGGAGCAGGATTTCCCCTGATAGCCTAGCTCCTCATCTCCTATCTGTAGACCTTTCTGATACGAGTCTAGATCTTGACACACGACTGACTAACCTTAATGATCGGATTACATCGGCAATCGATCTTATTGCCCCAGTCAGGCCCATAAAAACCTTTCGCTCTGTTCCTTCGGCCCCATGGTATTCGAATGATCTTCGAAAGCTTAAATCCGAATGTAAACGTCTTGAGAGACGTAGGAGAATCACCTTCTCACCTGATCATAAAACTCTTTATAAAGCTGCTTTGAAAAACTATAGGAAGAAGATCATCGAACATAAAAGAATATTCTTAGAAGAAAAAATTAATCGATCCCAAGGTTCATCAAGGGAAATATTTGAGACAGTTAGATCTTTTACGGACCCACTTGCATTGAAACGACCTCCAGGTTTTTCACAGACTCTCTGTGATAATCTATCTGTCTTTTTCGAGAATAAAATAGCTACCATCTATGACTCTTTCCCTAGTAACACTCCTGCAAATAAAAGTCCCACTCCCGTCTCTCTCTCTGGCCCTGAGTCCCTGTTCACTAATTTCACAGAGATTACTTTGGAACAATCTCTTGCGGAACTTCTTAAAACCAAATCTGGCTCTCGGCTGGACCCATGGCCCGCCAAACAATATACATCTTTAGCTCCCATCCTTAATCCCTCCCTGAATAGGATTTGGAACGATTCATTACAGCAGGGACTTTTTCTAGACACTTGGAAACAAGCACGTCTAGTTCCGATAATTAAGAAGGCCATTGCTGATCCTAGTGAGCCTGCCAACTACAGGCCTATTTCTTTATTACATGCCCCTGCTAAAGTACTAGAAAGAAAGACTTGCTCAACAATAACTAGCAGGCTTTCTTGAAACATCAGGTGCTTTTCATGACTCTCAGCACGGCTTTAGGCCAGGATACAGTACGGAGTCGGCCCTTATTGAGATGTCAGATGCAGTAAGATAGAGGCTGGACGAGGGATCAAGAGCGGTATTGGTGCTGCTGGACTTGTCTGCAGCATTCAACACCGTCTCCCACCCCCTCCTCCTTGAACGCCTCCATTCGAAGGGCATTCAGGGCACAGCTTTGGGATGGATTTCCATTTACTTCAGAAAGTCGCCCGCTTCGATGGGGAGTCCCTCAGGGCTCCTCGCTGAGCCCTCTTTTATTTAATGTCTATTTTTCCCCTCTTTTCGATATCATCGCCCAAACTGGTATAAAGGTCACCTCCTATGCTGATGATATTCAGCTTTTGTTTTCATTTAATAACATTTTTCCCTCAACATTTGATCCTTTAAAAAACTGCCTCCGCACAATTGCCCAATGGATGGACAATAATTTCTTAAAGCTAAATGCAGGGAAAACGGAGGTTCTCTTTTTTCACCAGCCATCTCCTCTGGACCCTAACATCTGGTGGCCTACCGATTTAAGTGCCCCCCCTCTCCCAAAAGACTCTGTGAAGAATCTTGGAGTGAGATGGGACTCCAACCTCACTTTTCATCATCAAGTGCATACAGTCTCCGCTGCATGTCTAGCCAAGATCAGAATGATAAAAAAGTTCATTCATTTTCTGCCTAGTAATACCAGGAAGATCGTAGTGCAGGCGTTAATTACCTCGCACCTGGACTACGCCAATGGCCTTTACTCTGGACTGTCTGTAGGGCTCAGTCATCGCCTCCAGATGGTACAGAATGCGGCTGTGCGACTGGTTGCCGGTCTCTCCCTTCGTGAGCACATTGCTCCCCACCGTTGTGAACTTCACTGGTTACCACTGCACAAAAGGGCAGAATTCAAAGCTTTGGTTTAAGCCCATCGGGCCATGCAAGGCAAAGGATCCGCCTACCTGTCCTCTTGCCTGACCCCTTATAATAACATCAGAACTCTACGCTCCTCGTCAAAAAACCTCCTTACTGTTCCCAGATTTAGGAAAACCCGCTCAGGTGGGAAAACTTTCCCAGTGTTGACTGCGGCCCTCTGGAACAAACTTCCTAACGCCAACCGGTTGATCAAGGATGAACAACCTTTCCGGAGAGCACTTAAAACTCACCTGTTCTGTTGATCGACTCTCGCCTCAAATAACCATCTTAGGCTGCATGTAGTCACACAGGAGCGCCGGGACACCCCGTTGGGGTAGCTGCGCGCGATACCAAAATACACTAAATAAATAAATTGCAGGGACTCATTGATTTTCTGTTATTAGTAGCTGGTGCTAGGCGTAAATCAGCCTCTACATGAGGGTGATCAGTTGATTGGATTGCTGGGTGTATAAGTGTGGGTTCCTGCAATGCTTTTCCCTTCACTAGGTTTGTTGGGTGGTGGGCTAAGCTTTCCCCTATTAAACTTCCCTCTTGGCTAGTTGCACTAGCCAACTTAGTCGGATGTCAATCTTGATCGTCTAAGTTGGAGAAGGCCTGTTCAAAGCGATTGTATGTCGGGACATTGTATTAATACCTCTCCTGGTTTCGCGGGATGGTTTGATTATTGCATCTGTGTATAGATAATGTCTGGGGGTTATGGTAAAAAAAGCCCAGGGGTAAAATATGAATCCCCTCCCTACCTATGTGTGTTGTCCCTGCTCTCTCTAGGGTTGTTCTGACTAACTCAGGGGATCCAAAATTCAAAACTATGCAGTCACCCCTGTCGCTTTTGTTTGAACTCCCTATCCAGGGGACCCTGCGTACCATTTTAAATTCATGAAACAGATGCCTGCCCAACCCAGTACTGGTATTTAATAAATGTTGTGCCTTGTGTTTTAGGGTGGTCCAATGTTCCTCAGAGTTAGGTTGGATCGTTGGTACATTTGAGAGCACAACTGTGTAAGGTGTGGACTCGGGGGGGGGGGGTGGGGGGGGGGGGGGTAGGCTGAGATATCCCTTGCTATGTACAGTGTCAAAACCTCCCCTGCTTTGGCCCTTCAAACCCTTACTTCCCCTGGGTTTTATCCCTTCCCGTGCAGAGCTAGTTTCGGCCAGTTGGATGTTAGCCTTATTTAGTATAGGAGCCTGTGCACCCTCTTTGGTTACAGCATTCTTGGCCGCTAAAACAGTATTTAATTCAGTTGTCAGGTGTATTGTTTGATCACCCAGAGTTGCTATACCCTCGTTTGGTGTTTGACCAGTGGGTAGGGAAAGTTTTTGTTCTATAACATTCAGGCGAATGTCAATATCCACAAGTTTGTCTAGCAGCGGTTTTAACAACATTGTTAGCTTCCCCTCAATCGTGCCAGCATAGTATCTTCCAGCTCTGCCTGGCAATACTCAGTAGAACTTTTATTTCTTAATGTATTTAAGTGGGTAGGGCTGGCAGGAGCTACTTCTTCTCCGGGGCATTTCCTACCATGGGCATTACCCTTTGTTTTTGCCACTTTACTGGTTTGTTGTGCCATGAGTGGTGCCCCTCCTGCCTTTCTTTTCCTTGTGACGACTTGGGCCATACCTCCCTTAGCTTTACACTGTGATTGTCGTGTGAATCTAGCTATAGTTGGGGGAGGTGACGATGCTAGTGGTGGTGCTGTAACAGTAACGCCAATAGTAGTAACAGGTGGCATGGGTGGGGCTTCCGAGATTACTACCCAGGGTTCTAATGGTACTTGTGGTGCAGTAGCCAAGTTACATCTATCTGGCATGATTTCGTTAACAATAGCAGCCCCCCCTGTAATGGGTTCCATGAAAGCTCTGCGCGTTTCCAGGGAGAGTCTTCGTTGTGTAAGTTCGATTTCATGAATTAAAACGACTCTGCTCTAATGAGGAATGCATCAAGAGTGCCCACTACCCCCTGTCCCCCTGTTCCTTTGCAGGTGCCCATACTCATATATGAAAACAACCAGTATTGAACAATATAGCTTGCGTGCCAATAATGATTGGGGGAATCAAAAGTCACTGACCATGTCCAGAGTCGTGTGCGGCAAGTCCCAGCAGGTCCCGATATTCAAGTGTTAGATTGGTGGCCCTGCCCTGCACGGTTCTGCCCCGGACGGCCACGGACGGCCCGCCCTTTGCCAGGGCTTAGCCCGGCGTCGCCAGCGCGCGTCCCGCGACGCGGAAACTCCAGCGTCTTTTAGTGCGCCACCTGGCGCAAAATCAGCGTGGGGGCGGCGTCTAGCCACAGGGGGCCGTACAGGCGTTGTGAGTCCTCGCGCCCCGTCAGAGCCCCAGAGCGCCTCAAATGGTCCTCTTTTTTTTCTTGTTTGAAGTATTCCGCCATAATTTCCAGTCACAATGAGAGAGAAAACGAACGGCGAGATGAGAAACAGCTTGTGACATCCTGTGACTTGTTAAGTACTCCTTTACTTTATTTGATACAATGGGAAAGGTAATGTGGCAAAGGAAAGAAAGCCCTCAGGGCATGCGTCCTCGCAAAAAAACAGATAATGCAGCTGATGCGGTGTTTAGAAGCTGCTCGGCGGCAAGTGGGGGGCTTTAGTGTTGGCAACAGAGCAGAAGGGCTTCAGAATTAATTGTTCGGAGGAGGGTCTGAGCAGCTGGTTTGACTGCGGGTAGTTTGCTTTTGTATTAATAAATCGAACTCAGACAGACACCAGGGGTAAAATACAACAAGAGATGCAAAGTGCATTCATTATACAATGCAGTTTATGTAGCAGCATACATGGTATCAAAAAGTACAAGTGTGTAAGTGCTATACCAATTCCATTAATCCTTTGATTCTTTATGGAGTCAACTAACTGGTGAGATGTAATTCACATTGTACCATAACATCATCAAATATATAATACAAGATCTCTGTAATTCAAATTATATTATGCTGTGAATATTGTCCACCAAGGACCCTCTTCAGCAGACCACAGCCTACTTCTTCACATTAGTTCTTATCTAAAATATATTTAAAAATTGTTTTTAAAAGATAAAAGTTTTAAAACACACTTGTTCAGGGGGGTTGTCAAAAAGAAGTTTTGGGCCTCCTCGGCTGAGGCGTTGTTATATTTTAAATACAATGGCGTCAGCAAACGACGTTGCAATGATTGTAATAGGGGACAGACAAATAAGACATTATTTAAATCCTGTACCCAGCTTCCACATAGGTGGCGGAGTCTGTCCTGCCTGGCTAATCCCTCCCATGCTTCTGTTATAATTCGTAGGGGCAGCTGATTCATCAATAACAACAGGATAGCTCTGCGCACTCCGTGAGGGAGGTTCCATACAACATACGGTTGAGGTTGTTTCTAAATACTACTCCCAGCTATTAAATCATTGCGGGAATGACCCATGCACAAGACAGTATCACTTTTATGACTGACTTCATGAATGATCTTTTTAATTAGCACTTTCAAAGCTTGTTTTGGTAAGGAGCCTTTGCTACTATGCCCAATATTAAATAAAAGTGCAGCTTTCACATGATTCCCAAAAACAATGCTTTTCCCCTTCAGGCTTGAAAATATTTCCTCCCTCAGCGTTGCCCGTAAAGGGTTTTTATCGCTGTTCAGTAGGGCGTTACTCCATCTCAAACATGCAGCCGTTTAACACACTTAGGTCGACTCAAAAGGAGCCTAAATTCAAGCCTGATCGCTGCTATGGGGGTTGCTCTATTCAGATTATAGCTCTGGCGCCAAATACGTCCTTCAGCCTTCTCAAAATAAACCCACAGCTGTTCATCCACTAGTTCATAACTCAATACAGGCGGGATTTATATTTATATACTGGCAAAACATGTGCAAAGTGTCTTTGTCCGCAGCATGTAGAATCTACCAATTGCGCATGCCTGAGATTTTGCCTTGCTTTGGCATTGGTCAATATGATCACTGTTTGAACAACTGCTTGTAAACTGTTTGAACAACTGCTTGTAAAAATTCTCCTCAGGTACGGGTACAATTACGCAACATCAATTTTGCCTTTCCCCTGGAACCAGTGTATATTTTCCTGACTCTACACCCCTGATATCTAAAACTCATAATTTAACTGTTTGCTATATATGTTTTTTTTAATGATCATCAGCATAGCTTCTTGTCCAAGAAGATGGGGTAATCCGATATGTACATGTATATGTATGTATATGTATAGCAATAAGAGAATACCGGACAAAGGAATTGAGCCCATGCGGATCTATCTTGTTTGTTAACAGCTATTGGAAAATAATAAGGGCCCATCACACCGGAATACCTTACCCCTTTAATGAAGCTCTCTATTTCTTTACAGGGAGGGGAGCCCTAATGACTCCCACGTGGATCTCCTTAAATACCTCTAGCTTGGACTTGGCCATTATATTTGAAGAATATAACTGTGAGATGTATTGGGTCCATTCTGCATCAGATGTTAAAATGACTTTTGTCTGAACTCTACTGTCACAATTTTTAGCTATTTGGGCCCAGTATTTGCATAGGTCACCAGACTGAGCGACCTCTCTTAGTTTTATCCAGTTTGAGTCCTCCCAACTTTCTGCATTCGGATACCTGGATTCTCTCTTGTTATCTGCTTTAATCTGCTAATTTCCCTTTGTTTAATCAAAGAAGATTGCTCAAATTGTTCTCTTTCTAGGGCATTTATCTCATGATATAATTGGCTTAATGCCCCTGAACTAATGGCAGGTTGCTTAGTTCCTCTGGGCCTGATTTTTCCTTCTGCAGCTTCTGAATAAGAGAAGGTTTTTTTCAAACCAGGAAATTGGATTTTCCTGTCTAGGACCACAGCTCACATTTTTAACCAGCTTCCGTAGGCATAAAATGCTTTTACTCAACCAAAAAGTGTGCCCATTGTTTCATTATACGTAATACTATCGTCTCTAGAATTCCAAGGATCCAAAGACTTGAGCTCCAAGCTGACTTCCACTGATAAAATTCTATGGTCACTCAAGTTTGTCCCCAATACCTTAAATTGGGAGCAGGCGCCAAAAGATGGTAAGATACTACCATATAATCAATAAGTGACTACCCCGAGACACGTGGAAAGTAAGGAAGACTGGGGAATCTTCTGGGAATTTCCCATTTAAAATAACAAAATGATTCATTCTCAAACAGTGCATAAAATTCTATCCTCGCTTATCTGACCGAATATTGTTGGGCAACATTTGCTATGGGGTGGTCCATGCATCCTCGTTTTCCTGGTTACGGTAAGCCAGGGAGGAACAGTAGTGATTTTTTAAATTAAAATCTCAACCACAAATATCATTGTGCATTCTTCTGAAATACTAATTTTGTGGAAAAACAAGAAAATCGATTTAACCAGATGTATATTCCTAGGAGGAATATACATTTACCAGTAACAGGGGCAGGTGCTGATCAAGCCTCCCATTTCCCTGCTTAAATTTTAAGGCCATGCAGAGATTAGACGGATGGGAGAAAACCAGGGGCTTACAATTTATGCATACAAGGATCGGTAGTGGTATTTCCAAAGAATTGGAAAAAAACGCACATACACTAATATTAGTGAAATGATAAACAGTACTGGACAGTCAATAGGATCTTTCTAAATATCAAAGACGGAGTGCTACATGGACCAATATCCGCCACTATCAGGAGGGAACAAAACTTGTCAAGCCAAAGGATTGACAAATATACATATAGGCAAAAATGGTCAGGAAAGCACAATCCTAAAATGTGAATATGTACAAGACTAATGCAGTATATAGTCAAAACAGCAAAGAATCCAAATAGAGTCAGCAACTTCTCATATGGTACAGGACAAATAGATGTATAAAGTTCATATTTTGTGTCATCTTTTTCTTTATTGATTCTTAAAAGTGATTTCCCAATGGATAAAATGACAGCCGACACGTGTTTCGTCCGTACTATGAATTAGTACGAGGACTTTTTCAAGGCTAATGAGGTAGACTAATGCGGCACATGTATCATCAAATCAGGTAGATGATATAGTAAACTTGAGGCTCCAGAAAAACAACAACAGTCCAAATTGCCCGATTGGGTGAATCGCAAAATATATAACTGGATGAGTATCAAATGGGGTTTCACACCATGGGTTCTAATATGGGTTCTAATATGTAGCCACTATGAAATTATCCAAATGGGTCCCACATAAATGATAACCACAATCAATGGCAAGATGAAATCAATCAAGCTGGACTCAGTAGTTAGTTAAACATTTTCCAATCCGAGCAAGGAGATAATAAATAGAGCAAAGTAAACTACCGCACGCGTCTTGGTCAAACCATTTAAAAAAAAGTTACGGTGGCCCAATCCTGGGTCGCAATATGTCTTTGCGGTGTGTTGTAACACCAACGTACTACAAGATCACCTCGATAGTATATGAGGCGCCTTGGAAAGTCTGGCACCACTTTATACTGGCACTCTGCAACTAAGTAACATAGCTAAACCACCGCTTGCGTGTGACCCTATACTGAGTATTTTGCTGCACAGCAGAATACAAAGAAATTCCCAAATTTAAAATATGCGTAGTACCATGTTTTCAGTAGACAGATTATCATTGGATCATGTTGCATCAGGTCGTCTAGCTCAGAGCTGGGATTTCCTGGCCCAGCCCTGTTTCAGGACAAAACATTTTTCATGGGACTACCTCCGCGTCATAGGGATTTTTTTCCCTTCTTTGGAAGCATTCAACGAGCCAGCTCCTCCCCTCCTCTCTGGTCCGTGGTACTTTGAATCACGGGTACCACCATGTTAATCACTCTTTTCCACGTAGTACTACCAACCAAGATTTTAATGTCTTTCGGACTTACAGTGCCTTTAGTGTTGGATAACGCTCCACCAAAGTCCTGGAAATCCTCCCAATGGGACTCAAGTGGGACAAAAACTGGCTCCTTAAATGGAAAAACATTAATCTCATTTTTTTCTAATAAGATCTTGTTGGACCTGGCCCTTTTGCCAGGTTCACCCCGAAACTTTTTGCTTTTTCCTAGCCTGTTTCTGTGACCTGGTGTTGGTGATTTTAGGCCTCTGTGCACTTTTTCACTGTGGTACAGTGTAAAGTGTGTGAGCTCTCTGTGTATGTGTGGTGAGTGACCTGCCCTCCCATATGAATGAATGGGGAATATGTATGCCCATGGTAGTTCCTGATGTGTGGGGAGTGCAGGGTCGAGTTTGGTATGTGCGAACTCGTGAGATTAAATGCTGCGCAATGATATATGCGGCATGATTGTGTCTAGTGTAGAAGTGTCACTTCTAGAAGTTGGCATATTTGTGTAATTTGTGCCTGGCATGTGATTGGCTGGAGCCTGGCTCCAGGAGGGTGCCTGGGCCTGCTTGTGGATTGACTGTCTGGTTTGAGGGTGACAGGGGCTGGGGAGCCCCCAGGAGGTTGTCTGAGTCAGCCCTTGGTTGAATGACTGCATCTGCAACTAGAGTGGTGGGAGGAGATAGCACCTGGGAGTGAATAGGGCTGGGTTTTCCCCACACAATGCTGGCTCCACCCCCTGTGGTGCATCTGATGTCTCTAGGCTGGCCTGTGAAAGGAGTTCCCTATAACCAGTTGTAGCTGGTTCTCACATTGCCTGCACCCTCCTAGACAAAGGATTTTACAGTATAAAAAGGGACTGTGTCCCCTTACAAAATGTTCTTGTTTCTGACTTGAATCCTGCCAGGGGCGTGCTGCTGCTTGGGCTCAGGGGAAGGCTTGCCTCCCTGGGCCCTGCCCAGCCCCTGGATGCCTGATGGACTTGGAGGCTGGAGGACTTTCCTTTTCTTGGGAGCTGCTTTTTGCTCCACCTTAATCCCTCCAGGATTGCTGGAACCGTTTTGCTGGGCTGCTTGTAGCCCTAGGGACTTGGGGGGCTGCCCCAGCACCTTGGGAGTGCTGGCATTGTTTTGAGATGCCCCTGGGTCTCTCTCTGCGCACTGGAGCACCTTATTTTCCCTTTCTGGGCAGAGCGCTGTCGTTTTCCCTCTGAGGGAAGCGCTCCTGCCCTTTGTGTGCCCCCGAGTGCTTCGTGTGCACTTTATTTTTATATCACGGGTATTCTCCCGTTTATAGGCCCCTCTGCGAGTGCCCACCTTGCTGGTATGTGTTATTTTAATACCGAGGGTGCCCACCCCTCGGTACTGCTCCGAGAAATCACCGCCGGCCGGCCCGGGACACCCCCGTGACGTCATTCCCCGGGCCGCGCTGTGATTGGCTGCCAGCCCGGGACCTGACGCGGAAGGAAGGGAGCAGCGGAGATGGCGGTGGTAGCAGGGCTCCCATGTGAGGGGAGAGCCCTGCCGGTGCAGTGAGGCCCCGGGTCCCAGGAGGGGACCCGGGGGGGAGAGCGAGCGCTGCAACGTACCCGCGAGGCTCCTGTGAGGAGAAAGGAGCCCCGCCTGCTGCCCCTGCAGAGGAGCCCCGCCGAAGAACAGCCTGGTGTGTAGAAAGGGCTGGGGGGGCTCCGTGAGGCTGCTGTTGGTGACGGTTGGAGGCTTCGTGTCAGAGCGGCCCTGTGTGTCAGTGGGCCGCTCCAACGTGGAGATAGATTGAAGAGGACCCCGTGGGGGTCCCACGCCCTCGAGAGCACCTTCAGAGTGCAGAGGGCTCCAGAGTTCGAGGGGGTCAGAATGCCCCCGTGGGCTAGGTGTTTTCCGAGCCCAGATGGCTCCAACAATGGGCCATATTTGTTTTAGGAGCCTGAAAGGCTCAAGGGCATATTTTGTTTCAGAGCCCCTGAGGCTCCAGCGTGATTTAGGGGGCCATTGTCCTTTCCTAGAGGGCCCCTGGGGACACATAATTTCAGAGCCTGTGTGGCTCCAACGTTCTGCGCAGTGTTGTGTCAGAGCCTGTGTGGCTCCAACGATTGGGCGCAGTTCTGTTCCAGGGTCAGTGAGGACCCTTCGCAGTTTTGATCCTCAGCTGCCCAGCAATTAGTGGGCAGCTTCACCGTTTAGGCGCCAAGGAAGAGATAGTCCCTGTGTGGGACAGAGATGGCACAGTGGTGCCAGGCTTGCTACAGCTGCACAGCACTTAGTGCCAGCTGCAACGTTTAGGCCCTGTGATTGTTCCCAGGTGCCCAGCAAGTAGTGGGCACCTGCAACGTTTAGGTTTTGCGCCGGTGGCGCACCCCTGACTGGCGCTGCATTGGCAGTGCGCCCTGACATTCTGGACACAGGGCTCTTTGAGTCCCCATGTTGGATGGCCAGTTGGCCAGGGGGCTGGTATGGGATTTCTGCGCAATGTGATTTCTATGTTTTTGATAGTAATTGCCTAAGGTGATGTTTGCGCTATGTGATTATGAGGTTATTTTACCTGTGTAGGTTTATGTTAGTGAGAGTTTATTTCACTATGTGAGTTACGCCCCTAAGTGTGAGTTATGCTTAGTGGGAGTGTCTAATGTGTTTAGACTAGTGAGAGATTGCCTACTGTAGTTTTTACTGGTTAGGCCCAAATGTGAGTTATGCGTAATATGCTATGCCATTATGCCTGTGACACCTCTGAATGTGATTTATGCATTATGTGTCTTACCTACACCTCTGAATGTTTGAGGCATCATGTATTTTCTCCAGTACCTCTGAATGTGTTTTGATGCATCATGTGCCTTGTTCCTTACACGGCTGAATGTATGTTTATATATCATGTGTCTTTCCTACACCTCTGAATGTTCTATGCATCATGTGTGAAACTTCTGATTGTTCTATGATCTACAAAGTGCTATTTCTAACAGTATTTCTAGTTCTAAGTGCTGATTCAGACAGGCGCCCATGTGGCCCTGTCCTGTGTAAATAATCCCTTGTGAATATTGCCCTTGCCAGTTGGCACCATGTATATTGTGTGATTACTATCTGATGTGTTTTGACAATACAAAAGTTATTTTTATATAACCTTGTGTGGAGTTCCTTTTGTGTTGTGTCTAGGATGTTGTTGCTGTTGTGTGCGTGCGCAAATGCTTTACACATTGCTTCCGGGATAAGCCTGTCTGCTCGTGCCAAGCTACCAAGGGGGTGAGCAGGGGTTATCTTGGCGTGTGACTCTCTTGCCCTGACTAGAATGGTGGTTTCTGCCTGGCTTTGGCGTTGCCTTAGCCAACCAGAAATAGCCAGTTCTAACATTGTTGGACAGCGGTGAGGATTAGGACTTGTGTTTGCGCAGTACCACAGCGACAGCTGGCTACATTACAAAACTCTGCATTTTTTAGATAGTCACATGTTTGGGATTATTGTTTGTGATTTTGTTTTTCCTCAAGAGTGTCATTTTCAAATCGTGTTCCTGCACTTTTATGTTTAGTGGCAGATGAGAGGAAATGACAGGGCGGGACGCCAGTAGAGGGGTAGGTTCCCATAGATAAGGAATCCCTTGCTGGGTCCAGTGCCCAATCCCTGTTCCTGTCCCTGTGTGGGTAGATGGAAGAGAGGGAGTGTGGAGGAGGAATGGCTAGCTCGGGAGGGTGGTTATCCCCTGAGTGTAGTGTGTGTGTCTGGATTCCCCAGTATGGTAGGATCCAGTGGTGGCAGCTAAAATGTGTCCAGTGCGTGAAGTCCCATTCCCAGTTCCCAGAGTATGGTGCCTGGTGCTCAATAAGAGGGGTACAGGTTGAGAGTCAGGGGCAGTGAGGAACTGTTTCACCAGTCTGGAGGGGGAGTGTGTGAACGAGTGGTGTGTTGAACTAGAGGAGTTGGTGTGAGTCCTTTTTTGTAATAAAAGGAGCTTTCCCGGGAGGTGTACCTCTGGTGGTGTGCAGGAGGTCCTGCAGAGGCACTGAACAAGAAGGTGGATGTCTGGCGGTGTGCTAGATGTCTTGCAGAGGCATTAGGAAGTAAATCTAAAAGTAGTGGCTTGTGTATCTGATGATCCTGTGTATAGGAAGAGGTTCATGTGTAGCCCAGCTAGGTCCCAGTAGGATGATAGGGGTGTAGGGGCTCACGTCCTGTCTCAGTGGAGGCGGAGTGAGTGTGGGACGGTGTGTCCCACGTTGGCCCGAAACCCTGTCTCAGGGCCTGGAGGGTTCCCTAAGGGAGCGCCAGGTCAGGGGCCTAGGCTGTACTTACAGGTCATTTGAGGAGGATCTTCCTGTGTCTAGAGGACGGGGAGTGTCTGTAACCAGAACTCCGGCAGTCCTGGTGTTGGGCAGTACCGCTCCTAAGTGGAGGGTGCAGAAGTCCTGGTACGCTGGGCATTTGACCATCTAGTGTGCTTGTCCATTTGTGGGGCCTCTGGAGGTCGTTCCCCGAGGAGGGGGGAGGCCAGGTTCAGGTTCAGCCTGACCTGGAGGGAAGGGCATCTGTACTCAGTGTCCTGACCGGTATTGGGTTCCAGGGGTACCGCTCCAAGGTGGGAGGGTGCAGAACTCTGGAAGGGGGTGCAGAGGGATGGTGTACTTCTGACCCCGGTGCAACCTGAGGGTTTAGATCCTAGGTTGGGAGATTAGGAAGCTTCCAGGTCAAGAAGGAATCTCTGCCAAAGTAGATCAGCTGAAGAGACTGAGGGGCTGCCCTTGCTGTGTGATCTGGGGCTCACCTGCAGTTTTTGTTTCCACTAAGGTAGAGGAAAGGGGACTTTGCTGTGTACTGTGTCCCCCCACCTGCTTGAAAGGGGACTTTGCTGTGTGCTGTGTCCCCCCACCTGCTTGAAGAGGAACTGTGCTGTGTGCTTTGTACCTCAGAAGTGAAATAGTTTCCAGGTGGTAGACCAGTGATGGAGTGAGGTCCTGATCTGGTAGGAGAATTGTGTTCTGGTGGGTGCTTCCCTGGGAGGGTGCGGAACCCCAGAAGAAGAGGTAGGGTGGGGCATTCTTACCCGTGACCTCTGGTCAGCCTGAGGGTATGGTCCCTAGGTTGAAGGATCAGTGGTAGTTGTAGCTACACTGAGAGGGAGAGTGGAGAATGGCTATTGTGTGCCAGGGGTTGATGCCCCCGCTCTGTGAAGTGGTCAGGACCTGTGACATTTGGATGGCCTAGGGCCTGGTCCTGGCTGTGGATGACTAGAGAGTGCCAGTGGGGTATCCTAGTTGGGTCAGAGAGTTCTGGTTTGGAGGTAACCATGTGGGTTCAGAATGGCGTAGAACCGGACGGTGTCCCTGCCGTGCGGGCCCGTGTCCATGTTTTGTCGCCCAAAGCAGGGAAGCCCATCAGTGGAGTGATTGGTCTACCCTGCGTTTTGGCTGGAAGGGGGTTGTGTTGGACCTGGCCCTTTTGGCAGGTTCATCCCGAAACTTTTTGCTTTTTCCTAGCCCGTTTCTGTGACCTGGTGTTGGTGATTTTAGGCCTCTGCGCACTTTTTCACTGTGGTACAGTGTAAAGTGTGTGAGCTCTCTGTGTATGTGTGGTGAGTGACCTGCCCTCCCATAGGAATGAATGGGGAATATGTATGCCCATGGTTGTTCCTGATGTGTGGGGAGTGCAGGGTCGAGTTTGGTATGTGCAACCTCGTGAGATTGAATGTTGCGCAATGATATATGCGGCATGATTGTGTCTAGTGTAGAAGTGTCACTTCTAGAAGTTGGCATATTTGTGTAATTTGTACCTGGCGTGTGATTGGCTAGAGCCTGGCTCCAGGAGGGTGCCTGGGCCTGCTTGTGGATTGACTGTCTGGTTTGAGGGTGAGAGGGACTGGGGAGCCCCCAGGAGTTTGTCTGAGTCAGCCCTTTGTTGAATGACTGCATCTGCAACTAGAGTGGTGGGAGGAGATAGCACCTTGGAGTGAATAGGGCTGGGTTTTCCCCACACAATGCTGGCTCCACCCCCTCTGGTGCGTCTGATGTCCCTAGCCTGGCCTGTGAAAGGAGTTCCCTATAACCAGTTGTAGCTGATTCTCAAGTTCAAGTTCAATCTTTATTTCGTTGCTTTGCAACATAAAAGATAGCAATAAAATACAATACAAAATAACACTCAAAAAACAATAGTCAGTACTACATTTCATTATAATTGGACACCCTATTATTAAATCTACATTTCATCATATTTAGGACACAATATTGTAGTTAGGATTTATCACAGAAGTTGAATAAATATTTAAAATGTTAAAAATTCAAGTTAAAAAGGCATTAAATTGATTTATAACAGCCAGGCAAAAAAAAATTTAGGATCACACGACTTAACTAAACATGATACGTGGTTTGAGCAAGTCCGTAGGATAAGCATTTTTTAAAAAGAAAGAGATACTTTCTGTCTAATGAAATTTACGGCCAATAAAAATGTGCTGATTCCGAACACCATTACTTGGCTGGTATCCGTACTTAAGATTCTGCCGGCTTCCTTATAGGAAGTGGAGCCAATGTTTTAACACAATGGAACTATCCATTTTTTCCTTGCGTTACCATAACTAGGACAAAAAAACAATATATGTGGAACATCCTCCCTTTGATTATTGGTACACAAGGTGCAGTAATCATTGTTTATCTTCCCCTAGCTTTTCTCAATGGCCTTTATCCTCAGAGTTCCATATCTGAATTTTAGATACAATGTTTTAGCCAAAGGTGGCTGGATCTCATCGAGAAATTGTTCAAAAAAGGCCTCATTTTTTACCATAAGAAATTTTTCGGTAAGAGGACCATGCGTTCTTATATACACAGAGTCATGGCTCAAATATGACCAAAAAGACGGTTTGACTATTTTCTTAGAGGCAGAATTTAGGGATTCCGGCTCATTCCAAAAATGTGTTAATCCTAGCTTAATTAACCAGGTTTTTACATGTTTAAACCAAAAAATGTTACTGCCACTATCAAGGTCAAGGACTTCTTTCAAGCCATTTTTGTAATCAGTTAGTTCAAAAGTTGTCCATGGTCTAACCCACAACAATAATGGTCTCAGCATTGCGTGATGATCAGTATGTTTGATGTTTAAATCAAGGAATAAGGGTATCAGTGGAGTATTATTAGGAACTTTTAATAGTCCCCTGATAAACTTATTCTCCTGTGTTTCGAAGGTCTTCTTACATACTGGACCCCAAATTTCCGCCCCATACAGGGCGGCAGATTGGACCTTATATCTAAAGAGCTCTAATGCTGGGGTAACTGCCTTGTTCACACTTTTATTGTATCTTTGTAATATTGGAAAACAATTTTGTTTAAACACCAGTTTTGATTTCTCTAGCTGT
This sequence comes from Lissotriton vulgaris, assembly GCF_964263255.1. Classification (NCBI taxonomy): domain Eukaryota; kingdom Metazoa; phylum Chordata; class Amphibia; order Caudata; family Salamandridae; genus Lissotriton; species Lissotriton vulgaris. The sequence goes on along the minus strand of NC_141695.1, from coordinate 1,340,252,674 downwards.
GGGCACCATCCCATTGACGAGTCTAGTAGGACCCCCAAGTAAGTAAAACTATGTTCATAATCTAATTTTTGGCCGTTTAACAATAAATTTCTTTTAAAACTTTTGTGCGGGTTTAGTGCCATATATTTTGGTTTTTTATATTAATTGCTAATCCTTTTAAAATACAATATTGCTGGAACCTGTTTAGTAAGGTCTGTAGGCCCTGTGGTGTTTGTGAAATTAGAATCGTGTCGTCCGCGAAGAGGAGGGACGCTACACGTCCCCCCCCCAATCGGGGCGAGTCGTTATCACAATTTTCCATGTAGGCTGCAATATCGTTGACGTAAAGGGAGAAAAGTGTGGGGGCCAATACGCATCCCTGGCGAACTCCCCTTTTTATGGGAATTGGGTCTGTAAGTTCCCCATTTGGGCCCCACCTGACCTTGGCATAATTCTCCTGATGCAAACCCATCACAAGTTTTAGCAATTCACCAGGGAGCCCCTGCCTATCCAGAGTTTTCCAGAGTAAGTCACGAGGAATTAGGTCAAATGCTGCTCGCAGGTCTACAAAGGTCACATACAAGTGACCTTTGCGGAAAATAACATATTTCCAATACAAGCAGCATAGCCTAAGTACCTGGTCAATGGTTCCCGTTTTTCCCTAAACCCCGCCTGATATTTAGATAAAACTGACTCATCCTCCAGCCACGTATTTATTCGATTTAAAATATGCCTGGCATATATCTTTTGTGTTATATCTAAAAGGCTGATGGGACGATAATTGGCTGGGTCGCCACGGTCCCCCTTTTTAAAAATAGTAATGATTTCTGCGCCATTCCATGTGTCCGGAATATGGTCGCCTGCCGCAATGATGTTAAATAAGTGGTTCAAATAGGGTGCCCAAACATCGACATTGTACAAATAAAGATCACCCGGAATTTTATCAAGCCCGGGTGCCTTCCCTTGCTTTACCGTAGCAATTGCTGTCTCTGTTTCCTGTAGGTCAAAAACTACCAACGGGTGGGTATTATCTGGCAATATGACAGTAGGTTCATCTATCACAATGTCAGTTGAGGTTTTGGCTGCATACAGCAATGTAAAATGATGAACCCATGTATCCTCCTCCAGAAAAACCTCTCTAGAACCTTTTTCACGTTTGTTCCCCTTGGCCGCGAGTTCCCAAAATTGTCTCTGGTCCTTGTTTTTAGCAGCTGATAACATACTAAGCCATATTTCCTCATCCCAAGAGGATTTTGCTTTTATTATTATTTTATTATATGACTTCCTTTTATCTCTAATTTCTATTGGACCTTTCCTTTTAACAGCATCAATCAGTGCAGTTTTGGCAAGGCGACATTCCTTGTTGTACCAAGGTTTGCCTATCGGTTTTACATTTGCCGTACCCGTCCCTTTTTTGGGTTTTTTTGTAAGAAGTTCTAGTAATTTACTAAAAAGGGATTTGTGTAGTTTAATAAATTCTTTAGAATCGCATCTGTGAGGACAATATGAATCAAAGGTATTTGCAAAGGTGCAGTAAATGTTAGCCAATAGGTCCTCTCTTTCCAATATGTAAGCCCATTTGACAGCCCTACGGTTATTGCTGAGGATGATATTATCTGTTATAGGTGAAGTTACTAAACTATGACCTCCCTCAGTATCTCCCGGGCCCTTTAATAAACTTTGAAGAAAGCTAGTTTCTAGTGGGCAATGATCACTATCAAATCTCTCTTTAACCTTTAAGTCAATTGTAAATGGCCACAGGTCAAAAGAGACAATGACATAGTCTAATTTACTTTCATAATCTCGCCTCTTAAAGGTGGGTGCTTTCGGACTATCGGATGGCATACGCCCATTACATGCTCTCAGGCCATGGGCTGTAAACAGCCTTGTGATCTGAAGAGCCAGTGTGGTACCAGCAACCGTTCCATTTTCGTTCAGGGCAGGTATCCCATTAGCAGTATCCTCATCTTCAAACAATTGGGCTATGCCTGTAACTGGTTCAAAGTTACAGTTCATGTCCCCACATAGGATTACACTTGCATCTGTTTTTAATGTATCCATGAATGTCTCCAGCTTCCCTATGCATGGTGACTCCTTGCTGGTTCTCACATTGCCTGCACCCTGCTAGACAAAGGATTTTACAGTATAAAAAGGGGCTGTGTCCCCTTACAAAATGTTTTTGTTTCTGACTTGAATCCTGCCAGGGGCGTGCTGCTGCTTGGGTACAGGGGAAGGCTTGCCGACCTGGGCCCTGCCCAGCCCCTGGATGCCTGATGGACTTGGAGGCTGGAGGACTTTCCTTTTCTTGGGAGCTGCTTTTTGCTCCACCTTAATCCCTCCAGGATTGCTGGAACCGTTTTGCTGGGCTGCTTGTTGCCCTAGGGACTTGGGGGGCTGCCCCAGCACCGTGGGAGTGCTGGCGTTGTTTTGAGATGCCCCTGGGTCTCTCTCTGCACACTGGAGCGCTTTATTTTCCCTTTCTGGGCAGAGCGCTGTCGTTTTCCCTCTGAGGGAAGAGCTCCTGCCCTTTGTGTGCCCCCGAGTGCTTCGTGTGCACTTTATTATTATATTACGGGTATTCTCCCGTTTATAGGCCCCCTTGCGAGTGCCCACCTCGCTGGTATGTGTTATTTTAATACTGAGGGTGCCCACCCCTCGGTACTGCCCCGAGAAATCACCGCCGGCCGGTCCGAGACACCCCTGTGATGTCATTCCCCGGGCCGCGCTGTGATTGGCTGCCAGCCCGGGACCTGACGCGGAAGGAAGGGAGCAGCGGAGATGGCTGCAGTAGCAGGGCTCCCATGTGAGGAGAGAGCCCTGCCGGTGCAGTGCGGCCCCGGGTGCCAGGAGGGGACCCGGGGGGGGGGAGCGAGCGCAGCAACGTACCTGCGAGGCTCCTGTGAGAAGAAAGGAGCCCTGCCTGCTGCCCCTGCAGAGGAGCCCCGCCGAAGAACAGCCCGGTGAGTAGAAAGGGCTGGGGGGGCTCCGTGAGGCTGCTGTTGGTGCCGGTTGGAGGCACCGTGTCAGAGCGGCCCCGTGTGTCAGTGGGCCGCTCCAACGTGGAGATAGATTGAAGAGGACCCCGTGGGGGTCCCACGACCTCGAGAGCACCTTCAGAGTGCAGAGGGCTCCAGAGTTCGAGGGGGTCAGAGTGCCCCCGTGGGCTAGGTGTTTTCCGAGCCCAGATGGCTCCAACGACGGGGCCATATTTGTTTTAGGAGCCTGAAATGCTCAAGGGCATATTTTGTTTCAGAGCCCCTATGGCTCCAGCGTGATTTAGGGGGCCATTGTCCTTTCCTAGAGGGCCCCTGGGGACACATAGTTTCAGGCCTGTGTGGCTCCAACGTGCTGCGCAGTGTTGTGTCAGAGCCTGTGTGGCTACAACGATTGGGCGCAGTTCTGTTCTTGGGTCAGTGAGGACCCTGTCGCAGTTTTGATCCTCAGCTGCCCAGCAATTAGTGGGCAGCTGCACCGTTTAGGCGCCAAGGAAGAGAGAGTCCCTGTGTGGGACAGAGATGGCACAGTGGTGCCAGGCCTGCTACAGCTGCGCAGCACTTAGTGCCAGCTGCAACGTTTAGGCCCTGTGATTGTTCCCAGGTGCCCAGCAAGTAGTGGGCACCTGCAACGTTTAGGTTTTGCGCCGGTGGCGCACCCCTGACTGGCGCTGCATTGGCAGTGCGCCCTGACATTCTGGACACAGGGCTCTTTGAGTCCCCTTGCTGGATGGCCCGTTGGCCAGGGGGCTGGTATGTGATTTCTGCGCAATGTTATTTCTATGTTTTTGATAGTAATTGCCTATGGTGATGTTTGCGCTATATGATTATGAGGTTATTTTACCTGTGTAGGTTTATGTTAGTGATAGTTTATTTCAATATGTGAGTTAGGCCCCTAAATGTGAGTTATGCTTAGGGGGAGTGTCTAATGTGTTTAGACTAGTGAGAGATTGCCTGCTGTAGTTTTTACTGGTTAGGCCCAAATGTGAGTTATGCGTAATGTGCTATGCCATTATGCCTGTGACACCTCTGAATGTGATTTATGCATTATGTGTCTTACCTACACCTCTGAATGTTTTAGGCATCATGTGTTTTCTCCGGTACCTCTGAATGTGTTTTGATGCGTCATGTGCCTTGTTCCTTACACCGCTGAATGTATGTTTATACATCATGTGTCTTTCCTACACCTCTGAATGTTCTATGCATCATGTGTGAAACTTCTGATTGTTCTATGATCTACAAAGTGCTATTTCTAACAGTATTTCTAGTTCTAAGTGCTGATTCAGACAGGCGCCCACGTGGCCCTGTCCTGTGTAAATAATCCCTTGTGAATATTGCCTGTGCCAGTTGGCACCATGTATATTGTGTGATTACTATCTGATGTGTTTTGACAATACAAAAGTTATTTTATATAACCTTGTGTGGAGTTCCTTTTGTGGTTTGCCTAGGATGTTGTTGCTGTTGTGTGCGTGCGCAAATGCTTGACACATTTCCTCCGGGATATGCCTATGTGCTCGTGCCAAGCTACCAAGGGGATGAGCAGGGGTTATCTTGGGGTGTGACTCCCTTGCCCTGACTAGAATGGTGGTTTCTGCCTGGCTTTGGCGTTGCCTTAGCCAACCAGAAATAGCCAGTTCTAACAGATCTACATTAGGTAGTACTAACAGTGCAATTATTCTGTTGCTGAAATTATTCTGGCAAGTGGGAGTTCACTTCTTGGCTCTAAAAATACCCGCTCAATATCTTTACTTGTTACCAATCTCAGATCTTCGATTTCACATAATAACTGCAAAAGGAAACTTCTATTAAGGGTGCCCAGTTCTTTGTCAATAGTAAAGCAAAGACCAAGGTGTTCATTACTTGTCCAGGCCCTTGTACAACACGTATCTTATCACTCAGCCTTGATCAAACACTGGCTCTGACATTTGTCCTATAGGGGAAGTAAAGGTAGGTCCTCCCACGTAAAAAATCTCATGGTTGGGATCTAACTGTACTGGTAGAGTATCACCACCAGTGGGGTTTGAGTGGGAGATATCCCCCACCTGCCTTCCCTCTAGTAGAGCATTGTTTGTTTTTACTACCTTATTCTGGGAGTCTGGGTTTATCTTTATTTTATGAAGCACAGAATCCTGATTTGTTAATTTTTATTATTCTCCCATTTAGAGCACAATCCCCCCCCCCCCATTATGCCCTATAACCCCCAACAACTTGGGCTCTTCTTCTAGTCTTAAACCCCTTTCTACAAGTTAATCTTTCATTATAATAGGTGGAGGGTGAGGATTTACCTCTGGTATCCAGGATTCTGACCAACTGGGTACCCAACAGGCTTGGGCTCCCTACCGTTCTGCTACAAGGAGAAATCGACGCGCTCCTCAAGTAGAGTCGGAAAACGTTCTTTTTTTGTCTTGTGTTTTATTATGCTCTGGGTCCTCTTCTTCTTCTCCCTCTGAGTTTTAGGGCCATTATTTTCTGACCGCGAAACACCCTCCCCGGGGGAACAACCTCTAATTCAACCATGGGTTGCTTAACAACTAAAACATCAGTTGTTAAAACTGTATCACATAACATTGTGGTGTTCCCCTTTTTAAAAATAGAGTATACTGACGGGGTATTCTTAGATACTAATGCATTTGTATATTCTTCTATAATGACCTGCAGACGATCCCCTGATTCATGACCTACTGTGTTGCTATAAGACAAATTAACAAGCATAGGGATATCTGTGGGCTGCACTGACAGAGTATCCCCCAATTCCCCACCTCGGTCCCTATGTCAATTCCTTTTGTACTAGTCTGACTCACCTGAGATTTCACATCTTTACATTTTCCTGTGTTTTCCCAGACAAAAACTAGCAGAATTAAGCTGCTGCACCCCCTGTAAAATGGCAGATAGAACACCCAGCACATGATCAGAATGGGCAGTGGATTTCTCAAGCAAAGTTAAAATTGATGAGAAAATCCTCTCTAATGCATAAAATACATCCAAATTTGCCCTTCCTTCCCTGTTTTTATTAACACCCTCATTCAATGTGTGCCAGACATCTTGTGCCCTTTCATTTGAGGCCGCTTCCAGATTCGATAATCCAAAAGATTGTACCAGTAAAGTGCTCGAAAGATTGCTACTATATACAGCTGGCATGCAACGACAGCTAACAAAATTATACAGCAGCAGTCTCAGAGATAATTCTTGAGCACCTGGCACACATTGCATTTTTAGTTTAGCCTCTTTTCTTGATTTTTTTCCATATGTATGTCAATGTACTGGAGTGTAAAGTCCCCCAGATCTTCGTACTCAAAACTGCAGTTTTCAATCTAGGTAGCTCGTGGGCTTCCTTTAAATTGTAAGGAACCCGGCAGTAACTCTACGACTTTCAAGGGCTAGTTATAGCAGACAAGATCATATGTTCCATTGTAACCACAGAATCGGTTGACGGGGTTACATCAACAGCAACAATTGCCTCATGCTCAACTCTGTCATTGTCCAAGTCCATATTCATTTCTATTTCGGTCTTTTCCGACTTATATAACTAAAACACATTCATCCACTTCCATTTCAGTTCTGGTTCTTCCAGCTCCTGATGTTAAAATACAGTCAGTCAGTCAGTCAAAACCACTTTATTCGTTTATTAAAATCCATAAAAGTACACAATATACTACATATCATTAGAAAAAAAGATTACAATTCATAGGTAAGCTTGGCTGACATAAAACATTTCATTACCAGAGTTCATAGATATACAAAATAAAACAAGTAACCAATAAGTCATATAAAACAACCCGGCCATTCTCATACGATCAAATGAATTTTTTTTTAACGCTTGCCCTACCATTTGAGAACTCTTGCGTGGAATAAGATGTATCCTGGATTCTCTTAAAAGATCAAGCCACCTAGGATCATCCCTTTTACTCCTTAGCCATGCTATGTTCCAACTAAGAATCTTACAGTTTTCCGTTATTACCCTCACTAGTCCCTAGTTCTACCAGTGCTGTGAAGCCGCTGAGGGAGGGGAGGCTCCAGTCAATAATTTTCATTCCGGTGGCTTAAAAGGAGTAATCTATTTGCACATGGTAAAATGTTCTCCCTTCCTACCTCCCCTGAGGGCTTGGTTGGCAGAATGAGTGGGGTCAGGGCTCTATGTGGAATCGTATTACAACACTGGTCACCCCAGTACTTGAGCTGGGCATTGAGCACGCCTCCCTATTGGCTGGTACAAAATTACCCCACTCACTCCTACAGCATAACTGTAGCTCCTCTGTTGGTGGATAAAAGTACCCCAGAGGTAGGGCCGTGATCCCACCGGGCCTTCATTTGAGCCTTCCTGAAACAGCTTCCCTGCTATTCCTGCCTGGTCAAAGTTGATAATCATGCAATCTCCCTCTGTCTGTTTTGGCCTATAGCCAAACCAGCCAACTCATCTGGCCATTATGATGTGAGAGGAAGCCTGCGCCCCTTGCTAAAGTGCTGTTTACACCAGAACTTGGTTTTACGTAAAAGATCCTGAGTAGATTCGAAACAGTTCTTTATAAGCGGCGGCACACCTATAAGAATTGCAACTAAGGGGGTAGCATCTGGTGGCAGGTTAAATCTGCAACTATTAGTGATCCTGTTATCCGACCTTTTTACTGGGGTCTTACCCTGTCCAACGTGTTGTTGATTAGTGACATGGATTGACTTTACATATTTGCGATGCTTGCCAGTTTCACCACAACCCAGAGCTGATACACACTCGGTGCCAACGAGGGAGCCTATGCTAGTCTGAGACGGGGTCCAATTTACATGCCTTGAGGCCCCCTCTTCCTTATTGGTGACAGTCTGAGTTTGGGAAGTTGATAAAACATATCTAGGCTTCGGCATACATTTATTATTCAGGTCCATTAATTGAATCTCAAGGTGCTCTAGTTGCCCCATTACCCCATTTAAAGTGATTTGAACAGATTGGAAATGTCTTTAATAGCAACAGAAAAAAGTGACTTCAGGCGCGAATTAAATAGGTCCTCCATGGCTTGTCGAACAGCTGTGTGTACGAGGGAATCAAAGCTTTGATCAGGTCGTAATTCGTGTTAAGACAGATGGAATCAAACTAGGTTTAATGAGTCTCCTTTCCCCCTTTTTAGGTTTTGCCTAAGTGAAAGCCTGCGCACTGCGCAGGCTTTTCACGCAGGTGAAAACCTAATGAGAATAATATGTGGCTTTGGAATACGCCCTCTGTTCCATTGGCTAGCTCCATAAATGGAGGCTAGCCATTGGAACAGATATCTGTCCGTCATGGCCTGACCAGATTCGTGGGCGTTCCTGCGATTTCTTCCCTCTCCACCCTTTTCGCATCGTCATCGTGGCTGTGGGCGGGGTTTATTTTTTTTGGGCGTCCAGGTTTGTTTTCGTCATTCCGTGGCCGACCGCCGCCGGAGGAAGTGCAGGTCCAGGTGAGTGCTTTCCGTGTGCCTGTTTGTTCCCGTATCCCCTTCCCGCTGTCCGTCTTCCCGTTCCTGCACCCCTCCTCCCGCTGTTCATGTCCCCGTTCCCCTCCCGCTGTCCGTGTGTCCGTCCCCCCTCCCGCTGTCCGTGTGCCCGTCCCCCCTCCCGCTGTCCGTGTGCCGTCCCCCCTCCCTCTCAGTGAAATGTTGTCACCGGCGGTGGCGCGGCGACAACAGTTCCAGGAGGACATTACAAACACAGTGTTGACTCGCTGGCCACCGCCCAAGAAAAGGCATGGGGATCGCACGGGGGCGACGGCGGCGCTAACTAAAATTTAACTGCGGCGGGGCCTGGGGATGAGTGTGTCAGCAGCCAGTGTCTGGGGGTCGGACTCTGAGTACAAGGCTAAGGCAGTCCAGTGCTGCAGCTGAGCTGTGCCGCGGCGGGGAAGCAGGAGGAGGGGGGCACCCCAGGGCATGATGAGGAGGCAGCAGTGGCGTCACAGAGGGGGCAATTACTACAGCCCTAAGTGAGTCCGAGCTCCGGTGAGAACTTCAGAAGATCTGAGCCCAGCCCCCCCCCCCCCTCCCCCAGGGCTCGGAGAGAGAGGGGAACTCACCAATCAGAAGGCAGAAGAGCCGCGCGTCATCACTCACCAGGTAGAGCCTCGCTGCGAGGAGCTAAAGATGAGGCAAGTGACAGTTAAAGTAAAGTCCGAAGTTTCGTTTTCTTCCCTTCATTTGAGTTCCTTTTTATAGTGCTTGGAAGCCCCCTTGCCTATCCTTCTTGCAGACCACAGTGAAGTCTGCACAGCGCTATAACCTCCCCCCCCCCACACACACACACAAACTTTACCCTTCTGTTTTTTCCTCCCTCCAGTGTTGACCCCCCCTCCTCTCTCTCTCTGCATTTGTTTTGCTCCCTTTGTTTCTGTTGCTGGGATGGGTGCTGCCTGGGCTCAGACTCTAAAGTGCCTCGAAGCCCCCAATGTCATCATTGGATGGGGAGGATGTGTTGTTGCGACCAGAGCTGCCGACTTTGGACCGAGGTCGGCGTCGGCTCCGCACTCTGTGACCCTTGGCAGATCACTCAATGTCCCGGTATGAATGTGACTGGTGCCAGCATCAAGCGCCCTCGGGTCGTGTTGCCGCTATATGACTGATGTGCCGCCTCTCTTTTATCACACCTGTAGACGAAGTGAAAGTGAAAGCAAAGAGGAACCCGCAGTGTCGTTTCCTGTCCTGATCCACAGTCCACAGTGCTTCGAAGCCCTCGGTGCCCGTCCTGGTGCAGACCAGTGAAGCGTCTATCCAGGGGTGTCACCCCCTCTTTATTTGTTTGTTTTGCTCCCTGTGTTTCTGTTGCTTTGATGGGCGCTGCCTGTAGTCTGACTTTAAAAGCGCTTAGAAGCCCTCGCTGTATTATTGGTTGAGGAGAGGATGTGTCGTTATGGCCAGAGCTGCCGACCTTGGAACTGTGGGCCAGGTTCGAGTCCCAGCGTCCGCTCCGCACCCTGTGATTCTGCGCAGATCACTTCACCTCCCCGTGTCCTCGTGGCTTGTGTAATGTGACCGGTGCTCGTGGAAAGCGCTTCCTGGGGTCAATTTTGCGCCCAATAAAACTGCAAACAAAACTGATTTTCCGCCTTCTCTTGCAGCAGCTCTGTTAGTGCTTAGAAGCCTCTGAGGTGACGGACTTAAGGATCTGGAAACCCCCTGCTGCTCTGGGAGGATGAATGCTTTGGCTTCCCCTGCGGTGCTCTAGCGCCTCCAGCGGACGGATAGCGCCTCGATGACAGGAGAGGAGCTGATTTCCCAGAAACGGAGGATTTGATGCAGAGCGGGGGGGGGACCTCTGATGTGAACTGAACAAGTGTGAGCTCAGCCCATCCCAGAACTTTAAGGCTGAGAGAAAACCCACCAATCAGAAGGCAGAACAACAGCGCGTCATCACTCCGCAGGTAGAGCCAGGCCTTTGCGTTCCCTTTTGATTCTTTTCTCAGCGCTTAGAATCCCCCCTTAACTACTTTTAGATTTCGCCTTTTTTGTAGGTGGCTCTGTGTGTGGGTGGCTCTGTGTGTGTGTGTGTGGGTGGCTCTCTCTGTGTGTGCGTGTGGGTGGCTCTCTGTGTGTGTGTGTGTGGGTGTAAATGCAATAGGTCTCGCATTTGCGAGAGATTACGCTATTGGCATTGTAAATGACAATGCCATTTATTTATTTGTTTTCAAAACCAACACATAAATAAAAAATGTGTCATTTACAATGCCAATAGCTCTAACTTTTACAAAGGCGAAACCGTTGCATTGTAAATGCTTGTTTTTTTACTGAGGGCAAAGGCCATTCCTTCTGCTGGGGTGCACCCTTTCCCATAGACTCTCCTTCGGCATACTAAAGCCTCCTACCGGTGGTTACTGGGCCCACCCCTGGGCTTCCTGCGCACAGGATGTAGCTAGAATCCCAATAGGGTTTACAATTAGGACTTGTGGTCCTGGCTGTCCCCGGTGCTCCTGGGCAGAATCAGGCAGCAGACGGCAAAGAAATAGGCTTCCCGCCCTGCCGGAGCCCTTTGCAGATTTTAAAGCGCCTCCAGGCGCAGGAAGCTGACCTTGGCTGCAACAAGCTACTCGGGAGGATGGGACTTGTGGTCCTGGTCGTCCCCTGTGCTCCCGGGCAGAATCAGGCAGCAAAGAAAAAGGTGCTTCCCCAGTCATCAGTGGCCAGAATTAGAGGGAATGGTAAAGGAGAATTCAATTTGGAAAAGGAGAATTCAATTTGGAGAACTTGAGGTGGTGCAAGACTGTCGACTAGGAAGGTTCACCCAAACTTGCTGCCTTCTCCCCTCCTGTTTGCTGTAACTTGCTTTTGTTGGCTTTAGGAATCTGTACACTTGACCACTTCGAACCAATGCTAAAGTGCTTGTGCTCACTCCTTGAAACATGGTAGAATTAGCCTACCCTTGATTGACACATTTAACTTATTTAGAAGTCGCTAGTAAAGTGCTACCATATTTGCCCAGGGCCTGTAAATTAAATGCTACTTGTGAGCTTGTAAGAATAGGGGAAATTACCTGGCTACTGGTTTGAGAACCCGCTCTTTAATTTAACAGGCTCAACAAAAAATCCAGCACTGCATAATGCTTGGATCAAGTTATTTATTTAACTTTTTTCTTTTTTGAGAATTTTCAAATTTGATTTGGTTCTTGGACAGTCTCAAAAAAGGATAACATTTTTCTCTTTGATACATTCAAAGAACAAAGGAAAACATTCGACATACAAATAGACAATAAACTCTAAACTTAAACATGTGGACATTTAAATGTACAATAATGCAATCATGCACCAATTTCTTTCCACACTGTGTTTTCAAAGAAACTATACATTTTCAGTTTCTCTAAATACTCTTCAAAAGTCAAACAATGGCCTGTTATCTATTCTTTAGGAGAAACACTTTTCGGAAATGCTGACTTGTTTCAAGTTCCCATAACACTTAAGGAACTCTCATCCGGGCTTCTTAATTTTCAATAGAGTCTTTGTGTGTAGAAATTCTGTAGCGTTCTGTGTTAATCTCTCTTTCTTGATCTACATGGGGGTGCAATATTTTAACTTGTGAGCTTATAGCACTTATTATACCTTTCACTTAAGCAACCCTTTATTTATTTATTTTTTATTTTATTTTTTTCCCCAGTTTTAACATACAGGAACAAAATGATCAGTACATTGCAAAGTATGTAATCATCATCAGCAAGAAGAGCATGCACATCAAAGTACTCGCAAACAGCAGTAGCATGTGATGTAAGTGGAGAACGTCTTGTGGGCACTCGTCAATGACAATGCAGCTATGGACGAAACATAAGTATACAATAATATAAGACTGTGATCCCCAAAGAACCGGGGATGCCACAGGCAACACAGCAATATCAATGGCAGCATGGAAAAAAATTAAAGCAGTAATATAAGCATATGTAAGCAGATTCATCATCAGCCGATTCCCTCGGAGACAATACTACTCGCTGTCTGCGACTGTTGATCGGCTCCTTTCTTGGCAATATATGCCCTGTACGGGCCCCAAATGTCCACTTGTCTGGATGCTCTAGGGATCAGAGTGGAGTATTCCTCGCAGTTAATGTTACAGCATTGGGGTTCTTTTGCTACCCCACAACAGAGCGAATTCCTTCTTGGCCAACAGAAAGCCCAGTGCAGCAAGTCGTCTGACGGACCGGGGGAAATTGGCCACATAGCCTAGTAATGCGATCTCAGGGGTAGGAACGAGTTGCATGGATAGTATATCACCCAGTGTATCATGTATCAAGGACCAGTATTGGTGTATTCTAGGGCAGGTCCAAGAGAGGTGAGCGAAATCAGCAACGGGAGCCCTACATTTCGGACAGTGGTGGGGCCTATTGGGGTTGATTCTGTGTGAGCCTGACGGTGTATGGTACAGCCTGCGAAGAAACTTAAAGTGAAGGAGTTTATGCCTGCTGTTTAAGGAAATGTCCATAGTTGCCCTTCAGCATTGCTACCATAGATCATCAGTGATGGGTTTACCCAGGTCAACCTTCCACGCAGCACGCACCTTGGTGTCAAAGACAGGCATGGATTCACAACATTGCTTGTATAGTTTAGAGACCATATGTGCCCCCGTGGGGTGTTGGACAAGCAGCGTCAGTGGAGGGGTTGGCTCTGGGGCCATCGGGAAGGTAGAGAACGTGGCACGAAGCATGGATTGTATACGTGTTAAAACAAAGGTGTCCATAAAAGAGCGTTCGGAGAATCGAGTACCCTCCGACACAGAAAAGGCATGACCCTGAGGCTAGAGGTCGCCCACAGTGTGAATGTGGAACTTGTCCAGCTTTTGCTTAACCAGTGCCTCCCCCGTTATCGGGGACAGAGAGGGATTAGGCAAGGGCAGTGCCGGTAAATACAACAGGGTGAGGCCCAGAAGTCTGCGCAATCTGTCGGAAAGCCCAGCACGTGGTCGATACCGTCTGAATATCACGTGGGTCGCGAGGGAAACCAATAGGCAAAATAGTGGAAAGGTGGCAAAGGAGCACCAGATCGGCTTCTGGTTTCAAATATGGGATGCGAGCATCCGGATGTCACCAGGCATGTGAGTAACAACATTGTGCCGTCAGGAAATATAAATAAAAATCCGGGACCCCAAAGCTCCCTCTGGCATACGGCAGGGTCAGAACCCGCCAGCTAACCCGAGGAGTATTATCCCCCCAGACGAGGAGCAATAATAAAGAATGCAACTGCGATAAAAAGGTTTTGGCATGCGGGACGGGAATGTTATTAAAAAGATACAAGAACGGCGGGAGGACAACCATTTTAATTATGGCAACTCTTCCGGCCATAGATAATGGAAGACGTAGCCACCTCAATATCTGGGACTCAAGCAAACTGATTGCTCTACCATAGTTCAGTATAATCATGGTAGTGGTATCAAGGTGGATATGGATACAGAGCTATTTGACTTCATCCTGGCACCATTCAAGGGGAAATGAGCAGTTCCAGGCAGTCGTGCTGGGTGTGAGTGGAAAGATAACCGACTTGTGCCAGATGATGTTAAGACCGAAACATTTACAGGAGCGGGTTATTTCTGAAATAAGGGGTTAGAGATTACGTTTGGCCATCCTAACATATAGAATTGTGTCATCAGCAAAGAGCGAGATTAAAAGGGGGTCAGTGCGAAACTGTAGTCCACGATGTAGATGTTTCTCTTAGAAAGGACAAACCAGGGGGTCCATTGCTAAAATAAAAAGCAGTGGGGACAGGGGACATCCCTGCCGCATGCCCCGGGACAGGGAAAAAGGGGCAGAAATGGTGCCGTTCAAACGCAATCTAGCGGTGGGCTCAGTGTACAGTAAAGCTACTGTGGAAACAAAGCATTCAGGCATACCTATACATCTCATGATGGACAGAAAAAAAGGCCACTCAAGGGAATCTAATGCCTTTACCACGTCGAGGAGGATGGCGGCAGCATGAGTGGCAGGGTCAATCCTGTGTAAAACAGTAAACAGGGTCCTCAGATTGAAGGAAGTAGGCCGATGTGGCACAAAGCCCGACTGCGCTGGGGAGATGATAGATTCCATCAATAACGACAGGTGAAACGCAATGACCTTGGCAAGTATCTTATAATCGAGGTTCAATAAAGACAAAGGCCTATAAGAACTGCACAATTTAGGGTCTCTGCCGGGCTTAGGAAGAAGAATAATGACCGCTTCTCTAAATGTAGGAGGCAGGAGACCCACCTCCAGCGCCTCGGCATAAACCTCTAGCAGCCGCGGGAGCAAGACGTTTTTGTAAGCTTTATAAAACTCGGCAGTAAAGCCGCCGAGACCAGGAGCAGAAGAGCCATGCAATGCATCGATAGCCTCTACTATGCTGTCCTGCGTAATAGGTCTAGCCAGAAAATCCTGCATGTTCCTTTCCAAGTTAACCATAGCAATCTCTGCCAGGTAGTCACCCTGATCCCGCAAATCCCCGGAGAGCCTGGACGTATAGAGCGTTTTGTAATAGGAAAGAAAGGAGTAGAATGCAGCAAATCGTCATGTGGGCCAATAATTTCCGTGATATAAGACGAATCCCGGGGGGGTGGGGCCGTGAAGGGTCTGAGCCAATAGCCTACCAAGCCGTTCGCCCTCACCATAATGACGCGCAGCAGATTGTTTATTTAGGAACAGCAACTCTTGGTCCGCTGCGTCTCTAAATTCGAGCATCAGTGACAGACGCCTAGCCTCACCCGCACTGGATGCGGTGCCCACTAACTCCGGATCCAATGTCATTTTCAACACGGGACAACGTGGAACGTAAATCTCTTAACACTCCCGCATGCTTAGCAATGCAGACGCCCCTGATATAGGCCTTGAACGCCTCCCAGAGAACCGCCCAAATGTCCACCGACCCAGTATTACGTTCAAAATAGTCTTCAATAGATTTCCGGACTTCCTCATTAAAAACCGGATCCAATAATGCCTTCCCTGGAAAGCGCCATTGTCCTTCAAAGCCACCCGGCCGGGGGAAGTTGAGTTTGAGGCCTATCAGAGAATGGTCCGAAAGTGTACGAGGGACAGTGACTACCCCGTCCACCCACCCTACAATTCCCGGAGAAATCAGCCAGTAATCAATTCTGGTCCATGTATTGTGAAACCCTGAGTAGTGGGTAAAGTCAGGGAGATGTGGTTGCAATTTGTTTTCAATGTCTATCAAGGAGAAATGAGTGCATAGGTCAAGAAGTATTCGTCGGGATCGGGGTTTAGTATCAGGAGCAGCGGAAGTGCTGTCCCTGGCCGGGTCTAACAACAGATTAAAATCGCCCCCTATTACCAACAGTCCAGGGTCAAGTGTGAGTAGTTGCACCTGTAGGTCATTAAAGAAAGATGGGGAGTCCACATTGGGGCCGTAAACCCCAACAAACGTGATCTTATGCCCCAAAAGGGTACCATTAACAATCCAGGTGCAACCCTCTACATCCGTCAGTCAAGATCTTGTGTAGGGCTAAGGGCACGCATTTATGTATGAATACGGCAACCCCCCTAGAATACCTACTGTAATTGGAAAAAAATCTATGGGAGCCCCAGCTCTTAGCAATGTCGGAGGCGGATAAATGTGTCTCTTGCATAAATACAATATCAATGTTGTGTCTAAGAATATAGTTGAGGACTTGTCTCCGCTTTTTGGTGTTATTTAGACCTCTGACGTTCTAGACATCAGGGAGAGCCCGGAAGAACCGGGCTGGTGCCCTAGCTTAACCATCGGAAAAACCAAATCAGAATCGAGTCACAATGCACGCAAATCCACTGCCACAAAAGGACAAAACAAGCAATGATTCGAAGAGAAGCAATGAAACTGAGCAAACACCCCAACCCCCACCCACCATCCAGCCTCTTGTAAATCCCCAAGAGGCAAACCCCAATTATCATGGCCCAATACGAGTGCAGTGTACACATTACCAATACAATAGAAAAAGAGTAAGCACTGCGCAGAAAAACCATGCCAATCAGAAGATTGTTGGTATTCTCCATAGGGCGCAGCAACGCCATGCCGGTCGGGCATACAATAAAAACATATCATCAAGCAAATAGGAAATAAATGAAGGCCTTAAACACAGCAGAACACAGTGATAATTGCAATAACCAGTCAACTGGTTACAGGTTCAGAAAATAGGTCAACGCTGTTTTGCGAAACCCCCTGAGACGGGGAGCCCGCTCTCGGCACGGCAGCAGCCCCTGAATTGTTTTTCCTATACTCCTGGCAAAATTCCTGCGCCTCTGTAGGAGTATCGAAGATGCAAAACCTGCCCCCCACATCAACCCTCAACCTTGCAGGATAGAGCATGCCGTATCTAAGGCCGAGGTTTTTCAAGGTAGCCTTGACACCATTGAATTTACGCCTTGCCTCCTGGACCATGATAGTGAAGTCCGGAAAAAAAGCCAATTTGCTCCCCCCCTGCCACTGAATATCACCCATGTCCCGGGCCGAACGAAGAGCAACATCTCTGTCACGAAAGTTCATGAGTCTGGCAATGATAGGTCGTGGTGGGAGACCAGGCCGAGGACGTGGCCCCAGCGATCTGTGGGCACGCTCCACCACAAAGCCCTGAGTGAACGTGTCTCTGCCGACCAGCTCAGTGAGCAATTTTTCCACACAGACGTCCATACGCCCAGTGGAGGTCGTCTCCGCACATCCAATGATGCGAATATTATTCCGACGTCTACGGGCCTCCAAGACCTCATTCTTGATGGCAACGTCTTTGAGGATTTTCTCTAGCCTGTCCAGCCGTTTCAGCGAGGCCGAGGCGCCATCTTCAATATCCGAAACTCTCCCGTCACCTACATCTAGCCTCCGGTCATGCCCATGGACCTTAGACCCCATCTCCGCCAGTTTTTTGTCAAGGTCATCAAAGCGGCTGTCGAGTGATTTGAATCCGGCCCTCATTTCGTTCAACATTGCCGTCGTGAGAGAGTCAGCGTTCTCAGAGTCATTCGGGTCCATGGCCCCGTTAGAGGAACCCGGGGTTGCTTCTGAGGTAGGGCCGGGAGTCCTGTCAAAGTTCAGATTGCGTTGGTTAGGGTCCTTCTTCCACATGTCGCCTATCGAGAGAGGCGAAGTGCCATTGGAATGGCAAGGCCCCAGCCGAGAGGGAACCAAATGGCGGAGTAGAGCAGGCCCCGAGCAGGAGGAGGACTCTGCCTGGACGCAGGGCAGCAGGTTGGAAACTCGGCAAACGGCGGCACAGGGGCAGGCGTGTTGATGGTGGGTGAATGAAAACAGGCCGGCCCGAACACAGGAGGAATCACCTGAGGAAAACAACCGACACAATAGGAGGGCCCATGTAAAGCGCAGAGGAAAATGGAAGATGGCGACGCTGTAAAATGATCACAACCCACTCCGAGGCAAGCGATCTGCTGAGTGCCCGTGGAGCTAGGCAGTTAAGCCATGGACCGGATCACAATGCGCATAAAAGTTGGCGGAGCCAACCCGCATATACCAACAAGCCCTCCGTGCGTGACTGCTGATGGGGGAGATCGCGGGCACCCAGGGCGGCAGGCGGTTGCAAAAAATATATCTTGAAGGCGGAGCTGAGGCGCCACTTACTTCATGTCCATATGTGACACCCAGGACAGGCAATTCCCCTCATGCCGGGCGACCAGGTCTTGGGGGGCCGAGGTGTGGTGGGGGAGTCTGCGCGCCCGGTAGGGCCCGGAGCCACCACTGCACTCAATAAGGTCGCGGGGGCCTCCGCGCTAACCCGCCTCACCTCGCGTCGAAACCCAAAATTCAGGCCCCCAAAACAGGCCGGGGAGGACCCGAGAGCGCTCCGCAAGCAAGTCCTGCCCTCCAAATGGTGCTCAACAGTCCGGAACCCTTAGAGATGGTCTGGAAGGCACTGAAAGAGCAAAAACCGGAAACATGGGTGTTAATAAATGTGGTACTTGGACAAAATATCAAGTATTTAATATCAGGAAACAGAAATATTGGAACAAATATATTGTGATACAAAAATATTGTGATGCAGAAATGTTTGATAAGAATATTGTTTTTTTAGGTAAGTAATATAGTTTTAAGAATATTGTTGTTTTTAATATAGTTTTCAGTAATATAGTTCTTAAAAATGTAGTTTTTAAAATTATTTCAATGTATTTTAGTGCATATCCTAATTTAAAGTGTTATTATTGTTCGTATAATTGTTGTTCTTTTTTTTAACTACAGTTTGTAAGTTTAAGTGTTGTATATTTTTGTATTTAAATGCTAATAGGAATTTTCTAGTTGTGCTGGTTGTTGGGTTTGTAGGGTGGTTTAGGGAGAAGTTAATTAATTAGTAAATAATTATTAATGTATTATTAATTTGCAGATAAATATGTGAATGATAAAATCTTCTACATTATGTCATTGTTTTATTTTAGTTTTCTTTTAGGGGTGGGTGGGTAGGTTTGTAGGGTTGTAGGGTGGAAGGTTAAGTAAGTAGTAATTAAATATCTGAAAGAGACACGTTAGTGATAGATTCCTTACCTTAGAATATCCCCAGGCGTCAGACTGGATCCGGAAACCTTTGCGTAGCAGTACCCTTGCGCGTCGGTAGGCGTCGTCTGCGGCTCCGCGTCCGTCGTCGGCGTCGTGGGCGCCGTGATGACGTCGTCGGAGTACTTAGACGCCGCCTCCGCGTGCTGACGTCAGTTCTATTTTCCGCGCCAGCCAGCGCAGATCTGGAAAGAGCAGTTACCCAAGTCAATTTTTGACTAACTTTTTGGATCAATTTTTGATCATTTCTCGTAGTCTAACGACTCCGATCGGTGCCGTAGGGATGTCCGGATTTAAGCACTGTGAGGAGTGCGACCGCACGATGTCGGTCACGGACCCTCACCGACAGTGCCTAACTTGTCTAGGTGTCGACCACGACGACGAGGCCTGCCCGACTGTTTGGCCCTCTCGAGGAAAGCCAGGCAGGAGCGGTCCCGCAGGTGGCTCGAACTCCGGCAGCCGGCCCGCGCCGAGTGAGGTCCCGGTCCCACGGGAGGTCGGGGGGCAGGTCGCGGGGACGGAGCCGTCACAGCTCCGGGAGTCGGCACCACTCCTCTGGGTCCAAGTCATCAGGTAAGAAACACAAGAAGTCGAAGAGATGTCATCGCTCTTCTGACTCCCCCCGACGCTCGCGCCATGTGGCCGGGGGTTCGGGTGACACCGCCCACGCGGCTCCTTCGGAGTCGCGGGCGTCTCGTCCTGCCCCACACCCTCCGGTCCCTGGGCAGAACGCGACGCCGGAGGAGATTGAGCGCTTCCTCATGGCCATGAGGTCCCTTTCTCCTCCGACGGGCTCCGTGGTGCCTTCGGGCCCAGCGGACCCGTCTAGGGGCCCTAGCGGGTCGGGGGCTTCGACCCCGACGCCGTCAGGTGCTTCAGCCCGAACACCGCCGGCGCCTTCGGGCCCGGCGCCGCAGGGCCCCACGATCCCGACACCGCCGGTGCCTTCGGGCCCGGCGCAGCAAGGAACAGCGGCCCCCGCGCCGCCGGCGCATTCGGGCCCGATGCCGCGGGACGTTGCTGGCCCTTCTTCGGGCTCTGGATCATCACCGGTGAACCTTACGACCCCCCCGGCGTCGGTCCGTCCGGTGTCACCCCCGGTGCCGTCCTCGCTGGGCGCCGCACCCGACGCCGTTTGGAGATTTCCACTTCTACGAACCGAACCCATTCAATTACAACCCTGAGTATCAGGAGATGGGTGATGAGGAGGATTGGGAGGGGTCTGAGGACCCTCTGACCAAGGAGTGTCAGTCTCATGAGGACTGGGCAGGAGACCTTGGGGAGGCCAGTGGCCTGGACACCTCTCCAGACACTGGTTTAGTCTCTCCTCCTACCGTGGCTTCGGAGGAGGGAGCTACCTATGGTGTGGTGTTGACGAGGGCTGCCAAGGCCTTGTGCCTTGAGCTCCCCGTCGCGGCCGTGAGGACTAACCTTCTCACAGAGGTCCTTAAACCGCAGTCATGCTCGGCTGAGCCTCTGCTGCCCTTTAATGAGGCCTTGACCGATGTTCTTTTGGGCACTTGGTCCAGGCCCGCTACGGGTTCGCCCGTAGTTAGGAACGTGGCCAGACGCCACCTCCCGGCTCCGGGCGACCCATGTTTCCTGTCCTCCCACCCCACCCCCGAGAGTCTGGTCATCCAGGCCTCTAATTCCCAGACCGCATTCCCGACGGCTCCCCCGGACAGGGAATCCAAGAGGTATGAGAATTATGGTAAAAAGATATTCTCCTCCCTTAGTTTGGGACTGCGGTCTTCCAACACCGAATGCCTCTTGGGCCGCTACACCCACTCTCTGTGTGAGACGGTGGCAGAGGTGCTGCCAGAGTGCCCGTTGGAGGTACAGGCTAAACTCGGCCAATCCCTTGTGGAGGGCCGGGATGCAGCCAAGTATTCGATCAGGTGTGGGCTGCATACCACCGACTCGCTAGGCAGAGCGATGGCTATGACGGTGGCGGTGAGACGCAACGCCTGACTGAGATCCGCCAATTTTTCGGCAGATGTCCAGAACACTCTGATGGACATGCCGTTCGATGGCCGTCGCCTCTTTGGCGACAAAGCGGACCACACGCTTGAGCGCTTTAAGGACTCCAGGGCTACGGCCAAGTCCTTGGGCCTCTCGGCCCGTGCCAGCAAACAGGTTCCTTTCGCTCCTTTCGTGGCCAAGAAAGGGGTGTCCCCACACGTGCCGCCAGCCACTCGCCGCAGACTACCATCCCGCGCGGCGGCGGCCGTGGAAACCGCCGTGGAGGCGGTCGGGGAAACAGGCGAGGTCAGTCCACACCTTCCCCCGCAGCATCCGCCTCTAAACCCTCCTAGTCCGTGCTTTTCGGCCCATGTGACACCAGTGGGAGGCAGGGTTCACCATCACCACTCTCACTGGCGCACTGTCACTTCGGACAGGTGGGTGCTGCAGATCGTCCGGAGGGGCTACTCCCTCCCCTTTGAGACGACTCCTCAAGCCATGCCACCGCAACACCACCGCGTATCGGGGGATCACTTGCGGCTCCTGCAGGAGGAGGTTTCGGCCCTCTTGGCCAAGGGGGCCATCAAGCGCGTTCCTGGGCCAGAAGTAGGACGTGGTTGCTACTCCCACTACTTTCTGGTACCCAAGAAGGGCAAAGGGGGCCTACGCCCTATCTTGGATCTGAGGAACGTCAACGGCTTCCTCCGGAAGGAGAAGTTCAAAATGCTGACTCTGGCTCAGGTCTTAGCTGCCCTAGACCCAGGAGACTGGATGGTAGCATTGGACTTGCAGGACGCGTATTTCCACATCCCGGTCCTGCCGGCCCATCGGCGTTACCTGCGGTTCACGGTAGGCCACGAGCACTTTCAGTTTACCGTGCTCCCCTTCGGCCTTACCAGCGCCCCACGGGTGTTCACGAAGGTGATGGCGGTGGTCGCAGCTCATCTGCGCAGGTTGGGGGTCTCAGTCTTCCCCTACCTCGACGACTGGTTGTTGAAGGCGAGCTCACCCCAGTCAGTCGTCAGCCACCTCCAGACTACGGCGGATCTCCTGCACCAGCTGGGGTTCTCCATCAATGTGCCGAAGTCACACCTGTGTCCCTCTCAGAAGCTCCTTTTCATCAGAGCGGTTCTCGACTCGGCACAGTTTCGGGTTTACCCATCCCAAACAGCGAGTTCGGGATATACAGGCTCTGATTCCTATCTTCCGGCCTTTATCCCGAGTTTCTGTCAGGTTGACGCTGCGGCTTCTGGGGCTGATGGCCTCCTGCATCCTTCTGGTGCATCACGCAGGGTGGCGGATGCGGGCTCTGCAGTGGGACCTGAAGTTTCATTGGGCCCAGCATCAGGGCAACCTGTCCGACCATGTCCTGATCTCGGAGGGCACTGCGAGACAGCTGCAGTGGTGGCTCACGGACCCCGATTGGGTCAAAGGCATATCCCTCTCCCTTCCCCAACCGGAGCACGTAGTTGTGACGGACGCGTCCCTCCAGGGCTGGGGAGGCCACATGGGAGAGGCGGAGATCAGAGGCATCTGGTCTCCGGCCGAGTCCCGGCTCCATATCAACCTTTTGGAGCTGTGGGCGATTTGTCTAGCACTGAAGGCATTCCTCCCGTCTGTCCGAGGGAGTTTAGTGCAGGTGTTCACGGACAACACCACCGCCATGTGGTACTGCAACAAACAGGGCGGGGTAGGGTCGTGGACCCCCTGCCAGGAGGCTCTGCGCCTCTGGCAATGGCTGCAACATCAGGGCGTGACTCTGATGGTTCAACACCTGGCAGGTTCTCTGAACGCCAGGGCGGACGAACTCAGCCGCCGGTGCATGATGGATCACGAATGGCGTCTGAACTCGGATGTGGCGCAAGGTCTCTTTCGGCAGTGGGGAGAGCCTTGGTTAGATCTATTCGCCACCGAAGAGAACGCGCAATGTCATCAGTTCTGCGCGTTGGAATTTCCAAGGCGGCACTCGCTCGGAGACGCTTTTCGTCGCGAGTGGAGTTGCAGTCTGTGTACGCCTTTCCGCCTATACCACTTCTGCCCAGAGTGCTGAAGAAGATCAAGCGCGACCGGCACAAGTCATCCTTGTGGCTCCGGACTGGACACGAAGGTACTGGTATCCCGAGCTACTCAGTATGTCAGTCGATCCCCGGTTCGTCTGCCTCTTCAGGAGGACCTCAGCAGCAGGGGCCGGTCCTCCACCCGAACCTGTCCAGTCTCCACCTCCATGCTTGGAGATTGAGCAGCGACAGTTGAGGCCATTTGACTTGCCTCCTGAAGTCTGTAACATCATTCTGGCAGCCAGGCGTCCCTCCACAAAGTCGGTATACGCCTGCAGGTGGAATAGATTTGTGGCATGGTGCACAGCAAAGGCTGTGGATCCCCTTAATGCCCCCCTTTCCGAGGTTCTCCTCTTTCTTCTCGCTCTTGCCCAGCAGGGCTCTACTCTGGGCATTGTCAAGGGCTATCTCTCAGCTCTTTCAGCCTTTCTGAGGCTGCCTGATCAACCTTCTTTGTTCAAGTCCCCTATCGTTAATCGATTCCTGAAGGGCATCACTCATACGTTCCCTCCTGTTCCCTTCGTGATGCCTCAGTGGGACTTGAACCTGGTTCTTACGTTTCTGATGTGCGCTCCCTTTGAGCCACTTCACAACTGTCCTCTTCGCCTTCTTTCTTTGAAGACTGCCTTCCTGGTAGCCATCACCTCTGCCAGGAGAATGAGTGAGCTCCAGGCTCTATCTTGTAAGCCTCCTTTCCTTTCTGTCCATCCGGTCAAGGTTGTGTTACGAACAAGGCCCTCCTTCCTACCCAAGGTAGTCACAGCCTTCCATATTGGGCAATCCATCACCTTGCCCACCTTCTTTCCGCCTCCGCACCCCTCGAGAGAGGAAGAGAGGCTCCACCGTCTGGACCCAAAACGTGCGCTCTCATTTTACTTAAATCGCACACAACAGTTCCGGGTGGATGCTCAACTCTTTGTTGGATACGCTGGCGCTAAGAAAGGGAAAGCGGTGCACAAGCGGACCATCTCCCGGTGGATCATCTTGTGCATCCAGGCGTGTTACTCCTTGGCTAAGAAGGAACCCCCTGTTGGGCTGAGCGCTCATTCCACTCGAGCCACGTCCACTACAACTGCCCTGGGCCGAGGTGTGCCCTTGCAGGACATTTGCCAGGCGGCTACGTGGGCCTCGCTGCACACGTTTTCGCGACATTATTGCCTGGACAGTCAAGTCCGGAGGGATGGCTACTTTGGCCGTTCCGTCCTCCAGGACTTTCTGGTGTGATTATTGGTTCGCAGACCCACCACCACGGGGTTGGTATTGCTGGGGTATCTATTCTAAGGTAAGGAATCTATCACTAACGTGTCTCTTTCAGATGCACAAGTTACTACTTGTGTAACGATATATCTGTAAGAGACATTAGTTAGTGATAGATTCCTTACCGACCCACCCATCCTCCCCGTTCTGCGAACCGATATCTAGGGTTAAGGTCATCCCCTTTCAGGGCCCTAGTTTCATGGCACCAGTGTTGGTTTTTGGCATGGCTCTGCGCTTCTGGCGCGGAAAAGCTGTGTCTAAGAACTGACGTCAGCACGCGGAGGCGGCGTCTAAGTACTCCGTCGACATCATCACGGCGCCCACGACGCCGACGACGGACGCGGAGCCACATACGACGCCTACCGACGCGCAAGGGTACTGCTACGCAAAAGTTTCCGGATCCAGTCTGACGCCTGGGGATATTTTAAGGTAAGGAATCTATCACTAACTAATGTCTCTTACAGATATATTGTTACACAAGTAGTAACTTGTGCATATTTGTTAATAGTTTTCATTAATATATTAATTGATTAATAATTATGTATGTTGTGTAATAAATATATATTTTGAGTTATATTTTAGATGTGTATTGCTGGATTTGTAGGGGTATAAGGTTGGAAGTTTGTAAAGTAATTAACAATTGATTATTAATTGTTGATTATTTAATTGATTATTATTCATGTAAATTTTGCTATGTTTATTAGTTTTAGTTATATTTTAGGTGTGTGTTGCTAAGTTTGTAGGGGGATAGGGCAGACAGTTAATTAAGTAATTATTAAATAATACATTTTTTGAGCATTAATTACTAAAATGTTTATTAATTTTGTTAATTGTTTAAATAGTTTAATTTTTCCAAAATATATTTTTCTGTTTAATTAACATTTTTATATTAAGACCATTATAGTTTTTTAATAAATTATTAGGATTATTTAAAAAAGTAAAGGGTTTGAAGTGAAGTACTTTCCCTACTGTTGCGCAGACTGTAATGTGAATTGTAAATCCTACCCCTCCGACGCCCAACGCTTTCCCTACTGTTGTACAGATTGGAATGGGACTTTTACATGTAATCCCTCTAAAGTCCAACGCTTTCCCTACGGTTATATAAACTGGAGTGGGAATAGTAAATCTACCCTCTCCAAAGTCCAACGCTTTCCCTACTGTTTCACAAACTGGAGAGGGATTTGTAAAGGTTATTCCTCTGAAGTCCAATGTTTTTCCTACTGTTACAGATACTAGAATGGCAATAATAAACTTTACCCTTTCGACGTTGAACACTTTCCCTACAGTTGTACAGACTGGAGTGGAAACAGTTAGGGGCCGATTCCGATCTGGGTCGGAAATCACTCCGACCGAGCCGGATCCGGGGTGTTTTCCGACGGACCCGGACTCCTACAGTCCGACGGAGCGAGTACGATGCGGCCGTATGCTGTCGGACTTGTTTTGGTCGGACTCCCATTGAAGTCAATGGGAGCCGGTCGTACAACGCGTACATGGACCCCCATTGACTGAATGGGTACGTTCCGGACAAGTGCGCCCCCTACAGTGGGTACACGTCAGTGCCATCCGCACCGTACATGCCTGTGTTGGGGAGACCCATGGGTCTCCCCCTGTGTCCGAGCCGTAAGGCTGTGGGTAACAGGGGGTCCGATGCGGACCCCCAAAGTCCAGCTCCGGGAACTATTGCGAGCCAGAAGCTCCAACTCGATCCAGCTGTCGGAATCGAGCATCGTTCTGCTCAGTTGGAATACACCTCCATTGCGCGCCACGGTTAGCTTACGGCCGGGTCGTACGGAGCGGTTCGGACCTGGAAACGATTCGGACGGAGATTTCGCGCTTGTTCGCATCGTACTTCATTGTCCGGACCCGTGTATGAACCGGGCGGTAATTCAGCCTCCGAATCCGACCCGCTAATCCAGAACCCGATTCGGAGCCCTTCCGACCGAGATCGGAATCGGCCACTAAATGTTACACCTCTGAAGTCCAGTGCTTTTCCTATTGTTACCCAGCCTGGAATGGGATTAGTAAATGTATCCCCTCCGAAGTTCAACACTTTCCCTACTGTAGCACTGACTGGGGTGGGAATAATAAACCTTTTCTCTCTGTATTCAATGGTTTCCCTACTTTAAAAAATACATATATATATATATGTTTATTGGCATTTGTAACATAAGCTGAGGGAATATATTTCAGACAAATATTGAAACATTTGTATAGAAGGAAAAGAAACAAAAAACATACGTTTCCAATCTTCATTGTAGGATTATCCAATACCAAATTTTCATTTAAGCCTCTTCCCCGATTTATACAATGTACCTTCTTGAAGAATGCCTCTTTAACACCAAAAACCTTGTAATTCCCTGCTATGTCCCTTTCCCCCACCCATCCCTCTCCGTGTCTGTGTGTCTACACTAATCATGTTCTGAGTTTCAGTGTGTGCCATACCTCGTGTCCTAGACCTTGTGCATTCTTGTGTTGCTTGTGGTTACCCTGTTATCTATAGGGTATTCCCGGCGGCTGTATTCTGAGACTGGTTGCGCTTCTTTTATATATCTTAACATTGCCTCCCATGGGGTGGCGCTAGAGAGCCCGGAGCAGGATGGCCGCAATTTAGTGCAGCTCCGCTGGTTGGGATTATAATCCGCCTAACATCCGCTAAATTTGGCACCATCCACGGCTGAAAACGATCAGTCATTACTCCGGAAGCAAAAAGGAATGCATTGGGGTCTGTATGCTGACTATTGGACGCACCGAACAGCTTAAACTCTGTCAGACCTAGCTGGAGTCAAGATGGCAGCCCCGGAGAATGCTGACTGCTGACCTTACCCCCTCGGCATGGTGATTTGCTCGCACGGAGCCTAACCGGCAATATTGACCGGCTTGCTGGCTGCACGCCCCCGCGGCACATTGCGGGAGGATCCTACATTGCTGACCGGCAGCCCTATGACATGTAGAACGGCTGTCATTTGGCGACTCTAATTGTCAAGGTGAGCTGCTAACTGTGCGACCCCTATTTGCTGCTGAGGCTGTGAGGCTGCGATCCATGTTGGTGACTTGGGAGCGGCGACTCAGTCAATTGTGTTTTAGTTCCACTCCACTGGCACCAAACATCATCGATATAGCGATGCCATCTGACGATGTGTATGCTATATGGATTGTGCTGGAAGATGAATCTTTCCTCATACAATGCCATGAAGAGCACCGCCATTTTTGGGGCATAAGGACACCCCATGGCACTGTATGAGGAAAGATTCATCTTCCAGCACAATCCATATAGCATACACATTGTCAGATGGTATCGCTATATCGATGATGTTTGGTGCCAGTGGAGAGGAACTAAAACACAATTGACTGAGTTCCATGAATGGTTGAACAACAGACACCCTGATATAACATTCAGTATGGCTAGCAGTAACACATGCGTAACATTCCTAGATGTAGAAGTGTTCCATCAGGACAGCGAGTTGGCAACAACCTTATACCGCAAAAAAACAGATAAAAATACCATCCTCCACTACCGGAGCTTTCATCCAAAAAGCTTGAAAGAAAACTTACCATACAGCCAGTTGCTGCGAACCAGGCGCAACTGTTCGAGAAAGGAAGACTGCCTAATACACGCAGAAATGCTGTGTGATCAACTTTCTAAAAGAGGATACCCCAAAAAAATGCTAAAACACGCGACTAAACGCGCGTGGTTCACGCCCAGGGAAGTGCTATTAACCAAACAAGACAAAAAGCCATTAGAACAACTGGTGTGTGTGTCCACATATGGCCCACTCACAAACAAATTCAAATCAATAGTCTTAAAAAATTGGCATTTATTATCAAATCTGAACATTCCATTCCCCAAACCTATGTTTGCACTAAGAAAGAACAAGAACATAGGGCAGCAAATAATCAGGGCAGACCTGGGTATCTCCCAAACAAAGAGTGACTTGCACACACTATGGAAATTAAAACCAGTGAAGGGCCACCATAAATGTGGAACCTGCATATCGTGCGCAAGCACCATTGAAGGCTCCATGTTTGAGCATAATACCATCAGATGGACTCATACTGAGTTCACAAACTGCAAAAGTAAAAACATTGTCTATGTAATTATTTGTCCTTGCGACAAACTTTACATTGGCAAAACTAAACAACAAATTGCGCAAAGACTGGCCCAACACAGATCAAGGATAAAACAAAAGGTGTTGAATGCACCAATGGTCCAACACTGCATAGACCAAGGACACTCAGCAAGGGATTTAAAATGGTCAGTATTGTCAAAGATAAAAGCTCCACCAAGAGGAGGAAATGTAGAAGCTCTACTATTAAAGAGAAGCTTACCTGATTTTGAAGTACGACTGCGTGAGTGCAGGTTTGAAGGAATACGGAGAATGCTACAATCAGTAAATAGGTCAAACGTAAATCTGATCACTGCTAAAAAACATAAAGAACGACCCCTGGAATAATTTAGTTTCTGGACTACATGTCCCATAAACGCCAGGTCACATGTCTGTCTTTTAAGCAGTCAAGTGATTGCAACCATCACTCACACGAGTGAAACTTTAGCAGACGGAAGCACCGAAATCGAAAACCGCAGGTAAACGCCGCACACGCCCGCAAGGATATATCGACATCTGTGGGAGATATACCTTCTAATACAAGTTTTATTTGCCCATTCAGCACAAGCGGCAATTCAAAATAGATTGAAAAAAGGCGGCGCCCACCTACCGAAAGCTTGGCATTCAACCCGATTGTGAATAAAATAAAGTAAGTACTTGACATCCTTGCGAACGGCTTGAAAAGAGAAAGCATGACATGTGTAAGATATGCCCCCTAATTCAAATTCCGCTCGCCCCTACAGCACAAACGGTGAACTCAGAAAAAGAATAGAAAAGGTGGCGCCCCATTCTATGAAAATCTCGGTGCTCCACGCCAGTTTAACCAAAATGAAGTAAGTGTATGCTACCGTTTCAGCTCGCCGGCGGTCTTTGCCTGCAGATCCTTTAGCTCCCCAACTAAAAAACGCTCGATTTAATGTTGCAGATATTGATGACTGCTCAGCACTCATAATAAAGAACCACAAATTGGAAGACATATACCGTTCAAGAAATGACGTAAGTTACATCATAAGCATCCCCTTGAACTTAATGATGTGCTGTCCCCTAGACAGAAACAGAAACAAATATCACTGTTTATATTACAGATTACAGTGAAATGTCCCAAGCAAGAGGTTCAAGAAATGGATTAAACCCGCACAAACCCTACAGGAAGGTAAAAATAATTGCAGATAAGTGTTACACTAGTGACAACATACGTGAAGGTCCCACACTAAAGTTTATCCTTCGCTTGCATTCATACAGGTGCCCACCCCAAAGCCCTGAAGAAGAGCCTGACAAGTCAAATACAGGCTCGGAAACGCGTCGGCTTCCCATACATTCGTTAAAATTACGAATGGTTTCTTTTTCCGCATAAGGCTTCATAAAAAAATTCACATGAAATAAAGGGAATTAAATTAAACTGTATGCCTTTGCGCCACTAGGCCATACCTTGAGGAAAAATTGTATTATATTGGCCTGGTTGAATTCGTTGGTAGGGTACTATCACGACAAGTGACAATAATGATTACTTGTTGAATGTTTCATGTAACTGTTAGAAGTATTTCAATGTTTGTTTTGTATTTCAATAATTGTTTTCAGTATATGTAAATATAGGCCTTTGTGCAGGACAGCGAGTAAACCTCGGACATTTGTTCAAATATTGTAAAAAAAACCTTTCTTACTATCTTGTAAACAAAATGTAAAGCACCCAAGGATTAAATACCTTAGGGTGAGATTCTGCGCCCAAAAATAAAGCTGCAGAACAAAAACAGTGACCGGGTCTTTTTTCTTGAAAATACTAATTGTTGTCCAACCCGGCCACAGTGTAGGATACAACCCCACATATGATAAAGGCCGTCAGCTGCGGGCCTCACTGCATCCTGTCACCGCATGGTGCACTTTCACGCTGCGCCCATTGGAGGCCTGAGGGCATCGCTGGA
Organism: Lissotriton vulgaris; assembly: GCF_964263255.1. Lineage (NCBI taxonomy): Eukaryota > Metazoa > Chordata > Amphibia > Caudata > Salamandridae > Lissotriton > Lissotriton vulgaris. Next base: position 1,340,222,470 of record NC_141695.1, on the reverse strand, counting down.
CTGACTTCTGCTGAAACAGGACTAAGGCCTGCATTATGAGATTAACGGTGGTATATAGTGCTGGTCCCACCCTGTGAGTGAACTAAGGTCTGTACCCCACTGCAGTGCCTAATACTAGCACCTTCTCTGTCTATCCGCCACTGACGCAGACACATCTATCACGCTGCTAGTTCCTGCGGCCCTTATCTTACTCACCTGCTGGTGCTAGGAGTATCCAGGGTGTTCGGCCACTGCGGCAAGCATAGCCTTCACTACACATTGGACGGACCTGTCTCCTGTGCTCTGCTTCCTGTGTGATGCCCCAGTCCACTATATTGGCGAGTAAAAGCAGCTAACTATGGGGCAGACAAACAAACAGCAGAGTAAGCTGCACTTTGAAGCTAAGAAGCACACTTAGTCTCAGACCTCAAACGCCTCGGACACTGGCCCAGATCCTGAACCCGGAACGTTTACAAAGCTGGAGCGCCTGATGCTAACCATGCAACAGAGCTTGCAGTCCATCAATGCCAAAATCGTTCACCTTAACTTGCTCATGGATACCATGGCGACCAAGATCTACAAGCACGGGTCATAGATCGCGAAAGCAGAACAGCGCATCTCGACCACGGAGGATCGCTTGGAGGTCATAGGCACATCCTGTACCAACATGGAGAAGTTACTGGAGGTAATAAGAACAAAGAATGAGGACATTGAGGCCCGCTCTCGCAGAAATACCCTCCGCATAACTGGTATTTAGGAATCCATCAACACTGGGCCCAAGGAGTTGTATGTCGAAATGCTGCTTACTACCTTGCTGGGGGCCGAACATTTTTCAAAGGTGCTCATTGTTAAAAGAGCTCACCGCTCATTAGCTGTTCGACTAGTGCCTGGTTTCCTGTCTCGTCCCATAATTGCCAGACTTCTGAATTACTGGGACCGGGACACAGCACTCCGTCTGGCTAGGGAAAAAGGCAAGCTCGACTACCAAGGCATGAAGGTGGAGCTCTTTCCTGCCTTCACTATCGCTGTACAACAGGCCCGCAGAGAATTCCATGCGGTCAAGAAGAAACTACAGGAGCTCCATATTCAATACGCAATGCTTCACCATGCCTGATTATGAATTCAACATGCTGGGAAGGCACGTATCTTCATGACACCGAAAGAAGCTCTTCAACATGTACGTAGGATCGAGCGACAGGAGACGCTGCGATAGAGGGGTGTGGACTCCGACTTAGAGGGATGAACATGTGAGATCTATGCTGTGCTTTGTATTTTGTTATTATGGCATTCATGCTCCGTAGGGCTATTACATTTCGTATGTTGGGTTTATCTTTGAAGGTGAGGTGGCTACTGAACTACGATGGACATTTGCAGGACTTCTTTGTTTGGCATGAACATTTTTCTGCATGTACCTTGTGTTCATGGCTAAGTGGGAAATCTCATGATTGATGTTATCTCCATGTGGACTCTATGCTATGTATGCTTGGTAATTAACGCCAGGTCGTGGGTGGATTAGCCTATATATACACATCCCGACCCACCCTGTTTACACAAGGGGCCGGGGGCTGCTAGTGACCCACAGTAAGGGAATTCCCCAAAATGTTTCATTTTCTGGTTGGGCCCATTTTGGAGCCCCTGTAGGGTTACTGTAAACGTGATTTATGGATGTTAACGGTCATTTATAAGTATGGGCGAATTTTGCGGATCTGCGGTCTGCGAATTCACGCAAAATCTCAAAACAATCCGCGAATTCGCGGATTTTCCTGCGATATCGCGGATTTCTTTGCGATTTGCACCTTACTTAACTGGAGTACTTTCTACTGGCTAATCAGTAAGTGCTACCTCGTTGGGTAACTGTATAGTGCTTTTCCTACACTGCAGCTGCCTAAAGGGCCAGATGATTTGTCCCAAGTGACCATGTGTGCCTGTAAGTTTGCCACCGAGCCAAAAGGCACCGAGGTCCATTGAGTGAGCTGTCCATCATAGTTGGGAAAGGGCGGGAAAAACGTTTGATACTGCTAGTGTGTGGTGCGGGGCTTCCACGCGTGTGCACATGCCTCTTGTGTAAAGGGTTAGAGAGCGAGCAGGGCAGCAGGTGAGGAGAAAGCAGCCTCCTGGCCACAGGAACTACAACGGGATCGCGCTCGAGAAACTCATGGATGCAAAGACCTCCCTCGAGTATTACAGCTAATTTTCGACGGCAGATATGGGGTTAAAGCACATTTGCCCAGCCTCGATCGTACTCACTAATGCTTTGGGCTGATTAAAAATGTTACTGAATTTGAACTTCAACTCGGGCACCAGCTATATCTGTAAGTCCTTCCTGTTGAGGTTTAATTTTTGTGACAGGAGCCTCGTGCCACAATGAATCCTGCCCTGCATAATTATCTACGAAGATGCCACCGTTTTGTGCAATACCTCTACTCAACTAGAGTACTGGCTAATCAGTAAGTGCTTCCTCGTTGTGTAAATGTATAGTGCTTTTCGTACACTGCAGCTGCTTAAAGGGCCAGAAGATTAGTCCCCACTGACCATGTGTGCCTGTAATTTTACCACCGCGCCAAAAGGCGCCGAGGTCCCTTGAGTGAGCTGTCCATCATAGTTGGGAAAGGGCGGGAAAAACGTTTGATACTGCTAGTGTGTGGTGCGGGGCTTCTATGTGTGTGCACATGCCTCTTGTGTAAAGGGTCAGAGAGCGAGCAGGGCAGCAGGTGAGGAGAAAGCAGCCTCCTGGCCACAGGAACTACAAGGGGATCGCGATCGAGAATCTCATGGATGCAAAGACCTCCCTCGAGTATTACAGCTAATTTTCGACGGCAGATATGGGGTTAAAGCAAACTTGCCCAGCCTCGACCGTGCTCACTAATGTTATGGGCTGATTAAAACGTTACTGAATTTGAACTTCAACTCGGGCACCATCTTGGGTGTGGGGTTTTGGCACCAGGACTACTGGACTGGCCCAAGGGCTCTCTGAGGGCTCAATAACTCCCAGCTCCAACATCTTTTGGACCTCTGTCCTTATGCAGTCTCTGACATGGTCAGGTTGCCTGTATATCTTACTCTTGACAGGCATACTGTCACCAGTGTCCACCTCATGGGTGCACAAGTTTGATTGACTTGGGGTCAGAGAAAACAAATGTCTGAAGTGTGAGAAGTTGGCCTGATATATAGTGCTCACTATTCTAGTGATCACTGTGTATCATTCCAGACAACCCTTAATGATGATTGGTTGTAAGTCAACCTTATATACCAGCTATCCTAGTAGCATGGACAAGAGCAGTCTTTAGGCTAAACTCTAGAGGGCGTGTTAAGCCAGCTGTTTACCATCACATATACCCCTTGAACACCAAGTGAAAGGACACCAGACAAGCTGGTATAAAAATAAAGTATATTTATTAATAACAAGTCTACCCTGAACTCTTTATGAGTCAGGGAGCTAAGCACAATACAAAACTCTTAAGAAAATACTACAAGTTGCACAATTAACACAAATGCCCGAGGGGTACGAAAAACCATATACTCTAAAAGTGGAATGCGAAATACTAGCAGGTAAGTAACACGATCCAGAGGCTTCAGGGCCGCTAGGACTACCTTACTGAACCCTAAGGTTAGGAGCAGGAGGCCTAGGGAACTCGGGTGCAGAGTGTGAACTCTTACGCGGGATGCGGGATGCGGGACAAAGTCTATGGATGCTAGTAATTCTAAAGTTACTGTTTCCGGACGAATCCGACTAGGTAGACTAAAAACGAAAAAGGATCTGGACACTAGGATAGTGAACCTACGTTGGAGCACCAAAATGCTCGGGTTACCTAGCCCAGGGGCTGCGGCTGCATAGGGTTCAAATGCCGTTGGAGATTCTCGTTGTAGTCTATGGAGCCTGAAAGAAGATGTTGCTGGCAGGCGACCAGTGAAGATGTTCTGTGTGATCCAAGGCTGGATCGGTGATGAAGACGACCTGAAAGCAGAGGGGACTCAGTTCTCAATCACTAGCCAGTGATTGTGTGGGCACCAGGATGGCACCGGATGAAGTCACCGCGATCAGGTGAGTGGGTGACGCTGGACTCTGCAGTCACACGGGCCAGGAGGCGTTGTCGGCGACCAGGCTGGAGGTGCGAGCTGTCCCACGATGGCTGCTGCTGTCGGCGATGCTGGATCCGGGATTGGAGCATCAAGCCTTGCCAAAGGCAAGCCCACGCGGTGGAGTCAAAATGGCGTCTGGAGTGGACCAGGAGGGTCCAGGGCGCTTCTTGTTGAACAAGGCGCAAGGGCCAGTCTAGAGGACCTAGACCAGCGGTGGAAATGTCGTGGTACGTCGTCAGGAGGGCCACTGGCCAACGGGCAAGTGACCGGACAATGTGGCAAGCAGCAAAGAAGCAGAAGGGCCCCACGCAGATCTCGTGGATTCTGGGGGGCTGGACTTCGGTGCTGGAGCTGCTCAGGGTTGGGGCTTCTCAAACCCCTGTGCACTCACTCGAGGATCCCTCGGCGGTCGTGCTGGTTAAGCGTCGTGCAGGTCTTGAGGATAGCCGGTCCCTCAGGTCTCGTCGCACCCACGAATCTCAGCTGGGCTGATGAGGCAGGTAGAGGTCAGAGATGGCAGGGAATCAGGGTCTCGTCGAGCTGGTCAGTCTTGATCCTGAGGATGGACGTGCAGCAAACCGCAACCGCTTAGGTGGTGCCTGCTGGTGCAGGGTGGCTACTCCTTAGCCACAAGGAAGAGTCTTCAGAGAATGTCAAGAGTTCCTTTCGTGGAAAGTAGTTCAAGATTCAAGATTATCTAATTTGGGAAGGGGGCCCGCTCCTATCTTTATCCTAAGAAAAGGGGCTGGCACGCGACTAGGTCCTGCCCATGGGTGGGACCAGGAGGGGGGTGGTTACACCCCTCTCCTTTGTCCAGCCTCTCCCCAGCTCAGGGGCTGGGGTGCCCCTGGAACTGGTTTGAGCCGGCATATGCACAGTGAGCACCGGGGTGCCACTTGCAGACACCTTCCTCTCAGAACTGCCTACCTAGGATACACAAAATCCTGTCTGGGATGGTGCTGGCACCGCCCCTGACAGGAAACCCTTTGTCCTCGCCCTCCTCGCTGGAAGGACTCCCAGCAGCAGGAGGCCAGACTTGTGTCTGTGGTGGCAGCATCCATTTTGTGATGCTGAGGCTCAAGTTAACTTTAACCGGGGTTCACAGTTACCTACATGTCGTGTCCCTCTAGAAGGGTGGAATGCTCACCCCGTCGCCAGAATTGGCGAGGGGTTAGTATTCCAATTCGTATGACACCTTACTCGACATGTTTTGATAATGCTATGCCAAAGTTAGCATTTGACCGCGAGGTACATAATGCACTTAAGAGTATATGGTATAGCGTTATCATGGAACAGCTATTAGGACTTGGTTCCGCTAGCTGCAAATGGGCTCAGCTCATGCCAGAGCACCATCTCACATAATTCAAGCACTCTGCCTTCAGGATTGATAAGGCCTGCCATAGGAGTGACTGATAGGAATTATGTGTCCATTTTAGGGTTAGATATAGAGATACTATATCTAAAGCAAAGGGTGATTACACCACCTTGCCCCAGCTGTCGTGCAGCCAGTTGTGTCAGATTTGGGTGGCCAGCCAGGGGTGGCATAATACATGCTGCAGCCCCTGGCAGGCCCTGGGTGCACCTATGCCCTGGATACCTAAGGTATGCTGTACAGGGACTGATAAGGTGGCACAGTACCAATTGGTAAATGCACCTAAGGTACATGCTTGTCAATTTAGAGAGAGAACAGCTAGGCTGTGGGTCTGATTAGCAGGCCCACAGCCAGGGAAAGTCGTAAACCAGTGAAGCAAAAAGCAAAAATCTGGGGTGACCATAGGATTGCAGACTCCACTCTCCTACATAACCCCCCCCCCCAAACTTAGGGACATTAAACTAACCTTGACCAGGTGAGTCTTCTTGTTCTAAGTGGAAGTGTGGAAGTACCTGAAGAGACCATCTGCATTACCATGGTCAGTCCCTGGGCGGTGCTCCACTGCAAAGTCCATCCCCTGTAGGGAAATGGACCACCTAAGAAGTTTGGGGTTTTCACCCTTCATTTGATTTAGCCATAAGAGGGGCTTATGGTCGGTCTGAATCTTGAAGTGAGTACCAAACAAGTATGGCCTCAACTTCTTCAGGGCCCAAACCACAGCAAAGGCCTCCCTCTCAATAGCTGACCAACGTTTCTCTCTAGGGGTCAGCCTTCTACTTATAAAAGCAATGGGCTGGTCATGACCATCAATATTCAGTTGAGAAAGAACAGCTCCCACACCCAACTCAGAAGCATCTGTTTGGACAATGAATGGCTTGGAGTAGTCTGGACTCTTGAGAATAGGTGCAGTGCACATGGCCTGCTTTAGGTCATCGAATGCCTTCTGACAGCTAACTGTCCACTGAACTTTCTTTGGCATTTTCTTACTTGTCAGGTCATTAAGTGGAGTCACAATGGTTCCATAATTTCTGACAAATTTCCTATAGTAACCAGACAGGCCCAAGAAAGCTCTGACCTGTGTCTGGGTGGTTGGAGGAGCCCAGTCCTTTATGGCCTGTATCTTGCTCTCCAAAGGTTGAACTTGGCCTCCACCTACAAGGTGGCCCAAGTATACAACTTGACTCTGCCCTATCTGGCACTTGGTAGCCTTGATAGTGAGGCCTGTCTTTTGCAGAGCCTCCAAAACTTTCCTCAGGTGGATCAGGTGATCCTCCCAGGTGGAGCTAAAGACAGCAATATCATCTAGATATGCTGCACAGAAGTCATCCAGCCCAGAGAGAACTTGGCTCACCAACCTTTGAAAAGTGGCAGGTGCATTTTTCAAACCAAAGGGCATCACCACAAACTGGTAATGACCTCCTGGGGCCGAAAATGCTGTTTTGGCCTTGGCATCCTCAGCTAACCTGATTTGCCAATAACCAGCTGTCAGGTCAAATGTACTCAAGAATTTGGCAGAAGCCAATTTATCTATGAGTTCATCTGCTCTTGGTATTGGATGGGCATCTGTCTTAGTGACAGCATTGAGACCCCTGTAGTCTACACAAAACCTCATCTCTCTCTTACCATCCTGGGTTTAGGTACTAGGACTACAGGACTAGCCCAAGGGCTCTCTGAGGGTTCAATGACTCCCAATTCCAACATCTTTTGTACTTCTTGCTTTATGCAGTCCCTGACGTGGTCAGGTTGCCTGTAGATTTTACTCTTTATAGGCAGACTGTCACCAGTGTCCACCTCATGGGTGCACCAGTTTGTCTGATTGGGTGTCAGAGAGAGCATTTGTCTGAAGGATTGAAGAACCTGTTTACAATCCTCGTGTTGATGCTCAGAGAGGCTGTCAGAAAAGACTACACCATCTACTGACCCATCATCAGGGTTCTGAGTGAGCAGGTCTGGGAGAGGGTCACTCTCTTCCTCCTGTCCCTCATCTGTGGCCATGAGCAAGCTCATTGCCTCCCAGTCGACAAATGCCTTGAGCCTGTTCACATGAAGTACTCTGTGAGGGCTCCTGGGAGTTTCAAGGTCAACCAGATAGGTGACCTCTCCCTTTTGTTCAATAATGGTGTAGGGTCCAGACCATCTGTCTTGGAGAGCTGCTGGGGCCACTGGCTCCAACACCCACACCTTCTGCCCTGGGTGATACACAGTCAGTACAGCCTTTTCGTCATGCCAAGCTTTTTGAAATTCTTGGCTGGCCTCAAGGTTTTTGGAAGCCTTCTCCATATACTCAGCCATCCTGGAGCGGAGATCAAGTACATAGTCCACTATGTCAAGCTTAGGCTTTTTGAGAGGTAACTCCCATCCTTCCTTCACAAGACATAGGGGTCCTCTTACAGGATGCCCAAACAAAAGCTCAAAAGGGCTGTAGCCAACCCCCTTTTGTGGGACCTCTCTGTAAGCAAACAGAAGGCAGGGTAAAAGGATGTCCCATCTTCGCCTCAGCTTTTCAGGTAACCCCTTTATCATCCCTTTGAGGGTCTTGTTGAATCTTTCCACAAGCCCATTACACTGTGGGTGATAGGGGGTGGTGAACTTATAGTTGACACCACACTCCTTCCACATTACAGTTAAATATCCTGACATGAAGTTTGCACCTCTGTCAGAGACAACCTGCTTTGGAAACCCCACTCTGGAGAAGACTCCAAGTAGGGCCCTTGCCACAACAGGAGCTGTTGTGGGCCTCAGGGGAATAGCTTCTGGATACCTGGTGGCATGATCCACTACCACCAGTATAAATCTGTGCCCAGATGCTATTTGGGGGTCCATTGGTCCTACAATGTCTATCTCCACTCTTTCAAAGGGTACCCCCACCACAGGTAGTGGTATGAGGGGGGCCTTTTTGTGCCACCTGATTTGCCACTGGCTTGGCAGATAACACAGGAGCGACAAAACTCCTTGGTATCTTCTGACATATGGGGCCAGTGAAATTGAGGGACAAGCCTGTCCCAAGTCTTGTTCTGGCCCAGGTGTCCTGCTAGGGGAATATCATGGGCCAAGGTAAGAAGGAAGCCCCTAAATTGCAGAGGTATGACCAACCTCCTGGAAGCACCAGGCTTGGGGTCTCTAGCCTCTGAATAAAGGAGCCCATCATCCCAATACACTTTATGGGTACCTTGAGCATTCCCAGCAGCCTCAGCAGCAGCCCGCTGTCTGAGGGTTTCAAGAGAGGAACAATCTAATTGTGCCTCAGATCTGCCCTTGAGGGACCCCCTGTCCCAAGAAACTCAACCTGATCAGGCTCAAGTTCTTCTAGGTCAGTTCCCTCTTGGATCTCAGAATCATCCTCCTGTGAGGGCATATCCTCCACCTGAGGCAGGGGGGAAGGCACTGCCTTACCCCTCTTGCTCTTTCTCTTGGGTAGTGTCTGGTCTATTGTTCCAAGATCCAGCACTTATTCAAGTAAGCACTTTTTGGCCTGTGACCTGGTCACAGCAAGGACATGCGCTGATATTCCCAGCATTTCTGCATGGGTCCTATACTCCACCTCAGACCAAACTAAGGTTTCAAGACCATTTCCCAACAGACACTCTACTGGAAGGTCTGAACTCACAACAACTTTCTTGAGGCCACTTACCCCTCCCCAGGAGAAGTTCACAATTGCCACACTATGGGAAGTAGTGGCATTGCTAGCATTGATCACTAGGTACTTCTCACCTAGTATGATCTGATCAGGTCCCACAAAGTTAGGTGTCACCATGGTGACACTGGCACATGTGTCCCTGTAGGCCTGAGCCATCTTTTCATTTATAAAAGGTGTCTGCCTGTACTTGCTCAGATTACTGGGACTTACAGTAGAGGACATGGCTATGTCCCCATCACAGACAAGAACAGCCTGAGTTGGTACTCTGACTAGGCCAGGGTCCATCTCAGTTCCCAAGGTCAACCCTACTACACCCTTTTGCTGGGAACCACCACTAACAGCTGGACTAGGGGGAACAGTTGCCTTAGGAGCAATGGTGGTTGGTGCTGTTCCCTTTTTGGTGCACTCACTAAACCAGTGAGAGACTGACTTACAGTATCCACACCAGGGCTTATTTTGGCCTTCTTGTTTCTGTTTGTTCCTTTTGGAGCCACCCTCCCCCTGTGCCTTTTGGGGGCCTGGTGAAGACTTCTTGTTTCTGCTCATTACCCTTCTGGTCTGCCTTTTTCTGATCACCCCCTTGGTTCTGGTTTTTCTGCTTAATCCTGGTTCTGACCCATTTGTCTGCCTTCTTTCCCAATTCTTGGGGAGAGGTCAGATCAGAGTCAATCAGGTATTGATGCAATAACTGGTTATGACAATTGTTAAGTATTTGCTCTCTCATGATCAAACTATACAATCCTGTATAGTCCTTAACTTCACTTCCCAATAACCAGCCTTCCAGAGCCTTAGTGGCACAATCAAAAAAATCAGTCCAGTCCTGAGTCTGTGTCTTCTGGGTATCTCTGAACAACAACCTATACTGTTCAGTGGTTAGGCCAAACCCATCTGTAGGAGAGTGGGGTCTGCAATCCTATGGTCATCCCCGATTTTTGTGCCTTTTTCTTCACTGGTTTACGACTTTCCCTGGCTGTGGGCCTGCCAATCAGACCCACAGCCTAGCTGTTCTCTCTCTAAATTGACAAGCATGTACCTTAGGTGCATTTACTGATTGGTACTGGGCCACCTTATCAGTCCCTGTACAGCATACCTTAGGTATCCAGGGCATAAGTGTACCCAGGGCCTACCAGGGGCTGAAGCATGTATTATGCCACCCCTGGCTGGCCATCCAAATCTGACACAACTGGCTGCCCGACAGCTGGGGCAAGGTGGTGTAATCACCCTTTGTTTTAGATATAGTATCTCTATATCTAACCCTAAAATGGACACATAATTCCTATCAGTCACTCCTATGGCAGGCCTTGTCAATTCTGAAGGCAGAGTGCTTGGAATTATGTGAGATGTGCTCTGGCATGAGCTGAGCCCGTTTGCAGCTTGCGGAACCAAGTCCTAATAGCTGTTCCATGATAACGCGTACCATATACTCTTAAGTGCATTATAATCCTCGCGGTTATTTGCTAACTTTGGAAGCGCATTATCAAAACATGTCGAGTAAGGTGTCATACGAATTGGAATACTAACCCCCGCCAATTCTGGTGACGGGGTTAGCATTCCACCCTTCTAGAGGGACACGACATGTATGTAACTGTGAACCCCGGTTAAAGTTAACTCGAGCCTCAGCATCACAAAATTGATGCTGCCACTACAGACACAAGTCTGACCTCCTGCTGCTTGGAGTCCTTCCAGCGAGGGAGGCTTGGACAAAGGGTTTCCTGCCTTGGGAGGTGCTAGCACCACCCCAGACAGGATTTTGTGTATTTGGTAGGACAGGGCTCAAAGGAATGAGACATGCCTGGGGCACACAAGGTGTCCTGTACATACACCGGTCAGAACCAGTTCCTGGGGCACTCCAGCCCCAGAGCTGGCAACAGATCGGACAAAGGAAAGGGGGTGTAACCACCCCCTTCCTGGTCCCACCCAGAGGAGGGACCTAGTCGTAGTGAAGCCCCCTTTAGCCGGATAAAGGTAGGAGCTGGTCCCATTCCAAATCAGATTAATCTTGACTACTTCCACGCAGAAACTCTTGACCTTCGACATCCTGATTCCAGAAGACTGAAGAATCTCCCCTATGGTCAGGGAGTGACCATCCTGCTTCGCAGGCACCATGAAGCTCCTGTGCGGTTTGCTGCAAGTCCTTCCATCCCGGAATCCGACGGCCCAGCTCAACAAGACCCGGACCTCCAGACCTCTCTGACCTCTACCCACATCCACAGCACAGCTGGGACCCGTGGGTGCGACGAGCAACGTGGAGACGGCCATCTTGAGAAAACCTGCACAGCGCTTCCAGCACGACCGCCGAGGGATCCTCGAGTGAGTGCATTGGGGTTTGAGAAGCCCTACACCGACGCAGCTCCTGCACCAAAGACCAGCCCCCCAGCATCCACGAGATCTGCGTGGGGCCCTTTTGCCTGGTTGCTGCTCTTCCTGTTGTCTGGTCACTCGCCGGCTGGCCTGTGACCTCTGAGACGACGACCCGAAGAATCCGACACTGCTAGTCTGGTCCCCCAGACTGGCCCTTGGTTCCCTGTGAACGAGAAGCACCCCGGACCCTCCTGGTCCGCACCAGATGCCATCTTTGCTCCAACTCGTGGCTTACATTTGCCAAGGCCTACTGTCCAGATCGACAATCCGACACCGCCAACAGCAGCAGACTGCGTGGGACAGCTCGTGCCTCCAGCCTGGTCGTGAAGAACAGCTCCTGGACCACACAGCTGCAGAGAGAAGCGACCCTTTCTTCACCTGACTGCGGCAACAGCATCTGGTTCCCTCCTGGTTCCAGCACCGTCACTGGCTAGTGACCAAGACTTTGTCCCCTTCCCTTTCAGGACTTCTTCTTCCTAGTTCCATCCTTGGAACCACCGGACTCCTCCATCTGGCTGCCTGCCAGCAACTCATTGTTTCAGGCATCACCGGGATCAACACAGCAAACCCGACGCAACTTCAGCCCTATGCACCCGCAGCCTGTGGGTTAGGTAACTAAAGCTTCTAGGTGCTGAAGTCTGTGTACACTATCCTAGTGTCCAGGTCCACTGTTGTTTTCCCTCCATCCAGCCGGGTTCGTCCGGAATCCGTAACTTTCTAAACTGTACGATCCATAGACGTTGGTACGCATCCCGCGTGAGAGTTTCCACTCTGCACGTGAGTCCCGTGGGCCTCCTGCTCCTTACTTACCTAGTTTGTAGCGTAGTCCCAGCGATCCTCCAGCCTCTGGATCTCCTTACAGTACTTTCCTCCCTCGCATTCCATTGTTTTGAGTATATGGTTTGCCGCGCCCCTAAGGCGCCCTTGTAAATATTGTGCGAACTCGTATTTCCTTTTAAGTATTGTCATGTGCTTAGCCCTCTGACCTCATAAAGAGTTCAGAGGTGTTGTTAGTTAATAAATAACTGTTTATTTTCATAACTACCTGTGTGGTGTCCTTTTCATTTGGTATTCAAAGGTTATATGTGGTAAAACAGCTGGCTTCACATGCCATAAAGAGTTTAGCCTAAAGACTGCTTTTGTCCACGCTACTAGGATAGCTGGTCTATAAGGTTGACTTACAACCAATCACCATAAGGGTTGTTTGGACTGATACAAGGTGGTCACTAGAACTAGTGAACATCATATATCAGGCCAACTTCTCACACCATCAATCAGAGCATTCTTCAGGACAGAGTAGTTGTTAGCATCCCCATCACTAACTGTGAGGAGCTTGTCTCTACCTTTTTCTAAAAAGGAGAGCCATAAGATTGCTGCCCACTGACTTTGGGGTACCTGCTGCACTTTGCAGGCCCTCTCCAAAGCAGTTATCCACTTGTGGATGTCATCCCCTTCTTTGTAGGGGGGCACAATCTTGCTTAGGTTTCTATTCTCATAGGACCTATCTTTATCCTTAGGGATATTGCTGCCACCAGTGGGTTCTAACCCACTCTCTCTATGCTCTCTAGCACAAGCAAGCTTCTCTTTGGCCAGGGCAACCTCAAGTTCCTGTCTTTCAATCCTAAGAGCAGCTTCTCTCATCTTTGCCTCTTCTTCCCTTCTCTAAGGGGAAGTCATCCCCCTCTGAGTAAGGGCATGAGAGCTGTTTGATGCATGAGAGACAAGAGATTCCCTGGAGTGGGATCTCCCTCTTCTCTGCCTCTGGGTAAGCCCACTTGGGGGTCTGTATGAGGGCTGCCCATACTGACTCCCATGTATGCTTAAGTTAGCCTGACTATGTCTCCTGACTAAGACCTGACTGTTTGTCTCAAGATCAGAATCACCTCCTTCTGTCTCCTCTTCTTCTTCTGGTACCACAGTACCAGCATTATCATCTGAGGAGGGAAGGACTTCATCTGCACTGCCTGTGTCACCTGTCTTAAGTGGCTATTGAGCATCATACTCTTCTAAGAGCTCAACCAGGAACCTGAGGGTAGGGTCTGAACCCTGTTTTAGCCTTCTAGAAGTATACAATTGTCTCAATTCTTGGAATGCTAAGGCTTCATATCTTGAAGTAGTCCTCAAGGGATCTACTTCTTCAGGCAGAGAACCACTGGGGTTCACTGGATGAGACATGGTTTCTAGTGAGGTGGGGTGTTGCACCTACCTACACTATTTGTTTTCCTACATAACCTTTCTAGGAGTTGTAGTCAGGGTGTGCTAGGCCCAGGCTCTACAACAGCTAAGTTCAGTAGAACTTAAGTATGCTAAGACTTGTTTTTATATGTACCTACAGGTACCTATGTGATCTTTCAAATGATATCTCAAGATTACAAGTGGTAAAACAACAGCAAGCTCTAATCCCAACCCCTGCACACCAATGTGAGAAGTTGGCCGGGTATATGATGTTCACTTTTCTAGTGAGCACCTTGCACCAGTCCAAACAACCCTTATGGTGATGGTTGTAAAGTCAACCTTATAGACCAACTATCCTAGAGGTAGCGTGGACCGAACAGTCTTAGGCTAAAAGACTCTTGAGGGCGTGTAAAGCCAGCTGTTTTACCATATGTAACCCCTTGAATATCAAATGAAAGGACACCACACAGGATATATATATATAAAATATATATGTATTTATTTACTAACACACTCCTCTGAACTCTTTATGAGATCAGAGGCAAAAGCACATAACAAGTTATACTCAGAAATACTTTAAATAGCACAATTTACAGTTAGGCTCTAGGGCCGCTTAAAACCATATACTAAGTAAGTGGTATAAGAACCACGACTTGGGAAAGGAGGAGGCCTAGGGCCTAGGGAATCGCTGGGGCTACACTATCTGACCCTTAGGTTAGGAGTAGGAGGCCCACAGGCGGCGCGTGCAGAGTCAGTACTCTCATGCGAGAGTCAAAAGAAAGTCAATAGGAACGTAAAAGGTAAGTAAATGAAGATTTAGGACACTTCCGGTCTAGCTAGAAGGAAACAACTAAAAACCTAGACACTTGGATAGTCAATACTCTTGAGAGCACCGAAATACTCGCGTTACCTCACCCACAGGAAGCAGGTGCAGAGGTGTGAAGATGTGTCGGGTTTCGCCGTTGAAGTCTATGGAGCCTGTGAAGAAAGATGCTGCAGGCGAACAGGTGGAAGATGTCCGTGTGGATCCAAGGGTGGATCGAGGATGAAGGAGACCTGAAAGCAGAGGGGACATGGTCTAGGTCACTAGCCAGTGACCGGGTGGAACCAGGAAGGAACCAGACGTCGTCGAGGAGCAATCAGGTGCTGTCATGAAGCTTGTTGTTGCAGCCACGCGGACCAGGAGGCGTCGAGGACGACCAGGTGCTGGAGAGGAGCTGTCCCACAAAGGTTCTCGCAGATGGAGGGGTCGGCTTCAATATCAGAGCCAACAAGCCTAAGCAAAGGAAACCCACGCAGGATACAAAAAAGGCTTCTGGTGCAGACAAGGAGGGTCTGAGGTACTTCACCTTTTCAGGGAAGCGAGGGTCAGTCTGGAGCAACCAGACTAGCGATGGATTTTCAAAGGATCGTCGTCACAGGGCTACTAGCCAACTGGCCAGCAACTGGGACAATGCGTCGAGCAGAACACAAGCAGAAGGGCCCCACGCAGATCTCGTGGCGTGTGGAGGGCTGGTCTTCGGTGCAGGTGGAGCTCGGTGTCAGGGTGTCTCAGTCCTCAGTGCACAGCTTCGGGGAGACCTCAAGAGCTGCGCGGTTAGAAAGTTGAAGGCTTTCCAAGTTGCCTGGTTCCACGGGTTCCGACGCCTTCCAGGGGACTCAGCTGTGCTGGAGTTGTTCAGTGGGGTCAGAGAGGTCCGGGAGTCGAGGTCCTGTCATGCTCTGTGCTCGGGTTCCGGCGGGAACGGGGACAAAGCAAGCCGTTGAGTTGCTGGATGGTGCCTGGTTGCCCAGGGTGGTCACTCCTTGGCCAGAAGGGAGATTCTTCAGTCTTCAGCTCAGGTGAATGTCGAAGGGTCCAGAGTTTCGTCTTCAGTTCGATTCCAGGATTAATCTAAAGTCTCCTGGGTCAGCTCCTACCTTTATACAACTAAAGGGGGCTGGTTTGCTCACTATGTCCCTCCTATGGGTGGGACCAGGAAGGGGGGTGGTTACACCCCCTTTCCTTTGTCCAGTTTCGCGCCAGAGCTGGGGCTGGAGTGCCCCAGCAACCGGTTTGAACTGGGGTATGCATGAAGCACCTAGTGTGCCTCAGGCAGTGTCTCAATCTATTCAGCCCTCCCTGTCCCAATACACATCCTCCTGTCTGGGGTGGTGCTCGCACCTCCCCAAGCAGGAAACCTATTGTCCAAACCTCCGTGACTGGAAGGACTCCCAGCAGCAGGAGGTCAGACTTGTGTCTGTGGCAGCAGAATCCATTTTGTGATGCTGGTGATATGGTTAACTTTCACCGGGATTGTTGGACTTAACATGTCTTCTCCCTCTAGAAGGGTGGAATGCTACCCCCGTCACCAGAATTGGCGAGGGGGTAGTATTCCAAAGCGTATGACTCCTTACACGACATGTTTGGATAAAGCCAAACCAAAGTTAGCATCTAACCGCGAGGATTATAATGCACTTAAGAGTATATGGTATGGCGATATCATAGAACAGCTATAAGGACATGGTTCCGAAAGCTGCAGACAGGCTCAGCTCATGCTAGAGCACCATCTCACACATAACCAAGCACTCTGCCTTCAGGATTGTTAAGGCCTGCCATAGGAGTGACTTATAGGTTACTATGTGTCTACATGTAAGTAGGTATAGGAATACTACACCTAAGCAAGGGGTGGTTACACGACCTTGCCCCAGCTGAGTGATCAGCCAGTTGTGTCGATTTGAGTGGCCAGCCAGGGGTGGCATAATACATGCTGCAGCCCCTGGTAGGCCTTGGTTACACCTATGACCTGAGTACCTACGGTACACTTCTACAAGGGCTGATAAGGTGAATCAATTCCCATTTGTGGATGTACCTAGAGTACATGGTGTGAATTTAGAGAGAGTGCATCTGGGCTGTGGGTCTGATTAGCAGGCCCACAGCCACATCTAAGTCGAAAACCAGTGAAGCAAAAGCAAAAAGTGGGGGTGACCATAGGAAGCAGACCCTACTCTCCTACAGAGGTTGTCTCAGACAGAGGTGCAAACTTTATGTCGGGATACCTGACTGCAATGTGGAAGGAATGTGGTGTGAACTACAAGTTCACCACACCCTATCATCCACAATGCAATGGTCCAGTTGAGAGATTCAACAAGACCGTAAAGGGCATGATTAAGGGTCTCCCTGAAAAGCTCAGTCAGAGATGGGACATCCTGCTACCCTGCCTTTGGTTTGCTTATTGAGAAGTCCCACAGAAGCGGGTTGGCTACAGCCCTTTTTGGCGACAAAGTGGACAATGCTCTAGAGCGTTTCAAGGACTCAGGGAGTACGGCCAAGTCCTTGGGCTCTCCAGACACCCAGCGCAGTCTGCTTTTCTCCCCTTTTGTGGCTACGGAAGGAGTGCTCCCCTACAAAGCTACAGGTCGCAACAGGTTGGCCTACCCTTGCGCGGCTGGTGATGTTTGAACCAACGTCATGGTTCCGAGGGCCAGCGGGTGGGCCAGTCTACCAAACCCCCCAAGTCCGACTTTTCAGGCCCATCAAACACCAATGGGCAGCAGGATTCGCCATTGCGCCCCCCTTTCTAACTGGCGCACTATCACGTCGGTGGGTTTTGCAAATAGTCCGAAGGGGCTATTCCCTCCCATTCGAGACTACCCCTCCAAACATGCCACCGCTATACCACCGCATGCCGGAGGATCATCTGGCTCTTCTCCAGTAGGTAGATACGGCTCCTACATTCTCCTATTGAAGTGGCGAACTATTGAAAAGTTTCAAAATTCAGTCTGACATCTGCGATATATCAAAATTGAGGAATCTGCATGTAGACAGAGTATCCACTTGAAAGATTGCTAATGACGGTAAGTGACTTTTTCTTCTAGGCAGTATCGAAGATCTTAAAGCAGTGCTCTATTTTCAAGTGCAGTACCTTACATTATAATGTATTTCTCTATTTTCCTATAGACACTCCACATTCCTCACTGCAGTGAGGTGGAGCATTCTATATTTTAGTTCAGTGCTTCATATTTACCTCTCTGACCTAGACATCCTGAAAGGTTCCACTGTTTGCTCACTTGTGTGTCTTGTAATAATTAGCAATTTTCCCATTTTCCTCAGGATCAGAACAGTCCCCTATTCCGTCTCCTAGCTCAGGTGAGAAAATATCTCTTTTCTCTAAGGTGGTATAGGACATGTAAAAGCTTTCTTGTATATCACCAGGAAATTTTATGTCTCGTATTGGAACATTTATATAGCCGTACTATCAATGCATGGGACGCTAGAGCGCTTGCCCTCATGGATTACAGCACACGACATGTGGGGTGTAGTGGTAGAAGTATTTTGACTTTATTTTGATCTTGTGAGGCAAATGTTGACATGTTGTACGTGATAATCACAGATTTAGTGGTATCATATCATAGGAACCTGTGCTTAGCAGAATTATGGAGGGTGAAAGAGAGGTTTAGGAAAGTAGTATCTTTCTGGCATAGATATCCCCACTTTATGACTGCTGTCAGTGTGTTTTGACTGTAGTTCACTGGGATCTATCTAATCAGGACCTTAGTGGCTGCACTCTCGCTTCTAAATTCCATGGTAAGTACTTTGTACGCCCCACAATTGGCATACTGGGTTACCATTTTAAGTCCCTACTATATGGTACTGAGGTACCCAGGGCTTTGGTACACCAGAGGTCTCCCAAGGGCTGCAGCATGTATTATGCCACCCATGGGATCCAATGCAAACTGGCTCTGTGTGAAATGGTGCTTGCACCTTTCACTTGCGATAAAGGTTTCCCTTATATCCTGGTCACTGTACTTTTAACGTATAAGTCACCTCAAACGTAGGCACTTCAGTCCAAGGGAAGGGTGCATGGTTCTAAATGTGTGAGTATTCCTGCATGACCAGGGGTACCTCTACAAACCTCAGAATCTATTCTCTGGGCTTTGTAAATGCAGGCAGCCATTATAAGATATGTAGTGGGAACTGGCAAGTCGAGATGTACAACTACATAATGGCTGCCCAAACCTGGTCATGTTTGTTATCAAACATGTTGGAATCATGCAACGACACAGATTCCAGTGTGAGTTTCAGGAAACCATTTACTGGGGGGCTCCTTAGAGGACCCCCAAAATGATATTGGGGCCTGTCAGGCGCCTTGTGGAGTGGTTCCCTGTTGAGCACTAGTCAAGTACTGCCGACCACATCCTGAAGGTGAGGGAGGGCACCCCTGTTCTCCCCACTGATGACAATGACGATCCACTAAGGGTGTCCCCATTATTTATAACTGCCCCAGGTGCTATCTCTGACACTGATCATTTGTTGACCCTCAATCTAGAAGTACTCTGAACCATCCCTCTACGTACGAGGGTCTCCATACAGCGTTGTTTTGACTGGTATCCTAGCTGCTTGCAGCATTCCCTTCTGTTGGCCAATCACAGTGCGCCATTTGGAATACTTGACTGACCATGTATTGTGGTACAACCCTACCCACATTACACTGGCAGGAACCTGGAATCTTGGCAGCATAAACCCCCACTCTGACTTTTTGGGGTAGACCTGGTAGGAACATTATTAGTCCCTGAATATTTGCCGCCACCATTTGCATGGCTGAACTGTTTTTCTTTTTAGGTTCTGAGACCACCCGCTCTTATTATTGATATCACCATGGCTGACTCATGCAATGCTAAAGACAATGCCACTATAAAGATTCTCCTCACCAGGCTCAAGGGCAAGAAGTCAGATCGCCACAAGGGGACCTTTTCCTTGACATTACCAATGGCGGATAATGCTAACGAATCAGCCAATGGAGACCAGCCGGTCAACCGCACTTTTCTAGAGTCTCTCTGGCGTCCTGCGGACAAATATTGTGACCCTTAAACAGATCATGGCAGCTGACATTAAGAGTCTTACTAGAGAGGTGAGCGAATTGGGGGAAAGGGTCACAAATACAGAACAAACTAACAAATCACATGAAGAGGAACTTGATGCATATCCCTGTAAACTGTTAGAGCTACAGGACAAGAACATGGAGCTACGCTATCAAGTATAGGATCTAGAAAACCAGTTTGGGATGGCTAATATAAGAAGCAAAGGTGTTCCCCTACAGGGCCGCTGAGGGGGGCCTGGAGGAATATGTCTGCAGGCTCTTCCACCACATCGCTTCAGATCTTGCACCAGAGGATATCGTATTAGATAGAACACACAGAGTGCAACACCCTGCTAAAACACCAGGTATGCCTCAAGACATTTTGACATATCTACATTATTACACACAGAAGGAAATCATCATGGCAGTTGTACGCGACCCAACTTCATAGACTTCAAGGGCACCAGGGTTTGGATGTATCATGACCTTCCTTCCATTATCCTATAGTATTATCGCCTATTGAGAACTATTAAGAAGTCATGGCGCAGAAAATAATTCTCCATGTTATGGGCATCCATCCTGCCAAACTTTGTGAAACTGTGAGATATGAAATGTGCTCACCTTGGAGGAAGCAAAAACAGTGTTGAACATTGATAAGCTGCAATGGGTTGAGACCTCTAAATTCCCCTCCACAGAGTCCATCACACACATCCAGGGGCTTCAGAAGTTCCACACGAATGAAGAAGATGAGACAAACCAAACCGAAGTGGAGAGCCATAAAGAACGAGCAGCTCCACCTGTCGGGTGGGCCTCAGCCAGGCCTACCAGTGCAGGGGGTTCGCCCTTTTCTGCACAAGTTCTCAGACCAAAAGGGAAAGAAGTTGGCATGGAAACTGGAATATAAAACAAGGCTTTAATTAATAAACCTCATGAGGTGGAACCAATTCACACAACACCCTTCAGTAGTGTATGAAGTAGCACACTGAACAGAAGGAGCATGATCCTTTTACACCCACACAGGGGCTCAAAAGAAGGCTGTACAAGTACAGAAGAGAAGGGTTACATACATAAAAGGTCATACAGAAGTGCACAGTCAACAAGTGAGAGGAGCTAGCAATTGCATGGACAGTCACAGTATCCTCTGCGCATGTGCAGAGTGGCAGAGCCTAAATATAGTCTGTCTCTAAGCAGAGTACAAGAACAAACAACAGCAAGGTAGGACAGAGCACATGGTGAGCACATGGCAAACAAGATGGCTGCAGAATACAAGATGGCTTCAGCTAAATGCTAACCCTGATTTCTGCCAAATTACAACAGACGACCCTTTTAGCATTAGTTGAAGACATTCGTTCATTTGGGGTAATCTAGGTTCATAACCTGTACATTGATGTTCATCATTTCAGTGACCTCTTTATTTAATAAACGTTGTGCTTTCATTTCTGCAACATTTCGCTTGGCAGGTGTACAGGCAGAAATACAGACGGAGCAGAGCATTGGACCACATTTTATACATACAGAACATGTAACTAGTATCATGAGTATTACACATAGGATGGTCAGTAGCTTCCAGCCCCAAGTGGCAAAAAGTATCCAAATCCAGCTAGTAAAAGTCCAGGTGCCAGTCTCTGGATGAATTTCAGCAGCGATCTTATGCAGTTTAGAGATTGCATCAAACACTGAAGGTGAGTGGTCAGGAATGTAGACACAACAGCTACTGCCGATGATGCGACATGCACCACCTTGATCAGCTAGAACCACATCAAGAACCATACCATTTTGGAGTGCTACAATCCTCGCAACTTGCAGCTCTTCCGTAATGTTCCTAAGTGCCATAGCTGTCTGATTTGTAACAGCTTCCACAACACGAGTCAATCGTCTTATCTTTCTACTGTTTAATGCAGCACCCACAAAGAAGAACAAGCCCAAATTAAAGTCGACATATTGTTGCAAAGTGGTGTCAGTCTGGTCAACCTCATCCGTACTTATTGTCCTTTTGTATCTGTTCTTAGGGATATCATTGTATAGCCTAAAGTCTCTATGCTACAATGCAGGTGCCAGAAACACAGGGGGCAACAAGAAGGACACTTAGCATACTCCTGACCATCCAACGGGTAGTTGGTAATATCCCTTGTTACAGCAGCCAACGTATGTATTATGTGAGGATATGAAGCTGCTGTTATTGGCACCTTCAACAGTCAAAACTACAGTACACTCACTTCTCCCCACTGGAATTCTCCCAATACTTCCTATACATAAGTCTGCTTAAGCTCTGGTCACAAAAATCACAAAAGGTCCATTGTTCTTAATAGTTCTCATATTTGGGAAAACATGGCATAGAAATTTTCTCAGGTCCATATTCCTCCCATTCCCATTTAGTTCCTTCAGCTCGCGGATTACCATCTTCATCTGGATAACATACTTTATTGAGATGATAATTAATCCTTTCAACAGCCCCCTTTCCAGAAGCAATTAAAAGCACAAACCAAGCTAGGCAAGAACCATTATGAGAGAAAGGAAGAGGAATAAAAGGTGTTCCTCCTTTCTTCTGGTGAGCAGGTGTCACCCCACACACCTAACAGTTGGTAGTATTTGTGGCATTGTGAGTGTGTTGCAACATCTGAATAAACGTATTATTTAGGTAGGATGGTCGATGCTTTTGTTCATGGTAAGGAAGCGTAAATTAATGATGCTCAACTGGTACTGGAGTAGTGGCCATCAAAAGCTGTCGAACAGGAGCCACTTTCTCAACAAACCAGGTTGTCACTGCTATAGCCAACATAGCAACAACAAATCCTACAGCACAAATGGTCTTTTTATTACAGATCTTAGAAACAGTTGATCTCCCTGTAGACATGATCGCTTCGTCGTTGAAACAAGTGTTGGAGCTCTATTCCCTGGGCAGCCGTTGGTTTCTTCACAGAGGGTCAAGATGGGTGTCACTATGTAGGACTGATCCCCCCCCATGCCACATCAGCACTCCATTTCACCAACCCAGGACGGTTGCTCAACCAGTCTTTTTCAACACTGCAGATTCTTTCCTCAGTCTTAGCTGGTACCGGGATACTCTAGAGATCGTGTGGTCCGGGAAGACTCCCTCAGATTCGTCAGGTGAGATAGCGTGGCCCTTCTCCGTTTCCAGAATCTCTCAATGGTCAGTCAGCAGCACATCAGGTTTCACCAAGGTAGGCGACACTTGCTTGCAGTGAGTGCTATGGACCCAGTTCCTCCTGTTCGTCACTCGAACCGCTGTCCACGTCGCTAGGAGCACTTGCTCCGGTCCTCGCCACCTCGGCTCCAACCTCTCGAAGGCCTTGACCATCACGTGGTCACCAGGCCGGATCTGTCAGGAAGAGCTTCTCGAACCTGTTGATGAATAGAGATCAAACTATCAGTCAACTGTGCTAAGAAATCCTTCATCAGAACACAAGGTACATCATGTATAGGGCATGGCTTAGGAACTCCCCAAATGTTCATCGGTCTCCCAAATACCACTTCATAAGGTGTAAGCCCAGATCGTGAATGTGGCACCGATCTAATGGACAACAATGCCAAAGGTAGTGCTGTAGTGTTGTTCCTATTTTCCCAATAGGCTCTGCGCATTGGAATAACATAAACAATAGTTTAGACGTAGGACTGAGGTCGACTAGGTCTCTATTGAATATGTTAGATTTAATTTAGGTTTGCCAGCTAGCTCAGAGGTCACTATAAACTTTCTCGAATGAACAGGGAGGAGTGAACTTCCCTGATTAGACAAGAAGGGATTCAGCTTCTGACAACCGCATAAACATGACAACTTTGCTCCCCCAGAATAAGGAGTATATCCCCAGAGTTGTGTGAAAACAATAGATAGCTATTTCACTCAGTCAGTTGTGCATACTTAGTTTCACCAGAGTGCAGAGAAATAGAGAGACAGGCGTTTTCAATAAAAAGGTGTTATTTATTGAACAGTCTTCTTTCTCATGCAAGAGAAATGAATTGCTATAATTGCAATACTTGTTATAAAGTAAAGTGCGTACAGTAAAAGGAGTATTACGAAATAATACTTTAAAAGCATTGATATGGTTTCTGAGCCATATGATACTTAAAAGGTATAAAATATATACAGTTACATACAAACATAAAAGCTTGACTAAACGTACTCAACTGGTGCTTCTAAATACGCCTACCCCGGTGTACCTAACCTAATCCTAGTACGTGGGAAGGAGTATATGGGCTGCAGTTTAAGTTAAGTTAGTTTTTGCCAAGTATCGGACCCAAGAATTCTCTAAGGATCTAATCAGCTCCGTTCCTTGGTTTTTAGAATGGAGGAGGTCTTGTATCTCGCTCTCAGGACTCGATCTCCCAGTAACCCGCGAGGGTGACTGGAAACACCGGAGCTGGATTTTCTCGGCAGGAGAAAAAGACAGCGTCTTTCTCAGTGCATCAAATGGGAGGGACGGCTTCCTTCGGCACTCGCATCAGCTGGGTTTCGGATAAGTAGATAGCCGCTCTGCTCCACACCACCGTGTGTTGCTTAAGGCAAACGCTGGTATATTTATACCTGGAAGGTGCCGTGTTTGACGTAAGGTTGGACATAAGATGTCAATTAAAGATGTCACTAAGAACTGACCGTTCTTTCAGTGCTTGCAGGAGTTCTAAGACAAATCAAAACAAAAGCACTGGGAATTCCCAGGTTGCTGGAGGTTTGGTATGTTGTAAGAGCTCATGCTTTCTAGGAGTCTAAGGAAGTTGCCTTGCCGCATTTGGTTTGCATTGGCTATTACTAAATATGAAATATTTAATTAGGGTCCTAGATAAAACACAACGCCCACTCCACGTATAATGTCCATAATTACTAAATACTAAGCAATATATAAACATATAGGTATGCATGTGTGTTTCCATCCCACTCCAAAATACTTTAAAAGCATTTGAAACGGTATAGATACACGAAAATGAGTATTATACTGTACACATTCAAGCAGTGGTATCATTCAGATAATTCAAACATAAATATCAGCTGAATGAATTGCGAAAATTACATTTATGAAATGGCTCCTAATACAGAATAGAAGGCCGAGACCGTTTCATCACATATTCATACAAGATTGTAAGTGTGCTAGAGGTTGATTCAAAATATTGTCTCTTGAGTCTCTACAAATAGAAGCTCTGTTCTCTAAGAATAGTTCTACTCCAAGCAGAGTACCTTGTGCCAAAAAAAAGGTAAATATTTTGGAAGTTGGGAAAAAAAATGTCTTTCAAGGGAGAAAAATAGTTCCAAGTGTTTTCAGCGGTGTTGTTTAAAAAAAACTGAAGGCCGAATTCAGAGTTCAGGGAACGCTGTGTGCTCGCTATTTCAATTGTTATTCTCGTTGTTAGGAGAGAACATTACCTCAGATAGACCAGCAAAAAACGCGTCTACCACAGTAGGTGAAAGTTGGGCCAACTCCGTAAAAGTTGAAATACTGCATATATGAGATGCATTGCCATCATCGGTGTCTAGATCAGCAATGTTCACAGAAAGTTGTACCTGTGTGCTGCCGCTTTCATCTCGTACTTCACCGCCTCTTACTCGTAATGGTGAAGTCTCAACGAATGCCGTCATCAGAATCGGTAGCCGCTGGGGACAACACGTTGCATGAGTCGTTACTGGACAAAGCAAAGCGTCGATATCCATTTGTACTATTGATGGTAGTGTAAGACAAACGTCCAACACACATTCTTCTCCGCATAGCAGGCATCGAAGCACAGGTAAGATGCAATTTTGCCAGATCGGTCTGAAACCAGGTTGTATTCAGATCTCTGAGCCGGGCCACTCCGAGGACCTTAGTGATACGGTCTCGGTATCGTATTGCTAGGATCGTTTCTTCCATTGAAGCCTGAGTTTTGTTTGTGACTTGGCTTGCCATATCGGAGCAGAAGGAGCAAAAATAAAATTCCTGCTACGAGTCCCAAAATAAGGGGCAGGTCACCAAAAAGAGAGTGCACAAAATTCGGGAAGATGCCCAGGACTGTCTCAAAGGGTGTTAAAAGTCCCGAAAAAATTGTCTTAAATACATGTGTGATGCCACTGGTATCTGACATGTTTAAAATTTGGCTTAACATTTCTAGGAAATGCATGGGGCAGTTTGTTGATAAAAGGGTATGTATCTCTGCCGCTGTCCTTGCAGCTTGCAGGTCATACATCTCTTTGGACGAGGTTAAAGGCACAGTTGTCTGTAAAAGAATAGACTTCATTCTGCTTAAAGTATCAATTCGAATAGAAGAGAATTTCACAGAGGGCCACATTTCCGCCTCCATGTCTGGATCGCTTTTTAGATACAATACTTGCATACAACAAATGACCCTGGAAGTGACGCTCACGAGATAGGGTTTTCCTGGCACCATGCCACAACAGCTGCGGTCACTTAATATAACGTAGCTACCGTTGGAAAGATGTCTGAAAAATGGCTCTATCTGTGTAGCCTGGGTTCCGTGCAGGTGACATGAAAGGTTGTTTGATGAACCCTTGCAAGGTCCATGCAGGTTTATACTTTCGCATAGGAGTGTACCGCTCAGTGAGGTTTTTCAGTTACTACCACTAAGAAATACCTCTTTCTTTCCCCCACTCCAACACCTGTGTGTAAATGGTAAATTCCAGGTCGATTTGATGTACCCTTTACCCAACCTTTCATACAGGCCTGCTGGTATATACTCTTGGCAGTATTGAAACTGAAAAGTCGTTATCTGGATTGTAATTGTGCCATGTATTATCCATTCAATGACAGGTCTTTCTGACATTGTCAATGGTAATCTCTCAAGTTTTTCAATGCTTAGCACCGTATAGTCTGCTCCTTTCAGTGCCAATGAGATTTGTCTATCAGTAAGGTTAAAGATAGAAAATAATGACGTTATGTTGATTAGACGCCATGGCACGTGACCTGAATGCAGGTTTTGTAACGTCCATCCTAGCTGTACAATAGAACGCAATTGGGACTGACCATGTTGTAACATTATCATATCCTGTTCTATTATATCAATAGCAGATGATACAATGCTATCCAGTGAATAGATTCTGGAGGACAGAGTCGTTAACACATTGTCCACTACAGAAAGTGCTTTTTCCAAATTAATACAATCAATTTCTCGTATTTTTTCAGCAGTTTCAATTTGATTTATTTCCAAGCTTCATTGTATGCTGCGTATATACCGGCGTATATGAAACGTTTTTGACGCTTTTTGCGAGGTCTCATTATGAAATCTCGCAAGTCAGCACCTTCTTTAAGTAAAGTTAAGTGTTGCTTAATTTCTGGAAGTTTTGATTTCTGTAGCCATTCGAGGCATAGTTTTCGTACACTGTATGTTGTAACTGTCCCTGGATGTTGTCTTTGGGAACATCTCGGGTCTGGCCTGTTCTGTTTGAACCCCTGTATTTTGTTCAGGAATCTATCATGACAGTTATTAGTGTCTGTGGGCCAGATTAACCTTTTTTTCCAATCAGGAAGTGTTCTGTTTTGTTTCAAAATATAGGCCACGTCTAACCCCTCATCTGTAGTGTTGTTTCTATCAGGTGTTGGCTTTGGTATAGACGGGTTGTTTAAATCTTTTATCTTGGCTAAACCAAGACAGGTTGTTTGCTGAATTGTGTCATTCAGGATCATTATTTGTTCTGGGATCATGCAGGCTCTGAACAATGCTTCTACACCTTGAACATGCCATTCTTTTGTTCTCCAAATGGTTTTTGTCTCAATGTTATTTTTCCAATATTCAGTTCCAGTTTCATTAACTTTTATTCGATTATCATTTCAATAATCATAAAAAGTACACAGTAAAATTTTTAACACATGAATAAGAAGCACGATATAAAAGACATTTTTAAATAGAAAAAGTAACTTTTTTGAAATACTGTTCAGTTATCATTTAACTAGAAATGCTGCGACGTATTGTTAAGACTTCTTTAAGGAAGGTCGCTATGGATTTGGCTTCATGCAATGACTTTAAAGATTGCAGATGAAGGTATGCTGCATGCGTTTGTCTGTGACCACTGATTCGAAGAATCGGAATAATCCATTTTTTCCTTGATGTTTGATAGTATTTACAAAAAAGGACTACATGGATCGTAGTTTGTGGAGAAATTCCGTCACAGGGGCAGTTCAGCAAATTTGGCGACCAGTTTTTCGTTTCAGGGAATGTGACTAAACGGAAGAAAATATTAAATCGAAGTCTTGTTAATAAATACCTTTCATGATTAGATAAAAAATACGTCAAATAAGGCTGTATGCATTTTCCAGTTTGTTGGGCGCCGATTTTTTCGTTTGATGGTTTGATAATCTCTGTCTGGTTCCGTAAAACCCTTAGATGGTCCAGACACATTTCCTTTAACTGCTTCCTGGAGATATCTTCCACTGAGGGTGGTTCTTCAAAGTAGGATTCGCGATCCAAGTCTTTAAAGAAATTAGATACATAGGTTAACCATGGGATTTTACGCCAATTTGCCAGGGCTAAGCAGTCAGCAATGAGGGAGCGGGTAAGATGGCATTCAGGGTTGCACCATATTCGATGCCACAGAAGAATGGGCTGGCATCGAATGGTGTCAATGATATATTCCATGCCAAGCTCCCGATGTGAGGCTAATGTTGGAGAACTTTGAGGGAGGGACAAAATGTACTTTACAAAAGAGTTTTCAGTAACCTGTAATTGGTCAATACGTCCATGGCCCCAGATTCCAGCACCATAAGTGGCCACGCTATGACATTTTGCATAATATATAGTCAGGAGTTCAGATGGGGCTGGTTTCCCCAGTTTCCGCGAGAAGGATGTTAAAGCTGAAGTAGCACGTCGAAACTGAAGGTTCCTGGCCTCAATTGCCTTTCGCCAATTCAGTGCATCGTCCACTAGGATACCCAGGTATGGGTAGACCGGGGTTTTTTCCAGTTTGGTGTTATCTACCATTATTGGTTTTGTGGTTTTAGTCCTAGGGCCGAGGTGCATTGTGAAGGTTTTCTTGATGTTTATTTTGAGACCAAGTGAGTCCATAAATGCTGTGTACTTGTTGATTTGGATCTGAAGTTGGTTTAAGGTCCGTGCTAGAATCACTGAGTCATCAGCATACAACAGCGTGGGTATCGGGCGATGATTTATCTGGGGGAGATCCTGGCTCCCTTCCAGCATAGCCTGTTCAAGTCCATTAGTATAAAGATTGAATAGGAAGGGAGCCAGGACACAACCCTGTCTTACTCCCTTCGTTATCTGAAATGGACGTGACAGTTCGCCACTGGTACCATAACGAACTCTGCCTTCAGCATTTGAATAAAGTTCTCGCAGGAATGTTGTTATCGGGGGATCCACACCCAGGTCGCTTAGTATTTGCCAGAGTTTCGCGTGCTGGACGCAGTCAAATGCCGCACTTAGGTCGACATAGACGAGGAAGATGTTACCTCCTTTGGCGTGTACATATTTAACAGCCAATAGAACAAGATTCAGTGCCTGCTCCACGGTCCCAAGCCCCTTCTGGAAACCATATTGCAGGTCGGTTAAGATGTTGTTCTCCCCGGCCCAAGATTGTAAACGGTCCAGGAGTACCCGACCTGCAATCTTGCCTATTGAGTCCAGAAGGGAAATTGGTCTATAGCAAGCGGGATCGTTGCGGTCTCCTTTTTTAAAAATGGGCAAAAGGATGGAAGTAGACCACGAGTGGAAAAGGCCGATCTTGGTTACTGCTGACATGACCCGGGTGATTAGCTGCGACCAGAAATCCACATCATGGAGGAACAGGTCCATTGGAACGCCGTCAGGGCCTGGGGCTTTGCCAGGTTTGGAGGCCCTGATTGCCTTTATGATTTCATTAAGATGAAAATGTATCTTAATTGGGTAGATGTTGTTTCTCGTTGATTGGACCTCATATGTTGTGTTTTCTGTTGCAGGATCTAGGGCTGTTCCGAAGATTTTAGCGAAGTGGGAAACCCAGTTTTCCTCTGAAATAGCCACATCAAGGTGTTCAGTGTCTGTGTTGTTGGCCAGGAAGGGCGATCTTATGGTTTGCCAGAAAGCAGTGCTATCTTTTCTTTGGGCACTATCATTTAGGCGCAGCCAGAGGTCTTTTTTAATTTGTTTTTTGCGATCTTGTCTTGCTAAATTGTAGATCTTCCTCAGATGGGAAATTTCCTTGGGATCCCTAGTAGGCTTATGCAAGGCGTCTTTAAGTGATGAAAGGGCCTTTCGGCAGGCGGTGTCAGACCATCTCGCAGTAGTTTTTTCGAGGACCCTCTGTGTCACCTCTTCAGGGTCGATCTTGGCCCATTTTACTGTATACCCATTCAGTTTGTTCATGGAAAGTGTTTGTTGTTTGAGGGAGCTCAATTTTGTGGTATGGGCTTTTTTCCGTTTGATGTTGATTTTTATGCTGAGCGGGTAGTGATCACTTGTTGGGTTTGACCCAGTTTCAAAGTTCGCTAATTGCCCTTTAAGTGAGGTTGAGGCTATTATATAGTCTATGATTGTACAGTAGCCTCGCCCATGGAAAGTGGGCTGGAAATCCTGCTGCGGGTTAACCAGTTCGTTCGCAAAATCCATATCTAAAGAGAATAGGATTTCATTGAGTTTGTTACCGCATAGCGAATGGACAAAATGAGGTATGGGGTTCCCAAGTTCGTTTTGGAGGCCGCAGTTTCCGTTTTTGTGGTTTGGACACAGAGGGAGGTTGAAGTCACCACCCCAAATGGTGTGATTTGTGGTTTTCGTATTGTCATTTTGGAACGCTGTTAGGGCTGAAGCGATCTCCTCTAAGTTTGACCAGCTGTCCAAGGTACCTAGATTGTTATAGTAGTTTATGAGTAAATAGTTGTTGTTGTCTTTGGATGCTGTCAACTGGGTAAATTCAAAAATTTGAAACGTTGATGACTCCTTTATTAGTTTCATTTTAAGGGGGAGGGTATTGGCTACGTATGTCGTGAGCCCCCCTTTAGATCTGCCCATATTTCCGTGTACTGCTGTGGTGAAAAAAGTTTTGTATCCCGCAAGATGGAGTGGGATTGTGCACCAAGTTTCTTGCAGGCACAATATCTGATGTTCTCTAGCCGTGTCTAGCCATGGCCCTAGTGTTATTTTCGATAGCAAGCCTGCGATGTTCCAATATGCAATAGAGATGGTCATGTTTGTGGAGTCTGCAGGGACATGGGGTGAATCTAATGGGGCATTTGCAATTAGTGTATCCTGAGGTTGGCGGAGTTCAGCCTGCGGGAAGTTAGTAGGAAGTTTGGGAGCTGTAATATGCTGGTGATGCGAGCCAGTGTTGATTCTATCTGAGGCTACGGAAATGTTGTCGGTAACCTTATTAGAATTGCTTGTAGAAACAGTTAGCGTTTCCGGGAATGGGTTGTCAGGGGTAACAATATTGGAGACGCTAGGGGGAGCAATTGAAGCTTCTGGAAATGAGTTTCCAGAATTACAAAAAACTAGCTCCGGGGGAGCTTGGTGCTGGATAGGGTTTATTTGTTGTAATAAGGTGGGAGTGTTTATGTTTCTGGGATCGACCCTGGGTGGTCAGTCAACCATCTCCAGACAATCAAAGCGGTTTTGCGTTGGGAAGCCCTGCCAGCCTTCGTAAGATTGTAAGGGCCTATCTTGCCAGTGTTGCCTTGGCCAGTCTCTCGGAGGGTTTCTGCCTCCCTGATCATAGGTGTACTCCGGTTGAAACCAAGGTTCTCTTGGAGTCTGGCGCCAGGATTCCCTAGGGGTCTGGTGCCAGCTCCAGGGTGGAGTATAGCGATGTTGTCGCGCAGGAGGGTAGAAAAAAGAAAGGTGACGAGCGTCAATTTCCCCCTTTTTTTCCAGTGCGGGCCAGGCACAAATGTGATCCACTACGGAGGGGTCTCTGCAGGTTACTATTACGCAGTCTCCGCGGGTCATTTTTGTTGTTTTGCCTACCCATACTACTCTGCGGACTGTGGATATCCCTCCCGAGTGGTGGGGTTCTAAGGGCCTATTGATGCTTAACCACTGCATGACCTTGTTTTTAAGGGACCATGCGGTTTCAGGTGTATCATCGGTTAGCTCTGGTACACCGGTGAGTACTAACGTATATGGAGTGGCTTCTGGGGGCAGGTGGACTGATCGTCTAATGGCTGATGTTTTGTTAGGGTTATTTTTAGGAGAAGGCTGGGGGACCGCTGATTTTGGCGGGTGGGGGGGGTACTGGCCTTTTTGTTGAGTGGGGTTTGCTGGATTTACTAGTCACCGGTCCTGGAGTGTCTTGATTAGTCAGGCCTGTGTTGGACGTTGGCCGTTCTAGTGCCACAGCGGTTTTACTCTGCTGTGGTTGGAGCTCTACAGTTTGTGAGTTATGATTTGTGACGCTT
This sequence comes from Lissotriton vulgaris, assembly GCF_964263255.1. NCBI lineage: Eukaryota > Metazoa > Chordata > Amphibia > Caudata > Salamandridae > Lissotriton > Lissotriton vulgaris. The sequence continues at coordinate 1,340,190,712 of NC_141695.1, read as the reverse complement.
TGTGTTTGATTTTTTGGGGATGGAATAGTCACGTTTGGTCGTTTTGTTGCTTTTGATGGTTGTGGGTGTGGATGATTTTTAAAAGACTGAGGGGCTTTTCGCTGGCCCTTTATTTCTATACGTGTGTTAGAATCAAGTAGTGATGCCGAAAAAATGGTCATCTGGGCTTCCAGATTTCTAATACTAAGTTGAATGGGTTTTAAGTACTGATACAGTAAATCTTTTACCGTAGTCAGGACTTGTGAAGTGACATTGCATGTTCTGCAGAGGCTGGCAGTTGCCTCATTCAGGGTTGTTAGATGGGAAGTGTTGACTGCCGGAAGAAGTGATGTGTTTTTCTGGAGAGATTGTACTGCAAGATTTAAGTGGTCTGCGGCATGTGCAGGGATTGGAGCCATTTCTGGTACACTGTCGATAGGTTTTGTGCTGCCTTGTTTTGAGATGGCTCCTTCCCTTTCTCCTTGGGAAAGTGAGATAGAATTGCACTGGGATTCTGTCTGGGTTTGGGTTTGGCAGGCCGCTAGGTCGGGGGTTGCCTCGAGATTGTCCAAGGTTAGTGAAAGGTCAGACTCTGTCTGAGTGACTGAAAGGTCTACTGTGGATGGTACTGTAATGGTTTCAGAGGCTGACATAGTCACAGGTAAGGAGCAGTTTTGGGAAGTAAGGTGAATCGGGGACGTGGCAGTTGCTATAGTTCCTAGGGATGATCGCTTTGCGTTCATAAGGTCCAGTGACACTCTCTTTTCGAGAAGGGAGATGCTCTGGTTTATTACCTCATGAGTACGGGTGATGAACAAGTCAATGGGGCCGGTTATTTGTGCTACCTCCTGGGCGTTTTTGGATTTGTTCTTTGTAGTGCTCCTGGTTTTCGGCGGCATGTTTGTAGACTGCTGGGAGTGAAAGGTGGAATGAAAGGGGGGTGGCCCGGTCCGGTCTCTACCGGGCACTAACGGGCAAACAACGGGCCCGCCCTTGGCCCGGGCTTCGCCCGGGCTGCGACCCGCGCGCGTCCCGCGATGCGCATTTCTGAACTTGCTTTAGTCCTCTTTGGATTCGAGTGGGCGTGGCACTGGGAGGGGGCGTGTCTCACACGGGAAGAGGAGACAGCTGGTGATATTGATTGCTGCTCCTCGCAGTCCCGGAACCGCGCCTCTCACCTCCTCTGCGGCCTCGCAGGTCTTGTGCTCCTCACGGTGGCAATAACGAGGGCTGGAAACAGAAATACGCTACTCCTGTAGCAAGGACAGAGTTCTCTCGCTTCAAACCTCAGCAGCGAGCGGCACCCCAAAACCAAATGTAGACATTTTTTCATAAAATTTTTCTGAATAAATCAGTTTAATATTAGTCAACATATTTTTCACCCCTGTCTTATTTGACATTTTAAAATAGAATGTTCCCGGATCAGTGACATTAAACCCAGTGAAGTATGGGAATTTTTCAAAAAATGTCTTTGAGCTGCCTTTTGGCGAGGTTGGACAAAGTTCCGATTGATTATAAATGAAAGTATTTCTAGGATTTGTGGATTTATGCAGATAATGATGCCCGTAATGATTAAAACAGTGCATTTCCTCATAATTCGACGAACCCTGTAAATAATCATGTGCAGTAAATTTTGCTGACATTTCTAAATCTGACATCATAATATTAATATTTTCAAAGTCCCAATCATCAGAGAATCTACTAGGTGAAACAAAGTCACTCAACGAAATCTTAAATTGGTGTGTCAATTTCAAGAGCTCAACCGGGCCATAAATTTCTTAGTCAGTTTTGTCCCATGCTATACCACCAGGTATGGGGATGGCTGTGATGTTCACTGATGACAGTTCTCTTTTTTCAATGTGTGATGATCTGTGTGGTTTCAGGACCAAGTTGATGTTCTGACTTGCTGTGTCCATTGTACTATGTTTTCCATCAATAAATCTACCCAAACTTAAAACCAAGATGAGCCACACAAAGAGCAAAAGTACGCCTAACACAATCCACAATTTAATCCATTGAGGAGTTAGATATATTTCTTTGAGTTGATGAAAGAGTTCTTTTACTTTTTCTTTGAATGTTTTCGTTGCTGGCTTGTCTCCATGTTCACTTGGATCATCGGAAAAATCATCAAAGTTGATATAATAGCCAGATGCAGTTCTGTCAATTGGTGGGATTGCTTCCGAATTTCCATTGATCTTTGATTTTCTTTAGTTACATTTGTATAGTCCGAAGCTACATCGTTGTAGACTGGTGTTTCTTGTTGAACTGTGGCAATTTGGGTCTCAAGAGGCACAAGTTCCATGGCTTTGTTACATAGTCCTTTCTTAATCACCGTAGGTTTATCAAATGTGATTAGTCTCTTAGTTTGAACCTCTTGGATTGTAGCAAGATTTGGTCTTCTGCTATTTCTTGGGAGTCCACTGGGCCTACTACTTATTATTGGCCACATGGTTGTGGTTTCACCAGGTCGATTGATACAACTCGGTTCTCCTTTTTACCAGCAAGAGGCGGTAGCACTACTGATCTTGTTCCGCTGACAGCTAAGACAGGTACTGCTTTTCTGTAAGAAGGCCCAAATTCCTTCTTTACCGCAATCTTTTCTCTGACCAGATTCCCAATCTTTGGAATCCAGACAGGTCTTCCTGGGACAGGTGGTTTTTCTTCAGTGGTAGTTGGCTTTAATTTTTCGTTACTCAGTCTTTTTCTTGTTTCATTTAAGTCCTGTAAAACAGCCAAACGATCTTTGATATCAAAAGCTTTTTGTTGCACCACCGAAGTTTAACAATCTAAGTCCTGAATAAGCATTCTAATACCAAATAAAAGTTCATACGGGCTGACACCTCCTAGAGAATTTCTTGGCATATTATTAAGACTACGTTGGACACTTGTTAGATGTTTGACCCACCCTTCACCCGAACCTAATACCCTCGCTGTTATAGATTGCTTTATGTCCCGGTTTTTTCTTTCCACAACCGCATTTCCCTCAGAATGAAAGGGAGAAGAGTACTGCAATGCAATCCCATGCTGGCCATGGCCTCCTTGTAAGCCCGAGAGCTAAACGCAGGACCCTGGTCAGAATGTAGCATGCCAATTGCGTATGTGCCGATAAAGACTCGCAAATCTTTTATAACAGTTCTGGCGTCAGCCGAGCGCTGGGGCCACATCCAAATGAATCCTGTCTTAATTTTTATGGGACCGCATTTGTCCGTTCGGACGTCTGCGCATAGTTAGCCTGATGCTTTCCAATAGTGGTCTCTGGGCTGGTGTATGGTCCGGTTCACAACTGCGATCTCTGTTGCAGTCCTCACAATTCATTGCAAATTTATAAAGTTCTACACTCATCCCCGGCCACCAGTACTGAGATTGTAGTTCTATTAGAGATTTCATGATCTCTTCGTGCCTCAGACCCAATCCCATATGTGCTTCTTGTATCAAGAAGACTCTCCGGTACGTGTTTGGAATAACTCTATCTCCCACTCCAGGGATTTGAACAAACAGAACGGAGTTCGCATCAATTATGTATGTAATACTGAGTGGATAGTTTAGAGGTATTGCCGCATAATTGCCTTCCATTGAGACTTTTACTGGAAGTAGTGTTTCGCCATCTATTTGTGTTTTCGTACGCTTTTTTATAACTACAGAAGCCGAGTGATCAGCCGCCGCTGTGGCTTTACCAGCCAATGAATTCCCTGCAACGTGAACGCCATCACGTTGAAGACTCTGCGTATGTATCACGTGAGTCTTTTGTAATTCTTTCTGCAAAAGAACTACTTGTTCCCATAGTTTTTTGTTTTATTGTGGCACCTGTCTCATCTTTGTAACTGTTTTTTATCCAGGTCTGCATGGAATTATTGTAAGATCGGACGCAGTACTGCGAATCGCACACTATCAGTGTCGGGAATTCGCGATCGGCATTTTCAAGCGCCATTTTTAGGGATCTTATTTCAGCTCGCTGAGCTGAACAGTTTCTGAGTGATTCCATTTTAGTGACCATTGGTCTGAATTTGCCTACACGCCAGCGACCTTTAACAATCGCACATGCTGCATTGTAAATCTGTTTTTCCACAACGTAGTGTTGTGAAAATCTGTCCGTGTAGATAACACAGGTGTATTGTTCCAGAGGCAGAATTTCAATCGGCAGAGGACATTCATGTTCGTATTCTAGATTTTCTAGTTTTTTCATTTTTGGATCAAAATAGTGTTTCACGTCTTCTGCAGTAAGAGAATTTTCCCATTTTATCCATTCTGGATCTAATGCCACATCACTTAGATTGTGTGGGCTTGTTAATGCTTCCATGGATGATTCTGTAGTTAACACATATATCCTTTTGCCTTGCGCTAGGGCTCTTTCTTTTGCTACAGAAGTTTGAACCGCAGTTAGAATTTTTTCTGTTGAACTGAATTTCATTTCAGCTTGTGTGTACAAATGTAGGCTATTGGTACCGTTTCTCCCTCATTAGAGGTCAGGTATGTGAATCCGCATCTTCCTGGGATGACTCGGATTACAAGGTTGCGTTCATTTGCGCGTGTTTGCAGTTTTGTTTTAGTTAACATATCTGTCTGTAATGATCTTAATATCTCTGTGTGTTCTTGAGTCCAATTAATTGATTTAAAATCTGGTTTTATTAGTTCGTATAGAGGTTTAACCCTCTCTGCATAATTTAAAATGTATGTTCTTCCAAAATTCAGGAAACCTAGTATTGATTGCAGGTTTTTCAGCGTTTTTGGAGCCTGGAGCACAGCACATTTCTCTAAAAAGTTGTCTGCCAAGCTTTTGCCTTCACTTGATAATTCATATCCTAAAAATAGGACTGTTAAATTGGCAATTCTTGATTTTTTTAAATTAAATGTGTACCCTTCAAAAGCGAACCCAAGTATTATGGTGTCTTTTCAAGTGAGTCTCCAGGTCATCATCTGTAAGATAGATGTCGTAGACATAAGATAATGCCTCATCATCATAAATTTGTAGTAACTCTGTTACCCTTGCTGAAAATAATCCTGGGCTGTTCTTGAATCCCTGTGGGAGACAACAAAATTGTTTTTGCAACCCCATTATTGAGAAAGCGGTGAAATACCTACTTTCAGGTGCAATGTTCTGACAGAAGAATCCATTAGAGATATCTAATGTCGTTTTATATTTTTTGCGCACGATGTTATTCATTAGTGCTGCACTGTGTGAGTTTTGGACTGCAAAGGTTTTACAGCAGGAGTTTAGATGTCTGTAGTCCAAAACTAGACTATATGACTCGTCTGGCTTGGAGACAGGAAACAAAGGATTGTTCATTTGTGAGGTGCATGTTTCAATCACCGCCTAATATTCAAGATCTCTTTTACTTGTTTTTTAGCTTCTTGCTTTACAGGATACTGCCTTTGTGCAGTAGGTTGTTTTTTTTACTGGATTTTATGGTGAGGAGAATCCTCATCCCATCCTACATGATTTTTATATAATGCTGGGGTTTGGGCCACTGCCCATTTTCTAGCAAGTGTCTATTTTTTATGTATTGGAATGAGATTTGAGAAGGCAGGCATAATCATTTATTCGCCATGTGGGCACTCCCTGACAAACTCTGGTGGCCAGTCTTTTTCTGCTAGGATGTCATAGCCTTTCGATAGATTCTCCCAAAAGAGACCTTTTATTTTCCTTGTTTTATCTTCCTCTATACGCAATGTTATTTCATATAGTTTATGGGTGACGCTCACTCGGGTGTCTGCAGTTTCCACTTGAATGTATTAATTCGTGTCCACTGTCTCCAGAAGATTCATCAGGATCTTGCGAGCTATGCTCACTTTTGCTGCGCTGTCTAGCATTGTCTGGGCCCACTCTCCGTTTTTCAGTTGTGTCCTCAGGATTCTCAGCATGTTTTATTTTAATACTTGCTTCCTTCTTTCTTGGAAATTGTGATTTTTATATTTGATTAGCAGTTCTTTGTCTTTGGACTTGACGTGCTCTTCTTTATGTTCTGACCGTCCTCTTCTTTCCGATTTCTTTGAGGAAGTCTGAAAAGATCGAGAGGAACGTGTTTCAATATCTTGATATCTGTCAGGTTTTCTCAGATTGTCCCTATTTCTAAGGTTATATCTTTTCTCAGAGGGCTCCCTTTGGGGAGACATGCCCCCCCCCCTCTCTGGAGGATCTATTTCTCCGTTGGGGAGACCTTCCTCTGGACTGAAATTGTTTTTCTTTGGGAGTGGTTTGTTTGTTACCCTCCCAGTTCTTCTTTTGAGAATTGAGATTATTTTTAATGAAGGTTTTTTCAGGATTTTCAATTAGTTGGGGTTTTACTGGTTTACCACCCAATGTTAATTGAACTAAAACCCTATAGACTCTTGTTAATTCTTTTATTTTAACTAAGAGTTCTTCATTAGACATTTTATCAATGTCGGGATTTGGTGTGTAGCTGGCTAGAACCGGCCATGTGGCTCCTAGTCTACCTAGTGGACCAAGCCTGGTAATGTGATTTTGATGTTTTAGGGTGCCATTAAACAAGAGCAGGTGCTCTTGATACGTTAGTGGAGTTTCAACTTCCTCGAAAGGAGAGTATTCCTCTGGAGCTTCGGCTATTTTATAGTAGTGGAACTCATGTGTTACAGCATGTGCTGCTGGAAAGTTTATCCAGGTATAGAATACCTCTGTCTGCCGAAATTCATGTGCCTCTACCACAAGTACGACCGTACCACCTCTTGATGTTACTCCATTTTCTATAAGTTTTATAGTTATGGTTTTTCATATATTGACCGGGATGATTATTGCATCCGCGTCGGTATTTTGGACAGTTGTGTCGTCCGCTGCGAGTTGAGCTGCAAGTCTAACTCTCTCCCTTTGTCCCTTTCTGACATTTTTACTGACTGAAAGTTTCTTTGTTGTGGATCAAGTTTCAAGGAAACAAAGATTAGGTGCACAATATTTTGGAACAATGTATCCTTCAACGTTGACTATACCGTAAACTAATACATAGGATTCTCATCCTACTAAGTTCTGGTGGATATTTAACCTTTCACCCACTCCAGACGTCTATTGGAGTTTTTATGGGAAAAAGGGGTCTGTGTCAAAGAGCACGACTGAGTTACTCTAGTATCTTGCGTTAGATTATCGCCTTACCAAACGTTGGGCGCCATGTAGTGTAGTTCCTATTTTCCCAATAGGCTCTGCGCATTGGAATAACATAAACGATAGTTTAGACGTAGGACTGAGGTCGACTAGGTCTCTATTGAATATGTTAGACTTAATTTAGGTTTGCCAGCTAGATCAGAGGTCACTAGAAACTTTCTCGAATGAACAGGGAGGAATGAACTTCCCTGATTAGACAAGAAGGGATTCAGCTTCTGACAACTGCATAAACATGACAACTTTGCTCCCCCAGAATAAGGAGTATATCTCCAGAGTCGTGTGAAAACAATAGATAGCTATTTCACTCAGTCAGTTGTGCATACTTAGTTTCACCAGAGTGCAGAGAAATAGAGAGACAGGTGTTTTCAATAAAAAGGTGTTATTTATTGAACAGTCTTCTTTCTCATGCAAGGGAAATGAATTGCTATCATTGCAATACTTGTTATAAAGTAAAGTGCGTACAGTAAAAGGAGTATTACGAAATAATACTGTAAAAGCATTGATATGGTTTCTGAGCCATATGATACTTAAAAGGTATAAAATATATACAGTTACATACAAAGATAAAAGCTTGACTAAACATACTCAACTGGTGCTTCTAAATACGCCTACCCCAGTGTACCTAACCTAAGCCTAGTACGTGGGAAGGAGTAGATGGGCTGCAGTTTAAGTTAAGTTAGTTTTTGTCAAGTATCGGACCCAAGAATTCTCTAAGGATCTAATCAGCTCCGTACCTTGGTTTTTAGAATGGAGGAGGTCTTGTATCTCACTCTCAGGACTCGATCTCCCAGTAACCCGCGAGAGTGACTGGAAACACCGGAGCTGGATTTTCTCGGTAGGAGAAAAAGACAGCGTATTTCTCAGTGTGTCAAATGGGAAGGACGGCTTCCTTCGGCACTCGCATCAGCTGGGCTTCGGATAAGTAGATAGCCGCTCTGCTCCAAACCACCGTGTGTTGCTTAAGGCAAATGCTGGTATATTTATACCTGGAAGGTGCCGTTTTTGACGTAAGGTTGGACATAAGACGTCAATTAAAGATGTCACTAAGAACTGACCGTTCTTTCAGTGCTTGCAGGAGTTCTAAGACAAATCAAAACAAAAGCACGGGGAATTCCCAGGTTGCTGGAGGTTTGGTATGTTGTAAGAACTCGTTCTTTCTAGGAGTCTAAGGAAGTAGCCTTGCCGCATTTGGTTTGCATTGGCTATTACTAAATATGAAATATTTAATTAGGGTCCTAGATAAAACACAACAGTGCATCAGGCCATTTCAAAGACGTGGAAGCCAGTATTTTTGCTAATTTCAACTTCAAAGTAGCATTATACCTCTCCACTAATCCTTCTGATTGTAAGTTGAAGACTGCATGTCACTTCTGTTTGATCCCTAATCCTTTCAGAACATGCTCAACAACTTGCTCGATATAATGAGGACCGTTGTCACTCCATAAAAGTTTACAAACAACAAATCTAGGGACGAATTCCTTTAAAAGCAAGAGCCGTATTATCCTTTGTAGGGTATGCCTCTATCCATTTACTGAAGGCACATACCACCACTAGAACATACTTCAAGTTATTGCAGCGTTCAAGTTGGATATAATCCATTTGCAAAACTTCAAAAGGTGCATTTGGTGTAGGAAACCCTCCTGTAGGAGTCTGTGTCCCTTTTCCTGGATTGTACTGCCAACATATCAAACAGGACTGTACTATTCTCTTAGCTGTGCTGGCAATTTCTGAATGCTCCCAAACTTGCGTAAGCAATTTCATCACTGCGGAAGCTCCAGCATGTGCCATCTGAACCATAGGCTGTAAAAAGGCTATAGACAGTTTCCACTTATCCATTTATTTTTTTCGCCAACAGCCCTCATCATCTAACATTCCCTCTTCGGACCATTGCTCAAGTTCTTCCACAGAAGCAGATTTCTGTATGTCTAGCACTTCTTGTCTAGAATCATGCCAACGTTCAGCTTGTGACTTCACTACGTACATAGATGTAGTCACTTTCTTGTGTGCGCTACACTTCACAATAGCTATTTTCTTTGGATATGTCAGTGCAGTCAGAAGATTATGCACAATCTATCTGTGCATTATCTGCATCCTGTAGGACGTAAGAAAGCCTATTTCCTTCCAAAGTAGGCCAAAATCATGGGCCACTCCAAAAGCAGAGCGGCTGTCTGTATAGATGTTCACACGCAAGTCAGTGCTAAGTTCACACGCTCGTGTCAATGCTATTAGCTCGACTGCTCGAGCCGACTTCTGTGGTATACGAGCTGTCACCACTACTGTCTGAAGTGTCGTAATTGAATATGCAGCTGAAGTTGTGCCATCTGGTAACTTCAAACAAGACCCATCAACCCACAATTCCCCATCTACATCTGAAAGGGGCGTATCTTGCAAATCAACGCGACCCTTTGTCTGTTCCTCAGTAAGGAATATACAATCATGAGACTCCTGTGACTGAGGCTGAGTCGCTGGATATGGTAACAAAGTAGCTGGGTTCAGATTCCCACACCTCTTCAAGGTAATGTGAGGGGCTAACAGTGTCAATTTGTATCCTGTCAAACGAGCACTAGTTAAGTGTTGCGTTTTAGTCTGATTCAAAAGGGCATCAACCGCATGGATTACTAGCACCAACAATTTATGTGACAAAACTATTCCTTCACTTTGACGTATGGACACAGCTGCTGTTGCAACTGAACGGAAGGACCCAGGTAATGCACGAGCAACAGGATCAAGAACCGCCGAAAAATATGCACATGGACGCTGCTTGTCACTGTGTGGCTGCACTAAAACTGACAATGCACACCCATCTTTCTCGTGTACATAGAGTGTAAAAACCTTAGTGTAATCTGGAGTGCCTAACAATGGTGCAGAGCAAAGAGCTTGACGCAACTGACAAAAAGCATTCTGGCATTCAGTCGTCCATGGAAGGGGCATTGGAGTGTCTTTAGTCAAAAGCGCTAACAAGGGTTTAACCATGTGTGAAAAACCTAATATCCATTGCCTACAAAAAGAAGTAAGACCAATAAATGCACAAACATCTTTCTGAGTAGAAGGTACTGGTGTGTCTAAAATTGCTTGAATGCGATCTGGTGTAATTGCACGTCCCTCCTTAGACAGAAGGTGACCTAAGTAGGTAACGTTCGGTCTACAATATTGCAATTTCTTCTGTGATGTTTTATGGTGGTGTGAAGCAAGAAAAGAGAGTAAAGACAAAGTACTTTTTTCACACTGTTCAGGTGTATCGGCTGTCAACAAGATGTCATTGACATATTGTTTGAGAGCCACTCCTTTAGGCAAAGTGAAAGAATCAAGTTGTCATTTCAATGCTTGGCTGTAAATACTAGGACTCTCTATGTACCCTTGAGGAATTTTACAAAATCTGTACGATCGATTATTCAAAGTGAAGCCGAACAAATATCGGCTATCAGGATGAATAGGAATCGAAAAGAAAGCATTTTTCAGATCTATTACAGTAAATCTAGTTGCTGTTGGAAGAACTAAGGTAAGCAGTGTTGTTATGTCAGAAACCACAGGGTATTGTGATACTACAAACTTGTTAACTTCTCGTAAATCAATGATGAATCTGTAAATCCTAGTGTCAGTGTCTTTTTTCAAAATAGGAAGAATAGGACTATTGCAAATGTTATAGGGAACTTCTTCCACAACCCCCACTTCAATTAAATGATGGACAATGCGTACAAGTGCTTCTTCACCTTCTTGAGGAATTCTGTATTATCTGAAAGAAACAGGTTAGTATTAGATTCCTTACCTTAGAATAACCCCAGGCTTCAGTCTGGATCCGGAATCTTTTGCGTAGCAGTACCCCTGCGCGTCGGTAGGTGTATCCTGCGGCTTTGCGTGGTCGGCGTCGTTGGCATCGGGATGACGTTGCAGGAGTACTTAGATGCCGCCCTCGCGCGCTGACGTCAGTTCTTCTTTTTTCTGTGCCAGCAAGTGACGATCCGGAAGAAGTGGTACCCTTTGGACATTTTTTGACTAAACTTGTTCAATCCTTTTGATCTGTTTTTCAAGTCGAATGACTCCAACGGTGCCGGTAGGGATGCCCGGGTTCAAACACTGTGCCGACTGCAACCGACTAATGTCGGTTACCGACCCCCATCGCCGGTGCCTGTATTGCTTAGGGGGACGACCATGTTGACAAGCCGTGCCCCGGCTGCCGGGCCTTGACGTCGAAAGCTAGGTGGGAGAGGTCTCATAAGCGCCTCGAGCTCCGGCAGTCAGCCCCACGCCGCTTGAGGTCCCGGTCCAGGAGAAGCTCGAGGGACCAGTCGCTGGGCCGGAGTGATCACAGCTCGGGAAGCCGACACCACTCGTCGGGCTCCAAGTCCTCAGGTAAGAGGCACAAGAAGTCGTAGAGATGACATCGCTCTTCTGACCCCCCGACGCTCGCAGGACGTGGCCGGGGGTTCGGTTGACACCGCCTGCGCGGCTCCGCCGGAGCCGCAGACGTCGTGGCCTGCTCCATACCCACTGGTCCCTGGGCAGAAGGCAACGCCCGAGGAGATCGATGCCTTTCTCATGGCCATGAGGTTGCTCACTCCACCTTCGGACCCCGCGGTCCCGACTGGGAGCCCAAGCGGGCCGGGTGCTTCGGCCCCAGCGCCGTTGGGTGCTTCAGCCCTGGCGCCGTCGGCGACTTCGGTCCTGACGCCGTAGGGCCCCGCCGGATCTGTCGGATCTGGGTCGCCGCTGGTCGACCTAACGACCCCTCCGCCGGCGGCGACTCCTAGGGTGTTGCCCTCGATGCCGTCCCCGGACGACGTCGTCCCCGATCCCAGCCTCGATCCTGTTCCGGCGTTGGAACGCTGTTGATCGACGCCGCATTCAACGCCGTGAGAAGTTCAATACTTCTATGATCAGGCCCCATCCTTTAAACCTGAGTACCAGGAGATAGAGGGCGAGGCGGATTGGGAGGGGTCTGAGGACCCTCTGGCATGGGGATGCCAGTCTTTTCAGGACTGGGCAGGTGAGCTAGGGGAAGCCAGTGGTTTGGACGCTTCGCCCGACACTGGATTTGTCTCCCCTCCTACCGTGGCTACAGAGGAGGGGGGTTGCCTACATTGTGGTGTTGACAAGGACAGCCGTGGCCTTGGCTCTTGAGCTCCCCGTTGCGGCCGTGAGGACTAACCTCCTCACTGAGGTCCTCAAACCGCAGGCAAGCTCTTCGGAGCCTCTGCTGCCGTTCAATGAGGCCTTAACTGACGTTCTGTTGGGCACTTGGTCCAGGCCCACTACAGGTGCCCCTGTAGATAGGAACATGGCCAGACGCCATCGTCCGGCCCCGGGCGACCCAAGCTTCCTGTCCACCCACCCCACCCGAGAGCCTGGTTATACAGGCCTCTAACTCCCAGACCGCATTTCCGACTGCTCCCCCTGATCGGGAATACAAAAGGTATGAATAGTATGGGAAAAAGATGTTCTCCTCACTTAGTTTGGGGTAGCGGTCGGTCAACACCGCTTGCCTTTTGGGCCGTTATACCCACTCTCTGTGCCACAATGCCTGGAGGAGGCCCGGGTTAAACTCGCCCAAGCCCTTGCTTATGGACATGCCGTTTGATGGCTGTCGCCTCTTTGGCGACTAGGCAGACAGTGCGCTTGAGCACTTAAAAGGACTACAGGGCTACGGCCAAGTCTTTGGGCCTGTCGCCCCGCGCCAGCAGACTTCTGCCTTTCGCTCCTTTTGTGGCCAAGGAAGGGGCACCCCCACACATCCTGCCAGCCACGGGCCGCAGACTAACATCCAGCGCGGCGGCGGACGTGGCAACCGCCGTGGCGGTGCCAGGGGACAACTGTGAGGCCAGTCCACATCCACCCCCGCAGCATCCGCCTCAAAACCTTCCTAGTCCGAGCTTTCAGGCCCATTTAACGCCAGTGAGGGGCAGGGTTGGCCATCACCTCCTCCACTGGCGCAACATCACATCGAACAGGTGGGTGCTGCAAATCGTCCGAAAGGGGCTAATCCCTCCCCTTCGAGGCGACCCCTCCAGCCTTGCCACCGAAGTGTCACCACGTGTCGGAGGATCACTTGAAACTTCTGCAAGAGGAAGTTACGGCCCTCTTGGCCAAGGGGGGCATCTAGTGCGTTCCTGGGCCAGAAGTAGGGTGTGGTTGTTACTCCCACTACTGTCTGGTTCCCAAGAAGGGCAAAGGGGGCCTACACCCTATCTTGGACCTGCGGAACGTCAACGGCTTCCTCCGGAAGGAGAAGTTCAAGATGCTGACTTTGGCTCAGGTCTTAGCTGCCCTAGACCATGGAGACTGGATGGTAGCGTTAGACTTGCAGGACGCATATTTTCACATCCCCGTCCTGCCAGCCCACCGGCGCTACCTGCGGTTAACGGTAGGCCACGAGTGTGAGAAGTTGGCCTGATATATAATGCTCACTAGTTCTAGTGATCACCTTGTATCAGTCCAAACAACCCTTATGGTGATTGGTTGTAAGTCAACTTTATAGACCAGCTATCCTAATGGTAGCATGGACAAAGCAGTCTTAGGCTAAACTCTTTTGGCATGTGAAGCCAGCTGTTTTACCACATATAACCCCTTGAATACCAGATGAAAGGACACCACACAGGTTGTTATGAAAATAAACAATATATTTATTACTAACAAACACCTTTGAACTCTTTATGAGATCAGAGGGCTAAGCACATAACCAGAATCTTAAGAAAAATACAGTAAGTCGCACAAATTACAATGGTGCCCTAGGAGCACGACAAACCATATACTAAGTAAATGGTATAAGGTGAACGATAGAAAAAATGAAGATGCCCAGAGGCTGTAGGATTGCTGGGACTACACTACCCTAACCTTAGGTAAGGAGCAGGAGGCCCACGGAACACGTGTGCAGAGTGTGAACTCACACGCGAGATGCGGTACAAAGTCAATGGGCACGAACAAGTTACAAAATAGGTGAATACAGACAGGTCTGACTGGTTACAACTAAAACTACAGGATACCTGGACACTAGGAGAGTCAATCTACCTATGAGCACCGAAATTCTCTCGTTACCTCACCCACGGGCATGCGTGTGCATAGGTGTGAAAGTGTGTCGGGTTTCCGCGTTGAAGTCAATGGAGCCTTGAAGAAAGATGCTGCAGACGACCAGGAGGAAGATGTCCGGAGTGATCCAAGGGCAGATCGAGGAAGATGGAGACCTGAAAGCAGAGGGGACAATGTTCACAGTCACTAGCCAGTGACCGGAGTGGAACCAGGAAGGAACCAGAGGCTGTCGTTGCGATCAGGTGAAGAGTGGACGCTTGACTCTGCAGCCACGTGGACCAGGAGGTGTCTTCGACGACCAGGATGGAGGCACGAGCTGTCCCACGCAGGCTCTTGCTGTCGGCGGTGTCTGATCCGGATTCAGAGTCAACAGGCCTTGGCAAAGGCAACCCACGTGGTAAGTGGAAATGGCGTCTGGTGCGGACCAGGAGGGTCTGGGGTGCTTCTCCTTTGCAGGGAAGCAAGGGCCAGTCTGGAGCAACCAGACCAGTGGTGTGGATTTCAAGGATCGTCGTCTAGGAGGCCACTAGCCAGCCGGCAAGTGACCAGACAACACGTCGAGCAGCAACCAAGCAAAAGGGCCCCACGCAGATCTCGTGGATGCTGGAGGGCTGGCCTTCGGTGCAGGAGCTGCTCGGGGCTGGGGCTTCTCAATCCCCAAAGCACTTTGCCTCTGAAGTCGTGCTGGAAGCGAAGTGCAGTTTCTACAAGATGGCCGGTCCCACGTGTCTCGTCGCACCCACGGATCTCAGCTGTGCTGCAGATGTAGGTAGAGGTCGGAGAGGTCTGGAAGTCTGGGTCTCGTCAGGCTCTGAAGTCTGGTTCCACCGGGAACAACGACAAAGTGAACCGCTAGGACGCTTGATGGTGCCTGCGGATGCAGGGTGGTCACTCCTTGGCCACAAGGGAGATTTTCTTCAGTCTTCTGTGGAGCAGAACGTCGAAGTCCAGAGTTTCTTCTTTGTAATTTCAATTCAGGATAATCTAATTTGAAATGGGACCAGCTCCTACCTTTATTCTGCTAAAGGGGGCTGTACTGTGACTAGGTCCCTCCCCTGGGTAGGACCAGGAAGGGGGGTGTTTACACCCCCTATCCTTTGTCCGGTTTCATGCCAGAGCTGGGGCTGGAGTGCCCCAGCAACTGGTTTGAACCGGGGTATGCACAGGGACACCTTGTGTGCCCCAGGCATGTCTCATTCCTTTCATCCCTGCCTATCTGGATACACAAAGTCCTGTCTGGGGTGGTGCTAGCACCTCCCCAGGCAGGAAATCCTTTGTCCAGGCCTCCGTTGCTGGAAGGACTCCGAGCAGCAGGAGGTCAGACTTGTGTCTGTGGCACCAGCATCCATTTTGTGATGCTGAGGCTCGGGTTAACTTTAACCGGGGTTCTAGTTACTTACATGTCATGTCCCTCTAAAAGGGTGGAATGCTACCCCCGTCGCCAGAACTGGTGAGGGGGTAGTATTCCAATTCGTATGACACCTTACTCGACATGTTTTGATAATGCTATGCCAAAGTTAGCAATAACTGCGAGGATTATAATGCACTTAAGAGTATATGGTATAGCGTTATCATGGAACAGCTATAAGGACATGGTTCCGAAAGCTGCAGACAGGCTCAGCTCATGCTAGATCACCATCTCACATAATTCCAAGCACTCTGCCTTCAGGAATGATAAGGCCTGCTATAGGAGTGACTTATAGGAGTATATGTGTCCATTTTAGGGTTAGATATAGGTATACTATACCTACAGCAAAGGGTGATTACACCACCTTGCCCCAGCTGTGTTACCAGCCAGTTGTGTCTGTTTAGATGGCTAGCCAGGAGTGGCACAATACATGCTGCAGCCCCTGGTAGGCCTTGGGTACACTTATGCCCTGGGTACCTATGGTACACTGTACAAGGACTTACAAGAGTAACCGAATACCAATTGGTAAATGCACCTAAAATACATGTATGACAATTTAGAGAGAGAACAGCTAGGCTGTGGGTCTGATTAGCAGGCCCACAGCTAGGGAAAGTCGTAAACCAATGAAGCAAAAAGCAAGAATCTGGGGTGACCGTAGGATTGCAGACCCTACTCTCCTACAACGAGCACTTTCAGTTTACTGTGCTCCCCTTGGGCCTTACCAGCACCCCACGGGTGTTCACGAAAGTGATGGCGGTGGCCGCAGCTCATCTGCGCAGATTAGGGGTGTCTGTCTTCCCCTATCTGGATGACTTGTTGTTGAAGGTGGGCTCGCCCCAGACAGTCGTCAGCCACCTCCAGACTACGGCCGACCTACTGCACCTGCTGGGGTTCTCCATCAATGTGCCAAAGTCACACCTGTGTTCCACTCAGAAGCTCCTCTTCATCGGAGCGGTTCTAGACTCAGCACAGTGTCGGGTTTATCCTCCTGAACAGCGGGTTCGGGATACTCAGGCTCTGATTCCGATCTTTCAGCCTTTATCCCGAGTCTCGGTCAGGTTGACTCTGCGGATTCTGGGGCTGATGGCCTCCTGCATCCTTCTGGTGCATTACGCCAGGTGGCGGATGTGGGCTCTGCCGTGGGACATGAAGTTTCAGTGGGCCCAGCATCAGGGCAACTTGTCCAACCATGTCTTGATCTCGGAGGGCACTGCAAGACAGTTGCAGTGGTGGCTCATGGTCCGCGATTGGGTCAGCGGCAGATCCCTCTCCCTACCCCAACCGGAGCACGTTGTTGTGACCAATGCGTCCCTCTTGGGCTCGGGGGGCCATATGGAAGAGGCGGAGATCAGAGGCCTCTGGTCTCCGGCGGAGTCCTGGCTCCACATCAACCTTTTGGAGCTGCGGGCGATCTGGCTTGCACTGAAGGCATTCCTCCCCTCTGTCTGGTTGAGTGTAGTGCAGGTGTTCATGGACAACACCACCGCCATGTGGTACTCCAACAAACCGGGCTGGGTGGGGTTATGGACCCTATGCCAGGAGGCTCTGCGCCTCTGGCAATGGCTGTAACATCAGGGCGTGACCCTGGTGGTTCAACACCTGGCAGGTTCCCTGAAGGCCAGGGCGGACAAACTCAGCTGTCGGTGCATGATGGAACGCGAATGGCTTCTGAACTCGGACGTGGCGCAAGGTCTCTTTCAGCAGTGGGGAGAGCCTTGGTTAGATCTATTCGCCACAGAAGAGAACGCGTAATGTCATCAGTTCTGCGCTTTGGAATTTCCAAGGCGGCACACGCTCGGCGACGCTTTTCGTCGCGAGTGGAGCTGCGGTCTGTTGTACGCCTTTCCGCCTATACCACTCCTGCCCAGAGTGCTGAAGAGGATCAGACTCGACCAGGCCCGAGTTAACCTTGCGGCTCCGGACTGGGCACGAAGATACTGGTATCCCGAGCTACTCAGCATTTCTGTTGATTCCCCGATTTGTCTGCCTCTTCAGGAGGACCTTCTGTCGCAGCAGCAGGGGACGGTCCTCCATCTGAACCTGTCCAGTCTCCACCTCCATGCTTGGAGATTGAGCGGCGACAGTTGAGGCCATTTGACTTCCCTCCTGAAGTTTGTGATGTGATTCTGGCAGCCAGGCGTCCCTCCACAAAGTCGGTATACGCCTGAAGGTGGAACAAATTTGTGGCATGGTCCACAGCAAAGGCGAAGGCTGTGGATCCTCTCTCTGCCCCTCTTTCTGAGGTTCTCCTCTTCCTTCTTTCTCTTGCCCAGCAGGGCTCTGCTCTGGGCACTATCAAGGGCTACCTTTCTGCCCTTTCCGCCTTCTTAAGGCTACCTGATCAGCCTTCTTTGTTCAAGTCCCCGGTTGTTAATAGGTTCTTAAAGGGCATCACTCATATGTTCCCCCCTGTTCCTTTCGAAATGCCTCAGTGGGACTTGAACCTTGTACTTACTTTTTTGATGTGCGCTCCCTTCGAGCAACTTCATAACTGTCCTCTCCGTCTTCTTACACTTAAGACTGCTTTCCTGGTTGCCATCACCTCTGCCAGGACAGTGAGTCAGCTCCAGGCTCTTTTCTCCAAGCCTCCTTTCCTTTCTGTCCATCCGGACAAGGTTGTGTTGCGGACAAGACCCTCTTTCCAGCCCAAGGAAGTCACAGCCTTCCACATCAGGCAGTCTATCACCTTGCCCACCTTCTTTTCGCCTCCGCATCCCTCTAAAGAGGAAGAGCGGCTCCACCGTCTGGACCCAAAACGTGCGCTCTAATTCTATCTGGATCGCACACGCCAGTTCCGAGTGGATGACCAACTCTTTGTTGGTTAAGTGGGCGCTAAGAAGGGACGGGCGGTGCACAAACGGATCATCTCTCGGTGGGTCGTGTTGTGCATCAAGGCATGCTACTCTTTGGCTACTCTTTGGCGTGTGTCGTGGGAGGTTTTAGGTCTCCTACTTTTAAGGGCACGGTGTTAGGCACAGTCATAGACTACATATTCGGGTCAGCGAGAATACTACCAAGAGTTTTAACATATAAGGTGGGGTCTTCCGCCTTTAGTGACCATAATCCTGTGATTTTATAAGTGGCACCGGGGCCCCACCTAAGTTTCTCTGAATCAGCGATTGTGGCTACTGGGCGGGAGGTGACATTAATGGAGCAGGGTAGAAGATTAAAATAGACAAAAGTAGTTCCAGAAACCTTTATGGGGGAAGTCCTGACCAAGGTTGAGAATGAGTTTGCTATTTGCCTGGATAACGCTGATTCGAGTTCTATGATAGTGGGGGCTTTTGATGTTATTTGTAAACAAATTAAAACAGATTTGACGGTAAACAGTCACCCTATAATTAACAACGGGAAAAAATGGTTTGATAGCAATTGCTCAAGAGCACATTCAGCTCTAATAAAACCCTTGAAAGGAAACCCCAGAAATAGGGAGCTTGTGCAGAAGTTAAGGAAGGCATATAACCAGGCCTTCAGGGACAGGAAAACCAGATAAAAAAAGAGGCTTGGGAGAAAATTGTATCCCGTAGGGACTGAGTGATAGTGGGAAATTCTGGTCCACCATTAATGAGCCCTTTTTCTCGGAGGACGAGAATTCTCCACTTGACTGTATCATCCCTGATGATACATGGATTGCTCATTTTGAGAAGATTTATGGGATACAGACAGCAGAGAGCTCCCAAGAGGTGCCTTTGAATTCAGAATTAGCCCCCGGAGTGGTTTTCCAAGAGACAGAAGTGGCAAGAGCTATCGAGAAGACTAGGAAAAACAAGGCGCCAGGTCTGGATGGGGTTCCAGCTGACCTATTTAAAAGTTTCTCGAGTTTTTGGGCCAAGGTTCTGACAAATGTCTTTAATGCCTCGGGGTGAATTCTTACCCTGTACTCTGGTCCAAATCCACCATTATTCCAGTTTTTAAAAAGGGTCAAAGAAATGACCCATCAGGTTATAGGCCTATCTCCCTGATAGATTCGACAGTGAAAATTTTAGGGAGAGTTATCCTAGCGAGGTTGACTGATTGTCTTGATGGGAGAGAGATTTTGTCTAATGCTCAGTATGGCTTTAGAAGTAAAAGGAGCACATTAAATCAATGTCTTAATCTCCAGCTCCTTATTAGCAAATATACCATAGCGAAAGAGGGCTCCCTCTACATGGGGTTTATGGACATCTCAACGGTGTTCGACCAGGTAAACAGGTCGAAGCTTGGCAAATTTTACTTAACATCGGCATTAACTGTTCCTTAGTTAAATTCCTGGCGGACCTTCATTGTGGCTTGTCAGCCTCTATTCGTGTCACTCAGGAAGGGAGATGTACAAGGTATTTTAATTCAGAACGTGGGGTTAGGCAGGGGTGCATTTTGGCCCCCCTACTTTTTACGCTCTATATAAATGCTCTAGTACCCGCCCTGAAGGGAGCTACATTAGACGTACCGCATGTAGGAGAAACCGTTATACCGGTTCTCCTCTACGCAGATGACGCCGTTTTGTTGGCGCGCACTGGTGTGGGTCTAAATAAACTGCTGGACACCTTCGGCAAATTCATGGAGTCTTTAGAACTGAAATAAACGCTAAACAATCTCATATTATGATTGTGGGGGACCACAGTAGGAAAAAACAAAGAACGATATATTTTTTCTGTGGTACTGATGAGGTCAAAAGGGTCCCTGTGTTCACCTATCTAGGGATCTTGTTTGATGTAAAAAGGGGCCTGGGGCCCTCAAATGAAATATAAAAGGAATGTATTTGCCAGATCGACTTCAGCCCTTATGGGATTTTCAAAACGTCTTGGGGCCAGACCCATTGAAGCCATTGTGAAAGTTTATAGGAGCAAGTGCCTAGCACAGGCTACATATGGCTCCGACATTTGGGGGTATAGTACACAATACCACCCAATACAAGTAGTTGAAAATACATTTTTAAGATCTCTGCTGTCGGTACCTCAGTCCACCCCCACTTTTTCTATTCATGCAGAATTAGGGCTGAGTTATGTAACTGACTTATTGAAACTAGCCCCGATAATATGCTGGCTTAAAACCTGGCTCAATCAGGAGATCTCCCTGAACCATATGATTTTAAAAGACTGCCTAGCTCTAGATAAGGTTAGAAAAATACCATGGCTAGTATACATTGAATCCACCCTTGGGCTTTTTTTTAGCACCGCACACCATTAAGAAAGAAGATGTTAATCTGATTGTTAATCTGATAAAAAATGCCATGGCAAACCATCTTTCTTCTGAAAGGGAGGAAGTAGAGCTGAAAAAACCTATGGTAAGAGCGAATTATGGTCTGGTGACCTCACTGGGAATCGAGCCTTATCTGACATTAGTGACACGCCCTTTTCATCGGCATTTACTAACCAGATTCCGACTCAATATAATCCACCTTACACTGGGTGATTTCCCTAAATGGGGAATACCGGAGGATGCTGAACCGTGTAAGTGCGACAATTTTTCTTTACAAGATACCATGCATTTTATAATGTTCTGCGAGTATTATGCAGACATCAGGAAAAAGTATCTGGTACCAGTGTTAAGGGGAGCGGGGTTTGCACAGGTTAGGCCGGCACTCCTTTTTCTGCAGCTTCTGGGAAGTATTAGAACCACTTTTCATGTTGCAAACTTTCTAGTGGCAGCGGTACGTATTAAAGGGACGAAGAAAAGATTAGTTCTTATGGGAGCTGTAGTTTTAGTTCGATAATGAAGGAAGATGTGGTTTGTCTTTTAGTTATTTGTTTATGGTACTGCTTGTTAATTATATTTTTTAGTATTTCGAATAACTTTTTAATGTATTTTTAATGCTTACCTGTGAGAAGTTGGCCTGATATATGATGTCTCCAATTCTGGGGGCACCTTGTATCAGTCCAAACAACCCTTATGGTGTCTGGTTGTAAGTCAACCTTATAGACAAGCTATCCTAATGGTAGCATGGACTAAGCAGCCTTAAAGGCTTAACTTAAGAGGTCGTGTTAAGCGAGCTGTTTTACCAATCACAATCCTGTAATATCAAATGAAAGGACACCACACAAGTTATATATTATAAAAATATATGTATTTATTACTAGAATAATCCTCTGTACTCTTTATGAGTGCAGAGGCACAAGCGTTTAAACAAAAGCACAGTTAAACATAAGAAAATTGCACAATTATGGATGAGGGCGGGTGGCCACTCAAACCATATATTAAGAAAGTGGTATAAGAGATACCAATCGAACAGTGGTTAGGCCTAGGGCCTAGGGAATCGCTGGGAGCAGCCGGGACTAGCAATGCTGAAGTCGGGAAAAGCCCGCGGGATTCAGGTGCAGCGCTTAAAGCACAGGCATGCACCAATGTAAAGTCAATGGTGCGTAAAAGTTATAAAGTTATAGTTTAAGGATACTTCCGCTCAACCTAGAAGGACGAAACTTAAGACACATACACTAGAGGTGTGTACCAGTGTGGGAACACCGGCGTTGCTGAGTTACCTCACCCACAGGAAGCGGGTGCACAGGTGCGAAGTAGTGTTGGGTTTTGTCACGCAGGTTGATGGTGCTTGGAGCTGAAGATGCTGCAGGCGTCGAGATGAGAAGTGTCCGGTGTGATCCAAGGGTGGATTGAAGTTAAAGATGATCTGAAAGCAGAGGGGACAGAGTCTGGGTCACTCAGCAGTGACCAGGGTGGAACCAGGACGGAACCAGCCAATGTCTGGCGCTTTCAGGTCGCTGACGGGTCGCTTCTCTCCGCTGCCACGTGGACTCTCGGGCACTGAGGATGTCCAGGAGTGGATCACGAGCTGTCCCACACAGGCTCTCGCTGTCGGCGGTGTCGGCTTCCGGATTAGAGCAAACAACCCTTGGCAAGGGCAACCCACGCAGGATTCGAAGATGGCGTTGCACTCGGACCAGGAGGGTCAGAGCGGGTGCTCCTTTTCAGGGGAGCGAGGGCAAGTCTGGAGCAACCAGAATCACAAGTTAGTTTTCAAGGTTCGTCGGCACAGGGGCCACAAGCCAACGGGCAAGTGACCGGGCCAACGCGTTGAGCCAAAAGAGGCAGAAGGGCCCCACGCAGCACTCGGTGAGTGTGGAGGGGTGAGCTTCGGTGCAAGAGAGGCTCAGGGCTGGGGCTTCTCAAACCCCAATGCACAGCTTCGAGGGTCACTCGGGGAAGCACGGTCAGCGTCTCCTGGGCTTTCCAAGATGCGGGCCCCACGCTTCAGGTCGCCTCCACTGGTCTCAGCTCTGCATGGACTGTGGATCGGGCTGTTAGAAGGCAGGCACGCTTGGTCTTGTCGAACTCTGTCGCTCGAGTTCCGGCGGGAACTGTAACAAAGCAAACGTCGAGGTGCTGGATGGTGCCTGTTTGCACAGGGTGGTCACTCCTTGACCACAAGGGAGATTCTTCAGTCTTCTACGTCGAGTAGGATGTCGAAGGGTCCAGAGTTTCGTTTCATAAGTTTCAGTCAGGATAATCTGAGTGCTTTGGCACTGCTCCCATTCTTATACCAATCTTGGGGGCTGGATTACCTGCTAGGTCCCTCCTATGGGTGGGACCCAGGAAGGGGGTGGTTACACTCCTTTCCCTTTGTCCAGGGTCACGCTGGGACTGGGGCTGGTGTGCCCCAGAACCGGTTTGACCGGATTATGCAAGGGAAAGCCTTGTGCGCCCCAGGCACTGTCTGGTTTCTTTCAAACCTCCCTGCTACAATCCACTATCTCCTGTCTGGGGTGGTGTGACACCTCCCCGCGACAGGAAAGCCTTTGTCCAGGTCTCCTCGGCTGAGTTTCGGTCAGCAGCAGGAGGTCAGACTCGTGTCTGTGGCAGAAGCGTCCATTTTGTGATGCTGAGGCTCTTTTAAAATCAACCGCGTTTCAGTAAAGTAACATGTCTTCTCCCTCTAGAGGGGTGGAATGCTATCCCCGTCGACAGGACTGTCGAGGGGATAGTATTCCAAATTGTGTCTTCATGTTCTAAGTGGAAGTACCTGGAGAGACCATCTGCATTACCATGGTCAGTCCCTGGGCGGTGCTCCACTGTAAAGTCCATCCCCTGTAGGGAAATGGACCACCTGAGCAGTTTGGGATTTTCACCCTTCATCTGATTTAGCCACAAGAGGGGCTTATGGTCTGTCTGAATTTTGAAGTGAGTTCCAAACAAGTATGGCCTCAACTTCTTCAGGGCCCAAACCACAGCAAAGGCCTTCCTCTCAATAGCTGACCAACGTTTCTCCCTGGGGGTCAGCCTTCTGCTAATAAAAGCAATGGGCTGGTCTTGACCATCTGTATTCAGTTGTGAAAGCACAGCTCCCACCCCCAACTCAGAAGCATCTGTCTGTACAATGAACTGTTTGGAGTAGTCAGGACTCTTCAGGATAGGTGCAGGGCACATGGCCTTCTTCAGGTCATCAAATGCCTTTTGACAGCTAACTGTCCACTGAACCTTTTTTGGCATCTTCTTGGATGTCAAGTCATTTAATGGTGTCACTATGGACCCATAGTTCTCCACAAACTTTCTGTAATACCCAGTCAGGCCCAAGAAGGCTCTGACTTGTGTCTGAGTAGTTGGAGGAGCCCAGTCCTGTATGGTCTGGATCTTGCTCTCCAGTGGTTGGACCTGACCCCCACCTACTAGGTGGCCCAGGTACATAACCTTGCTCTGCCCTATCTGGCACTTGGTAGCCTTGATAGTCAGGCCTGCCTTTTGCAGGGCGTCCAGAACCTTCTTCAGGTGGATCAGGTGATCCTCCCAATTGGAGCTAAAGACAGCAATATCATCTAGATATGCTGCACAAAAGTCATCCAACCCAGCAAGGACTTGATTCACCAACCTTTGGAAGGTGGCAGGTGCATTCTTCAAACCAAAGGGAATTACCACAAACTGATAATGTCCACTAGGGGTAGAGAATGCTGTTTTGGCTTTTGACTCTTCAGCTAACCTGATCTGCCAATAGCCAGCTGTCAAATCAAATGTGCTCAGAAACTTGGCAGAAGCCAATTTATTAATTAGCTCATCTGCTAGTGTAATGGGATGTGCATCTGTCCTAGTGACAGCATTGAGACCTCTGTAGTCCACACAAAACCTCATTTCTATCTTTCCATCTTTGGTATGAGGTTTTGGCACAAGGACTACTGGGCTGGCCCATGGACTCTCCGATGGCTCAATCACTCCAAGCTCAAGCATCTTTTGCACCTCAGCCTTTATACAATCCCTGACATGGTCAGGTTGCCTGTAGATCTTATTCTTCACAGGCAGACTGTCACCAGTGTCCACCTCATGGGTGCACCAGTTAGTTTGACTGGGTGTGAGTGAAAACATATGTCTGTTGGCCTGCAACACCTGTCTCCAATCATCAGAGAATCTACTAGGTGAAACAAAGTCACTCAACGAAATCTTAAATTGGTGTGTCAATTTCAAGAGCTCAACCGGGCCATAAATTTCATAGTCAGTTTTGTCCCATGCTATACCACCAGGTATGGGGATGGCTGTGATGTTCACTGATGACAGTTCTCTTTTTTCAATGTGTGATGATCTGTGTGGTTTCAGGACCAAGTTGATGTTCTGACTTGCTGTGTCCATTGTACTATGTTTTCCATCAATAAATCTACCCAAACTTAAAACCAAGATGAGCCACACAAAGAGCAAAAGTACGCCTAACACAATCCACAATTTAATCCATTGAGGAGTTAGATATATTTCTTTGAGTTGATGAAAGAGTTCTTTTACTTTTTCTTTGAATGTTTTCGTTGCTGGCTTGTCTCCATGTTCACTTGGATCATCGGAAAAATCATCAAAGTTGATATAATAGCCAGATGCAGTTCTGTCAATTGGTGGGATTGCTTCCGAATTTCCATTGATCTTTGATTTTCTTTAGTTACATTTGTATAGTCCGAAGCTACATCGTTGTAGACTGGTGTTTCTTGTTGAACTGTGGCAATTTGGGTCTCAAGAGGCACAAGTTCCATGGCTTTGTTACATAGTCCTTTCTTAATCACCGTAGGTTTATCAAATGTGATTAGTCTCTTAGTTTGAACCTCTTGGATTGTAGCAAGATTTGGTCTTCTGCTATTTCTTGGGAGTCCACTGGGCCTACTACTTATTATTGGCCACATGGTTGTGGTTTCACCAGGTCGATTGATACAACTCGGTTCTCCTTTTTACCAGCAAGAGGCGGTAGCACTACTGATCTTGTTCCGCTGACAGCTAAGACAGGTACTGCTTTTCTGTAAGAAGGCCCAAATTCCTTCTTTACCGCAATCTTTTCTCTGACCAGATTCCAAATCTTTGGAATCCAGACAGGTCTTCCTGGGACAGGTGGTTTTTCTTCAGTGGTAGTTGGCTTTAATTTTTCGTTACTCAGTCTTTTTCTTGTTTCATTTAAGTCCTGTAAAACAGCCAAACGATCTTTGATATCAAAAGCTTTTTGTTGCACCACTGAAGTTTAACAATCTAAGTCCTGAATAAGCATTCTAATACCAAATAAAAGTTCATACGGGCTGACACCTCCTAGAGAATTTCTTGGCATATTATTAAGACTACGTTGGACACTTGTTAGATGTTTGACCCACCCTTCACCCGAACCTAATACCCTCGCTGTTATAGATTGCTTTATGTCCCGGTTTTTTCTTTCCACAACCGCATTTCCCTCAGAATGAAAGGGAGAAGAGTACTGCAATGCAATCCCATGCTGGCCATGGCCTCCTTGTAAGCCCGAGAGCTAAACGCAGGACCCTGGTCAGAATGTAGCATGCCAATTGCGTATGTTCCGATAAAGACTCGCAAATCTTTTATAACAGTTCTGGCGTCAGCCGAGCGCTGGGGCCACATCCAAATGAATCCTGTCTTAATTTTTATGGGACCGCATTTGTCCGTTCGGACGTCTGCGCATAGTTAGCCTGATGCTTTCCAATAGTGGTCTCTGGGCTGGTGTATGGTCCGGTTCACAACTGCGATCTCTGTTGCAGTCCTCACAATTCATTGCAAATTTATAAAGTTCTACACTCATCCCCGGCCACCAGTACTGAGATTGTAGTTCTATTAGAGATTTCATGATCTCTTCGTGCCTCAGACCCAATCCCATATGTGCTTCTTGTATCAAGAAGACTCTCCGGTACGTGTTTGGAATAACTCTATCTCCCACTCCAGGGATTTGAACAAACAGAACGGAGTTCGCATCAATTATGTATGTATTACTGAGTGGATAGTTTAGAGGTATTGCCGCATAATTGCCTTCCATTGAGACTTTTACTGGAAGTAGTGTTTCGCCATCTATTTGTGTTTTCGTACGCTTTTTTATAACTACAGAAGCCGAGTGATCAGCCGCCGCTGTGGCTTTACCAGCCAATGAATTCCCTGCAACGTGAACGCCATCACGTTGAAGACTCTGCGTATGTATCACGTGAGTCTTTTGTAATTCTTTCTGCAAAAGAACTACTTGTTCCCATAGTTTTTTGTTTTATTGTGGCACCTGTCTCATCTTTGTAACTGTTTTTTATCCAGGTCTGCATGGAATTATTGTAAGATCGGACGCAGTACTGCGAATCGCACACTATCAGTGTCGGGAATTCGCGATCGGCATTTTCAAGCGCCATTTTTAGGGATCTTATTTCAGCTCGCTGAGCTGAACAGTTTCTGAGTGATTCCATTTTAGTGACCATTGGTCTGAATTTGCCTACACGCCAGCGACCTTTAACAATCGCACATGCTGCATTGTAAATCTGTTTTTCCACAACGTAGTGTTGTGAAAATCTGTCCGTGTAGATAACACAGGTGTATTGTTCCAGAGGCAGAATTTCAATCGGCAGAGGACATTCATGTTCGTATTCTAGATTTTCTAGTTTTTTCATTTTTGGATCAAAATAGTGTTTCACGTCTTCTGCAGTAAGAGAATTTTCCCATTTTATCCATTCTGGATCTAATGCCACATCACTTAGATTGTGTGGGCTTGTTAATGCTTCCATGGATGATTCTGTAGTTAACACATATATCCTTTTGCCTTGCGCTAGGGCTCTTTCTTTTGCTACAGAAGTTTGAACCGCAGTTAGAATTTTTTCTGTTGAACTGAATTTCATTTCAGCTTGTGTGTACAAATGTAGGCTATTGGTACCGTTTCTCCCTCATTAGAGGTCAGGTATGTGAATCCGCATCTTCCTGGGATGACTCGGATTACAAGGTTGCGTTCATTTGCGCGTGTTTGCAGTTTTGTTTTAGTTAACATATCTGTCTGTAATGATCTTAATATCTCTGTGTGTTCTTGAGTCCAATTAATTGATTTAAAATCTGGTTTTATTAGTTCGTATAGAGGTTTAACCCTCTCTGCATAATTTAAAATGTATGTTCTTCCAAAATTCAGGAAACCTAGTATTGATTGCAGGTTTTTCAGCGTTTTTGGAGCCTGGAGCACAGCACATTTCTCTAAAAAGTTGTCTGCCAAGCTTTTGCCTTCACTTGATAATTCATATCCTAAAAATAGGACTGTTAAATTGGCAATTCTTGATTTTTTTAAATTAAATGTGTACCCTTCAAAAGCGAACCCAAGTATTATGGTGTCTTTTCAAGTGAGTCTCCAGGTCATCATCTGTAAGATAGATGTCGTAGACATAAGATAATGCCTCATCATCATAAATTTGTAGTAACTCTGTTACCCTTGCTGAAAATAATCCTGGGCTGTTCTTGAATCCCTGTGGGAGACAACAAAATTGTTTTTGCAACCCCATTATTGAGAAAGCGGTGAAATACCTACTTTCAGGTGCAATGTTCTGACAGAAGAATCCATTAGAGATATCTAATGTCGTTTTATATTTTTTGCGCACGATGTTATTCATTAGTGCTGCACTGTGTGAGTTTTGGACTGCAAAGGTTTTACAGCAGGAGTTTAGATGTCTGTAGTCCAAAACTAGACTATATGACTCGTCTGGCTTGGAGACAGGAAACAAAGGATTGTTCATTTGTGAGGTGCATGTTTCAATCACCGCCTAATATTCAAGATCTCTTTTACTTGTTTTTTAGCTTCTTGCTTTACAGGATACTGCCTTTGTGCAGTAGGTTGTTTTTTTTACTGGATTTTATGGTGAGGAGAATCCTCATCCCATCCTACATGATTTTTATATAATGCTGGGGCTTGGGCCACTGCCCATTTTCTAGCAAGTGTCTATTTTTTATGTATTGGAATGAGATTTGAGAAGGCAGGCATAATCATTTATTCGCCATGTGGGCACTCCCTGACAAACTCTGGTGGCCAGTCTTTTTCTGCTAGGATGTCATAGCCTTTCGATAGATTCTCCCAAAAGAGACCTTTTATTTTCCTTGTTTTATCTTCCTCTATACGCAATGTTATTTCATATAGTTTATGGGTGACGCTCACTCGGGTGTCTGCAGTTTCCACTTGAATGTATTAATTCGTGTCCACTGTCTCCAGAAGATTCATCAGGATCTTGCGAGCTATGCTCACTTTTGCTGCGCTGTCTAGCATTGTCTGGGCCCACTCTCCGTTTTTCAGTTGTGTCCTCAGGATTCTCAGCATGTTTTATTTTAATACTTGCTTCCTTCTTTCTTGGAAATTGTGATTTTTATATTTGATTAGCAGTTCTTTGTCTTTGGACTTGACGTGCTCTTCTTTATGTTCTGACCGTCCTCTTCTTTCCGATTTCTTTGAGGAAGTCTGAAAAGATCGAGAGGAACGTGTTTCAATATCTTGATATCTGTCAGGTTTTCTCAGATTGTCCCTATTTCTAAGGTTATATCTTTTCTCAGAGGGCTCCCTTTGGGGAGACATGCCCCCCCCCCTCTCTGGAGGATCTATTTCTCCGTTGGGGAGACCTTCCTCTGGACTGAAATTGTTTTTCTTTGGGAGTGGTTTGTTTGTTACCTTCCCAGTTCTTCTTTTGAGAATTGAGATTATTTTTAATGAAGGTTTTTTCAGGATTTTCAATTAGTTGGGGTTTTACTGGTTTACCACCCAATGTTAATTGAACTAAAACCCTATAGACTCTTGTTAATTCTTTTATTTTAACTAAGAGTTCTTCATTAGACATTTTATCAATGTCGGGATTTGGTGTGTAGCTGGCTAGAACCGGCCATGTGGCTCCTAGTCTACCTAGTGGACCAAGCCTGGTAATGTGATTTTGATGTTTTAGGGTGCCATTAAACAAGAGCAGGTGCTCTTGATACGTTAGTGGAGTTTCAACTTCCTCGAAAGGAGAGTATTCCTCTGGAGCTTCGGCTATTTTATAGTAGTGGAACTCATGTGTTACAGCATGTGCTGCTGGAAAGTTTATCCAGGTATAGAATACCTCTGTCTGCCGAAATTCATGTGCCTCTACCACAAGTACGACCGTACCACCTCTTGATGTTACTCCATTTTCTATAAGTTTTATAGTTATGGTTTTTCATATATTGACCGGGATGATTATTGCATCCGCGTCGGTATTTTGGACAGTTGTGTCGTCCGCTGCGAGTTGAGCTGCAAGTCTAACTCTCTCCCTTTGTCCCTTTCTGACATTTTTACTGACTGAAAGTTTCTTTGTTGTGGATCAAGTTTCAAGGAAACAAAGATTAGGTGCACAATATTTTGGAACAATGTATCCTTCAACGTTGACTATACCGTAAACTAATACATAGGATTCTCATCCTACTAAGTTCTGGTGGATATTTAACCTTTCACCCACTCCAGACGTCTATTGGAGTTTTTATGGGAAAAAGGGGTCTGTGTCAAAGAGCACGACTGAGTTACTCTAGTATCTTGCGTTAGATTATCGCCTTACCAAACGTTGGGCGCCATGTAGTGTAGTTCCTATTTTCCCAATAGGCTCTGCGCATTGGAATAACATAAACGATAGTTTAGACGTAGGACTGAGGTCGACTAGGTCTCTATTGAATATGTTAGACTTAATTTAGGTTTGCCAGCTAGATCAGAGGTCACTAGAAACTTTCTCGAATGAACAGGGAGGAATGAACTTCCCTGATTAGACAAGAAGGGATTCAGCTTCTGACAACTGCATAAACATGACAACTTTGCTCCCCCAGAATAAGGAGTATATCTCCAGAGTCGTGTGAAAACAATAGATAGCTATTTCACTCAGTCAGTTGTGCATACTTAGTTTCACCAGAGTGCAGAGAAATAGAGAGACAGGTGTTTTCAATAAAAAGGTGTTATGTATTGAACAGTCTTCTTTCTCATGCAAGGGAAATGAATTGCTATCATTGCAATACTTGTTATAAAGTAAAGTGCGTACAGTAAAAGGAGTATTACGAAATAATACTGTAAAAGCATTGATATGGTTTCTGAGCCATATGATACTTAAAAGGTATAAAATATATACAGTTACATACAAAGATAAAAGCTTGACTAAACATACTCAACTGGTGCTTCTAAATACGCCTACCCCAGTGTACCTAACCTAAGCCTAGTACGTGGGAAGGAGTAGATGGGCTGCAGTTTAAGTTAAGTTAGTTTTTGTCAAGTATCGGACCCAAGAATTCTCTAAGGATCTAATCAGCTCCGTACCTTGGTTTTTAGAATGGAGGAGGTCTTGTATCTCACTCTCAGGACTCGATCTCCCAGTAACCCGCGAGAGTGACTGGAAACACCGGAGCTGGATTTTCTCGGTAGGAGAAAAAGACAGCGTATTTCTCAGTGTGTCAAATGGGAAGGACGGCTTCCTTCGGCACTCGCATCAGCTGGGCTTCGGATAAGTAGATAGCCGCTCTGCTCCAAACCACCGTGTGTTGCTTAAGGCAAATGCTGGTATATTTATACCTGGAAGGTGCCGTTTTTGACGTAAGGTTGGACATAAGACGTCAATTAAAGATGTCACTAAGAACTGACCGTTCTTTCAGTGCTTGCAGGAGTTCTAAGACAAATCAAAACAAAAGCACGGGGAATTCTCAGGTTGCTGGAGGTTTGGTATGTTGTAAGAACTCGTTCTTTCTAGGAGTCTAAGGAAGTAGCCTTGCCGCATTTGGTTTGCATTGGCTATTACTAAATATGAAATATTTAATTAGGGTCCTAGATAAAACACAACAGTGCATCAGGCCATTTCAAAGACGTGGAAGCCAGTATTTTTGCTAATTTCAACTTCAAAGTAGCATTATACCTCTCCACTAATCCTTCTGATTGTAAGTTGAAGACTGCATGTCACTTCTGTTTGATCCCTAATCCTTTCAGAACATGCTCAACAACTTGCTCGATATAATGAGGACCGTTGTCACTCCATAAAAGTTTACAAACAACAAATCTAGGGACGAATTCCTTTAAAAGCACCTTTGCTGTGGTGAGAGCCGTATTATCCTTTGTAGGGTATGCCTCTATCCATTTACTGAAGGCACATACCACCACTAGAACATACTTCAAGTTATTGCAGCGTTCAAGTTGGATATAATCCATTTGCAAAACTTCAAAAGGTGCATTTGGTGTAGGAAACCCTCCTGTAGGAGTCTGTGTCCCTTTTCCTGGATTGTACTGCCAACATATCAAACAGGACTGTACTATTCTCTTAGCTGTGCTGGCAATTTCTGAATGCTCCCAAACTTGCGTAAGCAATTTCATCACTGCGGAAGCTCCAGCATGTGCCATCTGAACCATAGGCTGTAAAAAGGCTATAGACAGTTTCCACTTATCCATTTATTTTTTTCGCCAACAGCCCTCATCATCTAACATTCCCTCTTCGGACCATTGCTCAAGTTCTTCCACAGAAGCAGATTTCTGTATGTCTAGCACTTCTTGTCTAGAATCATGCCAACGTTCAGCTTGTGACTTCACTACGTACATAGATGTAGTCACTTTCTTGTGTGCGCTACACTTCACAATAGCTATTTTCTTTGGATATGTCAGTGCAGTCAGAAGATTATGCACAATCTATCTGTGCATTATCTGCATCCTGTAGGACGTAAGAAAGCCTATTTCCTTCCAAAGTAGGCCAAAATCATGGGCCACTCCAAAAGCAGAACGGCTGTCTGTATAGATGTTCACACGCAAGTCAGTGCTAAGTTCACACGCTCGTGTCAATGCTATTAGCTCGACTGCTCGAGCCGACTTCTGTGGTATACGAGCTGTCACCACTACTGTCTGAAGTGTCGTAATTGAATATGCAGCTGAAGTTGTGCCATCTGGTAACTTCAAACAAGACCCATCAACCCACAATTCCCCATCTACATCTGAAAGGGGCGTATCTTGCAAATCAACGCGACCCTTTGTCTGTTCCTCAGTAAGGAATATACAATCATGAGACTCCTGTGACTGAGGCTGAGTCGCTGGATATGGTAACAAAGTAGCTGGGTTCAGATTCCCACACCTCTTCAAGGTAATGTGAGGGGCTAACAGTGTCAATTTGTATCCTGTCAAACGAGCACTAGTTAAGTGTTGCGTTTTAGTCTGATTCAAAAGGGCATCAACCGCATGGATTACTAGCACCAACAATTTATGTGACAAAACTATTCCTTCACTTTGACGTATGGACACAGCTGCTGTTGCAACTGAACGGAAGGACCCAGGTAATGCACGAGCAACAGGATCAAGAACCGCTGAAAAATATGCACATGGACGCTGCTTGTCACTGTGTGGCTGCACTAAAACTGACAATGCACACCCATCTTTCTCGTGTACATAGAGTGTAAAAACCTTAGTGTAATCTGGAGTGCCTAACAATGGTGCAGAGCAAAGAGCTTGACGCAACTGACAAAAAGCATTCTGGCATTCAGTCGTCCATGGAAGGGGCATTGGAGTGTCTTTAGTCAAAAGCGCTAACAAGGGTTTAACCATGTGTGAAAAACCTAATATCCATTGCCTACAAAAAGAAGTAAGACCAATAAATGCACGAACATCTTTCTGAGTAGAAGGTACTGGTGTGTCTAAAATTGCTTGAATGCGATCTGGTGTAAGTGCACGTCCCTCCTTAGACAGAAGGTGACCTAAGTAGGTAACGTTCGGTCTACAATATTGCAATTTCTTCTGTGATGTTTTATGGTGGTGTGAAGCAAGAAAAGAGAGTAAAGACAAAGTACTTTTTTCACACTGTTCAGGTGTATCGGCTGTCAACAAGATGTCATTGACATATTGTTTGAGAGCCACTCCTTTAGGCAAAGTGAAAGAATCAAGTTTTCATTTCAATGCTTGGCTGTAAATACTAGGACTCTCTATGTACCCTTGAGGAATTTTACAAAATCTGTACGATCGATTATTCAAAGTGAAGCCGAACAAATATCGGCTATCAGGATGAATAGGAATCGAAAAGAAAGCATTTTTCAGATCTATTACAGTAAATCTAGTTGCTGTTGGAAGAACTAAGGTAAGCAGTGTTGTTATGTCAGAAACCACAGGGTATTGTGATACTACAAACTTGTTAACTTCTCGTAAATCAATGATGAATCTGTAAATCCTAGTGTCAGTGTCTTTTTTCAAAATAGGAAGAATAGGACTATTGCAAATGTTATAGGGAACTTCTTCCACAACCCCCACTTCAATTAAATGATGGACAATGCGTACAAGTGCTTCTTCACCTTCTTGAGGAATTCTGTATTATCTGAAAGAAACAGGTTAGTATTAGATTCCTTACCTTAGAATAACCCCAGGCTTCAGTCTGGATCCGGAATCTTTTGCGTAGCAGTACCCCTGCGCGTCGGTAGGTGTCGCCTGCGGCTTTGCGTGGTCGGCGTCGTTGGCATCGGGATGACGTTGCAGGAGTACTTAGATGCCGCCCTCGCGCGCTGACGTCAGTTCTTCTTTTTTCTGTGCCAGCAAGTGACGATCCGGAAGAAGTGGTACCCTTTGGACATTTTTTGACTAAACTTGTTCAATCCTTTTGATCTGTTTTTCAAGTCGAATGACTCCAACGGTGCCGGTAGGGATGCCCGGGTTCAAACACTGTGCCGACTGCAACCGACTAATGTCGGTTACCGACCCCCATCGCCGGTGCCTGTATTGCTTAGGGGGACGACCATGTTGACAAGCCGTGCCCCTGCTGCCGGGCCTTGACGTCGAAAGCTAGGTGGGAGAGGTCTCATAAGCGCCTCGAGCTCCGGCAGTCAGCCCCACGCCGCTTGAGGTCCCGGTCCAGGAGAAGCTCGAGGGACCAGTCGCTGGGCCGGAGTGATCACAGCTCGGGAAGCCGACACCACTCGTCGGGCTCCAAGTCCTCAGGTAAGAGGCACAAGAAGTCGTAGAGATGACATCGCTCTTCTGACCCCCCGACGCTCGCAGGACGTGGCCGGGGGTTCGGTTGACACCGCCTGCGCGGCTCCGCCGGAGCCGCAGACGTCGTGGCCTGCTCCATACCCACTGGTCCCTGGGCAGAAGGCAACGCCCGAGGAGATCGATGCCTTTCTCATGGCCATGAGGTTGCTCACTCTACCTTCGGACCCCGCGGTCCCGACTGGGAGCCCAAGCGGGCCGGGTGCTTCGGCCCCAGCGCCGTTGGGTGCTTCAGCCCTGGCGCCGTCGGCGACTTCGGTCCTGACGCCGTAGGGCCCCGCCGGATCTGTCGGATCTGGGTCGCCGCTGGTCGACCTAACGACCCCTCCGCCGGCGGCGACTCCTAGGGTGTTGCCCTCGATGCCGTCCCCGGACGACGTCGTCCCCGATCCCAGCCTCGATCCTGTTCCGGCGTTGGAACGCTGTTGATCGACGCCGCATTCAACGCCGTGAGAAGTTCAATACTTCTATGATCAGGCCCCATCCTTTAAACCTGAGTACCAGGAGATAGAGGGCGAGGCGGATTGGGAGGGGTCTGAGGACCCTCTGGCACGGGGATGCCAGTCTTTTCAGGACTGGGCAGGTGAGCTAGGGGAAGCCAGTGGTTTGGACGCTTCGCCCGACACTGGATTTGTCTCCCCTCCTACCGTGGCTACAGAGGAGGGGGGTTGCCTACATTGTGGTGTTGACAAGGACAGCCGTGGCCTTGGCTCTTGAGCTCCCCGTTGCGGCCGTGAGGACTAACCTCCTCACTGAGGTCCTCAAACCGCAGGCAAGCTCTTCGGAGCCTCTGCTGCCGTTCAATGAGGCCTTAACTGACGTTCTGTTGGGCACTTGGTCCAGGCCCACTACAGGTGCCCCTGTAGATAGGAACATGGCCAGACGCCATCGTCCGGCCCCGGGCGACCCAAGCTTCCTGTCCACCCACCCCACCCGAGAGCCTGGTTATACAGGCCTCTAACTCCCAGACCGCATTTCCGACAGCTCCCCCTGATCGGGAATACAAAAGGTATGAATAGTATGGGAAAAAGATGTTCTCCTCACTTAGTTTGGGGTAGCGGTCGGTCAACACCGCTTGCCTTTTGGGCCGTTATACCCACTCTCTGTGCCACAATGCCTGGAGGAGGCCCGGGTTAAACTCGCCCAAGCCCTTGCTTATGGACATGCCGTTTGATGGCTGTCGCCTCTTTGGCGACTAGGCAGACAGTGCGCTTGAGCACTTAAAAGGACTACAGGGCTACGGCCAAGTCTTTGGGCCTGTCGCCCCGCGCCAGCAGACTTCTGCCTTTCGCTCCTTTTGTGGCCAAGGAAGGGGCACCCCCACACATCCTGCCAGCCACGGGCCGCAGACTAACATCCAGCGCGGCGGCGGACGTGGCAACCGCCGTGGCGGTGCCAGGGGACAACTGTGAGGCCAGTCCACATCCACCCCCGCAGCATCCGCCTCAAAACCTTCCTAGTCCGAGCTTTCAGGCCCATTTAACGCCAGTGACGGGCAGGGTTGGCCATCACCTCCTCCACTGGCGCAACATCACATCGAACAGGTGGGTGCTGCAAATCGTCCGAAAGGGGCTAATCCCTCCCCTTCGAGGCGACCCCTCCAGCCTTGCCACCGAAGTGTCACCACGTGTCGGAGGATCACTTGAAACTTCTGCAAGAGGAAGTTACGGCCCTCTTGGCCAAGGGGGGCATCTAGTGCGTTCCTGGGCCAGAAGTAGGGTGTGGTTGTTACTCCCACTACTGTCTGGTTCCCAAGAAGGGCAAAGGGGGCCTACACCCTATCTTGGACCTGCGGAACGTCAACGGCTTCCTCCGGAAGGAGAAGTTCAAGATGCTGACTTTGGCTCAGGTCTTAGCTGCCCTAGACCATGGAGACTGGATGGTAGCGTTAGACTTGCAGGACGCATATTTTCACATCCACGTCCTGCCAGCCCACCGGCGCTACCTGCGGTTAACGGTAGGCCACGAGTGTGAGAAGTTGGCCTGATATATAATGCTCACTAGTTTTAGTGATCACCTTGTATCAGTCCAAACAACCCTTATGGTGATTGGTTGTAAGTCAACTTTATAGACCAGCTATCCTAATGGTAGCATGGACAAAGCAGTCTTAGGCTAAACTCTTTTGGCATGTGAAGCCAGCTGTTTTACCACATATAACCCCTTGAATACCAGATGAAAGGAAACCACACAGGTTGTTATGAAAATAAACAATATATTTATTACTAACAAACACCTTTGAACTCTTTATGAGATCAGAGGGCTAAGCACATAACCAGAATCTTAAGAAAAATACAGTAAGTCGCACAAATTACAATGGTGCCCTAGGAGCACGACAAACCATATACTAAGTAAATGGTATAAGGTGAACGATAGAAAAAATGAAGATGCCCAGAGGCTGTAGGATTGCTGGGACTACACTACCCTAACCTTAGGTAAGGAGCAGGAGGCCCACGGAACACGTGTGCAGAGTGTGAACTCACACGCGAGATGCGGTACAAAGTCAATGGGCACGAACAAGTTACAAAATAGGTGAATACAGACAGGTCTGACTGGTTACAACTAAAACTACAGGATACCTGGACACTAGGAGAGTCAATCTACCTATGAGCACCGAAATTCTCTCGTTACCTCACCCACGGGCATGCGTGTGCATAGGTGTGAAAGTGTGTCGGGTTTCCGCGTTGAAGTCAATGGAGCCTTGAAGAAAGATGCTGCAGACGACCAGGAGGAAGATGTCCGGAGTGATCCAAGGGCAGATCGAGGAAGATGGAGACCTGAAAGCAGAGGGGACAATGTTCACAGTCACTAGCCAGTGACCGGAGTGGAACCAGGAAGGAACCAGAGGCTGTCGTTGCGATCAGGTGAAGAGTGGACGCTTGACTCTGCAGCCACGTGGACCAGGAGGTGTCTTCGACGACCAGGATGGAGGCACGAGCTGTCCCACGCAGGCTCTTGCTGTCGGCGGTGTCTGATCCGGATTCAGAGTCAACAGGCCTTGGCAAAGGCAACCCACGTGGTAAGTGGAAATGGCGTCTGGTGCGGACCAGGAGGGTCTGGGGTGCTTCTCCTTTGCAGGGAAGCAAGGGCCAGTCTGGAGCAACCAGACCAGTGGTGTGGATTTCAAGGATCGTCGTCTAGGAGGCCACTAGCCAGCCGGCAAGTGACCAGACAACACGTCGAGCAGCAACCAAGCAAAAGGGCCCCACGCAGATCTCGTGGATGCTGGAGGGCTGGCCTTCGGTGCAGGAGCTGCTCGGGGCTGGGGCTTCTCAATCCCCAAAGCACTTTGCCTCTGAAGTCGTGCTGGAAGCGAAGTGCAGTTTCTACAAGATGGCCGGTCCCACGTGTCTCGTCGCACCCACGGATCTCAGCTGTGCTGCAGATGTAGGTAGAGGTCGGAGAGGTCTGGAAGTCTGGGTCTCGTCAGGCTCTGAAGTCTGGTTCCACCGGGAACAACGACAAAGTGAACCGCTAGGACGCTTGATGGTGCCTGCGGATGCAGGGTGGTCACTCCTTGGCCACAAGGGAGATTTTCTTCAGTCTTCTGTGGAGCAGAACGTCGAAGTCCAGAGTTTCTTCTTTGTAATTTCAATTCAGGATAATCTAATTTGAAATGGGACCAGCTCCTACCTTTATTCTGCTAAAGGGGGCTGTACTGTGACTAGGTCCCTCCCCTGGGTAGGACCAGGAAGGGGGGTGTTTACACCCCCTATCCTTTGTCCGGTTTCATGCCAGAGCTGGGGCTGGAGTGCCCCAGCAACTGGTTTGAACCGGGGTATGCACAGGGACACCTTGTGTGCCCCAGGCATGTCTCATTCCTTTCATCCCTGCCTATCTGGATACACAAAGTCCTGTCTGGGGTGGTGCTAGCACCTCCCCAGGCAGGAAATCCTTTGTCCAGGCCTCCGTTGCTGGAAGGACTCCGAGCAGCAGGAGGTCAGACTTGTGTCTGTGGCACCAGCATCCATTTTGTGATGCTGAGGCTCGGGTTAACTTTAACCGGGGTTCTAGTTACTTACATGTCATGTCCCTCTAAAAGGGTGGAATGCTACCCCCGTCGCCAGAACTGGCGAGGGGGTAGTATTCCAATTCGTATGACACCTTACTCGACATGTTTTGATAATGCTATGCCAAAGTTAGCAATAACCGCGAGGATTATAATGCACTTAAGAGTATATGGTATAGCGTTATCATGGAACAGCTATAAGGACATGGTTCCGAAAGCTGCAGACAGGCTCAGCTCATGCTAGATCACCATCTCACATAATTCCAAGCACTCTGCCTTCAGGAATGATAAGGCCTGCTATAGGAGTGACTTATAGGAGTATATGTGTCCATTTTAGGGTTAGATATAGGTATACTATACCTACAGCAAAGGGTGATTACACCACCTTGCCCCAGCTGTGTTACCAGCCAGTTGTGTCTGTTTAGATGGCTAGCCAGGAGTGGCACAATACATGCTGCAGCCCCTGGTAGGCCTTGGGTACACTTATGCCCTGGGTACCTATGGTACACTGTACAAGGACTTACAAGAGTAACCGAATACCAATTGGTAAATGCACCTAAAATACATGTATGACAATTTAGAGAGAGAACAGCTAGGCTGTGGGTCTGATTAGCAGGCCCACAGCTAGGGAAAGTCGTAAACCAATGAAGCAAAAAGCAAGAATCTGGGGTGACCGTAGGATTGCAGACCCTACTCTCTTACAACGAGCACTTTCAGTTTACTGTGCTCCCCTTGGGCCTTACCAGCACCCCACGGGTGTTCACGAAAGTGATGGCGGTGGCCGCAGCTCATCTGCGCAGATTAGGGGTGTCTGTCTTCCCCTATCTGGATGACTTGTTGTTGAAGGTGGGCTCGCCCCAGACAGTCGTCAGCCACCTCCAGACTACGGCCGACCTACTGCACCTGCTGGGGTTCTCCATCAATGTGCCAAAGTCACACCTGTGTTCCACTCAGAAGCTCCTCTTCATCGGAGCGGTTCTAGACTCAGCACAGTGTCGGGTTTATCCTCCTGAACAGCGGGTTCGGGATACTCAGGCTCTGATTCCGATCTTTCAGCCTTTATCCCGAGTCTCGGTCAGGTTGACTCTGCGGATTCTGGGGCTGATGGCCTCCTGCATCCTTCTGGTGCATTACGCCAGGTGGCGGATGTGGGCTCTGCCGTGGGACATGAAGTTTCAGTGGGCCCAGCATCAGGGCAACTTGTCCAACCACGTCTTGATCTCGGAGGGCACTGCAAGACAGTTGCAGTGGTGGCTCATGGTCCGCGATTGGGTCAGCGGCAGATCCCTCTCCCTACCCCAACCGGAGCACGTTGTTGTGACCAATGCGTCCCTCTTGGGCTCGGGGGGCCATATGGAAGAGGCGGAGATCAGAGGCCTCTGGTCTCCGGCGGAGTCCTGGCTCCACATCAACCTTTTGGAGCTGCGGGCGATCTGGCTTGCACTGAAGGCATTCCTCCCCTCTGTCTGGTTGAGTGTAGTGCAGGTGTTCATGGACAACACCACCGCCATGTGGTACTCCAACAAACCGGGCTGGGTGGGGTTATGGACCCTATGCCAGGAGGCTCTGCGCCTCTGGCAATGGCTGTAACATCAGGGCGTGACCCTGGTGGTTCAACACCTGGCAGGTTCCCTGAAGGCCAGGGCGGACAAACTCAGCTGTCGGTGCATGATGGAACGCGAATGGCTTCTGAACTCGGACGTGGCGCAAGGTCTCTTTCAGCAGTGGGGAGAGCCTTGGTTAGATCTATTCGCCACAGAAGAGAACGCGTAATGTCATCAGTTCTGCGCTTTGGAATTTCCAAGGCGGCACACGCTCGGCGACGCTTTTCGTCGCGAGTGGAGCTGCGGTCTGTTGTACGCCTTTCCGCCTATACCACTCCTGCCCAGAGTGCTGAAGAGGATCAGACTCGACCGGGCCCGAGTTAACCTTGCGGCTCCGGACTGGGCACGAAGATACTGGTATCCCGAGCTACTCAGCATTTCTGTTGATTCCCCGATTTGTCTGCCTCTTCAGGAGGACCTTCTGTCGCAGCAGCAGGGGACGGTCCTCCATCTGAACCTGTCCAGTCTCCACCTCCATGCTTGGAGATTGAGCGGCGACAGTTGAGGCCATTTGACTTCCCTCCTGAAGTTTGTGATGTGATTCTGGCAGCCAGGCGTCCCTCCACAAAGTCGGTATACGCCTGAAGGTGGAACAAATTTGTGGCATGGTCCACAGCAAAGGCGAAGGCTGTGGATCCTCTCTCTGCCCCTCTTTCTGAGGTTCTC
This sequence comes from Lissotriton vulgaris, assembly GCF_964263255.1. Lineage (NCBI taxonomy): Eukaryota > Metazoa > Chordata > Amphibia > Caudata > Salamandridae > Lissotriton > Lissotriton vulgaris. Next base: position 1,340,149,771 of record NC_141695.1, on the reverse strand, counting down.
CTCTTCCTTCTTTCTCTTGCCCAGCAGGGCTCTGCTCTGGGCACTATCAAGGGCTACCTTTCTGCCCTTTCCGCCTTCTTAAGGCTACCTGATCAGCCTTCTTTGTTCAAGTCCCCGGTTGTTAATAGGTTCTTAAAGGGCATCACTCATATGTTCCCCCCTGTTCCTTTCGAAATGCCTCAGTGGGACTTGAACCTTGTACTTACTTTTTTGATGTGCGCTCCCTTCGAGCAACTTCATAACTGTCCTCTCCGTCTTCTTACACTTAAGACTGCTTTCCTGGTTGCCATCACCTCTGCCAGGACAGTGAGTCAGCTCCAGGCTCTTTTCTCCAAGCCTCCTTTCCTTTCTGTCCATCCGGACAAGGTTGTGTTGCGGACAAGACCCTCTTTCCAGCCCAAGGAAGTCACAGCCTTCCACATCAGGCAGTCTATCACCTTGCCCACCTTCTTTTCGCCTCCGCATCCCTCTAAAGAGGAAGAGCGGCTCCACCGTCTGGACCCAAAACGTGCGCTCTAATTCTATCTGGATCGCACACGCCAGTTCCGAGTGGATGACCAACTCTTTGTTGGTTAAGTGGGCGCTAAGAAGGGACGGGCGGTGCACAAACGGATCATCTCTCGGTGGGTCGTGTTGTGCATCAAGGCATGCTACTCTTTGGCTACTCTTTGGCGTGTGTCGTGGGAGGTTTTAGGTCTCCTACTTTTAAGGGCACGGTGTTAGGCACAGTCATAGACTACATATTTGGGTCAGCGAGAATACTACCAAGAGTTTTAACATATAAGGTGGGGTCTTCCGCCTTTAGTGACCATAATCCTGTGATTTTATAAGTGGCACCGGGGCCCCACCTAAGTTTCTCTGAATCAGCGATTGTGGCTACTGGGCGGGAGGTGACATTAATGGAGCAGGGTAGAAGATTAAAATAGACAAAAGTAGTTCCAGAAACCTTTATGGGGGAAGTCCTGACCAAGGTTGAGAATGAGTTTGCTATTTGCCTGGATAACGCTGATTCGAGTTCTATGATAGTGGGGGCTTTTGATGTTATTTGTAAACAAATTAAAACAGATTTGACGGTAAACAGTCACCCTATAATTAACAACGGGAAAAAATGGTTTGATAGCAATTGCTCAAGAGCACATTCAGCTCTAATAAAACCCTTGAAAGGAAACCCCAGAAATAGGGAGCTTGTGCAGAAGTTAAGGAAGGCATATAACCAGGCCTTCAGGGACAGGAAAACCAGATAAAAAAAGAGGCTTGGGAGAAAATTGTATCCCGTAGGGACTGAGTGATAGTGGGAAATTCTGGTCCACCATTAATGAGCCCTTTTTCTCGGAGGACGAGAATTCTCCACTTGACTGTATCATCCCTGATGATACATGGATTGCTCATTTTGAGAAGATTTATGGGATACAGACAGCAGAGAGCTCCCAAGAGGTGCCTTTGAATTCAGAATTAGCCCCCGGAGTGGTTTTCCAAGAGACAGAAGTGGCAAGAGCTATCGAGAAGACTAGGAAAAACAAGGCGCCAGGTCTGGATGGGGTTCCAGCTGACCTATTTAAAAGTTTCTCGAGTTTTTGGGCCAAGGTTCTGACAAATGTCTTTAATGCCTCGGGTGAATTCTTACCCTGTACTCTGGTCCAAATCCACCATTATTCCAGTTTTTAAAAAGGGTCAAAGAAATGACCCATCAGGTTATAGGCCTATCTCCCTGATAGATTCGACAGTGAAAATTTTAGGGAGAGTTATCCTAGCGAGGTTGACTGATTGTCTTGATGGGAGAGAGATTTTGTCTAATGCTCAGTATGGCTTTAGAAGTAAAAGGAGCACATTAAATCAATGTCTTAATCTCCAGCTCCTTATTAGCAAATATACCATAGCGAAAGAGGGCTCCCTCTACATGGGGTTTATGGACATCTCAACGGTGTTCGACCAGGTAAACAGGTCGAAGCTTGGCAAATTTTACTTAACATCGGCATTAACTGTTCCTTAGTTAAATTCCTGGCGGACCTTCATTGTGGCTTGTCAGCCTCTATTCGTGTCACTCAGGAAGGGAGATGTACAAGGTATTTTAATTCAGAACGTGGGGTTAGGCAGGGGTGCATTTTGGCCCCCCTACTTTTTACGCTCTATATAAATGCTCTAGTACCCGCCCTGAAGGGAGCTACATTAGACGTACCGCATGTAGGAGAAACCGTTATACCGGTTCTCCTCTACGCAGATGACGCCGTTTTGTTGGCGCGCACTGGTGTGGGTCTAAATAAACTGCTGGACACCTTCGGCAAATTCATGGAGTCTTTAGAACTGAAATAAACGCTAAACAATCTCATATTATGATTGTGGGGGACCACAGTAGGAAAAAACAAAGAACGATATATTTTTTCTGTGGTACTGATGAGGTCAAAAGGGTCCCTGTGTTCACCTATCTAGGGATCTTGTTTGATGAAAAAGGGGCCTGGGGCCCTCAAATGAAATATAAAAGGAATGTATTTGCCAGATCGACTTCAGCCCTTATGGGATTTTCAAAACGTCTTGGGGCCAGACCCATTGAAGCCATTGTGAAAGTTTATAGGAGCAAGTGCCTAGCACAGGCTACATATGGCTCCGACATTTGGGGGTATAGTACACAATACCACCCAATACAAGTAGTTGAAAATACATTTTTAAGATCTCTGCTGTCGGTACCTCAGTCCACCCCCACTTTTTCTATTCATGCAGAATTAGGGCTGAGTTATGTAACTGACTTATTGAAACTAGCCCCGATAATATGCTGGCTTAAAACCTGGCTCAATCAGGAGATCTCCCTGAACCATATGATTTTAAAAGACTGCCTAGCTCTAGATAAGGTTAGAAAAATACCATGGCTAGTACACATTGAATCCACCCTTGGGCTTTTTTTTAGCACCGCACACCATTAAGAAAGAAGATGTTAATCTGATTGTTAATCTGATAAAAAATGCCATGGCAAACCATCTTTCTTCTGAAAGGGAGGAAGTAGAGCTGAAAAAACCTATGGTAAGAGCGAATTATGGTCTGGTGACCTCACTGGGAATCGAGCCTTATCTGACATTAGTGACACGCCCTTTTCATCGGCATTTACTAACCAGATTCCGACTCAATATAATCCACCTTACACTGGGTGATTTCCCTAAATGGGGAATACCGGAGGATGCTGAACCGTGTAAGTGCGACAATTTTTCTTTACAAGATACCATGCATTTTATAATGTTCTGCGAGTATTATGCAGACATCAGGAAAAAGTATCTGGTACCAGTGTTAAGGGGAGCGGGGTTTGCACAGGTTAGGCCGGCACTCCTTTTTCTGCAGCTTCTGGGAAGTATTAGAACCACTTTTCATGTTGCAAACTTTCTAGTGGCAGCGGTACGTATTAAAGGGACGAAGAAAAGATTAGTTCTTATGGGAGCTGTAGTTTTAGTTCGATAATGAAGGAAGATGTGGTTTGTCTTTTAGTTATTTGTTTATGGTACTGCTTGTTAATTATATTTTTTAGTATTTCGAATAACTTTTTAATGTATTTTTAATGCTTACCTGTGAGAAGTTGGCCTGATATATGATGTCTCCAATTCTGGGGGCACCTTGTATCAGTCCAAACAACCCTTATGGTGTCTGGTTGTAAGTCAACCTTATAGACAAGCTATCCTAATGGTAGCATGGACTAAGCAGCCTTAAAGGCTTAACTTAAGAGGTCGTGTTAAGCGAGCTGTTTTACCAATCACAATCCTGTAATATCAAATGAAAGGACACCACACAAGTTATATATTATAAAAATATATGTATTTATTACTAGAATAATCCTCTGTACTCTTTATGAGTGCAGAGGCACAAGCGTTTAAACAAAAGCACAGTTAAACATAAGAAAATTGCACAATTATGGATGAGGGCGGGTGGCCACTCAAACCATATATTAAGAAAGTGGTATAAGAGATACCAATCGAACAGTGGTTAGGCCTAGGGCCTAGGGAATCGCTGGGAGCAGCCGGGACTAGCAATGCTGAAGTCGGGAAAAGCCCGCGGGATTCAGGTGCAGCGCTTAAAGCACAGGCATGCACCAATGTAAAGTCAATGGTGCGTAAAAGTTATAAAGTTATAGTTTAAGGATACTTCCGCTCAACCTAGAAGGACGAAACTTAAGACACATACACTAGAGGTGTGTACCAGTGTGGGAACACCGGCATTGCTGAGTTACCTCACCCACAGGAAGCGGGTGCACAGGTGCGAAGTAGTGTTGGGTTTTGTCACGCAGGTTGATGGTGCTTGGAGCTGAAGATGCTGCAGGCGTCGAGATGAGAAGTGTCCGGTGTGATCCAAGGGTGGATTGAAGTTAAAGATGATCTGAAAGCAGAGGGGACAGAGTCTGGGTCACTCAGCAGTGACCAGGGTGGAACCAGGACGGAACCAGCCAATGTCTGGCGCTTTCAGGTCGCTGACGGGTCGCTTCTCTCCGCTGCCACGTGGACTCTCGGGCACTGAGGATGTCCAGGAGTGGATCACGAGCTGTCCCACACAGGCTCTCGCTGTCGGCGGTGTCGGCTTCCGGATTAGAGCAAACAACCCTTGGCAAGGGCAACCCACGCAGGATTCGAAGATGGCGTTGCACTCGGACCAGGAGGGTCAGAGCGGGTGCTCCTTTTCAGGGGAGCGAGGGCAAGTCTGGAGCAACCAGAATCACAAGTTAGTTTTCAAGGTTCGTCGGCACAGGGGCCACAAGCCAACGGGCAAGTGACCGGGCCAACGCGTTGAGCCAAAAGAGGCAGAAGGGCCCCACGCAGCACTCGGTGAGTGTGGAGGGGTGAGCTTCGGTGCAAGAGAGGCTCAGGGCTGGGGCTTCTCAAACCCCAATGCACAGCTTCGAGGGTCACTCGGGGAAGCACGGTCAGCGTCTCCTGGGCTTTACAAGATGGCGGGCCCCACGCTTCAGGTCGCCTCCACTGGTCTCAGCTCTGCATGGACTGTGGATCGGGCTGTTAGAAGGCAGGCACGCTTGGTCTTGTCGAACTCTGTCGCTCGAGTTCCGGCGGGAACTGTAACAAAGCAAACGTCGAGGTGCTGGATGGTGCCTGTTTGCACAGGGTGGTCACTCCTTGACCACAAGGGAGATTCTTCAGTCTTCTACGTCGAGTAGGATGTCGAAGGGTCCAGAGTTTCGTTTCATAAGTTTCAGTCAGGATAATCTGAGTGCTTTGGCACTGCTCCCATTCTTATACCAATCTTGGGGGCTGGATTACCTGCTAGGTCCCTCCTATGGGTGGGACCCAGGAAGGGGGTGGTTACACTCCTTTCCCTTTGTCCAGGGTCACGCTGGGACTGGGGCTGGTGTGCCCCAGAACCGGTTTGACCGGATTATGCAAGGGAAAGCCTTGTGCGCCCCAGGCACTGTCTGGTTTCTTTCAAACCTCCCTGCTACAATCCACTATCTCCTGTCTGGGGTGGTGTGACACCTCCCCGCGACAGGAAAGCCTTTGTCCAGGTCTCCTCGGCTGAGTTTCGGTCAGCAGCAGGAGGTCAGACTCGTGTCTGTGGCAGAAGCGTCCATTTTGTGATGCTGAGGCTCTTTTAAAATCAACCGCGTTTCAGTAAAGTAACATGTCTTCTCCCTCTAGAGGGGTGGAATGCTATCCCCGTCGACAGGACTGTCGAGGGGATAGTATTCCAAATTGTGTCTTCATGTTCTAAGTGGAAGTACCTGGTGAGACCATCTGCATTACCATGGTCAGTCCCTGGGCGGTGCTCCACTGTAAAGTCCATCCCCTGTAGGGAAATGGACCACCTGAGCAGTTTGGGATTTTCACCCTTCATCTGATTTAGCCACAAGAGGGGCTTATGGTCTGTCTGAATTTTGAAGTGAGTTCCAAACAAGTATGGCCTCAACTTCTTCAGGGCCCAAACCACAGCAAAGGCCTTCCTCTCAATAGCTGACCAACGTTTCTCCCTGGGGGTCAGCCTTCTGCTAATAAAAGCAATGGGCTGGTCTTGACCATCTGTATTCAGTTGTGAAAGCACAGCTCCCACCCCCAACTCAGAAGCATCTGTCTGTACAATGAACTGTTTGGAGTAGTCAGGACTCTTCAGGATAGATGCAGGGCACATGGCCTTCTTCAGGTCATCAAATGCCTTTTGACAGCTAACTGTCCACTGAACCTTTTTTGGCATCTTCTTGGATGTCAAGTCATTTAATGGTGTCACTATGGACCCATAGTTCTCCACAAACTTTCTGTAATACCCAGTCAGGCCCAAGAAGGCTCTGACTTGTGTCTGAGTAGTTGGAGGAGCCCAGTCCTGTATGGTCTGGATCTTGCTCTCCAGTGGTTGGACCTGACCCCCACCTACTAGGTGGCCCAGGTACATAACCTTGCTCTGCCCTATCTGGCACTTGGTAGCCTTGATAGTCAGGCCTGCCTTTTGCAGGGCGTCCAGAACCTTCTTCAGGTGGATCAGGTGGTCCTCCCAATTGGAGCTAAAGACAGCAATATCATCTAGATATGCTGCACAAAAGTCATCCAACCCAGCAAGGACTTGATTCACCAACCTTTGGAAGGTGGCAGGTGCATTCTTCAAACCAAAGGGAATTACCACAAACTGATAATGTCCACTAGGGGTAGAGAATGCTGTTTTGGCTTTTGACTCTTCAGCTAACCTGATCTGCCAATAGCCAGCTGTCAAATCAAATGTGCTCAGAAACTTGGCAGAAGCCAATTTATTAATTAGCTCATCTGCTCGTGTAATGGGATGTGCATCTGTCCTAGTGACAGCATTGAGACCTCTGTAGTCCACACAAAACCTCATTTCTATCTTTCCATCTTTGGTATGAGGTTTTGGCACAAGGACTACTGGGCTGGCCCATGGACTCTCCGATGGCTCAATCACTCCAAGCTCAAGCATCTTTTGCACCTCAGCCTTTATACAATCCCTGACATGGTCAGGTTGCCTGTAGATCTTATTCTTCACAGGCAGACTGTCACCAGTGTCCACCTCATGGGTGCACCAGTTAGTTTGACTGGGTGTGAGTGAAAACATATGTCTGTTGGCCTGCAACACCTGTTTGCAGTCCACCTGTTGCTGCTCAGTGAGGCTGCCTGCCAAGGCTACTCCATCAACTGAACCATCATCAGGGTTCTGGGAAAGCAGGTCTGGGAGAGGGTCACTCTCTTCCTCCTGTTCCCCATCTGTGGCCATGAGCATGCTCACGTCCTCCCTGTCAACAAATGCTTTCAAACTATTTACATGAAGCACCCTGTGGGGGCTCTTAGGGGTTCCAAGGTCAACCAAATAGGTGACCTCTCTCTTCTTTTCAATGATGGTGTGGGGTCCAGACCATTTGTCCTGGAGAGCTGCTGGGGCCACTGGCTCCAATACCCACACCTTCTGCCCTGGCTTGTACTCAACCAGAACAGCCTTTTGGTCATGCCAAGCTTTCTGTAATTCTTGACTGGCCTCCAGGTTTTTGGATGCTCTCTCCATGTATTCAGCCATCCTGGAGCGGAGACCAAGTACATAGTCCACAACATCTAGCTTAGGCTTTTTGAGCGGTAACTCCCATCCTTCCTTCACCAAACATAGTGGACCCCTAACAGGGTGGCCAAACAAAAGTTCAAAAGGGCTGTAGCCAACCCCCTTCTGTGGGACCTCTCTGTAAGCAAAGAGCAAGCAGGGTAAGATGGTGTCCCATTTCCGCCTAAGCTTCTCTGGTAATCCTCTTATCATTCCCTTGAGGGTCTTGTTGAACCTTTCAACAAGCCCATTGCACTGTGGGTGATAGGGTGTGGTAAACTTGTAGTTTACTCCACACTCCTTCCACATTGCCTTTAAGTATCCAGACATGAAGTTGGTACCTCTGTCTGAAAGAACCTCCTTTGGAAAACCCACTCTTAAGAAAACTGCAAGAGGGGCCTTTGCCACAACAGGTGCTGTTGTGGTCCTCAGGGGAATTGCCTCTGGATACCTGGTGGCATGATCCACTACCACCAGTATAAATCTGTGCCCAGATGCTGTTTGAGGATCCATGGGACCCACAATATCTATTCCAACTCTTTCAAAGGGTACCCCCACCACAGGTAGTGGTATCAGGGGGGCCTTTGTTGTGCCACCTGACTTACCACTGGCTTGGCAAGTGACACAGGAGCGACAAAACTCCTTAATATTTTCTGACATATGAGGCCAGTGAAAGTGAGGAACAAGCCTGTCCCAAGTCTTATTCTGGCCTAAGTGTCCTGCAAGGGGAATATCATGGGCCAAGGTAAGAAGGAAGCCCCTAAATTTCATGACCAACCTCCTGGTAGCACCAGGCTTGGGGTCTCTAGCCTCTGAATAAAGGAGCCCATCATCCCAATACACTTTATGGGTACCTTGAGCATTCCCAGCAGCCTCAGCAGCAGCTTGCTGTCTGAGGGGTTCAAGGGAAGGGCAATCTAATTGGACCTGCCCCAGGTCTGCCCTTGAGGGTCCCCCTGTCCCCAGAAACTCAACCTGATCAGGTTCAAGTTCCTCAGAGACAGTCTCCTCTTGGACTGCAGAATCAGCCTCCTGTGAAGTCTGATCCTCAACCTGGGGCAAGTGGGAAGGCACAGCCTTAACCCTCTTGCTCTTCTTCTTGGGTTGTGGTTGGTCTATTGTTCCAAGATCCACCACAGGGTCAGGTAGGCACTTCTTAGCCTGAGTCCTTGTCACTGCAAGGACATGTGCTGAAATCCCTAGTATTTCTGCATGAGTCCTGTACTACACTTCTGACCAAACTGAGTTTTCCAGATCATTGCCTAACAGACAGTCTACTGGGAGGTCTGCACTCACAACAACTTTCTTTAGGCCATTTACCCCTCCCCAGGAGAAGTTCACAACAGCCACACTATGTGTAGTAGTGGCATTGCTTGCATTGGTCACTAGGTAACTTTCACCTTGTACAATCTGTCCAGGATCCACAAAGTTAGGTGTCACCATAGTGACACTGGCACAAGTGTACCTGTAGGCCTGAGACAGTTTCTCATTAATCAAAGGCGTCTGCCTATACTTGCCCAAGTTACTGGGACTCACAGTAGTGGGCAGGGATATGTCCACATCATAGAACAGAACTGCCTGAGTAGGGATTCTGACTAGGCCAGACTCCATCTCAGTACCCAGGGTTAACCCTACTAAACCCTTTGGTTGTGTACTACCACTGCTGACTGTACTAGGGGGTGCAGGTGCTTTAGGAGCTGCAGTGGTAGGGACTGGATTTATTTTGGTGCATTCACTCCCCCAATGGGAAATGGACTTACAGGTATTGCACCAAGGGTTCTTTGGGCCATCATTCTTCTTCTTCTTCTTCTTCTTGTTACCATTTTGGGAACCACCCTCCTTATTAGAATTTTGTGGGCCTGAAGAAGACGTCTGGTCTTTTTCTTTATCTTTCTTATCCCCACCCTTCTGGTCTGTTTTCTTCTGGTCACCACCTTGGTTCTGGGGTTTCTGCTTAATCCTTGTTCTGACCCATTTGTCCGCCTTCTTTCCCAATTCTTGGGGAGAGGTCAGATCAGAGTCAATAAGGTGTTGATGCAACAGCTGGTTCTGACAGTTATTAAGGATCTGCTCTCTCATTATAAGATTGTACAATCCTGTATAGTCTGAGACTTTACTTCCCTGCAGCCAACCCTCCAGAGCCTTAGTGGCACAATCAACAAAATCAGTCCAGTCCTGAGTCTGAGCTTTTTGGGTATCTCTGAACAACAACCTGTATTGCTCAGTGGTTAGGCCAAACCCTTCAATAAGAGCACTCTTCAGGACAGAGTAGTTTTTGGCATCCTCAGGTCTAACTGTGTGGAGCCTATATCTCCCTTTCTCAGAAAAGGAGTACCATAAAATTGCAGCCCACTGTTCCTGAGGAACCTGCTGTACCATGCAGGCTCTCTCAAGAGCAGTCATCCATTTGTGGGTGTCATCCCCTTCCTTGTAGGGGGGCATAATTTTTGTCAGGTTTCTATTATCACAGGCCCTGTCTTTCTCTTTAGGAATATTGCTGCAACCAGTGGAATCTGATCCACACAACTTTTGTTCTCTTGCTAAAGCAAGTTTGGCTTGAGCCAAGGCTATCTCTTCCCTCTCTATCTGGAGTTGGACAGCCCTCATTCTGGCCCTATGCTCTTTCCTCTGGGGGGAAGTCATTCCCCTTTGAGATTCCCTGGAGGCACTAGAAAGGCGGACTCCCTGGAAGGGGATCTCACTCTTCTATTACCCAAGGGAATGATGGTATATGGTCTGGGGAGGTGCTGGCCCTCTCCATTCCCATGTAGGTTCAAGTTGGTCTGGTTAAGCCTGCCAACTAGTACCTGTTTAATCCTCTGATTCTGACCTGACTCATCCTCTTCTGAGTCAGCTTCTTCCTCCTCCTCGTCCACCTCTGGGGTGTCCTCATTCTCAGGGGGGTTCACTCCATCTCCTGCATCTAAGGGAACTGCACTCGCCTTAGCTAAGTGGCCACCCGCCCTCATCCATAATTGTGCAACTTTCATATGTTTAACTGTGCTTTTGTTTAAACGCTTGTGCCTCTGCACTCATAAAGAGTACAGAGGATTATTCTAGTAATAAATACATATATTTTATAATATATAACTTGTGTGGTGTCCTTTCATTTGATATTACAGGATTGTGATTGGTAAAACAGTTCGCTTAACACGACCTCTTAAGTTAAGCCTTTAAGGCTGCTTAGTCCATGCTACCATTAGGATAGCTTGTCTATAAGGTTGACTTACAACCAGACACCATAAGGGTTGTTTGGACTGATACAAGGTGCCCCCAGAATTGGAGACATCATATATCAGGCCAACTTCTCACATTATCCACGTAGGGAAATATTTGAGTGTTAGTACTGTTTCTTGATTGTAGTCCTATGAAATGATTTTTAAACATAATAGATTTTAAGAAACTTTTTTTTTAAGGTTCTGATTACGATATGGTATGAATGTGTTGAATATGTATCTGTGCCTTTTTATGATATTAAGTTATCGAATAAAGTATATGACTAACTACTCTTTGGCTAAGAAGGAGCCTCCTGTTGGGCTGAGGCCCCATTCCACTCGGGCCACGGCATCTACTACTGCCCTGGGCCGGGGAGTCCCCTTGCAGGACATCTGTCAGGCAGCTACGTGGGCCTTGCTGCACACGTTCGCAAGACACTACTGTCTGGACAGCCAAGTCCGGAGGGATGGCTTCTTTGGCCATTCCGTCCTCCAGGACTTTCTGGTGTGATTATTGGGTCGCAGACCCACCACCGGGGTTGGTATTGCTGGGGTATCTATTCTAAGGTAAGGAATCTAATACTAACCTGTTTCTTTCAGATGCACAAGTTACTTACCTTCGGTAACGATATATCTGTAAGAAACAGTAGTTAGTATTAGATTCCTTACCACCCCACCCATCCTCCCCGTTCTGTGAACCGATATCTAGGGTTAAGGTCATTCCCTTTCAGGTCCCTAGTTTCATGGCACTAGTGTTGGTTTTTAGCATTTCTGTCATGGAAAAGCTGTGTATAAGAACTGGCATTAGCACGCGAGGGCGGAGTCTAAGTACTGATGTAAATAATTAATTTACTCTCTTAATTTCTATGCAGGTAAGTACTTAATCAATAATAACTCAATCGAAATGAAGGAAAACAGAGTCCGTGGTGTAAGAGTTTCTAAGGGTTTTATTCCTCATAAAGGAATCAGGATATCATGTTCTGACCACCACACAGGATGTCAGAAGGGATAGATGAGCGCGCCGTCGTTTATTGACAATACATAGCTTATATACTTGATTTACATCATAATGTTCAATGTAAGAGGCGTAACAGCTGAGAGAAGACAAGATAACAGTATACACGTGGTGCTAGTACATCATCAAGAGGCGTAAACTAGGCGTGTGTGCTAGAAACGTCACTGATAGGTGACGCAAGTGGGTGGCACCAAGGGGTGGTGCTAACAGAATGTTGCAATGTCAGCGGAAATCGGAAGCTTGGATGCGCGCGCAGCTGCATGACGTGTGATAGACGGGGTGCAGGGGACTTGACATTTACACTGGCGGAAAGAGACAGAAGTCTGGCATGTCAGATCAACTTGTGCTTCTATCATATCCGATATCTGATGTTTAGGAACTAAGCTATCTGGGCAGAAAGGTCTCTAGAGCAGAAGCTATTCTATACTTGCTGTGAGTGCGTGTATAAGCGCCTGAGTGTCTGTATGAGAAGCGTGGGGGCATGGGGCCTTCCATGGAAGCATGGCAACAGAGGCTATGAATTACTTGCATAAAGACAGGTCGGCCCTTTAGCCCTGTAGCTGAGGAAGGATGTTTACTGAAGCTAGCAGGCCGGAATGTATCTTCGGGGAGGAAAACAGATAACTCGAAGGTTATAGTCAATCTTGGCAGGCAGCAGGCTGAGCTGAGCACGGAGGGCCGCGCTAGAAGTAAGTCAGAGTTCACGGGTACGGGGGCTGCTTGGGCAGAGGCCCTCGCAGTCAGAAGCCAGAAAAGAGGCTCGGTGGCAGAGATTCAGGGCCTACTTTCAGCCAGGCTGAAAAACGTAGGAGTACACTTCAAAAAGACGTTGGCATAGCATACTTAGGAACGGACCATCAAACCCATTCATGGTGGGTCTGAAAGAGGACAAGTTAACGTTGGACGCAAATGTATTTGCGTCTTCATAGCTGGTACAGGAGGGAAGTTACATGCACTTTTAACTCGTACATGGAGTCGGTGGGGTACTCGCTAGGGAACACAACATGACCATAAAATTTATATTACCTCATTCCCTCCTTGTTCCCTACGGACCCTTCATGATATATCGATCCTCATAAATCGATCAGTTTGTTCTTGTAACATTATATGTTCGTCTTTCTTTCTTTGACTGTTTGAGAGGCAACTGGAATGCTCAATGCAGGATGTGGCACACAGTCCACATATCGCTGGCCCACACTGCAGGCACAGGCAACAACTGAATACTATAACAAGGCCAATGCCTAGGAACGATAAGATCTTCCATCCCCAAGCTGTCAACGTAGTCCAGAACCAACCGGACCAAGTCCAGGTGCCTGGATTCTGATGTATCTGATTTGCAATTTTATGTAAACGGGTGATAGCTTGATAGACAGATGGTGCGTTTTGTGGAATGAAAACACAGCAACTTGACCCGATGACCTTACAAGCTCCACCTCTATCTGCCAAGATGACGTCAATCACAAGACGATTTTGAAGGACAACAGTCCGTATAGCAGACTGCTCCTCTGTTAAGTTACCTAGAGCGGAGGCAGTTTCGTTCACTACTGCTTCGAGTGTTCTCGTTAATCTGCGTATTAATTTACTGTTTTGGACAGGTCCTAGGAAGAAAAAGAATCCTTTATTGAAATCAGTGTACTGTTCCCATGCCGTTTCTGTGTAGTCGACAAGGGAAATATCTCTTTTGGGTCTATTCGGTGCTAGATTCGTATTTCTATGGTAATCAGGAGGAGCTAGGAAAACAGGTGGCAGAAGGAAGGCAATGTAACAGGTACCATCCCAATCTGGAGGCAAACGTATGTATGCGGTATGACCACAAACAAAGTAGGAATGACTGATAGCTTTAAAGGACGATTTACCATGGTCACTGAACTCGACCACAGTAGTGCATTTACTATGACCTACGTGTACTGAACCTTTCTTGCTAACACATAATTCACCTGTGACTGGTAGTACTAACATATGGGGCAGAACTGGAGCAGTTTCAGATTCAACAGTGAGGATCATAAGGCTAATTGTGTAATTACCTAATCCATATACTTCATTTTCTAGATCAGTTCCTATTCGAGTGGGAAGTCCTTCTTGATCAGGATAACAGACGTTGAGCAGGACTAAGTTCAAGTTTCCCCAAACCCAGCCCCCATCGAAAACAGCAATATCAGGATCTAAAGAATTAATTATTTTAAACCATGCTCCACAGGAGCCATTGTGAGTGAATGGGTACGGAAAGAGAGGCAGAGCTCCCTTGTAATTCTGGTAGGGAGGGAGTCGGCCACATATCCAACAGTCTGTAGCATTATTTGTCTGATGGGAATGGTGTAACATACTAATGAATGTATTGTTGCGCAGCGCAAGTCTGTAAGAGAGTTCATGTGCAGGAAGTTCACTAAAAGTGTGTTCAGCAGAGACATTGTAAGCAGATTGTTCACGCCTGAAAATAGGCCAGTACATAGGAAGCAGAATGCTGGCAATAATAATTAGAATACTCAGAATAAACATGATTATTAGTGTCACTATGCAGTGACTACGAAGTGATTTGCAATATGTTCTTCTCTTTTCCTCTCTCTCTCTAACTCGATCTAGGGGATACATGTCAGAAACTATTTAACCGATTCACCTAAGGGAGGACTTAAACAATTAAACTGTCTGACTTGCTAGATCGAAGCTTCATTCGGTAAAGTTCTTGAGGAGTCTTTTCTCTTTTAGGCACAGTAACGTCTTGTGCTTCAACACAGTCTTTGGTGGGGGTGGACGAGTCAGAGTCCTGTTTCAGTCCGTTTTTTAGTTCATTGCATAGTTTGATGTGACTCGTGTGGACCCACCCCTTTCTCCCCTCGATTTTCACGGCGGTCCTAGTGGTAAGCAGAACGGTCTTTGGAGACTTCCAGCGGGGCTCCAGCGGACTTTTCCGGTCGAAATTCCGGACGACTACCAGGTCACCTGGGCGGACCTCATGCGCCTTTACATCGGTGTTGTCAGGGAAGGCTGCGGCAACCTGTGAACGACATGATTGGAGTGCAGACATCAAGGAGGCAAGGTAATCTGTCAACATGTTACAATCAATATCAGTGATCTTTTTCGGAACGGGCGTCCCCCACATATTCGGCGGTCTGCCAAAGACCACTTCGTACGGGGATAGCCCTGATCTCGAGTGGGCGACCATCCTTATGTAGAATAGTGCCACGGGCAGGGCGACTATCCAGTCGACCCCTTTTTCCTGACAGATCTTGGCAAGACGGATTTTTAGTGTCTGATTATGCCTTTCTACAAGGCCAGCTGCTTCGGGATGTCGGACACAGTGGAACCTCCACTGATATCCTAGCAAGAGGGAAACTTGTCTCATCAGCTCGGACGAGAACGGCTGTCCGTTGTCTGAATACACGACACGGGGCAAACCGTACCGTGGGAAGAATTCACGAACCAACTGTCTGGCAGTGGTCGGAGCAGTGTAGTCTGGGACTGGGTATGCTTCGGTCCAGCGGGACAGAGCACAAACAATTACAAGGACATACTTAAATCCTCTACAGCTATTCATCTGGATATAATCCATCTGGAGGACTTCAAAAGGGTGATCGGGAGGATGAAATCCACCTTGCTCAACAGGGACGCTTTTACCTGGATTGAACTGACAACAGATCATGCAAGTACGCACTTTCTGTTTTGCTGCTGCTCGTAAGTGTTTGTTGTACCAGAGATTCTGTAAACTGTCTAACATGGCTTTCTCTCCAAGATGGGCAGGACTATGTGCTGTATTTATCATGACTTGAACCATTGAGTCGGGGAGAAACCATATAGATTTTCCCTTCGTCACCCAACCTTGATCTGTCTGAATCCCTCCTAGTTCAGTCCATTTCTTTATCTCCTCTGGAGTAGCATGTGTCTGGATATCAATTACATCTAGGGCGGGATCTCTAACTGCCATACACTGGGTCTGGACTATTGTCTTTGTCACATCAGTAGTCTGGGTGTAAGTCAATGCTGTATGTTTTGCTGTCTGGTCTGCCAGGTCGTTACCCTGGGAAACAGAATCTGTGACTTTAGTATGTGCCTTACACTTCATGACTGATATGCCCGAGGGCAAATGTATTGCTTCTAACAGTGCTTGAATGAGGGGGCCATGTTGTATCTTGGCCCCATGGGAAGTCAGAAAACCTCGTTCTTGCCAGAGGACTCCGAAGTCGTGTACAACTCCGAAGGCATAGCGGGAATCTGTGTATATGTTAACATTTCTGTTCTTGGCTAGAATACAGGCTCGAGTCAGAGCGATGAGCTCTGCTGCTTGAGCAGACAGGGTGTCAATACGATGTGTTTCTTTAATTTCAGTTTCAGTGGTCACGGCGTACGCGGCCACTAATTCTCCTGTACTTGTTCTCATGCATGAACCGTCCACATAAAGTGTCAGGTCTGGATTTGTCAATGGGACATCTGTTAAGTCTCGTCTAGGCTTAGTTACTGCATTAATTATTTCTATACAATCATGCGGAGCTGGATCTGTCATAACTGTAGGTAACAGTGTTGCGGGGTTCAGGATGCTGCAACGTCTGATTTCTATGTGTGGCTGGAATAGTGTTAATTCATAACCTGTCAGTCGTGCTATAGTTAAGTGTTGAGTCTGGGTTCTGTTTAACAAAACCTCTACAGAATGTGGTACTTGAACTGTTAACTGATGACCTAAAACAATTGAATCACTTTGTCTTATTGCTAACGCTGTTGCTGCTACTGACTTTAAGCACGCAGGGAGTGCTTGAGCTACTGAATCCAATGTACTAGAAAAATAAGCACAAGGCTTATGTGAACCTGCTTGGTCTTGAGTGAGGACAGACAACGCTGTGCCATCACGTTCTGTAACAAAAAGTGTAAACGGTTTGCTGTAACATGGTGTCGCTAAAACTGGTGCTTGGCATAAAACTTTCTTTAATTCTTCAAAAGCTTGTGTGTGTTCCTGAGTCCAAGGGAGGACAGTCGAAGTCGCTGCCTCCTGTGTCGTTAACTGGATGAGTGGTTTAGCTAGAAATGCATACTGGGGAATCCATTGTCTGCAGTACGAGGTGAGGCCTATGAAGGCCCGCACTTCCTTTTGTGTCTTGGGTTGCGGCATGTTCACAATTAACTGAATGCGATCGGGAGTGAGCTGTCTCCCCACTTTGGACAGCAAGTGACCCAAGTACACAACTTGCTGAACACAGAATTGTAGCTTCGAAGGAGACACCTTGTGTCCCTTGTCGGCCAGGAAATGTAAAACTGTCAGTGATGCTTTTTCACATTCGGGCTCACTTCGTGCGGTGATCAGCAGATCATCGACGTATTGTAGTAAAGCGGTGTTAACTGGCATTTGAATACAATCTAGTTGTCTTTTCAGTGCTTGACTATAGATGCTGGGGCTTTCTGTGAATCCTTGAGGTGCGCGCGAAAATTTGAAACTGCGTCCATTTAAACAGAATCCGAAGAGATATTGGCTCTCTGGATCAATAGGCACGCTGAAGAAGGCGTTCTTGAGATCAATTACAGTAAAGAACGTTGCTTCTGAATCAATAGCAGTCAAGAGAGATGATATATCGGGGACCACAGGATACTGTGGGATAATGCATTTATTCAATTCTCGAAGATCAATCACCAGCCGATATACTGGCGGTGCATTGGGATCAGTACGTTTAAGAATCGGAATGATGGGTGAGTTACAGATATTGGAGTCGGTCTCGACGACCACTCCTTGGGCAATGAGCTCTTCAATGATTTTCAGTAAAGCCGCTACAGCATCGGGTGGTAACTTGTATTGTCTGATTCTGGGTAATACAACACCTGCCTTGAGGGTAACGCGGTATGGTGTAATGTGCATACATCCTACATCAGTTGGGCCTTTTGCCCACAAGTAATCAGGTACATTTTTCAATCTGACGTCAAACTCACGAAGGACGTAATGACCCTTGAAATCCCGCAGAAAGAGTCTAACTCCCTCCGGGGAGCAGCATATTATAGCCCCTAGAGCCTTCAGTGTTTTAATTCCTAACAGATTTTCCGGACATGATTTTGTTAGTAACAGGTCTGTAACGCGTGATAATGGACCCACAGCCAGGGGAACTGGTTCTGAGACTTCATTTACAATAGGTTGTCCTGAAAAACCAAGGGAAACATTTTGTGAGCCTGAGAGGGGTGCCCCTGGAACTTCGTCATGACTTATTGTAGTGCGACTTGCCCCTGTGTCAATTAAAAACTTTCTATCTTTCCCCAATACTTGACTGTGTACATAAGGACCTTCTTGATCTACAGGAATCTCGATAAGAGGCAAGCCACCTTCCCTCTCTAGGCTGTTTCATGTATATCGGGAATATTCGGGGTAAGCAGACTGGGCATACTGGTACATCTGTTGTGAGACTTGCTGAGTTGCAGCAATGGGCTGTGGCTGTGGTACTGCTACGGTCTGTGCTGTCTGTGCGGATGCATGCATGGGCTGTGTATTCTGTGTAGACTGATGCTGGTTATGGTCTTGTCTAGGCGGATGCGGTCTCTCTTTAGTTTTACCTGTCGCTATGTTATGTTTCAGAACTGCACATTCGTGTACGTAGTGACCTGGCTGCTTGCAATAATTGCATGTCCCTTTAACAGGAGCTGCAGCGTGTCTTGTCTGGGTCGTACCTTTCCTGTGACTGTCGGATGGGACCGTCTGGGCTACTAACATTTTCATTTTCGTGTCTTTCATGCGCTTCTGTTCCTGATCTTGTTCTTCCCTAATTCTATTCTGGTGATATTGTAACATTTGTAACATCTGGGATGGCGTATTTGCTTGCCATGTACTCTCGACTTTATACACTCTATTTTTAACTAACGGTAGGGAATTCTCGACTAACTTTGATACAAAAAGATGTGGGTACGACTCGCTACTTGGCTGGAGGCCACTATTGATAATAAAACATTTCTCGAATCTTGAATAAAAGTCGCTAGTATCTTCATCATGTTTCTGTTTACAGGACGAGATTGCATCCCAATCCTCCTTTCTAGTTGTCAATAATCTGGGCAGGACCTGTACTATTAAACCTGGTAATGCTTTAGTTTTGTCCCCAAGGCCTAACCCTGGAACCCGTTTCTTTTCTTCATCCTCTATTTCTGCCCAGGCAATCTTTGCGTCTCCCACCTCCCAGTCCTTTTCCTTTAATTTCTCGAATATACCCGTAGGCAATAATACTTTCAACATTTTCATGATATCATCATATGTGTAGTCCCCCATCAGTAACATGTCTTTGAGCTCTCTATGAAAACCTGCAGGGTCTTTATCATGGCACGGTACTAATTTCTTCATTTCTAACAGTTCTAATTTAGTTAGAGGCGTGTGTACATACACGCGTTTCAAAATTTTATCCTCACCCATAACAGGGTGCACTTCTCGCAAGGGGTTCTGACTTTCAATACCACCCCCGCACTGCATATGGTACATTTTCCTTTCTGGAGGTGGGGCGGGAACATATTCAGGACTTACAAAGGTGTCATATCTGCGTCGTTGTTCTAGAATTATTTGAACTAATTTAGTGCTTAGGCCTCTCCATCTATCCATCAGTAGTGCTTCTAGTGTCTCATGTAAGGGACCTGGATCGGAATAATGTTTTCTGTACTTAATGAGAAGGTGCTGAATCATATATATACCTGCTAATTTCTGTTCGTCGGGGGAGAGGTTCAGAAATGTCTGTGCTACGGTGTCATCATTATATATGTCTGCATTTTCGGCCCATGATACCGCTGATCGGGCTAATTCTTGTTCATCCATAGAATTGAGTACATGGTACCCAACTCGATCTCGAAGCCGTTTATCAGTTTCCTGGAACTGATGTTCAGCAGAATTCGGATTCGTTAAGGCAGAGAAGAAAACTCTCTTGCTTTCTGGACGGATACCCTTCCTAAGATAAGTTCCCTTACCTACATATGCTATAGTGCTTGTAGTCGGTTCTAGTTCTTCAGATTCTTCTTCCTCCTCGGAGGGAGCCTTTTCTTTCTCTTTCTCGTGTACTGCTATCACTGCTTTCTTAATCTTTTTATACATGGCCTCTATGCAATTTTGTCTGTCATGTTTTCCATCGGCTATATTTTGACCCCACTTGTTCAATGCATCCAATTCACTCTGCTCTGTTCCGGGCCTGTCTCGTTCTCTTATTAGACAATTTATGAAAAATCGTAGTATCAGTGCTTGCATGGTAACTTTCTGTTTCTCCAGGGCATCCTTAATACTGTCGGGGTCCTTTCCCGTTTGAACGAACTCATATATTCTATCTAGGTGCTCCTTCATTCCTGCATAACATAACAAACTATCAGTAGCAGATCTTAACCGTAAAGACGCTAATATCATTAAGTCGTCCTGTCCAGGTTCTGGATCATATCTACAAACTGACATATTTTCTTTTAGTGCATCAAGACGGGATGAATTAGAAGAACGGGGGGATCTGTGCGTAAAAGGACTCTGCATACCTCTGAGATTTAATCTGTGAGTCGGTGGCGGGGTCTGGAGACCCGCGGTCGCACCTCCTGAAGCGGAAACTTGGGCATTATCTCTGTGTGTAGTCAGTATCTGAATTTGTCTTTTAGTAGGATCTGATTGAAGTGGTTTCGGTAGATCAGTTTTAGGTGAGGGAAGTGGCGGAGCTGGCGGAACGGGACTAGTCTTTTTCGGTGTCGGCTGAGAGTGATCTTGGGGGGCAGTACCACCCCCGGCCCTGTCAGTAGGCAGGGCACGAACAGGCAGATTGGTGTAAGCTGGCGCTACATCTTCGAGATATGAATTTAGGAATATGTCTTTAGTAGTCTTATGCATTACTTTAGTTGGAACTAATGGTGACGGCAAATTTTTCGGTATTTCTGAAATGGCGTCAGGGGTACCATCGGCCAAAAGATACATGTTGTTCACTTTGCCATTTAGGATACGATCTATTTGTTCTACTTTTACTCGAATTCCCTCAGTAACTAATTCGTTTTCTTGGGCCTTTTCTGATTCTTTAAGCCTGTCTTCTCTACGGAGTGCTCTATCAGCACGCTTACGTGATTCCTTACGCCAAAATTCTATGGCGTCTTTCTGAGATTGTCTAGCTTTCTTTTTCCGTAATATTTCTTCTACCTTTATGATGCACTCGGCATCCCATGTTCCGTTAACTGGCCATCGGTATCTTTCCTCTAGGTGCTTGGTATAATCTGTCCATAACTCTAGATACAAGATGGCGTCTATGCCATGCTTATTATACATGAAATTACCTGGAGTGTCCCTAGGGGGGATTGGAATCTCTTCCTCTAACATCCCTTTCCTAGTTCCTATCTGCTTTAATTTGTTAAAAAACGGCATTGTGCCTACTTGATACTGAAATGCTTGATCCTTAATACTTAATTTCGCCTGTAACTATTTAAACAAAAAAACACAATAATACACAAGAACAATCACATTCATACCACGACATTAATCACATGAAACATTTAAAGACATAGCTAACTTCCCCCTACTCTGAATGTACCGCTCAACGATACAGATACACTGCTGTAACAGTGCAGAAATTCGGAATACTTTATATACTGCTAAACAGTACAGATACACTGCCTAAAAACAGTGCAGACCGGACTTGCGTACCCAAACCCGTCTAGATACGACCCAGCAATGGTACTCACCGGGAAGCACGGAAAACAGAAGGCCTCGGAAAACTCGACTGGGCTCGACTCGGAACTTCGGAAAACTTCGGAAAACTTCGGAAAACTTCGGAAAACTTCGGAAAACTGGTGGGCCTCTTCACACCTCGGACCTTGCTTCCTTCGGCTGGGCTCTGGTCGGGATCCTCCGCACTCCTCACCGCCTCGTCTGGGCACTGATCGCAGTCTTCGTCACCTCCGTGTGTCAGAGGGGGATGCAGGAAATCCTGCCAGTACACGTGTTGTCCGTCTAACTGATGGCAGGGGACACGGATTGCAACGCACCTTCCGGCGCGTGAGGTGGGGGAGGGGTCCCTATTCGGGCGCCAAAATGATGTAAATAATTAATTTACTCTCTTAATTTCTATGCAGGTAAGTACTTAATCAATAATAACTCAATCGAAATGAAGGAAAACAGAGTCCGTGGTGTAAGAGTTTCTAAGGGTTTTATTCCTCATAAAGGAATCAGGATATCATGTTCTGACCACCACACAGGATGTCAGAAGGGATAGATGAGCGCGCCGTCGTTTATTGACAATACATAGCTTATATACTTGATTTACATCATAATGTTCAATGTAAGAGGCGTAACAGCTGAGAGAAGACAAGATAACAGTATACACGTGGTGCTAGTACATCATCAAGAGGCGTAAACTAGGCGTGTGTGCTAGAAACGTCACTGATAGGTGACGCAAGTGGGTGGCACCAAGGGGTGGTGCTAACAGAATGTTGCAATGTCAGCGGAAATCGGAAGCTTGGATGCGCGCGCAGCTGCATGACGTGTGATAGACGGGGTGCAGGGGACTTGACATTTACACTGGCGGAAAGAGACAGAAGTCTGGCATGTCAGATCAACTTGTGCTTCTATCATATCCGATATCTGATGTTTAGGAACTAAGCTATCTGGGCAGAAAGGTCTCTAGAGCAGAAGCTATTCTATACTTGCTGTGAGTGCGTGTATAAGCGCCTGAGTGTCTGTATGAGAAGCGTGGGGGCATGGGGCCTTCCATGGAAGCATGGCAACAGAGGCTATGAATTACTTGCATAAAGACAGGTCGGCCCTTTAGCCCTGTAGCTGAGGAAGGATGTTTACTGAAGCTAGCAGGCCGGAATGTATCTTCGGGGAGGAAAACAGATAACTCGAAGGTTATAGTCAATCTTGGCAGGCAGCAGGCTGAGCTGAGCACGGAGGGCCGCGCTAGAAGTAAGTCAGAGTTCACGGGTACGGGGGCTGCTTGGGCAGAGGCCCTCGCAGTCAGAAGCCAGAAAAGAGGCTCGGTGGCAGAGATTCAGGGCCTACTTTCAGCCAGGCTGAAAAACGTAGGAGTACACTTCAAAAAGACGTTGGCATAGCATACTTAGGAACGGACCATCAAACCCATTCATGGTGGGTCTGAAAGAGGACAAGTTAACGTTGGACGCAAATGTATTTGCGTCTTCATAGCTGGTACAGGAGGGAAGTTACATGCACTTTTAACTCGTACATGGAGTCGGTGGGGTACTCGCTAGGGAACACAACATGACCATAAAATTTATATTACCTCAGTACTCTGACCTCATCACGGCGCCAACGACGCCAACGACGGACGCGGAGCCGCAGACGACGCCTACCGACGCACAAGGGTACTGCTACGCAAAAGTTTCCGGATCCAGTCTGACGCCTGGGGATATTCTAAGGTAAGGAATCTAATACTAACTACTGTTTCTTACAGATATATCGTTACCGAAGGTAAGTAACTTGTGCATCGTTACCGAAGGTAAGTAGATCGTACATCTACTGTTTACTCTCTTGGTGCTTGTAATCTCCTTTATTTGCTTCTGTCTCCTAATCATTGCAGCGCATTAATTTTATGCATGAATAACGTTGGTTCAATAATTATTCTTGAAAATGTCCCACCTTGTATTCAATGTATATTTCTCTGACAAGTGAGCATGAGTGACTGAGTGAAAGATTAGTTTGTTTCCACGATTCCTGAGGAATCAGGGATGTCATATTCAGTCGTTGCCTGAAATTGTTTGCTCCTCGTTAAGTTAGTGGGGCTTGCAGTTGCACTGTGAGCTAGCTGGTCTATAGGCCAACATATCCTGCAGGAGTGTCCTGAATCAGTCCAGGCTCCAAGCCCTTAGTTTATATTGTTCAAACAATCCTCAGATTCTATGGATTAGAAGGAACTACATGACATTTTGGGGCACCGCTCATAAGCTACACGCAGCACCGCCCTGTCCCACACTGCAGCCTTAGCCCACCTACGCCTGCCCCATTGACAGCTGATCTTTGATGGCTGCCTAAGCTTGCACTATGACTTTCAGCACTGCGACAAGCACCGCATTCCTGGTCTCACGACGCCGCAAGAGACCGCCATGAGCTGCTGCCTACACCGTGACCTGGGGGCACAGTACGCCGCAGCACTCCGCTTCACACCGCAACCTCGACTGCTGCATCCGGCCTACACTGCCGCTGTCGGCCAGAACAAAAGGCACTGTTTACAAGTCTTCTGACACCGACGCCGGTCAGTGCAGATGCAGTTGACCTAAACTGTTGGATTTGGTTGTTTTTATGACCACGGTAGCACTGGACAAAGCTACCGACTTCAAGTAACTACTTTTTTTAGGTTATTCTTGCAAAGTGCATATTTTGAATATTGTATGTTGGTTTTTTATCATTTTGGTGTTGTCTTACATAGATAAATATTGGATATTTTTCTGAACTGGTGTTGCGTCCTTTCGTAGTATTTTCACTGTATGTTATGTGCAAATGCTTTACGCGCTGCCTCTGATAAAAGCCTGACTGCTCGTGCCAAGCTACCATGGGGGTGAGCAGGGGTTACTTCAGTAGTGGATCCTGCTTATCCTGGCTAGGACTAAGGGTCCCTACTTGGACAGGGTAACAACCTGCCAACTAGAGATCCCCATTTCTAACAAACACTCACTAACACATATGTATATCTCCTACCCGGAGCTAGAATCACAATAAACACAATACTTCAATAGTAGAACAGGTAAGTAGCAAAAATACACATTGGACCAAACCATATACTAATAAAGTGGAATGCAAACTGTGACCGAAGTCGAGGCTAGATCAGAAGACTTAGAAGAGCTGCGGACCCAAGGAATCACCCAAGGTAAGTACCCAGGAACCCCATGGAGGCTGTGTGCAGAGTGTAAGTGCAGCTGCGTACTCAATCCAAGTCAATGGGGAAGTCACGGTTGCAGTTTTCAAGAAGGACCCTTTCCAGAGGACCCTGAAGAAACCCTGTGGAAGATGATGATGATGAAGGTTGAAGAGTCACCCCTCCTGTGGATCCCCAGGAACCACAGTACCTACTCCAGGGAAGCTGGGTACATAGATGTGAAGTGTCATCGGAAATTGCCATAGATCGCAATGGAGGACTTAAGTGAAGACGTCGCTGGTGAAGAAGGTGAAAGAGTCCAGTGGAATCCAAGTGTCGATTCTTAAAGAGGAGTACCTGCAAGTAGAGGGGACAGAGTTTATGCCGCTCTGGAGTGACCAGGAGGTACGGAAGACCAATGACCACTTGTTTTAATTTGGTAGCGATTGGGTTAACATTAGTATAAGCCATTCTGTATTTAGAGGCTATCTTGTCCGTTTTGTAGAATCCCTTTCTGGCAGCCATCTTGTCTGCCATGTGCTACCACGTGTGTGCCATGCCATGTGCTCTGTCCTATCTTTCTGTTGTCTGCTCTTGAAATCTGCCTAGAGAGGTTATATTTAGCCTCTTCTGCTTTGCAAATGCTCAATTGAGCTTGCAGCTGTCCTTGCAGCTGTCCCTAGTCTGTAAATGTCAGGATGTGTTCACCAGAATTAGCAACTGTTAGCTCCTCCAACTTGATGACTGTGCATTTTCTGTATGACCTTATATGTGCCTTAAACCTACTTCTTGTACGTGTACCGCCTTCTTTTAGCCCCAGTGTGGGTATAAAAGGACAAAGCTCCTTCCATTCTGTGTGCTACTTCATACATTGCCCGAGGGTGTTGTGTGAATGTAGTCCCACCTCATGAGGTTCAATATATTTTGCATTTTCTATTCCAGTTTCTGTGCCAGCTTCGATCCTATTGGTCTAAGGACTTGTGCAGAGAAGGGCGAACTCCTTGCACTGGTAGGCCTTGCTGAGGCTCACCACCACACACTGATGACGGAAGATGCGGGAGAGTTGACTGTGACCTTGTGGCTGCAGTTGTGAGGACCAGGCAATGCTGTGGAAGACCAGGAGCTGTTCACGAGCTGTCTCACATCGGAATTCGAGAGCCACGGGGTTGCTGTCTGGCGGGAACACCAACAGGCCTTGGCAGCAGCAACAGACGAGGAAAATTAAGAAGGTTGAGTGTTGGGACCAGCAAGGTCCAAGAGGCTCACCAAGTGCAGTACAGTCAGAGCAGGCCAGAGCAAGCAGGGGAGCCTACTGGAGCCAAAGAAGACCCTCAAAAGGATCCACAGGCTGGAGGCACAGGAGTCGTAAGAGGATCTTTAGCAGCGCACCAAAGATGCAGGTCTACGGTGCAGAGGATGCGGTGAGGACATAGATCTTGATAGCAAGAGATGCAGGAGGCTGGAGCTTCTTGGAGCCCAAAGATCTCTGGAGATGAGAGTCAATAAGCCTCTGCAATAGCAAGTCGACGCTTTGAACATGGGCTCTGTTCCAGCGGTTCTGATGAGGGATCCTGGCTATAAACTTGCTGTGAGGACAGTGCAGGCCACTAGGGAGTTTTAAAACCACCACCTGTGTTGCTGAACCTTTCGGAGTCCTTGGGAGCTCAGGATTAGCAGACTGGTCAGCTTTGTTGCAATGCCTGCAGATGGCGGGTATTCCTCTGGGTGTCTTTGGTGCCGAGGAGACCTGGAGTGGCAGGAGTCTTCCTGGTGCAGTCTCGGTTCCCAAAGCTAAGTCCATCAAAGTCCAAAGTGCCCAGGCAGTTAAAGAGGAAGTTGTTTCAGATTTGAATCGTGTCCCACAATGAATCTGAAGACACACCCACCGGTAAGCCCTCAAGTACCCAAAGGAAAGGGTTGAGATGACTCAGTGGACCATCCAAGACGAGGGGCTGGACAGAGGGAAGGATACTCCCATGTCCTTTGTCCAATTTCGCACCAGAGCGGGAGCCAACAGCTCTCTGAACTGGTTCCAATTGGGGTATGTAAAGAGGGCACCAAACGTACCCTTCAAAGCAGTCTGGTAGCTCTGGCAAGCGCCCCATCCCAGCCCAATACACTAAGTCCTGTCTAGGAGGTAGTCACACCTCCCTGTGACAGGAAACCTATTGTTCTAGCTTCCCCTGCTCGAGCCTGGCTCAGCAGCAAGAGGGCAGAATTGTGTCTGTGGTAGGCTGAAACACTAGCTTGCTGTTAGACCCCCGAAAGGCTGATAGGAATGCAGGGGAAATGCTTTGGGGAGCCCTCCAGTACATTGGATCCTACATCCAAAACTGGAATTGGTGTTGGGGTAGGATTCCTACATGTTTGATACCAAACATAACCGGTTTCAGTGCAGCCAATATATAGTTACAAATCTTGTTATTGACTTGATGTCCAATATATGTTTTAAAATAGCTTACCACACTTACAAAACCTGGAGAATAGACTCCTGGGTTTGTAGGGTGTGTCATGGTCATGCAAGGCACCCTCACACTTATAATCAAGCACCCTGCCTACAGGATTGAAAGGCCTGCCTTAGGGGTACATTGTAGGTTTTAGGTGTAGTGACCTCAGATTTAAGGAAACTTACATCTGTTTTGAGGTGTACTAACACCAACATACACACGCTGCAATGGCAGGCCTGTAGTCACAGTTTGAGGGATGTTTCATGGATGGCACAATACAAGCTGCAGAACATGGGAGACCCCTGTCGGACCTATGCCCCTGGTACCTTAGTACCATATACTTGGGACTTAGAGGTGTCCACCAGTAGCCAATTAGGAAAGTACCAAAGTACCATCGTCAAATTTAGGTGGAAAGCACAGTGACTGACCTAATTAGGAGGATTCCAATCAGACTAGTCCAAAACCCACTAACACCAGTCAGAAAGTGGGAGTAACTATTCTAGATGGGATCCTACGTTCCTACACCCATGCTATCATAAGGGTGTAGTGAAATGGTCCTATTCTGCACAGACTTAAGGAGAACTGACTACTTACCACTACCTGGTTCATTTTTTTTCTCTGTGCCCCACTGTGTCACCCTCCTGGATGAAATAGATGTCGGGAAGATGAAAAGAAGAAAGAGGAAGTTGGCAGAATCACTGACTTCAATTCTCACACCTATAGGAAACAAAACAAAAGAATTTTATGAAACTAAATAAAATATGCCATCATTAAGAAACGTATTCAGCCTCCACGCTTCTTTTTCTGCCCATCCCTCCCACAGAGGCTCCCACAAAACCATGCTATTCTCAGACCTGCGTGTGTACCACCCTGTCTTTTATTCACCCCTTCTTGCTGAAGTTAGTTGGAAATACAGTCAGTCAGTCAGTCAATCCCTTTTATTCGATTTTTAAAAATCACAAAAAGACACAAGATACAGATCATCAAAAAGGCAATAAAATACAGCAATAAAATACATACAATTATAATAAACAAAGAATGCAGATAAAAATGTAATGTTTAACATGAGCATATTTCATAGGTTCAATAAAAACAATATTTGTAATTATTTCTTTCATCGTTAAAAATTTCACGGTGACGATTTATTACATGATCTTAAAAATGGAGCACCGGCACTTACTAAGATAGTTCAGTTATAAAAAGTCTGTGCCGTGCATTGTTACGCTTCTTGTTTATGCGAACTCCAGCCACTAAAAAGCTTGCTACATGAAAAGTTACGCGTGCACTGGACAAAAGTTGTAAAAACGGGAGCGCTGGCCTGACCTGTAAGAAGCCAGCCTCCCGGAGAATTGGTGATAAATATTTTTTTCTGATTAGTGCATAATGTTCACAAAACATAGTAAAATGTAATATGTCCTGTAGTGAAAAATGGTCGCAATCACAAGGACTTGCGTTAACAGGAGTGTCCCACGTAGCATAGGAGCCCAACAAAAAGTGTATCAAATTTAAACGAAATCTAGTTAAAAGAAAACAGTGAAATGGTTTGGTTACAAAAACTAGGTAGTGTTCAAGACCTGAAACTGTGATAAGGGCATAATTTCTTCAACAAGCGTTTTTTTCATCTCTATCTCCTCCCGCTCTGCCATAAATAAGTTTATCAATGTAGATTTTATCACCGTAACATCTTCTTTTTTGATACGATCAGGAGAGTAGAAAAGCTCTATGTGCCCCACATATGATAGCATAGATTTTACATAGGCCAGCCATGGGATTCTATGAGCTCCATCCAGGGCTAGACAATCTTTGAGGATCAGATGGTTTAAAGAAATTTCCTGGTTAAGCCAGGTTTTTAGCCAACAGATAACGGGGGCAGATTTTATTTGGTCTGTGATAAACCCAATGCCTAACTCTGAGCGTGTGGTGAAGGTGGGAGTGGACTGGGGAACTGAAAGCAGCGATCTAAGAAATGTATTTTCCGCCTTCTGGATAGTATCAGGTTTTGTGTATCCCCAGATTGAAGAGCCATAGGTGGCTATAGCCAAACATTTGGCTTTCTACACTTTAAGGATAGCCTCCATTGGTCGTGACCCCATTCTTTTAACAAAACTCAGGAGGGCTGCAGCAGATCTTACAACTGCATTCGTTTTTGACTTGTGTTGGGCGCCCCAAGTTCCTCTGTCATTGAAAATCACGCCCAAGTAAGTGAAGGAAGAGACCCTCAGAACTTCTTTCCCTGTGCAACAGAAAGTTATAGGTTTCTTATTCCTGCCATTTAGTCCCACAATCATGACCTGGGATTTTTGGGTGTTTATTTTCAAATCTAAAGAGGTCATGAAATCTCCAAAAGAGGCCAGTAGTTTATTAAGGGCCACACCTGTTCGGGCCAAAAGAACCGGGTCTTCCGCGTACAGGAGGACCGGGATGTTGGTCTCCCCTGCACGCGGGACGTCAACTGCCGAGGTGATAAGTGCTGGCTCAAGCGTGTTTATGTATAGAGTGAAGAGGAGGGGGCAAGGATACACCCTTGCTGCACCCCCTCTCAGATTTGAAAAAGCTAGTACATCTTCCCTCCCGGGTGACTCTGACAGAGGCCTGTAGTCCTCGGTGGAGATCAGCTAAAAAGCCCACCAACGCTGGCTCAATACCCATGTCCAAAAGGACCCCCCATAGCCTCGACCTGTTTACCAGGTCGAAGGCTGAGGAGAGGTCCATAAAGGCCATATACAAGGCCCCCTCTTTCACTATGGTATATTTACTGATGATCAAGTGCAGATTTAAACATTGATCCAGTGTGCTCCTTTTGGACCTGAAACCGTACTGGGATTCGACATGGTTCCTCTGCCTTCTAGCCATGTTGTTATCCTGCCTAAAATGACTCTACCCAAGATTTTGACAGCAGAGTCCATTAGGGAAATGGGCCTATAGCAGGTGGGATCGCCACTTTGGCCCTTTTTAAAGATTGGAATGATTATAGACCTGGCCCAGGACTGGGGAAAGTTATTTTCTCTTGCGGAGTTGAAAACATTTGTCAGAATCTTGGCCCAAAATTTTGGTGCGGACTTATATAAGTCCGCAGGAACCCCATCAGGGCCCGGGGCCTTATTCTTGAGTGTTTAGTTTATAGCTTTTTCTACGTCTTCCTCCTTGAAAGCTTGAATTGGCTCTAAACGAGGGTGGCGAGAAAACTCCTCTGTGTGACCAGAGGTAGGCTGGCTGTAAATATTACCGAAGTGGGCGAGCCACTGCTCATCCGGGATGACACATTCTACACCATGGTTCTCCACCCCCTAAGAAATAAGGCTGGTTAATCACCTCCCAGAATTTGGAACTATCCCGCAAAACTTCATCTGATTGCAGGTCATTCTAGGCTTGTTCTTTGATCTGGTTTTTCCGAGCATGGATAGCAGGTTTGTTTTTCTTCCTAAGAAGAGCTATATGTATTCTATTTCTCGGTATCTCCTTTAGTCCCTTTAAGAGGGCGGAGTGTGCCTTGGTGCAGTTTGTGTCAAACCACCGTTTTCCTCTCTGCCCGCCTGGTTTTGCTTTGAGAGTTAAGTCAGTATTTACTTATTGACATTTTGAATTAAAAGCCTCAACTATTCTGGTGTTGGGGGCAACAGGGTCTAAGCAAATACCAACCTCCTCTTCTACCTTTGCTAAGACCTCTTTCAAAAAAGTGACCGGGGTCACTTTAGACCATTTCAACCTTCTACCCTGATCTTTGGTTATCAGATCAGTCGCGCATTGCGCCTCAGAGTCTTTAAAATCTAGTAACCCTCCCTGGGCAACCTCTAATATCACGGGGTTATGGTCGCTAAAAATAGAGTCTTCTACCCTATAACTTAAGATAAAGGACAAAATAAAAGATGATAAGAAGATATAATCTATGACTGAACCTGTGTCTTTCCCTTTAAACGTTGGGGGTCTGGGGCCTATTGGACAGCACCATGATTCATAAAGATTAAAGGAGGCCAAAAGGTTCTCTAGGACTTCCCCATATTTAGTATGTTCAAGATGCGTGGAGAGCGAAAAGGGTGGCCCTCTTTTGTCTTCCAAGATGCAATCCAAGCGGCAGGGGTGTATATTGAAATCGCCCATGAGGATAACCTCAAAACTGTTGTTTATGGTTCTATAGTTATCTAGGAATTCCCCAAGGGATTCTAGGTGTTGGTTTGTACTGACAATTTCAGGTGAATTATAAAAATTAATAAATAAAATAGTGGGTGAATTCACCACTAGCAATTCCACTGCTAGGCAGTGGGGTGAGCCTGACTCTAGCTGTTTGGCTGTCCCTTTCAGATTGAGTGAAATTAATAAGGATAGACCTCCCTTTGCTCTCCCTGCCACACTTGGTTTAGCAGGGATGCTAAAGTGGGCATACCCATCTAAGGCAAATTTGTTAGCTGTATCCCAAGTTTCTTGGAAAGAGATTATATCAAATGATGAAACAAAGCCCCACCAATTTTCATCCTGGCTCTTGGATCTAGAGCCGGCAATGTGCCAACTAAGAATTCTACATGTATTTTTTTTAATTAGATTCGGAGGGGACGTATGATTAATGTCGTAGGGTTTATGTAGTGAATCAGAATTACCTAGATGTGACAAAGGTGTAAAACGATTAGACAATGGCAATCCCCCAGTCTGTGTTTCTTCAATAATCTGTGTGGGTATCATGATTAGAGGGGGGCTCTGGGAAGAAAGAACAGGAACACCGCTCTTGGGGTGCCTAGCAAAGTGACAGGGTCCTAGTGTAGGTGTATCTCTTTTTTCAGTTGCCCTCTGGGGGCGTGAACGTGGCTTCATACTCCCCCATGGAGGATAGAAATACCCTAGAGGGAGTGGTCTAATGTCGTTTTTTGCAATGGGAGACCCATCCCAGAATAGTTTTTCGGCGACATCTCTCTCTGAGAAATTTACAACGATACAATCTCCAGTAATGTTCTTCGCCCCGTGTCCTACCCACCCCACCCTTCTAGCCATGATGGTAGAGGGGGATATATCATACTCCCCACTTGAGTAGTGTTTGCACCATTCCCTGGTTTTATCTAAAAGGTCCCTGGTAGACTCTCGCTCATTTTGTTCCAAGAGTGGGACCCCAGTTATTACTGCCACAAAAGGGGCAGCATCTGGTGGAAGGTGCAACCTAGGGGTGCTAGGGTTAGGTGTAATATGCGGGGAGTTAGGCCATACAGCAATATTCTCATGTGTGTTCTTTGTTGCTGAGATGGGGTTTGGGTGTATTAATAGGTTTCTAATGCTGGGACTGCCTACTTTTGGGGCTAGGGTTGGTGACACATGTTTAAGTGAGACAGACGGGCGTGAATTCCCAGGGCGGTCTTTCGCCCCTGAACATTCCATGGACTCTATATCATTGTTCTCAAGAGGCTTGCAGTCAATCACAGGGTGTCGCTCTAGAGTACGAAATTCATTAATGAAAGAGTCTATTTTTTCGCACCTCTTTAGTAAACCAGCCAAGCAAGTGTTCAAACAGTCAACAATGTCTTTGCCGATTTCCTCCAGAATTGGCTCTAGTCGGGCATTAATCAATTCTTCCAGTTTATCCCCCAGAAGTGAACAAATGTCATGAACATGATCCTGATTAAGAGACACTTGATTTACTTTCTCCCCAGATTTCTTGGGCTTCTGTTTAACCGCAGTTGGAGGTACATTTGAACTGTGACTCTCTGCGCGTTGCGGCGGAGAATTATGAGGCACAAGTTCATGTCTGAGTAGCGCCTCAGTCAAGATACAATCGGTCATTGCCTCTGTGGGTACAGGTGGATGATCTGTGGTAGATGGATCATTAGCCTTTCCCATTTCCAGCTCTTTTTCCGCATTAGCAATTTTTTGATTAATAGCACCATCCGCTGACGTTAGGTATGAAATAATTGTGTCCGCCATACGAGGGACCTTAGCGTCTTTAGCCCCTTGCCCCTCATTTCCCAAATGTTTGCGCTTACCCATTGATGCAGCTAAGTGGGGTGGCCCAGCCCGGCCTCTACTGGCCCCTGATGGCCACAGATGGCCCGCCCTCTACCCAGGCTCCGCCTGGCGTCGCCCGCGCGCGTCCCGCGACGCTGGAGGAGCGTCGCCTCTTTATGCACCTCCGGGCGTGGTACAATGACGCTGCAGGCGGCGTCCCCGAGTCCCCGCAGAGGACCCTGGGAGTTGTAGGCAGCAGTGCTCCCCCCTCTCAGCGACAGCGATGGCAGATGCGGCGGCAGGGGAGAGCAAGGCAAGCGGCGTGATGCGTGGAGTCCAGCCGGTCTGCCAGGTATGCTTTCTGTGCCCCTGGTTTGTTTGGAAATACACTCAGCCCCATTTCCCTCCCAGATGTTGTACTCCGGTAAATCTGAAGACCAAACATACACAGAAAAGAAAGTGTTTATAGCTAGTAATGTGATGGGTGACTACATAGAGCATGACAAAATATATGCAATCTTTCTGATGGATACATTTACCAGTGGATTCCTCACCTTGTGAATATCCCCTTGCATCAGCAACATTCAGATATTCTTTTTGTAGCTTCGGGCTGACGTGGACGACGAATTAGAGGCACAGCATCGCGCGCAACTCCGCTGACGACACCGACTCCGTAATAGGCCCACGCCGGCGTGATGACATAATTCCCTTTTTTCCACGTCGTTGACGCTAACGGTTTTTGAGGGATCCTCTGTAGCTGTTTATTAACTTTGTTACTGTTTGTTCTTTTGGTGTCTTCTTGCTTCTTTGTCTCCTGTCGAGAATTCAAGCCGTGCGGAGAATGCGGCAAGATGATGTAAATTACGGATCCGCACGAGTGCTGTGTTTGGTGTTTGAGTTCGGACCATGACGTCGAAGAATGTTCTTCTTGTAGGAAGATGAATCCCAAGGCACTTCGTGAGAGGGATGCAAAGCTCCTTGTTGCCAAGTTGAAGAACAAGAAGGACAAGAAGAGATCGAGGTCACAGGCTCGACGGTCAAGGTCTCGGTCTCGTTCGAAGTCGCACTCGAGGTCGTCTTCGGCGCATGCTTCAAGGTCATCAAAAAAGAAGCACAAGAAGAGAAGTCATGAGTCTCGTCATCACTCTGGGAAGGACTCGAGCTCGAGACCAAAGTCGCAGGTGAAGTTGCTTCGCAAGGATGAGGTGACTGCGACTCCGGAAGTTCAAGACTCTGAGGGTGAGGATTCGCCTGCGGATTCGCCGGTTCATTCACCGAAGCCGGTGTCAAATCCTTCTCCGGCTCCATCTCATTCACTTGTCCAGGAAGATGAGAGAGAAGAAGAAGAAGTTGAAGAGGAGTCTCCGTTGCCTGCGGGTTCGTCGACCCCGGTGCACCAGGTAGAGGTCGAAGTCGAGAAGACTCCGCTCCCTCGAGAGCAACCTGTGGGCTCTTATCCAGCTTTTCCGGCTCCAGGTCAGGACCCTACTCAGTTCCTGAATGCTATGTATGGAGTGTATTCCAGAGCTATGTACCCCTCTGGTGCACCGGTTGGTCCCACGGGTCCATTGGCATTCAATCTGGGTATTCCACAAGCTTACGCTCCTGCGCCTTTCATGCCAATCATGCCGGCTCCGACGCCGCCTTGGCATTTCTCGCGCCGCCGAAGTCTTCGACGCCGTAGCCTTCGATGCCAAGACCATCAACGCCGATACCCTCAATGCCGATGCCCAATCCGATCCGACCTCGTGTTCAGCAGTCTGGCCCTCCGGCTTCGAGTTCGATGTCAGCTCAGGCGGAGTCGGTTCCGGATCCGTCTACGTCATTCCTGAAGGAGAGGTTGAGGCGTGAGGCTCACAGGCTTCTGGAAGAGCAGAGGTACCGTGATGCAGATATAGAAGAGGGTGAGCTGCAGGATTCGGAGGATCTTTTCGACCATGTAAAAGAGGCCAGTAGTCTTGAGCTGTCTCCTGATTGGGAATTGGCCTCTGTTTCTGACGCCCCTTCTAAGGATGTGACACCTTATCATGTAGTTATAAGGAAGGCTGCAGATTTGTTGAATATAACACTACCTACTGCAGAGTATAAATCCAATATACTAACAGAGGTCCTTCATTCACCTTCCTTTGTTGTCGAGCCTATGCTCCCTTTCAATGATGCTTTGGCGAGCCTATAATCTGAGGTGTGGAAAAGACCGCTTACAGCCCCTGCTGTTTCGAGGGCTGTTGCGAGAAGGTACAGGGTGGCGCCTGGTGACCCGGACATTTTATCCACGCACCCCTTACCAGAGAGCTTGGTTGTGCAGGCTGCCTGCTTGAAAAAATCTGCGGGCGCTTTTCCAAAGGTTCCTGGGGATAAGGAGTCGAAGAAGCAGGACCAGGCTGCCAAAAAAGTCTTTTCCTCTACAAGTATGGCGCTCAAATCAACAAACGCTACTTGTCTTATGGGACGCTATATCCATGCATTGATGGATTCTGTCAAACAGCTGGTTCCAAAACTTCCTGAAGAGGATAGGAAGGACTTTCAAGAGGTGATTGCTGACACTCAGGCTGCTGCTAGGCAGGTCATTCAGAGTGGGCTGGACACTGCTGACTCAGTGGCAAGAGTGATGGTATCTTCAGTGACCACCAGGAGAGCTGCATGGCTGAAGTCCTCCGAATTCTCTCCGGATGTCCAGGCTGCCTTGATGGATTTGCCCTTTGATGGGTCAGGTTTATTTGGGAAAAAGGCTGACGCGGCAATAGAGAGATTTAAGGACAGCAGAGCGACTGCAAGATCTTTGGGCCTACAGTCCAGGGGTACTGTGGGAAAAAGATTCAGAGGATTTGGCAGGTCTTCCTTTCGGAGCTACAGATAATCGCAACAGCAGCCGCAGCAGCAGCAAAATTCGCTGTACAAGTCATACAGGGGCAGGCAAAGAGCTCGTCCTAGAGGTCGTCAAGCTTCCTCCTCCTCTTCCTCTCCCTCTACCCACCCCCTCCCACCACAGCAAAGCAGCCCTAGATCCGCCATTCGGGATCATGCGGGTCCAGTGGGGGGCCGGCTTACCTATTTTCTACAAGATTGGGAATCGGTGACTTCGGACCTATGGGTTCTCAATCTCGTTTAGAATGGGTATGCACTTCCCTTTTGGGAATTCCCTCCCAACTACCCTCCTTGCCAAGGCTTTTGCTCGGAGGACCATCTGCTGCTCCTGTAGGAGGAAGTCCTGGCGTTGCTAAGAAAAGGTGCAATAGAGGTGGTTCCGGAGCAGGAAAGGGGTCGGGGATGCTACTCCCGGTATATCCTGATTCCAAAGAAGGATGGCAGACTTCGTCCAATCCTGGATCTCAGGATCTTGAACCTTTACCTGAAGCAGGAGAAGTTCAAGATGCTCACCCTTGCACATGTTCTTCAGGCGCTGCTGGAAGAAGACTGGATGGTGTTGATCGACTTGCAGGATGCGTATTTTCATATCCCGATCCTGAAGTTGCACAGGAAGTATCTCTGTGTTACGGTGGGGTCGCAACACTACCAGTTTGCGGTCCTTCCGTTTGGTGTTATTACTACGCGTCGAGTCTTCACCAAGGTGATGACTGTGGTGGCTGCACATCTCAGAAGGTCAGGGATTCCAGTATTCCCTTATCTGGACGATTGGCTAATCAAGGCGGAATCTCCAGAGAAAGTGCTCCACCATTTGCAAGTCAAAACTCAGTTGTTGTACAGGTTGGGTTTTTCGATAAATGTACCCAAATCTCACCTGTAGCCCTCACAGCGCAACCTGTTGTATGTATGTATGTATAACACACTTGTAAAGCGCTTCTGCCACCCAACGGGCATCCTGGCGCTGAGATCAAACAGATCCTGAAACAGATCCTGTTCATTGGTGCGGTGCTGGATACAACTGTATGTCGGGCATTCCCTCCTCCACAGCGGATTCGCGACATACAGGAAATGATTCCTTTATTTCACAATGGAACGGTCGTTCCAGTCCTGAAGGTCCTCCGTCTGCTCGGTCTGATGGCTTCCTGCATTCTCATGGTCAACCATGCACACTGGCACATGAGGGCACTCCAGTGGTGCCTCCGCAGGCAGTGGTTTCAACACAACAGAGATCTCAGGGAGTCTATCAGGATCTCCAGAGAAACTGCGGCGGATCTGTCTTGGTGGAGCGTGGAGGGCAATCTGTCTCAAGGAAAGCCTTTCCAATTGCCTCCATCGGTGGCCACAGTAATAACGGATGCATCCACTCTAGGGTGGGGTGCTCATCTGGGGGATCTGGAGATCAAGGATCTTTGGTCTCCAGAGGAAAGGTTGCTTCATATCAACCTTCTGGAATGATGGGTGATTCATCTGGCGCTCAAGGCCTTCCTCCCTTCTCTTCGCGGTCGTTAGGTTCAGGTCCTGGCGGACAACACAACCGCGATGTGGTATGCCAACAAGCAGGGAGGAGTGGGGTCTCAGTGTCTCTGCAGAGAGGCTCTGCGTCTCTGGTCCTGGGTTCAGGACAATCAGATTTGTCTGATGGCAAATCATCTGGCCGGAGTTCTGAATGTGCGTGCTAAATGTCTCAGTCGGCAATTTTCAGCCGATCACGAGTGGAGGCTCCATCCGGAGGTGGTTTGTCACGTCTTTCGGACGTGGGGGACTCCTCAGGTGGACCTGTTCGCCACTCACGCACTGCTCATCATTCTGCAGTCTCCAGTTTCCGATACAGGGAGCGCTGGGAGATGCGTTTCAGTTGAGTTGGGACTCTCAAATCCTTTACGCGTTTCCTCCCATACCCTTGATTCCTCGGGTTCTGAGGAAGATTCGCCAAGACCAGGCCCAAGTCATATTGATCGCCCCGGATTGGCCAAGAAGGGTGTGGTACACAGATCTTCTCCACCTCTCCTCGTGCCCTCCGCTCCGGCTCCCTCTCAGGGCAGATCTCCTCTCTCAGATGGAGGGGCAGGTTCTACACCCCCACCTCCAGACCTTACACCTTCATGCCTGGAGATTGAACGGGCAACCTGAATTCATTTTCTCTCCCGCACAATGTGGTGAATGTCATTTTATCGGCCAGGCGTGACTCCACCAGGTCCATTTACTCTTATAGATAGTCTAAATTTGTTGCTTGGTGTGGGGAGAAGTCCATCGATACTTTGAGGGCTCATTTATCTGATACACTTCAGTTTGCGCTTTCCTTGGCTCAGCAAGGGTTTGCAGTTGCTACTATCACGGGTTATTTATCAGCATTATCGTCTTTTCTCTGTTTGCCGGATCAGTCGTCTTTGTTTAAATCTCCTATTGTTTTGAGGTTTCTAAAAGGCCTTTTGAATAAATTCCCTCCTACTCCCTTTATTGTTCCTCAATGGGACTTGAATCTTGTGCTCACTTTTTTAATGGGTTTGCCTCTTGAACCATTGCACAAGTGTCCCTTGAGGCTGTTGTCTTTTAAAACAGGCTTTCTTATTGCAATTACCTCGGCAAGGTGGGTAAGTGAGCTTCAAGCTCTTAGTTCTAAGCCCCCATTCTTGTCCATTCATGCTGAACGAAAGGTACTCAGGACCAGGGCTGCTTTTCTGCCGAAGGTGGTAACTCCCTTCCATCTAGGGCAGTCCATTACCCTCCCTACCTTCTATCCTCCCCCTCACCCTTCCAAGGAGGAGGAGAGACTACATCGCTTGGACCCGAAGAGGGCGGTGAGCTTCTAACTCAATAGGACTAAAGACCATCGTGTGGATGACCAGCTATTTGTTGGATTCGCTGGCTGCAAGAAGGGGAAG